>NC_136387.1:57965630-60704380 GCF_965140285.1 Lepidochelys kempii | reverse complement strand
GATACCGTGCCACATGGGGAATTATTAGTTAAATTGGATAAGATGGGGATTAATAGGAAAATTGAAAGGTGGATAAGGAATTGGTTAAAGGGGAGATTACAACGGGTCCTACTGAAAGGTGAACTGTCAGGCTGGAGGGAGGTTACCAGTGGAGTTCCTCAAGGATCGGTTTTGGGACCAATCTTATTTAATCTTTTTATTACTGACCTCGGCACAAAAAGTGGGAGTGTGCTAATAAAGTTTGCGGATGGTACAAAGCTGGGAGGTATTGCCAATTTAGAGAAAGACTGGGAAATCATACAGGAAGATTTGGATGACCTTGTAAACTGGAGTAATAAGAATAGGATGAAATTTAATAGTGAGAAGTGTAAGGTCATGCATTCAGGGATTAATAACAAGAATTTTAGTTATAAGCTGGGGACACATCAATTAGAAGTAACGGAGGAGGAAAAGGACCTTGGAGTATTGGTTGATCATAGGATGACTATGAGTCTCCAATGTGATATGGCTGTGAAAAAAGCTAATGTGGTCTTGGGTTGCATCAGGAGAGGTATTTCCAGTAGGGATAAGGAGGTTTTAGTACCGTTATACAAGGCACTGGTGAGACCTCACCTGGAATACTGTGTGCAGTTCTGGTCTCCCATGTTTAAGAAGGATGAATTCAAACTGGAACAGGTACAGAGAAGGGCTACTAGGATGATCCGAGGAATGGGAAACTTGTCTTATGAAAGGAGACTCAAGGAGCTTGGCTTGTTAGCCTAACTAAAAGAAGGTTGAGGGGAGATATGATTGCTCTCTATAAATATATCAGAGGGATAAATACCAGAGAGGGAGAGGAATTATTTAAGCTCAGTACCAATGTGGACACAAGAACAAATGGATATAAACTGGTCATTGGGAAGTTTAGACTTGAAATTAGATGAAGGTTTCTAACCATCAGAGGAGTGAAGTTTTGGAATAGCCTTCCAAGGGAAGCAGTGGGGGCAAAAGATCTATCTGGCTTCAAGATTAAACTCGATAAGTTTATGGAGGAGATGGTATGATGGGATAACATGGTTTTGGTAATTAAATATTCATGTTTCAGAGTAACAGCCGTGTTAGTCTGTATTCGCAAAAAGAAAAGGAGTACTTGTGGCACCTTAGAGACTGAGCTGTGGCTCACGAAAGCTTATGCTCAAATAAATTGGTTAGTCTCTAAGGTGCCGCAAGTCCTCCTTTTCTTTTTGTAAATATTCATGGTAAATAGGCCCAATGGCCTGTGATGGGCTATTAGATGGGGTGAGATCCGAGTTACCCAGGAAAGAATTTTCTGTAGTATCTGTCTGATGAATCTTGCCCATAGGCTCAGCGTTTAGCTGATCGCCATATTTGGGGTCGGGAAGGAATTTTACTCCAGGGCAGATTGGAAGAGGCCTTGGGGGTTTTTCGCCTTTCTCTGTAGCATGGGGCATGGGTCACTTGCTGGAGGATTCTCTGTTCCTTGAAGTCTTTAAACTACAATTTGAGGACTTCAGTAGCACAGATATAGGTGTGAGGTTTTTTTTTGTAGGAGTGGTGGGTGAAATTCTATGGCCTGCGTTGTGCAGGAGATCAGACTAGATGATCATAATGGTCCCTTCTGACCTAAATATCTATGAATCTATGACTCAGAGGTACCATCGGCAAGGACTGTGCATGCAGCAACTTGCATGGAACCAACCTGCATGGAACCTGGAAGGTGTTGTGTATTTCGTTGTTGAGGTAATAGCACCTTGTTGTTGCTATGGGAACTGAGTTAGATTATTAGGGAATAGCCCAGCCAGTTTTGGCTGGTTTGGTTAGTTCAGTGTGTGAAAATAAATGGCTGCTTTCATGGCTCACAGCTCTCTGTGTCTCAAGTGATTTCTTCCTAAAACTGCTGCCCCCAAGGATACAACAATGTGGCGACGAAGGAAGTAGAAGTCAAGGAAAAAGAAAAAAAAAAACTGCCAAAATCTTTTAGCTGTTGGAAGGGGGCGAGAACTGGCTTGTTGGCACTGACTGTGAAACCTGAAACTAAAACCATGGCTACACTTACAGGGCCGCTGGAACCTTTTGAGGAGAATATAGTGCAATGGCATGTGTACACTGAGCATTTTGAGCTTTTTGTTATTGCAAATGACATTACAGAAGAGAAGAAGGTGCCAATATTCTTAAGTGTTGTGGGGGCTAAAACTTACTCCCTGTTATGCAGCTTACTACACCCTGTTAAGCCTGAGACCAAATCTTACAGTGACATTGTGGAAATTCTGGGGTCCCATTTTTCCCCCAAACCACTAGTAGTTGCTGAAAGACACAGGTTCCACAAAAGAGACCAAAAAGAAGATGACACAGTTGTACAATTTGTAGCAACTTTAAAAAGGCTAGCAGAACACTGTGAATTTAAGGAGATACTAAATAATGCCCTGCGTGACAGGTTAGTGCGTGGCCTGTACAGTGAAACTATATGGAAGCGCCTATTGACAAAGGCTCAGCTTACCTTACAGAAGGCTGTTGATATTGCGGTCTCCATGGAACTGGCTACAAAGGAGGCACAATACATCAGTGCATCCCCTAGGGTGCAAAAAGTGTCACAAGAACCTACCCACAAAACTGTGGGGAGTTAGGAATGTTAGTGCTGTGGTAAGCCAGGTCACCATGCATCAGAATGCTGGTGTAAGGACCTGCTGTGTCGACACTGTGGCAAAAAGGGACACATCGAGTGTACCTGTAAACAAAAGAAAAAGAGGCCTGTGGTCTAGTCAACCGAAAAGGGGAACCTGCATACCCTAGAGCAGACCCAGGATGACCAAGGTGACACCTCATCGCAAGAAGAAGTACCAGTGCATGTTTTGTCTTTGGCAGTGGGCTCACGTGAATACTGGGTAACCCCACTGTTGGACGGCAAACCTATACGCATAGAACGGGACACTGGTGCAGCCATCTCACTGGTCTCCGACACTGTGTATAAAGAAAAGCTACAGCATCTTCCGCTTAAGGCAACAAAAATGGTTCTGAAGACGTATACGGGAGAAGCTATGCCCATGTTGGGCACTACTGATGTTAAGGTGGAGCTCAATGGACAGGTTGCTAAATTGCCACTGTTTGTGATGAGAGGTAGTTACCCAGCCTTAATGGGTAGGTCTTGGCTTGGGAAGAACTGGGCAGAAGTGCACCGAATGACTAAAGAAGAAACCGGTCTGACCGCTATACTAAGGAAACATGCTGCTGTTTTTGGAAAGGATCTGGGAAGTATGAAGGGAATCACTGTGACATTGAACATTAAACCTGACAGTCAACCAAAATATCTGAAAGCTCAAACTGTGCCATATGCTATCTGGCTGTGACAGGTTTCAGTCAGTCCACCGAGCCTCTAGCGGGTGATGGAGAGCTACTGTCCCACTGGCAGGCCTTAGTCACACCTTTCAGTCACTGGGGAATTAGCGGAGAAGTTGTGCTGGCCAGAGTCTGCAGCGTGCCCCTCAGGCAGGGAAGCGCTGGGGCGGGTCTGCAGCATTCAGGATTCTGCTACCCAAGGAGGGTTGGCTGGGGTAGGGGAACACAGGCCCACCCAACTCCACTGCGTTCCAGCCCAGGGCCCTGACAGTGGTGGGAGAAGAGGGTCCTACTGCTGGGTCAGTGGGGAACCAGCCGCGCCACGCTGACCAAATACACCCACCACACTGTGCAGTTCTGCCCCTGGGCTACTTCCTACCCGATCTCTCAAGCGGGCCTCTCCGGTCCCTCCAGCTTGTCCGGGTATTCAGCTGCTGGCAGCTCCAGGTCCCCCTCTGTGTCAGGCTCACACTGGCCCGGGCTACAGCCTGGCCCCTCCAGATCCTCTGGGTACTCGGTGGCTGGCAGTCCTGGTTGCCTCAGTCCTTCCTCCAGGTCAGGTTTCTCCTGGCCCAGGGCCTCCCCTGGGTCGGCAGCAGGGTCTGGAGGCAACAGCCAGCAGCCTGTGTCTCCCTCCCTCCCAGGTGCTGCCCTCACTGGGCAAAGGGCCCCGCCCTTTGTACTTCCTGTTTCACCCCTCCCCTTCTGGGGATTGGAGTAATCTTGGTCTGGCCCCGCCCACTCAGGCTGAGAGGGTGGCTCTTTATGCTCTGGTTCGGAGGGAAGCCACCCTGGCTCCCTACACAGGCCAAAAGTTGAAGCGGACCTGGAGCACCTGGCCACCAATGGAGTCCTAATACTAGTTACCCATAGCCCATAGGCCACTCCTATCGTTCCAATAGTGAAGAAAGATGGCTCCCTCTGGATTTGTGGTGATTTTAAAGTCACTGTCAACCTGGTGTTGTGTGCAGAGCAATACCCGCTTCCCCGCATTGATGACCTTTTCGCAGGCCTGGCTGGGGGACAAAAGTTCAGTAAGATTGATCTGAGTCAAGCATATTTACAGATGCATGTCGATGAAAAGTCCCAAGAGTTGTTGACTATGGTGACTCATAAGGGGGTTTATCGATACTGTCGCCTACCCTTTGGAATAACGTCTGCTCCCGCCCTGTTCCAGAGGTCTATAGACCAGATCTTGTGTGGCTTGCCAGGAATTCAGTGCTATCTGGACTACATTCTGGTCACTGGAAGGAATGAAGAGGATCACCTAAAGAATTTAGAGGCAACCCTACAAAGACTGGAAGAGTACGGCCTATGAGTCCGCAAAGACAAGTGCGAATTCTTCCAGCCCTCTGTTGAATATTTGGGACACATCATTGATGCTGTGGGTCTTCATAAGGCCCCGGCAAAAGTTAAGGCTATTGTGGAGGCTCCCCCGCCTTGAGATGTTAGCCAGCTATGCTCGTTTCTAGGACTATTGAACTATTATGGAAAGTTCATCTCACAGTTAGCAACACTGCTAAAACCACTTCACAAACTCCTTGAGCAGAACAAGACCTGGAAGTGGACTGAAGCCTGTAATGTTGCATTTAACAAAGCTAAAGATGCATTGCTAAGTTCTGAAGTTCTAACACACTTTGATCCATCCTTACCCCTACAATTGGCCTGCGATGCCTCCCCTTATGGAGTGGGAGCAGTCGCATCATACATTATGCGTTTGGGAGAAGAGAGACCTATTGCTTTTGCTTCACGCACTTTAAGCAAAGCAGAAACTAACTATGCCCAAATCGAACATGAGGCATTGGGAATCGTTTTTGGAATTTGGAAGTTTCATCAGTACTTGTTTGGGCAGAAGTTTTCTCTTCTTACAGACCATCGATCTCTGACATCGATTTTTGGACCCTACACAGGCATTCCCCCATTAGCTGCTAGTCGTATTCAACTGTCATAAATATAAAGAGAAGGGTAAACCCCTTTAAAATCCCTCCTGGCCAGAGAAAAAATCCTCTCACCTGTAAAGGGTTAAGAAGCTAAAGGTAACCTTGCTGGCACCTGACCAAAATGACCAATGAGGAGTCTTAGAATTTAGTAAGTAATCTAGCTAGAGATGTGTTAGATTATGATTTCTTTAAATGGCTGAGAAAATAGCTGTGCTGAATAGAATGAATATTCCTGTCTGTGTGTCTTTTTTGTAACTTAAGGTTTTGCCTAGAGGGATTCTCTATGTTTTGAATCTAATTACCCTGTAAGGTATTTACCACCCTGATTTTACAGAAGTGATTCCTTTTTACATCTATTAAGTCTTCTTGTAAGGAAACTGAATGTTTTTTTTCATCTTTCTAAGATCCAAGGGTTTGGGTCTGTGGTCACCTATGCAAATTGGTGAGGATTTTTACCAAACCTTCCCCAGGAAGTGGGGTGCAAGGGTTGGGAGGATTTTGGGGGGAAAGACGTGTCCAAACTACGTTTTCCCAGGAACCCAGATAAAGTTTGGTGGTGGCAGTGGAAGTCCAAGGGCAAAGGATAAAATAGTTTGTACCTTGGGGAAGTTTTAAGCTAAGCTGGTAAAAGTAAGCTTAGGAGGTTTTCATGCAGGTCCCCACATCTGTACCCTAGAGTTCAGAGTGGGGAAGGAACCTTGACAGCAATGTTGGGCATTGTTACTTTCAGCGCACACATATGAAATCAAATATTGGAAATCCACTCTGCTCGGCAATGCAGATGGTCTCTCAAGGTTGCCTTTGCCAGTCAAACATCAAGATACTGTCCAAAAGGAAATCTTTTACTTTGAACAGGTAGAGAATACACCCATCACTGGTACTCAGATAAAGAAGGCAACTCGTGTTGATCCAGTATTGTCCCAAGTTATGGACCTGGTGATGCATGGAAAATCTCTACAGACCTCTCCGGTCACACCCAACCTGGTTACCTACATGTCTAGGAGGACAGAGTTATCGATCCAATCTGGTTCTTTGTTGTGGGGGAGACGTGTCATTATCCCACCACCACTGAGATCACAGATGTTAGAATAGCTACATTCTGGTCACTGTGGAATAGTGCGCATGAAGGAAATTGCACAAAGCTATTTTTGGAGGCCGGGATTGAACAGTGCTCTTGAAGAGAAGGCAAGAGCTTGTATGTCATGTCAGAGTATCAGGAATACACCCCAGTGGGTGCCCCTACACCCGTGGGCTGGCCTGAAAACCCGTGGCAACATAGTCATGTTGACTTTGCAGGCCCCCTTGAAGGAAGCATGTTCTTGGTGGTGGTAGATGCCTGTTATAAATGGCCAGTAGTGGACTCTATAATGCAGTCCACTACTGCAGAGAGTACTATCCAAAAACTACAGGGATTCTTTAGTTGTTTTGGTCTACCAGAACAATTTGTGAGCAACAACAGACCACAGTTCATCTCTCAGAAGTTTCAAAATTTTATGAAGGCAAATGGGATACACCACATCACTTCAGCACCATATCATCCATCCACCAATGGATTAGCTAAAAGATTTGTGCAGACAATGAAACAAGCTTTGAAATCAGCAAGGGGACAACACTCCATTCAAAAGCATCTGGACACCTTTTTACTTTCCTACAGAAACACATCTCATGCTACTACCAAGGCATCCCCAGCCTTTCTAATGATGGGACGACAGCTGCACACTTGCTTTGATCTGCTGAAACCTTCTGAACCCAGACAAATTGTGCAATGTTAGCAGACGTGCACCCAGAGCAAAAGACCGAACCTTTAGCTTGCAACAGTCAGTTTTGGCTCTGAATTATGCTTCTGGAGCTAAATGGGTCCCTGCCACGATCATTGCTCAAACAGGACCTATTTCCTACACAGTTCGGACCGCAGAGAATCTCACCTGGCAGTGACATGTAGCTCAGCTGTTGCCAGGTCATGCCAGTCCTCAGGACACATCTTCAGTTGAGTTGTCTGACTTCACCTCTTCTGGCGAGACACCGAATCAAGAATCACCTGGTCCTGACTGTTCTCCTCCATTACTGCCGGCAGCTGAGATACCCCCTTGCCCGGAACAAGCTGAGAACACCACCTCACCCGTTCATGCTACGAACCCTGAGCCCATTGTCAGGCCTGCGCCCAAGGTACTTTCAGGTGCAACAACACCAGAAGTTCACCGTAATCCACGTAGAGACAGAAGACCTCCTCAATGGCTGGATCCTTAGCTAGGGTGAACCCAGGTTATGGGGCAAAAGAATCCCCGGGGTTTAGCTGGGAATGGAGGCAGTCTACCCCCCTTCTCTCATTTAGTGTTTGCTTTATTTAGAGGATGTTTTTATTAAGGGGGGAGAAATATGTTGTGTATTTGGTTTTTGTGGTAATAGCATCTTGTTGTTGCTATGGCAACTGAGATAGGATATTAGGAGATAGCCCAGCCAGTTTTGGCTGGTGTGGTTAGTTCAGTGTGTGAAAATAAACGGCTGCTTTCATGGCTCACAGCTCTCTGTGTCTCAAGTGATTTCTTCCTAAAACCACTGCCCCCAAGGATACAACAGAAGGGAGGAGAACAAGTTGAGAGAGGGAAGAATTTTGAAGAGGCACCAAGAAGTCAGTCTGTATGCTAGCTGCAGTTGTATCAGCTCTGTAAAATTGTTCTGTAAATGAAGAATCAGCTTCGTTTTAGAAACAGGGAAGCCTCTTGTGTTATTGCCTAGCACATGGTACATGAAATAGTCCAAATTATCTCTCTTGCCTTAATTAATATACCTCCATGAATTCTTTCATGTGTGATAGTGGAGTAGTCACTTTATATTTTTTGGAGGGACTGTGCATCATTGGGAACACATCAATCAGAAGTCCAAAAAATAAGAGGACTCTAATACTTTATCAGGACTTGATCCAAAGCCTATTGAAGTCACTGGGAATCTTTCCAATAAGAATCTGTAGGCAGTAACCCTTGTGCTGCTTTTTGAAATACAAGCATTTGATTAAAAAAGAAACATAAATTAAAGTTGTCTTTAGGTTGATTAATGATTACAAACTTTTCTATGTATGATGACCTGCTTGAGAGCCACATCAACTTCCCCGAATTCACCACAAAACAAAATCCCCTTCATTTACTAAGTGTTAACATTGCTGTGGTTTTATTTTTAACTCTCTTTTTTACGTTATTTCAGTGCTTTTGCTGTTCTAATTTCAGTACATTTCCTCTGCTGTAGCATCCATTAATGCTCCATTGGAGTGAATGGAATGTTAGCATGCACGTGGACCATTTTAGCTGCGTAACAGGGGTGTTCCATCAAGGTATATGGCAACAGTCCAGCTGTTAATGATAAAAAGTAACGCAATGTAAGATTAATCAAACTCAAGGGGAAAACACGTGTGTCTTATCAGTTAGTTAATCATGTTATCTTCTTAAATATTACTGTGGCTGTTCGTCTTTCTTTTAAGCAAATAAAATAGAGGATAAATGTATTGCATTTTAAAGTGGTTTGAGAAATAGCATTGCACAGAGTCAGAAAGAGCCAGTGCATTAGTGGTCTCCTCCTTGGGGGAGACAAAGGTTGAAACCTTTGAAATGAGACCTTTGAATTTGTTTTTACTTGGAACCCAAGATAAGATTCGAACGCAGCTCTCCAAAGATGCTAGCCTTGTAAGTTCCTAGCCTTCACTACTTATCTTTCTGTTGTACATCTTTGATGTTACAACAATGATATATGCATTCCGTTATTAAAAAGTATAAGAATTGTAATTTTGTAGTTATAGAGTATCATTCATGGAGGGCTCTCAAAGGGTGTTACAAACTTTTTACAAATTAAATTCACCCTCATTACTCACCAGTGGTAGGTCTTATTATATTTTTTTTTTTTCTTTCTTAAATGAGAAAGCTGAGACACAGAAATATTAAGGCCAAATTCTGACATTCATAATTAAGTTGACTCTTCATACAGCAAGGAATTGTTCAGTATAAATAAAGTTATTAGAATGTGACCCTAAGTTGTGATAGATTTTCAGAGGAAATCCAGCTAGGGATCTGGCCTATGTTATCTTAGGGTTGCTCAATCTAAAATTGAGGCACACAAAATTAATGAACATGTCTGAAAATTTGTTACTTGCCCAAGTTCACATTGCAAATCAATGGCAGAATCAGTAACAGGACCCAGTAGTTCTGATTCCTGGCTCCCTGCCCTGTCTGCTAGATCAGGGGTTCTCAACCTTTTTTTTTCTGAGCCTCCCCAACATGCTATAAAACTGCATGGCCCACCTGTGCCACAACAGCTGTTTTTCTGCATATAAAAGCCAGGGCTGGCATTAAGGGGTAGCAAGCAGGGCAGTTGCCCAGGGCCACAGGGCGCCCTGCGAAACTGAGTTGCTCAGGAAGACCCCAGGTTGAGAACCATTGTGCTATATAGCACTCCCAGTTGAATTACAATGTGACACACAAGATTTGAAAGTTTTGATTGTAAAATATCAAAGCTCTAAGTAACATATAAATGTTGGTATAAGTTACAAGTCAGTGAGTAGGTGGAATTTTGTATAATTTGCATGCCACAGGAATGAAAGGAAAAGCAATTAGCAGACGTTTGTAAAAAGCTGTAAAATAATTTAGTAGGGAGCTATTTTGTCTCAGTATTCTCCTATTTACTATTCCTCCTACAACCTCACTTTGTATGGAGTGTCTGGTGGAAAATAGTGATACATACCTCAAGCAAAACTCCTGAGAGAAGGTATCATTGACATTGTCATCTACCTTCTGCTGGTGGTGAAATAACATACCTTTGATAATCTTTGGGCTACTTATATAAGTATAGTATATGTGTAGTATATATGCATACTTTCATGTACATTTCCTTTGCAGCACACGGATGCATCAAAATATTGTAGCTGTACTTGACTATCCCCAGTGAAGTAGGTATGCGTAAGGGGAGAAACAGCCAGTAGAAATCCTTGCACAAGCTGGAAATTATTTTTTTTTAAAAGTATTGCGAATTATCTACCCTCATCAAGTCCCCAGGCTGTATCTGCATACCCATATACCAGAAATATCTCATGTATATTTCAAATAAATGTCCTCTGCTTATGTAAATTGGGAGTTAAAATAATTTACTGTAGGGGCAAATGAGAAGAGAATCAGGCTGAAAATATTTAAAATCTGTTTGTTATGGTGAGACCCAATAGGTCACAAGACCTAATTAGGACCAGGTGTTAGAAAAGAACTTGGAGGTCATTTGCCATTATGGAAATTTAATATAAGCACATGCCTAAATATAACTTATTACAGTATATCAACATATACATGAGGCAATCCATTTGGATATTGCTTGGTCACAGTATTCATAACATTTCTGACCACTGTGCTTTACATAGTCTTGTTGACAAACGCACACAAGAAAATTGTGCCAAGTTAATTCTAGAGTCTTCCATACTAAATCTGAAAAATATGCCATTGGAGAAAGAGAATTTATTGATTGTACCAGCACAACCTGTAAAGTATCAAAGGCAGAAACATAGTGAAAACTTTCTCAAAAGTTGGCAGATGTAGTTTATGAATCAATGCACTGCAAATATAAAATAAAATGTCTCTTTAATTCTGCAAAAATGAGGTTGAAAGATGCAGGCCAATGCAATACATTAACATTCATTATTAATGTGCATCACAAGCTGCATGAGTCATTTGGGTAATTTACTAATTTCAAAATAAAGTGTATATGTTATTCACTTCAAATGTTAATTATGAATATGCATTAGACATTGCTTTTCCTCTTCTGTTAATATAGGTTTTTTTTAATTTCATCAATAGACTTATTAGATTGTAAATGAGTTTCTGTCCTTTCTTATAAATCATTGCTCCTAAGATAAGTAAGCAGTGTTTTTGTTCTGTGAACCTGAAGCCCATCAATATGAGAGATTTTACATAATGCAGATCTGAATGGCCCTTCAAGCTGAAGAAAACTTTGCTGAAAGCCTCAGTGGGGTTGGCAATCCATGACCTACTAACCTTTGGACTTGCAATTAACAGTCACTGTGTTAATGATGTCTTACACAGATAATATAATTTTAAACAATGCATTAAATAATTGCTTTGAATCTTATGAACGTATTTGATTGCAATTAATATTTTAAAGACATTTATAAAAGCAAATGTTGGAGATGATCAATTTTTACACCTTATATTGTATATTCTGATATTACCACAGTATTATTGTTATCCTTTTACAAGGCCAGATCCTCGGTGGACATAAATCAGTGTAGCTACATTGAAGTCAATGGAGTGATGTAAATTTACACTTTCTGACAATCTGGGCTGTATTTGTAGGTTACGTTCTGTTTGTATTTAGCATACAGCATAGTTGTGTGCCAAATCTTGAAGACCTTACTCTGTCTTTAAACAGGCAAAACTCTCACTAATTCAATTTTCAGTTACACCCATGTAAATCTGGAGTAACTCCACCGAAGTAATCGGAGTCCTTTGAGTTGCCTCCAGATTTGCAGTGGTGTAAAAGAACAGAATTTGGATCAGATGGAGTTTTGCCTGAGTACATCAGGATTTGTCCCTGTAAGTACATCCATGTTCAGTAATTCAGTAGTAATATTACTACTTTCTTTGAAAAAGGTTTTGGCCCATATCCTTGGCTGAGGCCAAAGTACAACTCAGGAATGTATGCAAATGTGGTTATAAGCCAGCAGTGCCCTTCTCCAATCTTGGGCTGGCTCTGCACCAGGCACGTGCTTCAGCATAAGTCAAAGTATATTGCCCTAAATTACACCAACTGTTATTAGCCCCAACGAGCCATTATAGTAATTGGGGATTGCTGCTGTAGAGGGGAACCCTGAACAACTCCATTCTCCTAACCACATTCCCAACGCTGGGCTCAATAGTGGTGAGATTCGTGTAGGAGCTGTTGTCATAGCTCCATGCCACCAGAAGTTTCTCCTTATATTAGGCTGATCCTTCTGGACAAGCTGTGGTGCTGGCTTTAAGGTCATTTTTATTCATGTGCTGTTACACAAAGAAGCCTGAATGCATGGGGAAATTCTGAAAAGTTTCTTTAGTTTTGTAGTACAACTCTTCTTGTACTTGCCTGAGTAATGTTAGTGCATGAATGCAATTAGCTAATATTAACAATTCTAAGTTAAGGGTTATGGATATTAATAAGTACAATTCTATTCTGTTAGGATTTTCACCACCTTTTTAGAGCTCTTATTTTATTTTATATGGTGAAAAACTAGGTAGTGAGGAACATCAATAAGCATCATGGAGGCACCAGGGTACTAACTTTTTCCAGCCTGGATCCTTACATGATCATCTTCTCTAGATTGCATATTTTTGAATTCATATGATTTATCAGAATCGTCTTTTTCATGCTAAGTGCTGCTATGCTATATTGAACTTGAATATTGATACATTTGTTTTCATTAAACCACAAAAGTGGGGGGAAACAAAATAAAGCAAAACAACCCTCTCAATTTGGGAATATATTTTTCTAGTTAAAAGTATATAAGATCTAGTAGTACTGCATGAATACATGAAACTCAAATATTGTATAACTGCATTTATTGCTTTTTCCATCTAATATGACTAGATCATCTAACTGTTCTGCAACAGTGTGAACAACATTAGGTTTTAATCATGTTAAGACCTTCAAACCTTCATAGCACTTTACGTAGCAACTTTTTATTATAACACTAACAGATGCTTAGGGACATTTCCAAGATAAAGATATAAGAACATAATACTATTTAGAAAGAGTAGTGGCAATATGACCATCTAAAACTCATTCCTTTTAATGTATTAGTTCTCCCAGGACAGCATCTAATTGCTTCTTGAATTACCTTTGCATTTTTTCTAGTAAACCATTAGGCATATTTGTTATACTCTGGAAGAAGGAGTGCTTTTCTAATGCATCTTCTGAAATTCTTTGTCTTTAACTTTCTTGTTCCCTAATTCTGTCACAAAATTCATTTAGATTAGAATATTGTTACTATGAATGTTATTGCTCTGTGCAGCTTAGTTAATTATCTGTAATATAATGTTTAAATAAGACAATTTCACTAAACTGGATGTTAGTGAATGGTCCTTTCCCCCTTCATCTTTTCCCATGTGTACTATTAGCCAGATTTCCATATCAATTACTCTGGTGTAAATTCAAAATAACTCCATTGACTTAGAGTCACTCCAGGTTTCCATTGTTGTAACTCACAAGAGAACTTGGCTATATGCAGTAAAATCATGCCCGCACCAAAGTCAATGACAAAACTTCTGTCAATGGGCAGGATTTCACCCTCAGAGTTTAACTCATGTCAGGTTTCAGAGTAACAGCCGTGTTAGTCTGTATTCGCAAAAAGAAAAGGAGTACTTGTGGCACCTTAGAGACGTCTCTAAGGTGCCACAAGTACTCCTTTTCTTTTAACTCATGTCAGTTTCTATAGTAGGATTAGTAGAGCATACCACAAGAGCCACCTAATTGTTTAAAGTTTTCGCACTATCACCGTAAAAGTTCACAAATCTTCAAAGTGAATCCAAGCAGAGTTCCTGGTGAGCCTGTCTGAGTTTTGAGAGGCACAAACTGTCCCCTTTCCCCGTCATACTGGGGATCTAAAAGTCTGGTGACTGGGCTGCAGTGAGTTTTGCTTTGAATGTTTGATTTCATTTAAACTTGAAATCCAAAACCAAAATTCAGTTGGCGCTAAACCTACAGACCAAATGAAAAAAAAAAAAGGTTACTGAACCTTCTGTGAACCAAAACCAGTGAGTTTCACTCAGCACTGCTTTGAATTAAGAGACATACCCAAGTGTTAAGGAGTGCTGTGATTTTTCTGCTATTGATAATTTTTTCCTGTCATAAATGGAAGAGGAGACACGAAACAGTTGCAACAAGCCCCATAGAACCATAACGACTGTGTTTATGATGCAGTTGTTTTTGAATTTACTCTGCGGGGACCATGGAAATTGCTTCAGGCTTTGCAAACTTACCTGAAGCATAGTTAATGGAGCTATCATAAAATCTGCGTAGATATTAAAAACTTTAAAGATGAGTTTGACCTGAATTTTACCTGTTGTAACATAGAAGGTAGAATGTTTATTGCAGAAATCTTTGCAAAAGCCTGTTTAATTTTATAGGCTGAACCCTATACAGGCTTTTAGCTGTGTTCAGTACTGTAGCAGCTTAAGGTATTAAACTAGACAGTAGCCCATATCAGTTTGGGCCCAATCCCTGATCTTTTCATTCTCTTCTCCACCTCCTCTCCTTGCATTCTGCTGCTGCTACCATTTGAGCAGATTATTGCTAAATGGTGCGCATGTGATAGATGTAAGGCCCCTCTGATCCTCTTGTGTCCTCTCACTTCCCCCCCTTTCTCCCTCTTCTGTTTGAATCATTTCATTTCTCATCACATGGTTTGTAATGCACTCCAAAATGCAATCTTGATTCACACATTAAAATGGCATCACAGACACCATCTGAGACCTTGATGCACCTTAAATTCTTCTAAGGAGATCTCTCATCTGGTGCAATCATATTGTGATGATATGTTATACACACATATTGCACAGACAAACAAGGCTATTTAAGTAGGGCCAGATTATGCTACCCTTACTTAAACTGAGTAGTGCTATGTTTCATGAATAGTTCGATATGTTTCAGTGGTCCATAGAAAGATTAAAAATTTACTGTTTTTGCATTAGAACTACAATATCACTGATCTGTTGAGTCAATAGAGAACTATAAAGCTAGATTAGGCAGGTTAGTTCCGGCGCCTGAGATTGTATCACTATGAGCATTCTCATGCCCAACATAAGTAAACATAATTTATGTAATATACATAAACTAGGAATTCTCATCAGATTAGCAGTTAGGTGATAATTACTTTCAGTCATAATTTACATAAGTTAGTGGTTGGTAAATGGAGCTGGGTGAACTATTTATAGCAGATTTATGTAGAGATTTAGGAGTTTTGTGTGTTTGCGAACAACATGTAGTTAACTTAAATGAAGTTCCCATTGAACAATTTTATATGAGAAAATTTGTAAAAATCAAAGTCTTTTCATGAAGAATGCAATTTGTTTTGCTTTGAGTCACTTGATTATGTGTGATGGATGACTGATCATCCATCTTATATGGCATTGTTTTTTCTACCTGATTGGATGACTGAGTCTATTGTAAACTGAAAGAGGGAAATCAGAGATGTGATTGTACTTTTTAATTTCTCATTTATTTCAAAAGATGAACCTTAGAAAATATTGGCTGATAATGAGCAGAGATCGTATACTTTCTGAAGACCCACGGTTCCTATTGTGTGGTTGGTCACCTAAATCACATGGTACTGTTTCTACCGTATGAGTGGATGAACCATTTAACCCTAAGAGTGAGTAATAAATAGGAAATAATGAATGAACACCTTGGTCTGAATTTTCAAATGAATGATGATCACTTGTATTAAAATTCATGAAACTTTCAGGAGTCACAAAGACTTTCACAAATACCCAGTGGTTATTTGAATAGTCACAAATAATGCGAGTCAGCTAAATTTGACACTTTTAAAAACTGTGCAATCTGAGTCATGTATGCTCTTAATATCTGCATTTCTTATTAGCAATGTCAATTGTACCTTTAATTCCACACAAACAGAGATTGAGACTTCATGTCTTTCAGAATCTAATGACCACGGAGTTTTTTCAGGCCTTTTTATGGACTCTACTAAAATATCTGCAACACAAATTAGAAATAAGATTGGTTTCATAATAGCAGGAAATCATGCAAACATTAGTAGATTGATATATTGGATTAATATTGCCCACAGTATTTTGTTTTATGAAGCCTTAAAGATTTAATATTTCCATTTCACTTGTATATAATTTATTCATAGAGAATGGGTTCTTACAGAAGGAAAAGTATGTAACTCAAATAAATCATCATAATTAATATCATAATAAAAGCCTATGACTTAAAACAAAGTCTTTTGTAATCCTCCTAATGCTTTTGGGGTCATTTAATAATTGCTCCAAAATCCTGAATAAAAAATGTAAGAATAATAGTTTCCTTGTCATCAAAAGCTAAGTATTCGCCTCACATTAGAACAAAGATTTTCTGTAGTTATTTCTTCAGACACACCACGTAGGACTAGCCTGTGACAGCAGGCACAGCACTGCGCAGGAGGTATATGTAAACTGCATGATCCCAAGTGTAGTCTTGGAAGGCAATATGCTTTGGAGGCACACTCCTCTGAGGCATACTTCTTCCCCTATTTCCTCCTTGCTTGAAAGAATAGCAAACTTCTATGGGCCTGTAAGAGCAGCACGTTTCCTAGCCCCACTCCTACCCACCCACTTACCACCGTGGTAGGGTGGGGGATGGAGCTTTTTCTTCAATCTCCATCCTCCTTCCAACCCACTCTTCACCCACTTTCCCTAAGGAGGGAATAAGAAGTATAGGGAGTAACCCCCCCCCATTCCTACATATGTGGGCCCAAGCCTGTGTAGTGCCCATAAGGGCACAAGGGTGTAGGGGAAATTCTTACTCCATCTAACTTCCTGGAGCAGGTAGTAGTACAAGTCACAATCCAGCCCATAGTAGCTGAATGTTTTCCTAATCAAGCTGCCTCATATAGAACAGATTCAGAACATTGCAAAATGGAAGTCAATGATCAGGAAGCTTTCCATCAACTGCTTCCAGTGTGTTCCTCATGTGTAGGGTTGCCAACTTTCTACTCACACAAAACTGAACACCCTTGCCCCTTCCCCTACATTGCCCCTCCCCTGAGACCCCGCCCATGCCCTGCCCCTTCTGAGGCCCCGCCCTCTCTCACTCTATCTCCCCTCCCTCTGTTGCTCACTCTCCACACCCTCACTCACTTGATCATTTTCAGTGGGCTGGCTCAGAGGGCTGGGGTGCAGGAGGGGGCGAGGGCTCCGGCTGGGGGTGCAGGCTCCAGGGTGGGGCCAGAAATGAGGAGTTGAGAGAGCAGAAGGGAGCTCTAGGCTGAAGCAGTGGGTTGGATGCAAGAGTGGGGGAGGGCTCTGGGCTGGGATAGGGGGTTGGGGCCTGGGAGGAGGTCAGGGGTGCAGGCTCCGGGTGGGGCTTACCTCAGGCAGCTCCTGGAAGCAACAGTATGTTCCTTCTCTGGCTCCTACACAAAGGCGCGGCAAGGCAGCTCTGTGCATTGCCCTGTCCTCAGCCTGTTCCCGGCCACTGGGAGCTGAGGGGGCAGTGCTTGGGGCAGGGGCAGCATGCGGAGCCTCCTAGCTGCCACTACATGTAGGAGCTGGAGGGGGGACATGTTGGCTGCTTCCTGGGAGCCGCACGGTGCAGAGGCTAGCAGGGGGCCTGCCAGCCCTGCTGCACGGCGCCACCAATTGGACAGTCAACAGCCTGGTCAACAGTGCTGACCGGAGCCACCAGGATCCCTTTTCCGGTAGAAATCTGGATTCCTGGTCACCCCACGCATGTGTACAGTATAGTTCTTCTGGGGTTTGATTTAAATTGTGCCACAAAATAGGATAGGCCAGAAAGTAGGAAGCAGATAACAAGAGAAAGGCAAAAAATTAATTATGTACTGTAGGGGCCCAATCCTGGGAGTTAATGAAGGACTCAGTACCCAAAGGTGTACTCAGCAACTCACAGTACTGGCCTTCAGGTGAGGCCAACAGAATATTATAGGAACATATTATTCATAAGGACAGTTAGTAAATATAGATGCTTGAGGTATGCAACAGAATTTTAATGAATAGATGGCCCTTCTGTTCCATATTTATTTTCTATTGCACTTGTAAACAGTACAAAAACTAGGGATGCTTTCTACGGAAGATCAGTAATTATTACCTGAACTATTTATTAAAATTTGAATGACAAAGGATATCAAATAGGAATGGCATTTGTTCTCTAAAATTAAAATAACTCAGAGAAAAATATCTCCCTATTATCCTTATGATTAATCTTTGATGAATTTCAGCCTGTGCATATTGAGGCATGACTTTTATGAAAGCTAATTTGACCAGACTCTTAATTTTTCTAAGGTAAATAGTGATATGTTTTGAATATTATTTGTTGTCAATGGTTTTTCAAAATTAAGTGTTTTCTCCTAAAACTGTGGGTCTAATATCATTGGCTAGAACCAGTCATAATGGAGTCATGCAACATGAAAGATTCCCTACACAGCTCTGCTATGGCATCTCAGTCCTGAGTTTGTATTAGACCTTACCCCTCCAGTTCTGATCTATTTGTTAGGGACTTTGGATTTTCATGCTTGCACAGAGTCCCGTTGATACACATGGGCACCTATATCTGTGGATGCGATGTCATGGGTCTGACTGGAGGATATGGGGCCTTACTTAAATAGTTAGAGAAATTATTCAGATGCTTTGACTGCTTTGCAAAGTCATCTAATATCTGCAGCTCTTTTGTTTTTCATTTTAAGCTGTCAGGATCAATTGTTAATTTTCTCATTTACTAATTTTCACAGTTGTTGGTATTATTTAAACAAGTATTGTAAAATAGAGCAAAATATGGGCAATTAATAATTTACTTTGAATTTGTATGACTATATAAGCAGAATGTGTCACATGGTTGAATAGAAATTACAATGTGATATTCGACTGTGTCCTTTTGTGTCCTGTTTAAAATCTGATTAATTTTAAAATATATGTGGAACTTCAAAATAACTGAGTGAATAAAACAGTTAAGTACAATTTTATCTGCCAGCAGTCAATGGAGAATATTTAGGGGTAACTCCTGGTAATGCCGTTGGTACTCACACATGTAAATGTTCTTTGCATGGACAGAAAATACCATAAAATCTATAATAAAATGCATCTTTATCTTTTGTGATGACTCAAGAAATGGTCAGCCCAAACATGCTGCCCATAGCTGTGAAGTTTTGAGCAAGCAAATGGAGTAAAACAGAGGAGAAAAGTCCCTAAAGCAATAGAAAAAGTAAACATTCTCAAAATAGCAACCTTCCTGGCCTGAAACCTATCCCCTGACACTGCTGTTCAGCCCATGGAGTTCCATCTGCTCAACTACACGGGACTAATATTCGGTAGGATTTCAGGGGACATGCTGGTGTCTGGGAGAAGTGGAGTCAGAAGGAAGCTGCATAGGACAGCATGAACCATTCAGGCCCCAGTGCATTTTTATTTGAGTTAATTGTGCTTCTACCCATCTGCAGATTTGTGTGTGGAGCCATCCAGTGGAACCATGAAAGCAGGAAATCTCAGAACTCATATTCTTGGGCTCTCTGATACAAACATGATATTGCCTGAAGTCATGCCAGTACTTAGGTTATTCAAGTTTATTCAAACTAGAGGCATACGTGGAAGGAAATTTTAACACTGTTCTGTGAAATAGGAACATAAAACTTATAGCCTGATAGAATTCGCTTTTTCTTAATTGCACAACCTGACCTCTCTTACAGCAGTGGAAAATCATTAGATCTTAATTCAGCTCTGTTATGCTTGCACTCTACAGGACTAATGAAATCCTAATGCCCCAGGGCTGTGTTGCTGTGAGCTATATCAATAAAGGAATCTCACAATGGCTAGAGCAGGGCTAGATGATCTAACAAGACTTTCACATCTTTCACCTTTAGGGTTCTGTGATCTGTAATACTTTATATGGACGGAACAGGGCAGGCTTAACACACCTCATCTAAAGCCCACTGAAGTTAACGGAAAGGTTTCTATTTTAACTTTCAGGGGCTTTGGATCAAGTCAAGTGTTTGTCTTTGTGAATTTTTTGGAAGAACAATTACGTTATCCAAAACATTAATTATCATTTTTTATTAATGGTAGAGTGACTTGTTTTGACATCATAGGAAGTCTCTGTGGACTAAGCTTGTATTAAAACTGCCCGTACATATTACCTATGATGTGCGTAACCGAAGGTGAATCGGGAGCTAGTGATTTATTTAAAATGTTATAAAAAGTAACTACTGTAAGTTCAGAACTTACTTTTAAAAGTTAATTATCTCTGCTGTTTAACCCAAAAGAGTGCTTTCCATCTTGTTTTGTCACTGCTCTATGGATAAAATAACTTGCCTCACTTTCACTAACATTTTACTGATGACATCAGTGAGACATCTAGCAGAGTAAGACACTATTCAACACAATTAATGCTGGCTGAATTTTGACCCAATGATCCTAAAGTTTGTTTTCAGCTATGCAAAGAAACTTGTGAAAATTGAGTTTCACAAAGAAATCATTATTATTATTGTTTGACATTAGTGTTGGGTTAATGCTAAAAGGTCTCTGTCAGAATCGGGGCCAAGCCGTGCTGGGTGCTATAAAAAAAAAAAAAAGTGCATTAGGAAGATAAGGTCCTCACCCTGGACAGTTTACAAGCAAAACCCATTTAAGTCTCCCTTTTTTTTTTAGTACAGAGCTAATATACTACACTAATGTGTCTTGGAAGTACATGAATTCTATTAGCCATTGTCTGTTCAGTGGGTGAATAAAACTTTCAGGCATTTTGTCACATTCTTTTCATCACCCCATGGTGGCAAACACTGAGGACGAAATCCCTTTTGTTTTTTTTTCTAAATGAGAGATGCTTGTGGAGCTGCACACTTACTGATAAATATAAGAACATTATAGAACAGAGTAACAGTACCAATGTGCTGAACAACCACACATCCCTCTAAATTAAAAATCAGGAAAACAAATGGGAGGAGGTAAAAAGTAAACTCAGAATATGAGCACAAAGAGTGCTATAAAAGTAAACAACTTTTGAAAAAGAAAAGTTTTCTAGTGCTCTCAAAATGAGGAAGGATGTTAGTGCAGTTTCTGTATAATATATAATTTTGCTACTGCAGTTTTGTTCCTTTTCACTCTGAGAAAACAATTTTTTTCACCTCACATTGGAAATGCAAGATGAAGACCATTTATACTGATAGTTTCTGTGAACATAGCTTTGATAAATTTCTTATCAAACCAGAGATTTAGGGAGCCATATTCAATAACAAGTGCTTTGTTTGCTTGAGGTCATCAGCTCTAACAGAAAACAAGATCACTTAGATACTGTATACTATGTAATTAGTAAAAAATATTTTCTATGTTTTACAATAGTTTTGTTTTCAGTGTTAACCTCATTAAATCAGATGCATGCCACTTTTTAATATGTTATAATCTCATTCAGTATTTCTAATGCTGCCTCTCTGAATCTACTTCAGTGCTGGCTCATAATAGTCAAGAGCTTTTTACTCCCAGAGGTAAAGAACACATAAAGTTGCATTTTGAAGTCTGCATGTAGTACTAGGAGGCTATTTGTGTAAGAATGTGTCTCCCAGGTTTTACTGCTATATAGCAGTATGTTCTGCTGTCAGAAGCCTGCTACAGCCATTTAGCGAGATGTAATACTGACAATGGGCATAGGGAGATGGACATGTGAAACTCCTCTAGATGCAAATCCAGCATTAAGAAACCATTTGGATAAAGCTTGCTTCAGAAATTATATGAAGGTGATTCTAAAAGGGCCTATCCACAGTGTAAATACAACCATGACAGGGGAGCTGGTTTAAACACAGTTCTTCCCTGACCTGGTCACATTTCATTTTGGATTTTTTGCAGATGGGACTTCGGTCCATAATGTCCTGTTTTCACTACTGAATTTAACTCTTTGGAAACCACAGTCCCTAAATCAATTGTATCCTGTTCAGTGGCCTTGGTGATTTTCAGTGCAGGTTTCCACATCCCAAAACAGTCATGCAGAGGGAAAGAGAGGCAGTGTTCAATATAGGGAGAAGGAGAAAGAAAGGGAACTATGATTAGGCAGGCAGCCTGGAAGGGGGAGGGCGGGGAGAAATAGGCTCAAGGTCTTCAGGGCAAGGACTGTCTCTTTGTTATGTGTGCTTATCACAATGGAGCTCTGAGCCAGGACTGGGACCGCTCAATACAAATAATTTATAATAGTTATAAGAGGTGTCTTGGCACAATCCATTTGGAATTTTAGGGCTCCTGCTCTGACTGGCCTCAATCCAGCAAAGCATTTAAATACATGCTTAAGTTTAAGCACATGAGTATTCCCACTGAAGACAATTGGACTACTCCATTCTTAAAGTTAAGGGCATGTTCAAGAGCTTTGATGGATTGGGGCCTGAACAATGATTCAGCTCCATGTCCCATGTAGTTAGAGAATAGTGTCTTATCAAACCAGAGATTTAGGGAGCCATATTCAATAACAAGTGCTTTGTTTCTGTTCTAACAGAAAATAAGATCACTTAGATACTGTATACTATGTAATTAGTGAAAAACAATGTTTTCTATGTTTTACAATAGTTTTGTTTTCAGTGATAACCTCATTAAATCGGATGCATGCCACTTCTTAATATGTTATAATCTCATTCAGTATTTCTAATGCTGCCTCTCTACTTCTGTTAATCTGTGTATACTCAATCAAGTGTAACAATAAATATAATTATATGTGCAGAATTAAAATGAGTGTGGATTAATTATATTCATGTATTCCTGCCCACCACCATATGACAAGCAATTAACAACACATTACCATATATACAACAGGCTAAAAAGGAAAGAATAGGAAGTTCCAGATGCATTCCAAATATACCAGCATGACTTTGTTTATAGATTCACAGAAGACAGAGACGAAAGATGGTCCCACCTTGGTCATCTACCCCAATAATCCCTACTAAACAGGAAGGAGTCCATAATTTTTCTTGCCTTTCATTTGGAATCTGATATCAGGGAATTTAATGAATGTGTAGGGACAGATTCCAATACCCTTACTTGCAATGAATAGTCCCTTACTCCATGAATGCTCATTGACTTCAGTGGGACTGTGTGAGAAGTAATGTGTTACTCAGTATGTGTAAGGGCAGAAGAATCTTGCCTTCAAAGTGGAGCAGTGGATCCAGTCCAACAGACCTCCGTTCTGTCCTAGAGTTTGTACTTTGTTTGTTGCATAACGATGACCAAGTCTTTTAGGGTATGTCTGCACTGCAATTAAAAACCCAAGGCTGGCCTGTGCAAGCTGACTTGGGCTCATGGACCTCGGGCTCGTGGGGCTTTTAATTGCGGTGTAGACATTTGGGCTCCGGCTGGAATCTGGGCTCTAGGACCTTGAGCAGTGGGAGGGTCCTAGAGCTTGGGCTGCAGCCAGAGCCTCAACATCTACCATGCAATTAAACAGCCCCTTAATCCAAGCTCCATAAGCCCGAGTCATTTGGCACAGGCCAGCCACGGGTGTCTAATTGCAGTGTAGATGCCCTTAGGGCTAGATTGACTTCAAAGGGAGTAGTTGTAGTGCAAGATACAATTCACTGAAGAGTGTGATAACCTCGTTGTTTACTCTCTATGCCTCTGTGTGCACATTTGTAAAACTGGATAACAATATTTCACCATCTAAGTACAGTACTGTGTTAGCTATACATGGAATGAGCTAGATAATGGTAACTATTAAAACCCCAAGATTTACCAGCTCTTTCCACTTTGTAGCATCTGCAATACTCTGTCCGGAATACATGCATTTCTGATCTGTCCTAAAGACGTGCATTTTGGATACCATACTGTGGTAACTTTTAATGGTGACCATGATTGTGTGGGGAAAGGTTGTATAACACTTGTTTGGATTATATTTTTATATTTGTTTCCAGCCACTTCTATGTGTGTCATATTAAATTACACATCTCACCTTTATAGCCTCAGCTACTCATAATATGTAGTCTCTTACAAGGGTCTGGCATGACTGCCTATAGAGGTCCATGAATATTATATTAAAATTAAAGGGATGGCACATAGCTTTTATTTATTTATTTATTAAGAACAAAAATGTGAAGGTGTAAGTGTTTGTGTGCATGTGCATTTGTGGGAGCAAATCAAAGGATAGAAGGACAGGCAAGCGGAACAAAACTCTGTTCAAGATACTGCTATTTCTCCGCTCCAGAGAAATATCTTCTCTGCGAGAATTCTCCACATTCAAAAATGCAGGAACAACATTTGAAGAAAACTTAAAAAATGGTCTTTGGTTGTGGTTAATGAATCACACCATTTGGAATCATTATCATTTCCACAATTTATCTTCAGGTTTCTCTTATTTTCCATCAATCTTGGGATTTGCTTCTAAAACCATTAGAGAGGGAAAGGGTGGAGTAGGGGGAGGGGCTGGGATGTCTTCTTTGGCCTTCAACAGTGCTGCTCTAATAGCTTACAGAAAGTTCTGTAATTAATTATAGTTTCTGCAGCCACACACCTTGTCTGTACTGTCTAGAGAAGAAATTTCCAAGATCTCCCCATAACTCCTGCTGGAGCAGAGCTGAGGTAATGGAATCATCAAACTCTGGTTAAAATCATATGTTGTATCTAGATTATTATTGTATGTGAAAAATGAAAACTTCTGAGATGCATGCCACAGACTTACACTATTGCCTGCAATTTGGCAAACATGCAAGGCACAAAATATTTCTCAAGATGAAACATAACCCTGTTCTCCAGCCACCAAAGAAACCTATCATCTATTTTAAAGCCGGAAATAAATAAGCATTGCTTGAACAGATGATGTCATAAATATAAAGGGAAGGGTAAACCCCTTTGAAATCCCTCCTGGCCAGGGGAAAGCTCCTCTCACCTGTAAAGGGTTAAGAAGCTAAAGGTAACCTCGCTGGCACCTGTCCAAAATGACCAATGAGGAGACAAGATACTTTCAAAAGCTGGGAGGAGGGAGAGAAACAAAGGGTCTGTGTGTCTGTCTTATGCTGGTTTCTGCCGGGGATAGACCAGGAATGGAGTCTTAGAACTTTTAGTAAGTAATCTAGCGAGGTATGTGTTAGATTATGATTTCTTTAAATGGCTGAGACAAGAACTGTGCTGAATAGAATAACTATTTCTGTCTGTGTATCTTTTTTGTAACTTAAGGTTTTGCCTAGAGGGGTTCTCTATGTTTTTGAATCTAATTACCCTGTAAGATATCTACCATCCTGATTTTACAGGGGGGGATTTCTTTATTTCTATTTACTTCAATTTCTATTAAAAGTCTTCTTGTAAGAAAACTGAATACTTTTTCATTGTTCTCAGATCCAAGGGTTTGGGTCACCTATGCAAATTGGTGAGGCGCTTTATCCAACATTTCCCAGGAAAGGGGGGGTGCAAGTGTTGGGAGGATTGTTCATTGTTCTTAAGATCCAAGAGTCTGGGTCTGTAGTCACCTAGGCAAATTGGTGAGGCTTTTTACCAAACCTTGTCCAGGAAGTGGGGTGCAAGGTTTTGGGAAGTATTTTGGGGGGAAAGACACGTCCAAACAGCTCTTCCCCAGTAACCAGTATTAGTTTGGTGGTGGTAGCGGCCAATCCAAGGACAAAGGGTAGAATATTTTGTACCTTGGGGAAGTTTTGACCTAAGCTGGTAAAGATAAGCTTAGGAGGTTTTTTCATGCAGGTCCCCACATCTGTACCCTAGAGTTCAGAGTGGGGGAGGAACCTTGACAGATGAATATGAAAAAGACAAGAGTATAGTTTTGGGGGTTTTTTTTACTATATGTATTCAGTGGTGTAAAAGTGGAATCCCAACACGATATTCTCTCATCTTCACCCAAATCATGATTTACAAGTCTCACATTAAATAAATTCCTAAAGGCCCAAACCCACCTTTCCCATCCATGGCAGCATACATCCAAATGCTTTTGTAATTTTCATATGAAATATTTTGAAAACCAGAGGAGCCAGAATCTTTCAAATAGGAGCTGAGGCTCTTGTTAGGAGTTACTGCAACCCAGGAATTAGTTTAGAGCCAGCAATTCTCTGGGTTTGAATTAGAGGGAATAATAACCTACTGTTTCAGTGGTTTGGTTTGAAATTCAATTCAATGAGAATTTTCCTGAGTTCTGAGTGTTGCATTGGTGGTTCAAATTAAAGTTTCAATTTATCTGAACGACCAAAGTGTGGTGCGACCTGGTGATGTTTCTATCCTGCTCCAAATAAAGCCTACACATGCTGAATGTGATCAAACTCAATCCTTCCAGTGGGCTGGCTTTAATGGTAACCCAGATAATATTAACAGAATGTAATATTACAACTTCGTCCTAAAGTTTCCTCCCAAGCCAGGCTGCTCCTACGGTTTTCTGCAGGACCTCCGTGTCTCTCATAGTTCCTTCAAGTCCACCTTTTATAGTCTGTAGTTAACAAGTAGCACATGACAACATGAGTCAGCAGTTCTATGCAGGGTTCTATCTCCTGCCAACACACTGGATCAAAAAAAATACATCTCCACGCGGTGTCATAGATCTCGTCGCCTTAATACATTGAGGTTACAGATAAGTGTTTGAAATGGGCCAACTAGGGTAATTGCTGTCCAGAAGATGGAATTCAGTTCCACAACAACTTTCAAGGTTTTTGTTTTGCATTGGAATAAAAGCAAAACCTTTCAAACATTTTTGTAAATTGAGATTTTTGTCGAATGGTCAGGGTTCCGATTGAGTTTTTGATTTGGGTCTCTCTCACCCTTTCTTGTCAGAAGTGACTGGAGAACCCTGGACATTAAAACCTTCCCGACAAAACTTCATCCAAACTGATACATCTCTGTGAAACATTTGAGCTTCTTCAAATGATGTATTTATATGAAATTTCATTAATCCAAAATATTCTGACCATGTCTAGTAGTTATGCAGAACCTGAGCAGTTAGTGGCTGATCATTGCCAAAAACATCGTGTGGTTCTGATCCTGGTTCCATTTTCTCTGAACTATGTAAAGTGTTGAGTGGGCGTCAGAAGGGAAAT
Organism: Lepidochelys kempii; assembly: GCF_965140285.1. Lineage (NCBI taxonomy): Eukaryota > Metazoa > Chordata > Testudines > Cheloniidae > Lepidochelys > Lepidochelys kempii. The sequence goes on along the minus strand of NC_136387.1, from coordinate 60,677,371 downwards.
TTGATGAAAGGTTCCATTTTTGTGCCATCTTTAATAAATATATATTAATACCTTTTAGCATTTGTAAATGATGCTATAAAAACAAATATTAGACATAGCAATGGAAAAAACATTCAGAACTTGACTTATTTGCATTAATTTCAAGAAAAGGGATTTTAAAGAGAGCAAGAAGAGTGATAAATGTGGTGTTTCACTGGCATGTTTGCAGCTGACATGCTACCAACTTCCCTTTTCAACACATTGTCTTGTTTCATATTACACTTGCACAGCTGGGCTTTTTGCACACTCTAGACCTTCCATTTTATACTGCCTACTCATTCAGACAAAATAAACCAAAGGTGTAAGTGATAAATCGATCACCTGGAATCTAGAAGGACAAGATTATATATGCATCTAGTTATCAATAATAAATATAAACTGATTTATTCTGATGTCTTTTGTTATATTGTACTTGTTGCTTGTTTTTTCATTAACTGTTTTTTTCATGCTCCATGTCTAATGGGACAGAGCATTGAGTTTAGCTTACTTTGTAATGTTCTGCTCATAAAAATCATCACCACTCACTAAAGTTCATGATGATCTCTCAGTGGTTGTGGCGATTTCTGTCAGCAATATTATAGACTCCCCATGCACAATTTAATCTAATTTCACAGTTATGTCACACTTCTCACCCAAGACTCGTATCCATTAGCTGAGGTATCTATCAACATAAATTCTAGGTAACAGAAATCAAACTTCTAGACGGCATGATTGCATCAGTTAGATAATGTCTGTATTTTGCATGTGGAGCACAAAACTACTATTAAAAAATCCCTGAAAAAAATTATAGTTATAAGCTTTCTTTGCAAATCACCATGTCAGCTGAACTGCCACTAGAATTGGGTGACCTTGCTTTTCAAATTGAAAAAGCTGAGGGAAAGTTTAATAATAGATTGGGAATTACATGCAAACATATTTTCCCAGTGTAAGGCTATTCTGCCATCCTTATTCATGCTGGGTAACAGTTTATTCCACTAGAATCAATGGCAGCAAGGCACTACTCATTCTGAGTAAGGGTGGCACAACAGAGCCCATAACATATTTCAATAATTTTGCATAAGGTTACTAAGCAATCAGAATTAAAAAGCACAACAAACTAATATCCCTTTTTTTCTGGTATAGTATGAATGATGGTGACTTCCGTTGGGTTCTGTGTGGGTTCATGGGTTTGTCCATATGTATCACATTGCAGAATCAGGAGACTTATATAAATATAAACAAGTTAACCTGTTCCTGCAAAGGGGATTATTTTTCATATACACGCTTGATATACTTTAAAAATAAACACCCAGAAAATTATATTTAGCTCCTTTCATTTCATATCTGCATTTTTTTAAATGTTTTTCATGGAAAACTCATTTTCTGCCACAGAATAGCCTTTTGAGAGCTATGGGAACAATGGAGAGTGGATACCTTCTAATCAGATTATGAATTAAAGGAAGCTTCCATCTATACAAGCAAGAGAACCTAAGGGCATCATCACTTTATAATATATCTACAGGTAGCCTAGCAGCTGTAAAACCAACCAGCCAAGCTGTGCTATAAGCATGCTAAGAAGAGAAGGAAAAGACACTAATGTTACTACATCTAGTTTTACATCTGTCAGGCATACCCTTGTGCAACACCACAAATGCTGGAACAGATCTTAGCGCACAGAGAGGAGCAAGTATGAAGAAAATAAGATGGAATTTGATTAGTAACTTAACTTCTCTACTGTCGTGGCAAGGCACTCATGCTGTAGCGTGTATAGGAATTGCCTTGGTTTTCAAAAAGTTGGCAGCATTGATCTGTTTATCTGCTAAGTGCTATACCACATATCTTAGGCAGATATGCTTGTCCAGGGAATCTGTATAGCCACACTATCTATTTTAATATGCCTTGACATTCCATAACATTTACAATAGTAAACTGCTTACATAGCACATTTACATTTTGGAAGCAGTAAATTTTAAGTAATTTGTCTTGGCATACCATGTAAATATTGTTGTTTTCACCCTAGGGCCTAGATAAGTGTAATTATTATTATTAAAAAGCATATACTATAGGCAGGGTTTGCCAGTGTGTAGTTTTATGAAAATAATACATGTGTTTATGCAGCCAAGAGTGGATATGAAACGACCATTCTTTTTTACAATTTAACTAGGCCTTCCGTAACCAAGGTATTTTTATCCGTGAGAACAGGTTCCCAAAATAGCAACTTTTACATTTGAAACATATGACCATACATATTTTTACTCGTTTTAATATAAATAGTTTTTGTGCAAAATTGTGAAATTCCTTTTTTAAAAGCTGATTTATTCTTGAAAATAGCACCACTTTTAATATAACTTTATTTCATATCTACAGTCATAGAAAAAATAGTATAGAATGCAATAGCCCCAAGTCACCTCAGATGTCATTAGACAAGGAGGCAAATTTTACTTTCCTTGGTGTCCTACAAGAATATGAAACCTAAAAGGTAGACAAAGTTAAACAAATGCTAATTAGATTTTTGGCTATTTGCCAGTTGTTTAGGGCCATCCTGTGCCATCATTTCTGATGTTTAGAATATGTTGATCCACAAATAGTCCTACTGAAATCAATGGGACTGCTGTCAGAGTGAAGTACCATTCAACCTGAGCAAGGGCAGCAGAAGCAGGACCATAGCAGAGTGCCAAAGAATACCAAGACTTCAGTCACCAATGTTTGTCTGCAAAAATTGCCTTTCCTCTGAACAACAGAAATAAGATGAGGCTGAACTCCAACATTATCATTTCTTGTGAAACAAGCTAAAATGGAAGTTAATAGTCCCTTTTGCTTCACTAGCAATGAGGGGTTTTTTTTCTTTTTTGCACATCTTCTAAATATTAGTCTTTCTTTCAAAGAATAAGTGCAACAAAAGACTTTAAGAAGGTTACAGGGGAGCTAAAAAGTACAAAAGGAAGAGTAATCTAAGAAAAATAAGTTGGGTGGGTGAAATGCTTTTGGAGAAGAAAAGAACTTCCTGAATCTTCTACTGAGGTTCAAACTAAACTGAAAATTACCGTTTTCATTTTGCAATGCTGGGTTCAGCTCAGGGCTGAAAGCAGAATTACTGAATTGTAGCAAGAAAGTATGTGTTCATAGGTTTCAGAGGGGTAACTGTGTTAGTATCAGCAAAAACAACTAGGAATCCCTGTGGCACCTTAGAGACTAACAAATTTATTTGGGCATAAGGTTTTGTGGGCTATAACCCACTTCATCAGATGCATGGAATGAAAAGTATATTTATACCTGCCTACTGTACAGCACATGAAAAGATGGGAGTTGCCTTACCAAGTGGGAGGTGAGTGCTAACGAGGCCAATTCAATGGGCAGATGTGGCCCATTCCCAACAGTTGACAAGAAGGGGTGAATGTCGTCAGAGTGAATTTTTTCAACTGTTGGGAATGGGCCACATAAGCCCATTGAATTGGCCTCGTTAGCACTCACCTCCCACTTGGTAAGGCAACTCCCATCTTTTCATGTGCTGTACAGTAGACAGATATAAATATACTTTTTACTCCATACATTTCATGAAGTGGGTTCTAGCCCACGAAAGCTTATGCCCAAATAAATGAGTTAGTCTTTAAGATGCCACAAGGACTCCCCATTTTTTTTAATGGCTCAGCTGAAAGCAGAATGTACTGGACTTCTCATTAAATTCTGTTCTTATGGGGTCCACAGCCTAATTTTGCAAAGCTATGAGGTTTTCGTAGTTCAGCTCTTTGATGCTTCCCCAAATCAAGCCTCCAGTCCCTTTCAGGATTGGCTATCACTGCTGCTGCATAGTACTGGGCTATTTCATTTCACATGGTTTTGTGTAAACTTTTCATCTATTGTTTCAGTTCAAGAGGCTGCGTTGCCATCCCTGGAGTTCTTCTTGATCTCTGAGACCTGAATGAACCCTACATCTCAAACTAAAATGCAGCCAAAGCCTCCAGCATCAGGTTTATTCAGAACTATGCAAACTTATGTTTCTCATAGTTTCCACCTAACACCACAAATGAGCAAAGGGTTGTTGAAAAGTTTGTGAACCTTAGTGCACTTATTGGCAAGCATAATTCCTCTAGTTAGCATATCACTTTCACAAGAAAAGTCTGCAAGATACCATGCTGTTTCCTTTAAAGGGAAGGGTAAACACTTTTAAATCCCTCCTAGCCAGAGGAAAAACCCTTTTACCTGTAAAGGGTTAAGAAGCTAAGATAACCTTGCTGGCACCTGACCAAAATGACCAATGAGGAGACAAGATACTTTCAAAGCTGGAGCGGGGGATACAAAGGGTCTTCTCTGTCTGTGTGATGCTTTTGCCGGGACCAGAGCAGGAATGCAGGTCAGAACTCCTGTCAAGAGTTTGTAAGCAATCTAGTTAGATTCTGTTTTGTTTAAATAGCTGATAACATAAGTTGTGCTGAACGGAATGTATATTCCTGTTTTTGTGTCTTTTTGTAACTTAAGGTTTTGCCTAGAGGGATTCTCTATGTTTTGAAACTGACTACTCTGTAAGGTATTTCCCTTCCTGATTTTACAGAGGTTTTTCTTTTACTTTTTCTTTCATTAAAATTCTTCTTTTAAGAACCTGATTGCTTTTTTCATTGTTCTTAAGACCCAAGGGTTTGGGTCTGTGTTCACCTATGCAAATTGGTGAGGATTTTTATCAAGCCTTCCCCAGGAAAGGGGGTGTAGGGCTTGGGGGGATATTTTTGGGGGGAGACGTTTCCAAGTGGGCACTTCCCCTGTTATTTTTGTTAGACACTTTGGTGGGGGCAGTGTTTAACCTAAGCTGGTAAGAATAAGCTTAGGGGGTCTTTCATGCAGGTCCCCACATCTGTACCCTGGAGTTCAGAGTGAGGAAGGAACCTTGACAAAAGGCTTTTTCTGCATCTGAATAACCGTTTTTAAACTTTTTAATTGCTTAAATATTTTCATCTTTCGTTTAAAATGGGTGTGATGGCAGTTCAATACCTTGTGCTCTCTGCATGATTGTCCTGCACTTTTTTTCCAAAAATCCATGCAGAGTCAGAAAGGGGAACCTTGTTTGCATTGTCTTCTGTTTGCAATATTGTTCCTCAAAATTAAGAAAGAAACATTTGGAAGAGGATGTTCCCAGGCCCCAAGCCTTCATCTGAAACTTTGTATCTTTGGCTCCTGCTGTAAACTGATCTTGCAAGTGCTTGTATAACAAGTGGAAAGGTTTACGGATATTAAGATTCGTTTAGTCCACTGTACAGATAGGGCCAAATATGAAGTTTGGATTCAGAATTGAACTTGTAGATAGATTAGTGGTGGTCAGAACCAGGGGTTTGACCCTGCAAAAATGAATTGAAATTGCAATCAAAATATGAAATTGTAATTTTGTTTTTCACTCATGTAAAATCTCTGTAAGCCAAAGTGTACCATATGCTAATTTAAGAGTGAAAGATGATGTCATGAAACATATGGGAAATGTATTCTTTTAGACAAGAAAAAACATGATTTTCCTTTGTACTGTATAAATCATGAGATCTTGTGGAGAAGTAGCTTAAATATTGCATTTATCCACAGTTTAAGGCACGCACATTAATATTTAACATACAACGGTATGACTTTTGAATATCAGCAGACAGTGATTCCTGGATGGTAAAATTTGAAAATAGTATTTAGGTTCAGTTTTTGCATATGTGCCTTTATTTTGCTTTTCCTTTTCCAGAGTTGTTTGCATCTCTGTAGAGAATTTCCAAGTTCTTAGTTTCTTATATGTTCCTCTGCTCCTTTTGCAGAGTCTGTACTTGAGTTCCACATGAACTCTTAACAAAGATTTTGAGGGTTTATCCCTCAGGATCCATGTGTAAAGGGTCCCCTCTGTACTTTGGAGTTTTTCCTTCCTGTAAGAATTGCTGTTTCTTCAGCCCTCTAAAGAAACTGTGTGGGTTCCGGGCTTAAGCTGTGAAAAAGGAAAGGGGCAGGAACAATTTGGAATCATCTCCATGGTCACACAGCCTATTCCCTGGCAAACAGTGATAAATTCACCTAATAATAATAATATAATAGGCTGCATTAGGTGTGGTGAGGAGGGAGTCCAAGTTGTGATAGCATCTTTACCTGGTAGAGCAGAGAGCAGAAGAGCAACCCTTGTTCATATGGCCTCATTGAAACCACACAACTGGGAGACAAGTGGCCTAAACTTCAATGACACAGGTCTTCAATGCAGCTGGTCCTGTGTTCCTAGCAGAAGCTTCAAGTTAAGTGTGAATCTCAGGCGAGCCTTTGGATTTGGGGGAACTAAACCCCAGTGCCTTTTCAGCAAGAGAAGAGGAGGGACAAATTTTATTCCTACGGATGGAACAACTGTTGGAAAATTGCATGAAAGGAACTCTGTGGAGTTTTCCTCACCCCAGGTGCCCCTTGCTGTGGGGGTTCCACTCCCTTAGGAAGGGACAGTCTCTTCCTTTTGTCTCTTGTTTTTATGCAGCTATCCTTAGAGAATTCACTTTTTAAGATAATTTTTTCTTAACTGTTTGTAACAGGCTGAACTTTGATGCAACTGCTCCACACACCCTATCCCCTTGGATTCTTTTCTTCTGTCCGTTTTATGCTGATACATGGCTTTTCTCTTTAATATTATAACTAGCCCTTGTTCTTCCTGTAGTGTGAAATTCCTCTTGTATCAGCTAGTTCCTCCTCTTGATTATTTGATTTAACAATGGTTGCTACTGGTGATTAGAGCAGCATGAACAATTGGTAAAATAATTTACCAACATCTCAGCAAATTAGACATCAATATTTGGTTCACTGTGTTAATGACCCTTTTTGTATTCACTTCTTACGAACACATGGGTGAAGAAGTTTTGCTTATATGGATATTCGCTGGAAACAAATTTCAGGCCAGTAGCCAAAATTGGTTTGATGATAAAACAAAATTCAATTTGGAAGGAAATGAAACTAACAGACTTTCTGCTTTTTCAATGTACTGCTTCTTTGCAGCAGAGCAATATGGTCTGCTACTAGCCAATGTGCCAAGGTATAATGACAAGCCTATACTGGGGGAGGGGATAGCTTAGTGGTTTGAGCATTGGCCTGCTAAACCCAGGGTTGTGAGTTCAATCCTTGAGGGGGCCATTTAGGGATCTGGAACAAAAAAATGTTGATTGTGCCTGCTTTGAGCAGGGGGTTGGACTAGATGATCTCCTGAGGTCCCTTCCAACTCTGATATTCTATGATACTGTTGGTATCCATATAAATACAGTCCCTTGGAGCCTAAACAGGTTTTTAGGATAGATCCCTCTTTCTGTTCTACCTTTCTTATGTGCTGATGACCAGCTAAGGCAGTTACAAAACAGAAGGACAGACCTGTTGATCTATACCCTGGGCCCCTGTCCTGGGGTTTTTCACATATGAACTATGCATATGATATAATTACATTTTGTCAGTGACCATAGAGGTGGATGACAGAGAACTGGAAAGTGATTTGTTTAAAAAAGTTCTTGGCACAGTATATTGTATATTAATCATTATTGCTCATGGGCTATGCTTACCAACAAAGAGCACCATAGGCACTGCTTTACTCCCCAAACTCCTGACAGACAGGCAGGGACCTAGCCACAGCGTTTCCAACTAGCACTGTAAATATACCCGCATAATGCAATTGCTAATTTGTGGGAACATTGATAGGAAATTGGAGATTGGTAAATTCAAGGCATGCACTTGATTTTACTACAAAATTTCATATAACTATCTCAACATCACCACCACAGTCACTGTATTCCTGAAACCCAAGGGCCAAATGGCCAGAATCTTAGTACTTACACAGTTAAATGACAATAGTATGTGACTGCATCATTCACCACTGACACAGCGCACCAAGAGCTCTGGCATGGGCCTGAGTGATGGTGGTGGTAATTAATTAAACCAGGCAAGCATTAGTCCATACCCTTTACAGCCAAGATGATGCAGTTTACACAGTTCACTAGGGTGCTTAAAGGGAGTTGTGTCTCTCTGAGGCATAGTGGCTCAACATTGTACCTAATCAGTGTCGGATCTACATGCTTCATTTACAATAACAATTTTTCCTCTTCTTTCAGGTTGAAAAACTTCAATTTGAAATAACTGTTGCTTCTCCAGCTAAGAGTTTTTATAATTATAAAAAGAAAAGGAGTACTTGTGGCACCTTAGAAACTAACAAATTTATTGGAGCATAAGGTTTCGTGAGCTACAGCTCACTTCATCAGAATGCATCCGATGAAGTGAACTGTAGCTCACGAAATCTTATGCTCAAATAAATTGGTTAGTCTCTAAGGTGCCACAGTCCTCCTTTTCTTTTTGCAAATACAGACTAACGCGGCTGCTACTCTGAAACCTATAATTATAAAGGTGTTGTAATATCATCCTATTTGGTTTTTAAGGGATTAGGGCACATCTACACTGGCGACGTTGCAGCGCTGCTCAGCGAGTGCAGAGGAAAACCGCTGTTGGGTGTTCACACTGTCAGCTGCCTGCACAATAGTGTGTTCACACTTGAGGCACCTGCAGCGGTATTCCGAGCGGTGCACTCTGGGCAGCTATCCCACAGAGCACCTCTTTCTCTTTTGCCGCTAAGGCTTGCCGTGGAGGGGGTCGCGGGATATCCTGGGTCCAGTCCCAGTGCCCCCTCATGCATTGCTTCACATCCCAGCAATCCCTGTGCTTCCGCCCACATTTGTCACCATCTTTCAACAGTTTGTGTACTGCACGCCCTTCCTCTTTCAGGGTGAAGGAATGGATCCCGAACTGCTGACCAGTATGCTGCTCGCTCTGACCAACACGTCACAAGTAGCAGTGGAGTTATTCCTTAAACTACAAAGGCAAGAGGAGTGCAACAGTGATCTCGCCATGCATAGTAGCTATGACACAAGATTGCTTGTGGCATTCATGGAGGTGCTGACCACAGTGGAACACCGCTTTTGGGCTCGGAAAACAAGCACTGAGTGGTGGGATCATATTGTGATGCACGTCTGAGATAATGAGCAGTGGCTGCAGAACTTTTGCATGAGGAAAGCTACATTCATGAGACTGTGTGACGAGCTCGTCCCAGCCCTGCTGTGCAAGGACACAAGAATGAGAGCAGCCCTGTTGCTGGAAAAGCGTGTGGTGATTGCACTGTGGAAGCTGGCTACTCTAGAGTGCTACCGATCGGTCGCTAATCAGTTGGAGTGGGAAAGTTGACTGTTGGAGTCCCGTTGATGGAAGTGTGCAGGGCCATTAATTGCATCCTACTCCAAAAGACTGTGACTCTGGGCAATGTTCATGACATTGTGGATGGCTTTGCACAAATGGGCTTCCCTAACTACGGAGGGGCGATAGATGGCACGCACATTCCAATTCTGGCACCAGACCACTTAGCCACCGAGTACATTAATTGCAAGGGGTATTTCTCAATGGTTCTCTAGGTGCTTGTGGATCACCGTGGGCATTTCATGGACATTAACGTAGGCTGGTCCAGAAAGGTGCATGATGCACTTTCTTCCCGGACCAGAAGATCACTGTAGGGGAAGTCGAAATGCCCATTGTGATCCTGGGAGACCCCACCTACCTCTTAAGGCTGTGGTTTATGAAGCCATACATTGGGTAACTTGACAGCAGCAAGGAGCGGTTCAACAACAGGCTGAGCAAGTGCAAAATGACCGTTGAGCGTGCATTTGGCCATTTAAAAGCCCGCTGGTGATGCCTGTATAGAAAGCTGGACAAGGCCGATGATGATATTCTGATGCTTATAGCTGCGTGCTGCACGTTCCATAATATTTGTGAAGGGAAGGATGAAAGCTTCACTCAGGGCTGAACTGCAGAGGCTCAGTGCCTGGAGGCTGAGTTTGAACAGCCAGAGACCAGGGCTATTAGAGGGGCACAGCGCGGAGGCCATAAGAATCAGGGATGCCTTGAGGCAGCAATTTGAAGCCGAAAGCCACTATATTTGCTGCTATGCTCAGGATTGCAGTGCTTGTAATGCTAGGAGGTGACTGGTGCACATGATGCAATAAGATGATTTAATATAATTGCATGTTGCTTTGCAGGGCTTTGTTTGCTTTCAATTAATAGAATCAAGATTGCTTCTAAACCAACACAATTCTTTTATTAAAAGACAACAACCGGAGGAAAGAGTCAAATGACAAAAATACATCAGCAGGGAGGGGGATGAGGGAAGAGAAGGTCTCCAGAGGAGGAGTGGTCCTGGGACAGCTACAGATTTATGTATGTCCAGGGATCATACCCAACCTTCTCCTTTGGAGTCCAATGCAGTGAGTGCTGTACTTCAGCAAGGCCAAACTGCAGAGGGACGGGTGTTGAGTGCAGTGGGTAGTGGGACAGTGCTGGACAGTGAGGAGGGAGGAGTGGAATGCTGTGGGTAGAAAGTGGAGCCAGGAGGTTGATAACAGTCTGTTGGAGGTGGGCAGAGGGTGTGGGGGGAGGCATGGGGAAAGAGTTTTGTGACAGGGGCTGCAGGGGAGGGCTGGCGCAGGGCTGCTCAGTTTGAAGAGCTAGTGTCACCTAGAGCGTGTCCACTTGGAGCTCCATCATGTTTAAGAGTTGCTCCACGGCTTCATTCTGGCGCGCTGCGTTCTCCTTTTGGTCCCTCTTCCTGCTGTCCCACCACTCCTTCAATTCCTGTTTCTCAGTGGTGGAGTGCATCATAACCTCATGGAGAAAATCCTCCTTAGTTCTTCTTGGCCATTTTCTAATTCTGCATGGCTGTTCCGCCGCCAATAAGGGAGGCTGGCCTCCCAAGGTCATCTCTGTGAAGTTTAAATGCAATGTTTTACAGAAGCAGTATGGTTTGCAACACAGACAACACTGATTCAGTGCTTTAAAACACTCATACACCTATCACTAATTGCTGACCCCAGGCAAGCACACATGAGCCACAAGACCCCCAAAATGGTGAGTAGTGGGAGGGGCAGGGTGAATCACTCTTCCCAGACCCTGCTATACACTGGGCACATGGCTCTTAGGGAGAGCCAGCACTGTAGGGGGGCTTGATAATCATTTCTGACCCCACACTTTCCAAGGACGTGATCATTATGGAAGACATCTTGCTGCTGAGGGTGAGCAGAGAATCAAGGGAGGGTCTTCTCCAAGCCTGCGGCTTCCACCCTGGCCCCTATGCGGCTCACCTGTCTGCAACAATGGTCCCCGCCCCCGACCCCTCTGTGATGGCACAATGGCGTGGGAAAATTACCATTAATGGGACAAAAAACAAAGCAGTGGAACCTGTGGCAGTGGATTGCCCAGTATCTCCATGAGAGTTTTCTGGAAATCTCTGAGGGAGATTCCCGTGAAGTGAGGGAGTCTATCAACAGCCTGTTCCACTGCTCAGAATAGGCATGTGGTGGGAGACCAGCCTGTTTTCTGCAACCCTCCTGCCCCCAACAAATCGCTTCAGCAATTCACAAAATCAGATCCACTTACCAGGGGCCTCCTCTCCTGTTTGCGCTTTGCCAAGATCCGACTGCTTTGACTGGCTAGGGTCCTCCGGGGTAGAAAAGAGCTCCTGACTGCATGCATCTCTGGCCTCCAAGCAATCCTCTGCCTCTGGGTCCCCCTGCCCCTCTTCGTCCAAGATTTCCTCCTCCTGGCTCAGTCCACTCTCGCCTGGCACGTGAGCCAACGAAGTATCCACAGGGGCCTTCACAGTGGAAGTGCGGTCACCACCGAGTATCATGCCCAGCTCTTTGTAGAACTAGCAGCTTGTGGGCACAGCACCGGAGCTGCAGTTTGCCTCCCGCGCCTTGTGGTAGGTGTTCTGCAGCTCCTTCACTTTTACCCTACACTGCAATGTGTCCCGGTCATGGCCCCTTTCTATCATGCATTGTGAAATCTGTCGGTAGGCATCATAAATCCTACGGCTGGAGCACAGCTGAGACTGCACAGCTTCCTCTCCCCAAATGCCGACGAGGTCCAGCAGCTCGGTATTGCTCCAAGCAGCGGATCGCCTGGTGTGTGCAGCAGGCATGGCCACCTGGAAAGATGCACTGAGACCACTGCATTCGTCACTGAGCAAACAGGAAGGGGACTTTCAATTTTTCAAAGGAATTTACGGGGTCGAGATGACGGTTGGTCACCTGAGGGCAGGGCAGTAGAGTTCAAACCGATGACCAGAGAGGTTGGAACAGGCATTGTGGAACACCTCCCAGAGGCCAATTGCAGTGCTGTAATCGTGACAGCGTCTACACTGGCATCGCAGCACTGTAGCTCCAGCGCAGAAAGCTGTATGTCTCTCGTTGGGGTGGTTTTTTAGAACGCTACAACTGCGCAGTTTGTGCACACTAAGTGGCTTGGCAGTATGTACACCTCGGGAGTTACAGCACAGAAACTTGCCAGTGTAGATGGGGCCTTAGAGACAGGCCTCGATTAAAACCTGAGTATTGAACATCTACAAACCTTGGGAAATTTTGGCTCTGGGTACGGGGCTGGGTGTGTGTGTCGAATTTTGTTACTTTGACCCATAACTACCAAGTCCAATAATTACCATTTTATGCATAGAAATCCTGTCATTAAGCTACCTCCTGCCAGCTTTTAAATGGATCATTTTTCATTTTGGTTCAAAGTTACTGAGTGGACAGTGTGAGATTCTTGGCTGTACAGCTTGCATACATCCTACATTTGTAACCAACATAAAGAACTATCGCCAAGAATTGCTCTTTTTCTCTTTGATTGTGTAGTGGCTCGGCATGGGGGCCTTCCCACTCTGGGTCTTTGGGAGGCCACCCCACCTCACTACATCACTGATATGTTGGCCATTGTGGGGAATGAAGCAGTCTTCACTCGCAGCTGGGGTCCAGGCCTGTGCTCAGGCTGGGTGGGAAACAAACAGTCAATTGGCCCCCGCCCTGGATCAAGGCAGGGCAACAAAGAGTCTGAGGCTCAGGCTGGTGTGCAGGCTGAGTAGCACATAAACAGTCAATTAGCCCAGGCCCTGGATCAAGGCGGGCAACCCAGAGTCTGAGACTCAGGCTTCTGGCGTGGGGAAGGGGAGACTGCCACCCCTGGGTTAGAGTGGCAGGGGGGTCACAGGCCCACCTACTCCACTGCGTCCCGGCCCAGGGCCCTAGTAGTGACAAACCACTTTGTCACTGGGTCAGCGGGGATCCATGCCACAACACGCTGACTCACTCTTTGTCAGCGTTGTGGCCAGACAGGAGTCTGCTACCCCTGGGCCACTTCCACATGCCCCTTCTTGGTGTACTTGTTGCTGTGAGGAGGGGTCGAGGTTGATGGTGGCTTCTGGGACTGCAAACAAGTCTTTGGGGGTCTGGTCCATCGGAGGTCCAGGCCAGTCGTCTTCTCCCAGCGGGGTCAGGTCTGACAGCGGTCTGGGCCAGTTGTCTGCTTCCTCCAGGTCTGAATCAGCTAGCAGCCCCGGGGGCCCAGGCCAGTCCTCTGCTCCCTCGGCACCCTCCACAGCTTCCCAGTTCAGGAGACCACAGGAGGTGTCTGGTCTCTCCGGTGGTCACCTCCCTACTGAGCTTTCTGGGGCACCTTTTATACTTCCTGCCCCTCCCACCTACTTCCTGGGGGAGGGGCAACTAGGCCCTGGTTCCTCCCACCAGGGCTCAGTGCAGGGGCCCTCCCACTCCAGGTCCTCAGGAGGCCACCCTGCCTCACTACAGAGTGGTTACTAAAAAGATGAAAGCTTAAATTCCATGAAAGGTGATTGATTATTCCAGTCACACACATTTATTAAGTCCTGTAGTCACTGAATTATTAAACTAAAACAATGTTTAATATTTTAAGAATTGCCCTGTGCTTCAAGATATCTTCACCAGAATTCTCCAAGCAAAAAAGGCTTGACACATGCCAATGATGGGGCTGTGAGGATGACTTGAATAGTAAAGATTTTAAAAGGTAAACTCTCCCTTCCTCCTCTCATTTCCCTGTAGAGACCTAATTTAACAAGTGGAACTGCATCCCCATCAAGATCTCCTACTTCAAACTCAGACAAGACTTGACTGTTATTCTTAAGATTATCCCTTCAAAATAAAAGCCATAGGAATTTAGGGGCAGATTTTAAAATGTGTTAAACACCTAAAGATGCAGGTAGGTGCCTGGTGAGATTTTCAAAAGTGCCTAGGCATTTTGAGCACCTAACTCCCATTGAAATACCTGAAATACCTTTAAAAATCAGAGCTTTAGCACTTACTGGAACACGGGCTCCGTGAACATCTGGTCTTATTTCTCAATGACAACTGATTAAAGTGGTTTCACTTTCATTCCCTGATATACTAGCTTTGCAAAAACTTGTCTTGTCTCCTCAAATAAGCTCCTTAATATAGTAGATCAGTATAATTTTTCATTAGGAATCTGTTCTTTGGCCATTTATTTTATTTTTGTAACGTGCCCTCGTCTTATGCTAGCCACGGTTCTGAACCTACAAGCACCTCAACAGATGAATAACTTTAGAGATGTGACTAGGCCCATTACAACTTGGAAGCAAGTGGTTCTATTCTGTTCTATATAGGTTCTTATATCCCTCTCATCATAGGACTTGAGTGCCTTCCATTAGTACATTGCGCAACATGGCTAACATCCATCACATTAGGTTCATTCTCTTTCCCTCCATTTCAATGGCACTACTTATGTCTCTAAATTATTTATGTGTGTGTGCATGTTTGCAGAATCAGAGAAGAAGGTTGGCTACTCGTGCTAGGCTGCCAGTGACCACTACAGCAAGTCATGCAAAGCAGTAGTGAGACACCTTACCCAGGTCCCTATTTTAAATGAAGACTTTTCCCCAAAAGGAGTTTACTTGGTTAAATAAAGATTTTGAATGAGGGGAAAGATTTTGCACATATACAAGAATTACAGTGGCAGAACCAGCAGCTCGATACAGCAAGGGAGACCCAATCAAAGATGTTCTGGGTCTAATTCTGAGAAATGCGGTCTCCCAGAGAACTTCCCCAGTAAAGGGGCAAACACCAAGTGGAACATAATGGTCACGGTGCAAGTGTTTGGGACAAAAGTGCTATAAGTCCATGACTAGTAACATCCACCCACATTCTGTATAAATTAATCCTGCTTCCGTCCCCAATTCAACAACACACTTAAGCACATGCTTAAAAAATATGTGTGTAAGACCCATTAAAGTGCTTAATATGAGCTTAAGTGCTTTGCTGAATGGAGGCCTATATTCAGTGACCTTACGGTTGTAGCATATCCCCACTTGTGTGTTATCCCAAAGATTGCCAGAATTTGTCCCTCAAAGTTTAGCAGAGAAGCTGGGATGACACAAAATTTACAAATGAATGGCAAATTAAAAGTTCATTCAACTGGTATTTAATGACATAAAGATGTACTAAATTGCTTAGTCTTGTCCCTTTATTGCTGTTCATTTAGCTGCAAATAATATAATACAAATATTTGAGTGCAAAGACTAAACTATTCAGCTTAATTTAAATAGAGAGAACAGAGAAATGTAATAAGAAAATACCAGAAAATGTAGTACTATAAAATTAATTAAATCGGCATTTTCCTATTAAAATATGCAGTAGTTAAAGGTCTTCAGTTATATAATGGCTGTAGTTAAAAATCATCACATTTTTACCTTTTGCTTAATTAATGTTTCTGTGTGCTTGTGGTACAAAACCTGTGTTTAGTGTAGGAACTATTGCAGTAACATTAATTATGTGCAAACGATAAGTGTAAAGACTTTGATGGTGACAACATTATGTTTTCTAAATACGATGGATCCAGGAGAGAGGATGAATTTTTCAAATTTTTTTAAAATAGTATTTTTGGATAAAGTTTAAAGTTCTCACTGTTAGATATGATTTTGTGGAAAGAATTCATATGTTCTCCCAGTTGAGTTTAAAAGGCATAATATCTTGTCTGAATACATTTCATCTAACACATCTTGCCAATATGCTACATATCTCTTTACAATAAGTTAAATTAATCACTGACTACAGCTTTCTGAGCCAGGTCCTTCAGTGGGGTAAATACATGTAACACCATTGAAGCCAATGGATCTACGTCCATTTGCACCAGCTGAAGGTTTGTGTTTAGGATGCTGTGTATTATACTTTGCTACATTAGTTAGAATCCAAGGAGGTTAAATTTCTTTATAACCAAATGGTAAAGTCTGATTGCACATCTTGGAACTCATTGAAGGTAAAAGAGCGTGATCGCCTTCTAAGAGCAGGATGGCCAGACTGCTCCCTTCCCTTAATCAGGTCCAAATACATGCTAGCTCTCAGGAAGCGGGGGTAACTGTCTTGTTCCATCAGCCTGTAGACTTTGGCCTGTGCTACATCAAAGCTGTCCAGTGTAGGGTGAGTAATGTTCTGAGCAGTGACTTCTTTCGTGTGGAAGTCAAGATTAACCTGGAAAAGGCCAAAAAAACATGCAGTACATTAATTCATTTTATATATGGTCATTAATAACAGTAATACTTAACTTGTGAAAACCACTTTCTACTAAAAATACTTTTAATTGCATATAATAAGTATTGTGAAATCCACTGAGTCAGCATTTGTTAACTGCTACCAAGGAATCACCACAGATCTCTACTAAGAACAGGGGAAAACTGATAATGAAAAATATGTCACTTTTTGGTGGTACCTTTTGTTTAGGGCTGACTTTCTAATGGTACCCACTGTACATTTGCTGCTGATACTGGCACAGAGAGATTTTGTGCCCAGTCCTGCAAAGTACGAGGTATCTGAATTCCCACTGAAGCCAACCGGAATCAAGGACACTCAGTCTTGCAGGTTCAGAGCTTTATATCATCTAAATTGACCAGATACTGTTTTAATCTTTCATTTCTGTGGAGCATTAGTAACACGAAGGTTAGAATATTCTAATGATTAAAGTGTGCAGCAAAATTATTTTCTAATGGATTTTTGACTACTTTGGAGGGGAAAAAAGGCATATCCAAGAGTTTTTTGGTTACAGCTTAAATACAATTATATATTACTATTGGCTATTCTCATGGAGTTGTGGATTAGTATAAGGATTATGTTTAGATCCACAATAGTGGTATATGCAGCACATAATTTAGAAATTAGTAAGTTCCATATAGCTTCAAGAATGTCTTCTGTAACTTATTTATTTTATATTTTTCAAATTCCTCTCGGTGCATTTACAAAAATATAACAACACATAGTGTGTATGTGAAAACTGAAAATCAGTTAATGATAATTAAACGACCAAGTCCACAAATTTTCAGAACCTTCCTAACTATCCTCTCAGAAAAGGCCTTTTAATATGCCCTGCTGGACAGTAAACGTAATTTCTGTTGGTGGAAACAAGTTCCAAAATTGAGGACTCTTTAATGAGAGTTCTCAACACACCAATGAACAAATCTACAGGCAGTCAGCTTGAGCATCCCAGCTGATCTCAACAGCTGGGTTGAAGCAAGACAAGAGGATACACAGGGCCCAACACATAAGGGACGGTATAGCGGAGAACAACAATCCCGTCTTTGCTGGTATCAAAGTAACAGCATATCAGTTAACTGGTCAGTATGACACTATCGGGCAATGTGTGATTTCCACCACCTGTGCTCTAGGTTCCTTCCTTCCTGTTCATCCCTTACAGGTCATCAGTGTAGCAAGATAACCTATGAACAATATATAAAATGAAGGGAGCTTTTAGGGATGCTGTATCAATAGTTCTTGCTATAGCTTGGTGTCCACCCAAGCAGTTGGTAGAATGGCACACTGGCAAAACAGTATTCCTCTTTAGAAAATTCAAAACTCCTCGGATTCACGCAGGGCCTGATCCTGGAAGGTGCTGCATGATAGAATGTAAAAGGTTGTTGAAACCACTCAGCATCTTATAGGATGGGGCCATTACTCTTTGAGAGTAGACCAAACAATAGGTTCTCTGCCTTGGCAGGAGCAGTGGTAAGCCCCGAGATCACACAGAGGGAATTATGAGCCTAATTTGTACCATTCTTTAAATCACTTTCTTGGACTGAGCAGTGATACTTTTTTCTGCACTACATCAGCAGATGATTTTTTAGATTTGCCAACATTTAACATTTTCTCTACCAACAATAAGAAAAGAACACAGAAAATAGGAGCACAGGCAATCCACCTGTTCTTACTGTTATATAGAATAATAGGTAATAGAGATGCAAAAGGCTTGTTAGGGGCCTGATCTTCTAGTCATTACTCAGCCAAACCCTCACTGACTTTAGTGGGAGTTTATCATCTGCCAGTCAGTCCATCCTCCTGCTAGTGCAGGGAAAATAATTATTATATTCATTTACACAAAGGGCTCTTTACAACACTCTGACAGTTTAATATAATTTGCATCCACTTTAAAAGCCTTTTACACTTCCAGAGCAGTGTAAATGAGAATGAGTCCCAATGTATCTTGTATGTGTTTGTTTATAACATACCATACTATAGACTCATCACTCAGAGATTCCTTCAGAAAAAATAAAACAAACAAAAAAAAAATCCCAAACCTATGCCAATCAAGTCTTTTCTCTGCTTAAAATGTTATAATCATTACCTTGAAGGGTATGTTTAATTTATTGATTTTGTTTATTCATTTGGCATATTAAAGAAATCATCAGAAATCTCAGCAATATAATAATCTGTAATGCTGGTTTAGCAGGCACAATAATTCTACTGTTCTAGAAGCAAAGTTAAATGTACACAAAACACTGTTTGACAAATGACTGTTACTGTTGGGTGTGTGCATTATTGTGACAACATACCTTAAATTTATTCAACATGATGTTAAATCAGATGTTTGTATATAGCAATGAGAAGTTTGAAAATTCCTTTAACTAGCATGACATATTTAGACCTATGGTCTTTTTTGTAGGGTTAAAAGAATAACATGGGGGCAGGGTGCGCGGAGAGAGAAAGAGAAAGTTCTGTGGGTGTTGGGTCCCATACTTTCTTCCAAAGCAGTTATTTGATATTTAAGATGCAGCATTCCTGTGGCAAGGTACACATGATAAACTACTGCAACTTCATCAAATGTTGACCTTCATAGCTGAATGGATGATGATTCTGTGTATGCATTTATGAAAGGCAGATTCTATCAGAGGCAGCTTGTATCAAGAACTGTATATCTTCAGTTTTTACTGTACCTCTTTTGGAGCATCTTTTCTTATGAACGTCTCATAAATTGTCTTGGCTTTAGGAAGAAGTTGATGAGATGTTTTGTTCTTCTTATAATCCTCACAGGCTATCCAAAACTCAATGTTCTCCTCGCTGAACTCAGTTTTCAGAAACCTTGTAAAGGCATCCAGTCCGGCTATAAAAGGGAGCATTGTATTGCTTTAATTCACAGAAGCATTAAAAGACCATCCCTCTTAGACACTAGAACATAGTTCCTCTGTTTAAATTATGTAACAACACATGTTTGGTCTCATTTTGAACTCTTCTGTGACTTCATATTACAGACTTTTCTTTTACATCACAAAATAAGTACAATTTAATTGTTTTGCAGTCAGTGCAGAGGTATTGATATCAGGCTTTAGGCATAAATTTTAAATATGGCCTTTGATTTTGGATGCCCCCTTTGGGACACACAGGGCCTAATTTTAAAAGATGCCGACCCACATAACTCCACTTGATCTTAATATCAACTATGGATGCTCAGAATCTTAAAAAAAACAGACCATACGTGGTCACAAGTTGAGAACTCAAAAACCAGAGGCACCCAAAAATGTGGCCATTATTGACCATTTTGGCCTTAGTTTTGCTTCTAAATCAGACTTAGGATGCCTCAAATGCCATTTAAATCTTGACTGTATTCACAAATAGGCTGTTTCCCAGAAATTAGCCTAATTCAGAAGATAGTTTAAAAGATAACGTAAATAGAACCTTTACAATTTTCTTTGCATATAATTATCATTGCCAAGTTGTTCATGGTATCCCCTTTATTAAATATACTTGATGTGCAGAAATAACTGGAATGTTATTACTGTCAATTACCTGCAATGGGAAAATTGTAAAGATTGTAATGGTCACCACTATACTGGAAGACTCGTTTTTGCTATGTACAGCATTTATCTTTCAAGGGAGGAAAAGAAACAACCCTTTTATCAGTAACTTAAGTGTCAGGCATTAGGCAATTATACGTGTCATGGGTGGCTGACCACTTTTGTCTGTTTTGTCTATATCCATCCCTGGGCCTTTGTTCTTGCCCTCCATGAACATTTTAGCAATGTTGCAATCAAAGATGGCATTTGATGTAAACATTGGTATTAACACCTTGGTCATGTCCAGCATGGCCTGCCAAATCTGCCGGCAAATCTTTGTCTTCTACACCTCCATTATAGCCTAAATATGCCTCAGCGTGCCTTATCCAGCCTCATGTATGTAGCAAAATTCTCCAAGCATCTATTTGATTTTTCACACTTACTCTAAAATGTCAGTTCCCATCAAGAAAACACTACTAACCTTTCTGGGAAAGCAGTTTGTCAAAGGATTCACCCCATCTCACTGCTTCTTCAGGGGGCACACTGTACAAGACACAAAAAGTGCTTCTCATGAAGTGTGTGTTTTGTATATTTATGAAGCTATTGTAATATATATTACCTGCTATTTCTCTCACTTTGTCTTATTGCACAAGCTGTCTGATTAGATTATTTTAGAAAATAAGTTCTTTCTGCTAGAGACTTCAAAAAATTTGGTTGATGTTTTGCCCATTGAAATAACACTTAGAGAAAATGTTTAAAGCAGAGCATTATGTCTTGAGTGCTTGTTTGCATTGTGCTCCAAATCTTTAAGGAAAATTTACATCATGCAAGGTAAAGATCATAAGCAAACCAGGTCAAGTACTTTTTTAACTTTGAAAACAGAACGGCTTAGTAGCTAAACTGACATACTCTTTCAGAGATGTGATTTTGATTGCAATCTGTCCGAGGCTATGTTACCATGGTCTATTTTTAACAGAATACAGGAAATTCAACAGTTTGAACACAAAGTCACCACAGCATGGTAAAGACAATAGTCTCATAAGGTAATAACACACGTAGCCTGGTTTGTTTACCACAAACATTTTTCAAATGTCATGTTATTTTGAGAGACTGGGTTCTTTTTATAAAACTCCATGTATTCTTTATCAAATATGTCAAGCTGCATGTATTCTTCATTGATCTCAAACTTTCCACTGTTTAGGACAATGGAGACAAACTATTTCACATCTCTTGATAAAAACGTTTGTAAAATTACTTTTGTAACACTTGATAGATTAATCCTGAACACACAGCTAGGTTGTATTTTTATTTCTGAAAAAAGAAATGGAGTAGGGTCTGAGGCGACATTGTACCAGGACTCTGAACCTGGTCCTAAGTCTGAATCTGAAGATCAATATATTTAGTCAATTTCTGAATAATATACTTACCACATAGCAGTTTTCCTCTGCAGAGCTAAAAGCATGTACAAATGAAAATTGGTCTCATTATCCCCAGATAGAAAAACTGAGGCACGAAGAGGTGGAGTAACTTGCCTGAAGTCACACAGTAGATTTGTGGTAGAGCTGGACATGGAGTCAGGAGACCTGATTTGGTTCTCAGTCCAGTGTCTTGGGATCAATAGTGTAGTCAAGATAAACTGAGTTTGCCCACTTCTCATTTGGGGAATATGGAGTTTAATTTAGGTTAGTCTACCCCCCTTCTTTTTTACCACCACAACACTGAACTGGACCCAATTCCCTCCCAATAGAGAATAAAGTTTGGATGTCTTTTGACCTCCAAAAAGAGTGGTAGGAAAAGTTTTCTAGGCATCTGGGTCACTTCTGCAGTTAATTAGAATGGCCCTGGATCTCTGAATAAAGTGCATAACTCACTTTTTCAGCTTAGCCTTCTCTTACCAACAACGAAGGGGAGATGGGGAACATAAACCCAAATCCAGCTAACAAATGAACCACCCTGCCAATTCTTGTGTGGAAAGAAGAATATTTGAATGTATGCTGGATTTTATTCTTTGGATTTTTTAAGTGCTTGGATATTATAGTAGTAAACATAGTACAAATACCTAGATGGATAGATTCAAGTGCTTAGGTTTCAGGCCACTGGGAACCTTTATTATAGACCCAGAAACATAGTTTAGGCCTTGAGAGCCTCGTCCATAAAGATACTTTTCAGCCCATTGTCCAACTCAGTATGGTCTTGAAAAGTGAAGATAGCGGTTACTCAAACAGTGAATACCCTCAAACAGGCAGTGTTCTGGTCAAAAAAGGACAGCTTCCCCTGGCATGTTATTCACTACTGGAAGCCTGAATTCTTGTCCAAACTGGTTAGGATTAATAAAAAAAAAATGAAAAGAAAGAAGAGGAAAACAAATAGAAGTCATTAGATGCTCTGAAACTGTCTGTGGTGGAAAGGATGGAACTTTTTTGGCCATGGAGTTTTTGTGGTTTCCCAACAGCAGGGAGCTGCAGAGGCAATTCTCAAACAAATTACCAGTGAAACCCTGGCAAAACTGTAGTCCCTGGCAAACTTCCCAATGGCTTTGTTGGAGCCTGCATTTCATGCTAGGGATTTGTAAGGGAAATAGTACAGCATGATACTGTACACTCAGAGCTTTTATGAGGACACTTGGAGGTTTATGTCAACAGGGTCATTGGTCACTAAATTATTTCAAAGGAGATCTTTCTCAGAAACCATAAGATTTCCAAGGAAACAGAAATGTTTGTCAGCTACAAAAGGGCCTGAGCGTGCCACCTTACAATCAGTGGGGTGACTTGCAAACTAAGGTGCTCATCAATGTGAATAAAGCTGGGACTATCTGGTACTACATATAAAAAATAAACAATAAAAATAAACTGGCCCATAAGCACTAGGTACACAAGGACAAATTCCACTGGGCCTAGATTACATGAAAATTATTGGTGATATGAAGAGTACCCAGTATATTTTCTTTCATCCCTGCCCTTTTCCCATTTCCCCCAATTGAGGAAAACTTGATGTATCATAGAGTTAAATAAACCTGTGGATTAGATTATGATCATATTCATTCTGAATAATACTTTATACATGAAATAGTCCTTTTGAAGTCTATGGGACTACTGGGAACTAAAGTATTGTTCTCTGTGAATACCAGTATCACAGTCTGGCCCACTGGAGTGCAAAAACACTCTTTGTTAGCAAACTTTATATATACTGTATGTATGCCAGGTTAGATAACTTGCATTGCATTATGCTAAACTTTAAAATAATATAGATCTTAAAAGCATTATTCGATGCAAAGCTTGAATGTACACGCCAAAGCAGAGACGGCCATTTTCTGATAGGAATTCTCAGTCTCTTTATATTTTACAATGCTCACCTTGAAGCTTTTGTCAAGTTCTCAAATTTCTCAAGACTGACACTTTCATGGAATTCAGCCTTTTGCAGGAGAAGGCTCAGCCTATTTCTCTTTTCCTTAGACCTGCAAGAGAGTTTTAGCAGCTTTAAAGCAACCTTTGTGAAAGTTTTAAAATGTTCCTCTTTGACTAATTTTTCTCTCGGCATAGTTGATCATTTCCTCATACACACAGTTACACTAATGTTGGTGCTATTTCTCTTTATTTGTCAGGCAGATTAATGAATTTCCTCCTTATATCTTTCCATACATTTAAATATTGAAGCATATCAAATTATTTACGTATAAAAGGGTAATGAATGTCTTCATTTTCAGGCTTATTTTTCCCCATTTATTTTGAAGATAGGTTTTTTAGGGGCGTTAATGCTGATGAATCTGTAAGAGTGGGTCAACATCTTCTGTTCATTCTTAATAAAGGATGAAAAAATGCTTTTCCTCCCATCAATTGTAGCTGCTAAAAAGAAACTTCCATGGATCAAAGTTAGTCAGATTTTCAAAAATTATTTCTCTAAGCTTCACCTTAATAACTCCTCTTTCTTGTTTGTTTTGCTTGATATATTATTTGATTTGCTTCTTATTCTTGCCCTTAAAAAGTATTCCCTTGGTAAATGAATATTTTATGTGTACATTTCCAGTCTAGCAGTTCATTAATTTTTACAGATATCTGTCACAAATACAAAGAACTGTGCCTTAAATTCACACTTATCAACTATGCAATAATAATCCCTTGTCTACATAGAACACTTGAGAGTATCAGTAAAACCTTGGAACTTACCTGGTCTTGATTTCTTTTTTTGTCTCCTCTTTATTTGTGGATTTCATACCTTTACAATAGGTCTTCTCCTTCAAAGAGGAAATATTTAGATGGGGAAATAAAAACAGTGGATTCTCCATCTTCCTCTGACAAGGATTCTGATGATCTCAAAATGCTTCTCTAGCTTGCTTGCAGCAGTTCCATTTATTGTACCTTGTATGTTTCAGTTCAGGAGGGTACACATGCACAGAAAGTGACTCCAAGTTGCTTCTCAATTGGTAGTTGAGAGGTGCCCTAAACAGGTAGCAGAAAAGAGGGGGTTCTCCACTTCCTCTGTAACGAAAGCTGCCCGTACACAAGCAGAGCTCTGTCTTAAAGCTGTCACTTAGGGAAGTGAGATTAAAAATTTGCAAAATGGCTGTTGATCAGGAGGATAAATACAGCTATTACTTCAGTGCAGTTTATGGTTAGTGCTTGTGGAACATGATATTTTGCTAGTTGTCAGCATCATTTCCCCCTAAATACTTTACTTAAAAATAAAAATTCTATATTATTTTTATGAAAGTCTGCAGAGGAGCACCGTGTTGCAAAAAATAACACATGACATTATCTTAAGCTCTTAGAATAATTTTTAAAGAAATCTAGACCAATATTTTCCATCTTGGGAGCCTAACTCTAGGCACATAAATCCATGTTAGTTACTAACTGAAAGTGGCCTGGTTCTCAGAGGTGCTGAGAACTCCCATTAAAATCAATAGAAGCTGGAGCTGCTCAGCATCTCTGAAAATACAGATTTTTTTATTTTTGGGTGACTTTTCAGAAGTGTTGAGACTCTCAAAATCCCATTGAAGTCAATGGGAGCTACAGATGATGAGCTTCTTTGAAAAGTAGGACCTGAGTGCCCATGTCCTCAAAGGTATTTAGGAACATAACTACCATTGAAATCACTTAAATATCTTTAAAAATCCAACCCTTAGTACCTAAATATAAGCTTAGATGCCTAATTTTAGGCACCTACATTTGACATTTTTGGTTTTAAGGCCGTATTGGCAGCCCTGGGTAGGTGAAATTCTCTGCTGAGCTACAACACTGTCTTCCATGTGCTGGCTCTGCAGTATGTTTAGACTCCATGCTCAGACAATCATGGGCTTTTCTTCTGAGACTGACTACAGGGTTGGGATGGTGATTGCTGCTTTGAGAACTCATGTCCTTCAGGAGCTAGCTATCGATGACCAGTTTCACATGGACACCAAAGTCACTGGTTAGAAAACTAATTTTGGTAACTAGACATCCAGGTCCAGGTGTGAATTAGTTACCTGAAGTAAAAGGCTCTTACTCAATTCCCAATCCCTTGATCTATGCACTATAATAAATTGGATTTGTTTTTAAAAAGCAAGCTGCCTAGAATCTTATGGCAGATCAGGAATTGGAATTTTATACAACTAAACAGTTAACTGCATTCCTGATAAGTGTATCAATTGCTTCATTGAATCAGTTTGGAAAATCCCAACCCTTTCCCATATATCTGTCTGTATTAGCAGTTCTGGTTAATTGCTTACTGCATAACAGAAAACCCCACTTAAATGCATTAATAGTTTTTGAAAGAGATACAATTAAATGGATTGCTGCACTTACCATGCGGGAAAACACCAGACGAGAAGAAAAAATAGTTGATTGATCAAAATGTGATGTTGGAAAAAGTCTGGAACAAAGCATTCCAATATCGTATCACAGAAGTTAGAGGTGGAAAGGACCTATTAAACCCCCAAATCAATTCTCCTGTCTATCTCACTTTGTTCTCTACTATACATTTTCCAGTGTCTTGTCCAATCTTCTTTTAAATGTATGAGGCTTTTATCATTTTCTTTGGGAGTGAGTACACTATTTACACTTCTTAGAAAATGTGTGTGTGTTTTTTTAAACTGATAAAGAAATCTGTGTTGTGCATTCAGCCCCAGTGCAGCATGGACAGCTGGCCTGGAAGCCAGATGCTGTTAAAAAGTGAGTTCTGCTTAAGTTTCTTTAAATGACACAAAACCATGGCAAATGGGTGACCCATTTAAACCAGGTTGAGCTTTACTAGTAATATTTCTGCAAGTGGTTGGATGGATCTGTGTGTTACCATGAAGTACCCACAAGAAATCAGAGATATTTTTTTTTAAACCAGTGGATATTTTTCTACACCAATTAAAAAAGAAAAATATTTTCTGTAGAAAATCCTGTCATTAAATAGTCACTGATTCATTAATTTACAGCAGAATATTTGTTTTGATCACACCGACCATCATCTTCCCTCCTGAAAAACTGCCCAGTTACCCTGAAAACAAAGCCATGGGAACTGGCTAAGAAGAAGGTAACTGGAGAATATAGCTGTCAGTAGTAGTTTGAATCATTGAGATTGTAGACTGGGATTAGACACAACCTTCTGTTTGGCTGTGTCTTGGATTATATGAACACCATGGTATTATTCATTTTGTGATTTAGGCATATGGAAAATTATCACAGATTGATCCACATTATCTGATATTATAATATATACCTGAGTTTTGTATAATGTAAGTGCTTCAGTATTCACTTAGAGCAAGAACAAACATATATGTTACTGCAATACCATACTACTTCTGAAATGCTATTTAAAAGTAAATAAAAAAAAAAAAAGTAAAAGTAAAAGTAAATTTAAAAGTGATAATATCTTCCATTTCATCCCCAAGGATCTCAAGAATTTTCCTTGTACACAGTCAACAAAAAATCATCTAATCCACCATGAAAATGCTGCTGTCTCTGGGGTGAAACAATAGCTGTTTAGCAGAACACAGCAAAACTACAAACAACTTAGATGAAAAAGTTAAGCCTACCTTAAAAAAAATAAATTGCAGGGGGGATTTAGGTCAGATGAATGTCATTGCCTGAGTTAGAATTTGTCCAGGATGCCAGGGTAAGCATCCATATTCTCTCAAATAGTGTCGTAGGAATCTTGGTTTTATCTCACATTCAAGATGCATCAGCCCCAAAAAGAACAGTACCCCTCAATCACATGATAGGATCCTGTTTCAGTACTGACTGAGAAGCACAAGCACAGAATTATGTTCTAAATTATTCACATGTATGTGTTCCTACAAGGTCTGTTGTCTTTTTGCTGAATAGGTCTGAACTGCATAGTTTGGGAGCTGTGCGAGGATCATAGCACAATGTGGGACAGCTACAGGTTACCGTTACTTTGAGCCACCTGGTAGCTTGCAAATAGTGTTCTGTATGACCATGTCAGTGATCCAAGTTCAATAGCTATCTCATTTTCTCACTCCCAACGAAAGTGGGATTTGGACATGTCACAGCATAGAAAAACCTTGCAACTCTTCAGGTAACTTTGATATGCTTATGAAGAAATATTTGTCCTAGTCTCCTTGGCAAGGGTGCTATTGTGATGCAGTCCATCGTGTGGGGAGGATTTGATGAGTTTCTGCTAGAGGTCCAGTGATGGCCCACCTTTGCTAAACAGGGTTAAAATAAAAACAGAAATATATGATCAGGTAAAACTCCGGTGACTTTTTAGAAGAGAGACTAAGTCAATGTCTCAAGCAGTGGCAGTACGTGAAACCATGTAGTTTATCCTGGCTTCAGAGTAGCAGCCGTGTTAGTCTGTATTTGCAAAAAGAAAAGGAGTACTTGTGGCACCTTAGAGACTAACCAATTTATTTGAGCATAAGCTCAAGAGACATGTCTACCAAAAATGTCTACAAGATACAATTAAAAATTACACTATAGTGTGAGCTCATTGGTCTACTTCTAGTTTTCTGCACAGCCAGGCAATGGAGCCAGGTTTAACACTGAGTCCTATACTCTTGGTCCCCATAACACCAGGGCTGCATGTGCTGTAGAGACATGCCAACCTTTGGGAAAAAGATAGGGCCTCATCATCACTCAGTAAGACCCTATGTGGTCAGTAAAGAGTTTTGAAGAGACGTCCACCAAAGGCCTCCTTAGCAGGGTTGGGATGGTCTGAGGTAATCAAAGTGGTGAGGAGAAAAGGACAACATATTTCCATTAGGAATATAAAGTTCCCAGAAAGGGGAAGAAAAAGAGGTTCGCTTTTGTGATTCTGCATCATATCGCTTATTGCCATAGAAGTACTTAATGTGAAATG
Organism: Lepidochelys kempii; assembly: GCF_965140285.1. Classification (NCBI taxonomy): domain Eukaryota; kingdom Metazoa; phylum Chordata; order Testudines; family Cheloniidae; genus Lepidochelys; species Lepidochelys kempii. Next base: position 60,649,158 of record NC_136387.1, on the reverse strand, counting down.
TATGTCACAAAAGTTGGGTGGAAAATACCCAGTTAGAAACCACATTCTAATATCTATGAATCTTTGAGAGATAGAGTTACATTTTTAACATGTATTTCCAGTTTCAGTGTTAGTCTGTACATCACATCCTGCTTATTGTAAATTAGGGTTAACCACATAGCAGCCTTTAGTTATGGCTTCTGCCTGTCACGAAAAAAGTCAAACTTTATTTTAAATTTTCTGAGGAAATAATATGTGACATTTTAGCTCTTTCCCACCTATTAAGGAGTGTGTAATACTTTGTGTATGTTAATCTGTCACAATTTTATTTCATGGTAATTTAAATTCATGAATAAAAATGCTGGCAACTATAGACTTAATAGTTCATATAGCTGGATTTAAGAAAGGTGTATAAGATCAAACTCCATCCATAACCGAATTACTTTCTGGTGGCCTTACCCACTAAGTCATCTGTTCCAAGCCCAACCCAGTGTTGGTTTCTCTCCCATGGTATATTTTGAATGGCTTGCCCAAAGGACTTTTAAATGACTTAGAGCAAGGAGGTTACATTGTAGAGTCTTGAAATTTTAGTTTAGTAAAGCATGCCAATAGCATGAATATAGTATATGGCACTGTAATATGCAGCTCCTGAGAATTCATTCTGAATTATTGAAAGAAACCATGGAATGACCATCAACTCTTATTTTTAATCCATTCATTAATGGAAAATTAATATTAAATCCAGCTCCATGAAATACCCAATTTGCATAGAGCCCAGACTGTATTTTGTTAACTGCAGCCCAGGCAGTGGCTGTGGAAAGGCTGCCCCATACGTGGAGCTTCAGGAGGAATTCTGGCACAACCTGAGTATCCTGGGAAATATCTACTGCAATGGCAGTTTCACCATCCTTTGAAAGGCTCCAGTGTTTGCTCCCCAGCTGCCCAACCAGTGTGAAAATGCAATTCTGTCACATTTTTCTTCCCCTCCCTTCCTATATTCTGCCCTAAATAATAGGGGCTGATTTTGGCTTCTGCTTTGGCTATTATAGACTGCCCTAGTGGTGGATAGGGGTTGTATAGGAGTTGCAAGGCACTGGGGCAGAATTCCCCTAGCACAGAAGCTGCATAGGGTGATGTAAATGGCCCTATGCTGCTTTCCCTGGGAAACTCCAGGGTGAGAGGATGTATGCACATAATCCTGAGTGCTATAAGAATTCAGGGTTGCTCTAACTTGCTCTGGGGGCCATTTCAGCCTTGACAGCAGTGAAGAATCCACAGGGCACAAATGTGATGGAAAGCCAGCTTTGTGGATTTGAGCACCCAAACACCAAAGGCCATTTCTGAAAACGTGGGCAGGTCTTCTGTGCTCTTGTGTATGTCATTCTCAGCAGCAGCAATAAGGAGTAGCAGAAGGGAGGGAGCAGTGGCTAGATTCTATGCAGAAACATGCCTCAAATATTTTCTGATATCTGTTAGCAATAACCAGACTGGTTTATGGAGCCAAAACCTCCCCAAATTCACAGTATTTTATATTATCTGACTGTTCTTAACCAGCTGTTCTCATTGTATTGGAAACACCTTTAGATGGTCACTATCTTTGTTCAATAGAGGCCTTAGGAAAACAGACAGTTTTCAGAATAAGCTCTCAAAATATGTTTGATCTTCTGGGGAGGGGTGAAGGATAGAAAATATATATTCCCTGGTTTGCTTATGGTACAGAAATAAAGTGGTGATGGAAGAGGGAGAAGAACAGTACAGAAACAAAATGTTTAGTCCGTCAGGAGCAAAGGGAACTCACATATACAAAGAAGATCAAGAAAGCAGGCATGGTTAAGCAACATGTAAAACTAATATTTAGCATGTCTGTTGTAACGAGTTGACAGGAAACAGGGGTTTTGCTTGTGGTACAGATAAGTCAGAGGCTAACACTCCAGCAACATCCCATGTCTTACTTTTCATGAACCAAAATAGCGCAAAGTCGCCAGGCAAAAAGTTCAGTTTTGTTTATTCAGCCCAAGTATGTTATGTGCTGTTAATTGTGCACCTTGCTTTGACTCATCATTAATCTAGCTAAGCCTCAAAAAGCTGCCAGGTCCATTCCTACTAGTGCACCTTTTCCCTCTTCTCACCTCCTAAATGACCTACAACTACTCCAAAATCTTTGATACATACAATTTGATTTTGCCAATTTGGTATTTGGGCACCCAGCTAGGGTTAACCCTCACCATTACAAAAATAAATTCTGTGTACATTCCATTACTCTGATGCCACTGACTTCAGTGGGCATTGGACTGGATCTTTATGTCCTGATGCAGCAAGGCCTAATGTTAAGCATGTGATTGAAATCTGTCCAGCTTGTTATTCTACTTAAAGTTAGATATATTCTTAAAAACCTTGATGAATCAGGCTCTAGTGCTCAGCCCTTTATTAGCTGGCACATACTTGGATACCTTTTAAGATTTGTCCTTGCTATTACCTTTATCATTGTGCATGAAGCCAAAGTTTTCCTTTTGTTTACCTGACTTCAATAACAGTTTTGAGTAACTAAAATCCTTGAGTCCTTGTGTCAAACTGCCCTCTGCAGGTATCTTCTTATATCATTTGCACACTTAAGGTATCTGCACTTAATCTAATTTAATGAATGTAATACCAAAGCTCACTGAGTAAATGTGAAGAATACATCAATCCAATTCTGAACATGTGCTACTAATAATACTTGGTAGAGTCAGACAGCATGCCTGTTAATTTTTGTTCCTAACCATATATGATTTCGAATGATGAAAATTTGGTTTCGAGGGGTATTTTAGCACCCTATTTGGGGTATGATAGGTGTCACACATACCCATTTGTCTCAGTCTGATCGTGATCTTACTGAGAAATGGCCTGTAGCTAAAACAGAAATTCTCTCTTTTCACATACACAACATCAATTACAAGGTTTAATATTGATTTCTTATTGACATTTTGGAGGTTAAATGAGGGGGAAAATGCCTTTTAAAGCTAATGCACAAGATAGCAATTTGACAAGAATGCAAAGCACTTATTATTATTTGTAACTTTGCATATCTGACTAAATGCTCAGGAAGTCTAGACAATAGGGATCACCTGCAAACTAAAGAAACTGGGTGAGAAGCTTAGCTTGCTAACTGATTTCCCCCAGTATACATACAGGGCTTGATCCTTAGCCCATCGAGATCAATGGAAGTCTTTCCAATGGATCAGGCCCATTTGAGGATCCTTTCATTGAATTTGTTTGTATTCTTTATCTTCTCATCTACAAACTATCTGACAGGTTTTAAAATTTAACTTCCTCTCAACTTCCCCTGGGCATTTACTGTTAGAAGCCAGGCTAACCACAGCTTAGCTAGACAATGAGTATATGCTTAGATTTGAGTAATTCTATTGGCATTGGGAATATACATAAAAGGCCAAAGGGACTGACCCACATACAATTACTGGAATTTATTAATTTATGATGCATCAGCTAATTTGTGCATTTTCACTTTTCCTGTAGAATCATCAGCTAATGTGTGAAACCAAGACAAATCTTATCCAGTAGTAGCAAAAGTTAGTGTGGAGGAAAAAGAAGGATTGACACTTGGATAATAGTGCACATTCCTATTTTGTGCCAGAAAGCTACAGTTTTTATTGTAAATGTATAGGCCGATAGCCTGCTTTAGCTTCAGTTACCAGATAATACTTTGTGCTTATATAATAACTTTATTTCAAGGACCCCAAAATGCCATACAAAGGTGGGTAAAGTATTATTATACCCATTCTATAGATAGTTAATTTCAGGCCCAGAGAATTAAGTAACTTGCTGAAGGTCATATACATACAAGAGCAAGTCCATGGAGGATTTGGGTATAGAACCAAATCTTCTGAGTTCCAGTCCTGTTCTCTAATCACTAGACTGTAATCACAAACCCTTTTGTGAATGAGGCTAATTATTTAAAAGCCCTCAAGTTGTACAACACAAAGTCAGCTCTGCAAAGTCAAAGCAATGTTTCCTTAATGGTTTATTATAGCTAGAAGAGCACAAATACCCTTGTTAAGAGATTTCATGGATAGGTCCAAATAGAATCATAGAACTGGAAGGGACCTCACCTGGAGGAATCTTTCTCCGATGACAAAGCAAAAGCTTCTGAGGATCCCACAAATACAGGAAGTTCCTTAAGACTCTCTTTTAGGGTCAAATCATGGTCCATTTGGACATGTGCTGATTTTGATAGGAGTCTTTCCGTTGATTTTAATGGGTATTGGGTTGGGCCATGAGAGGCAATGGCAAAACTATCATTGATTTCCATAGGACCAGAACACTGCCTTTATTAAAGAATATTTGGTAGATAACATTAGTAATGGAATATGTGGCTTAAGTTCTTGATTTGAACATATGTTTCTTTTTTATGCTACAGCTTTGAAACCAGCAGAATTTTAATTCACTCTAGGTACATGCACAGCTCTGATTACATGAATGAGTTCAGTTGGGCACTGAGAGGTACAGTGGAATAAGCAATTATTGAAGTCCCTTTGAGTCATTTGTGTTTTGATTGAGTCCTTCTTTTAATGGTTTTTATCCCTTTGCCAGCCAAAATGTTAACTTTGCCTACTTTACCCCAATGCCTGTGTTGCATCACCAGTACAGGTTTATCCACAGGGGGATCCTGCAGCTGCTTCCATTCAGATCAGTTTGTGCCAGCTGCATGGCTTGCTTGACTTTCAGTGATGTGTGTGTTTGTGTGTATTTTATCTGCCAGGGTAGGAAACAACATTCATCTGTTGTGCCAAGACTTGAACATTCTCATGCCACCAAGTCTTGGCTGTACTGTCAATGACAAGAATGGAAAGAAACTCTCTTGAGGAGAATAGGCTGACAGTGTATTCCATTTCTTTCTTCCCCCTTCTCTCAACAGTCTGCTTCACCTTCCTGATTTTGAGAGGAATGCAATTAGCAGCGAGGAATTGCTGTTATTTTAAAACCAAAACTTAAACTGACTTTGCATTAAGTATGTCTTTCTGAACCTTCCCGTAGGTTAATTTGAGAGTGTGCATAAACTTTCAATTTTATTATAGTTATTATTTGGGGATTACAAAAAGGCCCTCCATGCATAAATTCACCATCAGTTCATAAGGATTACTTAAATGAATAGAAATGATGCATATAGCAGTTGTGCAGGATGCTGTAGTTGATTCTCCTTAAAATTATATTATTCAAAATGGTACTGGACAAAGAACTGAGAATTCATCCTATAATTGCCCTGTATTTACAGCTGCTTGTGTCTCCAAATGACTTTAGCCACAGGAGACAGTTAGAGTGGAGATTGCTAAAAAGCAGTATTCAGCGGGTTCTTTACAGACTCAAATCAAGGAGATCAGCACTATATTAATGCTGGATTCACCAAAGAGCTATTGGGAGGGTATTGTTTTCTTAATGATAAATGAGTTTGCATTTATGTTTGTAGTTCTTCAATAGTGTATGCTCCTTGGGGCAACGACTGATCATCCTCTATGTTTTTGTGATGACACCCTTCCGTTGGTTATCAGTGGCAATTTAACCAGTACCAAAGACACAGGCCTCTGACACTTAAGTAAAAGGACTCCATTAATTGGACAGTGCTAGAAGCCTCATATTCTGTATGTAGGACAGCCATGATCAGATACACCTAGCCAATATGTTAAATTCTGACAGTGCTGAGGACTGAGTGAGGCCCCATTCAGTAATGACATGCATCTGCGTGGCTCCTTGGAACCATGTGCAGTCCTACTGAAGGCAATGGGTTTCCTTATGGGCACTGTCTAAAGTGCTTGGGGGATCTGCTCAGATGACAGAGACTGAGGCGTGGCCACTGCCCTTTGAAGGAGTGGTGAACTAATTAGTGAGTTTGTGTTGATCAAGAAGGTCTTGAGCAGTGTAAGACATACATTTCTGGGGTGCAAGGCTGGGACTGGGGGAATTTGCTGGTCTCTCTCTATATATAGTTCATGAGTGGCTTGGGAAAGCCTTCATGCAACTTAGCTGGGTATGCCTCTGCATGCTGATGGCTGAGTGAACAGAACCTGGAGGAGTTTGCTACTCACTGGCATAGCAGTTTAGGAGACAGCCTAGGCAGGAGAGGAAAAGTGGGCACAGCAATTCCACAGTCCAGATTGCATCCCGGGGCACGTCACATCTATGAAATCAGTTTCATTGTATTACCGGTCTATCAAAATGACCCTTTTGATCGCTATCACTTCAACAAGAGGGTGTCAGAGTTGAGAGCTTTGTCTGTTGATGCATCCTGCTGCATGTCTCTCAAAGATAAGGTGGTTTGGAGACTGGATTCCACCTTTTATTATAAAAGTAAATTCGATGTTTCATTGAGCACAAGAGATTTCATTCCCTTCTTTGTGTCTACATTCTTCTCACGCAAAGGAGAAGCTGTAATATTTGCTGGATGCCAGTAGAGTCTTAAAAGTTTCATCTGAAAAGAATTGAGATCAAAACAGACAAATGAACAAACAGCCTTACTGGTCTTATTTCATCCAAGAAAAAGGTTCTAAGACATGTCAGTCATCCTTCTCATGGTGGATACGCTGGTGCATTGCCAAGGAACGTAGAGCAAAAAGACTCACTCCTGCAATGGGCATCAGAGCTCACTCAGTACAAGCTGTGCCAGCATCATGGGCTCAGAAAGGACAGGCCATTAATGATGTAATCTGTAAAGCTGTAATGATGAAATATGTAAAGCTGCAACTCGATCATCGCTGCATACATTTTCCAAGTTTTATAAGATACTCAGTCATCAGCTGCTACATCTTTCTTCTCAGTGACATTATTTGTTCTTTCCCTAGGAAGTCTGTCACTGCTGAGAAAATCACACACTGAGGATGTGTGGAACTAGCCCTAAAAGAGAATGGGAGAATTTGTGGTTGCTTACCTGAAAATTTTCCCTTCTTCAAAGGGAGAAGTCCACAGATTTGGCCCTCCCTGAAAAAGGGAGATCTGTTTAACTTATGATTAAAGTTGTCTGTAGTAGTTTAATTTTTTTCTTGTTGATCAGAATGTTCTCTTGTTGAGTATTATTTTTGCAAGGTCCAGGACAAGAGAATTGTTGTTTGTTTCATAGTGCAGAATCAAGAGAGCTTTGGAAGCCTCTCAAAACTGAGGGGATCTCTGGAAGGTGAGAGCTAGTCCCTTGTCAGCTGTCCAATCAACTTTGATTCTGCACCCTACATCTGGTTGGACAGGATCCACACTGGGGATCTGGGCACTTACCCCTTTGAAGAAGGGAAAATTTTCAAGTAAGCAACCCCAAGTTGTCCCATATCACAAGGGAGTATGTTCCACATACACTATATTAAATGCTGAGTTCTTAAAGAGAGAACACAGAGAGACTACTGATTGTGATAAGAGCCTTCATTTAGAGTGTTATGAAGGATGATCTTAAAAACATTCCCTTTTCTTTTTACTGCAACAGAAACTGAAGAAATTAAAATTACATGTTTTGAATGAATTTGCTTGGGGAAACTAACTCTACTGCTCATAGGAAATATTTCAACAATTTATCAAAATATCATGAATATTTATGATGAATTTACTCACTCTTGGAAACTGTAATTGGACCAACCATTTCATAATGATATGATAGTGATGAAAAGCCAACATATGGTTGTTTTGTTTATCTTCAGATAAAAACCCATTTTTGCTTCATGGAACAATACCAGAGTGAAAATAGTTTTATTGTAAATCTCAAGTAGAGAAGCTGCAGTTTGGTAATTCAGTAATTTTCTATAGCTCAACTCTTAAGAGACTCATTACAAGGAAGGAACTCAACATGCAGGATTCTTCAAAGTTAATGTAAGAAATGCATTAACTTGATTCAACATAGTTCATTTTACAAACATTCTTTTGTTGCTGTTGTCTAAAATGAAGAAAGCAAAATTTCATTGCTTCATTTACATGCTACTTACAAAAAATATAATTGGTTGCTTATTCTCTTCCAAGGATCTCAAAAACAGCTGTGCAAAATGTTCACATTGAAACATCTAACCACCTCTCATCTGGTTCTGCATTTTGTTGAAACTCAGGCGATGTTTGTGGACAAACTTTACTTTCGGCAAACCTAAACCCAGTTTGAGAGAATATGGGCTGGATTATGGGTATTTTAAGGCAAAGGACCCCATTACTTTTCTCAGGACTACTTACATTGTAGTAAGCAGTAAATAGTAAGTAATACATGCATAGTAGTAAGCAGGTATTCGTAAATAGTTGGGTAGTAAGATGCTACCCAATATGGATAAGGGTGGCAGAGCCCAAAGCATGCAAATCTCTTTTTTTTTTTTTTTTGTATTTTGATCCTGAAAGCTGGTGAAACTGTCAGCAGTTGTGATGGAGTTTGGAGATTCATTCAAATGACAAATCTGTCTATATGACTAGGTCCATACATCATTCACCTGAGAATGAAATTTGCAAGGTGTAACCATTATGGGTAAATAATCAAGAGGGTTTGCATAAAAACTCCTATAAAGGAAAACCTGCTGATCCTTTTACCCAGTCCACTGTTTTATTCACTTGATCAAACTCCTCTCTTAATTACTGTCTCACTTGGATTTATACTTTATTTGGTTTAAGGAACACTGGCTTTTAAAACTTTTTTTTTAAAGACTTCATTGTTTGGAAATATTTAAAATGTTTAGCCTATTTATTTAAAACTCTCCACCTCACAACTTCCATGTAAGTTAATTTGACAGTATGTTACAACTAATGTGTGCCAACTTGTTTTAATGTCATAATACAAATTAACTAGTCCTTGAAACTCTCTGGGTTGCCTTTGTAGTTTCCAAGAGTTCTGCAACAGAAAATATGGACATGCTAAAGCTGGATTCACTTTTCTTTAAAAAATGTTTAAAAATAATATAAGAAAATGAGTCTGCAAAGTATTCAACTTGTCCATTTCCTGTATGCTTCATATTTATATTGCCCATGTCTCCTATTAGTTCTAGATATGTGGTTTACATATCAGTTTGCCAAGTTATCTACAGGAAACTGAAGTTTCTCAGTTTTCCTGGCTATCACACTGTTTACAAATAGGTTTGGTCTTACACAGAACAGGACATGAAGTGCTCACCAACCAATCAATATTTTAATACACATCTAGGGCCCTTCTAAAGCCCACTGAACTCAGTGGAAAGACTCACATTGAATTCAGTGGGCTTTATATCAGTGGAAGTAGTACTATAATATAGCTTTAAACAAAATAAGACACTAATGTGTAGATTACTTGGTTGACACAATGGGAAAGTTAATTTCTGTTCTGACTATTTAGAGCATGGATAATCCTTTTACATTTCTTGATTTTTCAAACATTAAGTGAATTACCCTGTTTTATAGCATTACTCATGTCCTAAGTGCATAGTTAGCTGTCTGGTGCAACCTGTGCTAAGGTTTAGAGAGGATAATGGTGATTTCTCCTAAGAGCAGCAACAATTTTGATATAAAAATGTCAGAAATAACAGTCTGTCTAGCTCTTAGTACTCTCTAAACATAAAATGAACTTCAAAAATCTCTCTCCATCACAAAATGAAGACAACTTTTTGGGGATGTTAAAGCTACCAATTACTTTCCCTTCTATTCTTTTCTTCAGTATCATACCTGAGAAAGTTCACCAGAGAAAATGATATATAATTTAACAAGAAGTATGGGTCACATTTAACCGTGTGTCAGGTCTTCAGAAGAACTGAAGAATATTCCAGGAAGGTTCAACAGGTTATCTGAGGACCAAGATAAATTACATTCCAAAATATAAATGGAGGCAGTTTTACTTCCTGTCTGATTCAGGTTTAATAGAAGTAATTTCCTTTATCGCTCCATAATCTGCTGTATATTCTTTATGAAGGAGAGGCTATCAGGGTAGGCTCTGGATTATGTGGCAAGCCACATACCTGCCAACCAGTAGCAGTCCTACGTTATTGGTTAATCCCAGCACTACTAACAAGTGGCTTCAGAGGTCAGGAGTTAGGGTAATATTTCTTTTCCACATATTAGGAACCAGCCTGCTCTGAACTGGATTTGCAAAGAGGGTCTGATTCTCATGAAAATCTCACTGGTTGCTCCATGCAATAGTGCACATGGAACTATGACCTTAACTTAGCCTGAGAAAGGCTGGAGGCATAGCTGAGTAGATTTTGGAATAATTCAGGGCATTTAGGGTCTTAAGTTTATGGCCCTGCTCCAGCAAACCACTTAAATACATTGTCATAAAAATAAACGGAAGGGTAAACACCTTTAAATCCCTCCTGGCCAGAGGAAAAACCCTTTCACCTGCAAAGGGTTAAGAAGCTAAGATAACCTTGCTGGCACCTGACCAAAATGACCAATGAGGAGACAAGATACTTTCAAAGCTGGAGGCGGGGCGGGGGGGGGGGAACAAAAGGTTCTCTCTGTCGGTGTGATGCTTTTGCTGAGACCAGAGCAAGAATTCAGGTCAGAACTCCTGTAAAAAGTCAGTAAGCAATCTAGTTAGATATGCGTTAGATTCTGTTTAGTTTAAATGGCTGATAATATAAGTTGTGCTGAATGGAATGTATATTCCTGTTTTTGTATCTTTTTGTAACTTAAGGTTTTGCCTAGAGGGATTCTCTATGTTTTCAATATGATTACCCTGTAAGGTATTTACCATCCTGACTTTGCAGAGGTGATTCTTTTACTTTTTCTTTAATTAAAATTTTTCTTTTAAGAACCTGATTGTTTTTCATTGTTCTTAAGATCCAAGAGTTTGGGTCTGTGTTCACCTATGCAAATTGGTGAGGATTTTTATCAAGCCTTCCCCAGGAAAGGGGGTGTAGTGCTTGGGGGGATATTTTGAGGGGGAGATGTTTCCAAGTGGGCACTTCCCCTGTTCTTTGTGTAACACTTTGGTGGTGGCAGTCTTTAACCTAAGCTGGTAAGAATAATCTTAGGGGGTCTTTCATGCAGGTCCCCACATCTGTACCCTAGAGTTCAGAGTGGGGAAGGAACCTTGACATGCATGCTTAATTTAATCATTTGAGAAATATCATTGAATTAATGTACTTTGCTGGATTGGAGATATGTGAGTTGGGTTAAACTCAGGACATGAAAGACTGCTCTGGATCTGAGCACAGAAAGGGACAGAGGTCGGTAACAGCAGAAGGCAGCTGTTACTTTCTTCCTTTTTGCTGTTGCCAGATCATATTACCTTTATAAATTAACTATTTTGAAGTTAAAGGTATAATAAACTTGGGGCCACTTGGCCAAAGGATTTTAATATCTGTTTCCATTCTCACAGGCTCCCTGCCATTCACAAAAGATATACATTCTAAATACCCATCAAGTAAACACATGACAAACAATCTGTTGGGTATTGTGGGATCAATACTTTCCCAGATGTAAATTTAGTGAGATAGAAGTTCTAAAGTATTTTAAAAATTGTCTCTCATTTTCTCTTGCAACCATAAATTAGAGAGGAATCGAGGAAAGAACAAGTTAAAAATTACTTAGACAAGTTAGATGTCTTCAAGTTGGCAGGGCTTGATGAAATATATCCTAGCATACTCAACAAGATGACTGAAGAGGTATCTGAGCCATTAGTGATTATCTTTGAAAACTCATGGAAGGCGGGAGAGATTCCAGAGGACTGGAAGAGGACAAATATGGTGCCAATCTCTAAAAAGGGGGATAAGGATAACCCGGGGAATTATGGACCAGTCAGTTTAACTTCAGTACCCAAAAGGATGATGGAGCATATAATCAAGCAATCAGTTTGCAAACACTTAGAAGATAACAAGGTGATAAGTAACAATCAACATGGATTTGTCAAGAACAAATCATGTCAAACAAACGTAACAGCTTTCTTTGGCAGGGTAACAAGGCTTCTGGATGGGTTAGATGAGGTATATGTTGACTTTAATAAGGCTTTTGATACTGTCTCACATGATCTTCTCATAAAGAAACTAGGGAAATACATCTAAATGGAGCTATTATAAGGTGGGTGCATAACTAGTAGGAAAACCATTCCCAGAGAGTAGTTATTAGTGGTTCACAGTGAAACTGAAAGGGCATATCAAGTGGGATCCCATAGGGATAGCTCCTGGGTCTGGTTCTGTTTAATATCTTCATCAATGCTTTAGATAATGGCATAGAGAGTACACTTATAAAGTTTGCAGAGATACCAAGTTGGAGGGGTTAAAAGTGCTTTGGAAGATATGATTAAAATTCAAAATAATCTGGATGAATTGGAGAAATAGTCTGAAGTAAATATGATGAAATTAAATGAGGCAATTCCAAAGCTTTCCACTTAGGAAAGAACAATCAATTGCACACATACAAAATGGGAAATGACTGCCTAGGAAGGAGTACTGCAGAAAGGGATCTGGGAATTATAGTGGATCACAAGCTAAATATGAGTCAACAGTGTAACGCTGTTGCAGAAAAAGCAAACAGCATGCTGGGATGTATCCACAGGAGTGTTGTAAGCAAGACAGAAGAAGTAATTCTTCTGCTTTACTCTGCATTGTTAAGACCTCAACTGGAGTATTGTGTCCAATTCTGGGTGCCACATTTCAGGAGAAATGTGGACAAATTGGAGAAAGTCCAGAGGAGAACAACAAAAATGCTTAAAGGTCTAGAAAACGTGACCTAAGAGGAAAGACTGAAAAAACTGGGCTTGTTTAGTCTGGAGAAGAGAAGACTGAGAGGGGACATAACAGTTTTTAAGTATATAAAAGTTTGTTACAAGGAGGACGGTGAAAAATTGTTCTCCTTAACCTGTGAGGATAAGACAAGAAGCAATGGGTTTAAATTGCAGCAAGGGTAGTTTAGGTTGGACATTAGGAAAAACTTCCTAACTGTGAGGGTAGTTAAGCACTGGAACAAATTGTCTTTGGATGTTGTGGAATCTCCATCACTGGAAGGTAGACAAACAGTTGTCAGGAATGGTCTAATTATTACTTAGTCGTGCTTGAGTGCAGAGAACTGGACTAGATGACTTATTGAGGTCCCTTCCAGTCCTACACTTCCATGATTCTATGAATCCTGTCAGTGACAAAGACAAACAGGGAAAGAAATAAATCATCTTGTATATAGACAGTAGGCACCCAAATTTTCATTTAATTTAATTTTATAAATAAATAATTGAATGATACGGGAGTAACAGCAAATGGAAAAACAATTTGAAACAATCATAGACACTGAATGAAGAAACCCGAATTAAGGAGAGACAAATTATGATTAAGGCTAGTCAGATAATGTAATAGCCTACTTCTAAATAGTTCAGCAAATTGGAAGCTTAGTGTCAATTCAGTTAGATCATTTTCCTTTATCATTCTTTGTTTATCCAAATTCTTATGGTCAAAGTTTTGGTCATCTGAATATTTAAGATTAATGAATTTCAAGCTTGCAGCCAAAATTAATTCATTCAAGAAACCTAATATGTACTAATTAAAAATCCATCCATTGGTACAGAAACAGTTTAACTCTTCAATATAAAAGGTCAAAATATATATCAAGAGGATTGTCATTAAGTCGCTTGAATGCAGTAGACAATGATAAAGCTGGCGCTATGTACTTGGATCACGATACCATAATGAATAATCAACATAATTTAGAATATAAAATTTTATTAATATTACAGCACCATGGGCTCAGTGCTGTGCAAGCACATAAGAAGGCACTATCCTTGATCCAAAGAACTACACCAAGTGAGTGTAATAGTCATTTTGCAATGGTCCAAGTTTCGTTAGTTTTCTGCTACATGAAGTAATTCATAGCACCAGAAATGAAGAATTTCAGCATGAATTCATTTCGTTCTTGATTCACTGAGCCTAATGAACTCTTTCCTTAGGATAAACAGAGCTCTGCTAAAGAGTATAAATCATCTGAAATAGTCACTTGATGTTGTTTTATTGAGCCTTTCACAGTTACAGGTCACAGGGACAATACCAAGAATGGAATTCTATTGCTACAAAGGTTTCTTTTTACAGTCTGGGGTCCAAAATTTACTTCTGGTGCTAACAGAAGTATGTACTGAGAGTAATGGAGCTGTGTCCACCTACACCAGATTATCAGTGTGGCTCTGGGTCTTATTTGAAGTAAGCATGTAATCACTATTCTTGATTCATTTCAGAAAAAATGAAACAAAGATTACACAGATTTGTTGTACTGAAAAAATGTTGCCTACAGAATTCATTTGAAAATTACTGTTATTAATTTTTTGTAGACCTAGAAAGTATTCTCGCATATAATTTATTCCATGTTTTAGCAACTCAGGGTCATAAATAAGAATACCAAACATGATGCATATGTACCATTAAGAGCTTATTTCTAGGATGAAGACACTGTCAATATGGAAGCAAAACATGTGTGCTTTTGCTCCATTAGATAATGCAAATTGTGAAAAACAATTGTTCATCCTACGCCTGCTTCAACATCATTGCTGACCATTTACAGAGTGGATGCCTGCAACTAGTGTTTTACTAAAGCTGTCCTTTCCCAATGTACCACAATTACAGAAACACCTTCACTCAAGAACATGTTACTGATTGACAGTGAAAATTCTTGACATTCAAAAGCTTTCTAAATGCCCCCTATTTGAGAGTGATGCAATCCTCCAATGTCTGTATACTGTCCCACAACATACAAATCATAGGGACGCTAGTTCAAGACAATCTTAAATAACCTTCCTTTCACAATGTTCAAGGTAGACCTGAGCTGATTTTACTGATAAGTGTTATCTGAGTATTTTGAAAGCTTTGGGGCTGTTAAGCTGAACAAGCCTTCTCTCATTCTCCTGGGACATGAAACGACATTACATCTTGATTAAGATTTTTCTTCTTCAAAAGTTCATGTGTCTTGTTTAATGAGTAGGCTTAATTACACTGAGGAAGAAGCTAATCTCTCAGGGTCTGAGCACACCAGGGGGCTGATTCTTGTCTCATGTACACTGATGTAAATGAGGAATAACTGAAACCAGTGGAGTTAATCCAGTATAAAATAGTTGTAAAACAGAGGAAAAATAAAGTCCTGGAGATTAATGTAGGCAGGTTTGATGTTTGGATTTCATCTAAAGGAATATAATTTGTCCATGAAAGACCAAATGCTCTCTACTATTTGCACTGTACTGAACAGGAGACATGGAAGGTAGATGGGAAGGATCAGTGACTACAACTTATTTCTCCTTCCCCAAGCCTATGGAAGTCCCTCTTCAGGGCTTCTATTAAGTTGGGACTTTGTGTGCAGGACTGCCCGTATCAGGGAGCAGCCACTGTGCATGGCTTGTTCCTCTGTGAGCCTGGTAGATTTCCAAGTCTAGGATCAAATGCTGGTACAAACCCCTTGTTCTTTCCAGAACCTTTGGAGAGAGAGGTGGGGAGCAGGAGCAGAGGGAAAAACAGGAGCAGCATCGATCGCACATGGCTAAGAATGAAATAGCTGTTAAATGTTTAAAATTTGATTGTTTGCTCCTAGCAAACTCACTTATTCCTTCTCTCTTTCTTTGTATGGTATTTTTTATAATGTGTAAATGGCAGTATATGTTTTTGTCTGGAAAATCAAGACAACTTAGTTGGTTGCTTTCAGCCTTTAGATTTTGGTGTTAATATTTGAACCTTTTTATTTCGTATTAAGTAAGAACACAGGACAAAGAATAGGGTGGGAATGGGGGAAGGAGGCAAAACATAGGCAAATGCTGCTTCTGCGTCCATTGCATTCAGTTCAACTACTGCAAGATCTCAGGGATAATATGACCCAATTAGCCATCCTGGATCCTGGAGTGACCCTGGTAGCTCTCTGTGGATTCCCTGAAGAAATGTGTTCTTTGGTTCATAACTCTCCGAGGCTTCATTTCAGCCAGGCATGTAAGCATGCTTAAGTACATCCTGTTAACTCCCACATGGTTAAATTTAAGCATGTGCTTAAGTGTTTTGCTGAATTGGGGCTCAAGTGATTTACCATTTCTCAAAGTGTGTACCTGGCCAGTTAATTTTGACTGCCATTCTAAATGGATTTCTGCAGGGTTGAGTGGAGTGGACTCAGTATAACTTTGTGAAAAAAAACATTCTGACTAAGTTTTCAAGATTAACTGGTGTATTCGAGTGACATTTAAAAACCCATTCTTTTAAGGTGCTTTTAAACAAAGATATACCCTGCCCTTACCAACTGGAACAAATTTCTCTGTCAGAATCATTTTTACAAAGCATATACAATGAGTTCCTTAACATGGAAGAAACATAGGATAGACAGGACTTTACTTCAATTTTGAAATTTCATTGTCTGTCAGAGAGCCGACCCCTTTTTTCTTTTGGCTGTCCCAGTATTTTTGTCTGCTGAGTAAACAAGACAATCATGCATCAGTTTACATTGCTGATTTTAGAAGAAAAGTTACTACAGAGAAAAACTTTAACAGTTGATGGTAATTTTTCAACAATCTAACCAAAAATGCTGAATTTAAATGTCTGCTTTAAACCATGCCCCATATGACTGAAAATTGTTACAATTTAATGGCTGTCCTTGTTGCCCATGTGAAATGAATTTGTCCAGTTCGCAGTGAACACATATCAACATCACAACAGTTAGTACCCTTGTTGCCAGTCCAAGGAGAGAGACTGTGCATTGAATAGGCCTTGAAGACAAGATTACCCTCAAGGGCACTTGCTCCCATAAATCCTCCCTCTAGTCAAAACTGAGGAAGAGAGGTTAAGGAGCTGAATTTTTCAGAGGTAGGATCCAATTTCAAGTGCCTTGTTTTTTGGGTGTCCAAATCACACCCTTATCCTGCAAACACACACATACACACACACACACACACACATATATATATAACGTGCTTAACTTTGCTCACCTTATGATGCTGCAAATGCTTATAAATGTGCATATGTTTATTCAGGGGGGCAAAGTTAAGCCTCTGTAGGCAGGATCAAGGCATAAGGCACCTGCAAGTGTCTGAACTTGAGCACCTCCAAAATGATGCATCCAGAATTCAAGGCCACAACTAGTCAATGCATTCCTCTGTTGAAAGTTTCTCTTCCTCGCCTCCCCCCCCCCGCTTCAAAATAGTGAAAGTGATTGGGACTCTTTGCAAACGAATGCCCTTAATCTTCTTCATTCAGAACCACAAAGCTGTGCCTGAATGATACGTGCACACAGGATTTTCAGTCCCTAAAAATTCCGTTGTTGTAGGGCCTTTTTTTTCTTTTAAATAAATGATTCTTGGGCAGAGAGTTTTTTATGGCATATCCCAGCAGGATGGAGAGAGGGATAATTTTTAACAATGGTGACTCTTCAACATTAATGTAGATTCAAAGATTATAAGGCCAGAGGGGATCACTGTGATAATTTAGTCAGACCTGCATAATATAGGCCATAGAATTTCACCCAGAAATTCCTGCAGTGAGGGAATTATTTTTTCACTCCTATAGGCAAAACCATGACCTTACTTATACAAGTGTGTTAGAGTGTGTAGGGAAATGAGCTACATGCCCACAGGGATGAAGGAAACTTGCAACTGTGCTGTTTGCACAGAAAGAATCGTGCAGCCATATTCCCTGC
The DNA here is from genome assembly GCF_965140285.1 of Lepidochelys kempii. Taxonomy (NCBI): domain Eukaryota; kingdom Metazoa; phylum Chordata; order Testudines; family Cheloniidae; genus Lepidochelys; species Lepidochelys kempii. The sequence goes on along the minus strand of NC_136387.1, from coordinate 60,631,641 downwards.
TTCTGCACTAAGCCAATGACAGAGCTGGGACCAACATGCATATGGAGATTCATTGCAACAGGGGGTGGTCATGCAAATAGCCCTTCTATGTAGGAGTTCCACATTGTCCCAGTGAAAGAGCACTGTGCCGGATGTACACTGCTCTGCCAGGACAGTTGGAGCACCCACCATCTGTCTGGAATGCAATGCCCAGAGAGAGATGCATTGGTCAGCTGATCCCAGACAACCCCTTGTCATCAGTACAAGTGAGAGCCACAAGTAACAGAACGGTTGGCTGAAGTGTACATTGTGCGACACACAGAGGGTCCCAGTGGGGTAGAGGGAGGCTGTATAACAAGAGTGGCAGGCAGTGGCAGCGTCAGTGACCTAGGGTTTAGTGGATCTCAATACCACATATGGCAGGAATACTACATCCAGCAAACAAGGGAAGCCCCTTCCTCTCCTTATGTATATAGTGTGCACTGCTGACCCATGATGTTAGGTTATGCTCTAGCTCTGTGTAAGGTAACGTTATTGAGCCATGTAGCTTGTGCCTAAACTGGAGTAAATCTTTCCCATCACAAGTTATACGTTAAATACTTGATGGCTATTATTGGATAAATTAAAAGAAAAGGAGTACTTGTGGCACCTTAGAGACTAACCAATTTATTAGAGCATAAGCTTTCGTGAGCTACAGCTCACTTCATCAGATGCATATCGTGGAAACTGCAGCAGACTTTATATATACACAGAGAATATGAACCAATACCTCCTCCCACCCCACTGTCCTGCTGGTAATAGCTTATCTAAAGTGATCATCAGGTGGGCCATTTCCAGCACAAATCCAGGTTTTCTCACCCTCCACCCCCCCACACAAATTCACTCTCCTGCTGGTGATAGCCCATCCAAAGTGACAACTCTTTACACAATGTGCATGACAATCAAGTTGGGCAATTTCCTGCACAAATCCAGGTTTTCTCACATCCCCCCCACCCCCATACACACACAAACTCACTCTCCTGCTGGTAATAGCTCATCCAAACTGACCACTCTTCAAGTTTAAATCCAAGTTAAACCAGAACATCTGGGGGGGGGGGTAGGAAAAAACAAGAGGAAACAGGCTACCTTGCATAATGACTTAGCCACTCCAAGTCTCTATTTAAGCCTAAATTAATAGTATCCAATTTGCAAATGAATTCCAATTCAGCAGTTTCTCGCTGGAGTCTGGATTTGAAGTTTCTTTGTTTTAAGATAGCGACCTTCATGTCTGTGATTGCATGACCAGAGAGATTGAAGTGTAAATTAAGTTATACATCTGTCTTGTGCCTCTGTGCTCTTTTAGCAAACAAATTCATGAAGTGACCAATATTACTTATTTCTGTATGTTACCTGTCACAAATGTGGACTGGACCATGCTTGATGAAAGTGAAAATAGAAGTGCGTTACCCTCCAGCCCAGGGATGCAGTATCTAAAGTCCTGTACAGTGCAGGCTACAAAACTCTGATCTTTTGTTTTGAGTCCCACAGTTGTGGTAGATAATGGAATCTTTAAAAAATGGCCAAAAATACAGTTCTTATTGGTTCAACCACAGTATTTGTCTCTTAGCCACCTAAATAGAGGCATACATAATAAAGGGCCACCTAATGAAGACAATGGAAGAAGTTCCATTGACTTAATGGGCTTTAGTTCAGGCTCAAAATGAGCCTTACAGTACTTGTATTGGTGAAATAAAAGTTTGGTACAACTCGACTAATGAAGAATACACTGAGCTCCACCCATGGCTATATATACTACTAGTATTCAGTGTAAGGTAGCCCAATGTGCAGCAAAGCATGGGATGAATTAAGGTCTAAAATTCAGTGTAAGAAGTCTTTAAATGTTTGATTTGCAGATAAAATGAGGCACCTGTCTCGGGTTCAATTTGGGCTTCTATTACAAAGTGTCACATGGCAGATATGTTTTCTAAATGAAACGTGTATTGAACTCCCATTTTAAAAAAAATACAAGCAATATATAAAAAGCCAAGGAGAGGCCTCCTTGCAACTAGAAGAGACTGGAGGTGAAAAGGTAAAAGTTGTTAGAGGGTAAAAGGTTAAAATGCTGTAACTGAAAAGTTTGTCTGTCTCTCTGAGTGAATAGATTTTACATTTGACTTAGAGGCTTGTGGGTTCTTTATTCCTTTTATCGAAGGATATTATCCTGAGATTATTTGAGCTCTGGGGGAGGAAGGAATTTACATGGGGGAAGTCACGCTTTGTTTGTATGTCTGCATTTGCTGTCTTTACCTTAAAAATGATTGTGTGTGATGCTAAGCAACAAGGTACCAATAGTAACAGAAGGACTAAAGTAGCAGGGATGTTTATTTGGAAAATGACTTTAGACATATATCTTTTTAAGAATATTTATTGCATAAAGTTAGTGGTCCTCTTATTGCTCTAAAAAGAAATACATCAATTAATGATGGAAGGGGAATGTGACCCCCAAATTTGCTTTACATTTAGTGCAGAATTTTGAGACCACTTCAGTGGCAACATTAAGGCATGCCAAACATTTCTATTCCTCTGATGATGGCTTTTTAAAATGTTTGCAGTGAATTGAGTTAGACGTGAGGCTGATGCCAACTTCAGAGCCCACTGAAGTCAGTGACAATCTTTCTGTTTATTTCAATGGGCATTGGTTCAGGCCCTTGGTATAGCAGCTAAGACAGTGAGCTATGACTTGTGATACTGTGGATGTGTGGTGTTGACTGTGTGGAAAACAGCAGGAAACAACTGCCCTGGGGATTATTTTTGTGAGTATAGTTTCATATCATCTTCTACATTGCTGGCTGGAATTGTTGCATACATTATACACAATATGCCCTAAATGTGGATATCCCTTCATGCCAGGAGAAGACCCAGACTGGCACAATATCATCATGCTTCTTAAAGTCGAGGAAACAGGAGTAGTATTATGGCAGAGATTTGAGCAGGCAATCTAAAGGCAACATTAAACTTGTCTGGAACTGCTCTATTGTGTGATGCCATTTTCTTTGTACTATAGAAACTCTCTAAAATATCAACTATTTTTAGTTATGTATTCCAAAAGTAAAATGACCAGGCAAGTTACTAAGGTGCCCAAAGGTACCAGAAATACAAGGCTTGTAATGCAATATTTCAACTCTGATTTTGCTAATATTATGAATATCAGACTTTAGTGTAACAATCCCAAAGTGCTTTTATTGACATGGAGCAACACAAGAATTATAGCTGTAACTACTTTATTTATTATGACCTAGAATCTAAGGTACTACAGTTAATGTTGTCAGTTAAGGTCCAAACACACTTCTCATTTACACAAGTGAACTCAGTTGACATCAAATGGGTGTGCACCAGTATAGTGGAGAGATGAATGTTGATCTCTCTCTCTAGATATAGACAGTTTTACAGTTGAATTAATGTTCATCTTTAGATCTAAATACAAATGAAACATACTTAATCTTTACATTTCAGGTAATGATATTTTTGTTAAAGCTTTATTTTTATTGTATTGCTAAATGAACAGTTTATCCAGTTTCCTAGTACATGGGTATCATAGAATCATAGAATATCAGGGTTGGAAGGGACCCCAGAAGGTCATCTAGTCCAACCCCCTGCTCGAAGCAGGACCAATTCCCAGTTAAATCATCCCAGCCAGGGCTTTGTCAAGCCTGACCTTAAAAACCTCTAAGGAAGGAGATTCTATCACCTCCCTAGGTAACGCATTCCAGTGTTTCATCACCCTCATAGTGAAAAAGTTTTTCCTAATATCCAATCTAAACCTCCCCCACTGCAACTTGAGACCATTACTCCTTGTTCTGTCATCTGCTACCATTGAGAACAGTCTAGAGCCATCCTCTTTGGAACCCCCTTTCAGGTAGTTAAAAGCAGCTATCAAATCCCCCCTCATTCTTCTCTTCTGCACACTAAACAATCCCAGCTCCCTCAGCCTCTCCTCATAAGTCATGTGTTCTAGACCCCTAATCATTTTTGTTGCCCTTCACTGGACTCTCTCCAATTTATCCACATCCTTCTTGTAGTGTGGGGCCCAAAACTGGACACAGTACTCCAGATGAGGCCTCACCAATGTCGAATAGAGGGGAACGATCACGTCCCTCGATCTGCTCGCTATGCTCCTACTTATACATCCCAAAATGCCATTGGCCTTCTTGGCAACAAGGGCACACTGCTGACTCATATCCAGCTTCTCATCCACTGTCACCCCTAGGTCCTTTTCCGCAGAACTGCTGCCTAGCCATTTGGCCCCTAGTCTGTAGCGGTGCATTGGATTCTTCCGTCCTAAGTGCAGGACCCTGCACTTATCCTTATTGAACCTCATCAGATTTCTTTTGGCCCAATCCTCCAATTTGTCTAGGTCCTTCTGTATCCTATCCCTCCCCTCCAGCGTATCTACCACTCCTCCCAGTTTAGTATCATCCGCAAATTTGCTGAGAGTGCAATCTACACCATCCTCCAGATCATTTATGAAGATATTGAACAAAACCGGCCCCAAAACCGACCCCTGGGGCACTCCACTTGACACCGGCTGCCAACTAGACATGGAGCCATTGATCACTACCTGTTGAGCCCGACAATCTAGCCAGGTTTCTACCCACCTTATAGTGCATTCATCCAGCCCATACTTCCTTAACTTGCTGACAAGAATACTGTGGGAGACCGTGTCAAAAGCTTTGCTAAAGTCAAGAAACAATACATCCACTGCTTTCCCTTCATCCACAGAACCAGTAATCTCATCATAAAAGGCGATTAGATTAGTCAGGCATGACCTTCCCTTGGTGAATCCATGCTGGCTGTTCCTGATCACTTTCCTCTCATGCAAGTGCTTCAGGATTGTTTCTTTGAGGACCTGCTCCATGATTTTTCCAGGGACTGAGGTGAGGCTGACTGGCCTGTAGTTCCCAGGATCCTCCTCCTTCCCTTTTTTAAAGATTGGCACTACATTAGCCTTTTTCCAGTCATCCGGGACTTCCCCCGTTCGCCACGAGTTTTCAAAGATAATGGCCAATGGCTCTGCAATCACAGCCGCCAATTCCTTCAGCACTCTCGGATGCAGCTCGTCCGGCCCCATGGACTTGTGCATGACCAGCTTTTCTAAACAGTCCCTAACCACCTCTATCTCCACAGAGGGCTGGTCATCTCTTCCCCATTTTGTGATGCCCAGCGCAGCAGTCTGGGAGCTGACCTTGTTAGTGAAGACAGAGGCAAAAAAAGCATTGAGTACATTAGCTTTTTCCACATCCTCTGTCACTAGGTTGCCTCCCTCATTCAGTAAGGGGCCCACACTTTCCTTGGCTTTCTTCTTGTTGCCAACATACCTGAAGAAACCCTTCTTGTTACTCTTGACATCTCTGGCTAGCTGCAGCTCCAGGTGCGATTTGGCCCTCCTGATATCATTCCTACATACCCGAGCAATATTTTTATACTCTTCCCTGGTCATATGTCCAACCTTCCACTTCTTGTAAGCTTCTTTTTTATGTTTAAGATCCGCTAGGATTTCATCATTAAGCCAAGCTGGTCGCCTGCCATATTTACTATTCTTTCGACTCATCGGGATGGTTTGTCCCTGTAACCTCAACAGGGATTCCTTGAAATACAGCCAGCTCTCCTGGACTCCTTTCCCCTTCATGTTAATCCCCCAGGGGATCCTGGCCATCCGTTCCCTGAGGGAGTCGAAGTCTGCTTTCCTGAAGTCCAGGGTCCGTATCCTGCTGCTTACCTTTCTTCCCTGCGTCAGGATCCTGAACTCAACCAACTCATGGTCACTGCCTCCCAGATTCCCATCCACTTTTGCTTCCCCCACTAATTCTACCCGGTTTGTGAGCAGCAGGTCAAGAAATGCAATGCTATTTATTACCTTTTGCTCCTGAGGTTAAATTTTGCCCTCGGTCATATCCCTGAAGCCCTATTGACTCCCATGATTATGAGTGTATGGAGCGGAGGGGAATAGAATGAGGACTTAGAATTATAGATCACAGTGACAGTAATATGAAAAATTTGACCATTTCTGTTTGATCCTATGTAGTCAATCGTGCTATAACCATCATCCCATTTTATTTCCTTGTGATTTGTTTTCAGTGTATTTTCCCAACCAAATTTTGCTCTCAATTACACCTAAGCAGCTCTATTGTACTATACCACCATCAAATCTCAGCAGTCACTGTGGAGCTTTCAGCTTTCCATTTGCTTCAATCCAACAACAGCTAAAGCATAAATAATACCTTAGAAGATATACCTCTGTGACTGAGAACCTGTGCTGGGTTTAAGTTGAGGCTCAATTGTCTTCAGCCTCTCCTTGGAGCTCTTCTTGAAGATAGCTCACAGAAATAGATTTTAATTGGAATTTGTCTCAGATAAAGCAAGGTTTATTGAATGGAAATAGAGAATTAATGGAAACAAAGGTAAATTGCATAGCTGTCTACCACAATCTAGGATCATCAAAAGCTTTGGTAGCTATAGAGGAAGGTTCTTTTGTGTAGCAGGTGAAGTTTAAACAGTAAAAATATTTGAATCCTAGATTCAGCCAGGACCCTCTTGATAATTTGCCTTTAGTTTTCATGTTTATAGATGATGACACAGCTGGTTGGAGTGCCACATGTGTTGCTTCACAGAGGACCAACCCTGTTTTCCTTCCATCAATATTGCTAGGGAGTGGTCTTATTCATATGATGTTCCTCTTCTGCTTGATGACATGTAATTGTTAGCAGGCACTCCAGCAGGCAAATATATTGGCTGGTGTTTTGGTGTATATGAACTGCCAGAAAGTGCCTAATCTACTGTAGATATATTTTTTTCTATTGCTGCTACTATTCTTCTTCAGGAAAGCAATGAAGTTGCTCTTTTAGTTAAAGTAGGAGAGCCAGGTGTCTGCTTTTTCAAACCTATGTTCTATCCCCAAGCCCCATTAGGTGACTTCCAAGACATCTGTGTGTGTAGCACATGGATTTGTTACAACAGGAGGAATGTAGAGTTTCTATGTATGATCTTTTTTCATAACTATTCTGCAATGAACATTTAGATCTGCATGCAGAGCTTCCCAGAGTCTGGCATGGTAGGATCTGGGTTTTTAATTCATCCCAATTCACAGATAAGATCCATCTGTAAGATTTGGATCCCATTTACAATCCAAACTTCCCCAAAGATCCAGATTATTCATATCTGGAGTTTTGGTTCACGGCCATCTCTTTTCAATGTAAGAAGAAGAGCATTTTTCTTTAGTAGTATGTGGAGATGTTCATAACACATAATCATATAACACCTTGTTTAGAAACATCAGTTTAATAATCTTCCCATAATTTACACTGTCATGTATTGTTCAGACTGGGGAAACCATAAACGAGAATGTCCCCAACTATATGGTGGAATAGATTATCTTAGTCATGATGGAGACAGAAATGCTTCCTTGCTCATTTCCATGTAAATTTTGCATTAGTGTTTTACACAGATATCAGACCTCATACCAAAGTAGATTATAATTTTTACCCTGATTTTTATCACCACGGTGAGGCAAATTATATCCTCAAATGCATGCTTTGATTTGTCTCTTTTAGTTTGATATCAAAAAGAGAAGAGACTATGCTTCAACTTATTGAAAACTTATTGAAAATTGAAAATTTTCTTGGGTTTTATTATATGGATTTATACTGAGATTTAGGGAATCCCTCATTCTTTTCTTTTATTGCTTTCATGATAGCAAATAAACATTTTAAAAGCACTCCTTTGCCTATATTCGTATAACTTTGAAAAGGACAGAGGGTGTTAATACGTGCTCATTGGCTTCACATGTGTTTTCCTTGTGGGAAACTCACTAGATTTAAAAATAATTAGCCAAAGGTATTTGTTTTTCCCCTGAAAACCATTCATGGAATCGCACATGATAGGAGTCCTTGTTTTACATGACACTGGAAATAAAATAGGTTTCAAAGAAAATAATAAAAAGCCGAAGAAGCTCATTTCCACTGAGGAGGAAAAGGACTTCGGGGCAAACAGGAAATATCAGAATTTAGACTCCCCATATCAGAATTTAGACTCAAATCAAGCATGCAAATTCAAATCTTTTCACAAAGAATTAATTTGAGCAGGATTCAAAGAATGACCTTTTCTCTTCCCCACTAATGACCATGAATATTTACGCAATGGGACAGATCCTCATCTGATGTAAATCTGCATAGGTCTAATGGCTTCAGAGGAACTACACCAATACACAAATATACCAATGTGCAGCTAGCCCAGTACACTCATTTGCAGTAAATTTAATAATATTTTAAGTGACTTTAGTGTATTTTGGAAAGAGCAGCTTTGTAGAGCTGCAATCCTACATTTAATCCATTGACTAGATATCATACAACACAGCAGCAACAGCACAATCTTTTCCATGTGTCTCAATTAGGCCTGAGGAAATGTTGTTCCATGGATCCTAATTAAATGTAATAGAGAACATTTTGATTCAGCTATATTTGTGCTCATTTTGCTCTCTAATAGACTTGAACGTTCACCCCAAGAAAAGTTCCTACTGTACTTTTAATGAAATGATCAATTTTCACTTCATTGATGAGCTACATAAGTTGTTGCACCAAGGAATGGTGACCACAACATGCAACACATGCAGCTAACAAAACCAGTGTACCTTTGGAATAATTGCCAAGTAGTATTAACAGGATATTCATATGACAGGGGTGGGGGGAGGACATCTCATGAAGAAATGTGCTCACTATGTTGCATAACAAACTCGAGACTTTTGTATTTTGTTTGTAAACTGTTTTGCAAGCAGAAAAGACAACAAAATTGGAACTATTTATTATTCACTCAGCTCTAATCTCAAGCCTGACTTTGCAAGACCACCAGTAAGGAGGAGAAACTAGGTGGAGTGCCTACAGACTGGTTTCTGAGTGTGTAGTACACCCTACATGCTGCCAGTCATCTAGGATTCTGGTGTAATGCAGCACTCACAGACACTCCCTGCAGTGGGGATGGTTACAATATTTTTGTTCCTACCAATATAAGCAGGATTAGAACCGGCTCTGCAACCCTGAGGTGAAGTTATCTATCCCATTATCCAATTCAGGAATCCGGACTCCATTGATGGGCTTCTCTGTCTGAATCTAAGCTGTTGTATAGGTAATGCTTGTGTATCTTGCCTGAGGTTATGAGCAAGGAAAGGCAGTGCGGGATAGTCTCATCCTTTTCATTTCCCCCACCTATTTGAACATCCATGCTGGTAGTAACCATCCGTAGTGGGTAGCATGGAGAAGCACCTAGCACACTGATGCACATGCTGCCATTAGCAAGATGCTAGTAGGAGAGCATGTTGCTGCTTTTGAGAACAATGGTAAGGTATACAGTGGAACCCATTATCCTTGGCCTCCATGATCCATAATGATCTTTGCATGCCAGTCAGCTCAGAGACGCTCCTCTCGGATGCTACCATTCTGTTCCCCCACCAGTACAAACCTTACAGGCAAACTTTTTACTAGCTACTGCTCAGGATAATACAACAACATGGCACAAATCTGGGTCAGTCAGTGCAGCAGGTGGGTAGTAATTTCCCCTTTCATCTGTTATTTACAAATTGAGGCAGTGATTCCAGAAATTCTCAGTAATATTTTAAAAACATAAATGATAATGTAAGTGTATTTGACCTTTCCATCAGAGGTCACCTGTAGGTAATCAGTCTTGTTTCTAGGATTTCATCCATCAACTGGGTGTAATAGCTTCTCTCTGTAGGGACTATTCCAGTGGCTCTCCTTTAAATGAAGATGTCAGCACCCTGCCTCCTATTTGCATCTTTAGCAGCTCCAGTAATGTTCTGGACTGGGATTCTCTGGAGTTCCTTACTAAAATTCCTCCAGCTTGATCCCTCTCAAGATCCTGCTAAATTACTCCTGCCAAAGCTGACTCATCCCTGGGGGTCAGGCTCATAAAAATGCTTTTGAAGAGTAAAGTTTTTGCCTTTGGATCTGGTTGCACGCACCTCCCAGTGTCACTAAGTCACATGGCCATGATTCAACTTTCATGAATGCAAAAAGCAATGTCCATTTTGCTTCCGCAGTGAAGGCTACAATGATGCTCTTTTTGCCTTCTGCTTATATCCCCAAATTCATTGTCTTTGCACCCCAGAGACAGGACAACCCACTGAGGTTTAGTCTCCAGTATCTTTCCATCCCCCTGTTTACTCCATATGCAGATTTGGCTTACCATGTTTAATTTACATTTGACAGAAAGATACACCTCTCATTGCCTGTCTGGAAGAAATCCTTTTGTCAGCACTGCCATAATACAGACTTTCAGGATATATTTTCCTATATTTTCCAGTACATATACACAACTCCTTAAATATCATCCATATTCATCTCATGCAATGATATTAATGACCAGCATGATCCTGGCTTTCGTTTAAGATCTCACATGACAGTCTTTAGGGATAGATACTCTGAAAACAATCTGTTAGGTATAGTGAGTCTGTCAGGCTTATTAGGAGTTGCTGACTCAGAGGAGTGAATCCCTTGCCAATAGGCACCAACAGGACTCTGTGTCACAATCAGGTGTCAGGTATTTCTGAAAAGATTTCACAGAGGATGGTGCCACTGTCACTTTCCCTCTTTCCAAATATTAATGCCACCCTGTCTCTCTCCCCACTAAAAATCTTCCACACATTAGCTCTTCACTTCCTGCCCTCTTCCAGTTACACCAATTTAAAACTGTGCAATAATGTCAGTATAAGAAGTCATTTTTGGGAACAGTGTATTAACATTTCCAGTCAAAGACACCTCATATGCATTTGTTTACCCAGCAGTGTGTTGGTTATGGTCCTGAGAAGGATTTTTGGTTAAATGGGAAAACAAATGAAGAGGTCCTCCAGTTCTTTCCCCTTTCTTTCTCCATCTACAAACACATGCACCCTGGAACACAGGGGTTATCATGGGCTAAGGAAGCAACAAGTTGTGTGAAGCAATGTGCCATATTAAAATATTGGCAGCACATCACCTTTTCAGGAACCATTTTCCAGAGGCAGCAGTGGCTTAACTGAACATTCCAACACTATACTAACAGCTGAATCTGATGTCCTGTGGGTCCCGTTCCATGTGCCTTGTGTGTCAGATAGGACAATTTCCTGCAACATCTTTGGGAGATGTTACTTACCGTGCTAAGTTGTGTACCATTGTGGGCCAGGGATTGTATGAAATTCTGTGGAGGACGGTAACTGTCCTCCAGGAACTAAGAACAGTGGGGGGTGATTAGGTAAATTCATTCAAATAGTAAGACCTGCAGAGCAATACCACCACCTGGAGAGTTCACATATACCGGTTCAAACTGGATTATCCAGTGACCAACAGATAAAGAAAGGACTTTTGGATATGTAGCCTGACTTTAAACTGACTCAGGGCCTTCTTTCTCATCCAGCAAACAGGCACATTCTTCTGTCAAAGGGGGTCCCCAACCCTTTGGCCTACTAAGGCCCCATAAGACTGATGGGTGACCTCTGGTAAATTTTTAGCATGTGTATAGGAGCTTTTATTGGTTTTTAATATGTTTTCTCTGTAACACTTTCTCCTTAAGAATAAATGTGCTTGCTTATGCAGGGCTGTGTGGTAACTTACAACTGCTAGTGATTAAGGCTTCAAAGAGAAAGCAAAGTGCAGATGTTGAACAGCTGAGGCAGTCTGACTTGCTGTGGTTATCACAATGAAGGCAGGGAACTGTGCAGTCTGGAAGAAATCCCTGTCAGGAGGGAAAGAGATGTGGGTCTCTGCCCAAGAAAGTGGATGGCTGGGGAGCCAGGAGCCTAGTGTGATGTCCTTGGTGTACCATGAGGGGTAATACAGGTGCAGTTGTCCTGAACTGTGCTACCTAGTATAAGAAGAGCTTCCACTGATGTTGATACAATGTTGCACTGACACTGTTAAACAGGTTTCAGAGTAACAGCCGTGTTAGTCTGTATTCGCAAAAAGAAAAGGAGGACTTGTGGCACCTTAGAGACTAACCAATTTATTAGAGCATAAGCTTTCGTGAGCTACAGCTCACTTCTTCAGATGCATATCGTGGAAACTGCAGCAGGCTTTATATATACACAGAGAATATGAAACAATACCTATTCCCACCCCACTGTCCTTTACCAGCAGGACAGTGGGGTGGGAATAGGTATTGTTTCATATTCTCTGTGTATATATAAAGCCTGCTGCAGTTTCCACGATATGCATCTGAAGAAGTGAGCTGTAGCTCACGAAAGCTTATGCTCTAATAAATTGGTTAGTCTCTAAGGTGCCACAAGTCCTCCTTTTCTTTTTACTGTTAAACAGCTGATCATTCAGGGAAAGCTCTTAAGCACAGGATACAGGACATATCATATAGAACTCAATCCTTTAAGAGGCAAACATGGCCAGCAAAGTTGCTGTTGTTCAGAACTAGATGTAACACTCTTCTCTTTGACTTAGCTTCTATAAGCTCTTGGCACACATAATGGACATTCAAGACACATACAAATGTAGTTGCATCTATGGAAATAAAGCAACATTTCTTCTTGATGTGAAAGTCTGTGTAACACTTTCTTTCCTCTGAGCATGTGGGGGAAAATGCTGACCAGAAGAAACAATAGTGAATGTCACTGTATTAAAGAAAAACAGTTCCTGCAGTATCTGTATTCCTTCTGAAAGTTTGTACTTCCCAAACACCAGAATGAAGACTTGGATTTTCCTTAAAATAATTACCTAGACTGACAAGACCTACTCCTAACTGAATGAAAGCAGCTGATGAGATTGAGTTAACAATGAGATGCAGTCTGCTTGGATGATTCCCCACCTGTTTTGGAATCAAAAAGCCAGAAGGGGTGGGTTGAGACTAGAAGTTTCTTTGGCACTTCTGTGTGTCCTTTACATATGCTCTCATTGCCGCCTTCCATAAATCTGATTAATTCACTTTTAAATTTGCATTCCAAGCACTATTTAGATTGGACAAATATAATTTGTATGTCACCATCTGTGAAGAAAGATTATTAAACAATAAATCATTGAGAGACAAACAGTGGTGATGCATTGAGTCCAAAAAATAAGTGCTGAGAAGCTAGAAGATTTGTTCAACCCGAGTTTCTTAATTGTTTTAAGGTGCTGACTGTTACTGGAGACAAAGTCCAAGAATGAGAAAACATTTACTGATGCTGAAATATGAATTCTAGCTGTTAAGCTAATTATACGATGAATATCAGACTTTAGTTTCTTACATCCATGCTGTGCAGTTTTAATGCCTTGTTTCAGCTGAACCATATAAATGTATTTCTGTTTTTATACAGAAATATATGAATGTCTTTCTCTACAGCCTCTAGTTACAAAAGAAATATGCTTGGGTATATTTTTAAATTATACTTCATGGGCCTGATATTTTGCCCATTGAAATCAATGACAAAACTTCTGTTGACTTCAGAGACCCTAGAATAAGACCTCACCTGGATTAAAAGAGTGTTGTTCCAAAGATGCCAATATAACAAGCAGCAGGAGCGTACAGTTTAACCATCCTATCTTTGTTCGGATGGTTGCTTAGAATGATAAATGTGTGGCTAGTGTAATGGAAACTCAAGGGTTTCCAGTTGTTGGAATTCTATATAAATGTTAAACAGCAGACTGTACCATAGGCATGCTAAGAATGTGGCAAAGATGAAATCCTGGTGATTGTGTTAGTGATGCTTTGAACTCCCACAGTATGGTGGTAGTTTAGCTATACTATGGAATACCTAAAAAGAAAAGGCGTACTTGTGGCACCTTAGAGACTAACCAATTTATTTGAAGTGAGCTGTAGCTCACGAAAGCTTATGCTCAAATAAATTGGTTAGTCTCTAAGGTGCCACAAGTACTCCTTTTCTTTTTGCGAATACAGACTAACATGGCTGTTACTCTGAAACTTATGGAATACCTATTACTCTGGCACCACCTGCTGGCTAAGAAGTAGCCTTGGGTTTGCTTCTCACTTGGAGCATGCAAGTTCCAAAACAGTATAGTAGACCATGAAAAAAGAGAATTAGGGTTATTCAAAACCACAAAATCATGAGCAAATAGGACAGTTTTCCACCTATGTAAATTACTGTTTATTGTCTTTAAAAAAATCAACATTGCGAAAAACCCCTCCCTATCTCCCCACAGTCTTTTCCCATGAACACATAACATATATATATAGTTTTCATACTCTTCAGGAAGTATACATCTGAGCTTCTACATATACTTTCCGTACAGATTGGAAATTAACTTCCAATAGATGTCTTTGACAGTTACAGTTAATTAAAATATGGTGTCAAATTGACTCTAATTGAGGTTCAGCCGCTTACTTGAGTAACTAAAGGTTTGTAGGATTAGGCTCCTAAGTAGAAAGTTAATTGCTATCCTATTATCTTGCTGTGGCCATCTTGTTAAATACCCATTACATTCCCAAACATTCCTTACAATTTAATGCATCAATATGTCCTGAATTACTCTTTTCATCACTGTGTAAATTTTTGGTTAATTACACAACTAGATGTGTCTGTTCCTCGCCAATCAAAGCTCAATACATGCTCTAATAGCAATCGCTATTTGTTTAATATATACATACATAATAACAAGAGTAACAACAGTGTATTTGCTGGAGAGAGTTAGCTGAAAGTTTCCTATATTAAAGGCATCACTGCGCCTATGTTGAGAATAGTGTGTCTTCCATTGACATAAAGATTGATAGTTTCCTTTACAGAAGAGTCTCTTGGGCAGAAAACACATGGAACTTCTACCATTGTATAAGTTCAATGACAATGATGAAGCACCAGCTAATGTCACGCATACTCACTGGAGTACAGGAGAGGGAGTGAATACTCCAGGATAGACTAGAGCCTGATTTTGTACATCACCGGGGTTTATGCATGTGGAGGACTTTCCAGATCAATGCCCTAGTTACTAGGCTTACTGTCAGTATTGACTATGTTGGAACTCTTATCAGTGAATGGCACATGAGAGTAAGTAGCCAAATTTAAATAAAAAGGAATAAATCAAGTGAAAAGAAGAAGGAGGGAAAGTTTTGATAATCAATCCTTATAGCCACCAAAAAAAAAAATTACACAGAAAAAAGTCATTAACTTTGGTCCTGATCCTGCAAACACCTACTCATGTGTATGACTTTATGCCCTGTGAGTATTGAAGTCAAAATGGAGATGTGAGTGGGAGAGGGACAGGAAATGTGGCACTGAATCTGGTATCACTGGGGAGGAAGGAAGACACAGTAAGAGATCTGAAATGTAAGCTGGGAGGTGTTGGCAGGACCTTGAGGGCAAGGACTCAGAATGGTAGGCAGTGGGAGCCTTGAGAGGGGAATAAGTAATGCAGAAGATAATCTTTGCAGTAGTATTTTGGAAAGAGTGAGGATAATTGATGTCATGGAGTAGGAGGCAGAGATTGAGTAGGAGGTGGATTATTGAGATGGAAAACAAAAGGCTAGATTTTTCAGGCTGGTGTGGGAAGAAGGAGAGGGAGGAGTTGAAGATTATTCCAAGGTTATGAGTCTAAGGGATAGGTGGCTGGTGTTGTCCACAGTAATGTAGAAGGTCATAGGCAGAGAGACATTGGGAGAGAAAATAAGAAACTTTAACCATGTTGAGCTTGAACTGGCATCAGGCCATCCAAGATGTGTCTGAGAAATGGTCAGATATCAGGCATGGCAAAATTGTGGCTCGTGAGCTGCATGCAAGTCTTTTAAACTTAAAGTGCAGCTCCCAGAGGGCCCCCCCCCCATCATATTACCTCCATTCTCCACCTACAAGACTAGGCAGTGGGGAGCTAGGGGCTTCTGCCCTGTGGCAGGATGGTGGGATGAGGCGCTATTGCCCTGCAGCAGGGTGGTGGGAGTAGGAGCTTCTGCCCTGTGGCGGGATGGTGGGACTAGGGGCTGTAGCCCAGTGGTGGGGGCATCAGGGAAGAAGCCCCACATCCCGGCAGGTGCCGCCCCGTGGGGCAGGTTGTGTATGTCTTGCAGCTCTCAAACCTCTGAAGATTACTGTAGGTGGCTCAGAGGATCAGTAAGTTTGGCCACTCTTGTCATATATACTGATTGAGGCAAACAGAAACAGGGTAGATTTCTGAATCTCAGTTGAGGTGCCTTTAGACTAGCAGGGTATGATGGAGAGGCTACTGTGCTGTACATCACAGTATACACAGTATGATATTTTAGCTTTTCAGAACTGTGCCAAAAGGTTTAAAAAAGAGAAAAAAGCAGCTTTTGTTTAACAACTCCCCTGTTAATTTACTGAAAAAAAAATTACTTAAAATAAGATGCAATAATATAATGTAGTAATAAATATTAAAAGTACCAGGAAAGATAACATATCTAACAAGTTTATACAGAAACAGGAGCATTCACAAATATCCTCAATATCATCCTCTTTAGGTGGTAAGGGATTTTAGCTTAACTTGAATGACTATGAACTTTTCCCCACCCTTTTCTAGAGCTTGAGACACAGCAATTTTTCTGTCAGACATAATCGGTCTAGGAACATTTAATGTCATCTCTAAAACAAATTGGAGATAGGATAAGGGTATTATCATTAGTCCAAAAACATCTGGATGCTTTTTGGCTAGTCCACTAAGAACTAGTTATGCTGGATGAGATTTTCAAAAACATCTAGAGGATTTGGGTGCCCAGTTCCCATTGAAAGGACAAAATTTGGATTCACAGTTCCCATTAGGAGGCTTTGAAAAATCTCAGCCTCTCTACATTAAACTGTGCTGCGCCATTTGTTTGGACAACATTCTGGCATACTAAACCAATGTTTAGAGTAGCCAGGCAAATCTTGCTGCTGAAACAGAGAGTAAAGGCAGGCATTCTTTAATAAACAGGTGAGGAGATAAATGTACTTTACCTCCTTATGATTCAGTAAATTCCCCACATGCTAAAAGAATTAGGCTGAATATAACCTTTGCCAGAAATTGGTTTAACAAGGTACATATTTTCTGTAAATTGTTTTTTCTCGGCAGCATTTAAAATAAAATTCCATTTTTCAGCTAGTTTGATTCTATTTATCTCTATTCAATCATGTCTATGGGCATTATAACAAACTCATCTACCCAGTAGTTATAGTCTCTTCAGAACAAGCCTTGTCAATTTCTTTTCATCAAAGCAATGACCTGAGTGTAATCTGACATTGGGCTCTGTGCCTTCTCTTAAACACTGTAAACTGCAATTGAGGCCAGATGGAGGTTCTATCAGTCTGGTTTATGGGAACACATCCCTTTTCCTCCAGGGAAACTTGCAAATACTTCACAGGAAGATGGTGGTTGGAGTACAATTAACAGGATTTCTTCTTCTCTGGAGTTGATAAAAGGACTGTAGCTCAGCAGGGAAGATTAAACTTTTCTTAAGATTTTTCTAACCAGTGTAATATGTGGGCATCAGAATTTTGATAATTGGGGAAAAAAGAGACAGAAATGAGGGGAAGGGGAAGAAGAGGCCAAGTTTAAGGTGGGTTTGATATGTAAATTTAAGGTAGATTGGGCAAAAGGGGTTTGATAATGGGGCAGGGCTTAAACAGTTATATGAATGTTGTTTCTCTATCAAGCAGCTCTCCATTTGAATAATATTAGCAAACCTTTAGCTCTGTACAAACACATAGTAAGAGAGTCTCTTGTTCAATGAGCTTACAATCTAAAGAGACAAAGTGTGGGAGGGGAAACAGAGGCACAAGTAACTTGCCCAAGGTCACACTGCAGGTCATTAGCAGAAATGGCAACAACATCCATGTCTCCTGATTCCCTATTCAGTGTCTGTTCTACTGGACCACATACTGGTCTCCCTTTATTCCTTCTGCAGTCTTTGTCTCAAAGCATTCAGTTGGAAAATCTATGAACTTTCCCCAGTTTACCTTGCAAAATTAGATTCAGACCACCTGAACCTCCTTGCCTCATAATTGCTCAAACTTCATAGAACCGTAGGACTGGAAGGGACCTCAAAAGGTTTTCTAGTCCATTCTCTAGTACTCAAGGCAGGACTAAGTATTCTAGAGCATCCCTGGTAGGTGTTTGTCTGACCTGCTCCTAAAATCTCCAATGACAGATATTCAACAACCTCCCTAGGCAATTTGTTCCAGTGCTTAACTACCCTGACAAGAAGTTTTTCCATATGTCCAACCTAATATGTGCCTAAACTGGCCTTGCTGCAATTTAAGCCTATTACTATTTGTCTACCCTCAGAGGCTGACAAGAACACTTTTTCTCCCTTCTCCTTGTAACAACTTGAAAACTGTTATCATGTCCCCTCTCAGTCTCCTCTTTTCCAGACTAAACAAACCCATTTTTTTCAATCTTTCCTTATAGCTCATGTTTTTTAGACCTTTAATCATTTTTGTTGCTTTTCTCTGGACTTTCTCTGCTTTGTCCATATTTCTCCTGAAATGTGGCACCCAGAACTGGACACAATACTCCAGTTGAAGCCTAATCAGCATGTCATTAGTTCTTTCTTTCTTTCTTTCTTTCTTTCTTTCTTTCTTTCTTTCTTTCTTTCTTTCTTTCTTTCTTTCTTTCTTTCTTTCTTTCTTTCTTTCTTTTCTTTTCTTTTTCTTTTCTTAGTGTTACACTATTGATTCATATGTAGCTTGTGATCCACTATGGCCCCCAGATCCCTTTCTGCAGTACTCCTTCCTAAGCAGTCATTTCCCATTTTGTATGTGTGCAATTGATTGTTCCTTCCTGGGTGGAGTATTTTGCATTTGTCCTTACTGAATTTGATCCTGTTTACTTCAGATTATTTCTCCAGTTTGTCCAGATCATTTTGAATTTTATTCCTATCCTCCAAAGCACTTGCAACCCCTCCCAGCTTGGTATCATCTGCAAATTTGATAAGTGTAAACTCTCTATGCCAGCATCTAAATCACTGATGAAGATATTGAACAGAACCAGACCCAATCCCTGCAGACCCCACTTGATATGCCCTTCCAGCTTCACTGAGAACCAGTGATAACTACTCTCTGGGAATGATTTTCTAACCAGTTAAGCACCCACCTTATAGTAGCTCCATCTAGATGTGTTTCCCTAGTTTGTTTATGAGAAGGTCACATGAGACAGTATCAAAAGCCTTACTAAACTCAAGATATACCACATCTACTGCTTCCCCCTATCCACAAGGCTTGTTACCCTGTCAAAGAAAGCTATTAGATCGGTTTGACATGATTTGTTCTTGATAAATCCATACTGTTACTTATTACCTTATTATCTTCTAGGTGTTTGCAAACTGATTGCTTAATTATTTGCTCCATTAGCTTTCTGGATACTGAAGTTAAGCTGACTGGTCTGTAATTCCCCGGGTTGTCCTTATTCCCTTTTTTAGAGATTGGCACTATATTTGCCTTTTTCCAGTTCTCTGGAATCTCTCCCATCTTCCATGACTTTTAGAAGATAATCGCTAATGGCTCAGTTATAATAATCTATAATATATATTATATATTATAATATAATTAATAATCTACTCGGTCAGCTCCTTGAATATTCTAGGATGTATTTCATCAGGCTCTGGTGACTTGAAGACATCTAACTTGTCTAAGTAATTCTTAGCCTCTGATCCTAGCTCATTTTCACTAGATGTCCAATCACTACTAAATGTTTTGGTGAAAACTGAAACAAAAATGTCATTTAGCACTTCTGCATTTCCACATTTTCTCTTATTGTTTTCCACCTTCTCATTGAGTAACAGGTTTACCCTTGGTCTTCCTTTTGCTTCTAATGTATTTGTAGAATGTTTTCTTATTACCCTTTATGTCTCTAGCTACTTTAATCTCATTTTGTGCCTTTGCCATCATGCAAAAATATATCGTATATTAAAACTTCACTTCATATTTGGTGATGGAATACTAAAACTGTGTAGATTTTTCAAATTTGAAACATTTCCTAGAGAGCTTGTAGGTGTATTAAGGGTATTTAAGACAGCTGTTAATTTTATCAGCAATAAACAGCAAGTATCAAATATTTCCCCATGGAGTGCTTTATGCACTGCAGACTGTGGCTATTCATGTATGTTTTCCGAAATCTTGTGAAGCAAGATTCTTATGAACCCTTTAGAGATTCAAACCCTACTTACCATAATTACATTACTGCACCTCCTTATTACCCAAGAAGCCAGGAGTGGTTTTTAATTTAAATGTTAAGTCACTTTCTGGCTTTCAGAATGATCTGTAATTTGTTTCTTTAGATGAAGCTTAGAAACTAGAGGATGAATAATTAGATGAACACATGGAAATTAAAGGTATAAAGGATCCTCTTATGGAAATTCTCCCCCTGGACTCTTGTAATGCCATTATTTATCTGTGCATGTTTCCTGTTCTTCCTACTGTAGATGTGTATCTTGTTCAAACAGCAGCAGTAACAATGCTTCCTACTGTTTCACACTGCAGAGAGGAACTGAATTCCCTGAGTTCAGGCAAGCATGTTCTACCCCCTTTATAAACAACCCCTTCACCTCAAGAGAAGCCCTTATGCATGAACACTGCACAACTCAGGGGCACTGTGGGATTTACAGGGCATGAATCCAGAAAGGGGCAAGGTTATTATGATCTTTTGGCCTGTATACCTCTCATCTTGGAATAGGGTTGGACCAATGACTTTCCCCATTGCTGAATATTTATCTTGTACAATTGTTTACTTATGTTTCTTCATTAAAATTCCTTTCATTTCTACCAGGTATGTCACTCACTGGTCCTGATAGCATTTTTTTTCCTGTTTCATTCTTGGTAATTTTCTCACAAGCCTCTCAGGTCCAGGCATAGAAACCTGGAACACACATGTTGTGGGTTATTTATTCTGTATATTTTTTGCACCCGGTTCTTTGGCAACACAAATCTATTTTAATAAATGATCATATAGCATTAATTCGGCTAGAGCTTTCTCAGTGATGGATGGTGGTGTAGACATACACAACAACAGAAAATTACCACCACAGCATTACAGAGTTCTACAGCTTCTCCCTTCAGTAACATACATATGCCATGAGCACCTTCAGATGGCAGTGCACTCTGTCATGTACATGGCTACAGTCTCCTCTCAATAAAATTGGAGCATAACACCAATAAAACATATTTTCCTAAAAACATTTCCTACTCTGCTGATTTTTGTATTCAAGTGTATAATGTGGCCCATCCTTAGCATATTGGAAGTAGATGCCAGCTAGATGTGCTGCTATGCATGCACGTACACACACACGCACACACACACACAGAAATTCTTCCCCCTTGGCACCAATGGGGGGCAGGATTTCATTTCTGCACTAGTAATCTTTTTAGAACTGACCTCGGCACAAAAAGTGGGAGTGTGCTAATAAAGTTTGAGGATGATACAAAGCTGGGAGGTATTACCAATTTAGAGAAAGACCGGGAAATCATACAGGAAGATTTGGATGACCTTGTAAACTGGAGTAATAGTAATAAGATGAAATTTAATAGTGAGAAGTGTAAGGTCATGCATTTAGGGATTAATAACAAGAATTTTAGTTATAAGCTGGGGACGCATCAATTAGAAGTAATGGAGGAGGAGAAGGACCTTGGAGTATTGGTTGATCATAGTATGACTATGAGCCGCCAATGTGATATGGCCATGAAAAAAGCTAATGCGGTCTTGGGATGCATCAGGCGAGGTATTTCCAGTAGATAAGGAGGTTTTAGTACCGTTATACAAGGCACTGGTGAGACCTCACCTGGAATACTGTGTGCAGTTCTGGTCTCCCATGTTTAAGAAGGATGAATTCAAACTGGAACAGGTACAGAGAAGGGCTACTAGGCTGATCCGAGGAATGGAAAACTTGTCTTATGAAAGGAGATTCAAGGAACTTGGCTTGTTTAGCCTAACTAAAAGAAGGTTGAGGGGAGATATGATTGCTCTCTATAAATATATCAGAGGGATAAATACCGGAGAGAGAGAGGAATTATTTAAGCTCAGTACCAGTGTGGACACAAGAACAAATGGATATAAACTGGTCATTGGGAAGTTTAGACTTGAAATTAGAGGAAGGTTTCTAACCATCAGAGGAGTGAAGTTTTGGAATAGCCTTCCAAGGGGAGCAGTGGGGGCAAAAGACCTATCTGGTTTTAAGATTAATCTCGATAAATTTATGGAGGAGATGGTATGATGGGATAACATGATTTTGGTAATTAATTGATCTTTAAATATTCATGGTAAATAGGGCCAATGACCTGTGATGGGATGTTAGATGGCGGGGGGAGGGGTGAGGGGGGATCTGAGTTACAACAGAGAATTCTTTCCTGGGTATCTGGCTAATGAATCTTGCCCATATGCTCAGGGTTTAGTTGATCGCCATATTTGGGGTCGGGAAGGAATTTTCCTCCAGGGCAGATTGGAAGAGGCCCTGGAGGTTTTTTGCCTTCCTCTGTAGCATGGGTCACTTGCTGGAGGATTCTCTGTTCCTTGAAGTCTTTAAACCACGATTTGAGGACTTCAGTAGCTCAGACATAGGTGAGAGGTTTTTCGCAGGAGTGGGTGGGTGAGATTCTGTGGCCTGTGTTATGCAGGAGGTCGGACTAGATGATCATAATGGTCCCTTCTGACCTTAGTATCTATGAATCTATGAATGTTATTTAACCACTCTCTCCCATTGCACTCTGCCAGCGCAGTATGCTATTAGTGCTGACCTGGGAAGCTCAGGATGCAGAATCTGGTTTCTGAATTTGTTTTTTAAAAGGGATTCTTCCTTCTAATTGTTGCCATTGCCATGCATAATGGCCCAATTGTTTTTCGTTGTTGTTGTTGCTGTTTTTTTTTTCTTTAAGTTATTGTCAATGTGGAGAAAAAAAGTTTGGTGTCTCTTTGGCATACATTAACTCAGTTATTGATCGTTTATTAAAAAGTTTTTACCTGGGGAGAGGGGGAAAAAGCCTGTGAAAAGTAGCCAGCTGTTTACAGTATGCTACTGCCTTCAGCCAACATGTAACACTATTATCTAAAGCCATTTTTAAAGGACACTGTCAAGCATCAGACATCTATGATAGCTTTCCCGGGATATTCACCCTTCCTCTTGCATATCTTCTCTGTAAGGACAATAATTAAGGTTACTATCAGTAGATACTTTTAACAAACTAATAAACAAAACCCTGATCCATGAGTACTATGGGTTTGATTTTAAGAAGAACTCAGCACTCACAACTGGGATCATATTTTCAAAAGCACTAAGTGGTCATATTCTCAAATGACCTTTTTGTATATCTGACCATATGGCGGGGCTGGAGCGGGAGGACTAATAGCAGATATAAGTCCAGTTACAATTGTGAGCCTCAGTCGATTATGGCTTAATCTAAAGCCTGCTGAAGTCAATAGAAGTTATTCCACTTACTTCATTGAGTTTTGGATTAGGCCCTGCTCACACAAGTGAAGGACAAAACTCTCACTTACTTCCATGGAAGGAGCATTTGTCCCTTAATCGTTTATATCATAGGCTCCAGAGATCATGCTGAAGATCATAGTTTCTATGAACTAAAGAAGAAGTTATTTCAGTTCCTTATTTCATTTTAAACGGAAGGATATCAATATCAGTGTGCAATATGTATTAATTTAAATGTTGCAAGTTGATTTTTGCATCAATAACAATTATACATTAAGCCTTTAAGAGCTCATTCCTATAGTGTAGAAAATCAATATTATGCTTTAATGTAGTATGGTACAGGTCGTAATCTCATTAATTATTTTAATTCCATCTGGAGAGCTTCAACTTTACAGAAATAAAGGCAAAAATCTGGCTCTTACAACTGGAGTTTACACCCTAGTAGACATAATTTACTCTCATTTCAACACAATCATTAGCACAAATTAACTTTAATGCACTGCAGCATTAGACATATTAACATCACAGTGCAGAACACTGTTAACTCCTTGAATGCCACGCTCACCTAAAGGCCTTATCCAAATCCCTTTGGAGTCAATGGGAGTCTTTCCATTGACTTCAAAGTACTTTGGATTAGGCCATAAATGGGCTAGTAAAGTGTTCATTCTTTCTAGGCGGGAACTCTTCCTCCTAGTAGACTTTTCAAAATATGGGCTAATGGCATTTTCAATTTTCTATTTCTCATTCCCGTTTAGGCCTCTAAACTGGAAGAAAGTAACTTGAGAAAGTGTCATATATTAGATACTGGTATTATATGGATAAGATTTTCAAAGCCAGCAAAGGGTTTCAAATGCACAGTTCTCATTAATTGCATGGTGTCATTGAAAATGCAGCCATAATGTGGGGGCAGGAGGAATTTGTATTCCTCTACCATATAGAGTGGTGGCGATGTTTCTGAAACTTGCAAACAGATATATGTGCACAGAAGAGTAAAAGTCATAGCAGATCTTTACAAGTGGAAGTTATTTGTTATTTAGACCAGCTACATACCACACACCTGTACTTTGAATGTAAAATGAAAAGACAAAGAGGGATCACTTCCTGTCACTGCCCCTACAAAATGTAGGCACCTCTGATGAACATCGATTCAGGATGAAGTTACATGACAATATGAAATATCTGGATCTGTGCTAAACTATTAATAAATAATACTTTTTGTACATGGCATCTTCTCCACTATGTTTCAAATACAGTGGCATGGAAGGAAAAGGATCTTCAGCTGTATCAGACCCTGTTTTCAGTTGCTTATAACATTATAAAATTTTAACTGTTTAAGCTGAAATTTTCCATACTGGGAGTCTGCCTCAGGCTGAATCCTTTTGGAATGTTTCAGCTAAAATGGTCCAGCTTTTTCTCAGAACAAGATTAGGGAAAGAAAAATTGGGCAGTGTGTGGTGAATTAAGCAGGGAATGGCAAGAAGGGAAAGGACAGTCTCATGGTTCAGACAGTTGAATGCTGTCTTGATCAATTGGTTTCTATCCCTGCCCCTGCCACAGAGTTCCTTTATGATAGTGGACAAGATTCACGTAAACCAGCGTTTTCACTGGTGGCCACTGTGTGTTCTTCATTTTCTCTGTACCCAGCTTAACACCTCTGGGGTCTGATTTGCAGAAGCGCTGAGCACTCACAGTGCAACTGAAGTCAACGGGAACTTTTCTTTGAACATACATAGTGCCATGAAATGCTAAGTAGTCTGAAAAATCAGGTCCTAGGTGTCTCAGAGTGAGCACCCACAATTAGTTGACACCTTCGATAGTTTTTACCTTTAATGTCTGTGCCTCTGTTCTCCATGTGTAAAACAGGGATAATATTACCTCACTGGACAGGGATGTTGTGAAGATGAAGTCATTAACATTTATAAAGGACTGAGTCCCAGATCATCAAGCGTATTTAAGTGCCATAGATACTATGATGAGACACCCATAGAAAAGTCCATGAGGCAATTAATAATTCTGTATTCCATGTAGGATTTGGATGGTATACAGTATATATAGCATAGAGCCACACATTGTACAATGGGGATAAAACACAATATTGAATAGCTACTCATTAAGTGAGCACTATCTATACTGTGCGGTGAATGAGGCAATCCTGTGGAAAAAGTAGTGCTTGATCATATAATTAAGGATTGTATCATAATGCATATGCACAAGAGGGATAATTAATATTGCACAGACAACCTTAATTCTGGCATTTCCTAAAATCTGAGTGCTTGACTTTGCAACCTTAACATTCTTTTTTTAAAATGTTATGTGGCATTTATACTGCTGCAGCTTCACCAACTTTCATGGAGTTACTCCTTTACATTGATAGAACTGAGTGTAGAATCCAGCCCATAACCTTGAATTTGCTTCCTATTCTCTGATTTTCCATTTCAGCCCAATTATAACTAATTGCTAATGTTTGAGGTGTTCCTTCCAAGACAAGATGGAGCATGCTGTCTTGATAGGAGAAGTGCTGACTCAATTTTTTACAACCCTTATAAAAGTTGAAAGTGTATGTGTGGGGGAAATCTCAGCTTTATATTGTGCACAGCTTTGTATTGATGATATTGTCCACATTCATGGGTTTTATCTACATTTAACTGCCTCTACTGCATACTCAGTGAAATAGTGGAACAGCCACTTTAATGACTAATGGCAAGAAAGGGGGGTTCCTAATAAATATCTGGAAATTCCTTGGACTCTTTGTCAAGTGGCTATAGAAACACTATTAGTGCACTCTCTCTATCTCTATCGGAACAAGGGATTGAGAGAATTTCCACTACCACCCACCTATTCTATAGCTCTGCACATACCTTGGGTTGCCTGGTAGGGGGTGTCTTTTCCCTATCTCCTCCCTAGTGTCTGTGATTTGCTGAACATTACAACACATTCTTTAACTCAAGCTGCAAGGCTGAGATTTTTGTGCTGCTTCTTTAGTAGTTTAACCTCCCCTCTCCCCAGAAAACAAAGGCAGAATAAGTTTTGTTTGAAATGTGGTTCATCCATATTTGGATCTGTTCGGCAATGCTCACACTTACAGTGAACCATCATATTGCTTCAACTCATTGTCACCTGGTTGAGAACACGTTCCTGACTTAGGGGATTTCTATTCCTCTAGTCATATTGACTCCTCTACTCTTACTAATTTCTCCTTTCCTGGAAATTCATCACCTTATCACTCCCATGCCCCCCAGAATAAATAAAAATAAAACTATCACCAACAAAATTTGCAAATCTGTCCCCACTTTTCACCGGATTCATTTTCTTGGATGTTCTATCCCTGTTCCCAATCCACCAGCCATTTGTGTCTGTTACACTGAAAGCCCTCCAGAGCAGGAATTGCCTCTTCATATCTGTTTGTATTTCACTCACCACAATGGAGTTCTGGTCCCAGTGGAGGGTTGCAGCCTCCATAATATCAGTTCTTTTTGATAGAAGAATAGAGGTGTTCAGTACTTTCTGTCCACATATTGCTTTGAAAACTTTTACTAGAATGTGAAGGACACCCATTCATGTATATTATTTGCATCACCTGTTTAATAAGAAAGTTATATTGCATTCTAGATGTCAGACCGTACAGCACAATGCAAAATATTGGGTATAGAAATAGAAAAAAATCCAGGAAAATAAAACTGATTAAACTCTTATGTCTATCCTACATGGTGGCAATATTTAATGAATAAAAATCAGCAGGACTTGCTGTTAAAAATGTATTCAAAACTATATCTAGAAGAACTAGCTACATATCACAGTGCTTCATAGCAGAACAGAGCAGAGATTAATAAGGCATTTCCAACTATATTTTTTAATATTGGAATAAAAAAAAATCAAAACAATGTTTAAGAAAATTCATTTAAATATTAACTGTTTTCTTTCACTCTTGAATGGGAGACTGGTGGAGGAGTGTCTGAATTACAGCCTGACCTTTGTCACCCAACTAATTAGAATCACGTCCACCCACAGCAACGTAGTATAAAAAACCTGTAGTAAATTAGACCCAGCTAATGAAAAGTGTCTCATTTCATTTCACAGTGCAACAGCTACATGAGTAATTAATATATATTATAACACATAATAAACGTAGGTTAAAATTCATTTTTTGGTTTGAGGCTTAATACGAGGTCTAATGACTGCAGCGTATGATAATTCACCTAGTTTGGGTAAGTAGAATTTAATGTTATCAATTTTATAAATAATTACACACAGGTTCCTAGTTCATAATTGCTTAATAAACAATGTGACAAATATATGCACAGGATCTTCATCAACTCTTCTCTGTGCTTTTAATTAACTGTTGATGGATCTTGCATTTCAAGTTAAAGCTTCCATTTCCACACTAGGGATAGAAGTGTGGTTTGGTGAGGTCTCCACTGCAGTGTTGTCATAATAAATAAAGGTCTTCTGAGGCTTGAAGACTGAGTGTAGTAGAGATGAATTGACCTGGTTCCAATGAAGTAAACAGGACTATTCTGTCTAATAAAGTTAAGCATGTGCATAAGTGTTTGCTGGATCAGAGCTTTAGAGAAGTCAGGATATTTTAGGACAAGGGTGGTGCAACAGTTATGTTACTATCAGTCCACCAACTATATCCTCCTACCTCTAGATATACACTTACAAGACAGGACACTTTGTGGAAAATATCGCTCAATCCCATAATCTTGTAGGACTTTCTTTAGGCTCAAAATTACCTTCCTCCGTCATGAGGTGAACTCTCTGAGCAACAGTTATAGCATTCAGTTCTGCAAATCCTTACATGCACACACTTATCTTTACACACTGAATAATCTCCCTGAAATCATTATCACAGTGATAATCCTAATCACAGTGAAATCATAATCACAGTGCACCAAATTAAGGGCAAGCATAAGTATTTGTGTGATTGAGGCCTCAGTTTTTGACTAGGGAGGGAGAAAAGGTAATTGTGGCCCAAACCACAGCTCATGGACAGTAGAGGAAAGAAGGTTGTGCTTTTGGCATTGAGGATTCTCTTACTAGCGATGAGGCACAGATTGGTCAGTGTTTTGGATCCAGATTAAGGACTCAGCACCCACTGACTTCAGTGAGACTTGATGGTGTTCAGCACCTTGCAGGATCAAGCCAACAGTGTGCCCATGGTTTATGAGCTAGAGGCAGTACATGGTGCCAGGAGGAAGTAAGCAAATAGAATTAAACTA
Source organism: Lepidochelys kempii (assembly GCF_965140285.1). Classification (NCBI taxonomy): domain Eukaryota; kingdom Metazoa; phylum Chordata; order Testudines; family Cheloniidae; genus Lepidochelys; species Lepidochelys kempii. Next base: position 60,603,094 of record NC_136387.1, on the reverse strand, counting down.
AATTAAAATGTGGAACTTTGACTATTCCACCCCCACCTCCATGCCAAGTGACCTGACCAAAAAGGATGAGTCTACCATTTTAAAAGATATTTTTGGTATTTACATGTTTTGTTCTGTTCTGTTCTCCTTCCTTGAGTGTTCTGCCTTCCCTAGCTTGATGCAATTCTTTTAACAGGTTTCTCACAAAAGCTTCATGGGCAAAACTCTCAAAAGATTCTTACTGCGTGCCTCAATTTTGGGGTTCTCAACCTGAAGCCTGATTTTCAGAGATGCTGAGCAGTCACATCCCCATTTGAAGTCAACTTGAGCTGCATTTCCTCAGCATCAGGCCCCAAGGGTTTCAAGTTGGGCCCCCGGAAATGGAGACACCCATAATTACCAGTCACCTATGCAAATGGTGCTTCATGTCAGGGAAGATGGGTGCTCTCCAAGGTTGGAAAGCCAAACAAAAAAAAATCCAAAATATCTTGATTAGGACATCTAGCTACCCATTCATCTGCACGACCGCTGTTGCTTCTCTGTCCCTCCCCCTGCTTGTATCTGGTTTAACTAAAATAGGAAATAACATAGAACTTCTGTTTGCACTGCCCTAGTCTTTGTGCACTGGGTAAGAACAAAATTTTTATTTCATACATCATTTACAACTTGCTGCAGTTATTCCACAATGTCAGTCTACATCCTGTGTCCTAAAGACATAGGGCTGGATTCTGAGCTGGTGTAAATCAACATGACTCCATTGAAGTCATCGGAGCTGCACTGATTTTCAGCAGCTAAGGATCTGGCCAAAAGTCAGTAAGAATGAGAAATGTTTTCCCATTCCCCCCCACCCTCTCTATATTCTTAAGGGCTGCTGCATAGACCCAATGAACATTGATTCTATTCCACTGTACAATGCCAAGCTACCTGAGCTATTGGATACAAACATACAGCTGTGCCAATGCTAACCTCATCTAGAAGCTGAATTCTTTTTATATGTTTTCTGTGTTCTTCTGTATCTCACTGAGATCTTGTCTCCCCAGTCTGTTGCTGTGGAATGGTAATCTCATAATAAACTCCATCTCTATACATGTCAAACCTAATGGGAAAAGAAAAAGAAAACATTAAAAAGTTAACTACCATTTCTGTGGTTCCTGCTCTGAGAAGTACTTTTTCAAAATGGCGTGTGCCTGCTTTATTGGCATGACTTTCAGTGACCTCAGTGGGGAGGCACGTGTTTAAGTCTCACACACGCTGGTTTGAAAACTTTCCCCTTAGCATATTAGAATCTCAGCAGGTTATTTCTTTGATTGGTGACCGGGAGGCTACCATTATTTCTGCTACTGCTGTTCTCATAGCTGGGACACCAAGAACAAACTGGGAGAAAAAAATCAGTTACACTTTGGTTAGAAAATATTAAATATCTTTGTATGAATTTGTAATTCACTTATAGGTACAGGACACTTTTATCCAGGAGTATCTGGAGATCCTGGGTCTGATTTTGAAAGATAATCTCTAATTTTCTGGGCACAGCTTTACAGCAACAACTAACTGTACCCACAAAATTGCAGGGGAAAATGTTATCTACATAAAAGAGATGGGGCAAGAGATGTGAATATTTTCTTCTCCTTTTCCTTTCTTCTCGTATTCCCATGCCTTAGGGGCATGATCTTACAATGTCAAAAGTAGTCAGTTGGGCACTACAGCAGGAGCCTTGTCATGTGGCTCCACCTGTCCCTGGAATCCTTGTTTCCAAGTATCTTTCTTCTATCCGTTCTTCTGTGGATTCTGTCCCACTTATTCTGGCCAACTCTTACCCATTCATCACTGCTTGGTTCCAACCCTCAACCACTAATCTAACCTTTAGTTGTATTCCTTGTCGGGGACTACGGACCATCTAGTCTGAGCTGTATATGACAGGCCAGAAACACCACCCAGCACCCACAAACTATAAGCAAACAGTTGAAATTAGATCAAAGCATTACAGCCAACAGGAGACTAGACTATTATGTGCCACAGGCAGAGAATAGGAGGGATTGAGGTACACGAATGCTTGGGACTCTGCAATGTAAGGGAAATGAGCTAGTCCATTAGCTAATCTCCTTTTCCCAACCACAGTCACCCTCTGACCCATTTCCTGCACTGCCATAAAAGCTCCTGGAGTATGGAGCTGCTGATGTCATATGGGCTCATGAAACAGTAAAGGCAAGTGCTGGTGTTCCTGGAAGCTATTGCTGGTGGCTTGCTACTCAAAGGGAGTAGCCATTATCAGCTGCCCCGGAAAGTCCTGATGGAGTTCTGCCCCATGTGGCACTGCTGGATGCACATCAGGGGCCACTGGAGACCCACGATAAAATTCAGGCTTTATTAAATGGCATAACTCCTATTCACTTCAATGGGAGCAGGATTTCATCCCCAGTACTCCCATAATCTGAGTCCATGGGGGTGGTTGTAGAGGACCTAGTCATCCCATTCACATCAGTCTCCTGGTGCTCCTGGCAGCTGTGAATATTTGAGAGTTGGCAGGCTGCTGGTGGGTCTCTAGTCCCTTGTGCATTTGTGAGTGCCAGAAGCCCCATAGTTTCACATCAACTTGCATGCATTGGGTATAACACTCAAGATTTGCCCCCACCCATGATGTCCTACAGCTCCTCTGAACTCTCACACATCCAGCTGGGATGCAAATTTTGAGCAGAGTTACCCTTCTACACACCTATTTTCACTGCCTGTGGCACTGGGATTGCCAGCTCTCCTCCCTTGTTTCCTTGCGCTCTGCTCCCCCTGCTGGACAGCAGACAGTAAAACAGAGCCAATGGGTAGTGGAAGAGGTGGTGGTAGCTAGACTAGCTGTTGCAGTACTAATGGGCAGGGCAGAGGAAAAGAACTGGGTAGGACGAAAGGGGAGTAAAACTGTGAAAAAGGGAGCACAATTAGGAGAAAGGATTGATGCCACTGGTGTTCCCAAAAGGCGTTTCTGTCCCTGCCATTGTCACTCAGGGAGCCCATGAAAACTTGACAGCTTTGCTCTTCCCCTCCTCGCCCCCACTGTGTACACTCCCACTTCACTTAGGGGTCCACATTGCAGCAAGAAACAACATTTTTTAAGCTTGGGACAGTGCTATAAGAACAAGGATTTTGGAATATATTGAGCAGAGTTTATCAGCTCAGGAGTCCTTTGCTAAAAGCAATGGGACCTCTTCCTCACTCAGTGTGCGTGTTAAACAAAATGAAAACAAACAAAAATATGATTAACTTGTTAATGGGAAAATTCCCCTTTGAATAGATGCTTATACCTATATTTTTTAAAAGTACAGGAATCAAAGACTCTGGGCTCTTGAGGAGTTGGGAAGCTAAGCCAAAGTAGAGACCACTTTAATGAAAATACAAATGATAACTGCTGGCCAGGAAAGGAAATAAAGGGAAGGAAGATTAAAGTCACACTTGACATTTGCACTACACAGTCACATACAGATTAGAATAATTCACCATCTTCTAACCTATGTGGTTAATTTTTCACATGGTCCTCAGAGAGAAGGTTGTTGCCCTCATATGCTTTCAGAACAGAAGTCCCTCCATACCACCAGACAAAGACAATACTCATATTGAAACTTAATGCTGGACTCTTCTAGCTCTTTGCAAAAAATGGATTAATTAAGCACTCGCGGCAGCTCTGTGAGGTGGATAAGTCACTATTACACCTATTTACAGGTGGCTAAAATGAAGCACAGAAAGGTTATGTGATCTGTGATGCTTTGTTAGTGGCAGAGCTGCGACTATAACTCAGAAATTGTGACACCCTGTCTCTTGGCTTACCCACTAAGCACCGCCCTTCTCTGTATTCTGTGCCAAGTTCTGCTGTCTCACACCAAATGTGTGTTGGCGATGTAGTGGAAAGCAAAAGTTGTCTCAGTGTGTTTAGCTCTGGTGATTGCCTACAGCCTTAGAACACACCAAATGGGTTGGGAGGAGGATTCATGAGAGAAAATCACTTCACAACACAATTTGAAGATTTATTTTCCCCTGCTGTCCTTTTATAATTCCTCGTTATAGTTCAAATCCTTACAATCCCCTCTGCCTTCACATTAGAGCAATTAGACAGATCTGCTGAAAGCTGATCAGATACAATTTGGTGCAATCCTGGGCATTTTTCTCCAGGCAGTTTTTCTTATAGTGTGCTAATATCCAAGCTAGATTTTTCGGGACTGTAAAAAATGGGAGCATGTCACCAGTTTAGTTACAAAAATATTTTGCAATAGCAGTAACTGAGTTAGAAATTAGATTAGAGAGGAAGGATGGTCCAATGCTTTTAGGACAATAGGGTCAAGAGACCTAGGTTCAATGTCCTGCTCCACTCCATTCTTCCTGAATGACCTTGGGCAAGATACTTAGATTCTGTGCCTCACTGTCCTGTCAGAAAAATGAGGATAATCACATTTCCCTACCTCCCAGGGGTGTTGGGAGGATAAATATATGAACGGCTAGGAGGTGTTCAGATAAGGTGGTAATGCGGAGTCATATAAGTACCTAAGGTAGATAGAATGGCATATTTCCCCCTTCCAGTGTCCCTGTTATCAAAGATGAATGGGATCCTCCATCTTTCAGCACTCTACGAACAGTGATAATCAGACATGAGTTAAGGTAAGTCATTTGCTGTCACTTGGGTGAAGCATTGTAAAAAGTGAGGAGGAGAGAGGAAGGAAAATGGCTAACCGGAAAATAAGTCCCTCAAAACTAAGAGCAGAGCTCAATGAGGCCATGTGATGAGCTTAGCTGTCAACAATTTCATAAGAACCAAGCAAAGAAATATGAGAGTGATTAAACAAAAAGCTTCTGTTCATAACAAACACTTGGGCACCAGGTTAATTCTGTGTTTCAGTTCCGCAATCTTTTAGAAAAGTAAAAGGCCCACAGATCTGTATCAGGTGCTGCAAATGGAAAATGCTAACCCTTGCAATTCACAGGCAAACTGCCAAACAGTGTGAGAATTGTTGAACCCGCCCTGTTTAATAGTAACTTTTTTTTTTAAAGTCTGCTGGAGCTTCTGGTCAGATGGAACTAAACTGCTTCTGTACAGTTCCAAATGAAATTATTCCCTTCCAATGGGTAGTCAATGCCTGGTTTATTGCCATTTCACCTGTCTGAGTAGCTGAGAGCCTGGAAACCCGAGCTCCCGACCAGGAAGTTCCTATGTTTATTAAGCTTCCCACGGCAACACATCCTGGGCCTCTCTGGAAGCTGTGGGGACCATAAACTCAATAATGATACCACATCTCCCTTCTGTATTATAACAAAAATAAAACAAATTCATAATATTTAAAAATAAAATTCAAAGATCAGGTCTTTGAGGGAGGCTCATCAGTCTTCCAGACCATGTATTTACTTCTGTTTAATTTTTGCTTGAAGTTTGCTGTTAAGGGGGCTCACTTCATAACAGAAGACTGGCAGGTCCAAGATCTTTTCGTTGTTGTGTTGGGAAATACTGAAGATGGGTCAGATTCCAGAAGGACTTCTCTGGAGGAGTCTCCTTAGGTAGGATCTGGGAGTTCCGAACAGTTCCAAACACTGGTCCTTGATCTCAGTTCAGATAGTGCTTTTGTTCTGTGCCATTCACTAAAGCTTGGTTGCTGCTGAATTTTCTCACTGACCTTATGAATTAGTTAAATTAAAGAAAAAGACTGCTGTGTGCCCTTCTGTAGTTGAAATAAGACTCAGGCATATCAGGGCACAGGCAATTTTTATTTTATAGAAAGAATCTATTTTGGCCTATGTATCTGTCTTTTAGGAGTCACTTACCTGTTACTAATTTCTCCTTTCCTGATCATACAGATTGTGTAGTTTCGGGGGAAATGCTGTTGGGGCATAAGTACAAATATTTCACATGTCAGGATACATATATAAGAGGCTAGTTATAATATGATAGGTGTTGCTGTAGCCTGATCACTTACTTATGGGGCTGCAACATGCACTTGTCACAGAGGACAGGTTCTTTTTCAGGCAGCTACTTAGAGTTAATTGAGAAGATAAAATTTGGTGAAACACTCACACAACCTTTATAGGCTTTATGAATTTATATACAGACAAATGCAATTGAAATGATAGAAAACCAATATATGTAAATGTAAGAACTGAATGGAGACCATTGGAAACAAAGACAGAAGGAAAAGTAAGTGGAGGCTATCAAAAGGGAGGTCCTCATTCAATTTACAGTCTTGGGGACCCAATGAATCTAAGAAAAAGGAAATAAACTGAACATTTTATACCCCAACTTTATGTAACCTTCCAGATATATAGCCATATTGATCAATTTCCATGACTATAACAAGATTAATACCCACCCATTACCATATATGACATTCCAGCTTTCCATAGCTATACTTTTAATCATGAATATTGCTAAACTACATCACACATTTCTTAATAATTCCTATATGTTATTGTGATCTAACTACCTAGTTACTGCTTAGCAACTAAATTGTTAGCCTCCTCACCCCTAAAACTCCCTTCTTACAAAATTCTGAGGTGTACGATACTTCTTGTAGTTACTTGGTTGTCTCTCAAAATGAGAGTGCCGAATTTGTGACCTGCAGTTATCTTCATGTGCCTAACAGCTTTTGGATAGGTACAAGAACAGTGGGTTGATAACTATTGTATAAATATCAACCAGAATATTTTCTGAAGTGTACCATCTGTATTGTTCATACAGCTAGCTGTCAATATATGCACACTGTGGAAACCAAAATATAATTTAAGAAAAAGATGTTGAGGAAGTTTGATATCCTAAATTTTCTTTTATTATAAAACTATTCCAAAACAGATTTCGACACCATAATTTTAATCCATCAAGTTTCTTTGTATCCAAGGTATTGTAGTGCATCTTCTCTGACAAACACACTTAGTTTCTTTAAATGAACAACTTTGTGGATTTTACCAAGTCCAGACATATCTAAGGCTATGTCTTCACTACTTGCCAGATTGGCGGGCAGCGATCGATCCAGCAGGGATCAATTTATCGCATCTAGTCTAGATGCGATAAATCAAACCCCGAACACTCTCCCGTCGACTCCTGTACTCCAGCGCTACGAGAGGCGCAGGCAGAGTCAACGGGGGAGTGGCAGCAGTCGACTCACCGCTGCGGAGACACCACGGTAAGTCGATTTAAGTACGTCGACTTCAGCTACATTATTCACGTAGCTGAAGTTGCGTAATTTAGATGGATTCCTCCCTGCAACCCGCAGTGTAGACCAGGGCTAAAGTCACTTGTTAGGGCCAGATCCTGTGACCCACAACACTCCTGTACTCACACTCTATACACTACTGCAATGCAATTATATTTGTACAAAATATGCCTTTGAACTTTAAATATTCATGGTAAATAGGCCTAATGGCCTGTGATGGGATGTTAGATGGGGTGGGATCTGAGTTACTACAGAGAATTCTTTCCTGGGTATCTGGCTGATGAGTCTTGCCCATATGCTCAGGGTTCAGCTGATCGCCATATTTGGGGTCGGGAAGGAATTTTCCTCCAGGGCAGATTGGAAGAGCCCTGGGGGTTTTTCGCCTTCCTCTGTAGCATGGGGCACGGGTAACTTGCTGGAGGATTCTCTGCATCTTGAAGTCTTTAAACTATGATTTGAGGACTTCAGTAGCTCAGACATAGGTGATAGGTTTTTGGCAGGAGTTGGTGGGTGAGATTCTGTGGCCTGCATTGTGCAGGAGGTCAGACTAGATGATCATGATGGTCCCTTCTGACCTTAATATCTGTGAATCTATGAGGCATCAAGTGAAACCTAATAACATGCTGGTTATTAATATCACTGAAAAATGCACATGTTAAACCTTATATATGAAGTTATGAATTCCCTCTGTTTGATGTTATTAGAACATGTTTAAGATAAGTCAGCCTAGCCTAGGTAAACCTGATAAACAGGCCTGTCCTATGCAAAGGAATGTGGATTTACCTCAATTTACAATTAGAAGTAAACAAAGCTATTGAGATAAACCACAGGGTGTCATCCTGTTCCTGAATTGGAGAGACAGAATTAACATGGCTCCTGCACTCCAGAGAAACACAGGAGATTGAATCCACAGGAGGCCTTCCTGACTTGTAAGACAGAGGTGTTTCTCTGGGGATATAAGAAACACACAGAGAGACTCCATCTTTATCCTTCACTTCAGGAGGTAATGAAACCAAGTGATTTGATCTCTGTAATGTGTCCTGGCCAGGCCGGCCAGTAAAAAGCTGGAAAGGAGAACGTGTAAAAGAAACTAACTTGAACAAGGACCATATCTTGTTAAATTAAGTTTTAGATTTTTAGATGCGTTTTCACTTTTATCTGCTTGTAACCACCTCTAGCTTTCTCTCTCTTACTTGATATCACTTAATCCATTCTCTTTTGTTAATAGCCTTATTTTACTTTTCCTATACACCAATTCAATGCTGTGATTGAAGGGAATGGTGTATTTATCACAGTTAAATTGATGAACTGTGAGGTATTGCATCTTTAACAGAGCAGCGCACTTAAAGTCTTCTGTGAATGCATAGTGGTAGGGGCTGTGCATTGCAGCGATATATCACTAAGCAGCTTAGTGACTCAAGTTCACTGGTTGTTACCTGCTAGGTGAGGTTTGGGCTGGGAGAGCCTTGAGGAGTTTGCAGGTGAGGAAGACAGACTGGAGTGGCTGGCTGCAGACACACAGCCTATTCACCAGCAAAAATCACTCTAGCTGAGGCAATGTGGTATCACCAGCAGCGTGTTACAACTTGTTATGGCCAGGTCCTCAGCTGGTGTAAATTGGAGTCGATCTATTGACTTCAGCTGAGGACCTGACCTGGTATCTTTTGTCCACATAGGAACACATGGAAGGGACCACGTGGGGCACTTAATCCAGTCATTTGCTATCAGTGTGCTGATAAATTGTATAGTCAATTGCTTGGCCATGCTTTGGTTCATTATTTCATTATGAAATATACTCAAGAGACCAAATAACCAATGTCAATCAGGTTTATTAATATGGTACGGGGAAAAGGTTCTATACAATCCCAGTCTCTGAAGAGCAGTGTGCGGCGATGTTACATTCACTATACACAGGTGTGCTCCCCAAAGTTACATCCCTAGAGCCATCTGTTTATACTCTACTTGTTTACCAGTGAAAGGTACTGAAGTTAATTAATTACCTTTTACTTGTTTGTCTCTGATAACATGAACCCATGCATTCCAGGTCATGAAACATCCTTATCTTTGTTCTGAGCCCTTGCATTTCAGGTACTAAGGGGCAGGAAAACACCTCCTAGGATTGTGTGACTAACTCCTTTCCTGTTGATTTGAGGAAATAATCATATGTTCTGATACTGACAATTTTCCTATCTGCTCTAGCCAAAGCTTATTTCAGCTAGTGCAAGGTGTTATGGGATACATAACACTCGTGATTTCTATGGCAGTAAGGAGTATGAGACCTCATACAATGGAATGGCAATCATTTGGATTATTTTTAAGCAGATTATTCTATACTATCACATTTCCAAATGAATGTTCATAGCCTGCTGAAATATCAAGGGCCTGGTCCAAAGTCATTGAGTCAATGGGTTTTGGATTAGGCCCCAAAATTGCAACATGCATTTCAAAATGTAGAATTCTTTTGACTAATCTGTTTTAAGAAAAGACTTGAAAGATTTTTTGTTGTTTTTAGTTGTCAAGTTAAACCATGTCTGAATGCTGACCTGTTGCCAGACTTACCACATCTATTTGTCTGCTCAGTTTCACTTTCCTCATATATTGGTATTGTCCTATTCAGTTTGCTCACCTTCTTCATGGTTTTACATTACTTTGATGTGAATTTTACATGCCCCTGCTTTGCACATTGTCATAAATATAAAGGGAAGGGTAAACCCCTTTGAAATCCCTCCTGGCCAGGGGAAAGCTCCTCTCACCTGTAAAGGGTTAAGAAGCTAAAGGTAACCTCGCTGGCACCTGACCAAAATGACCAATGAGGAGACAAGATACTTTCAAAAGCTGGGAGGAGGGAGAGAAACAAAGGGTCTGGGTCTGTCTGTAGTCGTCTTGGCCGGGGACAGAACAGGAATGGAGTCTTAGAACTTTTAGTAAGTAATCTAGCTAGGTATGTGTTAGATTATGATTTCTTTAAATGGCTGAGAAAAGAATTGTGCTGAATAGAATAACTATTTCTGTCTGTGTATCTTTTTTGTAACTTAAGGTTTTGCCTAGAGGAGTTCTCTATGTTTTTGAATCTAATTACCCTGTAAGATATCTACCATCCTGATTTTACAGGGGGGATTTCTTTATTTCTATTTACTTCTATTTTTTATTAAAAGTCTTCTTGTAAAACACTGAATGCTTTTTCATTGTTCTCAGATCCAAGGGTTTGGGTCTGTGGTCACCTATGCAAATTGGTGAGGCTTTTTATCCAACATTTCCCAGGAAAGGGGGGGTGCAAGTGTTGGGAGGATTGTTCATTGTTCTTAAGATCCAAGGGTCTGGGTCTGTAGTCACCTAGGCAAATTGGTGAGGCTTTTTACCAAACCTTGTCCAGGAAGTGGGGTGCAAGGTTTTGGGAAGTATTTTGGGGGGAAGGACGCATCCAAACAGCTCTTCCCCAGTAACCAGTATTAGTTTGGTGGTGGTAGCGGCCAGTCCAAGGATAACGGATGTAATATTTTGTACCTTGGGGAAGTTTTGACCTAAGCTGGTAAAGATAAGCTTAGGAGGTTTTTCATGCAGGTCCCCACATCTGTACCCTAGAGTTCAGAGTGGGGGAGGAACCGTGACACACATAAATGAAAAGGCTAGGCTCAGGACCCAGACTGTAGACTGATAAATAATCCAACAGTACATCTGCATGGTTCTGCCTATCAGAAAGAACGCTGACATCGATTTATTTTGTTACTCTCACTGTCCCTAGTGTTTCACTGACTTGATATTTTCTTTTCTTAACTTGAGTTGTTCAGACAGGGGGACATGTACAAATACTTTCCATATTGCTTTTACTAATTTCAGGCAATCATTCATAAGTGTTCCATAGTAAATTTCTTAGAAAAATATTTGCTCCTGCTTCCCCCTACCACCCAAATCTCTTGTTCAGGCCACTGGAACAGCCACTGCTGGGAGGAACATGGGTGAGTTGGGATGGAGCAGCAGAGTTTGGCAGCCTTTCTTGTGGGCCACAAACAGATGTTATAAATGGAAGGATGGATCAGTCACCAGGGATTGGATGTGGGGTTAAAGCCAGAGGCAAGCAAACACTGCGGTATTGTCTCTGGGTTGAATTCCTTCTCTTCTTTCCTCACCTGAGACTTGAACAGATTACCTATTGTGTGCAGTGCCTGTTCTAGACCAGCCTTAAGGAAAGGAGTGAGAAGAAGAGTAGAGATGCAAGGAAGGAGAAATTAGAGATTTTGGTTGAGTAAGACAAAATGAGGGAGATACCCAGGAGGTGCAGAGGACTCACTTTAAATTGGTGCTTACGGACGCATCCAAATGTTGCTACTTCTCTGCACCTTGTTACACTTCAATAGAAGTTGTATGTATAAGTAGTGGACCTAATCAATTTTAATGGTTTCACAATCACTCCAGCTCCTGACAAAATTAATACTGATCCCATACAAGAAAGATGGTGAAGACTGCTGGAGCCTTTTCAATCATGTTCCCTTCTTTTGTATTGAGACTTTTTTCTCAAATCCTAATAATACTGTCTGCTGTCAGATCAGCAATCTCCTGTTATTAAGCACTGGTGGATCATCTAATCAAAAAGAAATATCTTAATCCTGGGTGGTGAAGACTGATTGTAATTAGTTATTGGCTGCAGTTCATGCTTAATAAATTTGGGCTGTAAAGATCACAAGTCTCACCCATATACTGTATGTATATTTTAAGTTCTGAGCATTTGATAATGAGCATCATGCATGCTGTCTAACTTTTTGAAGCATAACTGCAGGAAAACAGAATTATCCTGGTAATTTTCTTTAGCAAGAAGGGGAATGATATTCCAAATTTTGTGTGTGTGTTTGTCTTTAAAGGAGATCCCATGACAGAAGCTGAGATTTAAATAGGAAATTTAAAACACAAAGAGCTCAAGCACTCAGAGAAAGCTGTGGTCCACAGGTAGCAAAAGAAATAACATCGCTGGGTCAAATTCTGTCCACTTACATTGATTTTCTTTCTTTTAATTAAAAATTACATTGCTTTGCCATAGCAGTAAGTGGGATCAGAAGGAACTGATGTGAACATGGCAGGTGAATAAGACACAGCACATACTTGGCATGGTTTAAGTTCAGGACTTAGGTTTCTTTAACCACTTAAGCACAAATAATTGTAAAAGGTTAAACATAGAACTGGTAAAAAAAAATTGCCTCAACAGTTTTCCGTCAGAAAATGTAGTTTAGTCTAAGTCAAAATGTTTTTCAAGAATCAGTTTTAATTAGTTACCCCAACATCCTACTCCAGTGTGGTATGCATCATTGGCTGTATAGTCCCCATCTTACATGGGGAGGCTAACCTTAGCTCCTGCTTTTAATCCAATCCCATAGGCTTAGATATCCCAGTCCATCCTTGACTAGTGCAAGAGCTCAGCATCCTGACAAAGTGGAATTCAATCTATACAAAAACCCGCTCCTGCATACCACAGTAGGTCCTTAACAAAGACTACCCTCTCCTATACTACTGTTTGGTGACTGTAGGCTGGATCCTGTTACCACAGCAATTCTATACTGGATGCCTACCCCAAAAAGTTGTAATAAATATAATATTCCAAAATGCCACTTGAATAATTCCCACATGTATTGGAAAAGATTTTCATGCCAATTTGAAGTGTGAGAAAAATTCCTCCTGACCTCATCAGGTGTTCAGTGACTAATCACAGCATGCCAAGAGACTTAGCACAGGTAATCCAGCACCAGCTACAGTTAACAAGTCACACTCCCTCCCACTCCATCTCTCCTCACCCAGCTCCATGAGGATAACAGGAATGCAGAGGGAGAGGGGTCCCTCCTCCTGACCTTAAGGATTCCAGAGGTCTGTATTCCCCAGCTGGCCGATCGAACCCCCATCCCAGTGAAAAGAGGTGGATAACAGAAGGAAGTGGTAAGTGCATTGTCTGGAGATTTGATGTGAATGTACACTGTACACACTTTGGTTTCAAGTATTGACGTGCAACAAAAGAACTAAATAAAATGAATCCTTTCTTGTAAGAGCATAGAATGGACAACAATAATGATGGGCAAACCTCCCAAAGATAGATAGTATAATTTAGATTTAAAAAAGAAATCAAGCATTGGGACGTTCATCTGAGCCATGCCCATGTCTACTGAGTCTTCAAAAGCAGGATGGAAACACTCAATAACAGGTTTTTTGTGAAATTTCCACTGCTTCAGTTTCCTGACCTGGTAACTACCTGGAAATTGGAAGTGGAAGAAAAGTTCCAAATATCCAAACATTTGAAAATTTGATGCTCACATGAATTCATTCTGGAGGTGCCAGCTGGTTACACTTTAAAGATTTAAACTACAGATTGGGTGCAGATTTATTGAACTCATCTGTTGGGTAATTCTGTATAGCACTGTAAAGGGATCAGAATGAGACTGTTCTGATAATTGAATTTGAAAGGGACCTCTCCAGGAAAATAAGGAGCCCATAATAAATACATTGACCTTTTTGTCCACTTTGCAGACATTGTGAGTTATGTGACTTTAATATTAGCAATGACAGTTGATTGTTCAAGTGTCTGGGAGTGTGTTTTCTTATTTGGGTCATAAGGAGTAGGTGTTAATAATGATTGATAAATCTGGATTAAAAGCCAGTAAACAATATACATAAACTATGTGTTTGTATGACAGTTCCTTTAATCAATACCACTCTTTATCCTATAAAAGCATTTATTACATTACTCCAACTTCCAAGAATGTGCTGGAAAACCATTGTAAAGCAAGTCTAGCCTTTGGTAATAGAACCTAATTTGAATATATGATGCTTCATAGACTCATTAAATATTCCCATTAATGACTTCTAAATAATAGTTACATCAAAATATAAGAGACAAACAATTACAGTCTGCTTTTTAATCATCCTACTAATTCTAATATAAACTGACAAGACATTTACTTATAAATTGCTTATTTTAAATGGTCACTGACAATTTCAGAGAACTGCTTTTAAACCCATGAAAAGTGAATGGGAGATGAAAAACAGGTCATCACTTTGACTGAAATTTGAAATGAATCACTGGTATTCACTATCCACATCTCACCAAAAAATGGTTCATTTTGTTCCTGATAATCTGCTTGCTCCACTTAGACTTTTGAGATAGACTTATTTCAATTTTATATCTTCCAGCCCTATTTAGGGCATAATCAAAAGGGAGATTCAATTGTGCAGACCATCTGAAAGCACATGGTAAAATTAACTTGAAGGTCTATAAGTAAGATCCACCTGTAAAATATTGCATTCTTTGCAAGAAAAAAATTCTAATTGTACCAAGTATTCTGTTTATCGTATTTAGGCTGCTAATTTTGTTTAATGGTACTAGAAAAAGTAGCTTGCATGATTCAGAGAGAGTAGACTGTGTTATGTGGCTGCTTGTTCAAGGTAACCATCAGTGCCAGGTGCATATTAAATGTACATGAGTATGTTCATTAATTTTATTACCTCTGGCATAGATTAGATTAATTGAATTCTACCACATGTCGATTGTATTAAAGCAGATGAAGAAGGCTTTTTAAGTTACTCATGTGACTTGGAACAGTCATACAAATAACAGATTATAGCACCACCCGCTAGCACCATTATAGCTAAGGGTCTGTCATCATTCCTATAATACAACACCCTAACATACTCATAAAAATTCAGGGCTGAAATTTGGCAGATGAGGAATTATTTAATTTTTAACTGATATACTCTTTTTAAGGATATATGTATAACAGCGATAGCCGTTTTCTATACTATTTTTGAACACACTCAATGTATTTCATGAAAATTTAAATGTTGCATTTTTCTATAAAAGGCATCTCTCCCTTATAAATATACATGTTTTTTAGCTCACCAGTGAAATGCAGCTATCTTGAGTAACTGTTTAGCACTGCACCATAAACAGCAAAACACTACAGGATGATAGGATATGAAGGATGTTTTACCCAGTTGAAACTGCAGGGGGAATTTAGGTTGACAGAATGTACTTACTTGATTTGGAATTTAACCCGGGATACTAAGTTTAACCTACCTAATCTTACTAACAGCAGTTTGGGGCTGCTGTAAACTCCAACCTGCTGGTGTCCACCTGTAAAGGAATATCCACTAGCTGGGTACTGTCACAGAGCAGGGTGCTCTGGACCCATTTACCCCCTATCCCTTGCCCTAATTTATCCTCTGCCAGGAAGATGGTGGTTTAGGGTCCAACTATGCTAGTTTCATATCCATACAAGTTGAGGCAGTTTCCATTTATTTGTAGCATTTCAGTGGTGCAAAAGGAGCAGATTGGGCCAAAGGATGTAACCCAATATTGCTGGCTGTAAACTAAAAATAAATAATAATATTTAAAAGAAATTAAAATTCAGGAATGTTGGTTAATATTGAAACTCCATTATTAACTCATTCTGTGCAGTCAGATTGTAGGTTATGTGTCCTTGACCAGGGCTCCTCTGAACCATAGTTGATATTTCTTTCTATAATTTATTGAAGTAATGTTTAAAGTACAATAAGGTGATTTAAAGACAGTATTAAATCTGTCTTCAGTCAGAATTCCCTAGCACAAAATTTTGACAGAATGTATGTGCATGAATAATGTTTGACATGGATTCATACTTAATCATGAACTAATCTATGCCTTTTTAGGGATTACACCAATATAAATCCCTGTATTTTCCCCTTCCCCTGGCGCACACAGCTCAAGGCAATGTGAATTGGAAATGTACTGATATGTCTCACTAGAAAAGCTAAAGAGAACATAAAGGCACTTCAGAAACGGCGGCAACTCTTTATAGATAATTTCTATAATAAAATGATCCATTTTCTATACATTTAATGCTTTGGCTGCAGCAGGTGTTCTGAGTGCTGTAGTTTTCCTTGGCTTTTACCTTCTGTCATTAAGTTCTTATGGTTTTAATTCTATGCAGTTAATTATATTTAAAAAATGTAAATCAGACTAACTAATTTAGCAAATTAAGTATGTTATGCTGCGGCTGTCACCATGCCTCCTGTGTTTTCTTAATCATGTGTTCATAGCCTTAATATCTGATTATCGGTATTTTTACTGCTGCTATCAAGTGACTGTGTTTTCATATTAAAACAAAGTCAAGTTATTTAATATGTTATAGGCCAGACTGTGCAGTCCTTACTCAGGTAAATCCTATTAAAGCTAGACTAAGGTTTGCAGGATTTGAATCAAATATATAATAAAATAATAAAACATAATAAATGATTGATTAATTATTAAATTGTGTTCCGCACTGCTTTAGAAAAAGTGATGAACACCTGAGTGGCAGAAGTACTAAAGCCAGCAACTCTGAAAATCAGGTCTCCTCTTCTTGGGTGCCTCAATATAGATTTGCTGTTGATGTCTAACTTCAAGCAACCAGGTATGGAAATTATGGTCTGCCTAATCCACTTTGTATAAACTTCCTCTTATATGAAATTAGGATAATATTTAACTGTGCTGTAGAAGTGTTGTGAAGATTAATCAGGTGTAGAACATTTTGCAAGTGTTATTAATTATCTAAGAGTACATTATTAGTAATGGGCTAAATCCTGGGCAGTGTGAAGCAGCCATCACAACTCCAATGAAAATCAGTGGAAACTGTGGGCATTCAGCATCTCCTACAGTTTGCTTTGTTGTTAATTACTGAATGGAACTACTCGTGTGTGTGCGCGTATGTATTTAAAATCTTTGAATGGCAGCAACTGTACAGTGCTTTATGGAATTAATATTTACAGTGGACTCAGTTAAAAATGGACAATTAGGGGGGCTGTGGGTGCACAGCATCTCTGAAAATCACTCTTATCTCGTTCCCTAAAATTGACTTATGGGCCTAATATTTGGCAGCCAATTTCGAAAATTTTGCCATAAAACTGCTCAATGAACCAGTGCAACAGCCATGGTTATGACTTAATAGATATTATTTTCCCAGGCCTGTGCTCATTCCATAACGAAAACAAAAAAACCAAAACCCCTGAAATCAAATAAAGCTTCTTTTGGCCAGATTTTGACCCCCTTACTCACACTCGTGGACATTAAACATGTGGTCTCAAGTCAATCAGACCACTCACATAAGTGATTATCAAACATGAGTTTACCAATATCTGGATTTTGGTTATTATTACTGTAACCCTTCTGCCCGTCAGAGTTGGCAGCAACAAGGGCCGGGTTCAATATCTAGGGGATCCATTCCAATAACACAATGCAAACCGGCTCGAGCCCCCACCCAGTGACCTGGGACAAATATATACCACCCCACTGGGCGCCTCCAAGAGGCAATACTTCTCCTCTCGCAAGCACATAGTCTGAGTATAGCAAAAAGCCTTTTAATAACAGAGAGAAACAATGTGGCATTATGTTGGGGAAACACCACCAACAGGATTCATAACACAACCCATGAGCAAAAAAAAACCCACCCCAAGCAAATTGGGGCATGCCCCTTTCTCTTTGGTTCTTGGTTCAGCAACGCCAAATCATCCAAAGTCCCAAAAGTCCAATGACCCAAAAGTCTCTGTCCCTTGTCAGGGCAGCCCCAGAGTTCGAAAGTTTATCTGCGGAGCTTTACCTCCCAACCTGGGTGGAGATGGGACAGGGGTAAGTGGCACCTTACATGATCTGAAGCTGACCGCCCCATAGCTCCATAGCAGCGCTCCACTCCGCCAGCCGCCCCACGAACTCTTTCGCTCAGCTCCACTCCGTGTCCCACCAGCAGCTCCCGCCGTCCCATGAACTGCTCCACCAGCCGGTCCACAAACTGCTCCGCGTCCCACCAGCAGCTCCTGCCATCCTACGAACTGCTCCACCAGCCTGTCCACAAGGCACTCCAGCCATCCCGCCAACTGCTCCACAATATGTCTTCAGGCTCCCCCACTACTTAACACAACGCTCAGTGATTTCAGCTCTTAGGTGAATTCAGCTTGTAGTAGGGAAGCCTCAGTGCTGGTGCACTGTCAGCCCAAAGTGAGCTCAGCAGCCTGCAACTAGACTTCTAATGACATCAAAATTAGCTGATATTCCACAATGGAGAGAGGAGGAAGCGCAATTAGCATGTAAGGCCCTCATCGTGGGGCCCATGCCACCAAGTATTAATACTTGTCCCCAGCCTCTCTCCATTCACAGAGTTTTGGAACTCATGACCCCTGCCTAGCGAGTGCTACTTAGTTGATGGTGAGTCCCTCCATCATAACAAAAGGCCAAGTACAGTTCCAAGCACAGTTCCCATAATCAGGGTAATAACAATTTATTCTTCCTGCCCCAATAACAGAGACACTGGGGATCCCACAGCAGCCAAAGTGACCATTTGGGCAGCTATGGCCTCATTCTAGGCGGGGTGGGTGTGCCTATGCAAATGAGATTGGCCCCTGAAGTTCTTTTCCACAACTTGCCACACCTCACCACCAGATGTCAGGGTGGAGCTCATCCTGACACTGCTTACACTATCAAACATTACAAAATACCTCATTTATTATTTCAGGTTGCCATTTTTCCTACTCCAGACTTCTGTTGTCCATTTGACAACACCACATCAGTGCTTAGTTCACCCACCTGCACCCTTTCCACATCCATTTCTTGCCCTTCTCCCCCAGAGAAAGCCTCTCTCATTTGTTTCATTTTACTTTTTACACTGGGAATAGAGTGTAATTATTGTTTTGATTCAGTTGGTTTATCAAGAAGTAAGTGTAGGTGGAGAATACTGAACCTCATGTGAAGTGCTGCTTGGAGACATTGCTGAGAGGTGCAGGCAAAGAGTAGTTTCATAATCACTTCTTTCTTCTTTTTCCGGGAATGCCAAGCTAAGTCCCAGCGGCACATGGGGTAGCGAGGCAGCAGATGTACATAGCCTAAATACCATTCTTTTTTAAGATGATTACATTTTAAGATTAGACTGAAATTACATTACAGTATGTGTATGTTTGTTTTCTAAATAGTAGTTGCACAACTAGAGTTAGAAGAGAAAGTGAGAGCACCCTGAAAGAAAGCATACTTATTCTTTTGGTACTTGAACTGATTAATTCTGTGTTTAATTTGACCCAACAGCTGTTCGTGGGGCTGTGTACACATATTTTGTGATGTTTTTCAATGAGCAAAAATAGGTCAGCCCATTACATGCAGCTAAGATATTGCAACAGAACAACCCACGGTGTATAGCCATGATAAGTTACTGGCCATTCAGAAGACAGAATTTCCCAAAAGCAGGAAGAACTTTAGACTCTGAATGTAGGTCCTTTAGATGTCTATGATGTGCACTCACCACTACTTACATCTCTATTTCACATTGTTCATGGGCACAAATAACTGCAGGTGCATCTTTGTGCCTCCAGTTACCTGTGTCTGCAAAATTTTATGTGCAATAATAGAAGCTCAGTTAAAACTAGGCTCAACATTTTAGACTAAATATTTAGCTATTTTCTTTTTATTGATTAAAGTGAAAATCCAGACATAGAACTTTATATCATTCAGCAATACTTTGGCCCTGTCATCTATTTCACTGTGTGACTTATGGAACTTGAGTCTTCACCATTATACATGGAAAGAAGAGCTCCAGGTCTGGACTGCTAAATTTTATTCAAAGCCAATATAACTTTTTTCTTCACAAAAAGATGCATACAGGAAAGAAGAGGGTAGATGTGCACAATGAAGATAAGTCCTGAGTGTTATTTGATTTTTAAAATATTATTGTTATGCCAGCTGTGTATCTACTTTTTAAAACTCCACATGCTAATCTTTTGTGTTAACTGCAAATAAAGATTCTTGCAGAAGAAACTGTGATTCGGGGTTAGTATAAGGATTCAAGAGATCTTAAAAGCGTTAAAGGCCACATGATGGCCTATTAAAATGATGACGTCCAGTGGTTACTCTTTCTAATGTGAATTCTCAAGGCTGCAGCTCTTAATGCATTTCTTTAGATCTGTGGAAATGTACGTGTCTGAACAGATTCTTATTCACAGTATTCAGACAAGTGGGATCCTTGGTACATTGTCATGCAGTGTACTGTTTTGTTTCCAGTGGGAAATTAATAAATTAATTAGAGATTATGGAGGGGAATGTTTTATTAGCTAAATGCAAACTTCAAAAACTTGGCTGAAATCCTGCTTACCTTACTCAGTGGGACTATTCCCACAAGTAAAGGGAACAAGATCTGACACTGTGTCTCTGAGTATCACAATTCAGTCCCCGCTTCCCCTTAGCTCCAGGGCAGAAGTAAGCTGTGCTCGCCCTTTACCTTTTACAGTTTATATTCTGCTATATACTACCTTGGCTGCAGTTGCTGGTGCTTTGGAAGAGGGGGAATGGATCAAGAATCTGCCCATTCCCTATGTTTGCTTATCCAATGCAAGTAGTGATCAAGTAACAGTTGTGTCCTCTCCCCCATACTACTACCTGTGACACAAATAGTTCATGTACCAGAGTAAGGGAGCTCCTTATTCCCCTGTGCTGGAGGGGACCGGGGGATGGAGCAACAGATTCCATACCCTGTAGAGAGATTAGGTTTAACTGGGTTTATATGAGCAATGTAGCTAACCCTCTGCACTTCTGTTGTCCTCTTGAGTCCTATATGGGTGCAGACTAGGGTCTCACATTTCCATTGGGATTCTACCTACAGAGGGTATGATTAAGCCCCATGTGATATGCATTAGAAGACAAGTTTAAGCCAGAGAATCACTGAGTTATTTGTACAGTGGTTACTTTTTCAGATAATAAAAAGACAAAACTCAGTTTTCTCCTGTCAAAATTTTTGTCTTAGAGCATAAATTAGGAGCTCAGTTTTCCAATTTTAAGTTACCAGTTTGTACTTCCTCATGTGAAACACCCGGAATTAATAAGAATGCTCAGCTGCAGGCATGCACCCAGATAAAGCACACAATCCTAAGGAAGGCATTCTCTTCTCTTAATTGCAGGTGAGGAAAGTGATGTTGTAACATGCTAAAGAGCCATTCTTTCTAGAAAATATTTATGTGAGTGTTAGTGAGAGGAAAGTTCCTTACATGATTCCCTTCTCTTATATACCCGTGCAGTGGACAACAGAATCTGACCCTGTATAGGATAGACTATTCCAGGTGAGATGTATGCTTGTAAATTAAACCAAATGCATCCCTTATTGTAGGCACCTTGGGAAAATTCTTTGAATGTCCCAGTATGAAAGCACTCCCCAATATAACCCTCATTAAGCATCCATCTTCTCAGGACACTCATTTCCTAAATAATTAAGAAATCAACTCCTTCAAATAACTACTGGTACAGGATAAGGTTATAAAGTACTTTCTGAAAACACTGCAGTTTGTGAGGGTGTAACAAAGTAAAATAAGATGCCTGCCCTACTAGATGGATGATACAATTAAAATGGAAAAGTTAAATATACTGTACAAAATATGCACTTGAATGAAATATTTAATTTTTTTTTTGCTCTTACAAACAGTTTTTCCCCATTAAGTCACAGATGTGTAAATTACATCTAAAATAGCTGTAATAAAAAAGAGTGCTTAAAGGAATTCCAGCTCCTCTCTTCTGTTTCTGATATTCAAGCCTGAGCAAAAAATAAAGTACAATAAGGGACTGAGTGTTTCCTAAGAACCTAGCCTCATAGTAAGGGGTGGCATGCTGCTTTGCTGCCCCAACCACATGCTATGAAGAGAACTGATGCCAGGGATCCACAATCTTCTCCCTGCTCCCCTCTTGTTCCAAGGCATGAGTAAATTGCTGCTGGCCTAGAGCAGCAGAAAATTACTGCACCCATCACCCCACTTCAGCTCACCTAAACTGGTTCAAGGGCTCTACCCATTTCCGTAGTTCCTCCCACCCACTCACTTCCACTTTTGCAGGGAGGGAAGTAAGCAGGTGGGCAGCATCCATTAGTCTTGCTCACACAGACTTGAAGTCCAGGTAGCCCATGCAGGGAGCAAGGTGGAGGGTTTACACCTCATTTTGAGTCTTCCATGGGTTCACATTTGGGTCAGAATCTGGGCTTAATAAAAGCTTCTGCTATCCTCTACTTTGCTGCTATGCCTGTTTCTCTTGGGTATGGCAAGGTTTAAATTTGCTGGTGGCTCAGTGCCATGGCCTTTCAGCTTCTTGGTTTCATAGTACAGTATACACATGAGAAAAAGTTTGAATTTCAGCCCAATAGCTCACAGCAGCCAAGGAACTGATTTATCCTTCATCTCAACATTTTAGGTATCCATCTATTCCACTGAAATCCTTCCCTGGGCAAAACCAAAATGACTGCACAGGATAAAACCAACACTGGAATGAATGTCACATTGCTGTTTCCTGTGTCACTTACAGGAAATATGTCTTCAGCATTCTTCTACTTAGGTACTAAAAATTATTCATTTGTGATACAATTAAAGAATGATCAGACACAAAATATGAATTTGCCAAAAGCACCTGGACTATGTTTGCCAACAGCACTTCAGCATCATGTGCTTCCAAATTGCCCCAGCTTGTTTGAAGTGACACAAATGATTCTATGATTGATTAATCCCAATTTTATGTAGACTATCCTAACATGCAAATGTTCTATAACTAAACCTTATACACGTGTGTTGTCCACTGACTTCAATGAGACTACTCACATGAGTAAGGATTACATATGTCAGTGAGTTTTGTAGGGCCAGTCTCCTCATTAAGGGATATATTCAATCTTCAAACTTTCCCAGCAAAAATCCTGTTTATATGAATAATGTCTCTGTTTGTTCTCTGATGGCAGAATAGACCATGTGACTATTATATTATAGATAATGTGTACTTTCTTTCACTAGCTGTATTCTGTTTATTGTGATATTGTAGCAGCCTAATGATATACTTGTCATTCCTTAAAAATTTCACATTATTCATTTGATCATGGAAAAAAATGAAGATGCCTTTCTCCCCTGAAACATTAATGCCTGATGCGTTAACTTCTTCTTAATATAATCTTGTTTGCATATATAAAACTGAAGGGTTCAATGATATCCAGCTGTCAAATGCAATTCCCCACCCCTATCTAGTGAGTTATAACTTGCTCTTGGCTGTTAGGCACAGAATAGTACTGAAAATATTGGGCCACTGGAAAAAAACTATGAAGAAAAATGGTGATCATAAAACAAATATCTAAATTAAATAACTGCACAGTGACTGTACTTGCGAATGTCTCTTCTTTGGTGATTCAGAAGCATTGATCTGAGCACTACAAAGTATCTCCCTCCTTGAATGTTAGCAAATCTCTAATTAAATTAATTCTCAGCTTCCTTGTAGTATTAGTTTGGAAGGCTTGGTTGGTTGGTTTTGATTTGTAAAGCGACCTTCTTCACTTGGCAGATTTCCTTCCACTCTAACAGAACATCCAGCTTCCAATGTGGATTGCTTTTACCCTGCTGTTCTGTACAACACAATGGCAGGGGCAGAGCCAAGACGCTCAAAAGTTCTGGAATACTGGAAACTACAGCTAAAGTTCTTAGAGTTTTAGTAAAACTGTTACTAGGTACAGAGATTGAAATAAAGTTTATTCTAAAATGATGCACAGTACCAGCCTGTCTGCTTACAGTGGAAGGGATGGTGATTTTCTTTTAATCAAATTCCATTAATTCAAATTCAGAGTTTGCAGAATTGTTCATAAAATAGTACTTTGTGTTAGGTTATATAGAAAACCTTTATTTGAAGATCTCAAATCGCATTATACACATTAATTAATTAGATGATCAGCTCTTTTGGGCTGGGATTGTGTCTTCCTATCTGTCTGTACAGTGCCTGGTAAATGGGGAATTTATCTTAACAAAGAATAATACATTATATTGCACAACCCTCACACTCTTGTGTGGTAGGCGAGCATTATTATGACATTTTATTAGAGGGAAAACTGATACTCAAAGCTAAGAGAGTTGCAGCTGGCCACAGAGCCAACTAGTGGCTGAGCCGGACACAAGATGTAGGAGTCCTAATTCCCAGTCTCCTGCTCTAATCACTAAATAACTGCCTCCCAAAATAATGGTGTTGCTTTCTGTAAAATTGGGCATACTCCATCTCCAACTGTTTTTGGTGAATGAAAATGTTGTAGGTTTACCATGCATTTAATAAGATGGTACACAGCAAACTTTTATTTTTTTTCTCTCCTCATTTTTGTGAAACTGGTGAAAAGAAAAATCATGGTGTGTCCGTGAGATTTTTCAACAGGTGTATTAGTGACAAATGTGAATTTGATGCATAGGAAAAAAAATTTACTCCTTTGCAGCTTCAGGACACAGAAGACATATCAAAATGAAGGTAAATATGATAAATGAGAATAAAGACAAAGGCGCCAATCCAACTCCTACTGAAGCCAATGGAAACAGTTTCATTGGCTGCAATGGGAACTGAATCAGCCCCAAAGTAATTTGAATTCCTGGGTGTGGCACTTTAATTCTATTAGATATTTGAATGTAGTTTGAGAATCGGACGTTAATGTAAGATTAGTTCCATGTGCTCCCCTCCATTACACAATTTGAATGGAAGCAAATGGACAGAAGTCATGTGGGCAAAGGCCTGGAAGACTAGGCAAAGAGAAAATACATCGGTGTATCATATGACCCTTTCAGAAATAGTGAGTGAACAAAGCTGAGATTTGAGAAGGGATGGGGAGGGGAATCAGGAAACACCTTCCATTTTATAAATTAGCATAAATTACACCATCTCCCCTACAGAAGTTAATGCTGCTCTGAGATGTATTAACTCTCCCTAGGCAACCTCTGATCCCACCTATCAGCAATGGAGTAACTTGGAAAATACACTGAATAAATGGCAAAATTCACTGAATAAATCATTCACCATGAAGACTTTGCCCAACTTTAATTATCATTTTATTTGTCACCCAGAAATATGTTGGGTGCTTTACAGGGGGCAGGAAAGACACAGTCCTTCCCTGAAGAGCTAACAATCTAGTGCCCAGCCAGCTCCAGTTAAACACCTCACAAGATCCCCATTTTCTTCAGCTGAAGTTGGATCAGCCCTAAATACAGACCTGACATTAGTTAGGAAATAGAAGTTGGGATTATGTGGTTACTCATCTGACGCCTGTGCCTTTTGAGATGAGTGGAGCTGGAATAATCCCTTCTAGCATGCACTTACCTTGATGGGTCTGTTATTTATTTTATTTTATTGTTTAAACTCTCTTTGTGCAAACAACATGGATGAATTGCATTTATAGGAGGGATTTGAAGTAGGAGAGGGTGGTAGCTTAGCAAACAGGTTTGGGGGCCCTAATTATCTCTGTCGAGGTAACACCAATATGTTGTTGCATATCACTGTTTAAAAGCTGCAACTTCACAAACGCAAGGCTCCCTAATAGCTTACTGGCTCCCTTTCCTAACTCCAGCCATTTACCCCCTTTGTATAGTTTAAACAACAATAAATGCATCTACACTACATTGACACAGCAATTCAAAACTCTATGACCTTGGAATAAATTGCCTCAGATGAGGCACAGGTACTTTGTAAGAAAATTGTCTTTGCCTGCAACAAAAGTGACTGTTGTATTAATTTTACGTAGTAGCTTTTGTATGAATGACTGTGCTATAACCACAACGGATGGCTATACTTAAGGGTTTAAAATTGAAATATTAACCCCATTAATATAAAAGGGTCACAGGAGGTGAATCAATACACTCACCTTTGACATTTGTTTTTTTGTTTTATTGTTGGGCGCGTTTTCTCTTGTGATTTGTTTTTACTTTGATGAGCAATGAAGCAGTGGTATTAGAGCCACACTATTTATTTCACTCCTCGGCAAGGTATAGGTAGCCATCGCATTTCATACTTTGGATGCATCTCTGTTCTCACCAGGGGGAAATTACTACTAGAACAGAGAGAGTAATTCAATCTCCAGGCTTCACAAGATTACATAGGAATTTTAGCCTTCATTTGGATTTATGTGGGTGCATTAACATGTATCTT
The DNA here is from genome assembly GCF_965140285.1 of Lepidochelys kempii. Classification (NCBI taxonomy): domain Eukaryota; kingdom Metazoa; phylum Chordata; order Testudines; family Cheloniidae; genus Lepidochelys; species Lepidochelys kempii. The sequence goes on along the minus strand of NC_136387.1, from coordinate 60,577,018 downwards.
TGGCAGTCCTGCACCATCTTTTCTAATATCCATTATGGTATTATCAACACAACTGTCAAGTAACTTTGGTATAAAGCAAGTCTCACATGTCTGAGATATTCATAGAATCATAGAATATCAGAGTTGGAAGGGACCTCAGGAGGTCATCTAGTCCAACCCCCTGCTCAAAGCAGGGCCAATCCCCAAATTCAATATTCTTTGTCTGTCATTTGGGGTCAGAAACCATCAGCCTCTTCACCAACAGTGCAACCCATTTTCTGAGATGTAAAATGCTATCCCTATCAATGGTATAGTAGTCTTTGAAAGAGAAAATTAATCATCTGAAATTAAATCTCACAGAAAAAGTATGCCACCACAATAAAGATGCAGGAGTCAAGTACAGATGCCAAACTGGCTTGGCATTTCAAGAGAAATACTTTCTTCCACTCTCAATTAATCTCTTTTTCTGTACTGAAACAATATGAGATCAGCACAATTATGATAACAAATATGCGCAGAGCTGTTGATGCCCAACAAGCAGAAATACAAAGTTTGGACTGGAATGACTGATATGTTGTTGGTAAAGCAGTAACAGACCCAAGCCCTTTCCCAAATCTTGATCTGGATTGGAACCAAATCTCGATGTGATTTAGAAGTGTTTGGATAATTCTATTTATGTTTTCAGTTTTGTATGCTTGTGCAGATCCATTTGGAAAATTGAGACGTACCCCAATGTCACTGGAGTATTCTCACAATATTTATGACCAGATCAGATGCAGCAAGCGCTAGAAATTTTGTATGGAACCCTGAGTCCTTAAGACTGACAAGTAAATTTTCCACTCCAAGGCAAAGGGTTCTGATAATTTGCATATAGTTTAGGCACGCCTCCATACTACATGGGTTCCCTACGTGGAAAGGACCTCTGAAACTATTGTAGTTCCTCCATCGCCAGTGCTGACATGAAGAAATACTTGGAAAAGAGCTCAAAGAAACCAAGCAAGCCACAAGGTATTAGTGCTTATGGTTTCTACATAAGGCCTGTCTGTATGTGTGAGTGAGGTGGAAAGGGGACTTCTCCTTTCTTTTGTGCACCTTGTACAAGTGCCAGTTGCAGGTCTCAAGTGGAGTAACTGCTCTCTCTCTGCATGTCCTCACCCAAAAAGAGTGGAAAAAGAGCAGCACCATGGTCCCACCCCTTCTGTGCTGTCCTGAAAGAAATGGGCCTGGTGTAACAGGAGAATATGCTACACCATCCAAGGGAGATTAGGGAGGCCTTGTCCTTCCCTGAGGCACAGTTCCTCTTAAGCTACCCCAGGGAGCCCTATGCAAAGCAGTACCTAAATGGCACAATTTGGCCTCTAATGCACGTGTCCATTTTTGTATGTGCCCAATACATAGGAAACACTATATCAGCACCAGGATTCCTTTGCTGAGTTTTCAGTAGCAGAAGAATCAAGGTTTTCCTTTGTTGCCTTTCAGAGGCATCATCTAGCAATGCGAGCGGATCTGATTTAACAATATGAAGGGGAATGTCTGGAGTATCTGGTTGATACTAGTAGCAAGTCCTTTATTTTAGTAAATACAAGAGCTGCCTGATGACTGCTTTCTACTGGGATTAAAGAGAGAGCCGGTGGAATATAGGAAATGTTGTTATGCAGGATGAGATGAATGACCCATTTAATTAAGTATCCTGTTTCAGAAAGGGTACAATACTGAAAAATACATAAAAAAGAACAGTGAGTTCCACAGGTTCAGAATATACAGCATATTGAGTGCCCTCTCTGTACCATTGATTGTCTTAATCATCTCTTCTGACTTGTCTTCCTCTTAATCTCTCCATGTATGAAGCCGCCCACTTAATGCACTAGGTTCTGTGCTGCACCTCTCCTCTCAGGAGGCACAGCACCAAAAGTGTAGCCAGGGAGGAGTGGGAAGGGAGAGTTGGCTTTTTGAGTCTCCTACCCTGCTCCAATTTATGGTAGCCTTCCCATGGCTGCCTTGGGGCAGCTCTCCAGTCCAGAACAGCTGTCACTCTTTGCATTGTGGCCAGTTCCCAGCACACCCCAACCTATCATACACCTATACTGGTAGCTGAGAAGGGGAGTAATGTAGGATTGTATGTGTACACTGCCCTTATACTGCTCCTATAGCTGGAGAATTCTCTCCATTGCTGTTGTGATTATTTTATGGCATATCCCTGCTGCCAGAGTGGCAATAAGGGATGGAGTGGGAACCAAAGTCTGGCTCTGTGTATCTCATAATAATTCTTGTCCTACTCTAGATCATTATTTTTTCTAATTGTTTTTTTTTTAACAGAAAGCAGCATTAAAGGTGAGGACATGCCATTGATTTATGCTACAGACTTATGGTATTTTCCATATTATTTCTTTTTTCTTCTTAACACAACATCTCACTTGCCTTTTCGCCCACTGCTGTACACTGAGAAAGCATCTTTATTAAGTTCTCATACAGTTTCACCTATTTCTTTTTCTTGACAGGTTGCAAATAGTTAGAACATGTTCCATCCCAGTAGTTTAAACGGCACCTTTCAGTATATTTCTTTATGCCCATTACCTTGTGCTGTCCATGCTTCTTGCAATTGTGTGTTCATTTTTAGGTGGCTTTTTAAAAATTGAACACTTAGCTAAGAGGAGAAAATGGTGGACTGATAAAAGCAAAAAAAATAGATGTAATCTTTACCTAGTCCTGCAGGAATGCTACAAGTCAGTTATTTCTGTTGGCATTATCTCTATTATGTCGGTAATAAACACTCCTGTTCTTCGGGGATCTCATATAGAATCCCTGTTGTTCCTCAGCTATATAAATGACTTTTCAAATTCCTGATAGCCTGTCAAAGTATTCATGCACAGAAATGATGCATTAATCTCTCTTTTCCTAATCCCAATGTAAGAAGTCTTAATTGAGATCAGAATGGTAGTTGGCTAATGGTAGTTGGAAAAATGACTTGGCATTTCAACAATCACTTATCAAGGAAATTGAAAAAATTGTATTCGTGTTTTTCTTTTCTGGCAGCAAACCTCCCAATAGCTTTTGTCTTAAAGTTCTTTAGGTTGCTGCAATAGAACTGGAGTTTTATCCTTCGAACATCTTTGGCTTCACATCAGACAGCTGCTCTGCTCATAATCAAGTTTCATGTCTGGAAGACAGAGTAGCCTAAACCCCTTGGAAAATCTCTGTCCTTAAGTTGTCCTACATCAAGTGAAAGCGGTGTATAATATTCTTTGGTTCAGTGTAGTGCTAAACACAGTAGGTTCACTTACTTCATTGGAAAAAAATAATATATATGTAGCCTTAATATAATGTAGGGCTTTTCACTTTGCCACATTAAAGCACTGAATTCACTGGATGTGTTGGGTTACATAGATAGACTGTATATTGTATCTGGACAAGGAATGAAAATACAGACTCCCAGTACATAAGGAATTAGACAGAATTAAAAACAAACAGATAGATACTGGCTCAAGAGGCTGTTTATGGAACCTTTTCCCTAGATGTCACTTGTTCAAATCTTAGGGTTCTACTGCAACTGTGAACCACAGCCCTGTTGTGGGCAGTGTGGAACTGTGATGCCTCAGTAAGCAAACCAGTACATTATACATTGTGTCCTGGAGTACCCAGGCCAAAGATGCGTACCCCAACTGCTGCATTCCTTCAAGGTGTGTGGAGACATGTGCCTCTCTGTGGCTGGCCATCTCCATTGATTGGTGTAGAGGTAGGTTGTGGGGTGGGGGGAGGCACGTGTGGGGATAGGGCACGTTCTTGCCTCCTACCTGCCTTCCTTTGCCCTAATTCCAGTGGCTAGCATCTGAAGGGATGCTAACAATGTTCAGTCCCTATCTTCAACAGAAAGCAAGGCCCTTGTTCTGAACTGTGCGACAAGGAGGAAGACTTCTGGTATGCTTCTACAGGGGCCAGCCACAATCCAGCCTTTAGCAAGGCTGGTAATGCCATCCCCCTGGACTTTCATTGGCCTATATCAAATGAGTTCATGCAGTCAGACCAGTTCTCAATGGACAGACATTCACACCATCTTTGTCACTGTTTGCAATCCCAGCAGAAGCCAAAGACTGACCTATAGTGGTGGGCCTTTCAGAAGGTTTATGCTGGGAATCTTACAATGCTCTTGTTCTGTGGATTAAAGCTGGATTACCTCAGCATCAGAAGTACATTTAAAAGGGTATTATTTAATGACACATTTAAATAATATTAAATTAAGAATGTACATTAATACATTAGAATATTCACTGCCTTTTTTGTATTTTTAATAGATTAATAGATTAAACTCTGTATCAGTAAATTACAATGTGGAATTCTCTTGAATAGCGCAAATGCTCCCTGAGCTTCACCCAGGAACTAAACACATTTTTGTATACGGAATGAACTGTAGAAAATGCTCACTCTCTTAAAAGAACAATACAAATCTACTGCTTCCAATGAAAAAGAATGTACACAATCATAACTGCTGCAAAGTAAAAGGGAGTGAATTATTAAATACTGTAGTGCTGACATTCAGGGGCAAAATAATGTAATATTTGTACACCTTCAGGCCTGATGATCTAAAGGGGCTGTATTCATCAGGGTGAATGATAAACCAAGAGCTCATCTGGGAGGCTGGGAAGGAAATGTCAAAGAGTTCATTGGCGATGATGAGAACATGGGAAGAAGAATCAGTCTGAAGGAGTGTGTTTGGGAAAGAAGATCAAGGTATCCTGCTGTGGGCTTGTGTGTGGAGGAAAGATGGAGTGGGGGACAGCACTATATTTTAGGACAAAGCAGGATTCACACATTTGGTAGATCCAATATTATTTCAGCCCCTGCTGACATTAAAATGAGAGAGGCTACAGGGAAGGGGTCGTCCTCCTGCACCCCCTCAGAGTCCCTGTTTGGGCGCCACTTCTGTTGCCTTATCTGTTGCTTGCCTATTGATTATATTGGTTATATTGAATACTTAAAGATTCTCAATTAACAAATTGATTAAACTTCAAAGGTTCAATATATTCTAGTCCCAGAATCAAGCTGTTTGATTGGGAACATTGACATGCACAGCTGCAACATTCACACTTAGGAAAAAGTTAAATTTTCAATAATTCTATTAACACTGTTTGTAAAAACACAAATGTTCTGATCCAAACAAGAATGTAGCAGTAGTGCAGTATTAGTTTGATGTCCCATGTCATATCATAGACATACTCACACAGTTCTTGTGGAGACCTAGCGGTGGGAAGGCAGGTTGTTGTCCACAGGGGTCCTATCCTGGCTCTGGCATGCCAAGCAAATCCAGTGATTTAAGTCTAATCGGCCTAGATCTTGGTTGGGCCTATTATAAGGTCTCATGGCAACTATGAATATTCATAAGAGTGTTCTGCCTCCATTGACCATAATTAACTTCCTCACCCCAATAATGTTGGGTGCACTTATCCTATAGTTTAGTATAATTGTCCCAAACTTATTAATATATACAATAGTTGCTTACTGTGGTAATCTTGCATTTATAAATCTGGTGATGTTCCTGTTCCAAAATACCCAAAACTGGTAACAACTGACATCTTGCAACCTGTCAGCATTTTGTGCATGAGCTCAGCAACGTTGAATATTACAAAATAAGCAAAATAATATCTTATGCCACCTTGTAACCTAGGGTCACTGCTGGTCAACTTATTTATGCTAAGACTCATAGGCATGACTGCCTTATTCTAACTGCTTAAGCTCATATTTTGTAGGTTTGTGTCTGTAGGTTCCTTGCATTACTGCTGAATATGATAGCTCATTTTAAGTTAACTTAAAATCTGCAATGTAGCTCATAGGCTACAGAATGTATTACCTATACAGCTCACAAGACCACTAGAGAGAAGTTAGCAAGCACTGAAAAGATCATTAGTTTGCTCATAGCAACAGCCAACAGATTGTCAGTGATCGACATGCAGACAAGAGTGAGCATGAAAATAAAGAAGAGAATAAGACTAGCTAGATAATATCAGAGTCTGAGCCAAATTATGGAAGACAGGCTTCAGTCCACAGTCAGGAACAGTGAACAATAGAAGAAACAGGTAAATATTTAAAAGGCCAAAGACTTATTTTCAGTGTTTTCCTTTGGTGTTCAAGCAAGGCTGATTTTATTTTCCACAAGAAACTACAGAAGTTACATTGGTGCACAAAAGAAAAGGCTGCTCTATAGCAGTGATCTTCAGAATGAAAGGCATTGAAAAGGATACCGATCCAATCAAAGGAGGCAATTTCAGCTTCTGTTACAGCACGTGATGCCCTTTTCTATTCTGCTAATCAGGAGAATGGGGGACAAAAATAAAATTAATTACAGGGGCATTTGCAGTCCTCTCCACACTCTAGAGTGATTTTTCTTCTAACTCTTCAGCTGAGAAGCCATCCAATGTGCTCAGGGGATCTAATTATACTAAGAAGCTGGCCTTCCTGGTGGGCTCTAATAAGTAACAGTTTGTTCCAGAACTTTACCAGTGCGAGTCAAAGGCCTGCAACTGTGTGGGACTAATGCTAGGGGCATATAATGCATAGTTTAGTAATATAATTGTGCTTGACACACCATTACCAGTGGTGCCGCTGAAATCATAGCAGCAGCTACAGTATATGAAGTAATAGTTACATTAATGTCAATCTGTAGGGGTCAGAGAGTTAATTAAGGGACTAAAGGGATAATGATCCTACCTACCACAAACACATTTATTATGTAACTTATGTATGTAGGAGCTCTATGGTGGAATTTGTGTGAACCATTTGCTTATTGTGCTACCATGGCTGGTAGGAGGGTATTTTATTTAAGCCTGTAGAAGTTGCTATAAAAGTCCTCTTAAAAACAATACTGAATCAAAAGAAACTGCATAGCATCATTTTGAGGAGAAGTTAGCAAAATGGAAAGCATGAGAATGACATCAAAGTATATTAATCATGTTACAGTTCTACCCAACACTAGAATGGCAGAATGATTCTTCTGCAAGGGTCTTACAAAGCTGTCCTTATGAAAAAGTTGCAGGTGGAAGTAAGTAATGGAAGTGGACAGTGTGGAAGTGAATGGGAGTTTTCCCTGAGCATGGAGTAAGTAAGCAGTAAATACTGATTAAAGCCCAGAGCATAAATTGAGGGTTCTGTCCTACGCACAGGGGGAAGAGAAGCCCTGTTTTGGAAGAGACTACATAAGCAATGCATAGCTACTCAACCACTGTACCCTATTGTAGCCTTTTAACATTTAAATAGAACTTAGTGATCATGTATGAAACTGCCATGGGTTCAGCTCCTGTTGCTATGGGTTCAAGCTCAACAGAGTGAAAATCACCTCTGGTACTTTTTCCAAATGTGGAGACTCCAGAACACACAAAGACCAATGATAGTGACCACAGACACAATCACAGGTACAAAGTCTTATTTGTACTACAAGTTTTTTTTCAGCAATAAATAAAGTTACAATTTCCCAATTAGATATAAATCCTATGGAAACCTATGCAATGACTAAGACTGTAGTCATATTCACATCCTCAAAGATATTCTAGGGTCTAATGAATCCCTTAAAAGGTAGACATGGATAAAGGGGTGATTCCTGCTGAGGTTTCCCTTGGTGTCTTTCCACTTTTACACAACCAGGAACCTCTTTTATATTGTTGTTCTGACCACCTCCAACACCTTCTGCATATCTGAGAGGGTATGCCTGGCTCTCTGGGTTTCAAACATTGCCTTTCATGTTAGGAGGCTATCCCTGTGAGTGACGGGCACTCCCAGTGTGTCTGTTGCCTTGGGAGTCACAAGTCCCCCAAAAGGGTAATTTTGCCTGGCATTCAAATTGAGAGCCAGAAAGAACGAGGAGATTAAACTGTGTGTCCTCATCATGAAGAGCTCCCTCCATCTGACTTCTGATCCAGGCCAGGGGATTCCCCTCATACATTAGTCTCTAAACAAATTGAGAACCTGAACCACTTTGGCACAACACTCCCTAGACCATCTAAGGGGAAAACTCAAGAATCCTCTCAAAAAGATTCTAGTAAATAGCACTCAGGTTCCCCAGGGAGGGAATCTACCTCAAAGAAATCTCTGTCGCTAATCGAGGTAAATACATTTGCTAGTTCCCAACCTGGTACCCATGAGATTGGAGGTTCCTCAAGTACTGAGCACTGCGATTACAACTAAACCCAAAGAATCTAAGGGTTCTGGCTCCAGAAGATCATGGATACCATCAAGGGATATAGGAGACAAGGAAAAAAGGACTTCCTCTTCTAAGTCAGAACTGGTAGAATCAGCCAGGCTCTTAGTACCTATATTTCTGGTACTACAGAAGACAAGACTGTCATCTAGCAGACACTCCTCAGAACACAAAGCCTGCAGTACCATCTGGTCTCTCTGCTACAATCACTTCAGCTCAGGCTGCTGCCTTTGTACTGACCACCATTTTGGTACCAGAGGAGTTTAGATTTTCTTGAGACCTCATGGTGACAAAGATGCCTGACTCCCCTTACTTCAATACCAATCCATTCTTGGTATCAAGGACCTGTAGGTCTCCAGATAGTCACCCGGCACCAATGAAGTCACCACATTTTTCTGCTGGTGCTCCATCCCTACAAAGTGATGTTACAAATGATGATGGTGATGTGGATTTCTTATTGATTTCTCCAATTTTGGTTCAGGGCTCCCCTTGTCACTAGAGACAGGGAACATATTCAAGAAAGACCCTCAAACTCCATCCTGGTGACACAAGCACTCTTGGATGCCCCCACATGTACCACACAGGCCCCCTCAATATCTACACTGGGATCCATGGGTGGCATTTCACCATCAATTCTCTAGGACCCCCAACATCAAGCATCGCCATCTAGGGGGAAAACTCAAGAATCCTCTCAAAAAGATTCTAGGAAACAGTACTCAGGTTCCCCAGGTAGGGAATCTACCTCAAAGAAATCTCTGTCGCTAGTCAAGACAATATGAGTAGAGACCCACCACTATACCCACATCAGACTTGAATATTTGTTTCATGATGATGAGACAGCTGCATATAGTTGCTTCATGAAGTGCAGCAGTTGCTGCAAAGGTCATCTGAGAACATAGTGTGGTTATGTTCTGTGACTGTGGTCTTCCGAAGTCCATCCAAAGGGGCATCAGTTTGCTTGGAAAAAACACAAAGACAAGTTGAGCCTTCAGGGCCTTTTACAAGCATCTGTCTTTTTAGCCAAAGAAGGTCACATTTTCCTCTTACTTATAATGGTGCAATCCCACTGAAGTCAATGGGATGGCACCTATAGATGAAAGGAGAATTTAGTCCAGATACTTTTCAGTTATTTTCACTCTGATTGTAGCTAAAACTGTTTGCATGTAATACTGAATAAAAAAGTGTATTGGCGTAAAGGGTGGAGAGAGAGAGAGAGAGAGAGAGAGATTTGGTGGGTAGTTTTCTGCTGGGATGGCATTTTAAGTCAATCACGTCGTTAATCAGGGATTAGATGATACTCTGCACCTATGAAGGGCTAAGCCACATCCCCATTTCCATTTAAAATAAATCAATGTGTTTATCAGAGTGGGAGTTCATTTTTTGGGAGGAAAAGGAGGGCAAACGTATCTTTTTTTCAGACTTGTGATCTAAAATATGCTGTACAGTATTGACACAGCAAGAACTTCCAAGCAGGCTCAACAAGGGAATGGACATATTTCAAAGAAGCATCCACTAACTTTAATTAAGCTCTCCTCAGGCCCATAACTGTGGAAAGCTTTTTACTTTTATTTTTTTACCAAACAGTGGGGGGTTTTTTAAACAAACTCAAAAATTTCAACTTAAGCTACTAAGTGGAAATAAGAAAGTCATCATAAGGAACTGAAGCAAACTTTCATTCTTAATGCAAATCATCATACTAGTCAGCACTCAATCTCTTTGGTAAAAGGTTGCCTGCCAAGACCTGACTTCAGAGTTTTATAATTTTACCTGTCAGGAATAAAATTCTCTGTTTTAACCTTTAAGGATCTAGGCTCAGGTTTCTGTATTTTTCTTGTATGAGATGCCATGACTAGGACCAAATGCATGGCAAAATTCCACTCTCAGAACTGCATGATGGATCCTGACTCTGACATTGTGCTTTGTCTATATGTGAGGATCTGTAACTGAAGTAAATGAAGTGAACTGGAGATATTAGTATGGGATCTGCACATAAAGGGAACTCATAATTTGGCAGTCAGGTTCCATTGTATGTATCTGAAAGTAACTCTTTGTCCACAATTATGGCACTGTATTCCCTGCCTTTCTTACTATAAATTAAGAGCTAGTGATTAAAGACGATCAGAAAATGGAATGGAAAATTTCAAGTTTTTTTGCAGAAAACAGAATCTGAAATATTTAGGCCAAACCCCAAAATATGTCAATTATGAAATGCCTCTGCAGTGCCTAAAGTGAGTTATAGTTTTGGTGCCTTATTCTTCACTATAGTACATGCTTCCTTGATGAGGAGAGGAAGTCATGAATCCTGGAAGTTGCGTGGCTGTGATGCATCATGGGAGATGTAGTTTGATTGGATCCTAGCCCATTGAGGAGAATGGGAACATGAGTCACCTGAACTTACAGGTCCCATGAGGAACCACAATGTCATTTCCTTATTGAAACACTTGATTGGGCCAAAATATGTTTTGGGAGTTTGGTTTTTTGAACAAAAAACCCTACTAATTTGTCTGATTGTTCATAAAAATGTCATTTAGTCAAAAATCAAATTTTGATTAAAAATGGTTCTGATGGAAAATTTTTGACAAACACATACTCTTGGAAAGTGCAGTTGTTTAAAAAACTCAACTTTTACTAACTGATACCATGCCTTATGACAGCCATTTTCAATGGCATGTTTAGGGGAAAGGGGTGGTACCTCAGACACTGCTCACTGGCACTTGTTGGCAAGTGCTGACATTTTAATGGTGACCATTCTAAGAGACAGATCCTCAATTAGAGCCAGTCCGGCTCTGTTAACTTTAATAGAGTGTTTACCATTGATGTACCACAGATATTTAAATAATTTGCTTCAAAATGATTGTTTTTAGTAAAGTTTAACTTAGCATGTATGCAGGTAATAAACTTGGACCTTAAACAATTATTGAATTGTTTTTTAAAAAGCATTTCTGTTCACTTTTGAGTTATAAGAAGCAGGGAATATCATAATAACCAGAAGAGGTGAGGCCACAAAACTAAGATGCAACAGGAAAAAAGATAAAAAATCTAGAAAAAATATTATTGGAAAGTTCTTATTTTTAAACCAACATATGGAACTCAGTTAGGGTGACCAGATAGCAAGTGTGAAAAATTGGGACAGGAGGTGGGGGGTAATAGGCACCTATGTAAGAAAAAGCCCCAAATATTGGGACTGTCCCTATAAAATCAGTACTAAGTATTTAATTCTCTGTGAAATTCTGTAGGCTGGTTTTAAAATCCTGTAGAAAAGTGAACATTCTCTATTAAATACTAAAGGTGTTCCAAGTAATTTCCACAGAACTCAATTTCAGTCCCAATCCTACAATGAGCCTTGTACTTACATGAAGGTCCATTGAAGCCACTTGAGTGAAGACAATGGGACAAAGTAGGACAAGGGCCTTAGTTTTTGCTACTAGTTGAATCTCTTTTAAATTATGGGATTTTTCTGCAAGAGGGAATGCAAATGGAAAAGAAATGCTGATGATATATTTTATATTAGAGTAGCTAGATATGATTTTAGAAATCTAAGACACCAGTAACTAATTTTAGAAAAAAAGAAAATCTGCTAGCTTCACACATTGTCCCTAGAAAATGAAAAATCAAGGAAACTGGCCCAACATCTCATCAACAAGTAGTCGGTTCATTTTCTTTTTGTGTACTTATTAAGTATTTGGCCATGTCTTTAGCTGTACTTTAAAACATATACTAACAAATGTCATCTGTGAAGAATGTGGGAGGTATGTGTATTATTTTTAAGGAGCATTTTTTATATGTGGGTTTGGTGGCTGTGGTATTGCTGACTAAAAGGTGACAAAGGGTTAAACTCTGTAGGAACCCACAAACAATGGTTCAATTGTCTGGTTCTCAAATAAACACTTCCAGGAATCTACTGTATGAAGACTACCTCTAACTAGGATTGCCATACATCTGGGTTTTCCCAGACATTGCCTCTTTTTTGGTCCTCCACCGTCTCTCTGGGTAGATTTTTTTCAAATAACAGGCAATATCCAGGATTTTTAAAGAGCAGTCATTGCAGCTCAGAAAGAGCCCTTATTGGTCTGCTTCCTGATTCGTCCCTCTCTGCATCCGCAGCTGATTTGTCCATTCCCCTGCAGCCACAGCTACTGGATCCTGCCCACCCAGTCCCCGGCTCTCATTGCTGGGGAGGGGCTTGCACAGAGAGGTGCTGACCGATGGCTGGTACTGCATCCTGGACTTGTGCCAGCTACCCTGCCACAGTGACAGGGAGTGACACTGCCCCCCACCTCCAGTAAGTATCCCTGCTGCAGGTACCCCTTCCAACCTCACTCAATACCCTTACCAGTACACTCACCCCTCCCGCACCCCCGATCCAGCTATTCCCTTCAGCACGCCCATGTACCCTTCCCAGTACAAACACACCCCTCCACCACCCTCCAAATACCCCCTCCAGCACTCCCTTCCCCCAGCAGTGTCCTCCTTTTTGGAACCTGAAATATGGTAACCTACCTCTAACCCCATCTGAAGATGCACAAACCAGTATGCAAAAGGTTCAGGGTGCCAGGGCAGACATAGGAACTTTAAATGGGTCAAAGAGTGTCTGTGAATTCAGAGACGCTGACTGAAAGAGAAGGTCTGCAGAGATGGACTGGAACAAGTGGATCCCACCTAAACAGGCCATGAAAAGATAAGATTTAGGTGAGCTAAGCTGTGTTCAGGGTTTTGTTATTTTAATGCTTTTTTGTCTGCTTGCAAAGTTCCTAGAGCACCCAGAGACTATTCTAGAACAGGGGCCAAATCCAGTTGGACCTTCTGGAAGTAATCAAGTTGAGAAAACCAAGGGCACAGTTAAAAATGGGCTGAATCATGGGATTTCACTCAGGGAGAAATGAAGGTGTAGGCCTGCCACCTGACAGAAGTCCCATGGAGAGACTAAAGGAAAGGTCACATGTACAGCTCACTCCTGAACCATAAAACTCTGTCTGCAGGTTCAGCCTAACACCTTAAATAACAAAATTCCATTTTAACAGCCTATCTTTACAGCCATAGAAATGTAAATGATCTCCCTATATACCTCTACATTTTACACTGCCTTGTTCTACATTGCAGCCCAGCTGGTAATTCCTGTAGGAGTTTATCTCTACCACTATGCTATTCTGAAATATATCAGATATATTTTCGGCTGCTGTTTTTTTCTGCACCAGCAGTCATTGAAAAACAGCCGCTGGCGGAATTTGCTTTCTTACAGTGCAGTAGAATGCATAACACTTGAACTGATTTCTGTGTTTGGCTCTATGCACTGAGCACTGGGCAAGGCTAAAGCTTTCAGCAGCTGTACAGCCTGGTGAAATTGAAACTGAAATACAGCAGCCATACAGACACCACTGCTAGTGAATCAAAGCAGGAACCTTGTGATGGTCACAGGGGTACCAGCAGCACATTCCCCCTTTATGTCACAATGATGGGGACCTAACCTGCAAGTGGCAATTCATGAAAGGACTGCATCACTTGTGCAGAGCCCCCACTGAAGTCACATAATCACAGCAGTTCATCTGTGTGCTGCTAATTGCTGGATAGTGGGTAATGTGCATCAAAGTAATACTAAGTGGGGTAATGAATTTTGGTGGATGATTTCTCTTCCATCACTTCCATTTCTGTTAAGATCATCAACATGTCTCCAAGTAACTCTGAGTGAATAATTGCTTTGTTATCTATTGACATAAGGTGCCACAAGTACTCCAGTTCTTTTTGCGGATACAGACTAACACGGCTGCTACTCTGAAACCTGTCATTAATTACCATACACTTGTTGGGTATTATTCCGCTCCAGCACAGTTCTACACTGTTGTCAGTCTGGAGTAACTACTGAAGTCAATGGAATTAGTCTGAATTTACACTGCTGTAACTCAGAGCAGAATCTGGACCCGTTAAGAACTCACAAAAAGTCTCAATAATTTAGAGAGATCTCTAATAACCCAGCAATTAACAGCCAATTTAGAGTCTGGAAGCAGATGTTATTAAACAGGGAACCTGCTTGCAGGGCTGGCTCTTGATTTTTTGTCGGCCCAAGCAGCAAAAAAAAACCCAAAAAAACAAAAAACCTCCCTAATACACGACCGGCGGAGAGAACAGGAACATCGGAGGGAGCTGCCACCTACGGCGAGACCCGAGCCAGAACAGCAGCTGCGGAATTGCTGCCACAGGAAACAACAGAGAGGAGCAGCCGCCGGGGCTGCTGCTGGAGTGCCGCCCCAAGAACAGCCAGAATGCCACCCCTTGCTTAGCTGGTGCCTAGAGCCAGCCCTGCATGCTTGGGAGGGAAACTATATTACCTTTTAGAGAATTCAATTTAAGCATTAACTTCCCAATTCACACTTGTGCATTCTGCAGCTAAGGTCTGCTTCTACTCATGTAAACATGCAATGAAGAATGGGGAGGGTGGACTCTGGTATCTGGAGATATCCACCACATTACCTTCTACAGGAGATGAATTAGCAGAGGGCCCATACTAAATGATTTCACTCTGTCCACATGAAATCTGGCTGCTTTTGTGCATTCTCTGACCACTCCCCACTGCTGGCAACATGGCTATCTCATGTGGTGTGATGCAACTGACTTTCCCTGTGGTGGCTGCTTATTTATACCCTTGTGAAATTGTGCTAGAGGAGGAATTAATGCTGACATTAACATCATTAACTTCCCCAGCTATTTGGTGCATGTGCTAAGCCACTTCTCCATGGGAACTTGCAGCACAAAGTAGCTTCTCTTCTCACACATAAAAGCATTCATTTCTCCTTGGTGCAGATTTAGACCCTGATCCAAAGTCCTTTGGAATAAATGGGAATCTCTCCATGGAGTTCTATGTGCTTTGGATCAGGCCCTTATAGCAGAGACGCTAGAGTGGATACCTGGTTGTAAGATATAACCAGACCCTTGGCATCTCCTATGTCCCTTTTGAGCTGCCTCAGAAACATAGAGGGGGTAAAGAACTGCCTTAAGACAGCAGCTGAGGATTTCCCTGGCTTATCTTATGGGTAAGCGTATACCACTATGTGGAATATTGGTGGTGAGGAGGGAGCATATCAGAGGTGAGACGGGGCAGTCCTGAGGGCTATTATGTGCTGGTGCAGGATAGTTGCACTTGCATAGTGGGACAGTAGCACACCCCTGCCACTGCCTTGGGTTAGGGGGATGGAAAGGTGATGCAAAATGACTTTCCCTAGGTGTACCAAGCTCTGCTTTGTTGCTCCTGGGGATTTAACCTCATGTTTCCAACTTTTTCCTCTGAGTAGTTCCACCCTGCCCTCTCCTATGGACGATTTCTAAATGAGTAATGCATATGTGCTTTCCTCCACACTCCTGAAGAGCAAACCAAAACAATATCCTTATACATTAAACTAAATTATATTAATTTTAAAATATCCTTACTTATTATTTATCATGGGCACTACAGCAGCATGCAAAGGCCCCAGTCAGAAATTATTATTATTTATTATTTTTTTATTATTTTACAAAAATCCAACCAAAGCATTTCTGTGGTTAACTGTAGTAATCTTAAATTGACACAGGATGTTTTTGGCATATGTTGTAGAAATGCAGAGTAATACAAACATTTCAGAATGAGTTAGCCACTAATTGACCAGACATTTTAGAGCTACAAAAGAGTTATACTCCAAGAATATGCTTGATTCATGACTTATTAGCAGTAGGAATTAATAGGTACCCTGCCATTTTGTCAGTCGCACAAAAGTTATTGGAATACCACAATGCTGAATAAAATAAAGGACATGTTTGCAGAGAATATTTAGGTTGACTGGGGATAGTACATATATAAAAAACACACCCCAATGTGTGTTTGATATTACCACTGCAAACATAGATTAATATGAAATACCTCAAAACTATTGTAATTTAACTAATTGCAAATTTTAAAGCTCTAATGTTTAACCTTCTGTCCAGGTGGGAAGAGACAAAATTACCCAGATTTATGCCTGCTAGTTCAATTGAAGGTGCAAAAAATGATGGTGCAAATTTTTGTGGGTTAAATTTGGTCACCATTATTAAAATTTGTCCCTTTATGTGTAGTGTTATCCCTCCCCTGGGAAGAAAACCAAAGAAATTTTTCAGCAAAAATATTCAAAAGAAAACAAAATACATTTTGGCTCTGTTCATCCCATTAAACTGAGCAGAACCCAAGTGAGTTGGTAATTACTTACTTAGACCTGCCAAACACACAAAATCAATGTGTCAACTCAAATGCACATTTGTGCTATTGGCATTTGTTCAGTTAATTTACTGGCATAAAGTTAAGTGAGCTTTTGAGACCAAATCTGTATTTGATGTTAGACATTGGACATACCAATCACCTGTTATGACAAAATAATGACATTTTCAAATCTTGGTACCTAAAGTTAGATTCCTGTGGGTGAGATTTTCAAAAGTGTTCACTGGCAGCCTAACTCTGCTCCCACTGAAGGCTATGTGAGTAGTGGGTGTTGATCCTGCTTTGAGCAGGGGGTTGGACTAGATGACCTCCTGAGGTCCCTTCCAACCCTGATATTCTGTGATTCTATGATTCTCATTGGCTTCAACTGGAGCAGAATTAGGCCAATGTTGACCACTTCTGAATACCCCACCTTAAATTTATATTTTGGTCACTAAATATAAATGGCCTGATTTTCAGATGTGCTGAGTACTCACAAATTCCAGTGAAGATAATAGAAGCTGTAAAAATTAACATTTTTGAGAGTAGGACCTCTTATGTTTTGGTGCTTAAATGTGGATTTAGGAGCATAATTTTAAGTTTGAAAATTTGATCCTTAGTTTTTGTATTATCTTGAATATGATTAATTTTTCAGTTCTCTCAATATGCTCAGTGCTGTACAAGACACAAAATGAAGTTGGCCCCTTGCCCTGAGCATTGGACAACCTAGCTGCAAATCTGAATTTCTGGTTCCATTCCCACCAATCTAAAATTCTGGAATTCCTTAGCACTGACTACAATAAGCAAAACTTTAAATTCCCCCAGACAGACTTTGAAATAGGATGAAGTGAGTTCATAAATATGGTGTTTTCAGTTCAGCTTGAAATGAAGTGTTCACATCATTAAAAATGGCAGAAAGCCCAATACTAGAGAACAAGAAAGACTTGGATTATCTTTTCTCCTTCTAGTCACAGACACAGCACATTGGTGGGACAGGGAGACAATGCTTGCATTACTTTTACCCTTGTCATACTTTGCTGAATACAGGACTTTGAGTCTATTAATCTAGTACCTTTTACCAAGGCTTATTTCACTCCCTCCCACACAGAGAGAATTTAAAATTAACTTGGCAGAGGACAATTTAAATTCTATCCATTTAGCATTGTAATTTGTAGCTGATTCAGCAGAATGCTTTGTGATATCATATGCAAACACTGCCTGAAAGGTATTTCTATTGTATCACTTTACTGTTATACTTACACTGATACAGCTTCTGTGAAAAAATCACGCTAGCTGACAGAATGGAGTGCTTGCTTTTCTAATCTTTTCATTTATTTTCCCTTTGGAACTCACTATCCTTTGCAGCTTGACTGACCCCAGTAAGTTAAATATTCCATTTCATCTCATTCTTTACTAGCAGAGAGTACATTCTCTGCTTCCTCTCCTGCTACATTTTCATCTAGAGATCAACTTTGACTTTGCAGCATTTACAATCCAGCCGTCTTTCCCACAACATTCATCATTTTTCAGTTTGTGCGTGTGTAAAGGTTGCCATGGAAGGAAAGCAAAGTCATCTAGAAAGTTAGGCCCAGTCAGTGATTCTTCTTTATTCCAAAGTTTTAAATACCTAATACCTGTGGTGAGCTGGAGCCGGTTTGCGCAAACTGGTTGTTAAATTTTGAAGCCGGTTTAGAAGCGGGTGTTAAAAGGTTGGGCAAACTCCAGCCGTCAGGCCACATCCGCCCCGCAGGACCGTCCTGTCCAGCCTGCCGGAGCTCCTGGCTGGGGAGGCTCCCCTGGCTGAGAATCCCTTTTTAATTTTTACTCACTTGGCGGCGTTCCTTCACTCGCTCTGGGTCTTCAGCAGCACTTCAGCGGCGGGTCCTTCAGTGCCGCCGAAGACCCGGAGCAAGTGAAGCGTGCCACTGAAGTGCCGCCGAAGACTTGGAGTGACTGAAGGACCAGTTCTTCAGATTTTGGCAGCTCATCACTGCCTAGTACGCTTTCCAACTCCTAATTCAGGGAATCAATCATAGAGCTGGGAAGTGGTGACAGACTGTATCCTTTTTTGGACACTAATAAACTGATTGAAAACCATCCAACATAGCCTACATTTTTTTGAAAGTCAGTATCTTAAACCTTTGGGCAATATGTGTTCTAGTAAGGCATGCATTCTCATAAGCAGCTTAAAGAGAAACCTCAATGACCAAAGTGGCTGTACAAATATTGTATGCATTGGTACAAAGAAGGCCAACTAGCAGAATGTGTGTCAGTCAAAAAATTTTAACTTCATTAGCTTCTGACATTCTAAATGGTCTTCAGAGATTACACAAAGGGTCACTGATTTACTCCCCACAAAGGCTATGTTAATGAAAACAAGCTACATAATTTATAATCTATTACATTTATTATTATTGTTTATGCAGCACCATGGGTGTATGGAGCTTTACACACAAATAAAATTGCATGTCCTTGCTCCAAAGAGCTCACAATCCGTATTAAACTTAATACAGCAAAGGATGTCAATAAACAAAGGCTCATGGAAATAGGAGGACAAGGGCTATGTATTGACTGTCTGAAGATGTCCTTGCAAAACCCTGCAGCTGAGTTGGATAAAGGTTAAGGCAGAGGGCAGGGAGACAAAATTCCCAGGTTATCTTCTAAGTTTGGAAAGTACGCTTTCTTTCTGTCTTGGGGCAAGGAAATTAACCTTTCTGAATTCATTATAGCCTTGTGTAAAATACCTATCTCACAGGAGTCTTATGTGTGTAACGTGTTTGAGATACAAGGATGGAAGAGTGTTAATTATTATTAGCTGTTTAGGAGCTGTGTGGTGGCCTTATTGGTGGCAGCTAGGTACAGAAGAAAGAATTAATTTTCTGTCATTTATTCAGTTACATAGATCTAAGGAAAAATGTCATGAAGCAGAATGGCCTGGCCATTTTGCTGATGCCTCAGAGCAGATTCTGTTATACCATGATAAGTTTGCATGTGGGGGCGCTGTGAGAGGTAATAAAAGGAAAAGCTGGGCACTGAGGAAGATAAATAAAATTAACTGTTCATCAGCATTTCAAGGGATGAGATCATTCCTTACGCCGATCTCCCTACTGGTTATTCTAAATATATTTTCATGGTCATCTAATGGGAACTATGAAGGGTCCCTTTGATTTCTTTTCCTATCTTTGTACGATTTTATGTTGAATACCCTTTCCGCTATTAGCCGGTGCAGAGTTGTCCAAGTTCTGTCACATGTAAAAACTTTATAGCCCAGCATTATGCTTCAGTTTATACACTGGTGACCTTCCAAGAGGCAAATGCTGACATACTATGAAATCTAGGTACAAGATACAAACATCTCATATCCATATGTCTCTGATTCAAAACACGGTTTGAAAAATCTTTCTAGGATGCACAAGGGCAGAGACTGGGGAAAAAGAAAGATCTCAAAAGAGAAGATCTCAGTAATGAATTTTAAAGGGTAAGCTAATAAACATACTCTCTTCTCATTTGCATCTGTAATACCCATATACCCACTGTGTTGTGATCCTTATTTCTAGGAATATCTTCTGAGAGAGCCCTCTCCTGTGTATATTTTAAATGGAACAGGCAAACATGTTGGATGCAAATGTTGTGGGCTCTAGTTCCTCCTTCATGTGCAATGGAGCCACAAACTCAGAGTCAAAATGAATAATTTTTTTACAATGTTATATTAACAAATTACAAAAGGGTAGGTTAAGCAGTTTCTCATTAGGGTAAGGCTGTTGCTCAAACCTTTGAGCTCCCTGTTCTTGAAAATGGGTTATCAGAGCAACTACATCTCTCAGCAATAAGGGATGCTACTTATTAACCTCTTAATCAAGAATATTTTGGTGCCCAGACTAATGAAGTGTGTGTGTGGCTTGTTCATGTCGTATTTAGTTATTGACAAGAAACAAGGAAGAAAGGGGAAAACTGATTATGATATGAGACTCCTAAATAGCCAAGATAATCATTCTAAGGAAGACCAAATATTGGCTGCCTGCTTTAGGGACAGAAATTTAGATAAGAAGGAATCTGAGATTCTAAAAGAATAAAGTCCTAGAAGCCTGAAAAAAATTAATCAGGAGTCAAACTCTCTCCAGACAAGAGCCAGTGAAACTTAAATGTAAAGCTGTCTGTAGAAACCTATATGAGTGACTTGATTTTCAGAGATACTCAGCACCTCTGACAATCAGGCCCTAACTGACTAACATTGAGCCCTCAAAAATAAGTTGCACACCCTACTTTAGGGGCCAGTTTAGGCACCCAACTCTGAAATTGTTGATCAATTTTCCTTTATGGGTGAGGAAAATAAAAGTTCAATTGCAGTAAAGGAAATTACTATGGAAGGTCTGCAACTGAGGAATTTGCTGCGTGGAAAGAAAATATGAAAGGGCATGTAACTACTGTATGGGTTTTACAAATGGGGCCTGATCCTAAACTACAGAAATCAAGGAGGCCTTAGAAGAATTAAGGCTTAAGTAGCTGTGTAGTGTGGAGCTTGACTTAGCCAGTGGAACAACTTGGATCTCTAAAAGATGACAAGGAGTATTGAGGGAAGACCAGGAAAGTCTGTTATCTACTCCTGCAACAACCTTTCCCCCAGATCTGTGAAGCAAAAGTCCAAAGAGAGTATTGAGAAATTTAGCAACACCAAGAAAGAGCAAAGGGCTAGCAAGGAACAAGGTGCCATTCAAGTTCCAAAACTCATAGGAGACCCAGGAGAGTGCTTAATCAGTAATTGGGGCTAAAAGGTTAAGTAACATGTAAAAAAGAGCTAGGAACATATTATGGGAAAACTAGGGAAAGAATAGGGTACCATTTATTAAGAATCTCCTAATATCATTAAAATAAACATATCAAATTAAGTCAAATATGTTTTTATTATGTGTAGGAAGGCTTGGAGGAAGGATAGGAGCCAGTAGCTATATGTGTAATCAGACCTCCTGCATGTCTACTGATTAAAACTCTTTATATACATATGTTTTGCATCAAAGTAGCCTCTCATGAAAGTAAAATGTTGAGAGCAAAGTTAACAACTTCAAGAATTCTCAAAGCAAAAAAGAAAAAAGGATATGGTCAAGACTCAGAGGTGAGTCTAGAGAGAGCCTAAAAATATTGTAATTTATACCTTCTTCCGGCTCTCTCAATGTGCTCTTCTCTTTCTGAAGATCATGGGGGGACTTAGACTCCCTCTAGAATCTGTTAGGATTTAGATTCATTCTAGATTCCTACCCACTTAGTGACTTGTAGCTACACATGCACATAAACACATATTTATATATCACTGAATTTATATATCACTGCATCAACATGTAAGAGCTAATGGGTTGGTATCACTCACATACCAAGGAGTCAGAAGAGTGGAAATTACCAAGAAAAGCAAACAGGAGGATTTAAGGGTGTGAATAATTCTATCTCTTATTTTAAAGTTAGGAGGGGTCATTTTAGGCCCCAATTCTGCCACTCTTACTCATGTTAAGTAGGAACTTGCTCCACAAGCAGTCCCATTGATTTAAACCTGAAAGTGGTAAATCTCTGGATGTCTGTGGGAAAACTAGGGAAAGAAAGGGTATTCTGATTTGACACCAACTTTGACATCATGTCTGAATATGATTCAGTAAAAGAAAACAAATCAGGAGAAGTTCAGCTCTATGGAGTAATTATCTTGAAAATTGCAGTGTCTACTCAGTCTCTGTGGGAGAGGACAGACTTAAATCTGGTCATAAAGGCTTTGGACATATAGCTGCAATACATGGAACAACAACTTCAGTGCTATGCTAAATTTGCTTCTCAAAATAAGGAGATTTTTAACTTTTCCGTACCTTACAACCAGTTCTCATTTTGGAGCATGTCCTTCATTTTAGACCCAAAAGTGCCTGTGTTTCACTCAAACCTGTTTTGTGTGGGTCCACTGGAATTACTATAAGTTGTGACACAAAAAATGCTAACTTATTAAACTAATGCTGTATAAATATTGACAGAATATGATAATCCTATCTCATTTTAAGATTTCTTCGCCATTGTTTTTGTGATGTTCCGTAGTCTGGGTTTGTGCCACACGATACCTTTTAAATTATCCTGGTAGGTCAGACATATATTTGTAATACATTTTTATATGAGAACTACTTTTTAAAATGCTGATCAACAATAGCTGGGCTCTAGAGTACAACTAAAATCATTATGGTCATGATTTTATGTGAAAGAACCTTATCTACTTACTCTCATCAACAGGTGTAGTCCTTGGCTGTTAGAGGTATCAGATGACCAACCTTTTGTGGAAAATATTTCTGGTTCTGGGAAGATCAGAAGATAAAGCAAGGACCAAAGTAATATCAGTTTTATTTCCAAAATGGAAGATAGTAGGACTGGATCCAAAGCCCAGTAAGTCAATCGGCATCATTCTAATTCTTGTATGGATTGTGTATCAGCACCAGAGAGACAAACCCTTGGTTTATTTTGTGTGTGTGACCTAGGGGTGGGGGTTTGGAGGTTTGATACAGTGCCCAAGAAGTGAGATGTGTTTCTTAAAGATCATTAAGGTTTTTCCTTTTTTTTTTCATCCTTGCAGCGCAGCGAACACCTTTTACTGTTAAATGATAAGACAGTCAAAGGCCTCAATTTTACCTGGTGAACTTCCCAGTAAAATATTATAGCCTTCTTTTGCAGTTTGCTTAAACTCCTTGTCAAGACACATTAACATTGGAAGCATCAGTAATTCTTTTGAATGCCCTATTTTTATTAATGCATTTGTTATTCAAGATAATAAAACTGAACATAATAAACTCAATTTAATATGAGAAATGGTAGATGATACCTGGTGGATTTGCTGACTACAGAGTTTCAAAATACAGGCTGTGTTTCTCCTTCAAATTCCTGATACCTGGCTACTTTTTGTTCTATGTCTCAAATGTTAGGCTTTACAAAAGTGACAAGGCAACACTTATATTAAAATATAAATTCTGTTCAACAGACAAATCAAATTAAAAGCCCAAAGTATGCTGTTCAGTTTCTTAAGGTATCTGTCAGGGGACTTGTGCAATATGAATAAAATATATTATATGTTACACATCTAAAACAAAGAATTCTTGTTTTTATGGACACTACTGTATGCTGTACTTCTAATTTTGGAAAGCTCTGACTTGAACACCAGATGTTTTCTTATATAGCTTAGTTTCTTTTCTTTTTTTTCCTTTTTATTTAAGTAGCTAAGCCCCATTTCCCCAGAGCTGGTGGTTCTGTACAATATAAGCTTTTGTTAGTGCTGTTTAAACATTTGCCAAATCCCACTAACAATAACGTCGTCCAAGACATGCTGCAGTGTATGTTTCAGGTCCTTTTAAGTAATTGTATGTGAGCCTTTCACAAGAAACTCATTATAGGAAGTCAAAAGGCATCATTGTGATCTGAAGCAGGCCCAAGGAAGTTCAAGTTAGATATGATGTTGTATAGCATTTGTCAATAATCCTCACCAATATTCAGAAAACTCCTGCTTTCCTCATTTGTTCAGCATGAACACCTTACTATGGGAAAGCACAAAACAGGTACTAATTCATAGTCAATGCAAAACTACCAGCACTTAGTAATGACACAATTTGGAAGCCCTATCACCTCCATTGTTTGTCTTGTGACACTGTGTTGAAGTGACTTGCAAAATCTCTCATAGGAGCCACAGTTCATAGGACTCAGTTCTGAAAGGCTCTGAGTAGCCTCAACTCCAGCTTGCTTAAATATCTCAGAAGGGACAGCATGCACCTCCTAGGATCCTGCAATTAATGAGCAAGTTTTGTCAGTATGCTTTTTTGGAGGGGAAGGGGGGAACCTGTTTGTCAACTAAAGGCCTGACAAAACTATTAACTGACTGGATCAGACTGTCCTGAAATGCTCATCAAAATATATACTGGATCATATTTGTTATCTATTAGGATTTTCTCTAGCACCCATCACTATAATTGTTGAGTGCATCCCAGATAAACTGTCTAGTGCTATATTTTGGGAGGGCCAAGGGCAACTGGCCATGGGGGAGGTAGGACTTTCTGGTGTAACTGGATGGTGGCATAGGCTTGAGGCAGCTCCAGGGGCTCCTTTCCTTGGAGAGAAGGGGAACAGAATGAGCCCTAGTGCTCCATGGCTCTTCCTGGTGTTGTAAGGTTGAGGTGAGTTGTGGCTATGAGGATGGGTGGCCCTGACTGCCCATCTGGTGCTGGTGGCAGATGTTTTGAGAAGTGGAATGGCTCCTATTGTTCTTTCTGAGCCTCGGGCTAGCTTTGCAGCCCTCCCTTATGCAGGGCAACAGGGGGAGGGGGCAGAATGGAGAAAGGGCTCCGCTGCCCTCTCTGGAAATAGATTATCTACACACATTTCTAAAGAGAGTTTTCTGAAAACAGCAAGATAGAGAATCTCCCCTACAGCCTCTGCTTTGAGGCATAGGTTTGTTTGTCTCACAAACTGAGATTTATATGCCTGGGCTCATGTCTCACTCATATTTACATCCCATAGTTGAAATGACTCTTTCTATTTTAGTGCAGACTGAGCCAAAAGTTTTCAACTTTTATACACAGTGTTTGACTGTATATATTTAGATGTTATTGCATCTTTTCCTCAGTGTGTCCTCCTTGGAGGCTAAGTCACTACAGCGGCTGGAAAGTGAGCATTTAACATAATCTAAACTGCATCTGAAGATGGAGTTAAGCCATGGCCTTCACAACATGTGTGCCATTTGCTGATAAACAGCTAGTCATCTGCAATAGCAGAGACCAACCCTGTAAAGTTTCTATGATTCGGTTAAGCTAAGCACATAACAGTCTGGATGCTCCTTGTCCAAAGCTTCTCTGAACGATCTCAACTGATTGGAAAACTGGGCTTGAACCTCCACAACAGGACTTCTCATGAGATTTCTGCTACTCCTTTTTTTTTTTTTTTTTCTTTCTGGTTACAACTTCTCTGAGAACAGGCTTTCTTCTAATACATTGACATTGGTCCCAGCCACAGAGATGCTTGTAAAATAAATAACACTATAGAAATGTGTTTACAGAGAGCTCAGAGTGCAGAAGAATGAAAAAATACTGAAAGTCAATTCAAGTTAACTTCAAAAATTATTCAGCTCAAATGTGCTGTGAACCTTTGTGTAGGATTTTAGATTTATTTGAACAATTTTTCTAAAGGCCAGAACTTCAGCTGCCATGTAAAGCAGTCCATTAATATGAGCAGTTTGTCAGCTGAGGATTTTGCCCCTAGTTTCAAAGGGAACCTGAACATAGCCTCCATGTGTGCACAAGTAGTCCCTTGTGAAGGCAATTTGTTGCATACTACATCCATTGCTTGCAAATGAGACTATTCACACACACACACACACAACTCCCTTCTGCTTGCTTCACCCCTTGCACGCACAAATGGAATTTATGCATGTAAATTAATGCTGTCCAATGATAGGTCACAAAAAAGTGCACACAAGGGTTTGAAGGCATATAGCAGCAATATTTTGAAAATGTGTCCCCTATACGTCTGAAAAGTGAAACCTGCAGAGCCAGTGTACATGTATATTACAGGTATCAACTTTGTGGGAAACGGGGTGTGTGGGGTGGGAAGGGAGGAAGTGTAGCTGCCTCTATGCAGACATCCCCATCATTATACCTGCATGCTGTGTACTGCATAATAGCTGTAAGGCAAAGTGTGTGTGGGGGGGCTGGGGTGGGGGGGTTGCGATTGGCAGGGTGGAGGGGTGAGATGGACCAGCTGTCTGCTGAATTTGAACAGCCACACACAAAGGTAATTGGAAGAGGCAACCATGGAACTATGTGGCATCTTAACAATCAGATGCAGTAGTGTTTTGTCATGCTTTTAGGCACTAGTGTGGCTTTGTATGTATAAGGCTTAAATATAGATGGATTATTTACTCCTGGTATGAAATTTGTAGTGCAGCATTCATGCTTGGTGTAAACTGAGAAACATACACTAATTGTTTTTTAAAAAAATCTTTGTGATGTGAAAAGAGTTGAGAAATAAAATTCAAGGGGAAATCCACAGGGTAAAAACATTTCAGCAGGTCCTCCTTTGTCGTCTTCTTTCGTCACTGGCTGCTGGTCAGCTGTTCAGCAGGCATGGAGGGGGCACCTCTTAACATTGCTACACCAGAGGCTGCTAATTAACACCGAGATAGAGAAGCACTCTGCAGCTCAAGCTATGGTGAGTGTCCCAAAATAGGGGGAGGGAGGAGGTCTGCTGCAAAGAAGGTTTAGATGATGGTTGCCCTGGTATGAGTGTAGGGAAAGTGCAGTGAATATTGCCAGTTTTTTCACAGGCAGTGCCAATTTTGGCTGATACCTCACTCCCAAGAGTGCCAAAAGGCCAGAGAACCCAGGTCCTTGTTGATAAATTGTATAGTTAATTTCCTGATCACATGTTGGTTCATTATTTCATTATGAAATATACTCGAGACCAAATAACCAATGTTAGTCAGGTTTATAAATATGATATAGGAAAAAGTTTCGATATAATACCAGTCCTCGAAGGGCAATCCCATGCAGTGATGTTGCATTCACCTTATGCAGAAGGTGTGCTCCCCAAGTTACACATTTCAGTAGCTGTCACTAAAATTCAACCTCTCAGTTTGTTCCAGTTCCCTAACTTGTCCTTCAGCTTTGTTTTGGATACTCAAATTCTGGGTACTGATCCATGAATGTACTTCCCTGGCTTGTACTATGACAGAAAGTGAATGTACCTTGATTTTGGCAAGTTTCCAATCTGCGTGTGCCAAAAGCTTCCTGTAGCAAATGCAAGGTGATATGGACTATTTAGAATAAGTGAACAGGATTGTGGTATAGGCCAGTTTAGGCTATATCACTGTTACAATATTTGTGCTTAATGCATACTGATTGATAAATCTATAGCTGTCTATATATATGGTGTGGATAATACATATTATTAATATGATATATGCTAGGCAGCTAAATTTAGTCAACATGCTACTGGTATCCCCAAACCGCTTGAACCCGTATGCTACTAGCCTGTTTACTATAATGGGGCCAGCAGAACTTATTGCAGAGTGGTGTGGGAAAATCTCCTGTTGCAGGGAAAGAAACAAGTCTGCCATCCAAATATTTGCAAGAGGATTGCAGAGTACCACCATTAAAGTTTCTTTGAATCACTCACAGTACTAAAAGGGACAAAGAACTCCACATGGTTCCCTCTACCCCCTATCCCAACAAACAAAAGAATGGAAAAGTGGCTATCACCTCTACCTCTTTCTGCTACCTCTGTCCAAGCACAGGACACAGATCTGATGTGGCCTGTTTAATATGGACTGCCCTATTAATTATTTTTATTTTTTAACACTTCACAAGTAAAGTCAATGTGTTTGTTCTCTAAACATGAATATGGGATGGGTGCCATTTTTAAATGGAGAAGAAGCGGGGGTGGGGAGTGAGAAAGGGAGGGAAAACACACTTTGGTCAACAGAAAGATACAAAAATGCTCATAAGGAATAATATATGTGTGATGCTGTCTCACAGGTTGTCAGCAGGCTAAGTCACTTGCACACTAATAGAAATCAAAGGAATGTTAAAAGTTCAAGGTGTGTTCAAACCAATTCACTTGTAAAATGCAACTGTATTGTTAAGTTTGACTATATCTTGTTGTTCATTTGCTATTATGCATGCCATGTAGTAAATAACCCTTGATCAAAAGGTGTGTTAGTATAAAGATGAGAATTTACTTAGCGTGCAGAACTTTATGAATATTAATGAAGTATACTTGTGTTGTTCCCACTTGTTTAACACCATTATAATGAATAGCTGGCAATTACATTAAATATATCACTGTAACTGGATTACTTGTATATGCACAGGAAGTAGGAATGTTAAACTCAAAGCAAGAGCCATTTTGTTATTCAATAGGGTTCACAGGCCTAGGCTGCATTTCCTTATCTTCGTCATCAAAGGAGGCACTGACATGGGTTAAGATGCTTGTCAGCTCACCTTATATGAGCAAGATCTATAAATATTGGATCCTGAGAATGATTCTTTATTTCTGGACTGATGATTTCTGAAAGGGTGGAATTCTGAGCAATTGGACTGAGATCCCTACAGTCATTCTAGGTAACCCTGACAAAATATCGGAAACCAGCAAATTATTACACCTTTGCTATCAAATTGAATTCATAAACTTTGATTCACCCATAACCTGCTTTAACCTCTCAATCGCTCTCATTTCTTTTTCTTAGCTAATAAATCTAATAAATAGCTCAGTTTACTAAAGAAATTAGCTTCAGCATGGTCTTTGAGATCTGAAGTATACCTTGATCTGGGGTAAGTGACTGACCTTTTGGGGCTGAGAGTAACTGAATGTGTGATGATTTTTTTGGTTTTAATAACTATTCATCATTAATTCCAGTCTGTCTGGATGGTAACATAGGCTGGAGTGTCTAAGGGGACTGGCTGTGGCTCCATGGTAGCTAATATATTGATCCAGGAGCACACATTTGTTGCTGCTTTGGTTAAATCTAATTACAGAGTATGCCACCAGTTTGGGTGCATCTGCCCTGTTTTCTGACAATCTGACCTGAGATTGGCCCTCTCAGCTGTGACCCATTCCAGGACACTGTGACAATTTATACATTTACTTTCTCATTCATCATCTGATTTATCTGCACTTGCCTGGCACAACTGGCTTGACTTCTGCAGAGTTTTTAAAAGCTCCTGTCTTGCCACATGGTTTATGTCTGCCTCTGATTTTCTTCTTTGGCCCCCACCCTCCCTACTGGGCACCTCTCTGTGTCAGGCTCCCACAAATTGTCCACAGTTGTTTGTGATAGGGGTCCATGCCAAATGTTTCATTCAGTTCACTGTAGAAGAAGAAGGTCTGTGGGGCAACCCCAGATTTGTTGCTTTCCTTCCTTGCCTTCTGATATGCCTGCTGGAGTTCCTTCGCTTTCACATGCTGCTGCTGCTCATGCCTTTCGTGCCCCAGTTTTAGCATCCCCTGTGCAATCTGCACATAGGTGTTGATATTTCTATGGCTGTTCTGTAGCTGTGCTTGCATATTCTCTTCCTCCACAGGCCAAGAAGATCCGTAACTTTTTTAGGAATGCTTCTAGTAGCTATCTGTGTGCATGGATGTGGCCTGGTCGGAAGCACTCAAGGGTGGGTTTAGGTGGTATACTTGTCAAAGTAAGCTATCATCAGGAAAAGGCATTTTAAAAACACACTGGCGGCTTTAAAAGCGATAGGGGAGGTATCGGTCACCCCTAGGTAGCAGAGTTTAAAATTGTGATTGGAGCGACCACTGTCACAGGGATAAGGGTAGGGGCATTACGAGACAGTTGCTGGAGGACTGTCAGATCAACACCAATGATACAGTGTCTACACTCATATTGTGTCAGTGGAAATAGATTGACTGTGGCTCTGTGTTGTGCAGGGAGGGGATAGTGTGTCACTGTAACAGGGTGCTTATGTTGGCAGGAAATAAATTTAGGAATAGAAGCATGCATAGCTCGGTTGAAACAAATTGACTTAGGTTAATCTAATTTTGTAGTGTAGAGCAGGCCTCAGCAATAGCTCCACCACTCATCCAAACTCTGTGGTAAATGTTTCTAGGAGGACAGGCCCTGTTGGAAAATGGCCCAAACATCAGCTCACAACTCCAAAATGGAGCTTTCAGCAAACAAAGACAACAATTCATGGGGATGAAGATACACACGCTCTTCTGGGGGAAGCATTGTGGAGGACACCTGAACCTTCCATGGTCACTAACAGAGGACAGCAGAATTGGACTTAGGAAAATTACTTGGGTATATGTGGATAGTAGATAAAATATTTACCACTAGTGCATTCCCTTTGCAATATCAGTCCTTACCAAAGTAAATGCCTTGCATTAAATACACTAAGTTAAAAAAACCCTCATTGATATGTCTCCATTATATGCTAAAATAGTTTTACTGCTCATAGCCTTAAAATTAATTACCACTTGGAAGCACTATCTCAGCATGGTCCAGTAAAATAAATTGGCTCACTTAGAGGGCCGAGTCATTGGTGGTGGTCTTCTTTTATGATGCTTGAAAACCCAAACCAAACATGTTTTTCTCAACGTAGACTCATGAATTTTTACAGAAGGCTTATGTTGCTCTCTTATTTATTCATCCTGTCTATTACTGTATGTAATTCTCTTTGTAAATCGCCTCCCACTCTAAGGTAATCATTATCCAGCCTTCCTGCATGTGACGTGTTTGTGTTTGATTTGCCAAAGCAGTGCCATCATAATGTTTTGAGGAGTGCTTCTTGTGTGTCTTTTCTCTTCTATATTCTGTGCGCATTGTCTCAATGACAAATCATCTTACCCAGTGCTGATGTAAAATAAATACATTGGCTGCAGGGAGGAAAAGAAGATTTTTCACTTCTGTTAAGTCTTTATTGTGAAAAATCTGAGGGAAAACTTGCCAGATGGTTGCAGGCTCTATGTGAAAATATTTAGATTGCAAGCTTTTTGTGCAGATCTTGAAATTTTTCAAAGCTTTAGAGCTGATGATGGAATCAGATGGTAAATCAGAGCTGTCCCAGAATGAGATAACTCTGCATTATCTTATTACAGAACTGAGTGGATAAGCATAACTTTGTACAAGCTTCATGAGGGAAAGTGTGTGAACATGGCCTTTCTCAAGCTATTTGCCTTCCAAAGGTGGAAGTAACACAAAAATAGCTTTTGAAATAGCTTGAGAAAGGCCATTCTCTTCTTATTTCTTGACAATATGGGATCAGGGCATGACATTTTCAGAGCCATTTGAGAGAACAGAAGTTGAGGGGCATCTGGAAATATGCTGGCCCCCATGGGGGAAGAAATTCCGCAAATTAAAGGAGTGAAACTAAAATTTTTACAAAACCATGAATAGAAATGAATGAAAAAAATTGAAGGAAAGATTAAAAGAATTACTTGCATCATGGTTAAGGCAGGAATCATTTTGGAGAGGAATGAACCACTAAACATGCTCTATGGATCAACTTTTATGTGGCCATTCAGGGCTAAATTAAAAAAAAGATTCTGTTGTTCAAGTGTATCCTTGGCTCTTTCAAGCTGGCATTCAGCACTGAAGCAGTGGGCAGTTCCCCTGTGACCTAAGCAGCAGTTCTGACAGAAGTGGCCTGATCCTTCTGTAATCTGAGTATGCTGAACCTGAAAAGCTCTTGAGAATGGGACACTTATGGCTTTAGCATAGCTCCTCTTTTGAGGACTTTGCTTTTTCCTAATGGCCATGTTTTGGCTAGTCACACAGAATAAACTTTTATCCACGTTCAAACTCGAAAGGTGTTTCTCTCTCATTCTTTTGTGAAGGAAAACAGACCTCAAAAGCAAAACAATCAGAAAAAGACTGCTTTGAATTTATTTCACTCTTTCATTTTTCCTGGTTATTTAGGACATACACAAAATAAGGACCTGGTTCAGCAAGCCTTACTCCCAGTCTCAGGCCTGCAGGTTTAAACATCCACAGGAGAAAATTTAGGCTATCTAGGGAATTTGGACACCTGAATCCCATTAATTGCAAGGGGATTTGGAGCTCTATGCACTGTAATGAATCCATTCTCAAACTCTCGCAAAAGAGAGCTTTTTAAAGTTGTGATTGTTCCTCTTATAATGGGATGATGAAAGATGATAGAATCAAGCATCAACTGAAAAATTGTTAAGTTCTAAGTAAGCCTTGCCCTCTCATACCAGGATGACCTTATCTTCTTGCTCATGGGTGCAGAATTATATACTGATACTAATATGGTTTCATACATGCATATACAACTTTAAGATATTACACAATAAAAATACTTTATCTCTGACCACAAATGTCACCCATTGTGTCTGATATTTCATCAAATAAACCAGAATGTGTACATCACCTACTGTGCCAGAGATATCTTCACCTAGTCATATAGAACAACTCATGAATAAAAAATTGTCTGCTAATTCACTCAATTCAAATAAATGCCTACTCTGACACACACCTGGCTTTTTAAATGAGAAATATCACAAATTGACTATATTATGAAAACAACCAAAGATGCCCAACCTGTTACTTCTGTTAAGTCACCTAATAAAAATGTAAGTATTTATTCAAACATATTCATATGAATTATATGCATCACTGTTGTCAAGGTTCCTTCCCCACTCTGAACTCTAAGGTACAGATGTGGGGACCTGTATGAAAACCTCCTAAGCTTACTTTTACCAGCTTAGGTTAAAACTTCCCCAAGGTACAAACTATTTTACCTGTTCCCTTGGACTTTCGCTGCTACCACCAAACGTCTAACCGGGTTTATTAGCAGTTTGGAAACGTCTTTCCCTCCAGAATCCTCACCAAAACTTGCACTCCCCCCCCCCTTCCTGGGGAAGGTTTGATAAAAATCCTCACCAATTTGCATAGTTGACCACAGACACAAACCCTTGGATCTTAAGAACAATGAAAAGAAGCATTCAGTTTCTTACAAGAAGAATTTTAATAGAAGAAAAAGTAAAAAGAATCACCTCTGTAAAATCAGGATGGTAAATACCTTACAGGGTAATTAGATTCAAAACATAGAGAATCCCTCTAGGCAAAACCTTAAGTTACAAAAAGACACAAAGACAGGAATATCCATTCTATTCAGCACAGCTTATTTTCTCAGCCATTTAAAGAAATCATAATCTAACGCATATCTAGCTAGATTATTTACTAAATTCTAAGACTCCATTCCTGTTCTGTCCCTGGCAAAAGCATCACACAAACAGACCCCTTGTTTCTCTCCCCTCCAGCTTTGAAAGTATCTTGTCTCCTCATTGGTCATTTTGGTCAGGTGCCAGCGAGGTTATCCTAGCTTCTTAACCCTTTACAGGTGAAAGGGTTTTTCCTCTGGCCAGGAGGGATTTTAAAGGTGTTTACCCTTCCCTTTATATTTATGACAACTGTAAAAGTACAATGTCACAGAACTCAAAGACAATGTAACGTTTATTGAGACATACTGATTGGCATATATTAGCACAGATTGTGCTTGGAGTTCCTTCAGGATTTCAGAGATATGTTATTACTAAAGAATCAGAGTGGTTAGGAGGGTAATTTTAAGTTTATTTATGCAAGTATATAGCATCTGCATTACAACCATAATAAAACAACAACAGCTATTGTAAGTTCTTGGTAGTAATGAGAGCTGGCCACATTGTTCATTGCAGATCAATTGTCTGGCAAACTTAGCCCTGTTGTCTATTTGTGAATTTGGGGAAGTGCTGGGGTCTGCAAATACAGGCCCCAATTCAACAAGAAACTTAAAGCATATGCCTAACTGTAAGAATATAAAGGGCATGAACGTGACTGAAACTGAGCAACATGTTGAAATGAAAATCAATGTCTGCATCTACTGTTTTTGCAGTATTTGGTCTGCTTTAGTAGTTAACCATAACCACAATTTCACTCAGGGTATATCTACACAGCAGCTGGGAGGCATAATTCCCAGCTCAGACAGACAAACACACACTAGCTCTGCTGTAGCTAGTGCCTAAAACTATCACTGTGATAGCAGTGGCTCAGGCTAGCAGCCCAAGTATGCGGGTTGTGTTTGGGTGGCTAGCCTGCGTGTCTCCATGGCCACACTATTTTTAACATACTAGCTCAAGCACAGGTAGTGCATATAAGTCTACCTGAGGGGTGAGTTATACCTCCCAGCTGCATTGTAGCTGTAATCGTAAAGTATATTTTTCTTAGCATGAAATCTACTTTATAAAAGGATATGTAAATTACTCTCTTCTCTTTCCTATACATGCTTTCATATGCATGGTAAGAAGAGATGTTGAGCACTAAACTAAAAAGGGCATACTCTACTACAGTACTGAATTAGAGAGAATGCAGTGAAAATAAAAGTGTGACCAATTTAAATTGCTGGTCTGAAATACAGGCAAAACAATGTGTTGGGGCAAAAATGGTGATCCAAGCATAAAGGCTTAAAACATTAATGAAAACAGGGCAGGTATTTGTAACTTCGAGGTTTGGAAAACTTTATCAAAGATTCATAACTGATCTTACCTCAAATAAATTGGTTAGTCTCTAAGGTGCCACAAGTACTCCTTTCCTATTTTGAATACTGCTCAATTTCATGCTTGGTCACATAAACATACAGTACACATACCATTTTCTCTCTGATGGGTGAACAGGAAAAAAGCAAAATGTGTAATAGTATAAAATTACACGTCCTATCACAAGCAAAAGAAAATGAAGAAAGGCAGGAAAAGGGAATAAAACAATTTCTGTTTAGTTAATATCAAAGGGCACAATTTGAAAAGGCCATGAAAAAGTGTTTCAACAGAGCTTCATTTTGGCAGACAAGACAGAATTTGTGTATTCCTATGCACCTATCATACGTAATTATTTGTTCTGTATCAGTCCAATTTAGATAGATATAGGGAAAAATTGTGTCGATATTTTCATCGAGATTGTGACTTGGGCTATGTGCATGCTCAGAGAAATAAGATTACGCTTATGCAGGCTACCTGGACTTGGTACAGAGTAGGTGGGGAGAGCCTTGGGTCCACACGCTCTACTTGCCAGCACAGATGAGCTGGTGGGGAGCAAGGGGAAGGGCATACTTTTCTAGACCAGCAGCAAGCTATTTACCAACCCCCAAGCAAAGAAGATGCAGGAGAAAAATTGTAATTCAAAGGTGTGTATGTGATATAGCATCACCCTTTGCTCAAGGCTGTGTATCCCCTTATATTTGTAAAACACCATGAACACTTACTATATAAGTAATTCTAAAAATATAAAATGAAATAAGTGAATAGCCTTTATGAATTAGAAGCAATTAGTTAAAATGTTTCCATCTTTTGGGCTTTTAGATCTCATGCACATAACAGATTTCAAATATTTTTATTAGTGGCCTTAATGGTCTTCAAGTGTCATTGCAGAAAAGGATTAATTTGAAAGATTCCCTACACTGTATCTATTTCTTCTGTTAACTCCCACCTATGTCACAGATATAGCCTTTGAATTTTTTACATCTGTTTTAAAACTTTACTGTTGATTTACTTCAGTTTTACAGTATAACTGCACTGAAGGCAGTGGTGTAAAATTGGAGTACAAAGTGGTGATTCAGGCCCGGCTTTTTAAGTGTAATGTTTGACTATTAATTTTTTCTACAAAGAGAAGAGATAATCCTGTAATTTGTAAGGGATACATATGGGACAGATATGTCTTGAATGATTAATAACTAATGATTCCTTCTGGCCCTCAAAAATTAGAAAAACTATTGACCTATGATTATCCCCAAATAGGATCCACCTATAAGAAAATGGTTCACATAATAAGACACTTCATCTAAGGACCCACAGCTCAGCCAACTAGCAGGTGTTCCCCTCCCTAGCTATTAAAATGGCTAAATAGAGTATAGTTAATCACCTAGTCAAGAATCTCTAATTTTCATATGAATAAAATTTCTTTTGCTTTCCCAACCTAGCTAGAAAGAACTCCAAGTTACCAAAGCATACCTTGCTTTTCTATGCAAAGTGTTTTCACCCCAAAATATAAACTACATATTATGTTCCTTGTAAATAACATATTTTTGTACAATCAAAGAATATATGGAGTACGTCCTCTGAAACTTAAAACCAATGAAATCCTTATCTTCTCATTGTAAATAATTGTTACACTTTAGGAATTGTCTGGTGCAAGGAAGAAGAAATGATAAAAGATATAAACCAGGGTATAACTTCTGAGATATTAAGAGACATTGCGTAAAAGGAGGAGATCCAAGCTGATCATAGGGGCAAACAATGAAATCCAATCCGTGAAATGAATCAAACTTAAAAAGCTTCTGATAAGAAAAAGATTAAAGAAATTGTTTGTACACCACCATCATCTACTGGATACCAGTGGAAGCACCACTGAAATCTAAGAACTGAAATATAAGCACCTGCTTGGCATATGTCCAATAGGAATCAGAGGGTGGCTCTTCCACAAACCAGGAAACTAGGGTATATAAAATTGAAGTCACCATGTGCTCAAGAGAATTGACTGAACCTAACACAAGAAGCTACAAAATTCTAAATGTAACCATCGGTAAAACCAGACATGTGGAAAGGATTCTTCATCATCCCAGGGTTCAGAGGACAAGAAGAAGTGATGAGATTTCATTTCAAATATTGTATTTCTATTTCTCTTCTTTAATGTAAATAACTGTTATCTTGCTGAAACTGCACTCTCTAGTGAGACACTCAAGCCACCATATTTTAGATTTTAACTCCTTTGTAAATACAAGCAAATTGGACTAAAAGAGATTGAAAAGAATTGTTTTAAGCAATTACCTTTTATAATATTGTTCCTTTTGGACCAATCTCATTAAAGCATAGTCATCACATTCTTAAAAGGTTCCTTAAAGACAAGTGCATCCTTGGAGTGTGATAAATGTGTTAGGAACTGAGAATTTATGATCATAAGTAAAGGTAATAAATAATTGTGGTAATTTGCATTGTTCCTTCATATAACTGCTGAGCCTCAAATCTAGTTTGTGATAATTGCTTGAAAGATTGTTGTGAATTGTTGATTGTTTACTAATGTGGTTCTGGGTGACTACATAAATTGTTGTTGGATTAAGAATAAACAAGTGTCCTGATTTAAAAAAAAAGTACAGTTGAAGTTAAATGTTGACCTGAAAAGAGCACAGTGTTAAAACTGCTCATGCTTTCTGGATTTGATAAAAAGGGCTTATCATATTGGATTCTATTATATATTGGCAAACCTAATTTGTTAGCTTGCAGCTTTAGAATCTAACTAGCACCCTGGGAAATTCATAAATTGACCCTCTTTCACGCTTATAAATTGTATCCATGAGGCTCTCTGACATCAGAATGATTCCTCATAGGCCCACGATCCACCTGATTCTGCTTGCAGGATCAGGGCCAAATATTTTAACAAGGTCTCCATGACAACAAACTATAAACCATACAGTATGCTGCTATTGATCTGTTCATTCTAATCTCATTAATCTCAATAGCAGCTTTGTGCTCACATCAAGGACAGTTTAATAGATCCATGAATGGAATATGAAAGTATAAACATGTACTTATCTTAAGTTGTTCAATTAGGTATTACATTTGTCTGACATCTGGTCTATCCGATCGTCTGATTTGCTGTTATGCAATTTCAACTGCCCCCTTTTTCAAATGGGATATCAAAATATGGCTTCTACTGTTCAGCAGCAATCATTTTTATGTTACTCTAAAATAAATAAATCCTATGTATCTGAAAATGTACAGTGTTAGCTTGATTTCTCCCTTCAGGTTTTATAAGCTTCATGCTTTTGTTAATATTTCTATTGCTTTTATTCATTCTCTGAAGTGGCATATATTCAAAAAATATAAGAAAATTGCAGCGCTTTGCACTGGATAAATCATTTTCTTCTGCTTCATTAATTTCTTTCAACATGTTCCCATTTTCTAACAGTTGTTACAGGTTCTCATCTTGAAGTTATGCAGCAGAAAAATGAATGTGAGAGTTTTGGCAGTCAGCAGAGAGAAAGGGCAAGAACTATGGAATATGCATATAGTAGTCAAGTAATAGCTACTTTCAATGTCCTGGTTTATAAAAATACAGCAGAGATAAGGCAACTGGTCATTTTGGACTCTGTACAATGAGAAAGCTTTCACGATATGAGCAGCATCTTATTAGGACTTTTGCCCGAGGGGGCACTGCTGTACTACATTTAACATGACATCAAGGCTATTGCAGCTAACTCCACTCTTAGGTTTAGGCACATTAAATCAAAATAATTCAGTACTTAATACTTTCTAAAGAACTGTTTGTGAGAGCATAGAAGTGTGGGGTTTTTTTTACCTTGCAAAGACAAGAAGAAAATCCTTTGATGCCTTTCAACTAATTTCTTTTTACTGGTTTTTAAGTTTTCACAGTTATGACAGTTTGCTCTACAAACATTGCAACTACCACAAAAGTAATGCCTGGTAATACAATAGTAAGAGTACTACTCATTTTCCATTAATTTGAATTATCTGGATTTAAAGACTTGATGCTGACTGCTAACTGGAAAAAAACCCCAGGGTCCTGGAAATGTACAGCTTACAAATACTAAGCAGCATATTTCAGTGAACTGCCTTATTTGGATTAAAGTGCAAGTACTACATCAGAGCTAGGTATTTATTAGTTGTTGTGATTATTATTCCAGTCATAATGTTATAGTAATATGGTTGATTTTTTTTTAACTATGCACATTTTAATTATATGACTTCTTGGCCAAAATCTAAGCAAGATAAAAATATATAAATCAAACTAGAAGATGGAAAAAAATATAGGGCTGATTGTGTCAAAAGGCACCTAAACACAAAGAACAAGGTTTTTCTAGGGCTCCAAAGTAACAGAAAAACACTTCCTAAGGTCAAAGTGAGAACATGATACAGAGAACACTTATATCTTCTCAATCTTAACACTCTCTGAGCAGCTTCCTTGCTGCTGTTTACACTCTCCTCAGGGACTGGGTGCTTGCTGCCTATAAAGTTATTAGGCTCAGCAGCATTCCACTTTGAGCTCTTGCTGACCAATTAGGACTTGCTATCAAACTTCTTGTCCCTTATGATAGTGGCAGTATTTGTTGGGACAGCTAGCTGTATGGGAGCTGGGGATATAACCCGTTAGTCTGGTGCAGCAGCTGTCCTTCTGCCCTGCCATAATGTTTTACAACATTATGTATTTTAAATGTGGAGGAGTTCTATATTGGTCTAAATCAGCATTCTTCACACACATACACCATGCTGTCCAAAAGTTGTGTTATACATCTTGGTTTCAATATACTGGACCCCATCACTAGATAGTTAAACTACAGAACGTTGTTAGTAATCAGACAGTTGCCATGGCAATTTGTCAGAAAACCATATTATCCAAATAAGCATATTTCCTGTAAATCATGGCTAAACAAATGCAATATTCTGTTTCCATGTTATGATTCTCATCATTCTGCAGGGGTTCAGAATGGGAGTTTTATAACTCTACTCACAACTTGCAAAAATAAAAGTAGAAGTGATGACACACTGTCTGTCTGTTATTTGAAGGTATTAATTTACATTATATTATCTCACCCTCTGGTCCTCCCTTACAAATTCCTTAATCCTCTTTTCTCTGCAGTGACATAGAAAGGATTAAAGAATGAGTGCTGCTAATTACTCAGGAATTATGTGATATTTGAAATCTTCTAAAAAAGCTGGGCTTCAGACTTCCATCTGAAAGATGGTAGGCTACAATATCCTGTGGGGAATGAAGGTGTGAAAGGCAATTTCCCACCTGCACAATGAAGATGACTTCCAAACAATTAGATTTCTTGACCAGACTAGCAATTCTTGACACTTAGCCTTGGCCCTTTATGGCAATGAGCTCAAAACACTTTTTTCAGCAAATGCATTAGCTCAATTGTCACCCCCACTACATATAGAAGATGGAGTTTTGATATGAAATCAGGGTATTTCTGGTCTTTGACCACCAACAGCTTATGGTCGATATTTATTGCTAGTTAATTACTTCCAGAGCTGACTGAATGACTCAGCATGGATTATTTATCCACTGATTTATTGCAATGATCATTCAATAGATTATTCACAAATAATTGTTTTAATTATTTTTACAGTTACAATGATAATGTCTCCTAAACGAATTAATAATACATATTTTCAGTGTTTCAATAAGGTAAACAACTTTTTCTGTTTGAAAGAAGAGGTTTCATTTCCACTTCCCATTCTGGATAAAGAGGGAAATTCAGTTTCCAGTACTGAAAAACTGGCACCCTTAATGATCATAATGATAACTAATTATCACCATTATATCATTAATAAACATTTTATCAACTAGCGCTCTACAGGATATTTCTCAAATAAAGCCAAAGCTAGCAAATGTTGTTTTTATGGCTTTTATCAGAAGTTAAAATACAAGTCTAGATTTCTTGTCCATTGTTGTGGGTCTGACATATAGTATATCACTTTCATTGCAGAGTATGTTTTAAAGAAACAACTTATGTTTTCTATATAGTATATGCACTAAGCGGAATCCTGAGCATGGCTAATACAATCTGGGGATGGTGTTGGGGAAACAAAGGTGACTCTAAGCCATGCTTTGGCTTCCACTGTTTCTTCGGCCAACTGGAAGTTGAAGCTTCCACTGCCATAACTTAGAGCAGTATATGGGCTTCTCTGACTTGTTATGGTTAGAGAAGCCCCCTTGGGACCACTCTGCCAGGTGAGGATCAGGTAGACTATTGTGTGATCCAGTGCATGTCCTGACCCATCCCCAGTAGCCATAAAGCTGGCTATAAGGGGAGAAACCTCAGCTGCCTGTTTAAAACAACTTGTAAGTGCTCTTTCCAAAACTGGAGCAGTGCAAACTTGGCAAGTGCCAAAGATCTGCACCGCACCCCCCGCCCCGCACTCCAGTTTTTCAAACAGAATATATATGATATAGAATATCGGGGCTGGAAGGGACCTCAGGAGATCATCTAGTCCAACCCCCTGCTCAAAGCAGGACCAATCCCCAATTTTTTTGCCCCACATCCCTAAATGGCCCCCTCAAGGATTAAACTCACAACCCTGGGTTTAGCAGGCCAATGTTCAAACCGCTTGAACTATCCCTCCCCCGAGTACAAGTATCACATGTAACTAGAAGCGTGTCAGACAAGGTTCCACCAGAATGGCAATCTGAACCCTCCTCTGTTTGATGAAAGTGGATTGAAAACTGGGCGACACTGGCTGGCAAAGGGCAAGGATGCATTGTGGTTGCACTAATTTTCTACAGTCTGGAGACCCTGAGATTGAGGATTCTATGGTGCCCCAGCCACAGAGGTCAGTGATGTGCCTTTCTGCCATCTGCCTTTCCCTTAGGTGACTCCACTCTGGGTGCAGTTGCCCCCACTGATGCTGGAGATGGTAAATGTGCAGGCCAAATTAAGCCCAAATTCTTCAGTTACCTCACCGACCATTCTAAAAAAATAGATGAAACCTAGTCACTCCAACCTCAGCTATAACAGGGTATACACTCTTAACGAGTTGAGATATTATCCTTTGCAAATGGGAGATGACCTGCTCAATATCCTTCTTCTTCCTCTCTGGGCAAGCATTAATGATTTAGCAAATCTGCAGTAGGATGGAAAGGGGAGCAGTCACCATTTGATGTCTGATCAGAGTTTTATGGAGCATCTGTGTATCATTCTAGGGCCTACTAGAGGCCGACATGTACAGTGGAGAGGATTTCCTGTCTTGATCAGAGTCTCCCTTTCATTTGCCGAAGACAATAAAAAGTACATGAGCGTGCTCTGAAGCATCTGATGATGCAGTGTCTTTGGTAGATGACATTACAGAGATATTTGATGTAATTTATGTAAGCATTATCAGAGGATTCACTGCATTTTTCATTGAAAGAAAAGCTTCATCCGATGAAGTGAGCTGTAGCTCACGAAAGCTTATGCTCAAATAAATTGGTTAGTCTCTAAGGTGCCACAAGTACTCCTTTTCTTTTTGCGAATACAGACTAACACGGCTGTTACTCTGAAACCTGCATTTTTCATTGTCTTTTACTGGAAAGGTATCAAATTAATCCTTAGTGTAACTCCACTAACCACATTGGACCTTTATGTGGTCATGTAGTCCAGCCCCCATTCACTGAGACAGAACCAAATAAAACTAGACCAGGGATGGCCAACCTGTGGCTCTGGAGCCACATGTGGCTCTTCAGAAGTTACTATGCGGCTTCTTGCATAGGCGCCAACTCCAGGGCTGGGCTATAGGTGCCAGTTTTCCAATATGCTGGGGGGTGCTCACTGCTCAACCTCTGGCTCTGCCCCAGGCCCTGCCTCCACTCCATCCCTTCAGCCAAGGCCCCTGCCCCTTCCCCCAAGCCTGTCACGTCCTCATTCCTCCCACCGTCCCCCGTCCCCCACAGCCTCCTGCATGCCATGAAACAGCTGATCACAGTGGGCAGAAGGTGTGGAGAAGGAGGGGGAGATGCAGATTGGGGGGCTGCTGGCAGGGGGGGAGGTGCTGGGTGTGGGAAGGGGTGATATATGTGATATATGCCATCATGTGTCAGCAATGCCCCTCTGCCATGTACATTGGTCAAACTGGACAGTCTCTACGTAAAAGAATAAATGGACACAAATCAGACGTCAAGAATTATAACATTCTTAAACCAGTCAGAGAACACTTCAATCTCTCTGGACACTCGATTTCTGACCTAAAAATGACTATTCTTCAACAAAAAAACTTCAAAAACCGACTCTAACGAGAGACTGCTGAATTGGAAATAATTTGCAAATTGGATACAATTAACTTAGGCTTGAATAGAGACTGGGAGTGGTCGAGTCATTATACAAAGTAAAACTATTTCCCCTTGTTTATTCCCTCCACACACACACACACACACACTCTGTTCCTCAGATGTTCTTGTTAACTCCTGGAAATGGCCCACCTTGATTATCACTTCAAAAGGTTTTCTCTCCCCCCACCCCACTCTCCTGCTGGTAACAGCTCATCTTAAGTGATCACTCTCCTTCCATAAGAGCCTGACCCACTGAAGTCAATAAAAAGACTTCTATTGACTTCAGTTGGCATTGATGAGGGCTTCAAGTTCTCCCCTATCCAGGTGTGAACAGTGCTGCTTAAGTATTTATGTTGCTCAAGGAAAAAAAGACAAACAAATGGAACTTGTACAATATTTAGCATATACCCTGAGACCTTTCCTTTTTTACCCTCCACTATGATGCACAAGTTTTACTTTTACTAAGCAAAGAGAAATTTATAGTGGCAAACACCATCTTTTTTCTTATGAGATTCATAAAACAGCACTAGCAAAAAAAAGTGACTTTGTTCACATCCTCACACAGCACTGATAAATAATTACAAGAGCTGGTTACAAATCTGCCAACGAGGGAGAGAAACCTAGCTCAGATAAGGTCAGAGAAAGACAGAGATGAAATACCAGTTTGCCCATGGCTCATTCTGTGAACATACCTTTTCGCATGAAATGGGACTAAGTCTTTGCTCTTAGTAGACTATCATGCAAAATCT
Organism: Lepidochelys kempii; assembly: GCF_965140285.1. NCBI lineage: Eukaryota > Metazoa > Chordata > Testudines > Cheloniidae > Lepidochelys > Lepidochelys kempii. The sequence goes on along the minus strand of NC_136387.1, from coordinate 60,533,597 downwards.
TTTGAAGTAACAGCTCTTAAATACCAAGAGCTATGCTACAATCAGCTTCACAATATCCATTCTGCTGCCTCACGGAGAATTTAAAAAATTGGTACCTGACATTTATTCTATTTCATTTATTTTCTAATGCATAAAAATTAGTTGTGAATATATGTACAATTTAAGAACCCCATACTTCAGAAAATTAGTAAAACAACAATGTTAAACTAGAGAGCCAACCGGGTATATTAGTAATTATTAGATCTGGTCAAAATTTTTCCAGTGTAACATTTTACCATGAACAAATGCTGATTGGACAAAATTGATATGTCAAAAAGTTATCAAAACCATTTGTGTCAATAAAGTTGAAACATTTCATTTTGATAAAGATAAAATGTCATTTTAACTATTGTTCTGAATAATATAATATTCAAGTTGATATCAAATTGATATGAATTTAGTTTCATGGGCAATTCAGAACAAAAAGAGTCAATATTTTGGAGTTTCCTGTAGAATGGGAATTCTGGGTTCCAGACGGCTTTAGAGATTACCCAACATAACTCTTACACGTCTCTGAAAGTAAAGAGTCACAAAACTCTTCCACCCTGTTGCTGACAGTGTCCGCTGCTGAGTCAACAAAATCTTATGGTCAGTTTTATCAAAGGCTTATGAAAGATCAAAAAGAATCCATATGGACATGTCAGCTTTATTGTTGCCTGAGATCATCAGTTGTAACGACCAGTGAATTCACACTACCATAACCAAAGCCTAAAACTTGACTGACACGGATCAGTGATTCTATATGATATCCAAGCAATGTCACCAGTATCTCTTTAAATCACCTTGTCCATAAAGGGCAGATCAGTGATTGACAAGATTGTCACTGCCATAATGGCAATATAAGGGTTTATTGAACAAAAGCAATAAACTACTACTGCTAATTTTGAATGAAGCTGGCACTGTGTTTGCCCAAAGGAAGTCTTAATGGTCTCCACCACCAATGGATGCAATATCTCCCAGCTTATTTTCACTAAGCATGGATCCAGCTTGCCTTTGAGCTGATCAAAAATGTTCATTAAAACTCTTTTTCTGATGGAAAAGGCCTTTTTTTCAGAAACTTTTGGCTTTTTACAAGTTTTTCCAGTTCTTAAAAAACACAACCCTAAAAACCCACCCAAATCCCCCAAATTGAAGATGTTTTGATTTTTTAAAATAGATAATAAAAATACTAAATACACAATATTTTACAGTTTTCAGCTGCAAGAGTTTTGGTCTTATCTCAATTTCTCTTCTATTTTTATTATTTTGCCACTAAGAAAGGGATTAAAAAAGGTGAGAAAAGAGCCTGAAAGTTATTAAATTTTTCACAGAAACCATAAAAAATTAGTTTTCAATTTTTTTCATCAAAATTCAAAAAAAATTAAAGGTGGGCATTAAAACAAATCACTCTTTTTTAAAAATCATTACATGTATGTAGCATTTTCCAACCAGCTCTACTCACAATTGACATCCAAATCTCCCACCTGTACCTCTACCTGACCAAGAGTACTTCAGACATTAGTTCAAACCATACATGAATCTGTCTCCTCAGAAAGAGACAAAACAAGTCTGAAAAGATGAAACTAAGATAGATATTTTCTCCATAGCATTAGATGTATTTACACAGTGTATTTAACAAATTCAGTTCTTACTCAAATTCTAGCCTTAGTATCCCAAGTAAGCATATATTATCCCCAAACACACACACCGGCTCCTATTAACTTTGTTCATACCATAACAGTGATTTCCAGCCATTTGTGTTAGAACCTGCCTAGAATTAAATTGCATCTCTCCACATCCCGCCCATTCTGCCCTAGCACCATGACCTGGGGTACAGTTGCCCCTAACTTTTTTCTTTTCAATCTGGTATGCATTTCCTGCCTTTTACTTTTCTGTCTCTGTTCCCTTTTTGCTTCTCATGTGTTTAAAAAAAGCAACACAGAAAAGATTGTTTAACTATTTTTAATCACCAACCTGCAGTGTCTCCTCATCCCTACACTTCAATTTACTCAATGGCTACATGCAACTCGGAGTGACACCAGTGACTTTTTGTGGCTCCAGGACTGGTCCATATGTACTTTCACAGTAGAGCTGTTGACAGAGAAGGAAAGCTTTAGCAGGTTGTTCCGTGAAACTGCAGACCAGTAGATCTAAGCTCCTGCAGCTACTGCATTACAGGCCCCTGGAAGATTAAGTGGGGAGGCATTAAAGACACAATTTTCTTCCTAGAAGTCTTCCACCACTTTACCTACAACCACAAGAGAATGTTATACTGTATGGTGGAGTAAATCCAGGGTCCTTCAGTTCTCCTCATCCCCACAATACTGTTTCTTCTGCTCCACAACCCACTTGGACATTCTGGTGCACCTCCAGATTGAGAAGTACTGGTTTTAATTTACATATAATCACATTGAATTAAACATAATTCACTTCTCTTTATGAAAATGAGTCTCTAGGCATCGGTACACACATTAACATTAGCAGGGTATGACGATACTGTGAGCTCGGGTTGCTATTCTCACTTTGCATAAAACATACTTGCACTAGATCTCATCTGAGCTAGTGTGCTAAGAGTAGTAGTGTAGCCAGGGTAGCACAAGCAGCAGCACCGATGGCATGGTCTAGTTGCCCCTAGCACATGTCACTGGGTACAGCAAGAGAAGAAAAAAGGACATAAAAAGCAGGAAGCCTGCCAGACAATCAGTGGACCACTGGATGATAGAGGCTCTGAAAGAGAACTCCCAGAAGACAAGGCCATTGCAGAGAAGCTAAATGAATTCTTTGCATTGTTTTTCACTGAGGAGGATGTGAGTGAGATTCCAACACCTGAGCCATTCTTTTTAGGTGACAAATCTGAAGAACTGTCCCAGACAGAGGAGTCAATAGAGGAGATTTTGAGCAAACTGATACATTAAACAGAAATAAGTCACCAGGACCAGATGGTATTCGCCCAAGAGTTCTGAAGGAACTCAAATATGAAATTGCAGCACTACTAACTATATGTCACCTATTGCTTAAATCAGCTTCTGTACCAGAAGATAGCTAATGTAACACCAGTTCTTTGAGGCGGGTCAACAAACACAGGGACAAGGGTGATCCAGTGGATATAGTGGACTTGGACTTTCAGAAAGCCTTTGACAAAGTCTCTCACCAAAGGCTCTTTAATTAGCCATGGGATAAGAGGGAAGGTCCTTTCATGGATCAGTAACTGGCTAAAAGACAGGAAACAAAGGGTAGGAATAAATGGTCAGCTTTCAGAATGGAGAAAGGTAAATAGCGGTGTTCCCCAGGAATCCCTATGGGGACCAGTGTTGTTCAGTTTATGATCTGGAAAAAGGGGTAAACAATGAGGTTGCAAAGTTTGCAGATGATACAAAATTACTCAAGATACTTAAGTCCAAAGCAGACTGCAAAAAGTTACAAAGCATCCTCACAAAACTAGGTGACTGGGCAACAAAATTAGAGATGAAATTCAGTGTACATAAATGCAAAGTAATGTGTATTGGAAAACATAATCCCAACTATTCATACAATTAGCTATTACCACTTAAGAAAGACATTGTGGAGTCATTGTGGATCGTTCTCTGAACACATCCACTCAATATGCAGCAAGGGTCAAAAAAGCTAACAGAATGTTAGGAACCATTAGGAAAGGGACAGATAATAGGACAGTAAATATCATAACGCCACTATCTTAATCCATGTTCTGCCCATACCTTGAGCTGCCTGCAGTTTTCACCCCATATCCACAAAAGATATGCTAGAATTGGAAAAGGTACAGAGAATGGCAACAAATATGGTTAGGGGTATGGCCGGCTTCCATATGAGAAGAGATTTAAAAGACTGGGTCTATTCATCTTAGCAACAAGATGATAAATGGGGTGAGGGGGAATATAATAGAGATCTATAAAATCATGAATGGCGTTGAGAAAGTGAAAGTGTTATTTACGCCTTCACATAACACAAGAACCAGCGGTCACCCAATGTAATTAATAAGCAGCAAGTTTACAACAAACAAAAGAAAGTACTTCTTCACACAACTCAGAGTCAACCTGTGGAATTTGTCAGGGATGTTGTGAAATCGGAAACTGTAACGAGATTAAAAAAAATTAAATAACTTCATGGAGGATAGGGCTGTCAATGGCTATCAGGGAAACCCGTCAGGGATGTAGCCCTAAGCCTCTGACTGCCATAAACAGGGACTGCCGGCCAGCCTGATATGGCTGACTTGAGAATTGCCCTGTTCTGTTCATTCCCTCAGCAGCATCTGGCATGGCCACTGTTGGAAGACAGGATACTGGGCTAGCTAGACCACTGGTCTGACCCCCGTATGGCTATTCTTGTGTATCTACAGGGTTCAGGCCAGTTGGTGCTCGTGGTGGCTAGCCTGTGCCTCTGCTACCGCTGCTCATGCTACCACTAGGTCACCTATGTCTATGATCACTGGGGATCGCACCTCTAGCTCATAGTGTAAGCATAGCCTGAGATAAATACCTTGCATACCAATTTTGCCACTCATAGCCACTTCTTAACAACAACATATACCTCAATAAACTTGAAGACACTATTTCTAGGTGTTAAAGCTAAAGCACCAGCAGCTGAACATATGCATACCCTTGGAACCCACAAATTAGTGCAAGAAAAGTGGACATTTTAATTTCCCTTAAGGAGCACATTGGTTACACTCACTTAGGCATTTTGCACTTGAAAACAGAACAGTCTTTTTCTCCAGTGAAAAGATCAGAAATGAAAGCATCAGAAATGGCATTGAGAATTTACTCCTTCTGACAAGCAACTCTGTGATGTTAGTTAAAAAGTTGGTGTGGAGACAGCTATGGCTGTGCCAGATATTTAAAAGGACAATAATATGAACAGGAAGTATTTTTTAATGTTCTTGTGTACAAACTTTTGAAAACAATATTTCATATCTATATTGTAAGTGGAGAGCAATATGCACCATTGGCAAAAATAGCTCTCAGAGGCCATGAAATATGACTTATTTTTGATAGCTAGAAGTGTGATGTAGCCATATCTGTTAAACATGAAAAAAGGTGGATATTTTGTACAGCAAAAGTGGAAATAATTTAAAAAAAAATTTGAACAGAGGGTATGGACATTGTAATAACCCATAATACAATTAGAGATCAGGTCTCTAAGGTGCCACTAGTACTCCTTTTCTTTTAGAGATCATGTGTGTTTAACTTTTTTAACTTCTTTCAAGGGGAGTCGATACCAGATTTTTTTCAACACTAGTACACTCTGATGTCAACAAAGCCATAAACTCCTGACTCTGCACTCCTTATTCAGATGAAACTTTGAGTTTTGTCTTTAAAAGTGTAGGCTTGGGCCCAGGTTGAATAGATATGGGTTCAAACCAAAAGGTGCATATCCCAAACTATAGGAAAGTCATAGTCTATATTAGGACCAGAGTTTTGCAGCTTGAAAACATTAGTAATAATTATTAGGGTTTGCTTGTTATGTAGCATTTCCTTATAGAAGACAACACTGTAAATGCAATTATAAATCATAGGCATATTTATGAGATAATATGGAGTGAGGGCAACTAGCATATTAAACTGTACTTGTCCCCCAAATGCACAGAGTAAGTACAAGGTGAAGTTAAAATAAACTGGTGATAAACTAGAACTACATGTAGGGAATTTATCATTTTCTAGCAGAATCCTTGCTCAGGCTGATAAATGGCATTGTTTTTGCATTGCAGGCCCTTTTCACCACGATAAACTCATTGAAAGGATCCCAATTCCATGATAAAGAAATTTAGGCAGAAATGAGGAGCAGTTGCTAGTTAGCATGGTGTGCTGTAGAATTTGATGAATGAAAAGGAAGTCAGTTGTGGCAGAGTGCCAGAAAGTGGAGGCACAAATCCACTTGGCTGAAGCAGAGTGTAGCTGATTTGACATCCTGAAAACATTGTGTATTCTAATACGGTGAGAGGACCTTCTGAAGCCTTTTACAAAGCCCTGGATTTGTTTGGTTTTTTACATGTAAGGGCACGTACCTAGTGCACAGGGTGTCATTTCAAACAGTCAGTTTAGAAATCCAATCAGTAGACTGTAAAATACATTAAGGAAGAAGAAAAACCACTGGATAATCCCTTCAGTTAAAACCTTCATTGTAGCAGTGTTCGGATTTAAGAATGTGCATGCGTGTTTGTGCATGCATATGCACATATATGGAAAGAAAAATGAACACACTTTTCTTTTTCCATAAAGGATCAGACTAATATTTGGTTTTCAAATAGTATAAGGACACACAAGTAATGTCTGTATAGGGGAACTGTAGAGGTTTGGGATGCATACGGATTACTTTTATAAATTAAAATATAGCCTTTAATCATCTATCATAATTCACTTCAGTTTTTGTTTTATTTAAACTAGTTCCATATTAAATGGGCCTAAGAAGCAGGGTTTGGTGTGTATTTAGGTTTAGGCTACAGTTCACGTTTAGGATTAGAGGTCAAATTAGGCTTAAGGGTTTGGTTTAGATTTGATGGCACTGAGATATGAATTCTCACAAAAATTCAAACCAAAACGGTGGAAATCACATGAGATTAGCTGTTCTCATGCAGTTTGTTGCAGTCTTGGTCCAAATATTCTGCGAACTTGTTCTCACAAAATGTTGATCATATCTGAATTGGAGTTGGAGAACAAGCTTCTTCTGGTTCTGGATCAGCCCCTGAATAAAATGGTGGTATTACTATTAGTAATATTACACTAGTGCCCAGACTCTAACTGAAATGAGGGCCCCATTGTGTTGGGCACTGTGTATATGTAACACTGACTGAGCCCGGTCGTCGGCAGGCAGGATCGAATCAGGGAACTCTTGAGCTTAGTGTGTGAGCCTCTACAGCATGAGCTAAAGGGCTTTTAGCTCATGCACTAAGGTCCAGAGAGCCCCGGTTCGATCCTGCCCGACGACGACAGGGGTCTGTCGGCATTACATATACACATAGTTAAAAATACAATCCCTGTCCTCAAGTGCTTAAAGTTTAAATTGAAAAGGCAGGTGATAGAAAAAGTATTATCACCAATGAACTGAAGCACAAAAGACATGACAGGCCCAATCCTGCAACGATTCAGATATAAACGTAAGAACACACTTAACATTACACACTGTGATTAGTCTAATTGAAGTCAATGGTTCTAAACACAGGGTGAAATCCTGGCCCTATTCAGATTAATGGGAGTTTTACTAGTGAGTTCAGTGGAATCAGGATTTCACTCACATTTTGTAAAATTAAGAATGTGTATGCATCTTTGAAAAATCTGGGCCTAGGTCATTTGCCCAAGGTTACACAGGAGGTCTGTGGTTGAACTGGTGTTTTAACCCCTCTTGAGTCCCAGTTCAGTGTTTTAACCACATGACCTTGGCAGGGCTGGGTTTAAATACAGAAATCTAAATGTTGAAGGTGTCCAGATTCAAGGTTTGGACCATTTCTATTCCATACTCATGCCACAACCTATTCTAAAGGTCCTGACATTAAAAGAGAAATATACCAGGGTCCCTTCTTAAAATTTACACTGCAGCTAATTGCTGTTAGCATACTGCAGTTTGCACTGGATATTAAAACTAAGTTGTACCATAAATTATACATTAACGAATTCTGTTGCTTCAAAGCATGAAATAGTCTTCTGAAGATAAATGGTTTTTACCAAAACATTTTTCAATGTACTTACGAGTTTCTGAGGCTGGAAGATTAGAAATGTGTTCTCTATTTAAATGGTGTAAATATTTCCATTTTTCAAACTGTTCCAGACATTCACAAATAGCTATTAACAAATTAGAAAATAACACAGCAATTGGCAATGCAAAGTTTAAAACAAAAGCAATAGATAGGTAGACACAATTGTTTGGACATCATTACTGGAACCAAATATGCCCCCATAGGATGGCAGATGTCAAAAGTCTCTCTCTTCCTTCCCCATTATACCTCCTAGTGGTAATAAAGCTCAAACTAATAAAATTAATTCAGACTACAGCTGTGCAAAAAACAGCTAACCAAAATAAATAATAATTTGGGGTCAACCCAAAGTGGGGTTTGTGTATGTGGGGGGTGAGGGAGGTGAACTGAAAAAAAAATCATTTCAGGTTGAACAAAATGTTTTATTTCAAAAGGAGATTAAAAAAAAAAACAATGAAACCAGAGAAGATGTTTGAAAAGTGTTGAAACACAGCAATTTTTTTGATTCGCTTGTTCATTTTTGGTTTTTGGCCTCCAGATTTCAGTGAAATTGACACGGATTTGTAAAACATTTTGGTTGACTCAATTTGGCAATTTTTTTGGTGGGGAAAAAAATTCATCCAAAAAATTCTCCCAGTACTAATTGGGAATGATAAGAAAACAATATTCTGGAACAAAGATTGTTCCTCTGAAATAATTATATAAATATTTGTACACCCTTTATTATCAATATGATGTCCAACCTCACCTGCATCTTATATTGATTGTATCAGAGCTGATAAACTCAGATACACTGTAACCCCTGACCGGAGATGGCGCATGAGGCACCAAGTTGCTAATTCTGAGCATTATGTCGTGAATTATGATTACAGAGATTCACTCGGATATGCTGTATTTAGAGTGTGGGCAAGATCCTCAGCTGATGAAAATCATTACACCAGCTGAGGATCTGGCCCTGTGTGTTTGTTATGGAAGGCACACAACCAAAATCTATCCCTGTCCCTAGTTTTCTACATTTTAAAAAAACCCATACCCCAATGAGGTCCCATTCTTAGATAACACTACACAATGTAATAATTGAAGGACTACTAAACAGTTGGAACTGCTCCTTCAAGGACAGCCACGGCTTACTTATTTAATGGAGGGGATAAAAACAGGGATTATATTAAAAACTCTACTGTTAAAACAAGTAATGTATTCAAAATAATGCCCCAAGTTCTAATAGTTTTGTGGTAACTGAAACTATGTTGTGGGTCAGTAAGACCTAGTGTCTGGAGGACTTAAAGGAACTGACTTTGGAAACTTGGTCAGAAATGGGCAAACTAAGAAAACACCTCAAATATTTTGTCCCCCAAAAGTACATAGACAAATGAAAAAGTCTAAAACAATTTGTCTCAAACCAACTAGATATGGCTAAGAAGGAGCAAAACTCTCAAAAGCATTGCACTCTACCAACAGTTTGCAGGTCAGAAAGCTGCATGATGGTAGTAAAATATCAGAGGCTTATTAAAATCACTTTTTTTTATTGCAGTAGTACCTAGAGAATCCAATAAACAAATACAAAAGTCTCTGCGCTGGACAGCTTAGAACCTAAGGTATGTCTATGCTACATGCTTCTTTTGGCAGCATGTAAAGTACATACCAGCATAGCCCGGACTAGTACAAGCATCAATATAAGTGACAACTGGGACGCATGCTTTAGGTAAAGACATGACTACAGGGGTGGGTATGTATGTATGTATGTGAGTATATACCGTACATGCTTTCTGTGCCTCCTTGTTTACACAGCTGTTTTCAGTCGTGTAGTGTCCCACTGTCTCCCTGCCACTGGAGTCTTTACCCTCCACAGGAAAAAAAGACACCCCCATTCGGAAAGCCTCTGGCAGGGGATAGGCAGAGGGGAAAGTATCGGAGGGGTAGCCATGTTAGTCTGTATCCACAAAAACAACGAGAAGTCCAGTGGCACCTTAAAGACTAACAGATTTATTTGGGCATAAGTTTTCATGGGTAAATAACCCACTTCTTCAGATGCATGGAGTGAAAATTACAGATAGAGGCATAAATATATATTGGCACATGACGAGAAGGGAATTACCTTACAAGTGGAGAACCAATGTTGAAGGCCAATTCAGTCAGGGTGGATGTGGTCCACTCCCAATAATTGATAAGGAGATGTCAGTACCAAGAGAAGGAAAATTGCTTTTGTAGTGAGCCAGCCACTCCCAGTCCCTATTCAAGCCCCACTCCCAGTCCCTATTCAAGCCCAAACTGACAGTGTTAAGGTTGCAAATGAATTTTAGTTTTGCAGTTTCTCTTTGAAGTCTGTTTTTGAAGGTTTTTTTGTTGAAGGATGTCCACTTTTAAATCTGTTATTGAATGTCCAGGGAGACTGAAGTGTTCTCCTTCTGCTTTTGTATGTTACCATTCCTGCTACCTAATTTGTGTCCATTTATCCTTTTACATAGAGGCTGTCCGGTTTGGCCAATGTACATGGCAGAGGGGCATTGTTGGCACATGATGGCATATATCACATTAGTAGATGTGCAGGTGAATGAGCCTCTGATGGTGTGGCTGGTGTGTTAGGGTCCTATGATGGTGTTGCTAGAGGAGATATGGGGACAGAGTAGCCAATGGGGTTTGTTACAGGGATTCGTTCCTGGTTTAGTGTTTCTGTGGTGTGGTGTGTAGTTGCTGGTGAATATTTTCTTCAGGTTGGGGGGCTGTCTATAAGCGAGGATTGGCCTGCCTCCCAAGGCCTGTGAGAGTGGGGGATCATTTTCCAGGATAGGTTGTAGATAATTGATGATGCACTGGAGAGGTTTTAGCTGGGGGGCTGTATGTGATGGCCAGTGGCGTTCTATTATTTTCCTTGTTGGGCCTATCCTATAGTAGGTGACTTCTGGGTAGCCATCTCGCTCTGTCAGTCTGTTTCCTCACTTCCCCAGGTGGGTATTGTAGTTTTAAGAATGCGTGATAATAACAGATTTAAAAGTAGCCATTCTAAAGTGTTGCTGATATTTTTCAGAGTGACAGCTGTGTTAGTCTGTATTTGCAAAAAGAAAAGGAGTACTTGTGGCACCTTAGAGACTAACACATTTATTTGAGCATAAGCTTTCGTGAGCTACAGCTTATGCTCAAATAAATTTGTTAGTTTCTAAGGTGCCACAAGTACTCCTTTTCTTTTTGCTGATATTTTTGAAATGGCTTGTTTTATTTATTTCTAGACACCGGCTTAGCTTTTCAAAGACTTCAACAGTTCAGTCAACAGCAGGTAATGGACCACCCACCATGATTCCTAAAGTTATCACCTTCTCACTCACCTCTGAGAACCCCTGGCCAAGCAGTTCAAATATATCTTTTGGCTTTTAGATTAAGTATCCTGCAGAAAGTTCAAAAGCTTATTGACCTTATTGCTCCCTGCTGTTAATAGCTCTGAAACTTTATTTATAAAAATATTCAGGCAGTCAGGAATGTTTCAGACATATGAAAGATATGAAGGAAGTATTGCTTAAAAAGGAGTAACTTTCATTCTTTGAAACAACTGTTTTACATCAAACACTACAGCTTATTCTCATGTGGGAGGGGATTTTTCTGCATACTTCCTTTTTAGCAATTTGGGGGAAAGGATTTATTTTAATAAGTTTTGCCCAACCACCACAATAGTGGAGCACCAATCTCGATTGGGACCTCGGAACACTAATGTGATACAAATAATCAGGGCTGTCAGGTGATAAAAAAAAGTAATCACAATTAATCACGCAATTAAAAAAATTAATCGTGATTAATCGCACTGTTAAACAATAATAGAATACCATTTATTTAAATATTTTTGGATTTTTTCTACATTTTCAAATATATCGATTTCAATTACAACACAGAATGCGAAGTGTACAGTGCTCACTTTATATTTATTTTTTCTTGCAAGTATTTGCACTGTAAAAAAACAAAAGAATAGTATTTTTCAATTCACGTCATACAAGTACTGTAGTGCAATCTCTTTATCATGAAAGTAGAACTTACATATGTCGAATTATGTACATAAAATAACTGCATTCAAAAATAAAACAATGTAAAACTTTAGAGCCTGCAAGTCCACTCTTTACTTCTTGTTCAGACAAAAAAGTTTGTTTACATTTGCAGGAGATAATGCTGCCTGCTTCTTGTTTACAATGTCACCTGAAAATGAGAACAGGTGTTCTCATGGCACTGTTGTAGCCAGCGTCGCAAGATATTTATGTGCCAGATGAGCTAAAAATTCTTATGTCCCGTCATTCTTCAACCACCAATCCAGCGGACATACGTCCATGCTAATGATGGGTTCTGCTCAATAACAATTCAAAGCAGTGCGGACCGACGCATGTTCATTTTCATTATCTGAGTCAGATGCCACCAGCAGAAGGTTGATTTTCTTTTTTGATGATTTGGGTTCTGTAGTTTCCTCTTTGGAATGTTGCTCTTTTAAGACTTTTGAAAGCATGTTGCACACCTCATCCTTCTCAGATTTTGGAAGGCACTTCAGATTCTTAAACCTTGGGTCGAGTGCTGTAGCTTTTTTTCAAAATCTCACATTGGTACCTTCTTTGTGTTTTGTCAAATCTGCAGTGAAAGTGTTCTTAAAATGAACATGTGCTGGGTCATCATCCGAGACTGCTATAATATGAAATATATGGCAGAATGTAAGTAAAACAGAGCAGGGGACATAAAATTCTCCCCCAAGGAGTTCAGTCACACATTTAATTAACACATTATTATTTTAATGAGCGCCATCAGCCTGGAAGCATGTCTTCTGGAATGCTGGCTGAAGAATGAAGGGGCATACAAATGTTTAGCATATCTGGCACATAAATATCTCGCAGTGCTGGCTACAAAAGTGCCATGCAAATGCCTGTTCTCACTTTCTGTTGACATTGTAAATAAGAAGAAAGCAGCATTATCTCCTCTAAATGTAAACAAACTTGTCTGTCTTAGTGATTGGCTGAACAAGAAGTAGGACTGCGTGGACTTGTAGGACTTGAAGTTTTACATTGGTTTGTTTTTGAGTGCAGTTATGTAACAAAAAGTCTACATTTGTAATTTGCACTTTCACAACACAGAGATTGCACTATGAGGAGAACTGAAAAATACTATTTCTTTTGTTTATCTTTCACAGTGCAAATATTTGTAATCAAGAATAATATACACTTTGATTTCAATTACAAAACAGAAAACAATATATATAAAATGTAGAAAAACATCCAAAATATTTAATAAATTTCAATTGGTAGTCTATTATTTAACAGTGCAATTAATCATGATTAATTGTGTTTAAGTTTTTTAATCACGATTAATTTTTTTGAGTTAATCGCGTGAGTTAACTTTGATTAATTGACTGCCTTACAAATAATATTAAATATATTAAGACAAGAATATACAATGAAGATCACAGAGGGAGAATAAAGGGTATGTATCCACAGATCTGAGCCCATCACGTGGTTTTGGTTGTAGGTCAGATTCAAAATCAGAAAAGGCTTATATCCCAGTTTTGATTCAGACCTCAAAAGCCTAATCTAAAGCTAGGCTGGCTATAAACACACTTTTGTGTTGCCATATCTTGCAAAATTCTTAAATCTTGAAGGGGTGATGAAAGCAGGTATAAGAAAAATTACCTTATTTTTCCAATGTTCAATTTACTAGTATCTTTAAAATTGATTTGTTCATTTAAAATGTACTATACACAGAATAAGAAATTGGACTTTGCTGTATGGATAAGTGAAAAAAACTCTGAGGATTCTTTGAATTAGTGCTCAGCTTTATTTCATGCTACAAACAAATATATAAACAGTGGAATGACTCACTTCAGGTGAACAACAAATACTGCTGCTTTCAGGTTTATTGACTGCAATGGGCCATATACTATGTGTTTTCTATGGCTCTGTTCGTTGATAGGATTATATTCTTCCAGTTTAACTGGATCATTTCCATAGTCATCCTTTGCTCTTCCTGCACTGCTGTAGGGAATTTGACAAGCTGTTTTATATGCCAGGATTTTGTAGAAAAAGCACAGCGCAAAGGGCAGGGCAATGTCATTGCATAGTAAGAATAGTCCACATAATCTCAGCTAATGGTTGACAACCTAACACTCTAAAAGTCATTTAATTCTTCATGGCAGAAATAAATATTTTTCCAGTAACAAAATACACTCTGTGTTTAATGCAAAACCCCTATAGGTCCACATTTCCAAATCTGTGTATCTATGTTTAGACATCTAAATCCACATGTTACATGCAAATAAGTGGCCTGATTTTAACAAGAACTTTGAGAGCTCCACACCTAAACGGTGACTTTGAAGTCAATGCCAAAATTCCCAAATTGGGTCCAAGGAAGAGTTTCCATTGTGCAAGCTGAGTATGGGCCTGATCTAAAACCTACTGACTACAGAGGGCTTTGAGGCCAGCCCTGTATAACTCTCACAACTTTTCTAAATCAAAAGAACTCATTTCAGTGACACCAGTTCTCTCAGAGGACTATGTCCTAGCCAAGTTCTGAACTTCAGTTATCTTTAACTCCTGCCATGTTTAAAAAGTATGGTGAGATTATTTTACATATATATTATTTTTAAACAATGAGACTTCTTTTCACTCACACCACCAAAATTGATTAAATGTTGTTGTTTTTTTAAATTAAACTTTGCAGAAATATTCCTCTTCAAGTCAGAGTGAAACATTTCAAATTAAACGGTGAATGTTTTGGAAACATCAATGCAGCTGAAACCAGGAGGTCATGACAGACTCAATGTGCCTGACTGCAAACTCTGTGGATTAATTAGTTCATCAAACTTTGATTTTTACTAGCTTAATTATAGTGGGAACCAGCAGCCTTATGGCATCATATTTAGTGACTCAGGCCCAGAATTTGGGTGTATTTTTTTTTAGATAAATTATTTATAATCTCATTTCCTTTTGTTCTGGGATTCTGAACTATACATGATCCACAAAACAAAAAAGCACAGCAGATAAAAGGAGTGAGTTATTTCTAGCTATTTATCTATATTTAGGGTGTAGCTAAAGAATTTTCAGTGTAGGAACCCAAACATGTAGGACAGTACATACTGCTGCATGTCTGATTCTTCATCTCTATTCCAAACTGCTTATTTGACTGACAGGATGATAGATTTTCTATTTCTGTCAAGAACACATTGTCCAGAGACTAAATCTCTGAACAATTAAATGGGAAGTTTGACTGTGAAATTAAAACTTTTGTTAAAATTGTGCAGTTCTTCCATTTTTAAAAATCTGCACCTGTAAAATTAAAAATCTAAAGTATTTACTAAAGAGAGCACTTTGAGAAATGCAGCCAGCCCCTTTTCTTTTATAGAAACAGATGTGAAAATCAATTTTTGTTCACTGTTTTCCGCGTAGAAGGCAAGCATCTGGGCCCAGTGATGTTGATGCTTAGATACCAAAGTGACAAGTATCTTATGAATATCCAAAATAGATGCACAGATGGAGGATAGGACTTTGGTTATTCATTTACACTAGAGCCACAATACTTAACATGTGGCTTTTGAACTAATGTGGTGCATATGTTTGGTGCTCAAGAAACTGACGGATGATCATAAGTGATAGAATCTGTCAGACACAGTACAGCTTCCCCACAGATCTCTAGCAAGGCACCTCATTTCTACTGAAAACCTTTTCAGATTATCTTCTGGATTTATATTATGCAAAAGAATCTACAAGGGAACAGATCAAGGCAACTAATTAGAATTAAGGTTTCCATAAGTGAAAGTCTAATCCATTAGCTTGATACACTGCCTACTATTTTTCTATAGTGCATTTCTTTTTAGGGTACAGCGGCTTTACACGTAATTATCATGACATGCACCTGTTTCACTGGAACTCTGCTTGGCCTGCCTTATGCTCAGTGGGAAACAGGTTTTTCCCTTAAAGAGGGAAACTATATATTGGATTTATCTATTTTAGATCAAAAGCCAGAATTTTGAAATATGAACAAACTGGAGTTTCATAATGAACTTGCAGGCAGTCTGGGGAATTCTAATAATCAAGTCTGGATATTCTGAATATATGAATTGAAATCTGCAGTTCAGCTTTGGAGTGGAAAGGGCTGCTTCTGGCAAATTCCTAAATGTAAAATGGTATTTGGTGACATTTTTGAATGTATTTAAGGTCATTAAGAAAGGGAATCTAAAGTGGGTCTGGCTATGGTAGTTCATAATCATGGTTTATAGCCTTAATGATTCATAATTATTCGGTTATGATTATTAATTTATATTGGAGTGGAACCTAGAGGCTACAACCAAGTCAGGTCACATTGTGCAATACAGTGTACAGACACAGGGCTTGGCTCCATAGTGAGGTAATGTGCACTAGGGGTGCGTGATGTCTAAAACACACTATGGTTTTGTGCATTAACTGGTCCATGTAGACCCTGCTAGTGTGCACTAAATGTTCCTTAGTGTGCTTTAATGAACAAAAGGACTATCTGAGCACTGCACTAATACTGAAACTCTTAAGTTTTCAAACATTGGTCTATAAAACGCTGCTAATGAGCCTGCCCTAATTTTGCCCGCTGTTTACTTCCACTATTTCTTATAATTTTATTTAGCATTCTAGGATTTTTCTAAGATATGTTTTTGTATTCCATACACAAGTTTGTATTATGCACTTTGACATTTCATGTCTGAGTAATAATTCATTTACTTTCTAAATAATTCTTATGGTACTAAGACAATTCCCGGTCTCATGGTAGTTTGGTATCTTCACTGCACATATCTTCGCTTACACAATCACTTTTACCAGGGCCTTTTTATTGTGTGCTCTATACACTCACATAAGTGGGGCCTTTGGTCTGGACAATATCAAAAGAAGAGCAGACGAAAAGTTCGTGTCATATTCTACAAGCTTCAATTCAATATCTAATTGGCCCAGATCACCATGATGATTATTCTCCCACTCAAAATCTAAATTCTCCATCGTGTGTCAAAAAGTTGTTCTCACCATTGCCTACCAGTGCTCTCTTGATATTCTGTATATTTTTTTCCATTGACTACCAACATGTGGGGAGAGTAGGGACTCTGCATAGACAAAAATATACTAGTTTTTATATTAGTCTACAGTTACCTCTTCCAATTTTTCTCCAGCATCTAGTAAAGATGCTACAAATATAGCATAGCTTCTTGGACTGTCGAATTAATCCTTTACATACCACTGCTTCATGAAGCATCAGTGTCTTGGCAATGGAAATTTCCATATTTGTTTTCATGTTTTAAGCTGTTAGATGATGAAGAGCCACTATCTGATCATTACAGTGGTCAGAAGTGGTGCTAGAAAAGTATATTATTTTTCCTACCACATGTACACTATAAATTGCACATGATATAACTGTAACAATATGAAGGATTTAAATAAACCTCAGATTTCACCATTACAAGCAAATAGTCCTTTACTGTGGTGCATTAGCCTTTCCTGTTTATTTACCGGAGCTGGTATCTTATGTATTCTTTCCCTCACCATCATTAGTGAAGTAGCCATTGTTCACTGATTTTCTCCGATAAAGTTATCAATGTTACCAGTGAAAATTGGTAATTTTTTTTATTAAA
Organism: Lepidochelys kempii; assembly: GCF_965140285.1. NCBI lineage: Eukaryota > Metazoa > Chordata > Testudines > Cheloniidae > Lepidochelys > Lepidochelys kempii. The sequence continues at coordinate 60,516,279 of NC_136387.1, read as the reverse complement.
GTGGTTACACAAAACACGGAAGGAAAGCTCCCTTTATATTGGGATGACAGAACTGAAGAAATGGTCATTGCAGATAATGTATGTGAATTGAATACAGTTTTTTTATTTGTATACAATAAATAAAATATGTTTTTCTGAAGTTGTGTTGTATGCTATTTGGAATGAAGACAATAGAGTAATTTAAGTATAAAATTTCCTTGGCAATCTCTTACCAATGTGTTTCAAAACTGAAATAATAAAAATGTGCAAAGTAATTTTGCAGGGACAAATTGCTGAAAATGACAGTAATAGATGAATCAAGGGGTTTTACACTGACATCTATATATTTTCGGAACACAATGTATATCTAGCTGTGCATACTCACTGGGAAATAAAGGCTTATTCTCTTTACTTTAAATTATCTGCTTAGGTTTCTGAAAACAACAGTTTACTAGATTTACAGTTTACTGCTTGACCAGAAGTGGTGTGAGGTATGTATCTTTAAGGGCCTTACTCAAAGCAGACTGAATGAAATTCACCCTTGTGCAGAGTATCAGTACAAGGCTTAGGTGCCACTCCATAAGTCCCATGATTTATGGTTGGGATTCACCCCTGCGCAGAGGACCAGCACAACACTGGTGCACCAGTTCATTATCATCTGTGGGATGTGCATGAGACTTATGGCATGGTGCCTAGCCTTGTACTGGTTAGATAATGGGTGTCCTTACAAATCAGCGAATGGGTCAGTGAACCGCAGTTTAGTGGGGTCACATCCAAGGAGGAATTTAAATAGCTAAATTGTTTGCTATTTATCTCTGATCCAGTACTAATCTTCTGAGTACAGAAGACTGTCAGAGTGGAGAGATTACAATGGCCAATTAGACCCCCAGCAGAAAGGTTGGCATATTCCCAGTAAAGTTATTGAGATCAGTGATTATGCATGGAATTTCATCTGTCATGAAATTATTTTTTATTTTCAATATGGGGGAAAACATTTCCATCTTAGATAACTTCGTGGGGGTAACTGAAATAATGATCCTTCAAGGACAACTACCATGCATGGATTTTTCACCTTATCTGGCTCTCCAGGATAATGCATGTCATGCTGTCTCGAGTGCCTCATTTTCAGGAGTATGGCAGACTGTCAAAAGCAGGGCAGACACCCCAAACTAGTGGTATGTTCTATCATTAGATCTCACCAACCAAGTCCCAAATGTGGACTCTCAAAGTACTACAATAGTAATCACAGATAGTCCCCTTCGATCAGTAGTGGGCAACCTGCGACCCATCAGGGTAATCCACTGGCGGTCCGTGAGACAGTTTGTTTACATTGACCATCCTCAGGCACGGCCACCCGCAGCTCCCAGTGGCCGCGGTTCACCATTCCCGGCCAATGGGAACTGCAGGAAGCAATGCGGGACACAGGGATGTGCCGGCCTGTCACTCACCCAGGTCAAATTGCAACATAGATCTCACACCAAAGACAAGGCTGGTAGTCAGTTCTCTAGTTAGCTAACTAAAGTTTTATTAGACACACACACGTAAAAATCTATAATTCCAAATGGTAGCATAATGTAGTAAGCTGCCAGTTTCCCAAAAAAATCTCTCAGGGCTACCCTGAATAACTATCTTCTCATTCAGTCATTCTGCCCTGTTAGAATCCAAAAGATTCAGAGATGCAGGATCTTTCCCTGAATCTATCCTTTTAGCTTCTTCTCACAGAAAGCAAACTGACAGGTGACCACCCACATGGACTCTCTCTTTGGTTGAGAGAGGGGAGCTCATTTAGAGCCATTGATCATCCCAGACAGCACACAGTTTCTCTCCAGCATGGATTGCATCTCGACTGTTAGCATCTGAGGAGCTCTCTCTGCCAGAATCTCAGATTTTAATAAAATCAGGCTTCAACTTTTGAACACTTGCAAAGTAGATAAAGTAACATAAGAACCAAGTTGAACCTCTATTCAAAGCTTGACTCAGACCTAAACTTAAAAAGCTTTCATGATGAAAAAGTAGAATCAGTGTGATACTAGGAAAGCTGTTCTCATGTTCTCTCTAATGCAGGTGAAACTAGAAAGTAGAGAAAATCAAGTGGCAGGAAGGGAGCCTGGTCTTGTGAACTCCCATGCCAAATTTCAGAAAAAAATATATATGGAGAAGTATGGCCTGTTGGTCTTACCTGAATTCTGTTGGTCTTACCTGAATTTCAGTGGGGACATTAGTAAGTACTAGAATCAGTAGCAAGTGTTTGCAGACTTGGGTCCTGTGTTGAACACGGATATTCTATCAACTGTGTGTGCAAGTGATTCTGCATGCAAAATTGCATGTGTGGACACACACACTCAAAGGCTCAGTTAAGACCCTTTTGTAAATGTGGCCCAGTGTACATATAAATTACTCCAGAAATAATGGCATGCAAATGGAGAGCTCTAACAAGTACACATAAAGGAAGAATATTCTTTTAGTATCTACAATGTTTTCATGACCTGGATGATAGTTTTCTCAACCAAACATAGATCACTTAATTCTTTTGTATCTAAATTAACCAATATGCCTTTCAGGATGAAACCTGGAGGACAAACTTGTTTGAATTTGGTGATGTAAAATAGAAATGACACAATGTCAATTTGCTCTTATGCCCCACTTAAGAATTAAGGAGTCAATTAAACAAGATGATATTGATTTCATTTTGATATCAAGACAGCATTCAGCTTACTTCATTTAATTGTTATAAAAACAATCAGAACAAGAAACGCTGTCCAAACTTCCCATGCTGGGCACTGTATACTTTTTCTATCCTGCAATAATGACTCTCTCTGAACTTCTTGACTGGATAAATTGGCTTGAAGCAAATCACTGACAATATTTGTTCATGTGGTATAATCATATTAAAACATCTAATGAAAAGAATGATTATGTGAGCTGCACAAGAAAGAGTCTGGGTAAATTTTATTAACCGAGTCCATACTTCCTAAATGTTAAAGCTTTATTCCATATTACTGTTTATTGAGTCAGTTTTATATTTTTTTTTTCAGTTCAGGGTAAATTCAGCCCTCTTCACAGAAACTCTGAGTAATTAATAGCGGACTTTGTGCCTACAACTAAGCATGGCTGTGTGGGATGGAATTTGCATATCCAAACTCAAACACAGGAGATAGCACAAGCCCCTGTTTGACAGTTATTTGCTTTATGGACTAAATAATATCCAATACCCTTCTGGACCACTGGGTGTGTATTGTCGTGGATCCTGTTGCTAGTTGCAAAGTCTGACCCCAATGCTATTTCTCCTTTTGCACTCGCCTATTAGAGCTGGCACTTGGCCCTCCCTATGGAGCATCAGCAGGTGAACTAGAGATGCTCCTGCAAGGCTGTTGAAACTGTCGCTGTCTCTGCACTGTGTAGTTTAAGTGATGCAGAGGGCCCTCTCTTAGAGCTCTTCACCAGGAGAAATTTTACCCCAAAAGACTACCATAGATCAGCAGCATTTCACCAGATTATCAGGGAACATCATTTTCTTTATGTGCAGCACTAAATAATCAGTACACCCTTGCTCTTTTCCCTGCCTTCTTTCAGTGTGCCATTATTTTGTCCAGTGTTATTTATGTATGTCTTTCGATCCATGTGTTTTTATTTAGCATAGGGCTTTACTGCTAAATTTGACCAGTGAGACTGGTAGAATAAGTAGTTCTTTGGCAAAGTGTCAGTACAAATGATTTCTATTGTGTAATAGTATAAATATGCATGTAATTATTGCTTCACTTTATCACTGATTTTTTTCCATCAGACTTGGGTTTATTCTAGTTGTGTTTCTGATCACCTTTAAATATATGAAGTCTCAAAATTAAAGTGTATATCTGTATTTTTTTAAAGGGAAAAGGGTTCCAAGCCAATGCACTGATCTGAGCTTTTCCTTTTGATAACAATATTTGGAGGATAGTTTCTCATTTTATGAGGAATTATTTTTCCTGTTTATGATGAGATATGTAGGAAGTAAAGGCTGTTGTAATGCTGTAGGGAAGCAGAAAGGGCATTCATTGAAGGATGAGCTATACTGATATGAGATGTCCAACACACCGAGCTACATACAACAATCTTCAGAAGTTCAAGAGCCACAAGACACTCATAAACTTTACACATGCATTTTTAAAAATAGTAACATCCTACTTACTGTATCACAGCTAATTACTACTAAAGATAGAGGCCTTGTGGGTCTCCATCCTGGTTGTAAGTCTTTGGAAATATGGTTGATATGTTGTCAAGGCAGTAAAGAGGAGCTTGGTTAGATGGTGATTTGTAAGGACTGCAAGATGTTTCGATTTTATGAACTTCATCACAGAGTACAGCGATTCACAGCAGTATGTTGTGCCAGAAATTGAAACAAGTCACACACTAGTCATTGTGAGTTGAGGATACTTCGTTCCTGGCACATGCTTCCAGAACTTGATTGTAGACCATGATTTATGCATCACCTTTACAGTCTGGTCCTCCTGGAGTTCTAATAGTTCCATTTTTACGGTAGACATTTCCATAACCTCAGTTTTGGGAATCGAACAGCTGTCACTGATCACATCAGCTATGAATTAGTTTACAAGAAAGATGAAGCAGGATCTCATCTTCTGCAAGTCTTAAAACCTGGACTGAAAGTCATCAAGCAGTCCTTGTAATTTACCTCTGTATTGCTCAAGTTTGTGATCTTCTACTTCGATTTCAGGGAATGTGTTTACCCTACTCTTGAGATGGTGAAAGTTGTTGAAATCTCTTAACACCTTATTTGCAGAAGCTTAAACTTATTCTGGAAGCTGAAGACTGTTTGAGTACGATCAGAAATAATCTTATCCTTCCCTTGGAATGTCAAGTTGAGAGTTTTCAGATGCTGCATAATATCAGTGGAAAACATCAGATCCTACATCTTTTGCTCATCTTCCAGTTGTGGACAGGACCAGGGCCGGATTAAGACCTTTAGAGGCCCTAAGCACTGAAAAAGATTATGGTGCCCCCCCATATGTAATTCAAAATAAAAACAATACTATACTGTAAAATAAAATTTCATTTTTCAAAATGACACAAAACTTACATGTATGCTGAAATTAAAACAGCTTCTTTCTAGATTTTCTGATTGCAAAATTCTGGATAAGTTCATCAAAGCTGACTCGATGAAGCATGTGCACTTCCATATACAATAGGGAAAGTGAATCAAGTCTGTCCTGACACATTGTTGTTCTCTGAGGGTTTTTTATTCTTTTCGGCTGAAAAAAAGAGCGTTCTGCGGAGCAGTTAGTAATCATCAATGTTAGAAAAATACGTAGTGCGATCTCTACATTTGGAAATACACATTGTATTCTGTCTGTCAATATTGTGTCATGAAGATCAATGTGACTGAATTTCATTTTTCCTGTTTCATTAAACTTTGTGTGCATATAACAGTGGAACTGCTGTACTTCTCCACAGAGATTCATGTTCAAGTGAACGGTATGAGTCAACTAGCTTTTGAGAACCTTGTGAATATTGTTCATCAGATAAGTCCATATCATTTAGAAAAGAAGATCTACTTGATACTTCTTTGTACACTTCACCTCTCCTCTTCATATGAGCTTCAAAGTGTATCAATTATATCATAGTAAATAGATATGCAAAATTTGTCTATAGGATTCAATGCTGTTTCTGTTGCACTGCTATCATTTGCTTGTTTTTTCCTGATTCACTTGTGGGACTGGGCTTCTTTGTAATTAGTATCAGGCTAGATATCTTTTGATATGTCTTCAAATCTTCGAAATCATTCCTCAAAGTGAGTAAGTGGTCTAGGTTAGTAGGACGCCCCCGTGGTTTAGGTGGGCATAAGTAATAAAAAGAGAACAGGAAAACAGGGGGAGTGTGTGTACTGGAGCGTAAGGACGTCTAACAAAGTTCTGATTTTTCCCATGATGACTACTTCGATGCTTTTTTTGAAATATCAAATATGAATTTTTTTTAAAAAAATATCATTTTTTTTGGTGCCCCCTGCTCTGCTGGTGTTCTAAGCACGTGCTTAGTCTGCCTATTGGGTAAATCCAGCCCTAGATAGGGCTTTTCCTTTTCTTTGGGGAAAGCATTGATAGGTTTGTGGAACTGTTGGAGCCTATTTAAGGCATTGCTAGTTGACAACCACCTCACAATACAGTAGAAAGAGACATTGTTAGGTTTGTCTTCAAGATCCAGCTCTTTGATGAAATTTTTGAACTGTCAATAAGTCTTCCCATTCAAGCAGATGAAATTGACAATGTCTAGGACTGTTTTTGTAACATTTTCGTACTTGAAGAATCTGTCTATGAGACGTTCATGATGGATGTTGCAATGAACAGGGAGAAACTCCAGAAATTTGGGATCACTTTTCAAGAGTCAAACAAGGCATACTTTCTCCCCCCACCATTTTCATTGTTGCAATGGATGGAGCACCTGCAAGTTTATCCAATGGTACATCAGCATTTATCAATGCTTTGTCAAGTGTGTTCTTTATGTCAACACTGCAGGTTCTTTCTTTTAGTTTAACATTTCTTCTTTCACAATTACATCCACGGAAAGATAGAGAACAAACATTGCTAGTTGTAGTTCATCTTGTGCATCTGTGGATTTGTTGACAAAGAGGCCGAATGCTAGAGAATTCTTTAGATCATTTTCCATCTTGCTTGCAACATCAGCACTGATCTGGGAGATATGCCTCTCCGTCGTGTGACGCAAAATTGGGGTTTGCTTTATTAGGCGTTGAAGTTTTGTGTTACTTGGATCTAAAATTGCAGCCGCTTCTGCAATATTCTTCTTAACAAGTTCTTCATCTCACAATGGAATATTGCTCATGCTAAATGTCCATGACATAACAAAACTAGCTTTTGTCATTTTGTCAGCTTCCTTACTGAATGCCAAAAGTATTCTATTGACTGTTTAGGCATAGTTTTAATGTGATTAGCTTGTTTTTCCTTAATTTTGAATCAGGAGGGTATTTAGACAAAAAGTTATTGAAATGTCACTTTGAAAATGAATCACAAGTTGCTCACTTTGTAGTGAGTGAGTGATGCATTACAGATAAGGCCAGGTTTAACAGTGAATGCAAAATCTTCCACCCATTGTGGCTTAAAACTTCAGTTTTCTTCTTCATACTTGCATTTTTTACATTTTGACGATGTAATTGTCATCCACGAAATTAACATAGTGTTAACACTTAAATCTAAAACTATTAAAATGTGACCTGTGAACAGTAAACACAATCTGTATTCTGCAGAATGCAGAGAGATAGCAGGCGCACAAAATTCGCACAGCACAACATCTGAATACTGAAAGACACAGTTTCTTGATAGAATGTGCATGTGCAACTTCTCTTTCTATACATCTCACTCTCACACCCCAAGTTCACCACAGCTTAAATTCTCTTGAAGTATTTCCCAAAGCCCTCCACCCCCCATTCACTGCCTATCAGACTCGGGGACTGCGGGTAGGAGGGGGGAATTAGGGGCTTCTGCGCTGCAGCAGGTGGTGGGTCTCGAGGCTTTGGCCCCAGAAACCCCTAGCCCCACCACCCTGCCACAGGGCAGAAGCCCCTAATTCCCCCCTCACAGTCTGGTAGGTAGAGAACGGGGGTTGTAGGGGGTTCCGTGAGCTGCACTTTAACTGTAAAAGAGCTGCATGTGGCTTGTGAGCCGCAGTTTGGCCACGCCTGTATACTGATCATCATATTGGAAGCATAGTATATAGATTTCATTAATATAGTATGAGGAAAAGCCAAGGAATTTCTATGGCACCAACTATAAATATCTTATTTTAATATCTCCAGATTTTATGCATATTGGACAAATATAGAGGAGTTCTGGACCAATTTGGGCAATTGTTTAAATGATTATATCAGTGAATTTCTAAAATTAGGTGTGCATAGAAACAAAAATTCTATTTCAGAAAGACAAGTCAGGTTCTGCTAGGCATTTTAATAATACATTAGGTCAATTGAGCTAAAATTAGCTCTAACTGTCTGTTATACAGGCTGCATCGTTCATTACCTGAAGTTGAGCATCATTTGAAATGTTGCAAATACAATTCTGCCTTGCAATATAAAAATCAGATAACAGCATTTCTGGTCTGATTCTTCTATCTGACAACTACACTGAAAGGGCCTGATCCAAAGCACAATTAAATCAATGGGACTCTTGCCACTGACTTTCATGGGGTTTAGACCAGGCCCTAAGCAAGAAGACGTCACATCGGTACAATTAGGATTAGACTCTGGGAATGTAAGTTTTGAATCATATAATACGTGCATGTGATGATCAGTAAATTACATAGTGCTTCCTAGTCACAGAACGGGAACTAATGCACACCATTAATTAAGATCAAAGAGAAAGAAAAAGGACCCCTACTTCTTTGAAAATGTTATTGGCACCACTGAAACTTCACTTTTCCAATCTGAGTAGCCCATTCCAGGAAGACTACCTGCTGAAGAGCAAGCTAATTGTTTCAGAGTAAATTACTTAGTGCTGTTGACACATTTATCTATTGATTATATAAACTATTTGTGTTTGGATGCACATGAAAGACATTAAGTAGTTATCCAACCAATAACTGAATACTCCTCCCCCCTAACTGAAGGACTGAGTTTTAAAGTAAGTTCACATACGTGCACCTACATAGTCAATTACAAAACTGGAAGTATGTGGAGTAAATAATAATGTTACTCATTAACACTTAATTTAATATTATCAGCATAGCTTCCAACCCAGGGTAAAAATGTAAATTATTGTGATTAGTTGATATACTTATTTTTATTACAGTAATAAACTTTGACAGAATAATTATGTGCCAAATGTCACAATATCCTGAAGCACTTTCACATAGTATTACTGAATACACAGTACACTGGTATTATCTTACAATTTTCTTAAATAAGAGATCACAGGATGAAATAGCAGCTGATCAAGATCACAACAGTCCCTGGGCAGATGACAAACTATTAGGAAGAACGCTGGCCTTGTGGACAGTGATTCAGGAGACTTTTTTCATGAGAAAATCCAGATTTTGGGTGAAATCTGTCACTTTTGAAGTCAACGGGAGAACTCTCATCAGCTTCAGTTGGGCCAGGATTTCACCCTTGACAAATCTAAATGTATCTGAGCTCATTTTTCCTGGGGAGAATACAACTTCTCTACCTTACATGGGTTACAATAAAAAACATTTCAGTATCCCCTTTTCAAAATGTTGGGCACTTCCTAATCACCATCTAGCCACAAAGAAATGGTGGTCACAACTCCCATGTTGGTACCCCATAGTTTAAAGATGAAATTCAGTGGTATGGGTAATTTTTAATTACAATTGACTCATGTGGGAACATTAGGTTACTATACAAAGGACACAATGTTTAAGTAATTTTAAACAGATGCACTCTGCATTATCATCAATATAATCAAAATTTTGCTTATGACAACCCATTTTTTATAATCTATTTAAATAGAAGTTTCTCCAGCTGATGCACAGAATCCATAAACACTTGCATCTCCCAGTGGACCCTGCCATGTATCTGAGCAGTACTGTACTAGTGAAGTTTTCCATAAGAGTGACTATATGGCTAATTAAATTCCCATGACTGTGTCTTATTGTTGTTACAAAGCTTTAAGGGAATGATGTTTGGCAAGTTGCTCCTCTGTTGCATTTTTCATTTCCTTCAGGTCAGCTTCTCTCTTCAGTATGTTAGAATTCCTCTTCAAAACAAGCTTACTATGCAATACAGTCACTGTTTTAAAAATGTTTATGGCCTGCAGCCATGTAGTGTCTTGGACTAGCTCATGAGATGTCACATGATAGGCAGGGTTAGGCCCTGTTAGCACTTGGCTGGAAGACATTCAAGGAACCCCCAAGATGTTCCAGAAAGTCTTATTTTCAGTTTGTCTAATCCACCTTGTGATGTTGCACCCCATAATGCTTTATAGAAACATAACTGGAATACGTTTTATGCTAGATATGCCACGTAATATATCTTTGCAAAGGTTATGATCTACTGAATATATTCATCCTATTTGTATGCATGTATCATTTTTATATCTGAAGTTATGAGCGCTGGCTCTATGCTTGTATTTAAACTGTTTGCGGTAGGTAGCATATAAGACAGATTTGGTCAACATAGTGTGAAGGGGTTATTCAAGTAATTGGGAGTACTTAACTAACAATGGACTTTGGGAGATGCCAATCACATCTGAGCTTTCTTGGGAACATTCAAATGAACATGTAAACAATGGCGTTGGCCTTCAAAAAGCTGAATCATTCATAGACATGTGACTTGCCCAGGTGGCTAGAGACCCCATCTTGTGGCTGGGATGTTGCACAAGAGAGAGAATATAAAAGCCCCTGGGAACCCTCTCCATTTTGTCTTCAGAAGATAGCCTCTTCATCCCAAAGAGATGCCTGAAAGAAACTGGAACAAAGGACAGTAACTATGGGGGTATGAGTGATTGCTGGACCCAGACTAGGAGGAAGTCTAGTCTGTAAAAGAAGCTTATTGGAACATCTCTGAGAGTGAGATTTACCTGTATTTAGTTTCCTACTGTATTAGGCTCAGACTTGCGTGTTTTATTTTATTTTTCTTGGTAAATTTATTCTGTCTGTTATTATTTGGAACCACTTAAATCCTACTTTTTATATTTAATAAAAATAACATTTTACTTATTAATTAACCCAGAGCAAGTAAGTAATTCTTGGGGGAGCAAACAGCTGTGCATATCTCTATATCAGTGTTACAGAGGCCAAACAATTTATGAGTTTACCCTGTATAAGCTTTATACAGAGTAAAATGGATTTATTTTGGGTTTGGACCTCACTGGGAACTGGGTATCTGGGTGTTGGAGACAGGAGCACTTCTTAAGTTGTTTGCAGTTAAGCCTGCAGCTTTTGGGGGACGTGGTTCAGACCTGGGTTTGTGTTTGTAGCAGGCTAGTGTGTCTGGCTCAACAAGGCAGGATGCTGAAGTCCCAAGCTGCCAGGGAAAACGGGCTCAGAGGTAGCCCCAGTACATCAGGTGGCAGTGCCAAGGGGGTCTCTGTGACCCAACCTGTCACACACTGAATAAAGAAGAGGGAACAGGAGCAGCTACCTGATCACTAGCATTCAGCCATCTTGACAGAAGCAAAAAAAGAGTCAACTGGCAGGCTATGATTACTAGCCTATGTGCAAATATGCACCCTTCTAAGTAAAGGCATTTCCCAGTTGAAATAGAAGCAGTTTTGGCCCCTCTCACAGTTGCATTTAATACTTTCTTAGCCTCAAATTAATATTGATTCATCATCATGCCAAAGGGTAAGGCTTATATTTTGCAAAACGAGAATGTAAATACAAAAGGAGAGTTGTTCTCTTTAGAGGACTAGCATTAGAGAAAGTACAGTTTATTTATTGTACCTGGTTATTCTTTTTTCACCAACCTTTGATTCGTTTTCAGAACCCTGGTTTCTACCATGCTATAAAGCATAAAGTTCCCGACAGGAATAGCATTTAAAAGTCATTTGGCATTTGCAGATTCCATGACGGTATTTACAGGTATATGCTTTGTGCTTCAGTGCTCCATGTGCTCCAGGTGCATCTGTTTTGATTACAACAACCAAATGAGGTTCACACACACACAGACACATTCACTCCTTTCTCCCAAATACATACTATAGTATGGATGTTTTGAAGAAGCTAAGAAAAGATTGTCTTTGGTTTTTTTCCCCTCCTTACCCCAAGGTTTGCTTCAATAATCACTTTTTTCTCTTTAGTTGTTGTTTTTTTTTGGGGTGGGGGGTGTTTGCCCACAATTCATCTTCTGAAAAAGTGACTGCATACATTGGCCTGTGGCCTTTGAGCAGAAGTTGGATGCAGATTTTAGAAGATAATAAAATGCCTACTGAGGAAAGTACAAGGAAGTTGACATGCTTTTTATGTTTTAAAAGATGAAACTTCCCTTTGCTCAAGGAATGTTCAAGCTGCAGTGTTCTTCCAGGCTCTAAGTAAGGGTTGATGAAAGCAATTCTGTAATTCAGAACGGCTTTTTCCCCAGCCCTAATGAGGCCATAATTACTGAGAGCTGATGCTTTATTTTTGAGACTCTAGTACGGAATGATGATTTTGAGATGTAAAAAGTACCAATACAGTATATAATCTGAGATTTACTAACACCCCCACTCCTGCAAATAGTTCCAGACATGCTTAACTTTATGCACGTGAAATCAATAGGATTACTCTCATGTGTAAAGTTAAGAATAAGCATATACATAAGTTTTTGCAGGATCAGCATCTAAGCCATTATGATAATTAGTCAATTGTCACATTAATTCCAAACTATTAGGTATTGTGACAAAGAAAAAAAGAAGCATACAGCTGTGGAAGAAAAAAAATGCTAAAAATGTAAACCAGTACATAAAAGGTAGAAAAATCAATAATAATTTGAAACCCAAAAAAAGGACGTAAGCAGCTACCAAAATATTTTATCTGTACATTGACTTATAAAACAAAGAAGGCACTACCCTACACCAAAGTGGAGATGTAGAAAAAAATAGTTTTGACACACAATTATTATTTGATAGTGTTCTGTGACATTTTTTGCTTCTGAATTCCAGTCCTTGAGGATTTCTCTCTCTCTCGCTCTCTGACAAATATTGAACAGTGCAGTGTAAGGCACAGAGTTATGATTTATGGGAAATACTTCACTGTGACATTGATATTTTTTTTTCAGAAAATCACCAATTGTTGACCTATAAAACAGACCTCTGTGGCAGTTCTCTGCTCATATATATCATTAGAGACATCAGGCATAATTCAGTCATTGTGGGACTTTCTAGGAGGACATTTACAACAACTTTATTTATATAAGGAAGGAAATAAGATCTGGTTCCCTCACAGTCTCCCTTCTATATGGTATGTAGTAACTTGCAAGTCCAGTTTGTAAATACAGACAGACGGGGTCTGGAATCATTTTGGTTGGCCCTTCTATTGACTGATTAGTTTAGATTGGAATTTTCTAAGGAAGTTAGGCATCCAAAGACCATTGAAATTCAGTGGCAGCTGGATGACTCCCTTAGTAGACTAGGATGTTCAAAGGAGTTTATGATAAACCATTAAGGTTTATCAGGAAGCCCTTACTAAACTTGACCCAGACTCATCTATGTTAGTAATCTGCACTGTTAGAGACATCTACAAGATCTGAGTGGCAAAAGCTACGGCCATACACTACTCTGTCAGGGCCTTAATCCACTAGTGAGTTGCCCCTGAGGATCTTACTATCCATGCTGAAGTAATGGCTCAAACTGAACCGTCCTCCTAAGCAAAAAAGATACAGCAGAAATGGAAGAGGTTCAGAGAGGGTCACTGAAAATGATTGGAAAGACTAAGGCTGAAAAAATTACAACTAACTTAAAGAGAAAACAAATTAGAGGAAATAAGATAGAAGGACATTGAATGATATAGATCAGAGGTCGGCAACCTATGGCACGCATGGCAAAGATGGCACGCAAGCTGATTTTTAATGGCACGCTGCTGCCTGCCAGTCCTAGCCGCCGGCCCTGCTCAGCCCGCTGCCGAACCCAGGCTGGGACCCCAGCAGGCAGCAGCTTGCCGTTAAAAATCCTGCCCACCCCGGCCCACTCTTCTCCGCCCCCCACCCCGGGCAGGGTGAAGAAGCTTGGTCCTGCCAGCTGCTGCTGCAGAGCAGGCAAGCTCCCCCCTCCCGCCTCTTCCCCCAGCATGCTGGTTCCTGCCCCTCCTCCTCTCCCTGCTGCCTATCAGCTGATATCAGCATCACTTTTAAGACAAAGTCCTCTGTGTGTGTGTGTGTGTGTGTGTGTGTGGGCGCATGCAGGAGTACTGGGCGGTATTACTTACTGCACCTACTTCAGACATAACATAGCTCTTGAGAGCAAAGTGGAACAATTGTTGGATTGTCACCCAGTGTGCACCTAAAAGCGGTCAGTGTTACTGAATAGTTTAGAGGCAGACACTTCTATTGCTAGTGCCACTTTGGGTGTTATACAAGAGCCATCACTGTGCCTAAGGGCCAAGTGAGGAAATTTGCACGGAAGCACTTGAAAGGCGTACAACAACTAGTCACAGTATGGTTTTGGTCTTGAAGTTAAGGCACTGGAGTAGGACTCAGGAACTCTGGAGTCAATTCCCAGTGTTGCTGCAGACTTCCTATTTCATTCTGGGCAAGTCACCTAAATGCTCTGTGCCTCAGTTTCATCTTGTAGAACAAGGATATTCATATTCGTTTGCTTCCAAAATTTGTTGGTGTTACATGTTGAGACTGTCAGCTCTTCAGGGTAGGTATGCGCTCACAATGTGTATGGACAGTACCTAGCACAAAGAACTCGGTTGGGGCCTCTAGGTCCATATGCTGTCTTCTGACTATTCTCTTTTCCTTCAATCCAATACAGACCTAAACAATTTCTGCTCTGTTCATGGCTCACTGCCTACAGAAACTTGACACATACTAATTAAGACAAAACACAAACTCAGTATATGAATCCTTATAGGTCAGACAACTAATCTTACTTGTTTGACTAATCTTTTTCCTCCTAACCACATATGACTACACAGGAATTTAATAACGCTCTTATAAATATTCTAGTTTATAAAAGCAAGGATTTATTAAGAAAGAGTCATTCTGTTACTACCAAAGTGATGAATTGGAGTACCTTTTGCACTGTTACATTAAACTGGTTTTAATTGGTATTCAGACAGAATAGCTCACTTGAAGCGCTGAGAATGCTTTGCTTTTAGTAATGAACAGTAAAGCCACAGGCAAGTGGTTAAACTTTTCTATCAGTTATGTGTTTGCTTTGTGTGTGTTTTTTTAAACAGCTCACTGTGCCAGACAGGATATCAGTCCAAGAAATTGTGAGTTAACAGTTGCAAATGGAATCATTCCTCATGAAAAGCTGTAGGTAGAGCAAGTGTATTCCTAGGATGTTATCAGAAAGATGGCACAAATCATGTCAGATGAAATATATTACACACAATTTAAATGCATGTATGTGCACACACAAGATTGCAGTTGGGGTAATGGTGGCGGAAAGTTTCCTCTCAAAGTGAATGGTAATTAATTGCAATGGGAACCCTCTTGTGGAGGTATTGTTAAAGAAGTATACATGCATGTAAAAAAGTGTTTAGGAATGTTATGCCATTTTGATCTCTCTGACACACACACACTTACTTCCTACAACTTACAATCAAAAAATTCCACTTTGGATGTACTCCCTTGAATTAGCAGGATAGTTGCATTTTTGATTACAGCTTCAATTAAACATAATTTCATGTTTCTGAACTGAGATTACATGAACAGCAGATTTTGGTAAGGACTCAGTAAAAGAGCTTGCATAACAAAGCCTACATAGACACACATGCAAACATACAGAAGATGAGCAAACCTCTGGAGGACATTTCTTTTATTCAAACTAGTATATTCAAGCCTAGGAATTCTCTAAGCAGCCATCAGAGATATAGGACAGCAGGAGTATCCACCATGACAAAGGAAAAACAGCAGAAGCTGTTATACTTATGAAATAATTTTGGTTATGATGTTTCTCTCTCATTTTTTAAGATTGTAGTAGCTGGGACAAAAGTTGCATGACAAAACAAAGCCAGAGCTCTTAGGAGTAATAACGCTACCACCAAGAAGCCATACAACCTTTTGCTGTGATCCTGTCCGCTCTCACGTATTCGGCAGGATCATGTTGTGTATGTCATATGTCATGTGGCACTTGGGTAAAAGGCCTCCAACAAACTAGTCATTGCAGCAAGTAGTGTTTTCCCCATCAAAGTTAGGAGTGGGAAGGGATGAGGTTGTTATCTTTTGGATGAGACCAAAAACAGAGAAGCTGACAACCTGTAGTCACCCAGTATAACAGATTTTATGGGGCTCTTTGTGACAGTCGGTTTATCTTTCATTTCTGGCCAAATTTTAGTTTGAGGAATTACTTTGTGCTTTCCTAAATTATCTCTGAAGCTTCTCCTGAATTCAGGGCCTTCCCTACTATGTTATGTTGCAGTTTGTTGTTAAACAGCTACTGTATTTCAGTGGTGTGGGAGGGGGCGTGTTTAAGTTTGTAAAGCACTTTGGAAAGAAAGCTGCACTATAAATGGAAGATATTATTCATAATTAATTATAAGGTATAAATAATACAGAAGTTCCAGCAACAACAGTATGCACAGTATAATCTCTTCCTCCACCACCAGCCATTAGCTAGATCCAGCAGCAGAAGCAACAGTTAATCTAAATTAACTAAATAACTGAACTGAACTAGATTCTAACTCTCTAATAATTCAGTGCCAGTTGATGAGCTCCCCATTCTCTTAATAGTCCATGTTAGGAGTACTAGTGACAATGTAGGATTCAGGCCTGTATTTTCACCTGAGATAGTATTCTGTGTTTTGCTTGCCTGTTTGATTTTTTGATATACATACATTCTTACTAATATGTGCAAACAAAGGACAAAGACACTGTATATGTTGCGTCTGCCTAGCCACATGGGTTTGTTAGTATAATGGAAACAGATAAGAGCAGTTAAAGTGTTACTAGGCATGGTGGGAGTATAATATGTGAGCGCACGCTTGAAGACTGCCTCAACTCCTATCTCAAGGCAAGGTCAAGCAACCAGTAGGGAGGGGCAAGGAGGAGTGGGGGGAAGGTAAAACAGTAAAAGACCAGAGAAATGCCTGCCCCTAACCAGAGCACAAGCTCACTCCTTACCCCTCCCACTGGGTTCAAAAGAAGTGAGACAAAGACCCCAGACCCATGACCCCCCAAAACAGAACATGACCGTAAAATTGTAAGGAGTGGGACTGTAAGCATGAATTTCAGATATAATTATGCCTGCTTAGGGTGTGTGTGGCGGGGGGAGGGCGGATGGAACGGAACAGTGGAAAACAAGACTCTGTGGCTTCAGAGTTATAGTATACATACTTGCTGAAAACTAACCCCAATAAACATCACACTGCCTGAACTTCTGGTCCTCTGCTTTCTGTCTGTGTGACAAGAACCAGGAGGGGGGTGAAGGGAAAGCCCTCTCGTAGTCCAAATCATGTGTCTTGTGTTACAAGAAATAAGGACATTGTCACACTAAGGTCAAGGAAATTGGTTTGCTTCTATCTAGTCAATGGGTTCACCAAGAGTAAATTCGGTTCAACCTTGCTGAAGTCAAGAGTTCAAGCATTAAGGGGGGGGGAATGAAAAGGGGAAATAAAAACCGAGTAGTGCATCAGCATGTGTTCTTTCTGTAGCACTAGAAAAAAGTTGGGCTTTTTAAAAAACGTTCAACATCCACAATCCGGGCCAGATTTCCAAAAGATCTCAGCTCCCATATAAGCACCAGCTTATCAGAACATGATGAACTCTTATGATAATTTGGCTCTTAAGGTAACATTTCCATTTGAGCCTCATTGTCCAGCAGGGTGGTATGTCCGTAACGGAAAGCAAGAGTTTTCCCAGTCTATTTGCACTTCCATTTGGGTAAACGTTACAAGCCGGAATATAATATGACCATAGCACACGTAACTGAGTGGAGACAGCTAAGACACTGCATTATAATAATGGTGAGATCTTGGTTTTGTATTACGGCAGATTGCATGGTGAAGTGCATTCAGCTCATGCCAAACAAAGACAGTAAATCTTTCCGTCAACATACTCTTTGCTGCTACCCCAGAGATCAACCAGATTTGAGATGCCAGACCAAAGAAGTTTAACTAAGGGAAAAGTAAGGGAGGAGGAAAGGAAGAAATAATTAGAATCAATTATTTCTATGTAGCTGAGATCCTTGTTCATCTCTTCTGATGAGTGCCTCTCTAATAAAAAAAAATTGTAAAATATAAATTGAGGTACATCGGCATAACTTGTCTAATTGAGAATGTCAGCTCACACATCCATAGGGTGACTGAACTGGTTAGCTTAATGATCTTCTCACCTTTATTCTGTGCACACTGACACTTCTTATTAGGCAAGTGACACCAATGTACATGGCTATTTATATAGGAGAACTGCATTTTAGATGACGGAGGAACCAGCGCTCAAAACCGCATTTATTTAGGTACCACCTGCCCCAAGTGGGCACCATAAGGCATCCCCAAGCATTTTACACTACTACATTATATTTAGTAAGTAACCACTTCTCCAGTGTGATCAGAGGCTGCTCAGAACTTGACCTACACACAGCTGCCCCTCTCACAGAAGACTTAACTGCTTTGGAATTCAGTGCTCATAAAGGATATACATAATTTGTGAATTTGGACAACTGATCAGCAGCAACGTAAAGCTCTCTCTCATTGTATCTACGGCTACAATGGCATTGGTATTTTTATTGAAAGACACGGATAAGATGCGGGTAATAAACAATAAATCATGGAAATGTACAGAATGCTGGCAATAGGTGGTAGCAAGCAGGGTAACTGCCTGGGTCCCCCTGCCACAGGGCCCATGTGAAGCTAAATTACAGGTGGCAGGGTTTAGGCTTGAGCTTCAGCCTCACTGCCAGGGCCGAAGCCAGAGCCCCGCAGCTCGGGACCGGGCAATAAGTCACAGAGGTCTCGTAAAATCACAGAATCCATGATAGATTGGTAACCTTAATTATATCCCCAAGTTTTTGGAATACAGCATGGAGTCACCAGAGACTCAAATCCTTATGATCACAGAAGTGGAAGCTAGCAATAATATTAACAGGATATTCAGCAAGAAGTAAATTTCAGGAACATCAGCAGCATATGGCTTTAAGATGGTTAGGCCCACATTTTCCCTGGAAACTGTGTGTTCAAAATAAGGCCCCAGGTAACTCTGTTTGGACAAATAAAAATTAAAGAACTCCAAATTAAAGGCCACTGGAAAATTTTGGGTCTTAATGTGCCATCACTTAACTTCTGTGATAGTTGTGAGTGATCTACTGGGTTTACTTCACAGAGGTGGTAGTGAACTACCTACTCCTACTGGTTTCATGGAGGTTTTAGTCCTTAGGCTTGATCCCCAACTCACTGGAACTATTAACATGCTTAAATTAAGTGCAAGCTTAAATACTTTGATGGGTCAGGGAATTAACATTCAGCACTTTGTATTATTGAGCTTCTAGTAGTAAAAAAACAAACAAACAAAAACACACACATGTGGTATACATTCCATAACCTAAAGGCACACAAGAATTAATGGAATACACATGACCTGTTTGGAATTCTCACAGGGGAAATTATACTTCATGTGCCAAATTCTGCACTCATTTTGACTCATCTAAACCCATGAATTGCAATGTGTTTCCATAAATGTAACTGACATCATAGTTTTCCCACAATGTTTCATTCTACAAAACTATGATGCTGTGTTTTTACAAAATGGGACTTAGCACACATTTTTGGAATAGTCTGTTATCCGTAAGGTTTTAAAACTGATGTACAGTCATTTTGGTTATGCAGCTCCATAATCAGTATGAAGTGTTATATCACCTGTAGATGGCCTTAGTTAAGCCCTTCTTATTGTTCCTTGTTGATTGATATTGTAAAGACAAATCAAAACTCCATCAAGCTGTTTAGTTTCAACTGGAATTACTTTTCTGTAAATTACAGGTGATCCTTTCATCCTGGAATATTTAGTTCAAAGTTTACTAGTTCAGTTAAATGAATACATTACCAATGTCATTGTCTTGCAATACAATATGGAAGGTTTAACTTTTCCCTTCTATCCAGTATGGCAAAGCATCCTATGATAATTATTGGAATGGTGATCAGTTAGGAGCTGAATGATCAGAGATGTTCCATTTGAGCAACCATGTCCTAAGACTGAGACAACATCAGTCATTCAACCAAATCAAGAGATGTGACTGACTTTATATCCATTACTGATTTATACTTTTAAGCATACATTGAATTATTAAACTATATATTGAAGATAAGAAACTCTGCAATATACTGGTATGATATATATTGCATGTGCACACACCATGTATTATGATGAGTGATAACGATTTACATTATATAAATTCTCAAAATAGGCTTTTAATCAAGAGTTTCAAAGATCTATTTAATTTAGCTTTTAAGAAGATGATCATTGTAAATACCAGCGACTTTTAAAAATCTTTCTGCTGTTTGGTTTTTTCCTTTAAAAAGTAACATTATAAAGTAACAATGACTGAACATTCATCAGTGTGTTTACTATTTTTATTTGTGGGTTAATTAATTGAAACATTAATTTCTAGAAAGATTATCTACTAGAAATAAAACAAACAATACAAAAATTATCTGTGTTCAGTCATATTTTTATGTGCTGGGAATGGGGGGGGAAATGTAGAGAGTTTTAGACTTTGGACTTCAAACATTTCTCATTTAATTATTTTCACTCTCTTGAGGTTGCCTTTTCAGTGGAATTTAAGGTGTGACATTCCTTGTTTATTCTGTTATTTTAACTGCAGTCCTTAATAATAAAAAAGTTAAAGTTTCCAAATTTATCCAACAAAGTGATCAGCTTGTGACTTCCTAGGGTAGCCTAAACTATTAGTTAAACCAATCCTTAATGCTTATTTGACCCAAGCAAACTCCCATTGATTCAAATGGGATTATTGCCAAAATAAAGACTGGGGATTATGCCCCAGAAGGTCATCTGTCCATTGCAAAGATATTGGATGTGCCTAATGACAAAGTCAACATGGCAAATGCTGAATTACTGCAAAACAGAGCCATATTTTGATTTTAATTAACCAGTGCAAGTCATTCGATTGACTTAGTGGAGTTACTATAGGCTGACATAATTGAGATCAGCGTTAAACCCATATGTAGTACTTCACTGGTTACTACTACCTTTATCATTGCATGTTTTGTCAGGACGAGCCTTTCTGACATTTAACTACATAAGTAGCCTCCTGAAAGACTGGTCTTGATCAGACAGCTTTTCCAAGTGACTGGAAAATAGAAGCTCAACTCAAGATGAATAGGGGGAAAATAACAGATATTGTTACTGGCTGTTGCCAGAATACATTTCACCCAGGATCAGAGATTAATGAAACTGGACAGGGCCAGACAAACTTCTGTCCATCTGTTCCCTTACAAAAGGACACATCATCTTGATGTGAATTTTACAGGAAAAAAAATAGGAAGCCATTATAGACCAGTTTTATAATTCAAGCTCCACAATCATGGGGATGGCATTTTAGACATCTGAACAGATAATGTGTGTCAGATAATATCCAGATGGAGAAACCACACTCATTTCCTAAAAATATTATGAGGGGGAAATAGATAACTGAAATATCTAATGTGAATAAGTAACATTAGGTTTGACAGAATGACTCAGATCTGGTATTAGGGTCATGCTGGGCAAAGTAGGAGCTTAGAGTTGAAATAAAATGACATCTTAGGAAAAGATTCCATTCAGCTGGAGACTTTGTGAGACGGGAATGTTCTGCAAAGACATTTTAAACTGAGATTTGGTTACTAAGATTGTCATTCGCCTAACCACATTAAAAACCAAGAACTCCTGTCAAAAATAAGACAGGCAGAAATTGCATAAATCAAGGCTGAATGGAGTTTGAAAAATAGGTCATACCTCAATAGTCTGTAATGGGTAGAGATTTCAAGGGATGGCTACAAACCAGCATGGAGACTAGGAGCCAATTTTTCTGCTGTTCTGTGATGTGCTGATTGCAGCTACCTAATTCTCTGTCCAAAACCTCAGTATGGGTTAGAGCAGCCTGGGGGTTCTAGTTTGCACAGCTGGCAAAGATAATTGAGGGGCCATCTGCCAACTGGGGATAGCCAAATGCAATGTCCTCTGGCCCATTCCTCCTCTCCACACACCCTTCCCTGTTCCCTGGCTGGGGAAGGAGGCATAGAAACTAGCTATGTCCACTGAGGAACCCCCCACGCACCAAGTGAGTTAGGGGCAATCTTTGCTCCCTTTGTGCTACCCAAGCAAGCTAGAGTCTATAGCTATAAGAGTGGGGAAGAGCTGTTAAATTTTAGTCTGAGATTTACCCATTACTGTCAATGGGTAATAATGCATTCTGTACTCAAGTCAGATGGATAAAGAACTTCTTAAGGATTCCAATGCCGTATTGTACTAAATCTATGCCCTTGTCACCTGTGACAAATCTAGACAAAGCAAAAATAGGAATTTTTGCAGCATCTGAGATGCCACGGCATGGTGGTGACCATCAGTAACATTGACTGCTGTGTGGGGAAATCTACAAAAGCTAAGGAAGAAGACTACATTTGGTCTGATTTTCTAACTTGTTAATCTGACTTTCTACAGATTATATAAAGACTAACAGGATGAACAGGGAGAATAATATTGAAAATAACGAAGATGATATGTACTTGTAAAGACTGCTGACCAAAAGCCTCCTATGGAAAAGTAAAGAGCCTTGAAAAGATTTAAAAAAACCCCAAAATTACAACAGAAAAAGGTAACAAGACTATTAAAATATCTGCTAATGTAATTAGTATTCCCCTCGTCTCTCACCCAAACAACCATATTATAACTTAACTGGGACTATCCAGGGAGCAAGCACCCCAGATCCATGGGGAGACTGCCTTCTCTCTCTGTACTCAGGATCACAATGTGGGATTAGTCAATGTTTCCAGCCTTCCAGCCCTCCATGGTAGGAGACCCCAGCTAGACTGGAGAGATTGGGAAAGAGACAGCCGTAGGGGAGAGAAGCTCTGCAACTTGGGTCACAGTCGTCGTCCCCCCCCTTGGATATCTTTAGAGCCTGGAAAAAACTAAAACTAGGCAGCTAAAACTATGAGACACTGAGCTATGTAGGGTGAATAGAGTGCCTTAACCCCCAGGGTATTGGCTATTGTAAGGTAAGTCTCTCATTGTTCATTACAACTTTTAAAAAGACTGTTTTGTCCTGATGTGTAGAAGGAAAATTTTGAAATCTCGACAATTATCACTGGATGGGAAAAATATTTCCTGCCCAGACTAGATCCAGGTTCTACTTCTGTCTCTGAGACAGGGAGTTTGGGAAAGTCAGATAATCTTCTTGTGACTGAATTCCCCATTTGTACAATGTGGGCATACTGTTCCACCTATTGTCTATATACAGCATGAGCTATTTGGGGGCAGAGACTGTCATTTACTGTATGTATGAACATCTTGCATAATGAGACCCCATTCTTGCTTGAGATCTTTAATACAAACAATAATGCAGTTTCCTTTTTTGTGAAGTGACTATTACAGCTCCTTACAGGAGCTAAATAAGAACATAAGAATGGCCATACTAGGTCATACTAATGGTCCTTCTGAGAGTGGCCAATGCCAGATGCTTCAGAGGGAATTAATAGAACAGGGCAATTATTGAGAGATCCATCTCTGTTGTCAGTCCCAGCTTACAGCAGTCAGAGGTTTAGGCACACCAAGAACATAGTGTTGCATGCCTGACTATCTTGCCTAAGAGCCAGCAATTGGTGGACCTATTCTCCAGTAACTTATCTAATTCTCTTTTGAATGCAGCTATACTTTTGGCCTTCATAACATCCCCTCGCAACGCATTCCACAGGTTCCCTGTGTGTTCTGTGAAAAAGTACTTCTATGTTTGTTTTAAACCTGGTGCCTATTAATTTCATTGGGTGACCCGTAGTTCTTGTGTTATGTGAAGGGGTAAATCGCACTTCGTTATCCACTTTCTCCACACCATTCATGATTCGACAGACCTCTCTCATAATCCCCCTTAGTCGTCCCTTTTCCAAGCTGAACAAGCCCAGTCTTTTGAATCTCTCCTCATATGGAAAAGGTTTTTATTGCCCTTCTTTGCACTTTTTTCCAATTCTAATGTCTTTTTTTAAAGACAAGGCAACTGGGGTGTTGAATGGATTTATATAGTGGTATTATGATATTTTCTATTTTATCTTTTCCTTTTCTAAAGGTTCCTAACATTGTTATTCTAGATCGCTTTGTAACTCTTTGCACTCAGCTTTGGACTTGAATAATTTAATATCATCTGCACACTTTTCCACCTCAATGTTTACCCCCTTTCCAGATCATTTATGACTATGTTGAGCAGCACAGGTCCCACTACAGATCCTTGGGGGAATTCCACTATTTACCTCTTTTCATTTTGAAAACTGACCATTCAGTCCTATCCTTGTATAGTTTGTGTGTTTTGCTTGGGATTGTTTCTGGAAAGTCTCCTGCCATCTAGAAGGATATTCAATGACTCTCAACCATATTTCAAATGTCATATGAAAATGTGTTTTTCTCTTGTCTATGCTTACTTCTTAAACAATAGCAGCAGAAGAGTGTGCTATTTAATTCTGTACATTCACAGTTATTTACAGTATCTCCGTAGAGTGCTTTGGAATTCAATTTGTATGAAATATGTCATTTAACTAAAGACTGCACAGTAAGTATATCCATTGGCAACGGACAAGCTGGACTGGAAATTATAAACTCTTCCACACAGCTGAACTTTTTTTAAAAAAGAGAGAGAGCAAGATCAAGAATGGAATCTTTTTAAGTTTCTGAAGTGTCTGGATATATTTGTTATGTTTTTAATATACCTTTGCACTTGAGTCAGCATCAGAGCAAGATGTATTGAATTACAGAGAGCAAGGCTGTTCTCTGAACACTTTCAACCAGTTTTACAGACTCAAGAGGTTTGGATCAGCCTCAGGTAAGCATCCAAAATTTTGGGATATTTAACAAAACCAAACTTGAATGCAGATCTTCAAATTTTACTCATCTCTAATTTCCACAGAGAGATACCCACAAAGAGATTAAACAAACAAACAAAAAACTGTTTAGGATGATCTGCTAGAGACAACCAAACCTGGAATGTTTGAGGCTCTTATGAAATCCCCTGGATACTAATGCAAGACAGATGCAAGGGAAACCATTATGTGTAAGGTAAGAGAGGCATTTCTCTCCATGATAGAAATTACTGTGATAAAACAGATTAATAGATCAAAACTATGCTCTGCTCCCTTTGAAACAAACCAAGTTTTCCCAGTTTTTAGTAGAAAACAACTTTAAAAAACTTTCCTAGATATTACCCCCAGCAGTCATTTTGATTTATCTTTTATTCTAGCAAAGTTGTTTCTAACACCCTTTGATATTTTTGCATGAAGTTGTTTCCATGTTTATACGGATAAACTGATTAAGTGGCTAGAAAGTCTAGTAAACTGTATGGTACTGCAACTGACTTTGCTCTGTTCATTAGAATCCACGAGGGCAGAAAGCAAGTGGATTGAGAGTATGATATGGCATGGCAGTCTCTCTCCTCAGGGAGCTGCTATCAGACTATCATCTAAATAAATCAGAAGCCTGACTAGTAGGAACTGGAGGAGGGAATCCATTAGTCTTAGAATCAAAGTGAACAAGAAAGAAACTCATAGCCATTGGCAAAGTGTACCCTGCAAATTAATCCTGAGTAACTGCTTGGAATAAGCATGGGCTGCAAGACTGAAAAAATCCTGTGTTTAAAATGCATGGTACCTTGGCTAGACATTTTGCAGGGCTATTGGGTTCCCTTGAGGTATTTACAGCTGTGCATTCAGAAATTCTTCAGATAAAGAATTTAAAAAATTTCATGTCTAGATATGCTGAAGAGCTAAAATGCTAAAATGGATGCTGAACCACCCCCATACCATATTATTTCCACTATATCCAACTAAAACAGAAATTTTTCTTGCATTCATACAGAGAAGATACAAATACATTAAATAATACACTGTCTGAGAAGCAGAATTCAATTATTAACTACTTCTGTTAAGTAGTTACACCTGTAGCATGCTGCAGGGGGAAGTAATTACATTGAATTGATGGTGCAGCTTCTAAATCAAGATGTATGGAATAGTAGCCAAATGTCTTACAGTGCACTTTGCAGCTGTGCAAAGTATTTTAGAAGGTGATATGATAACTGATCACTCAAGCATGTGAGCAATACAAATCCAGAAACTGTATGTTTAATTTATTTTAAACAATTAGTTTTTGTCAGCATGGTCTGAAGAAAGATGCAAAATCTCAATCTTCAATTTGCCAATCTCTATTATATACTATACTAGCTTCCTCACAGAGTATTGTGAGGCTTAATCATTTATAATCCACTAACATCCACATTGAAAGTTGATCTAGAAGTGCAAAGTATTACTATTTTCTTCTTCCATGAGTCAGACCAGCACTTTGATCTGTTTCTAACACCCTTTGATATTTGATCACTGCAGGGTGAGGACAAAGGAAATAAACTGAAACAATAATATAAGCAGTAACAAACTCACTAGAACAGCTTATTTTTTTTCTCTTCTAAAACACGCACATTTTTGTATAGATTCCTTTAAAAGGAGAGGTGCGACCTGCCAAACTAAATTAAATATAAATAGACACTAAACTCTTCTGCAAGGTATTTCAGACACTGCAGCTCTTCCTCATCCCCACCGCTATTCTTAATACAGCCAGCGGGAAACTTCCCTCCCAGAAGTATACAGCCTAAACTTCCTGGGTGTGAAGGAGAGGGTGACAGTTAACTGACAAAATGAGAAGCCAGAGGAAACTGAACTGGGTACAGAACAGTCAATAAAAGAAACAGTTCCCTTCGCACCACATGCTTCTCTCTCATCATGTATATTCACAACAGGAGGAAGGGAATTTAGGTCAAATTAGTTTTTCAGAATTACTGAGTGCTGTCCATGAGAGCAGAAGGTGCTCAGCACCTTTGAAAATTAGGCCAATAGCAACTGGAGCAGAGGAGATGCTGATCACAGAAGGCAGGTTGTAAAGGAGGATGTGGAAAAGGAGCAGCCCGGCCTACACCATCAGCCATCTTGACGTCACCAAACTGTCTCCTCCTCACAGGACAAACAGCTGTAGATGTGACTGTTTCTTTCCACTGGCATCACTTTCATACTATACTCCTGCCATCTCTTCTGCGCAGGAATTTCTGGAATGGGTTGGTGCCTGAATGCACTTCTGGGGCAAAGGCAGATGCTGTTTGTTGCCTTGCCTCAAAGTGAGAGAATCATGCCTTTAAGTGACAGTCTTGCCATTCTCACCGTGGTTTATCTTGTTACCTCTGCTAGCTTGGGTTAATTGCTCCCTGTGGCTGTGTTTGCAGTTGATTTCGCAGCAGCTTTGTGAACAGATGGAATAATGTGCAGGGTATTGCCCACTCACCCCTCCATGGCCCGCCCTGTGCAGAATGCAATTAATGCTCACGTGGTATTGGTGGGTATTACCACTGCACACCACATTTTCTAAGTAGTTATTTTTGATGCTTGTTCCTGCTGTAATTTTTTATACTATATTAGGGCCTGATCATCCTGCATATTTGAAATAGGGTGAGTACTTTTTATTTGTAATATTTACATTATGAGTTACAGTCTACATTATCTCTCAAACACCCACCACCCACTCTCAAAGAAGTTTCTAGGAGGCTATTTCTGGCTCATTGACTGTCTTTTTGAGGTATATGAACAAGATGCCCTTGTGATCAGTGCGTGTTGAATGCCACCCGACAAGAGTGTTGGAACTTTCTGAAAGGTTCTGGTCACTATTCTTTTGATTACATTTCAAAAACTTCAGTTTGAGCAAAACAGAGATTACCAATGTACAATAAGGGAACAGGGAAAGTATAAGTGTTAAGGAACCTCTAAGACAGAAGGCCTGATTCTCTTCTTGCACCTGTTTTATACTAGCCTCAGTTAAATAGAATTACTATTTAAGGTAATAAGGGTGTAAGGGAGAACTCAATCCAGTCTACAACATCTGAATTTAATTCAAGTACATTTACTGTGTACAGGAGAAAGCAGCTCTCTCTTTGGATATTTCGTGGCTTTGGAGTTATCTGTTTCTTTTGTTGCACATGTAAATTTTACAAAGTTATATCACCCTTGTCATTAAGCATCAACTAATGAGCCCATGATTAAGGGGGAATGGCTGGCTACATCCTTCCCAGAGTGATGCTCAAAGGCATATCCAGGAAAGCCTCTGCCCTCAGTCAGTGAAAGATGGTGTATGCACTCAACATAAACCTGTCAGTAGCAAAGAAAGCATGAGAGGATAAATTATAATCATAACAGACTTATGTGCAAGCCATAATGTCATCTAAACTGCCATTTACAGATGGCTAACTCTTAAAAATGGCACACTTTCTTTTGCTTTTGAAAAGGAGGTATTATGAATGCCTTGTGGAAAATGACAGACTCAATGCAATCTTTACACTTCATTAGTAGTCGTTTTGCAGTGGTACTTTTGGGGTCCCATTGCTAGCAATGTACAAACACAGACTGAGGGACAGTCCTTGCCCTAAAGTGCTTTTCTTTTAGCTGTTTTCACTCAGTTCTACCACCACTGGAAACCCTTTCCACCAGCCTCAAGGTAATGGTGCAATACTTTCAGTACTGGAAGGTCTGCCCCAATGCCTCCAAATCCTTGGTAACAGCCTATGACCTAAACAAAGCTGCCTAGGAACCACTTTATCAACTTTTGTGGTTAATGGATCTGAAATGAGCCTGTCTGAAGTATTTGAATGTAACAAGACAAGTGAAAAGGTAAAAGCAAGGACCAACTTTGTCCAAAAACTCATGGCCACAACATGGAGTTCCAATGCTAACTTCGAACGCGACTCTAGCACTGGTATACCTGACGTCTGAATATGGCACACCAGTCTAGGGGGGAAACTCATACCATCCAAAGATTCATATGTCCAGCTTAATGCTATAATGAAAATTATAACTAGAACATTAAAATCAAAACCCATCAAATGATTGCCAATACTGGCACACATACCCCTACCCAAATCCATAAAAACACATACAGGTCATGAGTACTATTGAACCAGGCCAACCTTAATTTACCATGAGGACACCTCCAGACCCTTCCAAAGACACAATTTAATCTAATTTCAGATATTTTCTGTTTTCCTCTTTCCCTGATTGTTTTATGAAAAACATTGGCATGGGGAAAAAAACACAGGTGATTTGCTCTTCAAAAAATTAATCAACTATCTCACACATATAACTATGGCAGTGGTTCCCAAACTTGTTCCGCCGCTTGTGCAGGGAAAGCCCCTGGCAGGTCAGCCGGTTTGTTTACCTGCTGCGTCCGCAGGTTCAGCCAATCGCGGCTCACAGTGGCCGCGATTTGCTGCTGCAGGCCAATTGAAGCTGCTGGAAGCGGCGCGGGCCGAGGAACATACTGGCCGGAAGGATGGCGGCCACTCCCCTCTCGACTCCGCTTCCGCCTCTCCCCGTGGTGGAGTTCTGGAGTCGACGGCAGAGCGATCGGGGATCCATTTATCACATCTACACTAGATGTGATAAATCGATCCCCGATAGATTGATCATTACCTGCCGATCCAGCGGATAGTGTAGGCGTGGCCATAGAGTTATTTTCAGCTCGTTTGGAAGGGAGAAAAGTTTTATCTATATACAGATTATGAGAGATTTTTGCCTTGGTGATTAGCAAAACCTTCTCTTTCTAATATCCTGGGACAGACACAGCTATAACTACACGGCATTACAATATTCTCATTTAGTCATTTTAGTTTCTATTTTGGGGGAGGGGAACACCTGACTTTGGCTTATCTGTGGGTCCTTAGACAAAGTGTCTCACATGATGTGAACCATTTTCTTATTTTCTTTACTTGTTTTGGGATAAACAGAGGTGGATAGCTTTTCTAATTGTATGAGGGCCAGAAGAAAATTGGTATACTAATCATTCAAGGCATATCTGTTCTCTATATCCTTTACACCTGAGCATTTGTGGGATGGGAGCTGCAGAAAGTCTGACAACAGCAGCAGTTAAATGTTGCTCAAGTGTAAAAATGATTCCTGAGCTTATGGTTCAATGCCAACATCAACAAACTTACCCAAAAAGGTAATTTCATCGCCTTAGGTTTCTTCTTCAGCCAACATGGGCCTCTCCAAGCATTCAAACTAAATTCCGTAGGATGAACAAAGTTTGGGGGAAGAACTCTTACTTTTGCCATGAAAAAAAGATACTGAAGTGTCCCAGCATATGAGGGGACTGAGCACTATATATGTTCCTTCACTGTGTTTAAAAATGAATTCTAGATAAATGGATAAATATACCTTTAATAGACTTGTGTGTGTACTGAAAAATAATCTCAAAATAGCATTTTATAAACTTTGTAATCACAAACTACTCCAGCGCTGTTGTAATAATGAAGAACATAACTCCTAGGTTTATAGAATGGGGCATTGTTTTTTCAGTACAAGCCATGCGTAAACAAAGGGGATCTGTCAAATTCCTTTGACACTTTTGCAACACCATATCACTTTTGCCAGTTATCTAGCGCCTAAATGACATGCTGAATTTTGACATTCAGACTTTCCAAAGCATCAGACTTCTTTTGTTCACATGCAATGTTGAGAAAATAACCATAGCTCCTCTGTCTGGCATGTGAATAAGCTCGGAGCCTCTCTTCACACACATATTACTATTTAAAGAACCATTTCCATGAAGACATTTAGGAAAAAAGAAAAATAACTGCTGTGTTGAACAGTTGCACTTGTTTGTGTCGTCCCACCAAGAACCTCTTCCTGTCCCTTTGGGTTTCATATAATTTTTATCAGTAATACTTACTATATCACTGCTAACCT
The DNA here is from genome assembly GCF_965140285.1 of Lepidochelys kempii. Classification (NCBI taxonomy): domain Eukaryota; kingdom Metazoa; phylum Chordata; order Testudines; family Cheloniidae; genus Lepidochelys; species Lepidochelys kempii. Next base: position 60,485,742 of record NC_136387.1, on the reverse strand, counting down.
GCTACAGACTTGTAGATAAAGCACACGTCAAAAATATCGTAATATGTTTGCAACAAGTGCACACTATACCATGTGATTCTTTGGGTTTGCTGGTTTCACCTTTTGTAAGTAGTTCCAAACAGTAATTTAAACTACTAAAGATTAGGCTGCTCAAATAATTAATAGCAAATATCACCTGTTTTCAAGTTGTCCGCAAATGTTACAATAATGTGCAATTTATAGTTCAGACTTATTCAAACAATCATTTGGTGAATAGTTTTTGATAATTGTGAGTAAAAAGTTTGAGAGATTTAATATTTACATTTAAAGCTGTGGCGGTGAATTTTGATTGGATAAATAGGTCATGTGGTATGTTTTTCCTCTGATAGGATAACTATAACTCTAAGAATTCCCAGAAAGTTCATATAAGCTTTCTATGATTTTTGGAAAATATTCATCTGAAATTCAGTATTACGGTGAACATTCATCTCAAAAAAACCCACTTCATTTGCTAGAATATTCACATAAAATAAACACAAAAGGAGTGTGAATGGAAATTGAAGTCAGTTTGCCTATGTGTAAAGAAATACTAGTGGAAGTTGTTTTGTAGTATTTGTTTAGGTTAACGGGGAAAAAAATCCTCCTTTTTTTTTTTTTACTTAATTGCTATTTAAACTCCATCCTAGTTAAGAGCAATTTCTGAAACACCACAAAGGTTCTAGGGAGCAACAAGAAAGAAGATAGTATTGCTAGACTGTAAGATTAATCCCAGAATGCCAAAATGAGGAATGGCTCATATAAATTTCAAACTTATCCTGAGTTCTTCTATTCCCAGAACTCATTGACTTTGAGTGAATTCACAGGATATAACAGAGGTCCAGCACCTCTCTGAGTCAGGACCTTATAGATTAATAAAGGCAAGCATAAGGAAAGATCATGCAATTTTTTGTTTGTTTGTTTATTTTAGTCATCCTTATGCAAATGGTCCCAACAGGACTCATGCTAGCAAGGCCTTAAGGTTCTAACTCTTGTGGAACAGTGTAAGTTGTGCGTTAGTATTTTCAAGATAGGACCAATGACCTGTACTAAAAGGTCTGACTCTTGGTTTTTCAAAACTGTAGCTGAGAAGAGAGATAATACAGGAACAATATCCCTCAAAGCAAAATCAACTTTAGGGGGAAAAAGAATGAACCTAAGCCAACAACCTGGGGAGAAAGTGTGTGCACATGCATGTGGGGAGGAGGAGGGAGAAGAGAAAGGAGAGAGACACTGTACAAGTAGTATCACTTCTGTGTCTGTAAAGATATTTTATTTAATACCCTTGAGGATTAGAATCCTAACACAGCCAATGTGTTAGTTCAGAAGAAAGAAATATAAGCAATATAAGAAACACATCTACACACAACAAATGAGGCAGAAAAAAAAGCACATATGTGGGACACATATTGTACACATACTGTACTTGGCCTTTTATTGTTATCGGCTTCAAACAGATGTGACCAAGTGGCAAAGGAAAATACTACGTAATTAATCAGCATTCTTCTTGTTAAAAATCCATTACAATTTAAAAATATCAATGCAAATTAATACATTCTTTCAGTACAGCTAGTCCATTTATTGTGTGTGTTGCTAAAGTGGAACTTTCTGTATTTGTGTATGACCACAAAATGTCTCATTTGTATGCAAATAGAAAAATACATGAAGCACATCAAGACTCTTTGATAAACTGACCAGGAAATGGTGGTAATTTAACGTACAGTGTACTCTGAATATCATCTAATTTGTCTAGTCTACCTGGACAGAACCAATGGACCATGAGTTCACTTTTTACAACATGAAGACAAAGAGAAAATGGTGGTGGCAGAAGAACCCTAAGGCCATATTGCATGTAAACTGGTCACACAGCAGAAGGGCATAATAATAAGCTGTGAAGAGTAGAAATTGTTTAAAAAAATCAGTCAGAAGTTCAAATATTATAAAAAGGCTATATTGTGGCATTTAGCCACAGCTCTAAGTAGGGCAATGTGTTACCTCATTGACTAAGCATGTGATGCTGAGCAGACATGGTCACTCCACAAGGTCTGCAGTGTGCAGACTGCACCATTCTTTATAAACTGACAAAACCAGTGCTTAATTTATGCTAGGGCTTGCCAGGGCTGAGTGCTGGCATCTCTAGGCTTGGTAGTTCATAGCCCCAGCACCTCTGGGCTTTCCGCATCAGTTATGAAAGTAAAAAAATTGCTTGAGCCCCAGGCACCTAATTGTTTGAGCCCCGGCACCTTTTTCATTACAAATTAAGCACTGGATAAAACCCACCTCTCTCAGAATCCATGGGTCATTGTGGAGCCTGGAGCATCATGGATAGAACAGTCCCTGAAGGGAAAGGTCAAGCACAAGGACAATCCAAGTCCCTACCTAGAGAGCCTTAACAGGAACCCAGATTCTCCTGATTCCTTACCTTTCCTTTCAGGGACTGTTCCAAGCATGCTGTCCCAGGCTCCACACAGACTTGAAGAAGAGCTCTGAGTGGCTCAAAAACCTGTCTCCCTCTCACCAACGGAAGTTGGTCCAATAAAAGATATTACCTCACACGCCTTGTGTCTCTAACATCCACCACAGCAGTTGTTATTTATTTGTTTATACAATAGTGCCTAAAGGCCCACACTGTGCTAGGCACTGTACACATAAAAGACAACTCCTGCCCTGGAAAACTTACAACCCAAACAGACAAGACATATAAATGGCAGGAAGGAAAACAGAAGTGCTAAGAGATGAAGTGATTTCCTGAGGCTGGAAAGCTGGTCAGTGGCAGAGCTGGGAACAAGACTCAGGTATTTTGAGTTCTGTTCAAGTGCCCCATCTACAGGACCACCCCAAAAGTCTTGGCTCTCATGCAGGTGGAGAAGGTGGCTCCTTTCACCTGTCCCCACTCTCTTGTAAATCAGAGATGACTAGTGCCTTAAATTGTCACTAATATATAAATGACACCACTGTAATAGGTATTATGCAAGGCCGTGATTCATACTAGCATTCTTCTGATTCCTGACTTTTTCCTATAGCCATTAGAAATTCTATTAAGGTATCATAAGTAACATTTTTTGGAGAGCTGGTCACCTGTACTTATTCCAGCAGAAGCATGGATAATTCTCTGTTCATGTCCTGTGCTTATCCATGATAAGCCTATTGAAATAGAGGTTCGTACTGAAACAATCACAATTGTAGACTCTCGAACAGTGCCACTACCTGCATATGTATGTACAACAGATGTCCTTACAAAGTATACTTAACAAGTGCACAGTAGTATATGTGCTAAATATAGGAAATATTACAGCAGAGTTGAGATCATTGTGCCATATCTATCTTTTAAAAGCACCCACTAACTACATATGCATATGTTGAATGAGTATATTTTCATGTACATGAAACAAATGTTCATTTGTAAGAGAACACATAGGCTATCTAGTAAAGAGTTTAGTATAGAATCCAGCTGTATCAGTCATGCTGACACTGAAGAAATAAACTTTGAGGAAGAAAAGAACTGGCACAAGCATCCCAGTCTAATCCCATCTGCTCAATCCTTAAAAGAACAAAATCCACCATATTATTAATAAAACAAAAACAAAACAAACAAACAAACAGGCAGACTACGTTTACTACTTTGCTCTGCAAACAAGAAGCCTCTGATAAAATATTGATTTAATTTCCCAGACACTCAGTCTAAAGGTTAGTGCAATTCCTGCTGCATTATGTAAAGTTGCATCATCAAAACATACCACACATGCTCCCAAAAAGGGCTGCTCATCTCACTACTACTGTTCAAAGCAAAAAGAATATTAGGTTACATTATACACAAGTTCTTACAAGCCTGTGATAAATGACGATAGCTGAGAAAATCAGTCAGAATGAGGTACATTCAAAATTTAAATGATGTGCTCCTTCCTCAGGAAGGGAATGGAACAACAACACTGCTGCTGCAAAACAAGGAAACACCAACCACTTGTAAAGAGCAAAAGTGTATTGTTACTTCTCTCACAAACTGGTGAATATCCTTCCATCTTCTAAGATCTGTGGGCCAGACTACGAATGCTTTAACTCACAGTACTGAGGTGGTAGACAAGTAGACCCACTGAACTGAGTGACAGTCTGTCTCTATCTGAGGTTGTCTTGCTTCATAGCACTCCTAATCTACTTCCAAATATTCCCACCCTTGACTACCTTTTGTCTTCTCACACAAACAGGCCAGCGCCTTCTTCCATGTTGCCCTGTATGCAAAACATGGACTTCCTGAATTCATCCTCAAGTAATCACATCTTTGATGCTCACTTTCCTCTGCACTAGTTCATATATGTAAATATTGTGTTGGAAGTGGCACTGCGGATCTGGCAGTAGTATCCTGACAGTATTACATGGTTCATCCCTAATCCAGCACCACTGGAGCTATATTATTAATTTTATTACTTCCCTCAGAGTTATGGTGTTCTTTCTCCACAACATTAAATTTGATCCTGAATGATGCATATAGATCAGGACTGCCCATGCCCCCATCCGTGCCCCTCCTCGCCCCCCACTTTTCAGCAGAGTACGTCTTCTGGAGCCTGATGGACAAGTCAATTCTCTGCTTGTATCATTCATCTCAAGAGATTTTCAAAGACCAGAAAAAATTATCTGTGTATTTAACGGCAATTAAATTGCATTGAAGTTTGCAATCTATGATTCAAAATACAATATAAAAACCTCACATCTTTAGCATATTGACCTGATATAAATCACTCTACATTTTCTATCAAATGTCTTGGCACCCAGACAATGTAAACATATTATAAATAATCAGAGACATGTTGCATAGAATGTTTAAGGCCTACATTTGGTTTCAGGAACATAGACTGAGCAATGGTTTGCCTGTGTAACGATGCTGGTTCTGGTGGGACCCAAATGAGAGTGCCAATTCAGGACAAATTGCTTCAAGCAGGGCAGTTACAGTCCAAGGCTGGGTTTTTTCCACTTCTAAGGCAAACCAAACCAGCCAGACAGAGAGGACTTTGGTTTTACCCCACTGGCTAACCACAAGTCACACAAGCAATTCCCTTAGACACTCCAGTTTCCCAGTATCACCACCAATGCCACTTGTTATGGGGACAAATGGTTATGAAAACCAATATCCCAGTAAAAGAAAAAAGGTTCTCCCGATCCCAAAGGACCAAGCCCCAGACCCAGGTCAATATACAAATCAGATCTTACCTGCAAATCACGCTGTTGCCAATCCTTTAGAATCTCATATCTAAAGGTTTATTCATAAAAGGAAAAAGATATAAATGAGAGCTAGAACTGGTTAAATGGAATCAATTACATATAGTAATGGCAAAGGTCTTGGTTCAGGCTTGCAGCAGTGATAGATTAAACTGCAGGTTCAAATCAAGTCTCTGGAGTACATCATCAAGCTGGGATGGGTCTTTCAGTCCTTGGTTCAAAGCTTCAGTGTAGCGAAGTCCCTCCAGAGGTATGAAGCAGGACTGAAGACAAGATGGAGATGAGGCATCAGCCTTTGATAATCTTTTCCAGGTGTAAGAACTCCTCTTTGTTCTTACTGTGGAAAATTACAGCAAAATGAGGTTTGGAGTCACGTGGGCAAGTCCCTGCATACCTTGCTGAGTCACAAGGCTTGTCTGCCTTCTCTCAATGGGTCAGTTGTATAGCTGATGGTCCATAATGGACCATCAAGCAGTCTAGGCAGAGCTGACACCAACTTGTCTGGGGTGTCACCCAGAAGCATAGCATAAGTTTGAAATACAGACAGTATAGAGCCAATATTCATAACTTTAACTACAAAAATGATGCACACATATAAACAGCATAATCATAACCAGCAAACCATAACCTTGTCTTAGACACCTCATTTGACCCCCTTTATATAAGATTTGGTGCCACTACGGGACCTTGGTTGCAACAATGATCTATATGGTCCCAGATTATGTCAATAATGACACAGCCTATACTAAACAATTAGGGTATAAAAACATACCATTAGTGTTTCTGAAGGTATGTGTAGACTGCAGTCATGGGATGTGACTGTAGACATACCTGAGATAGCTTTAATTCATCTTGCTTTGGTCACAGATCAGTGAAGCTGCAGAGACATAGGCTATGCAAGCCAACCCCAAACTGTGCTGAGAACCCAAACTAACAAGATTAAACCTAGCTTAGGTATGTCTACACAAGCTGCAATCAAACCTCATGACTGCAATGCAGACATACCCAGAGTTGCTCGTATTTACCCCAGAGTCACTCAGATCAATTCAGTTGAAGGAGTTACTCCATACATTGGTGTAAATCAGAGTAGAACTTAGTCTGAAGACTTTAACTCTGGCCCATGACAAAAATATACCTGAAGGAAGGTAGGTGACAAGTTGGCATTTCCTCAGTTATGCTCTACACTGGGAAAATTCCAGCCACATTTTCTGACCTTAACACAAGCTCTTACATAAAATACCATTCAAATACTGTCATCTTTTGAAGAGTTTCAATTATTTTCAGGTGAAGCAAGGTCAGTGTTTTAGTTATTGGCTCTGCATCTTCTGGAAAAAAGAAAAATACTTCCTTGGCAATAGCAGTTTATAAAAACCTCAATATTTTAGTTTACATTCCAACATGATTACGATGTAGCTATTTTAAAATAAACAGACATATATAGGGCTGGAAATGGTGGAGAGGTTTTTTTTAAGAATATTTGCAAATATTCTTTTCACTAAAACCAGTGAATTCATCTTGATGATATTTGAGATACCTTTTATTCACTATCCATAACTGTTCAGACAAGTAAAATTTTGTTCCAGAAAATGTTTTCGAAGAGAAAAAGGTTCAACGATATGTTTGATAAGCATACATTTGTGAATATTCATGCCACAAGTGCTCACACGGCCATGATGAAGTCTGCAGATAGGCTGGAAGCAGAGAGGTTTTTGCAGAGAAGCGAGATATTATTTTCCCCACGCACAAAGAGGAAAAAAAAACAAGTATTTTGCATTCTAGATGAGAATTAAATAAAAACAAGAAAAAATGTATGGTGACAGAGAGAAAAATGCACTGACCAACAGCAACATTCGGTATCTGAAATGAAACACAAAGTGGCAGTGCCTCTTGGCTACCTCTGCAGCAGGCAGGAAGAAACGCAACGTTTAAAGGTGCAGTACGCACAACTTACAAAGACACCTCCTCATTTCAGTTACTTAGTTACACAAGTCATAATAATGGTTTGTCGTTTTATTTTTCCCAAATTAGATCTGTATTTAGGGCTTACATCTGATAGGCTTCGGATCAGAACCTTACATTGCAATTCTGGTACTTCAGAATTTAACTTTTCAAGAAGTTAAAAAATACTTTGATTGTTGGAGCTACTTTTCTTATTCCCTTTTTTTAATTTTTTTTTTTTGAGGCAAATGGCTGAAATACTTCGCAGTCTTTCTTTCCGGATCTTGTAAAGTGGAACTACCTAAGAGAGAGGTATGAAGAAGATCCAACCTCCAAAATAAACTCTTCATTTCCTCCCCTATTAAGTATCGATGACTCGTCCCCCACCAGGGTCTTTCGCCGTTAAATGTGTGTACTAATACCAGTACTGTACCAAGTTTGATTGATACCAAGTACCTGATTGATACCAAGTAAGGCTACAGTTTAGTCACGGAGCTCACAGAAGTCACAGAATCCATGACTTCCAGAGACTTTTGTGACTTCAGCCTGCGGCGGTTGGGAACTGCGGGGTACCCTCACTGCCTCTGGTGGGCCCCGGAGCTCCAAGCCACTGCAGGGAGTGGGGGTACCCCACAGCTCCTGACCACCACGGGCAGCAGGGGAACTCCCGAGCTCCCAGCCACAGCAGTGGCCCCCTGAGTTGCGGGCAACGGGATACTCTACAGTTCCCAGCTACTGTGAGCAGTGGGGGCACTCCACAGCTCCTGGCTGCTCGGGGGACCCTTAGAGCTGTGGGCAGCAGGGGTACCCCATAGCCCCCAGCTGCTGCAGGTGGCAGGGACCCTGCCGCTCTCAGTCCTTGGCAGTGGGGGAGCCTAGAACTCCGACAACCAACTCTCTGTGGGGGGCCCCGGAGCTCCTAGCCATTGCACAGATGTACCACTGCTGGCTGTGTGGGGACCTGCAGATCCCCATTTTGTCACAGATATTTATAGTAAAAGTCAGGGACAGGTCACAGCTTCTGTGATTTTTTTTTTATTGCCTGTGACCTGTCCATGACTTTTACTAAAAATATCTGTGACAAAAATCTTAGCCTTAATAGTAAGTTCTTCATACAGGCACTGACAGGACAGGACACTTGACCATGTCATTATGCAACCAAACTAGCACCAGGTCAAGATTTTCAAGACAGTGTCTACAGTTAGGTGCTTAATTCCACATTTATGTGCTTAATTGCAGAATTTGTAACCTAACTTTAGACTGTCAGTTCTGAGAATACAGGGCCTGCAGTGTCTATGGTTCCAGTGAATTATATCTGAAAACTGTGGATGAAGTGTGTTTTCTGCAGAACAAGATCTGGAAATTAAAATCTACAGCTCTGCAAACAACAGAAAGAGCAACAGCAGCAGCTGCAACATCCTACTCCTCATCACTGTATGTTCAGGGTTTCACACAGCATTACCAACCCCGCAACATCATACAGTGTAAAAGCTCATTGAAACTAGTGGCCCAGATTCTCTTTCACAGAAGGGGGACATCGGAGAGCCAGTTACAACTCTTTGATTCTCATGGCAGAACCTCAGCATTTATTAAAACAGTACTGTAGTTCTCAAACTTATTTTATTGCACCCACCTTCTTCGTGTCTGTAGTAGTTTACGCCCGCTACCCCCACCACACAGGTACATATACCAATATATGCAGCAGCGCTTCACTTGAATCAGTTCCAGCTTCTTTATTTTTTCTCTTGAGTTGGCTTATTTTCTGTTACATAGATGAGCCAACAGTCCATTGTCATAAGAGCAAAAGCAAAACTGCGATTGTGGTCCATGCTTATGTATCCCTTCTGCCCCTCAGAGTTGGCAGCAACAAGGGCCGGGTTCAGTATCTAGGGGTTCCGTTTTAATAACACAGTGCAAAACCACTCGAACCCCCACCCAGTGACCTGGGACAATTACATACCACCCCCCTGGGTGCCTCTAAGAAGCAGTACTTCCCCTCTTGCAAGCACAGAGTCTGAGTGTACCAAAAGCCTCTTCATAAAGGAAGGAAACAATGCAGCATTTTGTTGGGAAAACACAAACAGGATTCATAACACAAACCATGAGCAAAAGACCCACCCCCAAGTAAGTTTGGCAGTGTCCTTTTTCCCTCAGGGTCTTAAGTCCAGCAACCCAACACTCATCCCACCTACAGTTTCTGTCCTTGGTCAGTGCAGCCCCCAGAGTTCAGAAGTTCATCTGCAGAGTTTACCTCCCAGCCTGGGTGGAAGCGGGAGGGTGGGGGGGAGGTATGGAAGCATCTTACATGCTCCGCTGCTCTGGTCAGCCAATTGCCATGCCTCTCCTTGGGGTTCTGCTGCAGTCTTCACCACCAGCTGCACCTCTCCACCAGCCATCCTGCTACCTGCTCACCAATGTGTCTTCAGCCCCCCCACAAACTTAACATGGTCCTCAGTGATTTCAGCTGTTCGTAGGGCAGCCCCAGTGCTGGCACACTCAGAACCACTAGCCCAAAGTAGGTCTAATGCTAAGACCTAGGAATCAGTGATTTCAGCTCTGCAGCAGGTAACAAGATTCCTAATAGAGTCAAAATTAACTCTGTTATTACACAGCGGAGAGAAGAGGAGTCAAAGTGGTGTTTGGGGCCCACACTACCAGGCACACATACTTGTCCCCAGCCTCTTTGGAACCCATGTTTCTTGACTAGTGACTGCTACTTGGTTGAGGGCGAGTCCCTCCATCATAAAATGCCAAGTACAGTTCTACTGTCCTTGATTCACATACCCAGGATAACAACACATTATTACTCCTGCCCCAGTAACAAAGAGACTGGGGATCCCGCAGCAGCCAAAGTGACCATTTGGGCAAACAGTCCCATAATGCTAGGCAGGGTGGGTGTGCCCATGCAAATGAGATCAGCCCCTGAAGTCCTTTTCCACAACTCACCACCAGATGTCAGGGTAGAGCTCATTCTGACTCTGCTTATACTTACAATTAAATGTGTGCACCATGTTGTAGCAAATAGATTAATGTACACATGACAACAACTTTGTATAATGCTATGCAAGCTGAACAGAAATCCATAAACATGCACAGTGCCATCTAGAGACAAATGCACAGCAGCATCTGAGGACCTGATATGTCTGGAGGAACCAGCTTTGCTAGTTATTCCCTGCTGTGGGTAAAGTGTACACAGTAAGTCGTCCCCCGCCAAGCTTCTCATGCCCCACAGAATACATTCCACATGCCTCCCACCCCACCCCCAGTTTGAGAACCTCTGTATTAAGGGAAAGAAGGTTCTGCTCTGACTTATGCCAGCTGGCTACACTTTCTATAGATACCCTATAGCAGGAGCATGGTGTGACCATTGCTGGAGCATGGTGAGGTCTGGCCACATCTCTTCCCTATTCTGACATACCCATCATGCCTCATGTAAATGGTAGCTGTGGTACAGCTGCTGGGTGTCCAGTCTCTGCCCAGCTGAGAGCTCCCCCTTGAAGGGGAAATTCTCAGCTAGTAAAAGATGGTTGAAGCCATGGTTTGAAGCCATGTATTGGTGCTCAGGTACCACAAAGGGGCTGCCTCCAATATTTTGATTTAAGCTAAGGCCTGTATAAGAAAATATAGAACTCCCCCACACCATCAGTGGCATCAGAAAAGCACAGATATTTATTAGTGCTCAAATAGCCCTCCTATCCTCCATCGCCAGACCCGGCGCTTACCCCCGTATCTCCAAGCTATGTATTCAGGCAATCTCTGCCTGCAGAGAGGCAGATTTGCTTTTTTAGTTGCTATGGAGTCTGCCACACTAAAAAGCTGTTCTGAATAAAATGTTAATATTTGCTTTCTTCGTATTTGGCATCCCTTTTGTCCTACTGATAAAAAACTTGAGCTCTTTTGTACAGTGCCTAGCACAGTGGCATCCCGAGTTTTTGATTAAGGCTTCTCAGCGCTACCATTAATAACAATAGTCACTGTTGCCTAGGGCTCTGAAAAATTGTTGATGAAAAATATCACTCACTTCAGAAGATGCCGAGGGATGTTTCTGCTCCCTCCACTCTAACAATCACACTCAAGTTGGCATGGGGTAGGCAGGAGACTATCCCATAGACAGGCTTGGAAGAATTGGGGGTTGGGGGAGTAATTTTGATGGCTAGTATCGATGTTTATTTTTAAGCTTTTTAAGACTGATTTAAATTTTCACAGATACACATTATGGGATGGTCCGACAATTATTTAAGGACAGTAGAGGTTGAGATTCCAAAAGTGAAAGCTCTATAAACTGTTAAATCTCAAGTTGTCAACATCACGCCAAAATATCAAAAATAAATATCCTTAAATCAACAAATCATGCCTATTTTCACAATTCATTTGCTAGTCTAACCCCAAAGTCTAAATCACTGGTTTTAAATTTAATAAGTTCTCAAGCAGCATTTTTATTACGTTGCCTATTTGTAAATGTTGCTTATCATTGATGGACATATGTTTTCATGGATTTTTGTGTGTATGAAGAAATCCACGTTTACTAACATTTGCCAATACAAATCAAACCCTTCCAAGCCCAGCTACATAGAATTCTATATCCTCTAACATGCTTTAGTGGTGGGTGATGTTCATCAAGCACTTCTGGATACATTGTATAATGCCGTGAGGAGCTATTACCTGTCCAATGCACCTCTGCTCCCCATGATAGCAAGGCTATGGCTTAAAGTCACAACCCAACAGTTAGCATATCCTTTTTTACGTTCATTGCTACTAGAGATGGGTCCAGTGGATCTAGATCTAAACTTTGTAGCTTGGGCCCATGTCCTGATTACTACCTACTTGCAATAGCAATTAAATAAACAATTTTAATAAGATGACTCCTTTCTTATTCCCTCTAGTGTTAATTTGGAGCCATGATGAGTCTACCTTACCCATCATTCTTTTATAACAGCTTGTCAGAATTACTCCCAACCCTTTCTTTATTCTTAAGACTGCTTTCTCTTGCTGTATTCTTCCTCATCAATTCTAACCCATCTCAATCCAAGAATACTTAGACTTTATTGATTTTACTTTCCTAACAGATCCTGCTGAGGCATAAGATAGGAAGTGAAATGACAGAATCAGCAAATAAGGGGGTTGTGATCTTAAGCCCTAATAAAAGTTAGATATGGTTTACAAGCTTGAAAAAAATCTCTACAAGCAGGTACTACAAATGTTATGGATAAATTCATCTCTGAAGCAGTGGTGACCCTCAACAAGGACCACAACAAAAAACCCCTTCAGTTTTCAATTTATTGCACTGCTTTTATATGTCAATCAGTCTAATAGACCTTTTCCTGAACCACAAATAATCACCTGCTATTCAGCAGGAAAAAAGACACCATATACAAAGCAGTTTGGGTGCGTAAAAGGGTTACAGGAGCTTTAGATTAAGATACAAAGGTATTAGACTGAAAGAATGCAATTGCTTTACAATCAGTGTAAGTACTTTCAATAATGGAATATCTCACCTTTGCAACACCTTAAAAGTTATTGAAATGTGATAAAGTCACATTAGGAACACAAAATCAAGCTGAAATCTAATCTCCGGCAGGAGAATAGGTCATTTTTACTGTTGAACTATTTTCAACATAAACAATAGTGTGCTACACATTATTTATTGATGTCATTTCTTTAAGTACAAAGGAAAATAAGATTTCATATTCTTCTAAGATAAGAGGTTCCACTTTATTGATCGTGAACTTCACTGCTTCAGTATACAGTTAATAAACTTTATTATCTTCCTCCACCACGGCAGACCACATCAATAATCAAGAATTTAATGTACAGCAGTATGCTCACTGTTGGCAAAAATGTTCCAATGATACTTTTTTTTTTTTTTTTTTTAATATTCTTTGAAACTACTGTCACAACCTTGGTAAGGAATATATCCTTTGAACTGTTTTTACTGTATGGTATGGCTGTGCTCCAACACGTTACTCTAATTTGCAGCTGTACAATAATTATCAGCAGGTGCTATGTACTGACATGTGGGATGCTGATCCTAACAAGTGTTTGAAATCAGACTCCACTAAAAAAAAAAATCCATTCTAAAAATGAAAAGCTCAGCTGATGCTAATAATCTTGGCTTCTCCTTAATTAGTGCTGATGTAGTTTCCAGCTGAAACATAAAAGCAAAATTAACAAAGGCCCTGATTCAAAGCCCATTGTACTCAATGCAAAGACATCCATTGACAAAAGAGAGCTTTGGATCAGGCTCTACACACACAGGAAGATGAGTTGAGTGATACTGCTGTAACTTTTTAAGGCAGATTTTCAAATGGAAAATATTTTCCATTTATTTTTTTCCAGGTGCATTTGCATCCCTCTGAATGTGCATTTCTGTGTGACTTCACAAACTAGCTATTTTGGAAGTATGGACAATTTTGAAATTTGAACTATGAATTCCAGACTTTGGATTTTGACATGTCAAAGCCACTTTTTGCTTCCAGTGGCTTCTTTTTTTTTCTTTTTCTTTTTCTTTTTTTTTTTTGGGGGGGGGTGGGGGGTGGGAAATGGATGAAATTTGATTTTTCAACAAAATTTTCAGTTGGAATTTTAGCAGAAAACAAGTATCCAATAATAGTTTTTCCTCAAAGTTTTTACCTAGCTCTATTTACCTTCACTTAGAAATGAGCTTGTTTGAGCATTAAAAAGAAAAGGAGTACTTGTGGCACCTTAGAGACTAACCAATTTATTTGAGCATAAGCTCTCGTGAGCTACAGCTCACTTCATCGGATGCATACTGTGGAAAGTGTAGAAGATATTACAACAAAAAAAACTTCAAATCCAGACTCCAGCGAGAGACTGTTGAATTTGAATTCCTTTGCAAATTGGATACAATTAACTTAGGCTTGAATAGAGACTGGGAGTGGCAAGTCATTATGCAAGGTAACCTATTTCCCCTTGTTTTTTCCTACTTCCCCCCCCCGCTCAGACATTCTTGTTAAACCCTGGATTTGTGCTGGAAATGGCCCACCTTGATTATCATACACACTGTAAGGAGAGTGGTCACTTTAGATAAGCTATTACCAGCAGGAGAGTGGGGTGGGGAGAGGTATTTTTTCATGCTTTGTGTGTATAAAAAGATCTTCTACACTTTCCACAGTATGCATATGATGAAGTGAGCTGTAGCTCACTAAAGCTTATGCTCAAATAAATTGGTTAGTCTCTAAGGTGCCACAAGTCCTCCTTTTCTTTTTGCGAATACAGACTAACACGGCTGTTACTCTGAAACCTGTCAATTTGAGCATTAAAATATTCATAAACACAATGGAATACAAAACCCTCAACAAAAACCGTTTTGAGTGTTTTCATTATTCACTGCAATTATTTCTGGATCCCCTTTAACGTCTTTATGATGAATGAAGCCATAATCTACAAAGAAGAGGCAGGCTGTAAACTACATCTCATTCTCATGGGAAGATGGGCCAGGCTGTGAATTGCCAGGTCAGTGCAGGACTGTATGAGCTACAACTGGCTCTTTGCCTCAGTCCAGCCCTGGTGAGTCTCATAGTGTGGAGGGGATTTTTCAGTTTCAATTATTTATTTCACTGATACTACATATAGTGCTGATTATTTTAGACACAGGCTACAGAAAACTGTCAGAGTTTACGGCCAAATGTGGAATCCCCAGATCATCTAGTCTGACCCCTCCTGTATTTTACAAGTCACTAAACTCCATCCAGCCATCCCCACACCAAGCCCAACAACCAAAATTGAACCAATGTGTTACAGAATGCAGAAGACTAAACTATTGTGTACCACAGGCCGAGAACAGGAGGCTGCTGAATTGATGCCCCATTGGTGCTCTGTTTATAATAAGTTAACCGAATAAAATATTAGTTGGAGAAAAAAAATAGACTTGCTCTCTTTAGGAGTAAACCTGCCAACTGCCGAGTATCCACAATTTATATTAAAGCCAATGGTGGCTAAAGAAACTCACCATCTCACAGGTTAGTCCTTTAGATGTTGATCCTTCAACGAGTTCTCGGTGGGAAGATCCCTGCATCCCAGTGGAGCACTGCAAAGTAACTGGGATTGTGTGTGTGTGTGTGTGTGTGTGTGTGTGTAGGAGTGCACCTGATGTGGCATGTTGCGTGGTTGGGCCTTTAGACTATTTATTCCCCCCAATACACGCTTACTGACAACATCTTGCAATGGTTCCCAGCACTGCAACTCACTGTACAATTTTCTGGGGACAGGTACTTTTTCTAATTTAAGTCCTATTATATTAATAACCTGTGTAGGTGAGATATTGTAGGAAAATTTGGTATATACACATGTAGTGTTATACACAAGTCCCAACACCACTTTTCAATTCCTTATGTGCTTCCAGCTGTTTTCTTTATGACATTGTCCAACACTCCTAGGGGTTTTCTGTTCCTCTTCTCTTGATTTTATTTAGTGTTTTTTTCAATCTTACTAGGTCATCCCTTCTGATGATCCCTTAAGCTCACATGCTGCTTTTTTGGAGAGACTGGATAAAGGAAAAACAGTGATAAATCAGCTCTGAAAATAGGCCATGGATTTCCTACCTCAGGAGGCTTAAAATCAAAAGTTCTCGCGGTCCCTTTTGCACAAATGTTATAATGTTGCAGGGGCCGTGTATTTCCATTCTATAAACAATGATTCTCCATAAGAACAACACACTATCTATCTTACAGTGGAAAGTTCAGGATAACTTGAAGGTATGGCTTAACAAAAACTCCAGCTCCAAACATCCCTGAAATTTTGGGAAGATCAGGATTTGAATCCAAGCTTTCAGGCTTTGATTCAGCTACAAGAGAAATGCTGTCGAGCAATAGTCTCCTAGTGTCACATAGACAAAGTTAGTCTTCTACTACAAATGTTGCAAAACTGTGATTTTGATTCACACTAGTGGAAACAAAGAACTTCCCTAGGCATTGAATCTGAAACCATCATAAGTAGTAATTTAACTCTCTGCTGTAAAATTGTCTAAGGAAATGTATCACTCAGAGCTCCATTGGGCCTGATGTGTTTAACCTATTTGCATTATACCAGTTCAGATTCCTTCATTTTATCAGTTCTACTAATCTAAGAACAATATTAATTCTGTAGTAGAACCGTCACAGATACCCTTGCACTGTATCATGTTCAGTGCCTAACATGGCAATGGAAGTAAATTTGCTGATGTTCTATCAGTCAAGGCCACCCCAAAGGCATAACTAACACTAAGCTTGAGTGAAGTGCAAACCAAAGACCAAATGGCTTCCTGTCTGCCCCACAGGAATCTCAGGGAATAAAACAGTTTGCATCAGTTGAATGCTTTTAGTATACAACAGTATTTATTCATACTTACTTGACACAGTTCTTTAATATTATGTCCCTTCTGGGACTTGGAACAGTTAAGTGACTAATAGAGAAGAGCTGGCAATGATTGTCTTTAATTCACACTTTTGGCACAAGAGAAGGTTACATTCAAGATGTAGCAATTTAATCTATCTCAAACCAATTTTCAGTAGCAGAATTAGTTTATTTAATAGTAGCAACTACAAACTTACAGAATTCCATCTGTCATAATTAATTTGACAACTTCCTTTGGGGACAGATATTGACTTTTTCCTTCCTCAAGGGTTGTCTTCAGGGTCTCTTCCTGCTGGGGAGGAGTCTCAGTTTCTCAGTGCAGTAATATTGCTCATTGTTTTAATTCATTTGAAAAGTTAAAATGGTTCACTCTAAACCAATCATAAGGATTGTTTTGGAAGAGTGTGCCAATACAGAACATGCTGCAACAGACATTAGTTGCTATTACATGAGGTATGATAACTCCAGCATGACTAGTTTTATTGGCTCACAAACAACCCATCTAAGGTCTTCTGGGTATGATTTCATCTAGACATATGAAGACCTGCTGTAAACATAACATTCATCTCCCACCCCGCCCCAAACATTTCAATTATTATTATGGGGTTGCCATAAAGGCACTGGAGGTTGATTTGAGATTTGTACTTAAAGCAGGGTACCTTGTTACGTACTACGTAAGAATGTAGAACAACATCCCCCTGCCATCAGTATTTAGTCTGAATACAGAATGAATGTTCTGAGAATTTCCAAGTAAATCTGTTAGCTACTTTATAAGAAGGGCATGTTACAGAACTAGCTCAAGCCCCTTCTGTACACTGTGGTAGCCCGTGGGCAGGCACAAGATATGCTTGTGGTTCACCTCAGTGATGATGATTTGGGGATGTGTAAAAGGGTGGACTTAATGCCCAGAGCTGGGAGGGACTTTGGGCAGGTCTTGGAACTTTCCCCAGGAGTGAAAAATTATTTGATTGGACAAGTTGCAATCCAGGGTGCAGTAGAGTAATACAATATTAGTACCATGGAAAGAAAAAAAACCTTTAACTGTTAGAGGTGTTACTCTGACACCTTTCATTCAGTCACTACAAACTTGTAAAGATTCCTGGAACAAAATATATGTTTGACATTACACTACTAGCATTTAAATGTGCTCAGGGCTTGATTCAATGCCCAAAGTCAACAGAAAGACTCCCACTGACTTTGGATCAGACATGAAATGTTGATTTGATTACCTAAAAGCCAAATACTGTGTGGTTTATCCGCCAAAAAAATTCTGTCTCAAAATATTCTTCTGAATCTGCCCTATCAAGGTTTGCTCCTTCCAAAAAAATGTATGGGCATGAACTACATTTTTATGGTTAATTCTTTGTTTCGGCTCAAGGACCACTCTGAAAATGGGTGTGTGTGTAGGATTTAGACTGCAATACATTTTAAGATGTAAACAGAACCTATATGGAATTTTTAATGAAACCATTGCGTCTAGGAGATCACACAAAAGACAATTACATTTTTCTCTAACTATAATCCATAAATGATCCTCGATTGGCTAAATCATATGAAGGTGTAGAACTGAGCCATACTATATATAATACTTGAGCTTGTTTTCACATAGAAATTAGTGCTCAGTGAGCTGCAGTGTAAGTTTACAGTGCAGCGGTTGCTACGCACTAACTCCCCGTGTGGATACTTTTACTATACACTAAGGCAACAGCTACACTTGCAACTGGGGGTGCGATTCCCAGCTCACAAAGATGTACCTGCACTAGTTCTACTTGAGCTAGTATGCTAAAAATAGCAATGTAGGTGAGGTAGTATGGGCAGTGGCTTGGACTAGATGCCTGAGTGCGTACCTGCCCTCCCTGGATGCTTTGGGTATGGACTTAATGCATTAATCTAAGCTGCCCGAGGGCACTTTTATAGTGAGCAGAAAGCATCCACAATGGGAATTAGTGCATAGCAACCTGGGAACGAATTTATAGAGCACTATCTACTCTGTGCTAACTTCTCTGTTTAGTCAAGCCCTTAGAGAGAGATGTATACACACACACACACACACACACACCCATATGTAGGGGGTAGGCCCTTAGCTCACTGAAGCCTAATGGAGCTATGACAATTCACACTAGTTGAGGATCTGCCACAGTTTTTATATACACATAACACTACAGAGCGTGGCTCAGTCCATACCTTCATGAGCATAAACTTCTAAAAAGACACCCTTTCAATTAATGATCTTTTCTCTGGTTTGGATCCCTTTTACCAAACACTGCTCCTTGGGCAGTGAGGCAACGTTTTCAACTATTTGTCCAGCTGTGGAATGCAGATAAACAGAATATTTACAAATATATTTCAACATTTCAAATGTGGGCTAACTAACCACTGTGGAAGAAACATAATACAAAACCCTAAATAAAATGAACTCCCCCCCCCGCCCCCCAATTTTCCAAACTTTCTGTTTAGATCAGAGGTGGATCTGGCCCGCGGGACCGTCCTGCCCAGCCCCTGAGCTCCTGGCCCGGGAGGCTAGTCCCCGGCTCCTCCCCTGCTGTTCCCCCTCCCCCGCAGCCTCAGCTCACCGTGCCGCCGGCACAATGCTCTGGGCGGCTGGGCAGCGCAGTTGCAGAGCTGCGGCCTGACTCAGTGCTCTGGGCGGCGCGGTTGTAGCACCACCAGCCACCGGTGCTCCAGACAGCATGGTAAGGGGGCAGGGGAGTTAGGGGGGATGGTCAGGGGGCGGGGGGATGGATAGGGGTCAGGGTGGTCAGAGGGCGGGGAACAGGGGGGTTGGATGGGATGGGGGGCAAGCAGAGGTGGGGATTTCAGGGGTGGTTAGGGGACAGGGAGCAGGGGGTGGTGGATGCGGTAAGAGTCCCGGGGGTCCGTCAGGGGACAGGGGGAGTTGGATGGGGCAGGAGTCCTGGGGGAGCCATCAGCGGGCGAGAAGCGGGGAGGTCGAATAGAAGGTGGAGGCCAGGCCACGCCGGGCTTTTTGGGGATACACAGCCTCCCCTAAATGGCCCTCCATATAATTTTGGAAACCCAGTGTGGCCCTCAGGCCAAAAAGTTTGCCCGCCCCTGGTTTAGATGAACTACACATAGAAGTAGTCATTTTACAAGTGAAGTGCACAGAAGTAAACCTAGGAAGTAATTACCCAGATGACAAATTAAACCATTTGGATCAGACTGGACTTGGAAAGCAGAAATCAGAAAACATAATTTAAACAAGCTTTCAGGGGGATCAGAAGATAACAATCTTCCAATACCATTTTTGAAAATTTTGTTCCCAATGTATTGAAAATAAACTGAAAAGTTACTGGAAATGGAAAATGCCCTCAGAACATCAACTGAATACATGAGACATAGTGGGGGGGAAGAAGGAGGGGGAAAATCTCTTATCTTCAAGGTTTAAAAAGACCTACATGCTTTCTACATTTTCAGGGTGATACAGCATTCAAAGCCCAGCTTCTCTGCAGGGATATTTAACAGTAAATGGTTACATATCTGTGTTGGGAAACACCACAGGAGATACACAGAATGGTATTTTAAACCTGAAGTGAATGAAAAACCGTTGACTGTATCACCTTCAATTTTGTATATATTCTCAAACTGTCTAGCATTTTATGATCAGTAACAAATCAACTACAATGGAGGCACCCAGAAGAAATATAATGGAGGGGTGGGTTCTATTCATTTCAGTTGCAATAAGGACAAGCAATGGGCCAAATCCTGCAAACACACATGTGCATAGTCCCATTGACTGACTGTCATTTACTTTATTGAAACTATTTTACTGGAATTCAGTAGGGCCTGATTCTGTGAACTCTTTCACATGAGTACTCCCATCAACTTCAGGTGTGTATGATGTCTGAGGCACACAAGAGTTCAATAGGATTTGTTGCAATAAAGAGAATTTTCCAGTAAATCAATGATAGTTCTAAAGAATTAAGTTTTCCTTTTAGTCCTTGATTCATTTTGCCTTAATAGCCTTCAAAGCATAGTGTATTATTAGTGAATACATCAATAATGTATATTTATACGTTAATACTGACACTAAATTAGAATATGTATATTATATTCCTGTATCTAATATTACAGGCTGCACATAGAAACACAGCCCTAAACCCATATTTGCCTTATTTAACTATGCTGAATCTAAAGCCTGAAAGCCTGAAGCCTAAAAAGTGGGGGGGTGGCGGGGGGGTTGCATGCTTTCCTTTCTGAACATTCATCAATTGTGTTTATACTGATGTTCAGAAAATTATCTAGACAAGATGAGCCATGCACTATAGTGAGAATATAGCACACCTGAACATTCAAACTACCATCTAAACTTAGGTTTCAGAGTAACAGCCGTGTTAGTCTGTATTCGCAAAAAGAAAAGGAGTACTTGGTTAGTCTCTAAGGTGCCACAAGTACTCCTTTTCTTTCATCTAAACTTAGTAAGCCCTGTATAAGCCTACTTATAAACCAAGAGATAACATAACAGGGTGTTTGTAATGTGTCTCTGGTCTGTTTATTTTGTCCACAGTATTACTTTATTATTGTGTAATTGCATAGTAGGAAAATGTTAACTAATTTCTTGTTTACGGAGGACATTAGGCCCGATTCTTATTTACAATTAACTCTCTTGGAATTGCCTAAGCACTGCTGTGGCAGGGCAAAGTGGTCTTACAGTGGGTGCAAGTTAAATTTACATCTGGTCCCTTTTTAGTGCCAGAACAGTGTAACATAATCTATGTAAGTGAGAATCAGCCCCACACAGATTTCTGAAACAGCACATCACCAGATATTTCCTTTTATTATGACTGAATCGATTGTTATTGACCTTTGATTTTATATAGTACAGTAACAGTTTGAAGTAAGGTGATTATTCTCTCTGGGTCTATGAACAAGTGCATATTGGTTTGACACATTTTATCATCTTGGATTGCATTTAACTTTTTTATAGCTGTTTATTTCATATTATGCCAGCATTTCATTTCTAATAAGATGTGGAACTAATCACAATATATACGATATACTGGTTTTTTCCCCATTATTTGTAGAACAGGCAATAGTGATTTCTTATTAAGGTCAATCTAATTTATATATTGGCAGAGAATGATCATCCTCTAGTATTTATAATTTCTTAATCATAACTCACTAAAATTATTTAGTAGATTTTTCTCTTTTCAACCTAAACCCAAAGCATACAAATCTACACATACCCCAATAATTGGCTCAATAACTAAAAATTAATTGCTGAATAAATAATATAGTTTCATGCAATGTCAGTTTTGAACAGTCTAATAAAAAAGAGATACTTTTCTAAAATTCTTAAGTATCCAATTGCTATCTTGCCACAATCTAATTTACCAGCTGTGTAACTCCCATTAACTATAATGGGAATTCTGAAAATGAATCAAAAGGAGAAGAGACATCATCATCTTACTCAGTCCTCACTTGTCCCCAGATTTTCGAAAGTGGTCAATATCTGCAGGGGCAACAGGTGTTTAACTTATTAGCACCGTTATTCAAATTAGTATTCTGCTAGAAACTCTTCAAGACGTCAGAATCTAGGGCTTTTGCCCTTAGGGTTGTCATCTCCAAGATGCAGAAAACCAGGTTATGGCCAACCCCCTATCTCAGCCCTGGCTTGAGGGAGCCCCCTCTTAATCCTTCCAAGAGTCCTTGCTCTCCTCACCCCACTCCTTCCTCCTCCCTGCTGGTGAGTCTTGGGTCCATCCCACTTCCTTGTCCTCAGGAACAGTAGGAGCGGCCACAGTTTGGGCAGGTTGAGGTCCGGCAAGCAGAACAGGACCAGGCTATTGGCCACACTCCCAGCCATGTGATGAATATGGTAGTTACAAGATCACTGCATGGCCAGGCACGCACACAGCTTACAGGTAACGTTGGTCCCAAGTGAAAAACAAAACCACCCCACCCCCAGCCCCGAACATGAAATCTTTTTCACGAACAAGGCAGTGCAAGAAGACAGCCAATGTGGTTACAAAACAGCCAGACAATAACCCTATTTCCCCGAGCTTAGCTGAGGGGTGGAGAGGCTTCCCCATGCCAGCGCTGTGCAGGGCTTTGGCACATGCAGGGCTCGGCTCCTCCTGGCCAGCGCCCTGAGCCGGACGGTCTTGGACTTTCTCAGGTCGCCGGTGCAGCCAGAGGCAGTGGGGGAAGGAAGGAAGGAGTCTGCCAGCTAGGCTGTTGGTAAACTGAGCGCTCCAATCGGGGCTGGTTCTCCACATAGAGCTGGGAGCGGGATGTGCCCTGCCAAGTGGGATATGGAGGATCAGCAGGGCTGGGGGTGCAAAGGGGCAAAGCAGGGATAGGACAGCAAGGGGGGGAGCACATAAAAGGCTAATAAGTGGGCAGCAGAGGCGACATGTAACTGGCTGCCATCTGGTGCCTGCCCGCACTCACCAGCCACCTCAGTTTGCAGTGAGCAGCCAGTGCCGGCCGGAAACGGAACGGGGGGAGGAGAGGCAGGGCCCTGCTGGCCGAGAGCTGATGGACCAGCAGAGGGAATGGCTAGGCCTCTGTGCTGCATCTTCACCCTGCCACCAGCCTGGCACATCCACCCCCACGGTGGGCCACTGGAACCGCTCCCCACCCACCACTGGTGGCAAGCAGGGATCTGGACAGCAGCAGGACCCACCCATACCAATGACGGAAAAGACAGAAAACATGGGACAATTTGCTGGTTAAAAAAAAAGTCGGGACACCTACAGGAGGCTTAAGTACGAGACTGTCCCTTTAAAAACAGGACATTTGGTCACTCTAGCCCGGGGGTGAGTTTAGTTCTCTCATTCCCTGCTGGCAGGAAAGAGAGAGTAACAGCCTCAGCTGCTCCCTATTTCCTTCCCTCTTCAAGTAAACAGCATTAACTGGGAAGTTTAGCTCCCAGGTCAGAAAGAGAAGGGAACAGGGTGCCTACTTTCAGAGAGGGATCTCCTCCTCACTCCCCCACCAATCACTGGTTATGCAAAACATCAGGAGTTAGGTAGGTATAATTATGCCTCAGGGGTGTGGATTTTTCACACCCCTGAGTGATGTAGTTTTATCCATATAGATTTTATTTCCTTCATTCAGCTTCCAAGTCCATGGGATGAGCTTCCTTGAATGTAAAATTTCCAAGGTGCAATAGGACTATTAACCAATCATTTGTATTGCAATGTGTGTTTAAAGAGGATTTGAAAATACTCACTCTGACCAGGACAGCTACAATCTTTATTGCAAGATAAATTATCCAAAAATCCCCATTAGAAGCTCCTTGGTAAATAAAGAGGGCCAGTGGAGCTATGTTACTTTACACCATTTGAGGATCTGGCACCAGAGTTTATAATCAGAATATGTCAGATGCTCCAGTGAAGAAATTTCAGACAGGTGGTGTAAACTAACCAAATCACTGTAATGCTTTCTCCCTTTACATATTCCTTATTTCCATGAGTTTTTTTTATGACTGCCCTTCAAATTGCTTCTTTTATTGTGACACCGTTCACTTTTTTTTTTTTTTGAACAACTTTGTCCTGAATCCTGCATCAGCCAAGCAAACCACCCCAAGTTTTTGTTTGAAGACACACTAATCCTCTGGACTCAGCAAATCAAGTCACTTCTGCTGCCCTTTTGATAACATTTTAATACTTAACTCTTCCAACTGTGCCTGCCATCCTGGCTTGTCTTAGCCAAGAAATCTGTCCATTGGGGGAAACAAACAAACAAACAAAAACCCCATTATGCACTGAACTTGCCACCCTTTTTGACAGAGGGCAAAACAGAAGATGTGCCTGTGAAAAATGACCAGAGCCCTGTGGCTGTGCTTTCTTCAGGCTGCTAAAGACTATTTGAAATCATTTTAAGTGTGCTGGAATAGCTATTCCTGTAACTCATTGTAATGTCTGTTGAAGCAATTCCGGATTTATTTTAAGTAACAAAATTTGGAAAAACTGGAGCAATCTTGAAGGACCTATAGGATATTTTTGACAGAGCATTTCCCATCCTGAATCAAATTATTGATTGTGTTTGTGGCCTGAAGCTGATATTTCGAACCCTCTCTTCTCTATTAACACACCTATCTGACTGTACAGTGCTCTACAAAGGAATGGGGGAATTTTTTCCTAATCCCAAGAGCAATCATTTTATTTCCCCAAGCAAGAGATTTAATTACCCTTATTATTCCAGTGGGTATGTAATACCCTGGGAGAATAATGGGGGAAATACCAAAGCATTAAACATTAAAAAGAAAAAAAAAACATTCAGTGGTTGGAAGAATAACCTGGTGTCAGTTCATGGATCTGCAAAGGTTACAGTCTCCTGAAATGGGTGCAATTTGGAAAGTGAGACAGTGAAAAGGAAGCTAGAGGACAGTAATGCAAGCTGTCAGAAGGGGAGAGTGAGAACATGCAAGGCTGCAGGAGGAAAGTAGCTCAGCTTTTATTCTGTAAATAAAATAACTGTCTCTCAATCTTACTTTATGACTCTCTAAAATGACCCTGTCCTAGATGCCTGTGCCTCTGTTCATTCTATAAAAAAAGCTGTGAGTTGTGTTATTTTTCTTAAACTTCTACACACTGGCCACCTCAAGAAATAGAGAGAGAAATTGAGAGCAGTCAAGCTCAACCACCACCTCTCTCCAGGCTTGTTATGTTTCTGTTACTCTCCCAGACCAAGAGGCTGTTTTTAACGGGAGCATTTTATTAAAGCCGTGTTTGTGTTTTCTCTCTCTCTCTCTCTCTCTCCCTCCCAGTTTGCACAAGTCCCACTTCTGGATCATCTCCTAGAGCATCTGTGACCATACCCTGTTCACCAAAGCTGTGTTCTTTTGACCTCTTCAGTACTGCTCCAAATCTTAAAGGGACAGGCAGTAAGAAAATAGAGCCCCCGTGTTCCTTCCAGTCCTTGTATCAAGAAGTATGTTAGTATAAATGTAGACTACATATTCTAACTTATAAGTGCTACATCAACTCAGGATTTTAATCACATCTTGCAATATTTCTTGTGGGGTTTTGTTTTTTAAAAGCCCAGTTCCTGGAGTCATGTGAATGTGAGGTTTCAGAGTAGCAGCCATGTTAGTTTGTATCCACAAAAAGAGGATACAGACTAACACGGCTGCTACTCTGAAACCATCTAGGAAAATTTCCCAATCCCAGCGATACAACGCCAAGTGCACTTACTACATCCCTTCTGTGACAGGTTTCCTGGATTCACATAAAATAAAAATCAAGTTACCCTAATCTTGAGTAAACAAAGAAAAGGGGAGTTTTGTCTACTGAGAAAGCCATACCCTTCTAGCGAGACTGGGGAGTAGGGAATGCCTTCCTATAACTATTTCAAGGTACAGAATTTTGAATTGAGAAGAGGGTAATACAGTTTTTATTGGAGGACATTTTCAATATTTTAGTGCTACAAATGCAGCATGCAAATAAAATGCCAGGGGTGGGACGAGTCAGTTTTCATTATGTGTTTCATCATTTTTAATGATTCCAACCAATCTCCAATTTAAATGAAATAATATCAGTCTTTCAAAAGAAAATCTTTCTTTAAAGCCAGTTAAGGTTATGGAAGTGTGATACCTATTCAAGGCAAGCCTCTCAGAGGGAGCACTATGCTAAGATACCATACCCTGATGCCTGCACAGCACGTTCCCACTTACTTTGACAGAGCCCACATCATCACAAAGAACTTCCTTCTGCCTCCAAGAGACAAAGAAATACACAACACACAAGGTATTAATCTCCTTCACAGTACAACATGAAAAATTCATTACCATCTCCAGGCACAAATATCTCCTTGAAACCCTAAATCTTGGCATGAACTAAGTAGTCAGAAAATCGAGTACCATCATTATTGTTGCTCTTCCCTTTATTCACTGATAGCTGAGTGAGGCTAGCTGTCCAGCCCTCAATTTCTTTGGCCTAGTGCCTAGCGCACCAGCCTAAGACTCATGGGATAGAGGTTTTATTCCCAGATCTGCCAATGACCTGTTGGGTGATCTTGGAAAAGTCACTTCCCCTGTCTGTTCCTCAGTCTTCCCATATGTAAAAATGCTGATCTCCTTTGGAAAGTGGTTTGAAATCTCTGAATGGAAAATGCTATATTAGAGCACTTTATTAATGAGGAACATGGTCTAGTGGTAGGGGTATTAGACTGGAAATCAAAAGAATTGGGTGCTACTGTTGGCTTTGCCACGGACCTACTGTTTGAGGTTGGGTCCCTTCCTTCAACTGTCTGGGTCTCTTTTTCCCCTCACACTCTTGTGTCTCTCTATTTAGATGGTAAGCTCTTCATGGCACACATTTTCTCCTAGTATGTGCATTTAGCAGACCCCTAACAGCTTAGGGTCATGATGCAAGGTGGGATCTCAGGTCAGTCAGGTACATTTTTCTTAGCAAGATTTATAATATTTTCCTATATAATATTTTTCCTTGTTCTTGCATTATGAGCCCAGGAATACCTTTTGCAGTGATTTGAAACAATTAAGCAGAACACAGGATGAGACAGTTTATTTTGTTACCTTTTCCTATAATCAGTCATATGTTCAAACTCTTACTATAACTACAACTTGGCTCTGCCTGACGTGACCTATAGTCCTGGCTGAAAAGGCAAAGTGACATTTTATAAAAGCCAAGAGAGGTTTATGATTAGGGACAGAACAAAGGTTGAAAATAATAAAAGTGAGGAGATGAAATGGCATTTACAGCACCTGCCAAATAATTTTACCACAGGGAGAGAACAACATTTGTGCTTTTACATTAGACAACCTAATGTTTGAGTCACAATGTGACTCCAGGAGCTGTTTATAAACCTTAATTTGTTAAGAATAACCATATGGCAAAAAGGTAGAATTAGGAGTGAATGATATACTGCTGAGATCTGTTGCAGTCTGAACGAATTTGATTTAAGTATTACGTGAGAAAGGGCCAAATTTCAAGAAATCTGGACTAATGTATGATTTTCAGTGAAAGCCAACTAAAACTTGATGCTAGTTCATGGTTTCAACCTAAAAACCAAGTGAAATCTGGTCTTACACACATGGAAAATCAAACTCACTGAGTTTTGCACACTTCTAAAATAGAAGAAAACCAGGACTAATTCTTCAATGGGAACTGATTAGCTATGTAACAGAGACATGAAGATATTACTACAGATGACCCACCTGTGAAAGAGGAAAAAATGTTTCTTTGTGGAGGTGCAAGTTTTAAGCAAATTGTTTTTCCCTATGGTAACTTACTAGGGTGATTTTCAGAAAAGCTCAGTCAGCTTCCAGTTAGACATCAAAAAAAGTGGCCAGATTTTCCAAGTGAGCTCAGCACTTTTGGTGTAAATAATTATAAACCACTGAACAATTTTGTTGACTGTGTATAAGACAGAGCCGAATCCAGATCACTCTCTCTCTTAACTGGGTTAGATAGGCAAAAGTTACAGGAATAAAAAGGCAAACTTATTTTTCTTAGCCCTGGTCTACACTTTGAGTTTAGGTCAGATTTAACAGCGCTAGATCAGTTTAGCCCTGCACCCATCCACACTACGGAGCCATTGTTTCCAACTTTAAGGGCTCTTAAAACCAGTTGCTGTACTCCTCCCCGACGAGTGGATAAGCGCTGAACTCACCCTCGCTGGGTCAAATTTGGGGTAGTGTGGACGCAATTCGATGGTATTGGCCTCCGGGAGCTATCCCAGAGTGCTCCATTGTGACCGCTCTGGACAGCACTCTTAACTCAGATGCACTGGCCAGGTAGACAGGAGAAGCCCCGCAAACTTTTGAATTTCATTTCCTGTTTGGCCAGTGTGATGAGCTCAGCACAGGTGACCATGCAGAGCTCTTCAGCACAGGTGACCATGGAGTCCCAGAATCACAAAAGAGCTCCAGCATGGACCGAACGGGAGACACTGGATCTGATCGCTGTATGGGGAGACGAATCTGTGCTATCAGAACTCCGTTCCAAAAAGACGAAATGCCAAAATATTTGAAAAAAATCTCCAAGGGCATGAAGGACAGAGGCTAGCACAAGAACCCGCAGCAGTGCTGAGTGAAACTTAAGGAGCTTAGGCAAGCCTACCAAAAAACCCAAGAGGCAAACGCCTGCTTGGGGTCAGAGCCTCAGACATGCCGCTTCTATGATGAGCTGCATGCAATTCTAGGGGGTGCCCCTACCACTGCCCCACCCCTGTCCATGGACTCCTGCAAGGGGGGAGTCTCATGCAATAGGGATGAGGATTTTGGGGACGAGGAAGATGATGTGGGAGGTTGAAGATAGCACACACCAGGCAAGCAGAGATACCATTCTCCCCGACAGCCAGGAACTGTTTATCACCTTGGATCCAATACCCTCCCAACCTGGGCTCCTGGACCTTGAAGGCAGAGAAGGCAGCTCTGGTGAGTGTACCTTTGTAAATATAATACAGGTTTAAAAAGCAAGCACATTTAATGATTAATTTGCCCTGAAGACTTGGGATGCATTTGCAGCCTGTACAGCTACTGGAAAAATCTGTTAACATGTCTGGGGATGGAGCGGAAATCCTCCAGGGACATCTCCATGAAGCTCTCCTGGATGTATTCCCAAAGCCTTTGCAAAAGGATTCTGGGGAGGGCAGCCTTATTCAGTCCTCCATGGCTGGACACTTTACCACGGCAGGCCAGCAGCACGTAGTCTGGAATCATTGCACAACAAAGCATGGCAGCGTATGGTCCCTGTGTTTGCTGGCATTCAAGCAACATCTATCTGTTCTTTATCTCTCTGTGTTATCCTCAGGACAGTGATATCATTCATCGTCACCTGGTTGAAATAGGGAAATTTTATTAAGGGGATGTTCAGAGGTGGCCATTCCTGCTGGGCTGTTTGCCTGTGGCTTAACAGAAATCATCCCCGCTATTAGCCACGTGGTAGGGGGAGGGGTGAAGCAATCATACCAGAGAATTGGTGGGTGGGCGGGGGGTTAGTTGGGTTTGTGCTGCATGTTAACCTGAAAACCGCAGCCCCTCCTTTTAAATGGCCAACTCATTTTAAAGGGCCAACCCAACAGGTGCTTGATATGTGAAATGAAGGTGCTGCTGTTTGAAACCATTCCCACATGTTAGGAAGGTTAAAGAAGCCAGAAGTCTGTGGCTTACCATGTCTGCCTGAAAGCTGAATTCTGTTGCCTGCCGGCCCTGAGTGTGTGATCTCTCACACCATACCAGCAGGCTCTTGCTATAAGAGGCAAAATGCTACCTTGTAAAGAAAGCACATGTGCTATGTAATGTTAACAACTTGGTTCACCATGAAAGAGTCTACTCCCTGTTCTGTAAAAATGTCTCTTTTTAAAGACTAATCTCCCTTTTTTCCCTTCCTGCAGCTGCAAATGTTTCAACGCTCCCCCGTCATCTCCGTCCCAGAGGTTATCAAATATTAGAAGCCAAAAAAAAAAAATGCACTCATGATGCAATGTTCTCTGAGCTCATGCAGGCCTCCCATGCTGAAAGAGCCCAGCACAATGTGTTGAGGGAGATAATGTCAGAGTTCAGGAAAGCACAAAATGAACACGAGGACAGGAGGGATGAGCAAGAAGAGAGGTGGCATCAGCATGATGAGAGGAGGCAGGATGCAATGGTGAGCCTACTGGAGGATCAAACTGATATGTTTAAGGTGCAGGAAAGGCTGCAGAAGCACAGACCACAGCTGCAGCCCCTGTATAACCAACTGCCCTCCTCCCCAAGTTCCATAGCCTCCTCACCCAGACGCCCAAGAACATGGTAGAAGACCTCTGGGCACCCAGCCCCTCCACCCCAGAGGGCTGCCCAAGCAACAGAAAGCTGGCATTCAATAAGTTTTGAAGTGCAGTGTGGCCTTGTCCTTCCATCCTCCCCCACCCCACCCGGTGCTTCCCTTCTCCTCCTCCACCCCTCTCGGGCTACCTTGACAGTTATCACCCCATTTGTGTGATGAATTAATAAAGAATGCATGAATTTGAAACAACAATGACTATTGCCTCTGCAAGTGGTGATCAAAGGGGGGAAGGGGAGGATGGTTGGCTTACAGGGAAGTAGAGTGAACCAAGGGGGCGGGTTTTCATCAAGAAACAAAATTTTCACACCATAGCCTGGCCAGTCACAAAACTGGTTTTCAAAGCTTCTCTGATATGCAGCGCACCCTGCTGTGCTCTTCTAATCACCCTGGTGTCTGGCTGCGCGTAATCAGGGGCCAGGCAATTTGCCTCAACCTCCCACCCCACCATAAATGTCTCCCCCTTACTCTCACAGATATTGTGGAGCACACAGCAAGCAGTAATAACGATGGGAGTACTGGTTTTGCTGAAGTCTAACTGAGTCAGTAAACTGCACCAGCGCATTTAAAAATGTCCAAATGCACATTCTACCACCATTCTGCACTTGATCATCCTGACTACTGTCCAGGGTGCCTGTGTACAGCTTCAAGAGCCATGGTAGACTGGGTCCCCAAGGATAACTATAGGCATTTCAACATCCCCAATGGTTATTTTCTGGTCTGGAAAGTAAGTCCCTTGCTGCAACCATTCTCACAGACCAGTTCCACAGAAACGATTGTTGGCCGTTGCTTTCATGGAGGGAGGGGTAGGCTGGCAGCAGACGGTGCTGCTGGCTGGGAGAGCAGCCTGAGGAAGGATGGTCCCCTGAAGGATTGAACTCACAACCCTGGGTTTAGCAGGCCAATGCTTAAACCACTGAGCTATCCCTCTGCCAATATTCCAGGCAAGACTGAACGTCCATTAGACAAAACTTAAAGAGAATGACCTGAGTCACTCCCATTTATGTGCAGGCGCCCCTGACAGACTTTACTTAGGTCTGCCCAGAGCACCCATGTCTGCCCAGACCAAGGTCGGCCAAGAGCACCCAGGAGATGACGAGGACGGCTAGTCGTACTGCACTATTTGCTGCCATAAGGCAATGAGCTGCTGCTGTGTAGCAATGCAGCCCCATGTCTGCCAGCACCCAGGAGACGTACGGTGATGGTGAGCTGAGTGGGCTCCATGCTTGCCATGGTATGGCGTCTGCATGGGTAACCCATGAAAAAAGGCATGAAACGATTGTCTGCCATTGCTTTCACGGAGGGAGTGGGGGCTTGACAACGACATGTACCCAGAACCACCCGCAACAATGTTTTTGCCCCATCAGGCATTGGGATCTCAACCCAGAATGCCAATGGGAGGCGGAGACTATGGGATAGCTACCCACTGTGCAACGCTCGGGAAGTCAACACTAACCTCGGTACTGTAGATGCATTCTGCCGACTTAATGGTCTTAAGTGGGGACACACAGAATCAACTGTATAAAATCACTTCCTACAAATTTGACTTTATAAATTTGACCTAATTTCATTGTGTAGACATATTAAGTTAGAGCTTAGCTGAGAGAAACATGCATCCATGTCATGAAATAGTTATTAGGGCCGACATACATCTATACCTTCTCACGCCAAATTATTCTTTCATAATGGGGAAAAAAAAAGTGTTCTACTACAGGGATTCAGGTTTAAAACATGGTTTTTCATTATGCTAGAAAGATTAACATTTGGCTTTCAATGGAATTTCCAAATTTCAGCTGCTACATTGTGACTACTACAAATAATATATATATATTAACTACCATGGTTATGCTGTGTAGGTTTTTCATGTAGATACATATAAAAGGGCTTAACTTCTCTGCATATATTTTTGTTGGAAAATTTGTTTCACAGGTTTTATTTCCCTTGGTAATACCAATTCTAGTTTTTTTGGTCCATAAGGTTTAACATTAGTTGTTTGAGCTTCTCTGGGTGTATGTTCAATGGTGTGCATTTTCAGGATCTGGCCAATTGTTCATAAAAGAGGAAACATGGAGTTTATAATATTTTTGTAGCGATTTTAAGAACCACACATTTTCTGTAAATATATTACTTTTAATGGCACAGTTTCAGATAATCCTTTAGTAGGTCTTGCAAACATCAGTATTCCTAGTTAATCTTTCTGGCTCAAAATAGTAATAGATTGACATACCTCACAGGTGGAGGTGCAAATCTGAGCATCACAGGGCAACATGAAAGTCTGCACTGTGTCAAAATTACAAAATTATTTGGGACAGATGGTTCAGTAGAGAAAAAAAGACATTCACTGTTCCATTAGATACAAATAATATGACTGAAGCTATCAAAATGATAAAGCATGATATTTAGCACTTGTACAGCATTTTTCATTGTCAAAGTGCTTTACAAACATTAACTGAACCTTAAAACTTCTAGAAAGGTAAATATCATCCCCATTTCATAGATGGAGAAGTTTTGCCAGATAGAATAAATGACTCCAAAAACCACACAGCGAGCATCAGATTTAGAACTCTACTTGAAACCTCATGAAAGTTCAAGATAGCTAGGATTATGTTCCTTGGGTTATACGCTTTCATTATGAGCAGTTTTTCATCAAATCATAACAAGAGAACGTGGAAAGCTTTGGTCTGATCATACTTCTTATCTAGAACATACATAATCAATACTCATATTGGGAGGTTTTTGTTTTTTTAAACATGGACAAAATAGAACTGCATGAATAAAAATATACTAGGAAAAGAATCATGGATCTTGAACTTGCATCCTAGTTGTGTGTTCTCAACTGGGGGATAATCCCTCTGGCCACTAGACCCTTGTCATTGGATGTCTCCCAGTTTAATATATATATATTCTTAATAGATATCAATTCCTTTCCTTTCCAGGGGAAAAACTTTAGAATATTCTTATGGGTTACTTAAGAGAAACTTAAAGTAAAGCCATATGATTGCCAAGGCAAATATGGCTGTGAAAAACATTGTCATACTCAGAAGTAGTTAATGGTGCCTATTTGAGACCTGGATATCTTTGACTAGACCATTTTTGAAGTGTCATACTAGTTAGAAGAAAAGAAATATTGTAAATTATACTAACTTAGGAAAAAGGAATAAAATAGCACACTAATTAAAGAGATAGAAAATACTGAAATAATTGTGAAGTGTGGGTGTCAGATTTATATTTAATGGCAATTCTATGAAAGGGAGAAAAATGGCATGTAATTTATTTTATTTATTCTTGTTAAAGAAAGGTGGGTGAAGAAAGCTATGTGGGAGACTGGAAAACAATGGATGACTTTAGAATCACCGTTTCCTGAAATAGAACCTAACGGATACCTAATGTAGGCTCTGAATATTCCAGCCGAGAACTTCAAGATCATACAAAAAGCTTAAGAGGTTGGGTCTTGCAATATGCTGATTATCTCCTACAAGATCCCAAATACCTTCAACTTCCATAGACAATCATTAGACGCTGAGGACACTAACCATCTCGCAGGAGGCAATAAGCCTGGATGGGCCCCAAATAAACTGACTAGAGATGCACAGAAGTACCCCTTAAAATATGTAGTATGTTTCATGTAATTCTCAAATTTCTTATCAAATAATTAAGTTTAAAGAAGAAAGCAGTGACAACCAGCAAATACAAGCTACATGATAAAGAACCACATATTCATCTCCTGTTGAACTAAATGTGAGCTGATTTAGGCCAAGGAGAATAGTAACCAGTCATGCATATTCTCATTGAAAATGGTAATGGATTTACTTGTAACAGGATGGTCTGTCTCCTCAGGAACTTTTGTTTACTTGTCTTTCCTCTCTTAATTGTCTTGGGAAGGAGGACTGAGTGAGTCATGCACAGTAGGGAAGTATTACCTTTGCCAGTCTGTTTTGTGTGTAGGAAGTTCAGAGAACATCTCCTGAGGAGAGATAGTGCGACACCAATATTTACCTCTCCAGTACCCTGGAGATGTTGGGTAAAAGTTTCAAATGCATCTATGTGACTTACATTCCTAGGTGCTTTTGAAACTTTTCCCCATTTGACCTTTAATGAGAAGTTAAAGTTTTCTTGTCGTTTGTATGAACAAGTTCTGTAGGGGATCTTATTGTTTCTCTTCTGCAGCATTCTCTTAATTTTCTTAAGACCAGAAAGAAAATGTTTCCCTTTTCCTGTGCAAAGGGATAAGCAAATACAGTGTGACTACAGCTCAGTAAGAGTTGGAGGAAAATTAAAGAGATTTAAAATAAAAGGTGTTCCATGTCTGAACACATCTGTGATGACAAGAGGAGCTGGGTGAATATTTTCATTGACTATTCACTTGAATTAGATGCACTTTATCTGCATTTATGCTAGTTGTGTGTTCATTTTCTTTAACTGCAATTATAAATTATTCACAGAAAGTGACTTTGGAATATGTAAATGCATGTAGGGTTGTACTAGAACCCCAACTGTAGGAGTTCTACTCCTCCAGCGTGGGAAGAGTAACATGAAGAATAGTGTCCATTCAAAAGCAAACAACATAACCCAATGCTTAGTCTGAAGTTTAAAACATAATTCCCTGTAAAAAAATTGTTTTAAAAGTTTCAGTGCATCGAGGAGGTACCATGCAAGTGTTCCTGAATGCCCATGTTTACTTCCTAGAATTTTACAGGGGTATTAATGAAAATGTTGGGTTTGCCAGCTTGTGTTTCAAACTTCTGCTAGACATACAAGCACAGCCCCAAGAAATAACCATTATGATTTCACACAGTGGTCATAACTGGTCAAATGAGATAGGACTAGGGTTCACCTGAGGAGATCTATTCTTCCTTGACTCTTTGGAACCTCTGTGGCTGCTCCAAAGTTTCTGGCAACACTTTTGTCTTTGCTGACAAACCAAAACCATAAAACATGTTGATTTCAAAAACTAAAGGTGTGCGCTTTTTAATCTCCCCTCCTCCCATTTCTTTCTGCCTCTTATTTACCCCTCCCTTCTTCTGGCCTCCTCCCACCCTGCTCCTGATATGAATGTGCAAAAGAAAGTGATAAAATAGAGAAATATAGTATGCAGTTCCTTTCTCTGCTAAAGGAAAGGGTAGTTGTTGAGTTAGACTCATGCATCTAATCAGAATTCTTTACAGCAACTCAATTAGTACAAGCCTTCACAATTTTTTTCAAAATAAGAAATGCATGATATTAGCTATACCAAGAGACAATCATATTTTGATTATATATAAATAATGCAGCAACCCTTCAAAGAAAACAAGTTAACCAAATCACATATTAATAATCAGATTTACTTTGGTGCCTCATTTTGTCAATAGTGTGGCTACATATTATTAAATAGCAATAAAAATTAAAGAAAAGCTATAACATGTGATTTAGGTGAATCCAGCAAATAAATATGGTCTTGATGTGGGCCATTAAAACAGTTTGAAAACCGATTTGGTTGGTACATACTCTAACACATGCTAATTTTGCATTTGTTTAACAAGGAAATGAGCTTAACAGAATTGTCAATGATTATGAATTAATTGTATTGAAGAATTTAAAATGATCTGTTAAGCCTTAGTGTATCATAACTTCTTAAAAACAAAAGACTCCACACTGGACTAATGGGCAACTGGCCTTATAACAGTTATAAACTGTGACCTTTTATTAAGGAAAAGCCTATAAGTCCCAGAGTTGGGTAGGGAAACTATTGATTTCATCTGACTTAGCTGGCTGCTTGATCTCCAAGAAATTCCAGGTTCAATAAATAGTCACTCCCCCCCCCACCCCCATACCTCATAGGAGCTCAAGCCATATGTTTTCACCCCAAACTGAAAATTGCAAGTTTGTCTGCCTTCTGAATCAGAGAGTCTCTCCAAGACTATGGCTACACTACAGCTGGGAAGTGCAATTCCCAGCTAGAGCAGACATACGTGTGCTAGCTCTACTCAAGCTAGTGTGCTTTAAAAAAAAAAAAGAAAGAAAGAAAAGCTGAGCTGCTGTAGCCACACTGCTACCTGCCTGAGTAGAACCCCATCCAAGATCTTAAATACAATACTTGAATGGCTAGCCTGAGCTGCTGCCTGTGCCATCGTGGCCAGCCTGCTATTTTTAGCATGCTAGGTTGAGCAAAGCTAACATGAGTTTACACACCCAAGCATATGTGGATAATCCATCTTGTTCCTTTGGAATGTTTCTTCTTCTAGCTATAGTGGACATGGTCCACACATTCATTTCACATAGAAGAACTATAAAGTATTTTTTTAATTGAATGGCATAAGAAAAGGAATATTGAAAGATAAGTGACTGACCTATACATAGTTTTGCATTAAAAGAAACTACTTAAAAGGAAGAAGTTCAATTAATATTCTGGGTTAATACAGAGATACAATAAATTGAAGTGAATAAAAAGGTAAGAAGCTTCCAACAAGAGAATGATCAAAGAAGCTTGTTATACACTGATGTCATCTACTGGATATTGATGGAAGTAGCAGGAAAACTGGGGAGCAGGAGTCCAAGAGCTGGTTGGCAGCATCTAATAGAAATAATAGGACAGCCACCCTCTAAGGATCCCTGAAATAGGACATGAACATGGAGGTCACTGTGTGGTCTTCAGAGTTTGGATCAGCCATGCAGACAACACATCTCCAACAAAATTATCAGGATTAAGAGGACGTGGCAAGACTTCACTTCAGACATTATATTGCTTTTTGTTTTTGTTTAGTCTAAGTAATTGAAAGTTACCTTGTTGAATCTGAGCTCTTTCTAGTGAAACCACAAGGAACTACATGTTGGGATTGTACTACATAATGCTGTATAGATGTTTCTTTGTAAATCCAAGTGAACATATCTACAGGAAGACTAAAGAAATGTTTAAGCAATTGAGTTTGGCACTTTAAATTAGTCCCTTTCAAATCAAATACTAGTTAGTATATTCATAAGAGCACCTTCAGACAGAGCAGCATTACTTCTTGGAGAATTACTTGAAATGGGGTAACGTATAAGAAATAAAGAATTGATAACTGATTAATATTAAGTGAATGGAATAAAAGATCTTGGTGATTTTATTGTTCCAGGGCATAACTGCTTCACCCCAACACTAATACAAGTCAATTGCTTCCAAAACTATATTCTATTGTGTTCACTACATGCCTAGAACATCAGGCATCCAAAATTAATCTATACAGCCTTTTAAAAACTGTTGATTGTACCCCTCATTCTTGGTGAATGAATTAGTCTTCAACAAAGTTGTATTACATGTTCTGATGGACACTTAATAAAACTGCTATAGCAGTGAAAAAGTTACTTCAGTGAATAGCTGGAAACTGGTGTCTGAGTGGATTGGCATAGCAAGATTTACTACTGCCTACAATAAATTTTGTATAACTGATCTGCTCATACACACTAACAGAAGAGGATGAAAAGAACAAATGTTATCAACTGCTGGACAGCATTGTAGATGAGATTCCTGATCAGGATAGGATTGATAATGGGAGGTATGAATGCAAAAGTTTGTAGCAGATGTGATAAGCAAATGAATAGTGGTGGACCACATGGCATTGGAATGCCAAATAGTAATGGAGAAAGGTTAAGAACTTGCTATATGATGTACAGTCTGATTATTGGTGGTACTTGGTTTTCTCAAAGATATCCACAAGGTGACATGAAAGTCATCATAAGCAAATTAACCAAATCAAAAGGCATAGGTCACTTTTGGATGTTAACATCTATAGAAGTGTTAAGTGTGGCAATGATCATTGATTACTAATGGGAATGGGAAAGACTGAAGTCCAAGAGGGTGGTGGTGGGGGGGAAGATGGGCACAACTGGAGCCAAATTTGAAGTTAAAGGGTAGCTCTGTGAAGAAGGCATACACAATGATGCTTGATGTCATTTCAGGCTATTAATTTTGATTATGAAGAAATCTTACTACAGACTGGATGGAAAATATTAAAGAGAGCGATATAAACTAAGGTGGAGGAAGTTGTTGGAAGGTGTAATCAAACAAGGAAAAGCTGGACAAGCAACATGAATATTACCAGAAAAGTGTAAAAAGGCCAAGATTGTTGGGAAAACAGAAGTAAAAGTGTTGCACAAAACAGTGAAGAAATCACAAAGATTGGACAAGGACAGTTTCTGGAAAGATACTCAAGAATAGAGAAGACATCAAGAAAAACGAAGATATGGAAATGTACAGAAGGGTTAAGTTTTAAGGAAACATGATCAGGCCAACAATAAGGCTACAGTAAGAAAGGCTACTAGTGAACTGAAAACAAATGCCAAAGAGGTGCCTCGAAGCATGGAAGGATCATGCTGACAGAGTGCTGAACACTGCAGTTCATCCAAATGTAGATATTTAAGACATGCTACCTGAACAGGGTAGCTTTCAAGGCAGAAGTGACATCAGCATTGAACCACCATCAGAAGAAACAGAAAGACAAACAAGTGTGGAAGTATAACATTGTGGAAGTATAACATTGTATAAGGGGACATGCTGGATACATTGTATATGAGAGGGCATGCCAAAACATGTTACAAAGTATCTGAGGGAGCACATGTAGGGACAGTTAGCTTTTGAATGGAAGGTGTGAAGGGCAATTAGTTAAGTTAACTGGAAGCTGTTAAAGGAGATTAAGGGTGGCAGGTAATTGAAGATATGTGACTGGTCTCAGGGATCTCGAAGGGTGGTGACTAAAATCTTTCTTCTTTTGTCTGTAACTTGTTCTCCAAAAAACTGTATAAATTAAAAGACACAAGCCCCACTCGGGGGGGCTCACTTCTAAATGTATTAGCAGAGCAGCTTTGCTAATAAAACAGAGTGGTCTGATAAATTGTGAGTCTGAGTCAAACTTTGACACAAGTGAAGCAGTTAAAAATGGGAAAGTTGCAGGAGTAGACATCAAGTTGAGCTGATGAAAGCCAGGAGGACAAGTACTATCAAAACTTTAGAAAAATACATATAAGATTGTGTAGGTGCAAGAGGAGATACCAGTTGACTGCCTAATGACGATAGTTATATCAATTCTAAAGACCAAAAATCCTGAATTATAGAGGTATAAGCAAAAATATGGATTAAAGATATTTGCAGTTTTCATCAATTTCACACGAGCATTTAATTCAGTTTGGAGGGAAGCATTATGGAAAGTAGTAAATTCAAATGGCATTCCAGATAACTACAATTATAAATGTAGTGTGAAGACTCCTTTAGTGCCATAAGAATTGGTGGAAAATTAAACTAGTTCAAGTCAAAGTTTGTTGTACCACAATGGGGCATGGAATCACTGTAGCTTTTCTTCATGTTCTTCAATTGGATGTTAACAGTGGTAGGCAAGTTGTAAGGCATGACATTGGGTGCACTAGAATTAAATTTTTAACTTCTGGAGACAATGTTGTACAAACTGGTGGAAATTTTTGAATGAATGACTGTGTGTCACTTTCCAAGGTAGTGAACTGTATCAATGTGATTGCATCCTGGGAAAGGAAGATTAGATAAAGTGCACAGCCTTCCCTACCCAGCCCTCCATACAGTTTTGGAAGCCCAAAAAGTTTGCCCACTCCTGGCCTAAGTGCAACATTTATGTACCTCTGGCATTCACAAAGCCACCTTTCAGCTGCTGCCTAACCTTGTAGATGTCAAATTCCCTAGACACCTATATTTCTGCCAGAGGTACACAAAACCACTGAAGTCCTAACATGGCTAAGCAACCTGGGGGCATCTACCTCATGCCTAAGCCCCAACAGGCTTTACAAACTAGACATTCCCCTGCCTTTGAGTCATAATCCAGTAAGCATGCTTAGAGCACACCTAACCCACACAAAAGACAAGAGGTTCCCCTGCCCCCGCACCCTTCCCCCTTACAAGCCAGTGGTTTGGGCACTCACCTGGGATATTGTTTAAAATCCCCATGCTGCCTGATTTGGAGCAAGGACTTTAACCCAGTGCCCTAACCACTGAGCTATTGGGTATAAAGGGAACAGCAGTACTAGAACCTTGCCAGTTTTTCCCATGAGAAAAGACTGACCTGGCTTAGGCACCTAGCTCCAGAAGAGTACTCATGGCTGTGAATCCCATGTGAAGGGTAGTGCCCTCCTCCTCTTTTGGAATTAGATGCCTAACTTTTCTATAGCCCAGGCTTACGCCACACTCTTCTCCAGCATTTCTGATTTGCCAGGTTAGATTGCCAGCTCACTGTGCTGCCTTCTTTGAACCCCTTATTTAGGTTCCCAAATCTCATCTATTGTATGGGGAGTCTGGGTGCCCAACTCGGAATTATGAATTTCACTAGGCCACAGGGTGTCTGAGAAAAAAAAAAAAAAAGACTAGAAGGGAGCAGATTTGAGAGCAGCAATAAGGACTAGAAGGGGGACTTAAGCATTGCAGTGGTGAGCATTGAAGTACCTAATTTTCAATGTCATCATCTTGCCCACCCAGACTCTGATTAATGCAGCAAGCTAATTAGTCACCTTATCAGAGGCTTGTTATCAACTCAAATTCACTGCTGTTAAATGGTAATTGAGCTTTTATGAATGGATTTAAGAAATATGAATTTGTGAAAATATAGGAAATCTCAAATGAGACAGATAAGTCAATCCTTTTATGTCAGTTTCCTTCATAGATCAGAATGGAGGATTTCTGGATTAAAAGCTGTGTTTCATTATAAACAGTTAACTCAAGCTACTATAAACTACAATTAATTATAATGAATAATGAACAAAGTGAAGAGTCATCAATATAAGTGAAAGCTAAACAGAAAATTTTAAACCAGAGCTATCCTATTGCACACAGTGCATAATAAATCACAATAAATAATGCTTTATCAGTAAATATCAGAGAGCCTGGCTTTTTATAAGAAAGGTTCTTTACATTCACTTCCACCTCTTGCAGACTCAGAAGAGCCAGCACAACATGGCCTAAAGTGTCTAATCTGGATGTGAATTTAACTAAGCTCTTTGCCTCTGTAATGCTTGTGTGAGAGGGACTTCTCTAGATTGAAGCACCAGGGACTAACCTGGCATAGCAAGCTACAGCAAACCTGAGTGACTGGTTTTATTCGCATGATAGATCATTGCAGGGTAAAAGATACTCAGTGCAACTACTCTCCTCCATTACAAGAGTCTGAGAAATCTTTTGTGATATGGATGACTAGAGACACTTGTGGCAGGTAGTTCAAAAGAGCATCAGTGAACTGGAAAAGATAAGCTTTATTTATAAGGAATTCCACTGGCTCTTTTGGGCACAGAATTTGGCTTCTCAGTCCTGAGATCATTTCAAGTACAGGAAGATAACCCATATGCAAAAAGTAATGTAGCCTTATTCTATTCAAATACAAAGGATTCCCCTTTCTTAATCAGTTCTCAACCCCAACAAACTATACATTTAATATGGTATCCTATAAACCTGTCAGATTCCAGCAAATGATTTTCATATAAGGAAGGCACAGACTATTATTGGGGAGGCAATTTTCTATCCAAAACACTATGATGTGTAGCACAGTTAGCAGAAAGTACTCAAAAGCACACAAAATATGACTAATGACATCAATTCCTTCTCTGCTGTGAAGGATAGACCACTATACCAGTGAAATCTTATTTGTTTTAAGAACATACCTCTGACTTTTAATTCACCTCTGTCAGTCAGAATGGCTCTCCCAGGAATTCATTCCTTTGGAATCACTGTTGAGAGCCTGATATTGTCTATGTACCGTGCCCTCCACCCTCTTTTCATAGGACCATTGCTTAGGATCATGTAAACCAACACATAACAGTAAAAATAATAAAAAATTCAGACTCAATAACTGTCTGATGCAATCCTATGTTTTGACAGGGCTGAGAAATGGTCTCCCTGTAGATTAGTCTGCAATAAAGTGAAGCCTGAGGCTGTACTAGCTTGCAAAGCCATGACCCTTCTAAGACTTCTGTTACTTATGTGTGTGAGGAATCTGAGCTGAGCCAAGTCAAGAGCACAACCTCAGCAGGAAGGGGCCAGACACAACAAGAGTTAACTTCACATTTCAGAGACATCTCCCAGGACTGTAGTTACTACCAGAATGCACTGGAAACAGAGCAAGTGAATATTGTGATTCCATCACTCTCTAAATCAAAGAGTCTTGATTATTCTTGCCTATTCTAAAGCATGGAATTAAACCATTTAGTAACTATGAGCAACATACTAATATAGGGGTTAATTTCACACCTGTCCAAGTGGCTGATACAATATCTGTTTGCCACTTAAACCCCAATTATGCCCTATTATGACGGCTTAAGAAAGATTGGAATGGTGCTCATGGACCTCTGCAAAGGGATAGATCTAAATATTCATTAATGGGTTAAATTTATCAATTTAAAAAAAAATCAGCATAAGCACACTATTAAAACCACTGTAAGTTAGGAAATGCAAAGTTAAAGCTGAAACAGCAACTTCATTTATGTGACGGTCCAAATCTCTTAAATCTTATAGTGTAGAGACATGAGGTGGGTGAGGTAATATCGTATTGAATCAACTTCTGTTGGTGAGAAAGACAAGCTTTTGAGCCATGCAGAAGTCTTCTTCAGGGCATAATTAGTTACTTCTTCAGCAGTTGGTTCAATAAAAGATTTTACCTCACCCACCTTGTCTCTCTAATATTCTGGGACCGACAAGGTTGTAACTACACTGCATATATCTTATTAGCATACACATTTTGGAATACAAATATACTACACTACATGTGTAACCAGAAAAAAAATAATAGAAACTAGTATGGTCAGAAAACAAGATTTATATTCTGGGGGAATTCTGACATTTTGAAATTTCTTTCAATTCTGAACCAGACTGAAAGGTTGAAATTTCAAAAAACTTTAAAGACGTGATTCAGGACCAACAAAATGTTTTTCCTGCAGTAATATCCAGCTGTTTGGTTTTAAGGTAAAAACATTGTTTTGATAAACTTAACATTATACATAGACTACATTGTATTTAGTATTTTACTATAGAAGTGTTCACTGCAACATTTTGACAATGATTCAAATAAAAAAAGTGGCTATGACTTTCCCATTTAAAAAAAATCAGGATAAACATTCCCACAAAATGTTTGATTTAGATGAAACTAAGTTCCAATGGAAAACTATTCCCTATTTTTTTTCCTTACCAACTCTAACAGTAGCCTTGTGTCTCCCAAGCTCCTGGTCAGACTCTGATAAATAAAAGGATTGTGCTATATCAATACAGGGCTTGGGGAAATGGGCTTCATTTATTTTAATCTTTCTAGAAGAGGTCCCCTGAGCATGTTCAGCAATACTCTCTCCCCCCTACCCCCCCCCCACACACACACACAAAAGCAAGCCAAGCACATGCTCCTGAAGGAGCATGTCCTTGACAAATTTCAAATCTTAGCCTTTTGCTATAGCTTTGTTCCAAAAAGTGGTTAGAATTGTGCATGAATTAGAAGAGTCAAACTATACGGTCATAATTATATTAAAACATTGTTTTTTCCAATTGGACTCTTGCCTCTTTTGGGGCAAAAGAAGGGCACACAATGGGATGGAGTTAAGGTTTCATGGGCAACTGTAAATCTGCTATTTCCTAATGTGTGCCTGACTTTGCAACTTAAATAACTTTCTTTTAACATAGTTTGTATGTAGTATTGCCTGTAAATATATGTACAAAACCCCACTTTGCTTCATAATGCCACAAAAGATGAATATAGTTTAGTTTCTCTAAACATCAGCAATAGAGCTGACTTCCTTCACCCAAGTCGCACAAAAATATTCTATTTAGAGTCCTGATGAGAATTGAGCAAGCTACAACATGCATAGAATGTGCTACTTACATTTCTGATCATCCAGTAAATTGCCTGTGCTAAATATTATTCAGTAAATTGATAGTCTGACTATTATACAGAGAGTGAACTCATCAGTTCCCCAACTGGGTCTTGAAAGAATTCATGCAGCATCAAGCCACCCCTGATTGTAAGTGTATGCTTCTGGGGATCTGGAGAAAAACATCCAGAAAATGGAAGTAAGTTCATAAAACCGAGTGGCATAGGACACTGCAGAGCAGCAACACATGCGTAGCTTATATAAATTCCAAGGCAAACTACTAGTGATAGTAGTATCCTGGTAGCATAAAGACATTAACAGATCATGGTCACATTCTGCTAGACACTGTATGTCTACCATGAGAGAGTCACTGCTCTGAAGAATTTACAATCTAAACTGGCAATACAAAGGGGGAGAAAGCAAATTGTATTCCTATTTTACAGATGGGAAACCAGGGCACAGATGGATTAAAGGATTGCTCAAGCTCACATAGGAGGTCTATGGCAATGATGGAAATTGTACCCCGGTCTCCCAAAATACCAATACAGTTTTTTTAACTA
Organism: Lepidochelys kempii; assembly: GCF_965140285.1. Classification (NCBI taxonomy): domain Eukaryota; kingdom Metazoa; phylum Chordata; order Testudines; family Cheloniidae; genus Lepidochelys; species Lepidochelys kempii. The sequence continues at coordinate 60,441,104 of NC_136387.1, read as the reverse complement.
CAGGACCTAAATTATATATTCTTAAATCCAGGCTAATTGTCTATAACATAAGGGTAAAAAACAAGAACATTAGGATTATAAAAATAGAGCATTTGAAGCCCAGTAAATAGAGTGATGTTTGCATTTGCTACAAAGCCAAACCTTTCAAAAAGGCTATGAAATTCACGTTCAAGACATTGAAACACATCAACTCTTCTACAGTAGCGACATCAGTGCCCCAGTCTTTGTTCTTTCAATGTCTATTTTGTAAATTGCATTAGGGACTTCCTAATTCTGCACATATATCTTACATTTGGAAGAGACACTGAACTAAAACAACTTGGTAAATCCTTTCACCTTCCCTTCTGCAATCTATGGCTTTGTATGTCTAAACTTTGGATAAAACATTGATAGATGTACAGCTTTAAGTAGAATATCCAAAAATAAGTGCACCATCTAGCACTGGTTTTAGATGGGCTTCAGATATTTGTGATTTTGTAATGTATTGCTACCCTTGGAAAAAAAAAAGAGACGCCACACAAACCATTTTGTTTCTTTCATTTAAGTACTATAATGCATAATCTAAACCTGGATCATTTGTTTTCTGTAGAAATTTTAATTGCACATCTACTTATGTTTGTATAATTGGTGGCATGTGAAATCTTTCTGAAGAACAACAAGGAGTCCAGTGGCACCTAAAGACTAACAGATTTATTTGGGCATAAGCTTTTGTGGGTTTTTTACTACTCATCAGAACTATTAATGAAAGTGTTGCAGTAAATACAACAAAGCTGGATAGATTTCACTGGTTGCTGGGTTCCTTAGAAAAAAGGAGTTACTAGGTAGTTTGTTCTAGTGCTTAGAACAGCACATTCTGAGTCAGCAGATCTGGATTCTGTTTCCTAGCTCTACCACTCACTTTCAACATGTCCTTAAACAAGTCACTTAACTGGTCTTCAATTTCTCCATCTATTTAATAGGTATGATAATCCCCATCTCTGGGAAGTGAATTAAGATCTTCAAATAAAATATTCTATATCAGTGCAAGTTGTTTTTTTAAGTAAATTCCAAGATTAGAAATTAATTCAGCTCAAGATTGGCTAATCAACTAGCGCAGACCATGCCCTGATTGGCTATGGCATGTTGCTGCGATTACATGCCGCCTATACTTGAAAAGAAAAAAAAAGTTATCCATTTCTGTCATTAACTTGAATTGTGTGGGTGTCTTTCCAATTACAAGGGAAAGGTCCAGCAGAAGCATTTTATTTATCTGTGTCTGGATTTTCTTTCCAATGATTGTGTAGGAAAGGATGACAGAATCAGACCTATTTTATTATACTATTGATGCAAAGATTCCAATTAGCTTTCCATCCTCCTTTCCTTTTTAAGGTTTTTCAGAACTCACCCATTATCCAAAAAAATAATTTGGAAAGTGTTTTTTAAAAGCCAGTTAAAATCCTATAAAGGTTAAGCAATTCTATATACAGATTGAAGCTCCCTGTAGTTTTAGCCATAAATCACACAAAATACTTAGAAAAATATTGTGTTACCATTCTCATGTGCATGGTGATCATTTAAAATTCCATTATAGTATACTACAAAGTGTATTGTAAGATATGTTACCCATTGGCTATACTATAGCACATCTCATATTCCAGTTTTAGAAGACAGAAGTTGAGAATAAGCCACATCCTACATTTGGTGCTATGACAGAGTAGGATGTTACTTGTTCTCATTCACAACATGTACATAGTGAGCATATGGCTGAAAATGCAGGAATGCCGCACAGTAATCTTAAAGGTCTGTCTGCACAGGGACCTCCAGGAAAGTTAATCCAAGTTAACTAAATATGTAAATTTGAAGTGGATCAATCAGATGGCATGCAAGCCCCAGTGGGGACACACATCAGAATTAAAGTAGCTTTAATTTAGTCCATTTTAATTCACTTCCAAATTAAGGCCACTTTAATTCTGAACAGCATTCACACAGGGATTTAATATGTTTTAACTAATCTAATTCAAATTCACACCTGTAGTTCATTTGGATTACTTTTCCTGCATAACCCTGTGTACATTACCCCTTAGTTCCAGATGCAGACATCACAGAGAAATAATACAGGCTTGTAATAGAGTGGAATGGTGACTCAATGTCATCAGTTAAGGAAACACTACAATTTTTTCCAGGCCTTCTACCATCAGCTTGTACGGACATAATTGGCATTACTTGGCACAGGGACAGGGGCCAGAAAGACAACATAAGAAGGAAGTGGGCACATTAAGGTGAAAGGGACAGAAAGTGAAGGGCTAAAAAGTGAGACAAGAAAAAGTGGAGAAATAAAAGGAGGAGAATGAGGGAGAAAAAGGAAGTCTTTGATAATAGCTCACAGAAGCAGGCGCTTCTTCAGAGTGTGAGCCTAGCAACTTCAATGCCTGTGTCCTCTGACTATAGGAGCCCCTGTAACACAGATTATGATCAAGGCAATATAGCAATTACCAATTTTGGGGGGTTGCCATTGTTGTTTGGGGGTGAGGTTGGGAGGGGGACTTGTGTGCTTTGCCATTTTCACACTGACTTACAGAATCTGCTTTAATAAAGTGTTCCTGCAAATAAATTTCTGACTTCTGCCACGGAGAATCAACTAAATAGCGGTGGCAAAAAGTCACCTCTTTGGAGTAGGATGTCCTTGATTCTAGCATTTGAGGACTATACCCACAACATGTTCTGTGTTTCAAACACACAGAACACTAAAAAGAAATTTTCCAGGTATACTTTTAGCATTCCCTTTAATCCATCCTTTAAGTGTACCTATTCATCAAGTATCAGGCACTGAACAGCGGATGTTTTTAAACAGCCCAATTTCTAGTCTCAGCTTGCCTATTAGAGGCATTGCACTGTTTGCTTTTGGCTTTTCATCTTCTAATATTGAAGATGACAAGATTTTGATAGAGGTTTCACCTTACCAAGGGAAAGAAAAACCTACTACTCTGGAGAAGTTGAACAGTATGCATACTGTCGTAATTCCTTCAGGCATAAAACATTCAGGTCCTATGACTGAGTCCATACCGTACACCAGTATTCTGCACATACAATGCACTTGAGGGCTGCAGGCAGTAGGCAAAGAAAAAAGTAGCTTCAGAGCCAGTTGAGCATGACACAGAACAACTTTTCTCCCTTTTTTAGACTGTTGTAGCCATGTACACAGTTGGGAATTTGTGAACAGCTCTAGAGTTCTCTTGGTTGGATTAAAAAGAAGAATGAAATGTAATTTAATAAATTACTACATGATAGAAATTTGTAGGTATTTTTTTAAACATTAACTTTTGGGGCCAAGTTTTTAAAAGGTGCCTGTGACGGATCTGGCACCTTACTGCCCCTTTGCGGGGAGGATGGGGTGTTGGGACCTCACCACTCCCAAGCTTGCCTCTCTGGGGATGTCCTGATGCGGCCTAGTAGCCTCTCTCCACACAATCATCCCCTTAGTCAAGATCATAGAATATCAGGGTTGGAAGGGACCCCAGAAGGTCATCTAGTCCAACCCCCTGCTCAAAGCAGGACCAATTCCCAGTTAAATAATCCCAGCCAGGGCTTTGTCAAGCCTGACCTTAAAAACCTCTAAGGAAGGAGATTCTACCACCTCCCTAGGCAACGCATTCCAGTGTTTCACCACCCTCTTAGTGAAAAAGTTTTTCCTAATATCCAATCTAAACCTCCCCCACTGCAACTTGAGACCATTACTCCTCGTTCTGTCATCTGCTACCATTGAGAACAGTCTAGAGCCATCCTCTTTGGAACCCCCTTTCAGGTAGTTGAAAGCAGCTATCAAATCCCCCCTCATTCTTCTCTTCTGCAGGCTAAACAATCCCAGCTCCCTCAGCCTCTCCTCATAACTCGTGTGTTCCAGTCCCCTAATCATTTTTGTTGCCCTTCGCTGGACTCTCTCCAATTTATCCACATACTTCTTGAAGTGTGGGGCCCAAAACTGGACACAGTACTCCAGATGAGGCCTCACCAATGTCGAATAGATGGGAACGATCACGTCCCTCGATCTGCTTGCTATGCCCCTACTTATACATCCCAAAATGCCATTGGCCTTCTTGGCAACAAGGGCACACTGCTGACTCATATCCAGCTTCTCGTCCACTGTCACCCCTAGGTCCTTTTCCGCAGAACTGCTGCCTAGCCATTCGGTCCCTAGTCTGTAGCTGTGCATTGGGTTCTTCCGTCCTAAGTGCAGGACCCTGCACTTATCCTTATTGAACCTCCTCAGATTCCTTTTGGCCCAATCTTCCAATTGGTCTAGGTCCTTCTGTATCCTATCCCTCCCCTCCAGCGTATCTACCACTCCTCCCAGTTTAGTATCATCCGCAAATTTGCGGAGAGTGCAATCCACACCATCCTCCAGATCATTTATGAAGATATTGAATAAAACCGGCCCCAGGACCGACCCTTGGGGCACTCCACTTGATACCGGCTGCCAACTAGACATGGAGCCATTGATCACTACCCGTTGAGCCCGACAATCTAGCCAGCTTTCTACCCACCTTATAGTGCATTCATCCAGCCCATACTTCCTTAACTTGCTGACAAAAATACTATGGGAGACCGTGTCAAAAGCTTTGCTAAAGTCAAGAAACAATACATCCACTGCTTTCCCTTCATCCACAGAACCAGTAATCTCATCATAAAAGGCGATTAGATTAGTCAGGCATGACCTTCCCTTGGTGAATCTATGCTGGCTGTTCCTGATCACTTTCCTCTCATGCAAGTGCTTCAGGATTGATTCTTTGAGGACCTGCTCCATGATTTTTCCAGGGACTGAGGTGAGGCTGACTGGCCTGTAGTTCCCAGGATCTTCCTTCTTCCCTTTTTTTAAAGATTGGCACTACATTAGCCTTTTTCCAGTCATCCGGGACTTCCCCAGTTCGCCACGAGTTTTCAAAGATAACGGCCAGTGGCTCTGCAATCACAGCCGCCAATTCCTTCAGCACTCTCGGATGCAACTCGTCCGGCCCCATGGACTTGTGCACGTCCAGCTTTTCTAAATAGTCCCTAACCGCCTCTATCTCCACAGAGGGCTGGCCATCTCTTCCGCATTTTGTGATGCCCAGCGCAGCAGTCTGAGAGCTGACCTTGTTAGTGAAAACAGAGGCAAAAAAAAGCATTGAGTACATTAGCTTTTTCCACATCCTCTGTCACTAGGTTGCCTCCCTCATTCAGTAAGGGGCCCACACATTCCTTGGCTTTCTTTTTGTTGCCAACATACCTGAAGAAACCCTTCTTGTTACTCTTCACATCTCTGGCTAGCTGCAGCTCCAGGTGCGATTTGGCCCTCCTGATAACATTCCTACATGCCCGAGCAATATTTTTATACTCTTCCCTGGTCATATGTCCAACCTTCCACTTCTTGTAAGCTTCTTTTTTATGTTTAAGATCCGCTAGGATTTCACCATTAAGCCAAGCTGGTCGCCTGCCATATTTACTATTCTTTCGACTCATCGGGATGGTTTGTCCCTGTAACCTCAACAGGGATTCCTTGAAATACAGCCAGCTCTCCTGGACTCCTTTCCCCTTCAAGTTAGTCCCCCAGGGGATCCTGGCCATCCGTTCCCTGAGGGAGTCGAAGTCTGCTTTCCTGAAGTCCAGGGTCCGTATCCTGCTGCTTACCTTTCTTCCCTGCGTCAGGATCCTGAACTCAACCAACTCATGGTCACTGCCTCCCAGGTTCCCATCCACTTTTGCTTCCCCCACTAATTCTACCCGGTTTGTGAGCAGCAGGTCAAGAAAAGCGCCCCCCCTAGTTGGCTCCTCTAGCACTTGCGCCAGGAAATTGTCCCCTACGCTTTCCAAAAACTTCCTGGATAGTGTGCCCTAACATCCAGAGTCCATTTAAATCGCTCCTAGTGTCAGAGCAGTGCAGCGCAGTGGCCTGAGTCCATATAACCCCCACCTAGCAGGTGGGCCACTGAAAAAATATCACTGCACAGTCTTACAATGGCTACAGAACCAAAATCAAAGTTTGAATCATAGAATATCAGGATTGGAAGGGACCACAGGAGGTCATCTAGTCCAACCCCCTGCTCAAAGCAGGGCCAATCCCCAATTTTTGCCCCAAATGGCCCCCTCAAGGATTGAACTCACAACCCTGGGTTTAGCAGACCAATGCTCAAACCACTGAGCTATCTCTGGATCGGATATTCAAAGCTCTCCATGGGCTTGGCCCAGGTTACCTGCAGAAACACCTCCCTGTAGAAGAGCATAATCAACCATAGCAGCTAGAGGAACAACAGGAGTATCAATTACCAGGCAACACGAAGGAGCTTGGAACAAAGAGGTCTCCTTACCTACTTCCTAGACTACGCTTATATCGGATATCCAATTTAAAAAAAACTATATTACCTTTTAAAATTTGTCTCTCTCCCACCACCTTTGTAACTTAGATTTCCCACAACAAATAATTAAAGTTAAATAGGTCACTTTTGCATTTTGTTCTAAAAGCAGTGAGATCCATGGCCTTTCAAATATGTTTTTGGCTTGAGCTCCACAGTTATGCACTCCAGTTTATATATAGGGACAAACACTATTCAGATTGACAATCCGTATGGCTGTGGCCATCTTTAGCAATTAATACCTATACTATTGTCTTGAGTTCTCACCTTCCCTTTTTAGGGTTGCTGCCATGTTTCATTTTACCTTCAGATTTAGTGTCTTCTCTTATTGAAGGGTACTTTGGCATGGTCTCAGTCCTTTGCCCAAAGGAAAGCTCCTCCAGTTCTAGAGTAAACAAGAAATAAAACATGTCCATTTATAGTCCTCCCTGTACCAAAGCCTTCATCCTGGTCATACAGGGTTGATATCAGTAGTCATTTGCACTGCACAGACCAAAAAGTTCAATAGTCCTTTCTTTCAGGGTTGCCCATATCTTCCCCAATGTAAGCAAAGAGACATTACCTCCCACCGTCTGTGAAAGTCCCAGCTTTTGTGCTCCAACACAAGAAACTAATGTTTGGTTCCCATCCCATGTCTGCTACCCTTCTTTTCCCTTCACATCTCCCTATTTCTACACTTCTTTGTAGGGAGCCCCACTACAGTTTAGTGTCCCCTCTCAAACATCTCTAGATGGATCACAAAAAAACCCACAACCTTCCCTTAGATAGTGCAGCCTTTCACAACATTCCTTGCCATCCCAAACTAATCACATGGTTGCTGGGCTGTCCCTCCCATCCACTCCTGCAACACTACGTTCCCCAGAATGCCTTTTTGTGTGAGCTGAAGCAGAACTGGGGCCAAGGTTGGCCTTTGGTCTTCTTTCAAGCCCCCCAACACACAGAGCCCTATATTGACTCAAGCTACTCATTGACTGCAGTCAAAGGGAAAAATATAAGCCCTGAAAATCTCACAATATTTCAGTAGTTTGATATTTTCCCTGTTCAGAATTTTGTAAAGTCCTTTGTGGTCCTTCCAATGAAAGGTGCTATAAAATATAAGATTATTAATTGTATGACTAACATGTTAATCATGAGAGAATTGATTCTCTGCATATTTTAATAGATTATATTTGGCTTATTTTTAGGCCTTTGAAAATCCTAACATTAAAATCCCATCTGTATTTAAATTAATTTTAATAAGTGATGTACTATATCATGGGGGTGGATGCATTTTGTCTCCATTTTATTCTTGTTCCTGGCTCTATTCTTGAACTTCTGGATAAGAATCACAGATGTGTTTGCTATCTTACTTATGAAAGTTATGTAGAGAGAAAAAGGTTAAGGAAAGAAGTTTTGTTAAACACTGTCTGTAATATGGAATCAAGGGCTTTCACTTTACGCTATATTAGGTGCCTGAGTATTGAATATTATATGCTGAACTCTTAGAACACAGAGAACAAAAAAAAAAGTTACCTTAGTTTGCCTACAGTCTTGTGACACATTCACCAGCTATTATAATCAGTCAGGCTCTCTCAATCAGGGGAACTTTTCTTACTCAGGGTGATACTAGCCACTGTTTCCTAATTAAAGAACCACATGAATCTAAATCAGCTATTTAGACTGAAAAGATGTAAGTCAGTAAACTCCAACACTTACAGGTTTGCTTTTATTTCTATCTACACACAAAGTGCAGAAATGTTTGGAGGCTTAATAGTCCAGATTCTAAGGAAATGCCAATTCCAAACTAGAGATGCGTTCAATGTTTTTTAACCTTCAGTTCACTAACCACAAATTTTCAAATTCAATCACTTCATGAATTAATTGATAGTGGACAAGAGAGAAGGAAGCTTATTGTAAGAGAGATGGGCTTATTACTTGGCATAATGAAGAACCATGAAAAGACTAGTGAATATTTAAGGATTTTTTTTTTTTAATATAAATATTGGCCCTGATTCATCAAGATACTGTAGTTGCTAGCTTATAGCAGTACTTGCTGACACGAGTGGCACTAGCATGCTTAAAGTTAAGCATGTGTCTATGTAACTTGCAGAATCATGGCATATAGGGGAATTCTCTCTCCATTTTTCTGGAGGTCCCTTATATAGGCAAGGATACTTCCTGTGGGAATTTGGGCTGTGTGAGGCATGGTCTATAATGGAAGATAGTATATGGTATCATTAAAACAAAAGGTTATCATGAAGGAAAAAAAAAAAGATCGGTTTCTAAACTACTGGGGGCCCAATCTTGTAAAATGCCCTCAACTCCCCTTAAATTCAAAGGCAGTTGAGAGGATCTAGCCAGTTTTGGTGTGTTTTACCTAAAAGTGTTACTAAAATAAATGTAGTTGAACTGGTGACAGAAGCTTTGTGGATACATTTAAATCAGTATAAGTCTGGCTTCTCTATTTAGCCTAAGTTTACTGTGAACAAGTTTAAGCTGAATTGAAAAAAGCCACTCAAATCAAAATAGTATTTACAAAAGGGGTTTTGCATTCATTTAATTAAATCTGTTCAAAAACAGTTTTGTTCAGACAAGACTTCATATTTCTCAGGAGATGCTCAGCAGATTCCCAGGACGCACCCTCTAGGACTGTAGGGTCTGCAGAAACGCAGCAAGACATCCAAGCAAATTCTGCAGCTAACTCCAATTAATTAGTTTTACATCAAATCTTTTAGAAAGTGTGACACTAATGTACTCACTGAATTCTTTTTTTGGTTCAGCCTTTGCCTCTAAATGAGGATTTATGTATTTGTATGAAACACTGCAGATCCATCAGTATCACCACATTAGTTAGTACATCTGAGCAACAATTTAAAAGCAATTTTGAATGCGTGCTAATGTAGCGACACTAAACCTAAATATTAAGCAACAATTTAAATGTTCTACAACATCAGGCAACAAAGCAGGAAAACCAACTTAAAACTTGGACAAAAAGAGGACCTAAAAAAAGGAGTTTTAAAATATTAGGCTTGTATCCTTATTGGCAAATTTATGATGTATAAAAGCAGCCTGAAATGAGGGGGGTTTATTTTGGTGTTAAAAGTGGTTTCCCCCCTCCCCTGCTTGTTTATCTGAGTCAAATAATATCAAATTTGGTTTTCCCCGGTTTTGCTGTGGGATTTATTAGCTTTTTCAAATTGTGTCTATTGTAAGCTCGCCACCTTTAGTGAAGGGATGGAGGGATTGCATCTAACACACACAGACATCCTTTACCCATAGTTTTAGTCACTGAAATACAGCAGTTGTTCACAAAACAAAGAGTAGCCAGTTTGATTAACTATCCCTTCCACTCATTTATTCAAAGTTGCTGTCTCGTTTCCTGATGTCATCATTTCACAAATTCTCCTACCATCGATCTTCCATGGTGACAAGACATACATTTCATAGAAGAAAAACGTCACGAGGCGGGGGGGGGGGGGAGAGAAGGGTCTTCTTTATACAACATAAAGGGGAAAAAGGCTTCCCTCTCATCCCCCTGTTAGACTTGATTTCCTTATACGACACTCCACACTGCTTCAGTAGGTGATGATTCTGCAGGAGTAAATTCAGGCCTTGTTATTCCACAGTAGCTCCTACCAGACTAGATGATCATAATGGTCCCTTCTGACCTTAATATATATATCTATGAATCTATATTTCTATAGCAGCTTACAGAGAACAAGTGTTAAACACAGAACCAGAATGATCTTCAGGTTTGCTCTATACTATCAATTTGTGTCAGTATAACTACGTCACTTGGGGATGTGAAAAATCCACACCCCCGAGCACGATAGTTATACTAGCCTAACCTATAGCGTAGACAGCACTAAGTCAAGGGGAGGGCTTCTCCTGTCAACTATCTATGGCCCCTCAGGGAGACAGTACCTAAACTGACAGGAGCAGCTCTCCCATTGGTATAGGTAGTGTCTTCACTAAATGCTACAGCGGGGCCACTGCAGCATTGTAAATGTAGACAAGAGCACAGTATCCTTCAAGCCTGGAAAGTCCTGCTTCAGAGAATGGCTAGCTATAGCGCAGCCTATAAACAGAACATGCTAGACATGCCAAGGTATTTAGAAGGTTCCCGCAGGAGTTTTAGGATCTGACTAAGTAATTGACTCCAGTTTAGCAAGGAGGTTAGATAGAAACAAGTTAGGATTTACTCGTCACAATACAAGTGTCCCCAAAGACAAGAGTATGTTTTACTGTTCCAAGAAGTTTGGTAATGGGATTTTATATAATTCAATCACCACATGCCTTGAAACAGTGTGATGGTCTTCTGTGCACTCCAACTTAACAGCAGAACTTCAGTAGTAATAGCAGCAGCCTTCTTGGGTAAGCTAAAGTCATACCATCTCATACTAGTTTTAGTGATAAACCTTGCTGGGCTTACATCTTGTTGCCTTAAGAATGTTGGCTTGTTTTTATTTGCATTTTAGTAAAATGGTGGAGTTAAAATAGTTCTAGTTAAGTTAAGTCGGGTCAAGTCATCCTGACTTGTAATTTCTGACATTATGTGGATAGTCACACTGTACACATTAATTGCTACCAATCTGTCAAACATTAAAAAAACAAATATTAAACTAAGTAATTTAAAGCAGCACTGTTTCTGTCTGAAGACTTTAAAATAAATAAAAGCCCTGCTCACCATTGTCAGAGGGTCAAGAGAAACTCTCCATGCTTCACTAATTAACACTATGTTAATTAAGAAGGCAGAACATTTCCTTCCCTTTTGATTACTGTTGGCCTGTTGCATATAGGCAGCAGTGTCATTATATACTAAATTAAGTTGGGAGTTTTCCTTGGGGGGGGGGGGGGGGGGAAGAGATGCACATAGGCAGGGGGAAGAGAAGTCTCTTTTGTATTTTTCTTAATATTTAAAATTTGCAACCATCACATTTTATAGTTAGCTACAGCATTTTACAGATCACTGATGGATTTTTTTTTACTGTGTGAGATGCAAGAGGTGCTGCCTGAAATCAGCCCCTATAACCTCATGATTATCTAACTTACTCTTCCAAAATTTGTCATATATAGGGGTGGTAACTAAAAAAAAATTTATAAGTAAAATGCGAGAACAAAGTTGTGTCACTCAAATCCCCAACCCATTGTTATAAGGAAGATATTTATAATAGAAAGAAAATTAGTAATATAAAAATCCACAATTCTACCAGATTAAACCAGTGACACAGTCCAATATCTAAAGCCGCCTTATCTATTAAGACAGCGCTGAGGGGGATCATCAAACAAATAATCAGCTAGGTCACATATGGGGAACAGCTGCAGGTTTTAAAACATTGTTCGGTTAAGTAACAGTTACTGATTTTCAGATGTTGTGTCTTTGATCTGCTGGTTCTATAACTCTTGATACCAAGTATGGGACATAGATTCATAACAGAAACACTGCTGTGTGGAAAATATTTTAAAAGTTAAGTACAATATAAGGTTCATCAATATCATATATACATATTATATATGTCAAGGTTCCTCCCCCACTCTGAACTCTAGGGTACAGATGTGGGGACCTGCATGAAAAAAACCTCCTAAGCTTATCTTTACCAGCTTAGGTCAAAACTTCCCCAAGGTACAAAATATTACACCCGTTGTCCTTGGACTGGCCGCTACCACCACCAAACTAATACTGGTTACTGGGGAAGAGCTGTTTGGACGCGTCTTTCCCCCCCAAAATACTTCCCAAAACCCTGCACCCCACTTCCTGGACAAGGTTTGGTAAAAAGCCTCACCAATTTGCCTAGGTGACTACAGACCCAGACCCTTGGATCTTAAGAACAATGAACAATCCTCCCAACACTTGCACCCCCCCTTTCCTGGGAAATGTTGGATAAAAAGCCTCACCAATTTGCATAGGTGACCACAGACCCAAACCCTTGGATCTGAGAACAATGAAAAAGCATTCAGTTTTTTACAAGAAGACTTTTAATAAAAAATAGAAGTAAATAGAAATAAAGAAATCCCCCCTGTAAAATCAGGATGGTAGATATCTTACGGGGTAATTAGATTCAAAAACAGAGAACCCCTCTAGGCAAAACCTTAAGTTACAAAAAAGATACACAGACAGAAATAGTTATTCTATTCAGCACAATTCTTTTCTCAGCCATTTAAAGAAATCATAATCTAACACACACCTAGCTAGATTACTTACTAAAAGTTCTAAGGCTCCATTCCTGGTCTATCCCTGGCAGAAACCAGCATACAGACAGACACAGACCCTTTGTTTCTCTCCCTCCTCCCAGCTTTTGAAAGTATCTTGTCTCCTCATTGGTCATTTTGGTCAGGTGCCAGCGAGGTTACCTTTAGCTTCTTAACCCTTTACAGGTGAGAGGAGCTTTCCCCTGGCCAGGAGGGATTTCAAAGGGGTTTACCCTTCCCTTTATATTTATGGCAATATACCACTTCAAAGACAGTCAAAAGTGAAGAAACTTGTTAAATAATGTACAGGAAAAACACTGTTCACTTAAGTCACAATGACTGTCCTCCAAGTTTCTGAAACAAGTATTTTTTCCATGGAACGTTAACTATGAAGGGAGGTGTCACAGTGTGAGACTCATCCCTATGGCACCTCCTGCTGGTCTCAGGGAATTAGCTCTTCCAGCCTCCAGAGCACCCTCTGCAGGCCAGTGTCCCACTTGTCCCCCATGTCCCTCACAGACCCCAGTGCCCATTTTACCTGGGGTGCTGCCTCCTGGCAGTGCCCCCCTCCCCACAGTCTCTGGATTTCCCCCTCCCAGAAGAATCCCCACCCACTCAGTATATGGCTACTGCCCAGTCACCATCTAGACTCCCCTCACCAGGACAGATTGCAGTATATAAGCCACTCATCGCAGGCAAGAGGGGTTTGGACCTGCTACCTCCCCGTGGGCTGCCCCCTGCAACCTCTGTACCCCTTCTGGCCTTCCACTAGGCCTGCAGCCTGGAGGGGTTTCCAGGCCAGAACTCCCCAGCTCCTCTAGCCTTCCCCCACCTCAGGTTCCTGTTTACCTTCTAAGCAGCCAGGTCCTTTCCTCTCTACAGTCAGAGAGCAACTACCTGCTCCTGGCCCAGTGGCCTCTTAAAAGAGCCAGCTAAGCCTGATTGGGGCATGGCCACAGCTGAGCCTGCTTCCAACAATCAGCCTGGGAACTGCTTGCTCCCAGCCACAGCCCTCTCCTGGGCTGTTTTAAGCCCTTTAACGCCGGAGCGGGTGGCCACCTCCCTAGAAAAGGAAATAAGGGGTAACAGTTAAAGCACAAGGTAGGGAGTCAAGAGATGTGAATTTTAGTCCCTACTCTATCAATGTGCAGTTTTAAGTGAATCACTGCAGGACAAACATCTTAAATGCATCTTCATAAATGGAACTATGATTGTCTGCACCTTTAAGAATCAATCCATTTGCAAATAAGTGCCAAAGTAGACGTATGTGCCGAATTTTGCACAAGTTAAAAAATGCTGGTATTAGGGTTTGTCCTCTTTGCATCTCATTTCCTACCATCTGCACGTTCACCTATCCCAAAGAGGGTTCAAAAATGTGAGTAAAGTGCTTTGAGATCCTCATATGTAGATGTTACAGAAATATAAAGTAGTTTTATTAGCTTATTTCTTTTAGATTTCCCCCTCTTCCCCCAGCCATCAATATGCTCTAGGTGCCCCTAAAATACAACAAAATTACTATGGAAAGCTAAATGCTAGTTTTTCCTTTAGCTATCATTATATTCAGTATTATTATGTCTACTATGACCTCTCTTTTTGCAAACTATTCTCTCTACATTTGATTGTTGATTTCATGGATTTACAGGTGCAGGAAACACACACCTGTCCACAATAATCAATTCCATTAAAAAAAAAGTATGCTATAGGCCTGATTTTCCTATCTAATTTGCTATGCTCATGGAAGTGACATGATGCAAGCTTCGCGTGATGTGTGCTCTAGTGAGCCAATGGTTAACATGTGAGGAATGGCTGGCTCTAGCATCCGCTGACATTACGGTATCTTCTTAACCAGAATTGTAAAGCTGGGCAATCAGATGTGTTTATCTAGAACATTGCCCATTTGCATAATGTCTAAATCTAATCTATATATGGAAGATAATTTTTGCAATTGTCCAAGATAGTAGATTTCAAAACAAACTTCATGTATTTAGTAGCCTTCATAACCTCAACATTGTACTTCTTATTTTCATAACCTTTTCTTCCCTCCCACAAAATACTCTTTTCCTGGAACTGTATATGTAGGCTAGCTTTGCCTACAGCAGTAAACCAAAGGAGTTAACATTTTATTTTCTGGCCTTGCTAGACTTACTTAAAAAAAAATCTTAAATGAGTTTGGGTGGGCATTATTGAACTGGCAGAAAGAAATAACTAAGGGCATCCTTCAGCCAATTTATAAAAAATCTTTTGAAATTTCAATACAATAATTAGCCACCTTTTATTTTATTCCATTAAAAAGAGAGTAGAAGATTCCTAATTGCAGACTTCATAGAATAGATTTTTAAGTTTTGTCCTATTAAAGAGCTTGCTATGTTCTAAAGTGGGCTATTCCGTCTCTGGTTAGAGTAATTCAAGCACTCTAAAAGTATATATTTAATTCCAGCTCTCCACAATCCTGTTAAATCACCTCTTCATCTGTCATTTCAGGTAAATCTTTACCTGTATAACAGAAGCTTTTATACACCCTGGTGAGTGACAGCTTTGAACTTTGAGGCCATTCTGCCACACTTCCAAATGTTTCCACTGTCTGTGGGGCATATGTCTTTTATTTATATGTTATAAATGTGGCTTTTTTCAATTCCAATAAAATGTCATTATATACTGTATATCATTCAGCAAGTTAGGAATTCACAAAGATAGATGCTTTTTCCTGGAAACCTCTTTTGCCTTTTTTTTTTTTTTTTTGGCACATACAAAAGGTACATTAAATGGCAATAATTCAAATACATTTCGATTAGGAATTAGATCTGCTGGATTGTTTATAACACTGTTGATTTGAGCCATTTAAAGTGTTATTGATAAACAGTTATCATCCTAAATCTTGTCACGTATTGCTTTCAGGCAAGTCTCCCCCCCCCCCCCCCCCCCCCGCCACAAGGGATGTGCTATTTACAAACACCTAATTCTCTTGAAGCTCTTCTTTCTTTCCATCAAGCTCATTAGTTCAATCTGGATAGATTTCAACAGAAGCAGAAAAAGTCCAGATATAACCACATGATCATGCAAATTTTTCAATTAGTTTATTCCACATAAACTTCAATAATTGACTATTCCTTCAAGAATCAGAAGCATAAGTGATATAAGTTACATTTTGAGAAATGAGTACCCTATGGATCTCTATGAAAAGGAAGTTATATTGCTAGTCACTTTAAAAGAATCTGCAAAGTTATTGCCAGTCACACATTCTCATCTGGAATAGCTAATGATAATATCAGTGGTGTCAGAGCTAGAACATTAAACCTTGATTTTACTCTCAGCTTTGGATTTTAAAAATCAGGTGCTGGGCTTGTACATTCTTAGCCTATTTGTGACAAAGAAGAAATACCTCCAAATCACACGTGCACAAAGGGTGGCTGAAGACAATTTTTCTAATCGAATATGATTTTAGAGGCTTCTTTCTCTTTCTCTATGGGTATTACATGCCATCTTTCACTGTACAGTGCATCCCACAGTGACTGTCCTTAAAACCTCACAATTTTGACCGGATAAATAGATACGAGTTACTGTGGTATTGGAAGTATTTTGTTTAATTCCTCATTGTTACTACAGGATGGTACCTCAAATATATTGCAAATCCAGAAGCAACAGTCTATGGGTATTTAACAGGCAAACCTTTAAGTGGGGCAGCTGTTGATTTGAAGCTAAAGGAAGGTGAGCCGGGTCTCAGCTAAAGTTTTTAATAAATACACAATTGATGTTAAATAGTATAAATATTCACAATAACCAGATCCTAAGCTGGTGTAAATCAACATAACTGTTGACTTCAGTGGAGATGTACTGATTTGCAGTTGAAAGACCTGGCCTAATATTTAGCTGTTTGTTTTCCATGCTCAAGAGAATAAACAAAGGCACTGTGACAAGAGGGAAAGACAATACAGGCATGAAGTCAAGAGCAAGGTTTAATAAAAGCACAGAGTATTCAGTCCCACTTCTAGTTCTAGACCTAGCATATGCTTCAAGCACTTGATTGCATGATCCATCAGCCTCTGCTCTTTGGCCTAGTTTAGAGATATACTCCAATTTTGTTCCCCCCCACCCCCCACTGTGCTACATAGAAATTACATCTGCACCTAACTTGGGAAATTTAAAACAATTCTGCCACTTGAAGTACATGATGCTGTTCAACCCAGTAGTGGTTTTATTTAATGGGACACCCAGAGTAAGGCTTTCAATTCATCAGTGTCCTATGGCTCCCATTGTAGCATGTATCTGATCCTTAGTCACTGAATGTCACCAAGAAAGAAGGTAGTATAGGTGATGAATCTTTTTAGTGTAACTACAGTCAGTTACTAAACTGTGTTAGGTAGCAGTACAGAGATGTATATAATTAATTTAGTGCTTAACAGATAGGAGAATTAATCTCAGTTAAAACTGTTCGTAAGAATATGAGTGTGACCTAGCATTACAATAGAAATGCTTGCGAACAAGTGAAGAATTAATCATTTGCGGCCTCTAAGAATGCAAGAGAAGACGCAACAAGGGAACATGAGAAGTGGTCCTGAATTATTGGTTCTCAGGATCCCTAGGAAATTCCACTTACATTTTCTCAGTATGACACTGTGATTGGTTCAGTCACAGAGATCCCCTGGGGACTGTCACCTGACGTGCTGAAATTACTTCTGAGCCCGTTTTCCCTGCCAGCTTGGGACTCCAGAACCCTGCCTTGTTGAGCCAGACATGGTAGCCTGCTGCAACACAGACCCAGGTCTGGTCCACGCCCCCAAAGCTTCAGGCTTTAAGTGAAAACAGCTCTGCAGGTTACCTGACTCCAGCACCTGGACTCCAATCAGATCCAAACCCCAAATAAATCCGTTTTACTCTGTATAAAGCTTATATGGGGTAAACTCATAAATTGTTCGCCCTCTATAACACTGGTAGAGAGATGTGCACAGCTGTTTGCTCCCCCAGGTATTAATCACTTTGGGTTTATTAATAAACAAAAGTGATTTTATTAAGTATAAAAAGTAGGATTTAAGTGGTTTCAAGTAATAACAGACAGAACAAAGTAAGTCACCAAGCAAAATAAATCAAAAACATGCAAGTCTAAGCCTAATACATTAAGAAACTGATTACAGGTAATATCCCTCAAGATGTTCCAATAAGCTTCTTTCACAGACTAGACTCATTCCTAGTCTAGACTGGAGGTTTTCTCATGACTGGCCTCCTCTTTCTCCTGCCCCCCCCCCTTTTACAGCTTTGGCACAAGAGGGGAATCTTTTGTCTCTCTGGGTCCCTACCCCTCCTAAATGGAAAAGTAGCAGATTTAAGACAGATTTCATTAACAGGTGACATGGTCACATGTCCCTGCGAGACCTCATTCTTCATTACCCACGGGCTGGCCCACAAATACACAGGAAGGCTTGCAGGTTAAGTAAACCATTTACAACCAATTGTCCTAGTCAATGGGAGCCATCAAGATTCTAAACCACCATTAATGGCCCACACTTTGTATAATTACAATAGGACCTCAGAGTTATACTTTATATATCTAGCTTCAGATACAAGAATGATACATGCATACAAATGGGATGAACACACTCAGTAGATTATAAGCTTTGTAATGATACCTTACAAGAGACCTTTTCCATAAAGCATATTCCAGTTACATTATATTCACATTCAGAAGCATATTTTCATAAAGCATATGGAGTGCAACATCCCAGACACCTCCCATAAAAATCCCCCCCACCCCCAATTCAACTCAGACTAGAACCATCCTTATTGTTTGTAAAGCTGTGAGTTTTAGAAGTATTTTTCTGAAGTTAAGTATGATTCCAAGCTTGTTTTCGATTTAATTTCATGCACAACTACTACCCTGACTATAATAGCATTCCAAACAGGTACAAGAGCACAGCTTTGGTACAAATGGCATGGACAATTAGCTTAGTGCAGCTGTTTGATATCTAGCAAGACTGTCAGTAGAACAAAGAGGATAAACCCATACCCCGCTTTTTGCCCTGAGGTGGCAATGACATTTAGGCAAGCCAGGAAGCTGGGTGAAGAGGCAGCCTGTGAAATGCTGTCCAATCATGGAGAGGGACTTGGAATTTACTAAATTAACACTTATTTTCCATCTGTTAAGTTCAAGAAGAAAAAAGAAATGGTACATTGTTATGTATATCCCTTACTAAGAAGGCTAATATCTATTTGTAGATTTGGATGCTATTTTTTTAAAATAGTATATCTACCAGGGGTATGCCTTAGTTTGGAGCTCCTCACCTCCACGAGAGCAAAACACTCTCGACCTTTCAATTTATATTTTGAGTGTGTAAGAGTTATTTTTGTTTGCTTATGGTGCAATTGTAATCCATGATTATGTCTTGAGTGCTGGGGAGAGGGTGGGGTTGAGGTCATTGGTACAGTGGGTCCTCCTGTATAGTCTCCTTTCTGTAGAATCATGGAACCATAAGGTTAGAAGGTGCTGCAAGAGTCATCTAGTCTAACCCCCTGCCACAATGCAGGATTTTTGTGTCTAAAGTATCCCAACTACACCCTGATGGAACACACTGCTGCACTAAACTTCACCCTTTTTGTATTTGACAGGTATACGATTACTAACAGTTAGCTTCAACTGTGACCCATTTTTCATGACATTTCTTCAAAATTGTGACACTGGAAAAAGCTATCAAATGATTCCTTCATTTTGAGGATTTTTAAATGGGACACTTCTCTCATGATATATTTTGACGGAATAGTATCAGAAGAATTGAAACCAGCTAGTTGTCACATGTCTAGATATAACCACGAGTTCCTAACGGTTACTATCATCCTCCCTTCTCTTTCCCCTTCAATCATTAGTTATGCTCACTTGTCACCATGTGTCTTTATTTGACCATAAGCACTTTGGCGCACAGATTAAAAGACAGTTTCTTCCCCACTGTGCTATGGGACTGATTCTGTGCTTCATTAAATAGAAAAAAGTGGGATTTGAGGTTTATATTATACACCTCTTAAATGCCATTTATCCTTACATGTAAAGAAACTAAAGTCTTCATTATGCCACTGATTATTTATTAGAACTTCCCATTGAGTTTACAGAGGAACAGCCGTGTTAGTCTGTATTCGCAAAAAGAAAAGGAGTACTTGTGGCATGCTCAAATAAATTGGTTAGTCTCTAAGGTGCCACAAGTACTCCTTTTCCATTGAGTTTAGTGGGGCTTCTTAAAAATGTATGGCAATATACAGCCTAAGGTGCGTACTCTGTGCTTTTGCTAGGCAGTGGACAACCAGGTATGACATATGTACACATTCAATTTTACTCAGAAAAAAACGGTGTGGTCTCAGGCTGAACCAAGAATGACTATTGGGCTATTCACTGATTCATGGATAAACGTGAATGGATAAATGTGTTAATAAAGGAAAGACTGGGATAGACACATTCAATTAAAATTTCATTTTCAATCCGCATTGTAACTGTTTCCATAAGGCCAATCTAAAAGCATGGAAAGTTTTAGTTAGTAATTTCTCCTTGTGCCTCGTAATTACCTAGCTGGTTATTACCTCAGAGGTTAATAGACAAGCAGCATGATAGCCCGGTAATAGATCCTGTACATCTATAGCAACTAATATAGCTAATTCTCTAAGGGCACAGAGTGAATGTTTAGTAACTTCACCAAACTCAAAACAGATGGATTATCAGGAGGTGCTTAAGTACATAAATGACCACAGGATAAGACTTAATTTTACTGCAAGGCCTAAATCCCCCCTAATCCTTATATTTTAGTACATGCACCAGAGCATGTCCCCCTTGAGTGAGGGTAATGGAAGGTAGAAGGAAGAAACATTAAGAAAAAACATATTAATGTTTTTAATGACACCTCATCACATTAATCAAACACATTACTGTATCTTATCAGTGAAGCACTTATCTACCTCTCCCCATAGCAAGCTGGTCCGCATCTCTCACATGTTAAAACAATTTAAATTGTAATCTCCTCAGCATATAGTCTTCATATTGTTATTTGCCTGTAGAATGCCATGCACAATTACGGTGTTGAAGGAATAATCAATAATGGAATTGCTGGCTGTTGCTGCCATTGAGAGCTTTTTCTTGGACCTGTGATGTTATCTTTGAGTTTTTTGGGGTCTAGCAGCTTAGCTTTAAAATTGTATTGTACACAAAGAGAAGTTTCACAAAGTTGTCAGTCAGCTTGATACTCTGCCAGATGGTATCTCAGTTACCGAGTCAATTAACTGGAGAGCTGGTTCAATACACCCCATTTGTGTCTGATGCTGGACTCTCTTGAATAAGAGAGTCAATTGAGATAGTTACAGCCTTGGCCAACAAAGTCAGAAAAGAGATCAAATGCAATTAGAAGCTCTGCTAGCTGTGAGGTAGCAGGAGAGCTTCTTATTACCAAGATTGTTCTTCTGAAGAGGTAGAAGAACTGAAATGGTAGAATAGCACCATTTCTTCATGTGGGGGCTGAGAAGTTGTCCTGTGGATCATTCTCACATTATTACATACAGTATGTCTATATGCCTTTATTGATACAGATATTGTGACATACTAATGCTTGATTGCTCCAAGCTGGTCTTAAGCATGGAACTGTGAATAATATTTGACCTAGTAATTTTCAGTTCTTCACATTGATGCATTCTTGATGCATTTAGGGTAATGTTTAAGGCATGAGAAATTTGAATAAGAATACATATACACTTCCCTCCCCTGCCTCCACTAAAGGAAAGGTTGTCTCTTTCTCTTTGGTTACTGAAGGGGCAATAGTGCCAAAAGCCCGGACCCTTGAGCCAGGGGCAGGATGTAGTTGTATAGCCCCAGGAGCAGACCAGAAACCACATTGTGACCAACTTGGTTCCCTCCTTGCTGCACGGGGGAAAGCATTAGCTTTATATGTGGCACAGATAATTTACCCTGGTGTTCCGCTGAGCTTTGCTAGCCAGTGCATTTGCAAAGGAGGTCGGAGAGCTAAGGAGCCTATCCCTAACTACCGTGCTCTTACTGCCAACACCATGGCCTATACAGACATCTCTTCTAAGCTCTGTTCATGCATATCTGTCCAACTAAAACCCAATCAGCCATACAGACTTTGCCAAATAATTAATACATAATTAAAGCAATGCAACTTTCTGGGTTTACAACCCACTCCAGGCAAATGTCCTAATTCATAACCTGGAGATGGCTGACCCATCACAAAGAGGAGTGCAACAGTAGTTGCAGAGGACGACCTACCACAAATGCAGGTGGGTTGTCCTCTCTTCAACGGAGAGAAAATTCCTTCCCAGACCTAAATGAAATATGACCATGTTTCCTAGTGCAGGCTGCTCAGACCCCAAGAGAAATGGGCCAAACCTACCAGCTCCTATTCCTAACTCCTTCCTAAATAGCCAGAAGCAAACCTCTGAAACCCCAAGCATAAATGGAGGAATAAATGGCCCTCAATCAGCTGAATGATGGGCAAACAATCTGAGAATAGTAGCGATTACACCTGGAAATCTCTCTGATCCCCAGTCCAGTGTACACTTCCTAACGAGTTCAGGGTGGCTGGAAGGATTTATGAGGCCAGTGTGTCAGGATGAAATGGAGGTTGAAGCGGAACAATGGGGCCAGCAACGTGAGACCCTCTTAGAGAGCAAATTCTGTTCACTGTTACAAAAACTAAAACGGAACTTTGGACCACTTTTCCACAATCTCATTAAAGTTCTAGAGCTAGAAATATTTTGACAGAACACAATAGTCTGGAGAGGGATGAAGCCAGTCAGATACTTCACTACTGCCTCTACTCCTATCCAAAGCATCCTGCATGCCAAAAGGCATCTATTGCTTTTACTGTATTGGGTACAGTAGTTATGTCGCTCATAGATCACTACCTTTTTTGTACATTTTTTCTTAGGTGGATATTATCATTTATGTTCATCAAGCCTAAGTTGGCTTCAAGGCAATAGTTTAAAACTCAGTACTATTGAATAACTATTTAAAAATTCCAGTTCTTGTTATACTTTTTCACTGTATTTGTTCAACTTCAAACTATAAATATGACTTAATAGTTCAGTAATATAGTGGGCTGGAGCTTGTAAGAATTATCTCCATTAATCCGCTGTATTATTTATAGGGTATTGGTAATATACAGATCTTAGCATAAAAATATCAAATCTAACACAATAACACAGCAAAATGTAATTAGCAAAGCAGTTTCCTAGTATAATCATTGCCAGGGTTCTAATTAACATGGAAAATAATTTAATAACTTGGTAGAAAAGACTGCAATCATGTAAATCATCACTGCTCCAGGAATCTATCCACCTTAGGATATGGCTTCTTGAAGATGATCATAATAAACTCTTTAAAACAATGTCTTGCTATTTGCATAAATCTGGATGATTCATAGAAATATCCGTGGAATACTTTGTGATAGATGGCAAATACTTTGAATGATAAAGAAACTATAGGTTTGCTAGCTATTTCCATAAACGTGTGGTGAAAAAAAGCTAAAATAAGGGAAAGGACAACAGGTCTGCAAAATGGCTTTATATGGTACACATTGATGGGTTTGTATTATCTACATCGAGATCTTTTATAGACCATATGCAAATTCTATCATGAATAATTTATTCAGCCCTGATCAGAACAGAGATTAATTTTCAATTACTGTAGGCTGTTCAGACTAATACCATTATTTCAGATCATGTAAACATTAAATGTTCTTGATTTTTAGTTTACCAGTCACTTGTAGAAATAGGCTAAAACAAACAGAAAAAAATAATTCAACCTGCATCATTATTCTGATTGAGTCATGTTTTGTTTTGTTTTTTCTTTTGGCATTATTCCAGGAGTAGAAACAGTGAGGGTGCTTCCCCAAACCAGGATTTGGGTATTTCTTCTAGAAATGCAAAGCATCTACTTCATACATACCCACCAAGGCAGCTCACATTGGATCATCAATTTGTTAGTGAGGTAACATCTTTTATTGGACCAACTTCTACTGGTGAGACAGAGAGGCTCTAGAGCTTACACAGAGCTCTTCTTGTCTCTCTTACCAACTGGTGGACCAGGCCCAACTGTGCTAGGTGCTGCCATTCTGTCTATGTATCTCATCAGAGAAATATATACTTGGAAAGATCTTTAGCAGATGTGGAGGAAATAAGGAAGGGAAGTAGCGGTCTAAAGGCAGACATAACTTAAGTTTCTGGTAAAGAATCAGAAAATATTTTTAAAAAAAAGTCCTATCCAAACCAGCCCATCCATTTTTATGTATTACATTAAAAACACCTTGTTTTTATGTAATGTTTCCATTTTAACCATTCAGAAGTCAGGGAATGAAACGGTGAAGGATCTTCTTGTAATAGTCATTTGTTGACGCTGTTCATCCTGTATATTCTGTGGTATGTAATCAACTGCTTAAGCTGTCAAATATAAAACTACATGCACAAGACTTTAGAAAAAGAAAAAGAAGAAGATACTACGTATGACTGAAGGGTCTGTATTACTGAGAGAGGAAAAATTGACAAAGGACTGCTCTCTCCTTACACCCCTATGTTGCAAAGTCACACCAAGGTGATCATGAAAGGACAGGGAAGTGGTGAGAGCAATGGGTCCTTCCTCACTAACTTGCTGGCCTGGTTGGGTACATAGGAGGTTGCGGGTGGAGCACCTGTACTATCTTCCCAGAGGGAAGTACAGCTCTCCAGTGCTCCCAGGTTATGATCCAATCCCCATTTAAGTCAGTGAAAGTTTGCTGTTAAATTCCATAGGCTCTGAATCAGGTCCCCAGTGAGGGCAGTATGTTAGTCATAGCCCTTCATGTTACATGAATGCAAGTATTGGTATCTGATTTCCCTGTGGTTGTTTTAAAAGAAGGGAAAAAAAGTCCACCTCATATTAAAATCATTTTAGGTTTTCAAATACACATTATAAGTTCTGTGGTGCCTATTCACCTATGATGCAATCTTTCTATTTATATTTTAGTTTTGATAACATTTTAATATATTCCTACAAATAATATTGAATAGGAAAGTAAGAAGTTTTCTACTGAATTTGTGCAAAAGTTTTCCCATGCACTTTTCCCTGAGTTCCCTCAGAAGCCCAAACACCAGGCAAATTTTCATAGGAAAAGAATTCTCTTTTTTTTAATCAATATGGTGCAAGAGAGAATCTAAAAATCTGGCTACGTGAAAAGGCATATAATTTTTCACACATTTACAACTAAGAAGTTAACCACTCATCTTTATGCAGATTTGACACAAATAAACTGTAGCCCAAACTGAGAATATCTGCAGAAGTCTCAAGATGGAGAAAAGAGGAGTTTTTAAAGAGAGCCCCCCGCCAACATAGCTAGTTGTAGCATTTTTACCAAGTAAATGCTGTACAACCTTCTTAAGATTTCACTTGCATCTGAACCCTAACTCACAGGAGGTGTGACTCAGGTACACGCTACTGAAGCAGTGGGTCTGGCTTCCATAAAATAAAAGTCACACATTCTTTCTCTCACTGTTGAAGGTGAAAAAAAAAGTCCTTCACTGAGCTAGGAAAGGATCTGCACCAAAATATTCCAAAAACAAACCCCAAAGTCAGGGGTGAAAGTAAGTCGAGTGACTTACTGGTACACTGGGGCCAGCTCTGGCCCCTGGAAGGTGATGGGTCAGAGCCAGTCCCAGCCCACCATGTAAGGTAAGTGCCCTCCCCCCCCCACTGGGGTAGCAGCAGCAGTCTGGGGCTCCGGGGGCTATTTAAAGGGCCCGGGGCTCCCCTCTTCTACTGGCTTGACTCTTTAAATAGCCGCTGCAGCCCTGGGGAAGTGGTGGGGCTCCAGCAGCTATTTAAAAGGACTGAGGCAGCAGAGGCAGCTGGAGCCCTCGCTACCCCAGGGCTCCAGGGGCTATTTAAAGGGCCCACGGCTCCCCTGCTTCTACCACCCTGGTCCTTTAATTAGCCCCTGGAGCCCTGGAGTAGCGGCAGTGGGGCTCCGGCGACTATTTAAAGGGCCGGGGCGGTAGAAGCAGGGGAGCCCCAGCCACTACTGGGAGCCCCAGGCCCTTTAAATTGCCCCCTGGGGAAGCCTGGCTGCCCCAGTACGGTGCACCGGCTATTGCCGGTACACCGTACTGGGGTGTACTGGCTTACTTTCACCTCTGCCCAAAGTTGAAATTCAGGTTCCCCACCCAGGATTTTTCAGGCTGCAGTCTTCCAATGTTTAGCTTCAGCATTAGGGCGCAGGAGGCCTACTGCTTCCAACTGCACTATTGTGCACCACGCCCCATAAGGAAAGCTGCTTTTTCTAATCCTGCTCTGATTCTGAATGAAGCCAGTCTCTGCTTTCCTTAGCAAGCCTTAGCTAGTCATTCAGAATTAAACTAGGACAGTTAGCGTCAGTCTTTTCTGATCAATTGTTAAAGCAACCTAATTGATTCCCAGGTATCAGGACTCTGGTGCTCATTTGATTCCCAAATTCCAGCAAGAAAGGAACTCAGACAGAAAAGTACTGCAGCATAGACAGACAAAAAGCAGCAGTGGGGAAGACAATCATTCATTCTCTTCAGTACCACTTTTTACTTGCTTAATCATACCATGTATAACACTGAACTCTATGCACTACAGAAACCTCCCCTACCCCACAAAGCGCCACCCTGTCACAAGGCACTTAGGGTGGGATCCACAGCGGTGCTTAAGTCCAATTTTTAGGCACCAGTATGATCCACTAAACTCCTGGTTGGCCACCTCAAAACCCCATTGGTGCCTAAACTCACCAGGCACCTATGTTTCTGCCTTTCAGTGTACATTCTGCTGTCTTGCTCCATGCTGCTGAGTGCCTATCTCCAACCTAAGTCCTAGACCAGTGGTTCCCAAACTTGTTCCACCGCTTGTGCAGGGAAAGCCCCTGCTGGGCCAGGCTGGATTGTTTACCTGCCTCGTCTGCAGGTTCGGCCGATCGCGGCTCCCAGTGGCTGCGGTTCGCTGCTCCAGGCCAATGGGAGCTGCTGGAAGCGGTGGCCAGTACGTCCCTCGGCCCGCGCCGCTTCCAGCAGCTCCCATTGGCCTGGAGCAGCAAACCACAGCCACTGGGAGCTGCGATCGGCCGAACCTGCGGACGCGGCCCAGCCCACCAGGGGCTTTCCCTGTACAAGCGGCGGAAGAAGTTTGGGAACCACTATCCTAGAGGAATTCATGAACCAGGGAAAAAGTAGGTGTTCAGCTGGTTAAATTGGTGTGTGGGGCCTTATCCGGCAGACATGCTCAGTGTCTGCCTAACTCAACATAAAACAGATGAGGGAGGGTGAGAGAAAAACCTCTCTTATAGCCTTTAGCCTCCCCGGTCCAAATCCACCATCTGCCTGCTGAGGAGAATGGATTTGAACGGGGATCTGCCACTTCTCAGGTGAGTGCCAGAGAAAAAGTTGAAATGGCATTATAGCCTAGTGGTTAGGGCCTCATCCCTCCTCCTCTTCCCTCCTGTGGTTTTGTGTGGAGTTAGGCAGTATCTGATCAGTCTCCGCATGTGAACTAGGCAGACAAACGCCTATCTTCCTCTGGTTCATGAATGATAAGCAGAGATAGGCACCTCCTTGCAGTTCAGACTTTGGCCCTGAACTCCAAGAGAGGGGCCGGCTTACCACACACCCCTCTCATCAGCATCTCCTATGGGCTGAATCAGGCAGCTTCCCACCTAACATGCTGGCTCTCTGGATCCCATTCTAAGGCACATATCTCTCCCCATGCATTGTATAGGCATCTAACTAAGGCTTTGTGGATCACAGTGTTGTTTCTGTGAATTTCGAGGTGCCTAAAAGTTAGGTGCCGTGACGCTCTGGATCGCAACAGCTAAGTCCCTTTTGTGGATCTGTATCTTAGTTTCACAGAGGATTGGATCATTGGCTTGTGGTTAGGCTGCTACTGAGGCCCTGTAAAGCTCATGGTGATACCTCGTTGCAAATACAAAGGAAAATCTCAGATTTCATTTAAAACAAAAAAACAATAACCCTGTTTCTGTAACCCTCCCACCCTCTCTTTTTGTTTGTTTGATTTTGCTAGATATTCTAGAAAAAACAAACCAATTGCTAGGGTTGAAAAAACAAACAGCTGGGTTCCAGTTCTACACCAAAAGGCTAGAATGGACCAAAAGATTATACCCAGGTACACCCTTTAGGTAAAATAAATCAATTAAACATTGGGTGTATCCCAAGGAATCATCTCTCTAACTCTATCCAAAATCTCTAGCCTGGCCCACAGCATATAAAGTGACAACTGTGGCAGGAAATTGATCGCATGTGGGATAGTGACCAACAAATGGTTGTTTTACAGGCCAGACCAAAAATGCAAAGGCCTGCTCTGTGTGTAATATGAAACCTGCAAGCATGGCAAAGCTCAAGAATCAACTATTTCAAATAAAAAGAATATATTTTTAGAAGTTCTTTTTTAAATATCACAATTAATTTCTAACAAGTTGTGTCCTAAAACTGAACTTGATGTATTATTTGGCATATAATAATTCACAGTGACAAAGCAAGAAGCAAAGTAACTTCTTGATTTGTGTATGCCATGTTACAGGTTTAAGTCAAAGATTAAACGAAAAGGCTGGTTTTGCTGCCAGTTCACAAATAATTTTAACTGTCAGTGTTTAGTTTGGATTTATTTCCTAGAGCGAATGGAGAGAGACAGAGACATGTTGGAACTACTAAAAATGTCAGTCAGTGTGTATTCAGCTAACTTCTTGGTTGCTGTTTCGTTTATACTTTCTAAACAGCTACCATCCAAAAAACGTATGACCACACATTTACTCAACAGCCACACTTATTCACATTGGACAAATTGTGTCATGACGGTGCGTGCACAGTTGCCACTGAATCAATTGTTGCTATGTGTATGCTCCAAGAGCAGAATTTGGCTGGGCACATTTGAAATAATTACCATTCAAAGCTGCTGTTGTTGCAGACAAACATAGTCACCACTGAAATGTTAGAATTATCAGATAGCCTATACTCTCCCGCCCACACACACACACAAGATAATAAGATAAGACAAAGCAAGGCTTTGTTAAGAACAAATTGTGTCAAACCAACCTAATAGCTTTCTTTGACAGGGTAACAATCCTCGGGGATGGTGTGAAATGGTGGATGTGATATATCTTGACTTTAGTAAGTCTTTTAATACTGTCTTGCATGACCTTCTCATAAACAAATTAGGGAAATACAACCTAGATGGAGCTACTATAAGGTGTGTACATAACTGGTTGAAAAATCATTCCCAGAGAGTAATCATCAGTGGTTCACAATCAAGCTGGAGAGGCATGTCAAATGGGGTCCTGCAGGTATCAGTTCTGGATCCAGTTCTGTTCAATATCTTCATCAATGATTTAGATAATGTCATAAAGAGTACACTTATAAAGTTTGCGGATGTTACCAAGCTGGAAGGCGGTTGCAAGTGTTTTGGAGGGAAGGATTAAAATTCAAAATGATCTGGACAAACTGGAGAAATGGTCTAAAGTAAACTGGATGAAATTCAATAAGGACAAATACAAAGTACTCCACTTAGGAAGGAACAATCAACTGCACACATACTAAATGGGAAATGACTGCCTAGGAAGGAGTGCTGTGGAAAGGGATCTGGGGGGTCATAGTAGACCGCAAGCTAAATATGAGTCAAAAGTGTAACGCTGTTGGAATAAAAGCAAACACCATTCTGGAATGTATTAGCAGGAGCATTGTAAGCAAGACACTAGAAGTAATTCTATTCTATTCCACTCTGATTAGGCCTCAGCTGGAGTATTGTGTCCAGGTCGGGGCACTACATTTCAGGAAAGATGTGGACAAATTGGAGAAAGTCCAGAGAACAGCAACACAGATGATTAGAAGTCTATAAGCCATGACATTTGAGGGAAGATTGGAAAAACTGGGTTTGTTTAGTCTCGAGGAGAGAAACGGAGGCGGGACAGGAGAACACTTTTCACGTACTTAAAAGATTCTTACAAGGAGGAGGGAGAAAAATTGTTCCCTTTAATCTCTGAGGATAGGAGGAGAAGAAATGGGCTTAAATTGCAGCAAGGGCAGTTTAGATTGGACATTAGGAAAAACTTCCTAACCATCTGGCTGGTTAAGCACTGGACTAAGTGCCTAGGGAAGTTGTGGCATCTCTGTCATTGGAGAGTTTTAAGAGCAGGTTAGTCAAACACCTGTCAGGGGTGGTTTAGATCAGTGGTCGACGGGTTGATCATAGAGGATCTCCCAGTCGATCGTGATCTCCAGCAGTGCAGTGTGACTGCCGCTAAGGCAGACTCCCTGCCTACCCTTGCTCGACACTGCTCCCGGAAGCGGCAAGCACAGCCCCACAAACCTGGGGGTAGGAGGGGGTCTCTCTTGCGTGCTGCTCCTGCCTGCAAACGCTGCTCCCGCAGCTCCCATTGGCCAGGAGAGCTGTGGGTGTGGTGCTTGCAGGCAGGAGCAGCATGCGGAGAGAGACCCCTGCCCCCCACGCCCCCAGGGGCCGCAGGGGAGCATTGGCCCCTTCTGGGAATGGTGTGGGGCTGGGGCAGGCAGGGAGCTTGCCTTAGCCTCGCTGCACCTGCCACCGACCAGGAGCCGCCGGAGGTAAATGCTGCCCGGCAGGAGGCTGCACCCCAACCTCCATCCCTGAGCCTCCTCCTGGAGCCAGCACCCCATGCCCCTCCTGCACTCCAACCCCCATCCTGAGCCCCCTCCCAGAGCCAGTACCCCAAACCCTGTCCTGCACCCAACCCCCTCCTGCACCCCAACACTCTGCCTTTGCTCAGAGCCCCCTTCCAGAGCCAGCACCCCATAGTGCCTCCTGCATTCCAAGCCCCACTCTGAGCCCCCTCCCAGAGCCAGCGCCCGAACCCCCCCCCGCACCTCAAGTCCCAGACCTGACCCCCATCCCAGGCTAGCACTCTGTACCCCATCCTGCACCCCAACCGTCTGCCCCAGCCCAGAAACCCCCTCCCAGAGACAGCACCTTGCACCCTCTCCTGCACCTCACTGTGCCCCAGCCCGGAGCCCTCTCCTGCACCCAAACTCCCTGCCCCAGGCTAGAGTCCACACCTGCTCTCAAACCCCAAACCCCTGTCCCAGCCCCGTGAAAGTGAGTGAGGGTGGGGGAGAGTGCGCAATGTGGGGGGGAGGTTTGAGTGAGCAGGGTAGGGTTTTGGGGAGGGGGGCGGGGTAGATCCTAGGTTGCCATTATATTCAAAAAGTGATCTTGTGAATAAAAAGGTTGGAGACCACTGGTTTAGATAATACTTAGTCCTGTCTTGAGTGCAGGAGACTGGACTAGATCACCTCTCAAGGTCCCTTCCAGTCCTATGATTTTATGAACGGGAGGGAGATGAAACAGAGCTGGGCTAAAAGGTTTTGTTAAAAATAGAAATAAAGAAAGCATTAAATAGTGGGTTGGAGAGAGCGGGAAGTACTTGAATGATAAAACATTACAATCCCATCAACATTATTGCTGTGAATGGTGAAAGTTGCATATGGGATTATAGATTAAATAATTATTTTGATTACCTCTGAGATCATAAGGGATGCTATTGAAAGAGCTGAACTTTGTAGAAAGGGATAACTTGGAGTAAGGTGAAATAGTTCAAAGAACTTCCAGAAAATCTACAAAAAAAGGTATCATTCAAGTAATATAGTTACCTGAACAGCCAACTTGCACATATTTTGCAAGTTAAAAAGCATGTGCCTGATTCTGCTGGACCATGTTACTGATCAAGTTCTCACATTCTCACAAGAGTTACTACATGAAAAAAAATGATTACAAGTATTGAATTGGAAAAAAACATTTAAAAAAAAATCTCTGCAAATTCAATGCTGGATTTTCCGAACTACCCATGTGGAAAACTAGGTAGATAGAAATGGAACAGTAAGGGGGGAGGAGGGAACAGCATGAGGGAAGGAAAGAAATAATGTGAGCATGAGAGTATCAAAGGTATGGGGGTGAGATACCAATGGAGATGGAGCATAAAACAAAAAAGGAAGGGCAGGACGAGGGAGGATAAAAATAGAAAACACACACACACACACACAAATATACGGGGGCGGAGACAGCAGGGAATAATAAAAAAAAAAGAACACAGGACAGGGCAGAAGTGGGTGAAATAAGAGAGGGAGAGGGAAGTAGACAGAAATAAGGGAAATATGGGACAATTGTTCTGTAACATGGTGCAAGCAGACATAGAAAGAAGAGGCTGAAGGGGATCAGCCACAAAACCATTGTAAAAGGGAGCTCAAAAGAAATGTGTTGGAACCACACACACAAAGGATGGTCTTGGGATTACAGCCCTGGTCTGGGATTCAAGGTTGCAATCTTGGGCAAGTTATTTAGGCCCACATTTTTAAAGGTGTGGTGACACTCAGCATTGCAACACTTAACTGATTTAGGAGCTTAAATATAATTAAAAATCTAGGTCTAAATCTCTTCTCAGGTCCCAGTCTGCAAAATGGGGAAAATAGTCATTCTTTCCCCCTAATGATTTTATGTTTTGTGTGTTTAGATTGTAAAACATTTGTGGCAGGGACTCTCCATATGTGTATGTACAGGGCCCAGCACAATGAGGCGCCAATCTCAGTTGGGGACTCTAGGTGCTACTGTAATACAAATCAATAATGTGCGCACACACACGCCCACACACACACACACAGTTTACATATTCACATTTTCAAAGTTGGGTGCCCAACATTAAGCACCTAAATCCTTATGTAGACACCTGAATAGGTAGCCTGCTTTAAAGCTCTTTGGGACAGGGACCATCTTTTTGTTGTGTGTTTGTACAGCACCTAGCACAATGGAGTCCTGGTCCATGACTAGGGCTCCTAGTTGCTACATTAATACACATAATTTTCAGGGTGTTGAACAGTGCAATTCTCACTGAAGTTAATGGGAGCTGCAGATGTTCAGAAACTACTGATTGAGGTGCCTAAATGTGGATTTCAGTGCCTACACTGTTTGAACATTTTAAAACACAGAATGTATATCCGTATGTGTGTATAGCCATGTGAACCAGATTCTAGGGTGGTTGTTTATCACCCTGCCAGAAGATTCTGGTTGTAAGATTGGCCTCAGAGCTCCTGAAAATGTCAACCCAGCACAATGGAGATGCTTGGGTTCCACAATAGCTTATACACCCCTCCCATTCCCTGCTTCTGTTATAGGGTGGGGCCACAGGAAAGAGGTATGGCTGGGATTGCTTGAATGCCATTTTGGCTCTTTGGGGCTGTTAGGATCAGTAAGTAAAACAATCTTCATACTGTTCAAATTTTCATGTGAGACTGGCCCTACGTACCGCAGCAGGGGTGTGCCATGACAAACATGAGGTCTCCTCTGCAAAATCTTACATAACGTGTTATGCTTGCCCTTCAACTACAGGTGAGGACCTGGATTGAACATAGAAAATAACAATATGCCAAAATTTTGCAATTTTCCAAATCTCTATGCCAAGGAAGAATAATAGTATTCAAGTCAAGTAGGTAAAGGTGGTTTAGGATGTATCGTCAGAGTGGGATGAACTGAATATAAACTAGTGCTAAGAAGAGTGAACTCTAGTCTAGACTTTTGGATTCTATTTCCTGGCTTCTCCATAATAATAATTGCATGACTTTAGGCAAAGCACTTAACCACTCCATTTACCCCTCTGTAAAACAAAATTGGGTATAAAAATACCTAATTAACTCACAATAGTGTTTTAAAGCTTAATTACTTATTGTCCGGAAAATGTGTTCAGCTCTTCACATGAATGGTGCTACACAGTGTAAACGGAAGTGAAGTAGTGTTATTGTATTTTATTACTGGACACAAAATATAATCACCAGTATGCACACACCTGTGTTTGCCATAATTGACTACTAGATGTCACTCTTGCTTCACATAAATAGCTGAAATGACACATCTCATCTAATGTTAAATCATCACCATTTTGAATTTATAAATGGGGAATCAGTTGCAGCCAAAACAGGCTAGGCCATCTTATTGAAGGAGCATTCAAAAGGAGACCATTACCCACCTAAAACCTCACCAGTGTGAGTTAATTCCACAGCAAGCAACAAAATAAAAATAAAAGCCTCCCATGCAGAAACCAGAACTTAAGTGAGCAGTTTCCTTATCCGTGGGAGAATGCTGTACACCTATTTCAGCCTGAGGGCTAAACACATTATATCAAAAAGGTCTAGGGAGACCTCCCTTTGCACCAGTCACACAATGCAAAAGAAGCAGAAAGAAACTTGTAAGTCCCTTCTGGGGATTTGTAGACCTGGAGCTGCAGCAGAAAACCAGGGACCATAGCTAGTGATAGTTCCTGCCATCTCTTCTTTTTCCCAGCCTGGATGGGTGTGGTCAGGCCCCTAAATTCAGGTAGTCAGATGACCTTCTCTCCTCTGCCAGGGCAGTGAAAAAGACAATGGAGCAGCCTTCTTTCTGCCCTCTTCTGCAATGCAGCAGGTGGCTTGCAGGGGATGTACTTTGCAACCTCAGCAAGGAAGGGACAGCAGCTACTCAGAAGGCTTCTGGCATTTTGGCTCACGCCAGAGCTGCTCCCGGGGCTATAAAGGAGGTGGTGTCCTCTAGTAACAGCACTAATTCAGCTTTTACATAGCAGAGTGTGGCTCAGGGAACATATTTTCAATTCATAATCAAATACAAATTATCTTAGCAGTCACACAATTTAGAGCCTTGGGGAACACCAGCTGGACACCACTTCTGTTGCAGGTCTGATGAAACATTGCATTACCTGTTTTCATCCCTCACCAATAGGGCTAACCTCAGATCTTGTCCTAGTTCTTAAACAGTTATTTTTCCCTCAGACGTCTGAACAATACAGGAGCTGTATTGCCAGCACTCATAATTTTATCATGAGTCTTGCAACATTTTTTTTAAAGCCCCAGTTCTCAGAGTTGTTTGATTACATGTGAATCACAGCTTTCATCTAACAATATGTTTATAGCCCTCACAGTTTTGGGGAAGAGCTTGAAAACATAAAATCTAATGACTCAAAAACTCATAGGCAAATAAGATGATTTTTGTAGCTTGACCCAGGCTTGGTGTTGGCAATAATGTCAGCTTCAAAATCTAGCTCTTATTCAATGTTTATATTTGTATTATTCTTGAAAAGCCTCCTGCTATAATCACATTGAAGGAAGAACAATGCAGGCTCCCTCAGTTTGGGATTTTTTTGCCAGAAAAGCCAAATGACTTTGTTTACTTGTGTAGGATGTCACTGACTACAGAGCTGCCCTTTCAGGGTGCTCAACCAGATTCTCCACTTCTCGATACAATTTGTCTCCCCCCTATTTTTCTTTAGTTCTAGTGAGACTGGATCCACTCTCCCCCACTTCCAAGTTTCCTTCATCATGAAATGAAACATTATTTGGGCTTTGACATACTGTTTTTACTAGTCACTGCACTGAGATAAACAAAAACAAAACAACTTCACCCTCACATAATCCTCATGGCACCCCCTCCCCCATTCTTCCCAAATCATAGATGGCCAGGCTGAGAAATACAAATCAGCAAACTGCAAAGAATGACAAGTCCCTGTGTTTACTGAGGAGATATATGTCCAG
Organism: Lepidochelys kempii; assembly: GCF_965140285.1. Taxonomy (NCBI): domain Eukaryota; kingdom Metazoa; phylum Chordata; order Testudines; family Cheloniidae; genus Lepidochelys; species Lepidochelys kempii. The sequence goes on along the minus strand of NC_136387.1, from coordinate 60,406,002 downwards.
GTCAAGAGGTGAAGGCATCTCCTCTCTTTTAGGCCAACACAGTTTACATTAAAATTGGCATTTCAGACACATTGTTACTGAAACTCTACTTCTTGAGAAACATGATAAATGTTTCTAGGTCTATGCTGACACATGCATTCCTTTATTATAGCCAGCTTCAAGAATGCTCCCCTCCTCCCTGACCCCCATCCCCCAGGGGCTAAAACATGTTTCTTTCTTCCAGGAGTGATATTTGACATCACAACAATCAGTGTGGTAGGAGATAACAGATTGTGAAATAGAACTGTGGAGATAACCACTCAGTGGAGGGAAGGCCCAGGGGTTGTGAATGGAGCTAGCCTTTGGTAACTGTAAAGGAGGATATCCACTTTCATTTATCAGAAAGAATACAAACACAAGTCTCTAGCTCTTTTCCTAGTGAAGATCCTTGATAGCGCAAACCAATGTGAAGAGATGCAAAGCAACTGTTAACACAGGAAAGAACATACAGCTGGACTCCATTTCTTCAGCAGGTGTCCCATGTATTACCCCAACAATACATGTATCTTTTTATGCAAAAAAAGCCAGTTGATTATGGTGTATCATCGCACTAACTCTCCCCAGAATCCTTTTGCCAGCTCTGCACATAGACATGTAAGCATGATCAGAAACCAGTCTAAATCCTCTAATGTATTCCCCATCCCTGATGTGAGGGGATGGTGTCAGTTACTATTTGTTTGGTTTTAAGGAAAGGGACTTTGGGGTTTTTAGTGTCACATAGTTTCCTAGTCTGCTGCTGTGAAATGATTATTTCAGAACATTAAATATGTGGTTTAAAATAGACACCAGTAGTTAATGTTTCTGAACCAGTTCTTCTGGCCCTGGAAGACTTTGATTTCAGAGGTATTACACTGCAAATTAAATTACAGCTGAATGAAAGGGCTGAGTATGGTAGGTGTTCCCATAGTTATTGTTTAATATTTGTACAAAATACCCAATAGGAAAAATAAAGACATGGGCAAACATTGTCAAAGTTGGGTGCTTAAAGTCAAGCACTTAAAACCATATGTAGGCACCTAAATGTGTGACCTAATTTTCAGAGGTGCTGAGGACCTGTAGTTCTCATTGATATCAGCACTTTGTTTAGGTCACTTATTTAGGTGTCTACACATGTGTCATAAATATAAAGGGAAGGGTAAACTCCTTTGAAATCCCTCCTGGCCAGGGGAAAGCTCCTCTCACCTGTAAAGGGTTAAGAAGCTAAAGGTAACCTCGCTGGCACCTGACCAAAATGACCAATGAGGAGACAAGATACTTTCAAAAGCTGGGAGGAGGGAGAGAAACAAAGGGTCTGTGTCTGTCTGTAGTCGTCTTGGCCGGGGACAGAACAGGAATGGAGTCTTAGAACTTTTAGTAAGTAATCTAGCTAGGTACGTGTTAGATTATGATTTCTTTAAATGGCTGAGAAAAGAATTGTGCTGAATAGAATAACTATTTCTGTCTGTGTATCTTCTTTGTAACTTAAGGTTTTGCCTAGAGGGGTTCTCTATGTTTTTGAATCTAATTACCCTGTAAGATATCTACCATCCTGATTTTACAGGGGGGATTTCTTTATTTCTATTTACTTCTATTTTTTATTAAAAGTCTTCTTGTAAAACATTGAATGCTTTTTCATTGTTCTCAGATCCAAGGGTTTGGGTCTGTGGTCACCTATGCAAATTGGTGAGGCTTTTTATCCAACATTTCCCAGGAAAGGGGGGGTGCAAGTGTTGGGAGGATTGTTCATTGTTCTTAAGATCCAAGGGTCTGGGTCTGTAGTCACCTAGGCAAATTGGTGAGGCTTTTTACCAAACCTTGTCCAGGAAGTGGGGTGCAAGGTTTTGGGAAGTATTTTTTGGGGAAGGACGCATCCAAACAGCTCTTCCCCAGTAACCAGTATTAGTTTGGTGGTGGTAGCGGCCAGTCCAAGGATAACGGGGGTAATATTTTGTACCTTGGGGAAGTTTTGACCTAAGCTGGTAAAGATAAGCTTAGGAGGTTTTTCATGCAGGTCCCCACATCTGTACCCTAGAGTTCAGAGTGGGGGAGGAACCGTGACATGGTGGCACAGTGGTGGGATTAACCTGAAATCATTTTGAGATCCAGTTGAGATTTTTTGAACTAGAAATACAGATTTTAAAAAGGAATTTTTAGGAAGTCCAGAAAGCAGCTTTGAAACTGAAAGCAGCTTGGTTTCTCTCTGCTTTGTGGCCAAGCAGAGACAAAAGGGGATTATCTTGTGAATTGCAGGTTTTCTTTGCCTGGAGGCAGGGTACTTAACTCCTGCAGGGAAATTCACAGTCTTCCAACCCAGAGGTTTTTTTTTTTCTTTTCTTCCTAAAAGTAAATAGGGGGTGTGTGCTCTACCCATTTGCCTGGAGACAAAAGTGGCAGGGTTTTTTTTAGGATTTTGATTTTTTTTTGTTTTACAAGGAGCACAGGTTTGAAAAGAATTTTTTTTTTTCTCTTTGGGCTGGGTAAGCAGCCAAGTAGTTGGAGGTTTTTTGCTTTAATTTGGGCCCAGAGCAGAGACAAGGGAATTGTCTTTTTCTGTAGGCTGACAATCACTATCAGAGAATAGGTATTCTATTCCAGCACAGCAAAATTTTACAGCCAAGTTTTGTTTGTTTATTTCTAAACCTCGGGTGTAAAGTTAGTTAAAAACAGAGAGGTTAGAATGGCCAAATCCTCGGCTCGACTACAGCTGGAATTAGCCAAATTTCAGGCTGAGGAAAAACAAAGGGAACATGAAAGACAGATAGAACTCATGCGGCTGGAGAAGGAGGTACAGGAGGCTGCCCACAAGAGGGAAATGGAGGCAAGGAAGCATGTGGAGGAGATGGAGAGGATAAAGGCCCAGCAGAATATACCAACAAACCCTAGCAATCCTTCTCCAGGTACCACTTCCCATCCCAGAAAGTTCCCCACCTACAAGGCAGGTGATGATACTGAGGCCTTCTTAGAAAACTTCGAAAGGGCCTGCCTTGGGTACAACATCTCTACTGACCAATACATGGTAGAGCTGAGGCCGCAGCTCAGTGGACCCTTAGCTGAGGTGGCAGCTGAAATGCCTAAAGAACATATGAACAAGTATGAACTGTTTAAATCCAAGGCGAGAGTCAGAATGGGGATAACACCCGAGCAGTCTCGTCGGAGGTTCCGAGCCCTAAGGTGGAAACCAGACATGTCATTTACCCGACATGCCTACCACATTGTGAAACATTGGGATGCCTGGATATCAGGAGCAAGTGTTGAATCTCCAGTAAATTTGCCCTTCCTAATGCAAATAGAACAATTCTTAGAGGGTGTTCCTGAGGAAATAGAAAGATACATCCTAGATGGGAAACCCAAAACTGTAATCGAGGCAGGAGAGATTGGAGCCAGATGGGTGGAGGTGGCAGAGAAGAAGAAAACTGGTCGCAGTTGGAGCGGAGACCAGAAGGGACCACCCCAGACCACACCCTATTACCGGGGGCCGCCCAAAGCCCCACCTACCTCCCAAAGAACCCTCCAGACCCCTTATCGTCCCACCACCCCGTTCTCCAGCAACCCACCTCGCCCCGGTGACCCGTCAGCTGGACGATGTTTTAAATGTAACGAGCTGGGGCATGTAAAGGCCAACTGCCCCAAGAACCCCAACAGATTACAGTTCATTGCACCGGAATCACACCAGAGGTCCACAGGCCCAGATACCTCCCAGATACCCTTGGAGCGGAGGGAAAGTGTGAGTGTGGGCGGGAAGAAGGTCACCGCATGGAGGGACACTGGAGCACAAGTGTCAGCTATCCATGCTTCCTTAGTGGACCCCAATTTAATCAACCCAGAGATCCAAGTGACGATTCAACCCTTCAAGTCCAACTCTTTCAATTTGCCTACAGCCAAGTTGCCTATCCAGTACAAGGGCTGGTCAGGAATGTGGACTTTTGCAGTCTATGATGATTATCCCATCCCCATGCTGTTGGGGGAAGACTTGGCCAATCATGTGAAGCAGGCCAAGAGGGTGGGAACGGTCACCCGCAGCCAGGCTAAACAAGCCGTGAGGCCTAGCTCTGTTCCGGAAACTTCTATCAGGACCCGGTCAGAGGTGATGGACCCGGACCCCAGGCCAATGTCTGCAACAGCAGTAGTGGATCCAGTCCCAGAGACCCAGACGGAACTAGTCCCAGAACCGGAACCAGCCGAACAACCAACACCAGACCCCGTGTCAGCACTGAATCCAGTACTTGCAACCTCAACACCAGAGGGCCCCACTGAACCTGAACTGGCAGCAGCCGATAATCCTACACAAGAGGCTCAGCCGGAACCTGAATCCCAACATAGTGCACCAGCGGAGAGCGGTTCACAGTCAACAGAAACAGCTCCATCCCCTATATCGCTTCCAGAGGGACCAAGCCTAGGTCCACAATCCAATGAGGAACTGATGTCTCCAGCATCAAGGGAACAGTTCCAGACCGAACAGGAAGCAGATGAAAGCCTCCAGAGAGCTTGGACGGCGGCACGGAGCAACCCACCGCCTCTCAGCTCTTCTAATCGATCCAGGTTTGTTGTAGAAAGAGGACTTTTATACAAGGAAACTCTTTCTGGTGGACACCAGGAAGACTGGCATCCTCAGAGACAGTTGGTAGTTCCAACTAAATACCGGGCCAAGCTCTTGAGCTTAGCCCACGATCACCCTAGTGGCCATGCTGGGGTGAACAGGACCAAAGACCGTTTGGGGGGGTCATTCCACTGGGAGGGAATGGGCAAGGATGTTTCTACCTATGTCCAGTCTTGTGAGATGTGCCAAAGAGTGGGAAAACCCCAAGACCAGGTCAAAGCCCCTCTCCAGCCACTCCCCATCATTGAAGTTCCATTTCAGCGAGTAGCTGTGGATATTCTGGGTCCTTTTCCAAAAAAGACACCCAGAGGAAAGCAGTACATACTGACTTTCATGGATTTTGCCACCCGATGGCCGGAAGCAGTAGCTCTAAGCAACACCAGGGCTAAAAGTGTGTGCCAGGCACTAGCAGACATTTTTGCCAGGGTAGGTTGGCCCTCCGACATCCTCACAGATGCAGGGACTAATTTCCTGGCAGGAACTATGAAAAACCTTTGGGAAGCTGATGGGGTAAATCACTTGGTTGCCACTCCTTACCATCATCAAACAAATGGCATGGTGGAGAAGTTTAATGGAACTTTGGGGGCCATGATACGTAAATTCGTAAATGAGCACTCCAATGATTGGGACCTAGTATTGCAGCAGTTGCTCTTTGCCTACAGAGCTGTACCACATCCCAGTTAAGGGTTTTCCCCATTTGAACTTGTATATGGCCGTGAGGTTAAGGGGCCATTGCAGTTGGTGAAGCAGCAATGGGAGGGATTTACACCTTCTCCAGGAACTAACATTCTGGACTTTGTAACCAACCTACAAAACACCCTCCGAACCTCTTTAGCCCTTGCTAGAGAAAACTTACAGGATGCTCAAAAAGAACAAAAAGCCTGGTATGATAAACATGCCAGAGAGCGTTCCTTCAAAGTAGGAGACCAGGTCATGGTCTTAAAGGCGCCCCAGGCCCATAAAATGGAAGCATCGTGGGAAGGGCCATTCGTGGTCCAGGAGCGCCTGGGAGCTGTTAATTATCTCATAGCATTCCCCACCTCCAACCGAAAGCCTAAGGTGTATCATATTAATTCTCTAAAGCCCTTTTATTCCAGAGAATTAAAGGTTTGTCAGTTTACAGCCCAGGGAGGAGACGACGCTGAGTGGCCTGAAGGTGTCTATTACGAAGGGAAATGTGCTGGTGGTGTGGAAGAGGTGAACCTCTCCATGACCCTTGGGCGTATGCAGCGACAGCAGATCCAGGAGCTGCGCACTAGCTACGCGCCAACGTTCTCAGCCACCCCAGGACTGACTGAACGGGCATACCACTCCATTGACACAGGTAATGCTCACCCAATTAGGGTCCACCCTTACCGGGTGTCTCCTCAAGCTAAAACTGCTATAGAACGGGAGATCCAGGATATGTTACAGATGGGGGTAATCCGCCCCTCTGAAAGTGCATGGGCATCTCCAGTGGTTCTAGTTCCCAAACCAGATGGGGAAATACGTTTTTGTGTGGACTACCGTAAGCTAAATGCTGTAACTCGCCCAAACAACTATCCAATGCCATGCACTGATGAACTATTAGAGAAACTGGGACGGGCCCAGTTCATCTCTACCTTGGACTTAACCAAGGGGTACTGGCAGGTACCGCTAGATGAATCTGCCAAGGAAAGGTCAGCCTTCATCACACATCTCGGGCTGTATGAATTTAATGTACTCCCTTTCGGGCTGCGAAATGCACCCGCCACTTTCCAAAGACTTGTAGATGGTCTCCTAGCGGGATTAGGAGAATATGCAGTTGCCTACCTTGACGATGTGGCCATATTTTCGGATTCCTGGGCAGACCACCTGGAACATCTACAAAAAGTCCTTGAGCGCATAAGGGAGGCAGGACTAACTGTTAAGGCTAAGAAGTGTCAAATAGGCCTAAACAGAGTGACTTACCTTGGACACCAGGTGGGTCAAGGAACTATCAGCCCCCTACAGGCCAAAGTGGATGCTATCCAAAAGTGGCCTGTCCCAAAGTCAAAGAAACAGGTTCAATCCTTCTTAGGCTTGGCCGGTTATTACAGACGATTTGTACCGCACTACAGCCAAATCGCTGCCCCACTGACAGACCTAACCAAAAAGAAACAGCCAAATGCTGTTCAGAGGACCGGAAAGTGTCAGAAGGCCTTTAACAAGCTTAAAGCGACACTCATGTCTGACCCTGTACTAAGGGCCCCAGACTTTGACAAACCGTTCCTAGTAACCACAGATGCATCCGAGCGTGGTGTGGGAGCAGTTTTAATGCAGAAAGGACCTGATCAAGAATTCCACCCTGTAGCGTTTCTCAGCAAAAAACTGTCTGAGAGGGAAAGCAACTGGTCAGTCACTGAAAAAGAATGTTATGCCATTGTCTACGCTCTGGAAAAGCTACGCCCATATGTTTGGGGACGGCGTTTCCACCTGCAAACCGACCATGCTGCACTAAAGTGGCTTCACACTGTCAAAGAAACTAACAAAAAACTTCTTCGGTGGAGTTTAGCTCTCCAAGATTTTGATTTCGACATCCAACACATCTCAGGAGCTTCTAACAAAGTGGCTGATGCACTCTCCCGTGAAAGTTTCCCAGAATCAACTGGTTAAAATCGTCCTTGAGATGCGGAAAATATTGTTAGTCTTTATGTACTTGGTAGTATATTTAGAGATGCATGTGTCTTATTAACTCTGTTTTCCTAGAGCTCCAAGAAGAAATCCCAGCCAGTGTTTCACCCTAGCTGAGATTTGGGGGGCGTGTCATAAATATAAAGGGAAGGGTAAACCCCTTTGAAATCCCTTCTGGCCAGGGGAAAGCTCCTCTCACCTGTAAAGGGTTAAGAAGCTAAAGGTAACCTCGCTGGCACCTGACCAAAATGACCAATGAGGAGACAAGATACTTTCAAAAGCTGGGAGGAGGGAGAGAAACAAAGGGTCTGTGTCTGTCTGTAGTCGTCTTGGCCGGGGACAGAACAGGAATGGAGTCTTAGAACTTTTAGTAAATAATCTAGCTAGGTACGTGTTAGATTATGATTTCTTTAAATGGCTGAGAAAAGAATTGTGCTGAATAGAATAACTATTTCTGTCTGTGTATCTTCTTTGTAACTTAAGGTTTTGCCTAGAGGGGTTCTCTATGTTTTTGAATCTAATTACCCTGTAAGATATCTACCATCCTGATTTTACAGGGGGGATTTCTTTATTTCTATTTACTTCTATTTTTTATTAAAAGTCTTCTTGTAAAACACTGAATGCTTTTTCATTGTTCTCAGATCCAAGGGTTTGGGTCTGTGGTCACCTATGCAAATTGGTGAGGCTTTTTATCCAACATTTCCCAGGAAAGGGGGGGTGCAAGTGTTGGGAGGATTGTTCATTGTTCTTAAGATCCAAGGGTCTGGGTCTGTAGTCACCTAGGCAAATTGGTGAGGCTTTTTACCAAACCTTGTCCAGGAAGTGGGGTGCAAGGTTTTGGGAAGTATTTTGGGGGGAAGGACGCATCCAAACAGCTCTTCCCCAGTAACCAGTATTAGTTTGGTGGTGGTAGCGGCCAGTCCAAGGATAACGGGGGTAATATTTTGTACCTTGGGGAAGTTTTGACCTAAGCTGGTAAAGATAAGCTTAGGAGGTTTTTCATGCAGGTCCCCACATCTGTACCCTAGAGTTCAGAGTGGGGGAGGAACCATGACAACATGGATTTAGGGGCCTGAGTTTAGTCACCCATCCCTTTTTTGGCCACAGTAGCAATCCCATGAAACTTACTACTCCAGTAGGAAGATTTACTAGGTTATCTAACTAAGATGGCTGTTTAACACCATTTTGTTTGCCTCGTCTTGGAGCATTGCACTGTCATGTAAAGGTACTGGTGTCTTGCTCCCTGTTCAGAACTAAGAGTGCAACAGATTTAGTTCTACACTACGGAATAAGGTCGAATTTATAGAAGTCGTTTTTTTAGAAATCGGTTTTATATATTCAAGTGTGTGTGTCGGCTGGGAGCACCTGGGCAGACATAGGCGCAGGGACTAAATTTGGAGTGACTTGACATTCTCTTTAGTCCTGCAGTCAGTCCTATTGAACCGTCTTATGGTGAGCAGGCAGGCGATATGGATTGCTAGCAGTCGTACTGTACAATCTTCTGCCGGGCAGGCAAGAGATGAGGATGGCTAGCAGTCCTACTGCACCATCTTCTGCTGAGCATCCATGAGATGTGGATGGCATGCAGTCCTTCTGCAGCGTCTGCTGCCAGCCAAAGATGTAAAAGATAGATGGAGTGGATCAAAACAAGAAATAGACCAGATTTGTTTTGTACTCATTTGCCTCCTCCCCCATCTAGGGGACTCATTCCTCTGGGTCACACTGCAGTCACTCACAGAGAAGGTGCAGCGAGGTAAATCTAGCCATGTATCAATCAGAGGCCAGGCTAACCTCCTTGTTCCAATAAGAACAATAACTTAGGTGCACCATTTCTTATTGGAACCCTCCATGAAGTCCTGCCTGAAATACTCCTTGATGTAAAGCCACCCCCTTTGTTGATTTTAGCTCCCTGAAGCCAACCCTGTAAGCCATGTCGTCAGTCGCCCCTCCCTCCGTCAGAGCAATGGCAGACAATCGTTCCACACCTTTTTTCTGTGCGGATGCCTTACCAAGGCAAGCATGAGGCCGCTCAGCTCACTTTGGCAATTAGGAGCACATTAAACACCACACGCATTATCCAACAGTATATGCAGCACCAGAACCTGGCAAAGCGATACCGGGCGAGGAGGCAACGTCAGCGCGGTCACGTGAGTGATCAGGACATGGACACAGATTTCTCTGAAAGCATGGGCCCTGCCAATGCATGCAGCATGGTGCTAATGGGGCAGGTTCATGCGGTGGAATGCAGTAAAAACATTTTTACCGGTGGTGGTATTATTATTAATTATTATTATTATTGGTATGTGCAAGATATACAGAAATACAGCCCTACCTGTATTTCCTACCATAGGTATAGGGGAAACTGCTAAAATCTCGTTTATTTGTAAAACAATAAAAAGCAACATTTAACTGCACCCTCTGTAAGAAGTACAATTATGTTATAGCAAAAGAATTTCCTATTTGCCTTAAAAGAAAAGATAGAAGCAATTGTCAGAAGAGTAATGTTACATCAGAAATCTAAGGTGCTGAAGTGGCTCTGAGTGACTCCATACATATTTCTTAAAAATGGCTTGGCAATTAGGCATTTCCCTGCAGAATTATAAAAGTCAAAGGTGAAAACTGAGATGATTTATTTCTAGTCATCAAACACGCTGAATCGTTGCTACTACAGCTTACCTAAGGAGGGAAAAAATCTGTTTCTCAATCATTTAACACTTAGGAAAAAAGTGCTTGTTTTAGCACAGTAGGAAGTATTTCACACTAAAGGCAAATGGGAATGCTGGTCTAAGTAGCAGGTCGGTACATTATAGAGAAAAGTGAATTACAGAAAAAAATTACAAGTGAGTGAAATAGATTGGCAACAACTTCTCCTGCCAATAACAATGGAATTATGATTATTTGTTCTTTACCCAATGCCCAAAATTGTGCTAGAAGTATTACAGACAAATAGAAATACATGGTCCCTGGACTGGAAAATGTAGAATCTAAAAAGGTGAAGACAAATCAGAAGGCAGGAATAAGGAAATGGGGGGGTTCTAAGTTTGGGGGAGAAGGCACAGGCCCCTGCACTCACTCCGGTGCCATATTCCTGTGGGGTCTGGCATCTGTGGCTGGAGTGGCTGTGCCGGGCAGACACGCCAAACCCTCAAAAAAAAAAAAAAAAAAAAACCTGCAGAAATTTGTCTTGTTTTTGGCTTAATTGGCTTGTGAGTTGCTTGTTGGCTAGTTTTTGGCTTGTAGCTTGTTTCTTGTTGTAGGTTTTTGCTTTTTTTTTTTTTTTTTAAATCAGCTCCCGGCAAGCAGGGGCAAGGGGGGGCACAGGGTGGAGAGAATCAGGGGTGCACAATGGGCCCACCACAGTCCCAGACTGCACGCCAGGGGCATCTAGTCACATAGAGTGTTGGGGTTCTTAGGGATTGGCTTGTTTTGGCCTTGTTTTGAAATGGGATTAGCTTGATTTTAGCTTATTGTGAAAGTTGGGGTGCTTATTTACCATATGAAAGTTAGCAACTGTGGTGCTGGGATCTGGAGGCTTATGAGCTCTCCCAGGAACCTTCTGGTCAAGCAGAGGTGGGGCCTGGCTTGGACCAAAGGAGGAAAAGCAGCCCTTCAATTCAGTCCTGGTGCTGCTGGAAATGTCAGCTGGATATAGAAAATAGCCTTGCTCCCTGTAGTGGGGTTATATTGGAAAACCTGGGAGGTGGGCGGGCACAAGCCTGCCCACTGCTAAAGGCCCCTCCCTCAGCCTAGCAGGAGGGACCACTGGACCCAGAGACCAACTGATTGCGGGGAACAACTAATGAAAAACAGGGGTCAGAGTGAAGGTCATAGGTTCAAAACGAGGATACCGGATGGGGACACCGAGCAGAGAACCCCGGACAGCGCCCACTGCTCCTCAAAGCTGTCAAGGGAGCCAGCGGACGCTGCCCAGTGGAACTCTGCCTGGATGCATGACACTAGAGAGGAACAGAAATAGGCCCCACAGTTGCAGAGCACCCCTTTGTCCAACATCCTCCTCCTGGTGTTATAGATGGAGACTTTGGCCAGGGCCAGGAGGAGGTTGACGAGGAGGTCTTGCGACTTCGTGGGGCCACAAATGGGGTGTGCAAAAAGGAACAAGTGCGGGGAAAAGTGCAGCCTCAACAAGAGGTTCTGGAGGAGCCGGAATAGAGGCTGCATGCGCCAGGTTCTCCCTCACGCTGCAAAAGGGGCAGGCCTCAGGTATAGGGGTGAATTGTGCCAGGTACTTGCCCGTGCTCATGGCTCCATGAAGGAGCCGCCAACAGATGTCCCTGGCAGGCTGTGGGACCAAGGTGGAATAAAGGCTGGCCCACCGGGGCTCCTCACCCTCTTCAGGTGGAAGATAGTCCTGCCATTTGGTGTCGGGGCAGGACGTGAGGGTGAGGAAGTGCAGTGTGTGGAGCACGAGCGTGTATGGATGGTTTCTGGGCGCGGTTCGAAAGTGGACCGGCTGCAGAGTTTGGGGCCGGCTCAGAGTGTGGGACTAGAAAGGCTGGGAGGCTCGCGGAACAGGGGCCAAAGAAAAATGTCCGGAGGGCCAGGGGTGACAGGTGGGTGGGGAGCGCCCCCTTTCAGGGCTCGCCGCAGGAAAACTACAGAATCAGGTGGCAAGACGGCCTCCACCTCCTGGAGTACACGCCTAGGGGTCAGAAGGGTGGAAAGCCCCATGCGTCAACCGAGCACGCGGAGCACCACCCAGTCCCCTGTGTCATAGTCCAAGAGGTCTCCAACTCTGGTGGTTTCTGCCAGGACCAACCTCCGACGCACCGAGGGAGACTCCGCCACATACACACGTAGATCAAGGTTGTGTAGCAGAGGCTCCGCGAGGAGGTCTGCCCCCTCGGTGGCCACAAAGGACCAGGTCGCCGAAAAAAGCTTCCAGGTCTGGAGGAGGTCCTGGTAGAAGACTGGCAGCTCAGAGAGGTCTCGCGGAAGACTTCTCGGATGGAGTAAAAAAGAGCTGCCAGTCATATCGGAGCCCTCGGAGGCGGCAGAGGAAGGTGTGCACCAACGTGCTCCAAGCCAGACTACCTGCACCATAAAGGAGCCTCTGCAGGGCCTGGAGGTGGAAGACATGGACCTGGCTGCACAGGCAAACCAGGCCCTGTCCTCCCTCCACCAGGGGAAGACTCAGGACCCCTGCAGAGACCCAGTGCAGCCCCGGCTAGAAGAACTACAGAGCCATCCTCTGGAGCCTGGACAGGATCCTCGGGGCTGGGCTCAGGGTGTTGAGCTGGTGCCAGAGCATGGACAGGACTAACTAGTTCAGCACCAGTGCCATCCCTCGCAGGGAGAGACACCAGAACAGTTCTGCCCATCTTTGCAGCTGCTCACCCACCCTGGCCTCCAAATCCTGCCAGTTGTCCGGTGGAGAAGGATGCGTGGTGGATAGATAAATGCCAAGATAGAGCAGGGGACCAGCTTTCTACCGGATGGCTTGAAGCGCGGGCGGGAGGGAGCTCGCCTGCCACCCATCCCCAATCACCAGGCCAGAGCTCCTGACCCAGTTGACCCGGGGGGAGGAGGCCACCAAGTAAACGGCCTGGCAGGCCTCCATCTGCACCAGGTCATCCGGGTCCTGGACCACGAGGAGCACATCATTGGCATATGCTGACAGGACCAGCCGCAGCTCCGGCTCCCAAAGCACCAACCCCGTCAACCTCTGGCAGAGGAGACAGAGGAAAGGCTCGATCACCAGAGCATACAGCTGGCCCGAGAGTGGGCTCCCCTTCCGTATTCCCCGCCCGAAGCTGACCGGCTCGGTGAGGGTCCAGCCTCCTTGAGCCTGACCAGACACTCCGCATCGGCGTACAGCACTTAGAGAAAGCCCATGAACTGGGACCTGAAGCCGAACGCCCACAGGGTGCCCAGGAGATACCCATGGTTCACCCTGTCAAATGCCTTCTCCTGGTCCAGGAATAGGAGGGCGAATGACAGACCATCCCTACGCCCCAGCTCCAAGAGGTCCCGGACCAAATACAAGTTATCAAATATGGTCTGGCCTGGGATGGTGTAGGTCTGGTCAGAATGGACCACATCCACCAGCAAGGACCCCAGCTGCAGCGAGATGGCCTTCACTATGACCTTGTAGTCTGTGCTGAGGAGCAAGACGGGACACCAAATCTGTAGGTCGTGGCGGTCCCCCTTCTTCGGCAATAAGGTGAGCACAACTCATCTGCACTAGAGAGGGAGGACCCCGCTTTGCAAGGACTCGGCCCAGACGATGACAAGGTCCAGGCTAAGGATGTCCCAAAACACGCGGTAGAACTCCATGGTCAGCATATCAATGCCCGGAGATTTATTGGTGTGCATGTGGCAGATGGCTTCCGAGAGCTCGGCCAGAGAGAGAGAAGCAGCTCCAGCTGGTCTCGGTCACCCGCGCTGACCGTCAGGAGTTCGGTCCAGAGCACACTGCTGGCTTCGGCGTTGGTCAGATCTGGGGAAAAAAAGGCTAGCGTAGAAGGCCCTGGCCCTTCCACACATCTCCTCCAGATCCATGAGGGGGGGTACCGTCCTCCACCAGGTGGCAGGTGACATGCTTTTTGGCCCCCCTCCTTTTCTCCAGGGCATAGAAGAAATGGGAGCCATGATTCATCTCCTGAAGGAGACGGATGCAGAATTGAACAAAAGCGCCCCAGGCTTGATGGTCCTCCAGGGCCCGGAGCTCCTCCCACTTCTCCCGGTACGCTGCACAGAGGGGTGGATCCTCGGGGCCAGAGGCCAGACGCCTCTCTAGCTCTAAGACCTCCTGCTCCAACTGCCCTATTACCGCATCCCTCCGCTGGGTGGCGCCCTGGATGTAGTCGCGGCAGAGGAGCCATGCGCGCATCTTTCCCACATCCCACCACCGCCTCGCCGAGGGAAAGACATGCTACTGCCCCCGCCAGGCCAGCCAGAACTCCCAGAAGGACGCCATGAAGCCCACGTCCTCCAGCAAGCTGTTGTTAAAATGCCAATAGGCCAGCCTCAGCCTCTTCAAACTGAGAGAGGCCATCACGGTCACCAAGTGGCGATCTGAAAATGGGGCCGGCTGGATGCCGGAGGCATGGGCTCGTAACAGATGGAAATGCAAAAAATAAATCCAGTCCAACCAGGAGTGGCATGACTGATCCTCCTCCATCCAGACATAGGTAAAGGTGACGACATCGTCCAGGTGGTGGTCGCACCAGACGTCCACAGGGAGTGACGGTCCATGATCTCCCTGAGGACGCCCGCGGCTGCCTGGGATGTCTCGACTCCTGAGTGGTCCAGGTCCTTGAGGCTGGTGTTGAAGTCCCTTACCACATGGCCCAGAGCACACGATGGAAATCCCCCCAGAGCTGGAGGGCGAGCTGCACCTTGCCCTTTGAGCCACAGGTGTCCAGTAGAAAACGGTGCAGCTCTTCCCTCAGCGCAGAGGGGACATGGCAGCTAACCTGCTGCTGTCCTCCAGTGAGGCCCCTGAAAGATCCTCGCGGACTGCAGAGATGGGCAAGCAAGGGGCAGAGTCCCGGCATGCTTGCGCCGGGCAGCCCATCCCCATCGCCAGCATGGAAGAGGGCAGCAGAGGGAATAGTTCAGCCCCCACAGCATTGGAAAGAGGGGACACGATAACTGCCCCCTAAGGGTTGTCCGTGAGTAATGGGAATGAGACAACCTCGGGGGCGGCAATAGCATGGGAGGTGGAAGGGAAGGGGGCGAGCGACTCATTGGGAATGGAAATGGGATCAGGGGTGGGAATAGGGTCAGGAACTAGGGCAGAAGAAGGGGTAGGAGCAGGGACAAAGTCTAACATTGGGACTGGGACAGGAGAGGGGTCAGAAACAGGGATGGGGCAGGAGAGGGGACAGTGGTAGGTTCACGGTCCCTGACAGCCAGGCTGCCAGGGTGCAGCTCCTCTCAACCGCGATTGGGGGCTAAGGGGATGGGGCTTAGAGGGGGGCCTTCACCGACACTGGCCATGGGAGCTGTGATAAACATGTCACCCGCAGCCACGGCGTCAGGCACAACAGAAACTACAGTGTGGCCCCCCCTCTGCAGGGGAGGCTAACCGCTCTATCCGGGTGGTGGAGGGCGTGCCCATAGGCTTGGTACCCGACCGCTCGGCATTGGCCATCACCTCTAAGGGCTCGGTGGCCTCGGGTGAGGTGCCATCGGCAGCTGGGCAGATAGGGAGGGCCATGGGTGCCCCGAGGACCAGAGCGGGGGCTATGGCTGGGAATGAGGGACAGGAAGAAGGAGGAGGGGATGTCGGGACTGAGCCGCTGCCCAGATTGAGGCCCGCTGACGGGGGGTAGTCCTCCCCCTGGGTGACCGGGGTCAGACCCAGGGCCTCAATTTCCTCAAATATGGACATACATTCAGTCCCCACATCCCCAGAGTTCTCCCCGCCAGTAATCGGGGCAGTAACTGGGGCAGTGGGGGGCACAGGTGGCAAAGGGGCTGGGGGAACTCCCACAGAGGCCTCCTCGGGGGGGGGGGATTCAACAAGGGCGGGGGTGGCATCTCCATCCGCTCCCATGGCTCCTGTGGCTAGCGCCTCCTGCCGGGCTCCTTCCGGGGGTGCAGCGGAAGACATTGCGACGTCAGCGCCCCGCAGCATCTTTCGGGGGGCCTCCTCTCCCTCCTCATCAGAGGGGAGGGATTGAGCCCGCGATTTGCGGGCACCACGCTTCCCCCGGACGAGCACCCAGCCCTCCGAGGTGGAGGGCCGGTCGGCAAGGGCAGGACCAGGGGGCAAGGGTTCTGGAGCGGCAAGGGTGGGACAACAGAAGGAAGGGAAACCTCCCCCTGGGGTGGACCCTCTCCCTCAGCCGGCAAAGGTCTTGCCGCCCTCTCCTCAGCGGGAGGAGGGGCAGCAGCAGTGGCAGCCAGGGTCACTGGCAGTGATAGAGCTGGTGCCCTCCCAGGTCTCGGGGTCTCAGATGTCCCTCCAGGCTGGGCCAGTCCCTCTGGACATGCCCTGTCGCCCAGCAGAGGAAGCACCAGGCCTCCCCGTCCAATAATGGACCCGGTAATGGGCCCCCCGACAGGGCACCAAGAAGGACCCCTTGAGTGCCACCCTGCCATGCGTCGCCGGTGGCACTTGGATCTGCACCTGCTGGCAGAAGGACAGAACATGGCAGAAGGCAGGGTCCTTGCAGCCCAGCGAGCAAGGGCTGATGACGGAAATGGGCTTCCCCAGGGTGGAGAGGGCAGGAAACAGGGCAATGTTGGGCAGGAAAGGCGGGACGGAGGTCAATACCACCCATACGCCCAAGTCCTCCACGGGTTCTAGGGGGACGAATACACCCTCCGCCACCAGACACTTCTCTACTGCCTCCTGAGTGGCGGCCTCCGACGCTAGGAAGAACACAACTTTACCATACATCTTGGAGGCTGCCACAATGGCCTTGGGCTCCACCACCCTTACCAATGCCCACACGTACATTTCAATGTGGGGCGAGGTGGTCACCAGGAGGCAGAGGACGCCATGCCTCCTGGTCAGCAAGGGGAAGGGGCCCCGGCCCCCAGGAATGGTACCGGAGGTGGCAGTTGAGGCAGATGGCGTGGCGGCAGCCACCTGAGTATATGCTCTGGGGGCTAGGGATGGAGCGCCCCCAGAGCTGGTGGAGAAAATGGCTGGGGACGAAAGGGCCGTGGCAGATATCAGGGCTGCAGTAGGGAAGGCAGCCCTGCCAACAGGAAGTTTTGTTTTCCAGGTGGGATCTTTGCCCTTTTTATTCCCCTGGCCATGTTTGCTGGTGGAAGGGGTGGCCATGGCAGCGGCGGAGTCTGAGCTAGTGGTGGCCGAGAGGGCAGCCACTGGGATGGGCAGGGGCAGGGGCAGTGGCAAGGGGGGAGCCATGGGGTCAGCAGGGGCAGGAACAGGGGTAGGAGTAGAGACAGGGACAGGGTTCTCCTCCATGATGGTGAGAGGCAGGAGGAGGCCCTAATAAGGAAGTGGGTGAGTGATGGGCAGCCGCTCCTCCCCACTAAGCAATGCGCAGGGGAGGGTCCAGTGGGAGGGGCAGGGGAGTGTGGAGCAAGGGGCTAACCACTCCTCCCTGTTAAGCTAGAGGCAGCGAAGGAGGGCGCCCCTGGGGTAGAGGGTCGAGGAAAGCGACTACTCCTCCCCTTTAGGCTGCAGGCAGGGGAGGAGGGAGCCAGCAGGGGCAGAAAAGGGACACAGTTATGGGGCAAGGACACCGGCTCCTCCGGCTGCACACGGAGGGACTACAATTTCATCACGAGGGCTGTGAATGGTGGGTAGGCAGGGAACTGAAAAGGACACAAGCGCTTATGAGGGGAGTATGGGGCACACGTAAGAAGAGCTGAACAGGGGGCGGAGGGGGGCAAGGGAGGGCAGGGGGAAAAGGGAAAAGCTAGGCAAGTCACAAATGGGAGCTACAAATAAAAGGGGGGGCAGGCAACCAAACTAAAACCCAAAATTTGGTGCAGGGCACGTAGCAAATGCAGAAGGGCCAGGGTGGGAGAGGCAAAACTATCAGAAGGGGTACTCCTAGGGGAACAAAGCAAGTAGTGGGCGGGGTGGGCTGGGCGGGGGGGAACTAGCACAGGGAGACTGGGGGCACAACAGGGAGGGGACCCCACCAGTCAAACGCAGCTGGGATGAGGGAAAGTCCCAGGTAAGGAGACACGTGCGCCCACGTGCGCTTGTGCAGCTCAATCTATTGCCGCTCACTCCTGCAAACAGTCCCAGGGGGAAAAAGGGGGGAACAACCAGCCACGGCAAGGGGCGAAGAGCAGGTCCCATTGGTATATGGGGTGGTGGAGGGGGTGACCATGGTGGTGGGGGTGGTGGTAGGGGGGGAGTAGATGGGCAAGGGGGAGCGCTCCACGCCTCTCTCCCTTGCTCCCCACAGCAGCAATAAAGTCACCCTCTCCCAGGAGCAGAGATGGCAAAAGTCACTCAGTTTGTAAATAAACCCCCTCCACAATGTCCCTCTGCGGGAGTCCTCTTCTTCTTCCTCCTCCTCCTCCTCGACGGCAGCAGCAGTTAGCAGTAATCAGCTGGCCAGGCAAGAGGGACACATAGATGGTGGCGGTGGTGGGGTCCTGGCTTCTCCCGTTGGAGGTGGGGGGGCACGCCAGCAAGGCCCCCCCTCACGCAGCAGCAGTGGCAGCAGCAGCCTAAGAAAGAAGAGAGCTCCAGCTAGCAGGGCAGCCCAAGCAGACTGACCTCTCCCTACTGGAGTGGGGTCATATTGGAAAACCTGGGAGGTGGGTGGGCGCAAGCCCACCCACTTCTAAAGGCCTCTCCCCCAGCCTAGCGGGAGGGACCACTGGACCCAGGGACCAGTGGTCACCTGCTCCTGCCCTGAAGGTCTTGAAACCAGCCCTGAGAGAGGGCTGGGGCTGCGAGAGGGGTGCTGGTGAGGAAAGCAGCAAGCATCGGCTGATTGGGGAAGGCAGCCACAGCTGGGGCCATGCCCCAATCAGGTTGCAGCCGGTCCTATAAAAGGCCAGTGAGCCAGGAGCTTAGGACTCTCTCTGTAGCTTTTGAGAGGGAAGGACCTGGTTGCTGAGCAGAGACCTGAAGTAGGGCAGTGCTGGGGGAAAGGCAAGAGGGGCTGGGGAGCTCCAGCCTGGCAACCCCGCAGGCTGCAGGGCCTTGTGCAGGGCCTAAACCAGGTGCTGGGGCTGCAAAGGGGCAGCTCGGGGCTAGGCAGAGACAGCAGATCCTACCCACCCTTGCCAATGATGAGTGGCTATTACAGGCTGCAGTTGGCCCCAGTGAGAGGGGCTAAATGATGACTGGCAGTAGGCACTGAGGCAAGGTGGGATTAGGGGGCTGGGGGTTCCCCGGGGAGGGGAGACCCAAGGGAACTGAGGGAATATTGCTGGGGCAGAACTCACAGACAAAGGGGCACCGGGGTCTGGAAGAGACCCTGGGGCCAGCGATGGCACCAGGCTGCAGAGGGCGCTCTGGAGCTGGAAAACGAGCTAATTCTGAGACATCCAGCATTGCTATACTCCCCCAGTATAAAAATATCAATCCAACACCCAGAGCCCCCTAAACTCAGGTAACACCCCTATTCCTCTTGGTATAGTACAGCAAACCAACAATCAGCATGTGTTCTGCTCAGGAATTCCCCCATGCACTAAACACAGCCCATACATGGGGACAGCCTAGCTCCCATTAGTATTCACACTTCAGACCATGCTTTATCCCAGGATTCCCAAACACACTAATCAGAGAAACTGTACTCAAGCCCTCCCCAGCCAGTCAGACCATCCTGTATTTAGGAAATATTCTTGCTCCCCTCCATAAACCACCAATCAGAATGTGCTATATCTGGCACTAATATAGTAGTAATAATAATATAGTATTATTTAAATAATTATTTTGCTACAGTAAGCTACTATGTTATAGGAAAGTTCCTACAGGAAGACATGCATATATCTGTCTATCTACACAGGAACACAGAAAGGAAGTCACTTTAACATGACAGTTCTCACATTTTCCTTGCATCCCATAACATAATTTGTATCTATCTCTTCTTGACCCGATTAAATGAGTTCCAACTGGTTGTACGAGTTAAAGCCAACAAACTCCATCAAAGATATAAACTTTGGGAAGCAATGGGACTTCAGTTGGGAATTGTGAAAATGTGGCATGTCTTCATTTCTAAAAGAACTTTATAAAGCAAAAAACTGGGATAATGGAATAACCCCAGCTGATTGAACATTGCCCGCATGAGAAAAGTTTCTTTTACTAAAGTTAACCTTGAAGAAGCAGAATGGAAGGTCTCTAGAGTCTCATCTAAGAAGCTTCAAGGAAAGAAAATGGGAACAAAATTGAAGGTAAGACAATGTCCAGAAAGATAGCTGTAAGCCACAATTGTGAAAGATCCAATGTACCCAAATAAAACCCCAAGAATAAAATATCAGACTGCTAGAGAAAAATTTTGTGAGGAGACATCTGAAAATGTATGAAATGAATGAATGAAAACAACAGAATTTTACTGAACCTTAAAAACAGTTTACCTTGCATTGATTTCAAAGGATGGGTCAGTTATTTTGTTTGAACTAAACCACTCATCTGTAATTGAAGGTCCAAAAAATGAATTCAAAATCTGGTGCATATCCAGACTTTATTCATAAAGCAGAGCATAAGATCATAATATGCCACCAGAAGCAATACAAAGCACTGGGTCGTTAGTTCAATAATTATTAGACCTAAGCCTGGAGAGACATTGAAATTACTTCAGTGATGCTATTATTATTTATTGAGCATCACACGTGTCCTGAGTGTTTTACAGTAAGGATAACAGATACTGCTGTTAAAGAGGGGTTCAGAAACGAGTAATGAATTTGGCCTAATATATTTAGCAAACAAGCTGTAGATTTCATCATAAATATTTAGAGCACAGTGTGCCCAGTGTCTGCTTAGGAAGAAGAAAGGCAATGTTAAGGGGCATCAGAATTTCAAATGGCCTTCCAAGCATATCAGTAATTGAGATAGATCGAACTGTTCCAACTTTTTCTTTCAGTGGACCAATTCATAACAGAGGGATCCTCACACACAGGCCTCATCCACTCTCAACATACTAATAATACCACTATTTGGTCCTCCAAATATATCTATGTTCAGACTACTAAGGAGGAATTTTTTGACCATTGGCTGTCTACGGACCACAGTTTAAGAGCAGCTGGAGTAGATGAATGGCTGGTGTTTATGTTGTCGCTCAGATGAGAAAACATTCCTTGAAGGGTGTCAGGGTTCCCTCCCCACTCTGAACTCTAGGGTACAGATGTGGGGACCTGCATGCAAGACCCCCTACACTTATTTCTACCAGCTTAGGTTAAAAACTCCCCCAGGCACAAATTCTCCCTTGTACCTTGGATTAGGTAACGCTGCCACCACCAAGTGATTTAGACAAACTCAGGGAAAGGACCACTTGGAGTTCCTACTCCCCCCGAATATCCCCTCAAGCCCCCACACCCTCTTTCCTGGGGAGGCTTGAGAATAAACAAGATGAGCACAGACCAACCTTGGGTTTTTTTAGAACACACAAAAAAAAACCCCAATCAGATTCTAAAAGAAACAGAACTTTGTTAGAAAGAAAAAAGGTAAAAGAAGCACCTCTGTAAAATTAGAATGGAAGATAATCTGACAGGGCAATCAGATTCAAAAACACAGAGGATTTCCCTCTGGGCCAAACTTAAAAGTTACAAAAAGAAAACCAGGAATACACCTTCCTCTCAGCACAGAGAAAATCACAAGCCAAAACAAAAATAAGCTAACACATTCCCTTGCTAGTACTTACTAAGTCTAATGGAGTTGGATTACTTGCTTCCTTGATCTGTGTCCGGCAAGCACACAGAACAGACAGACAAACCCCCCCCCCTCCAGTTCTCAAAGTATCTTGACCCCCTTATTGGTGCTTTGGGTCAGGTGCAAGCCAGGTTACCTGAGCTTCTTAACCCTTTACAGGTAAAAAGATTTTGCGCCTCTGGCCAGGAGGGATTTTATAGTACTGTATACAGGAAGGTTGTTACCCTTCCCTTTATATTTGTGACAAAGGGTCTGAAAGATAGTTTTAAAATACCTTGTGGGAGTTTAAGACTAGTCACTGATGCTCACAATTAAAAAAACAATAGTGCCACATCCATAAAAAGACTACAAGGGAAAAAGAGTTAAGACCAGAGTATGTACTCTTTACAAAGCTCCCATTAATACGGATGCAGCATTTATTAATGAGTATGGTTCTAGGAAGAGTCCTTGAGAAATGTAGGTAAATTCTTTAGCTTTCACATATGTCGTCGGGTCTGTAAATGACTTTATTGATCTGGAACGTTGCTTATTTTTCTATATACTATTAGAAAAAGCAATAGATGTAGATCATGTGAGCAAGAATAATGTAGAAACCATTCTTCATTCATTTTAGCCCATGAAAGCTTATGCCCAAATCAATTTGTTAGTCTCTAAGGTGCCACAGGTACTCCTCATTCTTCATTTATTCACTTTTAATTATGAAGAAACATTCTTTGTTAATAATTGTATCTTTGAATTACATTGTTGTTTGTTTGTTTGTTCTACAGCTCTGCTCATATGCAGTGGTGCAGAAAGTAGAAGCTGTAATAATAAGTCAGTTGGATGATTTTCTATTAATTGGTCCAAGAAGCAGGATATGACTAGGATTTTTGGGGGTCAAAGAATAGCTAATGAGTTTGGAGTGCTGTTGTCTGAGAGAGGCTGGGGGGAAGACAGAAGTCCTACTAGCAGATTCAATATTCTTCACTACTAACTTGGATTCTATAAGTGTGAAGATTTATTTTCCAGGGTCAACGTTACATATTCTTAAGGAGCTGCAACACGCAGGGGGTGGAGAGGGATCTGTACTGAGTCAAGGGAAGTACTTGGGGAGTAATTTCAATTCTGTTTTCAAGATAACCACAGCAGGTTAGCTATTCAGCACTTACATACTACAGTGATAAGTGCCTTAGAAATACCTAAGATAGATACAGACTAACAGATTTACATGTTAGTAAAATAGAACATTCACAGCACCTACAAGGATGCCTTATGTAGTGAGCAAATCATGTAAATTTGGAATTTTCTTCTAAAGTAGGGACTGTGTCAGAGCAAGGGGATAAGGAATAGCCAGCAGAGATTGGAAGTCAATAGTGGTAATGAAGGCAAAAGAAGTGGGTTCTTAGGATGGTTTTGAAATGGAAGAATGAGAATACTTGGCACAGGGGAAAAGGGATGTTATTTTGGCAAATGGAAAAAATGGATTGAAAAGTGGAGGAGACGAAAACTTCTGATCCAGCAAAGCACATGAGTGTGTGTGTAATTTTAAACACGTGTAATATGCACTGAAGTCAATGGGGCTACTTGTATGCTTAAAGTTGTGCATGTACGTAAGTGCTTTGCTGGGGACAAAGGGAGCAACAAAGAAAGAAAGGGTAGGGGACACAGGGGGCAAGAAAGAACTTCAGAGGTTATACAGCAGCCAGGGAAGAGATGAATGTAAACTTAAAAGTGAAGCTGGTGAATTTGAAGTTCACACAGAAAAAGGCAATGAAAGGGAATTGAGGAGGTGAAGTCCTCCTGGCTTCCACTCCAACGTCTTATCTAATAGGCCACACAGCTTTAAAAATCTGGCCCAAAGTCTATCCATCTTTCATTGCTCATTTTTGAAGGGTTTAGGAGCCTAATTCTCACAGAAATAAAAATCTAATCATTTGTCTCTTTAGCTTTTCAAATCCAATCCCCACAATGGTCATACAGAAAATGATTTTCAGTATTTCTGAAACCAAACTGTGAAAAGTGTATAATAAGTAAAAGATTGGACTTTACAATATAAATAATAGATCAGCTCAGAAAATGTTAAGTATTTTCTGCTAAATATTTCAAAATATTTTTTTTCATTTTTTCAAAATTGTTTGCAGAAATTTTCAGGGGGTTTCTAGTGGAAAACAAAATAAACCATTTTTTAAAAAAGGTTTTCAGTGAAAACCCAGAAAATTTAGGGAAAAAACCCCAAATGTTAAGGAAAAATGTACATTCCCCCAAAAAGTCGTCCCCCCCCCCCCATAGTAGGAGATAGCAACAGACTTGGCAGCTGATGCTTTGGGTGTTGTTCAAGCTAACTCAAAACACTTAGGGTGAAATTCATCCAATCTGGCACCTCCATCCAAGCCCCTTACGCTCTTATTAGGAGATTCAACCTAAGGGGATAGAAGGCAGTGTTTCTACCCTCTCAGAGTGAAATCAGGGGTTCTAAGTATCAGAGGGGTAGACACGTTAGTCTGTATACACAAAAACAACGAGGGGTCCGCTGGCACCCTAAAGACTAACAGACTTATTTGGGCTTAAGCTTTCTTGGAATCATAGACTATCAAGGTTGGAAGGGACCTCAGGAGGTCATCTAGTCCAACCCCCTGCTCAAAGTATGACCAATCCCCAACTAAATCATCCCAGAAAGGGCTTTGTCAAGCCAGACCTTGAAAATCTCCAAGGAAGGAGATTCCACCACCTATCTAGGTAACCCATTCCAGTGCTTCACCACCCTCCTAGTGAAACCATTTTTTCTAATATCCAACCTAAACCTCCCCCACTGCAGCTTGAGACCATTACTCCTTGTTCTGTCATCTGCTACCACTGAGAACAGTCTAGCTCCATCCTCTTTGGAACCCCCTTTCAGGTAACTGAAAGCAGCTATCGAATCCCCCCTCATTCTTCTCTTCCGCAGACTAAACAATCCCAGTTCCCTCAGCCTCTCCTCATAAATCATGTGCTCCAGTCCCCTAATCATTTTTGTTGCCCTCTGCTAGACTCTTTTCTATTTTTCCATATCCTTCTTGCAGCATGGGACCCCAAACTGGACACAGTACTCCAGATGATGCCTCACCAAAGTTGAATAGAGGGGAATGATCACGTCACTCAATCTACTGGCAATGCCCCTACTTATACATCCCAAAATGTCTTTAGTCTTCTTGGCCACAAGGGCACGCTTTAGAGACTAACCAATTTATTTGAGCATAAGCTTTCGTGAGCTACAGCTCACTTCATCGGATGCATACTGTGGAAACTGCAGAAGACATTATATACACAGAGACCATGAAAAAATACCTCCTCCCACCCCACTCTCCTGCTGGTAATAGCTTATCTAAAGTGATCACTCTCCTTACAATGTGTATGATAATCAAGTTGGGCCATTTCCAGCACAAATCCAGGTTTTCTCACCCTCCGCCCCCCCCCCACACAAGGAGAGTGAGTTTGTGGTGTGGGGGGGGGGAGAGTGAGAAAACCTGGATTTGTGCTGGAAATGGCCCAACTTGATTATCATACACATTGTAAGGAGAGTGATCACTTTAGTTAAGCTATTACCAGCAGGAGAGTGGGGTGGGAGGAGGTATTGTTTCATGGTCTCTGTGTATATAATGTCTTCTGCAGTTTCCACAGTATGCATCCGATGAAGTGAGTTGTAGCTCACGAAAGCTTATGCTCAAATAAATTGGTTAGTCTCTAAGGTGCCACAAGTACTCCTTTCTTTTTGTGAATACAGACTAACACGGCTGTTACTCTGAAACCTGTCAAAAAGGGCACGCTGTTGATTCATGTCCAGCTTCTCATCCACTATAACCCCTAGGTCCTTTTCTGTAGAACTGCTGCCTAGCCATTCGGTCCCTAGTCTGTAGCAGTGCATGGGATCCTTCCGTCCTATGTGCAGGACTCTGCACTTGTCCTTGTTGAACCTCATCAGATTTCTTTTGGCCTAATCCTCTAATTTGTCTAGGTCCCTCTCTATCCTATTGTGACAGATTTTTGTTACCAATTTGCCTGAGGCATGAGGTGATTAGGCTGAGGCCATAGGATTGTTAAGGGAGGAGATGACGTGTAACACCAAGTGTTTAAATTTTAAAGCTTTATTGATAAAATAATAAAATAACAGCGGAGAGTGATGGGTACTTCCCACATCACTCAGAGGAAGGAAGAAAGCGTTAGTGCCCCAAGGCCTAACTCACTTTCATACTCACACACTTACTACCCGAGGCTGGCCAGGCCCAGGTGTAACGTAAGAAGAAGAGGGGGAAGGGTGGATGGGAGTTCTGTCCTGTGCACACAGGTCGTCCAGGGTCCACTGTGATCTCCGAATTACTCCAGCTCTCAGGAGGGTTTTAAGTCCTGCGTTTCTTTGGGTGTGTTTCATTTCACAACCTTTGTTCCTGGTGGGCTTTGTTCCAGTCCAAACCGGCTTTCTGTGGTCATCTCCGCTTTCCCAAAACACAATGGATCCAGGGACGCAAAGCTCTGCTCCCCCTCCCATCATCTAGCTGATGTTTTCCATCTCTGCAGACCTGGCTCAGTGTGCTTTTTCTTTTTCCGTGGCTGGCTGTGGCTGGGTGAGATAATATTTTTTCTAGCGCCGTGACCTTGGACTGAGGCCAGCGTCTTATTGTCGGACTGAGCTTGCTAGCTGCAGTGTTGAGTTAACCCATTCTCTGTTCTCTTTCCCCCTTTGGCCTCTTGCAGCCTGCAAAAGAATCTTCCACTCCCCACTCACACCATTGACCCTTCCCAAATTGCCCTGCGATGCTTGTAACAGCCTTAGCAATATACAATGCTGATCTGCCTCCCCGAGGGAATGCCCGGGGGGGGGTGTCTTGGGATGTGATCATCCCCCCCTTGACCCCAAATCAACATTTTGTTGAAAGGGGTCACCACTTAGGTTTCCATCCTCCCTCTGATACGGTGGCTAGGGTTACTGTTGGTTTTCTACATAAACAGCAATACAGCATACACAAAATTGTTAGGACTGCAACAATTGCATACACTAGCCAATACTGGCTTCTGGCTTTATAAGTAACATAGCATAACACGTCCCTCTGTTGGCATAGATGCCCCATCCAGATGGCTGTGGCAAATGCAGCTTTTTTTAGATTAAATGTGTGCTGCAACACGGTAAAGGATGAGGCATTAGTTTGGAATACGGTTAGTTGGTTTTGGGTGTGCGTTAAAGGCAGGAAAACATTGGGTGTACTTCATGAAAAATTAAACACAACAAAGATATTGATTATACTTTGCATAACCATGGGCCAATGTACCGAAAAATTTTGTGCCTGAGAGTGTAACCACAAATTAAGGGGCACCCTGGGTAGGTGGTTCTTTAAACACTCACAGAGGTATTGGAAAACACATGGGCCTTAGTGGGGGCATATTTTGATGCCTCCCCTTCCCAGCAGATGTGTTGACCCACCTTATAAAAGCGGCCTGGCATTTCCTTTTTTTACACATTATTTGAGGGGGCTCCACAGGCCACATCTGCCAAGTGTTGCCCTCTGCAATCCATGTGTGCTGATAGAAGATGTAGTCAGCACATACCACTTAGCCATGTCATTTGGGGGAGCCACCTCCCACACGTTGCGATGGACCACCGAATCCCAGATAATATGTGATGCCACATTTTTAGGATGCTAAGCTACAATTGCCACCCCCCAGCCGATGAATAATTGACTTTTTTTTTAAACCATGGTCAATTTTGAACAGTGGTAAAATTAACGAAGGAGACATTGGGGAACCCGAGGATTCCCAGAGAGAAATACCACCATACATACATTGTTTTGCCCTGAAAAATTTTGCAGGCTTAAAGCAACAAGAGTGGTCCTACCACTCCTGTTTGGGGTGTTTTGGGGCTCTCACTGTTACTGCCTTGTCCTGTTAACAAAGGAAAAGGAGGGAAAAGCAACAATGTAAATGCACCTATTGGGGAAACTGAGGCACATACAAAAACTTTTTAAATTATTAGTTGTTTTGTTACAGCCCTTTCTGGCTTTTGTTATGGATGTTGTTTGCCTGGTTTAGGAGGTTACAGCAACAATATTACATTCTGAGATCAGTAATTGCTATTGCTTGCCAAAGGGCTTTTTATTTTACTTCCACTTCAGGCCACCACAGGAGAAACGGTTTGTCCCCATGGGACCAGGGGAGGTTTGGGGCCACCCATGAGGTATTTTGCTGTGGCCCTGCTGTATCTGTTTGGACTACGCACTGTCTTCAAGGCGCCTCCCCTCCCGCCACACTATGGCTTGGGCCCCTTCAGCCACTTGAGCTCAGGAGAGCCTTTGGAGGTATTTTTTCTCCTCCTAATTATGATTACTTAGATAATTTTATGGACAGCTGGAGACTCGGATGGTCCAGGCAGGTGGCTGGTTCACTACCAAGGCCCACGACGCTATGACCAGAAACCTAGGGAGAAGCATATGTTTTGAGCCACTTGGCATGTGTCCATTTTAGTTTGCCTGGTAGCTGAAGCTGGTACACTAGCGGGGAGATGTGGTATACGATAGAGTACGGACCCAGCCACTTGGCGTTTAGAGTGTGGGCCGCCTTCCCCAGCTTTTGCAAAATTACCTTGTTTTAAATTTATTTTTGGATGTTTTTAATGACTATTTTTTTACGCTTGGCCTTTTTTAAAATTTGAAGTGGTTTTTACGGCTTTGCAGGTTTTACATAGCTCCTCCCTCAACTGGGCAAAGCTGAGACTTTTTTGGTTGTGGCAAATAGTAAATGTGATTATTGGTAAACACAGTACTTACATTGTATTTACATTTGTCGACTAGCGGGTTGCTAACACTTTTATTCTTCCAAAACACTTCTTCCCAAGAATTAACATGTACACATTGCCTATTATACTTTGGTTTTATTACTTAATTCATCCCACATACAGGGTTTTAGTAAAATGTTTTTACTACAGGGCTCTGGAGCAACAGGCAAGGACAAACACACCCATTTTTGAGGAGTCCACTTGGGACAACCTTTGGTGTAAATAGCTTCCCTCTCTCCCCAGCCCACTGGCTCGAGGTCTGGGGTAGCCAGAAAGATTCCATGTGCCATATGAGGAGTAGGCTTACTTTTTATATCTTTGCTTTTAGAGCTTGTTGGTGTGTGTTTTTAACAACAATTTCCCCAATTAAAAGGTGTGGCCTTACTATGCCAGAAACATACTGCATTTATTTGTATGGATAAGTATTAAACTGATTTTTTGCGTTGCTTTAGCAAGTGTATCAAAACCTTAGTGTTTCCTGATATTACCCAAAACATTTTGTGTTCCAAGGTGAACAAAGCAAGTATTTGCATTTGAGTACATTCCATAGCTATAGCAGTATGTTTTTTTTTATTTTTATTTGTTTTTGTATTAGGCTGTTTTGTAGCTGGGACAGAGAACTTAATTTATTTTTAATTACCTTTAGGTTTACAGTATTTATAATCCCTGTTTTAAAACCATGTTTTTTAATATGGTGTTTGTTACCTGAGGAAGAGTTTTTTTGCAGCATTTGGTACCCAACAGTGCTAGCAACAAGACAAACAACACAAGACAAAACATAGAACACAAAACACAATTTTTATTGTGACAATAGATTTATGGTATTTTGGGTTGTTTTTTTAGCTAGTATTAGCTTTTTTGACTTTTTGAAAGACAAAAAAATATTTTTACTCCTTTGGGGGTGGCAGATTATTGCTTACTATATATAGTAAATTATATATATATATATATATATATATATATATATATATATATATATATATATATATATTTACAAATACCCTTCCTGATTGCAGGCAAAACAGAGGAATCACCCCCATATTTTCCTGTTTTTGTTTCAAAGGCAGGTTAGGTTTTAATGGCTTCTACCTTTATTAGTTAGGTAATTTTCATTAACACAGATGCTTTTTGGCTTGCTTTTGGATTCAAGGCCATTAGCAGCTTAGACACTCTGTCTTAAAAGGGACACAATCAACTTTCACCAGAGTTTTGATTACTGTTTACTTTTTACTTTTAAAACATACAAAAATTTGAAAAAGAAAACATAACCTTTGGAGCCCTAATAGGACTGTAATTAAGTAGCATGGTATGTTTGCATTTTTTTTTACTCCTTCTACAATATACACTGCTTTGTTTTTACATAGCTGTATATAAATTACATTTCCTTTATACATTCCTTTATACATACCACCTTTATACATTAAGTTTTAATAGAACCCCCTTATATTTTTAAAGCAAATTTGACTAAATTGTTTGTAGTCAAATGATAGGGTTTTCTTGCCTGGATTAATTTACAGACATTCCTTTGGAAAAGGGTCCATTTTTCCTTCAGAATGGCTGCAAAGAAACCAAGATTTTTTTTTTAACTTTTTTTAAAACACTTTTACAATGTTTAACTGCTTAATTCCCTCCAGTCACTGCAGACTTAACTTTTTACCTTTTTAAAAAAAATACTTTCTTATTTTTTAAAATGATAGATTTTACCATTTTAAGTACTATTTTAGGGATCTGAATTTCCCATGCCTGTACTTACTGCTTTTTTTTACTTTTGCTTTACTACTGAAGGCTTCCAACAGGTTTTTTATTTTTTTTTTTATCTGCTGCCTGCTTGTTTGGGCCTGATCCTTTTTTCTTTTCTTTTTTTTTTTTTTTTCTCTCCCTGGTGGTCAAGGGAGGAGGGCTGGCTCCTCTGCAGGAAGGTAGCGGCAGGGGCAGGGGCAGGGGCAGGGAAGAGAAGGAAAGGGAAGGCTAGAAGGAGCTGGGGAGCTCCAGCCAAGGAAAACCCCAGACTGCTGGCCTAAGCCAGGCAGGTGCACAGGGCTGAAGGGGAAGTGGCCCAGGGACAATAGCAGGGCAAAGGGAGAGAAGGAGGGCAAAGAAGCTGCCGCTGGAGGGTCCCTGGGTCGGGACCCAGAGTAGTGGGTGGGCCTGGGTCCCCCCTTCCCCTTGTGCTACACCAGGCTGAAGAGGAGCGTGGCCCGATCCAGGCTGTGGCTGGGCCCTGCGATAAGGGGCTAGACTTAGAGGTTGCAGCCGGCCACTACAACAGGTGCAGATCATGGAGTGCTGATAATACCACACCCCCAGAAGCGGGTGAGACCGGAGCAGTGGGCACTGCCGGAGGGCGGTGTCCTGAAGAGGACGCTGCTGAGCAGGGAGCAGCGAGGGTCCCCAAAGCAGCAGAACAGATGAGGGGCAAAGCACCACATGAAAAAGGTGCTCCATGACTGGACAGAGCTAATTCCTGGAGCAACCAATGGGAGGCGCCAGCGGTGGTGAGTCCTAACCCCGTCACAGGGTGCAACAAGGTTTAGCCCAAAATTGAGTATTCTTAAAAAGGGAGAGATCAAAGCCCTCACAAGGGTCACCTGATTCATTCCTCGTGAGGCTCGCCACCTGGACCGAATGCACGGCCAATTGACGTTTTAACTGTTTAATTTTTTTTTTTTATGGCGAGCACACTGCTGTTGCGGCTTATGCTGAACATGAATGGTCAAATCTTTGACAAGTCCTTGAAGGACTGGTACTTGCTTAGCCAGTGCTTCCAGGTGGGTGCATTCCGCTTTTTCCGCCTGGAAGTCCTGTCTTAAGTCTTGCAACTTGTCCTGGGCATAGGTTTGTGTTGCAGCCTGGTTAGTAATTTGCACTTTTAGTTGCTCCATTTTCACCATCTGTCAGGTACACACCTCTGCCCTTCTCCCCAACTTCTCTTTTTGTCCTGACAACATTTGATACCACATGGCTGCTGCAGTACAAATTAATCCCACAGCTGCCCCTACGTTTTTAGTCTTCTGCTTTTCATACTCCCATACAGGTCTAATAAATTCTGGCAAGTATTCATGCAATTCTGAAGCTCTGCCACGGAACCCCAATGGCAGAGCTAATAGATCTGAGGTCAAAGCTTGGTCTTACTTACATTGGTATAAATCCAGAGTAACTGATTTAGAGCTGTGTAATTAGGCTCATGACATTGTATATTATAAACAACAACACAGTACATTTAGAGGCTTGTGTGTAGTAGATTAAATATTTACATACCTGTACTACTGCTGTACCTGTGAATCAACCATTACATGGATTCATTACTGGCACCATAATTATGATTCAGAAAGGCCTTAATTGTAAGCCTCAGTTTTCAGGCAATAACAATTTTTTTAGACGAGCTCTATTCAATATAAATATCTCAGGTTTAGGGTGTAGAGATTTATCGCTGATATTCAGTGTGTGTAAGGAGATAAGAAAATGTTATCCAATGTCAATTACTTAGCACAACTTCCTTTATAAGACTAAAGCATAAAAGGATAGATTATCCTAGATTAGTTTATATAATTACTTCTCAAAAAAAAATGGGAGTGACTCGTCTTACAGCTTCCTCTCTTTGAGAATCAATGGAAAATTAATTTAAAAAAATAACTCAGTGATGAATTAAGAGTTGCCGTCAGGACTAAGCCAGTGGTAGCATGTAGTTGGGCTGCTCAAGAAGACTAGAGGCCAAACTACCATGCAGAATCATAGCCTGTTTCCTGGTTCCCCATTTGTTCCACGGGGGACTGTAATCTGCACCAACCCTTTATTTGGCACAGATTACTTCTCCCTCCATATTGACTCAGCAATCCTGGCCAGCATGTTTTGGGAAGTGAAGTCAAAGCTCCACCCATTCCCTTTCTACCTGCATCAGATGGACAGTCATGCCTCCACCAGGGACAGCTTTACACCTTACATGCCCCTAGGCACAGCATCTTCAGCACTCCCCCGCCTATAGCTGACCTTCATGTTTCACACAGTTTTAGAGACATAAGGTGCCCTAGAACACTGGTGCAGCTAGACACATGCCTACTGTGCCTAATTGGAAATCCGCCCATGGAAGTTGCTCTCCTCATCACACTGTAAGTAGCCTGGGCAAGGGGGGTAAGGAGACACTTAACACGCCCATTATTTCCTGTGCGCTTGAACCACAATTTCACCCTGAATTCTTAGATTTCCATAACCCATTTTAATCATAAGTAACATTAGTATGTAGACCCTTGGGTGAAATGCATTCTTGTGTAGTGGGCCAACAAAAGGACTGTGGAGCAATTTTAGTCACACTTGGGTCCACAAAAAGAGGTTTAAGGGAGTTTTAAGTAGTGTGCAGACCTTGTGCTGGCTTTCTGTGCAAGGATAAATTGCACCTGTTACTTGAATGGTAAGATTTCAAAAGGGAACCTCTGTAACATTGCCCTTACTCTCTTGTAATTATTTGCACCATATTTTTAAGACTATGCCTTCCCCTAGTAAAATGAACTCCCCCTACTTAAATATGTAGCCTGCCAATCCTGCCTTTTCAGGAAGCTGGGATTTTGAAGCGAGTGCCTGAGACCAAACAGTGGACCTGAATTTTCTATTTATTGATAATAATAATGAGCCCAATATTTGTGCTCTAAGTTTTTGAGCACAAATATCATAATATAGGTAAACAATAAGACCAAAGTAAAAAATGAGAATGAAGGTGATGAGGGAGTGGAACAGGAGCTCACGGTTATCATTGTAAATGGTGAATCTACTCAAACACTACAAATGGGCTGTTGGATGCCATGAACCCATCAGTCTTTACAAGCCTTGTTACAGATCTATCTAATTCTGGATTGTCCTATCTGATTAAGTTTTAAATGTGAACATATTAAGGTGGTGGTAGGGGGCTGAATTGAATGCTTTTGCAAGGACCTCAACAAGAAGTTATAAGCATATATGACTGCAGTCCGTTTCCTTACCATAGGCTATATTTAAAGTTAATACAAGCTGGAGGATTTCCTCATCAGACATCCC
This sequence comes from Lepidochelys kempii, assembly GCF_965140285.1. NCBI lineage: Eukaryota > Metazoa > Chordata > Testudines > Cheloniidae > Lepidochelys > Lepidochelys kempii. The sequence continues at coordinate 60,372,672 of NC_136387.1, read as the reverse complement.
TATAAGCACTTCATTTTCTGGCATCCTCTGCTAACAGACTGCAGAGGCTTAGGGTATGTCTACACTAGAGCAACTACAGCAGCGCAGTTTAGATGCTGTCAACATTGACTTATTACATTGCTTACTACATTGATAGAAGGTTTTTTTTCATTGATGTAGTTAACCCACCTCTCTGAGAGGTGGTAGCTAGGCCGCGTCTACACTGGGAGGTAGATTGACCTAAATACAGCATGAAGGACGTATTTTTCCCCCCACAGCTCTGAGCAATGTAGCTAAGTTGATCTAATTTTTGAGTGTAGCAGCCTTAGAAAGAACTTGACTCCCAAAACTGCGGAACACTTTCTCCATGCTTCTCTCCTTCTCCCAAATCTCAGAGGCTGACAGCTTGCTGATCACTATCCCTCCTCATGGGAGGGGCACTAGCCATCCATTTCTTAAAAAACCTCAGCCTTATCCCAAAGCAGTCACTAGGCCAGGTGTCTGCACTGATTTCAAGGAAAGATGGTAAGAGGCAGAATGAGGATGCAGAAGGCGCAAGGAATGCTATTACTCTTAGCATTAACAACCAAACTCTAAACCTTATAAACATACACTATACAAATCCTTCAGCCACTCTTACCTTTCATCCTGGTCCCCTGCCCCACCAAAAAAATCCACCCCAAATTGAGAGAGAGTGAGCGTGAGTGTATGTTGGATTTTGTGAAGCAGATTTCTCTGATACTACAAGATCTACTCCAGTTCAACTACGAATTAGAGTTGCTAACAAATAAATTAAAGAAAGAAAGAAAAAATAAAAATCGTAAAAAAAAATAATCCATACCTCTGGTTCAGAAGGAAGTCCCCGGAAGGAATTCTGACTCAGCAAGAAAATTCCCTCCTTGGTCCCCTCCCTCCCTTGTTCCCTCTTTTGATCCCTGGAAGAGGGCAAGTGACAAGATGATGCCTTTACTGACATTTAGGATGCTGACACTTGTGGCTTGAAATAAACTAGTCCAATATTTTTATTCATGCTCTTTTAATATAATACAAATTAGAGGTGGGAAAGTTCTACTAAAACTCTCTCTCTCTCATCAGCTAATCAGCTAATCATATGCCACATGATCTCCTTTGCTTTGTCCAGTCTAGTTTAAAATGACACAGGAGAGGAGGCTTAGTCCACTTACCTTGGAGACTAGTCCAAAATAAGAGCCAGGAATGAAATGATTCACCATAAAAGTTCATTATTTGTATTCAGTAACACCGAGAAGCCACAGCTCAGATCAGGGTGAAAACCTGGCTCTACTGAAGTCAATGGGAGTTTTGTTATTGACTTTAGTGGTCTACCTATGTAATGTTCAGAGCAGATATTTTCATTCAGTGTGATTAATAACTTCCTCATAACATTCTTTAGTGCCGATTCTCATTGCAAATAAATTAAGCAGTTATTTTATCTAATTCTCAGAAACAGCTTTATCTAAAACTTTAGTAACACCCCTTTATTCTATGTATTTCAAAGAGAACTTAAATACCTGGAATGACTTAAACCAGAATGACTGGAAACACTTTCCCCCAGAGTACTGAATATGTTGTCTTCAGAGGAGCTTACAAAGATCCATTTTCCTGATTAATTTTCAGAACTCTGAGCAATTTAAATTCTCATAATCAATGTCAATCTATTATGAAAATCCCAGCACCAGCAGAACTGTCTTCTAATCGAGGAAGATATTTGTGGCTCTGAACACAGCACTGCAGTTTCACTAAAAAGAAATATCTCTTGGCCACTTGCCTGTGACACAAGGAGACAAAAAACTAATATAAATTCAGAATCATGATTCTTCATAGACAGGGCTTCCTGCAGAGTTAATGTATGGTATATTTATTTCAAACGTATAAGATGCAAATGTAAACCAATCTATTATTTATTAGACTGCTGAATGTGGTGAAATTAGCCTCATTATCGCAAAACTATCTGAAAAAAAGCAAACAGTAAAGCAACCTCAGTATAGCAAAACTGCCGGTGAATAGCGTGATGGGAAGGAAACTATAAAAAGAGTTTTGACATTTGGTCTGGGTAAGCATTCCAAAGTTTGGACACTTATCTGAATCACTGAAACCTACTGAGGCCTTCACCAAATCCTGCAGCAAGCTGTGCCTTAAAATCTGCCTTCCATCAGTAGTCCCTGGAATACGCATGCTTTCCACATTGCAAATATAGTGTTGTATTTTTGGGTGGAAAGGAAGAAGGACCAGTGGCTTGCTGCTTCATCCAACACATTTGCAGGATACCATGCCCCCTCTATTCTGATTGGGGAGGCCCTCTGGTGACCCTCCTCAGTACATTAGGTAGGACGAAGCAGGTCAGAGAACAGAAAGAAATGCCATGGGACCTGAATTATTGGATTTTTACCAAGATCAACTCAAAATGTAAACAGTAAAAAGCTGCCTCACAATGTCTATGGATTTCTGTGGGAAAACTTTAATTCAGAACTTTGATGAAAATGTCACTTCATACACATTAGTGGAAGCTTTAGGAAAATAGGAGGAATTTCGATTTTAAATCAAAATATTCAGTATGAATTTTATTTCTTCACTTAATACATACAATCAGAATATTATTTAATTCCATACAATGACATCAAAATGCACCTTTCCTATTCACCCTCTCATCACTTTTTATTTTAAAGATTATTCTAATTACACAAATGACCTCTGCACAGGGCATTTCCTGGACAAATAATGACCAGATGGAGTTAATGATCTTTGACATCCTCACAGCGTATCAGCTCTCTCCAATGAACATCAATCCTTAGGAAATGGCTGTGTGCTGCCATTGTTATTGACTGAATGAATGCATTGTGTATGAAAATTATCATATATAAACACATTTTCTCCATACCAGTGAGATTCACCTGCAAACCAACCACATATAACCCATTCATAAAGAAACAAGCTATTCTTGTGAAGCCATATGGCAGACAAGCAAATAAAGGCAATTGACAGATCAATGTAATTTTTTACAAGCATACCACAAAAATAGTATTCCAGTGGTTGAGTCCCAGAAGGCAGAAAGTGGGGGTGAGGAGTTCAGTTCAGATAAGCTATCAGAAGTTCTTTCCTAGTCATTTTTTTCTGAACCTTTTGAGTCATGCTGCTTCCTTTTAACTGGACCTGATTCTTCTCCCGACCCCTGTTTTTTCCTTGCCTCTTAATCCTTATCTAGGCTATCCCTCTCTCCAGTTTGATGAGGCTTTCCTCTTGTAAACTCTTCTCATTCTTTCAATTAAAAAAGAGTACCATTCAATTACATTGTGTAATGCACACAGCTAAAGGGAGACAAGTTTTTAAAGTGCTTATATACCAATGCTAGAAGTCTAAATAATAAATGGGTGAACTAGAGTGCCTCATATTAAACGAGGATATTGATATAATAGGCATCACAGAAACTTGATGGAATGAGAATAAGCAATGGGATACAGTAATACCAGGGTACAAAATATATCAGAAGGACAGAACAGGTCGTGCTGGTGGGGGAGTGGCATTATATGTGAAAGAAAATGTAGAATCAAATGACGTAAAAATTATAAATGAATCAAACTGTACCACAGAATCTCTATGGATAGAAATTCCATGCTCTAGTAATAAGAATATAGCAGTAGGGATATATTACCAACCACTTGACCAGGATGATGATATGACTGTGAAATGCTCAGGGAGATTAGAGAGGCTATTAAAATAAAACAACTCAATAATAAAAATAATAATAATAATAATGGGGGATTTCAATTATCTCCATATTGACTGGGTACATGTCACTTCAGGACAGGATGCAGAGATAAAGTTTCTTGACTGCTTAAATGGAATCTTAAATGACTGCTTCTTGGAATAGCTGGTCCTGGAACCCACAAGAGGAGAGACAATTCTTGATTTAGTCCTATGTAGAGCACAGGATCTGGTCCAAGAGGTGAATATAGTTGGAACGCCTGGTAATAGTGACCATAATATAATTAAATTTAATATCCCTGTTGCAGGAAAAACACCACAGTGGGCCAACACTGTAGCATTTATTATCAGAAAGGGGAACTACACAAAAATGAGGTTAGTTAATCAAATTGAAGGGTACAGTGCCAAAAGTGAAATCTCTGCAAGTTGTGTGGAAACTTTTTAAAGACACCATAATAGAGGCTCAACTTAAATGTATATCCCAAATTAAAAAACATAGTAAGAGAACCAAAAAAGAGCCACTGTGGCTAAACAACAAAGTAAAAGAATCAGTGAGAGGCAAAAAGGCATCCTTTAAAAAGTGGAAGTTAAATCCTAGTGAGGAAAATAGAAAGAAGCATAAACACTGGCAAATGAAGTGTAAAATTACAATTAGGAAGGCCAAAAAAAGAATTTGAGGAACAGTTAGCTACTCAAAAAGTAATAGCAATTTTTTTTTTAAAGTACATCAGAAGCAGGAAGCCTGCTAAACAACCAGTGGGGCCACTGGACGATCAAGGTGCTAAAGGAGCACTCAAGGACAATAAGGCCATTGCGGAGAAACTAAATGAATTCTTTCCATCGGTCTTCATGGCTGAGGATGTGAGGGAGATTCCCAAACCTGAGCCATTGTTTTTCGGTGACAGATCTGAGGAACTGTCCCAGATTGAGGTATTATTAGAGGAGGTTTTGGAACAAATTGATAAATTCAACAGCAATTAGTCACCAGGAGCAGATGGTATTCACCCAAGAGTTCTGAAGGAACTCAAATGTGAAATTGCAGATCTACTAAGTGTAGTCTGTAACCTATCATTTGAATCAGCTTCTGTACCAGATGACAGGAGGATAGCTAATGTGATGCCAATTTTTAACAAGGGCTCCAGAGGTGATCCCGGCAAGTACAGGCCTGTAAGCCTGATTTCAGTACAGGGCAAACTGGTTGAAACTATAACAAAGAACAATATTGTCAAACATATAGATGACCATAATTTGTTGAGGAAGAGTCAACATGGTTTTAGTAAAGGGAAATCATGCCATTCTTTAAGGGGGTCAACAAGCATGTGGACCAAGGGGATCCAGTGGATATAGAGTACTTAGATTTTCAGAAAGCCTTTGAAAAGGTCCCTCACCAAAGGCTCTTACACAAAGTAAGCTGCCATGGGATAAGAGGGAAGGTGCTGTCATGGATTGGTAACTGGTTAAAAGATAGGAAACAAAGGGTAGGTATAAATGGTCATTTTTCAGAATGGAGAGAGGTATATAGTGATGTCATGCATGTGGTCTGTTCTGGGACCAGTCCTATTCAACATATTCATAAAATGATCTGGGGAAAGGTGTAAACAGTGTGGTGGCAAAATCTGGAGATGATACAAAATTACAAAAGGTAGTTAAGACCCAGGCAGACTGTGAAGAGCTACAAAAGGATCTCTCAAAATCCTTGGTGATTGGGCAACAAAATGGAAGATGAAATTTAATGTTGATAAATGCAAAGTAATGTACATTGGAAAACATAATCCAAAATATACATATAAAATGATGAGGTCTAAATTAGCTGTTACCACTCAAGAAAGAGATCTTGGAGTCATTGTGGATAGTTCTCTGAAAACATCCACTCAATGTGCTGTGGCAGTCAAAAAAAATGAACAGAATGCTGGGAATAATTAAGAAAGGGATAGATAATAGGACAGAAAATATCATATTGCCTCTCTATAAATCCATGGTACTCCCACATCTTGAATACTGTGTGCAGATGTGGTTGCCCCATCTCAAAAAAGATATATTGGAATTGGAAAAGGTTCAGAAAAGGGTAACAAAAATTATTAGGGATATGGAACGGCTTCCATATGAGGAGAGATTAGTAAGACTGGGACATTTCAGCTTGGAAAAGAGATTGCTAAGGGGAGATATGATTGAGGTCTATAAAATCATGACTGGTGTAGAAAAAATAGGTTTACTACTTCTCATAACACATGAATTAGGGGTCACCAAATGAAATTAATAGGCAGCAGGTTTAAAACAAACAGAAGGAAGTATTTCTTCACACAACGCACGGTCAACCTGTAGAACTCCTTGCCAGAGGATGCTGTGAAGGCCAAGACCATAAAGAGGTTCAAAAAAGAACTAGATAAATTCATGGAAGATAGGTCCATCAATGGTTATTAGCCAGGATGGGCAGGAATGGTGTCCCTAGCATCTGTTTTCCAGAAGCTGGGAATGAGTGACAGGGGATGGATCACTTGATGATTACCTGTTCTGTTAATTCCCTCTGGGGCACCTGGCACTGGCCACTGTCGGAAGACAGGATACTGGGCTAGATTGACCTTTGGTTTGACCCAGTAGGGCCATTCTTTTGTTCTTATGTTTCCTCACATCACCTTGTATCCACTTTCTCCCTTCCATGTCCACTCATCTCCACAGACTCTCTCCACATTTATCTCTTAATCCTCTAATTGAACTTTTTTCCTCACCCCAATTTCATCTTCTCTGCTACTTCTGCACTTCTCCTCATCATCCATTTTCTTTCCCACCCTCTGTTCTTTGCTCCTGCCCACTTGGTAAGAGGTATATGACTCATCAGCTCCAATATCTTCAGGACTTTTGGCAGAGGCTGGGATTGCACACTTAGTTTTAACATTCCCCTGCTCAGTTCAAAACTCCTTTAAATCCTGAATGTTTGGGTTAGGCATCCTCAGTGGGAGAGCGTGAGCCCACACTTCAGCTGAGTCTACTACAGTAAGATGGCATAAAAAAAATGGCTCCTTGGTGACAAAGTTGTTTATAGTCACCAGAATTTCCAATTTTGAGACCCAAATTCAAATATTGCCTGAGGGTCACTAATGAAAGAGCTTCATTGTCTCTTCCTAGACCTCATTTGTGCACATACAAACACCACCTCACAATTTGGGCTGATTGATTGGCAGTATACACCAGTAGCCTGGAGCTAGGATAAGGAGATGGTGCAGTTAACTACTGAAGTCCACTGACAGAGCAGCACAGGGCAACCTGCAAGCACCTGCTCACACTGTTCTTGGCCAGTGATGCTGGTTCCTCACTTCTGTGAGCATTAATATTCATTAATGCATTTGTGAAGAAGAAAAATACCACCACAGAAATAATAAAAAATAAACAAAAACATACCAAAGAATACATTTCAGCCTCATGAGTCTTCTTCAGCTGTAGGAAAATTACTCTTAACTGGACAGAAAGAACTAGGAAGGCTTTTCCATCTTTCTCAACATATTGATCATTCATTTCTAGTGCTTTATTTTTTGTTTCAGCCACCACTAAAGTGAAATGGCTGACAAGAATCTTATTTTCTATTTCTAGTGTCTATTTTAGCAACCTTTAAAAAGTTTATGATGGGTCTTATGTAGAAATGCTATTGGGGAAGTCACATGCTGATAACAGTTAGTTAACCCTTCCTGAAATTCCAAAAAATAACATGGTTTTGTTTTAATAAGAAAGCTTCCATCCCTGTCCTGCCACTGCAGCCTGCTGGCTCACAAGTCTATTATAGCAAGGAACATCTGGGATTATTGCTATCACTCAGTCAGCTTAGCTTTGAGAGTATAAGCTGAGAAGCTTGATAACACGTTGGACTGTCACAGGGGAGAGACTGAAGAATAATTAGGAAAAAAAGAGATCAGCAATAATACATTTCTTATGAGATTATTCAGCTATATGCTATGTAGAAGAGGCTAACCAAATTAGTCCATGAAGAGCCAATATATTCTATGGCGGATCCTATAGTGACCACCAACTTGTGCAAGATATTAAAACCAATTTAGAGAATTATGCCTTGATTCTGCCATTAGCAATGTTGCTGCAACCCTCTGTCAATTGCAAGGCAGGGTCCTAGGGCGGTCACTACATCTGGTGGATAAACTGCAGCTGACACTAGAACCTGGACATATATGTCACAATAGCAGCTGCTGTATCTGAAAATGAGCACTTCACACTGGAACCACCATGAAATGCTATGGCAACTGTGGCTACATAGAATACGGCATGCTTCAAAAATTCAAGGCCTGACCTCAGCTGTCATGATCCTATGAATGATTTTCATGTAAAGACAAGAAAAAGAAAATAATCATTTTAACACAGAGAGCTCAGTCATATCACAGTTCAATCTCTATGCTTTCCTGTCCTCCGCACAAGAGAAATATCAATCTAATATCAATACAGTCATCTGACAGAACATATCTCAATTTTAGAGGCAATAGTCTGACACCATATAATATCCTGTTTCCATGACCCGGGTGTTACTGCATCTGGCATGGTTTCACTCTGGAGTCGCCTCAGTGTTCCTGTTCTGGAGAACACTCTAATTTTTCTCAGCTTTTACAACTATATTCCTAAAGTTCTTGCTTCACAGCCACAATCGTTTCCCTTGAGGAGGCCTAGATGGTGGTCTAGATACCACAATGGTGATGAACACCACAATGATGGTGGTCAGTTTCTATGGTGATGAACACAGTATAAACCTAGACAGAATAAAATCCCTACAGCACTAACCAATAACACAACTTAATCAGCTGGAAGTATTGCCACTGAGTGACAGAAGGGCCTCTTTTTTCCTCTGAGGAAATAAGCACATGGATTTTGTTTGCCGCTTTTCAGGCTGGTAAGCAAGAGATTAAGTTCATAAATTGCTGGAGAGGATGAAAGTGAGGCAGTTGTGTTTCAATTTGAAAGAAATTTTGTTTGTAAAGTTGTATGCCTGGTAAAATAGTGGTTCTGTTACACCAAAGTGCCTTCTCAACATTAGTAATGCAACTCCGTGCTGGTATTTATCACTATTAATTTATCACCTATTAATATGGTCACTTCTGGTGCCTAACCCTAAATGATCTTTTTTGTTAATGAGTATTGTTCTTTCTCCTTTCATTTGTTCAACACAAACCTTAATTTTTAAACACAGAGAAATATCTTGGTTTTAGTCTGCCTGCTGGTAATTGCCCAAGAGGCTATGGGTGTATATGATTCACTCCTGTCCCATGCTAATTTTTCTTGCCATTGCACTAATCATGACATGTTTCAAAGCCACATGAAGAATGTGTGTGTTCTTAACAGGGATAGCATTTTGCCAATGCCCTCATACTTCTGCTGTGTTCAAGATTTCCAGGAGGTTCAATTTTGGACCTCAGGAAGTGAGTTGGATAACCTTTGGCAGCACATAAAAATGAAATCTGCCTTCGAGCATTACTCTGCAAGGTTGAGTAGCTGCAGCAGGGGAATCATAATTCACCTAAGAAGGAAAATCAGCATGACACGTAGCCTTATAGAGTAACAGTTTGCTTTTAAAAGTGGCTTGAGCACAAAGAGATACTGTAGGTTTCACATTTCTTGATAGAAGAATGTCCACTCGTCAGTCATTCAGAAAAAGCAACAATACAAACAATCCAGAATCTTATCAGTCTGCTTCAGGTTGAACTTTTGAGAGCTTCAGCTGCAACAGTTCCACCATTTCTTAGAACAAGATTAAGGAAAAAATACATTGTTTCATCCAAGTTAAAAAATTCGTACAACTGATTTGTTGAGAAGCATGAAAGCCTACGTGCTTTGCATCAGGGACTTGAAATTTTGTATTGGCATCATGCTGGTGTCAGGGATGTGTCTGTTGCTATCCCCATGAAAATCTACCCACATTTTGCCAAGTTATAAGACTCTAAAAAAACAAAAGCCCTCAGTTCACACATGTTCAGTGGTGACTTGTTTAGAGTTTGGCAGTTAAATTCGTAGAAGATTCCATCTGCATCGTGTATGTTCCATCCCCTCACAGCACCTACTTTGGTGAGTAGGCTGCACATGCATCATCCCCACACAGCATATTCAAGCCTACGGGCTGCAGGGGCTGACCAGAACTCTCCCTACAATTTCTTCCCCTGTACACTGCAGGATATTGTGGCACCAGAGCTGACAGCAAGGAGACTGTCTCTTTTGTGTTCTCAACACGGTCCGTGTTAATGTCTGCCTCGTCAATATAGACTGGAAGGAGGAAGCTACCTAACTTAAATGCACAGAGGTGAGGAACACAGAGGCTTGGGGGGAAGAGATATGCAGTGAAGAGACAGGGGTAGAAGCTGTGGAGGGGAGGTTGGATATAAGCCAAGTGTGGGTAATGATAAACAAGAGCTGCAGATGGGGTAAAAACAGGGGGAGGAGGGTGGAAAGGAGCAGGAGTTGGGTGAAGAAGGTCATGTGTCAGGGGGGATAGAAATCCAGGCAGGGACTGGGGAGGGGGAAATAAGAGCAGAAGAGTCTGTAACCACTGGAGAATACACCCCTCTAGAACCTAGAATTAAGCCTTTTATTCCTGAGTCTCATCACTCTGCTATGTAGCAAATAGATGTGAAACCCACTGGAAAAGCATGAATCTTCAACCCTGACTAGTTGCATGTCCACATAGATGTTAACAGCTTTCTTCTGCTACCAGTTACTTGGGTAGCTCAAGTGGTAGAGGACAGTGACTGATTGAAAAATCCCTACTCTGCTGATGACACATGCAAGGGAGATTGTTAATATGGATTCACATATTTAAAGCTTTGCTTATTCAATTTTAAAGTTTTTTAAGATATAGGAAATAGCTTTTAATGTAGCTTTTTAAAATGTAAGTTAAGGTTGCAAAGTCAGGCATTCAAAAGTTAGGAAATGCCAGAATAAAGAGTCCTATGGAAAAAAATAGCATGTGGTAATGTAATTAAATACTGTATCACAATGCATAAACACAAAGGAGCTGAATTAAGGATGCACAGGAAATGTTGAGTGTTTGACTTTGCATTCTTAATATTCTTTTAACATCTTTTTAAATGTACTTGTATAACCTTTGTCAATAACATTATAGTACAATCTATTTTTAAAAATAGATTTTGATACAGAATATTGCAAATATTAATCTATAATTATAATTAAAGTTTGAATTGTCATTAAGATTAAGTGATACAATGCCTCTAAGTCTCCCATGACTTGCACCTTGTGTATTATTTTACATCTTTGGAAAGTGGAAATGGGCTGAAAATGCTGCCACTTTATCATAGCTGAACCAATATTGTTCAAAGAATGTTTTAAGGAATTTAGACTTTCTGCTTATGGGATCAAGCATACTGCAATTTCCTTGGATTTTTTTCTGGAATTGTTTTTGGGTTTTTTTGGTTTTACTTTGACAGTTATTATTACTATAGATTTGGTATAAAGAGTTTGCTCTGAATATTTAGTACTGAAGATAGGATATTTGAGCTATGTTACTTGGTTCTTATTGGCCATTTAAGTAAAATGATATTTTGTCTTTTCCCTGACTGAATGAGCATGCAAACATTTCTTGCATGAATATACCTGCAGGAGTAAATTCAAAATGGAGAGCAAGTACAAAACATGTACCTAATGAGTATATGGATGATACAACTGCTACATACTGGGTTATGGAGAGTTATGTAATAATAACAGAGGAGTTAAAAATCGATCAATCAAATTACACATGAAGGGCAGAGCAGCATTGTGTCAACTGGTAAGGACTAAAGGATAGGTTTTATATCACTGCTAGAATGTCCATATTTTAAAAAAAGAGCTTATATTGTATAATGTTGCACACACTTGTTTTTAAACGCTGTTTTTCTATTATAATATCTCACATGTTGTTGAACCACAGATTCTTAAGAAATTTTATCTGGTGTTAATGTTAAGAGATCTGAGGGGTGGGGGGAAGAAGCAGCACTTTATTCAAACATATCTTTACTGCTAATTTATTACTGTAATTATGTAACTGGAAATCTGACCAGAGAAAATATTTTGGATTGTTTCCATAAACTCAATCAGGAATTTTATTATCATAGCCTACAAACAATTCAATAGTATTTAGATTTTCTACTTCACTGCATGTCTTTACAATGTATTCTGTTCTTAAAAATGCAAGGTATTTTATCTTTGTAATGCATCAAAATTATTTCTTTCTTTCATTGCATAGTTCGGAAAGCCTGGGCATATGAAATCTGAATTCTTTGTTTTATTGCCAAGGCATAAAGTTGAAAGTAGCATATTTCTGATCTTGAGTGGGAAAAAAAGCAGGAATCATCATATGTAACTCATTTTCACTTAGGTGCTTGAAATAGTATCAGCTTTAAATAATAATTTCACAAAACTTGGACTTCAATTCGATCTTGTCTCATAAAAAGTCTAATCAAACAACTCACAATAGTGAATGAAAACATCAGTCACCTCATTTTCTGCAGCTCCTAAATTACGTTTCTTTTTTAAACTGAGAATCTCATAGGAGTCACACAGAATTTAAAACAGAGCTGGGCACACTTGAGACATGTCTAGGTAGAGTCTTGACCTTAGTGTTTAACTAATCTGAATACTCCAATCAACTTGTCAGGACAGAGGAACAAAGTATATACAAGATTTTACAGCCTCTGAGAGGTACACTGTGATTTATGTGGTCTTATAAAATTATTTATGGGCTGTAAAGAAGTTTTGTTCTTTTATTTACTAATCACTAATGTTACAGGGGGGGCAGTTTGTTACAGCATATGTCTTCTGATTAGTTTAAGCAATGGTTGCAGGGGGGACATGGACAGGTTTACAGTTCTTTCATATAGAGTAGGTGTTGGTGGAGCTGGAGAGAACTGATCAGCATTCATAAAGCAACACACAAAAATCAAGCAGCAATGGCTCATGACCCTGAGGGGGCAAAACAAATGTGAAAAACAGAGAGCTGAAAAAGTCAGTAGGGAAGAAAAGTATCTGTTACCCTTCCATGAATGAAGGAAGAAGAGGAGCAAGGGAGGGGGAAATGAAGTTGGCATATGAAATGAAACTAGTGAAGAAACACAAACTCCTCCCACCTTTAGTTCTTTGGAGACTCGTTTTCTTCATTGGTATCTCACCTGCCACCACAAAACAAATAAATTGTCTAAGCTGCTTAAACCATGTACAATGTATAACTGAAAAGGGGACAGGGGTGACATGTCATGAAATCTTGAACTCCATTTTGTTTTGTGAACCCAACTTTGCATTAGGTCTTCTATTTAATGTGCTTACTGCCATTTTGTGTTCTGTGTTGAAAAGACAGCCTGACTTTGAAAAGACTAGTCTATTCCAGACATTGACCTGTGTAGGAAGTTGTGGGAGAGAACTATAAGTGAGAGGCCCATTAAGGGATATCAACTTTGAATGACTCTCAATGGCTGGTACAGGAGACAATGGGTTTTTTCACATGAGACTCACTGGCTTTGGGTTGGAATTTCCCAGTCTAGGCACATGGTGAAACAGGGCCACAGACTACATTTAAGCATGGGGAAGTGCTCTCTGAGAAAGGGCACCTTCCACTACCACATTGCCAGAAGACCAGTCTAGAGAGAGAGAAGGCAGGAGGGACTCTGCCTGGTCTATAACATGGTCAAGACTTCCGTCTCACAGAAAGGATGAGATCAGACGAGGATGAGGGGCTTCTCAGAACTGTTTGTTATTTTTCAAAGATCTATAACACTCTAGTGTCGTCTTAAGAGTAAGAGTGGCTATCATTAAGAAATTCCTTTGCGAAGCCTGGGGTCCTTGCTTGCCAGCCACATTGTATTTCAAACAGGTTCATCAAGAAGCTCAGAATGCCCACAGTGCAGTGGAGTTCAGAGGGCTCAGGAGACTGAGGCACTGACTTTGGGGACTAAGGTGATTGGGCTGCAGAGCCCCACATCCCAACATTTGTACCTGGGAGTGTGCCTTAAGAGACCCAAAGCTAGGGACAGAAAGTACTTGGGATCCAGTGTTTGGGTCTACTCACCAGACTTGTGTCTATCCAGACAGGGGGACTGGACCAGGATGTGACACTAAACAAACACATACATACATAGACATCGAATAACATTATGGGGAGGTGGAAGCTGCTCTACATTATAAACCTAATTTTAAAGGCAGATAAATGTTTTTCTCTCTCACATACACATACACCTTTCCCTGTATTCCTGTGGTACTTTTCCTATATGTTCTCTCATTCTTTCCCTCTTTTAAAAAACAAAACTACATATCCTTCACATTGTTCTTTCCATTTCCAAATGTCTCCCTTATTCCCTCCCTCCTCTCTCGCTAGCCCATGGTCCCAAAAGATCCACTTACTGCTTTTCTTAAAACCATTATTTCTGCTCCCTAGCTATATTAGCCCCTTTTTCTTTCCCATTGTTTTCTTTATACAATCCATTCCCTTATCCTGATCCCTACTGCCCTACCAAAATCCATTATTTGGTCCATCCCTCACCCTCTACACTGAAAGTCAATACTTGTCCCCCCAGTCCATTCTCCACATGGTCCATTCCATTAATTCAGCACTTTCATGTGATTTTCTGTTTCCATTTCAGTGTTGTCATACATTTTATGTCCACACTTCCCCTTGTGGCTTGTTTATGGTGCATAAATACATCATAAAAATAATTTATACCAGATTCTTTTTGTATTGGAAATATCAGCTCCCTACTTTTCTCTCTTTGCTGGAGGAGATAATTTCCTTCTTCTGAGAACCTGAACAATGATGTAAAGTGAGGCAGGAATCTGTGTTTCAACTTCCCTTCCCTGCAACTGCGGTTGGAGATGTGGAAGCAAAAAGTTTAGATAACAGCCTTGTGTGCCATTACTATTCAGGTCCTCCAGAACTCTTGCCAAAGACCTCAGAGATGCACTATGTCTGGTGGATAGAGCACTGGACTGGGAAACAGGAGGTGTAGATTCCGGTCCCAGCTATGCAACTCGCCTGCTTTGAGACCTTGGGTGAGACATTTCACGGTTTCTGCCTCAGTTCCTCCCCCCACCCGCCGTCCACCCTGTCTCTTTAGATTGGCAATTCTTTGGAGCAAAGTCTGTCTCTCTGATTATGCCTATACACAGAGTGTACCACAACGGAGACCCAATTGTGATTGGGGACGCTAGGTACTGCTGGAATGAAAACAATATAAAAAAAGAAACTAAATGTTCTTTTAAAAACTTAGGATGGCATATTTGTACATCATAAAGTAAGTTATGACTTTGTTTTTGCTTCACTGTTCATCTTTAATATCTGTTGAATCATTTCATCAGAAGCAAAGAACATCCTTTTTTAAAAGAAGCAAAGAACTGATCAATAAACACAAGGAAAGAAAAGTACTGGTTTGCTAAAATTCCTGCTAGAAATTGAAAAGTGTTCATTAATGCGGACCACAGTATATTAACAAAACATCCTGCTTGAGAGTATAGTGATATATTAAAGTGTTGCAGTTGCAACTAATGCATTACTTGTGTAACACCTGTAACTGTGGGTTCATAAGAGAGAATTCACTGTAACTGCTAGCTGTGATTATCAAGAGACTGCTGCACTTAGTTAAAGACAGCTCTGACCACAAATGAATCATGGCTTCTACAATATAATATTGGTTTTAGAAAAAATAAACAATATATTTTATATCCTAAAATAAGAGGATTTCTAAATGTCACATCACGTTTCATTAATGTATATTCTTTTTCAAAACTTCTGAATGTCATTTGTTTCAAAGCCAATTTTTTCCCTAACTTTAAATGTAATTTATGGCTTTCCCATACCTAATTAGCTTAGAACTTGATTGCCTCCATTTAAAAGGAAGGAAACAAGCTATTAATTATAGGCTGAGACCCAAACTGATGGGAACATCAATACTTTTACTGCAATTTTCACAATAAATCCTAGACCATAAAGCCTTATCTACGTGTTTTGGAGGTGGGACAAGTTTCATATCCATTAACATGGAGACAACACATTGATTGCCTGCTATGGCATTATTAAAATGAACTGATGAGGCAGCTACAGGAAAAGGCTTGCATAAAGTGGATATTCTCCTAGATCAATCTATGCATCTTAAATTTTAGAAATGATCTATTTGTGCAGTTCATATTTCTGCTTTTACTATATTTTTAAAGCAAAGATCAAAAAAGAATCTGGACAGTGATACCTAACTCCTTTAGTCATTACTCTGGACATTGATTTCAACACTGTCAATAAATATTGACCTGTGGGCTCTAACTCTTGCATTGACAGTAAATCGAAGATGTAATGTCAATACAAACTTGCAATTCTTTTCTCCTTATTCCAATGAATAACATTGTTCTCGGGTGTAAATGGATAAAGGCTAGAAAAATGTTTACTCAAATATTTGTGCTAATTTTAAACAGATTTGTGTGTTTGCTGTATTCTTGTCCCTTTTGTGTTGTTTCCATGAAATTTCACACTATTGAAGGGGATCTCACTTGTGCACTCAAATACTTATGGAAAATAATTTAATATTCTCTTTCTGTGAATAGTGATCCAAGAAGCCTAATAATCAGTTAAGCTCATCTACTCAGCAAACAGAAACAAAAAGTGACCTTTGTGACCAATCACAACGCAGCACCACAGCTTGAACAGCAGGTTATAGGATAAAGAGTCATGATGTAGCAAATTTGCATTCATATGCAGCAAAAACCTAAATTGAGGGAGCCAGCCCAATGTGTCTCTCACCAAGTCCCCACATACATACCTATTAAAAGTGTGTTGACTTACCGTAAATGGAAGACTAAATAATACAGTGAATTGATAGGGTGACCATATTTCCCAAAGGGAAAATGGGATACCTCATGGGGCTAGCCCAAGCCCTTCCTCCATCCCCCTCCTGGAGCTGACCTGAGCTGCCCACCCCTATCCCCACCTGAGCTGCTTGTCCGAGCCCCTCTCCCCGTGTGAGACTGGGGCTGATGTCACTGCTCACCTAAGCTTTGCCTGCCCCTCACCAGAGCCCTGCCTCCCTCCCATGCTGGGATGACATTGTCACTTCCCTCCTCCCGCACGTTCCTCTGCACCCCACTATTTTGTCAAAAGTGGGCATTTGTCCCATTTGCTGTTGTCCCTGCCAAAACGGGATGTATGGTCACCTGTCATAAATATAAAGGGAAGGGTAAACCCCTTTAAAATCCCTCCTGGCCAGAGGAAAAATCCTCTCACCTGTAAAGGGTTAAGAAGCTAAAGGTAACCTCGCTGGCACCTGACCAAAATGACCAATGAGGAGACAAGATACTTTCAAAAGCTGGGAGGAGGGAGAAAAACAAAGGGTCTGTGTGTCTGTTGGTATGCTGCTTTTGCCGGGGATAGAACAGGAATGGAGTCTTAGAACTTTTAGTAAGTAATCTAAATTATATAATCTAAATCATAATCTTAGATTATGATTTCTTTAAATGGCTGACAAAAGAATTGTGCTGAATAGAATGACTATTTCGGTCTGTGTGTCTTTTTTGTAACTTAAGGTTTTGCCTAGAGGGATTCTCTATGTTTTGAATCAAATTACCCTGTAAGGTATCTACCATCCTGATTTTACAGGGGCGATTCCTTTACTTCTATCTACTTCTATTTCTATTAAAAGTCTTCTTGTAAGAAAACTGAATGCTTTTTCATTGTTCTCAGATCCAAGGGTTTGGGTCTGTGGTCACCGATGCAAACTGGTGAGGATTTTTACCAAACCTTTCCCAGGAAGTGGGGTGCAAGGGTTGGGAGGATTTTGGGGGGAAAGACATGTCCAAACTGCGTTTCCGAGTAAACCCAGTTAGAGTTTGGTGGTGGCAGTGGATATTCCAAGGACAAAGGATAAAATTAATTTGTACCTTGGGGAAGTTTTAACCTAAGCTGGTAAAAGTAAGCTTAGGAGGTTTTCATGCAGGTCCCCACATCTGTACCCTAGAGTTCAGAGTGGGGGAGGAACCTTGACATCACCCTATGAATCGATTAAAAACAGATAGGACCACGCCCACCCACTTCTGTGAAAATGAATCGCATGCTCAGGAAAACCATCCAAATCTCAGTCAATAGAACAGAAATGTACATGAAGTATAGGAGAGAAAGAAAGAGATTCAGGATGAGTACCTGGCATTGTACTGTTGCTGAAAAGTGTACCAGATGGTTTCTCTCTGTCTCTCTTGGCCTCCAACTCAAGCAATAATGTTGATGTAGTATGTGTTGTCAAGGAAAAGAATAAATTAAGCTCATTGGGGGCAAGGACTACAGTGCATAGCAAAGTATCTTGATTGTTTTTGAGGTTACTATTGCAATTTAAATAAATGTGCCTTATTCCTGAGTACTGTAGTTTGCTTTATTTATTCAGTTTAGATTCTATTCCCTTCCCCTTGCTATTGTTTCAGAGTCAAACTAATTTATGGTCCTGGTAGGTAGAAGAAACTTTTGTGTGTGTCATCAGTGGGGTGGGCTATGAATCATTATGTTAGCTGAAACCAGCTATGTAAGAAGCATTGCATCCTTAGTCTGTGTTTGTAACTGGTGATGAATTCTGTGGTATCAGCCAGACTAGTGTTCTCTGAATCATTGTCTGCTGACTCAACATTAACCTCCACTTCTTCAGTACTGCAGTTAAAGGACCTCTCCTTCCTCTCTCACACAGTGGTGTGCTTCATGCCATGTGACAGAGTAAAGTGTAAGGGCTTTGAGTGTTCTCTTTCTCAGGGTGCTTGTGCATGGTTTACAATCTTTAGTACATTCACCACACAGCAGCTTAAGCTCTTAATTTTCCAGAAGTATATTCCAAATCTAATAGTAAAAATACAGCACATGTAAACGGACCACACCAATGCATCTTAAGAAAAGTAGATTGTGGAAATATGTCATCAAACCTCTCTCAAACTATATTTCTCATCTGCCCAGGCAGCGTTCTCTACATCCATTGTATACAAGCCATTACTTTTGACAAGTCACAAACAGAAGTAAAGGAATACTGAGATCACTGAGAAATGATGAGCACAAGAATGCAGTTGTGATTCACAGCAAAAATTCAATGTTCAATGGCCCTCAACTCATACTTCTAGAGGGAGTTGTGGTTTAGAGTCATAACATGCTGGAGTATTGGGTAGTTACAGATTTCTCTTACACTGTCTGTGCTTCTATACTGCAAACACTATTTAAGTGTTTGTATTTTTAAAGTTACTACAGTACCTTCTGAAATATCCCAGCTTTGCTTAGAATAGAGCTGTGGTATTGCATATACGGCTGGATGGTAATAATTAGTAAACACCGACAGTCTAATGGCTACCACTTTACTTGTTTAGGCGAAACAAATGCATGGATTCTAGTATTAAATACAATGCATCCCTGTAAGGTTTTTTTTTTTGTTTTGTTTTTAAGAAAAACAAATAGAAACCTTACAACTCATAGATGTGACCTGGGTAAAGCTGGAATGCGCATCAACTAAAGAGTTATGAAACAAGAGAGGTAACAAAGTGTTAGAATAGAAGCTTTTTGTTCCTAGAGGCACTGTGATTCCTCGTTTTTCTGTCTCAGAGTTCAGGACTTTTAAACCCAAGACAGCATTTTGAGAAAGTAAGTAGAGGGAAACATGACAAAGAAAAAAGTGGTTTAAGGCTTTTTCACTCTAGTAATCAGGTTTTCAAGTGTTTTGAAAAGTTTCAGGGTGAAGGGCATGAGTTTAAGTTGTTTTGGGGCTGAATGGTTAGCAACTTAGGAAAAATAAAAACCAAGGGCAGTGGAGTATGAAATTAAAGGGAAAGAACTAAAACATTGCTGTGGAAATGAGAGGGAAGAGAAGAGCAAAATAAAAGAGAACCCCTTTTAATCAGAATATTAGGTACCAGAGATAAGTCAGGACGCGGGGGGCTTGGGAGGAGAAGGTGAGTGGGTCTTTCCCCACCATTTACTATGGATCTCCTGAAGTCAACAGGAGTGAAGAATTCTCACTGAGATTTAGAAGGGTTGTTGGACCCCCTCAGAAGGCATGCGATGCCTACTGGGGTCCCCCAAGTCTTTTGAGGCTCATCAGGGATAATCCTTGACCTCTCTCAAGCTGTAATAGGATTTTAGCATCCCATCTAGCCAGATCCGCATAATCTTAATTGTTGGGTGACAGAGTCAATTTGGGGCTGAAAAGACCACTAAAGATGAAGGGCTCCCAAGAGGTCACCTGAGAGTTATATGGTTGGCCACTGATTAGTGCCACCTAAGAACCAAAGAAGGAATTGGGAGAACCACAAAGAGCCTCCCAAAGTTAACTGGATTTTGTTCACCAGGAGCTTTCTAGGACTTGATCTTCCTAGGGTTTACAGAAAGAAGCAATAGCTTCCTAGAGTGCTACTGGCTGATCAGGACTCTGTTGAAATTCACCTATGGCACAGGGTAGAAATAGAATGTTGGATTTAAAGATTTTTCCTGTACAGAACAGTTTAAAAAATGTCTTGGCTTAACCTCTTTGAACTCCCATTAAATTGAAGTGGGGGGCAGAGTTATTCCAATGCTGAGCAGTTTGGGAAATCCTACCTTAAATCATTCTGGGGCAGAACATCCCCAAATACTAATGGAATAAGAGAGAGGGAGAGAGAAGTGGGAAATTTAGCCAAAATCCAACTGCCTCAAACTCTTGTAGTACTGAAATATTAACATTTTTGCATGTATCTTTGCCAATGAAGTAATGGATATAATTCCTTTGTATGTAGATAGATTTTAAAACATGAATAGTGAACGTTGGCTATTATGACGACATTGAGTACAGAAGAGATTTGGGGAGGTTGTTTTGTGTTTGATAGTTTGGTTTCTTAATTTTTAAAATTCTTTGTTTAGCTCAATCTAATAGTTACAGGGAAGATTTTTAAGTGTGTGGGGGGGAAAGGTAAAAAGGGGGGAAAGTCCAAAGTCAGTGTATGTGGTTACGATAATTTTACCAGGATGTGTTAACAGTAAATAAAAGGCTACGTGAAAACAAACAAAAAAGTGTAGGATTGGAAAAGCTTCATGATTCTCCTTTGCCTTTTTCTCCATTGTCCCATTATTATTACTATTTTTATTGTTGTTTGAAAAAAAGAAAAAAAAAGTTTTAAGGTGAAGGTAAGATTCCAGGTACATGTCAGTGGGAGAGTTCATATTACTTTTCTAGAACATATAGTTTAAAAAGCACATTAAATATCGAGGAAACTCAGAGTAAAGGAAGAATTTACAGGAAAATATGGAAATTCAGGGTTGAGGTAGCCAATCTACATTAACTCTGCCTCCATCACATTTTCCTCAGAAAGTCAGAAACTTATACAATCTTATCCTTCCAAAGCAAATAGTCTCACTTTATCAGTCACCACACAAATGTTAGTGCCTTCATGTTAAATGTACACAGGTTGTGCCTCTTCACAGCTTTCTTTATGGCCATATGAATGACAATTAATACATTTTACAAATTCTTAATTAGATAATTAGGATACTGATGGCCATCATTCCCTGCTGCCCATTATGGGCCCACTCTTGTTAGGTCCTAAAGACACTCAGCAATTCATAAGACATGTTCTGCATCACAAAGGGAACAGGCCCTAAGATTCCATGTGCCACTTAATTACACAGGTGTTAGATAAAGAGCTAGCATATCTTCATAAACAAACCTCAAATTCTTGGATCATAAAATTAGTGCACTTACATGAATTATATAGATGATATAGTATTATCATATGCTATGACTATTTCCATTCCACTAGTATCTCTGGAGGATGTTAAGCAGCAGCTAGTAAAGTCAGCCAGCAGGTCTGGATAACTTGCATCCAGTAGTTTTAAAAGAGCTGGCTAAGGAGCTTGCTGGACCACTAATGCTAATTTTCAAGACGTTTTGGAACACTGGGGAAGTTCCAGAAGACTGGAAGAAAGGTAACGTTGTGCCAATATTTAAAAAGGGTAAACTGGATGACCCAACAATTATAGGCCTGTCAGTCTGACATTGATCCTGAACAAGATAATAGCAGAACTGATAGATGATTGAATTAATAAAGAATTAAAGGAGGGTAATATAATTAATGCAAATTAACATGGGTTCATCACAAATAGAGGCAGTCAAATTAATGTGAAATCTGTTTTTGATGAGATTAGAATTTTTGGCTGATACAGATAATAGTGTTGACGTACTATGCTTAGATTTCTGTATGGCATTTGATTTGGTACTACACGAGATTTTGAATAAAACCCTATAATCTAAAATTAACATGGCACACATTAAATGGATTAAAAACCACCTAACTGATAGTTTGGTGTTTTGTTTTGTTTTTTTCCAGGGAGGGTAATTAATCATTGGAATTATTTACTAAGGATCGTGGCAGATTCTCCATCACTGGCAATTTTTAAATCAAGGTTGAATGTTTTTTTTCTTCTAAAAGATATACTCTAGAAATTAGTTTGAGGAAGTTCTATGGCCTGAATTATACAGGAAGTCAGACTATATGATCACAATGTTCCCTTCGGACCTTCGAATCTATGAAAAGAGCAAAAGTTCATGCGGTGACTAATTATCACATTCCATGTTAGAAACGTATATGAAACAAACTATAAAACCAATG
Source organism: Lepidochelys kempii (assembly GCF_965140285.1). Taxonomy (NCBI): domain Eukaryota; kingdom Metazoa; phylum Chordata; order Testudines; family Cheloniidae; genus Lepidochelys; species Lepidochelys kempii. The sequence continues at coordinate 60,350,376 of NC_136387.1, read as the reverse complement.
ATATGGAGTGCACATTTATAATACTCTACATGTGAAGGAAGACAGAAAGCTGGTATTTCTACAGGAGATAAGTTAAGGTAGTCTTACTTCTTCCATTGTGAACTGTCTTCCAAAGCTTGGATTCCTTGTAAGATTAATCTGATCTCTAGATTTCATAGGTTTCTATTTTTTTTGGTTAAATATGAAATACTTAGAATCCAGTCTTTGCCTATCTGTGCCTCAGTTTCCCCAGCTAGAATGATATCTCCTTTGTTAAGCACTGTGAAATCTGCTGATGAAAGAGCTAGATATTATACCACTGATGTCCACTGAAACCTTACCTTCATCTTAATGCTTTTTTTAATGTGACTATACAGAGAGTACTTCAGCGGCTAGGGCTCTTAATTTTTCATCTCTCACCAAGAATGAATTTGCTTTATTTTTTAAAAGAGAAAATGAAAAAAAGAAAAGATCTAGCATGCAGGATACTTTAACAGATCTCTCTAAGTCATACGCTTATTATCATTAGCGACTGATTTATTGAAAGATTGAATAAGGTGAAATTTAGCTGAATTGTAGAGATACAGTATTATATTACCATTGATAAATATATTCTAAGTAATCATTATGCTTTCAGCAAACTAAGTACAATATGACAGGTTTCAGAGTAACAGCCGTGTTAGTCTGTATTCGCAAAAAGAAAAGGAGTACTTGTGGCACCTTAGAGACTAACCAATTTATTTGAGCATGAGCTTTCGTGAGCTACAGCTCACTTCATCGGATGCATACCGTGGAAACTGCAGCAGACTTTATATATATACAGAGAATATGAAACAATACCTCCTCCCACCCCACTGTCCTGCTGGTAATAGCTTATCTAAAGTGATCATCAGGTGGGCCATTTCCAGCACAAATCCAGGTTTTCTCACCCTCCACCCCCCCACACAAATTCACTCTCCTGCTGGTGATAGCCCATCCAAAGTGACAACTCTTTGTGCAGGAAATAGCCAGACTTGATTATCATGCACATTGTGTAAAGAGTTGTCACTTTGGATGGGCTATCACCAGCAGGAGAGTGAATTTGTGTGGGGGGGTGGAGGGTGAGAAAACCTGGATTTGTGCTGGAAATGGCCCACCTGATGATCACTTTAGATAAGCTATTACCAGCAGGACAGTGGGGTGGGAGGAGGTATTGTTTCATATTCTCTGTATATATATAAAGTCTGCTGCAGTTTCCACGGTATGCATCCGATGAAGTGAGCTGTAGCTCACGAAAGCTCATGCTCAAATAAATTGGTTAGTCTCTAAGGTGCCACAAGTACTCCTTTTCTTTTTGTAAGTACAATATGGTTACTCATTTGAAGTGAAGTTTTAAGCCTTTGAATTCATTATTGACTTATTTGCAATATCAAGCAATAAAGAGTTGGTACATTTACTGGAATGATTTGAAAAATTAGGAATTAATAATACAATTAAATTCTCTTAAGCAAAAAATTAAATAAAACAATTGTCATTAACTGCAATCTACTTGTTGAAAAATGGTTACTTCAATTCCCATTAAACACAGCATTTTGTATGACCAATATTTTACATCTAACTAAATCTGAATTCAGCTCCAATTTTTGTGTGTGCCAATGATTCAGTGATTGATAGCTTGACACCAACTACGTGAGTGTACTGAGATAATCCTATAGCATCTCTCTGATGGCGGAACTCTGGCCTTTAGATTAGCAGTTCTTCAGTTCTAATCCTATCAATTTGCCCATCTACTTTTAAAGAGCATGCAGTGTTGAGCTATCCCTGAGTCCTAAGGGCAGTAAAGAACCTGATTAACACTGGTGATGGAATAAAGTAAACCAGAAAGAGGACAATCATAGGCCTCCAAATTAACCATTTTCTCAGCACATGCTCCTCGACCCCTTAAAAAGTAAGTTTTGGAAGCAGCCCTCTCAACTGGAAAAGCATTCTGCTGCCAGTGGTTAAAACTCCTTTAAAACAGGGCTGAGAAAAAGCTTTTAAGACAAAATATATTCAAGGGGGGAGGGATTGCCAATATCCTGGCAGAGCCTGTCACAAAATTGTGAGAAAGTAAAACAGAGGAAAGACAAATGGGATCAAGTGAGAAAGTGGAAGGGGTCATGGAGACATAAGGGAAGAGAAACATTCAAATAGAGGGAAGAGACACAGAGAACATGAGAAAGAGGGGGAAATGAGAAAGGTGAAGACAAATAATCTAATAATGCTTTCCCATTATAATCTGCATTAAACTGATACATGGCTGATATTTTCAACTTATACTGCATTTTTAAGATCATCAGATGATTCTTTTCTCTGTTTCTTTTTGCTGAATTTGTTTCCATATATATTCATATATCCATAAACCTAAGACGTTCAAATGGATTCAAAATTAAGCAAAACAAATTCTTCCAACATTAGATAATTGAAGATGGTTAAGTGCTTCAGTTATTCTAAAACGGTGTCACTCCGTTGGTTTAAAAAAAAAAGAGAAATAAATTGTTAATATTGATCATTGACCAACTGTAGAACCAACAGAAGCAAGAACATTCAAAACTCAAGATTTCCACCCATCCATCCTCATCACCCTTTGTTGTTTATAACTCTTTTGGGACCTATAGAAGCTGTGACTATGTTGAAACTTGAAATACTTAGACACAATAGACTATTTTAGAGGTCAGGTGGTCACTTGGTTTGATACTTTCTCACGTACCTAGGAGTGATTATCAGCTACTTGAAATTACTTTTCTCCCTACTGTCCCCCCAGATAAGAATTATAATCAGTGGGACAAACTGAGCCACTGCTTAGTTTTTACTCCATCTTTAATCAGGCAGAACTCCCACTGGCTGATGGTACATTTCTTGAGTAAGGCCTGAGTAACCAGTGAGCAGTGGCTTCAGGATTCAATATGTTGATTGGACAGAGAAGGAATCAGACATGTTTCTCTCTTTGTTACCTAACACAGTGAGATCAGCAGCATGAGAGCTTGTTAATACTTAATACTAAAGCAGCGGAGGAATAGCTCCCTCTTGTTGTAGTTTGCACCACATAGGAAATATTATTCACGGACTTATGGAGTAAATCACTTTAGAATAATATGTCTATAGAAGATGCCATGGTATATAAAACTTGCTTCCTTTTTCTATCTGTTATATGATGAATGGTGCCATTGCCAATAACATAAGATGGAACAATTGCTCAAGTTATGTTATTACCTTATTACTATAAGTGCACTCAGTTCACTGCAGTAGAATGACTCTTTCCCCCCACCCCCAAACTCCATTGTCATGTGGTATATTTTCCTGAACTTGGTACATTTGACACTGCCTAATACCAGCAAGACAGCAGGAGCTACGAACCAATCAAGTAACACAGAATTAGTCAGTTCCTTAATTCCACCCAGTACTACCGCAAAAGTTTCTTCTGAGAATGACTGGGTCTTAAATGGGAAGAGCAGTACCTGTGTTATCACTATCATTCAGTGCATCTGCCCATCAACTCTAATCCCAATTAGAAGATGGTTGTCACATTTTGGAAACTATCTGTTTTTTATAATGATTCAAATAATCTGGGGAAGGGAAAAAATCTAACAGCAGATAAGTAGCTCACTTAAAGAAATATGAGAAAGTAAGAAGGAAACTTACGTCTTCAGTAAGAATTTGAAGGTTCGGCTGATTGCAGCTCCCAGTGGTTGCAGTTCGCTGATCCAAGCCAATGGGGGCTGCGGGAAGCGGCACGGGCCGAGGGATGTGCTGGCCACCGCTTCCTGCAGCCCTCATTAGCCTGGAGCAGCGAACTGTGACCAGTGGGAGCTGCGATCGGCCGAACCTGTGGACTCTGCAGGTAAACAAACCATCCCGGTCCACCAGCGGCTTTCCCTCATGGGCCGCGTGCCAAAGGTTGCCAATCCCTGCAGTAGAACTTCAGAGTTACGGACATCATGGGAATGGAGGTTGTTTGTAATTCTGAAATGTTTGTAACTCTGAACAAACTGTTATGGGATGCTCCTCAGGGCGGACTGCTCAGAGCAGGTGCTCACAGATCTACATTGGCTGCCCAATGTGTGTGTGGGGGGGGGTGGGCGGGGGCGGGACAGTAAGCTGGTTCTGGCCCCCTGGCTGAAAGGGTGATGAGTGAGGCACCCTGGGGCACTGCAGTGTCCGTGGGTGCACGGTGCAGGCTGTGGTCCTTTAAAACTGAGCTGCTCCTCCAGAATGCAGCCTGCAGGCAGGAACTTGGGCTCTGGATCCAGCAGCTTACACTCCAGGCCAGGTTTCAGTAGCTGCTTGCAAAGTTTCTTTCCTGGGCTCTGAGCCTGCAAGCTTATCCCCCTCCCACCCAGTAGGGAGGGAGACAGGAAAAGAGCATTCATCACCTCCTACTGTAAGTGGAAAAGGAGTACTTGTGGCACCTTAGAGACTAACCAATTTATTTGAGCATGAGCTTTCGTGAGCTACAGCTCACTTCATCGGATGCATGCCGTGGAAACTGCAGCAGACTTTATTTATACACAGAGAATATGAAAAAATACCTCCTCCCACCCCACTTTTCTGCTGGTAATAGCTTATCTAAAGTGATCATCAGGTGGGCCATTTCCAGCACAAATCCAGGTTTTCTCACCCTCCGCCCCCCCACACAAATTCACTCTCCTGCTGGCGGAGGGTGAGAAAACCTGGATTTGTGCTGGAAATGGCCCACCTGATGATCACTTTAGATAAGCTATTAGCAGCAGGACAGTGGGGTGGGAGGAGGTATTTTTTCATATTCTCTGTGTATAAATAAAGTCTGCTGCAGTTTCCACGGCATGCATCCGATGAAGTGAGCTGTAGCTCACGAAAGCTCATGCTCAAATAAATTGGTTAGTCTCTAAGGTGCCACAAGTACTCCTTTTCTTTTTGCGAATACAGACTAACACGGCTGTTACTCTGAATACTGTAAGTGGATGCCCCACGCTGAGCAAGTAGGGGGTGGGGATGGGAACAGGCAGCCCAGATGTGCCTACCTTTAGGATGCATTACAGGCACAGTACAGTATTTGCTTTTGTCTCTGCTGCTGCCTGATTGGTTACTTCTGGTTCCCTCTGGTGTCTGGTTGACCGGTCAGTCCATAACTCTGGTGTATGAGGTTCTACTGTATGTTAAAGGCTGTTACAAAGAACACAGTCAGAAATTGTTCTCTATGTCCATTGAAGGAAGGACAGGCAGTAATTAGCTTAATCTGCAGCAAGGGAGATCTAGGTTAGCAACTAGGAAAAACTTTCTAACTCAGTGGTCACCCACCTGTAGATAGTGATTGACTGGTCGATCCTGGAGACTCTTCCAGTTGATCGTCATCTCCAGCTGCTAAAAGTCCAAAGGTGTAGCAGGGGCTGCCACTAAGGCCCCACACCACTCCCGGAAGCAGCCAACATGTTCCTGTGATCTTGTGCGTAAAAAGGTTGGAGACCACTGTTCTAACTAATAGGACAGTTAAGCACTAGACTAGGCTTCCAGAAGAAGTTGTGGAATCCCTGTCACCGAAGTTTTTAAGGACCGGTTGGACAGACACCTGTCAGGGATCATCTACGTGTACTTGGCCCTGCCTCATATTAGGAGGCTGGGGTATATCTACATTGGTATAGCTATACCTCTTACCTATTACTTTCATTTACAATATGAACACAAGTCCTGTTTATCTGTAACAAAGACAGGTGTACACAAAGGTGATTCCATTCATTTCAATAGGACTACTTTCATGGAGCAAACTACTCTAGTGGGAGATTTGATCCAGGGTTGAAGGTCAAAGTGATGAGTTGAAGTTAAGAAGGTCAGACAGGACATCAGTATAGAAGCTGATGTAATTGAAAATGAGGATGTGGGGGAGGAAGATCGAGGAAAATGGGGCATAATTTCATTTCGAATATAGTTTAACAAAACTTTACTTTGAGTATTATTCTTACATGAGAGAGTAGCAAATATTCCCAGAGATCACAGAATAAACTGGCACCCACTTTGCCTTCAGAAGAAGTTAGAGGATATAGGTATAGAGGTTGCTTTAATTTGGCTCATATCTTAGTACAGGTGACAACATAGCTTGTTATGAATGTGGAGTGAAATGAAATTGGTCTCCAGTGCATCTACTACTAAACAATGATGCCACTGAACTTCCCAAAACAAATTCATTTGCTTCGCAGAGAGCACACAGCTGCTTGCTGCAGCCCCTGAGGAGCTGCACTTCCAAAGCAAACCATATTACCAAACTACCATACCTTGTGTTGCCATTAAAATGAATACATACTTAGCTTCTTTTAAAACTAATTGAAAATAAAAAGCAGCAGCTGTTCCAGCACACAGCTCACTGCCATCTGTTTGTGGCAGCATCCCCAACAATAGCATGTACAGGATTACCAAGCACTACTGCAGCTGAGATGTGCAATGTTTAGGACGAAGGACAGAATTCGCGGATAAGGTTTCAAGTGTTAATGAGTGTATTACCAGTGAATGAATTCACTCAAGCAAGCAGTTGCCTCTCCCTGTTCTACCATTGGTTAGTGTTATTGCTGACTAGATGGCTTTTCCCTGGTCCCATTCTTTCAGTCAAATTCTGCACTCAGTTAAACTCCTGCAGCCACCTGGAAGAACTTGACCCTTTGACACGGTCTTTCTCTTGGAACAAATCTTCATTTTTTTTTTAATTTTAAAACAGCAAGACTGTATTTTAGTAAGACAGATAGTGAATGCTGTGCCACTCAGTGTATCTTCTCTGGAGTCTCCATTCAGGGCATCACTCAAAACTTCTTTATTGTCTGCTTTACTGTTTGATTTAGTTCTCTGCCTCCAGAGACTGATGTACTTATTTTTAGTGAGTTCATTGGTTTTGTTTGCAATCTGTTTGTTTTCTTGTATTTATAAGGGCAGATACAGACCTTTGGACATAGGCACCTATATATAAAATGTATATTATAATTATCAAAGGATGACTGCCTATGCTAAAAAGACTCTTAAAACATTAGAGAACTTCAGATAAAATGCCCTTGCAAGTGTGCACAGGAGGACTGAGGGGAGGATACAAAGAGCCTGCAGAAGAGAAGAATGAGGGGGGATTTGAAAGCTGCTTTCAACTACCTGAAAGGGGGTTCCAAAGAGGATGGATCTAGACTGTTCTCAGTGGTAGCAGATGACAGAACAAGGAGTAATGGTCTCAAGTTGCAGTGGGGGAAGTTTAGGTTGGATATTAGGAAAAACTTTTTCACTAGGAGGGTGGTGAAGCACTGGAATGGGTTATCTAGGGAGGTGGTGAAATCTCCTTCCTTTGAGGTCTTTAAGGTCAGGCTTGACAAAGCCCTGGCTGGGATGATTTAGTTGGGGATTAGTCCTGCTTTGAGCAGGGGGTTGGACGAGATGACCTCCTGAGGTCCCTTCCAACCCTGATATTCTATGATTCTATGAAACTAGGCAAACCATGCAAAGATCAGGAACAACTGCAGGCCCTGCACTCATAGGAGCAAATCTACCTCAAAGATCTGGCCTGACTAGTATTAGTTATCTTATGAATTGCCAACCTGCAGTTGGAAATTTCTGTGGTAGGAACTTTATCTGTAGTTGAAAAAGTTATGCCACACATACAGGTTTTTCTTCTGCTCTGCACTCATCCCAGGATACACACTCCCAAATACATGTACCTTCTGCCATGCAGTGCAGTGTTTCTGTCTGGTCCCAGAGAGGGAGCACTATGCAGCAGAAGCATCACTACCCTTGGTGAATACTGGGTCCTTTCTTATCCCTTCTTGTGCCCCTTTGCTGCTATCGTAGCATTTAAGGGAGAGAGCATGGAGGCATATTCTGGAATAGCCTTCCAAGGGGAGCAATGGAGGCAAAAGACATATCTGGCTTCAAGACTAAGCTTGATAAGTTTATGGAGGGGATGGTATGATGGGATAGCCTAATTTTGGCAATTAATTGATCTTTGACTGAATTAATTGATCTTAGTGGTAAATATGCCCTATCACCTGTGATAGGACACTAGATAGGGTAGGATCTGAGTTACTACAGAGAATTCTTTCCTGGGGGTCTAGCTGGTGAGTCTTGCCCACATGCTCAGGGTTTAGGTGATCGCCATATTTGGGGTCAGGAAGGAATTTTCCTCCAGGGCAGATTGGTAGAGGTCCTAGAGGTTTTCGCCTTCCTCTGCAGCGTGGGGCACAAATCACTTGCTGGAGGATTCTCTGCACCTTGAAGTCTTTAAACCATGAGTGGAGGACTTCAATAGCTCAGACATAAGTCAAGGGACTGTTACAGGAGTGGCTGGGTGAGATTCTGCGGCCTGTGTTGTGCATGAGGTCAGACTAGATGATCATAATGGTCCCTTCTGACCTTAAAGTCTATGAGTCACTTGACTATAGTCAGGTTTTTTATGGCTTTCATTGGGATAGCATTTTCTCTTTCTCCAGCAAGCCAATCACAACACTTTAAATCACAAATCTTGAATTTGTATTTTTTTAAAATAATCTATAAACACAAAGAAATTACATTAAAATTCTGATACAGAATAGCAAAGAAAATGCACAGCATCCCAGTAAATAGAAAACAATCTTCCTATTTTTGTTCCAATATTTAGACACAATAGGCATGATCCTAAACAACATCCTGAATGTGCTCCTTTACGCTTAGATATTAAAAAAAACAAGTAGTACATTTCTGGCTTAACTATGAAGTTCCTCACTTTTGCTGCTTTGTGACAGACAATTAACTTTTTAATGCATTTTCACAATGTGAGCTGATATAATGGATCTGTCTAGGAGTCAAGGAATGCTAAAATGAATTCCTTTATTCTGAGAATACAATGAACAGACAAAGATATGAATGCAAGATGTGAAGGATACATTTGCTATCAGCAATAGTGCTAACTACCAGTATTATCTGATAGTATCATACAATAGCTGCTTCTTTTTCACCATGTGACTAAAACCAAGAACATATTACTAACTCTTCTGGTGAAAATCTGAAAGGTCAAGAAGAAAACTGACATCTTGTGAACATTTCAGCTATAGTCAGTCATTCACTGCTGCATTGCAAATGTGAACTCGTTAAGAAGTTCTCATTAACAGCATATATTTTATGGCCTTAGGAAAAAAACCAAGCTTCTTTATCTCAAATCATATTCTCAGCTGATGTGCCGTATTATTAAATCTACAGTAGTTATTTTAATGATGCACTGAACTATACTGTTGATTACTCTCATTTAAGGATACGGTATCTATAAATTATACACCTGATTATGCAAAACCTATATTTTACATGTATTATTTATATCCACTACCCTTTACTATCATTCTATCTAAAACTGAGCATATGAAGCACCAGGGGTTTCAATCCCATCTTTTTGTCTACAACAAAGGGCCGGGGGAGAGATGGGGACACCAGAAGTGCTGCCAAGAACATTGTAGGGAAGAAATGCTAGCAGTGCACAAACTGACTGGAAAACCAAACTAGCAATAAGTAGGCAGGTGTCTTAAGGGAAAACTTGCTAATTTTGAAACCAGTGTGTTTACCTGAAGTCTCAGCATAAATACCTTACTTACTTATGGCTAAAATAAAACAAATACAACAACAACAGCGAATCATGTTTAATCATGCAGAATATATTCGATGCAAGGGAACTAATCTAACTTTATATGAAAATAGCGCTATTTATCTGACTAACCCAAGAGAAAATGTGAGAAGAACGTTGATTTTGTTATATATACACCTTTTTCAAACATAGCCTCTTATGATAGCAATAGAATGTGATCATGCACATTTGTGTCTCCATATCATTGCACATGCTGCAAATCATCAATTGTGCACTGGAAGCCTTGTTACAAATCCCGAGTTTATCTGGACATAATGGCTTGATAGTGTAAATTCTTAGAAGTACTAATGAACCAAAGATGTAGATTTGGGATCTTATTTTTTTGTGGGAAAAGCAAGGCTGCCTATCTGAAGGAAAAGATTTTAGAGAATTTGGATCAATTACATAAAGAGTGGGGGAACCTGGAAAATCTGGAAAGGCCAATTGAAAGGAAAGAAAGTAATTTTGAGGGGATTTAATCTTTCGGGCAGATTCTACCCTGTACTCCGGTGGTACGCAGGGGAGAGAAAAGTCTTCTTTTGAGGATTTCTCAGGCCATAGGATAGTCCTCACTTGACAGGGGACTGGTATGGCTGAGGACATATAAGAACTATGCTGGGGTGTTGCTAAAGTGTGCTGAACTCTGACTAACCTTAGAGGGTGGATGGTTCCTGGGAGATCATTACAAACTGGCCTAGATTAGAGCAGTCCCCAGGCACAGAACTATGCACACAATCAGGGAGTTGTAATGGGCTCCCTGACACATCCCCTTTCTGTTGCAGAGAGAGGGAGCTAGTGAAATCCTGGCCCTTATTTCTACATGTATGGGTTTTATGGCTAACAGTTTCAAATCCCCTAAGGGATTCTGATTTCCTAATTCCCATTAACAGCATCCAAATCCTCAAAGTAGCTTTAAATATAGCGTCCCATATAAAATAGTTTACTATATTAAGAGGCCTGGTTTTCAGGTTTACTGAAATCTAGCTTGCCTTTTCATTTGCAATTTTATGTATGGAATTTTTTGCATGCAGTGTTCTGCTCACTGGGAATAGCTTGCACGATCAGGGCCTATGCAACATTAGATTGTGACAGGAGACTGATCACAAAACAGAAAGCAGGGCATTGACAATCTGGTCCTAAATATTTAGCAGCAACATAATGTCTTTTAGTTTTAGTGGTTTGTACTATTATTTATATTTGCAGAGCCCATGTGCTCTGTCTCCACATTTTTTAAAGCAGAAATATTTGAAATGGAAATGAAAGTGGATTTTCATTAAAATCTTGCGGGAAACATCATGGGAACTAAGAAATGATATTACAATAAAGAGGAGTTATCTTTGGAGAAAAGGAATTTTCTTTCTGATTGCTTAAACACAAATGATGTATTTTTTTAAACACAGTTGTAAGTTGCCAAAGTAACCTTGCTTATAAGAAATGAAGGTCTGTCCATGGAATGAGCAGTCACAGCATATTACTATTTGTAACTGCTGAACTCTGCAGAAGAGCCAAGAAAGCTTCAAACCATGCCAGCTTCAGAGGAGAAGGTCTAGAGAAGAGTCAATTTTCTAGATTGGTGCTGAGAGGAATATTATCATTGTTGTGGGCTCTTAAACATCTCTGAGATTTCCTAAGGCTTGGGACATACAGTAAGTCTACATAGGGAATTTGAACATTGCTAGTCAGCATGGATGGGATTTTCCAAAAGAAATTAGGCATTGACATAACTCTGTTCCTGCTCAAGTCAGTGGTAACATTCCCAGTCAGTGGGAGTAGAGTTTAAGCCAATGCTGACCAGTTATGTAAATCCCATCTCATTTTTACAAGTGAGGCAGCATATAGACTGAATAGAATTATGGCTAATATAGCTGGTGCTGATGCTAAGGGGATATTTCGAAAGAAGCAAAAATATGGATGAGGAGGATGTGGAGAACTGGGACATATCTGTGTTGTTTTTATGAATATTGTGCATGCCTGTGTGTGTTTATGATGGATTACTTGTTATGAAGTTAGATCAAATGGGGCCTCTTGAGGGAACAGAGCATGGAAGGCAACCGTGTCCTACATAAGGTACAGCCCAACAAAAATATCAGGCACAATAGCCAGGTTTTGCCAAGACTAAGAACCTGCCGATCAAAAGACACCGATCAGTTAAAATGTATGCTCTGGAGAGAGGGAGTGAGGAAGCTCTAGCAGCTGTAGCAGACTGACATAAATTGATGGATTGTCAGAGTCTGCAGCAAGCAGGCTTTAATTTGGTCCAAAAGACTGGGGGACACCAAGGCTAACCCGTGTCTGTCTACGGACTTGAGGGGAATGCCAAATATAGGTAAGGTAGTATGAGTATAGGTCTGTGTTCAATTAGTTTTGGGTTTTTTTGAGTGCTGTGTGCCTTTTCGCAAATAAATCTCGAAGAAACTGCTTCTATGTTAAACTTCTAACAAGATATACGTAATCACAGACAAATACACTTAGCAACTATTCTTTGATTCTTATCAACACAAAGTGAATGAGTTGGGGATTGCTAATTAACATTTCTTTGATACCCATATATCATGGATTATTTTGATAATTTTGATAACTGTAATTTTGATTACAATTGCAATGCCTCTTTTTAAATTGTTCTGGGTCATACACAGGTTATCTTGTTTGCCAACACCACAGCTTCCAAGGGAGGTTGTGGAATCCCCATCATTGGAGGTTTAAGACAGATTGGACAAACACTTGTCATGAATGGTCTAGATTTACTTGGTCCTGTCTCAGCACAGGGGGGCTGGACTTCATCACCTCACAAGGGCCTTCCAGCCCTAACATTTCTATGATTCTATGTCACTACACAGGAGAAGCGGAAGCACCCTAAAAGTGGGAGGGCACAGGTGCCTGAACCATGGCCCTGCCCCTGGGCTTCTCCACCCCTGAGGCCCTGCCCTAACACTGCCCCTTCTCCCTAAGGCCCCACCTTTGTGCCGCCGATCCTACCGAGTCCCCGCCCTCACACTGCCCCTTCCCCCAAAACCCCACTCCTGAGCCATCTCTTCCCTCAAGGACCTACCCCCTGCTCACCTCTCTCTGTCCTCTCCCCCCTTGCTTGCCCTTACTGCCAGTAAAAAGTGGGAGGGCCATGGCCCCCGCCTCCCGCCCTGTTCCAGAACCGCTGGCACTGCATACTCTTATCGTCCACAAGCTCAGTGGATTATCCCCAGGAAAAAAATCTGGTAGGTGTCAAGCCCATTGCCTGTTAGGTATTATGGTTAGTTGGAGCTGTATAAGCTGGAGATTCAGTTAGAGAATGATTGGATCACAGGTCTCACCTCAAAGAGAAGTGGAGGTACAGTCCTGTCACTTGAAAGGGGTACACTTGGAGGTCTAGACAAAGGTCTCAGAAGGAGCAGCTTACTCAAGGACCATGACAGAAAGCATTAAAAAACAATGTGACTAACCTACAATGGCTCATAGAATCATAGAATATGAGGGTTGGAAGGGACCTCAGGAGGTCATCTAGTCCAACCCCCTGCTCAAAGCAGGACCAATTCCCAACTAAATCATCCCAGCCAAGGCTTTGTCAAGTCTGACCTTAAAAACCTCTAAGGAAGGAGATTCCACCACCTCCCTAGGTAACCCATTCCAGTGCTTCACCACCCTCCTACTGAAAAAGATTTTCCTAACATCCAACCTAAACCTCCCCCACTGCAACTTGAGACCATTACTCCTTGTCCTGTCATCTGGTACCACTGAGCCGTCTCACCTCATGAGACAGGTGAAGATGCCAGCACTGTCATACAGTTTATAAAAGGTTCCTTGAAGGAGATAAAACACCCTTTCCACACATTTCAGAGTAGCAGCCGTGTTAGTTTGTATCCGCAAAAAGAAAAGGAGCACTTGTGGCACCTTAGAGACTAACACATTTATTTGAGCATAAGCTTTCGTGAGCTACAGCTCAACTTTTAACCAAGATTGTACACAATTAGTGGCATGTTTGGCTCTAAACGGGATATATGTCCACATACCTCCTGGTTAAAACTTGATTAGTATCTAGGGCAGCAAATACTATAAAATGGATTGAATTACCCACCTTATTTCTTGAGATGAGTTCCTTAAGAGCCTCTGTTAAAAGTTCCGGTGCAAAGTACGTGTACTCTCTCTTTAAAAAAAAACATTACTAAGCCTAAGGAGCTCAGAGGGAACAATCTTGATATCTCTGAAATATGATCAAAGTCCAAAGTATTAATTAATGTGCTTACCCAAAATGTGAGAACTGAAATTTGACCCATTCTAACCTCTTTTGCACATCCAAAAAGGAAACAAAGTTATCATTTTCAAAGAACTTTTCAGCCTATAATATGTGCTTCTCAGTTCAGTTCTGCCAGTTTAGTTTTATAGGCGTATTGTTCCATACATAAGCTTTTTATTAAACCCAAGCACTTAAACCAATTGTTAAATGTAAGTTATTCTACAATCGCCAAACGTATCAAATTTTGGCATTGCTGATGATTAATGTTCTTTACTGAAAATAAACTTACATAATTGGGCCACATTCAATAATGTATCTCGCAGTTTCAGGACAAGATGAGCTATTTGGAGGAAATATGGACTCATTCTATTATCTATTCTGGCAGAGCCAGGTATACAGCTCGAAGTGTAAAATAATTTTGTTTGCTCTTTTACTATTTTCAAAGGACAGAAGAATATGTTAATATTTCATATTATATATGTGTGTGTGTCTATACTAGGGCTGTTGATCAATCACAGTTAACTCATGTGATTAACTCAAAAAATTAATCACGATTATAAAAATTAATCGTGATTAATCACACTGTTAAACAACAGAATACCAAACGGAATTTATTAAATATTGTGGATGTTTTTCTACATTTTCAAATATATTGATTTCAATTACAATACAGAATACAAAATGTACAGTACTCACTTTATATTATTTTTTAAAATGATAAAAAAGAAATAGTATTTTTCAATGAATCTCATACAAGTACAGTAGTGCAATCTCTTTATCATGAAAGTGCAACTTATAAAAGTAGTTTTTTGGCTTACATAACTGCACTCAAAAACAAAACAATGTAAAACTTTAGAGCCTACAAGTCCATTCAGTCCTACTTCTTGTTCAGCCAATTGCTAAGAGAAACAAGTTTGTTTATATTTACAGGAGATAATGCTGTCCACTTCTCAGTTACATTACCTGAAGCGAGAACAGATGTTTGCATGGCACTGTTGTAGCTGGTGTTGCAAGATATTTATGTGCCAGATGCGCTAAAGATTCATATGCCTCTTCATGCTTCAGCCTAGGGTGACCTGATTTTATAGGGACAGTCCTGATATTTGGGGCTTTTTCTTATAATAGTTGCCAATTGCCCCCGTCCCGATTTTTCACACTTACTATCTGGTCACCCTACTTCAGCCATCGCTCCAGAGGACATGCTTCTATATTGATGATGCTCATTAAAAAAATAATACATTAATTAAATTTGTGACTGAACGCCTTGGGGGAGAATTGTATGTCTCCTGCTTTGTTTTACCCGAATTCTGCCATATATTTCATGTTATAGCAGTCTCGGATGATGACCCAGCACATGCTTGTTTCAAGCACATTTTCACTGCAAATTTGACAAAATGCAAAGAAGGTACCAGTGTGAAATTTCTAAAGATAGCTACAGCACTTGACCCAAGATTTAAGAATCTGAAGTGCCTTCCAAAATCTGAGAAAGATGAGGTGTGGAGCATGCTTTCAGAAGTCTTTAAAGAGCAACACTTTGATACGGAAACTACAGAACCCAAATCACCAAAAAAGAAAATCAACCTTCTGTTGGTGGCCTCTGACTCAGATGATGAAAATGAACATGCATCGGTCCGCACTGCTTTGGATCGTTATTGAGCAGAACCCATCATCAGCATGGACAAATGTAGTAGGTGAATTGAAAAATACTATTTCTTTGTTTTTTACAGAGCAAATATCTGTAATCAAAAATAAATATAAAGTGAGCACTGTACGCTTGGTATTCCGTGTTGTAATTGAAATCAATATATATGAAAAAGTAGAAAACATCCAAAATAAATAAATGGTACTCTATTATTGTTTAACAGCACGATTAATCATGATTTTTTTTAATTGAGCGATTAATCGCGTAATTAATTTTTTAAATTGCACAGTTAATCACAATTATTTTTTCTAATTACTTGACAGCCCTAATATATATGAGGTTTTTTCTAGAATTTGAACAGTTTCTGATCTAAAATACAAGGCAAGTATCTTGAATAATTAGCTAAAAAAGTAATAACATTTCCCAAATTAACCATGAAGTTCACAAAACAGTAACAAAAGTGAAAGGAGAAGGAATCTGTGACATTTGATTATACTGGGTAAAGAATCATAACATGGGTGAACTTTAGTTTTACTGCAAACTTTCTGAAGGTAAGCCCCAAAAAATTCTTGCATGGATTTGACTACTGTGACTTGATATTTTATGATATGACAAGCAGGTCATCCACGATTCAGCAGAAAAGAGAAAGTGGCTTAAATGCATCCTGGGTGTTTTTCCAGTGAAATGGATTTCCACCAGGGATTAATTTGGCCCAGCATAATCTAGCAGTTGCCGAAGCGAAGAAGAAAATGTTTAGCTTTTCTTCAGTTTTCACAAGGGTTACATAATTGCGGTGATTAACCTATCTGAAAGGAAAAAGCTTTGTGTGGCCCATGACAGTTTAACAGTTGCTTCACATCATAGTCACGGACAGGGGCACAGAGAACTTCTAAGTGACTAAAAAGAAAATGTCATATTATCCTGCAAAATAATCCTTTATGGAGGGCAGTCTATCCCCTCCTACTGGGAAATGATAGACAAAAGAACTGTTAATCACTGTCACCCAATAATAGCCTTTCAACATCCCACCCACCTTCGCTTTCCAGGTACGTATGAAAAAGGCCATCAACTACTGCAGAACCTAAGCTTTCATGACAAAAATAAAATAAAAGTTTCTATCCAATATAATTGTGGAGAAAACCTTAAAAACATGAACCAACTTGTGAGAGTAGTTGGTTGTATTACACACTCTGGTCTATACGGGAAGCATCACTCATTCTGCTTCAGTCCAGCAGAAACTGCTGCGATTCCCCATCCCGCAGCGAATCCTGGAGTCTTTACACTCCTCATCCTGAACCAACATGGGAGGAGGAATGAAAAATCTACAGTACCTCTTGGATTCATCTCCTCTTCCTGGGTGAAACCTCCTTACTGTCTGAGGCCATGCCGGAGAATTCCTGCTCTGCCCCCTTCAGCCTCCTTCTCCCCATGGCCAGACGAGCCTTCCAATCTTTTCCTTCTGTGGAGATCTAGTATTTCCTTTTCAGAGCTAAGGAAAGGAACAGAAAACAGTATGTTTCTTACCTCCCAAAGATCCCTGCAGCTCTCTTAAGCAATGAACAAGAGTAGAGCAGACCCCTAATGACTTCAGGTTGGCATGTCACCTACAAACAAGGGCCAGATCAATTTATTTCTTCACAACAAGAGCCTACATGACCAAAAGAAAACATACCAGGACTGAGATTGTTGACAGGACTGGAAAAGCAGTGAACCTACTTCCCTTGCTTCTTCCCAGCAGCTGCTCCTTCCCCCTAAGAGCACCCTCATTTTACTTTCTTATTTCAGGCATCCATGGGGAGTATGAAGAGCTGGGGCTTCTTGGGGGAACCCATTCATGCTTTGCTTTGGATTCAGGAGGGTACAGCAGTTCATTGGGTAAGGAAGCATCTTGGGAACAGCAGTAGGAAGTTCTCCTTGGAAGTCTTAGATTGTTAAGCTCAAAACTCTAAAGAAACCTCCAGGGGTTAGTTCATTTCCAGCACCTGCAACTAAACTGCAGAGTTAATTTCACTAGATCTGAAGGGTTCACACAGACTAACAAACTCAGTGATATCTGTAATTTGGAAATATGGGTTATCCTTTTTATTGTATGTATTTTTTCTTGTCATTTAGACTCAAATCCAAATTCGTTTCCATTATCCACAGAAAACAGACTCATTTTCGTCTATCACTTAAAAAAAAAGGCTGCTTCAGAAAATCTGTTTATTAAATAATTATAATGTTGAAGATACCCTTACTAATAAACAATTATACTTTGAGTTCAGAAACCAATTAAGACTAAGTTTTTATAAAGTATAACCAAGTACCTGTATAAAAGAGAACCATATATCTGTATTTATGTAAATAGCTAATAGATAAGTATTCGTAGATGGTGCTCAAGGATATGCAGCATAGTTCCTTGGTTTTGTAGGACCAATTCAAACTTGTTATTGCCTTCTTCTTTGACACTCTTTACATGAACTCTTAGCAGTAGCCACAACTTTGTCAAAACAACAAGACAGTATAAAAAAAAGTGGACTGTCTTTTTGTTCTTTGCTTATATACTGCTTAGCATGATGGGGTCCTGGTGCAGAACTGGTGCTCCTAGGCAGTATGATAATATAGTTAATTAATTAACGACAACCAACAACATACTCTGACACTGATTTGAAACTGGGAAGCAACAGCACAACAATTGAACTACTATCGTCCAGCTATACCAAAAAAGGACAGAAGACATTGTGGGTTTAATTAGGCTGCAACTTTATTATTAGATGTCTGGGACTACCTGGCAGATAAAAGTGTACAGTGCAGGTAACCCCCATGTTCATTCCATAATTAGCTGGGGGGCTTCTGCCAGCTCCCCCTCTTTTTCCACCCAGATCCCCACAGCCAATCCATTGCTGGGACCTTATTATCCATCATCACCCTCCCAGAAGGGTTAAGGTGGGGTGTAAGAAAAGGGGGTTGGCTCCCTGCTGTACCAATCATAGGAGTCGCCACACACCCTTGTTCTGTTCCTCTAATGAACACCTCCTTTTTAAGTCCTTTTCCAAACCATTGTATACCTTCCCTACGGAGTACCTGCACTGGACATCTGCCACATTCTTACATAATAAGTTGTGACATATAGCCTACCACCCTTCTTGCTGTGCATGAACAAAGCTGTTCCTGAGCCCACTGTGGAGAAGGCGAAAAAAACCCAACTTCACTTAGGCCAATCTGGTAGTAAGGCAAAAATTCCTTCCTAGCCCCCCTAAAAAGGGGAGGCTAGTGCAATGCCCACAGCAGTTCTTGACCAACCTGGTATTTCATCACCTAAAGAGGAGAGGGGGGTGCTGCCTCAGCCTGTTCCATATAAAAGGGGGCTTCTCACACAGGGCTGCCCCTTTTAAAACCCTTCTGCCCATCCACTTCCCAGGGGATGAGTCAGCATCACCATGCTAGCCCCTTGTCCCCTTCTGCAGCAGTTTTCCTCTCTTCCCCTCCAACCCAGCCATAAAGCATTGTTGCCTTCATTTGGCCAGTCAGACATATTTGTCTCCACTTAAAGGTATGGTGCAGTCATTGGTCCCTCCCATTTCAGAACTCACTGGAGCTGGTTGGAAATTTTCTGACAAAATGTTTTTCCCCTGAAAAAATTTGTCAAAAGCAAAAACATTTCACGAAAAAATGAAAATTTTGATGAAAATGTGTTTAAAAAAAAAAACCCTGAAAAACCCATTTTGATAAGGTTGAAACCCTTTTCAGAACTGATTGTTTCAGGTTTTCATTTCAAAACAACTTTGTTTCAATTTTTAAAAAATATATATTACTTCATCAACCCAAGATGAAGGAGTTCTCTTCAGAATTTTATTTCATGGGAAGTTTCCAATATTTTTGGTATTGTTCCATTTCAGTATGGGAAAATTTTCAAAATCACAGATACTCCCATGAAAACTCTGCTTCCTTCCCAGCTCTAATATTTGTGTAACACTAAGCACCCTAACTGTCTATAGATTTTAAAGGACCTACTTAATGTGACGGTCACAATGGGTCTTCATAATTCCAAGACCAAGTCAAGTCTACAGTGCTTAATAAGCTACTATGCCAAGACAATGACCAAATATTGCACTGAAATTCAAGATGTTCCCATGGGTCCAACCTTCACTGGTACGGTAGAGTGGATGGATACCTGATAAATGAGAAAGGGCATCTTTCTATCTTTCTTCTAGCAACCCTTTCCCCCATTGCTTTTAACCTTTTCCAAAATGCTAATATAACTCTTGCTGCTAGGACATACTATCACAAGTTGCCAACCTTCTGAAAAATCAAGAAATAAAACTTTTACCTGAAGTTGATCTGCATTTAGGCTGCCAGACTCCATAATGGATATATTGTGAGTCTCACTATAGTGTGGGTTTGAACTTCTCATGCAAAATATCCAGAAATGTGCTATTACTCAAAACACAACACAAATACAAGCCATACATAAGCACATAATGAAGAGTGGAAAAAAAGCAACAAATACTAACAAGCTCAATTAAACCTTCAGCAAAAGATCAAAAAGAAATGGACAGTGAATAAGAGCTGGTATGTGCAACAGTACGTTTGATGCAGAAAAGGGGTTACTTCCATCCATTCTTGCCCATTGGCCAATCCTAGCATTTGATAGAGCTTCCAAGATGGACCACAAATAGTCTTCCTAACAATAGGAGTACTTGTGGCACCTTAGAGACTAACAAATTTATTTGAGCATAAGCTTTCATGAGCTATAGCTCACTTCATTGGATGCATGCAGTGGAAAATACAGTGGGGAGATTTTATATACACAGAGAACATGAAACAATGGGTGTTACCATACACACTGTAATGAGAGTGATCAGGTAAGGTGAGCTATTACCAGCAGGAGAGAGAAAAAAATCCTTTTGTAGAGATAATCAAGGTGGGCCATTTCCAGCAGCTGACAAGAACATGTGAGGAACAGTGGGGGGGGGGAGATAAACATGGGGAAATAGTTTTACTTTGTGTAATGACACATCCACTCCCAGTCTTTATTCAAGCCTAACGTAATGGTGTCCAGTTTGCAAATTAATTCTAATTCAGCAGTCACTCATTGGAGTCTGTTTTTGAAGTTTTTTTGTTGAGAAATTGCAACTTTTAGGTCTGTAATCGAGTGACCAGAGAGATTGAAGTGTTCTCCAACTGGTTTTTGAATGTTACAATTCCTGACGTCTGACTTGTGTCCATTTATTCTTTTACGTAGAGACTGTCCGGTTTGGCCAATGTACATGGCAGATGGGCATTGCTGGCACATATCACATTGGTAGATGTGCAGGTGAATGAGCCTCTGATAGTGTGGCTGATATGATTAGGCCCTATGATGGTGTCCCCCGAATAGATATGTGGACACAGTTGGCAATGGGCTTTGTTGCAAGGATAGGTTCCTGGGTTTGTGTTTTTGTTGTGTGATGTGGGGTTGCTGGTGAGTATTTGCTTCTGTGGTGACCTAGAATTGTATTTTCGACGTCTCCAATACAAGGAATATTTCCAACACACCTCTGAACAGCATATTAACCCACAGAATCCTTCCTACCAACAACACTACAAAAAGAAGGATTCTGGGTGGACTCCTCCTGAAGGTTGAAACAAGAGACTGGACTTCTACATAGAGTATTTCCGCCGACGTGCACGGGCTGAAATTGTGGAAAAGCAGCATCACTTGCCCCACAACTTCAGCCGTTCAGAACACAATGCCATCCACAGCCTCAGAAACAACTCTGACATCATAATCAAAAAGGCTGACAAAGGAGGTGCTGTTGTCATCACGAATAGGTTGGAATATGAACAAGAGGCTGCTTGGCAGCTCTCCAACACCACAATCTACAAGCCATTACCCTCTGATCCCACTGAGGGTTACCAAAAGAAACTACACCTTCTGCTCAAGAAACTCCCTGAAAAAGCACAAGAATAAATCCACACAGACACACCCCTGGAACTTTGACCAGGGGTATTCTATCTGCTGCCCAAGATCCATAAACCTGGAAATCCTGAACGCCCCATCATCTCAGGCATTGACACCCTGACAGCACGATTGTCTGGCTATGTAGACTCCCTCCTCAGGCCCTACTCTACCAGCACTCCTAGCTATCTTCGAGACACCACTGACTTCCTGAGGAAACTACAGTCCATCGGTGATCTTCCTGAAAACACCATCCTGGCCACTATGGATGTAGAAGCCGTCTAACCAACATTCCACACAAAGAAGTACGACAAGCCGTCAGGAACGGTATCCCCAACAATGTCACGGCAAACCTGGTGGCTGAACTTTGTGACTTTGTCCTCACCCATAACTATTTCACATTTGGGGACAATGTATACCTTCAAACCAGCGGCACTGCTATGGGTACCCGCATGGCCCCACAACATGCCAACATTTTTATGCCTGACTTAGAACAACGTTTCTTCAGCTCTTGTCCCCTAAAGCCCCTACTTTACTTGCGCTACATTGATGACATCTTCATCATCTGGACCCATGGAAAAGAAGCCCTTGAGGAATTCCACCATGATTTCAACAATTTCCATCCCACCATCAACCTCAGCCTGGACCAGTCCACACAAGAGAACAACTTCCTGGACACTACAGTGCTAATAAGTGATGGTCGCATAAACACCACCCTATACTGGAAACCTACATGCCTCCAGCTTTCATCCAGACCACACCACATGATCCATTGTCTACAGCCAAGCTCTATGATACAACCGCATATGCTCCAATCCCTCAGACAGAGACAAACACCTACAAGATCTCTATCAAGCAATCTTACAACTATAATACCCACCTGCTGAAGTGAAGAAACAGATTGACAGAGCCAGAAGAGTACCCAGAAGTTACCTACTACAGGACAGGCCCAACAAAGAAAATCATAGCATCATAGAATATCAGAGTTGGAAGGGACCTCAGGAGGTCATCAAGTCCAACCCCCTGCTCAAAGCAGGACCAATCCCCAACTAAATCATCCCAGACAGGGCTTTGTCAAGCCTGACCTTAAAAACTTCTAAGGATGGAGATTCCACCACCTCCCTAGGTAACCCATTCCAGTGGTTCATCACCCTCCTAGTGAAAAAGTTTTTCCTAATGTCCAACCTAAACCTCCCCCACTGAAACTTGAGACCATTACTCCTCGTTCTGTCATCTGCTACCACTGAGAACAGTCTAGATCCATCCTCTTTGGGACCCCCTTTCAAGTAGTTGAAAGCAGCTATCAAATCCCCCCTCATTCTTCTCTTCCGCAGACTAAACAATCCCAGTTCCCTAAGCCTCTCCTCATAAGTCATGTGTTCCAGTCCCCTAATCATTTTTGTTGCCCTCCGCTGGACACAAAAATTTCCAATTTTTTCCCATCCTTCTTGTAGTGTGGGGCCCACAACTGGACACAGTACTCCAGATGAGGCCTCACCGATGTCGAATAGAGGGGAACGATCATGTCCCTCGATCTGCTGGTAATGCCCCTACTTATACAGCCCCAAATGCCATTAGCCTTCTTGGCAACAAGGGCACACTGTTGACTCATATCCAGCTTCTAATCCACTGTAACTCCTAGGTCCTTTTCTGCAGAACTGCTGCCTAGCCATTCGGTCCCTAGTGTGTAGCAGTGCATGGGATTCTTCCATCCTAAGCGCAGGACTCTGCACTTGTCCTTGCTGAACCTCATCAGATTTCTTTTGGCCAAATCCTCTAATTTGTCTAGGTCCCTCTGTATCCTATCCCTACCCTCCAGCGTATCAGAACGCCACTAGCCATTACCTTCAGCCCCCAACTAATACTTCTCTAGCGCATCATCAGGGATCTACAACCTATCCTGAAGGACGATCCCTCACTATCACAGATCTTGGGAGACAGGCCAGTCCTTGCTTACAGACAGCCCCCCAACCTGAAGCAAATACTCACCAGCAACCACACATCACACAACAAAAACACGAACTCAGGAACCTATCCTTGCAACAAAGCCCATTGCCAACTGTGTCCATAGATCTATTCAGGGGACACCATCATAGGGCCTAATCATATCAGCCACACTATCAGAGGCTCATTCACCTGCACATCTACCAATGTGATGTATACCAGCATGTGCCAGCAATGCCCCTCTGCCATGTACATTGGCCAAACGGGACAGTCTCTACACAAAAGAATTAATGGACACAAATCAGACGTCAGGAATTGTAACATTCAAAAACCAGTTGGAGAACACTTCAATCTCTCTGGTCACTCAATTACAAACCTAAAAGTGCAAAAAGAAAAGGAGTACTTCTGGCACCTTAGAGACTAACCAATTTATTTTAGCATGAGCTTTCGTGAGCTACAGCTCACTTCATCGGATGCATCCTCTGAACGGATGTTACTCTGAAACCTAAAAGTGGCAATTCTTCAACAAAAAACCTTCAAAAACAGACTCCAATGAGTGACTGCTGAACTGGAATTAATTTGCAAACTGGACACCATTACATTAGGCTTGAATAAAGACTGGGAATGGATGTGTCATTACACAAAGTAAAACTATTTCCCCATGTTTATTCCCACCCGCCCCCGCCCCGTTCGTCACAGGTTCTTGTCAACTGCTGGAAATGGCCCACCTTGATTATCACTACAAAAGGCTTTTTTTCTCTCCTGCTGGTAATAGCTCACCTTACCTGATCACTCTCGTTACAGTGTGTATGGTAACACCCATTGTTTCATGTTCTCTGTGTATATAAAATCTTCCCACTGAATTTTCCACTGCATGCATCCGATGAAGTGAGCTGTAGCTCACGAAAGCTTATGCTCAAATAAATTTGTTAGTCTCCAAAGTGTCACAAGTACTCCTTTTCTTTTTGCGGATACAGACTAATACGGCTGCCAGTCTGAAAGCTTCCTAACAACGTGAGCCTTCTGTCTGCCCCGATGCTGTATAGGAAGGTGTGTCAATTCTTGGGCCCTACTCTGACTAACCAAGCATCAGTTTGAATGGCAGGCCCTCTTTTGTGTTTGTATCACCTTGATTGATTTACCACAGTTTATAACCAGTTTGACAAATATAGCATCACATTAATTTGCAGGATACTTAAGAGGTTGTTGATCACAAAGGGTTACTTGAAACATACCCAGAGCCACCTTCATATATGTACCTCACAATATACTATAAATATTCTTGACTCATACTTTAATAAATCTTCACATATTTTCAATGAGTCCTAAGTCAAGATTTGTATTTACAAAGTGTGTCCTAGTGATTAGCTGCCCCCGTGAAAAAGAAATACACAGGGTATGGTAGCCAAAATTGGATTTCTAGAGTATATCAGATTTACTATTAGCACCAAATACAGTATGCCAACAAAACAGTGATCACTGTCAGCTTTTGCTTTTATATTATGACAACTTGTTAAATGCCCAGTGTTCCCACTTTTCCCCCTCTTCTCCATTATGCAGCAAGAGAGGATCATCAGACATCAGGTGATAGTTTTCTCCCAACTTCTGTCAACAGTCAAAACAGCTGTGATTCCCAGATGTAAGTAGTGAAGTGCTGTTAGAAGATAAGTTCTCTCGATGCCTTTTGTCTTTACTTTGCTAGATACATTTGCATTCCTACATCTTTTTCCTGACAACATGGTCAGATTTAGATTATCCTGTCTTTCAGAAAACATAGGGTTGATGTGTCCGACTTGATAGTCTGCAAAGAAAAGCCATGATTGAGACCTAATATTTATTAACACCCACTTATTTTAGAAGCTCAAGAAAGTTTGGTAATGTTTTTAAGAAGTCTCCCCTTTTTGTTCTTTTGCACCTAATGGCTCTGTCTAGGACCAAAAGCACAAGACCTATGAAAATGCTTTTTCCTGGTTTTTGCTAGCCAGATCAGAAGCAAGAAATTCCACAGACTTTGCAAAAAGACTGCTGTCATGAGATCACCAACATAATTAAAGTCAGTGCAGAGGCAGATCTTTTTGTTCTATGTTTGTAGAGTGCCTATCACAGTAGGGTCCTCGTCCATGAGAAGAGCTCCTAGGTGATATGGTAATACAAATAAGAAACAACAATTTTGTAGAGTCAAAAGATGTGGGTACTGAGAATGAGGTACAGATAAGTATCCTTAATAAAATGTATAATCTTTTGCCATATTGATCACTTTTTGGTGTTCATGCATCACTATTCAGAGCTACCACTTTGTCGATCAAAAACATGAAATCCTTATGGACCTCAGCAATACCATTTCTTTTTAGTCTTACTTCAATGCAATGCCCTACTTTCCCATTAGGAGATGATTGATTAGATTATACTGCAAAGTGCAAAAGACCAGAATAAAAAAATCCAGATTTTCACAAGGCAATACAGAGTAGATGAGCAGGGAAAAGGGTAATGGATGGAGGAAAGGTTGTTGATTAAATGGATTTGAAAGTCAAACGATAGAATTATGAAGAAGGATATGCAGTATGGACTTGTTCCTGCAACCACTAAGGTAAAAGGGAAAATAACTTTATTTCAGAGGTGCACAAATTGATTTATAAAATGAGAATAGTTGCCTCATGGTGATTGAGATCCATTCCTACAAACTTTGGATAAGTCTTCAGACATTTGGAGGCTGATCATTTTTAGTCATATAAAATATTCCAAGTTACAAAAAGCTGATTGACACATTTTTATGCTGAAGTCTTCAGTGAGCTCAAAGGAAGAAAGCATTAAAAGCTGTTACTTTAGACAGTAAATTTGTCCTAGACAATCTGCATAGAATTTTGTGTGATCCTTGGAAGGGAAGTGTGTGGGATCCTTTTTAATGGGCTGCTGCAGGCAATTATTTTGCAGTGGATCTGG
The DNA here is from genome assembly GCF_965140285.1 of Lepidochelys kempii. Lineage (NCBI taxonomy): Eukaryota > Metazoa > Chordata > Testudines > Cheloniidae > Lepidochelys > Lepidochelys kempii. Next base: position 60,324,119 of record NC_136387.1, on the reverse strand, counting down.
GGACAGCTTCTGATATCAACTTTGGCTTTTTTCATTGGGATTGCTATCTCCTGGATAAAATTCAATTGCACTTGTCTATAGGTTAGACATCCTTCTTGCTTAAAGGCAGACTTAAAACTGCAGTTAAAGTCTTTCTTCTAAACTTGCTGCAAAGGGAAACGTGACCTGCATAGTGTAATTACAATTTCTTCTTTCAATAAACTGCTTGCTTAATCTGTAATAATGGCTCAAGTCTTTATAGGTGTGTTTTAATTTTTTACCAGATCTGAAAACAATCACTCTGATGTACTCATGTGTTCAAGGTTTGCAATTTTTTCTGGGTTATGTTTAATCATTTTTCCTGCTATGTGCCGTTGTAACAAACCTATTTAAAATAGTTTGTTGTATATTGGGTTACATACATTATATATTAATTAAAAGAGACATTTTAATAAGCATTACAATTGCATGGTCAAGTTCTCAAAAGTTAGGAAATGTTTGTGTAAATTTAATTTGTCCTCATTATGTGGGGGAAAAATAGTAGATGATCACATAATTAAAGACTGTACCATAATGCACAAGAGGACCAAATTAAGGCTGAATAAGCATGTTCAGTATTTAAAAATTGGAAAACCAAATGTTCTTTTAACATAGGAAATTACAGCCAAAGCTCTAAGATTTAAAAAAATTAAAAACTGAAAAAAAACCAAACCAAAAAGCCCCATCATCACACTGCACCTCACATGTGACATCAACAGGGTGGGGATCTTTAGATGACAGTCCTCTGCCACTTGAGGTAACAGAGTAACTAGTAGCAATAACCAGTCGGAGAACAATTCAATCTCTTTGGTCACTCGATTACAGACCTAAAAGTGGCAATTCTTCAACAAAAAAACTTCAGAAACGGACTCCAATGAGAGACTGCTGAACTGGAATTAATTTGCAAACTGGATACAACTAACTTAGGCTTGAATAGAGACTGGGAGTGGATGAGTCATTACACAAAGTAAAACTATTTCCTCTTGTTTATTCCGCCCCCCACCCTCCACTGTTCCTCAGAGGTCAACTGCTAGAAATGGCCCACCTTGATTATCACTCCAAAAGGCTCCCCCCCCCCCCGCTGGTAATAGCTCACCTTAAGTGATCACTCTCATTACAGTGTGTATGACACCCATTGTTTCATGTTCTCTATGTATATACATCTTTCCACTGTATTTTCCACTGAATGCATCCGATGAAGTGAGCTGTAGCTCACAAAAGCTTATGCTTAAATAAATTTGTTAGTCTCTAAGGTGCCACAAGTCCTCCTTTTCTGGTAGCAATAAATCGCTTTTATCCTCTATGTCTGGTCCTACACGGAAGCACGGCCAGGCAGATCAGCACACTGTCCCGTCCAGACGCCGCCCCTGCAGCTCCCATTAGCCATGTTTCCTGGCCAATGGGAGCTACGGGGCCACGCTTGGGCGGAAGCAGCATGCGCAGCCCCCTAGATGCCCCTACGCGTTGGGGCCAGAGGGGGGGCATGCCGCTGCTTCCACGAGCTGTGCAGAGCAGGGCAAGCCCCCGACCCCACTCCCCGGTGGGAGCTCGAGGGACAGATTAAAACACCTGGAGGGCCAGATGCAGCCCTTGAGCCGTAGTTTGCCCACCCCTGTTCTATGTGGGTCAGACATTGCAGGGGGATAATACACACACTGTACCGGTGGGTTTAACAGCTATTGGCTGCCGGCGGAGGAATATAGACACTCAGGATTCCTGGGTTCCACTTCTAGTTCTGTAGGGCGTTTGCTATAATAGTTGCAGACCTTCTGCACCTCACATTGGCCTTCCTAGCCTCTCTCTTCTCCTTTGCTCTTATCAACCCTCCCAAACTTCTGCCCCTGTTTCTGTCTGCTTTCCTTCCATGATCATCACCACACTACCTGACTCATGACCCAACTCCCATCTTTCTCCCCCCAAGCTCGTCTCTGCCCCTGAGCCTCTCCCTGGTGTTAGCCCATCCTCCCCACTCTACAGCATCCCTTCCCCTATCTCCACCTTATTCCTTTTCCCTTCCTTCTCCCCCCAAGTATTCTGTCTCTCCACACTCCTCCATTTTTCTATTTCTGTCCACCGCCTAGCTCCTGCTCCTAAGCCTTCTATCTCAAGCTCCTATCCTCTCTACATCTCTTTCTTCTCTTCACTCTCCAGGACCAACACTTGTCTCTTCTGCATTTCTTTTTAATTCTGCAGAACCTGAGTCAGCTTGCTGCCTCCCTTTCCTCCCTAACAGTGCTTGGATGCCAGCATGGGACACACTGAGAAAACAGGAGAGTGTGTCTCCCTGTTATCATTTCTTGTTCCCAGTATCAAAGCAGTCCGATGGCAAAAGGCACATCCCTGGCAACAATGTCAGATGTTAAGCCCGGCTCCAAAGCATGCAGCTTTGAGAACTTATCAATAAAATGGTTGTAAGAATATTTTTAACAGGGGCAAAACCATAGGCGCCGACTCAGTGCATGAAGCACCCACAGAAAATAAATAGTGGGTGCTGAGGCAGATCAGCTCCTCCCCATCCCACCCAGCGCCTCCTGCCCACCGTGATCAGCTCTTCAGCGGCATGCAGGAGGTGATTGTGGGGAGGGAAGGGAGAAGCAGGGGCAGAAAGAGGCGGGGCAGTGGCAGAGCAGGTGCGAAGCGGCAGGTGGCAGTTTGGGGGAAGGGGTGGAGTGGGGGCAGGGCTTGGGGCAGAGCAGGGATAGAGTACCCCCTGGAAGCTCAGAACGTCGGTGCCTCTGGGCAAAACAATGTCTTTTTCCCTAGCCACATTTTGAGAAATGGCTGAACCATTTTAGCTGAAACTTCCTCTAGAAAAAATCAGCTTGAGGCAGACACCTGACATAGGAAATTTCTCCCCAAGAGGTTTAAATTTGGCAAAGTTGTAAGCAATGAAAACAGGGCCTTTGAATGGAAAGATTTGGACAATCTTAACAAAAGGCATTGCTACAGGGCTGGCCTTACCATGAGGTGAACTGAGGCGGCCACCTCAGGTGCCAGACTGTAGGGGGGGCGCCACTAGGACTCAGAGTGTAGAAAATTGTGTCTGCTGCTGGTGCATATGTATTCTCTCTGCTCTAGATGCACAGAGATGGTGGAGTGCTGGGCTGGAGGAAGGAGGGCACAAAAGACATGACAGGCAGGCAGGAGAAAAAGTGAGAGGGAATAACAGAAAGCAGCAAGAGCTGCAGGGAGAGAGAGGAGGAGGAGCTTCTTATGTACCTCTCTAGCACCCCAAGGAGCCTGGACTGATTAACACCAGCTTCTCAGGGAGCTTCCTGTTTCCTGCTGCTTCCCTGAACCCACTTGAGGAGAACAGGCAGTCAACTGAAGTAGTAGTAGCCAGTTAGGCCCTTAAGATACTGATATCTTCCCTCCCTCAGGCCCTGCTACCAGCTTGCTTATTTGTCCCCTTCAACTGAGTGTTGAGAGCCACCATAGCTGGCACAGAACAGCAGTCACAAGTGAAAAAATAAAACGCCCCTTTGGGGCAGCATTCAGAAAAAGAAAGAAAGCAAAGGAAGTTTTTCTATCTAAGCAGGAAGGAGATCTCCTGAGATACATAGACACAAATGTTCACAGTGAGCCTTCCGGCCCCAGTGAGGATGTGAGTGGTGAGGAGATGCCTGATCTTCCAGTTAGTCAGAGTGCAGGTGACATGGCAGCTACTGCAGCATCCATATCTCCATCTGAAAGGGATGTAACCATGCACAGTCCTGAAGAAAAGTGTAGATCAGAGAAGAGTGTGGTGGAGGTGCAAGAAACAGCTGCTGCTGAGTTTAGTTCCTTAAGTCTAGATGATCCAGGACTGTGGACCCACTTGAGCAGTAGCCTGAGGGATTTTCTTGTATGGCATGGGCCACAGTAAATGAAAAACTTCATGTTCCCCAAAGACAATGAAAATAGAAGTTTCCATCCAACACATTACTGGCGTGAAATCCCCAATGGTGACAAAGTGGAGAGGCCAGGGCTTATGTACTCAAAAATCCAGAATGCTGCATACTGTTTTTGTTGCAAACTCTTCCAGTCTAACGTTCCAGCCACACTGGGTTCTACAGGAACAAAGGACTGGAAAAATCTGGCTAGAAATCTGGCATGCCACGAGAAGGCAGCAAATCGGCAGAGAGCATTCCATAGGTGGAAAGAGCTTGAGATAAGACTAAGGTTAAAGGCCACCTCAGATGATCAGCATCAAGATAAGATTGCAAGAGAGTCTCTTTACTGGCAAAATGTTCTGAAAAGGCTCGTTGCCATTGTGAGAATGCTTGCTACCCAAAACCTAGCACTGTGTGGCACTTCAGATCAGCTGTATGTGCCAAACAATGGAAACTTCCTTAAAATTGTGGAGCTGATGGCTGAGTTTGATGCTGTACTCCAGGAGCATCTAAGAAGAGTCACCACCCAAGAAATGTACACACACCACTACCTTGGAAAAATAATTCAAAATGAGATCATACAGTTACTGGCAACAAAAGTCAAACAGAAGATTGTGGCAGATCTGAAGTCAGCAAGATATTACTCTGTTGTTCTGGACTGCAGACCTGACAACAGCCATACAGAACAAATGACTTTAATGGTATGTTTTGTAACAACAACAGAACCTAGTGAAAATGTCCCTGCAATGGTGACTGTCAGAGAGCATTTTCTAGAATTTACTGACATTGATGATACTACAGGAGTTGTTATGATAAATGTGCTTCTTAAAAAGCTGGAAGATACGGGAATTGCGATAGCTGACATGAGAGGTCAGGGCTACGATAATGCTGCTAACATGAGAGGAAAGAACAGAGGAGTGCAGACACAGATCCGAGAGTTAAACCTTCAAGCTTTTTTGTCTCATGGAGTTCTCATTCATTGAAATTGGTGGTCAGTGATGCAACATCAGCTTCTATTGAGGCTGCTGAGTTTTTTAATGTAATTCAAAGTATCTATCTATTTTTCTCTGCATCAACTCATTGATGGCAAATTTTGAAGCAACATCTGGGAACATCCTCGCTGACACTGAAACCATGGAGTGCCACATGATGGGAAAGTCGAGTGGAGGTGATAAAGCTTATCAAACACCAAATTGGGAAGATAGATGATGCCATAGTTGCCATCATGGAGGATAATGCCATGACAGGAACTGTTCGTGGGAGAACAGTGGCAGAGGGAAATGGAATCACCAGAAACATACATAACTTCAAATTTCTGTGTGGCTTAGTGTTGTGGCATGACATACTGTTTGAAATAAATGTTGTAAGCAAGAGATTCCAAGGTGTTGACCTTGATCTGGAGCAATGGAACAAATGGACAAAGCAAGTCATACCTACAGTCTTATTGGTCAGATGAAGGATTTCAAAATGTGCTGAAGAGTGCACAGAAATTGGCAGAGGAACTTCACATTGAAGCTATTTTCTCACCCATTCAAGAATACAAGAGTCACCAATGAAGAAGACATTTTTATTACAAGGCACGGGATAATCCCATAAGAGACCCCAAACAACAATTCAAAGTTGAATTCTTTAACGAGGTGCTAGATTGTGCAATGCAGTCAATTGAAGAACGTTTCCTGCAGCTCAAGGAACACGGCAGTATATTTGGGATGTTGTATGATATTCCAAAACTCCTCACTATACCTGAAGAAGACCTACACCAGCAATACATGGCACTAGAGATAGTGTTGACACATGATGACGCGTGCGATATTGATACGAGTGATTTAGGTGATGAACTGAAAGCCCTTTCAAGATGCATTTCAGCAAGATCAACTCCAAAGGCTGTTCTGGAATATATGTGCACAAATAAGATGACCACCCTCTTTCTAAATGCTTTTGTTGCTCTGCCCACACTTCTAACACTTCCTGTAACAGTTGCTGGTAGAGAACGCAGCTTCTCCAAGCTGAAGTTAATAAAAACACATCTACACTCCACAATGACACAGGAGAGGCTGGTAGGCCTTGCAGCCATCTCAATAGAGCATGAGCTGGCCCAGACCATGGACCTTCAGGAAGCAGTTCAAATCTTTGCAACCAAGAAGGCATGGAAAGCACCACTTTGATTATTCAAACATAAAAATGCCAGTGTTTACTATGCAGACAAGAAAAGTTACATTTGCTGTTCAGGCGTTTGAAAGTTAAGTGTTACTTAAAATTTTTGAACAAAGCATTTAAAGCTGTTAGTTCTCCTTTATTGGGGTAGGTAGCAGAGCAGTACCATGAGAGCAGTAGAACAGGAAGAAGGCAGAATTGAGACCTTTTGAAATTTTGGCCCAAGCGAGGGGACATGGGGGCATCATTTGAGCTCCCCGCCTCAGGTGCCAAAGTGTTGTGGGCCAGCCCTGCACTGATATCTGCACTGCTTATAATACACATACATAGTACTATCCCCATTTCACAGTGGAGAAACTGAGGAAGAGAGATTAAATGATTGTCAAAGCCATGCAGGACACACATATTTTTAAACACAAACAGTGTAAACAGGATGATGAAAGTTTTCTTGTAATGCACTTGTTCTCAGGGTTAGAGACTTCTAGATTCAATGTTATAGTAACATCGCAAACACTTCAAACTGTATTGCTTTTTCTAAAGGCAAAAAATCAATTGAAAGCTAGACAATATAAAATTACATAAAGCTTTACATAAAATCACTGTAGAGAGCTCTGCTGTTGAAAAAAGGGGCATCGTAAGATAAATAGATTTAGGGAGGAATTTCCATACAAAAGAAGCATGATAACACAATGTCCTGCCATATATTGTACAGTATATCCTTGAAGTGAATACTTGAGAGACACAGAATTTTACATGTGTGGAACAAGGTTAAATTGAAGGAATACGTTACTGATGCCTCAAACCAGAAACATACCAAGAGAGCACATAACAGATAATCTAACATTTTTTTATTCTTACACAAATTTATAATTCACCTATGATTATAGATTTGAGGAAAACTATATATATATATATAGAGAGAGAGAGAGTTTTATATATTATATATATAGGAAATTGAAGTGCATCCAAAATTCCTGCACCTGCATCAGATTCCAAAACAAAAAGTGGAAAACACCTCACAGCACCATCTATAGGTGGCCAGGCTCAGATATATTTCTTACCAGAGACATTTTCTAAAATGAGGATCTGTCTTGGAGAATGATCTCCTTTCCTATCAGCTGTATTCCTGGGACAAAGAATCATAGAATATCAGTGTTCAAAAGGACCTCAGGAGGTCATCTAGTCCAACCCCCTGCTCTAAACAGGGCCAATCCCCAACTAAATCATCCCAGACAGGGCTTTGTCGAAACTGACCTTAAAAACTTCTAAGGAAGGAGATTCCACCACCTCCCTAGGTAACCCATTTCAGTGTTTCACCACCCTCCTAGTGAAAAAGTTTTTCCTAACATTCAACCTAAACCTCCCCCACTGAAACTTGAGACCACTACTCCTTGTTCTGTCATCCGCTACCACTGAGAACAGTCTAGATCCATCCTCTTTGGAACCCCCTTTCAGGTAGTTGAAAGCAGCTATCAAATCCCCCTTCATTCTTCTCTTCCGCAGACTAAACAATCCCAGTTCCCTCAGCCTCTCCTCATAAGTCATGTGTTCCAGTCCCCTAATCATTTTTGTTGCCCTCTACTGGATGCTTTCCAATTTTTCCACATCCTTCTTGTAGTGTGGGGCCCAAAACTGGACACAATACTCTAGATGAGGCCTCACCAATGTTGAATAGAGGGGAACAATCACGTCCCTCCATCTGCTGGCAATGCCCCTACTTACACAGCCTCAAATGCCATTAGCCTTCTTGGCCACAAGGGCACACTGTTGACTCATATCCAGCTTCTTGTCCACTGTAACCCCTAGGTCCTTTTCTGCAGAACCGCTGCCTAGCCATTCAGTCCCTAGTCTGGAGCGGTGCATGGGATTCTTCCATCCTAAGTGCAGGACTCTGCACTTGTCCTTGTTGAACCTCATCAGATTCCTTTTGGCCAAATCCTCTAATTTGTCTAGGGCCCTCTGTATCCTATCCCTACCCTCCAGTGTATCTACCACTCCTCCCAGTTTAGTGTCATCTGCAAACTTGCTGAGGGTGCAATCCACGCCATCCTCCAGATCATTTATAAAGATATTGAACGAAACCGGCCCGAGGACCGACCCTTGGGGCACTCCACTTGATACCGGCTGCCAACTAGACATGGAGCCATTGATAACTACCCATTGAGCCCAACAATCTAGCCAACTTTCTATCCACCTTGTAGTCCATTCATCCAGCCCATACTTCTTTAATTTGCTGGCAAGAATATTGTGGAAGACCGTGTCAAATGCTTTGCTAAATTCAAGGAACGACACATCCATTGCTTTCCCCTCATCCACAGAGCCAGTTATCTTGTCATAGAAGGCAATTAGATTAGTCAGGCATGACTTGCCCTTGGTGAATCCATGCTGACTGTTCCTGATCACTTTCCTCTCCTCAAAGTGCTTCAGAATTGATTCCTTGAGAACTTGCTCCATGATTTTTCCAGGGACTGAGGTGAGGCTGACTGGCCTGTAGTTCCCAGGATCCTCCTCCTTCCCTTTTTTAAAGATGGGCACTACATTAGCCTTTTTCCCATCGTCCGGGACTTCCCCCAATTGCCAAGAGTTTTCAAAGATAATGGCCAATGGCTCTGCAATCACATCAGCCAACTCCTTTAGCACTCTAGGATGCAGTGCATCCAGCCCCAGCTTGTCCAGCTTTTCTAAACAGTCCTGAACCACTTCTTTCTCCACAGAGGGCTGGTCACCTCCTCCCCATGCTGTGCTGCCTAGTGCAGTAGTCTGGGAGCTGACCTTGTTCGTGAAGACAGAGGCAAAAAAAACACTGAGTACATTAGCTTTTTCCACATCCTCTGTCACGAGGTTGCCTCCCTCATTCAGTAAGGGGCCCACACTTTCCCTGACTTTCTTCTTGTTGCTAACATACATGAAGAAACCCTTCTTGTTACTATTAACATCTCTTGCTAGCTGCAACTCGAGGTGTGATTTGACCTTCCTGATTTCATTCCTGCATGCCTGAGCAATATTTTTATACTCTTCCCTGGTCATTTGTCCAATCTTCCACTTTTTGTAAGCTTCTTTTTTGCGTTTAAGATCAGCAAGAATTTCACTGTTAAGCGAAACTGGTCGCCTGCCATATTTATTATTCTTTCTACACATCGGGATAGTTTGTCCCTTTAACCTCAATAAGGATTCTTTAAAATACAGCCAACTCTCCTGGACTCCTTTCCCCCTCATGTTATTCTCCCAGGGGATCCTGCCCATCAGTTCCCTGAGGGAGTCAAAGTCTGCTTTTCTGAAATCCAGGGTCCGTATTCTGCTGCTCTCCTTTCTTCCCTCTGTCAGGATCCTGAACTTGACCATCTCATGGTCATTGCCTCCCAGGTTCCCATCCACTTTTGCTTCCCCTACTAATTCTTCCCAGTTTGTGAGCAGCAGGTCAAGAAGAGCTCTCCCCTAGTTGGTTCCTCCAGCATTTGCACCAGGAACTTGTCCCCTACACTTTCCAAAAACTTGCTGGATTGTCTGTGCACCGCTCTATTGCTCTCCCAGCAGATATCAGGGTGATTGAGTCTCCCATGAGAACCAGGGCCTGCGATCTAGTAACTTCTGTGAGTTGCCAGACAAAGGCCTCGTCCACCTCATCGCTCTGGTCCGGTGGTCTATAGCAGACTTCCACCACAACATCACCCTTGTTGCCCACACTTCTAAACTTAATCCAGACACGCTCAGGTTTTTCTGCAGTTTCATACTTGAGCTCTGAGCAGTCATACTGCTCTCTTACATACAATGCAACTCCCACACCTTTTCTGCCCTGTCTGTCCTTCCTGAACAGTTTATACCCATCCATGACAGTACTCCACTCATGTGAGTTATCCCACCAAGTTTCTGTTATTCCAATCACATCATAATTCCTTGACTGTGCCAGGAATTCCAGTTCTCCCTGCTTGTTTCCCAGGCTTCTTGCATTTGTGTATAGGCACTTGAGATTACTTGCTGATCATCCCTCTTTCTCAGTATGAGGCAGGAGCCCTGCCCTCTTGCGCGCTCCTGCTCGTGCTTCCTCCTGGTATCCCACTTCCCCACTGACCTCAGGGCTTTGGTCTCCTTCCCCCGGTGAACCTAGTTTAAAGCCCTCCTCACTAGGTTAGCCAGCCTGCTTGCGAAGATGCTCTTCCCTCTCTTCATTAAGTGGAGCCTGTCTCTGCCTAGCACTCCTCCTTCTTAGAGCACCATCTCATGGTCAAAGAATCCAAAGCCTTCTCTCCGACACCACCTGCGTAGCCATTCGTTGACTTCCACGATTCGACGGTCTCTACCCGGGCCTTTTCCTTCCACAGGGAGGATGGACGAAAAGACCACTTGCACCTCAGACTCCTTTATCCTTCTTCCCAAAGCCATGTAGTCTGCAGTGATCTGCTTAAGATAATTCTTGGCAATATCATTGGTGCCCACGTGGAGAAGCAGGAAGGGCTAGCGATCCGAAGGCTTGATGAGTCTTGGCAGTCTCTTCATCACATCGTGAATCCTAGCTCCTGGCAAGCAGCAGGTTTCTTGGTTTTCCCGGTCAGGGCGGCAGATAGATGACTCAGTCCCCCTGAGGAGAGAGTCCCCGACCACCACCACCTGCCTCCTTCTCTTCGGAGTGGTGGTCGTGGAACCCCCAACCCTAGGACCGTGCATCTCATGCCTTCCAATCGGCGGAGTCTCCTTCTGTTCCCTCAGATGTATCATCTAGTCCACTCTCCGCATTAGTACCTGTGGAGAGAACATGAAAACGGTTACTTACCTGTATCTGCATTGCTGGTACATGGATGCTCCCCTTTCTTCTTCTGGAGGTCACATGCTGCCAAATTTCTTCACCGTCCTCCTGTCCCCGCAGTGCAGCCTGCTCTGAATCTTCAGCATTCTTACTAAATAAAAGTGATCTGGCAGAGCAGAAGGGAGAGAAGGTCTCTTGGATAAGTGGGACTTATACATGAATTATATAGTACCCAGTACAGCAAAATTTTCCCAACAAGTAAACTTGCAGCAAGTGCAGTATATGGATTATGGGTGTGATATGTTTTCATCAGCTTGCCTTTCTGAAATGGTGGGCAGCTACATTTTATACTAGCTGAAGCTTCTGTACAGACTATTGAGAAAGGATACTTCAGTGGTTAGGGTGCTACCCTGGGACTTGGGAAACCTGTTTCAATTCTCTGCCCATAAGCTTACTGTGCGACCTTGGGCAAGTCACTTATTCTTCCTGTCCCTCAGTTCCCCATCTGTAAAATGAGGATCATATGATTTCTCTCTCTCTCACAGGAGTATTGTGAAGATACATACATTAAAAACAGTGAGGTGCTCAGATACTATGATACTAGAGGGCATGTAAGAACCTAAATAGAGGTCCTATCAAGATGAGCCCCAGGCAGGGTCCATTGCAGTAGAGTAGCATTGTAATAAGGAAAAGGAATGGATGACTGTGGCAAAGTACACATCTGAATAGAAATTATGCAGTGTGACTGAAACTGGGAGATGACATTTGTGGCTGTTGCTATCTGTGCATACACGAGCAGCGATGATCTTAGTGAGACTCCCCAATATCCAATCACACTTTTTGTAACAGTTGTGAAAAAGATAGATTTTCAGTATGTTTTTCAGCAGATTTTCAGATACAGTATGTTGCCTGCTTACTTTCTCTCAGTTCAGACTGCTGCCGAAGACACTACTAGATTCTGTCTGAATATTTCCTTTGTCAATCAGCATCGTCTCCAGTTTATCTGGATTGGGTTTGAGCCTCTTCCCCATGCTCCTAAACTCTCATTAAGTCTCTCACCTACAACTCTCGCAGAGAAACATGTAAGAATATGAACAGGGTCTGTCAAGTCTGTAGAATAGTAGATGTGGACCTTCATAAGCATAAAGATGACAACATGCCTCACCATAGGCTGATGTAAACCTTGAACTAGAATGGTGACAAGCTGTTTCTGTGGGATACAGCAAATAAAAGCCCTTCAACAGGAAGAGCAATTATCCAAGTTAACCCTATGGTTTAGATCTCTGATATGAACGTTAAATACAAGAATTCTGTCCACTCTTGCCAGGTCCTATAGTGAAAGACAGAAGTACATTGTAACCAATGGTATCAAAAGCTGCTGAAAAGTCTCAAAGCATGAACATCTGACTACATTCCATGGCCCTGAGAACACTGATCAACAAGACTAATGATATTTCTGTACCTAATCCCAATTTAAGATCTGAATGACTGGGGTCATATAACCGGTGCCTATCAGACGCTGCTGGAGGTGCTGTGCTTATTGTCACGTTCTTAAAGACCTTCCACAGAAAAGGAAAATTTGTGATTGGGGTCCATGCATTCAGTGGAGCTATGCCAATTTACGTTAGTAAGGGGACAGTCCCTGGTTGAATTAAAATTTATGATTGCACAAGAAAATGCCAGCCAAAGTATAGCAATAAAAACAATACATGCACAGAAACAATACATAGATGTGCACATAATGGCACAACTGATTGAAAAGGGAAATGACAATAATAGCAAGAGCAAGAAGGGTTTATTTCAAAAAAAGTGACAGCCCATGTCCAAAAACAGACAGAGTGAACATATCTGATATGTACTAGAGCTACTCTGTAGCTAAATAGGATGAGATTGCTTATACAGAAGTCAGATGTAACTTATGTTTTGCAAATGATTTCCCCTCCATTAAATGCTTTACCCCAAGGGAGTATTAACTGGTGCTTCTACTCTGCTACTACCTGAAGCAATCTGTGGTTCAGATAGTATTGAATATCTTTGTCTCCGAAATTCTAATCTCAGATTACTACATCCTGTCACCACATTTCTTTTTCTTTCATGTGCAACTTCAGCACAACCCTGAATCCTGGGAGCCATTAGCAATTCCTACCAAGACTAGATGCAAAATTGTGCATTTCTCAGATCTACAGTTTATTAGAAGGGTTTTTTTTCCAATTCAAATTAGTTCTTCAATTGCCTGATAAGAAATCTTGATTAAAGCCCTCTTTGCTAAAAAGTAAAATAACTTGGACCTAACTTACATTTTTGTTGACCAGATATTTGAAAATAAGAGTAAATGCTTCTTAGCTCTGAGTAGCTCAGTCTCCAAGTCTCATCTGAATTACAGTCTCTTTCACAGTTTTAATTTACTGATTTTTTGCTCTATTCTAATTTTCATTTTTCTAATAATGAGATCATTTTTCAATTATCAGAACTGTATTTTTGGTATCCTTGTTACCATACTAACCTCCAACTAGGAAGTAGCCAGGAACTGTAGAAATAGTTAAGAAAAGGTAACAGATAACATGGTCACTGATAAAACCTGAGATAGAAGGCAGGCATATTAACTAATGCTCAGCCAGACATGTTAACTAATGGTGGTTGGAAATTTTTCAGGGGAACATTTTTTTCCCTTCATCAAAATTTAAATGTTTTGCAGCAGCATGTTGACTTTGATGAAATTCCAGTGGCAGCCAAAAGTTTTCTGACCAAACTCTGCCTGCCAGACCAAGTTCATTTGCCCAGATCCTCACCTGCCCACATGATGACAGGGAGCTAAGAAAGCTGGGAGCCATGATTCTAGACTCTCCAAGCTGCCCAGCTCCCCACCTGGCTGGCTATTCTGTCACCTTCGGGAGCCTTGGAAACTCTTCAAAACATTGAAATGAAATATTGGTTCAATGTTTTCAAAATGAAATTTCGGAATTTCCTTTCTAAGGGAAAATTAATTTCTGCTCTGTTTCAGAAATAACTTTCTTTTGAATTTCAGAATTTCCAATGGAAATGTTCTAATGCTGACTGACTGATATAACCAACAAAATAAAGAATTCTCTCCTTGGCATTGCTTGCCAGTGAACATAATGTGTCATTAGTAAATACATACATACATCCAGGCTGTACAGTACTTGGAAACAGGATATATATATATAGCATCACTTTCTTGGAAATAATTTAATTAAAAAAATTGGTGTGCAGATGCTGCTGCCATTAATGAAGCAGCCCATCTATTACCATCTGTTGTTCTAAAAAAAAATCCATTTAGGGCCAGTTTGTGATCATCTTACTCACACTGATTAGCACTGTACTCCACAAGTAGTCCCACTGATGTCAAGGAGTAAAAGACTATTTAGGGTAGAAGAATATGGCTCTTAGTTACTACAGTTTGTTATTGATTTTCATCAAAAACAAAATAATGAGCTCAATGTGGAGAAATAAAGTTCACTGTGGCTTTATTACAGAGCCCAGCATTTACACTATTCCCTTCATCAATAAAATCCAATACACATCTTACGTACTGCTCTGCATTTGTATTCACATGCTATGCAAAGATCAGCTTACAAAGCTACCAGCCAGTAGTGAATTTATCTTTAGATTACAGCATGGAAGATTTTAACCCTTTTCTATACCTATCTTACAAGCTTTGCCTTGAACTGACCTGTTTTCATGGTTGTCTTTGCAAATGTGTCCCAGAAGGTAACCATTTTTTCTGTAAACAACTTCTTTCAAACTAATTGCCACATTAACTCCAGTTCCTGGCCTCTTGTTTTTGAGGTACTCTATCAATTTTAGTGTTTAAGGCCTCGTAAACATCTCCTGTAAAATGAACAATCAAGAAATATGTTTCATAGCATGTTGGAAAACTTCTAAATAGCTCTAATGTGCTTTTGTTCCCACGGTAGTTTAGAGATCCCACCACTATGAGAATCTGAGATAAAGGGCAATATCTGGACTAGAGTATTCAAGTCTTTCAATAGTTTACATTGCTTTTATTTAGATATTTTTTTTAAAGAGTTGCTTCAGAAATATCCCATCAAAGAGCACTTACTCTACCTGCTCAAACCATGAAAAAGGAAGTTAAGACAATGTTATATGCCAAAAGTGTCACACAGTAGCAAGGCAATGTATTTTATATTATACACCTCAACATTTGGTTTTGAAGAAAGATGTAAGAATTTGGGTCTGATTCTTCATGCCTCAGACCTCGGATAGTAAATTATACCCATTAAAAAGTGGTGTCAAAAGACAGTCAATCCATAATTGCACTTTACATCAACCTTGCACAAACGTAAGTAACAATGCAAGGTAAAAGACAATGGCAAAATCAGTCCATTTCTATCTGAGGGCCAAATTCTATCATTGTATCCATGCTTGGGGCTGTGAAGTTGGTTTCCTTCATTTCATCATCAAAACTATGCTACAACTGAAGGGAAAATTGGCTCCCTCCATTTTACTTATTTGAAGAAAATCTTTTTTATTTCATTCAATTATTTCATATCTGCAGCCAAGTTTTGGAAAACACAATCAGCACTTCACCCATCCTAATAGGCAAGGTGAACTTAGTATGACCAAGTGAGGCTAGAAAATAAAATGGCAAGTTATACTGTATTTATGAGCCAAATTCTCAGCTGGTGTAAACTGATAGCTGCATTGTCTTCACAGAAGCTATTACTGGATCTGCCCCAATATGTCAACAGTTGGAACTGTTTTTAGGAGACAGTCTTTTCTTTCTTTGCCGTCCCCCAGTTCTGTCCACATTTTATTCATTATAAAGTTATTTTTGTTTATACCACTTGTATAGTCATCCAGCATGTCAACATGACTTGCTAGTGTCCAGTTAGCACTGTTTTATTGTTACCACCAATTGTGGCACAACACATTTTGCAAATTAGTCCACCAATCCCAGTCTAATAATTCTCAGTATCAGGACTGAAGAAGTAATCCTATTTTGGGAAATAAACTTAAATGATGTTCAACAGGCTGGTAATATAGATGGATTAAAGCACAAATGATTAACCAGCTCTTCATTTTGATGGGTTTTCCCTTTTATTCTCCAGATTACTACTATGTTTGTTTTCTTTTGTATTTTCAATTTTTCCAGTACTTCATACAAGCTTGAAAACAGCATTTCTGCTTCCTTACTTATTTGGAATCTTCTATGTAGGAAGTGTTTGGGGGAGGAGGTGTTAAGGTTTTTCTGGAGTTTGACACTAACATAGCTTCTTTTATGTACCTGCCCTGTCACCAGGATCACTCAGGGAGCCTGGCAGATGCCATTTCTTGGCTATATTCTACTACTGAGTCAGCAGAGGAAAAGCAAGAGAAGAACAATTGTTTCTAAATAACTTATCCAATTAAAATATACAGCTATAATTTATTTCAATTTCTCTAACAGAAAAGATATTTAGATATTTAGAGCATTAATCAGTTTTAATAGGTATAAGGAAAGTTAAATCTCAGGTGTAAATCTCTTAAACTCCAGTCCTGCATAGAGCTCTTATCCTCAGGTGGAGCCCATTAATTTCAGCCATACCTCTGTGGGGATGCACAGATCTGTCTGTGTGAGACAGCTTGTATAGATTGACAGATTCCAAGGCCAGAAGGGACCATAGTGATCATCAAGTCAGACCTCCTGTACAATGCAGGCCACAGAACTTCCATAAAGTAATTCCTAGTACATATATTTTAGAAAAAAAACCAATCTTGATTTAAAAATTGCCAGTCATGGAGAATCCACCATGCCTCTTGGTAAATTGTTCCAATGGTTAATTACCCTCTCTGTTAAAAAATGTATGCCTTATTTCCAGTATGAATTTGTCAAGCTTCATCTTCCAGATATTCAATCTTGTTATAGTTTTCTTTGCTAGACTGAAGAGCCCATTATTAAATATTTGTCTGCCTTATAGACTAATCAAAGTCTCCCTTTAATCTTCTCTTTGATAAGACAAATAGATTGAGCTCCTTGAGTCTATCACTATAGGGCATGTTTTCTAATTCTTTAATCATTCTCATGGTTCTTCTTTGTACACTCTGCAATTTATCAAACATCCTTTTTGAATTGCAGACTCCAGAATTGGACACAACTTTCCAGCCAAACAGAGAGGTAAAATAACCTCTCTGCTCTTACTCTGGCTCTTCATCAGTGACCTGTCCTCTTCATTATTTACCGTTCCCCCACTTTTTGTGCCATCTGCAAACCTCATCAGTGATGATTTTATGTTTTCTTCAATGTCGCTGATAAAAATGTTAAAGAGTATAGGGCCAAGAACAGATCCCCTAGGACTCACTAGAAACACACCCATTCCCCATTTACAGTTACATTTTGAAACTTATCAGTCTGCTTTTAATCCATTGAATGTGTGCCACGTCAATTTTATACCATTCTTCAGGTTTTTATTAATCAAAATGTTGTGCAGTTCCAAGTTAAACGCCTTAGAGAAATATAACTATATTAGATCAACAATACTACCTTTGTCAACCAAATTTGAAATGTCATAAAAAAATCAAGTTAGACAGGCTCTAACTTCCATTGTTGATTGACATTAATTATATTACCCTACTTTAATTCTTTATTAATGAAGTCCCATATCAGCTGCTCTATTATCTTGCCCGGAATCAATGTCAGACTGATAGGCTTATAATTACCCAGTCATCTCATTTACCCTTTTTAAATATTGGCACAACATTAGCTTTCTTCCAGTCTTCTGGAACTTCCCCAGTATTCTAAGACTTCTTGAAAATCAACATTAAAGATCCAGCAAGCTCCTTTTCTAGTTCTTTTAAAATTCTTAGATGCAAGTTATCCGGACATGCTGATTTAAAAAGATCTAACTTCAGTAGCTGCTGTTTAGCATCTTTCTGAGATACTAGTGGAATCAAAAATGTGTTGTCCTATGACATCATTATTTCCCCTCCTGCCTCCCAAAAATACAGAAATAAAATATTTATTGAATATGTCTGCCTTCTCCTCCGTTATTATTGATAATTCTACCATTTCCATCTAGTAATGGACTATAACGGGGACATTCACCTCTTGAATGCTTCCTAGTGGCTGGGTGTGGTAATGTAATATTTTCCTGCTCCTGGAACCCTTTGTAGGTTGCCAGCCTCCCCATGCAGGTCTTCAGAGGCTCAGCCCTCTGGCCAAGTCACACAGTCAAAAACTAGATCTTTCTTGGGTAGCAAAGAGTTCAACAAACTATCTGCCCTCACCAGGGTCTGGGCCCTTTAAATCCAGTCCTTCATTCAGGCCTCTTGTTCCCTTGTTCCGTGCTCAGGGGCTAGGCCACTTCATCAGTGGCTTGTGGGGGAAACCCGGGTCAACTCACTACTCCATGTCCCAACCCAAAAATCCTATAAACAGTAGCCATGTACTGCTTCCTATAACTCCTTCAAATAGTTGCTGCTATCTTCTCTGGGCCTCTTCCTACCTGGTCTCTTTACCTTCAGTCATTACCTTTGGGTTAGAGTCCTCATGTTCTCTCGCTTCCATGTTTAGCAAATACAGCCCGTTGAACTCCTTTGGCTGGAGAGGAACACTCTTCCTTGCCCCTCTGGCCCGAGCCCCTGCTCAGGCCATGCAGCTCCTTTTATCTGAGCCTGCTGGACTTTGATTAGCTGCTTCTGTGCAGCCTTTTTAGGTAGGCCTGGAGGTCTCACTTTCATTACTCCCTCCTGGAGTGGGGGGTAGTAGGACCTCATGGCTCCCAGTATTGTTAGGATTTTGTTTTGTTCCCAACATCCTTAAGCTCCTTCTTATAGTCCTTAACTCTGCTGGACAAAGATTTCTCTTTGTATACCTTTGCTTTTCTTATCAATTTTCTACAGTTCCTAACTTCTGATTTATATTCATTATTGTTAGGATATAGGTATTCAGGCCTGTCTGTAAAGGCCTATACTCCAATTTAGGTGTATTCTTATCACTTAGCTAGTTATAGAGGGATTAAAGAAAGAATCAAAATCACTGTCTGCTGGTGTAAGGGCCTTCTCTTACTGTGACAGTCTGAGACCCTGTTCTTAGGCTAAGATCTCTGGCTAAGCAGCAGAGGCAGCCATAAACTGGGAAGCGAATGGTCACATCCTCACATTCCAAACTAGTCACATTGAAATAATGTGCTATGTTAGGAATACAATCCTGTCCTGATAATGCCTATCACCTCCAGAGAAAGGGAAGTGCTTAGAAAATGTAAAAGGAAACTTAGTTTGATAGCATCCTGTCTGGCAAGAACTTATCAATAGACACAGCTGGGAAACCCTTATGTCTTTATAGATGTAGTTGTGAAATCCTCATTTCTGTGTTGTTTGTCTGTATAATCTCTGTCTGGTTCTGTAATTTTTGTCTGCTGTATAATTAATTTTGCTGGGTGTAAACTAATTAGGTGGTGGGATATAATTGGTTAAATAATCACTTTACAATATGTTAGGATTGGTTAGTTAAATTATGTAAGGAATGATTAGTTAAATTTCAGTAAAATGATAGGTTAAGGTATAGCTAAGCAGAAGTCAAGTTTTACTATATAGTCTGCAGTCAATCAGGAAGTAAGGGGCGGGACATGGGAACAGGGAATGGAGGTGGGGAAATTGGAATCATGTTTTGCTAAGTGGGGGAATGGGAACAGGGACACAGGTAAGGCTCTGTGGTGTCAGAGCTGGGAAGGGAGACACTAAGGAAGGAAACTGGAATCATGCTTGCTGGAAGTTCACCCCAATAAACATCAAATTGTTTGCACCTTTGGACTTTGGGTATTGTTGCTCTCTGTTCATGCGAGAAGGACCAGGGAAGTAAGCGGGTGAACGAATAAGCCTCCTAACAATTATCATCAACTTCTTTCTCCATTTGTTGTACATATTTTTTATAGCTACCTTCACTTCCCCTCTAAACTGGGTCAGTTTATTAACCAATATAGCTTTCTTTCTCAACTGTGGTTTTTTGGCCACCTAGTGAAGTGGTCTTAAATAATTCCCAATTATCATTCACATTTTTTTCTCATTAAATTCTTCCTCCCAGATGATCTGGCTTAATTGTTTTCAGCTTTGTGAAATTAGCCCTTTTATAGCACCAAGTGTGTATGTGTGTATATATATAAATAAACTGGCTTGGTCTTTACTCTGTTTGCACATAATAAATGTAATCAAGCCAGGATCACTTGTAGCTAAACTACCATTTAGTTTTGTAATCAGTGCCTCTCAAGAATAGGTCTAGTATAGTATTCCCATGTTGATTTAGGAAAGTATCATCCTCAACATTAAGAAATAACAAACATGTTTTAGCAGTGGCAGAATGAGACCTCCATCATATCCACTGAAATTGAATTCCCCCATAATCATACAGCTTTTTTCTCTTCTACACAATATAGAATCGGATGACTGGTTCTTTAAGCACTGTTCTCTACACCAGCAGACACCAACTAATCCCCCATATTGTGTTTTTTCTATTAGGACATTGATCTATAGGCACCCAGATAATTTTCTTCTGATTAGCTGAAACTGGTAATGTCATTTTTGATAGAATGCCACTCCTACCCTTTTACCCACTTGATACTTCCTAGACTATAACCATTGATTTTAATCTTCCTGTTGTGCAAATAATTGTACCAGGTTTCCGTAATACCAGCTAGATCAAATGTATGCTCATAAATGAGCAATTCCAATTCCTCTTTTTTGTTACCCAGGCTCCTGGCATTGGTGTGTAGGCAAGTCAAGAATTTCTTCTCTTCGTGTCCTTTGGCTCCTTGATTAACTTTTTGTTCTGCATCTTGATTCTATACTAAACACGTACTCATATCTTCTCTTTGTACCTTCCCCTTTTGTTATTATCTTAACACCCTTCTGACTACTCTAGACAGCCTGTCCCTGAGGAAATTAGTTTCCTTTCTACTGAGCTTAAGGCCATCCAAAAAACAGCCTCCTCTCCCCGTAGAAGGTGGACCAGTGTTCCACAAAACCAAAACGCTATACCCTACACCAGTGGTTCTCAACCAGGAGTCTGGGGTGCACTGGGGGTCCGCAAGCAGGTTTCAGGGGGTCTGCCATGCAAGGCCGGCATTAGACTTGCTGGGGTCCAGGGCAGAAAGCTGAAGCCCCACTACCTGGGGCTGAAGCCAAAGTCTGAGCAACTTAGCTTCACAGGGCCACCTGTGGCATGGGGCCTTGGGCAATTGCTCTGCTTGCTACCCCCTAACGCTGGCCACGGCTTTTATATGCAGAAAAACTGTTGTGGCACAGATGGGCCATGGAATTTTTATAGTATGTTTGGTGGGGAGAAAGGCTCAGAAAGAAAAAGGTTGAGAACCCCTGCTCTACACCACTTATATAGCCAGCAGTTCACTTCCAGAATATTCTGCCTTCTTTCACTCACACAACAGGAAGGATCTCAAAGAAATTCTCTTTGGACATTCTTCCTCTTCAGAGTGCTTCCAAGTTCCCTGAAGTCGTCTAATATTTGTGAGATATGATATAGAAACATGGGATAAGTACTGATATGAACCATCACAAATTGATCCTTGCCCATCAACTTTAGAAGTCTAGCCAATCTTAGATTAACATCTTGGGAAGACTCTGGGAAGACAGCACACCATCCTGTCACCCACTTGTCCCTTGCAGAATGTTT
The DNA here is from genome assembly GCF_965140285.1 of Lepidochelys kempii. Classification (NCBI taxonomy): domain Eukaryota; kingdom Metazoa; phylum Chordata; order Testudines; family Cheloniidae; genus Lepidochelys; species Lepidochelys kempii. The sequence goes on along the minus strand of NC_136387.1, from coordinate 60,302,692 downwards.
TTTCAATTCTTCTGATTCCTGAATCCCAACAAGGATCACCTGTCTTCCTTGGATGTTTGCAGAACTCTTTCAGAGCAGCTTGCTTTTCTTATAGGTTGGGCTGAACTGCTGTCCAGAGGTGTGTTCCATACATTTCTCCATTTCCTTCACCCAGCTGGTTCTTGATAAGTATCTTCCACAGTTTCCATGTTGGTGACCAGGTACCCATTGGAAACTTCTAGCTGTAAGGAATTCCTCCTGGTCCTCTTTTCTCTGGTGGCCACAGCCTGAAAGTCCTCATCTGTCTCCGGCTATGAAGAATACCACCATGTCTCTGGCTGTTATGAGCTGCCAGCCTTCCTCTCTGACTCCTTGGTGGCCATCTCCTTTCTTCCTTGAATCTGGGGTACTGATGTTTCCTGAACCTGGCTGTCTAGGAACTCCTCAGATTCTCAGTAGCATCTCTAACTGCCCCTCCAACCCAAGAATCTTTTCCTTCAACACAGCTGCTAATTTGCAGTTAATGCAATGGAAGTCCCTTTTGGCTTCTGGTATGGCACATCCATTGCAGGTCACCACCACTGTTACATCACTGACATATTGAAATCACATGTAGAGCTGAACCTGGAAGGAAAGCCTCTTGTACTTCCTCTCTCAACCCCCTCTGCAACTCTCCTTCTAGCTGCCTCTGTTTTGTGGCTTGCTGGCACAGTGCCTTAGCCAGTGTCTTCATAAAAACAAAAATAAACCTATATAGAATATGAAGGCAAAAGACTTGCTGAAAGACGATTGGTATAATATTGTCAATGCTATAACATGTTCTTGCCCACTAGTGTTAACATGTGATATGTTCCTTTGATTTAACACTTTGTTAATGACAACTATAGGCAAATGAAAGGAAGGGAAGGGGGAAAAAAGGTGAGTTTTGTACTGCTTAAATGGTGCAATGTGAAATGTGCTGACATTATTTTGACACTGAAAATGTGGAACAATAAAAACACATGCCAAGTCTTGTTGGAAAGGTCTCTTGGAAATGCAGTATATCTTTTTTTATACATACACTAAAATGTCCAGGAAGATTTATGATGACAACCAGGCACAGGCTACTTGTTTTACAGTTTATCACAGCATATGTTCTGCAGTTATGTAAGAGAATTGGAGCTACCATTTAGGGGGAAATATCTGGTCTCAGACTGTTATCCTGAAAGATTTAAAAATCACTTCTGTTCTTTCATCCTTAAGTCTTGGTAGGGCTAAAAATGTCACTCAGCAAAGATTTTTTTTTCCCTTTTCTGCCTTTCAGGCTTGTCATGTTTTTAAAAGGTTTTTGTGCCCATCTCAGCAGAATCACTAGTGGCAATTCTTGTGATAACCTATTAGCTCATTCTCAATAAGCTCACACTCGGTGACTGTTAAAAGGGGCTTTTGCTAATGGATCTGGATAAAAGTGAGGACTCACTAGTTATTTGGTTTCATCTCCAAACAACCCTCACCAATTTTACCTGCATATGTAATTTCATTCTTATGTCATCAACATGCCTGGGAGAATGTTTGTGTGCTCACTATTGTCACATGTAATAGAGACGTGTTTTTGTTCAGCAAACCAGGAGAGAGAGAATGTGCGAGCACAGGCACAAGAGTACACACTTCTCATACATGCTACAGGAGTTCAGATTCGACATTATTTAAGATTATACACCCTAACAAATCGATATTAGATGGTTCCCTGACCTTATGTCAGGTCATGTTCATCTCTTGAAACTACCATCATGGTTTAGAAGAAAAATGTGGCAATAACAAGGAGATAAAAGATCATTAGAAATCTTAGTGGATAACTGCTGTGATTGCAGAATGCTGACAATGCTGAGGACTGGCCAGTTACTGAACTGGATGGTGATGGAGCACACATCTGCATGAAGCAGGTCCAGAAGCAGAACAGTGAGGAAGAGGTGACAAAACTACGTGTGATTTCAGCTAAACAAAGAAAAATGATTGACAAATGGCCAGTTGCTTTGGAGAATTGTATTTTATTTGTATTTATTTATATGTTATAGTTATAAGTATGTTTAATTTGTTATTTAATTTGCATTAATTTTTAAGATTTTAACCTTTTTTTACAATCCTTATGCCTTCTCCCTATACCAACATCAGCTTTTCCACAGTTTACCCCTATACTAAAACACTCTGCCCAGAAAATTCCCGTACAACAGAAAGAGAGGAATGGTGGGATTTTCAAAAGTGCTCAGTTGTTCACCTAACGTTGTTCCTCTTAAAGGCAATGGGGTTTTACAATTGGCTTCAATGAGATCAGAATTAGGCCATCACTGAGTGTATATCCAATGAATGGATTTTTAACCCATTACATAGTCGGAGGTACCATGACGCTGGAGAATGGGAGGGGATAAAAAGGGTTGTATGTGAATTGAAAATCCTGGTACTTGTGGAGAATTTTCCTTACCACCCCAAACCACCATGTTCTCTAGGTCCTGATTCAGGAAGTACTTGAGCATGTGCTTAAGTCCCATTGACTGGCTCCTGAACTGGGATCTTAATGTCTTTCTCTTTTCCCTTAGCAGTTCCTTTGCTGAGTCACTCACAAATGGGAGAAAAATGGTGAACGTAAGTTAAGTGCCAACTCAGAGCACTTCAGAAATGGGAATGCTTGTTATTATTACTCAGCTGTTGTGCTAGGAAAACACAACCCTGGAACCAGAATGGATTGGCAGCACAACAGTAATGGGAGAATGCAACAGTGAATGTCCGGGAGGTGCAGCATTTTGTGGTGCAGCCTTTGGTCACATTCATAATTCAGTTCCCTCATTTAGTGCCTTCAGCTCTCAGGCTATGTCTACACTGCCCCACATACAGATTATGGAGGTGTGAATAGCAGTGCGCACCAAAGTGTAACTCCCATGTGTGGATGCTGTGGGACCAGATTAAAAAATTCCTAGTTCTCATTAATGTAATCCTGTTTGAAGGGGATTACATTAATGTGAACTAAGATCCTTTTAGTTCATGCCTGCAGCATCTACAGAGGTTACAGTGCACACACTTTGGGACGACGTAGACAAGCACTAAGTCTTGAGGTTTCCTTTCCTCTTTTATTTGTTGCAATTTTCTCTGGTAGTTCCACAGTGAGTTCATTTCTCAGGAGATTAAAATTTGGCCCAAATAAAGCAGGGGAATTTTTGCTGGTTACCACATCGGAACAAATATTTTCCCTTATATAAAATTCTTCTTTGCATTGTACAGTGGCTTCCCATCTTGATATTTTATGATACTGCATTATATAGCACAGCTCACAAAAGGGGACGCTATCAGATCTTTTTTAGGAGTGCCATTGAAACATTCACACTGAGTTAGAGATTAGAAAATCCTGATGTCGCCATGTTCCAACCAATACGTATCTTTCTTATACTTTACTACCTGGGATCTGGTACAAATATTACACATTTACTGGGTTTACTTTTCTGAATCGAATCAGAATGCATATAATCTCTTATCTTCTATTTCTGCCCCTTACTTGAATTTGAAGTTACTTCATTTTGCAATTTGCTACCAACTTATTTTTACAAGTATTTACTGAATGCCAGAAATTACTGATTCTGTGTGATTTTGGAAATACTCAAGTGCTGCTTAATTCCATATCAATCATACTTCAAAGGTAAAAGGGAAATCATGGAAGTAGCAAGGAATTTAACAAAATATTTTTTTTACACATTGATCTTTCTCCCGTCCCCTAATAGCTTAACATCTATCTAAGGAAACAGTCAGTGGTTCTAGCTTCACCATTATCCCCTCCCTATGTCTCTCTTCTTTTCAGCCATTTATGCTGCTTACAAGCCATTGCAATGCCTCATAAACCCAATTACCCGCCAACATTCTGTCCTTTGAATTCCAGCATTTATCTATATCCTTTGCCCCCTTTCTGGCTTCTTGTTGTGACCCTTCCATTTGTCCTTACTGTGCTCCTTCTATTTGTTTTTGTGCTTTGCTCCTTTGTGTGTCCTTGTCTCAGCTAAGTTTATTCACCTGTCTTTGTTACACTGGTCTCTGGATATGTTCTTTAGGTGCCAAATTCCTTTGACCTCTTGCCTTCCAGTTCTGGAGGATTTATCATCTGGTTATCAGTTGCCCTTAAACGCTTCCTGAGACACAGTACATAGGTTCACAAAGGCAGAAAAAAGGATGTCCCTACTCTCCAGAGTCCCATGACTTCACCTCTCCAGCCCTGATCAACTTTTCTTAAATCTCTGGTCCTTTGGTACTCATATCCTTCCTGGACCAATTTCTCATCCCTCTAGCCAAGTGTCAGTCTCACTCAAGAGTCAGAATTTTCCTTTGGCTTTTAAATGCTTGATTCAGTACCAATTTAACCACACTGGGGGACATTATTTTCCCCTGTACTCTCCAGTGATCAGAAAAAGGTACTAAAAACTGCAGGGAGAATTTTTATAGACTTACCTTGAATAAAGCTGGTTCTGGGCTTTTCCATAAGATCACAGAGCTGCATGAATACTGGGGAGGTGGAGAGAATCTACAAATTGAATTTCTAATTCAATTTATTTTGGCCCTCTTGTCCCATAAACACTCTATATAATCTTATCCATCTATCTAAATAGGTTCGTAGAACATACCTATCACTAAGGCATCAGAGTGCCTTAAGTGCAATCAAATGTTATTGGTATCAGTATTTATGGAAAGCTCATTTTGAAGTGGATTTGAGAGTATTTGCAGAAACTGAATTTTGAATGTGAATGTGTTAGTTTTTGAACCAGAAAGATATACGTGCTACACCAACAGTATTAATGTCTATACACTTAGAAAAAGAGTCATTACTAACTGTGGTCAGGAACTTAATTTTTTATCCCATTGTAAAACAATAATGTCAGCAATGTCTTACATACTTTAATAAGTAGATTATATATTAATATGTTACACACAAAACACATGTTACAATGTTAAGGTAACAAAGTCAAGCACTCAAAAGTAGGGAAATGCCAGAATTAAGATTGCCTGTACAATTGCAATCTCCCCTTCCCCCTCCCAGTCATTCCCTTACCTCAGGTCCTTGCACTCAGATTCCTTGTTCAGCCAGTCCATTTTCCCCACCCCTAATCCTCATCCAATCTGTCTCTCCCCCCAAACCTGGTGTCCAGTTGCACTGCCACATCTTCCATCTCTACTGATTCCCAATCTCCTTCCCTGGGCTCCTCATCCAATCTCAGCATCTGCCCCTTGGATTCTTGTCTCAATATCTCTGACCTCCTGGGTCCCAGTTTTCCCCTAACACTCTGGCTCCTCATCAGATTGGTGCTCTCCTCTCCTGCTGCTTCACTTGCTCCCAGGCTTCTCTTCTGATATCAGTATTTCCCCATCCCCAACCAAACTGAATCCCAGTCCACACAACCTGTTTTCCTCCTTGAATCCCAGTCCCTTTCCTTGCTCAGCCAGTCCCAGTCTCCCCCATCACCCCCAACTCTCAGTCCCACTGTCCCTACTCCTGTCCCCTACCAGCCTCCAGTTCCCATCCCCTCCTCATATTTCTTGTCCCAATCCGTTTTGACTGTTCATCAGTCTGACTCTTACTCCACACATGTTCAAACCAGGCAGTTTCTTCCTCCATGCTGTCTGGGCCAAGCAGGAGGTTCATTGAGAGTGCAGGAAAGATGATCTTCAGTTCTGCCTGCTGTCCCTTTGCTGGGCTTGTACCCCCTTCCTTGGGACCAGTAGGGGATCCCAGTCCCACCCTCCACTCTGAGTTCTGGCCCATGGCCCTGTACTGCACAGCTAGGCCAGCTCCTTTACCCATAGTGCAGTTTTTTCTTGAGCCACTCCCTATCTTGCCTCTTGACTTCTACATTTGCATTTCTTCCCTGTTTGATCAGGGTCTCTCCCAGGTTTCCCTGCCTGGAGGACCTTCCTTTCTGCTCTGACCTTCAGACCTGTCTCTCTTTCCAGCGCTCCCCAACTGGGCTTTATCATCACTTAAGCCTGGCTTTTTATGGGGAATTGAATGCCCTCAGCTGGGGTTCATTCTCTAATCAGGGTAGCTTAGCTCCAGGCTCTCTAGCCCAATGAGCAAGCCACCCTACTACAGAAAGAAAAACTGGAAGCATGGAATCAGCAGAAGGAATGAAAAAAGAAGTCTCATGTAGCAAATATTCATCAGTGTACCAGATACAGAAAAAGAACTGAACATAGAGCAACCATCACAGATGATGATTAAAACAGTGGAAAATCCTGTTCCATAATTTCTTGATATGAGCAAAGGGTCATATTTGCTTGGTAAAATGCACCAGATAAAAACTCTGAGAGGAAAAAGAAAAATGGATCAGTTTACTTGTGTGATTGAAAGCAAAATTGTTAATAATGAAATTGGATGCGGGCTCTGAATTTTCTGTGATTTCCCAATGAGAATATGAAACCCAATTTCGATACATTAAGTTAGACAGCATGCTGGTATTTCTGAAACGTTTTCTGGAAAGTAGATTGAACCCAGGGATGTGATTACAGTGCATCAAGTAGCTGAAGCCCAGCCATTACAATGAATGTTCTAGTGGCAGCACGGGTTTGGCATTTATATTGTAAAAACGGAGAATCCACGCTTTGGCAGAAGCATGCTTTCAGCTAAGTTATGTAGGAAAAGAAGTGACGAAGCTAGGCATTGATGACATCCTGCTAACTTCTCTTATTTTAATTCAACCAAACAACACTCATTAAGATTAAAGATACCAAGTACTTAAATTCCTAATTATAGACTTGTCAAAGCAAAATGTTGTTATGCTATTCTTGGTTTTGTTGTAGGAAGAACATAAGCTGTCTTATTACAGTCAACAATGGTATGCCGTTGAAGCAAACATTGTTTAGTTCAGTTATTCTCTTTTTTGCTGACTTACAAGGACAGATTCAGTTCTCATATGTACTGTAATAAATCTGGAATATGTGCATGGCTTCTTTAAAATGGTAGATGGAAGCAAGACAGATATACCATCAATAACGCAAAAAACAAAGAAAGCCAAGGGAAAAATCAGGAAAAGATAGTAAAACAGATTATTGAATAGATTATAAGAAGACTAGAATGACCTCTCTGTTGAGCACACTGACTGGAAAATTTCAGTTATACCCACAACAAAACACACACACACACGTACGTCACACTGTACACATTTACAGAGATTCCAGATTCACTGTCAACTCTACTAAGAGATGCATTTGATCATTACTACAATTACAGCAACATAGCATTGAAAATGTGTTTATAAGGTTAGCCAGAGGTCAATCCTTCTGCACAATTGACCTCCAGCAAAGTAGCTAATTACTCATGACAGATCCTGCTAGATGATACATCTGAGAAATATAAAGATTGCTATTACTACAGAGGATCTTTGTGTACAATTGTTTAGACACTGCTGTTGTATGTGATACACCATAATCACTGACAATGAAAATAGTCTCATATATATTTAATTGAATAATGGAGCAAGTGATGGGTCAAGTTTGGCAGTGACTTACACCATGTGCAATTACATAAACCCCAAAATAAATACAGAGAGTACAAGTTATGGCCAAATCTGATCTTATCTATGCAAAAAAACATTTTGTTCACCAGTGTTACATAACTTCTTCTGGGAGTGAAGTATGGCAACTGTTGAGTAGTACAGAGCAACAATACACAGCAGCTGAGGCCAGGAACTGAAGCAAAATACTGTATCTAATTGAAACTGTAGGGGAAATCTAAGGAAGCTAGAATTTGGCCATAATACTGGAGCCGACTCCACTAAACCTTGTAAAAAGGGCCATGAAACTTAGTGACCAAAAGTGGTCAGCATTCAGAGTAGCAGCCATGTTAGTCTGTATCCGCAAAAAGAAAAAGAATACTTGTGGCACCTTAGAGACTAAAAAAAATATTAGAGCATAAGCTTCCGTGTGCTACAGCTCACTTCATCGGATACATACAATGGAAAATATAGTGGGGGGATTTTATACACACAGAGAACATGAAACAATGGGTGTTACCATACAGACTGTAACAAGAGTGATCAGGAAAGGTGAGCTATTACCAGCAGGAGAGCAGCTGTAGACAATGGATCGTGTGGTGTGGTCTGGATGAAAGCTGGAGGCATGTAGGTAAGTATAGCGATCAGTAGGTTTCCAGTATAGGGTGGTATTTATGTGACCATCGCTTCCTCAGCTCTCATCCCCTAATGCCCCTACTCGCGCTACATTGATGACATCTTCATCATCTGGACCCATGGAAAAGAGGCCCTTGAGGAATTCCACCATGATTTCAACAATTTCCATCCCACCATCAACCTCAGCCTGGACCAGTCCACACAAGAGATCCACTTCCTGGACACTACAGTGCTAATAAGCGATGGTCGCATAAACACCACCCTATACTGGAAACCTACTGACCGCTATACTTACCTACATGCCTCCAGCTTTCATCCAGACCACACCACATGATCTATTGTCTACAGCCCAGCTCTATGATACAACTGCATTTGCTCCAACCCCTCAGACAGAGGCAAACACCTACAAGATCTCTATCAAGTGTTCTTAAACTATAATATCCACCTGCAGAAGTGAAGAAACAGATTGACAGAGCCAGAAGAGTACCCAGAAGTTACCTACTACAGGACAGGCCCAACAAAGAAAACAACAGAACACCACTAGCCATCAGTCCCCAACTAAAACCTCTCCAATGCATCATCGAGGATCTACAACTTATCCTGAAGGACAACCCATCACTCTCACAGATCTTGGGAGACAGGCCAGTCCTTGCTTACAGACAGCTGCCCAACCTGAAGCAAATACTCACCAGCAACCACATATCACACAACAAAAACATTAACCCAGGAACCTATCCTTGCAACAAAGCCCATTACCAACTGCGTCCACATATCTATTCAGGGGACACCATCATAGGGCCTAATCACATCAGCCACACTATCAGAGGCTCATTCACCTGCACATGTACCAATGTGATATATGCCAGCATGTGCCAGCAATGCCCCTCTGCCATGTACATTGGCCAAACTGGACAGTCTCTACGTAAAAGAATAAATGGACACAAATCAGACATCAAGAATTATAACATTCATAAACCAGTTGGAGAACACTTCAATCTCTCTGGTCACTCAATTTCTAATCTCAAAGTGAGTATCCTTCAACAAAAAAACTTCGAAAACAGACTCCAAGGAGAGACTGCTGAATTGGAATTAATTTGCAAACTGGATACAATTAACTTAGGCTTGAATAAAGACTGGGAGTGGATGTGTCATTACACAAAGTAAAACTATTTCCCCTTGTTTATTCCCCCCTACTGTTCTTGTCAACTGCTGTGTCATAAATATAAAGGGAAGGGTAAACCCCTTTGAAATCCCTCCTGGCCAGGGGAAAGCTCCTCTCACCTGTAAAGGGTTAAGAAGCTAAAGGTAACCTCGCTGGCACCTGACCAAAATGACCAATGAGGAGACAAGATACTTTCAAAAGCTGGGAGGAGGGAGAGAAACAAAGGGTCTGTGGGTCTGTCTTTAGTCTGCCTTTGTCGGGGATAGACCAGGAATGGAGTCTTAGAACTTTTAGTAAGTAATCTAGCTAGGTACGTGTTAGATTATGATTTCTTTAAATGGCTGAGACAAGAACTGTGCTGAATAGAATAACTATTTCCGTCTGTGTATCTTTTTTGTAACTTAAGGTTTTGCCTAGAGGGGTTCTCTATGTTTTGAATCTAATTACCCTGTAAGGCATCTACCATCCTGATTTTACAGGGGGGATTTCTTTATTTCTATTTACTACTATTTTTATTAAAAGTCTTCTTGTAAGAAAACTGAATGCTTTTTCATTGTTCTCAGATCCAAGGGTTCGGATCTGTGGTCACCTATGCAAATTGGTGAGGCTTTTTATCCAACATTTCCAGGAAAGGGGGGCGGTGCAAGTGTTGGGAGGATTGTTCATTGTTCTTAAGATCCAAGGGTCTGGGTCTGTAGTCACCTAGGCAAATTGGTGAGGCTTTTTACCAAACCTTGTCCAGGAAGTGGGGTGCAAGGCTTTGGGAAGTATTTTGGGGGGAAAGACGCGTCCAAACAGCTCTTCCCCAGTAACCAGTATTAGTTTGATGGTGGTAGAGGCCAATCCAAGGACAAAGGGTGGAATATTTTGTACCTTGGGGAAGTTTTGACCTAAGCTGGTAAAGATAAGCTTAGGAGGTTTATCATGCAGGTCCCCACATCTGTACCCTAGAGTTCAGAGTGGGGGAGGAACCTTGACATGCTGGAAATGGCCCACCTTGATTATCACTACAAAAGGTTCCCCCACCACAGCTCTCCTGCTGGTAATAGCTCACTTTTTCTGATCACTCTTGTTACAGTCTGTATGGTAACACCCATTGTTTCATGTTCTCTGTGTATATAAAATCTCCTCACTATATTTTCCACTGTATGTATTCGATGAAGTGAGCTGTAGCTCATGAAAGCTTATGCTCTAATAAATTTGTTAGTCTCCAAGGTGCCACAAGTACTCCTTTTCTTTTTAAGTGGTCAGCACTGTACTATTTGAGGAGCCGTCATTTGAATGGAGTGTAAAACTAACACCATGCACTGACTCAGAGGAAAGAATGATAAACATGCCTTTAGGCAGAACCTGAATCTTTCCCTATAGTTCTTATGTCCAACGGCTGACTTGGTTTACCTTCTGAGACCTGATGAGATATTGATACCTGCACAAGTACATTTTCATGTAGGACTATACTATTGTGCTTCAAATTAGAATATGAATATCTAGGAGATACCATAAGTTCCTACAGATTGCACACATGAGTAGAGAAAATTGTAGGCTCTAGTAATAAATATCCATATGCCACAAAATATTTCTCTTTGCTAATCTGTCTACAGTAGTACCTTCAAGCCTCACTTTTACAACCCTTATTTCCTATGACAGAACTAGTCATGGGATAAATTGAAACTAGCACTACGATTTAGGTAATGGTGAAGCTCTTAAAGGAAAACAACCATTTTAAAAAAGATTCAAGTTACTAAATCTAGTTATATATTAAAAATAATTAATCAGGTAGGCAACTTCCCTCTTGACAATTGCATGATGTTGGGTGGGACTAACTGATTCAGTTTCTCTTAGAATGTGAATAAACACAAGGACTTACCAATGGTTAATTTAAAAATGGTATTACCTTAAAAATAGAACTTATGTTACAACTTTGAAAATTCATGCATTCATAAGGGATATATAATCAGCCCTATTCTGCAGCCTCAGCCTGGAGTTTCTGTTGAGAAGTATCATTAAAATAGCAGTTTTCACTGTGGGACTATTCACAGTTAAAGAGCTAGAGAGCAGACATATCTTTTGAAAACATATCCTGAAAATTCATCCACAGTATCTACTGTGTGTATAGTATAAGCAAGTTGAAAAATTGTTTGTTCTAACTCGGCCAGTTCACCCCCATGTTAACACCCATCATTTGGCAACATAGGTACCTTTTGGTTTGAAACTTCCTATGCTTCGTCTTTTTTCATGAATGGATTTTTTGGAAAGTCTCAGCAAAAACCCTTCAGCCATTTTTCTTTTGTGAGACTGAAAGTTCAGATTTCTTTTATTTAAAAAAAATCTACCAACTTTCTTTGTTGTTTTAGAAATAATTTAATAATGATTGCTACTTTGAAACATCAGACTTGATATGTAAATAGCTTCACGTAGCACTCCGTTCCCCACAGGCAGTTAGACACATACACGGATCTCTTCCCCAGAGGAAGCCCCATGTACACAGAAGTGACTCACCTGCTTGCACCCCCAATGGCTGAGTGAGAGGGTTGCTGGGCCTTAGTCGCCTCCTCCTGGGTCTTTTGCGGTCTGGCCCTCCAGCCAGGTCACTTAAAAGTTTAATCCCCTTCTGGGGTATTCAAGTCAAGATATAACTGGTCAGGCCCCAAGCTGGCTTCTCCCAGTGGTGTCTTCAAAGTCACTTTGCCCAGCTCCCAGCTGGACCCACAGAAAAGTACTTCTAAATCACCATGGTACTCAATGAAATCATACTCTTTCCAGAGCTGCAGGTACTGGAGCTTCTCCAGAGGAGCCTCTCAGTATAACTCAGAGCTACAAACAAAACCCCACTCATGGTTTGAGCCCCTCATCCCTCTTGGGTTCCCCATTCCTTGTGGAACATGGGACCCAATCTTTCTTCTTGGAGCCTGTCTCCTTGCTCCATGGGCTTACCACATGAGTTAACTCCATTCTTCTGGTTCAGCTCTCTAGCCACAACTGGTCTCCTCCACAGCCAGCCCCAAACTACTGGGCTTCATCCTTTTTTAAGTCCTGCACATGTGGCAGAGTGGAACTAATTAAAACATGGTTGGCCAACCCTGAGCCTCCTGGCGCTTACAGGGGCAGACCACCCTTTTATACATACACTTTCCACTCCACTAACAGCCTGACACAGCCTTGCTCACATGTACACAATCTCACCCACACTTCCTCCCTCAGAAACACAGCCACACGAAGCAGCCCCACAGACACTCACATACAAAGCCTTCCTCTCATCCCCACACCCACAGTGAATTTCTATTTAGTAGATATTCAACTGAAGCTGATTTTAAAAAATGCCATACAACAGAAACCACCATGAAAGCAAAACAACTCTCACTTTATGCTTGCTGCTTAGATTGGCAGGTGGTACATCTGTATGCAGAGTAAAACTGTCCTTATGCAACTGATACAAAATGCCCTAGGGAAAATGACTACCTTTGCATATCAAACTTTAATATAGTAATATCTGTGCAGAACTACATGCAAACAGAAGAAGCTCTTTTCTGCATATCATATTAGGTGTGAAAAGATTTCAACAATGTACATAAAAGTGCAAAGTAGTGCTGATAATAGATCAGTAGATGTTTGTATTTATTTTTGATCCGCTAAAGGTAGAACTCATTTTAACAGCTATGCACAAAAGAACAAGTGTGGCTTGCTGATCCATGGATTTTCAAAGAGCTGCACCTCTCTTGTGCCTCCTCTTACCAGTAAGATGCAGTTAGAACAAATGTGCTCCACAGTGAATCCTCTAAGGTAGAGCTTTACACTTACATTTTAAGTTAAGGTCTGAATCCTGCAAAGACTTCAGTGGGATCTACAAACATAAGTAACTTTCTGCATGTGAATAAGTAATTGCAGGACTGAAGTCAATGGGCTTTAGGCATGTGCATATAAGCTTTGCTGAATAGGGATAGCCTTAGGCACAGGCTTATGTCTTTGCTGAATCGGGTTCCTAAGTATGTAACATATCTTCAAATTTCATTCATGAAGAACAGAAGCTACTTTTGACACCAGAATCATATTGTTTAGAGCTAGTCACAAAAACTTTGATGGAACCATTTTTGGTAAGAGAATAAAGTGCGATCAAGATGCTTTTCAATATAGAGTCAATTTTGGTGAAATGTTGTTTAGGAGAAAAACCTGAAAAAAATTCCTACAATGTTGAAATATTGAGTTTCAACATTTTTGGAATGATACATTTTAATTTTCATTTTGAAATGACCTTTTGTTTTGATTTTGTAAAATTGTACATTATATATGTTAATATAAAAATTTTAAAGAGTTAAAATCCAAATGAAATGATTTGATGAATTATTTTTTTCCCTGAATTTTCTTTCATGGAGAATTTCGAGATTTTGAAATTTGGCTTCATTTCAAATCAGAATGAAATCCAAACATTTTGAAATTCTCCATGAAATAGAATGTCCACCTTCCACACAGATGTATCATGTGACCTTGAAATTGTCAGATATTCCAAAATGCTGTTGATACTTTCAGTGCTGATGCTGCTGTGAACAATGTGAAAGTAGAATACTATTCTCATCTCATTTCTGTGACGTTATTTCTAATTCACACCATCCTAACTGAGGTTCAAAAGAGGCATTAGAATTCTTTAGGAAATGGACACTGACCATATGGCATTATCAAAGTGTGGGGGCCTACTTACTGTACCTGATATAAATCAGTTAACCTTTCTGACAGCAAACTGGAGAGAAAAAAAACAAGTCTATTGTTAATGTGTACTCAGTGCAAACCTAAGTGATATTAATCAAGGAATGTTAAAATGTCAGTAGCCATTACTAATGAGAATATTACTCACAAACTGAGAGCGGTTGTGGGTTTTTTTTTTGTTTTTTTTTCCAATTCCCATTTTTTCTCTCTCTGTATTTTGGACCTTTGAACTCTTGCCTCTTATTTCAGTTAGATAATTGATAGAAGTTGAAGCTCCATTGTGTTTGGAAATCAATAAAAATGTAAATGGTCAAGGTCTTCCAACAGAAAATAAAATCTCCTAAAAGCCTCAAACCTTTCATCAGCACAACCTTTCGCGTATATAGATATAGTTAAGCATTTCAGGGGCAAGTGGAATGAGGAGAGTGAGAAAAATCAGATTAGGACACAAGAAAATTGCAAAATGAAATTACTTTAAAAGTGGTGTAAGTGTTTTTAGTAATGGATTATTTCACCTTTGCAGCAGTTTGAAAATGATGGAAAAGAACTCTTGTTTTGAATAAACACTGCCTGAATTTTAAATGCACTTATGAGGTCACATCAATAAAGTCTAAAGAAAAAGAAATATGGGACACTTGTAGTAGAAGTGTCCATGGGCTATGATTAAATGCACCAGCAATTACTTTGTGGCTATCCTGTTACTATTAAAATTACTAATATCAATCTGTGTATACGTAGTGGGCCAGATCCTCAGCTGGTGCAAATCAGAATAGTTCCACTGACTTAACTGACACTATCTGAAAAGCTGGTCCATTGTCTTTTGTATTCATATATGTAATACATATATAATACATATTCTAATCAGAGTAGTGAGCAAAATAATGACAAGACCAAGAGTTCTTTTACACAAGATAGTCCAAATGCACATCTATCACAAAGGTACACGTTTGATCACTTATTTTACTAATCCTCACATTCCCTTGCCCTATAAATCTAGTCACAATAAGTATTTGCTCCAGAGGCCATCTTCCTCCTAGTTTTCTTTGGCAACCACTCAATGAGTATACAGATGCATGCTGTAGAAATGAGAGAGATGGTATTCTGTGAGATAGCAATGAATAAGTTCTATGAAATATGACTAAAGGAACAAGTCACATAAACATCATGACAATTTCACCAAGACTCTGAAAAAGATACAAAGGGGTTTTGAGCTTGAAAAAAGGTAAAATATGGATGGAGAAAACAAATGGTTGTACTTTTTAAAAGGATTCTGCTTTATTAAATCAGTAAATCTACCTCCCAAACGTTTTCAATCATAGTTATTGGTTTGACTGGACAGGAAGGGATTCAAATTAAAATATGCTTGCCTAAAAACTTGCATTAAAAAAACATTTTGCATACATTTGTATTTTAATTAGGAGCAAGTATTGCCTTCTGGGCTTTATAATTACATATTGAAGGGGAATGTTGTCAAGAACAGCAACAAACAAACATATGCAATATCAGTATAGTCTCTAATACAGTGTGTTTCAGAACAGACTATATAGTAGTTAAGACAAAATGGTTCAGAAATGTTTTTGGCTTATGGAGAGAGGAAGGTCAATTATTACAAGTATTTGTGGAAAGGAAATAGTGGGGACTGAGGAAGTTTATGAATGAGACTAAAAGGCTGAGTCCTCACCCTGTTCTCAACCTAGCACACACACACTTGGTTAACTCGACCACACTTTCTGGGGTCTTCTCTTATTCTTAAGAACAACAAAATATAAACTTCAGCCCAAGATCCCTCCTGACATCGGAGTTTTTCCTAGGGTTGCCTGAGGAAATCCTTCTTCCTTTGCAAAGGACATTCCAAACCTTGGTTAGAAAAAATGGACCCACCTGGTCTGACTCCAAGGGTGAGTAGTGTAGTTGTAGCCATGTTGGTCCCAGAATATCAGAGAGAAAAGGTGGGTGAGATTACCGCACTCACCTTGCCTCTCCCAGGGTGAGTAGGCAGAAGAGGTTGCCATCTCTCTTCAGAAGGCTCACAGCACATGGTCTATCACTGGAGGGAAAGGACATTGACAGAAGGATGGCAAGAAAAGTCAATACACAGAAGGACATTTGGGTCCTGGCCATCTACAACCATAAAAATGTCCTGAGATCACAGTGTTCAATTGTCTGTTCTTTTTAAGGGGAACAGATTAAGTTGTGAGAGAAACCTTGACAGCACATAACCTGTTAGGTTGTTGTTAGCATTAGCATCATTGACACTGCAGAAAGACAACCAAGCCCTTTTACTTTCCTTGCAGTCAAATCCCATCCTCTTATACCACAATTCATGTAGCAACCTAGATAAAGCAGTGAGAGAGAAAGCCTTAGGAAAACCTTTATGAAGGATACCCTCATGAAACTAAACTATTCCCCCCCACAAAAAAAAATATGTCAAGATGAGGTTAAGGTTGTAAGCACACATAGAATCACAGAAGATTAGGGTTGGAAGAGACCTCAGGAGGTCATCTAGTCCAACCCCGCTGCTCAAAGCAGGACCAACCCCATCTAAATCATCCCAGCCAGGGTGTCAAGCCAGACCTTAAAAACCTCGAAGGATAGAGATTCCACCAGCTCCTTAGGTAACCCATTCCAGTGCTTCACCACCATCCTAGTGAAATAGCTTTTTCCTAATACCCAACCTAGACCTCCTCCACTGCAACTTGAGACCATTCCTTCTTGTTCTGACATCTGCCACCACTGAGAATGGCAAAGCTCCATCCTCTTTGGAACCCCCCTTCAGGCAGTTGAAGGCTGCTATGAAATCCCGCCCCCCCTCACTCTTCTCTTCTGCGGACTAAATAAGCCCAGTTCCCTCAGCCTTTCCTCGTAAGTCATGTGTCCCAGCTCTCTAATCATTTTTGTTGCCTCTGATGGACTCTCTGCAATTTGTCCACATCCCTTCTGCAGTGTGTGTGTGTGTGGGGGGCAAAACTGGACACAATACTCCAGATGTGGCCTCACCAGTGCGGAATAGAGGGGAATAATCCTTCCCTTGATCTTCTGGCAATGCTCCTACTAATGCAGCCCAATATGCTGTTAGCCTTCTTGACAACAAGGGTACACTGTTATATCCAGCTTCTTATCTACGGTAATCCCCAGGTCCACATAGGTGGTTTGGAGTGTAAATTACCTTTAACCAACATTCAAAATTAAAAATTAACATAATTTAGGGACTCAGGAAATTCAGAAGTAAGGTTATACTTACAAGCAACCCAAACCTTTACTGGGAAATTGAGACACATTAAAATCACCCTACGTATTATATTGGCATAAGAGTTTGCATTCCAAATAAATATTAGAAAAAATTATTTTGTCAAATCTTATCAGATAATACACAATGACACATATCATATGGCTTCCATCTTTCAGAGTGCATCCTGAATGTGGATATTGCATGTTTTACTGTTTTGTGCCTACAAAAATAGTTTTTTAAATTACTGGAAAAAGCTTATTCTTCCGGGACAATGTTTTAGATGGGATGCAAAAATTGTACAGTTGTTTTCTACTGAATGATTATTGTTTAACACATACTTTTCTCTGATCAGATGCTTCTTAGTAACTCTTTACTAGATATGGGTCACTAAATGAGGGACAGCCCTTAAAAATACCAGATAGCTGATCACCTTTAAAATCATGAAAGCCAAAACTAAAGGGAAAACAACACATATGTGATGAACCCACTGTACACCAAATCTACTGAGATTTTTGTTCTCATACTCCTAAAGAGTTTTAAAGCTACATCAGGTATTCCGTAAATGATGTGCCATTGCAGACATTTAAAGCAGCAAACTGCACCTAACCAAAATATTTGGCCTCACTACTTTATCTTTCAGATTCTACTAGTTACATTTCTTTATATTTAACTAGTCAGGCTGTTTTTGATATACTAGTCCAGACAATATTTGCATACCTTACTCATCAAAAATTCCACATTTTCCAAGTCTACTTGCAAAGATTTGGTGTCATATTATTATAATCATTACTGGTCAAGCTGATCATTTTAGTAATCACAAATATACTCTGAGCTGCATGTTTGAGCACTGCAGGTATTAAACACTCTTCTGAATGAGCACCATACTCTGCAAAATGCAATGACATACTTTATTCATCTAGCTCTGTACACTAATGAGCCTGTTGAATACTGCAATCTTTGTTTTCAGACCCGTCAACTGGGATGCATGCTTCCCTAACCAAGCTTGTAACTAAATCATTCTGCACCTTTTGCTTATTAAGCTCTGTGTTTTCCTTCTTTCCTTCCTTCCTCCACATATTTTGATTGTGAGTGTGCTGACTGCAGAGGGTTTGTGATCTGGCATCCATAGCTTTTTTATTATGATTAAAGGTCACATTCTATGGCATTAAAGAGACCTAATGAAATGCCCTAAGCGCTCCATGATGTTGAATGATATGCCTCACTCAATGGCCATTATAGAATGTAAGTGGTGACACGCTTCTTTTTTGAAATGGAGAGAATTTGTTTTGTATTGGTGAAATTACTTTCGGTGAGTTGAACAGGACGAGGATTAGCTAAAATGGGTGATAAAACTGTTAGTTAACCATCAACCAGGTGACCAGAATTTGGCATTTTCTTCTTTTAATGCAAACCAACAAGGAGTGCCCCAAAACTGTTATCTGATCAACTTTTTTAATTAATAAGTTTCACAAGCTATTCAGAGAAGTATTTCTTTCTATATTTAATGTTCAAACTTCAGTAAGTCAGTCTGTGTGTGTGTGATTAGTCACTACACTCACATTGCATGGTTTCTGCAGCCTGACTGGATGCCCTAACCTTTATACATCTAAGCTAAAAGGTTATATAACTTTTACAAACAAGAGCACCACCCAAAGAAATAATTGGTGATCTCTTAGGGAAGAGAGAAAGAGAGGGAACGAACATTTTAGGAAACAGACAAAGATAAGCAGGCTTAAAACATTTTTAGCATATTTAAAATCTTTTCTTGGGTTCTTATGCATAAGAACACATGATACAGTTTATAACCATGTATATAGGCCTCAAATTTTAAAATAACTTGAATATGCATTGGCCACCCAGCAGATTTTTTGTACAATTTTATTTAATCTAATTCACTCCAGGTAGCTGTCTGTACTTGTTTGGTCCCATTTGTGAAGTTACTGACTACAGACTTGTGTGGCTCATCTAATTGCCTACGTACATATGTGCACTGGCTAGTAGCTTGACTGTTCATGACAAGTTACAAAATAAAATGTCTAAGTGTGTGTTTTGATTTATTGGCCTTTTCACATATAATATGTGACAATTTTATAGCTTGGTCAGTTTTTAGACCGAATACTGACAACATGGGCCACGCAAATGCATAAATACCTTGTAAACTGTAACTACCATTCTGATGTACTATGACTGAACCAACAAATGGCACCTTTAATTCCTCATATCCCCATACCATGGCGAACATTAAAAACGTCAGTACATTGTTTAAATTACCACTGTTTACCTATGTTTATTATAGCATATAATGATGGCAACTCAGACACCACTGCTGACATTTTAATGCCATCACTTGTGTGTCCTCTTTATGTTATGTAATAAAAGAAAGCAACCTTAGGACTGATTTTCCCCAAGCAAGGGAAACTTTACTGGTTGTAAGTAAGCTCCTAGAAAACTATATTAAATACAAATAAATCTACATAACAGTCCCCTCAAAGAGGCATTATTCTCTACTTTTCCCTGGACTTACATAGGTGAGTTAAGGAGGAGGAAGAAAGGCAAGAACAACAGAACAAATGGCAAACCCTCAAAAATGACTTAGGAAATATCATAGAATCATAGAATATCAGGGTTGGAAGGGACCTCAGGAGGTCACCTCTTCCAACCCCCTGCTCAAAGCAGGACCAATCCCCAACTAAATCATTCCAGCCAGGGCTTTATCAAGCCTGACCTCAAAAACTTCTAAGGAAGGAGATTGCACCACCTCCCTAGGTAACCCATTTCAGTGCTTCACCACCCTCCTAGTGAAAAAAAGTTTTTCCTAATATCCAACCTAAACTTCCCCGCCACTGCAACTTGAGACCATTGCTCCTTGTTTTGTCATCTGCTACTACTGAGAACAGTCTAGAGCCATCCTCTTTGGAACCCCCTTTCAGGTAGTTAAAAGCAGCTATCAAATCCCCCCTCATTCTTCTCTTCTGCAGACTAAACAATCCCTGTTCCCTCAGCCTCTCCTCATAAGTCACGTGCTCCAGCCCCCTAATCATTTTTGTTGCCCTCCGCTGGATGCTTTCCAATTTTTCCATATCCTTCTTGTAGTGTGGGGTCCAAAACCGGAAACAGTACTCCAGATGAGGCCTCACCCATGTCAAATAGAGGGAAATGAACATGCCCCTCGATCTGCTGGCAATGCCCCTGCTTACACAGCCCCAAATGCCATTAGCCTTCTTGGCTACAAAGGCACACTGTTGACTCATATCCAGCTTCTCGTCCACTGTAACCCCTAGGTCCTTTTCTGCAGAACTGCTGCCTACCCATTCGGTCCCTAGTCTGTAGCGGTGCACTGGATTCTTCCATCCTAAGTGCAGGACTCTGCACTTGTCCTTGTTGAACCTCATCAGATTTCTTTTGGCCCAATCCTCTAATTTGTCTAGGGCCCTCTGTATCCTATCCCTACCCTCCAGTGTATCTACCACTCCTCCCAGTTTAGTGTCATCTGCAAACTTGCTGAGGGTGCAATCCACGCCATCATCCAGATCATTAATAAAGATACTGAACAAAACTGGTCCCAGGACTGATACGGACTGCCAACTACACTGGATCCATTGTTCACTACCAGTTGAACCCGACGATCTAGCCAGCTTTCTATCCACCTTATAGTCCATTCACCCAACCCGTACTTCTTTAACTTGCTGGCAAGAATACTGTGGGAGACCGTATCAAAAACTTTGCTAAAGTCAAGGAATAACACGTCCACTGCTTTCCCCTCATCAACAGACCCAGTTATCTCATCATAGAAGGCAATTAGATTAGTCAGGCATGACTTGCCCTTGGTGAATCCATACTGACTGTTCCTGATCACTTTCCTCTCCTCAAAGTGCTTCAGAATTGATTCCTTGAGGACCTGATCTTTTCCAGGGACTGAGGTGAGGCTGACTGGCCTGTAGTTCCCCGGATCCTCCTTCTTCCCTTTTAAAAAAGATGGGCACTACATTAGCCTTTTCGCAGTCATCTGGGACCTCCCCTGATCGCCATGAGTTTTCAAAGATAATGGCCAATGGCTCTACAATCATTTCTGCCAACTCCTTTAGCACTCTCGGATGCAGCGCATCCGGCCCCATGGACTTGTGCTCTTCCAGCTTTTCTAAATAGTCCCAAACCAATTCTTTCTCCACAGAGGGCTGGTCACCTCCTCCCCACGCTGTGCTGCCCAGTGCAGTAGTCTGGGAGCTGACCTTGTTCGTGAAGACAGAGGCAAAAAAAGCATTGAGTACATTAGCTTTTCCACATCCTCTGTCATGAGGTTGCCTCCCTCATTCAGTAAGGGGCCCATACTTTCCTTGACTTTCTTCTTGTTGCTAATATACCTGAAGAAACCCTTCTTGTTACTCTTAACAGCTCTTGCTAGCTGCAACTCCAAGTGTGTTTTGACCTTCCTGATTTCACTCCTGCATGCCTGAGCAATATTTTTATACTCCTCCCTGGTCATTTGTCTAATCTTCCACTTCTTGTAAGCTTCTTTTTTGTGTTTAAGATCAGCAAGGATTTCACTGTTAAGCCAAGCTGGTCGCCTGCCATATTTACTATTCTTTCTACACATTGGGATGGTTTGTTCCTGTAACCTCAATAAGGATTCTTTAAAATACAGCCAGCTCTCCTGGACTCCTTTCCCCCTCATGTTATTCTCCCAGGGCATCCTGCCCATCAGTTCCCTGAGGGAATCAAAGTCTGCTTTTCTGAAATCCAGGGTCCGTATTCTGCTGCTCTCCTTTCTTCCCTCTGTCAGGATCCTGAACTCGACCATCTCATGGTCACTGCCTCCCAGGTTCCTATCCACTTTTTCTTCCCCTACTAATTCTTCCCGGTTTGTGAGCAGCAGTTCAAGAAGAGCTCTGCCCCTAGTTGGTTCCTCCAGCACTTGCACCAGGAACTTGTCCCCTACACTTTCCAAAAACTCCTGGGATTGTCTGTGCACCACTGTATTGCTCTCCCAGCAGATATCAGGGTGATTGAAATCTCCCATAAGAACCAGGGCCTGCGATCTAGTAACTTCCATGAGTTGCCGGAAGAAAGCCTCATCCACCTCATCCCTCTGGTCTGGTGGTCTATAGCAGACTGCCACCACAACATCACCCTTGTTGCTCACACATACTGCTCTCTTACATACAATGCAACTCCCACACCTTTTCTGCCCTGCTTGTCCTTCCTGAACAGTTTATATCCATCCATGACAGTACTCCACTCATATGAGTTATCCCACCAAGTCTCTGTTATTCCAATCACATCATAATTCCTTGACTATGCCAGGAATTCCAGTTCTCCCTGCTGGTTTCCCAGGCTTCTTGCATTTGTGTATAAGCACTTAAGATAACTCGCTGATCGTCCCACTTTCTCAGTATGAGGCAGGAGCCCTCCCGTCTTGAGCTGTCCTGCTCGTGCTTGCTCCCAGTACCCCACTTCCCCATTGACCTCAGGGCTTTGGTCTCCTTCCCCCGGTGAACCTAGTTTAAAGCCCTCCTCACTAGGTTAGCCACACTGCTTGCAAAGATGCTCTTCCCTGTCTTCGTAAGGTGGAGCCCATCTCTGCCTAGCACGACTCCTTCTTGGAGCACCATCCCATGGTCAAAGAATCCAAAGCCTTCTCTCCGACACCACCTGCGTAGCCATTCGTTGACTTCCACGATTCGACGGTCTCTACCCGGGCCTTTTCCTTCCACAGGGAGAATGGATGAGAACACCACTTGTGCCTCAAACTCCTTTATCCTTCTTCCCACACCCATGTAGTATGCAGTGATCCGCTCAAGGTCATTCTTGGCAGTATCATTGGTGCCCACGTGGAGAAGTAGGAACGGGTAGCGATCCGAGGGCTTGGTGAGTCTCGACAGTCTCTCCGTCACATCGTGAAACCTAACTCCTGGCAAGCAGCAGACTTCTCGGTTTTCCCGGTCGGGGCAGCAGATGGATGACTCAGTCCCCCTGAAGAGAGAATTCCCGACCACCACCACCCGCCTCCTTCTCTTCAGAGCGGTGGTCGTGGAACCCCCATCCCTAGGACAGTGCATCTCATGCCTGCCAATCAGCGGAGACTCCTTCTGCTCCCTTCCCTCAGATGTATCATCTAGTCCACTCTCCGCATTAGTACCTGTGGAGAGAACATGAAAATGTGTGCTTATCTGTATCTGCATTGCTGGTACATGGACGCTCCCCTTTCTTCTTCTGGAGGCCACATACTGCCAAATTTCTTCACTGTCCTTCTGTTCCCACTATGCAGCCCACTCTGAATCTTCAGAATGTTGTGCCCGTAGAAGCATATCCTGACATCTGTCCAGGAAATCTTCAGTTTCTCTTATGCAACGCAGGGTCAATACTTGTTTCTCCAGACCTTGAACCTTCTCTTCCAGTGGAGACCAGCTTGCACTTTGTACAGACAAAGTCGCTTCTGTCCTGCGGAAGAAAGACAAACATGGCACATCCTGTGCAGGTAACAACAGCTGAATGCTCACCATCCATATTACCTTCCTTCTAAGAGCTTCCTCAGGTGTTGTAGTAACTACTCAGAGAAGCCTGCAAGATGAAAGCCTCAGTGGGCTCTCCCCAGACGAACTCCCTCTATTAGCCTCTCCACTGTTCACCGCTCAGCTGGTTTGCAGCTGACTGCCTTTTTATAACAGTCAGGCCCACTCAAGGCTCACCTGGTACAAAGCACTTCCACTTCACACTTTTCAAACAATCAATCACATGGTCAAACTGTCCCCTCAACAGACACTCAGATACTCATAGATTGATCAAAGGGATGCTGCAAACATTGATGCTGAGAAGAGGTATAATTTACAGACATTTTCCACTTCCTTTTGAAATGGCTCTAATTTACTTTGTGTGGTTCTAGTTTGGCTAACTTATCTTAGTGTGCTCTGAAGTAGTACAGAATACATGGGACTGTGCAGGCACTACTAAATGGAGCTGACGTTTTATGACTAAGAAGATACAAAATTCATGAGAATTTACTATAAATCATTGACTTTTCTTCTTGTATTACATGTTTTTAATTAATAAAGACTGTGTACATGAATTTGCAAATGTGGGCCCTCATGTTTGTGCACTGTGGGTCATACTAATTTGAAAGGAAAATAAAATAAAATGGTGCAGACAGAATTACTGGGAGAGAGGGGAAAGGGTGAACCTGATATGTGTTTAAGCCATATCTTTCTGAGATATGCTCAGAAAAATCACCCATCCTTAATGGCACTAGGCAGACATACTTGAGCTGCTTAGTGTCCTTTTACAAAAATGTTTTATTTCCATTTTCTCCATCTGCACATTTTAGAAATTCTAAGGGCTAAAATCTCAGTCCAAGGCCCAATGAGGTTAGCAACAGTCTTTCCTTCCACCTCAGTGGGCAATGGATCACACCCTTAATCATGCAACTGAGCATGTAGTGGCCAATGAGAACTTTATTAAGGTATTCTGCATAGGCTGTGCAGATGCACTCAGAGGGACAGATCATCAGTTGGTGCAAGTTATTATCATTCCATTGAAGTCACCAGAGCTATGACAACTCTGAATGTCTTGCAGAGTCTGAGAATATCCTGATACCCCTGAGTGCTCACGACAGCTTTTGTAGCAGCCATTCTCCCCAGGTGCTAGCTGGAGCACAGGAGCGTGAGGCTAAACCATTGTGGTTTGGTTTTTGAGGTAGAGCACCATCAGCCCTCCTGGTCTGCCTATGGTTTACATGGGTGCCCAAGCAGTGAGGGGAAGAGGATCCATGGATCCATTTCCCCAACTGTACATGCGTAGAAAGAGACATAGTTACTCCCTAACTATAAAATATCAGAAGTCAGTGCATGCAAATAGTGTTTCTTTATTATCTGTAAATTATTAAAGAAGATCTGATGCCTCATAGGAAAACTTTATAAACATTTTTGGAAACAATTTTTCCTGTACTCAGTGTCATTACAGTTTATTGATTTCATCTCCAATCAGCTTTTATTACAAGGATATGTTACCGAATTTACTTCCTGAAATTTAACACATCCTGCGACTTAGTACCTACCTGAAGACAGAGAATGCTCAGCTGGTGGTATCATAAGCATTTCTACAGCAACCAATGTGACGTTATGAGAGTAATAGTATTATGACTTCCGGTAAGGAACAATCAGCAAGAGCAGATAATCTCTTAAAAACAAATCTCATTGTATCCAAATGTCTTTAATCATAAAGAAGGAGAGAATAGAAATAAAACAACTTTTTTTCTATTTTTTAAACATTTGTATTAAGAATTTTATCAATACAAGCACAAAATAAGGAGAAATAATTCTAATACAAAAATGTATTATAAAATAATGAATCACCAAAGCTGGATTTCCCACATCTAGTTGTAATTCAAATCCCATTCAGGTGCACATTTGATTTACAAAGCAGATGACTTCTAACCATAACAAATTAAACACTGTCATTTTGTTCATTTTGCATGGTAGATGTTTATACATAGCCTCCTTCGGCCATTTCCAAATATCAGTGATTTATTGTTGGAACACTGACACCTTCCTGCCTTCTCAGAATCAATTTCCTTACAATCTTCATAGATTTCAGCCGCAGACCAGCCAGAGATGCAAAGGTGACATTGATGCCATTTAAAATATTGCAGAAGACTTATTGGACTCCATCCCATATATTTAAATAGTAATTAAGGGACAATATCTGTTGGGGATGTGGTGGAACATACCCTTGAACAAGTTATTTGATCACATACTCAGACTAAAAGATTAAGCTTAGAAGTAGTAACACAACAAAGAATCTGGGGCCTGATTCTCAGCTGATGAAAACTGGTCAAACTCCATTGAAGTCAAGGGATCTAAAATTAACTTACACCATTTGAGGATCTGATCCTGTGATTAAAAATCACCCTCTTTCTCACTACGTAGTTTCCTAGCACTGCATACATAATTATATATAAACAAATGGCTTTATACTACTCTTTCACAAACAGAATTGTTTCTAAATGGAACACCTTTCAAAATGCATCACAAGACATCAGCAGCTTTTGAAAGGATGCAGTGTTTTGCTGAGAAGTATTATGCAGTGCATTTACTCCAGTCACAGGGCTACTTCTTGATTGTCATTACAATCATTTTGGGGTGGGAGGGAACTATGCCTTCACTAACAAGCCTTTAAAATCTGAAAAACACAACCCAACAACAGAAAAAAGGGGGATATTATTGTAAACTACTTGTCCTTGACAGAAATGAAAATCATTCCTCATTCTTCCATCATGCACATGCTTAGCTAAATACAAATGGCAAGCTATCAGCAGCATTCATTGAAAAAAGATATATGATGACAGAAAGAAACTTTATAATAGAGTGAATGAATCAAAGATTATTAGCAATGTTAAAGAAAGATGGGAAAACATAACAGAACAATACAGAACTCTGGATTAGATTCTATGGTACTTATAGTCAGTACAAAAGAAGGAAATTTTAATTAGAATGCCTTTTTCCTTTCCAGTCAGCATGATTTAGTTATAGGTCCAATGCTATTTATATTTATTTGTCGGTCTGAGAATACATTTTTGGATATTTTGATGAAAATAAATGATTATCTGCTCATTAACGGCAAATTGTTCTGATCTGTCAAAATAAAAATCTAAGGGCTCAATTCTGCCACTCTCTACTCATACAGAGTAGTACCTTATTCCAGGAGAATTACCATTTAGAATAGGTATCTTCCCCCATGAGCAGGAGTAGCAGAATCAGTCCACATATAATTTTAAAAGTCTAATTTTGAATGAAGAAAATTGTATACAACTAGTCTGGTCCATATTGCATATAGTCCAAGATCCGTGCTCAAAACTCCCATTTATGTTAATGAGGATTGCAATGAAGTGCTGTGTTGAGCAAATCAATACAGTAATTGCACTTTAGAATAGAAGAATTTATTCCTAAGTGGCCTAGTGAACAAGAGAACCAACTGCTACCATCCTGTGTGGAGCATAGATACCCCCATCACTCCACTGGTTCTGTTCCACCGGAAGGTGAGGTCAGAAGGCAGGGTCACATCATACTTCTTGGGGCACATTTTAGGGCACTGTGAACCCATATGGAAATAGGAAGGAGGCAGTCCCTGGTTCTCAATTGGGTTTGCATGTCTACCTGGCCCTAAGGGCATGGCTACACTTGCAGATATAGAGCGTTGAGAGTTAAACCAGCCCTCGGAGACCGCAGCAGGAAAAGCGCTGCAGTGTGTTCACACTGTCAGCTTCAAGCGCACTGGCGTGGCCACATTTGTGGCACTTGCAGCAGCACTGGGAGCAGTGCATTAAGGGCAGCTATCCCACAGAGCACCTCTTCCCATTCTGGCACTGTGGCTTGTGGGAAGGTGGCAGGAGGGGGCGGGGCATTCTAGGTCCTGTCCCAATGCCCCGTGATGCATTGTACTGCTCTGTCTTCTCTTTCGGTCTGTGGGAATGGATCCTGAACTGCTGAGGAATTTGCTGATGGGTCTCACCAGCATGTCACGAATTGCAGTCGAGTTACTCCTTAAGCTACAAACTGACAGTGAGAAGTCCGATAATGATGTTGAGTCGCATAACGCATATGACACGAGATTGCTTGTGGCATTTATGGACATGCTCACCACAGTGGAACACAGCTTTTCGGCTTGGGAAACAAGCACTAAGTGGTGGGATCACATCATCATGCAAGTCTGGGATGAAGAGCAGTGGCTGCAGAACTTTCGGATGAGAAAAGCCACTTTCATGGGACTGTGTGCGGAGCTCACCCCCACCCTGATGTGCAAGGACACGAGATTGAGAGCTGCCCTGCTGGTGGAGAAGGAGGTGGCTATTGCAAAATGGAAGCTGGAAACTCCAGACAGCTACTGATCGGTCGCTAATCAGTTTGAAATGTGAAAGTCAATCGTTGGAATCGTGTTGATGCAAGTTTGCAGGGCCATTAGTCGCATCCTGATCAGAAGAACCGTGACTCTCGGTAACATGTGTGACATTGTGGCTGGCTTTGCACAAATGGGTTTCCCTAACTGCGGAGGGGCGATAGATGGAATGTGTATTCTAATTCTGGCACCAGCCCATCTAGCCTCCGAGTACATAAATTGGAAGGGGTATTTCTCTATGGTTCTCCAGGCACTTGTGGCTCACTGTGGGCATTTCACTGATATTGACGCAGGCTGGTCCAGAAAGGTGCATGAAGCACGCATCTTTCGGAACACAGGCCAGTTCAGGAAGCTGCAAACCAGGACTTTCCCAGACCAAAAGATCACCATAGGGGCCTGTTCAGGAAGATCACAGTAGGGACCTGTTCAGGAAGCTGCAAGCTGGGACTTCCCAGACCAGAAGATCACCATAGGGAAAGTCAAAATGCCCATTGTGATCATTGGAGACCCTGCTTACCCTTTAATGCCATGGCTCATGAAATCCTACACAGTGAGTCTTGACAGCAGCAAGGAGCGGTTCAACAACAGGCTGAGTCAGTGCAGAATGACTGTGGAGAGTGCTTTTGGTTGTTTAAAGGGCTGCTGGCCCTGTCTGTATGAGAAGCTGGACCTGGCCGATGACAACATCCCCACAGTTATATCCACGTGCTGTACCCTCCATTACATTTGTGAAGGGAAGGGTGAAAGATTCATTCAGGCATGGACCTTGGAGGTTCAATACCTGGAGGCAATTTGAGTGCTCTCTTTCTAAAAGGGCCAGTAATGTAAAAATGTATGAGCTTGTGAAGATCTGTATTGATGAGTAGCACTCAGGTTACACAGTTATCTAATTAGTTCAAAATGCTAGGCTAATAAATTGTATAGGGTAAGTCATGGTCCAATTCACAATTAATTAACAAATCACTGATCAAAAGAAACATTAGGAAATACAATGGTCAAATTTGGTATCAAATGGACAATGAACATAACTTTAAACATGACCAACACTACCCACTTCACTTCCTCCTTTCCCTCCCCAGTTGTATCTAGCTATAATGCCTTATTTAAATGTTAGTGATATGTTCTTTTTTCCATGAATTACAAACACTCGACCAAACTCATTCCTGCCTTAAACTGTATTCAGTCCCCATTTTGCCCATTCGTGTTAAGAGCTAGCCTTGGAGTTAATAATTGTAAATGCAGTTGTATTTATCTTCTTCCAGTAGAAAGCAACAAGTAGTTTTAAAAAGTAATTATAGTTTCAGTGATATGGTGGATTTCATGATTTTGCTTCTACATGACCTTAACATTAATTTGATTTTTTTTTTTTACTTAAAAGTAACAATAATATCAACAAAAGGTTTTACTAGGTTTTAGGATGAAAGCTAGCTTTACAAATTCCTAAAAAGGAAATTCATTTCAGACATACCTGTAGAAACTATTTTATTTAATACCAGGAAAGCAACCCAATAAAATCTATGACTGATGCAGAGATTTAGGATTATTCACTTTTGACAGTTTCAAAGGGCTTTAAATGATTCTAGGTTTAGAACATAAATATAGAATCCTTGTTCTCTTTATACTCATAAAGTGGATTGATTGTAGTCTCATCTTATAAATGGACACATTTATTTATAAATCCATTCAGGCAGTCTTGAATTGAAGAAACTTCATTTTTTTCTTTTTTGTAACCCTAAGATCAATTCTAACTTTAAAATAATTACAAGAACTAAACAAAGTAGCATCTACTGTTTTTAATACATTGGTATTTGGAGTGCTAGATGCTTATTTCAGCATTTCCCGCTATGTCCTTTGACATTTACATCTCAGAACCTTATCCATAAATTTAGGTCTCTTTTAAGGGTAACTCTAATCTTTTGATAGTACTGATGGTAGTTGCTGTGTGTGCACTAGCAAGAGAAGGTAATAAAACATCATGTCAAAATGACCTAGGTATCCTTTTGTGTTTTACACCGTGCACCACTAACTATCAAATAGCAGATGGCTTGGAAGGTAAGAGAGCTGTAATAGGTCTCAAGGTACTATAGAGCAATTAAAATGAGTGACCAAGGTCAAACAGCCATTGTTAAATTCCTTTGACATTGTTTATGCTAGCTCATTAAGAAGCATTTCTCCAACTGATAAATTTGATGGAAAACATTGAGAAAAATGTTAAAAATTCCTTAATCTATGGTATATGCACTTCTATAACATTCAGCTTTTAACTCTGAAGCACTCATTTCAAAATCCATTTTCCTACAATAGACAGGTCAAAATATTCAATGCTAAAGAGGAATCTGGTTAATTTTAGGCCCAATTCTCCAGTCCATACTCAGATCAAGCTCCCACTGCCTGAGTAAGAAGTGCAGGAGTAAGACACTGCACACTCACTCCCCGCCCCCCTTGTTCACAGCTAAAGAATTGTTGTCTTTTATGACTAATCTAAACCACTGAGTTTCATCAGGTTTCACACTCAAAACTTTGAATCTCACATTATTTTAATACAAAACCACAAACTGGGCCCCAGATCCACTGAATGGTTCTCAGACGTTAGTGAACTTGGTCTGACTTTGTGTTTGTCTCAATATTTTTCCATTAATATTCATGAAACTTTGTAGAATTTATTTTGGGGGTATTTATAGTTGTCTAGTTTTTTGCTACTGAATACTAAGTAAGGGAGGGGGGAGAATCAGAACATATCAAAGCATCTGGGGGAAAATCTAGAGGGACAGAAGCTTGGAGAAAGAAAATCAAGTCAGAACAAATATGAGAAAGGGAAATGAGAGACAATACAGCAAGAGAAGTTGGAAAATGAGAGAACCAGAAAAGAACATTCAAGTTACAAAATATTCATTTGCTGAATTTAATACTAGGAGTAGAAAACATTTGTTTTTTATTGTATTTTTAAAAAATCATGAGAACATATTTGGCAAAGGAGCCAATTTTGCTCAAATTTGTACAATTCTCCCCACAAATACAAATGCTGAAAATACAGTTTTTAGAGAGTTTCTTGATCACTCTTCTTTCCCAACCCCACCTTCCATTTTGTACAGTCTGTGGGAAAGATCTATGGTATTTCTTATATTCCCATAACATAGAGGCCCC
The DNA here is from genome assembly GCF_965140285.1 of Lepidochelys kempii. Taxonomy (NCBI): domain Eukaryota; kingdom Metazoa; phylum Chordata; order Testudines; family Cheloniidae; genus Lepidochelys; species Lepidochelys kempii. The sequence continues at coordinate 60,271,461 of NC_136387.1, read as the reverse complement.
ACCGTGTTAGACAAGCGCATCGTAAAATAGATTCCCTGTCCCAAAAAGCTAAAAGTCTAAATAGGCAAGTTAGATAAATAGCAGCATATGGGGAGGGGAGCTAGGAATAGAACTCCTAGAGCTCATTCCCTTACAGAATCAGACTCTAGGCCCTCAATCTAGCAAAGTAAATGCTTAAATCCATCTCTGTTCATCAACACACTTGTGCACATGCTTGGACTCAAACATACTCTTATGTGCTTAGCTGGATGCTTTGTTGAACTTGGGCCTTGATCAAAAACTGCTGACTGTTTCATTTCTCTGGGGCTATACCCACGGTTACATGGTCATGTCTTACCAGTTTGAATACAGTTTTCCTTAGAAACAAAGAAATAATACATATAAGAAAAAAATGATTCTCTAGCAAATGGCAATGTTGGTTAAAGAATACATTATAAGCATCTGCTTAATAAAGTGAATGAGTGGATTTATTATTTTTCTTGCTTAATAAAACTTTTTTTTGAAGATTACTACACTGCTCCCTTTTCAAGTGACTATCGTTTATTCCATGATTTCATAGCTAAAGGGGGAGGGGGGTTATGACTGATCTGCAGTCCTGGTTCACATGCATATAGGATTAAATAGACCACAATGTCTATTGCCAATGGACAGGCTTGTATTGACTTCATCAGGCTTTAGATCAGGCCCAAAATGTGGAGTCAAGACGAAATATTCCCCATTTCTCTGCAGCAGGGAAGCTTTTATTTTATTTTATACTTTTCCTGCTGGAAAACAGAGTAAGGTCACAAAGATCAACCATTGTGATAACCTATGTGTATCACATATGATAGATATCTAGCAATTTCAGTAGGAAGGCACTGGCAGGCCTTAAAGCCTTCCCACCTTATGTTTCTAAGGAAATTATTCAGCTGAAGCAATCCCCAAAAAGCCTCTGATCTGAGTTAGCAGTCAACATAGATACTCAGCTGAATATACAAATGCATCTCATGGTTTTACACCTGGCTACATTGGAGTACTCAAGGGAGTAAGGGTCCTCAGGACTATCAGTTTGAAAATGTGACACTATATTGTATATCTATTGTTTGTGAAAAAGAAAACATTCAATTAATGGTCTCAAAAAGCATCAAGTTATTTTTCTTCTCTTGTTTTCAGCTATAAGTGTTGACCAAAGAGGAAAACAAACCTGTGTGTTTATCAGTCGGGAGGAAGGAACCGGAAGTCAAGTTGGGCCCAGAGGCAGTGTTTGAATCCAGATACAGATCATGTTTACGCTAAGATTATGAATTAGCCTTTCCAAATCAGAGCTAAATTCTGGGTGGGGATTTAACACCTCTGAAATCTCGAGAGATTTTTGTCTCCAAATGATCCCAGAGATTTTCAGTAATCTTACATGTGGAAGATTTCACATGATTTGCTTTGGACTTGAGATTTCTAATACATGGTGTCAAAAGCCATTCTCATGACATTCAAACTAGAGCCAAAGAGCAGGTCTCCGTATGGTTTTGTACCTCATATACAACCAGATTTATAGGGGAAGGTTCAGCTCCAGTGATTCAAACCCAACTTTCAGCATTTCAAATAGTTTGGAACTGAAGTTTAGATTTTGGCTCACTGGTAATGGAAGATACCAAAAGGATCTGAAGGAACGTTAAAGAGAGACAGTGTAACAAAACAAGCAAATTTTTCTCTATGCTACATACCTTGTTAAGCAAAGTACATTCTATATAACTGCAGGTATTCTGATTAGTAAGGCAGTCAATGATGGTTTTGTCTGAAGACTGATGGCATAATATACTATACAGCCTTGCTTAATATACGACCATCTGTTGGCATGCCTTCTGCACTGTTTAATCTTCTCTCATCCCTACCCAATATTTCTGTCTCTCCCTCATCTTGTACTTCTTAAAAAGTTCTTCTGATTTTGCTAGAATATGTATCTTTTCCAAGACCCTTGTGATAATTAGCAGGCATCTTCTCTTCATTTGGATGTGTAAAAATCAACGTTGCTTTTAGTTCTGATTACAACCTGTTTCAGTGACACACGGATTAGCAATGACTCTGCATGTGCTGATCCTGGATTCCCAGCTGGTGTTGATTTCAACAGCAAGAAAAGAATCCAACCTGGAGGCAATCAAAGATCTCATTTTATCTTGTCACAGAATATAGACAGCATTCATGACTCCGACAATTTTCATTTTCACCTGGCTACCTATTGCTTAAAAATTATAAAACCAACCAAAGAGGGTTAAGAGAAAGAGATAAATCTAAAACTATTTTAAATAATAAAATTGTGTATGAAGTATATCTCCAATTTGCTTCTCTGATCTAGTTTATATAAAAAGTAATCCACAAAAACATTGCTTAGATAACAGACACTGTACTTCTACAACACAAAAGACACAAGAGGGAAATATGTTTGCAGGCTTGATCAGTTCTTTTGAAAATAAATGTAATCCTTCTCAAAACACACAATTTAAATTTAAGTATACTACTAATAATCCCCACTAAACACAAGTGTAATGCTATGGAGATATGTGGCAATAGAAAATCATCAAACAACTTTTGGGAACCTCCTACTACGTACCAACTTTCTTTCCACTTGTTCGGTCACTACCTCAATCTTCCATATCTTTGGCTTCAATTTTAGAAAAAACAGAAGGAATGTAGATAATCCAGGAATATCTTGAGATTAATATTCAGGAAAATGAGATATGATTATAGGAAGTTTTTATTATGTTTTTTTGGTTAATTTCAATGACATCTGTAGCACAAAATACAGTATATGCGCAGAATTAATCCAAATATTTTACTGCTGTTGTCAATTTATTGTCAATGTGTCCCCTTATTGTCAATGTGTCCCCTTCACCACATTTTTTATCATTACCTATAGCACATATTAAGAGGTTAAGGCCTTTAAATGAAATGTGAAGAAGTTTGGCACGATGTACATGACTTTGTTTTCAAGAACCTGCTTTGAATGTTCTGTTCATTGCTCTATGAAGGTAGCTTTTATTTTCCATTTGAAATGGGATCAAGAATTGCTACCATTACATATTCATTTCCCCTGCTGTGCCTTTTACTTATTCTAATTTCTGAAGACAGCTTAACAGCCATGCCCTTTGCAATTATTATGGAAGTGGCATCTCCTCTTTCTTTAACTGAATTATTTTCTGTTGCTGCATAATAATGCAATGTAAACTATTTCTCTTAGATCTGACTTCTGGTGCCAGTGAATGGTATGCAACCAAATTAACCAAATGCTATTTACAGTGGTCACAAAAACTTTCCAGTCATGCCTACTATATATTTAAATATTATACATTATAAGGTAATTATTATACATAATGTAATATTTAAAACTTTGCTTTGGTATTTTCAGGATTCCCTATACTTCCCCTAAACCTTGTATAGGGCATACTAGAAATACTAGTATAGGTCCCTTATCCACAAAGTCCTTTACACCATATGTTGTCCCACTAAAATCAGACTCAGTAGGACTACAGTAGGACAGTAGGATACCACGCAATAGTAAGGGAATTATAATCTGGCTCATTATTTTAGTCAGCTACCGAAGACAACTGGCAATCTTCAAGTACAACCACTGCTGAATTAAACTAATACACATATACTCTTTCTCCAGAAGTTATTTTACATTGATCAGTGACAAACTCTGACATGGATATAATACAACATATGAAATGGCACTACTGCATTACTGCTAACACTAAGTGTTTTAAAATAATGATACAAGAACCCCCCCAAAGTGGTAAGATTGGCTTAAATATCACAAGATTTAAAATACTAATAAAGGAGAAGTGGAACATGAGTTTTTGTAATGGTATATAGTATTTCTATCTAGCTCTGCTGATGTCAAGAGATAATACCTTGAAATTCAACATCCTGATTTTACAGGAATATTTTATATCTGAGGGTCTGAGGATGATTCTGAGAAAGAATTGATATCGCCAGCAATAATAGGGGACTTGAGAATATTTGTAGTGAGATATATTGTGTGTTATAGTAAAAATATTTTTGTTCCTGTGCATTCCACAGTTAATTAAAATGATTTGTAAATAATTTCAAGTTTATTTATTTCCTTAGTTAGCATGGAAGTGAAAAGTTGTTGTATGTTCCCGGGTACATTTTTGTATCCAAGGCAAATAAAGATAAGAGCCACAGGTGTGTTCAAATTATAGTCAAAATGACAATCATGCCCCAGCTGGTGACCTTCATAGAAGGGCATTCTGCTTGCATGCATGCAGAAGATACATCATGTAGTTTCTCTGCAATAGGTTAATGGTGGTTTTCATTTTGCTCTCTGTCATTTTCAGTTTGTAATTAGCGAGAGAACCAGGAGTTATAGTGTGGTTCTAAGACTACTTTTTTAACATTAAAATGAATTAAGTTTTGCCAACAAAACTTTTCTATTTATAAGACAGAACATGGATCTCTGGTCATATTAAATTAACCTAAATACTTACAACGTGTGATGCAGTCTCATGGCTCTAGATGAGTTAAAGATGCAACAATGTCACTAATTTCCCTAGTGACCTAGTGTTAAACAGTTTGAGAAGAGTAACCTAACTACCTATCACATTCCAAGGCCATCTGCCTTGCTTATCTTCTGTCTATATCAGGGGTCGGCAACCTATGGCACGCATGGCAAAGACGGCACGCAAGCCAAATTTTAATGGCACGCTGATGCCTGCCGGGTCCCAGCCGCTGGCCCCGCTTAGCCCACTGCCAAACCCAGGCCGGGACCCCGGCATGCAGCAGCTTGCCATTAAAAATCCTGCCCGCCCCGGCCCACTCTTCTCCGCCCCCCCTTCCCGGGCGAAGAAGCTTGGTCCTGCCGGCTGCTGCAGCAGAGCAGGCAAACTCCCCCCACCCCCACCTCTTCCTCCAGCATGCTGGGTTCCTGCCCCCCCTCCTCTCCCACCTGCCGATCAGCTGATGGCCCTTGCGCGGGAGGTGGACAAACGGAGCTGCAGCGCGCTCGCTGCTCCAGGGAGGAGGCGGAGAAGAGGTGGGGACGGGGCCTTGGGGACGGGGGGTGGAATCAGGGCATATCCCCTCCAGCCCGCTGCTGTGAGCCACTTTGGGCAGGGGACTGGGAGCACCCCCACAACCCCAGCCCTCTGCACTGAGCCCTACACTCTCCACACACACCTCAGCCCTCTGCCCTGAGCCCTGCACCCCCCCACATACACCTCAGCCTCCTGCCCTGACCCCTGCACCTCCCCACACCCATGCCGTGACTCTAGTACCCCCCTCACATGCCCCCAGCCCTGACTTCTGCACCCCACACACATACCCAGCCCCCTCACTACCCATGTCCTGACTCTTGCAACCCCCACATTCCCACCCCCACCCTGAGCACCAAACAGGAGCTCCTGCACCCCCTCACCCTCCCCACATTCCCATCTACACCCCTCACACCAAATGGAAGCTGCCCAGGTAAGCACTCCACACCCAAACCTCTTGCCCCAACCCTGAGCCCCCTCCCTCATTCTAGATCCTGGCCAGACTCTGCACCCCAACCCCCAGCCTGCTCCTTCACCCCCAGCCCTGTGCTCAGTGCACTCCCACCCTCAGCTCAGTGCAGAGAGAGAGAGAGGAAGAGAATGGGCTAGAACCAGGGAGAAGGTGGGTACCCACTCTATGTGGGCAGGACCGGGATCCCAGACTGGCAGCGGGCTGAGCAGGGCCGGCAGCTAGAACCAGGAGCCAGCGGACTGAACCCCAGACTGGCAGCGGGTTGAGTAGCACCGGGCTCAGCCCACTGCCAGTCTGGGGTCCCAGCCGCCAGCCCCCCTCAGCCCACTGCCAGTCTGGGGTCCTGGCCGCCGGCCCCGCTCAGCCCGCTGCCGGCCTAGGTGAACGGCAGTGGGCTGAGCGGGCCGGTGGTGTAAGATCAGCATTTTAATTTAATTTTAAATGAAGCTTCTTAAACACTTTGAAAACCTTGTTTACTTTACATACAACAATAGTGTAGTTATATAATATATAGACTTATATAGAGATACCTTCTAAAAAACATTAAAATGTATTACTGGCACGTGAAACCTTAAAGTGAATAAATGAAGACTCGGCACACCACTTCTGAAAGGTTGCCGACCCCTGGTCTACATATTCATGCATAGCTCTCTGCTGTTACAGCCCAGAAGAACTGTTTCAATTAATTGTTTTCTAATTCACTCAGAACAGTTCAGTCAAGATTTCTTTAGCCTTGACAGAATAAAATAAAATCATCCTTACTTTTTGTGCCATTTCTAAATATTTTTCAATGTCCCAATTACACAAAAAGTCACTGATGTGAAAACTCAAGAAAAATACAATTAATACGTAAGCAGATGAATATATATCTGTAATCGTTCACAATATGCACACATATGTTGTCTACCAAGTATTAGACTTCAAAATGCTGATCCCTCAACAAAATGTTGATACAATATCATTAGGACCCTACCAAATTCACAATCCATTTTGGTCAATTTCATTTTAAAAAATCATAAATGTCATCATTTCAGCCATTTAAATCTGAAATTTCATGGTGTTGTAATTGTAGGGGTCCTGACACAAAAAAGGAGTTGTGTGTGGGAGAGGGGCTTGTTACCCTTACTTCTGCACTGCTGCTCCTGGTGGCAGCACTGGGTAGCTGGAAAGTGGTGGCTGCTGGCTGGGAGCCTAGCTCCGAAGGTAGAGCCGCTGCCAGCAGCAGCGCAAAAGTAAGGATGGCATGCTATGGTATTGCTACCCTTAGTTCTGCACTGCTGCCTGTACAGCTGGGCAGTCAGTCAGCAGCTGCCACTTTCTAGCTGCCCAGCTCTGAAGGCAGCAGTGCAGAAGTAAGGGTGGCATGGTATAGTATTCCCACCCTTACTTCTGCGCTCCTGCTGGCGGGGCACCTCCTTCAGAGCTGTAGCTTTCCAGCCACCCAGCTCTGAAGGCAGCGCAGAAGTAAGGATGGCAATACCATGACCCCTCTGCAACTCCCTTTTGGGTCAGGACCCCCAATTTGAGAAACGCTGGTCTCCCCTGTGAAATCTGTATAATATAGGGAAAGCACACAAAAGACCAGATTTCACGGTCCGTGACACGTTTTTCATGGCCATGAATTTGGCAGGTCCCTAAATATGATCTTCAGAAAACGTTCAATGTTTCCTTTGTTTTGATAGTTTTTTTAAAAAAAACTGAGGAACTGGGCCAGATCCTCAGCTGGAATAAATTAATGTAACTCCACTGACTTCAGCAGAACTATGCTTATGTACACCAGGTGATGAGCTGGCAAAACCTTCACCTACTTCTAGAAAGTTACTTCAGCCAAACCTTTTCTTAAGATTCTAAAATGTTCATCATATTAATCCCCCTCCACCTGCCTCCTATTTCTGGAACTGGGCAAATGCCATCATCAGAAGAGGTGTCAGAAATCCCTTGTAAGTTTTGCAGCCCTATTTTGCAGTCAAGAGGTTTAGATGGGATCCAAGCAGGATCAAGTTCTTAATCACAGTATCCGTTACTGGATTATTCTGCAAATACTTTTTTTAAAAAAACAAAATACACTAGGTGTTTATATTTGAGAAAAAGCTACTAAATATCAGCAGTGACTACTTTTGATATTTTCACATTCTTCAGGACACTTAGTCATGATTTACTCCACTGTCACAGTGAAATCCTGATGCCTGAATCTGTCAATTTAAGTTCATAAAGGCTACATTGCCATGTCAAGAATAAATTATGTAACTTCCAGTCAGTAGAAGTTTATTAAAATTTAGTAATGCCAAATTATGATGGCAAGACAAATTGATGCAAGATCATGAGACTATCTTACAGTTTCAAAATGTGGGGAAAAAACTATTTCAGTGCAATCCCATGATGTCACATTACTAATATCAAAACAACGGCAAAAAGATTTCAATTTACATCAATGAAGCAAATGGCACAGTGTCAAAACATAAAAGTAAAGTCCTGTCAGTTCAAGCAAGTGGGGACCATATTGTTATGACAAGTTGGTAACACAAGAAATTCAGCTAAAGTATATGATCATCTTAATTTCATCCTGGCAAAGTAACGTTACAAAGAGACTATAAGGACCTCAGGACAACATCACAGTCACTGTTTCCTGTATCCATGCCACCAGAACACGGAAATAAAATTTCTATTCAGAGACTGTTGTCCAAACAACATTTTCTATTTTTTTTTACTGAGTAGATGGTGGTCTATGCATCTTCTTTACACCCTTTCAAGCACAAGATAAACTGCAAAAGTTAAGTAAACAAAGGAACCAGCATTTATTTTCTTACACCCTGCAAAATTGAAACAAAGATAACAGCCAAAGGAAAGACAATGAAAATATCTGGTTCTTAGGAAGTCATGACTTATGTATTTTGGAAAGGTCTGCAACTATTAATTAGTGTAATCCATGGATCAAATGACTCCTACAGTTTCAGAAAGCCTCCTTATTTCTGACCATCTTTGTGAAATCACATCTTCCTCCGAGAGACCAATCCCAAAATCTAAACATATCAAAATATTTGGAAAAGACTCTTCCAAAGGCTATCATGTTGCAACTCTTTTTGTAAGCTGGGGCAGATGTCCAGAGCAGGTACTACATAGGGAATGGATAGGATGATCAGATACAATGGATTGAGAAAGGTTTTAAAGGAGGCAAATTTTAAAAGGAGCAGAAAGAGTTGAGGGGGAGGGGAGAAAGCAGGGCTGTTATGACTGGTATGGCAAGGAGTATACTCTTTGCCTCAGCCTTCATTTGAGGTGGGGGGGTTTGCTGGGGAGAAGGATAGGTAACTGGAAGGGATGCAAGGAGGCCCCCAGGGATACATAAATGATTATGGAATTACGTGCACTGTACAATTTTATCTGCCAGGTACTCACTGACACTTAGGGGTAAACTTGCAGCCTAGTTAAACCACATCCGTGGTCTCTGGTCCTTCTTCCGGCATAGCTATACAATAACCGCTGCAAAATAAGGAGAGGAGGATTGTCTTGGGAAGAAAACATGATTATTCTGGCACAGGAGGATGCTCCCAAAACTCTTTTGTCCATAAGGAAAAGTTTTGCACCAAAGTCAATTTCCACAACCCAACATGCAATAGAGTCTGAGTCCTAGATATGTTTCATGAAATTCTGATGTCAAGCAAACAAGCAAAATGAACTGGAAAAAAATATTACCAGTTTCACCCAGAACTATCTATAATCAAATTGTAGGTAGACACTGCATGGGAATATACATTTATATCACTAATGTAAAGCCTATGGAATATCCTGACAGATACAGATGTTTCCCTGTACAGATGTAAACGGGTGTTCTGAAATGCCATTGTTTAAAGCTAAAAGTTGGTATATTGACAAACTCCTTTAGTAAAATTGTTTCCAGAATGAAAATAGCAACAATTCTGTCATTTTTAGAGACTAAATAAGAATGAATGCCACGGTATGTAATTCACATCAATGTTAAATCTTCATATGTCTTTAGGCTTATGTGGATTTCGTTACCGACTCACGATTCCCAGGATTCAGATGTGCTTGCAGGGATAATAATGATTTTGTAGACCAAAGCTAAAGGGATATACACTGGTTTTGGTGTTTCTGTTTTCCAAGAAAAGAAAAAAAAGGTCTTGTTTTGGGTTTTTTTTTTTTATATTTGAAGGTGAATTTATTGACTACAGTAACTAAGTTGCACAAGTCATTACAAGTAAAACCTACACCACCACTGAAGACAGCCAGGCCTGCGTGCTACACTATTACCTCAGTACAAAGGAATATATTGTGAAAATAATGGTGGGTGTGTATGTATCTCTATGTGAGCATGTGCCTGCACACCTACACCCTCCGAACCCCCCGCCCCTGTAGATAGGTTGTTTGTGTGTATGCACATGTGCGTATAAAAAAAACTAAAATCTGAGAATGGGTTTCCCTTTCCCTGTTTGTTAGGTTGCATGAGGATGTAGTCTGAAAGAGGCTGGGGAAACAGACAATGAACTTGTGTTCTCAGAGATGGTGCTGCCTACCTGTATCATGATGTTGTGAAGGCCAAGACTATAACAGAGTTCAGAAAAGAACTAGGTAAGTTCATGGAGGATGGGTCCATCAGTGGCTATTAGCCAGGACGGGCAGGGACGGTGTCCCTAGCCTCTGTTTGCCAGAAGCTGGGAATGGATGACAGGGGATGGATCACTTGACGATTACCTGTTCTGCTCATTCCCTCTGGGGCACCTGGCATTGGCCACTATCGGAAGACAGGATACTGGGCTAGATGGACCTTTGGTCTGACCCAGAACGGACGTTCTTATGTTTCTGTCTCTAAGTGAGGGAGCCCCTGCAGTGTGAGGGCTCTGGTATATTAGTTCAATGGTGTACAGCATTCAGAAGATCTAAAGGGCTGTGTAAATACGATCTTTATTCTATATAGTTAAATGTTATGAATTGAAGGAATGATTTGACAGTTAATCTAATGCAGCCTAAGATAAAAAGTTCAGTACAAGTATTAGTGATGCTCATGAAACAGACAGGTAAATATAGCATTACCAGATTCATTGCGCTAGCTGTCTATTTTAGTATGATTTTACATGCATCTCCAAAGATACCATTCATTGCAATGATTGCAGGAAGTCCAACCAAACAGTCCATAAAACATTCTGCACATCATTTTGTTGAACAGTTAAGAGATGTCATGAAACACAAAACCAGCAAGTCCACTGTATCATCAGCAGCTGAGCTTTTCTATGCAGATTGGCACAATACTGATGATACGAGAGACCACTGAATGTATTACTCCTGCTACGAAACAAAATAGGAATCTATCTTCAAATCAGGAATCTCTGTTCTTCATGGGATTAATTTGCTCAAGAATAAAACATTACATAATCCTTAACAAAGCTGTAAAAACAATCAAAAATGTACTAGCTGTCCTGTGACAAAAGACATTCAGTCCAAGACACATTTTACTTTGTTGTTGTTGTCGACATTTTCAGAATAATGGCTCTGTATTCCAAATGACTCTCCTCTCTCTCTCTCTCTTTTAGGGCTTACCTTGGAATCTAAACAATTCCTGGGTAAATTAGCTCTGCACAGTGAACTTCATGGTTATCCAAGCCTCCTATTGTGGGGCCCTCTTATTGTGGAGGCCATAGGTGCTGGGCAAAGCTGAGAGGACAGGGCTGTGATACCCTTATTTTGTGGGTTTCTGAATTAATCTAATTTTAATTTTCATGTGGGCATTTTCCTGATTGATCTTGGTATGATAAGCTGTCATCTTCTGTATTAACAATAGAAATTAGCTCTTGTGGGTGCTGCTTCCTATGTGAGTTAGGCAGCAAGATAATGAAATTCACACTGCAGAGCAATGTCATGAAGTAGACTGATATCATATACTTTATTATTTTACTTTACTACTTAATAAGTTGTAATGCTGCAGCTGAGGATTGAAATCCATAACCTAGAGCTGAAGACCTGTTTAAGCCATAGTACATAGACTCCTAGAAACAATTGGCCCGAACTCTATTCTCAGTTATACCAGTAATAGAAGATCAATGGAGTTACTTCATATTCACACTGGTTGTAGCAGATAAGACTTGGGGTCAAAGTAGCTACCATAAACAAATATCCAATAGGATTAGTTGATACTGATAACCAATAAGCTATGGTGTAATACACACAGCAGAGCCAAAATATTTGAAAATGTGATTTCAACCCTCATCTGCAGCACAGCACATTAATTATGACGTTTCAATGAAATGTCAGCCTCTTTGACCTAACTGCATTGTTTTTCCAACAAGCAAATGTTCACTTATCTTGTACTCCTTCTTTCTTCCCAAAAGAAATCAAAACACCTTTTTCCCCCCAGTATATCCTTTTATATTGATTTTACAACCAAGCTTCGGACTCATCCAAGACATATAGTTTTTGAACATCAACCAAGCATCTGGCCTAGCCTTTCACTTCTGATATTAATGAACCACTCTTTGTTTATTATTATTTCCCTATTTCTAGAGTTTTTATAAATGGAAGATTCAAAATGTATCAATGTATGTACATAAAACATTTAAAGATACACAATAATACAACTCTATCATAGTAAATGTACTGACATTTAAATTCTACAAGAAAGAAAATGCCCTGACCTCACTGGGCTTTTACTTAAAGAGTGGAACAGATAGCAGGCACGTCTTGGAGGATAATGAACATAATGGAAATATATATATATAATTGATTTACTGATAGTACAGTTTTCCTGCTGTGATAACAATCCTTACTATGGCTTTCTTTGTTATGTGTTAAATGTGATTTGCCTTGTTATTTTGTATGCACACATTACATAATCAGATGGGCTGGAAACCTCAGAACCAAATATTTCCACTCTTTGGGAGGATTTGAAATCTGGGTCTGAATTTTGTTGCTTGGGCCTCTGTCTAGTATAATTCCATGGGCTACGTCTGTAATAGGTGGATGGAGAGTTACACACTCAAATTCCTGTTAAGATCAAAAGGAGTGATGGTTGTAGCTACCTGCAGATTGCAAAGAATGTCTGCTTCAGAATAGAAGATCCTGAATTCCTTAGCACCAGAGTTTGAACAGCACCATGAAGATTAAAAGTCTATCAGCAGAGTCCTAGTTAAGCATAACTACTGTGGAGGGTCATTGAACATTCTCTCAGGTAGCTAGACCCTAGCCCACTGAGGGGATGTCAACACAACAATTAAACATCTTCGGCTGGCCAGTGTCAGGTGACTTGGACTCAAGAGGTTCAGGCTGTAAAATTGCAGAGTAGACATTCAGACATGGACTGGAGGGGGAAGGGCCTGCAAGGTAGGAGGAATGAGTACCCAGACTCCAGCCTGAACCTGAATGTCTACACCTCAATTTTAAAGCCCTGTAGCCTGAGCTCCACGGGCCATAGCCAGATAACAAGGGCCAGTCATGGATGTTTAATTACACTTTAGAAATAATGTGGAAATTTTACAGATTGGAATAGAGACCTTGAAGTGTAGCTAGGACTGGGTACAGAGCCAATGCAGTACCAGTAAGAGTGAAATGTGCTCTTATCAGTCTGTCCTACTAACAGATGAGTCTCTGAAGTTTTATTCAACTATGGCATGTGTGTGACCTTCACATTCAGATCCAGAATTGTGCAGTCTTCTAGTCTGGAAGTGAAAAAAATACCCCACAAAATATTGTGGCTATGTCTGAGTACAAGATTCAAGGGTGTAGCCTCCTGGGAACAGGCAGATGGAAAGAGGAATTTCTGGTCAGTGCTGGTATTTGTGTGACTAGGAGCTGTGAAGCAGCTGAGATATCCTTTACAATCAGAGGTCAGTTGCTTTCAGTAAAGGGTGAGGATGCATCTTTGCCCAGGTCATATAATTCAGATGCACTGACAGGAAAGACCAACATTAAGGCTGCTTCAGGGATCTGAGTGCAGTCTTCTCACTAGGACCGCACACAACAGTTATGTGATCAGTGACAGATTATTGAATTATCAGTTAAAATAAATGTGGCAAATTTTGTTATGCCTGTAGGTCATTTTTAACAACTCCAAGGCACGGGGGCACTGTATTTATCACTAGCTATTTAGCCATTAGAACTGAGTGTGACATCCTTATGTTCATCCTTTTTACAAGACTATGATAAATTTTATACAAAGTATGCCTCCTAAAGTATCATTTGAAAACTCACTTTGTGGTCATTATTGTCCTGGTAAAGATTGTGTGACAACATTTTATGTAAAGTTATAAGAATCTATTCTATGACTTTACTGAGATATGCTCCAAGTCTAGAAAAGCAGGCACAAATCAGTTCCTCAGAGACAAAAGCCAGACAGATACCTCAGCCAGGCGTCAACAAAATCAAATGGACTATCACCTGGTTAAGCGGCCATTCTTTAGCAAGAAGAAGGGTGTGAGTGAGAAATGTATATCTTGGCAATGGAACAGCTAGCTGTTCCCATGTAAACAGAATGGCCGTAACCTAAGGCCCAGCTGTAGATAATTCTCAAATAGGAGAAAAGGATATAAAAATGAGGTACAGAGGCTCCAAATCACTTCTCTTCCCTCATCTCTACTCATGGCATCAATGACCTTTGAAAGACAAAGGAAGTACCACTGAACTGAGGGAGGAGCCCTGGCTGAAGGAATCTAGTCAGACTGCTTTAAGCATGTGGTGAGAGAAACCTTTATGCTTTAAACTAACTTAGCTTGTTAAGTTGGTGCTAGTTTGCATTCTACCTTTAATTTCTTTGTAACCAGTTCTGACTTTTATGCCTCATTACTTGTAATCACTTAAAAACTATCTTTCTGTAGTTAATAAATTTGTTTTATTGTTTTACCTAAGCCAGTGGGTTTGGACTGAAGTATTTGGAAACATCCTTTGAGATAACAGTGTTTGTGCACTTCATTTCCAATTAACGAAATGACAGACTTTCTATGAGCTTAGTCCAGAAGGGAAGAGCTGGACAGTACTAGATGCACATTTCTGGGGACAAGTCTGGGACTAGGAATTTCACACTGCAATATAATTCAGGAATGGCTGGCTAGAAGCACTGATATAACTCAGCTGGGAATAATTTACATGCTGGAGCCTGTGTGTGAACAACGCTAGGAGTGGTTGCACTCAGAGCAAAGCAGTGTAAAAGGCACCATTGATTGGAGAAGTGGAGGGACACAGCTGTTCAGCAATCTAGATTATACCCTGGAAAATGTCACACTGGGTGAATATTTGATAGTTCCATTTGGTGGCAGTTCCATAAAAGGATGATTCAGGTCAAACTGAATCCAAAAATTGCAAATTGTTGAATGGAAACAGTCAATTTTAAGTTGAATGAACCACACAACATTTTAAAAGGGCCAGAAGAGAAGAGCACACTGGTTAGGGCACTCTCCCAACCTGTGGGATACTCCGGTTCAATTTTCCCCTTTCATTGATGTGGGCCAGGACTTGAATTTGGATCTCCAACATTCCAGGTGAGTGCCCTGGCCACCAGACTCTCTCTCTCTTTCTGGCCCAAAGACTATTCAAATATTTTATACAAAGTGGAACAGCTTTAACAGAAGAGAGTAAGAGACACTACCTAAGGATACCTTATAGTCCACTGGTTTGGGTACTCAACTGAATGTCCCCACTCCAATTAATATTTAAATTATTGATACTAAAGTGCAATAGGTTCAATAGGAGAGATCGAGGGATACTTATCCTAGAATACCCTATAACCGAGTGGCTAGGACCCTCTCCTGGGGTGTTGGAGACCCAAGTTTAAATGCTTGCTCCACAGCAGGCAAAGAAGGAACTTGAAGGCCGATCTCACACACTCAGGAAAGTGCCCTAACTTCAGGGCTAAAAGTTACAAATTGAGCACCTCCTCCTCTGGCCATTTTGTGAAACTAGCCTGATTTTTTTTTTAAATGAACGTATTCAACAAATGTGTCAAATTCACAGATAGCTTCAGGTTGATCAAACCTGCATTTTTCATCCAATCAGCTATTTGTGTGGGGGGAAATGTTCACTTCAATTGGCCATGGCAATGAACACACAAAGAGATGCCCATACCCTTTCCCAAAATGACTCTGTTGATATATCTACACCATGTTCAGTAATTTATTGGTGGCATGTCTGTGAACAGTGATAAGTAATAGAAAAATGGAATTAAATTAATGAACTTGGTAGATATGATATATTGCTGTACAGTGTTTAATAGCACAACTTGGGGAGCAGTTGTGTTCCCCAAACCCTGTGCCTGTGTCCTGGCATAGAGGTAATTAAACAAGCTGGATAGGGATCAGTCTACATCCACTGGGAATAGAAAACACATGGGTAGAGCTAAGTAAATAATGGATTTTTTGATACACTGGCAATTTTGGAAAAAAATGTTTTGCATCTAATTGAAAATGAAGTTTTTCAAAATTTTTAGAAAAAACAATAGCTTAGAGTCAGATGAAATATTTTGTTCCACCCAAAATAAAATGTTTCATTTTGATTTAGAGCATTTTTAATGTATTTGAAACACAAAGTTGGTTTGAATCAAAACAATTAAATGTTTAATCTAAAAAATGTAAAAAAAAACACATTTCCCCCCCATACAATTTGATGAAATTGACACGAATCCACGGACTGTCTTGATGTCACTATACTTGCACTTTTCACTGTAAAAAAAGTTTCATGTAAAAAATTTTGCCCAGCTCTACACACAAACCATGCAATTATTCTGTGTGAATGTGACAAATTAAAAATATTTTAAATCTGATCCCAGCTATAACATTACATCACTCCTAATATACTGGCACTGGTAGATCAAGAAAAGGCCTGACATAAGCAGTCCTCACCAAACTGGGGAACAGAGAAAACATTTTGACCCTGAGCTTGCAGACACACAGATGTGCTCACTTTACCCACAGAGTAGCTTCATTGACTTCAATGGGACTATCCACTGTGCATAAAGTTAAGCATGTTGTCAGGGTTCCTTCCCCACTCTGAACTCTGGGGTACAGATCGGGGGATCCGCATGCAAGACCCCCTAAGCTTATTTTTACCAGCTTAAGTTAAAAACTTTCCCAAGGCACAAATTCCACCTTGTCCTTGAACAGTATGCTGCCACCACCAAGTGATTTAGACAAAGAATCAGCGAAAGGAGCACTTGGTGTTCCCGTTCCCCCAAAATATCCCAAACCCTTACACCCCCTTTCCTGGGTAGGCTTGAGAATAATATCCTAACCAATTGGTTACAAAGTGAACACAGACCCAAATCCCTTGATGTTTGGGCACTGAAAAAAAAATCAATCCATTCTTAAAAGAAGAATTTTATTTAAAAAATAAAAAAGAAAAGGTAAAAATCCCCTCTGTAAAATCAGGTCAGGAGATAACTTTATAGGGTAACAAAAGATGCAGAAAACACAGAGGAACCCCCTCTAGCCTTAGTTTCAAAGTTACCACAAAACAGCGATAAACCTCCCTCCAGCAAAGGGAAAATTCACAAGTTGAGAAAAGAAAGATAAACTAATATGCCTTGCCTGGCTGTACTTACAATTTCTGTAATATGAGAGACTGGTTCAGAATGGTTTGGAGGACATGGATTGATGTCCAGTCCCTCTTAGTCCCAAGAGCGAACGAACACAGAAACAAAGAACCCAAAACAAAGCCTCTCCCTCCCACCCCCAGATTTGAAAGTATCTTTTGTCCCCACTGGTTCCTTTGGTCAGGTGCCAACCAGGTTATTTAAGCTTCTTAACCCCTTTCAGGTACGGAGGAATTTTTGGCCACACTTATGGTTATAACACATGTGCTTAATTATTTGCAAGTCTACGCTGACCAATCACACCACCTACCAACAAATAAAGAATACTGTATACCTGAATTCAACATAGTTCATGAATAATCCATTGGGTGATGTGTTCCTATTAAATATTTTTTTCAAAATAATTGCAACCAAAAAGAGATATGTACAGAAAAATAGAGAACATAAAAAGGAGAAATTCAGTGAATAATTGCTCTTTACAAAGAGTTAATATAGATGCAGAATCAAGTAGACAGCTGATCAGGTAATTGAATGTCTGAATACATCTCTAATAATAGTTATTTTGAATAGAAAGCAGCCTTTAAAATCTATTGCACACATTCTTTTTTAGATTAGTCATCAGTTCAGAAAAAAATGTAGCAGAAGCCTTCTACATGTAGTCAGTTCTATTTGTTTATAAGACAGCATAAGGTCATAGACCTCATTTTTATTGCCATCAATGGTAATTTTCTTAGTGGTGTATTGCCTACCAACAGCAAGGTCAGTGGAGCCACAGCTCACTTGTTTACTATCCTCTGGAAAATGTGATCCACGAAACGCAACAATGTAACAATAGCAAGCAAATTGCCAGCATTTACATCAGATCGGGGAAGGGGAGGAATCACTTCACCACCTATTATTGTTCAAGGGTATCTTAATTCAGATGAAGTATTCCATTACTGTAATTTGTATCCATTTTATTACGTTACCACATATACTTTATCAAATAGACATATGTATCACATAAGGATTAGGGCAATCCTTATTTGCTTGTGAAAAATATGAATATCATATTCAAAAGTTCAGCTATATAAGAACTTAGAACTCATACATTCCTTTCTTTGCTAAATTTTTTTCTCCATAAATCAACCTTTAGGCAATGCAGTTCCTGTAAATAACAATTACCAATAACTCAGAAAACAAATTATACAAATAGTACATTTGGCAATATACATAATGGTTCAAATGAAATTGAATGAAGTAGTATAATATACTGTATACCTTATTTACTCTGTGCAGTCCGCTTGGTTGTTCCTTTGGGGACAGGAGGCGGAGAAAAAGTTTACTTGTGTCTCCAATCTCTAGTTTTGACGTTTTTGTCAGTAACCCTTCTGCAAGCTGGTGAACAGCAGGAAAAAGGACCAAATTCAATATATCTCGGATCCCTCTTGACAAATAAATAAACCAGTTTGTGCACCCACCTAGACACACACCCTCCCTGCATACCCTTAACAGGCAGAACTTCTCCACTCACAAACATGCATACAGCAAGGAAATCTTCCCTTAAAGAAAAGGGAACACAATCATAAACTAGTAAAACATAGCAATAGAATATATCTATGCAGTAACTTTGGCAGTTGTCAGTCTAAGTCCCTTCCCACATACCACAGGCAACAGTTCCTTGACTGTACCACTTCACTCATCTGTTATACCACACAGATAGTTTGGATTAGTAGTCCAAGTGACTCTTCGCAGGCTTGTCTCCATTCTCCAGCCCCATAGGATCAGCTTGCCTGGTCCCACCTGGAAGTGACACCAAACTCAAGCTAGTTACTCAGCTTCATTACGGTGATGGATAGGTGGGACCTCACAGAAGTATCCTCAGCTCTGCTGATGTCCTCTGTATCATCTTTTCCTGTGAAGTTCTTGGTTTCCTTTTTCTCTCACTGAGACATCCTCACTGAGGAGCCAAGAACAGTTAGATCCTTTGAACTGAGTCCTGGATGCCTGGAAATATGCTCTTTGCCACAAAGAAAGAACTGTTTTTTTTTCTCAAAATGTCTTTGCAAGCCCACTACATGCCCAAATCCAAATTCAATGTACAGTTACAGTGACTTCCCAATTGTCATTAAAGGAATTGTGAACAAGTAGCCTCTACAAATGAAGCTCTCTATTAGAGAAAAAGCACAAGTTTTGCCACAGAGAGAGGAGAGATCTCTTTCTCCTCTGGAATTTGTGGCCATAACACTTACATATCTGGGTCAGACTGCTCCCTTAAGCCCTGTGCCAGTTTAGTTTATGTTAACATCAAATTATAAATCCCATTTTGTTTGTGTATGCCATTTCGATTGCAAGATACATGGCATCTTCAGTGTTATCTTTTAACCTCCTTATTGAGCTGGGAATCCAGGAGAGGTTGGCAGAGACCTCCTGTGCTCACTAGCAGGGGGTTAGCAATAGGGAACAATCAAGAGTCAAATGGTCTTCCATTCAAATGGAAGCATCTTAGAACAATGAGGTGGCTGCAGCTCAGAAGAACCAGTTCTCCCAGGTGGACTGTAGCTAAGCAACAAATTGCCTGACTAGGGTCTGGAAGCCACTTACTGGAGTCATCTGACAAAGGGGAATGAAACTTTCAGAGACTACTGTGCAGCAAGGTAGGGGGAAGACCAGAAGAGATCTTGGAGTGATGGAGTCATTGTGGATAATCCACTCAATGTGCAGCAGCAGTCAAAAAAGCTAACAGAATTTTGGGAATCATTAAGAAAGGGATAGATAATAAGACAGAAAATATCATATTACCTCTATATAAATTCATGGCACACCCACATCTTATATACTGCATGTGTATGTGGTCGCCCCATCTCAAAAAAAGATATATTGGAATTGGAAAAGGTACAGAAAAGGGCAACAAAAATAATTAGGGGTATAGAATGGCTGCCATATGAGGAGAAATTAATAAGACTGGGACTGTTCATCTTACAAAAGAGACAACTAAGGGGGGACATGATAGAGGTCTATAAAATCATGATTGGTGTGGAGAAAGTAAATAAGGAAGTATTATTTACTCCTTCTCATAACACAGGAACTAGGGGGCACCAAATGAAATTAATAGGCAGCAGGTTTAAAACAAACAAAAGGAAGTATTTTTTCACACAACGCACAGTCAACCTGTGGAACTCCTTGCCAGACGATGTTGTGAAGGCCAAGACCATAACAGGGTTCAAAAAAGAACTAGATACATTCATGAAGGATAGGTCCATCAATGGCTATTAGCCAGGATGGGCAGGAATGGTGTCCCTAGTCTCTCTTTGCCAGAAGCTGGGAATGAGTGACAGGGGATGGATCACTTGATGATTACCTGTTCTGTTCATTCCCTCTGGGGCACCTGGCATTGGCCACTATCAGAAGACAGGATATTGGACTAGATGGACCTCTGGTCTTACCCATAGGTCTGGCAATTCTTATAGTCTAATCAGAAAACAAGGCCAGGCAGGAGGGGAAGAATAGCGTACCCTCTGGAAGAATTGTGATTAAAATCTAAAGGATTCTTAGGCGGGGTGAGGAAAGTCAGGCAGGGATTTGCCTGCAGGTTTTGTTAACTTCCATAGATCTGTAACTCTCATGTGTTTCACTAAGAGTAAAATATGATTGGTTTTGAAACTCCTTTGCAAAGTCAGTGGGTTACTTATTTTAACTGTCATGAAGAGCCCTGCAGGTGAAACAGTAATCCAGAGGGTTCACAATTTTGGTGGAATTCTGGGGGACCAGGCAATAGTTACTGTGAAGGCTTGGGTGAGTCAGCACTAGTTTCAGGGCCTAGGCAGTTGGACTGCAACATCCCTGATCTCTGGGGTAAGTGCTGGATAGAGGACCTAGACCCTGAGAGTGTACTTAGAGGCCCAGAGCCAGAGCCTACACTCTGCCCAGTCCCAGCAAGCCTAAGGGCCTATGGAATCCACAGGTTTGGGTCCAGTACCAGCAACCTGGCAAATGTTCATCGGGGAGCTCAGCCAAGATTGTAACACAACCATTTTCAGGAAAAAAAAAACATCCTCATTCAGGAAAGCTCTTAGCCTTGTTCTTAACTTTAAGCACAGATGCAAATGCTGCTGGAGTAGTTTGCTTTTGACATCAGTGGGAAAAGAATCAAGGCCCCAAAAGGAAAGAGAAATATTTACAATACTGGTTTAATTATTCTATCATGAATAAGCAGACATCTAGGCAACACAAAGGACATCAGAAATATATTAGAGGGGCAAACCTTTCTAGAATCATGGAATATCAGGTTTGGAAGGGACCTCAATCATGGAGAGTAAAATATGAATTTCCTTGCTGTGTTCCTACATTGTATAAAACTTAGAACTTTCTCTCACTGGATAGGACTTTTGAGTCATTTTACTTCTTTAATTTATATACGGTATTCTTAGAATTCAATTCACACACAGAGAGAGCCCTATTGTGTGTCATTTCTCTTCCTCGCTTCGTGCTGTTCATTATGAGCAGCGCACAATAGCAATCATGGCATTCTGGGGAACTCAAGGTTTACTCTCTTCTGCTTGTTCCTTTGGGAGCAAAGTGGTCATAGCCTCATCCATAGTCCTCACTAACTGCAGAACAGTGCTGGTGTGTAGGGAAAGCTATCTTTGCTACCATATTGCTGATGCACAATCCAACCAATGCCCAATCGTCTGCAAAGAGCAGCACATGGAGAGGTGGAACCTACTTGAGGAACAAACTCCTCATTGCTCTTCCTGTGGTGGCAAGGATCCGTGGCAAGGATCCATACCATCCTCTACCCAGGGCTTATGGTTAAACACCACAGTCTAGGCCTTAGCATTGTTTATGGAATAAAGTACATGGAGGGAACAACAAATGTAGTTGTGGAACTTAAATGTAGCTAATTTTGCTTTAACCATATGCCAAGCTGTGGCAAAATAGTGTCATATCTGAGCACTCCATTAAGGATTAAAATGCTGTGAAAGTCTATTAAGAAAGTATTTAGCTTACTAATTGACTGCATAGAACATGGCAGCTTCTTTAAAGCCATTCACTGCACTCCATTGAGTGCAATGAAAGTACTAAAATTTACATATTTTATGTGGAAGTAAAAATTTGTTTGGTTATATAGTCTCATACATTTAATACTCCGGGAACTTGCTTCCTCGAACAAAGCCACATTAATTGATCTTCAGGCTCATCTGTTTTTTTCAGAGATTTTTGGCGAGAAGTGAATAAAAAGCTTAGGGGTGCTTCTTTTTACGGTGCATCATAGCTTATGACAGGGTTCCTAGTTGTTAACTGGGCTATTTGCAATATTATGGGATACACTATGAAGCATTTTTTATGACAACTATTTTTGTCTCAAGAATGATTACTATATGTACAGGTGCAGTAACATAGAAAGGCCCTAAAATATCTAAATTATATGTATACATAAATAAATAAAACCACCCTCCTTCCCTTCTCTCTTTTTACAAGTCAACTAGTTTGGTCAGCCTGAATATCTTCACAGTATCATACCCTGACACATCCCTATTACTTAACAGATAACAGCACTTACAATGGTGAGAAGGTAGAGACATACAAGTGGTGGACATGTCGGATGGCATTTTCAAAGGATTCTATGAGAGCCAGACACCCACATACCATTAAGTTTCAATGGGATTTGGGCACTTAACTTCACAGTCAGCTGTTCAGAAAATCCATAAGAACGGCCATACTCGGTCAGACCAATGGTCCATCTAGCCCAGTATCTTGTCTTCTGACAGTGGCCAATGCCAGATGCTTCAAAGGGAATGAGCAGAACATGGCAATTTTCAAGTGATCCATCCCCTCTCGTCCAGTCCCAGCAACTGGCATATAATCCCTGCTATAACCAAACAAGATTTTCTTTGTCATTTAATTTTTCTTCCCCTCATAACGTTTATTTCACATTCCCACAGGATGAGACTGTGATGTCATTAATCTAGTTGACTCCATGAATAGCCCTATTTTCTTCAGTGGAATTACTTGTAGGGTAAGGTACTATTCGGTGTGAGTGTAGCAGGCTTCCCTCGGAGGCCAGCATGCCTAGTGGTCAGTGTGGCTTGTCCAGGGGATTGGTGGCTAATCCACAGTTCATGGCCCATCCACCCCCTGGAGTCCTCAGAAACTCTGAGGGGGCTGGGGGGAAGAGGGAAGGAGAGGGGGACCCAGGCCCTCCCCTGCCACTGGGTCCCAACCCAGGACCTAAGGGACAGAGGCAAGAGGTAGCTCATTCTGGCTGCTATTCCACATCAGCCTCCCCTGGACAGCTTCCTACCTTCCCTGGGAGTAAGGGGATCCTGGCCAAGTCTTACTCACTGTCCATTTCCTTCCCTTGTAGAGTTCTTCTGCCTAAGCAACTGAAGCCTCTCTGCATTCTTACAGCCATCTCTCCTCCATGATCCCCACTGCCAGATTGTCAGAGCTCCCTTTTCAGGAAGTACTCTACAGGGACCATGCCTGGCAGCTGCTGAAGGGTGGGAGCTTCTTGGCCCAATACTGTTCCACCACTCCTTTCACCTTCGTGTGGGGTCTTTAAACCCCATCATACACCCTCCCCCTCAGGCTGAACTCTGCAAGGATAGTCTATGAAGACAGGTCTCCTCCATACCACAAAAAGAAGCCTGCATTTTTGTGGTCACGTCCTGCTCAAGGTCATACTTCAACCTTGCAGGGCTGCAGTAAGAGGTACCAACAGATAATCCACACGTTATGGTCTTTTATGGCATTCTGCAACAAGGGAGGTGTCTCATCCACCATAAAATGGAATGGCTGTCCCCATAAATAACAGCAAGCAAGGATATCACAGTATTACTGTATCATCAATCCTGTGACATTTGTTGTAAAAGAAACATTTGTTGAATGATACTGAGGTGCCACATATTGTATATTATCTAAATGTTAAATTCATTTTGCTGAGCTCTTAAAACACAACTACAGTAATTTCTCCCAGATTTATGTAAAAATGTCCTTTAAATAGAGTCTACATCTGCCAAGTTTCACCCTAGAGTAAATTTTTGACTAAGCCTGTAGGAAAAGAAAATGGGAGGATTTTATAACTTACAACTTTTATAAAGCTTGACTATATCATCATCATTAACATAATTATCTCAGCAAGTCATCTTCTCTGTGTAATCCACTTAATTCTTCACTGCTATCATATGCATAGCCCTATGTAAAATCTGGGCAAAATGAGTTGACTCTTCTCAAGTCTTGCCTTATACTTATAGGTAAACTACCGAATGAGGTAGCAAAATGCTTCTAAGATTCATTACTGCAGCCCATTCTCACACCATATCAGTTCTTTATAGAAATAAGTAAATGCATTATTTGTTTTCTAAATAAAATTCATTACAAGTGGGACTGTGTCTTTGTTATGGTTCTAAACTAATTTTAGAGATGTGTCAAATCTCATCACTGCTGAAATTCCCATGATATTTAACCTTTTTTCCCCAATAAATCCGCATGAAATTTGTGCTTTTTCTTACAATTTCCCATCAAATTGCAGAGATTAACCACTTTATCCATCTGCTGTTTAGATCAACAGTATTCTCTCTCTTTTGCTAGGGTAAGAAAGAGGATGGGTGTATAACTATACAACTCATTCATTATTTTCCTATTATAAACTGAATCAATGATTAGAACAGAAAGAAAGACTCCATTAAAACATTTCTGCTTAACAAAGTTTTTGACACATGTGCATCATGATTTCCATATGGGGCTACTTACCAGGATTATGGAGCAGAAGGCTAAGTAGAGCTATGCTTGGGATTTCATGCTGAGCACACATGTAGACACTGACAGGCCTGATTCACAAACCAGGGATCTTGATTCTGAACCCCCAAAGACTGGATATGTTTGGAACTTAGGCTATACTGAATTTCTGTCTCTAAAATCATAGGACTGCAAGGGACATTGAGAGGTCATCTAGTCCAGTTCTCTGCACTCATGGCAGGACTAAGTATTATCTCTAGACCATCCCTGACAGGTGTTTATCTAACCTACTTTTAAAAATCTCCAATGATTTCACAACCTCTCTAGGCAATTTATTCCAGTTCTTAACCAACCTGACAGTTAGGAAGTTTTTCCTAATGTCCAACCTAAACCTTCCTTGCTGCAATTTAACCCCATTACTTCTTGTCCTATCCTCAGAGATTAAGGAGAACAATTTTTCTCCCTCCTTCTTGTAACTATCTTTTATGTACTTTAAATCTGTTATGTCCCCTCTCGGTCTTCTCTTCTCCAGACTAAACAAACCCAATTTTTTCAATCGTCCCTCATAGGTCATGTTTTATAGACCTTTAATCATTTTTGTTGCTCTTCTCTGGACTTTCTCCAATTTGTCCACATCTTTCCTAAAATGTGGTGCCCAGAACTGGACACAGTACCCCAGTTCAGGCCTATTCAGGGCAGAGTAGAGCAGAAGAATTACTTCTCATGTCTTGCTTACAACACTGCTGCTAATACAGCCCAGAATGTTGTTGGTTTTTGTTTGTTTGTTTTTGCACAAGTGTTACACTGTTGACTCATACTTAGTTTATGGTCCACTATGACCCCCAGATCCCTTTCCACAGTACTCCTTCCTAGGCAGTCACTTCCCATTTTGTATGTGTGCAACTGATTGTTCCTTCCTAAGTGGAGTACTTTGCATTTATCCTCATTGAATTTCATCCTATTTACATCAGACCATTTCTCCAGTTTGTCCAGATCATTTTGAATTATAATCCTATCCTCCAAAGCACTTGCAACCCCTCCCAACTTAGTATCATCCACAAACTTTATAAGTATAAGTGTAAGAAAAAATCCTAGTGTGAAGGTTGTCTTAACTCTGAGCGCCATAGCTATGTTCACCTAATCACCGGTGTAGACGCAGCTTCCATCAACCTCACTGCCATGACTGTGGGAGGTGGTGTTCTTATAGAGGTGGAATGCTTTGGCACTACAGGGTTATGGAAGCATAGCTACTCTTACTCCTAGAAGGGATCCCCTCCATTCACAGGTGCTGGATTTAGAGGTGCTGGAGGTGTGGCAGCACCCCCGGTTTGAAGTGGTTTGAAGCAGGTACAGGGTTTACAGTTTTGTTCAATGACTTTCAGCACCCCCACTGTAAAAACTGTTTCAGCACCTATGCCCCCATCCCGTGGCTGATGTGGTTAGGTTAGTTATGGGGAAATGTGAAGTGTTGCTGCTCATGCTATATCCCCTTCTCTGGGTAAACAGTTTCCAAGACGGTTAATTTAGCATTTTTCAGAAGTATTAAATTTACAAAATAAAAGATCATTTCTATGACTCAATTCTCTGTGCCAAATTCTGTCCCCAGATACTAGTCCACCACTTCCACTGGCAACAACATCAGTTATACATGAGTATTGGAGGGCAGATTCTGGCCCCATTATTCAGCAGTATTTGTTGTGGGAACTCCCCTCTGATTGGAAGAAAACAAATGTTCCTATTGACTTTGATGGAAGGAAAATGAGATTTAATATCATTAGCTCAGTGCTAGAGTATAATTCCTAACAGTATGGCCTTCAGGAGGCAGTACTCTTGGCAATGGCAACTCTGCAGTTTCCCAGAGGATATTTTGGAGCCCTTCCCCAATATGTTCATTTACAATAAATATGCAGTAGCAGACATGAACCTCTGAAATAATTTTCAGAGTGGGGAGCAATACATTATATTTTTGACTCTGGCTATGTCCTAGATTATAGGTTTGAAAAACGGTTATACTTTATAACCTGCAATAAACTGCAGAACACCAGGTACAGTGTTTCAAATACCTGTTAAGATGTAGGGTCAACTACATCTAAAGCAGTTATTTACTTCCAGATTCATGCTTTCTTTTAGAAGCCTGAATATTGGAGACTTTGGAATAACTACCTGTGTTCAAAATGAATCTCAACATTAGAATTTTCGCCAAGTATAAAAGCAGCTTACTGAATAAAATAATGGCAAATGTTACTGAGTTGAGATTGTTATAATTTTTGTTTAATGCTGTTCAAAAATGTAATTAAACTGAGGTTGTAGCGCAATACTTGTCACTACCTAAAATCTGTGTGAACAGTGATGAATAAAAATGAGTAAACTATAGGTCATATAAACCCAATTTCCTAAGGATACAAGTGAAAACTCAATATAATTTAAATGTAACCTGCATAACCAGAAAAATAAGCTCCATAGTTTTTGCCTTGAGTTCTCTAGCTACCACTTAACATTTCACCTGAATTACTATCATTCTACTGAATATTTAAGATGTCAGAACTAATTTGGACTATTTAGAAAGTAGACATCACTGATGTCTGCAGATGTAATAATTATGAGACTATTAAGAAATCCTATCCCCCGGGGAGTGGGGTGGGAAAGAACCAGTATACTTTTCCTGTAACTTAGATGCTCAGTATAATAGAAGAGGAAGCAAGAGCCAAACTGTCCACAGGAGAAAATATGCAACAAAGAATGAAGAACTGAAGTGAGGCAAGATATGTTGTTCCAAAGACTGTAATAGAAAATTATAAACAAAAATCTAAAACCTAAAGTTTAAATTTAAACATTTAGGGTAGACTTTTCCTAAGTGATCAGTGTTGGCCTAAATTATCATATTAAAGTTAATGGTAAAACTTCTACTGACTCCAATGGGAGCTGAATTAGGGCACCACTGAACACTTTGGAAAATCTCACTCTTTTTGAATTGTTTGTATCTCCAAGCATTAAAAAGAAAGATACAAAAGGAGGGTTATTCACAGAACACTTCTAATTTGCATCCAGCTCTAATAATTGTATGAAACAGAAGAATGAAAGTTTTTATGTAAAATTCTATAAAGCAAAACTGTATTTCACATAGCTCTCTTTACTAAGCTTTGCTTAAATTTTGGCATATATGTTCTGAGGAGGCTCAGAAATGGCTTTTCAGTTGCCTATATATTCTTTCTAATTGGTGAAGGAGCTCTTCCAACAAGTGTCCAAGTTGGACACTTGCCAACTTTGTGCAGCCATTTCTGTGTCACATTTGTTTAAAGCTGAAAAAGTTTCCCACCCACTTCTCTCTCTCCCTCCCTCATCCATATCTCTAGACTGTCTAGAGACTTATCAAACTTTCAGAAAATTCAGCCTTGACCCTGGACTAAGCCGGGAAAATTTCTGTACAAAGTTTATTTGTTTTGAGAAAATTAAGAACATATGAATACAGCTGATTCAAAAGCCAGAACATCACTCAACCTTAAGTCTGTGCTGTTGGAAAACCTGTAGCCTTCTATTTTGAGGTGTAATTTCAAAGTATACAATTATAATTTCATTTACTAAAAGAAATTTAATTTGTTTTCCCTTAATGTTTTCAGGATGATGTGGTGCATCAGTTCACTATGTGTACAGTGATATTGGGGATATAATGGAATTTGATTAATATAGCAGTAGTCAGTCATAGAAGTGGATTGTATGACCGGATTATACTATATATACACAGACACACACACACATATTCCTGGAAGATAAAACTGCTGAGCTGCGATATGGAAACTGAAGACGACTTGTGTAGTATTTGAAAATGTGGTGATATGAGGACAAACATTTATGACTACATGGTCATACGGTTACTTCTCACTCATACAGAACAGCACTTATTCATGCTCACATGGATAGACTGGCTAACTAACTTCCATGGGTTTACTTGTATAATTGCTCATCAAGTTGATTAAGGGTTGCACAAACTAAATGCTAATTATTTCTGTTTCATCATGGACCTGCATCTGAGGTATTAGGAAAAATGAATCGCTGTCCCACATACCACAAAAGACATCTCTAAAGTAAATCTACTTTACTACTGGCATTCCAGTGAAGTAATGGCACTATGGAGGAACATCACTGCTTTCTGCAACATCACAGAATTTGGAACAAGGACCATTAGTGAAGGGGTTAATCAGAAACAAGCATATTTGTTGGCAAGCAAATTGTATTTGTATAATTAACAGCAATGAGAAAAGGCAAGTAATTAATTCATAAACCAATAACAATAACTGTAATGAAACAGTGGAGTAATCTGCTTTTATAATGTAATTATATAGTAAATTAATAACACACAGCAGAGTTCAATTGAGTATCAAACTGCCTCAGCAACTGTCAGCCTGCAGAAGCTCCAGGGGCTTCTTGGGCTCCACAACCACTTTATTCATAGAGGCATTTTGCCAATCTTTACGAGAAATGTAAAATCTTCCTGATTTCAAGAACCTCTCTCATTCAGCCCAGAAGCACTCTTGGTGAGGCAGCTAGATGTTTCTTCATGGGGGCTGGAGTCATTCTGGGATGTCAGATCCAGGGCTAAGAGTCTTGAAGGTGCAACTATCCAAAGATACATTTCATTGGGGAGGGCAGGCTTCTCCAGTGAACGATAGGACCACAGATATGATTTTATTTTCTTTATTGTCACTTCCTGTTAGCTTCTTCAGATTCTTCTACGGATTTTACTTAGTATCCAATTAGCAGTCAATCCAAGAAAGCACTGGGGGTATTTCCCCCCTTGTCTTGAGTGACCTTAAACTTGTCTGAAAACATAACTGAAGATTCAGTGCTCTCTCAGTAGTCAGCTTTTGAGTTTAGCTCAATAGGAAAGAACCGACATTTAGCTCTGTCAGACAGGATTTCTTTGATAAAGCGGGACACTTAGTATTCAGCAAGGTGTCCTGATACGGAATGTCAGAAAGGGTGATCTGTACTGTGCACTCCAGATTTCCTCTTCTCGTTGTGGAGAGTCTATGTGCACATATAAAGTGCATCAGATCCTCTTATATTTAATTTTGGAGCAACTGGGTTATTAAACCAGATGTGGCTTTTTCAGCAATGACACACACTAAGACTGAGACAGTGCATTTTGGCCTTATTCTTTACATTCTAAGTGCAGTGGTGTCTCGGTAGTTTTCCCTTTATTAGGTAGCACATTCCAGACTCAGACACAGTGTTTTATCTCTTTTAAAATTTATGTTGTCAGTTTTCACTTGTTCCCCTTTACCAGATGTATTTCAAAGTTACCAAGGCTGTCAGATAAACCTCGTTTAGATGTTGAGATGATTAGCTCTAGCAATGCACATCTTGAGTGCATGTTTGGCTGCAACGATGAAGAAGAGGCAGTTACTCACCCTGTCATAAATATAAAGGGAAGGGTAAACCCCTTTGAAATCCCTCCTGGCCAGGGGAAAGCTCCTCTCACCTGTAAAGGGTTAAGAAGCTAAAGGTAACCTCCCTGGCACCTGACCAAAATGACCAATGAGGAGACAAGATACTTTCAAAAGCTGGGAGGAGGGAGAGAAACAAAGGGTCTGCGTGTCTGTCTATATGCTGGTCTTTACCGGGGATAGACCAGGAATGGAGCCTTAGAACTTTTAGTAAGTAATCTAGCTAGGTATGTGTTAGATTATGATTTCTTTAAATGGCTGGGAAAAGAATTGTGCTGAATAGAATAACTATTTCTGTCTGTGTATCTTTTTTGTAACTTAAGGTTTTGCCTAGAGGGGTTCTCTATGTTTTTGAATCTAATTACCCTATAAGATATCTACCATCCTGATTTTACAGGGGGGATTTCTTTATTTCTATTTACTTCTATTTTTATTAAAAGTCTTCTTGTAAGAAAACTGAATGCTTTTTCATTTTTCTCAGATCCAAGGGTTTGGGTCGGTGGTCACCTATGCAAATTGGTGAGGCTTTTTATCCAACATTTCCCAGGAAAGGGGGGGTGCAAGTGTTGGGAGGATTGTTCATTGTTCTTAAGATCCAAGGGTCTGGGTCTGTAGTCACCTAGGCAAATTGGTGAGGCTTTTTACCAAACCTTGTCCAGGAAGTGGGGTGCAAGGTTTTGGGAAGTATTTTGGGGGGAAGGACGCGTCCAAACAGCTCTTCCCCAGTAACCAGTATTAGTTTGGTGGTGGTAGCGGCCAGTCCAAGGACAACGGGGGGAATATTTTGTACCTTGGGGAAGTTTTGACCTAAGCTGGTAAAGGTAAGCTTAGGAGGTTTTCATGCAGGTCCCCACATCTGTACCCTAGAGTTCAGAGTGGGGGAGGAACCTTGACACACCCTATGCAGTAACTGACGTTCTTCGAGATGATTGTCCCTGTGGGTGCTCCACTCCAGGTCCAGGTGCATCCCAGTGCCTTTGATTGGAGATTTTCACAGCAGTACCCCTACGGGCCGCGCACACACAGTGCCTGCCTCACAACCTATCAGTGCTTGAATAGCGTGTGCACAGCCCGGGCTCCTCAGATCCTTCTCTATAACAGAGTTTGCTCCAGATTCCGAAGTAAAAGGGAGGAGGGCGGGTAGTGGAGCACCCACAGGGACACGCATCTCGAAGAACGTCAGTTACTTCACAGAGTGAGTAACCTCCTCTTCTCCCTCGAGAGATGTCCCTGTGGATGCTCCACTCCAGGTGACTGAAAAAAACAGTATCCCTTAGGATGGCTGGGACTTCTGATCAGGTAAGAAGACTGTTGACAAGACAGAACTACCCATCCTGGTGTCAGATGCTGCAGCGTGCATGAGAACATAATGATTGGCAAAGGTAAGGTTCGATGCCCAGGTAGCTGCCTTGCATATGTCAGAAAGCGGGACATTACAGAGAAAGGCAGTGGAGGTGGAGACAGATCTAGTAGAGTGTGTCCAAACTGATGTAGGAGGGTGTACTTGCTTCAGTTGGTAACAGAGATGTATGCAGTCTGCAATCTTTGGAGAGTCTCTGGGTAGCCATAGCTTTTCCCTGTGATCACGGAGTGGTAGAGACAAAAAGTTTGGGGGTCTGTCTAAAGGTTTTGTCCTATCCCAGTAGAAGGATAATGCTCTGCACACTTCAAGAGTGTGCATTGCTGTTTCAAAAGTGTTAGTGTGCAGTTTGGGGGAAAATGTTGGTAGGCGTATTGGCTCATTGAGGTGAAAGGAGGAATGCCTCTTAGGCAAGGAATTTTGGATGTGTACAGAGTGTGACCTTATCACGGAAGAATGTAGTATATGGAGGTTCGGCCATGAGTGCTCCCATTTCACCTGCTCGTCTGGTAGATGTCATTGCTACCAGGAAGGAGGTTTTCATGGAAAGGTGGAGATGGGAGCAGGTAGCCATTGGCTCAAAGGGTTTATACATCAGGGCTTTGAGGACGAGGTTTAGGTCACAGGGCTCTGAGGACGAGGTTTAGGTCCCAGGGCTCAGCAGGTGGTTTTATGTCTGGATATAATGTTTGGATGCCCTTCAGGAACATTTGGTGACTGGATGGGCAAAGACCGTAATGTTGCTGACCTGGTGGTGAAATGTGGTGATTGCCACAAGGTGGATCCCGACTGAGCTCGTGGAGAGGCCTGATGTTTTAAGGTCCAGCCAGTAATCTAGTATCAGTGGGAGTGGGGCAGAAACTGGGGAGGTGTGTTTGGCAGTGCACCAAGATGTGAGGGATGCATCTGTAGTGATGATCATTGAAGAGGGTTCTTGTCAGAAGGGAACCCCATCACAGAGGTTGATAGGAGAGGTTCACCATAGGAGCAAGTCCTTGACTTTTGGAGTCATAGTTAGCAATCTGTTTAATCTGTACATGTTTGGTTTCTATACTGTGGCTGGCCATCCCTGAAGGCATCGCGTGTACAAGTGGGCATTTGGGACCACAAGTGTGCAAGCGGCCATGTGTCCTAACAGCTTCAGGGAATCTCAGACCATAACCTGGGGGCTGGCACATATCTAGGCAATGAGGGTGCCCATTGTGTGGAATCCATCCTGTGGAAGTGAGGCAAGACCCGTGGTAGAACCGAGATGGGCCCCAATTAAGTCGACTTGTTGGATAGGTTGTAAGGTAGATTTTCTTCTGTTTATTTGCAGACCCAGGTTGTGGAAGCAGTAAACAGTTGTAGAAGTCACTTGGATTGCATCCAAGTGAGTGGGGGACTTGAGGAGACAATTGTCTACGTAAGGAAAAATGAGGACCCTATTTTTCCTGAGATGTGCTGTTATGACTGCTAATACTTTTGAGAAGTCACGTGGGCCAGTCAAAAGGCCAAAGGGCAGGACCCTGTATTGGTGGTGTTCCACTCCCACAGCAAATATGAGAAAACGTCAAAGGGCAGGGTGTATAGCAACATGAAAATATGTGTCCTGGAGGTCGAGGGTTGAAAATCAATTTCCCTGCTCCAGCGTCGGAATTATCATTGATAGGGTAACCATCCAGAATTTCTGTATCTGGACTCTGTATCGAAGATCGAGGATAGGGCACCATCTGCCATTTTTCTTTTCTGTCAAGAAATAGTGGGAGTAAAACTCTTTCCCTCTCTGTTGAGCTGGTACCCGCACTATTGCTCCTACTTGTATGAAGGGTTATACCTCCTGAGGGAGCAAGTGTTGTTGGGTTCAGGGTCTATGGCTTTGCTGTTGCTGCATATCATATTGTCTTAGGTGTTGATGTTGTGAAAAAGTATGGTAGTGTGGTCATTGGTATGGCTGATATCTATACTGTCTCTTTTTTGTGGCAGGTGTCTGGATTTCTAGAGATCTGAGTGTGGCACGAGTCCTTAATGGAATGGAGGACCTCCCTGGTTGTAGATGTGTAGAGCTTGTCTTCAACAAAGGAGAGATCCTCGACAGTGCTCTACATCTCCCGGGGAAAGGAGGAAGAAGCAAACCATGAGGCATGCCTCATGACGATGGCTGTGGATCTGGCGGCTGCATCAGCAGCATTGAGGGCGTCCTGAAGAGCTGTCCAGGAGATCAGTTGGCCTTCGGACATCACTGCTTTAAATTGTTGTTTGTCTTCAGACACATCATCAATAAATTGCATTACTTTATCGTAATTTTTGTGGTCATAATTTGCTACCCTAAATTGCAAGGTGGAAGATGAATACACTTGTTTTCCTTGTCAGATAGGGTGGATCGGAAATGCTGGTGTTTACTTTTCTGGTTGGCCGCCTTGACCACTAGCGAATTGGGTGATGGGTGTGTAAATAGAAACTCAGAACCCTTAGATGGGACAAAATATTTGCAGTCCACTCTCTTTCTAGTGGGGGTTAACATGGCCGGGGTCTGTCAGATAATTTTTGCTGATTCCATAATGGCCCCATTAATTTGGAGGAGGTGGTAGTTTGTAATATGTTGGTGAGCTCATGGTGGGTTTCTGGTACCTCCTCCAGGGTAATTTTGAGCTCATCAGCTACTCTTTTAAATAAATCCTGAACTTGGGTAAGCTCATCAGTAATGGGAGGTGGTAGGGGTACCATGGCCTCCTGTGGTGGTATCGTTGTAGGAGAGGTGTTGGGAATAATGTCCTGTGCGGGATGAGCGGCTAATTACAGTCTTATCTGTTTATCAGTGTAAGAAAGCATCGGGGAGGGTCTGATATCTTTCCTACGGGAGGCACGGTGAATGCCTGACTGTGTCTTCTTGCAATTCCATGGACCCCAGTGTGGCCATTGCCCAGGAAAGGGTATTGGTGGTTATGGTAACCATACAGGGTTACCATACCAGGGTGGGTAGCCACTAGGAAAGGAGGATTGTGCTTTAGTGCATCTCCCACTTGGAGTTGACCAAACCTGGGGGGAATATTGTGAGGAAAACATATGTTCAACATCCTCCTCCTCCTCCTCCCCCCTTGAGAGGCTTGAAGTGGTAGGGAAGTACTTCAGATAGGGTGCTGAAGGTTCTGGTGATCTATTGGTGCCCAGCAGTGGAGACTCAGGGGCATGGGACACCAGTAAGTCCCACTGATGTAGAAACTGAGTGGTGCAGTGACTCCAGGTGCCGAACGGTAAGGCATGAGAGAAGTGAAGAATGACCGACATGGAGCTGGTGTCACTGCAGTTGGTGCAGGCAGAGTCTGCAGAGGCATCCGCTGAGGCAGCATAAGTCTCTGCACTAAAGATTGTACTGGGGGTGCATATTGTGCCACAGGAGTAGGTGCTCTAGACACGGGCACTGTTGGGCAGGCAGGCGACAGTAGGAGGCTCGGTGCAGGGAGCGTCGGCTGCGGCGGATGAGGAAGAGGTGCCAAAAGTTCAAACGGCGGTGCCACGGCATCCACTTGTGCTCTCGGCACCGTGACAGCCACCGGCACCATGTTGTGAATGGTGACCCGTGGAGAGCTGGGCAGCTGCCTGAGGTGCCTGCTGAGTCATAAAGTGAAGAGCCATGGGGACTGGAGAAGTGGATGCCATCTGAGACCTCTTAGCTGAGGAGCATTCCCTGGGGGGGGGGGAAGGAAGCTGGCTGGTTTTTTGTTTTGTTCCTGTCCTAGCAGGTCTGTGCTTTAAGTTTAGTACAGTGGACACATTTTTGGGGTACATGAGACTCCTCCAAACAGCGTAAACACTGTGAATGTCCATCTGAAATGGGGATGGCATCTTTACAGGAGCCACATCTCTTGAAGCCTGGAGAGCCAGGCATGTCCGTATCTGAGGAAGGTTTTTTGTTTGTTTTTAAATAGTAACTCTAATAACTAAATTATCTAAATTAAACTGAGAACTGAACTAACTATGAACTAAAAGCTCTGAGAGGAAGATGGGAGAGTGAAATATAGCATGACTGCTGGACTCCACCTCTAGCCGGGGACGGCAGAGAAGGAACTGAGGAGCCCGGGCCGTGCACGCACTATGCAAGCTCACAAGGCAGGCATTGCATGTGTGCGGCCCGTAGGGGTACGGCTGTGAAAATCTATCGGATGCACTGGAACACACCTTGGCCTGGAGTGGTGAACCCACAGAACACCTCTCGAAGGAGAAATGTAAAATACTTTTATCTAATGTATGTCCCAAGTTCCTGAAGAATGTGACCTGAGAAATTTTCCCAGTACGTTTTTACTTTGACATTGTGTGCTACTGGATGCATTTTTTTCTGTTTATTTATTTAGTATCCACAGATAATTATTTTCCAGCCTACTGAAAGGGATAGAAGAAATCTCACCATAGAAACTGCATATAATATTCTGTCTCCTCCTTCCTTTGTGGACTAAGTTCTCTGGCTCCCCTCCTGTCAACTGCACATAGATAGACAAGGCTTTTGCACCCCCTTGCGAGAAAAAAAAAAAAAGGAGTCAAAGGATGGGTGCATCTTCAAATAAAAGATATAATGTGCCAGCTCTGTGCACATGGCTTAGTGAGTAATAGACCCACAGATGGGGCCTAGTTTTAGAGTAGCAGCCATGTTAGTCTGTATTTGCAAAAAGAAAAGGAGTACTTGTGGCACCTTAGAGACTAACCAATTTATCTGAGCATAAACTTTTGTGAGCTACAGCTCACTTCATGCATGCATCCGATGAAGTGAGCTGTAGCTCATGAAAGCTTTTGCTCAAATAAACTGGTTAGTCTCTAAGGTGCCACAAGTACTCCTTTTCTTTTTTAGATGGGGCCTAGTATTCCTACTATTATCAGCTAAAGGAATAATAGGAATAGTAGTTTTCCTTTAGTTCAAGTGTCAGAGGCTTGCATTTTTGGAGCTGAAGTTCTGGGGCTCTAGGCCCATCTTTGTGGCCATGTTATAGCCACTGACAATGGTATTTGTTGCCTGAAGTGATTGCAGACTGGGAACCAAGCTGTGCTCCTGCTTGCTATGCATAGATTCCTGAGCAGCTCTGCAGTAGGATGAGCATTCAAGGGATTAGCTACACTCTGATACTGGCTGGGAGCTAATGGGTTTGCCAAAGATTTCAATCTCTAATGGAGTTTGTTCATGATGTCTTTCTGATAGGAATATGTAGGCATATCATGTGCACTAAGACATGATTAGGGACCGTCGTGATAAATTAACTTGATTCAGCTTCGCTTTCATTTCTTTTTAAATCTTTCAGTGAAAACAGTGAACATAAAAAGCAAAGGCTAAATTATGGCCCCTCCCTAAACTGCCCCATTTATTGCTACAAAGCCTGTGTACAAATTATTTCTCTACCTTTGCTTCATGCAATTTCTCCAGTACACAAAAGCAAAATCTTTCACTTTTACATATTAATTTCCTCTGGAAAACCAAAACTTTCTAGAAACCACTAAATAGTACCAAACCTACTAATCTTTCATTCTGTTAGTTTAAGACATAAGAAAACATTTTCTCCATACTTGTATTCTGTAACTATAAACAATCGTGTATCAGGATCAATGACAGGTAAGTACAGCACACCTCTTCCTAAATGGTTCCATCCTGCAAGGTGCTGAACAGGGTGCTGACAATTCTCTGTCAAGAATCCTCCATGACTAAAATGGGAGTTGTGGGTGCTCAATACTTCCTAGGATCAGGCTTTAAAAGCTCAATCCTGCTCTCATTGAAATCAATTAGGGAGTTTTGCCCTTGATTTCAGTGGGATCAGGACGGGCTCTAAAAATGTATTTCACTCTTGAATTGGCAGAAAATTGGTTTGAAAATCAATCTGATTCAGGTTCTTAAACCAGTGAGGTGCTTTTGACATTTTACCTCCAACCCTGAATTCTTCAGGCAAAACTCCCATTCAACCCTATGCAGAGGAGCAATGCAAGGTCTGTAGTATACTTAGGCCCCATATTTTCAGCCTCATTTGTACACATTTGGTGACACATCAGTATTATTGCTCCACAAATAGGTTTTCCTCCATGGATAAAATGCATCCCTCCGCAGGGACACAGCACAAAGGGTATGCACCACTTGAGACTCACTTAAACCCACATGGATCTTAATTTGTAAGTACATCTTATACTAGACTGGCTAAAGTGGGACTTGTATAACGTGCAGAGCTTGAACTGGCCTTCCATATAGAGGTGAATGCCATCTCCAGGGAAGGCAGTCAGAGTTTTGTCTTTATCAGTAGTTATGTCCTAAATTATTAGGGATTAGCAGAAATATTTCCCCAAAAAGAATCTGCAGAATGCTACAGTATTTTCTAAATTCTAACTACACAGTAGAGAGAAAATAACATTTCCTAAATCTTAGTGTATGCTGGAAATGTTTATACGTATGTTGCAGCAGCATCTTTAATATTAGTAATATATTGCTAGCTGTTTTGTAGATGAACAATGGTAGATGAACAATCTGGAGTGAACTGAATTTCTCTTTTGGGCAAAGTACAAATTATGAAAATGGTGTCAAATACATTATTGGCTCAATATGTTGCCTTTGGTTTTCCTAATCTTTTAAAAAATATATATTCCTCAGTTAGAAACTCTTTTATGACATATTTAAAAAAAAAATCACACAACATTTCAGCCTGCATCACAAAAGGGTGACTTCTTAAAAAAAATGTTAGATTCCATGTTTCCAAAACAAATGTTAAGTAATAAAACATTGGATGGGAAAAGCTCTTAACACGTAAAAGGATGTCAACTCATGAACCTGCCAGGAAAACTGAAATGAGATGAATACTTTAAAAATGGCATTGCTACCAGAGGTTACTAGCAAAGTTTAAATTAAAAAATAAGGACTGAAGAATAAAATGAAAAAGCAACTGTACTGCAGAACATATTACAGTACACAGTCATGTTTATGAAGTCAACTTTTGTGGGAGCAAATTCTTGTTATAACATTTCCAGCTCTCTGGTACCTAATTGCAATGAAAGGCATTTTAGAATGATTTTAGTGAAATGATACTCCTACAAAATGACAGGTTTCAGAGGAACAGCCGTGTTAGTCTGTATTCGCAAAAAGAAAAGGAGTACTTGTGGCACCTTAGAGACTAACCAATTTATTTGAGCATGAGCTTTCGTGAGCTACAGCTCACTTCATCAGATGTTTACCGTGGAAACTGCAGCAGACTTTATATACACACAGAAATCATGAAACAATACCTCCTCCCACCCCACTGTCCTGCTGGTAATAGCTTATCTAAAGTGATCAACAGGTGGGCCATTTCCAGCACAAATCCAGGTTTTCTCACCCTCCACCCCCCCACACAAATTCACTCTCCTGCTGGTGCTAGCCCATCCAAAGTGACAACTCTTTACATAATCAAGTCGGGCTATTTCCTGCATAGATCAAGGTTTTCTCATAGCCCGACTTGATTATGTAAAGAGTTGTCACTTTGGATGGGCTAGCACCAGCAGGAGAGTGAATTTGTGTGGGGGGGTGGAGGGTGAGAAAACCTGGATTTGTGCTGGAAATGGCCCACCTGTTGATCACTTTAGATAAGCTATTACCAGCAGGACAGTGGGGTGGGAGGAGGTATTGTTTCATGATTTCTGTGTGTATATAAAGTCTGCTGCAGTTTCCACGGTAAACATCTGATGAAGTGAGCTGTAGCTCACGAAAGCTCATGCTCAAATAAATTGGTTAGTCTCTAAGGTGCCACAAGTACTCCTTTTCTTTTTACTCCTACAAAAGTTGACTGAAAACTGAATTTGTATGAATTATGGCAAAAACAATCCGATGAAGTGAGCTATAGCTCACGAAAGCTTATGCTCAAATAAATTGGTTAGTCTCTAAGGTGCCACAAGTACTTCTTTTCTTTTTGGCAAAAACAAAGAGGCAGAATCCTGTAACAACAACTTTTCAAGATTTTGACTCTTGAGCAGTTTATTCATATATTGAATGACACGCTTTCAAAATACAGAGGTCCTCATCTTGCAAACTGCTCCTTGCGGAATGTCTGGAATTGTTCTGGCTTATTAGGGCTTTGTACAGGCACAGAAGTCAGCTCATGGAGACCAGTTTACAGTATCAGAGCCTTGGACAGTAATTGAATGATAATATATATGTACATTTGTCAGGTAATTTTTTTTGCTTTGGAGCTGTGGAAAGGCATTGCCTTTCTATTTACTTCCTGCTCTTTTTCCTTATGGTTTTGTGTTCTCTCTTCTCTGTCTATATCTCCCTATCTATATTTCTGATTGAAGTGGTTAGTTTTTAAGAATTATAGCACAAACCCTCTGCACTGCAAGCCCTCTATATCCTTCCATATTGTGGCTATCAATAGGTTATCCCAATGATTACTCTCCATCTCTCCCTCCCTCTCTCTCACAAACACACACAAAATACATCCTTATGTTTTCATTAAGTTTTCCTATTTAACTCATAAAAGAAACATTTAAAATGCTGTGTATTAACCTTTGTGAAGGATCACTTCTATCTGTTTCTCTTTTTATTTTAATTGTGTTTTCCCCAAAAAATGTTTAGTAACCACAATTTTAAAAAATAATTTAGCAATTCCATAATAGTACTTAGCACTTATATAGCACTTTACAACTTCAAAGCACTCTAGAAACATTAACTAATTAATCTTCACAACACCCCTGAGGAAGTTAATGGCCCATACAAGTGTTAATGGAGTATATTCCTCACTAATCCTTAATGTTCTTCCTCTGGAAATTCTTAAAATTAATAAAATGCTATCCACATGTCCCTAATTTTATATTTTTATTAATTCAATTGCTCAATGGCTGCTCCTGTCCTAAACAAATTAGATGTGTGTAAATGCAAAAAAAAATATTTTCTGACAATTTGGCAAATAAGAAATTGAATTTAGAGTCACCAGACCAAATCCTAAAACAATTTAGGCCAGTTAAGGATCTGGTCCACCACGTTTGCACCCTCTTTCTTGTTGTTCATTGACAAACATTCCTGCAATTAAGTTTTCCTTTATAAAATGTTCACACCCCATATTAAGTTTCAAACAATTACAAAAAGCAAACAAATCAGTAAAAATAACAATTACCCAAGAATTTGTTTAACTTTGTCAGTTAAACTGTTCACCATGAATGTATGACTCTCTAAAAGGAACAAGAGAAATTAATCTGCAGAGTGGTTTCCTGCTACTTCCAAGGCTCTTTCCCAATACTTAAAAATAAAGACAATTAACTTACTGACACCAACCCTCATGCTTATTTGAGGATAGAAGGCTAAATCTTGAAATGAACAGAAACCTCGTTGAAAGGCTCTCTGGAACAAGATCTGCTCCTCTTGTGGCCCATGTGAAACGTCTGAATATGTACTTGCAAAATGTCTCTTAAAGAGATGGTATTCTGACACAATACCCTTAGAACTTGTATTGCTCGTTTGCTTAGAATTGGCAAGTTTTATGGACCTAAAGAAAGACTCAAAATATCAGGAAGAACAAGTCTATTTCATACATTACACTTTACCAAGCCCTGGTCTACACTGGGGGTGGGGTCTACACTGGAGGCTGCCTACCTAAGATACACAACTTCAGCTACACTAATAGCGTAGCTGAAGTCGGCGTATCTCAGGTCAACTTACCTGGCCATGAGGACGGCTGCGAGTTGACCGCTGCCACTCCCCCATCAACTCTGCTTCCACCTCTCGCGAGCTGGAGTTCTGGAGTCGATGGGAAGCGTGTTTGGGGATCGATTTATCACATCTAGACAAGACGTGATGAATCGATCCCCGATAGATGTATCACTTCCCACCAATCCAGCGGGTAGTGAAGACCTGCCTTTAGAGCTTCAAGCAGCATTTAAAGATTCTCTTCTCACTTCCACCAGTATAAATGCATTGACTTGAATAGAGTTGCTCCTGATTTACATCAGTGTAAGAGGAAGAGGAATCAGGCTCACACCATAGTCATTTGATGTCTCATGGTCTCTCTCACTAGGGTCTTACCTCACTCAAATCTTCCAATATTTTTCTGACTTATAATTAGGGCTGTCAAGCAATTAAAAAAATGAATTGTGATTAATCGCGCAATTAAAAAAAATAACTGTGATTAATCACACTGCTAAACAATAGAAGACCATTTATTTCAATATTTTTGGATGTTTTCTACATTTTCAAATATATTGATTTCAATTACAACACAGAATACAAAGTGTACAGTGCTCCCTTTATATTCATTTTTGATTACAAGTATTTGCACTGTAAAAAACAAAAGAAATAGTATTTTTCAGTTCACCTAATACAAGTACTGTAGTGCAATCTCTTTATCATGAAAGTTGATCTTACAAATGTAGAATTATGTACCAAAAAAGTAAAAGCATGTAAAATTTTAGAGCCTGCAAGTCCACCCAGTGCTACTTCTTGTTCAGCCAACCACAAAGACAAACATATTTGTTTACCTTTGCAGGAGATAATGCTACCCACTTCTTCTTTACAATGTCACCTGAAGTGAGAACAGGAGTTCTCACGGCACTGTTGTACCCGGCGTCAAGATATTTGTGCGCCAGATGCGCTAAATATTCATATGTCCCTTCATTCTTCAACCACCATTCCAGGGGGGACACATCCATGCTGATGACAGGTTCTGCTCAATCACAATCCAAAGCAGCTTTCTTTTTGGTTTTGGTTCTGTAGTTTCTGCATCAGAGTGTTGCTCTTTTATGACTTCCAAGAGCATGCTCCATACCTGATGCCTCTCAGATTTTGGAAGGCACCTCAGATTCTTAATCCTTGAGTTGAGTGCTGTAGCTATCTTTAGAAATCTCACATTGGTACATTCTTTGTGTTTTGTCAAATCTGCAACGAAAGTGATCTTAAAATGAACAACATATGCTGAGTCATGATCCGAGACTGCTATAATATTAAATATATGGCAGAATGCAGGTAAAGCAGGGGACATACAATTCTGTCTCCAGGAGTTCAATCAAAAGTTAATTAACATATTTTTTTTTAAATAAGCATCATCAGCATGTCCTCTGGCATGGTGTCCAAAGCATGAAGGAACTTATGACTGTTTAGAATATCTGGCATGTAAATACCTTGCAGTGCCAGCTACAACAGTGCCATGCAAATGCCTTTTCTCACTTTCTGTTGACATTGTAAATAAGAAGAGGGCAGCATTATCTCCTGTAAATGTAAACAAACATGTTTGTCTTAGCAATTGGCTGAATAAGAAGTAGGACTGAATGGACTTGTAGGCTCCAAGTTTTACATTGTTTTATGTTTGAGTGCAGTTATGTAACAAAAAAAAAATCTCATTTGTAAGTTGCACTGCTATGACAAAGATTGCACTCCAGTACTTATAGAATGTGATTTGAAAAATACAATCTCTTTTGTTTATGTTTACAGTGCAAATATTTAGAATAAAAAAAATAATATACACTTTGATTTCAATTACAACACCAAATATTATATATATGAAAATGTAGGAAAACACCCAAAATATTTAATAATATTTTATTGTTTAATAGAGCTATTAAAACTGCGATTAATGGTGATTAATTTTTTTAGTTAATTGCATGAGTTAACTGCTATTAATCGACAGCTCTGCTTATAATAAATGCTAACCAAGCTGTACACTCATTGGAGTAAAAGGGTAGGCCAATCAATATTCGTAATGGCAAAGCAGAAGTAAAATGATACACACACAGAAAAATAAACTCCATAAAATTCTATGTAGGGTGAAAATTTTCCAACTGAACTCTCCCTAACCTCTAAATAGTCTTGCTGCTGTTCCACTGAAATTCCCTAATGGAATCTGCACTTACACCAGCATTTATCCTTACGTTGGTAGGCCCTCAAGAAGCATCATGTATTTAGGAATTTAATCACTGGTTACCACAAATACCGACTTTTGACCACACAGAGCAGCAAAGCGAACTATGGGATGTGATTTGTAAAGCACATGAATGCGTTCCATAGTAACTGGTCTGTGTATACCCAGCTAGTGTGCATGAAAAAGTGTTCTAGTGTGCTTTAGTGTAGTACTGTTTCAAATACACACTTAGAAATCTCACCTTCCCATAATGTGCATTACCGCACCGTGTAAGGAAGCCCTAAGTAATCGCTATGTCTCCAGTTTGTGGGCAATGCCAACAGCAGGCCTTGGGTCCCAAAACCATATGAATTCTAGGGCACTAAGGGATTAGAGAAGGGGAGCTTTTAAGAGTAATCAGTAACTGGAAAGAAATCCATTTAAAGGAGAAAAGCAATTTGTTGTAATCAAATTCAATTTGAGTACAACACAGCAGTGTGACTTAATCCACAAAGATTCCCCACAGAAACTAGCTTAAACTAGTGACACACCACATACCAATTTAGCCAAGAGAGTCCTATGAATATCAATGGCAATGGGGGTTGATTGGCTAGACTCTCATGCAGTGTGCTTTAGAAATATAAATAATAAACTAATTCTGAATTTGTTAGGTGCTGATGGGCTCCATTGATCTTGCTGCCCTGGGCCACCCTGTAAAGAAGAGTCTCTATCAGCTGCTTTTAAAGAAAAAGTTTCAAGATCTTTTCATTGTGAAGATAACCTTGAAAATACAAACCAAGCACCAGGGTTGGAAGTGTACTGCACTTTCACAACAGAGGTGGCTCTCCCGATCCCCACACTTAATGTAAAATAAGTCATTAAGTTTACAGTGTTCCCCAAAGAATCATCTGACTAATTATCCTCAAACACCTTACACCAGCCTTGTGCATAGGGATATGATCCCTATCCAGCATCATCAGTTATGTTTGGCAGGTCCATCCCAGAGTGTGAAGGTCAGCTCTATTTCTTTGCTTAAGCAGCCCTCACGTTCTCTGAGAGAATGGGTGGAACAGTTATACCACACACACAAAAGAGATCATTAACT
Organism: Lepidochelys kempii; assembly: GCF_965140285.1. Taxonomy (NCBI): domain Eukaryota; kingdom Metazoa; phylum Chordata; order Testudines; family Cheloniidae; genus Lepidochelys; species Lepidochelys kempii. The sequence goes on along the minus strand of NC_136387.1, from coordinate 60,227,015 downwards.
TAAAAAGCAACATATCTTGCAATGACTGATTGTTGCCTGGGACAGATGGATATATTCCATTTTGACAAAGACAAGAATCCTGGAGTTGTTACTGCTGACAGATGAACCTAGCTCCTGAGTCATTAACCCTCTCTGACCAATGCTCTGATCATGGAAAAATGGTCCAAAGTGTAGTCTTATTTTTATGATGCTTTCCTCCTTTCACAATTATGTCCATCTTTCTGAACACAAGAGAACCTGAAAATGAGGGCCAAAGATTGCTCCTCTACCCAAATAAATGTACATATATTTTAAAATTGTCATATATCAGAGTCATAAAGCACCACAAATATCAACCCACACCCTACGACCTTAATTTAATGGCTCTGTTACTGCAAAGACTTTTTTTTTTGGTTACAATTAAATCTTTCAGTGAAAACTATGAATAAAAATATTATCTACACAAACCTGTGTGGTGATCCTCAGGTGCACAATGATGTAAACAAGTGCCCTCAACTGGATTTATTATCAGTCTTAATTCAATACTTGGCTGTTGATGATTCTCCCAAATCAGACTTAAAGTTCTCCTGGGGAAAGAGCTCATCAGCAGGCTATTAGGTCATCTCTGCCAATTACCAGCTCTCTGCAGAAGGCACACATTGATAACAATCAAAATGGATGAGAAGTAATTTTCATAAGGACTGGAGAAATACGTAAAGTATAAATTAAAAAAATCTATCATGATTTTAGGTTTATTTCTAATGCATTTTAGAACATATTGGAAAATGTATTTAAGGATTAATCTTCAAAAATATTGTGTGCATATTGACTGTCTATTGCATGTGAAATATAAATGCAGACATTTATTGCATATTTTGTGTATATGCAAAAATATATCACCTTACTTCTTCTCCCATGTAGATAGGCGTGAGCTCATTATCCAGGCTCCATAACCAGAGGACAGCCTCTGTATCAAGTGAGGCTAGGCATTGTAAACTATCCTCCAGCCATTGAGTTGGGCACTCCTGCACTACTGCCCCACAGTGACAGTACAGAGAAGAAACCAAGCCAATCTGGTAAATAGTAGAGAAACGTAGATAAGGAAATGTTGTTTACTACTTCTCATAACACAAGAACTAGGGGTCACCAAATGAAATTAATAGGCAGCAGGTTTAAAACAAATAAAAGGGAAGTATTTCTTCACATAATGCACAGTCAACCTGTGGAACTCCTTGCCAGAGGATGCTGTGAAGGCCAAGACCATAAAGGGGCTCAAAAAAGAACCAGGTAAATTCATGGAGGATAGGTCCATCAATGGTTATTAGCCAGGATGGGCAGGAATGATGTCCGTAGCCTCTGTTTGCCAGAAGCTGGGAATGAGTGACAGGGGATGGATCACTTGATAATTACCTGTTCTGCTCATTCCCTTTGGGGCACCTGGCACTAGCAACTTTGGAAGACAGGATACTGGGAAAGATTGACCCTTGTTCTGACCCAGTGGGGCCATTCTTATGTTCATGTTAATGCTGGACAAGTCAGAATAGCCTGTTGAGTCTGGTCCAGGAGCTATGATCGAGTGACTAAGGAGGCAGGTACAGAGCTGAACTCCTAAATGTACTTAGTGTGCTAGACTCTCTCTCACAGAAAATATGGAATCACCTTACCTAACAAAAGATATATTTTAAGCCCGCTATTATATACATATTTTTAAATACACAGTAATGTAGCATTAAGATATGCATTCATAATTGTCAATACCATTACAAGACTGGGGATTACAGGAGACAAAGAAGCTGGATGTGAGCCAAGAGCGTGCCCTTGTTGTCAAGAATGCTAACAGCATACTGGGCTGCATTAGCAGGAGTATTGCCAGCCGATCAAGGGAAGTGATTATTCCCCTCTATTCAGCACTGATGAAGACACTTCTGGAGTATTGTGTCCAGTTTTGAGCCCCCCACTGCAAAAAGGATGTGGACAAATTGGAGAGAGTCCAGTAGAAGGCAACAGAAATTATTAGGGGGCTGGGGCACATGATTTATGAGGAGAGGCTGAGAGAACGGGGCTTATTTAGTCTGCAGAAGAGAAGAGTGGGGGGGAATTGATAGCTTCAACTACTTGAAGGAGGGTTCCAAATAGGATGGAGTTCGGCTGTTCTCAGTGATGGGAGATGACAGAACAAGGAGCAATGATCTCAAGTTGCAGTGGGGGAGGTCTAGGTTGGATATTAGGAAAACCTATTTCACTGGGAAGGTGGTAAAGCTCTGGAATGGGTTACCTAGGGAAGTGGTGGAATCTCCAACCTTATAGGTTTTTAAGGCCCGGCTTGACAAAGCCCTGGCTGGGATGATTTAGTTGGGGTTGGTCCTACTCTGAGCAGGGGTTGGACTAGATGACCTCCTGAGGTCTCTTCCAACCCTAATCTTCTATGATTCTAAGACTCAAATTCATTTTAAAAAGTCATTAAAATGATAACTGAACTGCAGTTTATAATTCAAGTTTCCATTGTATTATTTTGGTTTGAAATATAAATATACTCACATTAGTTTTATGAGTGAATAAAAGATGTGCATCCCAAAACAAATGGGATACGATTAATGATTAAACAAACATGAGGAGTGCAGAACTTGGAGGTAAGTGGCTCTCTAACCATAACCAAGTTTCATTTTTTTTCCTGAGCTGTGAAGTCAAACAGGGAGAGGGCCTAAGTATAAAAACACACATCTTGGTAACTTTAATTGACTCTACTTACATGAACTGGATTATAAATGTTACACTTAATAAACTTACAGGTCCCTAAAGAATCTGATTCCTTTCATTTAAACTATATTTCAGTTTTTAATTAGTGTGATGGAAAACTCAATTACTAGTGAAATCATATCATTATAATTTGTAACCCAAAAGAATGGAACATCTCTCCATTTCCACATCTTACTGAAAACAGAGAATTACCTTTAAAAACTGAAAGCTCTGGGGAGACTCCGGGGAGATGGCTTGCATCATCAAGTGTTTATATTCAGAAGCTGGACACACACACTTACTCTCATCTTCCTCTCTCCTCTCCCCTCCAAAACAACAAAATAAAACAAATGCCCAAGACTTTTCTTGAATGGCTTCCATAGACCATTTAGTTACTATTAAGATTTATTTCCAGTGAGCTTTTTTTTAAAATCTGTTTAACTTTAAAAAGGTTTTGAAATAGGCTGTCTGTTTTTGTGGTTCTAACTCAGGGCTGCAGGTGCCATATGAGTTCAGGCAAGGGTGAAGCACCACTAAGTAGAATCTCCCATTTTTCCAGTCATGGATGATGTTTCTTAGGGTGGAGGTTATCGCAGCTTCCAGTAGCAATGCTGGCCATGGGAGGAGGAATCCTTTTACACTTTATCACATCTTCCCAGTGCTCACCCAGCTACCACTTCGTAATGAGATTAGATCACACATTTACAGGAATTTTACCAGGACTCTGGGACTAGCACTGAAAAGTGTTGCCAAAAAAAAAAAATGCAATGGGATCCAATTGCCACAGGCAGTTAAGACCTCAGCTTTACATCTCATCCAACAGATGGCACTTCTACCAGAAATTTGCCTTCTAACACAATCCTGGGGAATAGCTCCAGTACAGACTCCAAGGGAAGTGTGAAAACTCCAACCACCACCGCTTCTTTTAGCATTTACCTGGATGGAAGTCCTCTATGGAAAATCCAAGTATTCACCAAGCTTAATTCCAGCCCAAGACACTGAGGCCACAGATCAAAACGGTGAAGCACTAGCTTATTGTAGATTACTCCTCCCGCAAAAAAAAACTGGATTTGATTGAAAGACACAGTCCATCACATAGGAAGACCAGAGACATAGTAAAGCAGGATCCTCTCTCTAGGCCTCACCACCACATAAGTCAGCTGGCATTTCATACATACCAGCTACTACTGATGGAGCAAATTAAAAACATACAAACTTTGAAGCAAAAATTCATAGAGAGAGAGAGACACATACACAGAAAAAGAGACCACCACCCTGGAAATAAAACGTCTTATGTAATATGTAACAGAATGTCCAGCTTGAACTAGAACTAGCAGATGAAGAAGACAATAGGATGTCACCTTCCTTCCCAACATGAAGAAAGAGCTGAATCAAAAATGCAATGATTAGAAAGCGGAGCTCATTGGAACATCTACAGAAACACGAAAAGTGAAGAAAAGTATGCCAAGTACTTGATCACCTACTTCTCTCGTATTTTTCCTCTTCTCTCGTATTTTTCCTTTTTCTTCTTCTCTCGTATTTTTCCTCTAGAAGCCCCTAAATCTAAAACCCAATTACTGCGCTCATTGACCACAGTGAGAGCACAGGTTCTGTGTGCGCACACACACACACACACGAGAAAAATAATATGCTGCCAAGAACCATCTGTATTTGTACATGTAACAATGCCTCTTGACTGGTCATCTGCAGGGACAGAACCCACAACCTCCAGTTCAAAAAAACCACAAGCTATTACTGCTTGAGCTAAAGAATAAGTAGCATTATGGCACCAGCAGTACCAGTCTCATAAGTACTTACAGTACTTATAAGCTCTCATAGGGGGGAGGGATAGCTCAGTGGTTTGAACATTGGCCTGCTAAACCCAGGGTTGTGAGTTCAAATCTTGATGGGGCCATTTAGGGATCTGGGGCAAAAATTGGGAATTGATCCTGCTTTGAGCAGGGGGTTGGACTAGATGACCTTCTGAGGTCCCTTCCAACCCTGATAGTCTATGATTCTATGAAACTTTCTTAAGGGTCTAGCCACTAGAGGGGGGACAAAGAGCTCTACTGTGTTAGAATCTGGTACATGAAACACAATCGGTATACAGAGGTGAGGGGGATTATCTCTGCTCAAAACAGCTGTAAATGAAAACATTTTGAGCAGTTAGGTGGGGAATTCTTGATTGGTTGAAACTATGAGTAGGAATAAATAAAATAAGGGAGACAGGAAGGAATAGAAATACACTGGGCTTTAAAGGTGAGGACTGGAAGCTTAAATGGAAGGTAAAGGGAAGTTGGTGAAAGGATTCCAATGAAAGGTTCTAAAATGTCATTAAAGCAGCCTGGGCCAAGCGGCACAGATGCTAAGAAGGTCAGGCCACAACAGAGAAGAGCTAGAAAAATCACTTGGACAAAAGAAAAGCTGTTTATAAATAAAGCAAAGTGAAAGATCAGCGGCTCAGCTGCTACAGCAGTACTGGAAAGTGCCATCGAAAAGGAAATGGCAGATAAAATGCTTTAAAAAAATCCCCTATAGAAATAAAGAAACTTTCCAGTAGTGATACATGAAAACCTAAGGGAGAAAGATCCCCCTCAAGACAATTGTTCTCTCAGAGAAAAGAAAACAGCAGAGCACAGGTGCTTCCCTGAGCGCATACTGTTCAACTGGAGGTTATGGAGGTTGGATTAGGGTTGTCAGAAGCAGGCACCAACAAAAACCACAGCCTGTTTGTTCTGTGCTTTAGGAGGAGGGACAATCACCAGTAAATTATCTGGAGCAGTGAAGGGCCTGTGCCTGAGAATGTGGGCCAGATTTTCAGAAGAGCTCCACTCCCATTTAGGAAATGAAATAAGTAGTCAGATTGCCAAGCAATCTCCACATGTTGAGTATTGAGCTCTTTAGAAAATGAGACTATAAAAGTGTCCCAATGAGAGCTGGTGGGTACTAAGATAGGTTGAAAAAGTGGCCTTTCTGTAAGTACTTAAAGAGGAGCTAAACCCAGTTATGGGCATAGGCAGTGTGTGATGTTTTGTTTGGCGAGGCTACTCCGTAGTTTTTTCTTGTATTACTAAACCAAACAATATACAGGAAGACTCGTGTGCAAAGGTGGTGGGCCGCCACCAACCTGCTTTCCAAAGCTCATTTGAAATCTGGAATAAATCAGTACTGGTGCTAGATTTCGAATGCAGCCGTGCTGGCTGGGATGGCTGGCTGCGTGGGCAGTGCCAAAGCCACCCTCTGGAGCAAGAAGGCAGCCCGAGCCCATGGGGGGGGGCAGCAAGGCTGGAGGCAGGCAGCAGGTTGGAGAGAGCTGGGCCACCTGCCCGGCAAAGGCAGGAAGGGGAAAAGAGGTCCCCTCCCATTCCACCCCCATAGCAGGGAGGGTTGCTGAAAAGTGAAAAAAAATTGCAAATGATGAGCCTCCAAAGGGAGGTGACCTGCATCAGGCATTTGCTCCCTTCATGGCCAGCTCTTTTTCTTTTGGGCCTGATGATTCAGGCAAATTATTTTGGGGAGACAGCTTCCCCCAGCCTCTTATACAAGCCACCCATGGTTGTGGCTGATGTTAAACCTGCTCCACAATGTGTAACTAGCTGCTGTTGGATTCCATTTATATACACGACAAAAAACCTACTTCAATAAAATCAAGTATATTAGCTGGAATTTGAAGTATCTTTTAATGGTAATTTAGGATAACTTTTGCTGTCACAACAATTCATGACAGGGTGAGCCAGGGACATTCCTGCAGAAAGATACAAGTTGCTGAAGAGAAGTCTACACTAAACAAAACTGTGATACAAAGTTTGCATATAAAATTAATCGGTATTGTCTGTTTGAGTTATCACAATGATTTTCAATTTGTAACTGTTTTTCTTTCCTTCGTCATTCAGTCTTTCAAACTTCTTGGTGATGCTCTATTATCAACTGTAGAACCCTGTGGAGCTGATGGTATAATTTGCTTCTAAAGTTTAGATTCATCTGTCTTCTATATCTTGAGGCAATGTAGGTTTTTTGAAGATCTAATGAATAAACAAACAGCTAGTACTCACTGGGTAGCACACATTGTTAGTGCTTATATATGTATGATAGGATCTTTATGCCTCAAATAAACTATTTCATGTTATTATTTTATAGATGGTAATTTATTTGATCAGATTTTATTTATTCTTCAATTTGAGAAATAAGATACTATCTGGAGAGGATACCATTTTGCACCCTAGCTAATTTTAAGAGAGATTTGTTTTTGTATCGTCTGATATTTTTGGACTGTTTTTGTATGGAGACAGAATCATTCTGCTAGCACCTCAGTCTGGCATAAGACCCCTGGTGTCAATAAGTTAGCTATGAGGGCAGTTGTGGTGGCATAAGATGCTAGCAAGCCCTCCTTCCACCAGGAGGCCTGCAGGCACCCAGACAGCATGGCCCAAGAGGGGTTAGCCAAGTGTGTGTTGATTCAGCACATCGGCTTGGCAGCCTCTGCAAGTGGGACTTACATTTTCACTGAGGGTGCAACGAAAGTGTCCCCACAAGAACTGATGGAGAGGGTGACTGTGGAAGCACTATGTGTCCTTTCTCAGCAGCAAATCCTCACAAGGGAACAGACTTCCAGAGGACTGTGAATTTGTCTCTAATCAGTGATCTACCATCGGTATTCTCAGCAGGGTTATTAAGGCTAGATTTCATCCTGTTCATGACACACTTGATGCTATTGTTGAACATTGTTGTATATGTAGTAGTCACCTTTTGAAAATGCTAGTGGTCTTAGAGAACCAATGTCAGGATATTTCCCCTATTAAATATAGGGGAGTACAAGGCAAGAGTGCAAATACTGAGGTAACCATAACTATTAATCTGATGTACAACTGGAAAGTTTAGGGTGACCATTCATTAACCACCCTACCCTTTAAATGACTAGTTTCCCAATCAGAAAAATCTCCATTTTAAATTAGATTTCTCTGTTGTGTTATTTACAAATGGATAGGTGATGCCTTGGTGGCACTCACTGAAAGTTATATCCACCTACAAAACTGCAGATCAGATTAGAAACTGACATACTTAGTTCTGAACAACATCCTAGCGTGAATGACATTAAAACAGTATTCCTATACAAGGAACAAACAATTCTAGTATAACTTTATGAAAGTATAAGTGCGTCCATACTGGGGTGCTGTATCAGTTTACCTACATCGGTATAAAAATAAAATTCATATCCCCTAACTGAAATTGTTAAATCAGCACGAAAACTAAGTTATTTGCATAGGAAACAATAAAAATATACTGGGGCTAGCCTGTGAGGGAGACATAGCAAGATAACATTGTTTATAAGTCCAAATATTATTAGAGCTATACCTCTACCAAACAAAAAGATTAAAATTCTTACACAAGTTCCTTTAACATTAGAGTGCTAGCAACTTTGCATGATACAAGCCTCATTGTAGACAGTTCTAGCAACCTCTCATTTCTAAGGACAGTAATTACATGTTTAGATATGGTACATTCTTAAAAGAAAGATTTACTGTTTCACATAGAAACTGAAATTAGTGTAGCCTTTCTGCTAGGCATATGGACACACACAAACTGTAAATGTGTTGCATTATATAGAAGGCAGAAATAATCATAAACCTTTTTTCTTTAAGAAGCTATGCATTTAAGTGATGTATAGTGATAATTAAGAATGGAGAAACTTACTTATATTAATTATAGGCACATTAAGGACAAACCTACAGTCTGGTTTAATTTGAAATGCAACAGCAGATGCTCTGGGTATTATGGATCTATTCATTTCCCTAGTATTACTTTTGCCTTTTTTAAAAACAATCAAAATGCTTTTCATAAGAAAAAAGTCTCAAGATCCCAAAGCTTCCAGGATAATCCTAACAAAGGAATACATATTAATTATAATGGGAACTTTCTGTCTTAGATTATTTAAAAACCTTTTTCCATTAGAACTGATTCTCAATTTAGTTATAATTGCCTGTTTGTCCACGGTGTCACTGGAAATATGTATTTTAGACCAAGTTATATGGGAAATTTTTTACACAAGTCAGGCATAATATTGACACATATCAAGAGTTCATACCTTGTGTTGATTTAAAAAAATTTTTTTTGAATAAAATAACCCCCCAAAAACCTTGACCTTTAAAAATTATGAGCCTATTATACAGGACAATTTAATGTAGGTGAAGCTGTAACTTACATCTGCCTTCAGGCCTCTTTACTCTGTCATAGACACTTAAAGGGTTATAGCATAAAATGGGAATTTGGCCCTTTGAGCCAAAATGTATCATGGGGTTCAGGAGAGGTGAGAGAGGGAAGGACATAGGAACCTGTGTTGGGGTGTTCATCTCACACTAGCCTAGAAAGGGTTAATGAGGCTGAGAAGGGGCCAATTCACTGAATAAGCCCCTACTAAGAGGAATTAGGTGGCTTAAGTCAGTGGCTCTCAACCTTTCCAATCACTGTACCTCTTTCAAGAGTGATTTGTCTTGCCCGCCCCCAAGTTTTACCTCACTTAAAAACGTACAAGATTAGTCAAAAATACAGGCCTCACAGCACACTGTTACTGCAAAAATTCTTACTTTCTCATTGTTTACCATATAATTATAAAATCAATTGGAATATAAATCTTGTACTTACATTTCAGTGTATAATATACAGAACAGTATAAACAAATCATTGTCTATGAAATTTTAGTTTGTACTGACTTCACTAGTGCTTTTTATGTAGACTGTTTTCAAACTAGGCAAATATCTAGATCAGTTGATGTATCCCCTGGAAGACCTCTGAATACCCCCAGGGGTACACATTCCCCTGGTTGAGAACCACTGGCTTAAGTAACCCATGAATGAAGGTGAAGCCCAGCTGGGCAAGAGCAGACTAGGTTTGTATAAAGCCAAGATGCTGAGAGGAGAAGGGGGCTGCTGGGAGGAACTTTGCAATTTCTCCCTAGAGAGGAGGGGAGATGGCAACAGACAAGGGGCAGTAAGTCCTGAGATCCTGCCTTGGGAGACAGACTCTGGCAAGAACTAGAAAGTGGTGAGGTAGCCATGGGGAGCAGAGGAAGCTCCACAGGTAGTCCAAGGACAGGCCAGAAGGTAGGAAAGGAAATAGGAAGGAACACAAGGAAACAGCAATGAGGTCCACGAGTGAGCAGGCTGAGGTTGCTGGATAGAGGCTCCGTGTACTGCAACCTGGAGTAGTGCACAGGCCGGGGTTCCCCCTATCAGCCACTGGGGAAGTGGCACAGATAGGGCAGTGGAGGTGAAGACCGCCTGAGACAATTTATCCAGTAGCTCAAAGAAAAGGAGTACTTGTGGCACCTTAGAGACTAACCAATTTATTTGAGCAAATAAATCAAATAAATTGGTTAGTCTCTAAGGTGCCACAAGTACTCCTTTTCTTTTTGCGAATACAGACTAACACGGCTGTTCCTCTGAAACCTATCCAGTAGCTGACACCCCAGAAAGAATATAGTGACCTGGCCAGAGGACCAAGCATTTCTGTGCCCTCTCCCCAGAGAAGCAGCATAGAGTTTGGCCTACAGAACTGAGTGATCCCAGAAGAGTTACAGAAGACCAGGAAGATCTGCATGTATGCCCTGCATCCAGACCCCCTTTAATGACCTCCTGCAGCTCTCCCCTGGCTGCTTGCCAGTATGGCTTCATTGGATCCATGCTGACAACAAGGTTTTCCATGCCAGCTGCTCCCTCTAAAGGGGAGTTACATAGTGCACAAGGACTCTAATCACAAGTTAATGAAGCCTCAGGTACATAAACTGATGAGCAGATTGATTACAAGGAATCATGCACGTCTCTCACTGCCTGTTCTTACCACATTCCCTTTCACAGATCCTGGGCCACAAAGGATGGATGAGCTGCACTACCTGCCCTTTGCACAGGAAGGGAGAGCCCACATAGAAGGCTCTCTCTATGCAGAGATCCATAGGGCATGATTTAGGCTTAAAACTGAACAGCTTCAAGAAGCTGACAATATAAAGCAGTGGTTCTCAACCTTTCGAGACTACTGTAACCCTGTCAGAAGTCTGAAGCCCAAGGCTAACTGCCTGGGGCTGAAGCATGTAACTTAGCGTCATAGGCCCCCCTGTGGCATTGAGCCCCAGGCAATAGCCCTGCTTGCCACTCCCTAATGCCAATCCTGCAACTGTAACCTCCCCCCAACCCATCCCCCAACCCCCAGGTTGAGAAACACTGACCTAGATGAGTTGACGTACTCCCTGGAGAACCTCTGCATACCCCCAGGAGTAGACGTACTGCTGGTTGAGAACCACTGGTCTAAAGCATAGTTGTTTCCTACACCAAATCACACAAACAACAGAAGGAGGATGAGGGGAAGGCATACACATGTTCCTGGGGAGGTAACAGTAGATTATACTAAATTAGGTCGCCACAGACAGTATGATGGACTTTAGCTATGAATTGCTTAGATACTAAAATATTTGCCTAAAACATGTTAGATAAAGATTAAAATAGAAGTTAAATGATTAGATAATTATCCTTATAAGAGCTAGATTGAATATAGGACTTGAGTCAAAGTAACAGTGTTAAAATGGAGGGGAACAGTAACATTATCCAAAAATGAATCTTAATGGTAGGGCATGAAAGTGAAAACTGCACCTAAATGGGAGAAAACTAACAGCGGTCCCCATGAACAGTAACTGAGAAGGTTGCCCTGCACCTACTGATAGAATATTCTGGAGCACTTGGAAGACTGAGTTACTCTCAAATGAGCCAGACAGTATGACAAAACAGAGTGACTGGAACGGAGTCCTCCAGAGATGGAATGGAGAAGAAAGAAAATGGTGTAGCCTAAAGACGTAAGAAGAATTATGAAAGCAGCTTGGTTTTGTGCAGTGCCTAGGAGTTCCTGACATAGCTCCTGAGGATTTCAAATCCAAGAGACATATACAAATTTCTAAAATTTCAGAGAATAATTTGTTGCAATTCTCACTTTGTATATCCTGATCATTTCCTGGCAATAAAGCTTCCCATTAACATGAACATTACAAAAAGCTAACGGGAATCAAAAAGCTAATGTGGTTTCTGTATATTTCCATTTTATGTGATTTTTTTTTCTTTTCTACTGGATATTTGACCCACGCTAAAGAATGGGAAAGAGTGCTATAAATTTAATTTTCTTTTATTGAGGTTCTCTGTCAGTGTGCTGGTCTTTTCTCATTAGCTAGAAAATAGGAGTGTGTTTGAATCACAGCACCAATGCTTAGGGGTCCTCTTGTTTGGTCTCAAAACAAACTAGGGAGTGTGCACTGGGATGTTCCAACAGTAAAGAGATGCAATAAAGCAGCACCTGAAATCTCCAACAATTAATATTAAACTGGTTGTTGTTTGTATATGCTTATCTTTCCCTGACATTTTCTGCCTTTTGCCAACATTTCACCATCTCACCTGTAAAATCTCTCAGAACAAGTTCTAGTAAATTTACTAAGGTAGTGTGATAACGTGTGTATCACCTTAAGATTCCAACACAACCAGATATGTTCCTTTTTACTATTTAGAGTAGCATCTAGGCCCTAACTGGGACTGGGAGCTGATTGTACTAGGCACTCTACAAACACATTGAAAACAAAAATGCAGTCCATGAAACAACAAGGTTCTGATCCTTCAACTAAACATCAGGCAGGTGAAGTGCTGCATCCATGCAAAGCCCCACTGACTTCATCATCTGCCCGCACACTAAGAATTGCAGGATCAATGTCTAAGAAATTGTATACAATTAAAGCTGGGTCATTTTATTTTATTTTTTAATTCAGAAAGTTGTTTCATCCAAAACATTCTAAAAAAGTTGAAGTGTTTTGTTACAACGTTTTTGAAACAAATCATTTTGATTTTTCAATTTGAAATTATTTTCATTTCACTTGACAGAAGTAAAAATCCCTCAAAAACTAAACAAAGCACATAGCTTTGAGTTGAACATAATGAAACATTTTTTAATTTCACCATTTTTAAAAATTTTATTTTGGGTTGATCCAAACGGAATCCCCCCATTTTTTGATTCAGCCACCAAACCGCAGAACTTTCATTGAACTTTCAGACTTTATTACGGGTACTACAGCACAAAGTTCCCAGTCAGGACCAGGTGATATATCTTAAATTTAGTATGGACAAAAAGATTGTCCATACTGAATTTAAGATACATCAGATGAGAGGTTAAAAATACCACATTTTACTAAGGAAAGGATTTAAATAATCACAATTCCACAAACGTACTGTAAAATCCACTACTGTAAGATTTATTTATAAAAATACTGTCCTCCACCTCACACTTGTATTCCACCATTATTCTGCTTCCCAAAAAACTCCATTGCACACCAGCATCTTACGATCTATCATGCTTAGATGAATCAGATGTTTACTATTGCTAGTAATAGTATTTATTTCTATTACAGTTACAGCTGAATCTATAGATTTAATCATGTGTCTATGGCTTCGCTTTACACTCCCGTTTTCTTTTAACTAACAGAAGTGTTATAGAAAAGTCTATACCAAGAAGAAAAGGGATACATACTAAACTTTGAGTTATAATATAGATATGCAGCTCCCAAAGATGCTTAAGCAATAATTGTATGAGCTGCTACACCACATTTGTATATTCATTTTCCTAAAAAGAGAGAATTTTTAGTTAAAAATTGGATTTGACAGTTCAGTCTTCTCATGAATCTTTAGAATTTATTTACTTATTTGCTGTTTCACAATATGCAACACACTACATTAATATACAGCAGAAAGTGCTTGCATTGGTCCACAAGCTCCATTATCGTGACTGAATATATTTGTCTATGTCTGTTCTAATATCTAAGCTTTACATTACAGGTTAATGAGCTTAAACATTATATTTTGTATCTTCAATAAAATAAAACCATTGCATCAGTATCCATTCCCAATGCAGTAGATAAAAATAAAACATTCTATGCTGAATACATTTGCAACTGAAATGTGTTTATCATTAAAGTGTGCTGATGAAAAAAAGGGACACATGGTCATTTTTAGCTGGGTTTTCTCAGTACAAGTGTCTAATGTTGGCTACATTTTAATCTGTCACTTTTCTGAAAGAAGCACTAACTTTGAAGCAGAGTTTGTCTTACACCTACCAGTTTGCAAAATGTTCAGCATTTGTTTTGGGTAGGATAGTCCATGTCCATGCACAGGGGCACCAGGCAATTGGGTCCCCCCTGGAAAAATAGGTGCACCTATGCCCCCACCTGCTCCGCCCACCTGGCACTCCTGATGGGGGAACGGGGGATTGAGGTGCAGAGCTTTCCCTGCTCCATTCGCCTGGCAAGCCCCCACACCCTGACCGCATTTCCCTGGCAGGAGCACTGGTGGGATGGGGGGGAGGGGGCTGCAGGTGGAAGGGGTAGGCAGGGGCCTCCACTTGTGCTGGCCCAGGGCCCCACAAACCCCAATCCACCTCTGAGTTAACGGCCAAATATCTGTTTGTTTTTAAAGTGGAGACAAGTGAAATGAATTAACAAAATAAGAGCATTGCACATTACATTCAACTTAAGGTAAATGCCAGTCCAGAAAGTATTTGACATTCCTAAACCATTTCAATGCCAAAGTCTTATTTCTATATGAATAGGAAGATTGCTCTGTGCTCTAGGGTTTCAGAATTAAACCATTTCACAAACAATGATTAAGTGCAATGCCTCTCAATGAACCAGCAGTTGTTCTTTCCCCTCCTGCTCACAGGAGGCAGCAGTGGCTGCTGGAGGTTCCCCTCTCAACTTGCAATTCTAACCTCCTCCCACTGGTGCCACCTTGCACCAGCAATGATGGGAAGAGCAGCAATTCTCCCTTCTCACACCAAGCAGTACTGGGTTTGGGCTGTTCTGATGGAAGGTATCAATCAAGTCTGGCTGCTTCCTCTCCTTCGTTCTAATGACTGCTGCTTTTCCTTCCAGTAGACACTGTCTGCAGACTCAGACAAATCACTAAATTGGGTTACATTTGTTTCACATTTTCAAGCTTTTCTTTACAACCCAGGGAAAAGAAATCTGAGATTCTGATTTCATCACATGACTCTGGGAAGCTGAGCCTTAAAACGCATGCCAATTGTGCCTATGCCAAAACCTGGTCTTGATTCAGGTGCCCATGTTTACATTTATGGGAAAGTTTGCACTGTGTAAAGAAAACACCAAACTATGCTTAACTCAAACTCAAGTTAATTCCTTATTCTTATGAGAACTGAAACGCAAACTACTGAGTATTGTGCTTTAAATTCTTTTCATTTGTTAAGATATGAAAATTGTAGAGAGAAAAATCAGACCCACAAATCAGATCTGCCAAGATGACACTTTCAGAAAGCAAGGACACTATAAAACACAAGGCCCTGATCTGGCAATTCACTGTATGCAGACATGATACCTTTCGCTCCAAATCAATCGGGGAGGAAATTATGAACGGACTGCAGGGGTGAATCCGGTGCTCGGATGAAAGGAGGCAGACATGAGAGAGTGTGCATGACTGTATAGTGTTGCTGCTGTTTTAGTTAGAATGAGGACTGATCAGCCATTTTAGAATCAGAAAGGAATTTTTCCATTGGACTGAACTGGCAAGAATTTGGGTAGGTTTTTCTGCCTTCTTTTCAGCACCATGGTGGTACACCTTTCGTGACAGCAGTAAGAGTTCAAATGTAATACTAGAAAAAGAAAGAAAAAAAAAAGACTTCTTAGCTTGTCACAACTTGCCGCTGATGTCCAGGACGAATAAGAATAAAAGGAACCTGCCCCCAAAGTTAAATGAGATCTTGGATTTTGCTGGTGGTGCTTTTACATACAGGAAAAAAAGGAGCGAGATCTGAAGTCTTTGCTGACTGAGATCCTCCCTTGGTATCCTGAGCTTCCACCCCTCCACATGGGGGGAGGTGGAAAGGATTCAAAAGGGAGCTGAGTCCCAAGGGTGTGTCTAGAAAGGCCTGGTTGTAAGGTATGAGTCCTGACACTGCACTGGACCCAGTTAATTGCCCGGTATGTAATAGCAGATTATGGGGCACAGTGTTAAATAAGTAAAGTGGTGGCCTGCTGATTAAATCCAGCATGTCTTGTTCATCTGCCTGTGTGAACTGATCAATGATGCATCTGCATGGAGCTGTGGTGTATTGCAGAATCGGGCTCTAAAATTGTGCAGCAACGTGTTTTGTTGTATTTATAGGAGTGGATTCTAAAATGGTATGGTCTGTGCCATCATATTATTTACCATCTATCAGAACAGGTGGATATGTAACTTAGAAAATTCACAAAAAGAAAAGGAGTACTAGTGGTACCTTAGAGACTAACCAATTTATGTGAGCATAAGCTTTCGTGAGCTAAGGTGCCACAAGTACTCCTTTTCTTTTTGCGAATACAGACTAACACGGCTGCTACTCTGAAACCTTAGAAAATTCAGTTATTAATACGAACTAAAACAGCAAGATTAAATTAAACTTGACACACTACTCTTAGCTAAAGTGCATTTGCTTATAATTATAGTGTTTTCTTTTTGTTCACAGTAGTTAACACTATGTCACTATCTGTTCTGAAACAAAGTTGTAATTAATGTCCCAGAAAGCCTGTCAAATTTCTTTTCTCCCTCTCATGTAGCATGACCTGGACATTTGTTAAGAAATCAGAATCTAAAAGGTTTCATTTTCTTTCCAGGCAACAGGGGAGGATCAAATTTCTCTTTTGAAACAGAGACAGAAGAGAATGGTTATATGCCCTTCAGATCTTACCTTCCAGACCAGAAGCCTGTCCTAAATTCCAGGATGGAGGCCGAGGTGGCGGTGGAGGGGTGTTAATTGCATTCTCTATCATTTCAGCTTTTCACTGCTAACAGGAAGTCTTCATCAGTGCACTTTTTCCACCTCTTACTCGTCTTAAAACAAAAACAAAAACAAAACAAAAAAACCCAGTAACCAGTTTAGTTTGTGCCTCTAAATCTTCCAATTTACTTTCTACTCCAGCAATAGTAGATTTTTAGGCTATTTGAAGATAGGGTTGCCAATTTTGGTTGGATGTATTCCTGGAGATATCACATGACAGTCTTTAAGTAAAGATTAATCTTTATTTCCTGTAGACTCTAGGCCAATCCTGTAGGGTTGCCAACCCTATTTGAAGATATACTCAAATAATACACCTCCGGACACATATTCAGTTACCAAACTCTGCTCTGTTATATCTCCCTTTCTGCTTTCTTCTCTGTTGCAAAAAAAAGGTACTAGGAAGAAAATGTCCAGGTTTCTATTCCTCTTCCTTTACCCCCAGAGCTATCATTTCTCCAAAGCCCCATTGGCTTACTCTCTTGAGCAGGTAGCAAAGTCACAGAGACAGAAGAGATATGCAAAAACTGAAGTCAATGAAGATAAAGACAACAGTGAGATGGCATCTTACTCCTTAAAAAATTAAGGCCACTTAATAGGTGCATAAATAATTACCCCTAAGAAAAGTTTTCAAAACTTTTTACAAGCCCTCTGAGTTCACAGGAGAGCTCAGGGAAACTGATTTCCTTAATCTAGGGCTATCAGAGAATGCTAGAAATCAGTGTTTAATGTACACCCAAGCTGATTTTTTTTTTGGTTAAATTCTTTAGTATTATGACCAAATTTATAATTTAAAAATCCACTCATCGCTCCATGTATCCATTTCTCCTGCAACCTTTCCATACCTCTTCCATATCATCTCTGAAGAGAATGTCCTCCCTATCCCAATCTGCAAAGACACCACTCACATTTCATTCATATCGCTGCTACAGACTTTTCTGTGCTACCCTGAAGAAGTGAAACAAAACAACAAATATTAAGTCCTACTCACTCATTTCACAGGCCTTCCTGATGTGCCTGTCTATTCTATCTAATCCCTTTTAGATTGTAAAGTCCTCAGGGCAGGGACCAACTGCAGTGTGCATTGTATGTGCTAAGCACATCAGCACTTACCAAATATATCTGAAAAACCTTAAGATTTTGTTCAAATTACTTTTTAGGATTATGGGGAACTTGTCCAGACTATCTATCACATTTAGTTCAAGATGCTTCTTAAAAACAGAGTGATAATACCATTAAACTTGCAAAATCAAGATATTCGGGAGTTAGTCATTATTTTCCAACCCATGCATATCCCAGGACATCCTACTTTAAAATTAATTGTTTTGAGTTGTAAATTCTAAATAGCTGAAAGCATACATCGTGTGGTTTTAAGAAACTCTTATTCTCAATTGAAGCTCCATGTAAAACAGACTGAAATTATGTCTTTTCAGCTTATGTAATTTTAGTTTGTGTGCTCTGCATTATCTTGTTTTTGTTGTACTTAGGTACACTGGAACAAAGTTATAAAACTGTTGTCTCCCCCAGGACCTCTGTGAAAATGGGGTATTTATATCATAAGGTTATCCTAATGAGTAAACTTTAAGTTACATATATGTGACACATACTCACCTTGCTAGCCGGGCTGTGAGTTTGACATGTCTGGAGGCAATAAAGACCTCTCCCCCAATCTCATGGGTTGGAGGATTGAAGCAGAGATCACCTAACAGGTATGGATGAGGCAGTGCTACATGTTCTCTTTCTGGTTTCTCCTCCTCCCTGAAACCTGAGTGAATGGGGGTGGAGGAGGGAGCTGCTCATTTCTTGTTCATTCCCTCCACACACGTTCAGAGGGAGGAGGGGTATCCTTGCTGCCATTGGATGGAGGAGTCAGGGGGAGCTGGTTGACAGGTTCTCACTTGCCAGGATAGGTGAAGGGGGGGATTAGGAGAAGGTAGCTTCCGCTAGCTCTTACTGGTAGCAGTAGCCATTTTGAGATCTTTTGCTTTATGAAGGCAAGTCTCCAGTTTGGCACTGTTCCAGCCCCGCCCTTACTAGGGGCATCTGGTTTTTGACTGGAATATCCAGTCAAAAGGGACCCTGGTGGCTCCGGTCAGCACAGCTGCTAGAAGTCCGGTTGGTCCCAGCACCAGTGGGTCAGGCAGCACCCCTAGACTCCTACGTGGAGGGGCGCTCCCTATTCTGCCCTCACCCGCAGGCGCCGCCCCAACTGCCGTCTCCACACCTCCCATTGGCTGGGAACTGCGGCCAATGGGAGCTGTGGGGGTGGCGTCTGTGGGCAGGGGTAGTGCGCGGAGCCCCCTGACCACCTCTCCACCTAGGAGGCGGAGGAACATTCCACTGCTTCCCGGGAGCCGCACAGACTTCTTCCATCCTCGGGAGATGCCGGGGCTGCCCAAGGTCAGCGCCACCCAGAGCCTGCACCCCAAACCTCCTCCCAACCCTGACAAAGTCAGAACCCCCTCCTGCACCCAAACTCCCTCTTGGAGCCAGCACCCCGCTACCACAACCCAACCCCCTTCCCCAGCCCTAAGCCCTCCCACACTCCAAACTCCACAGTCCCATCCCGGAGCCCCTCCTGCAACCCAAATCCCTCATACCTGGCCCCACCCCAGAGCTTGTACCCCCTCCCATATCCCAAGCCCCTGCCCCAGCATAGAGCCCCCTCCCACACTCCAAACCCCTCATCACCGGCCCCAACCCAGAACCCACACCCCCAGCTGAAGCCCTCACCCCATCACACACTCTAATCCCTTGCCCCAGCCCTGATCCCCCTCTCCACATTCCAAACCCCTCAGCCCATCCAGCATCTCTAGGATCCAGTTTTTGGCATTTAAATTACACTGTTGTAATTTCAGTGAGTTCCAGTCCAGTTGATTGGTTAGAAAAGGTCCAATGTGAGTTCCTTGCAACTCAATGGACTGTTAGCCATGGACCCCGAGCCCATGAAAGGGTTTGCATTTATATCTTACATGGACTGTGGCTTCCCTTATCTAATTTCTCCTACTTCCTACGTGGAGAAGGGGCAAAGGGTCCCTGAACAGGCCTAAGGATGTAGAGTGGCCATTGTCCTTATCCTGCCCTCAAATTTGTAGAGTCCAGAATCTTTGTGCCCAATTGATAATTATCTGCACTGGGACAGCCCTGCTGGATAGCTTGGGGGCGGAGAGAAGGGGAATAGTTAAGGGTTTCAATAAAATTACAGTCTCTGCCATTGAACCCTACTATGGAATGCATCTCATTGTTTGTGTCCATATAAAAATGGCCATTATTTTAATAGAGTTTATTGTATGATAGCTGAAAATTAATGGAAGTATCCTCTAAAGCATTAGACTGCAGAAAGATAAAATCATGTATTGTTAGATTAACTTCTTTCAGCATATCATGGCTCTATATATGCCCAGAGTTAAAATGTCAACCCTGGTTTTAATGAAGAATCTCACTGTACGTATATGGCAATATTCGGTTTTAGAATAGACGGAGATAATGCAGACAAGCAAATTAAAACTCCTGAAGCCCTATTCCGTGCCACAGAGGACAAGTAACTCATTGACTTCAGTATGAGATACTTACATCCTGAGGGAAGACTGACAGAAAATAGGGGGGTTTGAGCTATAAGTTGTCAAGGAAATGAACGATGGTCTATAGTTTTCACCTATAACAATCAGACACCCTTTAGAGAGAATCTGGAGCCACATCATGAATTTAAAGCATATAGCTTTAAAGTAACAATGAACTTGGATGGCACTCATTTGTAAGCACTGAGAACTACTTAGTGACTGATCTAGTAAAAAACCCCAAACATTCTTTTGAGAGCAAAGTGGTGTAGAACAAGAGGAGCACATTTGTATATTTGCTCTTTATCTGAAACTAAGAAAACATGTTTATTTGATGAGAGGATACCAAAAACACACAAAACAAGTGTGAAAGGTCAGGTGGAATGGAAAGCAGTAATGGGAGTGCCTTCTTGACATTTCACTTTTTCGTAGCACAGCCTTCATAGCCCTCAAACATTTTATGTAGAAAATAATTCTCATTTAGTATCTATGACTCATGAGTCCCTGAATCCTTTGGTCAGATAAAGTATTCCTTTTCTTGTTTGAGAGAGAGAGCGCGCGTGCGAGCAGTGCAGTAGTAGACACTGAATGAGATAACAAGAAACAGTATGTTTAACATGGATTGAAACCGTGGCTTGTCACTTCCTACAGAACAAGAATAATCCTTTTGCATAAATGTAAAGCCACCTAATAAGGGAAGCCTCAAGTAATTTTTATTGCATTACCCTTGAGTAAAGGAGTTAAATAACTCATAATATTAATTATATTATTTAGTGTATAATATGTTCATGTTTAGGATTTCCAAATTTAGGACCTGATTCCATCTCTCATGCCAAATAGTCTCACTGGGTATGTCTACACTTCAAGAAAAGACCCACAGTATGGTTGTAGCTGGTCCAGATCAGCTGACTCAGGGTCATGGGGCCTGAGCTGCAAGGCTATAAAATTACAGTGTAGAGGTTTAGGCTCAGACTGGAATCCAGGCCCCGAGGTCCTGCAAGGGGGAGGGTCTCAGAGCCTGGGCTCCAGCCTGAGCCAGAATGTCTACATTGCAATTTTATTGCCCAGCAGTCTGAGCACTGCAAGCCAGAGCCTGAGACTTGGTGCCACAAGTTTATCAGCACAGTGTAGATGTATCCACTGAGTTCATTGAGGCCTTGACTAAGCACTTAAACTCATGCCTAAAATTAAACATGTGCTTAAGTTTGATTGTTTTCAATGGGATTTATGTGTGTTTAAAAGCACAGCACATACCTAAATATTTTGCTGAATATGGATAGAATTAATCATCTTGTTAAATGCTTACTTGAGTGGGATTCAGACCCTCAGTCCAGAGATATGGAACTACTGAAGTCTAAGTACAACTCACCATGAGTAAAGGTTGCAAAATTAGTCCCTTGATAGGTGTTCTTATTCTTTCCCTAATCCTAGGATAGGCCTTCTAGTGCTGATGTAGCTATAATTAGTGAAATTCATATAAACTGATGTTCTTCATACTTCACTCATATTTCAAAATACAACAGACTTCAAATGTATATCTTATTACATTTCATGGTTAAAATATATAGCATGCAATCCATTCACATGTACCCATTTTGATAGCTTTGGCAGGAAGAGAGGCAGGCATTTTCTAGAGGGAGGGGATGCAGTACCAGACTGAGGATGCAATGTTGCTGGCAACTGTTACCCACCGCTTTTTTTCCCCCCTGTGAAATTCTATTGAAAAAATGATTGTTTGTAAAATGAATCCAGTTAAATTGCAATGGAATTTTAATGGAAAAGCTGCATGTTACTAATAAGCATTCCAATACAGTGACAACTCATAAGCAGGTCTTCTCAGCACAAAGTAACTCATCCTGTGACTGGTAAAACAACATTGTATTGAAGGAAACCTATGCATTGTTTGAGAAACCCATTTTAAAAGCTCCACTGCAGCTCTCTATACCAGTTACAATATTACTAAATGATGTGATGAAAACCCATAAAAGAGATTGCCCCTTTATACCTATTATGGCTCTAATTGGCATCCTATTATACAAAGCAATGAACTCTTTCTCAAACCTACTTAAGTTTTATGTACTTTTCATTTTCAGTATGGCTTAAGTATCTGAAATGACAATACTGACAGAAAGATATATGAAAAATGGCACCACAATATTCGTACTAAAATGGAAAGCCTCCAGTCCTCGGAGCCAAGACATAAACCAACATCTGCACGAACAGAATAACTGGCAGTGGCTTTTAATTCTGAATATATTTGTAAAGCTAAGAAGGGGGGAGGAGCAGTTTACAAGTGCAAACTGACAAATATCATCAACAAAAGTGCAGCTATAATAGTGGAATTCAGGGAACGCACTATTCAGCATTCAGTACCACAGCTTTAGTTACTCACACATTTGTGTTTAAAAAAATCAAAATCTTATTTTTATCAAGATTGTTTAATTCAGTTTCTCATCCAGCTGTAAGCTGAAATATTGAAATATGTTTTAGTTAATTTCTTTCTTTAATGGATATATTGGATTGCATGTTAACATAACAATGGGATGTACAGTAGTGGAGGACAGCTATACTGTAGAGGAGTGTTATATATACTACCCCACCCAGATCTTAATACTGATGAGCAACAACCTGTGATTTATTGTGTGAAAACCGTACAAGTAGAGTGGAAAAATCAAATAAAAGTCTCAAGGCTGTAAACAAAAATACTGGTCAGTAGTGTGTTCTAATACAGTTATCAAGTAATAATGCAAACAAAACAAAAAAGAAACAGATGGGAGAGAGGAAAGGAAGATCTATTTCCAAGGCTAGAAATGATTGAAAATGTATAGCCAGGGAACTAATAGATTAGAGAGGGAAATTTCCTGGCTTGCCCCCTTAACAACAACAAAAATATCTGCTGACAGTACCTTTGACAAGTTAATTTTAGACTCATGAACAGCTACTGTAATGCAGTGGTTCTTAAACTCTAATGCACTGACCACTGGTGGTCTGTGGATCACTATATGGTGCTTCCTTGAGATCTGTTTGATACCATACTGTCATTGTCTTGGCTTTTCTTCCTTGTTTCCTGCTGACTTTGTACATTAGTAGACTCTTCCCAAGAAGAGCCTGGAAGCCTGTGCAAAAGCTGCAGGGAACGAGGAACAGGAGAACCACAGAAATGTTAAGGCTAGAAGTGACCTTGAGAGGTCATCAAGTCCAGCCCACTGTGCTGAGACAGAACCAAGTAAATTTACACCATTTCTGACAAGTGTTTGTCCAACCTGTTATTAAAAACCTCCAATGATGGAGACTCCACAAACTCCCTTGGAATTCTATTCCAGAACTTAACAACCCTTGTAGTTAGAAAGGTTCCCTAAGGTTCTAGGGAACATCTAACTTAAACATTCCTTGCTGCAGACTAAGCCATTATTTCTTCTCCTAGTGTCAGTGGACATAAAGAACATTTGATCACTGTCCTCCATATCACAGCCCTTAATATATTTGAAGACTGTTTTCATAGATTCATAGATTTCAAGGCTGAAAGGAACCATTTTGATTATCTAGCCTGCCCTCCTGTATAATAGAGGCTCTTGAACTTATGCCAAATAATTCCTAGATCACATCTTTTAGGAAAACATGCCATCTTTATTTTAAAATAGTCAGTGATGAAGAAGCCATCACAAGTCTTGGTAAATTGTTCCAAAAGTTAATCAGTCTGACAGAGGACGGCTCACAGTAAGGTGCAACTCAGCATGAATAAAGGATTTGGCCCGTTAGCTTACCTCCCAAATATACCCCTTGCCCCAATAATAATACATTTTTAATTTGACTACTGCAAAGGGCTGAGCAAAAGGAAATTAAAGTTTAGTCCAAGCAAAGAGTAATTCAAAGACTGACATTACTTGGTCTGCAAGATGGAGGTATATTTGACAATAAAATACCATGGCAGTTGAGAGGCCCCGGTTGTTAACATAGGTTTTTTGGTTATGCAGTTGCATACCTACACTTGTGCTGGTCTCATTGCTGTGCACATAAAAGCAGGTTAATGCACATGTAAATGAATCATGTGAATCAAATGAACCTAATTCACCATCTTTATGTGAATTCTCCTCATCTGCATGTGCAACTGTAATACTTGAGAGAGCTTTTTGGCATTATCAATAATATTGGCAATTATTAATATTGATATGGGAAACCATGAAACACCAATTTAACCATAAATTTGTTTATTCAGTCCAAAGGCCAAATGGTATTTTATACAGTTACTCTAAACATAGCTCACAACCTAAAAATATGCAATCACTACATCCAAGACAACAACAAAACATTTAAGAATTTGCTCAAAATATTTACAAATGGGATAAACCCAGGGGTGCTTAGACCCACATTGATCAGCTCCAACATGGCCACGCAGGTATTAGTAATGAACCCTTTAAGAGCTTCCTTTTTATACCCTTTAATAACTGAGTGATGTCATTGCCAGTTACGGACTTCAGCTAAAATCCAATTTGAGGCAGTTCACCCTTATTTCCAGTCTTAATGCATATAAAATTTACAACCTCCTTTTTCCCCAAGGCCTTTCCTCCCCTCCTTTTTGCTGACCAACAGTTTGTCTTTTGCACCTGGGTTCACACAGGCCCTAAATTTTGAGATAACACTGGTGTGTGAGGTGGGAAGGACCATCTTGGCTCATTTTAAGACAGCTTTATGTTTTCTTATTCAAAACCATCTGAGTCACCCCAATTGGTCAGAGGACTTTTTTTTTTTTTTTTTTTTTTTAGAAATTTCCCCTTATCTCATGAGTTATTCCTTGAACCAGCTATCCTCCCTACTTCACTCCTTCTTGCCTTTTAACTCCCTATTTTCAAGGTCCTTCTTCTACTTGCAAATCAGGGCCTTTCTTGAAAAGACATACATATATACACATATATATGCATCTTATATAAAGTCAGGTTGGGGAGGGACACATTATGGACAAAACCCAGAGACACTACTTCACACTTTGACACAAGAGATTTAAGCATGAATCTCAAGCTTCAGTTCTCGTGCAAAATATTGTGGAGGAAATAATTCAATTCTGGAAGAGGTAGGAAAGGAAGCTTGAGGACTTATGCTGCTGCAAAGATGGCCTTTCTTAGCAGTTTGCAGAACTCCTGCGCTTGTCTCTAACTGGAGATATTATCAGAGTGCCTGCCAAACCAACCAGTTTGCTTTTTTTGGAAGTCTTCTGTTGCGACCTGCCAGGCAGAAATGAACACACACACACACACACACGAGGACAATGGCATCTATAAAGGAAATAGGGAAAATTTATGAAACCACACAAGTTACTACCTTCTCTCTCAACCAGGAATCTGTGATATCAATGGGGAGGAAAAATGCTCTTGTGAGTAAGGCACACTGGAAAGCTATGTTCTTCTATTCCTGGGCCTGTTGACAGCTTTCCTGTGTGATCTTCGGAAAGCCATCTAATTCTTGGTGTCAAATCTGTAAAACGGATAATAGTTCCCTGCTTTGCACGGAGTTGTGGGAAAAAGCCAACAATTTTTGTGAGGTGCTTAAATACTGTCGCGATGGAGCCCATAAAAATAACTGGACATCTAGATAGAACTAAAAAGAAAAGGAGTACTTGTGGCACCTTAGAGACTAACCAATTTATTTCAGCATGAGCTTTCGTGAGCTACAGCTCACTTCATCGGATGCATACCGTGGAAACTGCCATAGAACTAGTCAGCCCTGAAAGGCACTGCTAAGGCAAGCAAATTATGGGAGTGTTCAAACAGCACTTACATTGGAACTATAGACTTTGCAAACTTCCAAACCCTAAAGGCTCTTTTGAGCTAAGTTGACTATAAAAATCCAAAAGAAATCAGGGAAAAAAATTCTTTAAGACAGCTTTAAGTGACAGGTGTCATATCTAACTATATCATTATATACAGACATACTTCTGTATGACATATTCTGGGGAATATCTGTATTTAAATGGACCCAGCTACATACTGTATGATCATGATTAACCTTCGCTCAATAGATTCAGGTTTCAGAGGGGTAGCCGTGTTCGTCTGTATCAGCAAAAAACCCGAGGAGTCCTTGTGGCACCTTAGAGACTAACAAATTTATTTGGGCATGTCATAAATATAAAGGGAAGGGTAAACCCCTTTGAAATCCCTCCTGGCCAGGGGAAAGCTCCTCTCACCTGTAAAGGGTTAAGAAGCTAAAGGTAACCTCGCTGGCACCTGACCAAAATGACCAATGAGGAGACAAGATACTTTCAAAAGCTGGGAGGAGGGAGAAGAAACAAAGGGTCTGTGTCTGTCTGTAGTCGTCTTGGCCAGGGACAGAACAGGAATGGAGTCTTAGAACTTTTAGTAAGTAATCTAGCTAGGTATGTGTTAGATTATGATTTCTTTAAATGGCTGAGAAAAGAATTGTGCTGAATAGAATAACTATTTCTGTCTGTGTATCTTTTTTGTAACTTAAGGTTTTGCCTAGAGGGGTTCTCTATGTTTTTGAATCTAATTACCCTGTAAGATATCTACCATCCTGATTTTACAGGGGGGATTTCTTTATTTCTATTTACTTCTATTTTTTATTAAAAGTCTTCTTGTAAAACACTGAATGCTTTTTCATTGTTCTCAGATCCAAGGGTTTGGGTCTGTGGTCACCTATGCAAATTGGTGAGGCTTTTTATCCAACATTTCCCAGGAAAGGGGGGGTGCAAGTGTTGGGAGGATTGTTAATTGTTCTTAAGATCCAAGGGTCTGGGTCTGTAGTCACCTAGGCAAATTGGTGAGGCTTTTTACCAAACCTTGTCCAGGAAGTGGGGTGCAAGGTTTTGGGAAGTATTTTGGGGGGAAGGACGCGTCCAAACAGCTCTTCCCCAGTAACCAGTATTAGTTTGGTGGTGGTAGCGGCCAGTCCAAGGATAACGGGGGTAATATTTTGTACCTTGGGGAAGTTTTGACCTAAGCTGGTAAAGATAAGCTTAGGAGGTTTTTCATGCAGGTCCCCACATCTGTACCCTAGAGTTCAGAGTGGGGGAGGAACCTTGACAGGGCATAAGCTTTTTTTAGTCTCTAAAGTGTGTCTAAGGTGCCATAAGGACTCCTCTTTCCCTCCCACCCTTTATAAATTCAGACAAACAATGAAAGAAACATAGTAAATTCCAAAAGACAAATTTTGGCTAAAAAATTATTTTCCTGAAGATCCTCCCACCCAAAAAAGTTCCTTCATTATGATTTCATTTTCTTTTCAATTAAGCTGTTTGCAGATTTGAAAAAGGAATTTGGGGGCCTTCTAAGCTTTGAGAACACTTTTTTTTTCACAGTCACTATGCCAGTTAACAATAACTTCCTATTTTTGACTTTGTTCAAATGCAAAACTTAACTTTTAGTGTTTGGGGGTGGGAGGAGGTGGATAGGAAAGGAAACCTATGGAATTTTAAACCTTTTGTCTGAAGGGCAAAGGGATTGTTTAAAGAATTGAAAAACAAAAATTCCATCTGTACTAACAGCAAAATTTTCAAGGTTTTCAGAAAGAAAGTTGGTGACATTTAAGTTGTTTTCAACCTGTTCCAAATCGATTGACAAATAAAGCAACGAAGGAATGAAGATGATATTTTTGAAAAAAGTTTGCATTCTATCAGTTGATGGTAGTTCATCTGCGAGGACACTAGAGAAGGCAAGGTTTCAAAGAACCAATGTCAAAATGTGCTCTTTACTGAAAAAATATGTATTTTTTATTTACAGTCAATAGGATTCCAAAAGTGTTTTGTCCCCACAGCATTGTTGCAGTGTAAAGTTAACTTTTTTTAAATTTCTTTTCAATTTTATTCCAAAAGGAGCCCTCATTAAAAGCTAAAGTCAGCTTAATGGTACGGATCTGGCATTAAACAATCTCATTCTCCTATTGTAAGAGGCTAGAAGGGAATAAAACTCACTATCATTTTCATATTAGTAATATCATATGTATCACCTGGCCATGAGCATTTAGTTCTTTTCCAAGCACAATCGTCTCTCTGTCAGACAAAACAAAGAGGAAAAACTACAGACATGAAGGAAGAAGTAATGATGGGGGCAAACCCCAAGGTATGGTAGTTGGGGCCAGATCCTTAGCTGGTATAAACCAACAAAATCTTTTAAGTTCAATGGCATTATGTCAACTTACATCCCAGGTGAGGATCCATCCCTCTATTTTGATAAGCAGCTCAGAGATTCTATGCTTATTCAAAGTTTATCCTGATTACTCAGACTTGGTATAAAGTGAACTCAAGAGGCCACCTCATCACTGCTAATATTAGTAGTTTCTTAATGTTTAATGTTAACTATGTAGGGAAGAGAGTAGGGGAGGACTGATTTAATTGGAAAATTAAATTTCCATCCATTTCTGCTATAAAAAATAAGTTGGCAGAGGTCACGGTTTTCCTCCACATTTTTTTCTTCCTTCTGTAAGAGGATGTGTGGTTTAACTGGATTTAATTATGCTTTATAGCACTGACTTCTTTGGCAGCATTACAAAATATGTAGCAGGTGTTCCAGCATGGCCCATTGAGCAGGGTGAAGAACAAGGCCCTTCTTTAGATCACTGACAATTGAAAATGATGTCTTCAATAATGGTTACTTTCTGATCAAGAATACATTCAGTCATGTAAGTAGAATACCATCTGCTTAAATGAGTTATGTGAAGTTGAGGTTTTCTGCTTAGTTGAATTTAGGCCAGAGTCTCTCAAGCTTATGTTCGTTGATTAAAACGGGGGCAAAAATCTTCCTGATTTGTGTTGAGTATGTCAGGATATGTCCATGTCAGAAGCAAGAGCAACTAACATCTGTAAGATTTTGGGACATATGCTTGTGGGTGTAACCTGTAGGTAGCAGCTCCATGTAGCTCAAAAACTTGTCTCAAAAACTTGAGAAACTGCTCAGTGAAGAGAGTGTGAACAAACCGTGGAAGGAAGCATGCACAAGCAACAACCTCACAAGACCGACCACTGTGATGGAAACTCAGATCTGAAGATGAAACCTGGGAAGGTAGCAGGAACAGATGGTGTACCAACAGAGGCATATAAATCATGAGGGAGTGGTGATGACAAATTTTGTCAACTTAGTTCTCCATACTCCTTCCTCCCCTGTTAAATGAATGAGTCACATGGCGAAGTGGCTGGAAAGAATCAAGAAAAAACTTCAGAAACAGATATACCATCAAGTAAGCAATAACCAATTTGGTTTTATGCCAGGAAGGTAGACAATGGATACAGTGTTTGCAGCCTGAATATTGCAGGAGAGGTAGAGGGAGAAATGCAAGGAATTGCACGTAGTGTTTGTGGATTTAGAGGAGACTGATAACAGAGAAATATATTCAGACTATCATGGACATGAATGAGGGTAGCACAACAGTAGTGAAAAGCACCTGAAGCTACAGTGATTATAAATGATAGCAAACAGATCAAAGCAGATTACCTAGAAGGAGGACATGAGAAAGGTTGGTGCATTCTTGGAAGACACACTTGACAAAAATGCTTGGAAAGGAAGAAAGAGAGCCGCCAACCCCAACTGATGGGATAATGTGAAGAAAAAGGTGATCCTGTTGAGAACAATTAGAAACTAGCAGTGCCTCCATAGATTGGGAATAATCAGACTTTGTAGATGGTGATGATTTAGAGGCTGACATGATGCGTATGAAGACATAAGTGTAACTACTGTTTTCTGTGTACTTCATCTTTACATTTCAAAAGAGTCACCTCAATTTTCTGCTGTCACCAGTGACGACCTCAATATGAAAGGCAGTTTCAGATGAGGATGGCTGCTACTACACCACCATGTTCTCTCAGGGAAACTTCATTTTTCTCCAACGCCTCCCCATTTTTTTTGTTTATTTTCGCTTTCCTTTAATCTGAAATAAAAATAATTTTGACTGAAAGTATATCATTACTCTGTGTATCCATAGATTTATACTACACTTATCACCATGGTATCAGAGTGCTCTAGAAAGTCTAAATGTAAATATAACAAATCGGACAGCCCCAGAATCTCTCATATTTTATTATTGGTAGACTTGATTGAAGAAATGGTTTTTGATCTGAAAGCAGCAAGAGTCTTGCTTGTTCTTTGTTTATGGAAAAGCACAGTCCAATTACAGCATCAGTAATGTCAAGCAAACTGGTTTATAAGTATCCTTTGCACTTTGACAACTGTTCTGAACACTATATGCATGTGGACTGCTTTTTTTCTGGATAGGGTCACAAAACAAAAGCTGTAATTCAGGTTTTCCTATCAACATATCAGGTAGGGGCAAATGAGTGGGTAATCACATACCAACACACAGAAAAAAAAACCTGACACACTGTCTCCAGGAGGTGCCGTGAAACGGGACCATTTTTGCCCTGTATGTGCCAGAGAGACTAATGAAAGTATACAATTTTAAACTGAGAACCAGTTCAAATCAGATTTCCCGCGTTTGGTTCTATCAAATATTCACACCAAACCTCAACCTGAGATTCAGTTCATTCATGAGCCAATGCTTACAAAAACCTCAAACAGGGATTGAGGTCATTCTTACAAGTGGAGAGCTCATGAACCCGCCTGGGGACCCCTATTCACCCAAATGGCTTATCTTGTTCTCCCTTGCAAAAAGCCCTGGGATTCTCTCTGAAGATAACTAAAATGATGTGGGCTGTTGCAGCCTGAGAAGTCCCTCCCCCACACCATACATGCCAGGGAGATTTGGGGAGGGTATATGCCTTCAGGAGCCAGTGTGGCTCTGCCATAACTCCAATGCAAGGCTGTGTCTAAATGGCACAGCCAAGCCTTGTATACTAAACCCAAGAACATGTGCAATTTATACAAATCTGAAACCCATACAGTTGAGTACACTGAAGTTTTCCATACAGCAATGGATCACTGCTTTCCTGCCAAACAAAAATGGGGCTGAAAGACCCTCATTATTTATTTGTATTGCAGTAGTGCCTAGGAGCCTCAGTCATGGACCAGGACCCCACTGTGCTAGTCTCTGTAGAAGCACAGAACAAAGACAAAGGTCTGCCCCAGACCTCATGCTCTTCCCCCCAGCCCTGGAATCTGTCACCTCAGTTCAGACTTGGAAGTTCTCCAAGAGAATGAATCACTGGGCTACCAATTGAAAATAACTGGCCGAAGAAGAGAGCTGTAGATCTTGGGGTTCATTGATCCTCTGGTTGTTTGTCAGTTGTAAAGGGCTGTTAAATTCATTACTGACCATTAGGGTTTTTTTGTAATCAGCTGGACAAATTATCCGTTTTGCATGGTTTTCCACAACCATTGCCTTATATTGTTCTGCTTCATGCCACCATGAAAAAAAATGTTAAAAATTTCAAACAGAGAAAATAAATTGTCACTACTTATCTATAAATCATAGAATTGAATTGCAGGCAGGTGGAACTAGAGGTATGAAGGGATCCAAGCTCCATGAGTCCTGCTGCAGAACAGTGGATCACTCTGAAGCTAGCATTCAATAGTTTGGCATCATTATTTATCCTCAGAAGTGACACCTTATCCAAGGTCTGCAAGATTGTGAAATCTGTTATGTGTCTATGCTCTATGTTCTCCTTCAGCTGACCCTGTACTGCAGATAACAAATGACAGCCCTAACCCAAATCCCCAGAACAGAACTTTTCTGCTGTAGGTCTATCTTTACAGATAACCTAAGCAAATTTTAACATTAAGATTGCGATTGTAGGGGAACCCTTCCACCCTGCCCCCAATTCATAGTCATTCTTTATTATTGCTGAAAAAATGATCCTTGCTTTAGTTATGCACAAACTTCCCGATTTAATACCTTATTTGTGTACACCAAAGCAGTTTGGGTTACTTTTTCTTATCAAAATATTCTGACATACAATGCAGACTTGTAAAATTATTATAATAGAATGAGGATCTATCAAACAAAGCCAAAAATATGGTAGTTTGAGTGTTTCTGGAAAATGACAGTTAGTTGTTTATGCCTAATATGTAATTTTGAAAACTCACAGAGCTTTCAACACTAAACTTGCAGGACCATAAATTTCCTTGGTAATAAAAGTGAGGGAAAACAACAATGCTGTAAAAAAGTAACAATGCATTATAAAGATTCCATCTTGAGAATTTCACCTAGAACACATGCTACTACATACATTGTTTCTAGTTTTAAAGCCAGCTGTAGTACAATTGTATATCCCAAGACCTCTAGAAGGGCAATGTGAATGTTGTTCACTGAGTGGCAGATTCTGAAGACACATTAAATTCTGCATTGAACACAGAGCTCACAAAGCAACCAAGCAACTTCTGTCCATAGAACAGTGATCACTTAAAGCAATATAGAAGCCAGAAGAAAAATACCTTAGTTTTCTGATATGCCTGTCACAGAACCAATTGTATGATCTACATTTATATGAAAATGACCTTTAACTTTGATCTAAGGAGGATGTGTTTCACCTACTACAATGTATTCACTACTACATGTTGGGTGCAGTGCTGTTTTCTCAGTAAATTATGATAGTGCTGTTCCCCCCCCCCCCAGCAAATAAGTCAATGATTAAGTACAGGATCAAGAGTTCAGTTGTTAGAGTAGCATTGCTATTCTGCCAGATCATTCCTATTTATGTCAAACCAAGTCAAAGGATATGAAGCAATCACAGGAAAATAAATACAAGAGGAATACATCTCATTAATCATCTTTTTACAGTGCCACTACTGAAAACTTTGTCCCTGAATTAGTCTGTCAATTAGTCTTGCTAGAATGGGAAAGACTGCAGAATCAAGCTGTTTTGTGTAGTTTCTCTCAAACTAGCCATCCTCTCAAGGCTCTGAATGAACATCAACACAATGATAATACAGCTATGTCCTTCTATTTCTTTGTTGTTGCTTTTTAAATGATGATGGGTCATTTATCACTCTTCTCCCTTCAGGTAATGCAGTTCTAAACAGTTGTGGTATATTATCAGTTATTTCTGCTATGGTAACTCCTAAAGGCTCCAGGCAAAATCAGGGACCTAGGCTCAGTACAAATATATAGTAAGAGATAGTCCCTTCCCAGAAGAGCTTACAGTCTAAAGAGACAAGATAAGGAAGTATTAACCTAATTTTACCGAGTGATTTGCCCAAGGTCACAAGCTTATAGCTGAGCCAGAAAGTGAACTTAGATATTCTTATCCCCATCCGGTGCCTTAGTCACAATACTATCCTGCCTCTGAGTGTATGCACCCTTCATTCACACTACAGGGTGACTAGATACTTACTATAGGAAGAGAGTCTCTGAATAATTTAATGTAGTTTCACCATTTGTTGCGTGGGTACATACAAGAACCCCAGAGACATGCTTTTTCCATCAGGAAAGATCCCGTTGAGATGCATCATCTTTATACCAGGGGAATCCTTGGGAAGGCACAGGCAGAAGAAGTAGCAGCCACACAGTTATATGGAGCATAGCAAGCAGCCACCAGGGCAAAAAATCTCATTCAAAATGAAATGGTTCCATATAATACAATATTAATACCATGATAGCTCTAGCAGTAGTGAAACACAGCGTTCCAAGTGTTTAGTTCTTAAAAAGCTATGAATGCTTCTTGGAAAATATTTTGAAATCATTCCAGTTCCCATGTACAGTTCAAACCAAATTTACCAAACTCTGTAGTTGCACTGACCAGAGCTCTGTTCTTGTTGAACATCTGTGCTCCATGGTAGCCCTTTCTTCTGCTTTTCTACTAAAAATCTTTGAAGAAGCTAGACAGCTCTCTACACTAGTTAACAGACCCACAATTAAGCTAGTTCAGCTTTTATTTTCTTTCCCATTGCTAATGGGATGTCAGATGTTGCACATACTTTTGATGGCACATTCGGATCTGAGTGGTCACGATGTTGTGACCCAGGGACCTCTTGATGCCAAACTGGCAGAGGGCATAAGGAGTCTAAGTTCACCAAAGAGTGTCATGTGAAAGGCTGGGTCAATCTATGAGGACTCGATCTTATGAGAAGGGTTCTCAACCAAACTGTTTGAAAATGCTGGTGAAAGAACTGGAGTAGCTTTTTTGTAGGAGATAGGGGAATGACTTATTAGTTAGGTTTAATCTCTAGAAAGTGGATTATGATTTTGTTTTATATATAACTATTTGTTTCCAATATTCTTACTATCACTTGAATCTCTGTTCTTTGATAACTAATTTATTCTTGTTTTCACTATGAATATATTTAGTGTAGCGTGTTCAGCGGAGCTGTGTTCTAAGATACAACTGGCAAATTGCAGTGTAGAGTTTCTTTGAAAACAGCAGGCCTGGTAATTCTGCAAATGTTCAGTGGATAGGGGGCTGGACACTACATGGAACATCTGGAGGACTTGGGGCTTGGTGTGTGCCTATCCCTAACCTGTACAAAGACAGGGAGGCCTGGAAGGTAGTGCCTGTGTTTGCAGGGGCTGGTGGTTTCAGGGAGCTGATCCACAGCAGGCACAGACAAGACTTCCTCATACTAAGGGCAGGTGGTGGTTAGGTGCCTCAGCACCCTCGATACCCCTGGAAAGCATCAGAGATGTATTACAACCATAATGGATCTCAGTTTGTTAAACACTTGGGTTAAAAATTTCAGAAGCATCTAAGTCAGTTAGGGGCTTAAGTCACATTGAAAGTTCAGCCTATTCCCTGGACAAGTCACATGTTTATTTTACTATCTGCATTTGGAACTGTTTCTCAACCCAACCCTATTCCACTGCTTCAAACTCTACTGAGAGGCATCTGCCACTATATAGACATGCAAGTGTGGATTTACCATATGGGTTCATTCTGACCACTATGAATACAGCCATGGGTGGCAGGTGGAACCCCTCTTCGGGGAGGCTAGCTCCTCCCCCCCTCGGCCTCACCCCTTGTGCCCGAGCTTCCCTTTCCCCCATGGCTGGAGCCCTGAGTCGCCTTGCAGCCCACAGGGCCCCGTGCCAGCCAGAGCCTCCCCCCACCTCCAGCCACACTGCACTTCCCCTCCTGAGACCCGAAGCCATCCCATGGGAAAAGCTCGTCCCTAAAACTCGTCTCTTGCCGAGGAACCTGAGCTTTTGACATGCACGATGCAGGTTCCACAGTAGCCGAGGAGGCAGTATGGGTTAATCAGCTTCCTGGGTTCACCGGTAGTCTCCCTTGAGGAAGCTGAGTAGCACAGACTGCCTCCTCAGCCACCCCGCATGCATGGGGCATCATAATAAGCAAAAACTTCCAGTGCAAATCCTGCAACCAGGGGAGGCTTAGCCTATTATACCTGCTGCCTATGGCTACAGCTTAGTTCTCAATTCTACTTTTCTTTGGTTTTGTTTTCCCCCTACTACAGTTTATTTGCAATATTGCAAACCCCGTTGCTGTAAAAATAAAGAACTTTGTTAATGCATCAGATCTGACACACACACACACACACCTGCCTATCTACGTATATATATTAAACTGTACCTTTCTTGCAGGAGTATAGTGGCTTTAATACAGAAATTGTGTTATTCAGTGGAATTTACTCACGGAGATAAAAGACATGAAAGTTGTAGGATTAATAAATGCAAAAAATCTAGATCAAAGATGTTAGCGTTATATGTACATGCATGCGCGCACACACAGTTCATCCAACAGCAGTAGTGTGTATGCTGCCCACTAGCTGCTTTACTTTATGGAATTAACAAATTAGTTATGGATTAACAAATTATTTCCCCACTTCATCCTGCTGCAGACTGGACAACAATGCGTGCAGGCACAGAACATAATTTCCCAAATTCATTATTTTGGGATTTTAAGCAAACAATTTCCTTGTGGCACAACATGGTAAGACAAAAGTATTTTTTGATATTTTTGTTTATAACTGATATTTTGACTGAAGCAGATTTCTAATTTAAAACATTTAAATTTCTTTTTAATTCCCTGTATGTTAGCATCCCTAATTAATATTTAGTAATTAGTACTTTTAATAAGTAATTTAGTACTTTATAAAATTTGGGCACATATACTACGCCTTTCACTTAAGGTTTTATTTTCCCCACTATTCTTTCAAGCAAGAAATATATCTATTAAAATGCTTTACAATGAGCACTTACAGTATTTCTTTTCTGTGCAAGTTTATGAGAGACAAGCAGTCTATCTTGAAGGAAGATTTTATAGGCGATAGTAAAGTTAGAAATGTTGTAGTATTGTAAAAACTAATACTGTGATCTCCTTTCTTCATTTAGGAATTCTCTTTGCTGTCAGTTGCCTAGAAAATGAAGTCATCAAGCGAATGCAAACCCAAATCAGCTTAAGTCATTTCAGCACGCAATGGCTAAGCTAACTACCTCCTCCTTCCTTCTACCCATTCCTCTTTAAAAAAAAAAAATCTATATCTATATCTGATTAACAACTCACTAGCAATCATTTAAGCTACTGTCTGACCTTTCATAATTTAGTTAAGAATTACTTCAGTCACTTCTTTCTAGGCTGGAGTCAAAAGAGATCTTATGGCAAAAGGCCAAGGTATTGATACAGTTCATAAGTTTGCTATAAATGGGGTCACTAAAAGGAGGCATTAGTTTGGTTTCGTATCACAGAGATGACCCGTGCCTGTCGATGGTAGAGACAATGGAGTGAGGGCAGTAGGCTTCAGCAATGTTACTGAGCATACTTAATCTGTGTGAGCATGCCCAATACAAGCCAATCAGCAAATCGGGGGGGTGGAGGTACATGACCTCACATGCCCCCCCCCACACACTGCCTCTGTTTATCATTTCAACCACATTTTCATGAAGACCTATTTTAAAATAAATATATAAATACATGCTAGAGGTTTACGTGCTCTGCTGGTATCAGTGTTAGCCGATAGCTTTTTTCATTCTTATTGCATGAATGTTTGCGGGGTGAAAGGATTCTTTCATGTCATTAGTTGATGCATCCTTAAGGATGCAAAATATTGATCTGTTGTCTGATCTTTTAGCGATTGAAGTCACGTTTGCACTTAAACACTCCTCTGCATTTTCATCTCTGAGACAATAACAGACTTCAGTAATTGACAGATTTTGTCTAGCAGCAGATTGACATCTAAAACAAGTGGAACCACCCACTCCTGATCTGTGTTACAGAACTAATTTATGCTATATGTAGAGAGGTCTGAAAACATTTCCACAGTTCAGTCACTTACAGGCATTTGCTAAAACACACTAGGAATAATTCATCCCTTGTGTAACTTCAGTGGGGTGGATATGACCTGCAGACCCTGGACTTCAGAAAAGCAGACTTTGACTCCCTGAGGGAACTGATGGGCAGGATCCCCTGGGAGGCTAATATGAGGGGGAAAGGAGTCCAGGAGAGCTGGCTGTATTTTAAAGAAGCCTTATTGAGGGCACAGGAACAAACCATCCCAATGTCCAGAACGAATTGCAAATATGGCACACAACCAGCTTGGCTTAACAGAGAAATCTTTGGTGAGCTTAAACACAAAAAGGAAGCTTAGAAGAAGTGGAAACTTGGACAGATGACTAGGGAGGAGGATAAAAATATTGCTTGAGCAAGCAGGGGTGTAATCAGGATGGCCAAAACACAACCGGAGTTGCAGCTAGCAAGGGATGTGAAAGGTAACAAGAAATGTTAGCAACAAGAAAAAGGTTAGGGAAAGTGTGGGACCCTTAATGAATGGGGAAGGCAACCCAGGGTGGATAAAAAAATCTCTCTTTTTTTAAGTTGGATTTTTTTTCCTTTAAATTGGATTTTTTTGATAAAATGCTTTTTGAGGGGGGAAAAAATCTAAAGATAGTTTTAATTAAGATACATTTGAGCTCAAAGATATCTCATCATGGAATAGGGATTACAAATTCTAATTCTACAGTATGAGACAATATATTCATTTAATGGACACCGTAGATTTGTCCCACCTCTGGTCAGACAGCCCCTGCACTGATAAGGAGGATGAAAGGCCCAGGGAAGGAGAGCAGTCAATGGGAGCAGAGGGAAACCTTCCCATAGTTGGGACCCTCCTCCCAGATGATGTTGGGGTATCCTCTCGCACTGAGGTTACTTCTCTAGGGGAGGGAACTCTAGTCATTAGGAAAAGGCAGGTGTTAGTAATGGGAGATTTGATCATTAGAAACAGATAGCTGGGTTTGTGATGACTGGGAGAACCGTAAGGTGACTTGCCTGCCTAGTGCGAAGGTTGCAGATCTCTCGAGGCATCGAGAGACTTGTGTGTAGTGCTGGGGAGGAGCCGGTGATCGTGGTACATGTAGGTACCAATGACATAGGGAAGGGTAGGAGAGACGTCCTGGAGGCCAAATTTAAGCTGCTAGGAAAGAGGCTGAAATCCAGGACCTCTATGGTGGCATTCTCAGAAATGCTACCCGTTCCACGTGCAGGGCCAGGTAGACAAGCAGAGCTTCAGGGTCTCAATGCATGGATGGGACGATGGTGTAGAGGAGGGGTTTAGATTTATTAGGAACTGGGGAAACTTTTGGGATAGGGGGAGCCTATACAGGAAGGGTAGGCTCCACCTAAACCAAAGTGGATCCAGACTGCTGGCACTTAACATTAAAAAGGTTGCAGAGCAGTTTTTAAACTAAGAGATGGGGGGGAAAGCTGATTGTTGCAGAGGCGCACGTGGATCGGACAGAGACTTCTCTTAGAGGAGAGTCTATTGATAGAGATTCTCTAGGTTTTAGTCAGGAGGAGGGGATGAAAGAGGACAAATTATGGACCAAATCAGACGAGAAACATTCACATAAAGAATCTGACACATCAGAAAAGGGCAGACAATAAACAGTGAGAAGTTTTTAAAGTGCTTCTACACAAGTGCTAGAAGTCTGAATAATAAGATGGGTGAACTAGAGTGCCCCATGTTAAAGGAGGATATTCATGTAATAGGCATCACAGAAACCTGGTGGAGTGAGGTCAACCAATGGGACACAATCATTCCGGGGTACAAAATATATCGGAAGGACAGAACAAGTCGTGCGGGGGTGGGGGCTGGCACTATATTTGAAAGAAAATGTAGAATCAAATGAAATAAAAATCTTAAATGAATCTCTATGGACAGTTATTCCATGCTCTAATAAGTCTATAACAGTTGGGATCTATTATCGACCACCTGACCAGGACAGTGATAGTGATGATGAAATGCTAAGGGAGATTAGAGAGGCTATCAAAATAAAGAACTCAATAATAGTAGGGGATTACAATTATCCCCGTATTGACTGGGTACATGTCACCTCAGGACGAAATGCAGAGACAAAATTTCTCGATACTTGAAATGACTGCTTCTTGGAGCAGCTGGTGCAGGAACCCACAAGGGGAGAGGCAACTCTCGATCTAGTCCTGAGTGGAGCGCAGGATCTGGTCCAAGAGGTAACTAACAGGACCCCTTAGAAATAGTGATTATAATATAACAACATTTAACATTCCTGTGGTGGGAAGAACAGCTCAACAGCCCAACACTGTGGCATTTAATTTCAGAAAGGGGAACTATGCAAAAATGAGGAGGTTAGTTAAACAGAAATTAAAAGGTACAGTGACTAGAGTGGAATCCCTGCAAGCTGCATGGACACTTTTCAAAGACACCATAATAGAGGCTCAACTTAAATGTGTACCCCAAATTAAAAAACACAGTAAAAACTAAAAAAGAGCCACCGTGGATTAACAACCATGTAAAAGAAGCAGTGAGACATAAAAAGGCATCTTAAAAAGTGGAAGTCAAATCCTAGTGAGGTAAATAGAAAGAAGCGCTGCCAAATTAAATTTAAAAATTTAATAAGAAAAGCCAAAAAGGAGTTTGAAGAACAACTAGCTCAGACTCAAAAAGGTAATAAAATGTTATTTAAGTACATCAGAAACAGGAAGCCTGCTAAACAACCAGTGGGGCCCCTAGATGATCGAGATACAAAAGGAGCACTTAAAGATGATTAAGTCATTGCAGAGAAACTAAATGAATTCTTTGCTTCAGTCTTCAGGGCTGAGGATGTAGGGAGATTCCCAAACCTGAGCTGTCTTTTGTAGGTGACAAATCTGAGGAATTGTCACAGATTGAAGTGTCACTAGAGGTGGTTTTGGAAATGAATTGAAAAACATAACAGTAACAAGTCTCTGGGACCATATGCTATTCACCCAAGAGTTCTGAAAGAATTCAAATGTGAAATTGCGGAACTATGGTTTGTAACCTGTCCTTTAAATCAGCTTCTGTACCCAGTGACTGGAAGATAGCTAATGTAATGCTAATATTTAAGAAGGGCTCTAGAGGTGATTCTGACAAGTACAGACCTGTAAGTCTAACATCAGTACTGGGCAAATTAGTTGAAACAATAGTAAAGAATAAAATTGTCAGACGCATAGAAGAACATAAATTGTTGCACAAAAGTCAACATGGTTTCTGTAAAGGGAAATCATGTCTTTCTAATATATTAGAGTTATTTGAGGGGGTAAACAAACATGTGGACAAGGGGGATCCAGTGGACATAGTGTACTTAGATTTCCAGAAAGCTTTTGACGAGGTCCCTCACCAAAGGCACTTATGTAAATTAAGTTGTCATGGAATAAGAGGGAAGATCCTTTCATGGATTAAGAACTTGTTAAAAGACAGGGAACAAAGGGTAGGAATAAATGGTAAATTTTCAGAATGGAGAGGGGTAACTAGTGGTGTTCCCCAAGGGTCAGTCCTAGGACCAATCCTATTCAACTTATTCATAAATGATCTGGAGAAAGGGGTAAAACAGTGAGGTGGCAAAGTTTGCAGACAATAATAAACTGCTCAAGATAGTTAAGACCAAAGCAGACTGTGAAGAACTTAAAAAAAATCTCAAAAAACTAAGTGATTGGGCAACAAAATGGCAAATGAAATTTAATGTGGATAAATATAAAGTAATGCACATTGGAAAAAATAACCCCAATTATACATACAATATGATGGGGGCTAATTTAGCTACAACTAATCAAGAGAAAGATCTTGGCATCAACGTGGAAAGTTCTCTGAAGATGTCCACGCAGTGTGAAGTGGCAAGCAAAAAAGCAAATGGGATGTTAGGAATAATTAAAAAAGGGACAGAGAATATCTTATTGCCCTTATATAAATCCATGGTATGCCCACATCTTGAATACTGCATACAGATGTTGTCCGCTCTCTCAAAAAAGATAGTGGCATTAGCCAGTATTTTAAGTTTCTCATGTTGACCTGGTTGACACAGTCAGTTTATTTTTTGTGTTTTTTTTTAACTATTTCATTCAATTATTTTAGTTAAACAATTTTAACAAAAACAAACGTGATTTTAAAAAACTTGAATGTTTAACTAAGTTCAAAAATTCATATGCTTGTTTTGTTAAAATATTATACGTTTGCTGTTGAAGAAAAAAATCCAGAATACATAACATTGTTGTTTACGTTAAATAAAATAATTTAAATGTCTGTCTGATGAAGTTCTCCTAATACAGCATGGCAAGAAAATCCTCGAAATATTAATCATTAACCTGTGGAATTGAAGATATTTATGAAGTCATTGGGAGGTAAACTATCTCCTTCAATTACCTTTGGTAAATGAAATAACCCAACAGTCATTCATTTTCTGATATAGCTGTAAAACTAATCTGAAAAGTTTTCAAAAATAAATCACTTTAAAAATGTACAGTGTGTAACTTCTGAAAATGAAACCTACATCTCTGAGTTGTGAAGAATATGTACTAAGGTTATAACAGCCAACAAGAATGCACTTTTATGTAGAAATACATGATTAAATCAAATCTTCCTGACTAGGAATCATGATTTAAATCAAATCCACCCTGA
Organism: Lepidochelys kempii; assembly: GCF_965140285.1. Lineage (NCBI taxonomy): Eukaryota > Metazoa > Chordata > Testudines > Cheloniidae > Lepidochelys > Lepidochelys kempii. The sequence continues at coordinate 60,185,173 of NC_136387.1, read as the reverse complement.
GGCAACCTAGGACAGATGTGGAAAAGCTGAAGTACTCAGTGCTTTTTTTGTCTTGGTCTTCAGACAAGGTCAGGTCCCACACTGCTGTCCTGGGCAACACAGTATGGGGAGGAGGTAAGCAGTCCTCAGTGGTGAAAGAACAGTTTAAGGACGATTTAGAAAAGCTGGATATGCACAAGTCCATGGGTCCAAACATAATGCATTTGAGGGTGCTGAGGGAGTTGGCTGATGTGATTTCAGAGCCATTGGCCATTATCTTTGAAAACTCGTGGTGATTGGGGGAGGTCTCGGACAATTGGAAAAAGGCAAATATAGTGACCATCTTTAAAGAAAGGGAAGAAGGAGAACCAGGGGAGCTACAGACCTGTCAGCCTCACCTCAGTCCCTGGAAAAATCATGGAGCAGGTCCTCAAGGAAACCATTTTGAAGCACTTGGATGAGAGGAAGGTGATCAGGAACAGTCAACATGGATTCACCAAGGGCAAGTCATGCCTGACCAACCTGATTGCCTTCTACAATGAGATAACTGGCTCTGAGGATATGGGGCAAGCAGTGGATGTGATATCTTGACTTGACTGTGGGAGACCGTATCAAAAGTTTTGCTATTCTTGCCAGCAAGTTAAAGAAGTATGGGCTGGATGAATGGTGGTCCTATAAAGGTGGACAGAAAGCTGGCTAGATTGTTGGGCTGTACGGGTAGTGATCAATGGCTCCATGTCTAGTTAGCAGCCAATATCAAGTGTAGTACCCCAGGGGTCGGTCCTGGGGCCAGTTTTGTTCAACATCTTCATTAATGATCTGAATGATGGAATTAATTGCACCCTCAGCAAGTTCGCAGATGATACTAAGCTGTGGGGAGAGGTAGATATACTGGAGGGTAGGGATAGGATCCAGAGTGACATAGACAAATTGGAGGATTGGGCCAAAAGAAATCTGATGAGGTTCAACCGGGACAAGTGCAGAGTCCTGCACTTAGGATGAAAGAATCCCATGCACTGCTACAGGCTGCAGACCCTGCAGAAAAGGACCTGGGGATTACAGTGGATGAGAAGCTGGCTATGTGCCCTTGTTGCCAAGAAGGTTAATGGCATATTGGGCGTCATTAGTAGGAGCATTGCCAGAAAATCAAGGAAAGTGATTATTCCCCTCTATTTGGCAGTGGTGAGGCCACATCTGGAGTATTGCATCCGGTTTTAGGTCCCCCACTACAGAAAGGATGTGGACAAATTGGAGAGAGTCCAGCGGAGGGCAACGAAAATGATTAGGGGGCTGGGGCACATCACTTATGAGGAGAGGCTGGGTGAACTGGGCTCGTTTAGGCTGCAGAAGAGAAAAGAGTGAGGTGGGATTTGATAGCAGACTTCAACTATCTGAAGGGGGGTTCCAAAGAGGATGGAGCTTGGCTGTTCTCAGTGGTGGCAGATGACAGAATAAGGAGCAATGGTCTCAAGTTGCAGTGGGGGAGGTCTAGGTTGGATATTAGGAAACATATTTCACTAGGAGAGTGGTGAAGCACTGGAATGGGTTACCTGGGGAGGTGGTGGAATCTCCATCCTTAGAGGTTTTTAAGGCCCAGCTTGACAAAGCCCTGGCTGGGATGATTTAGTTGGGGTTGGTCCTGCTTTGAGCAGGGGGCACTATTCCCTCTAAGCTGTGCGCATGCGCACACAGATCCTAAACCCCACGAACACGGCAAAACACCATGCGCACAAAAATTTGCAAAGAAGCACAACAATTTGCACAGAAATTTTTTGCATACATGGCCTGTCAAAAATTAGAGAGAACACTGGCAGGGGGTTGGACTAGATGACCTCCTGAAGTCTCTTCCAACCCTAATCTTCTACAATTCTGATTCTATAATACTGGTGGAAAAAAAGAAAAAAAAAACACCTTTATAATTATGTTGTGTGAGATAGAACTCTTTAGTCCAAATAAAAACTTCGTTTATGAAGCAGTGCCCCTACCCCACCCTAAAAATATATAATTTATTTATATCAATGACCTCCTGCATCAATTGGCTGGTGCCGGGGGAGGCCCATTTGGTAAATAACAAAATTGATTGAGGATAAAAATCAAAGGGCACAAAATGTAAAATATGCTCTTTCAGAACATTAGAAGGCGAGGTCATGCTTACCTAGTACTACCATTTTAGCTAATACTATGCCAAGCCTTTTAACGTATGACAGGCCTAAAGAAGTCACCACTGCCACTCACATCTCAGATATTGATCCATATTTTACTACCGGTACTAAATGAGACACCAGCTAAAGCAGACAATTACTATAAATAAAGTCTTCACTTATTACAATATGTACTTGAACTTTTATATATTGTGGAAAGTTATGCCATGACCCTGATTCAGGAAAGCATTTTTTAAAAAAGTTTAAGTCCACCATCCCTATTCAGTAAAACTTAATTAGTTTACTACAGGGCCTATAAAGGAAAGTACAAAATAGACAAATGACTCCTAGAGACTTACAGCCAGCAATGGCCATATTTTGCCTGAGAATTTCTTAGCCTATCAAAAATCAGGTAAATACATGTCACCCATGGAAAAAAAAAAACCCTCTCTTCAGAGGCACTAAATGCGCTGCTTTAAAAAGGAAAATGAACATATTAAAAAACCTGTCAAAATTCTCAATTTTCTGCTCCATAAACTCAACCAATGTCAAACAACCAGAAGAAAAATCTAATGCTTAGAGTTCCAGGTTTTCAACCTCTAATCACTATACTCTTAAATCAAAAGGCATATGTTAGACTAAAAGGGTTACTTGTCATGGAGTTTTTCCATAAGTTGTGTTAAAAACAATACTGTTTATATAAAACCCTGGAAACTCAAAACTGATCTTGTTTCAATGTTTTTTCCTCCATCACTTGTTGCATGCTAGCTCAGTAATGCATAGTGGTAGATTATTTGAATACAATGCAAAATTTTGAAGAACTCTTTTAGAAGGGGAACTAAAAGAATTATATAGACTTTGAAAACAGATATAAGAGAGAAAAGCATGGTTAAATTTCAAAGAAACTAGCCTCAGGTCCATAAATTTCCTTTAATTTATTTTTAGAATAAAAATGTGTCTAACACTTTTCTTCTAATAAAGAAATTAGAGAAATCATGTAGTAAATTTACACTTTTTATTGTGAATCACAAGGACATAGGCTCTTTGGTTACAAAGATTAGGGATGAGATGGGAGTCAGTCATTGCCACTAATTCCTGTATGCAATCTTCCCCTCCATTCTTACAAAACAATCCTTACAATAAATTTGTACAGCTATATATGAAAACACACACAGTTTCAGCACATTACAAACAAATTCTGGGTATAAATGTAGATGGAGGTGTTTCTGAGGAGCTACAGGCCAGGACAGAACAGTTTACTATGCTTTAAGCTTTCCTGAAATAAGCAAGGGTTCAAGGTATTTGCAGAACCAACTCTGCACTTCCTTCTGCCCATCACAAAGTTTTTGGGCCAAAAGTGCTTCACAATATGGACTACTGACAGTGTGGGAAAGTTTATTTTAACACCTCTACAGCACTGTGGGGTTGAAATCCTTTCTTTAAACTCTAGATGACTGCAACATGAGGCTTTGCCCTGGAGGGGAATTTTTCAGACAGCTTTGTGAAATGTAGTCCAACACACAAACTCACCTACTCTCTCTCTGACAGTGTTTATTAATGTTTCCAAACTAATTAAATGATTGTTTTCAGCTGTTTCTATTTCCTTAATTGAAGTCTCATGATTGATTATTGTTAAAGAAGCCTAGTAACTGGGAAGGAGAATAGTACAACACATGTAAATACCTTTCCATTAGCGGTCTTTTAAAAATATGTAACATATTTGCAAGCCATTCAGAATCAGTGGAACCAGCTATGGACAAAAGTATCCCAAAACAGTGATTAGTCTGGACTACTGCTAGAGCTGAGCAAATAATTTTCAGTGAATAATTTACAATGATTAATTTAGCTTCTTTGCTTCCTCCCTCTCCCTTTTATTTATGTATATGGAATGTCTAGAAGTAGATGACTATAGTCCAAAATATATTTGGTATTAATATTTATAACCCCCTTTTTAAACACTCTACAATTTTATCATGATCGATTCACTGCAGGCACAATCCCTATGAAATTCAAGTTGGGCGAGTTAGTTAGTTGTGATTGGTCACATACAGCACATGGCTTTCCTTCTATTTCTTGATTGGGCATGCATGTTGTACCAATAAAATAAAAACCAGCAGGATCTTATTAAAGGGAAAAAGGCAAAATACCACATTTATTGTGAATACAGAAAGAATCATAGTAAGTAGTTAGTTATAGTTATAACATTCCATTCAGTCTCAAATTTATTCTCACATTCATTCATACAAACATACACACACACCCACACACACAGGTTCTGCAAGGTTGTTATCATAGTTACCAGCCTTAGAGTTGCTCATGCCAAGCCACTGGCCAGGTGGCCTGGACATGAGGAGGGAGCAGGGCCTTGTCAGATGCTCATCTGATGCTCCTGGAAGTTGGTTTGCAGAATCAGACCCCAAAGTTCTCACTTTTTAGAGTCTATTTTTATAGGAATTTCTTCCTATGCCAGTCTATGGGAATTGCTTCATCATGCTGTTGCTGAATCAATCAGCAGATAGCACATTCCTGATGGCTCCAAGATGTTATCTTGTTCTTTGGTTCTCCCATCCTTGAGGCTGTTGGGTGGATTCCAGTCTGCCCTCCGGGGGGGGGGGGGGGGGTCCTCTGGTTAATTCCACTTGACGCCTTCTTCAGCCGATGGACACTGGATTCTTAGGCTGGCACCTCCCTGATCATTCAGTTATTATCCACACCAAGCATCCATCCACATACATCCTCTATCTCTATTTTAATCACAATGGTTAATACAACAAAAGGGCGGGGAGTCTCTGGGTGCTGTTTCTGTTGTTAGAGTATTGCTTTGAGTCTCTCTCTCTGTGAATTGCTTTGAGAACAGACTCTGTCTTAGAATGTACTAACACAATTAGCAGCTTGCAAGTTTCACACATAGAGGGAGAGAAACAGCACCAAAAACCAAGAGACCTCTTAATTAGTAATATCCTGGAATTGAAACTATGGGGAATCAAACTCATTTGTGATTTTTAATACAGAATTTCTTTAATATGATCCAACATAATCTCCCCTTTTGACACTAAGATTTATAATCGTCAGTGTCACTTTCTATGTAGCCTATTCAAGAGAAAGTACTGTGAGGCAATTTGAGTTTGTGATTCCAATTCATGCCACATACATGATCCTAGTGATGTATCTTTACTACAAGGTTCTGGGGCAACAGGCAAGGTGAGGCACGCCCACTTTTGAGGAGTCCATTCGGTACAACCCCTAGTGTCCAATAGCTTCCCTCCCTCCCCAGCCCACTGGCTCAAGGTCCAGGGTAGCCAAAAGGATCCCATGTGTAATATGGGGAGTGGGTTAACCTTCAATACCTTTGCCTCCAGGGACTGTTGGTGTGCAATTTTGACAACAATTTCTCCCATTAACAAGTCTGGTTTACAATAGTGGAAACATATTGCATCCATTCATATTGATAAGTGTCAAACAATGATCTCTTTCTTTTTTAACGAATGCATCAAACCCTTAATATTTCCCAATATGACCCAGAACATTTTGTGTTCCAAAGTAGCTAGTGCAAGTATCTGCATTTCAGTGCATCCCATAGCTATGGCTGTGTAGTTTCCTATTTCTAATATATTTTTTTTTCTTATGGATAAGCCATGTGGTAGTATTAAGCCATTACTAAAGATTCCATTGGCCTTTTAGGTTACCCAGACCAATTTGGACCAAGTCTACATTGGCATGTACTTGTTTTTGTATCAGGCTGTCCTGTAGCTGGGACAGAAAGCTTAATTTATTTTTAAGTTCCTGCAGGTCTTCAGTATTTTTTTTTTAAACACACAACAGTGCTAGCAACAACACAAAACACAAGACAAAACATAGAACACAGAACACAATTTCTATTGTGACAGTAGATTCATGGTATTGGGTTGCTTTTCAGCTGGCAGCTTTTCCTGATTTTCTGAAAGACAAAAAGAACATGTTTCTACCCCTTTCGGGGGGGCAGATTATTGCTTAAAATATTTCTTTTACAAATATCCTTGCTGATTGCAGGCAAAACAGAGAAATTGCCCCCATATTTTCCTGTTTTTGTCCTATAGGCAGGCCAGGTTTCAATGGCTTTTATCTTTTAAGGGTTACGGGGGAAATTATCCCACTGTTTAGTCATTAAATCCCTGAGTTTTCCTTCTTATACAGCAGACCAAGTTTATAATGTTTTTCCTGCTGTGTTAAGCTTTAAGTTTTATTTACAGGTAATAACTGAGAAGCATCATTACCATACGACCTTAAAGGATTTTTCCAAAAATCATACACACTATACGTTGTTACAGGGATACTTATTATCATTAAATTTATTAAAATTATCTTGTTATCCCATGCCTTTTATTTAGACAATTTGTTTGCTGACCAGGTATGTCCTTTATCTGCAGCTCCTTTGTGCTGCTAGTTCTTTCCTTCCTTTATCATTTAGGTAATTTGCATTTTCACAGAAACTTCCTGCTTTTGGATTTAAAGCCATCAGCAGCTCAGAGACTCTATCTTAAAAGGGACACAATCAACTTTCACCAGAGTTTTGATTACTTTTAACTTCTGCTTCCAAAACACACAGCAATCTGAAAAAGAAAACCCAACCTATTGTGGCTCCCTTTGGAGCCCTAATAGCATTTTAATTAAGTAGCATGGTATGTTTGCATTTCTTTTGCCCCTTCTACAATATACCCTGCACATATTCTGGGGCAAATGCACATTCCTTCCATAGTTTAACTTCTATAACATTATCCAGATCCATTTTTACATAAGGTGTCACTATTTCTTTTTTTGCTTACAGAGTTTTCATGTACCTTTATCAAAGTGACAGTCTGATTACTCAGAGCCATTTTAAGACTCAGTGTTTCTAACATTGCTTCTTTTTGTTTTGTGCACCTCACCCCTGCTGTTGCTTCAGAGAGGCACTGTCTTTTTTTAATTTTTTTTTACTACAACTCTCATCTGCTATTTTGTTACAAAAACAAACAAACAAAAAACAAACAAAAAGAATCCAAAACAATTTTTTTTTTATATTCTCCTGATTTTGACTGCCCTGCTGCAGCCACAACTTAAAAACATTTTAAATTTTGTAAAGCATTGAGTTACCTTTTAAGGGTTAAATGCCAAATCCCAAAGCCAAACAACACTAATTACCTGTGTCTAGCAAAAAGGTCTGTCAGTTTTGCAACTTTGAATTAAAGAGTCAAATGGATTTTTAGTGGCATTATTTAAAACAAAAACAAAACTAACTGGTCCTTAGAACTTTACATATTTACACACACACAGACAGATACATACACGTTTTCTTTTCCTTAACATCCCTTCCACACTGCTCTGTTTTTTACATCTTACATTCCCTTTATACATTTGAGGCAGTTAAGTTCCAATAGAACCCTCTTATGTTCTTTTAGCAAATTTGACTAAATTGTCTAGTCAAATGATTTTAATCAGATAGTTTATTTTTGCCTGGCTAATTTACAGACATTCCTTTGGAAAAGGGCCCATTTTTCTTTCAGAATGGCTGCAAAGAAACCAAGAATGCTCTAACACTTTTCCTTTTTAACATTTTCGGTTAAAAGTTGTTTGGGTGAAATACAAAGTTTAACTGCTTAATTCCCTCCAGCCTCTGCAGAGTTAACTTTTTTTTTTTTTTAACACTCTCTTTTCTCTTTGTAATTATGCCTGGGGGTGCCGTACATAGGACCTTCTCCCCCTTTACCTGCCTCCCTCCAGCCTCTGCAGAGTTAACTTTTTCACTCTTTTTGTATTCCTGGAGTGCCTCTTTCACTATTTTCAGCTGGCTTTGGATATTTGTAGCCAGCACCTTCCAATTGTCTGCTCCCTTTTCCATTTGTGCCTTTTCCTCTTTACATGAAGACAAGCGGACGGAAGAATCCTTACATGCCTCCCACAACAACCAAATTGCTGCTGCATCTCTTTTGGCAGCACTAGAAGGTTTGTATATGAGGATATACTGAGCCAATCTATCCTCCAGGTCCGAAATAGTGCAGACATCAGCTAGGGCTTGTTTAGTCCAAGGACTGTGCCCAAATTTTTGAAGGATTTGTTTAAAAGGTGTAATTTCTTTAACAAAAGGTGAGGTTGGAGTTCCTTCTGACTCCATTCCTCCCTCTGGTACTGGCTTACCCTGTTTTCTTTTAAACATCTTAACATGGATATTTCAATCTCTTTGTCACTGCTGGTATTACTTAGCAAGTGACACAGCCTAGATTCTGAAATCATAGCTTAATCTATGCGTTTTTCCCCTGCTACCTTCCCGGAGGCCAGCAGGTCCCCTGCTACCTTCCCGGAGGCCAGCAGGTCCCCTGCTACCTTCCCGGAGGCCAGCAGGTCCCCTGCTACCTTCCCGGAGGCCAGCAGGTCCCCTGCTACCTTCCCGGAGGCCAGCAGGTCCCCTGCTACCTTCCCGGAGGCCAGCAGGTCCCCTGCTACCTTCCCGGAGGCCAGCAGGTCCCCTGCTACCTTCCCGGAGGCCAGCAGGTCCCCTGCTACCTTCCCGGAGGCCAGCAGGTCCCCTGCTACCTTCCCGGAGGCCAGCAGGTCCCCTGCTACCTTCCCGGAGGCCAGCAGGTCCCCTGCTACCTTCCCGGAGGCCAGCAGGTCCCCTGCTACCTTCCCGGAGGCCAGCAGGTCCCCTGCTACCTTCCCGGAGGCCAGCAGGTCCCCTGCTACCTTCCCGGAGGCCAGCAGGTCCCCTGCTACCTTCCCGGAGGCCAGCAGGTCCCCTGCTACCTTCCCGGAGGCCAGCAGGTCCCCTGCTACCTTCCCGGAGGCCAGCAGGTCCCCTGCTACCTTCCCGGAGGCCAGCAGGTCCCCTGCTACCTTCCCGGAGGCCAGCAGGTCCCCTGCTACCTTCCCGGAGGCCAGCAGGTCCCCTGCTACCTTCCCGGAGGCCAGCAGGTCCCCTGCTACCTTCCCGGAGGCCAGCAGGTCCCCTGCTACCTTCCCGGAGGCCAGCAGGTCCCCTGCTACCTTCCCGGAGGCCAGCAGGTCCCCTGCTACCTTCCCGGAGGCCAGCAGGTCCCCTGCTACCTTCCCGGAGGCCAGCAGGTCCCCTGCTACCTTCCCGGAGGCCAGCAGGTCCCCTGCTACCTTCCCGGAGGCCAGCAGGTCTGGTTAACCTAATAGAAATGCCTAGCTCACTAGAGCTGGCGGTGTGCACACCAATATTTACAATAACTGAGGTTTTTTTACCAATATTCCCCCTTTCGCAATTCTCCACCAAAATGTTGTACCAATAAAATAAAAACCAGCAGGATCTTATTAAAGGGAAAAAGGCAAAATACCACATTTATTGTGAATACAGAAAGAATCATAGTAAGTAGTTATAGTTATAACATTCCATTCAGTCTCAAATTTATTCTCACATTCATTCATACAAACATACACACACACCCACACACACAGGTTCTGCAAGGTTGTTATCATAGTTACCAGCCTTAGAGTTGCTCATGCCAAGCCACTGGCCAGGTGGCCTGGACATGAGGAGGGAGCAGGGCCTTGTCAGATGCTCATCTGATGCTCCTGGAAGTTGGTTTGCAGAATCAGACCCCAAAGTTCTCACTTTTTAGAGTCTATTTTTATAGGAATTTCTTCCTATGCCAGTCTATGGGAATTGCTTCATCATGCTGTTGCTGAATCAATCAGCAGATAGCACATTCCTGATGGCTCCAAGATGTTATCTTGTTCTTTGGTTCTCCCATCCTTGAGGCTGTTGGGTGGATTCCAGTCTGCCCTCCGGGTGGGGTCCTCTGGTTATTTCCACTTGACACCTTCTTCAGCCGATGGACACTGGATTCTTAGGCTGGCACCTCCCTGATCATTCAGTTATTATCCACACCAAGCATCCATCCACATACATCCTCTATCTCTATTTTAATCACAATGGTTAATACAACAAAAGAGTGGGGAGTCTCTGGGTGCTGTTTCTGTTGTTAGAGTATTGCTTTGAGTCTCTCTCTCTGTGAATTGCTTTGAGAACAGACTCTGTCTTAGAATGTACTAACACAATTAGCAGCTTGCAAGTTTCACACATAGAGGGAGAGAAACAGCACCAAAAACCAAAAGACCTCTTAATTAGTAATATCCTGGAATTTAAACTATGGGGAATCAAACTCATTTGTGATTTTTAATACAGAATTTCTTTAATATGGTCACATACAGCACATGGCTTTCCTTCTATTTCTTGATTGGGCATGCGTAACACCTCAGATCATAAGCCCTTTAATAAACTGCAATTTACCAAGCTTCTACCCCTGAAGGCAGTCTGTTCTTCTGTGTTTGGCAACAAGCACTGCTCTAGAGAACCAGAGTTTCCATGATGATGGGATATGTCCCCAAACAGTTCTAAGTAATTTTTAAGGAGATAGTCATTACAATGTTAATCCCCCTGCCTACTTCTAGTCAAAATGATTCTATCCTAGGGAAATCTCAAAACATGTGAGTCAGTATAGCTCTGGGAGACGCACATCTACAGCAGAACAGTTTTGACAAGGTCCATGCACCATAACTTATGGAAGGACCAGCAACTTGACTAGTCTGGCAGCTGAAGAGGGGGTAAGTGTTGTTAAGAAGAGGGACCTTAGACAAATTTAGTTTGACTTTTAAAAATCTTTGATTAATTACTAGCGGATGGAAACCAAGGTGATGCTTTCCTTTCCCCTCCTTGCTGGTCTTCCCTTTTTACATTCCTTCCCTGTTTGCTCTTTGTCGTTTTTGGGTTCTCCCCTTATTTCTGAAGGAATCAATACAGTATAAAATAAAATTTAAAAAAACTGCAGTTTAGAGTAGCAGTTAAGCAGGATTAGGGAATTTTAGAAAATGTTAATACTTTTCCTACGTGGGCTACGCAGGCCTTGTTAGAGGCATCATTCCTAGAAAGAAATAGGCTACTGTATGATTAGTTAGCTGGGTGCAGAGTATGCATTTAGTTTCCTTTTGTCTTCTTCACACCAAAGATGTGTGCGCACATCCAGGTCTTTACCTTGCATACTGAATTACCTTTCTGTGCCAGGCTCTAGTGAGGGGTTTAAGGAACCCTATCCCCCTACTGCATTTATATCCCATATGAAACATGCCAACTGACTTGTTATCAGCACACAATGAAGAGAAACTATTAAGGTAGCAGTGCCCTCTCCTCATCCTCCCGGGAATTACACCTTTCCAGCCTCCCTCATCTGATTTGTCCGAACATGGATTTCTTCTCGCATCCTCCTCCCACAAATATTTCTAGATTCCTGGGGCAGATGGAACAAGGGTGCACACACAGCTTAACCCCTCCAACTATTGAAGCATCTCTTCCCCTGCCTTATTCCTGGGGGAAGGGTAAAGAAGGGCAGCTGATCCTTCCCAGGCCCTGGCTAGCTGTCCCTATTTAGGATACATTCTCACAAAGCTTCCAACCCCAAATAGTCCCATGGGTTATTTGAGGGGTGCCTGCCCATTCCCTCCTCCCCTTTCTTCTTAGAGCTGCTGTTCTTCATGGTATCCACAACTTCTTCAGGTAGCCTCTCTTTAGTTAAAGGGCAAGAAATAAAGAAAGGCTTTTCTGGATCTTATGATGCGCTGCAAAAAGTGAGTTTTACAGAGAAGATATTTCCAGCAGGAATTATCTGTATTATATATGGTGAAATCCTGACCCAGTGTAAGTCAATGGCCAAACTGCCACTGACTTCAACTGGGTCTAGATTTCCCCCAGTAAAAAAGGGCTCGATCTTGAACCATTCAGGTAAATGGGATTTTTTCCATTGACTTGAATGGAAATAGGATCAAGCCCTTAGTATGGTGCACCTGAGTGCATGTATTTTAGAAATGAAAAGCAGAAAAAAATATTCTGAAATCTCAGCAGACACTGAAATCTTAATATAGAAATTACATCCAAATTTTACTCCAGGAGTGACGGATGAAAAACCGCTATTACAGTGCCTGCCTCACAGTATGCTAATATACTAGCTATAGCACCTTTGTACTACTACAGCATTAAATAAATTATGAGTCATTTATTATGTAGATTCATATTGCAATTCAGAATGTAAGATCATTACAATAGGTATAACATGCTAGATCTAGTTATTGCTTGAAGACAGAAGGTTAGGTCATATTTGTAAATTTATTTATAGGTAGATTCCAGTATTTGGCCTCATTGAAGCAATGTACTGAGAGCATAAATAAGTACAGCAACAGCTTTCATTAAGTGAACTGACCTTTGTTGCATCCAGTATAAAAAAAAGACTTATGGGATGGATAAAAAAAATACTGACTTTGAGCACTGGGCTGCCACTAATTGGAAGGTGCTTTGCAAGTCATTTAGAAAAATGGACCGGATTAATATTTTAAGTATGATTTCTATTAAACATGCCAAAGAGCATTTACTGTATGTGTACTATACTGTGGAGAATCAAGATAGCAATCTAAAGAGATCCTTCAGGTGTATGATTTTGCCCCAGTTTATGAACCCAGTTAGTTCGATTGATTACAATTCTTTATGCCAATATAACAAATAAGGTAAGTAAGTTACTTAATAGTGACTCCATCACTTGATACGTTTTCCATTCTTCTTTCCAGTTTTCATTATCTCTTTTTTGTAATATTCCTGATGGTTTCTGTCTATTTTTCCAGTATACCAACAGATCTCCAGTTTCTCTTTTTTTATCGTTATGAGTTTGTTCCATTTATTCTGTTTTACTCTCTACAAAATATGTATTATACTTTGCACTTCCATAACACAACACCTGGGTAATGAAGTGTTTACAAACATAATTTAAGTCTCACAGCACATTGGGCTAGATTCTCATCAAGGTCAATGATGCAACTCCACTGACTTTAGTTAAGCTATGCTTATTTGCGCCAGATGAGAACCTGATCCATTATTTCCAACGCATTTTAAAGATGGGTATATTGAGACAGAGGATGAAGTCTTGGGTCTTCTGAACTCCTATTGACTTCAGTACATTTGAGCATTTCTGTTTTCACTACCTCTGCAGTGCTTGCTTTTTTTTTTTTTTTTACCCATTTTCCGTCTCCTTATCTCTTTCATTTCCTACCTTGCAATTGTACTAACCACACATTTGTAGATGAAGATAAGCAATAGAAAGTACCCTGAGAACCCTATGGAATTCCGATTAACCTTGTCAATACATTTTTTCCTCATTTAAATTGTGTGTTTGTCCAGCATTCAGAAAGATTCATATAGACAGCAAATGTTACCCTGAGAAAAAATTAAACACCAACAACTATCCTTTAAATTAAGAATCCTGTGTGAAAGGAGATAGCTATTTTAAACACTGGAATAACTTTTTGCTTGAACAACTGAATTTTCTTTTTTCTCAATCAAACTTTGGCATTAAAGTATTGAGACTTTGAAAAACTACTTCCTCTTTTGTATATTGTTCAAAGACTCAAATATTTTTTTTCTTGAAAACAAGTTTGATGACACTTAGGTCCTTCCTCACAGATAAAGCAGAATAAAAACCACCAGAAGATATCCCCACCTCTATAAAATATAGCCATCTGTCTGATAAGAGTTACTAAGAAGCCATAAAAGGCTACAGGGTATAATGCTATGAATTTATGCAGCTAAGTAGTAACAATGAAAAAAATCAACCCTAAGACACCTAACAAAGTGCGGTATCCTCAAAGATTTCTTGTCAAAAAGCTACACACTTTTTTGGAACTATTCCAGTGTGAGAGAAAAGGGAAGTCTCTTCAATCACCAAAGAACTGTACTTAAAAAAAAAAAGTATGGAGGGCTTAACTGTACTAAACAGCTACTTCTAGCTGGAAGGAGGACTACATATCTCATCAAGTCACTGGAAAAAGAATTAAAGCTTTCTGTTTGCTTCAACCCTGCTTCCTTCTGCCTATGATGCCCTCTACTGCTGGGGGTAGAGACAGCAGTTGGTGTGGGTTCCCTTACACTGGAGGAATCCTCAGCTGCCTTGTTTGATGTGGCTCTAAATCCTCTAGTTAGGGCCCAGGATCTGGTTGGCTGGTTTCATTGATGGGGTTGCTAACAGCAGTTTTACTGATTTGGATTGGTGGGTTTAAGCTCCAGAAGATTTTTTTTTTTTTAAATGTAGGCGTCCTTCAGTTGCATACTCAGGGTAATGGAAATATGTGGATCTCTCTCCAGTGGACTCGGTATGGCAAAGTGGTATAGTAAGGTTTTCTGTGTAGGGCTGCCATTTGATATTTTGTCCAATGAAATTCTGGTATCCCCTGAATCAGAAGGTGCTGATGCTAGGATCTGGACCAGAGAGTATGATTAACGCAAACTTTGCTGTTACTTATTCACAGAATTTACCATCAACAGCAACACAATACTGAGATACTCATTTGTGGCCTGGGCTCACCACTCAGTGTTTCTCCATGCCCTGCTATTATTTTCTTACTTTCTTTGACACCTGATGGTCTCCCACGATTCTTATTCATGCAAGCCAATTTAATAACTGCATCATTCATAATTATATATCTATAAACAAACTGGAGTGGAGGGCAGGGGAAGTAGAAAAGCAGGCAAGACCATTCGTGGGGCTGATGCCACTTACAGCTGCCTAGCAGCAGTTTTCAGTTCCACCACAGATGGAGGTTCTTTAAAAGTGCTGCCTTGTCCCCCAATACTTCCAGCATGGCACCTGCCCACTTTTAACATGCTCCCTATACTCAGAGGAGGGTGGCAGGTGCAGGGTCTGGAGCCATCATGATTGTACTAGCACAGAGATCCCCTTCAACAGTGATTTGTGACCAGTATCCAATCGCTTTATGACTCCTAAGTGGTACACAAGAGCCAGAGCTCAAAAGAATTTGTGAAAAGATTCACAAATTCTTTATTGCTTAAAGATTTGCTCACATTAAAAAAAGAATAAAAACCATCCTGATGTTTAATCAAAGGTTTATTAAGTCTGACTGGAGAGAAATACCAGCTCAGATTTTGCTAGAAATTTTACAGTCTTGGTTTCTGCCTGAGGGTGAATTATTGTGTGGAACAGAGGGGAGGAAGAGTAAATAACCATGTGAGTGAGTTAGGGCAGATTGTGGAATGGCGGTTAAATCTCTGTATATGTATAAATCAAGTTACAGACAGACTTAGACGAGCCTCAGCAAAGCAGCCTGCATCTGACATATGATATTTGCCATCGATACAAGGCTCAGTGAGAGCCAGTGTCTTTGCTTGGTATGAAATAATTAGGTTTTGACGTAAAGTTATGACCACTTGAAAATGGCTTACTGAGCATGCTCACACTGGGAGAACTGCACTGTGACTATATGAAGCAGTGTGTTAAGTGCACAGAGGTTATTTCAACATTGCCAAACCCAAGTACTCAAAAAAACAACCAACAGGTGTTGGGCTTAAAATCATAAAATTTAAAAAGAATGTGTTTGGTTTATTTGTCTTCTACTGTTTGAAGATTCAGGGTTGACATGTTCAAACTTTCCTCCACAACTATGAGGGCTAGAAATCTCCTTTTTGGAAAATGAAAGCTGAGAGTCTCTTGTAATCACAAGGCTCCAGGAGCTAGGGCTTTAAAAAAAAAAAAACAGAGTTCACAAGATCTGCAATAAATTGTGCAAGTTGGCACCACCTGTTTTCAGGAAATGAAGTCCCTACTCTTTGTGACTTTGCTCTGTGTGTCATCATTTACACTAGTACAAAGTGGGTGCAAGTGACAACACATTGTGTAGGGCAATGGAGAATCAAGACCTCTGCCTGATTGTCTCTGTGGGAAAGCACCCCTATGTCTGCAGATCTCCTGAGTTATGCAGTCTTGCCCCAAGGCAAAGGAGTGGGTGAAAACCAATAGCAAAGCCAGAAGAGCTTGCATATTCTGAAGTCTAAACAAATCTGGATTCTTTCCTTTTTTTTGAAAAAAAAGACAAAAGGAAAACTTAAAATGTGAAACCCCAAACCACAGACCCTTGAGAAACAAAAAAGGCAAATAAAGTGTATATTCATGCACCATTAAAACTACAGGATTAAATACCAGATTTTGTTGTACCAATAAAATAAAAACCAGCAGGATCTTATTAAAGGGAAAAAGGCAAAATACCACATTTATTGTGAATACAGAAAGAATCATAGTAAGCAGTTAGTTATAGCTATAACATTCCATTCAATCTCATATTTATTCACACATTCATTCATACAAACACACACCCACACACATACACACCCACACACACAGGTTCTGCAAGGTTGTTATCATAGTTACCAGCCTTAGAGTTGCTCATGCCAAGCCACTGGCCAGGTGGCCTGGACATGAGGAGGGAGCAGGGCCTTGTCAGATGCTCATCTGATGCTCCTGGAAGTTGGTTTGCAGAATCAGACCCCAAAGTTCTCACTTTTTAGAGTCTATTTTTATAGGAATTTCTTCCTATGCCAGTCTATGGGAATTGCTTCATCATGCTGTTGCTGAATCAATCAGCAGATAGCACATTCCTGACGGCTCCAAGATGTTATCTTGTTCTTTGGTTCTCCCATTCTTGAGGCTGTTGGGTGGATTCCAGTCTGCCCTCCGGGGGGTCCTCTGGTTATTTCCACTTGACGCCTTCTTCAGCAGATGGACACTGGATTCTTAGGCTGGCACCTCCCTGATCATTCAGTTATTATCCACACCAAGCATCCATCCACATACATCCTCTGTCTCTATTTTAATCACAATTGTTAATACAACAAAAGGGCGGGGAGTCTCTGGGTGCTGTTTCTGTTGTTAGAGTATTGCTTTGAGTCTCTCTCTCTGTGAATTGCTTTGAGAACAGACTCTGTCTTAGAATGTACTAACGCAATTAACAGCTTGCAAGTTTCACACATAGAGGGAGAGAAACAGTACCAAAAACCAAGAGACCTCTTAATTAGTAATACCCTGGAATTTAAACTCTGGGGAATCAAACTCATTTGTGATTTTAATACAGAACTTCTTTAATATGATCCAACATAATCCCCCTTTTGACACTAAGATTTATAATCGTCAGTGTCACTTTCTATGTAGCCTATTCAAGAGAAAGTACTGTGAGGCAATTTGAGTTTGTGATTCCAATTCATGCCACATACATGATCCTAGTGATGTATCTTTACTACAAGGTTCTGGGGCAACAGGCAAGGTGAGGCACACCCACTTTTGAGGAGTCCATTCGGTACAACCTCTAGTGTCCAATAGCTTCCCTCCCTCCCCAGCCCACTGGCTCAAGGTCCAGGGTAGCCAAAAGGATCCCATGTGTAATATGGGGAGTGGGTTAACCTTCAATACCTTTGCCTCCAGGGACTGTTGGTGTGCAATTTTGACAACAATTTCTCCCATTAACAAGTCTGGTTTACAATAGTGGAAACATGTTGCATCCATTCATATTGATAAGTGTCAAACAATGATCTCTTTCTTTTTTAACAAATGCATCAAACCCTTAATATTTCCCAGTATGACCCAGAACATTTTGTGTTCCAAAGTAGCTAGTGCAAGTATCTGCATTTCAGTGCATCCCATAGCTATGGCTGTGTAGTTTCCTATTTCTAATATTTTTTTTTCTTATGGATAAGCCATGTGGTAGTATTAAGCCATTACTAAAGATTCCATCGGCCTTTTAGGTTACCCAGACCAATTTGGACCAAGTCTACATTGGCATGTACTTGTTTTTGTATCAGGCTGTCCTGTAGCTGGGACAGAAAGCTTAATTTATTTTTAAGTTCCTGCAGGTCTTCAGTATTTTTTTTTAAACACACAACAGTGCTAGCAACAACACAAAACACAAGACAAAACATAGAACACAGAACACAATTTCTATTGTGACAGTAGATTCATGGTATTGGGTTGCTTTTCAGCTGGCAGCTTTTCCTGATTTTCTGAAAGACAAAAAGAACATGTTTCTACCCCTTTTGGGGTGGCAGATTATTGCTTAAAATATTTCTTTTACAAATACCCGTGCTGATTGCAGGCAAAACAGAGAAATTGCCCCCATATTTTCCTGTTTTTGTTCTATAGGCAGGCCAGGTTTCAAAGGCTTTTATCTTTTAAGGGTTATGGGGAAATTATCCCACTGTTTAGTCATTAAATCCCTGAGTTTTCCTTCTTATACAGCAGACCAAGTTTATAATGTTTTTCCTGCTGTGTTAAGCTTTAAGTTTTATTTACAGGTAATAACTGAGAAGCATCATTACCACACGACCTTAAAGGATTTTTCCAAAAATCATACACACTATACGTTGTTACAGGGATACTTATTATCATTAAATTTATTAAAATTATCTTGTTATCCCATGCCTTTTATTTAGATAATTTGTTTGCTGACCAGGTATGTCCTTTATCTGCAGCTCCTTTGTGCTGCTAGTTCTTTCCTTCCTTTATCATTTAGGTAATTTGCATTTTCACAGAAACTTCCTGCTTTTGGATTTAAAGCCATCAGCAGCTCAGAGACTCTGTCTTAGGGACACAATCAACTTTCACCAGAGTTTTGATTACTTTTAACTTCTGCTTCCAAAACACACAGCAATCTGAAAAAGAAAACCCAACCTATTGTGGCTCCCTTTGGAGCCCTAATAGCATTTTAATTAAGTAGCATGGTATGTTTGCATTTCTTTTGCCCCTTCTACAATATACCCTGCACATGTTCTGGGGCAAATGCACATTTCTTCCATAGTTTAACTTCTATAACATTATCCAGATCCATTTTTACATAAGGTGTCACTATTTCTTTTTTTGCTTACAGAGTTTTCATGTACCTTTATCAAAGTGACAGTCTGATTACTCAGAGCCATTTTAAGACTCAGTGTTTCTAACATTGCTTCTTTTTGTTTTGTGCACCTCACCCCTGCTGTTGCTTCAGAGAGGCACTGTCTTTTTTTTTTTTTTTTTTTACTACAACTCTCATCTGCTATTTTGTTACAAAAAACAAACAAACAAAAAGAATCCAAAATTTTTTTTTTTTTTATATTCTCCTGATTTTGACTGCCCTGCTGCAGCCACAACTTAAAAACATTTTAAATTTTGTAAAGCATTGAGTTACCTTTTAAGGGTTAAATGCCAAATCCCAAAGCCAAACAACACTAATTACCTGTGTCTAGCAAAAAGGTCTGTCAGTTTTGCAACTTTGAATTAAAGAGTCAAATAGATTTTTAGTGGCATTATTTAAAACAAAACCAAAACTAACTGGTCCTTAGAACTTTACATATTTACACACACACAGACAGATACATACACATTTTCTTTTCCTTAACATCCCTTCCACACTGCTCTGTTTTTTACATCTTTACATTCCCTTTATACATTTGAGGCAGTTAAGTTCCAATAGAACCCTCTTATGTTCTTTTAGCAAATTTGACTAAATTGTCTAGTCAAATTATTTTAATCAGATAGTTTATTTTTGCCTGGCTAATTTACAGACATTCCTTTGGAAAAGGGCCCATTTTTCTTTCAGAATGGCTGCAAAGAAACCAAGAATGCTCTAACACTTTTCCTTTTTAACATTTTCGGTTAAAAGTTGTTTGGGTGAAATACAAAGTTTAACTGCTTAATTCCCTCCAGCCTCTGCAGAGTTAACTTTTTTTTTTTTTTTTTTACTCTCTTTTCTCTTTGTAATTATGCCTGGGGGTGCCGTACATAGGACCTTCTCCCCCTTTACCTGCCTCCCTCCAGCCTCTGCAGAGTTAACTTTTTCACTCTTTTTGTATTCCTGGAGTGCCTCTTTCACTATTTTCAGCTGGCTTTGGATATTTGTAGCCAGCACCTTCCAATTGTCTGCTCCCTTTTCCATTTGTGCCTTTTCCTCTTTACATGAAGACAAGCGGACGGAAGAATCCTTACATGCCTCCCACAACAACCAAATTGCTGCTGCATCTCTTTTGGCAGCACTAGAAGGTTTGTATATGAGGATATACTGAGCCAATCTATCCTCTAGGTCCGAAATACTGCAGACATCAGCTAGGGCTTGTTTAGTCCAAGGACTGTGCCCAAATTTTTGAAGGATTTGTTTAAAAGGTGTAATTTCTTTAACAAAAGGTGAGGTTGGAGTTCCTTCTGACTCCATTCCTCCCTCTGGTACTGGCTTACCCTGTTTTCTTTTAAACATCTTAACATGGATATTTCAATCTCTTTGTCACTGCTGGTATTACTTAGCAAGTGACACAGCCTAGATTCTGAAATCATAGCTTAATCTATGCGTTTTTCCCCTGCTACCCTCCCAGAGGCCAGCAGGTCCAGTTAACCTATTTCTCCCTGCTACCTTCTCGGAGGCCAGCAGGTCTGGTTAACCTATTTCTCCCTGCTACCTTCTCGGAGGCCAGCAGGTCCGGTTAACCTGTTCTTCCCTGCTACCTTCTCGGAGGCCAGCAGGTCTGGTTAACCTATTTCTCCCTGCTACCTTCTCGGAGGCCAGCAGGTCCGGTTAACCTGTTCTTCCCTGCTACCTTCTCGGAGGCCAGCAGGTCTGGTTAACCTAATAGAAATGCCTAGCTCACTAGAGCTGGCGGTGTGCACACCAATATTTACAATAACTGAGGTTTTTTACCAATATTCCCCCTTTCGCAATTCTCCACCAAAATGTTGTACCAATAAAATAAAAACCAGCAGGATCTTATTAAAGGGAAAAAGGCAAAATACCACATTTATTGTGAATACAGAAAGAATCATAGTAAGCAGTTAGTTATAGCTATAACATTCCATTCAATCTCATATTTATTCACACATTCATTCATACAAACACACACCCACACACATACACACCCACACACACAGGTTCTGCAAGGTTGTTATCATAGTTACCAGCCTTAGAGTTGCTCATGCCAAGCCACTGGCCAGGTGGCCTGGACATGAGGAGGGAGCAGGGCCTTGTCAGATGCTCATCTGATGCTCCTGGAAGTTGGTTTGCAGAATCAGACCCCAAAGTTCTCACTTTTTAGAGTCTATTTTTATAGGAATTTCTTCCTATGCCAGTCTATGGGAATTGCTTCATCATGCTGTTGCTGAATCAATCAGCAGATAGCACATTCCTGATGGCTCCAAGATGTTATCTTGTTCTTTGGTTCTCCCATTCTTGAGGCTGTTGGGTGGATTCCAGTCTGCCCTCCGGGGGGTCCTCTGGTTAATTCCACTTGACGCCTTCTTCAGCCGATGGACACTGGATTCTTAGGCTGGCACCTCCCTGATCATTCAGTTATTATCCACACCAAGCATCCATCCACATACATCCTCTGTCTCTATTTTAATCACAATTGTTAATACAACAAAAGGGCGGGGAGTCTCTGGGTGCTGTTTCTGTTGTTAGAGTATTGCTTTGAGTCTCTCTCTCTGTGAATTGCTTTGAGAACAGACTCTGTCTTAGAATGTACTAACGCAATTAACAGCTTGCAAGTTTCACACATAGAGGGAGAGAAACAGTACCAAAAACCAAGAGACCTCTTAATTAGTAATACCCTGGAATTTAAACTCTGGGGAATCAAACTCATTTGTGATTTTAATACAGAACTTCTTTAATATGATCCAACAATTTAAAGTATTGGGTAATACAACAGTTAAATTCTGACAGCCTTGTACAGTATCACACAAGCTAATCCAAACTACTACACTGTGTTTTCTGGGTTTGTCTCATTACATAAATAGATTTCAAACAATTGGCTTCACTCGGAATTGCAAGTGCTCAGTAATTCTGACAAATCAGGCCACTTATTTAGTTGCCTAAATATGGATTTGAGCCCCAATCCTGCTGTGGTTCAGAGGGGCTCCGTGCTGAGCTCACTGAAAGATCTGAGCCTTTGGTTGCTGATAAATTAGGCCATTTACATTTGAAATTTTTGCCCTAAGTGACTACCCAATCTTCATTGAAATCCCCCCTAAAAACCTCAAAGTACCCATAAGTAAATGAGTGAATTAGAAAAGTATATAGAATAAAACCAGAAAATTTCTAAATGATTCTCTGCTCAAACTGCAATTTTTCGTCTCTTGTCTTTCTTATTTTGGATCATAGACTCTTTAGGACAGGAACGGTACACTTTGCACTAAGTTTATTGTTTGGACCTAACAAGTAATTAATCATAAATATTGAATTCAAAGGTTCATGCATTACAAGAAGGGAAGGATATTGAATCAGTCTGTCCATCCCCCTCCCTCTCACCCAGTCATTCTTCTTAATGCAAAAATCTCACTATTAACTGCAAAGACATCAGTTGGAACTCAGCAGTTGGTCTGATTTGGGGGAAAAGCAATTTTAAAAACCACCAAGATTCTCTTCAACTGAGATTCAATGTTTAGATGAACCTTATGAATTTGGTCCTCTTTCACTTGTCTGATTTGATGTAGCATTTGCTGAAAAAAATACCCAGTAAGGACCCCATGTTTGGCACAATTTCAAGTATGAGATTAAACTGATTTGCACAAGTTATCTGGAAATGCCTTTACACATTCCTGTGGCATGCAGTCTTCCCCCCGTCCCATTTAAAGTGGCAATACATTGTGTAAATTTCCAGCATTTATTCACCGTGTAAATTAAGTGGAAACATTTTAAAAGATTGGGGGCTTTTTAAAGGGCTGCAGGCCAGATTTATGGAGGTCTTTAGGCACCTGCAAATGCTTAAAGTGGGATTTACAAAAGCTTTGAATGAGGTGCCTAATCCCATTGACTTCAATGGGTGTTTGTTGAAGCAGGATAGTCACCTATTTTGTAAATCCCACTAGGCCTCGGCATCTTTAGCTGCCCAAAATCCTCCATTAATCTGGCCTCAACATTTCCCCTCCCCTTTAGAGGAGCAGAAAGTCCCGAAGGAAGTTATTTCCACATTTCCACTACGGAAGGCAATAGGTGCAGAAAAGTTATGCAGGAAGACCTTGAACACCAGTAAGCAATAACCTACAATGCTGCAAGACAGCATCAGGAGAGTGGAGGCATTTGAGGGTAGAGATGGGGCTTGACCACTGGGAACCATTGGTCTAAAACACTTTATGGTAAGACTGCCACAGGTCTCCTGTGAGACTCTGGGCAAGACACTAAAATCCACTGAGCCTCAGTCTCCCAATTTGGGATAATAGGTTTTTCCCCCTCCCACCCTTTGTCTTATCTATTTACATTATAAGTTCTTCAGAGCAAGAAAAGTCTTACTATGTGTATGTAGAGCACCCAGGACAATGGGGACCTGAGCTCCACTGAGGCATCTGCAGGTATAGCTACACTGCACCTGGGAGGTGTTATTCCCAGTGTGGACAGAGACTTGAGCTAGCATGCTAATAGAAGAAGTGTGGATGTTTCAGCACAGACAGCATTTTGGGCTAACTACCTGAGCTTGGACCAAGGAAGTTGGGTGGGCATGGACTTGGGTGGCTAGCAGAGTTGGCACAAGTCTGTCTATCCAGGCTGGCAATCCCACCGTCCAGCTGCAGTGCAGACATACCCTATGCATTATTGTAGTAATAAGAACAAAACTACCACCTCATATCTTCTTTAATATCAGTACCAATAGGATCACTAACTAAAGTCAGTATTTTTGGCTCATGTTTCCTACATTCTTACTTTTGGTCCATCAGGTAAAGGAAAAAAAATATGGTAACTTTGTATTTGAGTTTGACTTCATATGGATTTCTAAAGCCTGTCAGTTTCTGTCCTCTGCAATTGTGTTGATCACCTGATGTTTGGAGAGCCAATCCTTAGATGAATTCCCTATTGCCTCAGTTTACAAACTGCATTCTTAACAAGAGGCACCCTGCAAACAAACTGATTAGAAGCTGGGGTGGCAGGAATCGGTAGCAGAAGTGTTTTCTTATTTCCTGTCCAAACATACTGTAACAGGTTCTTGTTTTCTGTTCTCAGCAGCATTATTTAGTGTATACACACTTTTCTCCTTTCTTACAAAAATTGACTTGCGTCACTTGAAGACAAGTTATTCTGACAATTTAGATATGAGGTATTTTCCATCAGAGACTAGAGGTTACATGCTATGCTAGATACCTCTTGTCCCCCATGATTTTTTTCCCCCACAACATTTTCATCAACTGCTACATGAAACAAGCATAGACATAAAGTATTCATGCTGCTCACAATGATCTGGCTATTGTTGCTGCACACTGTCAAAACCACATTGATTATAGTAAAATATGTTCACTCTGTGTACTTCTTTATTAGACTCTGTAACTTGTTCTGAAAGGAAGTTTTCAATCAGCTATTTTCTCTGATTCACTAAGGAATAAGGCTGCATGCAAGCTTTGGAGATCTCATGAGTTGTTTTACATTTTTAGGAATACTTTTCCAGTAAATTGTGGTGGTATAAATACTATGCCACTGCCAATAACTGGATTCATGTCCACAATAAGAGACATCATACACGGCTGGAACAATCTACCTCATAGTACCTAGTTACAGTGGGTCAGATGTGGGACCATTATTTATACTGTACTGTGAATCCTCTCCATGTAAGTAGTCCCACTGGCTTTATTAGAACCGTTTGCATAAATAAGGTCACCACCCTGAGCAAGGGCTCTGCAATCTGTCCCAGTTTAAACTAGATACAAGCAGTCAATCACACTTTTGGAAAATGCATGCAGTGTAACATTGTACTGATAAATTATTATTTGTATTATAGTAGCAAACTAGCGACCTCTCCTGTGCTAGGCACTGTACAAACACACAGTAAGACTCTGTCCTGAAAAATTTACAATGGAAATTGACAAGACAAATAGATGGAGGACACGGATAATCATCATCCCAATTTTACAGACGGGCACAGAGAGATTAAGGGTTTGTCTGCACTTGAAATGCAACATTAGTACAGTTGCACTGCTTCAGCATAGACACAACCTATGCTGCCAGGACGGGTTCTCCCATCACTGTAGGTAATCCACTTCCCCAAGAGGCGATAGCTAGGTCAATGAAAAAATTCTTCTGTCAACCTACTGCTGTCTACACTGGGGACTAGGTTGGTTTAACTAAACTGCTCAGGGCTGTGGATTTTTCATACTCCTGAGCAATGTAATTAAGGTGACTTAATTTTCTAGTGTGGACCAGGCCTAAATTTCCCAAGATACCATGGAGGCTTGTGACATGCTGGGAATTGAATGCAGATCTCCCCAGCCCCAGTATGGCATGTCCTCACCAAAAAATTAGCCTCTCTTCAGCTTTTAAATCATTAGCAGTCCACATTTGTCAGAGCAGTGTATACAACTATAGCCTGATTCTGGTCTCGTAGGGGGTTTATGCTGGTGTAACTCCAGTGACTTAAATGCACCTACTCACAATTTAAAACAGTTGTCACACTGGAATCAGGCTTGTAATGTAAAGACCTATTTGATGTAGTTAACAGCTGAAATGCTGTAGTCCATGAAGAAGATTCCTATCTCTATCAATATGAGAACATCAGATGATACCTAGAAGGCTTTAATAGAAGAAAGTATTAGTTTCAGAATGGTATCATTCTTTAGTCTCAATTGTAGACTTTACCAGATCTTTTTTTTAAAAAAAAAAAATCTAAAGTTTGTTTCTTTTCATTTTTTTTAAAGCACTGAAAGCTCCATCTAGTCACTGACAATGGTATCTCTTTTGGTAGTTCCCAGTATTGTATTGCAACCATTCCATAGAGTCACTGCAACACATTGTGAAACATGCTGTGTTCATGGAACATGTTGCATGCACCCTAGAGATGGTTCCAAAGCTACAGTTTTACTTCAAAATGAAAACATCTTTAAAGGAATGTTCCTTTAGGAACATCTTGGGCTTGAATCAACCATGCAGTATACCCTGTTGGAGAGAATGACAGTGCCACCACAATGATTCAATACGGCCAGAAGGTTTCAGGACAAAGTTGCACTGAGTTAGTAATTCTCAATGTAATAAACAACAAAAACTGGAAGTGAAGTTAATCCTCTACTCATTGGTCTAGTCAGAAATTATTGAGAACCTCTGCATATGGTTGTCTCTCAGAGAAAACTCCCATTGACTAACTGGGCTGAGTAACACTTCAAGATGTGTCTCAGTTTTTATACCTGACTATAACATTTCTAACAGAGGTTTAATGGCAAAATGCTGAGCCCTAGCACTTTATCATCAAATTAAATGTACCACAATGCAGACACTAAGGCCTGGTCGACATTAGGGGTGGGGATCGATCTAAGTTACGCAACTTCAGCTACGTGAATAACGTAGCTGAAGTCAGTGTACTTAGACCTACTCACCATGGTGTCTTCACTACGGTGAGTAGACTGCTGCTGCTCCCCCGTCGACTCTGCCTGAGACTCTCACGGCGCTAGAGTACAGGAGTTGACAGTAGAACACTCGGGGGTCAGTTTATCATGTCTAGACGAGACACAATAAATCAACCCCCCACTGGATCCATCACTGCCTGCCAATCCGGCAGGTAGTATAGACATACCTTAAGTGCTACTAATTTATCATCAGTGATAATACTCTTTTTGAATAGCAAAAAGTCACTTACTCCCTATTGCTACCCCCATTTCCCTAAGAGGTTAGTGGGAGGGAAGGCCTGCTCTCATCTGCAGCCAGAGTTTCAGAGCTGAGGAGGGGGGTAAGGAGAAGACTTTCCTTCCATGCAGAAGAGTAGTGGCTGTGACATCATCTAACTCTCTCTACCGCTGTGCCTAGGCTCTCCACCTCTAGAATAGGTCAATAACATTTCTCTGGGTACCAAAGAGGTGTTCTCTCATTCATAAAAACATTTGTGACAGGTGTTACATAAAAATCCAGATAGATGTCTGGAGCATTTGGAAGGATGAGAGCTGAACTGAGAAGGATTTTGAGTGACTTTCTGTGAGGCTTACACCCATAACGTTTAAATCTGACTACTCCAAAACAAAGAGAGCTCTCTAAACATGATTCTTAAAACTAAAATCAACAAGAAACAAAACAAAACACACACAAAGAGAACTACAAAACCGGAAGTAACTTTAGAAATACTAGCTTTGCTACACATTTGTCTGGAGGTTGGTAGTCTACTAGAAACTATCCCAAGAGAAGCAGGGGCACCACAACAAAACTTTAACAAAGTCACCACAAAGTCATGAATCCTCATGTGAGCAATGCTTAGAATAGTAGCTCAATAAGGAAAGCACAGTATGCTGATACAATGTGGAGAACAGCTTATTAAGTACTCATCCTGCCTTCCTAAAGTGACCTCATCTAGCAGATTGGATGTGGAGTAGTGCAGGAGTGAAAGCACAGTCTGATACAGTAGCTTGAGATGGGCTATGAGATGATATAACTGTAGTTCTGAAATGACAGATGACAATCACTTGAGCGAACAGAAAAATCCCCTCGACCTGCACAATATACTACTCCAAACAGCACAAATTCCAAGTGTGAGGCTTCCACACTAAGGAATCAGGTTTATAAGATTAATGAAATTAAATCACTAAAAAAATATGATCTTGCTCCAAAAGTAAGTGCTCTGATTAAGCCTACAGAGGTCTTAACACACTCAGTTAGCCTAAAAGTTAAAAAAAACATGGCAATTGTTTTTCTTTCCTAGCATGACAAGATACTCCTTTTAAAATGTGAGCAATCCAGGGATTTCAAACTGTTTTGCCTGTTGAAAACATACAGCTGAGAGCAAGTGTTGTTCCATTTCACAGGCTAAACTGAAGGCAATTCCCCTTTCTGGGTTGTGCTGAACCTGTATTTACAAAGACATGATGGCTTTTCCATTATCTCCCTAATCCCCTTCAAATTATTACAGACATCTGTGTTATCTGGAACTACTCATGCAGCTAGCTTGTAATAATGTTAAAATGTAAATATTATGCTATGCCTAAACTGAAAACAGGCTGTATCTAGAAATAATCCTCTTGGCTCTTGCTAGGACTAAGCATAACACATAGGATATTCACTATCTGAGGACTGTACCAAATTTCATGGGTATTTACTCAAATTAGTGGGCTTTCTTCAGCTCTCAAATCTATTATTCCAACAAAGGGAATGGTCCTTCCCCCACCCACTGTAGATGCAGTGGTTCCCCCTCTAGAAGTGGAAATGGTGTGGCTCTACATGGTGAGTGGGTATATCACCTGCCCCTGCACACAGTGAGCTCAACCATGCAATTGTTCTCTTTGTGCCAGTGTCCAGGATGCAAGGGGGAGCCAGGAGAAGCCAGGGTCAAGACAACTGATACGTGGATTTTCCCATCTGCAGAGGAAGTGCCACAGCGCTACTTAATATTATGCCTATAGCAACTACAGTGAACGCACATTGGATGAGAGGCAAAAACATTCCTTGAACAGAATTATTGAAATCTTAGTTCTCAGACTAAGGCTATGTTGGCAGATTGCATCAAGGATCTTTCAAATAAACACAGTAACCAAAATATAATCTAGTTATTAACGTGTTTAAAAGAAGTACATTGAAAAAGTATTCTATTTTAGTAGAGAAGATATCCAGAAAACCTGCTAGGCCATTGTAACATTATGAAACTAGCTATTGTTGCTGAATATATAGAAGGTAGATCTTGGAGAAATACTTATTGTCAGCTGTGATGGAAATCTTTTTTTAAAAGTGATATGTAGCCAGCAAAGTTGATTTCCCCTGCTTTAATTAATCTATCAGTCACTCTTATGTGTCGTCCGGGCAATAAGCAAATAAGTGAAACCCATTACATGGAGCCCAGAAAAATCTGTTCCCTTCTCTAGATTAAATGGATTATTTATATTATAAATGGATTGCTTTCCCTTTGTTTTGTTTGTATGAACTATATGATGCCAAAAATATACCCAAAAACACAAAAAGCAAAAACTAACCAAAAAAATCCCTACTCACTTGTGTTTCAAAATAAAATGAACAATTTTCTGCTTTGTGAAATGAGGATATTACTACATACTTTATCATACTGTAAAATATGGCAAACATATGAAAATAAATTCATGCCAACAGGTCATATTAAAAGTTCCTCTTCTCTGCAGAGGTTGGACATATCAGTTCATTGCTTAAGGCACTCAAGTGAAGTGTTAAACAAATGTTCACATTGCACATCATCTCAGCTATTGCCCTGAGGTAGAATCACTTTCATATAGAATGATTTAGTATTGGTTATCATTCATTCAAATCAGAGATATAATCAGTGATTCCAAACCCAAGGTATTCTTTTGAATCACATTCATCCCCTGGCTGGTGGCTCGTAGTAACCGAGTGATTGGCCAAGCATATGCTTTTATGGAAGGATTTGATGTGCTTGTGATGGATAAAGAAATAAAGTCAGAAGTAGTGTCTTGAAACGGCTTCCAGAGAGAGGACAGGCCTTTGGAAGTGTTCAGACATGGCTGCTTTTCCCGGAGTTCTGAAATTGCAACCACTGATACACCTATGAATTGTAAGCTCTGCTGCTTTTGCTATTTATCTTTTCTCTTCAAGGAAATCCAAGGAACTATTTATTATTGTAAATATATATATATATATGAGAGTAGGAAAGACTATCCTGAGTGTGTCTGCTCACTGCTCTCTTAAAATAAGAAAGAGCCCCCTCCAAGAGTCCAAAGCCTCCTTAACGTCGCAGAAACTGAAACAGCATATTTAGAGGAAGTTAGGGTAATATCATGTCATTGATTTTAAGAAAGACTTCACATTGAAATCAGGGTGCTCTTGTGGCCATCTACAAGAGAAGAGAAAGGTTATGTGGAAACAGTGGTCTCAGGGCACAGAGTTGGGTAATAAAATGTCTTTACCTATAGACATTATTATAATACCCTGAAATTAATGGGCTAGGTCAGAAACATGTTAAAGAGAGAGAGTCTGGCCTATCAGCACCTCAAGAATGGGAAAGTAGTCCTGAAAAATAGGACAATTATAAAATTAACTTTGAAAGTGGCCCCCTATATAGAGGATCAGTGAAAAAATCTGGACTACCCACATTACCCAAAGCAAGCACGTTTCACTTATCCCATTCATAATTACTCAGAAGAGGAGAGTTTAAGAACCCAGTCTGGCATTCACTTGGGGCTAGTACGATTAGCAGTGGAATCATGACTGAGGATCCTGTGTGTAATCCTGGACGTTGAATATAAACCACTTCTGGCAGCAGCTAGCTAGGTAACTCAGGCACATGGACCCAGATTTTTAAAGCTATTTACAGAATTCCATGCTTAGTGTTGCAATGCCTAACTGACTTAGGAGCCTAAATCTCATTTTAAATAGAGATTTAGGCACTGAGCAGTATCATGGGATTTAGACTGCTAAGCGCTTAAATCCCTTTTGAAAATGTGTTAGGCTCTAACATCTAAATAGCTTTAAAGATCTGGGTCATGCTGTCTACAGCTTCTGATAATGGCATTACAAAGCTACTTGGTCTCCACTCCTTTGCAACATGTTCCTAGCACCATGGATAGGGAATCCTGCTTTAAAACCAGTGGCATGGATATGAGCCAAGTGCCCTTTCTAGGCAAATAAGTAACCCCCTTCTACCATCCAGGGGCAATCATTCACCAAATTCAATTTCTACCAACTCTTGGATACCAAAGGCTAAGAGCATAATCTTCACCTGAATTTAGTCAATGTAAGAATTCTCAAACTTTCCCCCCCCCAAACGATAGTTTTATCAGACCATAATCCATGCTTCTGATACTGTTTCTTCTAGCAATTGTTCTTAAAAGTCTGCCTACATATAGATTTTCTGTTTATCCTTAATCAGAAGTCTACTACCAGAACAGCAGTGAGATTGGAGGGGTTTGTTCTCCGAGTACTAGTCTCTGATGAATAGCTCACGAAAAGTAGAAAAAAACAAACCACTTTCCTCCTCTCTTGTATTTGATATTCTGTATGCTACAGTATTGTTATGAAGATTCTCTCTCAAATGTATTGTGCAAGGTTGATAGACTAAAGGTCTACAGAAACAAAAAACAAAAAAACTATGTATTCAGAATATTCCTATAGTTATTAAACTCAGTTCTTTCTGTAATACAAGTAAAGTGGGAATTTCACATTCCTTGATCTCTTTCCACCTTCAGAGAAAGACAAACCTAAGGGAATTATTAACCACTAGATGTTCATCCATAAATTCTATCAATATTTGCAGGACTTATACAAACATATTGTGGGATGATAGCATCCATAGGAGCTTATTACAAGACTGGGAACTCAGGAATTCTTCAGTTCTTGTCTCAGCTCTGCAACTGACTATTCTTTTACCTTGAACCACTCACAGGCTCTGTCTGACTGCAATTGGAGTTTTTCCTGACCCCCAGGCAGTGGCGGATTTAGAGTTAGCGTGGCCCTGTGCTCAGCTTCATTTTTGGGGCCCCTCCTTGGGACCCAGCCAAGAAAAAGAACATTCTCTTATCTTCCCCCATTTTTCATTCTTTTTTCCTTCATCCTCCTCCTATAAGTAATAGGAAGTAAATGAAAATAAAGTGAGGTACCTTGATTGTGGAAAAAATAAGTTAGACTACAAAAACAGACCCACTTGAAAATCGCTGAGGGTCTCGGTGGACCACTTAATGATCTTTCCAAATATTGTTTGTACCGTTAGCTAACTATGGTAGAGCACTTTATATAAGAGCGGGAGTCAGGGAGGGCAGGGCTCTGAGTGTGTGAGGGGGATGGAGGAGTCAGGGCTGGGGGGTGTGAGGGGGTGCAGGAGTCAGGGAGGGCAGGAGGGATGTTGCGGGGCACGGGAGTGTGGGGGGTTGCAGGAGTGAGGGAGGGCAGGAGGCTGTCCAATTTCTATATCTCTGTGTCATCCACATAGTGTATTTCCCAAGTCAACCCCTTATCACAGCAAATGAAATTTTTCCAAGAGACATTCTAGGTTCAATGAAAATTTTGAAAAACTAGCACCTTTTGGGGCCCTGCTCAACTTCTCATGCTTTCTGAATTAGTATCACTGGTGTAAGGAAATGTTTAATGAGCTACACTGCATGTACTTTCAAGGATTTCATCATCCTAAAATATGTTGTTCTTGAACTACTTCAAAAAGCACCTGACGTTCAGTGTGGTGGCACAGCTGTTAGCTAAGTCAAGAATTTCACCCATGGAGGATAATTAAGAAAACACTGTTACATAGCTGGTCTATTACAGCTGGAAATTCCTTATTTTATTAATTACAATTTAAAATGTTATACTTAAAATGTTTAGTCTGATTGGCTGACTAAATAGAAACAGCAGCCATACCAGTTGAGATTGTAGGTGTCAATACAGTTCACAGTTACTACCTGGGGTCCCCAGATAAGCCACAGTATTTTCTGCATATCATATACTGTAGGATAATATTTTTATTCAATTATTCTGATACAGTGGGCATACTTAAACAGTTTATTCAAGTTCTAGAGATATCACCAGTTACATTCTTGGTTCCAACTTTCCTACCTAAACTTAATGGATAATACCACTAGACCTGGTAGTCTCTAAAATGAGACTAACTGTTTTAAATGTGCCCACAGTAGCAGTTTTAACATGGTTTCAGACACTTTGGATTCCCCCCCTTGCCGCCAAATGCTAGTGTCCTTTCTATAGCCTTCCTATTCACAAGAGAATATCAACAGAAGGGGCTCAAGTTTCAATAAGAAACCCAGAAATTTTGTTCAAAAATTTTAGTTGAAAAAGTGTTCCAGTTCTTCAAAAAAGCTCTAAAAATAAACCAGCCAGTGCAGATTAGGAACTATTTTCTACAATTCTGGCTGCGGGGAGAGGTGTTGGGGGGAATTTTGAAGATAGAAACAAAAGCTGGAGGACTTTTTTTAAAAAAAATAGTGATGCCGCTTCATTGTTAGTTTTATGAGACAGTTTCATATACACTACATTATCTATACACATTGCCTACACTTCTTTCAATTCCTAAACTACCAGATTTATAATGAAAGCTACTTATGGCTGACTAATTTGGTTTTGATTAGATTTCATTCTCCCTTTCCTACATTACCTTGGTATAAAATAGAGTGTCAAGAAGTTATGGGAATGCAACATTAAGTTACAATAAACACAAAAAAATCAGGAAATGTAAAGCTAAGGCACCAATAAAAAGATTAATTCAATGTCATTCAACATCCTGTATGTTTTATCATATATATTTTATAATATACCTAATAACTGGAAAAACAGGTTAAGAACATATGTACAGTTTAGCCTAGTTAACATTGCTGCATAGAAAACAAAATATTTTATTTTATGGTGAGATCTTAATGTTGTATTCCTTTATGGTAGCTATTTGGCATGAAAGGCTTGACTCAACTCAGACTGAAGTCTACTAGAATCTTTCCATTGATTTCAGGTGCAGTTAGATTATGCACTTAATTTTCTTGTTTTTATACACCCACACATATATGCACACAAAGGAGATAGAAAGGTGAGGGGGAGAGTGAGCCTGTGCTTAGTCACTCTGACTAGAGTTCAGTGTTGCTGACTTTCACATTTTTTTTTCCATGAACCTTGTGATATTTGGTGCTTTTCTTAAATCCAGAAACTAGGGCCTTACGTGACTACATGAGCATCCCAGCTCTCATTTTAAAAAAAAAAAGAAAGAAAAGAGTTTCTAGCTCTTGTGCTTGAGGATAAAAGCTTGAAAATGTAACCCAAGTGAACTCTAAAGGCTCCAAAAAAAACCAACAAGCAGACAAAAATGTATTACTTTAAAATATGATTTTTTAGCCAGCCTCAGGATTTTCAAGGGACCTGACTCATGATTTTGAATGCCTATAGCTGGCAATACTGTGATCCCAATTTGGCTTGCATCTTTACACTTATCCAAGAGGGAGGGGACAGAAGAGGAGGAAAGGGTGATCAAGTCCCCACTTTGCTTTCTCTAAAGCATAGCTATTAATTGTTTATGTTTTTTTATTGGTAGCTTGCCTGTTATAAAGGTTATCCAATGCTTCCCATTATAAGACTGACTTCAGATGCTTAAAAGTTGGCAAAATTATAACCATTAGGGTGGAAAGTCCTCATTTGCACTCCTCAGGCACTTCATCCCATTCCTAGTAATTCTTACTCTCACCACTCTAGACTCCCCATCCAAGGCTCTCTTCCCAAGTCCCCATCTCTTTTCCCAGACATTCCACTCCCTCCCAGCTGCTCATGCAACCTGTCATTCCCCCGACCCCACACACACACCCAATCCCCAGTGACTACCAGTCCCAGTCTCCCTCTCTGGACCTCTCATTCAATGTTAGTATGCTACCTCCCCAGCTTCTTCTCCCACTCTTTGCCCAAGCCAGTCTCAGTTCTCCCCTTTCACCCTGGCTCATTGACAGATCTGTTTTTCTTCCCATAACTCCTCCTTCCCCATGCTGCACTGGTTCCAAGTTCCGATCTCCTTGCCCAACCAGTCGCAGTCTTCCCCCCCACCACCACTTCAAGGCCATCTCCCTATACCAGTCAACTCCCCAGGTCCAGCTCTTTTACCCTATGCACTTGAATCAGTTAGTCTCCTCCTCCACACTGCCTGGGCTCAATGGTGGAGGATGAGGGAGAAGCATTGAGAGCACAGGAGAAACAGGCTCCCTATTCTCAGAACCGCTGCCTGGCCACAACCTGGTCCGCATAGCCCAGAGCTGTAATTGCAGGAAAAGGCCTGCTTAGACCTGGACTGGAGCATGCCCAGTGTGGACAGAATTTTCAGAGAATTTAGTTGCAGAGTTCTAGCAACTCTCTACTAAGCATGTACGAACTGTGGTTTTTCAAAGGCTTATAACTTGGCCAGATTTGGGCAGATTTTTAGGAGGATGGCAAAAGGCATATCTCTGATAAAAGGCCACAACTGCCAAATTTCAAGTTCATGCTTCACAGCATGGGGACACTAGAGCTTCTCAAAAAGGGGTCACCAGAATAAAAATGAAGCAACACACACATCCTATTCAATATATTTTCCCAGCTTCATTCTCAGAAACAGCTGAACCATTTTGGCTGAAATATTCTAGAAAAAATTGACCCTGAGGTAAATATATAGCATGGAAAATTTCAGCCCAAACGGTTAAAGTTTGACAAGGTTATAGACAATTGATAACAGGGTCATATAATGGGAAGTGTCACACAACTTTTATAATAAGTGAACTACCAGCTCTGTCTGTGATACTGCAATGATGGTAGTTTTGCAACAGAAAGATACGTAACCCAATCCTGCTCCAGCTGAAGTCAATGAATGTTTTGATATTAACTTCAACAAGAGAAGGAGCAGGCACAGCAATTGTTTCTTTTATTAAAAGTTTCAATTTTGCAAAATACGTACACAAATATCACTATCTTTAAATTGTGGAATATGCTATTGTTTTTGTGTACATAACTCTCTCCTGCAGGGCTTGTGGAGGATTTTTGCTATGACACTTGCAGTCTCTCTCAGAGAAACGGCCTCAACAGCAGCTGTATAGCAACAGTCTTAAGCCCTTGTCCAGCTCTTTGCATAAACCAGCCAGGGAGAATACACAGGAACATCAGTCTGGGTCAGCAGTGGCCAGCTGGAATGCCTGTAGGCTTGCCACTAGCCATAGTCCTCAGAGTCTCAGACTGCATATGGACCTGACTATGTGTAGGGAAGAGCTGACCTACGTGGGGTGAGAGTTGTTCATTTTGGGGATTTAGCCTGGGGTGCAATTTATTGTCTGACACACTGAAGCTAGTCCCTGAAGTACTCATGATTTTGTCATGAGTCTCATGATATTTGGTCTGGGGGGTTTATTTGAATCTCATATCCTGGGATCATGTGATTCTGCCATTCATTTAAAAAAAATGAAAAAAAAGGAAAAAAAGGTTTCTAGCCCTCCTAGTTGCAAAGAACACCTGGAAAATGTAACACCCATCAGGATCACCTCACACTCTGAAGCTCAAAAACAGAAGATAAATAAAAGGGACAATTATTTTAAATCTCTTTAAAAAAATTAAATGCCATCTCATAATTTTGAGGAGGTCTCACTAATTTTTGAACCTTTGGGATTAGCATTACTGCATGTGCACGCATCCAGTCTGCTGCAAATTTCATCAGCACAGCTAACTGAGCAGTACTCCCCTATTAAGTGCTCAGCCTACTGGGGTTTATAATAATTAGGGGAGGGGAGATTAGCTTTTTCATGAAACTGAGAGGGGACCCAAAGAGAGCTGCATATTAGAAACATGAACTGTCTGGGTTTTCAAGGTTCGGAGGCAATTTCTTACCCTTACACCTAATTACAAAAAACAGATATAATGTTGACCATTCACATTAATACAGACTGGGATTTGAACATGGGAGATACAGGGAGGTCAGACTAGATCATCATGATGGTCCCTTCTGACCTTAAAGTCAGAGTCTGTTATACAAAAGGCTTGATTCACCACCACCACGGGGGACATTTACACACCCCTGCTCCCATGGGCATTCACTCTCAGAGGATGGCAGACAGCAGTACAGCTACTGCTTTCCCAGAGAGGAGCAGCTACATGTTTTAGTTGGAGCTTCTGGAGGCCCCTGTCAATAATAGTCACCCACCTGATTCAGTGACCCTGCCTTTTCCTTCCCAGGTCACTTTGGTTATTCTGCACTGCAATAAAAAACAAACAAAAAAAAAAGAAACCCAGAGCCATGAGTCTCCGAGTCTGGGTCTGCAGACTCAGGCTCATGCCATAGTACTAAAAACAGCAGTACAGATGTTCCCATGTGGGCTGGAGCTCGAGCTCTGAAACCCAGCAAGGTCTGTAGACCCAGGCTCTGAGACTCACTGCTGTGGACTGTGCACGTGAGATTTTTTTTTTTCCCCCTGTTGTTGCCATATATATTTACCCTTTGAGGGTTACGCCATCCAACAGAGACAACCAGAGCTGGGTTTCTTCTGGGTAGACTACTGCTGAAGGCTCAGCCTGTGATCCACTAGCTAGCAAAACCCCAAAACTGAATCCAGCTCAGTACATTGCCTTAATGAGCATGTTTTAGTCCTTTCAGGATTGATATTAATGGGACAAATGAATCATAATCGGCATCAAGCAGTTGCATTCAATAGAAAAGTAAAGAGGCCTAAGTTTTGCTTCAACTCACATCGGTCTTTCCCTGCTGAACTCAGAAGAGTTCCTGGGTTATAACTGACAACAGTTTATTCGAAAGCACTCCACATTTCAGCTATTGTCCTAAAATGTGTGCTTAGATATTCTAAGGACCAAACATGTCTGTCATATCAAATCTATAAAATGTGGTATTTTAACTAACGGGATTCAGCTAAAAAGGACTTTGTTCATTAAAATACTTTTTCCACTAAATCATTTTGTTTAAAATCAAACTGTATGGAATTTAATGAGATATGCTGTGGTTCTGTTCACACTGTGATTACTATTAAGTTCATATTAATGGCACTGCTACAAATGCAAAAATATTAGAAAATAATGTTTAAATAATGCATTTTTAAAATTCATCAAGCAAACATGACTGGATTAATTATTTGAAATGTTTGACAAACTGTAACAAAGATTAAATTTAATCTTCTACAAAATCAGACCAAACTTGAATATGATTGATTCTGAGTTTAAAATGGGACTTGCTCAGTAAATGCCCTACTGTTCCAGAGAAAACCATGCTAGGACAGACAGGAAGCTATAGAAATCCTTCTTAAAAATCTATGATGGTGACCATGTAATCCTCATATAAAGGCCTTGGAATTGAGAGTACAGTGTGGTAGATTTTCACCTTCCATTGACAACTTGCTGAACAATGCTACACAATATATTATTCTGAAGACCAACAGCAAACTGAATATAAATCACATGAATTATTAGGTGGTACTGTGATTTATCATGGCATTTTTAAAAAACAAGATGATGGAAGGGATGGTCACAATATACAGAGCCAAAAGCATGCAACAAAAATCCTTAAAAAAAAAAACAAAACAAAAAACCCCCCACACATACATGGCTGTTTTCTAGCTAAAAAACTCAAACCTGGAAATTTATGCGCAGGTATACTCCAGAACTGCACAGAATTGCATTAAAGTACATTAATCATGTCACAGGCATTTGATCATACATAAGAGCTTGTAAGATCAGGGCCTAAACTATTCTTTTTAGCATACAGAAGAACTGTTCATGGTCTGTGATAAGAGCAAAACATTTTCAATACAAGAATTGCCATGCTAGTGCTGAGTATTATAGATTGAACCTAGCTGCACAAATATGTGGTAGTTTAGTCAGGTATGATTTCACAACTCTCTGGAGTACAGAGGGATCTTACTGACAGTCCACTACCCTGGCCTTTTGTGGTTATCAAGTTGCTGAGCTGACAATCTCGATTAGCCTCCTGTGTGGTTCTTGCAGTTCTCACTGAAGTTTTTTTGGTATCATCACACCCACCCTCCCCCATGTAAAGATGTAAACATCAAATCACTAATATACTAAAAAAAGTGACAATCAAGTAGGGTTTTTCATACAATAATTGTCAGATTTATATTTAATTCACCTAAAAATTTATAATGGCTGTGTACTATGCATACACACACACAATTTTTATAAATGTACATGCACATGTATGGGACAGGATCAGCCTGCACAGCATCCCCTTGTGGCCCACTGTGGAACAACTTGCTCTACCTCTGTTTCCATCTGGATCATCAAGGGTTAGGTGCAATGGTGACTTAGCCCTCCAGGTAAGTTACGCCAAATTTCTACCCCTTCCAGGGTATGAACTCCAACAGAAACAGAACAAACTCAAAAGGAGGCTGGTCCATCCCAGTGCCCAGCTGGACCTAGTCCTTCTACACAGGGTCTGTCTCTTCTAGTCAACAATAGTCTAGGCTCCCAGCTTCAGGCCTACCTTCCCACAGGGATGCTGAAAGGCAGCAGTCAACCCCAGCACCAACAGATGAGGTGATGCAAATGAAATTAAAGGATAGTCCCACTTCAGGTCTACCTTCCTTCAAGGAGGCCCTAATCACCAGCAGTCTGGCTCAGTTCCCAGCCCTGCTTCTCACACCCACTAAGAAGCAGAGATATGCTCCTCTTCTTAGACAGCCACTAACTGAGCTGGGTTCTTCCCTTTTAACAACTCCCTCCAAGCCTGACATGTACTGAAGATGCAGCAGGGTGGGGCTAACTAAACCCATAGGCTCTCATTAACCCCTTATTGACTAGTGTGAGGTTTGTCTACACCATAACAATGCATGTGCACGTGTACACACTTTTATGAGGGTTTTTTTTTAATGTAGGTGTATGTATATTGGTGTTTTATAAGATATTTTATGCCATATTTTAAGAAAATGAATGTTTATTACTTGTTAAAAATAAAACTGTTCATGACTCCACACTAGGTAGGTTTCAGAGTAACAGCCGTGTTAGTCTGTATTCGCAAAAAGAAAAGGAGTACTTGTGGCACCTTAGAGACTAACCAATTTATTTGAGCATGAGCTTTCGTGCTCAAATAAATTGGTTAGACACTAGGTAGGGTTATTTATTTTTTTTAGAGAGTCCATCATTAGGGACATAATTGTAACATAAAATAATTGGAATGTAAATTTGGTTCCAGAATTTCCAAAAAAGAGTGATAAAAAAGCCTGATGGAAAAGCAGCAGCACGAGTCTCTGCATTTCTTAGATCACCCAAACAGGGCATAATGTTAACATCTAATCTATTCAAAAATGCAGCCTTCCACATTCACTCAGACAATATTGTTGAAGAAACAATGCATTCAAGACTATACAAATTGCAAAGCAACAGTCAATTTTTATTCACTATAACCTGAATTTTTCTTCTTGTTTTAGAAACATATACCTTGGAAATTACAAACATCATGGTAGTGATTGGCAAAGATTTACGTATGTGCTTAACTGTATGCACTCTGGCTCTACTTCTCCACTATGCCTAAAGGAAATTAAACCAACTGGGGATCAACTGTAGTAGAGCGTGGGCCCACCCAGTGATGAGCTGCCAAAATCTTAACAACGGGTTCCCTCCTCATCCCATGAGCAGGTTGTTGCCCACCCCCATCCCCCCTGCCCCATCCAAACCCCCTGCGTTCCTTGACGCCCCCCCCCCCCCCAGCCATATCCACCCCCCTCCCCTGACTGCCCCCAGAACCAGGCAGGAGGGTCTCATGGGCCACCGTAGTGGGTGCCACCCCACCCCTAAGAGCCAGCGGCACCTACCGGGGGGGCAAGGTGGGAAGTCCCGGAGGTGCTTACATGGGGCAGCTCCCAGGAAGCATCCAGCAGGTCCCTCCGGCTCCTAGGGGCAGGGGAGCGGCTTCTTCTCCGCTGATCACATCAAAAGTGTCACCTTAGGCGCCCACTCCCTGGGTACTCCGGGGCTGGAGCACCCATGGGGAGAATTTGGTGGGTGCAGAGCACCCACCAGCAGCTCTCCACCCCTGGCCCCAGCTCACCTCACCTCCGCTCCGCCTCCTCCACTGAACACACCGCCCTGCTCTGTTTCTCCGCCCCCCCCCCCCCCCCGGCTTCCCGTGAGTCAGCTGTTCGGCGGGAAGCCAGGGAGGGCCAAGAAGCAGGCCTCAGCTTCCTGCCCAGGCCGAGGGTGGCAGAGGTAAGCTGGGTCGGGGAGCGGTTCCCCTGTGCATGCCCCCGCAGGTTACCTGCTGCAGCACAGGTGGCCCTCCTCACGCCCCCCCCCAGCTCAGCTCCACCTCCCTGGGTCTGAGCGGGAAGCTGTGGCCTGCTTCTCAGCCTGCCCCAGCTTTCTGCGCAAACAGTTGATTCACGGGAAGCCTGGGGTGAGCTGGAGAAGCAGAACAGGGCAGCGTGTTCAGGGGAGGAGGCGGAGGCAGAGCGGAGGTGAGCTGGGGCTGGGGCCAGGCCGGGAGTGGGGTGGGGAGGGGAGCTACCGGTGGGTACTCTGCACCCACCAAATTTTCCCCTTGGGTGCTCCGGGGCTGGAGCACCCATGGAGTCGGTGTCTAAGGCGCCACTTTTGGCCAGTTAAATTTAGAAGCCCTTTTAGAACCGGCTGTCCCTCGTGGAACCACCGGTTCTAAAAGGACTTCTAAATTTAACAACTGGTTCTAGCGAACCGGCTCCAGCTCACCACTGGGTCCATCATATCCCACTGCTAGTACCCACCTTGCCCCCTCCCTCCGCCTGCCATACACCAGGGGTATTCTCAAGCCCAAATCACTGCATAAGCATTGCAAAGTGAGCTTGGCAGACTGGAGAAACTGGCCTCATGAATAAACCCAATGGGACTACTCAGGGGGAGTATTCAAAGTTAAGCATATGTAAATCTTTGCAAGGCTGGGGACCATGTGCGCTCCAGGAGACAGTACTCAGCTGAAACTCTGTATTAAATGCTGTCATCACTTTCTACTCACAACTTCTCCTCCAATCTTGCCATACTTGCAAATGCACAGTGTATTCCAAATTCATTCCCAATGCACTTCCCTCGGTTTCTGAGATATTGTGCCAGGGTTAGATTTGGCCCTATGTTTGAGATTATGTTTCCTTTCTCTTCTTGTGGGAGACCGATTTTTTTTCAGGGGTTGTTCTGAGTCTGGAATGAACTTCTATATGAACTAAGGACCATCACAAACCTCACCATCTTCTGCTCCAAATGCAAGGTGCATATCTTCCACCTTACTGTCCCTAATAGAAACACATAGAAAATACATATAATACACATGGCAGTTTTAGTCACATCACTTTATACGCTTCGGGAAGGTGCTCAGATATTATGGTGATGAGACTTGTATAAGCACATATAGAACAGAACATTTTTTTCTTATGCATCCCACCTCGTGACTTAGCACATACTTAATAGCACATATTTCTGGACAGAGGACTATGACCTAGTCCTGGAAGGTGTTGAGTAGAGCTATGCAAATAATTCATATTTTAGTTCATCTAGTAAACCAAAACAAAAAAAAAATTAATAATCAGGGAACAATTGTTGTTTTGGTTCTTAAAATATTTGGAATTTGTCAGCAAATTGGAAGTGTCTATTTCAGGCCAGCAAACTGTTTCTGGAATAGATCCAACAGGAGAGACTGAAAGCAACCCATCCCAGAATAGCCTATGCCTGGTGGCTAGGCTGCTCATCCGGCAGCGGCCAAAGCGGAGTTAAAATTCCTGCTCCAGAGTGGGGATTCAAACCTGTGCCTCCAGGCAATTGCCCTAACCACTAGGCTAAAAGGTTATAAAGGAACAGAGAAACAAGGTAGGGGAGGCAATATCTTTTATTGGATCAACTTCTTATTCTTGAAATTGGACTAATAAAAGACATTGCCTCGCTCACATTATTTCTCTTGTATCCTGGGACCAACAAAGCTACAACATGGCAAACCTAAAGGGAGACAGACACCAGTTTGCTGGCCCTGAAAAACATTTTCCTTGCTGAAACGAATGGAGTAAAATTTCCAGATATCAGAGTAGCAGCCATGTTAGTCTGTATTCGCAAAAAGAAAAAGGACGACTTGTGGCACCTTAGAGACTAACCAATTTATTTGAGCATAAACTTTTGTAAGCTACAGCTTACTTCAGCGGATGCATTCAGTGGAATATACAGTGGGGAGGTTTATATACTATAGAGAATATGAAACAATGGGCGTTACCATACACACTGTAACGGGAGTTGCATGTCAAGCTATTCATCCAAAAACTTTTGCCCATTTCTAGTGCTGAGTGCCTTCAACTCCCACTAACTTGCTAATAAATAGGAAGTTATCTAAATGGTTTCTTCTCCTTTCATATTTCCCCTCCATAAAAGTAGCTGCATCTATATTTACTTTGTCATTCTTTTCTACAGTAACTTTATATGGCTAATGAGTGTTAAAAGAGGGTACATATCAGTTTTATCTGGTTCTCACTCATTGAGAACTTTGACAGTGAGAGCAAAACTGGTCCTAAATATGTACCTGCCTGCAATTTGTTCTGTTCCCTGCCCTGGCAGCTATTCTTTTTCATGTTACCAACACAGTCTTGGATTAGCATATGCTTGAGTAATGAGGCATTTGTTCTAGTCAGAAAGCAATTTATGTGCATGATCTAAAATTCAAATGATTTGTGGAGCTAAATTAATGAATCATATTTTAGGATGATTGGCAGTTTTTCTTGAGCTTTATGTAAATCACAATTCTTTGAAAATTGGTGTTGTTTATAGTCAAATAACTGTGCATGCCATAAGCAAAAATTTAATCTCTCATACACACACAGACTGATTCATTAACATGCTTCAGCACATGCATTCAATGAGACTACTTATGTGTTTACCGTCAGGCATGAGTTTAAGCATTCCAGTCCGATTTTAAAACATTTTCACTAGCATAAAATTATAGTAAAGCCCATAATGAGTCAGGCCCAAGTATGTATTTC
The DNA here is from genome assembly GCF_965140285.1 of Lepidochelys kempii. Lineage (NCBI taxonomy): Eukaryota > Metazoa > Chordata > Testudines > Cheloniidae > Lepidochelys > Lepidochelys kempii. The sequence continues at coordinate 60,141,882 of NC_136387.1, read as the reverse complement.
CTCAGAGTATGTGTTAGAAGTGATACAGTGTTTACACCAGATAATAAGGTAGTTGAAATATGAACTCTAAATTCCCCGAAGTTCAAAAGAAAGTTAGGCCAAGGATAATAAAGTGTATTCAGTGGAATTTACATAATAAGAGTTTGGTGAAGATTTTTTTAAATATGACTTTGTATACATTCAAAAATATTTATGCATGTTAATGTGTATGCATTATGGCTTGTACTCCCTTGAATAGAAACCCGATGAATGATTTAAAAAAACAGAACATGAATACACAGGTGGCTAAATGAAAATGAACAGCTAAATTTTCACAAATACTTGTATCATTCAGCCAACTTTTCTACATATTTTATTCAGAATGTATGACTCACCATTCTAAAGATCTAATAAATAACACAAATAGTTATTACAGGGCTATCAGCACATTTTCAGAGAATTGACAGAAATAAAAAATAATATCATCCAGTTGAACTACATAGACTGGTTGTTTACTTAATTTTTTAGGACCACTAACTCCTAAAAAAATACCATGCTTGCTGAGTTTTTACATTCCCCACAGCATATATGTTGGTTTAATTTCATAGTAAAGGAGAGGATTATTACCCTGGAAGAATTTAGGATCAGGTACTGGAATATGAATTATATTTGTCATTATGTTAACAAGACAGTTGAGGGGAAGGAGTCTTGTGGTTAAGATGCTAGGCTGAAACTCAGAAGATCTCAGTTCAGTTCCCTGACTCTGCCACAGACTTCCTGTAGGACCTTGGGCAAGTCATTTAATCTCTTTGCCTCAAATACCCATAGTTAAGTGGGGAAAATAATATCACACCCTTTCTCCAACCCTTTGTCTATACCGAATGTAAGCTATATAGGGGCAGGAACTGTCTCTTACCACATGTATGTACATTGCATAGCACAATGGGGCCTCAGTCTTTCTAGGTGCTGCTGTAACATACAAAGAAACAATGTCCTTGTTTTGGGATTTTTAAAAATAAGCTTTTTCTTTGTACTTATTGTGGGTGAAGTATTGCAAATGATTTAACACCTTCAGCTGAAATCAAAAGAAGTTGAGAATTCAGATTTTTGCAGGAGGCACTCAGAATCTCACAGGATAGGGCTGCATGTTTGTTCCAGAAATATGCCAAATGATTTACACACGAAGAGAAAGCAGCAGAGCAATTGCCTTTGTATGGTCAAGACATGTCACTCTTTGCCCTGTTCTTTTGTACACTTTAAAAAAAGCTATATAGAAAACACATCATACTGTCCTTTGGAGTTGTTATGACCAGGTCTTTAATCCCACAACTAAGTGTTCTGGACTATTACGCTCATAGGCCCAGCATCATAGCAACTCTCCATCTAAGGGCACATCTACACTGTAAAAAAAGATGTTCTTAATTTAGATTCATAGATATTTAGGTCTGAAGGGACCATTATTTCACCCACCACTCCTGCAAAAAACCTCACACCTATATCTGTGCTATTGAAGTCCTCAAATCATAGTTTAAAGACTTCAAGGAGCAGAGAATCCTCCAGCAAGTGACCTGTGCCCCATGCTACGAAAAACCTCCAGGGCCTCTTCCAGTCTGCCCTGGAGGAAAATTCCTTCCCGACCCCAAATATGGCGATCAGCTAAACCCTGAGCATATGGGCAAGATTCATCAGCCAGATACCCAGGAAAGAATTTTCTGTAGTAACTCGGATCCCACCCCATCTAATATCCCATCATGGGCCATTGGGCCTATTTACCATGAATATTTAATTACCAAAACCATGTTATCCCATCATACCATCTCCTCCATAAACTTATTGAGTTTAATCTTAAAGCCAGATAGATCTTTTGCCCCCACTGCTCCCCTTGGAAGGCTATTCCAGAACTTCACTCCTCTGATGGTTAGAAACCTTCGTCTAATTTCTAGTCTAAATTTCCTGGTGGCCAGTTTATATCCATTTGTTCTTGTGTCCACATTGGTACTGAGCTTAAATAATTCCTCTCCCTCTCCGGTATTTATCCCTCTGATATATTTAGAGAGCAATCATATCTCCCCTCAACCTTCTTTTAGTTAGGCTAAACAAGCCAAGCTCCTTGAGTCTCCTTTCATAAGACAAGTTTTCCATTCCTCGGATCATCCTAGTAGCCCTTCTCTGTACCTGTTCCAGTTTGAATTCATCCTTCTTAAACATGGGAGACCAGAACTGCACACAGTATTCCAGGTGAAGTCTCACCAGTGCCTTGTAGAACGGTACTAAAACCTCTTTATCCCTACTGGAAATACCTCTCCTGATGCATCCCAAGACCGCATTAGCTTTTTTCACGGCCAGATCACATTGGCAGCTCATAGTCATCCTATGATCAACCAATACTCCAAGGTCCTTTTCCTCCTCCGTTACTTCTAATTGATGCGTCCCTAGCTTATAACTAAAATTCTTGTTATTAATCCCTAAATGCATGACCTTACACTTCTCAATATTAAATTTCATCTTATTACTCCAGTTTACAAGGTCATCCAGATCCTCCTGTAGGATATCCCTGTCCTTCTCTAAATTGGCAATACCTCCCAGCTTTGTGACATCCGCAAACTTTATTAGCACACTCCCACTTTTTGTGCCAAGGTCAATAATAAAAAGATTAAATAAGATTGATCCCAAAACCGATCCTTGAGGAACTCCACTGGTAACCTCCCTCCAGCCTGACAGTTCACCTTTCAGTAGGACCCGTTGTAGTCTCCCCTTTAACCAATTCCTTATCCACCTTTCAATTTTCCTATTTATTCCCATCTTATCCAATTTAACTAATAATTCCCTGTGTGGCACGGTATCAAACACCTTACTAAAAATCTAGGTAAATTAGATCCATGCGTTTCCTTTGTCTAAAAAAAATCTGTTACTTTCTCAAAGAAAGAGATCAGGTTGGTTTGGCATGATCTACCTTTTGTAAAACCATGTTGTATTTTGTCCCATTTACCATTGACTTCAATGTCCTTAACTACCTTCTCCTTCAAATTTTTTTCCAAGACCTCGCATACTACAGATGTCAAACTAACAGGCCTATAATTACCCGGATCACTTTTTTCCCCCTTTCTTAAAAATAGGAACTATGTTAGCAATTCTCCAATCATACGGTACAACCCCTGAGTTTACAGATTCATTAAAAATTCTTGCTAATGGGCTTGCAATTTCATGTGCCAATTCCTTTAATATTCTTGGATGAAGATTATCTGCCCCCCCTCCCCATTTAGTCCCATTAAGCTGTTTGAATTTCACTTCTACCTCAGATATGGTAATGTCTACCTCCATATCCTCATTCCCATTTGTCATGCTACCATTATCCCCAAGATCCTCTTTAGTCTTATTAAAGACTGAGGCAAAGTATTTGTTTAGATATTGGGCCATGCCTAGATTATCCTTGATCTCCACTCCATCCTCAGTGTTTAGCGGTCCCACTTTTCTTTGTTTTCTTATTTATGACTATAGAATCTTTTACTATTGGTTTTAATTCCCTTTGCAAGGTCTACTTGACTTTTAGCCTGTCTCACTTTATCCCTACATGTTCTGACCTCAATAAGGTAGCTTTCTTCCACTCCCTGTATGCTTTCTGCTTTTTCTTAATCACTCTGAGTGCTTGCTCATCCAGCTTGGTCTGCAACTCCTGCCTATGAATTTTTTCCCCTTTCTTGGGATGCAAACTTCCGATAGCTTCTGCAGCTTTGATTTAAAATAATCCCAGGCCTCCTCTACCTTTAGATCTATAAATTCTTCAGTCCAATCCACTTCCCTAAGTGATTTCCTTAATTTTTGAAAGTCAGCCCTTTTGAAATCAAAAACCCTAGTCGCAGATTTATTTTTGTTAATCCTTCTGTTCAGTTTGAACTGAATTAGCTCATGATCACTTGAGCCAAGACTATCCCCTACAACCATTTCTTCTATGAGGTCCTCACTACTCACCAAAACCAAATCTAAAATGGCATCCCCTCTAGTCAGTTCAGCAACTACTTGCTGAAGGAATCCATCAGCTATCGCATCTAGGAAAATCTGAGCCCTATTATTACTACTAGCACTCATCCTTCAGTCTATATCTGGGAAGTTAAAGTCTCCCATGATCACACAGTTTCCATCAGTATTTACTTTATTGAAAACATTAAAGAGGGCTCTATCCATATCCAAATTAGATCCCGGCGGTCTATAGCACACCCCAAGCACTATCCCAGGGGAGGCTCTAGTAGTTTTCTTCCCCAATGTAATTTTTGCCCAGACGGACTCAGTCATATCCATTTCATTGCTTCTTATTTCTTTACATTCTACCTCATCACCGATATACAATGCTACCGAAATAAAGGTAAAAGTGGTGGAGTCTTTGCTAAACAGCACATACCCCTCAATACCTGTAGTCCAGTCATGACGACTATTCCACCATGTTTGTTATCCCTATTATATCTGGTTTCACTTCCTGCACCAGTAGCTCTAGTTCCTCCATTTTGTTACCTAGGCTCCTCGCACTGGTGAACAAACATCTTAATGTTTGCTGTTTGGCCTCACTCACATTCTGTACCCTATTAGGCACGGTCATTCTACAGCCAGTATAACCTATTAGACTGGTATCTACACTGCCCTTCCTCCTACCCACAGCTGTATCCTTTCTTACTTCATTTTCTTTCCTCTCAATGCTAAAATCCGGCATGGAGATTACCTGGATATCTCCCAACCATCTCCCCCAGATTCCTAGTTTAAAGTTCTCAATCAATGGTGCCAGCCTCCATCCTAGAAGTCTATTTCCCTCCCTACTCAGGTGAAGTCCATCCCAAGAGAACAGTCCTCTGTCCATGAATGCCTCCCAGTGGCCATACATCCTAAAGCCCTCCTTATAGCACGACTGCCTGAGCCATCTGTTGATAGTCATAATCTTGTCACACCTTTGTTGCCCTTCTCTAGGAACAGGCAGACTCCCACTAAAGATCACCTGAGCCTCGATTTCCTTAAGTGTCTTCCCCAGCCTAGCATAGTCTCCCTTAATACTTTCCAGCGAGAATCTAGCCGTATCATTTGTTCCCACATGAAGGATAATTAGGGATTCTTTCCTACTTCCTTTAGAATCATTTTCAACCTTAGGTCTACATCCCGTATCTTAGCACCTGGAAGACAGCACACCCTCCTATTCTCCGGATCAACTCTGGTTACAGGCCTATCTATTCTTCTCAGTAAAGAGTCCCCAATCACATAGACCTGCCTTTTCCTAGTGACGGTGCTATTCTCCAGTTTATCCCCTGTTCCTTCTGGCTGCAAGTTCTTTCCATTCCTATTCTCCCTTGTAATCCTCTTTAATCCATCCTGTATCCTCCTGGGGCTCATATTTGGTGTAATCTCCATTAACTCTTCCCCTTTTCCTATAGGACTAGCCGCTCTTCTCTTCTTCCTTGCCCTTCCACCTTCAGTGACTACCTACTGAGCCCCTTCATTTTCCAACTCTGCAAAACCTATTCTTGAGCTCTATTTCTCCTTCACTAGCCCGTCTTTTCCTCTGCCTGGTTCTTTTAGTCACATGCTTCCACTGAGCACTTTCCTCACCCAGTCTCCCCTCATAATTCCCCAGCCCTGATTCCACCTGGAAGTCTGAGCTTTTCCCTTCAGATACCTCCATAATCTGCTCAGACCCCTTCCTAAACTCTACTAGACTTTCCACCTGCATCTCCAAACCTCGGATCTTTTCCTCTATCAGACGGCATTTCATACAGACAAGACTCTTACCAGGTGCCCCCTCCAGGATCATGTACATACCACAGCTTCCACATCCAGTCATCCTCATTTTGTCTTCCACTACATGGGTCACTCCCACTGCTGCCTCTGTATCTGTCCTAGTCTTCCCACCTAAATCCTGTTAATCTGGGAAACAAACCACACCCAAACCACCACCACCCACAGCAAACAAAACACCAAACAAGCACCACAAGACAAACTCCCCTTACGAGCTCCCACTCAAACTCCCCTGTTTACAGCTCTGTTTGCTAGCTCCTGTGCCGCTGCAGCTGTCTGAATTAGCTAACGTGGGTTCAAATAGCAGCAAAGATATAGCAACTTGACTTTACACTTGGGTTAGCAGTCTGAGTTAAAGCCTAATGTTATGCCTACACTACACTGGAAACCTGGGTCTGATGGGCCTGCATCTGCAGAAATGGTGTTTCCAAAGCTGTGCCTGTGCATCCACGCAGCACAGTAAACCCAGATTTGCACTGAATGGACCCAGGTCTCACAACTGTGTTGATGCCTCCATATTGCACTACGCAAACCCAAGTCAGACCTTCTGCTTCTGTGGATGTTTCCAGGGTTCCTAGTGCCCTCACCAGGTGTAGCTACTCTAGGCCTGGGTTCATGGTGTGTTGTGAAGAAGCTTGTTTGTCCATCCCACAGCACTTCCCTGTAAATTGTCCTAGCCCATCGACACATCCAAATGAGGTATCTTGGGTCCACACACTCTACAACCAGAACCAGCAACATGGATCAAGCACTGGTGGAACAACTTCTCCAGCTTGCACTTTCACTCCTCTTCCAGGAAATAGGCAAAGCATCTTTGAGATGCTGGTGAACATTTCTGTGGCATTGTTTGACCTACCGAAGGCACCTCTTGGAGAGGGATGCAGACGTGGCAGACTCCACTCAGTTGATGCTGCTCCTAGCTCTTGCCAAAGCCATTGATTTCCTATATGTAGACCAGTGTTTCTGGAGCAGGGCCATGACCACAGACCAGTGGGATCACATCGTCATGCAGACCAGGGATGTCCAACCATTGTTCCAGAACTTTCACTTGAAGAATCAGACATTCCTGGGTCTTTCTGAGCAGCTTACTCTGATCCTCCAGTGTCAACTCAGGACACACACGGGAGCAGGCATGCCATCCAGAATCATGCTGCTATAACCCTCTTGAAGCTGGCTTCCCCAGACAGCTACAGATCTGTTGCTAACCAGTTTGGTGTTGACAAGTCAACTGTGGTGGTTGTGGCAGTAGTGATTTGTGAGGCAATCAGGATGGTGATTTACTCAAAGGGCATAAACTATGCCCCTGAAATAACTGCCGAGAGAATGGGCTTTCCAAACTGCACCAGGGCCATTGATGGGAGTCACGTGCCCATAGTTCACCTTCTGCAAGGAGTGCATGAATACACCAACCACAAAGTGTACTACTTCATTATTATGCACACCCTGGTCACCCACAGAGGCAGATTCATGGACACTAACATGGGATGCGCTGGCAAGGTGCATGATGCGAGGGTGTTCCAGAGATTCATGGACAAACTGGGACATTATTCTCATCGAATGACACTTATCAATGGAGTCACTGTTTCCACAGTTATTCAGACAAACCCATGTGCCCCCTTTTACTCATGAAACCATACCCTGAACTCAGAGGCCTCAGAAAAGAAGGTTTAACTTAGGGATGGAAAATATTAAACAGTTAACTGGTAAGCATCAGTCTTACCATTTAACCCACCCTAACCAGCTGATCCCAGCCCCTGCCCTTCCCCTCTCCCTTTAATCGCTTAACTGGTTAAATGATATTGTTTTAATAGTTTAAAAAGTTAACTTTTCAAATGATATTTACATCCCTAGTTAAACTATGCCCCTCAGTAGCTGTAGGATGGTGGTTGAATGTGTGTTTGGATGATTGAAATCCTGTTGGTGTTGCCTGGGAAACCATTTGGATGCCATTGTTGGAGGTTGGAGAATTGAGGGGACACAACTGTCCATCAGTCTGGATTGTTCCCTGGGGAAATGCACAGTAGGAAGTTTAGGGTTGAAGGACCAAGAAATACAGGCCTGGTAGGATTCTGGGATAGTGTTGGTGGTCTCTTTGGACATGAATCTGGGGACCCAGGCTTCAGCTTTGTCCACAGTGCAAAAGGATGGGTCCAAATCCCAGCAGGATTTGGGATCGGACTCCCCCCACCCCCATATCCTGGGAGGGTCATAAAACCCAGGTCATGAGGGGCTGCTGATCTAAGTCAGAAGGATCTGTGTGCATGGTAGGATGGGTTAGGCTCAAACCTTAGTCTGAGCCTGGGTTTACAATGCAATATAGATGTAGAAGAGTCTGGGGTTGAACTTGAGCTGCTAACCCAAGTTGAAAACGAAGTTGTGTCTTCACTGCAATTTTAACCTGTTTTAGCTAACTCAGGTTTGCTAATCCAAATTAAGAACACACTTATTTTGTCCTCTGCAGTGTAGCCAAAACCTCATAGATGAAGGCTGGATATATTTCTTACTAAAGCCTATGTGGCAGAGGGTTTTGGATCTATCGATAAGTTATATTACATAGTAATGGAAAATTGATAAATTCAGGCTACAACTAGGACCACTAAGATAGAAATTGGATACAGCCAAGATGAGAACATGCTGAAATCAATGGTGGCATGTCAAATTATAATCAGCTGAATAATTGGCTCTACAGAGTATCCACATGTATGGATAGCACTTTGTTGAACATATGACTTTCATTTCATATGAATTACTACTTCTGTAATTTTAACCTTCTGAAAAAAATATAAAAAGCATGATATCCGATTGTTTTAGGTTCACTTTTAGAACATAGAAGTCATTCACCACTATAAATATAAAGTGGTGTTGTTCAGTCAGTAACAATGCCATCTGCAACATCAATTATGCACTCAGTAAGTGCCAACAGCAACGCTCCCTATCTCTAGTCCCATCTGACTACTTATTTTCCAATAAAGTAAACAGTATTCCCTTGAATTTATATTTCATTAATATGGAAATATTCTTCCACTGTTCTAAAAGCAGATTCAATTTGTCTTGATATCTTTTCCCCCCAAACCCTACAGAAGTTAAGAATCCCAGAGTATCCAAGTAATCAATCACTTTTTCCTTTTGGTTTATTGGGAGAGAGGAACAAAGGGGTTTTGTGTTTTTAAATGCTGCTGTAACAATTCCAGCTTTTTAACCAGTAGGGTTCCCAGATTGGCGGGGAGTCTCCCAGCATCGGACTTGATCTCCTGGTGGCCATTAAAGAGCATCCAGGAGATTTTAATAGGCCAAAGTCAGGTCGGTGGTGCAGCAGGGCTAAGGCAGGCTCCCTGCCTTCCCTGGCTCTGCACGACTCCTGGAAGCACCCAGAATGTCCGGCTCCTAGGTACAGAGGCAGCCAGGGGGTCTTCACGCACTGCCCCCATACCCTGCCCTGAGCGCTGACTGGGAGCTGCGCAGGCAGTGCCTTCAGGCAGGGACAGTGTGCAGAGCTGCCTGGCCGCCCTTGTGTCTAGGAGCTGGACATGCTGGCCACTTCTGGGAGCCATCTGGAGCCCATACCCCGCACCCCTACCCCAGTCCTTTGCCCCCTCCTGAACCCAATCTCCCTCCCAGAGCCTGCACCCCAATGCACCTCCCGTACCCCAATCCCCTGCCTCAGCCCTGAGCCCCCTCCTGCACCCAAACTCCCTCCCAGAGCCTGCACCCCACACCTCCTTCTGCACCCATGCCCCAGCCCTGAGCTCCCTCCCATACCCGAACTAGGGCCCGTACCTTCCTGCACCCCAACCCTCTGCCCCAGCCCGGAGCCCCCTCCTACACTCTGAACCCCTCGGCCCCACCACAGCCCAGAGCCTGCACCCCCTCCTGAGCCCAACCCCCAGCCCAGTGAAAGTGAGGGAGGGTGGGGCAGAGCGAGTGACAGAGGGAGGGGGGATGGCCTCATGGAAGGGGCAGGGCAAGGGTGTTGGGGTTTGTGAGATTAGACAGTTGGCAACCCTATTAACCAGTCTTACTTTTTTTTTTTCCAAAGTTTTAGAAATTTGCAAAGATTCTGAATCATAATAGATCGTCCCTGTTCTTTACTGCAGTTATTGCATAGTTAGACTTTCATAAAGACAAAGGCCTTATTTTACACTGACTTGCACCTTGTTTGGTTATTTATACCCAGTGCAAAGTAAATGGGTTTCCTTTTAGAATGTCTATCCTGAACCTAGTTTCCTATGCCCAAAGAGTTTCTTCTGACTCCTTATATAAGGTTGGGTCAATAAGTTATAACTTAGAGAATAAACTGGAATCAGTCACCATTTCCAAGCAGGGTCTCAACACATGCTAACAGACTTGATCAACAGAAGATCCTGCCATCCTGTAACAGCATCTAAAAGTCATTCCCTCCTAACTTTGCATCTTTCCTACAAAACTCCATTATCACTTGTTTATTATTCAGTCCCTGATCCTCTTAAGTTCTTGCAAAAGAGATTTAAAGTTGTCCTAAAATAGTAGCCACGAACACCTTGTACTCCAGCTTTTCCAGGGTAAGGAGTGGAGCTGGAGTACAATGTGCTTTCTCTATTATGCACAGATATTGACTGGGATGCTGGAAGCCTCCACAATCAGGGAAGCAGAAAGTTGGCATAAAGTCACCTAGGCCCTCCCCAATCTTGGCTTAGTGCCCCAAAAGCACTGCTCCGGCATAGCTGGGGATCTATCCCTTTGTCCATAAAACTTTGTAATATTTTGTTTTAAAATAACTGTATAAAAATAAAGCTGTATGGCATTTAGTCTTCCCCACAAGTTCTCTCACAGGGGACAGCAAGTATTGCTTCACAAGAATAAAAGCAACTAAGCTGAAATTCATTTTGACCTCCTTTGCACTCCATTTTGACATGCTACTCTCACAGCTTTTTCTAGCACAGATTAGTTTACAATGGCAAAACTGTCACTGTTTAAGTCATGGAATGGCAGCTGGATTTCAAGGCCAGAGGGAACCATTGTGATTTTCCATAAATCCATGTTGATTTGCGTTAAGTACATTACCCTCCCTTATTGGTTTAATAAGCAAGTCCTATATTAGCAGCTCCATTATCTTGCCCAGGATCAACATCAAGCTGACAGGCCTATAGTTACCTGGGTCATCCCATTTACCCTTTTTAAAAATTGGCACAACATTATCTTTCTTACAGTCTTGTGGAACTCTCTCAGTGTTCCAAGACTTACTGAAAATCAACATTAATGGTCCAGTGAGCATTTCAGGCAGTTCTTTTAAAACTCTCGGATGCAAGTTATATGGACCTGCTTATTTAAGAAATACCTAACTTTCATAGCTTCTGCTGAACATCCTCCAGAGACATTAGTAGAATGGAAACAATGTTATCACCATATGATGAGACTTCATCTTCTGTTTTTGCCACAAAATAACTGTAAGATTTCCCTTCCCACCCAAACTTCTGCAAAACCATCTATATGGAAAATGCCAGTTTTGTATTATTCTCGCAAATTTTCAGATAAGCCTGCCAATGAGTGAGTTCTTTCTTTTTGGTGGCTATGTTTCACTGTTTCATCTCTCCCTAATCATGCATCTCTCTGCTGGCAGTTTTTCAAGTATATTGGCATATATGATATAATATATAAGATCAGTTGCTCAGAGGTGAGATGATAGATATGTCTAGCAATTCTTTAATCATACACACAGCTTCTCAAATACTTGAGATTGAAACAACTGACTGCTGTTATTCTTTTCCTGTGGCTCTGTATTGCTGGGCCCTAAATCCACAGAATTGCAACAATTAGAAAGATGTCTTTATGGCTGGCTTGGACTCAATAGTCAAGGAACAATCTTTCATCATTATAATAGACACAGTGGCAAACAAACAAAATCTAAACCCGGTCCATTTCCCATTAATTTCTTGTGAATACATGAACAGAAATGTAGTTATGTTCAAGGAGTGAGCAAGAGAATAAAAAAAATAAAATACAAATAGGAAAGGAAACCATATTCAAGGGGAACTACTCATTTATTTACTGCAAGAAATATTCAGATGTTAGGTTCCAACAGTGAGAAGGCTTCTGCACCCTTAATTATAGGATCACTACAACAACTCAATGCTTGGTGATTCTTCTTAGGACAGGAGGTGGGTTCAGATTCTTGGCCAATCAGTGCATGATTTCTCAAGAAACAAAGTAATAAGTGACCGCCACTCTGTCTGCTGGACGGAATTGGTTTGGCCCAAGAGCTACTTTTATATGTAACAATTATTTAAAAGATCTTTCTTAAAAAGTAAAGCTTCAAAACAAGAAGATACTTGAGTGGAGTGTACTGGATATATTTCTCATATTTATTTCTCAGCAAAGAGAAACCCTGCAATCACTGTAAAAAAAAAACCTAAGAAAGTTCTTGATCAACACAAAGAAAAAACCCTCCTTTTATTCTAAACAGCTAATAATTGGCCTCAGATTCCTTTTCTTAAGGTTTTAATAACAGGGTCCCTATCAAACACCTCACAGTAAGGGGAGGGGGACACTTCTGAAAACCAGCACAATGTGAAATCACCCCTGGATAACTCAGGGACTATTGCATTCTCTCAGCAGAAAGCCTCCTTTTCAGCAGCATCAGGAACTGTATGGTGGATCTCATTACTAGAAGTGTGTGGAAGACTTTACTTGGGGAACTCATGGATATCAAGAAAAAATGGGATCATGCTGAGAGCTGGTAGTTTCCCTCAGCAGTTCAAGGGCTGTTATGCTCAAGGGATCCAGCTGTTGGCCCTGACCCTGGCAGTGCTATTGTTTCAAATCTTCCATTACAAAGGAATATATAGCAATTATGCTTCTATAGTAAAAAGAGGAGGATACTGCTTTAAAAAATACAAAGGATTTAAAAACTCAGCGTTTGCGACTCTACAGTGAATTCAGTATCAAAGCATGGACTCCCCCATTTTAAGTACATAAAAAACCTGAAGCAGCACTGACTATTTAATTTTAAATGACACCCAATTATTGATTTATTACAAGTTTTCAGAGGAAAGAAAACATAAAAACCCCACAAATGGCATTCATCTAACCATTCCTACCACACACGTGCCAGATTTTATAAACTTGAAAGATCAGAATAGGTAACATCGTTTCCTGAGCAATATTCCATCAAGAATTATGCTCCAGCCCCACAAGCTGTTTCCCCTCCCACACTCTTCCCTATCACTCCATCTGCTGTGTCTTGTAGCAGTACATCCCAGCACATGCAGTGGTCACACTTGTTTATTAATTGAGACCCAGTGGGTTACTCCACTAACTACATCATCTGAATCAGATTAACTTCCAGCACTGGTAGGGAATCTTAGATTAAAATATGATGGCTTGAAAGGAACACATCCTTGCACCATTAGTTCTGCACCACCCTGAAAAGTTATGGCCCATTAAATTGGTACTATAATTCAACATTGATTAAATAGAATATTTTGAGAAATATTCATAATAGAAAACAAGATCTGATGAGGAGATGTGGTTGCTGAGTTATAGAAGAGCCTTGCAGTGCTGACAACTCTGCAGCAATTTAGCTCATCAAAATAAATAAGGAAGAGGAGTTGAGGTTTAAAAGGGATGTATTAAGGAAATTCAAGTCAATTGATCAAAATTCTGTTTAGCTTCCTAGATGGGCTGGCTGGGGTGCAGGAGTGCTTGTTGGATACTTAATTATTTTTTGTTGTCACTGTTGTGTTTTGTTTGCTTGTCTCTGAGGGAGAAAAAAGTCATATTGCACAACGATAGAATATTTAAGAGCATTAGCATGTAGAGTGAAAATCAGATTCAGAAGAGATCAATTCCCTAATATGTTAAATAAATTCTGTTTGCAAAGTTTGCTCTGAATAAAAGCAGTATTCATTGCAAAGCATTTTCTCCAGGCTTAGGCTGCAGACCACGAAGTTCAAAATCAGATTAAAGATATAAATTGAGGTGTTCAAAGCAATCTAGAGCAATTAGACACCTCTTTTCTATTCAGTTATGATATAAGCGATTTATCTCCCACTATTTATCTGAAGAGGAAATTAGAAGAGTGGCTATATAATAAAGATGTTACTTTACATAGCTTCTCACAATATGCCAAGTTTTCAGAAGCGGCCTCTAATTCTGGTGCCTCTGTTTCTAGTTACAGTTTAAAAAAATCTCACAGGATTCTCACATGTGCTGAGCACCCAGAGCTCCCATTCAGTTGTGTTTGCTCAGCAAAACTGCATATTAGGTTACCCAGGTGGCTAAAAGTTAGGTGCCCCAGAATGAGGCACTCCAAGTTAGTGATCCCTGTTGAAAACCTGGGAATAAGTCAAATATCTGATTCCTTTCTTCACAAAAAGTCTGTACTATTATGAGTACTGAAGAGTGAAGAGAGCTATGGAAGAGAAAGCTAGATTTTAAACAGTTTCAGATGCTTCATCAACAATATTGTCAGCTAAATTCTTTATTGCAGAATGCTTATTACTGGAGAAGATGTGAAAGGCAGAAAGAACATAGCTTATTTTCATATCCCAGGCTGAGTTTGCAGAGTTAAAAATAATATTTGGACTTGTAAACTAAACACATTTGGTAGGGAAAGTTTGAAATGTCTTTTTTTTTTACAGAGTTTATTTCTAATAATCACACTTTAGTCTCAATATGGACTCTTTAAAATTATATTTCACAAGCAATGCACTTTTACCCCTTTCTCAAGCCCCAGCATCATATTTCAGTTTAGTTTCCTTAGCACTGGCAACACCTATACGCAAGGGAAGAATACTAAGGGCCAGGGATTCAAATAGGTGCATAACTAAGTGGACTTTTGCAGCTGCCTAATTTAGATATGTGAAAAGCATCTCCAAATTGGATACACATGGGTGGTTGGTCAGATGTGCACCTGGATGAAAACATGGCCCTAATGGATCAGTTCAATCAATATATTTTCATTCTCTTTGTGCTGAGAAATTGGTGGTCTATTCTTTGGCTGTTCTGTGCCATCTCAGCTTCAGGGAAAACTGCCTTTTTTTTTTAAGGGCCCCCACATCTCAGAATTTTACATTGAACACAAAGGAGCTGAAATCTCATCTTTGCTTTCTTTAAGCAATTTAGATGGATGAATCCAACAGCCATGCTCACCATGATCAAGTCAGGGAAATATCAAACTAGTACTGATTTTTTTTTAGAGACTGTGTGTATAATATACTTTAAAAGTTACCTTTAGTATGTGGGCAGTTTGCTGAAGGGAGACAAACACACACAGGACACGTACTGAGAATCACAACAGAATCTTGGCTATGGGGAAAGAGGCTTTCCATCTTGTCAGTGAAGTTTTGCTAACTAATTCTGCCACTACAGCATTGCTTGCAGTTTCTGATCAATATTGTATCATCATTATCCCCTTCTCCTTTGCTCTGAGCTCTACAAAAATCCCCAGGAGAGAATCTTTTAGCAGCAAATAGAGAGAAGTCAACTTATAATTTTCTTGTACTAAAATATACATAAAGCTGAAATAATATTACAAGAACGATTTTTATCATAATGTTGATTGCAAGCTGGTTGTTAAGCTACATCAGATTACTTTTATATAAAAACAATCATATTAGATTTAGTTATCTGAAATGGTGCATGGGCTTTATACATGCAGGTATGTTTACAGGGAGAGGGATAAGAACAAGCGGCATACAGATTTGAAATGCCTTTCCTCACTCAAACCTACTTGATTGTATAGACAAGAGGGTTCTTAACTTTTTCCTCTACTACAAGCCCCTTTTCATAAGGGCATCTTTCTACAGTCCTTCCCATCTAGCTAGGATCTAGACCCTCTCATTTAGCCATTAGGGGAAGGAAAAGGTGCTCATGACTCCTGACACCTATTTGATAGCCGTATATTGAAAACCCCTGTTAGAAGGATATGATCAAGTTTGTCAAAACCAAAAAGGTATCATGCTCTAACTTTTTTTATATCCCCTTGACATGGGGCGGGGGGGGGGGGGGGGGGGAACGCAGCAATTCCAAGAGTAGGACACAAGTTTCCCCAACTAGGCAAACTGCTGCTGACAAACCCTGGATGGTTTTTAGAGATGCAGTTGATAGGGTCCCAAGATTGATGATTTCAAACTGTTCTTCTCAAAACAGTGAAAACTTCATTCCTGTGCATACTAACATTTTCATTTCTAAGTGTATTCTAATGCAGTAGGGAAATCCACAAAAATTTCAGTACTCCAGTTACCATGTGAATGGAGCAGGCAGGAACCATGGGTGATATACATACATCCTGAGTCACCTACCTAATAGCCCGAACTTCTTGCAGGCATGTTGCCCAGTTAAACTGTTATGATTTTAAATCTCCCAATATTAGGGTAAAGTGGGAAATTATGCCAATTGGGGGGGAGGGGGGCGCTAGGAAACATTGAAGGTTTTCTATATTAAAATCTTAATTTTGCTTCCTCACAGTTTAGAGCCAATACATATTAGTGTGAATATTGCATCCTCCAAAGGAAATGTGGGAACTTCCCTTGAAACAATTCCCTAACTCAGTCTCCAACTTGTCACCCAGAGGAAACTAGTAGCCTTCAAGGCTCTCAACGGTAGGCCTTGAGAGGGCCACCATTAAAAAAAGGAGTATTTGATTATGAATTGAAAGTATATTCCCTGGTCTATGCTTTATGATTTTTAAACTCATGTGTTTCAATCAGGCCTGCTTCTATACAGAAGCAGAGGGGGTTACTGCTCCCCACTGCTTTTCCTGCAACCTCAGGAGCAGTTTTGCCAACAGTTGTGATTGCAGTCAGCTGCTGCTGGCCTTTCCCTGCTGCATTAGTACCCCCTGCTGGCACCCTGCTGCATTACAGGGGAGAGGAGAGGGACAGCAAAGATTGTTGATGTTCCTGTTAAATGAATTGCTTCCCTGTCAGGCTGAGGGAGCTTCAGGGAGAGCAGGGCAGGATCTTGACTGACTCTGCCTGAGCCTAGGGAAGTAGTTCAAGAACTGATGATTGTGGCTTGATATCTTGGAAATAATATGTTTGGTCCTTGGGCTGAAATTGTTAAAGATCAATAACCTAATTGCAGTAACCTGATGATTCCATGCCAAGATTTTATTTTTCCATCTTTATATTTCTTGGCTAAATTTGGTTCCGGTGAATGCAGCTAATTTGAAATTTCCATTACACAATTGTTAGTTATTTGTGTTGATCTGTGAATCATATGCAATTGCTTTAATATAATTTTGTCACTACATTCAATATTAAGATACTTACTCCTCATTTCTCACAGATATAACTTAAATGCTATTAATTTACCCACCCAATATTAGATATTGACACATGCAACCAAAAGTAGCTTGGATCTCAGTTGTGCTGCTTTCTTGGAGCTGAGAATGAGAAGTCTATCTTCCCAGGCTGGGGCCTTCACCTCCTCCGAAACTGGCAGGTGCAACAGGGCAGGATTCTCAGAGCCCAGTGTAACCGTGCCTCAGTGGGTAACAACTGAGGATGCCAAAGTTAGGATTAACTGCTGAGAAATAGGGTGGATACACCCAAGACTGGTGGCTAATCTTCCATAGGATATACCAAACCAGCAACAAAAGTAAACTTCTGTTTCAGCACACTGACTAACAAGAAGTTTCCTTGGGCATCCCAGTCCTTGTGTTACCACCAAAAACACTGGATTTAAAGGTGAGTGGTTCTTTACAACCAGTCTCATCAAGTAAAAGGCTCTTTTGATCCCAAAGGACAAGCCACACAGCCAGGTGAATATATAACTTAGATCTTACCCAAAAAAATCATGCTGATGCTAATCCTTTGGAATCTAAAATCTAACGGTTTATTCATAAAAAGGAAAGAAAGGTGAGACTTAAAATTGGTTAAAGGAATCAAATACACACAGTAATTGCAAAGTTCATGGTTCAGGCTCCTAGCACTGACGACTTAATAAGTCTCCGGTTGCTTCCAAATCATTGGAAGAACCTCAGTCCCTTGGTTAGAATGTTCCCATTAGTGTAAGTTCATAGTCCAGAGGATTAGGCAGGACAGAGGCAAAATTGAGGCGTTTCCAGGGCCTTTTATTGTTTCTGCCATGTGGAGGGAATCCCATTGTTCTTACTGTGGAAAGCTACAGCAACAAGATGGAGTTTGGATTCACATGGGCAAGTCACATGTCCATACACTTTGCCTAGCTACAGCAGGAAATTCCATTAAGTGTAGATGGGAGTCTCCCATGGTCCATTGTCAGTTAAGTGTTGTTTTGATGGGGCACTCAATTTGAATAGTCCCTCCAAGCTGTGCTGGCTAGCTACTTTGTGGGCATTACCCCAGGAGCAAACATTTGAAATCCAAGTATAGAGCCAATACTTATAACTTCAAATACAAAAATGATACATGTATATAGATAGCATAATCATAACCAGCAAATCATAACCTCTTCATAGACACCTCACTTGACAACCTTTGTACAAGATTCTGAAAATATGTAACAGTGGTTGCAACAATGATCTATATGGCATGACAAAGTTCCTCCTCTGCCTTGATGGGTCCTGCACTTATTGGCGGATTTGCTTGCCTCAGAGGTTCATGGCAGCCCTCAGTTTGGCCACTTTTGTGGCTCAAATCTGCCATTCACTCAGTTAGCCTCATCACTGGCCAGCATGGGGAAAAGGAAGAAGAACAATCCCCAGTCTCTACTGATCCACCTAGTGGATCGGGGAACAGGCCAGGGACCTTCCCCTCTGGTGGAACCCACAGTCCAGTTCAACTCCTCCGGTATCAAGTAGAGAGTTGCGGGGGGATGGAGGGAACCAGGGCCCGCCCTCTACTCCGGGTTCCAGCCCAGAGCCCTGTGGATTGCAGCTGTCTACAGTGGCCCCTGTAACAGCTGCATGACAGCTACAACTCCCTGGGCTACTTCCCCATGGCCTCCTCCCAACACCTTCTTTATTCTCACCACAGGACCTTCCTCCTGATGTCTGATAATGCTTGTACTTCAGTCTTCCAGTAGTATGCCTTCTCACTCTCAGCTTCTTGCTCCCAGCTCCTTGCACACACAGCACAACCTGAAGTGAGCTCCTTTTTAAACCCAGGTGCCCTGATTAGCCTGCTTCTCTTAATTGATTCTAACAGCTTCTTGATGGCTTCAGGTGTTCTAATCAGCCTGTCTGCCTTAATTGTTTCCAGAAAGTTCCTGATTGTTCTGAAACCTTCCCTGTTACCTTACCCAGGGAAAAGGGACCTACTTAACCTGAGGCTAATATATCTGGCTTCTATCACTTTTCTGTAGCCATCTGGCCTGACCCTGTCACCATGGTCGTATTTTAATCAGATAACATCACACCAACAATGCTCAACCCTCTCTTGCATCATGCATTGTTTGTACACCCGATCACAGGTCACTCCTGCAGTTGGCTATAGATAAAATTGATTTGGAGCTTTGTTTGTGTCAAGATTACAGAATTAGGTCCATTAAGGACAATGATTTCATATCTACAAATGCCTGGAGGTAAGCTAGTTATGGATCTGCTACCGCTCAAGTCTGGTACAAGATAAAGTTAGAAGTTAAAAAAAAATGCTAGAGAAAGATCAATGTCAAAATAGGATAGGAAGAAACAAGTGGTGTAAAATACATTTATGAGACAGATTGGAAGAAGTTGCATGATGAACATAAAGCCAGAAACATTCCCAGGAGGGAAGTAAGCACACAGGTGCAATTATACTTCTGAAAGAGTGGGAGAGTTATTTAACACCTAGAACTTTCAGTGGCTTTGGAGGGGGGGGTGGTTCTGATTGGTTCCCAGACCTGATTTTCCTCACTTTTGATTGGTGGGTAATTACTAGTTAATTGGATTAACTAGTTAGCTATTGAAGATCCCTCACCATAAACTGGAAAGGAAGACTGAAGCCAAAAGTAGGGCTCAGTTGATAGTATAATCCAGTGGTCCTCAACCTTTCTGTTGCAATAGCATATTCATGTTCCCACAAGAGTGTGGTGGGTGCCAGACAACCAGCCGCCGAAATGCAGCTGAGAAGTGGCGTCATCAAGAAGCGTCGCTGCTTCTGGGTGGCATTTCGGCGGCAGGTTGTCTGGCGGAAGCGCTCCCTTGTCAGTAGGCAGGCACACATAAATGCCCTGCGGGCGCCATGGCACCCATGGGCACTGTGTTGGGGACCACTGGTATAATCCATTTTTGACTGAATTGCCAAGATGGAATTTAAGGGTAGTAATGCAGGAGAAAGGGCATTTGCAATCAGTAGAGGCACACGATTGTGTGGCTTTCCATGCAGGCCAGTTTCCAAAAGTGGTGATAGTTACTCCACTCAATGAGTGGAACAGCAGTTCCAGCAGCTTCACAAAGCCCCACGGATGATGAATTGTGCATGTTCTAGGTCTCTCCCACAGAGCACACAGGGAATGTCAGAGCACATACAATTTTAATTGAGTGGTGTTTTGTGGTCAGCAAAGAGGCTGTTATAGGCACTGACTGAACTCTTCACCTCTAGGTTTGGAGCTTGTGAGGCGGTCATGAAAAGGGATAAGGATAGCGAGAGTCATGGCGTTACTGAAAGTTGCAGGAGAATATACCAGGAATGGTTATCAGTTCACAGAAAAGAAGAAAGAACAGACTAGGTTTGGCTACTCAGCGTGAACCAGCACAGCTCAAACACTGCTCTAACTTAGAACTGGCTGCCTGCATTATGCAGCCAGAAGTAGCGAACACATGGAAGCATCCTGGCCATGCTCATTTTCCAGCCACATGCTTTACATTGGGGCTCAAGGCAGAGGGAGTGTAGAGCAGCTATGAGACTTACAATTCACCTGTGGAGTCCTCATTTTCTTTATCAGTACATATTTTTATGTATGTTTTGTACCAATCCAGCAGTTCTGAGCTGCTGGAGCTGGAATCTAGGTAGGTGTCTGTTACTACTACTAAAGGAGGGGTAGATTCCTGGATGATTTTCAGATTGGCAGTAATTACACTTATAATCCATTAAAGGTTGTGAGGCGCTCAGATACTAGGGTAATGGAGCCCATATAAGTAACACGGGCAGACAGACTTAGTGCCTATAACTTCAGACTTCAGCCCCTTTTTAATAGCTTTTTTTCCTCCAGAAGAATAATAATGCAAATAAATTGTGTGTATACAATTTTTCGGTAAGCGTCCTGAATCAAGGCTCAGGGTAGGATTTTACTTTATTTTTCATTCCCCATTGCAGCACTATAGCTCACTGGATTAGAGAAATACCCAAGTGCCTGATATATTATTAGACTTTGTATCTCTCTATCATGTTAGTAGTGGATTTAGTTTTATCTATGATAAATGATTAGTTTATGCATGGAGATATGTACTTTAAAACACTGAATTTCATCCCACTACATTGGAATACAATCTAAGATGATATACTGCAAGTATAGTATCTACCCCCATATTTCTACTACTTCATCTTTAGTAGAATTTTAATTTCTTATATCTGTTTCCCAGTCTGTTTCCAGATGCCTCTTTGCAATTGGTTTGGTAAACAGATGTAATCCATTCCACCCTGGAGCCGATATCACTGTCCTGTACTTTCCTGTCTGTTCTTTTTCTTTCTGTTTTTCTCTTCCCCCTCTTTCTATTATTTTATATATCGGTATATAGCTACAGATATATATCTTTTCTGTATTAAAAAGAGAAATATACATACATGCACACACAACCACTCTTGTACTAATTGGACTAGACCATTTAACTCTTTGGCAAGGGGAGCTGGGAGGTAACTTTACTCTCCATACCAAATCTGGCAATGTTTTCAAAATTCATTAAAATGTATTTGCAAGCAACCATGGCTTTTGGAATTTGGTTCAAACATCCAGAGGATGAAAAACATTTCATGCAAAATTTTGTCCAAAATTGTGTATTACCTTTTCCCCAGAATTTGACAGAACAATTGCAAACCTGAAAGCAGACACTTTTCATGTAGAAATAACTTCTGCAAGAAACATTTCATAGCTCCATACATTTCTCATTTAAAAAGGTAGCTATTAGTTCTTCAGTTGAAAAAATGATCTCTAAATAGGCAATGATGCCCTCCACCCTGAATTCCAGTCACTGTTTCGTAGTATAAATTACTTTCAATCCTTGTGGTCGTATTTTTCTACTATAAAACTCTATTCCAGTCAATAGATGCTATTAATATATAAAATGAGGCTTCTCTTTTTAAAGTTACTTATCACAGATAAATTTCATCAGCAGCCCTGCCTGCTGTTCTTAGACCATCAAATATCAATTCTTTCTCAGGGACCTTGCTGCAGTGCAACAGCATTGCTGATAGCATAACTGGCCTCTAGATTTCCACACGCCGTCACAAGTGAGTGATGTTCCCTGTCCACTCCAAGTGAAGAAGCAATAGAGTGACACAGGGTGCGAGAGCATCCTTTGGCCTGTATCCAATGTCCAGTGAAGTTAATGGGAGTTTTTCCCACTGAGTTCAGTGGGTGTTAGATCAGACCCTTATTGTCACTGCTACATTATAGGCTTGAATCCTTCTGTAGGCAATTACTGTTTACTCCCTCCATTCCTCCCATATACAGCTAGGTTTAGATAGAGTTAACCCTCCAAAGAAAGTCATGGATAAGCGAGCATACTGGGACATTGGTCTGGCTGTCTTAGTAGCAGTAGAATCATGGTTTCATGACCAGTTCCCTGAGCATACATGAAAGGACCATGGTGGTTGCTTACAGGGTTCCAGTGCTTCTGTAATAAGATATGCAACCTATTTAAAATAAACTGGTAAGAGGATGGCTAAGATTCTCTGAGACAAATGGTATTAATCCATTATTAGTCAATACAAGGTATAGTGCTCTCTGATTTACACAGTACAATTTTAGAAAAATGACTGGAATGTGTGGTTGACATTATGTTGCATTCCATTTTGTTGATTTCCTATAATTAGAACTCTCTATGTTTTAAAATGAAATGTCAGTCTGAATCACAAACTGGCTTCCAGCCACACAAGACAGATTAATTATAAGTATCCTATTATAGAACCCTTTCCTTTGTTTGTATTCTTCAGCAAAGCTAGGAAACAAATGTGGAAAACTTACAATTGCAACAATTTGAGATGGCCAGTCTCCTGCCATGTTACAGGTTTATTACATACAAAAACATGACATTAAAAGAATACTGAGGTTGCTAAGTCAAACACTTAAAAGTTAGTTGATAGAAGGGAAATTGTGGAAAAGCCAAAACTAGAACTCAGCCCTCTGAGATGTAAACTACTGCTTTAAGCACAAGGGAACACACTTGCTCTTCTTTGCACCAAAAAAGAAGAGGTGCAAGTCGTCTCTGAAACAAATAGTATGTAATTAAATTGTGATACTATGTATCTCAAAATAGCGGGGGGGGGAGAGGGGAAGGAGGGCATTGCGGTGCCATGAGACTGCGCCAGCAGCAGCCAGTGTGGCTGGCCCAGTGGCTGCCTGAGCACCAGCCGCTGTAGAAGTCATGGAGATCCTGCAAAGTCTGTTACAGACCTGCAGCCTTAGATATGGCCAATGGCTGTCCTGAGAGTCAGCAAGCCACATAAGGCATGTGACATGCTCATGTGATCCTGGACTCCATCTTGCACCAGTACTTTTCCACGAACTGTACTCATGGCAGAGGATATAAAAGGCCCTTGGAACATCTCCATGTTGCCTCTTTCCTGCTCTGACACTCTGGATTTACAACTAAAAGGAGCATATTGATTACAAACTGAGGACCTTCCAATCTTTTGGAACTTACCAGAGACTTTACAAGCCAGCAGTCTATAACTTCACTGTTACAAACCTGATATAAGAACTTTGCAATGACTGTATGATATGATCTATTAATTATTTTAATTCTCTTTATAAATAAGCCTTTAGATTTTAGTTACTAAAGGATTGGCAAATGATTACTAGGTAAAATCTGAATTACATATTGACTTGTCTATGTGGCTGATCTCTTGAGATAGAACCACCTTTTGTTTGATTAAATTGGTTTTCAATAACTGCTCATCAAAGTCTAGTGTCTGGACGGTGGCATAAGTGCTGGAGTGCCTAAGGAGACTGCATATTTTATTTCTTGTTAACCAGGGTAGTGAAACAGAAGTTTCCTTTTGTTACTGGCTTGGTATAGCTAATGGTAGAATAGCCACCAGTTTGGAGTGAGTCTGCCCTATTTCTCCCTCTTTGTCCTTAATCTGGTATTCTCAGCGGTGACCCACTGAGGCACAGTGCACCTTCACATGCTAATGGCTGTGTCAGACCAAAGCCTGAAGGGGTTGCTTATCACTAGCAGACCAGCGTGAGGTACTCTGATCCAGAGCGTTAAAGGGGATACCGTGGTCCCATAGGCCAGGTTGTATCCCGGGGCATCGCTGGTCATATAAATATATTGTATGGGGGAAGGGACATTCCTTAGCTTTTGAGTGCTTGACCTTGCAATCCTTTTAATGGTGTTTTAATGCAATTGGGCTTTGCTTGTTGGCAATTTCCAATATTTATTTGAAGAAAACAGAAAAACCCCTACAGAAATTCCATCAAGTGAAATCATATTGACTCCACGTAAGTCATCAGCAGGACTTTTAAAACCACAGAACAGGCTCTACCAATGGTGCAAAAGGAGTAACTGCTATCAGTAGTAGGCTGTTTTTCTCTGTATACTAGCCACTAGAGGGGACATCACACTTTGCTAGTGTTTTTCACTTTTGCTAGACAGCAGTCACATGGATGTCACAATTCCTGGGCTCTTGAGGTAATAGGGTCTTATGGTTACAGACATAACTAACCACACTGTTTTTCAGTTTGAATGTGTCAAAGCTATCTAAGATAGCTATCTAAGATAGTAGATGAGACTTGGGTTTGCAAAGTACTACTCCCATCTGTCTTTGAAATAGCCTTATGCAACCTCTCAACCACCTCATCCGTAAAATGAAAGGAATGATACTTTCTTGCCTCCTAAGGTCAGGGTCTGAGCCTTTGATAAGTAGTTTGTGCACTTCACAGCCTCCAACCAGAAATCTGAAAAGCCAAGTCTAGAACTCAGTCTCCACCTGGCTCACAGACCAATACTACTCATAGGCCAAAAGGGTCAAGTTTTACGCTTCTCCTGAAGAGAGATCTTAATGAGTGAGAACTTAATACTGCAGCACTACCTGAAGTATGCGCACACATTTAAATTGTTACAAGTCTCTTAGAATATTTAAGACCCTATTAAGACAGTGAGACCAGGCACTTAAAGTCAAGCACATCCTAAATGCTTTCCTGATCTCAGGCCTAAAACAGGAAAGGAGGACTATCTAATCCAAAACTTAGTAAAATCAATGGAAGTTCAGGCAGTTGGAGCCTAGACTCCTGTTTTATTCTTTGTTCTGCCACAGACCTTCAGTAGTCAATTAACCTCCCCACATTTCAGTTTGTTTTATTTATATTGTGAACACTTTGCAATAGGGACCTTTTGTTATGTTATATAGTGCTGCATACAATTGGGCCCTCATCTCTGATAGGGGCCTATCATAGGGTACTCACCGCTAGTGGTGCCTCTTGCTGCCCTCCTAGGAATTAACTCCACTAGGCTTGCACTCTCCCTCAAGTGGTGTCTTCCCCCATCTTGTCTTGCTCTGAGGCCTCCCTCACTCTCAGATCTGCAGTCTGCAATTCATGGCTTGGCCCTCTGGCCAAGTCACTAAGGTCCACCCCTTTCAGGGAATTCAAAGTCCTTCCAAACCCACTTTTTGTCTGGTGTTTCTGATGCCCTTGCCACCCCACAGTGGCTGGTGGGGGAATCCAGGCCCATCCTCCTCACTGGGATCCAGCCCAGGAACCCTATAACAAGCAGCCAGCGTCTCTCCATGGACTGACCCCTTGCTGCTGTTTCCCTGGGCTTCTTCCTACTCGTCCGGCTTCCCCCCTCTCTGGGCTTGCAAGTCTCCGAACTCCCTCCACTCAGGGCATAACTTGCAGCCTACTTCCCCACCTTCCTACAGCCTTCTTGCTGCTCACCCCTCCTGGGCTTGATACTGAGCCAGCTGAGCCTACTTCTAATTAGTGGCATGCCCCTGGTTCCTCCTCCAGATGCATGCTGCAGAGTTAATTGGCCTGTCTGGCCACCTTAACCCCTTCCAACCCTCTGGGGGGGGGGGGGGAAGGACACCCCATGACAAAGTCCCTATGCACTACTATAACACAATCACCAAACAGGATGTTCAACCAATTCTTTATAAATCCACTTGCAGCTCGTCAAATGAAAAGAATTATAAAAAGCAAAAATAAGGTAAATAAAGAGTGCACTGAGGAAGGATAAAGAAACATGGCCATGCATGTATTTGCCAAAACAATATTCTAAAGGAATACATGACAATTTGCTACTATAAAATATAGATATTGACATTGCATATCATCTCTGACTACAAATATAACAATATGTAGATTTACAACTTGTTAAAATATTTGTTAAGTATACTTTTCTAGCAAATTTTATTTCCCCTGCGCTTTTCAAAGCTCTGTTTCCGACAGCCATTGTGTGCTGTGCTGATCTGCTCTGGGACACAAAGCAAACCATTCACGGGGAACGCTTGTGCTGTGGAATGCTCCTGCTGTTGAGGCGTGGGCAGGGCGTGTGTGGGTGTGAGAGAGAGATTGCTGTGCAGGGAGCTGGGGAGGGAGGCAGGGGCTGATGTCAGGGTTTTCCCCTCCCTCAGGACTGGTTGCTTCCCGCCGCTTGTCTGAACTTACAAGACAGCATGCTGACACACTCTGTCCTCCAAAACACAGTCTCTCCCCGCCCCTCCATACACACCCACACACTCCCTGTCACACACTCTGCCCCCCTCCCCCCAGTTCAGCTGAAAAGCAGCTGGCAATGTAGTAGGACACCGCTGGAACAATGTGATGCTGTGCCTGCCCCATGAGACATGGCAAACCCTTTCCAAAGGGACCCTGTGGCCAGTCGCACAGCGGAAGAGCTACCACAAGGCACTACTGTCTTGGCCGCTGCAAGAGCTGCAAATGTGGATGCGCTCCACCGTCACAAGCAGCACAGTGTGGACATGCAACAGTGGCTCAATTCCAGCGCTTTAATAAAAGTGGTATAACTTGATGCGCAGAAAGCTGCCACTGTAGACATAGATTTTATTTTCATCTGAAACGGTTTAACAGGATGGCTTGTAGAGAAAGGGTATGCAGAAAAAGAAGGAAATATTTACTACAGTGGACAGCATCCATCTGCCTTGCAACCAAAATATATAAACTGGGGATTAGTATTTTTAATGCACTGGAGAAGCACTGCAGTAAAAATGTTTTGTATTAAATTAATTCATGATTTGGAGCACTTCAACTCCCAGTCCACAACATATTGCATATTGGAAGTTTTACAATCATCAATTGAGGCTAAATTCTAAATATACATATAATTCTAGGGGATAACCCTCTCCAACATCAGGCCTACAATTTTATGTATCTTTATTGTATCTATCAGAGAGCTGGCTGCCTAATTAAAGTACTTTGTTAATTTTAATCAACAAAAAATAATCTGTTTAATGTCCCAGTAAGGTGCCATTTGGGGCAATAATAATGTTCATCATTTATAGGCTGTTACCCTTAGATCTCAGACAGCTGTAACTGCTAAATTAAGAGCCTTTTAAAAACATTTGTATGAATTATTTTAGTAATTCCAAGTGGCTTGGTTTAAATACTTCTAAAAGGAGACCTAGCTCTACACAATAACAATTATGCACTTTTTCTTTACTGTGGGGGGTCTGGCACCACACCGCCCATTTGTGGCAGGGGGGGGAATGGGGTGTTGGAACCTCACCACTCCCAAGTTCCCATGCCCATCTCTATTTGGGCAGCTGGGTGCAGCCTAATGGCCTCCTTCCACACAATCACCAAGGCTGGCGAGGTAGCGTGGCCTATCGGCCAGAGTCCATGTAACTTGCCCCAAGCATCTGGGCAATGTGGCCCAATGACCAGGGTCCATATAAATCACTCCCTGCTTTGGAGCAGTGCAGCCTAATGGCCAGAGTCTACACACTACCCCTCACAAGCAGGGTAGTGCAGCCTAGAGGCCAGAGTCCATAGATTTCCCACAGTGTGTGGGGTTGGTAGGGGGACCCAGGCCCACCCTCTCCACCAGGTCCCAACCCAGGGTCCTGATAGTGGCAAGCTCCCCCTGACACCAGCTCGGTGGGGATCCACCCACAACACACCAAGGGTCTGTGCAACTCTAATGCCCTTTGCCTCTAAAATTCCCTTGGGTCACTTCCTACCATAAACACCAGGTTCTCCGCTTTGGCAGGGGGTCCTCCAATCTGTTCCCCTCCTGTGACATGCTCCATCTGGGTATCAGGCTGCGTCCCGACTTGGCTGGCCTCCAGATCCTGGCACACAAGCTTTCCCTCCTCTGGAGCTAGCAGCATGCCTCCTTCCCCTCTAGCAATCCACCCAGGCTGAGCAGCTCTGGAGGCTTTTATACCTGTTCTTCAGTTGGAGCATGCCCAGCAGAGCTTCCGGGGTGGGGCTTCCTCTGCTAGGAAGGAAGGGTTAACCAGTGTGGGGCCACTCTTCCCTGTCACATTCACTTAGTCATATTTGGTACAGCACATACAGTGGCCAAAGGTTACTCATTATCAGTGTTTCTCTACATTTCTACTAGAGAAATTTGACAGAGTAAATTTGGTCACAGAAGGCATCGTGAAATGGTGAGAGCACAGTGCTTAACATCAAGAGAAAGTGGACTATGACTGAATGCTTCCTAGGCCTTCATATGTCAGGGAGCCCTGCAATAGGATTTTGCCATTTGGGACACATATAGCCTGAAGCCTGCCTTCTGTTGAGCCAGAGGCAGAATAAAGCCTGCACAAGTTTCAATATTCAATAGGTGCTGAGTCAATTGGCAAGGGACCAAGATCTGTTTTTATGTTATACTGGGATTTATTATCTAGGATTTCTATTCTAGTATGTTGGTTTGTGCAGATTAAAACGTGTGTTAGGAAGTAAACATCTGGAAACAATAGGTCCCTATTTTTATTGACTACAAGTTATTCAAAGAATAATATCTCAAAAGACCAGCACAAGGTCTATGCACTCTTTTCCTGAAGGCTTATGTAGCATTTAAGAGGTGCACAGACATTCCAGTATTACTATCTGCCATGATTTTATCATGCAGCTTAGAATATTTGGAGTTCTTCTTATAGCCCAAGCTCCTGGAGTCCTGAGTATATATAAAAATCTCAGCTTTCATTTCAATAAAAAAAAAAATGTTTAGTCCTTACGGGCATGGAGATAAACATAAACATGTGACCCAAGCATTCTGTAAAGGCTCAAAAAAACAAAGCATAGAGAAAAAGAACGCTTTCCTCCCCACCCATTATTTGTAAGCCAATCTTATTAATTGTGAGGTTCTGATTAGTACTTTTTGAGCATCTTGGGTTGGTGTTGACCCTTGTCCCATCCCTCAGCACATGGGTGAATTTCATTCAGAGAGATTAAAAACCCAGACTAACACAAGTATAATGAAGTTACCTGTCATTTTATATTTTATGTCTTGTTAACACAAGACGGTATCCCCATTGATAAGCAGGTTAACACATTTTGGGGTTTCTGCATAGGACAGGCCTGAGCAGTTTGCAAGTTGTCTCTGTTCATTCTCTCTCATATGTTATATTGTTGCTTCCACTGCCTCCTATTAAAGTAGCAGCTAGCCTCTATGAGCTTCCTCTCTTTTTAAAAGCACATTTCCACCATGGATTGATTACTCAGGAATTCTTCCTGAAAAACCTACTGATGGTTTTATTAGGATGTGATAAAGTCATTTAAAATTATTTAAAAAAATACAAAGAAAAAAAGAGGCCCCCAACCCTGATCCAGAAGAGTATTCAGCTGGAGGAAGAGGTCTAATTTTAGTATTCATTCCAACTTTTCTGCCCTACATTGTTCAATTATGGGGCCTATCCTGATGATTACAAAACATTATAAAGAGTTGTGTATAGCTGTCAGCGTTCCTTCCCCACTCTGAAGTCTGGGGTACAGATGTGGGGACCCGCATGCAAGACGCCCTAACCTTATTTTTACCAGCTTAGGTTAAAAACTTGCCCAAGGCACAAATTCCGCCTTGTCCTTGAAAAGTACGCTGCTACCACCACCAAATGATTTAGACAAAGAACCAGTGAAAGGACCACCTGGAGTCCTATTCCCCCAAAATATCCCCCCAAGCCCTATACCCTCTTTCCTGGGGAAGGTTGGAGAATAATATCCTCACCAATTGGTACAGGTGAACACAGACCCAAACCCTTGGATCTTAAGAACAATGAAAAATCAATCAGGTTCTTAAAAGAAGAATTTTATTTAAAGAAAAGGTAAAAGAATCGCTTCTGTAAAATCAGGATGGTAAATACTTTACAGGGTAATCAGATTCAAAACACAGAGGATTCCCTCTAGGCAAAACTTTAAAGTTACAAAAAACCGGGATAAACCTCCCTCTAGCAAAGGGAATATTCACAAGTTGAAAACAAAAGGTAATCTAAGGCACCTTGCCTTATTTACTTACTCTTTTTGTAATATCAGACACTTGTACAGGATGGTTTATAGGAGAAGGAGTTTTTTGACCTGATGCTTCTCTACTTTCCCCAGAGAACACACCAACAAAGCCTTCCCCCCCTTTCCCCCGCCGCAAATTTGAAAGTATCTTCTTTCCCCATTGGTCCATTTGGTCAGGTGCCAACCAGGTTATTTGAGCTTCTTAACCCCTTACAGGTAAGGAGGAATTCTAGGCTACCCTTAGCTGTATAGTTATGACAATATCTAACTCTGATTATACAATTTGCATGTCCCACCTGCTTGCTTTACTGTAAGCATTTACCCCCAGAAGAATTTACCTCATTACCGCATGACCAGTATCTGACGTATTTTTTTTACTTCGCATATCCCTATTATCACAAGATTAAATTCACTTATGGAACATATATAACCGATTATAAATAATTACAAAACTTTGCACTTCTAGCATGTCTTTCCTTTTACATTTAGTATAGGCCTGATCTAAAGCCCTGTGAAACCAACTAAAACCTCTCAGGAGCATCATCAAGGATCTACAACCTACCCTGAAGGACAATCCCTCACTCTCACAGATCTTGGGTCAGGTCAGTCCTTGCTTACAGACAGCCCCCCAACCTGAAGCAAATACTCACCAGCAACCACACACCACACAACAAAATGACTAACCCAGGAACATATCCTTGCAACAAAGCCCATTGCCAAATGCGTCCACATATCTATTCAGGGGACACCATCATAGGACCTAATAACATCAGCCACACTATCAGAGGCTCATTCACCTGCACATCTACCAATGTGATATATGCCATCATGTGCCAGCATTGCCCCTCTGTCATGTACATTGGCCAAACCGGACAGTCTCTACGTAAAAGAATAAATGGACACAAAACAGACATCAAGAATTATAACATTCAAAAACCAGTCGGAGAACACTTCAGTCTCCCTGGTCACTCGATTACAGACATAAAAGTCACAATTCTTCAACAAAAAAACTTCAAAAACAGACTCAAATGAGAAACTGCTGAATTGGAATTAATTTGCAAACTGGACACCATTAAATTAGGCTTGAATAAAGACTGGGAGTAGGCGGGTCATTACACAAAGTAAAACTATTTCCCCATGCTTATTTTTCCCCCTACTGTTACTCACACCTTCTTGTCAACTGTTGGAAATGGGCCATCCTGATTTTCACTACAAAAGGTTTTTTGTTTTGTTTTTCCTCCTGCTGATAATAACTCACCTTAACTGATCACTCTTGTTACAGTAGGTATGGCAACACCCATTTTTTCATGTTCTCTGTGTTTCTATATATGTATCTTCCTCCTGTATTTTCCACTACATGCATCCGATGAAGTGGGTTTTAGCCCACAAAAGCTTATGCTCAAATAAATTTGTTAGTCTCCAAGGTGCCACAAGTACTCCTCATTCTTTTTATTTATTTCCGTGATGATATGAAAAAGCAACAAAAATGAGGAAGATGTGAAAGCATGGGAATTACTACTATGCTTTCACATGTTTAGAACAATTTTTTCTACATTGGATTGCTGACCCATTAGCATTCAAAGTCAGGTGGGAGTCTGTTCCAAAATGCACATTTTGTTTACATATCTATTTCAGTGGAATTATTCACAGACAGATCTCAGCCACAGTACTGCATAAGAAAGCAGAAGAGAAAAGTTATAACATTGTTTTAGCTAATCTGTATATTTGAATGTCAGGACATTGGTTTGGATGAACACGGATCCATATGCTGTGGATTTTATTTAGAAAATACGAAATGATGTGGTCTAAAAATTTATTAGCATGAGTTTGGGAGAGTTACATTGTGCATGAGTGTTGTTTAGTCAATCTAAATCAAGAGCCACTTAGAACAGTGGGGGGCTGCAAAGTGCTTTAGTTTGGGTTTGACAAATACTCTGACTTTATGGGCCTGATCCAAAGCCAACTGAAGTAATTGACAGTCTTTCCATTTACTTCAATGGACTATGGGTCAGGTTTTATACAGGGTGAAGCGGGTTTCACACATAATTAATACATCTTTGGTGCTTACATTCTGTTACAGTTGGTTTTCCATAGGGCTACCAACACATAATCACAACTCAAAGAAAACATAAAATCTGAAACTTAAAACTATTTAAAAAAAAAAAAAGAAACCCACCATCATTTGGCAATTCAGTGGCTGCTTTTCTTTCAGGAGTTAGCGTTACTCAGACTTTTCTCCTTAAAAAGGAAAATGTTTAGATTTCTTTAAAGATAACCTCCACTGTATTTTGGCTGAAAATACAAATGCCTACCTTCCTTGTTATTTGTCTCAGTGTGCCTTTAGAGGGAAATGTCCTTTGCCTACAATTCTGTGACACATTTTAGTAGCAGGTAGAAAATTGCTTAAAGTTAGTCAAGTAATGAGAATAGAACCAGGACTGAGAGAGACAAAGGAATGAAGAATGGGTGGGGGGGAAAAAGGTAAAAAAAGAATTATGCCCATTGAGATGTAAAAGATAAGCTGTAAGGGTGAAATTCATCCATTGCAAGGACTAGCCTAAGGCAGAAAGACCAGGACAGAGCACTTAGAAAATTGAGTCATTGGACATGTGTACATTGCAATCGAAGGAGTATCCATGCTAACTTAAATCTAGCTAGCACAGCTAAAAATAGTAGTGAAGATGCAGTGGCTTCTAAACTGGTCAAGCCCATCCGGAACCCTGGGTAGGTACTCACATTTCTAGCCTACTCCAGCGTCCATACTGCTTCATTGTCACTTCTATTTTTAGCTAGGCTAGCTAGATGAATGATAGCGCAGGTGTGCCTACCCCAGCTGCAATCACACCTCCGATTGCAGTGGGGACCTACCAATAAACAAAGGGTGGGCTTTTCAGAACTGTTGAGCAATGATTTAACTCCATTTGCAATTAAGAAAACTTAGCTGACGTAGGCCAATGCTAAGCACTTCTGAAAATCATCCCTTAAGTGTTCTACAGTACCATCTACTGCTTCAAACATTTTCTCTTTGCTGGGGTGGAGTGGCTGTGCCTCAAAGAAGGAGCTATTCCTTAGTTTCATATGTATTTCCTAATTACTTGGATAAATTTATTCTCCTTTTAATTCTTATTATTTTTCTGTGCAATCTGTAAATTGAAATAGAGTGGTTTCAAACTAGGCGTCGGGGTCATATGTCATTACTGACGTATCAATACATTTCAACTAATAGTGGAAGGTAATGAGAAAGTACAAGGGGGGGGTCAAGTAGATTACAAAGACTGGTTTGGGTTAATAAAAACAGGCTTGCATTGACAAATTCTGGTTCTGCTTCATTTGGAGATAAAGAATGATTACTTTTTACCTCAGTGTGAGCAATGATTAAAATGATGGATCATAATTAATACAGATGACTATTATAACATCAAGTTCTCTACTGAAGAGGAGGAGCAAAATGATGAATGATTTTATTTGGGGAGATAAGCAAGCAAGGAAGATTGGGAATACAAATTAACTCCTGACCAGTGGCTTATAACAAACTGTATTAAGAGTTTCACATTACAAAGAACCTCAATGGCAGAGGTAGGATCAAAGGCTTCCCAAGAGCATTGCAGTCAATGCTACTGGTTGGTGTCATAATTCATTTCATTTCATAGTAAGAGATGGAATGGTAATGCGTCAAACAGTTCCAAATTATTTTGCACGTACACCCACCTGGCTTACCTATGGAGAGGGCAGAATTTGTGCAGTATACAGTTCAATTAATTTTGGTAGATTTAAGTGTGTGTTGCTTTAATATATGTTACAATAAACTCATTAACAGCAGTCTTTTTTTGGGGGGGAAAGAAAAGTACCCAAACAAATTAAGAGAGAATGAAAGATGTTGGTCTAGAACCTTGGGCTTTGAATGTTAATCATTTAACAAGAAAAAGGATCCATCTCATCTGATCACCATCATATTGTTATGGCACATATGATCAAATGGTGCTGTTGCATAGTGTTCCAAATTATTTTTCTTAGAATGTAAGCAAGTTTTAAATTTTGGAAGAAATGTTTCAGTAATTTTTGGAAAGATTTCCTTGGAGAGGGAACTGGGCAAGGCAGTTTGTTCTGTCTTGGTCTCTAATTACAACCAGTTCTTGGGGCAGAGTTGGTAC
The DNA here is from genome assembly GCF_965140285.1 of Lepidochelys kempii. NCBI lineage: Eukaryota > Metazoa > Chordata > Testudines > Cheloniidae > Lepidochelys > Lepidochelys kempii. The sequence goes on along the minus strand of NC_136387.1, from coordinate 60,107,467 downwards.
CTTGGAACCACACATTGGTGTTGAGCTGAGATTCCTGAAAGAAAGAATTGTAAAACAATTTACACCTAAAATGTACCTAAACTCCAAATCACTGATTTCTCCTCCCATGGGAAACAGATCCTCAAGGCCGCAGACATTCTGCTACCATTCAGCAGAGGGTTAATACAAGTGTCAGAATAGGACACTGGTACTGGAAGAAGGGGCAACAACGTTAAATTATATTAACAGGAACTGCATCCTCATATTCCCCATCAATGTGAGCCTTGTAGGTCTCTATTAAGACTGAGAATATGTGGTGGTAGTTTTTGCTGTCTTGTCTCACAATAATCATATCAGGCCATGAAGTTCAAGAATGAATTTGGCAACTCTTGCAGGGTTCCTTTGTAAGGGCTTGATCCAAGGTGTCAGATCCGAAGAGCATCACTTTCCTTACAATATTACAAAGAACATTTTCAAGTTCCACAATACATTTGCAGATGCCTATTACATTCAAATACAGATGTTAGAGGCAGCAGTAGCATACCGCTCCCAGAGACCAAAAACGGTGATGTATTGTTGTCCCCGTACTCAGTAGCATCCTGTTTCTGAACTCTCTTCCATGGTGTGTAATACATTACTCTACGGTATTCTTCATAGTATTTCCTAAGTGTGGCTAAGCCACTTTTCATCCTTTTGGTTTAAATTTTGTCTTCAGTGATACCTTTGCACTTTTAAAAAACAAAAGACCCTTTACGTCTTTGGACTTGTTCTGATATGGAGCAAGATGTGGGGAGGAATAATTCAGGCAATGATTGTAGAATACTTCTATTCTAAATTAGCAGTGCTAAAACAGGACACATAAAGTTGTTTTTGCTGACTGAACAAACTGGGCCTTGGGATTTTCTTTTATTCTTCAGTATCCCCCATCGCAATGAAAACACACTACATTTGTAACAGCTATGCACTATGTTTACTGACATCAGTTACCTGCAAAAATTCAGTACTGAGACTAAAACATTCTGCCATGATTTACACACTTAAACTTGTTTGTTATTGTCATAAATATAAAGGGAAGGGTAAACACCTTTAAATCCCTCCTGGCCAGAGGAAAAACCCTTTCACCAGTAAAGGGTTAAGAAGCTACAATAACCTCACTGGCACCTGACAAAAATGACCAATGAGGAGACAAGATATTTTGAAAACTGGAGCAGGGGGAGAAATAAAGGTTCTCTCTGTCTGTGTGATGCTTTTGCCGGGAACAGAAAAGGAATGGAGTCTTAGAACTTAGTAAGTAATCTAGCTAGATATGCGTTAGATTCTGTTTTGTTTAAATGGTTGATAAAATAAGCTGTGCTGAATGGAATGTATATTCCTGTTTTTGTGTCTTTTTGTAACTTAAGGTTTTGCTTAAAGGGATTCTCTATGTTTTGAACCTGATTACCCTGTAAGGTATTTACCATCCTGATTTTACAGAGGTGATTCTTTTACTTTTTCTTCAATTAAAATTCTTCTTTTAAGAACCTGAATGCTTTTTCATTGTTCTTAAGATCCAAGGGTTTGGGTCTGTGTTCACTGATGCAAATTGGTGAGGATTTTTATCAAGCCTTCCCCAGGAAAGGGGGTGTAGGGTTTGGGAGGATTTTGGGGGGAAAGACATTTCCAAGCGGGCTCTTTCCCTGTTATATATTTGTTAGACACTTGGTGGTGGCAGCAATAAAGTCCAAGGGCAAAAGGTAAAATAGTGTGTACCTTGGGGAAGTTTTAACCTAAGCTGGTAAAAATAAGCTTAGGGGGTTTTCATGTAGGTCCCCACATCTGTACCCTAGATTTCAGAGTGGGAAAGGAACCTTGACAGTTATGGATGTGTTAAAAATGATAACCAGAATACCTAAAACATAGTGTATGCCAGTAACAGTGGAATACAAGAATATTTTGTCCATTGACTCAAAGCTATAATAGTCCTGAATAAGCTTCAGCAGGAAAATAACTTGTCAAAATCATCACCTGAAGAAGTAGGTGTCAGCTTGCTAGAACACTGCTTATTATATGCTTGACTGGAGCAACAGAAATCTGTGAAGGAATATGTTGGCATGTACAAGATAGGCAAGGCTCATATTATTTTCATCACACTGAGTGAATCCCAATGTGAGTTACATTACCTTTCTCTGCCTATTTGAGATGGTCACTTGGGAAATCAGTCAAGATGACACATTTTTCAGCTAGATAATGCTTTCTATGATATTCCTGCTTTGCATCTCTTGGATGAATAAATGTGCAATGGTTTTGAAAACCAGACTGTAGAATAGCAGAGCTATAGTAATACCATCTGTAGCAATACATTAGTGACCGGCAAAAAACATTAGTGATTTATTAACAACAGCAATATAACATATGGATCATATGGCACTTTATCATCTCCAAGGAAAACGAACAACATTTATGAGACAAAGTCAATTTACTTCAAGAATAGCTAAAAACAAGAGAAATAGTCAACAGATTTGCATGTTGTAAAAGGGTGATAGATCCATGGAGGCCTCTATGCAGCATAAGTAGTAATGTTTAAGCTTTGGCCAAAATTGTCATTCTTTTCCTGAAATGAGTGAATGCAATTGATATACATGTGTATTTAGGCCAGTAATAATGTAACCAGCAGAAGGATGCCAATTTAATGGAGGAAACAATCAAAGACTGAATTTTCAGAATCTGAAGCTGGTAAATGTGTATGTTCTTCTCCAAGATAACAGAACACTAAAGCCAGGTACTTCCCCTAATAGGGGAGATAAAGCCTATTTATAATTGTAAATGGAATTGCAACTAACATTACATTGCTATTTACAATATGGGACTTTCATTTGTCTACACCAGGGGTTCTCTTCATTGCAGAGGCAATGTGTGGGAGGGGCATGCGGGGCAGCTGGCAGAGCTCCTCCCCCTACCCCATATGCGGCTGCTTCTCCTTCCCTTCTGTTGGAGTCCCAGCACTGCTGCCTGCTTTCCAGACCACCTGCTGAGGTGAGTTGGGGGCGGAGGCGGAGGTAACGTGTGGGGTGATCACTTACCCCCCAGAATCTTTCAATTGTGCCCCCCCACTAGCCATAGTTATATGTTGCCTGCCCCTCTCCCCATGTCTATAAAGGTTCTGATCCCTTGCATACCCGAAGTGGTTTGCTGAGGGCCTCACAATAAATCATGGCAGCAATCAGATTTCCTGACTTTCTTATGTGCCTTCCTGTCTTGCTCAATCCTGTACATGACAAAATAAGGCTGCTTTTGCATTGCTGACAGTTTACTTCTCATTAAAATCAACTCTACTTCTTAAAGTTTAAAAAACTCACATGCAATAAGAATAGATTCTAACCTACCCATTCTTTTCTTTGAATGATGGATACAAAATTCACATTTGAGGATTCTATCCCCAACACATTAGCGATTCTCCTCTGAAGCTCTAACTCCGCACCAAAGCACATTCTTAAAGCCATCCTTATACACAGCAAAGCCCTCAACCATAGAGTGAAGTCCTTTGTTGAATCAGGGCTATATCAAACTATATGAAGACAGTATTATATGAAAAGAAATATAAAACATAAGAGGTATAGCCTGTTCCTCTGGGAAATGTCCAGGTCTATCTGGTTAGAATGCAAAGCCATATACCTGCACACTTACCATATTTTCTGTCTCATTTGCTAATTATCAAAGATGTTTGTCTATCATCAGGGTTTACTCCCTCCCAGCTCATCACTTTCAAGCTTTATTCTGCAGTGAAGTGGCCATGCGGAATGTGTGATGCCATTCATTTCCATGACAACTATTAGAGTTTTTTGCAATTTCACTGCAGGGTCTCATAAGAAGAGAATATGAGTAGAAACAAAAGCTTTTAACAGACACAAATCTCTTACTGTAGGCAACTCTGGCTAAATATAATGGGTGTTTTTCAGTGGAAAAATTCCAGTTGACCTCAGTGTGAGCAGAATCTGGCCAAATCTGGATATCTTTGAAAATCTCACCCTATATCTCTGAGATCATATAGACTTGGCCCTGTCTTTCATAGCCGTTTCTCCAAATTGTGATGGAGGCTGTCAATATGTTTAGGTCCAAACATCTCAAGTCCAGTTATCATTATTTTATATAAATATTTCTTACTGTTAACATACTGATAGTATTAGCAACACTTAGAATTGAATTTGCCTAAGAACTCCTGTTTCCAGTTACTCAAAACCTTCTGAAATGTTTGTTTCAAGCTGAAATATTCCAGGCTTGGTCTCTGTCCATAGGTGAATTATTTTGGTAAATTTAAGCACTGGGTTGTTGTTTTGGGGGGAATATGGAGGGAGGCAAACCTCCATTACCAACAACAACAACAAAAAATTTATTTCAGCACCCCCATCCTGAAATTTCTGGTTGTAGGAGGCCAATATTTCACAGAAAAGTAGTCCTCAGTGTGAAGTTTCTTCTGAGTGTTCCACTGGGAACTGGTATTGTCTGTCTGAGCTATGTGGGGCTGAAAATTGCAATCCCAGGTATGAGTTAACAGTAACATGAACATGCTTTTGCATAATAAGCAATTGTCAGTTTGCCACTTGCCAAATTGACAATGTTTGGTAAGTATCACAGAAGAGATGACTCTTAAGGAAGAATCTGATGGAGAAAGTAACCCATACAGTTAGTTTTACTATATTGTACCAAAGGGGATTTGTGTGTTTATAAAAGACCAGAGAAGATAACCCCTTATCAGCTGAATTTATACCTACAATTTAGTCATATAATTCTTTGAATGCTGTACAACTTCCATATGATATGTAGTGGAAACCATTTTTAATTTTAAAACTTCTTTTAGTGTAGACCAGTGGTTCTCAAACTGTGAGTTGGGACCCGAAAGTGGGACACGACCCCTTTTTAATGGGGTCACCAGGGCTGGTGTTCGACTTTCTGGGGCCTGGGGCTGAAGCCCAAGACCAAGCCTGAGACCTGGGCGGCAGGGCTTAGGGCTTGTGCTTCAGCCCTGGGCTCAGGTTATGGGCCTCCCTGCCCGGAGTTGAAGCCCCTGGGCTTTGACTTTGGTCCCCCTCCAGCGCGGGGTGGCGGGGCTTGGGCGGGCTCAGGCTTTGGTCATGTAGTAATATTTGTTGTTAGAAGGGGGTCACAGTACATAGGGCCAGAGTTTTAAAACTATTTAGGCACCTAGATGCCTAATATCCCTAACTCCCATTGAAATCTTTGAAGGGAACTCTGCTAACATGAACTAAGGCCAAGTTACCTCTGAATGAGACCATCCGCAGAGATGTTCAATGCAGTGTAACTAGTGTGCTTTTAATTTACACCTTTAGTTAATTTGGCTTATCTTTCCTGAGAGAGTGTGTTTGCTGGAAAAGAAGGTTCTAGATTTTAAAGAGACAGGGCTAGAAATACAGAGGTCAGGGGTGAAATCCTGGCTCCAAAGAAGTCAATGGGAATGTTATCATTGACTCAGTGGGGCCAAGACTTCACCCCAGGTATTTTTCTCAGATTTGTGTAGAACACACATTAAAAGTGATATTTACACTGAATAAATATTACAGTGCATGTCTTTCTTGTGAGTGCAACTTTAACAAACACATGTAGAAGCTGTGCTAGCTTCTACATTGGCATTTCAGTCATTTTATACTATGAAATCCCATTAGTCTGAAAAAATGAAACCCCTGAAGTATTTTGGTTTATTTTTATGTACTATTTATGTGTAAAGTTGTAGTTTTTAAAATCAGATGAGGACATGCAGCCCATAAGGAAGAAATAAGTTGACTTCACTAGTAATAAGCCATTAGAAAGGGAGCCAGAAGAAGGTAATTTTTCATTAATGATATATTCGTGGTGAATTTCTAGCATGGACTTCAACTGACTGATTTATAAATCCCAGTGAAAAATATTTAATTCAAGCCAGGAATGTATATATTTTATAGTAGCATCAGAATAAATGAGCCAGCAATAATGGGAATAGTTTCTCTATTTCCACAGTTCCATACCTTGTTTACTACAACTGGTTGCATAGCCATCTGCAACATTAGCACTGTATAATCTAAGAACAGGAGTACTTGTGGCACCTTAGAGACTAACAAATTTATTAGAGCATAAGCTTTCATGGGCTACAGATGTCAGATTTGTGGGAGACAGACCAGTCGTTGCTTACAGACAGCCCCCAAATCTGAAGCAAATACTCTCCAGCAACCACAAACCACACAACAAAAACACTAATCCAGGAACCTATCCTTGCAACTATCAAGGTTCCTCCCCCACTCTGAACTCTAGGGTACAGATGTGGGGACCTGCATGAAAAACCTCCTAAGCTTATCTTTACCAGCTTAGGTCAAAACTTCCCCAAGGTACAAAATTTTCCACCCGTTGTCCTTGGATTGGCCGCTACCACCACCAAACTAATACTGGTTACTGGGGAAGAGCTGTTTGGACGCGTCTTTCCCCCCAAAATACTTCCCAAAACCTTGCACCCCACTTCCTGGACAAGGTTTGGTAAAAAGTCTCACCAATTTGCCTAGGTGACTACAGACCCAGACCCTTGGATCTTAAGAACAATGAACAATCCTCCCAACACTTGCACCCCCCCTTTCCTGGGAAATGTTGGATAAAAAGCCTCACCAATTTGCATAGGTGACCACAGACCCAAACCCTTGGATCTGAGAACAATGAAAAAGCATTCAGTTTTCTTACAAGAAGACTTTTAATAAAAATAGAAGTAAATAGAAATAAAGAAATCCCCCCTGTAAAATCAGGATGGTAGATAGCTTACAGGGTAATTAGATTCAAAAACATAGAGAACCCCTCTAGGCAAAACCTTAAGTTACAAAAAAGATACACAGACAGAAATAGTTATTCTATTCAGCACAATTCTTTTCTCAGCCATTTAAAGAAATCATAATCTAACATGTACCTAGCTAGATTACTTACTAAAAGTTCTAAGACTCCATTCCTGGTCTATCCCCGGCAGAAAACCAGTATATAGACAGACCCACAGACCCTTTGTTTCTCTCCCTCCTCCCAGCTTTTGAAAGTATCTTGTCTCCTCATTGGTCATTTTGGTCAGGTGCCAGCGAGGTTACCTTTAGCTTCTTAACCCTTTACAGGTGAGAGGAGCTTTCCCCTGGCCAGGAGGGATTTCAAAGGGGTTTACCCTTCCCTTTATATTTATGACAGCAGCAAAGCCCAATGCCAACTCTGTTCACATATTTATTCAAGTGACACCATCATAGGACCTAATCACATTAGCCACGCCATCAGAGGCTCGTTCACCTGCACATCTACCAATGTGATATATGCCATTATGTGCCCAGCAATGCCCCTCTGCCATGTACATTGACCAAACTGGACAGTCTCTACGTAAAAGAATAAATGGACACAAATCTGACATCAGGAATCATAACGTTCAAAACCTGTAGGAGAACACTTCAACCTCTCTGGCCACTCAGTAAAAGATCTAAGGGTGGCAATTTTGCAACAGAAAAGCTTCAAAAACAGACTCCAAGGAGAAACTGCTGAACTTGAATTTATATGCAAACTAGATACCATTAACTTGGGTTTGAATAGAGACTGGGAGTGACTGGGTCATTACACATATTGAATCTATTTCCCTAAATTAAGTATCCTCACACCTTCTTGTCAACTGTCTAAATGGGCCATCTTCATTATCACTACAAACGTTTTTTTCTCCTACTGTTAATAGCTCATCTTAACTAATTAGCCTCTTACAGTTTGTATGGCAACTTCCAACTTATCTGTATGTATATATATACCTTCTTACTATATGTTCCATTCTATGCATCCGATGAAGTGGGCTGTAGCCCACGAAAGCCTATGCTCTAATAAATTTGTTAGCCGCTAAGGTGGCACAAGTACTCCTATTCTTTTTGCGGATACAGACTAACACGACTACTCTGAAACCTATAATCTAAGAGAGTCCCAGTTGCAGGAGGAAGGCAATTAGCAGCAGCACCAATGTCTGACATTTAACAAGGCACAAAGTGCGTGACCTTAGTGCAGTGAATAGAGCAATAGTCTGCTGTATCAGTTCTTTCAACATTGTTTTACACTTCAAGTTTAGATAATTAATAACAATGAACTGTCAATAAGGTAACCATTACCAAGTATTTACCCAGATTCTCCTTATTATGCTAACTAATTAGCAAAGCATTTGTAACATGTTGGACTTCGACCCATTTCCTTCAGATGTAAAGAATGAAATGGTTCATTTCCTCACCTCCTCCCATCCACGACATTCCTTATTTTATTCCTAAAACAGATTGGGGGGTGGGGTGGAGGAGAGAGAAATCATTCATTGCATTCCCTTTTCTCGCCTGAGATTTTGGTTTAAAATGATTTTGCAGATAATGTCAAGTCAAACAGATGTCAAGTTCTGCAGGTAATGACCAGATCCAATGTGTCTTATTTCCTTTTTACTTCTTGCTTTCCTTTTTTAAAAAATATTTCATTATTACACAGTATTCTTCAGTAATGTGATGATGCTGATCAGCACTACATTAGTGCTCCTTAGTCTTTGAATGTAATTGACTCACAGTATATTTTATATACCTTAAATGTCCCTTTTTAGGGAAAAAAAGATACAGTATCTGTTAGCAACACTTGATATGGATTTCTTTGTGAATTATTGACCTGCTCTTATAAAGATAATAGATTAAAAGGTAGTAAATGGTGGTCAGTTAAGGAGCTAAATAATTTATCAGAATGGATTGGGTTTTTATCAACTACGGAAGTAAAGTACCATACCTGTCCCTAAACCAACATGAAAATTTCCCATTTCAATTAATTGGGATCATTCCATTGATTTTTGTAACTTTTATTGTTTGTATTATAGCAGTACCTACAGTATCTGACTGAGACCACAACCCCCGTTGTGCTAGGTGCTATATGCACAGTAAGAGAGACAGTCCCTGCTCTAATTTACAGTTTATAACAGGAAAGAAAAGAAAAAAAGTCAGGAATAAAGGATAGATTCCCCCTCCCCCTCATTTTACATAGGGGAAAACTGAGGCACAGAGATATTAAGTGACTTGACCAAGGTGTCACAAGGTGGCAGAGCCAGGAGCTAAACCCAAATCTGGAGTCCCACTCCTGTGCCTTAACCACCACACAATCCTTCCTCCTATGTATTAATATTCCTAACTACAATAAAAAACAGAGACGAAAGGGAAGCAAGAGCCCTTTAAAAAGCTTGTAGTCTTCCCCCAGCCCTTGGAACTGCATACAACTGTAACTCTGTGAGCAAGATGGGATTTTAATTTCACAATATTTTTGTAGAAAATAACATTGTGCTATGAGGAGGGACAGTATGGCATTTAAAAATGTAAATAATAGCTTGGTGAGAAAGGACAAAAAAATATATAATATACCTAGTTAATAGAATGAGCAGGAACTGAATTGGAGAGAAATCCCCCATCAGATTGGAAGGTTGTCCTCAATTTTTTTCTCCTGCTATTCAATTTGTAAGAAAAGTGAGGGGCAGGGATATTTGTACCCTAATATAATTTTAGGGTAGGATTTACAAGCACACCTAAGGGAGTCAGGAATCCAAGTCCATTGACTTCCAATGGGACTTTTGCTCCTAAGCTCCTTAGGTACCTTATAAATACCCCGCCCCAATTTAAAAATAAGGGCTGTAGAAAGCTTTGGGATTTAAAGCCACCTTATGCTCTCCAATGCCACCCTCCTTGCCTGATGTCTGAATCGGACCCCTGTCTCCCTCATGGCAGCAGCAGATGGCTGATAAGGTGAATTGAGCCTGCTGTGGAGCCAGACAGAAGGGGACTATGGGAAATAGGCACTATAAGTGCAGTAAATGAGAGATTATGAACAAGAACCACCTTCCCTGCACCCACAAGATATCACTCGACTCAGATGGAATAGGCAACATTCTCCTCAAAGAGAACAAATGCAGAGGACCTACAGGGGACTGTCTGTACCTTTCTATGCAACCCCACCAGAAGAATTTGATGGTGAATATGAAAGATCAGATAAAACACTGGATGAAAGAAGAACACAGCTCATCACAATTATACGTTAGTAGTAATAGTAGAAGCCCCAATCATGGATTAAGGCCCCACTGTTCTAGACACTGAACAAATGTATTCATTCCATCTTTTCTTGCCAAGATTCACACACAAACCTCTGATCATAGTTCATCACAATGTGCTTTTCCTCCTTCCAGTGCTTACTCTGATTCTTCATACTTACCATGATTTTTTTCCCCCTCTTGGGGAGTTGCTGTTGGGAACTCCTCATATGTAACTAAGCAACAAACCCTATTACTGAATCGCTTAAATTCCATAATGTTCCTTAATGGGGAGCCAAATTTTCAGAGCCACTTCCCAAACAATTTCCAAAAAACATGTATTCCACTCAAGGTTTGGATTCCCAGTCAATAGAATAAGTGACCCCCCTCAGGAGTTCCAGTTGTTTATTTTCTAATTCTTTAGCATTTTCAAGTCATCACTCAGTGAGGAATACTTTTATACCACACATTACTATGGTCAAGTTCTAATCAAATTCCTTAAACATTTGATTCATAGGACCCAACACCCTCCCTGTGGTTCAAACTCTATCAAACCTATGAGGTGATTGTCAAGATGAGTCCTGATCTGTGGTGATAGCTTATGAGCAAAGTTAAGATTTTGTCACTGTGGAAGTCACACACAGGTCACAGGCAATAAACAAAAATTCACAGAAACCAGCAACCTGTCCATGACTTTTATTAAAAATACCCCGGGAGGTGGGGAGGGACTAAGAGTCTGACCACTGGCCACGGCTCTGTCACAGGGGCTGACCCCCGGCCACTGCTCCAGCTCTGCCACAGCAGCAAGGATGGAATTTATAGAGGTCTGCTTAAATCACGGAATCTGTGACCTCTATGACTAAATCGTATCCTTACTTATGAGTCAACACAAAAGATTAACTTTCTACACTTTACACAGACCTAACTGTTAATTCTCATTAAAAATCCTGATATCACTTAATAGTGTCAGTTCTCTAACTGTGAGAATGTGCTGCATGGGCCCTATGCATTTATAACCAGAACATTAAGTCAAGGGAGACATAAGACAATGCATTTGTATCAAAAATCCATCTTTAGTGATTTAATTTGTGTGTCCCAGCATTACAAAAAGCGGTAATTCAGATTATTTTGTATTCCATAGCTACATTCTTTTCCCCCACAAGTATTAAGTTCCAGAAACATCTCTGGTGGACCTTCCCATTTCCCCTTATATTTTAGGGTATCTTTCCTTCCCCAGAAGTATACAGTTAGGCTGGAGAAGTGTTGTGTTGGTCCCCGTGTCCTGATAAGCTGAGACACACAGAGTTATCATTTGTTTAACATAAGCACAAGCATTCCCTTCTGTGCTCTATTAAACTAATTTGAAACTGAACTTGGAGTAGCGGTGTAGCCACCATAGTGCAGTATGTAGCCTTATTCCATTCATATTCCCAGAGGAAGCTCTACCAAGGTTTCCAACTGCATAAATGCAGACACCCGGGAACAGTTCTAGGGGGTAGGTGAGCAGGGCACTGTTGAACTGCTGTCTCATTTTTTATTAATTATTATTATTATTATTTATTATTTTCACTTTGCTGTGGTTGGCCAGGATTTATTTTGTTGGTTTGTTTTGGGGTTCAATGGCTGGCTATATGGATTTTGTTGTTGGTGTTTTGTTTTGTTGTGCTCAGCTGCTTGGGAGGTGGGTTTTTGTTTGTTTGTTTTGGGAGAAGGGCAGTACCAAATACATTTTCTGCCTTGGCTGGCAGAACAGCTAGGGCCACTCCTGCAAAACACCCTGAGACATTGTGTCTGGAATTAGCCACTGATCTTGCACTCTAGTCACTGTTTAACCAGTTAGACCCCATGGAAGGCCTGAATAAGAAGAGGAATTCCTAATTACCAGATCAGATTAGAACTAGGTAGGACGAGGAGACAAGATAAAAGAGCACAGGAAGGCAGGACAAGGGGAAAGCAGAAGAAAGAGCTAGGTGGGCCTGACAAAGACAGCTCTCTGTGTAGCTCTTACCACACATACATTTATTCTTCACTTACAAAGTATAAAAGAAGGTGTTGCAGGCTTCCAGCAGGGAGAGACTTCTATGCAGCCTTCTCGGCCCAGACCCTGGCTCACCCTCTGAGCTTCCCCTGCTTCCTGTTCCTCCCACTTATATCCTCTGAGTTCCTGAATCAATTGCATCAATTACAGTAAGTCAACAGGTTTCAGCATAGCAGCTGTGTTAGTCTGTATCCGCAAAAAGAACAGGAGTACTTGTTGCACCTTAGAGACTAACAAATTTATTTGAGCATAAGCTTGTGTGGGCTACAGCCCACTTCATCGGATGCATGCAGTGGAAAATACTGTAGGATGATTTTCTATACACAGAGAACATGAAACAATGGGTATTACCATACACACTATAACGAGAGTTAAGGTGAGCTATTATCAGCAGGAGAGAAAAAAAAAAAACCTTTTGTAGTGATAATCAAGATGGGCCATTTCCAGCAGTTGACAAGAATGTGTGAGGAACAGTAGGGGGAAAAATAAACATGGGGAAATAATTTTACTTTGTGTAATGACACATCCACTCCCGGTCTTTATGCAAGCCTCATTTAATGGTGTCCAGTTTGCAAATTAATTCCAATTCAGCAGTCTCTCGCTGGAGTCTGTTTTTGAAGTTTTTTTGTTGTAATATTGCGACTTTTAGGTCTGTAGTCAGGTGACCAGAGAGATTGAAGTGTTCTCCGACTGGTTTTTGAATGTTATAATTCTTGACATCTGATTTGTGTCCATTTATTCTTTTACCTAGAGACTGCCTGGTTTGGCAAATGTACGTGGCAGAGGGGCATTGCTGACACATGATGACATATATCACATTGGTAGATGTGTAAAACTATTTCCCCATGTTTATTTTTCCCCCTACTGTTCTTCACACGTTCTTGTCAACTGCTGTAAATGGCCCACCTTGATTATCACTACAAAAGGTATTTTTTTTCTCTCCTGCTGGTAATAGCTCACCTTAACTGATCACTCTCCTTATAGCGTGTATGGTAACACCCATTGTTTCATGTTCATCCTACTGTATTTTCCACTGCATGCATCTGATGAAGTGGGCTGTAGCCCACAAAAGCTTAACAATTTAATAAATAAATTAGTTAATCTGTAAGGTGCCACAAGTACTCCTGTTCTTTTTGCAGTAACTCAACAGTTAAACCAATTTCATGAACCTTTCATTAGTTTCTGACTTTTATAATCTTTAGTAATTTTGCTCTCTGTGCAACAAAATTTCATACATCAAAAATGTCTGCTGGGCCATCTGTAGCCTTTGTTTTTAAGGATGCTAATTATTTTGGCCAGGTGGGTGTTGATTATTCATAACAGTTGCTCAAATACTAGCAGTTATCAATGCATAATTTAACATGCTTAACTTTGATATCTCCCTTTATAGATATCATTCAACTCAAGTAAATAAATGAATGACAACTTGGACCAAATTCAGTTCCACATTAGTGGATACAGTACCCATTATAGTTGATGGAAGTTGCAATCCTACATCAGGGACAAACGTTAGCCAATTGTCTTTGCATTGTCCCCAGTTAAGCATCACCCAATGCCATTACTAATCCTTCACTTATTTATAAATTCATTGTCTAGGAACAACAATATACTCAGCAGACTATTATCTGAAATTAGATTTTAAAAAATAAATAAATAAAAATGTACATACGGGTTCTTAGCTAGCTAACAGGTTTCAGAGTGGTAACCGTGTTAGTCTGTATCAGCAAAAAACAATGAGGAGTCCTTGTGGCACCTTAGAGACTAACAAATTTATTTGGGCATAAGCTTTCATGGCTAGAATGCATGGAGTGAAAATACAGGAGCAGGTATAAATACATGAAAGGATGGGGGGGTTGCTTTACCAAGTATGAGGTCAGTCTAATGAGATAAATCAATTAAAAACAGGATACCGAGGGAAGAAAAATAACTTTTGAAGTGGCAAAAGAGTGGCCCATTACAGACAGTTGACAAGAAAGTGTGAGTAACAGTAGGGAGAAATTAGTATTGGGGAAATTAAGGTTAGGTTTTGTAATGACCCAATCACTCCCAGTCTCTATTCAGGCCTAATCTGATGGTATCCAGTTTGCAAATTAATTCCAGTTCTGCAGCTTTACCTTGGAGTCTGTTTTTGACTTTTTTTGTTGAAGAATTGCCACTTGTATGTCTGTTACTGAGTGACCAGAGAGATTGAAGTGTTCTCTGACTGGTTTTTGAATGTTATAATTCTTGACGTCTGATTTGTGTCCATTTATTCTTTTATGTAGAGACTGTCCAGTTTGACCAATGTACATGGCAGAGGGGCATTGCTGGCACATGATGGCATATCTCACATTGGTAGATGTGCAGGGAACGATCCTCTGATAGTGTGGCTGATGTGATTAGGTCCTATGATGGTGTCCCCTGAATAGATATGTGGACGCAGTTGGCAATGGGCTTTGTGGCAAGGATATGTTCCTGGGTTAGTCATTTTGTTGTGTGGTGTGTGGTTGCTGGTGAGTATTTGCTTCAGGTTGGGGGGCTGTCTGTAAGCAAGGACTGGTCTGTCTCCCAAGATCTGTGGGAGTGAGGGATCGTCCTTCAGGATAGGTTGTAGATCCTTGATGATGCAGTGGAGAGACTTTAGTTGGGGGCTGTAGGTGACAGCTAGTGGTGTTCTGTTACTTTCTTTGTTGGGCCTATCTTGTAGTAGGTGACTTCTCAGTACGTTTCTGGCTCTGTCAGTCTGTTTCTTCACTTCACCAGGTGGGTATTGCAGTTTTAAGAATGCGTGATAGAGATTCTGTAGGTGTTTATCCCTGTCTGAGGGATCGGAGCAAATGCAGTTGTATCTTAGAGCTTGGCTGTAGACAATGGATCATGTGATATGGTCTGGATGAAAGCTGGAGGCATGTAAGTATAGCAGTCAGCAGGTTTCTGGTATAGGGTTGTGTTTATGTGACCATCACTTATTAGCACTGTAGCGTCTAGGAAGTGAACTTCTTGTGTGGACTGGTCCAGGCTGAGGTTGATGGTAGGGTGGAAATCGTTGAAATCTTGGTAGAATTCCTTGAGGGCCTCCTTTCCATGGGTCCAGATGATGAAGATGTAATCAATGTAGCGCAAGTACAGTAGGGTTGTGAAGGGACGAGAGCTGAGGAAGCATTGTTCTAAGTCATAAAAATGTTGGCATACTCAGGAGCCATGTGTGTACCCATAGCAGTCCCACTGACTTGAAGGTATAATTGTCCCCAAATCTGAATTTGTTGTGAGTGAAGACAAAGTCACAAAGTTAAGCCACCAGGTTTGCCGTGACATTATCGGGGATACTGTTCCTGATGGCTTGTAGACCATCTTTGTGTGGAATGTTGGCTTCTACATCCATAGTGGCTAGGATCATGTTTTCTGCAAGATCACTTAGCTAGCTAAGACATTTGAAATAATTATATTTTCATACCCAATGGGACTCTGGAGAGTTGAGTTCTATTCCTGGCTTTGCCACTTGGGAAATTCACTAAACATTTGTACCTCAATTTCCCCACTTGTAAAATTGGAGACAATGAACTGTATCCCTCTTAAAAAACACTTTGAGATCTACCAGTGAAAAATTCTACATCACAGTTAGGTATTTATTATTATTAAATCTAAGTTCCTTTCTTAGATGAGGAAAAACCAAGGGTAGACAAGGAAAATACATAAAACTAATATCACCATTTTCATTATTTTATGGGAAAGCACTGACAATTTGGAACAATTGCAGCATGCTTCATCCAAACATGACTGAAGACTCGATTGACTTTAGGAAAGTTAGTGCCTTGAGTGAAATAAGCAGCTTGAAGTAGAATGTTATTGCAGCTCTCAGCTGCCAGAAGTGTTGTTTGTTTCCTGAGCTGATTTTTATAGGTTAGGGATGAAGAATGAGCTCTTGTGGGAAGATTGCCACGGAGTGCGAAGAAAATACTGACTCGTGCTGTTCTGCTAAAAAAAGAAACATCATTTGCTCTCCCACTTGTTGACCTATAAGCCAGATTTTTATAAGGCATTATAGCCTGTCTATGAGCCAGATGACTTCCCAGAATGCTGCTCTTCAGTTATGCTAAGAAGAGCAAAATGCTAAGCTTTCTAGAAATTACTAGCTCAAGAATCATTAAATAAGGATAAATATTTTCAGTGTTTTATTGTACTAACCACAGACACTTTGGTAAGCAAAGTTTGATGTTTTTCACTGAAAAGATGACATAAATAACAGCTGCTTGATTATGTAGTTAGCAATTTATTGGAAACTTAGGAAATATGTTAAAAATAAGATATGTCTGTCTGTGATAAAGAGGAAATAGTGAAAATGAAATTGGAAACAACCTCTGTATAATCATACTAAACTATCAGCATTTTATGAAGGCCTGTCAGTCTTAAAATTAATCTGTCACCAACTGCAGAGTGGTTTCACAGATAGTGGTAATATATGACTTTCTGTTATGATGTCTCTCTAATTATTGAATACATTCAAACCTATGGAAAACATAAATTATTGATTTGTATAGATTATTATGTAACACTCAAGAGTGTTTTAATACTGCACGAAAATAGCAAAGTTTGCAAAAACTTTGTAAACATTGGCTAGAGAAAAGCTGCCCTGTGCTGCTTTTAAATGAGCATAGAAATTGTTTTCAAATTGCACAGAGCTTGATATTGCCCATTTTCATTTTAGACAATGTCAATTAAAGACATGCAAATGGTTATTGTTAACTTGCCAGAGTGTTTAATTTTGAAGATTTACATAAATAGTGACTTTTACACACAGGGTGAATTCCTAGCATCATTGAGGTCAATAGCAAAACTCCCATTGACGTCCGTGGAGCCAGGATTTCACCTCTGGAGTCTCAAACTGTACAAAAAGCTAACCTAGATAGTGTAAAATGTCCAGTTTGTCAGTTTTAGTTCTCCTCTCAACTAGAAGAATATGTATTTAAACAATGCGTTAGCTAATTAACTTGTTGTAAACCACTACCTATTCTCCTATACGACAAGGGCTTTTCAACACCCAACCTTTCCTTGGATCATACATCTGCCACAGGGGCGGGCAAACTTTTTGGCCTGAGGACCACATCGGGTTTCCAAAATTGTATGGAGGGCTGGTTAGGGGACGCTCTCTCTCCCTGAACAGCCAGGCGTGGCCTGGCCCCCACCTCCTATGTGACCGCACTGCCTCTCACCCCCTGACGGCCCCCCCTGGGACTCCTACCCCATCCACCACTCCCTGTCCCCTGACCACTCCTGGACCCCCCACCCCGACTTCCCCCTGCTACCCCATCCAACCCCTTCTCTCATTCCTGACTTGCCCCCCAGGACTCCTGCCCCATCCAACCCCCCTGTTCCCTGCCCTCTGACCACCCCGACCCCTATCCATGCCCCTGCCACCTGACCATCCCCCCCCAACTCCCCTGCCCTCCATCCAACCCCCCTGCTCCCTTACCACGCTGCCTGGAGCACCGGTGGCTGGCGGCACTACAGCCCAGAGCACCAGGGCAGGCAGCCGTCCCAGAGCACCGCCCAGAGCACCGGGTCAGGCTGCGGCTCTGCAACTGTGCTGCCTGGCCACCCAGAGGGTTGTGCTGGCGACGCGGCGCGCTGAGGCTGCAGGGGAGGGGGGACAGCAGGGGAGTGCCCGGGGGCTAGCTTCCCGAGCCAGGAGCTCAGGGGCTGGGCAGGAGAGAACTGTAGGCCGGATGTGTCTCACAGGCCGTAGTTTGCCCACCTCTGATCTATCGTTTTCTACATTTTGCAGCGAGCTACCCTGCTGTGCACCATCAGGACGGCCACTGGAAGCAGTATATTCACCCACAGCATGGCTCTATGTACCAAGGGCAGGAGTTCATACTAGGGAAGCAAACTCTCCATTTCCTCAATATTTTGATATAATTACTGGGAAAATCTCAAAGGGTTTGAACGGGTATCTCACAAATCAGATGCTTTCCCAAACCTTTTCTAAACTCAGACATTCAGTCAGCAAAATCAGGCTGTAATTGCTGTGAGTTCAGAGTGTGCGTGTAGGGTTGTAGGAAGGGGAAATTTTTGATAGCTCAGAGCACAGTATCATGCCAAGCCCACTGCCCTCAGCTGGAATACCAATTGTTATGCTTAGTGCTGAAAGCAGCTGAAAGGAGGCCTTTCTGAAACCTTAGCACAGAGCAAGAGGGGAAGTGAGTGAACAGGAGGAATAACCATGATCCTGTGGCATCCTGACTTGAGCTTTTTGCTGAAGGATGTAGTTGTGCAAGATGGAAAGTTTGGCAGTGGTTAAGTACTGCTATGTGAAATACATCTGATTAACTGAGGAAAAATTCCCCACCTGACAGGCTGGAAAACTATATAATACAGGTTGGAAAATTCCACACTTAGTGTTACATAGCTTTTTTAAAGAACAAAACTGATGAGCAGAAGCTAACAAATTGGGTATAAAAAGAGGAAGAAATCTGAGCTCGGTGAACGTTTGAGCACCTCTCAAGTTCCCCTGCCGACGGAAGGCCAGCCACTGGATATCTGCAGTTATCCACTCGAGACATCCTCTCAAGTCCTTGGGTAAATATGAATCTGGGATTTTGGGGGGTGTTTTACTAGCCTGTTGCAGATGTGTGTAAGCACTTGAAACTAAATAAAGTAAAGCTTTAAGTAAAAGCATTCTTGTATTATACTGCTTGGGCCAATCATCTATCGGTTGGACGGCCGTGTCCCCATTGAATATTTTCTGCTACCGCCTTGGCCGGAGTAATAGTTATCAAGAGCTTTGGATTCAGAAACCCTGGGTAACAGGGTGGGAAGATTTCTGGTGCTTCTCCTCTCTAACTAGGCTAAAGATACCGGGGGGGTGGGAGGGGAAGGTCTCACAGGATTTTGTGTCTTCTTTTTCCATTCTCAGCTAGAGCCAGGATGCAGCACAGGCACATACAAAAAATAAACAAAATGTTGATCAAAAATATTCAGAGCTTAAAAAGAGATTCAATTCAGCTTTAATTTGAATTTGAGGCAAAGGTTTGGGCCATTTTTTATCTTAAACTGTTTTATTCCCACCAAAGAGCTATTATTTTCCTAAAGATTGTCTAGGTTGTATCACATTGGAAGTTATAATTCTTATGTTGCTTCCTGAGCTGGAGTCTAAGTACATGTCTAACTTTAAGCATGTGGGAAGTTAATAGGACTACTCGCCTCCAAAAGAAGGCATGTGCTGACATGAGCCAATGTCTTGATTAGCATTCCCCTTCCCTGACTCTCATGTAATTGAGGTAGGTAGTACTTTTAGGCTGACGCTTATTTGATGCAGACAGGGTAGTAAAACTAAGACTGACACACGCCATAAACTTAAACTGCAAGCCACAACTTTGGTTAAATTTTAGCACAGGGGAGGGATGCTACCCACCCATCACCTATCCTTTCCTGTACAAGGAATTTAACTGGTTCCAGTGAGAGAGTTATAGGGCTCCTTACCATATAACCCATAACTCGAAGTAGGTTCTCCTGAGCCTTCCCCTCAGGATTCATCTCTCGGAGT
This sequence comes from Lepidochelys kempii, assembly GCF_965140285.1. NCBI lineage: Eukaryota > Metazoa > Chordata > Testudines > Cheloniidae > Lepidochelys > Lepidochelys kempii. Next base: position 60,087,880 of record NC_136387.1, on the reverse strand, counting down.
CTTAGCAGCACTCCCCCACAAAGGGTGAGGACTTCAGCTTGCAAGATCTACGAGGTCTGACCTTGACCCATTAAGGCCACAAGGTCTTACTCCATGAGCTCAAGGCCCATCACCAATATCCCAGGTCTTTTATCTATAAGAACTGACCTGTTCATTTTATCCTTTCAACTGCACTGGAAACTGGCTGCAAGCTGCAACGAATTAACAAACCAACCCAAGTACCTTAGTTAGGTACTAAGCACACTCCTGCTTAACCCACTGTGGCTTGAAGATGCTGGGAGGAAGGCAAAAAAAAACCCATCCAAAAACCCCTGGTCTTCTGCCACTTGGCTCATGGGGGAAAAAAATCTTTCCTGAGTCCTAAACAGGTAATGGCTAAGCCAGCAGCACCTATCAGTCCAGACTGCCATTCCTAGTCCAGGGTGGGGATGTTGGAACAGAGGCAGAAGGGGCTCCACTCAGACCTTGTTCCATGTTCAATCCTGGGAACTGGAGTTTTCTGGCCAATCAGCACCTTTCCCCTCCAGCTGACCAATGGATGCCAGAGACTCCCGGGGGAGGGAATGACTTTGTGTCTCACAGCGAGTGTCTCCCTACCTCACTGTGGGGACTGGCCCTCTTCACCATAGCCCCATCAAGTTCTCCCACCCATTGAGGCAGATGGGTGACATTTTGATCGACAAACAAACCACTTTCACTACAATATCCTGAGAATGACTGAAGTAGGTTTTCATAAATGGTATTTTTCACAACACAAAGTGAGCTGTCTAGACACAGGTATAGTTGGAATCAACTATGCACCCCTCTGTGCAGTCTCTTTTTTCTATCAGATAAGAAAATACAGTAAATGTCTCAATAGAGAGGGGGAAAAAAAAGACAAACAGCATTATCAACTTTATTTAAACAAATCTAGGTTGCTTAGGCAGTTGCAATAGCAGATGTTCTTAGAAAATAAGTCTCACATCTCCCTAAACTGCTAAAATTTTCTTGAGCCCCATTGCGAGGTTTTGGTTCACTTATCCTTCTGTCTCTCTTTCACAACTACATTGAGGGTCAGACAATACATTAAGAAGGAACTGAATACTCACCCTATGTCATAAATATGAAGATATCTGATTTAAGAAAAAGTATTTATTTTGATCTATTTATAAAATTTCACCAGCGGTCATATTTTGTATCTCAAAAAGACCCTCTCTTTCCTTCCCTCCTAAAAGGACCAGGAAGAGAAATCTAAGAAGTGCAGGCTTCATTATGAGGTCTGTCCCACATCCATTTGCAAGTACTCATGTTCAATTTTCTGGTTTCAGAGTAACAGCCGTGTTAGTCTGTATTCGCAAAAAGAAAAGGAGTACTTGTGGCACCTTAGAGACTAACCAATTTATTTGAGCATGAGCTTTTGTGAGCTACAGCATCACTTCATCGGATGCATCCGATGAAGTGAGCTGTAGCTCACGAAAGCTCATGCTCAAATAAATTGGTTAGTCTCTAAGGTGCCACAAGTACTCCTGTTCAATTTTCTGTCATTGATGGCACCACAATTATCAGAAATACAGTTTAAAAAAATCAGTCTAGTCCATAATGTTCCATCAACATTAATTGCAACTGAATCAGTCCCCTCTATTCTCCATGAAAAAGAACTCCACTCCCCAGTGTCTGAGTTTGACAAGACCTGAACAATAGTTTACAAATAATTTTATAAATTTGGCTCCCACTTCTGTTCAAACAGATTGTATTTGTTATTTGAATTATTTAGCCAACATCTTTTAGAATGTTTTAGACAGTGGATATATGTGAGTATTTGAAATTCAGACTCTTAGTTATTTGTGCTTTGTCAGCTGAGTCACAGAATATTAATTTTTTTCCCAGATTGTACAAGTTCAAAGACAAAAACAATGGATACCTTTTCAAGTGAATCTAAATCTGCTTTCCACAAACATTTGTGCCAATGAAAATTGCATTTAATTGCTCTTTACAGAAACAAAAGGGATGCTAACAAGGCCAAAGAGTGCTAATCAAATATCCATAAAATAGGTTTTATTCTTTTGCTCAGCTCTAATTATGACAGAGGTAAACTAAAACACCTAATACTCATAGTTTCTCATTTGGTTGGTGGCCAAATTAATCCATATAATGGACTGCAAAGTACATAAAACACCTCTTTCAACAGTCATGTTACTAATGTAATAGAAAGAGTCCCCAGTTTCCTTAAAACACAGCTGATTCATTCTAACAAATAAAATACATTTAACAATGCAAAAGTTAAACTGACGAAATCTGTCAGCAATTTTCACTGTGTTCCTCTGTCTGAAGGAGCTTTGAATTGAGGTTGAGAGGAACACACAAAGCAACCATACAAAACAAGCTCACAAAACCAAAACTCCTTTAGAATTCAAGACAAAAACCAAACAAGATACTTTTATTATCTTTTGCTCTAACAAGTCTGGCATGAAGACCTACCTGTGGTGGGCTGAGCAATCCACCTGTTGCTAGGATCAGATCACTTGGCACAATGATGAGCTATAGGGTTGTTACCTTCACAAAGTATTACAAGTGGGAACAGAAAATCCCAGCTGAGTACAAGTATTGAAAGAGGCACTCGCTGCACACTCAGAGCATTATTCTTGCATACATTAATGCTAAAAGAAGAGGTTGCCCCATGTCCGCACAACAGCATCTTTCTCATCACACTGGGATATAGTGAGAGGTTCCACAGTTAGGCAAGACAATACATTTGGTTCCCTGACAAGAGAATGTGGTTGTCCCAATTTTTGCTCTGCAGTCTCAAATACATGAAACTGTTGTCTGATCAGCTTTGCACTGATAATATTTATTTATTCTCACAGGTTTTTCCCCTTTGGGCAGCTACCCAAACTATTATTGAGTGGGGGACACAAAACAAGTAAAGCATTTATCTATATCTAACATCCAAACAACTCCACTCATTAATATAGCAGCATAAAAGCTAAAACAAAGAGCTAGCTCTCAGGCTTATGAACATACTCACACACTCCTAAGATTCAAGAAAACAAAGATAGAAGGAATCAATCAATCAGAGAACAGGCCCTGATCCTATTGACGCGTTTCTGTGACCTGATGTACCCAAGGGTTTGGACAAATATCAGGTTCTTATATACCCTTAAGTTATGTAACGCACATGGATCTACGGCCACATTTGATTATTTCCCTGGCCACAACAATGTAGACCAGCTTTTTGTCCATGAGTTTTTTGCAGAGTTCTTGTAGCCATGTTAGACCCAGGATATGAGAGAGACAAGGTAGGTGAGATAATATCTTTTATTGGACCAACTTCTGTTGGTGGATGGCACAAGTTTTCGAGCTCTGCCGAGCTCTTCTTTGGGTCATCTGCGGCGCTCGAAAGCTTGTGCCTTCCACCAACAGAATGAGTGGGGGTCTATGAGTGGGGTTCTCGGTGACTATAAGTAGGCTCCTGATCACTGACCAAGCCGTTTGCTTCAATTAAATTCCCAAAACATCATGTGTGTTAATGCGGTTATCTCCATAGTTACTTCATTGTGAAACTTAAAAAAATCCCCTATTTTAAACTTATGCAATGATGTGCTCTACTTGTCTTTCTGAGGTTAACTGGTTTGTCACACAACATGAGAAAGCAATTATATGACCTCAGGTCAAACCCTCAGGCCTACCTTGGCTAATTACAGTAGGCCCACAGTAAGTAAGTGTTACCTTTATACTAGAGCAAAGCCTAACACTCCTGTTTTTAAAATTCCCCTACCTGCTTTCCACCATATTTCACTCTAATAAGCCCTATAAAACCTGTCAGCATTATGCCCCTTAGTGTCATTACACTATAACTTTTCAGCAATACACTCAATAGCAAACAAATTAAATCCCTCTTCTACATTAAGGACAGGTCATAGGCCAACAAAGCTAAAATATTTGTTGCAGCTGTGATTGTTTAAGAGCATTTTCTTTGCATTCTGCTTGTTTTTTTTTTTTTTAATTATTGCACCTTAGTTTTCAAGTTTTATTCTTTTGTTTAGTGCAGCTGACTCTCAATTGGGCTTGTCTGTTTAATTTGTTCTCTTTAATATAAATTAAAATGCTATTTCATTAGTCTGAGATGGAGAGTCAGGAGTGAGACTGTGATAATTTATGTCAGATTCAAGTAATAATTTGAATAGCTAAGCAGTATGAGGAATAACGTCCATCTGGTTTGAAAGCTAGATCTGATTATGGAGAACAGCACTATGCTAATCTCCCACTAGAGCTGCCTGCTGTTGCTGCTGGGTGCTCACTGTGACTATGTTCATTAATATATTTTGTTCCTGGTCTACCTTTTAACCTAAAAGCTTGCTAGGGGATGGAAGACCTCTGCACTTGGGTTACCCCTTTTATCATCATCAAGCCCTGGAGTGTGTTTTGATGCATATACGTGCCCATGGGTGCCAACTTTGTCCGTTCTAAACCCCCTGCTCTGCCCCCACTCCACCCCTTGCCCCAAGCACCACCCTGCCTCACCCTTCCCTGCCCTACTCCGCCTCTTCCATCCCCGTTCCACCCCCCTCCACCGAGCGTGCCCCGCCCTTGCTCCACCCCCTCCCCGTGCACACCCCTAAACAACAAATCTGCAGTGGGCAGAAGGTGCTGGGAGGGAGGCGCTGATTAGTGGGGCCACCAGCGGGTGGGAGGTGCTGGTGGGGAGGAGGCAGAGCCTCTGATGGGGGCTGAGCATCCACTTTTTTTCCCCATGGGTGCTCCAGCCCCAGAGCACCCACAGAGTCAGCACCTATGTCCATGCCTTAAATAGACAGATGCAGTTGTTTGGCCCTCATTACCATAGCATCTGAGCACATCACAATCTTTTATTCTCACATTATATCCCTTTGAGATAGGAAAATACTGTGATACCCATTTTACAGATGGGAAACTGAGGCACAGAGTGACTAAGTGACTTATCCAAAGTCACAAAGGAAGTGTGTGGCAACATAGGGAATGTAACCCATACATCCTGAGTCTCAGGCTAGTTTCCAAAGCAGTGTGCCATCCTTTTACTTGAGTTTATTGATAATTCACCTTCTATAACTGCAGTGCTATGGGGTAGTGAGAAAAATAAAATTTCCACCAGGGGCAACATACCCCGAAAGTCACATGGAAAGTGGCCTGATAGTTTAAAGTGTTACACGTGGATGTGCACTGTTATTTGTTTTGGATCTGATGAGATTTAAGTATAATGTGTAGGGCATTCATCTTCCTCCTCACTCAGTACCTCTATAAAGTGATTCAGCAGATTGTCAATGTTTGTTTGTATCATTGGGCGACTGTAAGGAGTCAACAAACATGAATGGCAGTCACTGTAGCTGGGTGAAGCTAACATTCATATGTTTAGTGACAGTCTCAAGCATACAGATTTACTTTCTTTCTGCAGTTTTGCTGATACAGACCCAGAAATGTTAACTTTCTTCATATTTGCCATCTCTATGGATTTTGCACAGAATCCTGCAGTCTTTTGTTCATGTTTCAGTTTTTGCAAAATATCAACCAACCAAAAAATCTTCTGTGAAAGGTTGAGATATGATAGTGATAAGATTAATTATGAAAGGTGCCCACAAATTTCCCTATCTTCTTAAGAATGCCCCTAACTTGGGGTGCATCTATCCCTGAATCAGTATTTGTAATATATTAAGATGTGTCCCAGCCAAATGGCAATTTTTGATAATTACTTTAGTGCTCTGAACTGACTAGCAACCAGTCATAATGGCAGATATCTCCAAAACAGCACACAGTTGTCTCAGTGTCATCAGCAAGAGCCTGAATTTGTAGACAGGCCTAATTAAAAGTCCACTTCTTTCTTCATCAAGAGATTAAATCTACATTAACCCATTATATCCCCTGCATGTTTCAATAGTGAAAAGCTTTAAAGGTACTGTCAGCTACAAACTTTGAGGAAAAAAGTATAATCAAAATTACTTTATAACAGGTTGGAAAGGGGAACAAATTCTGTCTATATCCACCTGGGTGTAATTAGGTATAAATTCATTGTATTAAACCATATATATGGGCAGCTAAGGCACCTTACTACTATACCATTGCCCCAGGATTCCCTTGACTGAGGAATCTGTCTATTTGAAACTATGGGATACTGACTGCCATTGCCGCAAACTGGCTGAAGTGGGCTCTGTGAGAACGTGAGGGCATCCAAAATAAAGTTACTCAGATGTAGCATTTAAGGTAATCAGAAATAAAACAACTTTATTTCAATTAGACGATTATGCAAAGAGAATTCTAACACTGAGCACTTAGGAGGTAGGAACTAACATTAGGAGATAGGAATTTATAACTCTGAAGGATGTCTTGCCAACCTTTTTTTTTAAGATTATGATGCCTGAATCCTTTATCTTAATCTGCCTAGAAACAACATACTCTCTAGATTCCTTAAAGTATATCTTTATTTAAGTTCATAGATGCAGTATTCACTCTTAAACTTTTCAACTGTATCTTTGATGCTATCTTAGTGTCTGAAATATTCCTTTGTGTTTCCCTGTGTTATAGGAAATACATTGAATACTGAAAATTCTGGGACAAAGGAGCAGATTGTGATATCCATCTCTATTGAGTAGTATCTTCCATCACAAGTAATCCCTGGAAATCAATGTTACTACTTGGAGCATAAAGCACTACTCAGTGTGAGTACAGGTATCACAAATTAGCCCAAAGTTATAAGTCATCTAAGGGAGAAATATTAGTTACCTTACCCATGTTGAATAGTATCTTACTCCACAAAATGTTACATGGTAGTCAGTAGGACCACTCAAGAAGAAAGAGCTACCTTGGTATGAATAAGGGTGTCAGAATCTGGTTTTAAAATGGGATTATTTTAGTCAATTACTATTTTTTTTTTAGGATGACCTCTGGGTGAAACTTTCTTCAAAACTTCCAATAACATGGACCAAGTCAGTTGAAAGACCCACTCCTGTATTTCTTAATCAGCCATGTAAGAGACATCATTATTGCCCTGAAATTCTCTGAAGATAAAGAGGATTATGCTCCAAGTGTAAGAGTTTCAGGTTAAAAGTTTGAAATATGACTAATCGTTTATAGTTTAAATGTAAATCTCCCAACATTTTAGAATAAATATTAGGGAAAATAAGGAAAGGTAATGCCGGGAATCCACTCCAGCGAACAGAAAATCCACTCCAGAATTTGACTAGCATCTCAGATGGACTGCAAGAGGGCAAAGTGTCCTCTGTAAAGAACAAGCAGAGTAACTCCTCTGCAGATTTTCAGTAAAGAAAATATTTTATGGTTTAACACTTCTCCTCTTGTTTTCTTTTGTTGCATCCAGAAAGATCATTAAGGTATGCTCACTCAATCTACACTCCTCTATTGTGTTATAATCAGCCTTGGGGGAAACACAGAGCAAGCAACTATAAGCAGCTCCAAGGTGGAAGAGGAACTCCACAGAAGTGTAAACTCTGACCCCCGGTGAAGAATGACAGTCTCGTCTCACTCAGGGAAATCAGGATTACATTGGCAATTCTAAGTGTGGCAATGCTTGTCTAACTATTTCAAGTTAGGAAGAGGAAAAGCAACATGCTCGTTTTACTTAGTACATCCACATCCTTGCTCTGTTCCCAGTGTTCAAAATAGTTCACACAGCAACACAAATAAAAATCTTCCTTCCTTTGGTATTCTATTTTATTTATATAAGGTGATCAGTTATGAGAATAATAGTCACCTACCCAAGATCTGGGGACCCTTACAAAATATAGATGTTATAGTAGTTATTAAATGATTTGCTGTCACACTGGGAGGGTGTATCTAGTGAGGTCTCAGAGGGGTCAGTCCTGGAGCCACTATTATTCAAAGATTTTCATTAATGATTTGAATAATGGACTGGAGAGTCTGCTTATAAAATTTGCAGAGGACAACAAAGTGGGAGGGGTTGCAAGCACTTTGGAGGACAGGATTAGAATTCAAAACAACCTTAACAAATTAGAGATTTGGCTTGAAATCAACATGATGGTATTCCATAAAGATAAGTGCAAAGTATTTCACTTAGGAAGGAAAAATCAAATGCACAACTAGAACTTGGGGAATAACTGGATAGGTAGTAGTACCAAAAAAGAAATAGGGGCATATTTGACATTGGAAAGTATTGTGTCCAATTCTGGATGCCACACATTAGGAAATTGGAGAAAGAGAGTCCTCAAGAGAGCAAGAAAAGTAATAATAGATTTAGAAAACCTGACCTCTGAGGAAAGGTTACAAAAACTGTGCAAGTCTGGAGAAGAGAAGATTAGGGAAGGGAGAACCTGACAACTGTCTTCAAATACATTAAGGGATGTTATTAAAAGGATGATGATCAATTGTTCTCCATGTCCACTGAAGGTAGGACAAATAGTAATGGGCTTAATCTGCAGCAAGGGAGATTTAGATTGGATATCAGGACAAACTTCCTAGCTACCAGGGTAGTTAAATTGTCAAATAGGCTTCCAAGGAACATGGTAGAATCTCTGTCACTGGAGATTTTTAAGAATAGTTTGGACAAACATCCATTAGGGATGTTCTAGGTTTACTTGATCCTGCCTCAGCACAAGTGGCTGGACTTCATGGCCTCGAGGGCCCTTTCAACCCTACATTTCTAGCATTCTATGACAACCAATAAATCTATATTAAAATCCACTTACTAAGATTGATACTGAAGACGCATCAGCAATGTGGAGAGGAAAATTTTGGATTCATGAAACATCAGAATAGCTTCTGTAGTAGATCTATTTTAGTGTGATGTTTAGTACACTTAAACAGAAGGGGAACCAACCTCCTGGATTCAGGCAGGCTTGTCATCAAATGGCCTTTACAGCAGGTAGAAGAGGAACTTTTGCATAACTCATACAATCTAAAAGGGAATTCAGGAACAAAATGTGAAACAGAAGATTAAGTTACTCTGAGATGAAGATGAAGATCAAGCAGGCATTAGTTATACCTGGTGAGATAATGCTCATAAATGGAATGTCAATACAGAGAAAAGGAAGAACAGGTGAAAGGTGGCATTATATAGTGGTCACACCATTAGGAAGTCAGCATTTGAAGGAGGAAGCAAGGTACCCAGCTGCAGTAGTTTCAATGCCACAATATTTTCTTAGAATAGAAGACATCTAGTATTCCAGATACTTAATCAGCTGTTCTTATAGAAAAAAAATAAATGCACATATGTAAAAGCTCTAGTTGCATATAAAGTCAGACACTACAATGCATATAAAGTTATTAATACAAGAACAGTTCATTACCACAGAAACTCCTCACTTCCTGACACAATTCAGCCCCTCAGAAAAAGCCTAAGTAAACAGAGAATTAGGCAATATATTCTTCAGACAACAAATCTGGGCAAGGAAGCGCCATAGTCAAGGATCATTTACTGAGAAAGCCCTGCCTACAAAAATATATTTAGGAGCTGTCAGTGCTAGTGATACAATTAGTTTCAAATACCAGTGGAGAGGGTGGTCTCTAAGATTTGCAGGAGCCAAATCATAAAGAACTTCAATAAATCACAGCCAGTTCCTTCAATTACCCCAGAAACATCTGAGAAGCCATTTAATTATCTTAAACCTAAGTGTAATATTCTGCCTACAAAAACGGTGGTATGTAAGTGGGTAGTCACATTCAAGGCTTCCAAGGGATCTTCAGGTATAGCCCTAAACAGAGATTATTACTATAATCTAAACTGGCAGTGACAAAGGCTTTGATAATTATGTATTGACCTTTTAATGGAAAATATTATATATCAAAAGTATTTACAATGCCAGCACACTACTATTCAACAATGAAGAGTGCGTGGGTGCAGTTTTCTAGATTAGGATACAAGGAAAGAAAACCAAAAAAGGAAATTACAATGAACATTAGTACTGTTTATCAGAACTAGACAATACATTTCTTCCGGGTTTAGATTATATGCAATTTCATATCCAGAAAGAAATGTTACTGCAAGTTTACTCCAATGATACCTTTATGGTTTTGGTTTTTGTGATTTTTTTAAAAGGCTGTGTAGCTCTGTGTGCGGACTGTGTTTATTGCCATTTGAATTGCCCACAAGTCTTTAGCTTTTGTCTCCGAGCAACCTAAAAGGCCAAACCCATTTTTTTAGGCTTGATGTTCATCAGGAAGCTAAAGAAGAATATTGATATTGAAGATCTGGGACTTATTTGCTTCAAGTTCTGTTCTCTGACAGTTTCCCATATTGCTGGCCCAAACAGGCAGAAAGGCAATAGGGAGGCAGCACGCTCAGGCCTGGGAGACCACGGGATCAGGAGGGACAAAGAATTACCTCATATTGCTCTCAAATTACCTCCAAAGAATAATTAATATGCCGTGGTCTGGAAAAAGCAGTATGTAGCCCTTTTGCTAATGGAGTGTTACCATGCTGCTGGGGTCCTTTGCAAAGGAAGAAACATGAAGACTGCAAATTGCTCAGAGTGCACTCAAGGAGGGGGTGAAAGGGCCCTCAAACACTTGCTGCAGTAGTCTCCTAATTTTGTTATAGCAAAGATTTTGAGATCTGATAGCACAAATTTCAATCACTGCTCATCAGGAAACATTAGCAAATGCAGATGAAATGGCTGTAATGGGACACAATTATAGTTTAAAGTGGGTTTTTTTAAGTTACATTTCTATGGTTACCACCTGTATGAACTCTAACCATTGACAACAAACATCCCTATGTAACTCTCCAGATCTATTTAACCTGAAACTAAATGATCAACCAACTCCAGACACACTTTGAGTTTCATAATTATAATTCAACTGTACTTTGTAGGAAAGCAGGAAACAGACTGCCAAGTTGATCTCAAAAATTATTAGTGTTGCCATGTACACAGCTATTGTAGCACTACCATGTTATCTTGTCTGGCAATGGTAGAGCAATTACACACCAAAAGTAGATATCAGTCTTGATTTCTCCCCTCTAAACTCAAAAAGATGTACAACATTTATTTGAAAGAATCACAAAGGAAAGACCTAAGAATTAAGTCCAGCCAGTGTCCATGGATTTGCATTACAACTAATTAAAACTAATTTCAAAATGCTTAATATACCTTAATGTACTTGCAATTAAAACCATCTAATCTACATCATATTGACAGAATAAGTGATTTATGGACATTAACTGTTGAAATTAAACTTCTGTTTCAAGTTCCATGTCCTTTGCCCATGTTATATTTTAAGCATTACCAATTACATGGTCTTTTGTTACCTAAAGCTGGCTATATCACAGTCATATATATTTTATTTTACAAAAAAAAAAAAAAAGGTTGTATGTTAGGGTAGATAATTGTTGTAGCAATACATAAAGATATATGATTTGATTTCATTCAAGTTTTCTGTAGATCCAGATTTCTAATAAGTACAAAAATGCAGATTGGTGACCCCAAAATGTTTCACATATTTGTGTCAGTTTTGCCAAATTGTTCAGGCTGTAAAAATGTGAAGTGACTTTGTTTTGAAATTTCCTTCAATTTCATTTTTTTATTTAAAAAAAAATCCTTAAAAATGCTCAAAATCAAAACAAAATGTTTCATTTAACTCCCCCAAAGATTTCTTTCAATTTTAAGTCATTGAACATTTAAAAAAACAAAACAAAAACATTTTAAGGTCAAATTTTGTTCCATAAAAATTGTCATCAAATCTAAAAGCCAGTTATTCATACAGCTCTATACAATAGCTAATTATAGATGAGTAATTAGTCAGCATACTAAAGACAGGACAATGACAATAAGCTATTTAATTGGAAATTGTATTGTTATAGAAATCGAACAGTAGTATCATAGTGACAAGTCCTTTTTAAAAGAAAAATAGTTTTCTTTTTCCTGGAACTGAATGAGGGAGAGAACATATGATACTAAATACTAATATAACAAAAACAAACAAATATGATAACATTAAACATATTTATCTATTTAGTTTTCTACAGAAATGAAACAGGTGAAGAATCTCCTGCTCTAAAGTGACCTACACATGAAATCTAATGCAGTAACCAAGTCCCAACAAAAGCATGGATCGTAGCAGCAAGTTCAGCGTCTGAAAGAAACAATGCTTACAATCTCCTGGCCAGGCACAAATAGCAAGATGCTTTCCTGGAGACTACTGCTATGTGATCACATAATAGCAGCTGGGAATCCAACACTACCCCTAGACTACGAATATAAATGACAAATGGCAGGAATATGCCTTTAGTCAAAGGGAAAAATCAGCAGCAGGATGGTCGGTATATAATTTGGATTCCCATATTACTTCCGTCATTGAATTTGTGTGTCAACCAAATACATCTGAATGGGTTCACAGTCCATGTCAATGCAGTTATTTTTGTGAAATGTGATGATTCCAAAGCATGAAGACCCAGATTCCCAAAGTATTTAGGTGCCTAAATATCTGTGAGGATCTGAGACAAAGTAGCTTTGATCAAAACTGGGGGAAAGTTTGACAAAATTTAATGAATGTTGTTTTCCTAATTTTCATGCATTACTAGCCCCGATACAACTTTCAGCCTGCCTTCTCAAACAAATCAAGCTATATTATTAGAGAACCTAGGAAGCCTAGTCATGTATCAGTACCCTGCTGTAGTAGGTGCTGTACAAAGACAGAACAAAAAGACAGTCTGGTCCACACAGTTTACAATTTAAGTATAAGACAAGAGACAAATGAAAAAGGGTAGACTGAGGAGTACAAGAAAACAACGAGACAACATGATAAGCAGTGGTCTCAGCATCATAGTGTCTTAATCATGATGAGTTTTTTTGTAGGTATCACAGCAAGGAGACTTTTAAGGAAGGAGTTGAAGGAGGCTCAATGAGGTAGTTTTGTGGATGTTGATGGAGAGCTTCTTGCAAGTATGAGGGACACCATGGGAAAAAGCACAAAAGTGTTTGTTGGCATATGTAAACAAGTGGGAGACAGAAACCTGCATCATGGTCAACTGGAGGCAGAAGCTGATATCTCAATAATGAGTGAGAGATGAAGGATAGGGTGGGGTTAGAACTTGAAGTGCCTTGAAAGTGAAGACAAGAAGTTAGATGCACCAGAGAGGAGGGTGATAGTGGAGTGATGCCAAGAGAGGGTTGACATGGTTAATGTGACAGGCTAGAAAAGGGATCATTGTAGCAGCAATGTGAGTGGAGCAGAAGGATGTTGCAGTAATTGAGACATGAGAGGATGAGAACCTGAATGAGAGAGCAGATAGGAAAGTACGTACCTTGGAAAGGTTATGGAGAAAGAATCTCCAAGGTTTAGAGATAGCCTATATCTGAGGACCTAGAAAAATTGAGGATGGTACCCAGGTTGCAGTCTTCAGTGACAGGCAAGATGGTGGTATTGTCCACAGTGTTTGAAAAAGGAGAAGGGAAGGGCTTGGGTATGTGTGGAGATCGGAAGCTCTGTTTTAGTTGGTAGCTAGATTTTTGTTCCAGGCCTATAAGAACAAACAGTGATGATGTCAGGCTTCTTCACTGTGTGATCCCATACTGGTGATAGTGATGAGACATATCTTTTGAGTTCACTTGTAATTTATGATCCACAAAGGCAAAAAAATTAGATTAACTGGAGGAGGCACTTTATTTTTTGGCAGTAAAAAGGATCAGTAGTAATGATCTCTTAAAATCTGAAATGATAAGCACAAGCAATGATTTGATCTGAAGTCTTTGTTATTTTTGTTCTTATTCTTTAATCACACTAATCATTAATTCTATTTTTATACCAAATTTATAACTAATGAACAGTTATACCTGTAAACAGTAGTACACTAGAAGCAGCAGCTTTCTGTGCCAATGCAACTAAATCCTTTTGAATCCTGTTTTAAATTAGCAAGCTGGCCTGCTCTGAAAAGTCTTGATTTTAATGTCCAGTATTGATACAGAGGAGTTTCAGTGTTAATTAATTTTTGGAGAAGGTGACCATTCCAATATATACCTAGGCACTCTCCAGTCCAATAACAGCTCTACAAGCCTTCTAGTCCATGAGCATACTTGTATATTTTATCTTAGTAATACCCACAGAGTGCAATTCAGCATTACAAGGGTTCCAAGCTTTCTCCTTCCTGAATCAGAGTTAGAAGCCCAAAAAACACACAAAGCATATTTAGAACTTTTCAAAAATCTGTATGTGGAGAAAAGACTCCTTTGGACTGACTGACATTTTGTCAGCTGCGAGAGAATTTTAAAGAATCCAATGTGGGTTTATTTTGTTTCTGTTCCCCCTGCGATGCTCACCACTACAGTATCTGCATTAATGAGTTTATCTTCAGAACACCCCTGAGAGATTGGGAAGGATTGTTATCTTTATTTTGCAGAAAAGGAACTGAAGCAAAGAGCAAATTACTTACCCAGGATAAAGAACAGGAGTACTTGTGACACCTTAGAGACTAACAAATTTATTAGAGCATAAGCTTTTGTGGGCTACAGCCCACTTCATCAGATACATAGAATGGAACATATAGTAAGAAGATATATATATATACACACATAGAGAATATGAAAAGGTGGAAATTGCCATACCAACTCTAAGAGGCTAATTAATTAAGATGAGCTATTATCAGCAGAAGTCTCTATTCAAGCCCAAATTAATAGTATCCCAAGCCCAAGCCACTAGCCATCACCTTCAGGCCACAGCTAAAACCTCTCCAGCGCATCATCAAAGATCTACAACCTATTCTGAAAGACAGTCCCACAGTCTCACAGATCTTGGGAGACAGACCAGTCCTTGCTTACAGACAGCCCCTCAACCTGAAGCAAATACTCACCAGCAACCACACACCACACAACAAAAACACTAACCCCCAGGAACCTATCCTTGCAACAAAGCCTGATGCCAACTCTGTCCACATATCTATTCAGGTGACATCATCATAGGACCTAACCACATCAGCCACACCATCAGGGGCTCGTTCATCTGCACATCTACCAATGTGATATATGCCATCATGTGCTAGTAATGCCCCAAATTGAATCTATTTCTCCGACATTAAGTATCCTCACAACTTCTTGTCAAGTGTCTAAATGGGCCATCTTGATTATCACTACAAATTTTTTTTTCTCCTGCTGATAATAGCTCATCTTAATTAAATAGCCTCTTAGAGTTGGTATGGCAACTTTCACCTTTTCATGTTCTCTGTATGTATATATATCTTCTTACTATATGTTCCATTCTATGCATCTGATGAAGTGGGCTGTAGCCCAAAAAGCTTATGCTCTAATAAATTTGTTAGTCTCTAAGGTGCTACAAGTACTCCTGTTCTTTTTGCGGATACAGACTAACACGGCTGCTACTCTGAAACATCACCCAGGATAAGGTTAGAGGCAGAGACAAAAAAACTCTAACTGCTTTCAGCTTAAAACCTGCTTTCAAGCAGCCCAAAGGCAAAAAAAATGTCCTTTTAAAATATTTGCTTCTGGTTCAAAATGATCCCCCAAAAAATCTCAAATTGATCTCAAAATGATCCCACCGCTCTGCCACCATGTCAAGGTTCCTTCCCCACTCTGAACTCTAGGATACAGATGTGGGGACCTGCATGAAAAACCCCCTAAGCTTATTTTTACCAGTTTAGGTTAAAACTTCCCCAAGGTACAAACTATTTTACTTTTTGCCCTAGGACTTTATTGCTGCCACCACAAAGTGTCTAACAAATATATAACAGGGAAAGAGCCCGCTTGGAAACATCTTTCTCCCCAAAATCCTCCCAAACCCTACACCCTCTTTCCTGGGGAAGGCCTGACAAAAATTCTCACCAGTTTGTGTAGGTGAACACAGACCCAAACCCTTGGATCTTAAGAAAGATGAAAAAGTGATCAGGTTCTTAAAAGTAGAATTTTAATTGAAGAAAAGGTAAAAGAATCACCTCTGTAAAATCAGGATGGTAAATACCTTACAGGGTAATCATATTCAAAACACAGAGAATCCCTCTAGGCAAAACCTTAAGTTACAAAAAGACAAAAAAACAGGAATATACATTCCATTCAGCACAACTTATTTTATCAACCATTTAAACAAAACAGAATCTAACGCATATCTAGCTAGATTACTTACTAAGTTCTAAGGCTCCATTCCTTTTCTGTTCCCTGCGAAAGCATCACACAGACAGAGAGAACCTTTGTTTCTCCCCCTGCTCCAGCTTTCAAAGTATCTTGTCTCATTGGTCATTTTGGTCAGGTGCCAGCAAGGTTATCATAGCTTCTTAACCCTTTACTGGTGAAAGGGTTTTTCCTCTGTCCAGGAGGGATTTAAAGGTGTTTGCCCTTCCCTTTATATTTATGACAATAACAAGCAAGTTTAAGTGTGTAAATCATGGCAGAATGTTTTAGTCTCAGTACTGAATTTTTGCAGGTAACTAATGTCAGTAAACATAGTGCATAGCTGTTACCTTTATATTTATGACAAATGCCTATTATGTCAATGTCCTCTACCATTGCCTGGCATTCCATTTCACCTGTTTTTGCTTTTGAACATCTCATATTGGTATGCATATATTTATAATTTTTATTTTTGTCTATGGACTTCTTTTTATATAATTCGTTCATCTGTCTCATTACACTGATGTGTAAGATGCTGAGATCATTGCACAAAAGGCTAAGGTATATTTGTACAAAATACTATTACCAGTTAATTTAAAAAATAATTCAACAAACCATTTCATATTATTTTGTCTTAACACTTCTGTTCCTCACCATCAATTATTTTGTGTTGCCTTTAAATAGAGAGTGATAACTTGACAGGTTTTAAGACAGAAGGGACCATTATGACCAAATAGTCTGAACTCCTGAATAATACAAGACAAGACAATAATACAAGAAAGAAAATTTAATTACTCTATTCTGGCTTCAAGCTCAATAACTTGTAGCTGAGCTAGAGCATCTCTTTAAGTAACACATTCAGTCTTGTTTTAAAGACATCCTGGATTCTCTTGGTACCAAATCTCTTGGTAAGTTTCTACAAAGGCTAATTTATCCTCACGGTTAAAATTTTTTGTCTTTTTTCCATGCGAGTTTGTCTACCTACATCTTCCAGCCATTGGATCTTGTTATGCCTTTTGTCTACTAGGTTAAAGAGCCCCCTGTTGTCAGATATCTTCTCCCTGTGTAGACTGTGATAAAGTCATCTTTTAACCTTACCACTTGATAATCTAAGTAGATTTAGTGCCTTAAGTACAGCTGGGCAAGTAACAGATTTTTCAGTTTGCTGGCAAACTGGGTGTGTGTGTGTGGGGGGGATTGTTTTTAGGACAAATGAAAATCATTTTGGGTCAAATTAAAATGTTTTGTTTTAAAAAAAACAAACTGTGAATTCAATGCACAGAATATTACCCTTGACAACCCATCCACAAAAGACTTATACTGTTCATCAGATCTAGTGAATCAACGTGCAGATGTTACATTCCACCTAAAGGTTAAATGAGTGCCTAAGAAATCACTATATTTTGTCAAAACAAAGGAGAGTCTTTTTAATCCAAGTGTATATTTAGCTGCTGTTAGCCTAAAGTTTGGACCACCATGTTTTTTGTTTGGATTTTTGTGGAACCATTCCCTTCTTCACCTTGTCAGTAACTAGTATACAAACTACTGCTTACTTCATTCAATATGATGCTATTCTTGGAACCCATCTTGAAAATGACCACAATTAATGGTAATTTTTGCTTGGTTTGTGAAGATAGGATACAAGTTCTCCTAAAGCTATTATTAGAGTTGGTCCAAAGTTGCAGAAACTATTTTGTGGGGGGAAAAATCGGGGAATTCATTAATCTTTTTTCATCAAAAATTTATTTAAATAAAATGAAAATTGACAATTCTATATAAGCTGGCTAGAAAACTAAAATTTTCCATGAAAAATGTTGATTTTTTCCCCAAAAAAATACGTGTCAAAATTTGGAATATATAAATGGCCAACACTAATTACTAACTTAGGGCAAGAATATGGAGCCTCTACTCACACTAATAAAGTCCAGCTAACTTCCACCCAAGAGTATTAAAAGAGTTGGCTGAGAAAAATCTCTGGCCTTCTGATGTTAATTTTTAATAAGTCTTAGAATACCAAGGAATTTCTCCAACATTGGAAGAGTGCTAATGTGCCAATATTAAAAAAAGCAAGTGGATAAACCAGGTAACTATAAGCCAGTTAGTCTGATATCAATCCCGTGCAAAATAATGGAAAAGCTACTACTAGATTCAATTGATAAAGAATTAAAAGCTCAAAATATAATTAATGTCAAACAACACATTTTTGTGGAAAATGGATCATGTCAAACAAGCCTGATGTCAGGATCCTGATAGAGGCAGTTGCGACAAAGGGACAGAGCAGGGTCAAACCTAGATCTGAGGGTAGCAGAAGAGTTTGTAGTCAAGTTCCAGGCAGAGGTTGATATCAAGGATCAGAGTTCAAGTTGGGTTTCTGTGTCCAGGTCATCAGACAAGGTCCAAATCAAGCCAAGGTCAGAGCCATCAAGGGTCAGGACATCTCCAGGAAATCCACACTCTGGCCTGGACACTTTGTGGAATGTTCCTTGGGGAGCTAATCAGGAGCCATGAAGCTGCTGCCTGTCGGACCCCTTGAGGTGGAACTTCCCTTTGTCTGTGTCCATAGCAGGTCATGGGTAGTAGAGTACATGTTGATTTTAGCTATCACAGGGTAGAGGTGTAGTGGTGTCTGTTACCTTGCTGCTCTGTAGGCCTGGGTTCAAGACCTGCTGGGCCTTACATCAGATTTCATTATTTGAAAAGATTACAAGTTTGGCTGATAAAGGTAACTATATACCTGTAACAGACTTAGCACTGCATAATAATCTGATTTAATAAAAAACGGTACTATACAATATCAAAAAAGTGCATGTAAACAGAATAACAAGTGGCTAACTGACAGATCTCAAAAAGTAGTTGTCATTGGGGAATCTTCATTGAATCGAAAAGTTTCTAGTGGGATTCTGCAGGAATTGGTACTTGGCCTGATGCTATTCAACATTTTCATCAATGATCTGGAAGTAGGTATAAAATCACTGCTGATAAAATTGGTAATGGCACAAAGATAGGCAGAATGGTAAATGATGATGAGGACAGGGCAGTTATACAGCATGATCTGGATCACTTAGCTGGGCCCATTCAAACGAAATTCCATTTAATATAGCAACGCAAAATTATACCCCTCAGAACATGGAATGCAGGTCAACCCTTCAGAACAGTGTCCTGAAAACAGTCACTCAGAAAAGAATTTAGGGGTGTCAGTGAATAACAACTGAACGTGAGCTCCCAGTGCAATGCTGTGGCAAAAAGGACTGATGTGATACTTGGATATATGAACAGAGGAGTAGGGAGGTGATTTTACCTGTATGTAAGGCATTGATAAGACCAGCACTGGAATGTTGCGTACAGTTCTGGTTGGCCACATTTTTTAAAGGGATGATGAAAAAATTGTAAAGGGTACAGAAAAGAGCCACAAAAATAATTTGATGGCTGGAGAAAATGCCTTACAGTGAGCAACTTAAAGAGCTCAATTGGTTTAGTTTATGCAAAGGAAGATTGAGGTGACTTAATTACAGTGTATAAATACCTTCAGAAAGTGAAAATACTGGGTATTAAAGGGCTCTTTAATTTAGCAGAGAAAGGCATAACAACAATGAATGCCTGGAGGCTGAAGACAGACAAGTTGAAATTAGAAATCAGGCACTTTTTTTTTTTGAACAGTGAGGGTGATTAACCACTACAGTAGTTCTCAGATTTATTTGATTGTGCCCTGTTTCTGTGTTTCTGTAGTAATTTACGCCACCCCAGCCACACAAGTAAATAAACCAATATATGCACTTGAATCAGTTTCATCTTCTTTGTTTTTTCACTTGAGGGTTGTTTTTTTCTGTTGTATGAATGAGCCAATGATCCATTGTAATAAGAGCAAAAGCAAAACTGAGATTGTGGTCCATGCTTACAATTAATTTGCACACCCCGTCATAGGAAATGGATTAATGTACACAAGGCACTGACTTTGAATAATCCTTTGCAAGATTAACAGAAATCCGTCAAAATACATAGCACATCTGAAAACCTGATAAGTCTAGAGGAATCAGCTCTGCTAGTTATTAACTGATGTGGGTAAAATGTGCACAGTAAGCATTAGTTTTTCTCCTAAAGCTTCTCATGCCCCCTCCCCAGTTTGAGAACTTCTGCATTAGAACAAACTACCAAGGGAAGTGATGGATTTTCCATTTCTTGGAATCTTCAAATCAATGCCAGAGGCCTTTCTGGAAGATAAGCTTCAGCCAGATACCCTTGTGTGGAGCTCAGTAACTTCTAACTGGATGAAATTTAAAGGCTTGTTGTATACAGCAGGTCAGACTAGATGAAATAATAATACTTTCTGGCCTTAAACTCCATGAATATATGACTATGTGAATAAGGAACAATTATTCACTCAAATTCTCCTTTGTTTTTAAATAAGCCTACTCACTTGAGCAAGTGTTCACCAGTTTGAGTGAGGATTCCACAATCTGAACTATAATTTTTAGTGGTATATTAAATAACGAATACATTTTCATATTTTAGAAAAAAATGCAAATTAATTCCAGGCCATCTAATGGTGTCTGTCTAATGCTGGATTGGTCTTTGGGGAAGGGGCCAGACAAAACAGACATCGTGGTCCTCCAGGTTGAGGGTTAGGCACAAGGCTAACAACTCAGTCTCGTAAAAAACAAAATATGTTACAGAAACAGCAATGGAAAAATCAACCATTGCTGTGTGTGATGGCCTTCAGGAGTCAATGACCTGTATGACTGCCAGTGGTGAAAGATGAAAGGAAGCCACTGGCATGAAGACTGAAGTGCTCAACACCAAGACAAAAAACAAACTTGTTTTTTGGAACATATGGACAATGTACGAAGCAGGGATGATAGCTCAGGTCACAGCAGAGACGAGACGCTACAGCTTACACATCCTGGGTGTCAGTGAGAGCAGATGGATGGGATCAGGAAGATTAACAACAACCTTGGGAAAACTTTGCTGTTTTCTGGACGGGATGATGGACCACACCATGAGGGTGTTGCCATGCTTTTGAAGAAGGGAGTGGAGCATTCCCTGCTTGAACGGAAATCCATCAGCAGCAGACTTATGAGAGCCAGACTGAAAGGAAAACATAATAATATCACCCTGATTCAGTGTTATGCTCCAACAAATGACACTGATGAACAAGTAAAGGACAAATTCAACTTTGCACTACAGGCAGAGTTTTAGAGAGTTCCACACCACGACCTAACTATCATCATGGGAGACCTGAATGCCAAGGTCAGTAAGGAAAACACAAACAACAGAGCAATGGGAAGATATGAGTGTGGCACTATGAATGAAAATGGAGAAAGGATTGTTGATTTCTGTAATCTGAATGACCTAGTCATCGGTGGAACCCTATCTGAACATCATGAAATTCACAAGCTGACATGGTGTTCTCCAAATGGCAGAGATAAGAACCAGATTGACCAGATCATGATCAATGGCAAATGGCGACGCTCACTGACAGATGTGAAAGTGAGAAGTGGTGCAAATGTTGGCAGTGGCCACCACCTTGTGACAACCTCCATCAAGCTAAAACTGAGAAGTGTGGGTCCACCAAACAAGGGACACAGATGTTATGATATTGACAAGCTAAAGTGCCTTGAAATACAGAAAGCCTTCTTTCTGCAGTTAAAGGACAGGTTTCAAGCACCTGCAGACCTTGATGAAGAGGAGAGGCATGCAGATGAGGAGATCAACAAGAAGTGGGACAAAGTAAGAGCAATTTATAAACAGAGCAGTGAAGCCTATCTATGCTACAGGCAGAAGAGAAGGAGGGAGTGGACTACACCGAGCACATGGAATACCATAGAAACTAGAAGAGCCCTGAAGAAAAACATTTTGGACACAAAATCCCAGAAGCTAAAGGACAAATACCACGAGCAGTATAGCAAGGCATACCGCGAGGTCAAACGCCTGTGAGAGCAGACAAATGGCATTATATTGGTAATCTGGCAACACAAGCTGAGGATGCAGCTGCACGTGGTAAACAAGAAAACGTCTACAAAATGATGTGGCTTATCAGTGGTAAACGGCAGATATCAATAAACACTCTCATCAGGAACAAACAAGGACACTTACTAACAACCAAAAAAGAACAAGAAATGCACTGGACAGAGCATTTCAAAGAATTGCTGAACAGGGAGCCACCTAAAGAGGAAGCAAACATCCAGGAGGCAGAAGATCTTGATATTAACACGGACACCCCAACTAAGGAAGAGATCATTCAAGCCATCAAATCCTTAAAAAATGGGAGAGCTCCTGGCAAGGATAACTTGAATGCAGAATTGTTCAAGGTAAATCCTAAATTAGCAGCATCTTTCCTGGCTCCTCTATTTACATCAGTCTGGGAAAGGGAAAAAATGCCAGATGAGTGGACCAATGGGGTTATAGTGAAGATACCAAAGAAAGGAACTCTCAGCGATTGTAATAACTGGCGTGGTATCACACTTTTATCTGTGCCAAGCAAAGTATTGTATAAGATCATAGTCCAGCATGTATCTCAGGCAGTTGATAGCGTTCTTAGAAAAGATCAAGCTGGTTTTCGGAAAGGGCATGGGTGCACAGACCAGATCTTCACTCTATGAAACATAATAGAACAGTGCTTAGAATGACAGTGACAACTCTACATAAATTTTATAGACCTTGAGAAGGCTTCTGATAGCATTCACAGGACTAGCCTATGGTGCATTCTGGGGGGAATAGGGAATTCCTTTCCGTATAATCAATGTCATCAAAAGCTTCTATTT
Source organism: Lepidochelys kempii (assembly GCF_965140285.1). Lineage (NCBI taxonomy): Eukaryota > Metazoa > Chordata > Testudines > Cheloniidae > Lepidochelys > Lepidochelys kempii. The sequence continues at coordinate 60,065,091 of NC_136387.1, read as the reverse complement.
CAACTTTACATGCAGTTTTGATCACAGAGAGCTCAGTTTTGAAGTCAAAACAGGAGTACATCATGGGTGTGTCATGTCTGCAATTCTCTTCAATATTCTCATCGAGTGGGTAATGCAGCGTACAACAGAAGACATGCCAAGAGGCATTAAATGGACACTCTGAAGACCTGGACTTTGCATATGATGTCGCTCTCCTACCACATACCCAAAACCATGTATAAGAAAAAACAACTTGACTCAACGCATTCAGCCAGCAAATTGGACTGAAAATCAACTGCAATAAGACAGATATCATGACCTTTAATATTGCCTCACCATCACCATACAGATAGAGGATTATGTTCTCACCAATGCAGAAATATTCACATACTTGGGCAGTACCATCAGCCAGGATGGTGGAAGAAGCCAGGACATCCAGAACAAAATCAGTAAAGCCAGGAACACCTTCAGGAGCTTAAATACAGTCTGGAAATCATCAAAATACAACACCAAAACCAAACAAGATTTATCACAGCTGTGTACTTTCAGCACTATTTTATAGTGCAGAACGCTGGGGAATGAGAAAGTGTGACATGTCCAAACTGTATACATTCCATACAACCTGCCTCAGAAAAATCCTCTGCATCTATTGACATAGTGCAGCCAAGAGGATCGCAGCACCATCATTGCCAGGAGGCATTGGGGATGGATCAGTCATGTTCTTCGGATGGAAACTGATTCCATCACCAGAGTAGCAATAAGATGGAGACCTGAAGGCAAGCGAAAATGAGACCACCCGAAAACAAAATAGTGAAGAGCTGTGGAAGCTGAGCTGAAAAACCTGGGACACAGCTGGGGAACCATTGAAAGACTTGTCACAAACAGACAGGAGTGGAGGAGCTTCATCACTGCCCTAAATGCCAGAGGCGTAATAGGAACACGATGATGATCTACTGGTTTGAAAAATTCACTTTACATGAGCGTGATGGTCACGCATACAAAAGTATCACATTTCAAATGTGGGGATACTGTAATGTGAATTTAGATCTTTGTCTAAATGAAAGTTCAAGGTTTGACAACAAAAAATGTTGTGATTTGTTGCTTGAGAACACACAGACTCTCAATCAAATTGCTCCTATTTTCAAACAAATTGCTGCCACTCCCACCCAAAATTGTGACTATTTCACACAGCACTCCCACCCAAAATTGTGACTATTTCACACAGTACTGACTGGTGCAGAATGAGCACTAGTAGTTTAGGGAAATGAACAGCTTAAATGCTCCCCTGCACAATACTCCTCCTCCGATACCACATGGGTCATCTGGGAGCTAGCAGCTGAGCCAGCATTCTGATCCCCCTGGAACCAATTAGAGTGAGGAATGTAATGTAATTATCTAACCAGGTTGCGAGGCTGGAGCAGCTAAAGAATGATTTAACCTACCAACGGGAGATGGATAAAATACAGGAAGGAAGTGCTGGGGAGAGAGGAGCAGGGCTGATTGACTTAGAGGGATCTCAAGAAAGGAAGACTCTTTTCTTCCTGGACCCTGGGGAAAGGACTGATGGTCCAAAGGATACTATAAATACCATTGCTGCACAGAACTGTAAAGGTGCTTGTCATAAATATAAAGGGAAAGCTAACCACCTTTAAATCCCTCCTGGCCAGAGGAAAAACCCTTTCACCTGTAAAGGGTTAAGAACCTAAGATAACCTCGCTGGCACCTGACCAAAATGACCAATGAGGAGACAAGATACTTTCAAAGCTGGGGTGGGGGGGAGAACAAAGGGTTCTCTCTGTCTGTGTTGCTTTTGCCGGGACCAGAGCAGGAATGCAGGTCAGAACTCCTGTAAAGGGTTAATAAGCAATCTAGTTAGATATGCGTTAGATTCTGTTTTGTTTAAATGGCTGATAAAATAAGCTGTGCTGAATGGAATGTATATTCCTGTTTTTGTGTCTTTTGTAACTTAAGGTTTTGCCTAGAGGGATTCTCTATGTTTTGAATCTGATTACCCTGTAAGGTATTTATCATCCTGATTTTACAGAGGTGATTCTTTTACTTTTTCTTTAATTAAAATTCTTCTTTTAAGAACCTAAGCTTTTGTGAGCTACAGCTCACTTCATCGGATGCATACAGTGTAAAATACAGTGAGGAGATTTATATACACACAGACCATGCAAAAATGGATGTTTACCATACACATTGTAAGGAGAGTGATCACTTAAGATGAGCTATTTACCAGCAGGAGAGTGGGGTGGAGGGAGACAAAACCTTTTGAAGTGATAATCAAGGTGGGCCATTTCCAGCACATTTCCAGGAGTTAATAAGAACGTTTGAAGAACAGTGGGGGGGGGGGGAGAGGAGGAGGAAACTAGACAAGCCGTTTACAACACGCACTTTGATTTCTACAAAGGAAAAAGGACACTAAATTATCTAAACTACTACATGTCACAAGGGGCCACAGCAATGGTTACCTTAACCCACCCAGCAATATTGTTAATCTATCCAACTATACTCTTAGCCCAGCAGAAGAATCTGTCCTCTATCGGGGCCTCTCCTTCTGCCCCTCCACCCCCACAAACATGATACAGTTCTGTGGTGACCTAGAATCCTATTTTTGATGTCTCTGACTCAAGGAATATTTCCAATGCACCTCTGAACAACAAACTAATCCACAGAGACCTTCCTACCAACACTACAAAAAGAAGAATTCTAGGTGAACTCCTCCTGAAGGTCGAAACAGCAGACTGGACTACTACATAGAGTGCTTCCGCCAACGTGCACGGGCTGAAATTGTGGAAAAGCAGCATCACTTGCCCCATAACCTCAGCCGTGCAGAACACAATGCCATCCACAGCCTCAGAAACAACTCTGACTTCATAATCAAAAAGGCTGACAAAGGAGGTGCTGTTGTCATCATGAATAGGTTGGAATATGAACAAGAGGCTGCTCGGCACCACTTTCTACAAGCCATTACCCTCTGATCCCACTGAGGGTTACCAAAAGAAACTACACCATTTGCTCAAGAAACTCCCTGAAAAAGCACAAGAACAAATCTGCACAGACACACCCCTGGAGCCCCGACCTGGGGTATTCTATCTGTTACCCAAGATCCATAAACCTGGAAATCCTGGATGCCCCATCATCTCAGGCATTGGCACCCTGACAGCAGGATTGTCTGGCTATGTAGACTCCCTCCTTAGGCCTTACGCTACCAGCTATCTTTGAGACACCACTGACTTCCTAAGGAAACTACAATCCATCGATGATCTTCCTGAAAACACCATCCTGGCCACTATGGATGTAGAAGCCGTCTAACCAACATTCCACACAAAGATGGACTACAAGCCGTCAGGAGCACTATCCCCGATAATGTCATGACAAACCTGGTGGCTGAACTTTGTGACTTTGTCCTCACCCATAACTATTTCACATTTGGGGACAATGTATACCTTCAAATCAGTGGCACTGCTATGGGTACCCGCATGGGCCCACAGTATGCCAACATTTTTATGGCTGACTTAGAACAATGCTTACTCAGCTCTCGTCCCCAATGCACCTACTCTACTTACGCTATATTGATGACATCTTCATCATCTGGACCCATGGAAAAGAAGCCCTTGAGGAATTCCACCATGATTTCAACAATTTCCATCCCACCATCAACCTCAGCCTGGACCAGTCCACACAAGAGATCCACTTCCTGGACACTACAGTGCTAATAAGCGATGGTCACATAAACACCACCCTATACCGGAAACCTACTGACTGCTATTCCTACCTACATGCCTCCAGCTTTCACCCAGACCACACCACACGATCCATCGTCTACAGCCAAGCTCTACGATACAACCGCATTTGCTCCAGCCCCTCAGACAGAGACAAACACCTACAAGAGCTCTATCAAGCATTCTTACAACTACAATACACACCTGCTGAAGTGAAGAAACAGATTGACAGAGCCAGAAGAGTACCCAGAAGTCACCTACTACAGGACAGGCTCAACAAAGAAAATAACAGAATGCCACTAGCCGTCACCTTCAGCCCCCAACTAAAACCTCTCCAACGCATTATCAAGGATCTACAACCTATCCTGAAGGACGACCCATCACTCTCACAAATCTTGGGAGACAGGCCAGTCCTTGCCTACAGACAGCCCCCCAACCTGAAGTGAATACTCACCAGCAACCACATACCACACAACAGAACCACTAACCCAGGAACCTATCCTTGCAATAAAGCCCATTGCCAACTGTGCCCACATATCTATTCAGGGGACACCATCATAGGACCTAATCACATCAGCCACACTATCAGAGGCTCTTTCACCTGCACATCTACCAATGTGATATATGCCATCATGTGCTAGCAATGCCCCTCTGACATGTACATTGGTCAAACTGGACAGTCTCTACGTAAAAGAATAAATGGACACAAATCAGATGTCAAGAATTATAACATTCATAAACCAGTCGGAGAACACTTCAATCTCTCTGGTCACTCGATTTCTGATCTAAAAGTGACTATTCTTCAAGAAAAAAACTTCGAAAACAGACTCCAACGACAGACTGCTGAATTGGAATTAATTTGCAAATTGGATACAATTAACTTAGGCTTGAACAGAGACTGGGAGTGGTTGAGTCATTATAAAAGTAAAACTATTTCCCCTTGTTTATTCCTTCCCCCCCCCCCAGTTCCTCAGACGTTCTCGTTAACTCCAGGAAATGTGCTGGAAATGGCCCACCTTGATTATCACTTCAAAAGGTTTTCTCTCCCTCCACCCCATTCTCCTGCTGGTAATAGCTCATCTGAAGTGATCACTCTCCTTACAATGTGTATGGTAAACATCCATTTTTGCATGGTCTGTGTGCATATAAATCTCCTCACTGTATTTTACACTTTATGCATCCAATGAAGGGAGCTGTAGCTCACAATAGCTTATGCTCAAATAAATTGGTTAGTCTCTAAGGTGCCACAAGTACTCCTTTTCTTTTTGCGAATACAGACTAACACAGCTGCTACTCTGAAACCTGTCTTTTAAGAACCTGATTGCTTTTTCATTGTTCTTAAGATCCAAGGGTTTGGGTCTGTGTTCACCTATACAAATTGGTGAGGATCTTTATCAAGCCTTCCCCAGGAAAGGGGGTGTTGGGCTTTGGGGGGATTTTGGAGGGAAAGATGTTTCCAAGTGGGCTCTTTCCTGGTTATATTTGTTAGACGCTTGGTGGTGGCAGCAATAAAGTCCAGGGACAAAAGGTAAAATAGTTAGTACTTTGGGGAAGTTTTAACCTAAGCTGGTAAAAATAAGCTAAGGGGGTTTTCATGCAGGTCCCCTCATCTGTACCCTAGAGTTCAGAGTGGGGAAGGAACCTTGACAGTGCTGGTGCAGGGATTGGAAATAAACTACACAGTGTGGCTATCTGACCAGTGGAGTCTTTGTGGTGCTAGAAAGTAGGAGTAGAGTGTCCCCTGCTACCTCACCCTTCAACATGCTGCATTTCCACCATGCAGAGAAGGAAGCATCATCAGGTTACTGCTGAATTGGATTCCCTGAGTAGGAGTGGGATGAATCACAACTATGTAACAGCAAGTTACTTTTGATATTTTTACAATTTGAAACCCCCCGATATCTAAATGAGAGGAGAGAGTGCAGGTCAAAAACTACAATTTTGTCTTCCCAAAGAACAAATTGTTGCAGTACTGAAACACTTCTGTATCTGTTTCTTCCATTGTATTTTGTGGCACAAGTAACTCATACAGTCCTTAAGCTTTTTTTTTTGGGTGGGGGGAGAGGGGGGGGAAGGATTCAGATAGCTTATTGGTAAAAACATCTGTGTAACTTGCAATTCAGAGTTTAATTTAACCATATTCTGTCATGTACTTTTAGAATCACTTTATTTCCTATCTATGTATAATTGATTAACTACAACTACAATCCAAAACAAACATTCATTTACAAGCCCTATATTGCAAGGTGGTAAGTCACTGAAGTTATTGGAAATTTAATGAGGTGTGGTGGGGAAGTTAGCATTTTTCAGCAGGTGCTCCAGATCAGGCCCTATATCATGGCAAATGTTGTAGCTGTGAAAACAGTAGAGATAATAAATATGATTATTTCAAAACCATAACTGCATGAACTGCAAAGTAAACTAGAGTGAGTTGTCCATAGTGAACTATATCCTAACCGCAATGGACACACAACTTTCATTAGTGTCTATAAGTGCCTCATTCAAGGCACGTTGAAGTTAACATGAGTCAAGAGGCTCTGGTTCATGGCTACCGTGAGGGGAGAAAAGACCATACAGCACTTCCAGTGAAAACCATAGCTGACTGAGGGAAATGATTAAAGACAGGACAAGAGAAGGAGGGGGGTGGGATCCACAACTGACATAAATAAGAGATAATACGAGATTACTCTTCCACTGATAGGAGCAAGCAGGAAAAAAAAGGGTATTATGACCTAGTTAAAGGGGGTTTGGGAGACCAGAAGGATATTAACTCCCAGCAAGTGGTTTATTATGTAAATGTTCTTTCAGTTGTGGTCACAAACATTGCCTTTGAATTTCTTTTGAAACACTGCTTTGGCTGGGAAAAATAATCCCCCCAAATAGAAGAATTAAACTAGAAAAAGAAAGTCAAATGAATTGTACTAACTGGTGTGGGGGGGGGAGAAAGATCTAATGTATATAACATGTTTTGATCTGTTACTATAGTGATCAACTATATTAAACACATATACACACTCTTGAAATGTTACAATTTTTAGCCAATTAGAAAATTAAATGTTAATTCATTACAGAATGTATATATCAGGGCTTTTTAAATATTACATGTGATTGCATTTAATAATCAGATTAAATCTGACACTGTACCATGCTTTCTCAAGGAAAAAACAAAAGAAAGAACAGCCATTTCCTGGGAGGTGCTGGGCATCTGAAAAAAGTGTTGTTTAAGTCTGAAGTAAAAGAAAGTTGAGGGCACTCAGTACCTCTCAGGTTCAGGCTTTAATAGTGTAGAGACAAGACATTGTTGACCAATTTATTTCTCCCTAAAGCCAGTAGAAATCTGCTACTAATACATTACCTGTTGGAGGTAATGAAGTTACAGCACTGAGGCATTTTCTCCAAAGAAGCATTTGATAACACCATCTTGCAGTTTATCACTGGAAAAATGAAGCTGCCTTTTTAAGGTGCAATTGCTGTACTGAACCTATAATTGGATACAAACTATTAGCTACATCAATTTCTTGTTCAGTTATATTAAACCATGCTCTATCAATGGAATACCTAATAACTGAAAGATTAACTGCCTGGCAAAATGACTCCCGGGACCCGGGGGGGGGGGGGAGAGGGGAGTGTTACCATTTATAGAAAAGTTTTATATTATTTTCAATATTTGTATCTACTAGTCACAATAACTGAGATTTGAGAGACTACTTGCCATTTAAGGGAGTCTGGTGTTTCAAGGTGTTGTTTTTTTTTTTTTGTGATTAGGAAGCAGCTTTCATTACAAACAGCTGGACTCATAGACCCTAATGCCAGAAGGGACCATCATGATTATCTAGTCCAGGGATCTCAAACTCAAATCACCACAAGGGCCACATGAGAACTAGTACATTGGCCCGAGGGCCACATTACTGACACCTTTTCATATAAAGATACAAAAGCCTGCCGCTCTAACCGCTGCCCCGCCCCCACTCCACCCCTTCCATGAGGCCCTGCCCCATTCAGCTCCTTCCCCAAAGTCCCTACCCCAACTCCGCCCCCTCCCTGCCCCTATTCTAACCCCTTCCCCAAATCCCCACCCCTGGCCCACCGCTCCTCCCCCCTCCCTCCTGGAAAGCTATAAGCACTAAGGCAGGAAGTGCCTGGATATAGGCAGAAGAGCGGGGAGGGAGCACGCTGGTGGGGAGGAGGAGTGGCGGGGGAGGGGAGCTTGGCCACCACAGGAAATAACTTGGGGGGGGGCAGGGGGAGCTTGGTGGGCTGCAGCAAATAATGCTGCGTGTTTGAGACTTCTGATTTAGTCTGACCTTCTACACATTGCAGGCCACAACCACTCACTCCAATAATAGACCCATAAACTCTGGCTGAGTTACTGAAGTCCTCAAATACTTAAAGACTTCAAATTAGAGATTCGACCATTTACTCTAGTTCAAACCAGCAAGTGACCCATACTGCAGAGGAAGATGAAACCACCCCAGGGTCTCCACCAATCTGACCAGGGGCTAAATGTTTTCTCTACCCCAGCTATGGTGATCAGTTAAACCCTGAGCATGTGGGTGAGACCCACCAGCCAGACATCTTGGAAAGAATTCTCTGTAGTAACTTAGAGCCCTCCTCATCTAGTGTCCCTTCTCTGCTGGTGGAGATATTTGCTACAGACCATATGCTATTACAGGCTATTTCATTATACTATCCCTTCCATAAACATATCAAGCTAAGTCTTGAAACAAGTTAGTTTTTTTACCCCATTACTTCCCTTGGAAGGCTGCTACATAACTTCACGCCTCTGATGGTTAGACACATTTGTGTAATTTCAAGCCTAAACTTATTGATAGACAGTTTATATCCATTTGTTCTTGTGCCAACATTAGCCATTAGCTTAAATAACTCCTCTCCCTCCCTGGTGTTTATCCCTCTGATGTATTTATAGAGAACAGTGATATCTCCCTATGCTCTATCAATGGAATACCTTCATTTTGTTTAACAAAACAAGCCAAGCTCTTACCTCTTGGAAGGTAGGCAATATCTCCCAACTTTCTGTCATCCACAAATTTTATTAGTGTACTTCTACTTTTTGTGCCAAGGTCATTAGTGAAAATGTTAATTGGTTCTAAAACCAATCCATGAGGAACTCCACTAGTAACCTCCCTCCAGCTTGACAATTAACCTTTCAACATGACCAGTTGTAATCTACTCTTTAACCTAGGAGTCTCAAAGTCCCGGCCCATGGGCCATCTGCAGCTCGAGAACCTCCCCATTGTGGCTCACAGAGGAGAGTTGCAGACAGACATACTGCCAGCTATGTCTGCTGCAGATGCCTCCCCCTGCAGCTCCCATTGACTGGGGAAGAGGGACAGAGATATCATCACTAGTCGCCAGGCAGAGTCAGCCATGGAGTCAGCATCCTTAGTTGCCAGACAGAGTCAGCCATGGAGGCAGCATCGTTAGTTGCCAGGCAGAGTCAGCCATGGAGGCAGCATCATTTTTCCTACAGTGAATATAAACAAGTCAAAATACCAAACACAACTCTCTGATGCCCACCTTGCTACAATCCTGAAGGTTTCAACTGCTCAGTCACTGAGGCCAAAAATCAACAAACTGATAGAACTGAAGTATTGCCAAGTGTTTGGCAGACACTAAAAACTCTCTGGGAAGAGAAGAATTGTATAAAATTGTATGACAGTTTTATTATTTCTAAGAAATTTGAAATAAAAAATACAATATAAATGTTTTCTTTTCTGAACACCATTTTCAGTGACATTTTTGGCCTGCTGGAAGGATCTGAGGACTGGCTCTGGCCCTAAACTAAATTGAGTTAGAGACCCCTGCTTTAACCAGTTCCTTACGCACCTTTTGATTCTCATATTAATCTCCATCTTCTCTAATTTAACTAATAATTTTCTCATGTGGAACTGTACCAAATGCTTTACTGAAATGCAGGCAGATTAGATCTATTGCATTTCCTTTGTCTAGAAATTCAGTTATCTTCTCAAAGAAAGAGATCAGGTTTGTCTGGCACAATCTTCCTTTTGTAAAACCATGTTGTATTTTATCCCACTTACTGTTTACCTCTACACCCTTAAGTACTCTCTCTTTCAAAATTTGTTCTAAGACCTTGAATGCAACTGAGGTCAAACAGGCCTATAGTTTCCTGGATCACTTTTTTGTTCCCTTTCTTAAATGTAGGTACTATGTTTGCAATTCTCAGCATAGGGTACAACCCCTGAGTTTACAGATGCATTAAAAATCTCTTCTATTGTGCTTGCAATTTCAAGCACCAGTTGCTTAAATATTTTTGGATGCAGATTATTTGGTCCCATTAAACTGTTTGTGTTTGTCTTCCATCTTGGAAATGGTAATTTCTTCTTCCATATCTTTGTTCCCATTAGCTTCTCTGCCACTGCCCCCAAGCTTATCATTAGCCTTATTAAAAACTGAGAAAGTATTTTTAAGGTGTTGGGCCATGCCTAGATTATCGTTAATCTCCACCCCATCCTCAGTGCCTAGCAGTTCCACTTCTTCCCTTGTGTCATAAATATAAAGGGAAGGTTAACCACCTTTAAATCCCTCCTGGACAGAGGAAAAAACCCTTTCACCTGTAAAGGGTTAAGAAGCTAAAGATAACCTCTCTGGCACCTGACCAAAATGACCAATGAGGAGACAAGATACTTTCAAAGCTGGGGTGGGGGAAGAAACAAAGGATTCTCTCTGTCTGTGGTTTTTTTTTTCTTTTTTTTAAAGCCTGGACCAGAGCAGGAATGCAGGTTAGTAAAGGGCTAGTAAGCAATCTAGTTAGATATGTGTTAGATTCTGTTTTGTTTAAATGGCTGATAAAATAAATTGTGCTGAATGGAATGTATATTCCTGCTTTTGTATCTTTTTGTAACTTAAGGTTTTGCCTAGAGGGATTCTCTATGTTTTGAATATGATTACCCTGTAAGGTATTTACCATCCTGATTTTACAGAGGTGATGCTTTTACTTTTTCTTCAATTAAAATTCTTCTTTTAAGAACCTGATTGCTTTTGATTGTTCTTAAGATCCAAGGGTTTGGGTCTGTCTTCACCTATGCAAATTGGTGGGGATTTTTATCAAGCCTTCCCCAGAAAAGGGGGTGTAGGGTTTGGGAGGATTTTGGGGGGAAAGATGTTTCCAAGCGGGCTCTTTCTCTGTTATATATTTGTTAGATGGTTGGTGGTGGCAGTATTGCAAAAGGTAAAATAGTGTGTACCTTGGGGAAGTTTTAACCTAAGCTGGTAAAAAATAAGCTTAGGGGGTTTTCATGCAGGTCCCCACATCTGTACCCTAGAGTTCAGAGTGGGGAAGGAACCTTGACATGGTGGCAGCGTGGTAGGATTAACTTTGAAATCATTTTGAGATCAAGTTGAGATTTTTTGGAAAAAAAAAAAAACACTGAGAGAACACTTTGTCCCCCCCCACCAACTTTGAAAGTATCTTGTCTCCTCATTGGTCATTTTGGTCAGGTGCCAGAGAGGTTACCTTTAGCTTCTTAATCCTTTACAGGTGAAAGGGTTTTTTTCCTCTGTCCAGGAGGGATTTAAAGGTGGTTAGCCTTCCCTTTATATTTATGACACAAGGGAAGAAGTGGAACTGCTAGGCACTGAGGATGGGTGGAGATTAATAATAATCTAGGCATGGCCCAACACCTTAACAAATACTTTCTCAGTTTTTAATAAGGCTAATGATAAGCTTGGAGGCTTTATATTTATGACACCTTGTTTTCTTACTGTTTATATGGCAAAGAGAACCTTTTACAGCTATTTTTAATTTCCTTTGCAAGGTTCAACTCTGCTTTACTTTTGGCAATTCTCACTTTTGCTTTATACTTTCTGACCTCCAAGAGGTAGCTTTCCTTGCTGATCCATCCCTTCTATTCCTTGTGGGTTTTTGATTTCTTTTAATCATTAAGATGCTTCTTAATCCAGTTTGGTCTGCAATCCTACCTTTTGATTCTCCCCCACCCCCTCACTTGGGATACAGGTTTCAGCTACAGAAACTAATTCCAAACCTATTCCACATTCGGATCCTTAAATTTTGAATGTGGAGGAGGCTTGAAATTACTTTAATTCATTATTGAAAATCTGAGTGAGGTTTCTTCAGGCTACTGTTACTTCCAATGAATTAGGTATGAGTTTATATTATAAATACCTATTAGCACATTTCTTGTTAGGTTGGCAGGTTGTTATGTTGTTAATGAAGTGCAAGCTATTAACAGACTCTTAATGAGGGTGATCTGACTCTGGGATGCTTCCTGGGAAGGACTCACATTTTGCGGTTCCAAAATATTGTTTGCTAACCCAAAGATATGAACTTCATTTTCTTTGACAAGGTAGAATGAGCTTCAAATCCAGAACAAAACCCTATTTATATAACAGGAGAGGGTAATGTTGTGTTGCTTGGTATTTCTTCTTAGCTAATGAAGGATTATCATAAACATAAAGGGAAGGGTAAACACCTTTAAAATCCCTCCTGGCCAGAGGAAAAATCCTTTCACCTGTAAAGGGTTAAAAAGCTAGGATAACCTCGCTGGCACCTGACCAAAATGACCAATGAGGAGACAAGATACTTTAAAAAGATGGGAGGAGTGAGGAAAACAAAGGGTCTGTGTCTGTCTGTGTGATGCTTTTGCCAGGGACAGAACAGGAATGGAGTCTTAAAACTTAGTAAGTAATCTAGCGAGATATGCATTAGATTATGATTTCTTTAAATGGCTGAGAAATTAAGCTGTGCTGAATGGAATGTATATTCCTGTTTTTGTGTCTTTTTGTAACTTAAGGTTTTGTCTAGAGGGATTCTCTATGTTTTGAATCTAATTACCCTGTAAGGTATTTACCATCCTGATTTTACAGAGGTGATTCTTTTTTATTTTTTACTTCTATTAAAATCCTTCTTTTCAGAAACTGAATGCTTTTTCATTGTTCTTAAGATCCAAGGGTTTGGGTCTGTGGTCACCTATGCAAATTGGTGAGGATTTTTACCAGACCTTCCCCAGGAAGTAGGGTGCAATGGTTGGGAGGATTTTGGGGGGAAAGATGTTTCCAAACAACGCTTTCCTAATAAATTACCACCAGATAAACATTTGGTGGTGGCAGTGGAAGTCCAAGGGCAAAGGGCAAAAAAATAGTTTGTACCTTGGGGAAGTTTTAACCTAAACTGGTAAAAGTAAGCTTACGAGGTTTTTATGCAGGTCCCCACATCTGTACCCTAGAGTTCAGAGTGGGGAAGGAATCTTGACAAGGATAATTCAGCATTATCAGTTTCTGGAACTGATAAAGTTAGCTATGATACATTTGACCTTTGTAAGACAAAATTGTGATGTTGGTAATGATTAAATTGTTAATGATTACACTTTATTAGCCCATATTCTGCATTTCCCCTGGTGTAACTGAGAACAGAACCTTTCCCTTGTTCTTTGTGGCAGTTTCATGGGATATTGCAGAAGATAAAATGCTGGTCACATTTTCTGGGCTCTCAGAATCACATATTTCTGTGTCAATTTTTCCTTATCATGAGAAGCCAAATTCTGTCCTGATTTATATGTTGTGCCTACTTATTGTATGTGTGTACGCACAATATACTCTGTCAATGGGGTTGTGTGGGGTGTAAACAGGCTAAAATTTGATCCAATGTTTCTGTGTATACCGCGTGAATAGCTGTAGTTCTCTAGTGATAGATAAATAACCCTATTCTAGGAGTTCATTTATTTATTTTTAAGTGAAGCTGGTGAAAAACCAGAACTCCCTAGTATTACTTTCCATTCATAACATTTCACATTGATTGACTCGGCATGACCCAGGATTATTACTAAATACAGAAGTCCCTAATCTGAACTCTGCCTTCTCAGGAGGGATGGAACTAAAGTGGGCTGGGTTCCCCCTTTGTGCCTCTGGGAATCTGGAAGTGGCCAGAAATCTTTGGCACAAGCTAAAATAGCCGCAGGAGCTATTCGAAATTACAACATATGGAGCCATGTGGCATGTCAAAATACTAAGAGAACTCTGGCCATTCTCCCTTCTGTCCTGGCTATGCCTCTATGCTGGTGCTCTGTGAATGGAAGGGCAGCATAAGGCCACATAGGTTGCCCCAAGACTGTTCCACATGGGGCAATCTACTTGGGTTCTGGCTCTTTTCTGCCACTGGATTACTATAAAGGGTGTTACAACAAAAAATATGGGTTGGTGTCTAGAGAACCTAACAGAACTCACGGTATGTGACTAACCACAGCCATTTGCAGAATTTATTACATGACACTATACTGCTCTGGATCCTTTTCTGAAGTGTGTGGGTGTAATTTTTTTTAAAGAATTGATAACTAAACCTCAGACTTGTTTTTGTTTTATGTTGCATGCAGCATGTACAGCACGTAGGACTTTCTGTAAAATCAAGAATCATCAGGCGCAAACATGTGGCTTCAAATCTTTAAAACTGTTCATGAGATTTCTCAGAAACACCGAGGCAGCCTGCTGTTCAATGAGGCTGAGGAACAGAAGTCTATTATAAGTGTCTAGAGAAAAAACTTACATCTGTATATGGTGCTCAGCCAAGATTTCCCTTAACATTCTGAGTTAATTCTAAGAATGTCTCTGCTACTGAATTAGATTTACTTAATCATTTTTAAGCAAGTTGGTAAAGCATAAAAGACAAATAATGGGTGAAAGCAGCCCTCAGTTTGGGGCACTCAGTGAGGCTTTGGCCTTCCTTGGTCAACAGGGAAAGGTACATTCAAATGCAACAAGCCCCACACTGGGGCTTAACCCTGCAACTTTTAGCAGAAAAACACACAGCTCTACTATTTGGGCTACCTTAGTTTGATAGCAGTAACTGAAGGCTATCTATTAGGGGGCTCTATAGGGAATGAAAGCATGACAAAAAGGACACATCTATGTATCTATGGAGCTTTTTAACAATAAAAGCAGCAATTTAACTGGAATTGCATCAAAACACAAAGGTGAGCCAACTTAGGACTGTGTACAAAGTGAAAAAACTGACTGATGTAATGACCCATCCACTCCCAGTCTTTATTCAAGCCTAAGTTAGTTGTATCCAGTTTGCAAATTAATTCCAATTCAGCAGTCTCTTGTTGGAGTCTGTTTCTGAAGTTCTTTTTGTTGAAGAATTGCCACTTTTAGGTCTGTAATCGAGTGACCAAAGAGATTGAAGTGTTCTCTGACTGGCTTTTGAATATTACAATTCTTGATGTCTGATTTGTGTCCATTTATTCTTTTACGTAGAGACTGTCCAGTTTGACCAATGTACATGTCAGAGGGGCATTGCTGGCACATGATGGCATATATCACACTGGTAGATGTGCAGGTGAACATCTAGGCTTGGCTTGAATAAAGACTGGGAGTGGATGGGTCATTACACAAAGTAAAACTATTTCCCCATGTTTATTCTCCCCCTCCCTCACGCCCCCCATTGTTCCTCAGACGTTCTTGTCAACTGCTGGAAATGACCCACCTTGATTATCACTACAAAAGGTTCCCCCCCCCACTCTCCTGCTGGTAATAGCTCACCTTAAGTCATCACTCTTGTTACAGTGTGTATGGTAACATCCACTGTTTCATGTTCTCTATGTATATAAATCTCCCCACTGTATTTTCCACTGAATGCATCCGATGAAGTGAGCTGTAGCACACAAAAGCTTATTCTCAAATAAATTTGTTAGTCTCTACGGTGTCACAAGTCCTCCTTTTCTTTCTGCGAATACAGACTAACACGGCTGCTACTCTGAAACACATAATAAGAGACAGTCCCTACCTTGAAAAGCTTGCAATCTAAACAGATTTGAGAAAGTGTGGGAAGGACAGAGACAGAAAGATGAGGTGATTTATCCAGGGTCACATAACAAGTCAGTAATAGAACCCAGAACAGTCAGTCTAGTGCCCAGTCTACTGACCTCACAAGCCTCTGGTCCTGCCTCTGGATTTGATCACCCAAACTCTGGAGGTGCTCAGAGCTGTTAGCAAAATTCAGCTGCAGGTTTTGATTTCTACCTTCATAATGGACCAAACCAAAAGTGCAGATGTTATCACCCTTGATCTTTCAGTTGTTTGAAATCCCTACATAGGTTTGCAACTTGAGCCCATCTCTTATTTACACATACAGCATTGAAGATTTCTGCCATACTTTTACAGCAGGTATGTACATTTGCATAACTGCACACCATGGCGTGAACTTAGTTGTGATGCTTAAGATTTTTAATGAGTAAGTTCTTGCAATATTCTTGTAATTGATCAAAATTAATACTTAATAACAGGCAAAAAAAGTTACTATAAAAATGTGTCTAATAATTTTAGAGAGTCAGATGCGTTTAATATGATGGATATACTTCCTTTTATATGTATAAACTGCAGAGTTAGTATGCTTTTCACCAAATGTGAATTTTAACACTTCCATAAAACACAAGTAAATGAACTAACCGGGGATTTGAAGCCATTAACAACTAACAATTTTGCTTGGTTAAAAATCAATAGGACTTTCAATGTAGAGTTCAATTAAATAGTCTTTGTAGATGATATTCAAGAGGAATTCTGCTTTTTTATGGTTCAGACAACATTTGAAAAAAACAGTCACAATTTCAAACTTATTTGTCATCTGCAAGATTTTCCCAAATACTCTGCAAAAGCAACAACAACGAAAGTTGAGTCCATGGATTTTTTTGTGAACTGTAGACTTTGGCTCTCACATTATACAGTCCATCACTTAAGGTATACAATATTATTTCTGATCCTTGTTTAGATTAATATTTTTAAGACCAACACCAAATAATAAACAACAGAGTCGCAGTACAAACATTCGGATGAATATTGAATGTTTGTGTAAATATACATAAATCTTTTGGGATTCACAAACATTTTCATAAATACCTGGCAGTTATGTGAATATCTGTGAACAACAAAGAATATGATCCCAGAAAGAGTAGACCTAAGTCAGAGCTTTTCTTTGTGAATCAGTTCTAGTATTTGACCAATTCTACTTAAAAACTACCCCTCTAATCTCCTGTATTCCATTTCACGCCTGGATTTGACTTTAGGTACTTAGAAGTGGTAAAGTTAGGCAGCAGTATTTCATCCTAATAAATGAGTTTCCCACTAGAATTCTGGTGAGTGAAAATAGATATAAAATGTTTTCCTGGTTTCTATTTAACTGGCAAGTCATCTTTTTAAATGCATTTTTTCCTTCCATAAATTTAAGAGCCATTGTGGCAGAGGCATCTCACTTTTCTAGATGTTCCATAGTTGTAATAAAATAATCTATACTATTGTTTCACATCAGTGGTCTTATAGGTTCTGCCTCCAAATCATGAGGAGCCCTGTTGTGGCAACTCTCTGGCCTCCCGTTAACCTTCATGGAGCTTAGGCAGATTGCAAAAGCAGGCACAGTATCAGTTCAACCTTTAGAGGTTGGAATGCTTTCAGATGAATGGCCAACACAAGCAAATCTTAACCTTGCATGCTGATAGAATTTCATGAAAAAGTTTGGGTGGGGCCAACTATCCTCCAAACCAGGTTGTAAACTTATTGGTATAGTGAATCTCTTCAATGGTATTTTGTTAGCTTTGTTTTTAGCTGATTTTCCCCTGTTCCCTTCCCTAGATGCCATTTTCATTGTATTTTTACATTTGCTCACACAAGTCATTAAAGCTTTTTTCATGAGATCTCCCCTTCCCAGCTACCAGGTAGCAAACACTCAACTTTTGAAGACATCAAAAGAAGGAACATCAAAGATACTCCAGAAATAGGATATTACTAGGATTTTAAAATGTAAGATGGTTAAAATGAATTTAAGAGACGCACTAGTTGTGATCTCTATCAAGCAGACAGAGACTTTTTTAAAGAAAACATAAAATCTGCTTTCTTTTGAGCCTGCATCATTGTTAGATGACTCTTCTGTTTCACACAGAGACACATTTTCTCAGGGACCAGTCCTGGCAAACTTTTTTCATGCTTAAAAAGAAAAGGAGTACTTGTGGCACCTTAGAGACTAACCAATTTATTTGAGCATAAGCTTTCGTGAAGTGAGCTGTAGCTCACGAAAGCTTATGCTCAAATAAATTGGTTAGTCTCTAAGGTGCCACAAGTACTCCTTTTCTTTTTGCGAATACAGTCTAACACGGCTGTCACTCTGAAACCTTTCTTCATGCTTGTTCATGCAAGTAGTCTCAGTCTGTTCTAGTATCTTACCTAACTTCATATCCATCACCATGGTGTTTGAATGTTTTCTAGGGTTAGAATAAAAACATTAAGTCACTTACATCATAAATCTCTCTCTGTTCCATCAACGAAAGGAGTAAGTTATATAAGGGCTGTCATAGCTGTGCGTGGGTTTTTCAGAGATAACAAGTTACAAGTTGTCATGTCAGAAAGCAAAATCAAAGAAATAGGGCTCACTTTTGGACCTAGAACTAGTGGGGTTCGTAGATCTTGAGGGAGAAAAGTCCAAGTCTCAGGCTTACTACTGAGAAGAAACTGTTTCCTGTGCATATGAATTTCCCCTTAGTGATAGGCAGGTCCATTACGACACAGAACTGGAAAGACCAAGGAAGTTCACAGACACAGAGACAGACATTCTCTCAAGTATCCTTGGGCCCCAACTAAAACAGATTCATTGCTCAACAGGAAGCCAATGGAGAGAGCGGAGTATAAGGGTATTGTGCTCTTAGTAATACATGCTGCTGAGAAGGCATGGCACTATATTCTGCACCAGGTATAGCTTTTTTCCCCAAGGCTGACATTTCTAATTCAAGGGATACTGCACTGCAATAATTCAGTTCAGAGGTAATGAAGGTTAAGGCCTGTAAGCAAATGTAAAAGTTTGCAAGACTGTATTAGGATATGATCAGAGAGTGAAAACTGGTTCTGTGTATCCTGCGTAACATTTTCCTATAAATGTATATTTTCAACACTCATAATGCAGTTCTAATTTTATTTATGTTTATGAATCTGGTAGGACATCAGTGATTTTATATATTTTATCTATATATAATCAAAATGCCATTTACAAGTGTGATTAAATTAGGGTGTGACTGATATACCAATCTATCCTTCAGTGCTTTCAACCAGCACTCTAGGAGGAAAAATGCCCATTTTGGTGTTCAGTTGAACAGCAGCCTGATAATAAAACATCCATGGTCTCAGTAATAATCTTTACAAATAAATTTAGATCATTAATTTCTTTTTGGAACCCAATGAACCAACATGCCAATGAGAATGCATGTGGAGGGCAAGTTGTCCTCAACAGCAGTTTTGTTAAATAAACAGTACAAAGTCAATTTGTTTTCAAGCTCCATGACATTTCTGAGAATTAAGCAAGCAATTATATCAGACTGCATAGAGTTCATTTTGATTTTTTGCATGCAATCCACTTGGTTTATCTGATTGTGATAAAATAAACCAACCTGCTCAGACTCCTACTGTGATAGCTTCAAGGACGACAGCTTGGCCAAGTTTTTTCTTAGATTTCTTCCTCTGATACGTGCCTGTCACCCTTATTGTTCTCAGCAATCTATTTTCTAGATGACCTCAGTCACATTAAGCCACTTAATCAATTCTTTCACAAGGTAAGAAACATCCTTCATATCTCTGTTTTGCAAAAACTAACACAAATGGTAATGCTGGAGATGCTAAGTGCCTGATTGTTCAGTGCCTTGTGCAGTCACCACACCTCTGCAAAGCAAATGTGAAATGCTGCCAAGTTATTCTAGGGCCAGATTCTCTGTTGCCATTCACTTCTATTGTCATTTATTTATGATTATACTATTTAATAATTATATTATTGTACCACCTAGGATCCTACTCAAAGACCAGGACCCTGACCCCATTGTGCTAGATGTTGTACAAAGATCAAAAGGACAGTCCCTGCCCCAAACAGCGAAGCAGCTAAATAAAAGACGTAGATAGGAGTACAAGGAGAGCAAAGTAAGATTAAAAACCACAACTAAATTAGAATGATAGGGTCATATTTTCTTTAACATTAAGGTCTCTTTATACTGCTCTGGAAGTGAAAAAGGGTTTCAGTTATGTTTCCAGTTAAAGCCCCTTTACAGTGCCAGAGTGAGTTAAATGGGCTTGAGTGTAAATCACAATCAAACTGTTTTACCCTTACTTTGAAAAGTTTTGAATAACTGTGCTAGCTGAAAGCACCACAGCCAGATGGGATAACTTATTGATCTAAGCATCCACACCAATATATCTTGGGTTTCGTGTTTGTGATTTATAGCCTTTTTATTTATTTAAAAAATAAAAATAAAAATAAATCTAAAGAAAATAAACTACACTCTTGGAACCACAGGTTACAAGCCCAGGAAGATCAGCTCAGCCTTTCATCAGGTCACAGTATCATAAAATCATAGAAATGTACGGCTGAAAGGGATCTGAGAGGTCATCAGATCTATCCCCCTGTGCTAAGGCAAGACCAGGTAAGTATAGACTACTCCTGATAGGTGTTTGTCCAGGCTATTCTTAAAAACCTCCAATAATGTAGATTCCACAACCTCCCTTGGGAGCCTCCTGAAGAGCTTAACTACTCTTACAGCTAGAAAGGTTTTCCTAATATCTAACCTAAATTTCCCTTGCTGCAGATTAGGCCCATTATTTTTTGTCCTACCTTCAATGGACATGAAACACAATTTATCATCCTCCTCTATATAACAGCCCTTAACATATATGGAGACTTATCAAGTCCCCCCTCAATCTTTTTTTCCCCTCAAGATTAAACATGCCCAGTTTTTAAAAAATCTTTCTTCATAGATCAGGTTTTCTAAACCTTTTATCATTTTTGTTACTCTCCTCTGGACTCCAATTTAACCACACCTTTCCTGGAATGTGGAGTTCAGAACTGGACACAGTAGTCCACCTCAGGCCTCAGCAGTGCGGAGTAAAGAGGGACAATTACCTTCTGTGTCTTACCTACAACACTCCTCTTAATGCACCCCAGAATTGCATTAGCTTTTTTTGCCACTACATCACATTGTTGACTCAGATTCAACTTGTGATCTACTATATCTCTCAGATTATTTTCATCAGTACTACCACCTGGCTAGTTATTCCCCATTTTTTAGTTGCACAGTTGATTTTTCTTTTCTAAGTGATGTACTTTGCATTTGTCTTTATTGAATTGGTCTTGTTGATTTTAAACCCATTCTCTAATTTGTAAAGGTCATTTTCAATTCTAATCCTATCTCCAAAGTGTTTGCAACCTCTCCCAGCTTGGTGTTGTCCACAAATTTAATAAGCACACTCTCCACTTCACTACTCAAGTCAATAATGAAAATATTGACTAATATCAGATCCAGGAGTCATCCCTGCAGGACTCTACTAGATGCACTCTCCCAGTGTGACACTCTCTCAGTGTGACAGAGAACCATGGATCACTACACGTTGAAAGTGATCTTTCAACCACTTGCACAGCCACCTTATAACAACTTCATGTAGACCATGTTATGAGAAGGGCATGTGGGACTGTCATAAAGGGAAGGGTAACCACCTTTCTGTATACAGTGCTATAAAATACCTCCTGGCCAGAGGCAAAATCCTTTCACCTGTAAAGGGTAAGAAGCTAAGGTAACGTCGCTGGCACCTGACCCAAAAATGACCAATGAGGGGACAAGATACTTTCAAATCTGGGGAGGGGGGGAGAAAAGGCTTTTGTCTGTCTGTGTGATACCTTTGCTGGGAACAGATCAAGGATGCAAGCCCTCCAACTCCTGTAAAGTTAGTAAGTAAATTAGCTAGAAAATGTGTTAGATTCTCTTTGTTTTGGCTTGTAAATTCACTGTGATGGAGGAAATGTGTATTCCTGGTTTTGTGTCTTTTTGTAACTTAAGGTTTTGCCTAGAGGGATTCTCTATGTTTTGAATCTGACTGCCTGTAAGGTTATCTTCCATTCTGATCTTAGAGTTGTTCTCTTCTTTTTTTTTTTGTTCTTCTAATAAAGTTCTGATTTTTAAGAATCTGATTGGGTTTTTTGGGTCTTAAAAATCCAAGGGGTTTATGCTCATCTTGTTTATTCTCAAGCCTCCCCAGGAAAGGGAGTGTAAGGGATTGGGGGATATTTTGGGGAAATAGGAACTCCAAAAGTGGTCCTTTCCTTGTTCTTTGTCAAAATCACTTGGTGGTGGCAGCATACTGTTCAAGGACAAGGCAAAGTTTGTGCCTTGGGAAAGTTTTTACCCTAAGCTGGTAAAAATAAGCTTAGGGGTCTTTCATGTGGGTCCCCACATCTGTACCCCAGAGTTCAGAGTGAGGAAGGAACCTTGACAGGGACTATGTCAAAAGTCTTACTAAAAATCAAGATATATCACATCTACTGCTTCCCACCTATCCACTAGGTTGGTAACCCTGTCAAACCAAGCTAATTTCCTTCTTTGACATGATTTTTTTTTGACAAATCCATGCTAGCTATTCCTTATAACCCTATTATCCATCTATACTTAGAAACTGATTGTTTAACAATTGGTTTCAATATCTTTCCAGATATCAAAGTTAGGCTATCTGCTCTGTAATTCCCTGGATCCTCTTTCTTCATCTTTTCTAAATATAGGTAGTATGTTTGCCTTTCTTCAGTCATCTGGGACCTCACCCATCCTCTATGAGTTCTTGAGGATAATTGCTAATGGTTGTGACATTGCTTCAGTTTGTTCCTTAAGCACCCTAAGATGAAATTTTATCACACCTTCTGATTTGAATACTATCATATATTAAAGCCCACACAATTTAAAACAAACATTCTGCTAATTTTGCGTGGATGTTAAGTATCTCATGGTACATAATGTAAGATAATTACCTTGAACAAAATTTCCCCTTTTTTCTGTGTATGTAGACATTGGGTTTCTTGGGTATTCCACTCTCTAAACAAGTCACGGTGCTAAGTTAATTTGTACCATCTCTGAATAAATCAAGGTCCACATTATTACATTTGGTTTTAACTTACGAGAAATATCCTAATTCAAAATGTGGAACAGTATTAATTGTTGCATTGTGGCAGGTAAGTCTCTGCTTTACATTCACAAAACTTGTCAACTTCAAGCCGAGCTTTCAAGGCTAGACTTCAAGCCTATTCAAGCAGAAGGCCAATGTTATATAAATAACACTTCACTTTCCAGCATTAAACAAGGACTCTCATTAACTTTGTGTTTCACCTCTTTAAAAGAGAGACTCCCCAAAATACAGCAATGATCCTTCAGGGTGTAAAGAGACTCATATATATTCCATATTCCAAACAACCCAGAATCAGGGAATACATTAAACCATTTTTTTGATCCTATGTCCTCTAAAGAAACCATTCTCTTCTAATATAATGATTTCTAAACAGCTTCTATAACTTTTTTCTTCATCTTGTTTACTTTGCCTTTTTTCTTCTTAAATCATTGTTTGAAATACTTTTCTCTCTCTCTGTACTTCTCTTTATCATAATAGACCCGCAGCATTTACAGTAATGACAAAGCATAAGTTGTCCTGACATTGGGTGACACTACAATGCAGTTAACATGTTTCACCACTACTTTCTTTCAACCATTTGGAGCAGACAGACTACCAGGGCAGGTAGGAGTCATTTTAATAGCTCTTGCACGTCACTATAAAATAGGTCAGTTATTTTACATTTACAGCTTAGTACTTATTTTATAGTTATATTTTAGATTTTTGTAAAATAAGTATTTTCTATAGCACCTCTTCCCGAGGTTCTCAAAATATATGTTTGGAGTTATTGGAGGAGATCCTCACTCTCATTTGGCTCCTTTGAACTAGACAAAAGGGCTGGAGTGGCATAAACAGGCCATAAAAGCTCTGGTTCCAGCTGAGGGAGAATTTCCTAAGCACAATACTAACGATAACAGCTGAAAGGCTATTGTCCTAGGATTCCCCTCATAGCCTGGGGTAGGGAACATGCTGGGGGAAGGGGAGAGGCTGCATCACACAGCACTATAAAAATTCTGAGCAGCACAGTGACCCATAAAGCAGTCTGAGGAGGCTGTCACAACTTAGACAGGCTCCCAGAGCTCTTCAACGTCTTCTCCTCTCTCTCCTCCTTTTTTCCCCTCCCCAACAAAGCTTTTCAATGTGTTTCTCATGAGTTTTCTCAATGCTCTTTCTACCATGGTGTCAAATATATTTTCCCTCATAATGCTGCATACAAAGAGAAGCCATTTTTGTATAAGCTCAGTCAGTCTATATACACAATAACACACTGAAAACAAAGAAATAAGAATTCAAACAGTGGTCTTACAGAGACGCACTTCTGAGACTGCTAGCTTGATCATTCACTGCTCAAAGCTCCCCAAGCACCCTTAACATTTTAACTAATCCTCCCCATGCAATACTCAACATGGTCCTATATTTAATTGGGGATAGGTCCTGCTTTTGAGCAGGGGGTTGGACTAGATGACCTCCTGAGGTCCCTTCCAACCCTGATATTCTATGATTCTATACTTTGTGCAGTTATTTCTTGGTAGTCCATTGCTGCTGCTGCTGATGTTATTATCACAGTTCTCATATCTGCTACATATATGTCTCTGCAGTTCGAATCCTGATGCACAGAGTCAAGGCCACACTGAGGGCATGGGAAGGCTGTATCTATGATGTTTGATGATACAACTCTGTGGCACCTTTCACATGCAGCCTAGAGATAATTTCATTGATCCCACTCAAACTTGTCACATGCTGATCTTGTCAGAGACCACCAGTGAGTCCTGTTCTGAGATATTTGCTCAAATTCTTTGGGATTCGTGCCAGCCCACTGGAGATAGCTCTTCAGATTATCTTTCAAGCATTTATATGGATGATCCTTATTTCTTTTGCCATGACTCATGGGGAGGAAGTGATCAGCCCTCTGTGAAGAAAGAAGTGGTTTGGGACTATTTAGAAAAGCTGGACGAGCACAAGTCCATGGGGCTGGATGTGCTGCATCTGAGAGTGCTAACGGAGTTGGCAGATGTGATTGCAGAGCCATTGGCCATTATCTTTGAAAACTCATGGCGATCAGGGGAAGTCCCGGACGACTGGAAAAAGGCTAATGTAGTGCCCATCTTTAAAAAAGGGAAGGAGGAGGATCCTGGAAACTACAGGCCAGTCAGCCTCACCTCAGTCCCTGGAGAAATCATGGAGCAGGTCCTAAAGGAATCAATTCTGAAGCACTTAGAGGAGAGGAAAGTGATCAGGAACAGTCAGCATGGATTCACCAAGGGCAAGTCATGCCTGACTAATCTAATTGCCTTCTATGACAAGATAACTGGCTCTGTGGATGAGGGGACAGCAGTGGACGTGTTATTCCTTGACTTTAGCAAAGATTTTGACACGGTCTCCCACAGTATTCTTGCCAGTAAGTTAAAGAAATAGGGGCTGGATGAATGGACTATAAGGTGGATAGAAAGCTGGCTAGATCGTCGGGCTCAATGGGTAGTGATCAATGGCTCCATGTCTAGTTGGCAGCCGGTAGCAAGTGGAGTGCCCCAAGGGTCGGTTCTCGGGCCGGTTTTGTTCAATATCTTCATAAATGATCTGGAGGATGGTGTGGATTGCACCCTCAGCAAGTTTGCAGATGACACTAAACTGGGAGGAGTGGTAGATACGCTGGAGGGTAGGGATAGGATAAAGAGGGCCCTAGACAAATTAGAGGACTGGGCCAAAAGAAATCTGATGAGGTTCAACAAGGACAAGTGCAGAGTCCTGCACTTAGGACGGAAGAATCCCACGCACCGCTACAGACTAGGGACCGAATGGGTAGGCAGCAGTACTGCAGAAAAGGACCTAGGGTTACAGTGGACGAGAAGCTGGATATGAGTCAACAGTGTGCCCTTCTTGCCAAGAAGGCCAGTGGCATTTTGTGATGTATAAGTAGGGGCATTACCAGCAGATCGAGGGACGTGATTGTTCCCCTCTATTCGACATTGGTGAGGCCTCATCTGGGAGTACTGTATCCAGTTTTGGGCCCCACACACAAGAAGGATGTGGAAAAATTGGAAAGAGTCCAGCGGAGGGCAACAAAAATGATTAGGGGACTGGAACACATGACTTATGAGGAGAGGCTGAGGGAACTGGTATTGTTTAGTCTGTGGAAGAGAAGAACGAAGGGGGATTTGATAGCTGTTTTCAACTACCTGAAAGGGGGTTCCAAAGAGGATGAATCTAGACTGTTCTCAGTGGTAGCAGATGACAGAATGAGGAGTAATGATCTCAAGTTGCAGTGGGGGAGGTTTAGGTTGGATATTAGGAAAACTTTTTCACTAGGAGGGTGGTGAAGCACTGGAATGGGTTACCTAGGGAGGTGGTAGAATCTCCTTCCTTAGAAGTTTTTAGGGTCAGGCTTGACAAAGCCCTGGCTGGGATGATTTAGTTGGGGATTGGCCCTGCTTTGAGCAGGGGGTTGGACTAGATGACCTCCTGAAGTCCCTTCCAACCCTGATATTCTATGATTCTATGACTCAGCTCCCCATACAAGATCGGTTTTAGGAGACAGTGGTCTTCCTTTCTGATGATGTCCGGTCCACCTAAGCTGTGCTCTCACTAACATTTCCTCAATGCTGGTTATGTTTGCTCTCTCAAGGACCTTAATACTGATCACTCTGTCCTGCCAGTGAATGCTCATTATTGAGCAGAGGGAACAAATGTGAAATTGCTCAAGCTTTTTAATGTGACGTCTATAAAGAATCCACATCTCAGATCCATACAGGAGAGATGTTAGAACCACTGCACTATAGATCTTCAATTTGGTGGAGAGACGGATGTTGTGTTGGTTAAGAACTTTTGTTTGAAGTTGGCCAAGAGCCTGGCTGGCTTTACTAATTCTGGAGCAAATTTACTTATCAAGGGAACCATCACTTGAGATGGTACTGCCCAGATACTTGAACTGATCCACATTTTTCAACTGTGTGCCTTGGATAAAGATGGCTGGCACTGGACATTGGAATGAAGTGCTGGTTGGAACAAGACCTCGGTCTTCCTGAGACTGATAGTGAGGCCAAAGAGCTGGGATGCTTCAGAAAAAATCAACAATGACCTGAAGGTCATCTTGTCTATGAGCCATCAAGGCACAGTCATTTGCAAAAAGTGGCTCGACGAGATACCTCTCTAGTGTCTTTGTCTTAGCACTGAGTCTTCGAAGGTCAAAGAGGGAGCCATTGAGTTGGTAGTGGATGTATATCCCCTGATCCAAGTCTCTTGTTGCATGGCTGAGAACACAGGCAAAGGACAAGTTGAACAGCACTGAAGGAAGTATGCAACCTTGGTTCACTCCATTTAAGATTTCAAATGCATCAGAAAAGTTACCACTCATATCTGCACTGTCATGTGGTCATGGAACAGACGGACTATTTGTATGAACCTTCTTGGGCAGACCAGTTTATGTAGAATGGCCCATAGACCCTCTCTGTTGATCGTATCAAAAGCTTTGGTCAAATTGATGAAAACTGCATACAGGTCCATGTTCTGCTCTAAACATTTTTCCTGGACCTGCCTTTGTGCTATGACCTGGTCTGAAACCACACTGCTTTTCTGGCAGATTCTTCTCAGATACGTTTGCAATGAGTCTGTTCAGTACAATGCGAGCTAGTATTTTGTCCGCTGTACAGATACGAGCAATGCCTCTGTAGTTTCCACAGTCAGCTTTGCTGCCTTTGTCTTTGAACAGTGATACAATAATAACATCTTTGAAGTCTTGTGGCATTTCTTCTTCCTCCCAAATGCTACTCAGGATGTCATGAAGCACCTTGATAGCCTTTGAGCCTGCTCCTTTATACAATTTTGCTGGGATACCATCCTTTCCAGGTGCTTTGCCAGAGTTCAGTTGTTTGGCTTTTATAACTTCCTCAACTGATGGAGGGAGATAGAGATCCTCTTTGATTGGTTTCTCAGGTAAATGGCCAAGGACACGCAGACTGACTGTGGATGGTCTATTGAATAGACTGCTGAAGTGTTTAGCCAATCTCTTTATGATTCCCTCCTTGGCTTTGATGAGGGTTGTGCCATCTGCTGACTTCAAGGGGGCTGTGCCAGATTTAGATGGTCCGTAGACTGCTTTGAGAGAGTCAAAGAATATCTTTGCATTATTTGTATCTGTGTAATGCTGGACTTCTGCATATTTCCTCTCCCACCACTCATCCCGCATTCTCCTTAGTTCAGACTGGGCCTTGCTCTGTAGGTATTTAAAGCTATCTTTCTTTGAGATGGAAGTGAGTTTATTCTGCCATTCAACAGATGCTTTCTGCTTGTCACTTAGGAGTTTGGAGATGTCCTCATTGAACCAATCCTGTTGTACCCGGTTTTTTTTGGCCCCAGCATTGATTTAGCTGTGTCAATAATCAATGTTTAAACTGGTTCCATTTTTCTGATGGGTTGCCAGTGATTGATAAGATTTTTTTCATGCCTATCAAGTGACTGCTGAAACTGCACCTGATAGTTATAGGAATGCTTGAGCTTTGCTATGTTGAAGGCTGTTCTATTAAGTTTGGGACACTTGCACTGTGAAGGAACTATATGTAGGGTCAGCATTGCTCTTACCAATCTGTGGTCTGTTCAGCGTTCTGCACCATGCATAGCTCTGGTAATTCTGACATTGCGGATGTCTCGTTGGCAGGTGATAACATAGTCAATCAGGTGCCATTGTTTGAACTGTGGGTGCATCTATGTATTATTTTTATGATTTTGTCTAAAGATGGTGTTAGTAATGAGCAGACTGTGTTCTGCACATTTACCCAAGAGGAGGAATCCGTTGCTGTTATCTTTCCCACTCCTTGTCGTCCTGTCACACCTCTCCAGTCACTGCTATCTCTACCAACCCTAGCATTAAAGTCTCCCAGCAGGATGAGTTTGTCATTGATCTGATGATGGAGTTCAGGTCAGAGTAGAACTTCTCCTTGGTTTCCTCTGTTCTGGTCAGTGTGGGTGCATAGGCACTGATGATAGTGACATGCCATGGAGGATTCAGGGGAAATAGAAGTTTAATTAGCTGTCCATTCAGGCCAACAGGGAGGTCAGGAAGTTGTTTCATTTATAAAGTTCTTATGGCAAATCCAACTCCATGGATCCTGTCTTCATCCTCTGCTTTTCCTTTCCAAAAGAAAATGTAATTGCCTCCTAGCTCACTGATGGAACCTTCTCTGGCCAATCTAGTCTCACTCAGTTCTGCAATATCAGTGTTATAGCGGGCAAGTTATCTGGAGACAAGAGCTGTTCTTCTCTCAGGCCTTCATGCATCACCTCTGTCCATAAGGGTGCAGACATTCCACGCTTCTAGGGGGAGTCTTTTCTTTTTATTGTTTTTCGACTGCTGTAGGATGATCTGCCTGCTGCGGTAATCTGGCCAGATGTTATGGGGCAGGCAATGTTTAGGGCACCTTTTCTAGACCCTTCCCTTAAAAAGGGTGAGCAGTGCTATCCTAAAAAGGGCTACTGAGTTACCTAAGATGCAGTCAAACTTCTCCACTGTCCCGAGGATGAAGCTGAATGGCCACTAATCCCAAGGCTGCCTACATGCAGGATTGTGGCTATGACTGCCAGTGGTCATCTCCACCTGCCGCTTTGCCACACCCACATCACCGCAGGACTTGAATTAATTATAGGATGATAATGCTGATGATGAGATTTGATAAGATGTTAATGGGATCAGGGTTACGAGAAAACCTGTGCAGGAATTTTTAAGTGAGAAAGCTGTTGCACAGGAGCAGTCCCATTCTCTCGGCTGTGGAAGTCAGATTACAGAAGCATGAAGAATTGTTACAGCTGGTGACTTCCTTAGCTGTAGTGGATGGTCAGGACATCTTCTGTGCCTTGTCATGCTCTCCGTGCCCCACATCACGTTGCTGAACTGCCTTCAAGGCCATTGAATCACAAATTGATTTGCTCTGCCCAGTCCACCGGAACAATCTTCGCCTACTGGAGAAAGGCAGTTTCCCTATCTCGCCAAGGCCAAAAGACCCATTGGCTACCCTCACCTGGTTTAGCCCACTTGTCAAAGTGGTTTCCTGGGGTGTAACCGCAGTCGCATGCAAACAGCTATTTGGAGCCACAGGTGAGAGTTGGGTGTAGGTGGGGACCAAAGCAGATCAACTACTCCCAAAGGAGCATGACATGTTCCTCCAACAAAGGTACTACGCCGCCCAAATATCCCGCATACACCCGGCAGCTATTTATACCAGTGTAAGGTGACTGTGCAGTGTGAGATTATATCTTCACTGAAGAAAAGGTGTGTTTTTACATCCAGATCATTATCTCAAGGTCAAATGATCGTATAGCTAGATGAGGTAAATACCAGACAAGTGATATGGGATTGATCTTGATTATCTATACTGAGGTAAAAGTTGCCCCTGCCTTCTCTTGATGAGGATTTTACAACAAGATAGCTATATCAATGTAAAAATACACCCATTTTTTGCAGTGAGGACACAGCCAATATAAAATACTACTGAAATCAGCATGGTTATGGTTTTGCACTCGCTTTTCACTGGTATAATGATTGTACAGGGTGAGGGCAATTGTAAACCAGGCCCAATATACACAGTTCAATCCTCCTTATTGGTACAAAACTGTCAGCTTTTGACTGTAATCACATCAGTTTAAAACCATACCAGGCCAAACATAGCTATTTTTGTTTTAGTGTCTGTATTCTAATGTAAAGTAACACCAAGAATCTCCACCCAATGGGGTGTACACAATGCTCATTTATTGTCTTTCACAACTACCATCTGAACTTGCTCTATAAGATAACCTATATTAAAAAAAAATATATTCTGAAGAGCTCCATTATGTTAATTACAAGGTTGAGATAAAATTACGCCAGCCCATTTTTGAACACTGGGACAGAGCAAGCCAATCTACATTTAATGTCAAAAGGCCAGGATCTCTAAAACCTTAAAGTACAATTAACAGAGGCTCAGGCACCTGCCATCTCCTTTCTATATTTGGAGCTAATTGGTAATACCAAGAAGTGAAGCACAGAGGGGGACAAGCTATCAGTGAGACAGATAAGGCCCAGGCTGAAAAGGACACTCTAGGTTAAAAGAAGAATTCTGAAATCAGTTCAGCTTTTTAAAGGAAACAATGCAGTGGCAAAGGAATTGAATACTATGGCCATGGCATTCTGAGATGGTATTTAAGCTTACCACTGACAATATGCTTCTATACAGTTCTGGAATGTAGGAGGAAGCAAGAGCATTTGGGGTTTCAATAGGGAAGAGAAAAGGTTTTAGGTCAACAGTACTGAAAGGAAGTATTCAACATTCCGGTTAAGTGTAACTCAAAAGGTAAACTTGTAATACTTTTTTGCATTTCCAATATATACTGAAGTTCCTTCTGAGTAGCTCAGAGAAGTAGCTCCTTCTGAGTAGCTTTAACATGAAGAACTGTAGCCTAACTGCTTTAATGAGAGAGATACTATTCACATTTTACAGATGAAGAAAATTTGCACAGATATGTTTAAATGACTTTCCCAATGCCACAGAGAAGTTTGTGTGTCAATCAGGAATAGAAGCTAAGTCCCCTGCCTCAACTTTATTTACTTTAACTATAAGACTTCCTTATCTAACAGCTAAACCAAGCTCATTATTATTCCTAACTGCATAACTACAGAAAACAATCAGCCCTAATGATGCACATAATTTGTAATGTTTCTTTGTGGCCATTTTCCCCACTCAAAGGGCAAACCTGATAGAGTAGGTTTAATTCAGTCCCTGAATTTCTCTGTACAGCTTCATGTCACTGGGTTATATGTTGCTATGTGTTTAACTTGAATTAGTAAAAATGCCTTTCACCTATTAAAACAAGTCAATGGGCTTAGAATAGCTTTTTCTAGACTCACCAACATGTTTGTGGTATATGTATTAGTGGATGAACTATGCAGGAATTAGAAAAAAAAATCAAGGAAAAATGCAAGCTACCCATCAACAATTGACCTCTGGAACACACACACTATTATTGTTTCTACTGCTCTCTCGCTCTCTCTGCATGTATGGTTTCCTACTGATATTCTCATTTCTTTAGTGCATTGCTGTAGGCTATTGTTCCCTATAATGACACTACAGCAGGCTCTCTCAGTCTACAGTCTACGGCAGGCTCTCTCAGATCTGTATGAGGAGAGAATAAAACTTTCTGGTGGCCGAACTCAACTTGGTAAAAAATGGAAATGTCTGTGGTAATGGGATACTGAGTTGAACTGCCCTTGACTCATGTTTCTGATGTTTCTTCATAATGGCACTGGAGGTTCTGTACACTATATTGTGGTTATTCAGCTTTCCCGAAGTAGACTAGCTACTTACCCATACAAGCATTGTCACAAGTCTCTGTATTGTCTGTACTCTGTCTTGTGATTGTCTTCTCCCACTAGATAAGTGCCTTAGGTTAGGGTCTTTAGTAAGCAAATATCTTTAACAGACACAAAAGCTTCTATATGAAGAAGAAAGTTCAGTTGCATGAGTATGACAACCAATAAATTATTCAAATACAGTACAAATTTACATAGGCCATAAGTAGGACTGCTTTTATGGGTTGTACCACAGCCATCACCACTCAAAAAGAGATCGGGAAGAGGAGGAAAGGAAAGAGTTAGAAGAAAAATTATCTCAGAGATGTATTTTTTCTTTAACTAGGTTCGATCAGGGCCTTTGTTCTTGGTACTGGTAACAAATGAGTCATTTCATTTCCTACTACCTTTATCTTTGTACTGATAAGCAAATATCCCTGTTCTTCTTTCCTTGTCACATTATTTTATGAACTCTCTGCCCTATAATCCAGAAGTAATAGTTTCTGAGGAACCATTCAGAGGACTTATTCAAAACCCATTGAGCTCTGTAGAAGTCTATTGACTTAAATAGGCTCTGGATCTATCCCCAGAGAAGCAGCAATGCCATGTCGTTATATCTCATCTGATATAGGGAAAATGCCATGTTATCTTCCTGGAAGAAAGGGGTGAGTGGGAATTGCTAGTTCCAAAATACATACTGATTCTCTATTTAAATCTATTCTCTTTTGATAATGTCATTTCTCACCACTGATACCTAAGAATTTCCACCTTCCCAAACTCTGCATATGTATAGGAGAAACCATTAACAAATTACTTATACACCAACATTAATTAACAAGATATATGCACTTCCATAGTCCCATATGTCCTCCCCTCATCTTCCCCCCAAAAAGGATTTTAATGTAACCCCCCATCTTCCTTCACAACTTTGTTTATAGTAATTTTGGGGAAAACAAGACTCTTAAAAGTAACTGGCATCCAAACAGCCAAACAACACTTATGCTTCTCTGTGAGAGAGAGGATTTTCTCAACTTTAGGTTTTAAGGAAACCTGTTAGCCATTAGCTCTAAACACGAGAGACCAACAATAGTATTAAAAATATAAAATTAAAAGTCTCAAGTTCCGCTGAAACAATACAGACCTTTTTCACTGCTGCCAAATATACTATGTATGTCCAGAAATGTGCACTGACTTAATGACTAAATATACTAAGGATAGCTTGATATTACCCTGAGTTGTAATGGAATGTGTCCATTTGAAATAGCATCAGAGATGTACACAAGATGGCAGCAGCAGTGTTGTAGACAGTTCAAACACAATGTCTTTCTGGTTCATAAGAAGCCTTCATGTATTCAAAGACATTTCCAAATCCATGCTAGCTAGTATCAGACAGAAGTATTTTCAACACTGTTGTTACTAGCAGGGCTCTAATACAGTTTCCCTTCTCAGTGTGGAGATTTGTATTTATCTTATAATCAGGTTAAAATATGCTATGGTGAAAGAGGGAAGCATTTTCAAAAACACCAAAGTGACTTAGGAAACATTTTCAAGAGTGGCTTAGGGCCATATTGTAAAGGTATTTAGGCATCCAAAGGTTCAGATAGGTACCTAGGAGGATTTTTAAAAGCCCTTAAGTGCCTATTTTCCTTGAATTCAATGGGAGTTAGGCACTTAAGCACTTTTGAAAAACCCACTGTCTCCTATCTACATTTTAGGCCTTTAAATACCTTTAAAAAATAGCCCAAAGTCACTTTTGAAATTGTTACTCATAATCTATAGCATGGATTGGCTGACATAGTTCACGTCGGGGGAGGCAGGGGAATTTGTGCATGGTCAGGGAACACGATAGAAACATGCTAGCAACAATTATATTTAAACACTGCTGTAGTTACCACTGTTCTAATCTCAGTATGGCAGGTCCCAAATGTCATTCAATTCTAGTACATTTATTAGGATTTCTTACTCTGAGATTGAACTCTCTTAGCCATACTGTATACACTTTATTGTTAGATGATAAACATAACTGTTGGGAATTTTTATTCATCCACGCCACGCTGAGACAAAAAGATACTTTAATAACAATAAACCCAGTAGGATCTAAGCTTATAACCTTTTATAAAGCTTTATTCTTTTATTTATTTATAAAGCAAAGCTTTATTCTCTAGAAGTTGATTTCTTCCATTAGTCTTTTCGGAGGGATATGAGAGCAGCAACAGATGAGTTGACTTGCTCTACTGTAATGTGGAAGTGTAATTTCTGCTTTGATATTCTAAAAACGGATATAGGCAGCATGGACAAAACCCCTAATCAATTTCAAGATTGAGCTTGATCTAGCCAAAATGAAGGTGCATCAGATCACCGTGCCATTACTACTGATGCTACAGTTTCAAACTTTGGAAAAATCAAGTTAACATGCAAGGCCACAGCTGCAGCAACCTTCCTTCCCACCGGCCGCCAGTTCATTAGTGGATGGGTTTCCAAAGTAGCTGTAGAGGTCAGCATCATTACTACAGCTTCTGTTGAAGATACCACCTTGCATTTGTGTCCATCAACATCCACTAATTGTCTTAAAAAGCCTTCCAGGATAGTTGAGATGTCACTCGTACAAAAGCCAGCATCCTCTCAGTGCTATTCAACATACAAACGCTTTAATCATACCCCTCTGCCTTCTCCTGAACCATCATCTTTAGTCTTTTTTAGTCCTTAAACTTGTTCCGGGGGCTATTCATTCTCTTGTTTTAGTTTCAGGTTCTTCTGGTTACTTTCTTCTGATCAGAGTTGCAGACTTATAAATACCAGAAAGTATTCTTTTAGTTTTCCTGCCCCACTACTCACATCTTGTAGCCCTTTCACGAGGCATAGTGCTTGTTTAAGCCCTCTCAGTTTTTGCTCCTGGATAGTTTTTCCCTTGAATACCTAACTTTTTACTTTGGCTGCCCACATCTTGGCTTCCTTGAGACTGCTGTTCACCTTCTTCTAGTTGCTTTTCTCCTCCTCTGGATGAACTATTTGGGTCTCCAGACATTGCTCCCTACTAGGGTCAGGGCTCCTTGGCAATGGGTATTGGCAATCCCAGTCATGTGGTGCCTGCTACTTGGCATATTTATCACCTGCAAGTTTCTCCTGCATTTGAACCATTTTAACAGCTGTGTGCTCACACAAGAACTGGAGCTGTATCTTCAACTGCTGGACTTCTTGGAGGCTAGTGCAGAATGTCTTCTAAAGAACACCATGTTCCTTTTTTAGCAAACCACAATCAGGTGGCTTCTCTAATGCTCTGTGACTTCTGCTTGTCCTATAATCGCGGCATTTGTTCCCATTGCTTGCTCAGTTAACGCAAGAGAGCCTACATATGGACATGCAAATTACATAAATTTTTAACAACCCTATGAGAGGGCTTTTCACATACCTCCTCCCCCCCGGACCACCAGAACGTTTTATCCAGCTCCATTGAGAAATCCTTTTCCTCAAGAACTTCCTTTCAATGTGCTGAGGCCTCCTGAGCGAACCTTCATATGCCTTATTAGGCCCAGGAGTTCCTTAACTAATTAACTGCTGCCCAGCCACCCAGGTAATTAACTACTTACAACTGAATCTGGGTTAGCTCATTCTCCTTAGCAGAGCCTTTCACAGATAGGGGAGTCAGGGACCAGTCTAAAAGTGGGTAGGTGACATTACATTAGATTTCTCAACAAGTCTGGTACTGTTTATGTATTAGGAGTAGTGTTCTTTTCACATATTACTTAGAGTCATGGCCATGATTCTTAGCTGTAAACTTATGAGTGAAAAGTTAAAATCTAAAACAAAAACTAGTAGTCATTAGGTTGGTAGATTAGGCAATATTTCTCCACTGAGACATTCTGCAGCTATTGCTGCCATATAGTATGTGCAGTGTCAAAGGCTGTGGCATACACTCCTTAAATTGAAAAGGAGGACTTGTGGTTCCTTAGAGACTAACCAATTTATTTGAGCATAAGCTTTCATGAGCTACAGCTCACTTCATGGGATGCTGTAGCTCATGAAAACTTATGCTCAAATAAATTGGTTAGTCTCTAAGGTGCCACAAGTACTCCTTTTTTTTTTTTGCGAATACAGACTAACACGGCTGCTACTCTGAAACCACTCCTTGAATTAAGTACTTCTGGTACTGATGGTAGCTACAACCATCAAAACATCAGTTATCTAGCTAAGCCAAAGAATTTAAGTTGATAAAAAACCAAACATCTATATGTAATGCGTCAAACTAATCCAACTTCAGTGGAGTCACGCCAGGAAAGGATTTGTCGCATGCTGTCTTTTGCACCTCCAGGAACTCAGTGGAGATATTGACTATGAGTCGGAAAGAGTAAAAGTAAAGTAAAAATAAAGGATTATAAACAAACTATTAAAATAAGGATTGCATACTTCAACAAAAGAAAAAATGTCAAGGGAAAGGATCTATTTCTCCTATTGATGTGTGGAAATCTGATTTTTTGTGTGTTTTTATGCAATAAGGTCCTAGTCCATGACTGAGTTTCTAAGGTGCTACTGCAATATAAATATTTATTTAGATTTATAAAATTGCTAAAAGGTGCCCATCCATATGCTACATAATTAGAAATACATTAAAGTAATTAAAAATACTCCTCTGCAAACCCTCCATGCTCCCCATAAAAAAACCCAAAAACCTGTCCTTTATAACTACAATTCTCCCATTCCTTTTCAAATACTGATTAATGCATGGAAGATCAAACAACGTCTTCCATTAATGCTACTTAATGGCTTTCCCCACAGTAGAAGAATATCAAAGACTCAGGTTTCACGGTCACCTGTATTTGTCAACCACCTTTTAGTCCGAAAATTATTTTTATTGATTGATGATAATTATTACTTCTTATTTTTCAAGTACCCCATAGTGTATAGCTACCTTCGAAGCACAAAGAAGAAGAGTACAGTCTAAATTCAACGTGAAACAACTGGGGCTTGTAAACAGACACAGCGGGAGGAAGAGAAGGACAAGGGCAACCATAGGACCACATGGTCACTTTAGTGCATGCACATATCTTGTTGGCTTTGTTACCTTTTCTATCCTTTACTTTTCATTCAGAAATGCTAGGTTTAATTATAGCAAGGGAAGTAACTTGGCAGACAGGCCTGAAGAGAATAGTTCTAACACAAGGGGTAGCATCGAAGAACCTACCTGTGTACCTTCCACCTTGAAGAGATGGTAGCTCTATTTCAGCACAAGACAAAGAGGAAAATCCCCACCACACCACCTTCATCCAGCAGCACTGGGGCATTTTGTTCTCATTTAAATAAACAGGGGCAGTGTTTCCATTAGTTCTTGTTAAGTTGAGAAGAAAACTACTATACACAAGGTTTTTTGTTTTTGTTTTTTTGCCATTCAACAATCACAAATATTTTATTTTGTTTTTGTCTGTGTATAATTTAAATAGGGGATTGCACTTCATGGTCTGTAAATTAGGAAGAAGTTCCTCATAACTGTGCA
Organism: Lepidochelys kempii; assembly: GCF_965140285.1. NCBI lineage: Eukaryota > Metazoa > Chordata > Testudines > Cheloniidae > Lepidochelys > Lepidochelys kempii. The sequence goes on along the minus strand of NC_136387.1, from coordinate 60,027,650 downwards.
ACAGGCATGGCAAAGTCATAAAGGCCAGAGACTCAGTAGCGTGCACTTTCAAGGAGTTAGATGGCACTTGCTGACTGACTTATGGAGTAGCTGGTATGACCGTAGAGCAAGGGGACTTTGTCAGCAACCAGAATAAGTTGTCCTATGGCTGTTCCCCAGTGAATATATCTGTCTCAAGAGCAGTATAGGTCAAAGATGTTGAGACAGATTGTGCTCCTGAGTGTAACTGCCTGGCAACTATTTTTGTTTTGTGTTACTGCCCTCTTATCTATACTTCCATGACCCTTTCTTCCATTTATTCCAGTGTTTTAGAATGCTAGCTGTAGAGTCAAGAACCCACAATCCCACATACTTGCAGGCTCTCGTGCCTATGTAAGAACATCATAAGAATGGCCACGGTCGAGTCAGATCAGTATCCTGTTTTTCAATAGAGAACAGTTGCAGATGCTTCAGAGGGAATGAACATAACAGGGTAATTATCTAGTGACCATTCAGTCATCCAGTTCCAGGTTCTGGCAGTTAGGGTTTAGGGACATCCAGAGCATGGAGTTGCATCCCTGACCATCTTGGCTAATAGCCATTGATGGGCCTATCCTCTATAAACTTATCTAACTTTTTTTTGAACCCAATTATACTTTTGGCATTCACAACATCCCATAGCAACAAGTTCCAGAGGTTGACTCTGAAAGAAGTACTTTCTTGCATTCATTTAAAACTTGCTGCCTATTAATTTCATTGGGTGACCCCTGGATCTTGTGTTATGTGAACGGGTAAATAACAACGCTTCGCTCATTTTATCCACACCATTCATGATTTTATAGATCTCTCTCATATCCCCCTTAGTTGTCTCTTTTCGAAGATGAACAGTCCCAATCTTTTAATCTCCTTGTGTGGAAGTTGTTCCATACCCATAATCATTTTTGGTGCCCTTCCTTGTAGTTTTTCTAATTCTAATATATTTTTTTGAGATCAGGCGACCAGAGCTGCACACAGTATTCAAGGTCTGTGCATATCATGGATTTATAGAGTGGCATTATGATATTTTTCTGTTTTTTTAATCTATCCTAACTTTCTTGAAAGTTATCAGTTTCCATAATAGGGACTCTAAGTGATAATATAAACACATCTGATCTTATGAGAGGAGCCCAGTTTTCTAGAATCTTCTTGGTAATTTATAATAATTTATTAATTTTCAACTTTCATTTGCATTCAAAGTTATTCCTAGAGTGCATGCCTAAAGTCACAAAGATTTTGGGGCATACCAAATGAATGGTTGATGTCTGTTCCCACATGCAGAATTGATGAGCAAATAATACAACATAGTGAAGTTTTTTCATCATTCATCACATTAATCCATCCATCAAAGCTATCAGTACAGATATTGGTCAAAAGCATAACCATTTGATTTAACTTGGAATCTATTCCAGGAATTATATGAAACTAAACTATTAACTGTCAACAATTGTGTAGTGTCCTTATTAGCTTAAATAGGTCTATATCAGATTTACTGGCCCACCTGCTCTCTTGGGAACAAATCCTTGCCTCTGTGGCTATGGAGGCTCTTTTGAGAGTGGAATCAGTGTAGTTCCATTGTCTGTCTATTAAATTAATCCATCCATCAAACTACATTTCAACCTCCAGCATCTAACACACATGACTAGGTAAGAGAGTAGTGAGACAGCAGCAGCTTTCTAGGGGGCCATTAAGGTGGTGAGGAATTTTTTCCACCAGCACACAGAGGTTATGAGAGAGTGGGGTGGGGGAACTGGCTAGTAAAGTGGTGAGGACAGAGCCAGAAAATCTGATTAGCTGTTACCTGACTATTGCTACCTGACTATTCCCATCACTCTTCACTTGCCCCAATACACTGTCTTATAAATACAAATGCACATAGCAGGTGTCTAGTGTGGATTAGCAGAATGCATCGAAGTGTTGGAGAGAACAAAAGCTGTAGCAGAGAAGTGTTAATATATACTTTTTTTAACCCGACACCTGGATCCAGCCAACCCTCTCCTACATTCCTTCTGGGTCTTCCTGGAGTACATCACTCTGACTTTGTTCTTTCTTTCTCCCAACCTTTGTGTGTGTGTGTTTAACAACTCTTATTCATGATTGTCATAAATATAAAGGGAAGGGTAAACCCCTTTGAAATCCCTCCTGGCCAGGGGAAAGCTCCTCTCACCTGTAAAGGGTTAAGAAGCTAAAGGTAACCTCGCTGGCACCTGACCAAAATGACCAATGAGGAGACAAGATACTTTCAAAAGCTGGGAGGAGGGAGAGGAACAAAGGGTCTGTCTGTAGTCGTCTTGGCCAGGGACAGAACAGGAATGGAGTCTTAGAACTTTTAGTAAGTAATCTAGCTAGGTATGTGTTAGATTATGATTTCTTTAAATGGCTGAGAAAAGAATTGTGCTGAATAGAATAACTATTTCTGTCTGTGTATCTTTTTTGTAACTTAAGGTTTTGCCTAGAGGGGTTCTCTATGTTTTTGAATCTAATTACCTTGTAAGATATATACCATCCTGATTTTACAGGGGGGATTTCTTTATTTCTATTTACTTCTATTTTTTATTAAAAGTCTTCTTGTAAAACACTGAATGCTTTTTCATTGTTCTCAGATCCAAGGGTTTGGGTTTGTGGTCACCTATGCAAATTGGTGAGGCTTTTTATCCAACATTTCCCAGGAAAGGGGGGGTGCAAGTGTTGGGAGGATTGTTCATTGTTCTTAAGATCCAAGGGTCTGGGTCTGTAGTCACCTAGACAAATTGGTGAGGCTTTTTACCAAACCTTGTCCAGGAAGTGGGGTGCAAGGTTTTGGGAAGTATTTTGGGGGGAAGGACGCGTCCAAACAGCTCTTCCCCAGTAACCAGTATTAGTTTGGTGGTGGTAGCGGCCATTCCAAGGATAACGGGGGTAATATTTTGTACCTTGGGGAAGTTTTGACCTAAGCTGGTAAAGATAAGCTTAGGAGGTTTTTCATGCAGGTCCCCACATCTGTACCCTAGAGTTCAGAGTGGGGGAGGAACCTTGACATGGTGGCACAGTGGTGGGATTAACCTGAAATCATTTTGAGATCCAGTTGAGATTTTTTGAACTAGAAATACAGATTTTAAAAAGGAATTTTTAGGAAGTCCAGAAGGCAGCTTTGAAACTGAAAGCAGCTTGGTTTCTCTCTGCTTTGTGGCCAAGCAGAGACAAAAGGGGATTATCTTGTGAATTGCAGATTTTCTTTGCCTGGAGGCAGGGTACTTAACTCCTGCAGGGAAATTCACAGTCTTCCAACCCAGAGGTTTTTTTTTTTTTTTTTTCTTTTCTTCCTAAAAGTAAATAGGGGGTGTGTGCTCTACCCATTTGCCTGGAGACAAAAGTGGCAGGGTTTTTTTTAGGATTTTGATTTTTTTTTTGTTTTACAAGGAGCACAGGTTTGAAAAGAAATTTTTTTTTTCTTTGGGCTGGGTAAGCAGGTTTCCAAGTAGTTGGAGGTTTTTTGCTTTAATTTGGGCCCAGAGCAGAGACAAGGGAATTGTCTTTTTCTGTAGGCTGACAATCACTATCAGAGAATAGGTATTCTATTCCAGCACAGCAAAATTTTACAGCCAAGTTTTGTTTGTTTATTTCTAAACCTCGGGTGTAAAGTTAGTTAAAAACAGAGAGGTTAGAATGGCCAAATCCTCAGCTCGACTACAGCTGGAATTAGCCAAATTTCAGGCTGAGGAAAAACAAAGGGAACATGAAAGACAGATAGAACTCATGCGGCTGAAGAAGGAACAAGAAAGGGAGGCAGAACAACACCAAGAGGCTGCCCACAAGAGGGAAATGGAGGCAAGGAAGCATGTGGAGGAGGAGAGGGAAAAAGAGAGGAAGCATGTGGAGGAGGAGAAGGAAAAAGAGAGGAAGCATGTGGAGGAGATGGAGAGGATAAAGGCCCAGCAGAATATACCAACAAACCCTAGCAATCCTTCTCCAGGTACCACTTCCCATCCCAGAAAGTTCCCCACCTACAAGGCAGGTGATGATACTGAGGCCTTCTTAGAAAACTTCGAAAGGGCCTGCCTTGGGTACAACATCTCTACTGACCAATACATGGTAGAGCTGAGGCCGCAGCTCAGTGGACCCTTAGCTGAGGTGGCAGCTGAAATGCCTAAAGAACACATGAACAAGTATGAACTGTTTAAATCCAAGGCGAGAGTCAGAATGGGGATGACACCCGAGCAGTCTCGTCGGAGGTTCAGAGCCCTAAGGTGGAAACCAGACATGTCATTTACCCGACATGCCTACCACACTGTAAAACATTGGGATGCCTGGATATCAGGAGCAAGTGTTGAATCTCCAGTAAATTTGCCCTTCCTAATGCAAATGGAACAATTCTTAGAGGGTGTTCCTGAGGAAATAGAAAGATACATCCTAGACGGGAAACCCAAAACTGTAATTGAGGCAGGAGAGATTGGAGCCAGATGGGTGGAGGTGGCAGAGAAGAAGAAAACTGGTCGCAGTTGGAGCGGAGACCAGAAGGGACCACCCCAGACCACACCCTATTACCGGGGGCCGCCCAAAGCCCCACCTACCTCCCAAAGAACCCTCCAGACCCCTTATCGTCCCACCACCCCGTTCTCCAGCAACCCTCCTCGCCCCAGTGACCCGTCAGCTGGACGATGTTTTAAGTGTAACGAGCTGGGGCATGTAAAGGCCAACTGCCCCAAGAACCCCAACAGATTACAGTTCATTGCACCGGAATCACACCAGAGGTCCACAGGCCCAGATACCTCCCAGATACCCTTGGAGCGGAGGGAAACTGTGAGTGTGGGTGGGAAGAAGGTCACCGCGTGGAGGGACACCGGAGCACAAGTGTCAGCTATCCATGCTTCCTTAGTGGACCCCAATTTAATCAACCCAGAGATCCAAGTGACGATTCAACCCTTCAAGTCCAACTCTTTCAATTTGCCTACAGCCAAGTTGCCTGTCCAGTACAAGGGCTGGTCAGGAATGTGGACTTTTGCAGTCTATGATGATTATCCCATCCCCATGCTGTTGGGGGAAGACTTGGCCAATCATGTGAAGCAGGCCAAGAGGGTGGGAATGGTCACCCGCAACCAGGCTAAACAAGCCGTGAGGCCTAGCTCTGTTCCGGAAACTTCTATCAGGACCCAGTCAGAGGTGATGGACCTGGACCCCAGGCCAATGTCTGCAACAGCAGTAGTGGATCCAGTCCCAGAGACCCAGACGGAACCAGTCCCAGAACCGGAACCAGCCGAACAACCAACACCAGACCCCGTGTCAGCACTGAATCTAGTACTTGCAACCTCAACACCAGAGGGCCCCACCGAACCTGAACTGGCAGCAGCCGATAACCCTACACAAGAGGCTCAGCCGGAGCCTGAATCCCAACATAGTACACCAGCGGAGAGCGGTTCACAGTCAACAGAAACAGCTCCATCCCCTATATCGCTTCCAGAGGGACCAAGCTTAGGTCCACAATCCCATGAGGAACTGATGTCTCCAGCATCAAGGGAACAGTTCCAGACCGAACAGGAAGCAGATGAAAGCCTCCAGAGAGCTTGGACGGCGGCACGGAGCAACCCACCGCCTCTCAGCTCTTCTAATCGATCCAGGTTTGTTGTAGAAAGAGGACTTTTATACAAGGAAACTCTTTCTGGTGGACACCAGGAAGACTGGCATCCTCAGAGACAGTTGGTAGTTCCAACTAAATACCGGGCCAAGCTCTTGAGCTTAGCCCATGATCACCCTAGTGGCCATGCTGGGGTGAACAGGACCAAAGACCGTTTGGGGGGGTCATTCCACTGGGAGGGAATGGGCAAGGATGTTTCTACCTATGTCCAGTCTTGTGAGGTGTGCCAAAGAGTGGGAAAACCCCAAGACCAGGTCAAAGCTCCTCTCCAGCCACTCCCCATCATTGAAGTTCCATTTCAGCGAGTAGCTGTGGATATTCTGGGTCCTTTTCCGAAAAAGACACCCAGAGGAAAGCAGTACATACTGACTTTCATGGATTTTGCCACCCGATGGCCGGAAGCAGTAGCTCTAAGCAACACCAGGGCTAAAAGTGTGTGCCAGGCACTAGCAGACATTTTTGCCAGGGTAGGTTGGCCCTCCGACATCCTCACAGATGCAGGGACTAATTTCCTGGCAGGAACTATGAAAAACCTTTGGGAAGCTCATGGGGTAAATCACTTGGTTGCCACTCCTTACCATCATCAAACAAATGGCATGGTGGAGAAGTTTAATGGAACTTTGGGGGCCATGATACGTAAATTCGTAAATGAGCACTCCAATGATTGGGACCTAGTATTGCAGCAGTTGCTCTTTGCCTACAGAGCTGTACCACATCCCAGTTTAGGGTTTTCCCCATTTGAACTTGTATATGGCCGTGAGGTTAAGGGGCCATTGCAGTTGGTGAAGCAGCAATGGGAGGGATTTACACCTTCTCCAGGAACTAACATTCTGGACTTTGTAACCAACCTACAAAACACCCTCCGAACCTCTTTAGCCCTTGCTAGAGAAAACTTACAGGATGCTCAAAAAGAGCAAAAAGCCTGGTATGATAAACATGCCAGAGAGCGTTCCTTCAAAGTAGGAGACCAGGTCATGGTCTTAAAGGCGCTCCAGGCCCATAAAATGGAAGCATCGTGGGAAGGGCCATTCGTGGTCCAGGAGCGCCTGGGAGCTGTTAATTATCTCATAGCATTCCCCACCTCCAACCGAAAGCCTAAGGTGTATCATATTAATTCTCTAAAGCCCTTTTATTCCAGAGAATTAAAGGTTTGTCAGTTTACAGCCCAGGGAAGAGACGACGCTGAGTGGCCTGAAGGTGTCTATTACGAAGGGAAATGTGCTGGTGGTGTGGAAGAGGTGAACCTCTCCATGACCCTTGGGCGTATGCAGCGACAGCAGATCCAGGAGCTGTGCACTAGCTACGCGCCAACGTTCTCAGCCACCCCAGGACTGACTGAACGGGCATACCACTCCATTGACACAGGTAATGCTCACCCAATTAGGGTCCACCCTTACCGGGTGTCTCCTCAAGCTAAAACTGCTATAGAACGGGAGATCCAGGATATGTTACAGATGGGGGTAATCCGCCCCTCTGAAAGTGCATGGGCATCTCCAGTGGTTCTAGTTCCCAAACCAGATGGGGAAATACGTTTTTGCGTGGACTACCGTAAGCTAAATGCTGTAACTCGCCCAGACAACTATCCCATGCCACGCACAGATGAACTATTAGAGAAACTGGGAAGGGCCCAGTTCATCTCTACCTTGGACTTAACCAAGGGGTACTGGCAGGTACCGCTAGATGAATCTGCCAAGGAAAGGTCAGCCTTCATCACACATCTCGGGCTGTATGAATTTAATGTACTCCCTTTCGGGCTGCGAAATGCACCCGCCACTTTCCAAAGACTTGTAGATGGTCTCCTAGCGGGATTAGGAGAATATGCAGTCGCCTACCTTGACGATGTGGCCATATTTTTGGATTCCTGGGCAGACCACCTGGAACATCTACAAAAAGTCCTTGAGCGCATAAGGGAGGCAGGACTAACTGTTAAGGCTAAGAAGTGTCAAATAGGCCTAAACAGAGTGACTTACCTTGGACACCAGGTGGGTCAAGGAACTATCAGCCCCCTACAGGCCAAAGTGGATGCTATCCAAAAGTGGCCTGTCCCAAAGTCAAAGAAACAGGTTCAATCCTTCTTAGGCTTGGCCGGTTATTACAGACGATTTGTACCGCACTACAGCCAAATCGCTGCCCCACTGACAGACCTAACCAAAAAGAAACAGCCAAATGCTGTTCAGTGGACCGGAAAGTGTCAGAAGGCCTTTAACAAGCTTAAAGCGACACTCATGTCTGACCCTGTACTAAGGGCCCCAGACTTTGACAAACCGTTCCTAGTAACCACAGATGCATCCGAGCGTGGTGTGGGAGCAGTTTTAATGCAGAAAGGACCTGATCAAGAATTCCACCCTGTAGTGTTTCTCAGCAAAAAACTGTCTGAGAGGGAAAGCAACTGGTCAGTCACTGAAAAAGAATGTTATGCCATTGTCTACGCTCTGGAAAAGCTACGCCCATATGTTTGGGGACGGCGTTTCCACCTGCAAACCGACCATGCTGCACTAAAGTGGCTTCACACCGTCAAAGAAACTAACAAAAAACTTCTTTGGTGGAGTTTAGCTCTCCAAGATTTTGATTTCGACATCCAACACATCTCAGGAGCTTCTAACAAAGTGGCTGATGCACTCTCCCGTGAAAGTTTCCCAGAATCAACTGGTTAAAATCGTCCTTGAGATGTGGAAAATATTGTTAGTCTTTATGTACTTGGTAGTATATTTAGAGATGCATGTGTCTTATTAACTCTGTTTTTCCTAGAGCTCCAGGAAGAAATCCCAGCCAGTGTTTCACCCTAGCTGAGATTTGGGGGGCGTGTCATAAATATAAAGGGAAGGGTAAACCCCTTTGAAATCCCTCCTGGCCAGGGGAAAGCTCCTCTCACCTGTAAAGGGTTAAGAAGCTAAAGGTAACCTCGCTGGCACCTGACCAAAATGACCAATGAGGAGACAAGATACTTTCAAAAGCTGGGAGGAGGGAGAGGAACAAAGGGTCTGTCTGTAGTCGTCTTGGCCAGGGACAGAACAGGAATGGAGTCTTAGAACTTTTAGTAAGTAATCTAGCTAGGTATGTGTTAGATTATGATTTCTTTAAATGGCTGAGAAAAGAATTGTGCTGAATAGAATAACTATTTCTGTCTGTGTATCTTTTTTGTAACTTAAGGTTTTGCCTAGAGGGGTTCTCTATGTTTTTGAATCTAATTACCTTGTAAGATATATACCATCCTGATTTTACAGGGGGGATTTCTTTATTTCTATTTACTTCTATTTTTTATTAAAAGTCTTCTTGTAAAACACTGAATGCTTTTTCATTGTTCTCAGATCCAAGGGTTTGGGTTTGTGGTCACCTATGCAAATTGGTGAGGCTTTTTATCCAACATTTCCCAGGAAAGGGGAGGTGCAAGTGTTGGGAGGATTGTTCATTGTTCTTAAGATCCAAGGGTCTGGGTCTGTAGTCACCTAGACAAATTGGTGAGGCTTTTTACCAAACCTTGTCCAGGAAGTGGGGTGCAAGGTTTTGGGAAGTATTTTGGGGGGAAGGACGCGTCCAAACAGCTCTTCCCCAGTAACCAGTATTAGTTTGGTGGTGGTAGCGGCCATTCCAAGGATAACGGGGGTAATATTTTGTACCTTGGGGAAGTTTTGACCTAAGCTGGTAAAGATAAGCTTAGGAGGTTTTTCATGCAGGTCCCCACATCTGTACCCTAGAGTTCAGAGTGGGGGAGGAACCTTGACAATGATAATGCCCAACTAGTGAATAACTCAGGGAACCGCAACCTTTGGCATGCGGCCAGCCAGGGTAAGACCCCTGGCGGGCTGGGCTGGTTTGTTTACCTGCTGCGTCTGCAGGTTCGTCTGATCGCAGCTCCAGGCCACTGGGGGCTGCGGGTTCGCTGCTCCAAGCCACTGGGGGCTGCGGGAAGCAGCGGCCAGCACATCCCTTGTATTAATGCATACTCTGGGTTAAATAAGGAGTAAAAAGTGATTTTATTAAATACAGAAAGTAGGATTTAAGTAGTTCCAAGCAGTAACAGACGGAACAAAGTGAATTACGGAATAAAATAAAATAAACCCTGCAAGTCTATTTCTAATACAGTAAGAAAACTTAATACAGATAAAACCTCACCCTCAGAGGAGTCCCTGCAAGCTTCCTTTCACAGACTAGTCTCCTTCTAGTCTAGGTCCAGCAATCACTCACACCCCCTGTAGTTACTGTCCTTTGTTCCAGTTTCTTTCAGGTATCCTTAGGGTGGCGAGGCTATCTCTTGAGCCAGCTGAAGATAAAATGGAGGGGTTTCCCAGGGGTTTAAATAGACTCTCTCTTGTGAGTGGATACCCCTCCCTGCCCCTGTGTAGAATTCCAGCTACAAGATGGAGTGTTGGAGTCACATGGGCAAGTCACATGTTCATGCATGACTCAGAACTTTCAGGTAGCAGCCATGGTTTACATGCTACCTTGAACGTCCTCAGGTAGACTTCTTATGTAGATTGGAGCCTTCCAAGATCCATTGTCTGTTAAGTGCTTCTTCATTGGGCACTTAATTTGCACATTCCTTTCTCAGGAAGCTGACCAAATGCTTTACTAAGGCTTCTTAAAATCAAACAAGTACACAGCCAATATTCATAACTTTGAATACAAAAATGATACATGCATACTAATAGGATAAATAGATTCAGTAGATCATAACCTTTACAGATATATGTTATATGGCATATGTAGCATAAAACATATTCCAGTTAGGTCATATATACATTCATAAGCATATTCCCATAAAGCATTATGGGGTGCACCATCACAACATGTACAGTAAGAAGGATTCTTATGAATTTGCAGTACTCTGGAAACATGACTCCAAGATCTCTTTCTTGGTGGTAACTGCTAATTTAGGCATCATCATTTTGTATGTATAGTTGGGATAATATTTTGCCATGTGCGTTACTTTGCATTTAACATTGAATTTCATCTGTCATTTTTGTTGCCAAGTCACCCAGTGTTGTTAGATACCTTTGTAACTCTTTGCAGTCTGTTTTGGACATAAGTATTTTGAGTAATTTTCTATTATCTGCAAACTTTTCCATCTCACTGTTTACCCCTTTTGCAGATCATTTACCAATATGTTGAACAGCACTGGTCCCAGACCAGTACAGGCCCCTCAGGGGACACCTCTATTTACTTCTCCCCGTTCTATAAATGGACCATTTATTTCTACCCTTCCTTTCCTACCTTTTAACTGGAGTGCCTGGGAATGCTTTCAGGATCATCGAATGGTCCTTAATTTAATGACAAGCCTTTCATTATCTTAATCACCCAGCCTCTACTTATAAACAAACTCCCTGCCCCAAGGGCAGAAGTAGTTAGCAGCACAGAACTCATCACATTCCACACTCAAGCTCTGACTCATGGGTGCTGAGCACCCACTATTTTTTTTTCATGGCTGCTTGAGCCCCAGAGCACCCATGGTGTCAGTGCCTATGCTTGGAAATTATGTCCCTCAATCTGCTTTTCTATAATTCTACCTCTCTGACCTCTCATCCCCTTTACTTGGAGCTCTCTCTCTTTGCACCCCACAACTTTCTTGAGATCCTAGTACGAGCTATCACAAAGTCTCACAGAAAGCAAATTTGATAGAAGAAAATAAATGAAAAAAAAGAATAGGGTCCCTGGAAGAAAATGATATACTTTTATAAGATTTCTGCCTTGCATATATATATATATATATGTGTGTGTGTGCTGTAATTAAAAGGACATCTACGATCTTGCTATTTATGAAATTCCGGTTTCTCATAAATAGAGAGTTTTTGCACTAGAACTATTCTTTAAATGTGTCAAAACGACAGACTGTGCCTCACAAAATTAGAAATTTGACTTAATATTTACTCTGCCTCTGATGAATCATGCCCAGCAAAAAGAAAAATTGCACTGTGTAACAGCCTACTTTCACTTCTAAATTTGTCTTTCATATTTAAGTGCAGTATGATGACTTGAATGGAAAAAGTAAGGGTATTCAGTTAGTATATTCAGGAAGGAATAGGAGGACTATGGCCTCATATAGACTTCTTTTGCTGATCATACAATATGCACAAATTACAGCTAACAAAAATTTAAATCTACCACTAGTCTTGGAAAAGACATACCCACATTCTGCAGTGGAGCTGAGTTCTATCCTGTGCCAGGGCATTGCTATCATAGTTAACAATCATCCCCATTTTATAGATGCACAGAGGTGCATCAGACTCATCCAGTTACACAGTTGTTAACAGCAGAACCAGGATGGAGCCAGGTCTTCTAACTTCCAAGCTGCTACTTTATCTGCAGGTTTATGCAGCCTCTCCTCAGGGAAATTAGAATATTACAACACTCAGTGGTGTCTCCTCCCTCACAACATCAAGTCTTTCCCAACTCTGATTTACTTAAACCTCTGTGAATACTGTTCTACTTTTCCTTCTTTATTTTGCTGTTTCAGTCACAGCTGTGGTACCTTTTGTGGTTGCTGAACAATCCTTTCCATCTCCCTTCCACACACACCCTCCTGCAATATGCAGAATTCTTTGTGCATTAGGGTGGAGAAAGGGGAAGACTGTTCTATCATAAATAGGACACGATTCTATGATTCCTTGGATGGTGAGAAACCCACGTCTAATGTCAAGCCTAAAATTGTTGATGGACAGTTTATTTCCATTTCTCCTTGTGTTCACATTGGCGCTTAATTTAAAAAACTCTTCTTCCTCCCTCATATTTATCCCTCTGATGTATTTATACAATCATATCTCCCCTAAGCCTGCTTTTGGTTAGGCTAAAAAGCCAAGGTCTTTGACTCTCCTCTCATAAGGTAGATCTCCCATTCTTCAGCTCATTCTAGTAGCTCTTTGAACCTGTTCCAGTTTGAATTCGTCTTTCTTAAACATGGGAGACCAGAATTGCTCACAGTATTCCAGATGAGATCTCACCAGTGTTTTGTATAATGGTGCTAACGCTTCCCTACCGCTACTGGAAATTTCTCACCTGATGAATCGTAGGATTACGTTAGCCTTTTTCACAGCCACATCACATTGGCAGCTCATAGTCATTCTGTGATCAACCAATACACCTTTCTCCTCACCTCTTTCTTCCAACTGATCAATTCCCACCTTATAGTAAAAATTGTTGTTGTTAGTCCAAAGCTGCATGACCTTGCACTATGAACTATTAAATGTCATCCCATTTCTAGTCCTACAGTTTACAAGGTCGTCCAGATCTTCTTATATGATATTATGGTCCTCTTGTCATCTGCACATTTTTTTAGCACACTCCTACTTTTTGCCAAGGTCATTAGTGAAAATGTTAAATAAGCTTAGTCCTAAAACCAATCCTTGAGAAACTCCAATAGTAACCTCCCTCCGGCTTGACAATTCACCTTTCAGCATGACCATTTGTAATCTAACCTTTAACCAGTTCCTTACACATCCTTTGATTCTCATACTAACCTCTATCTTATCTAGTTTAACTAACAATTTTCTCACAGGGAACGGTATCAAATGCTTCACTGAAATCCAGGCAGATTAGCTCTACAGCATTTCCTCTGTCTAGAAATCCGTTTATCTTCTCAAAGAAAGAGATCAGGTTGGTCTGGCATGATCTAGCTTTTGTAAAACCATGTTGTATTTTATTTCGCTTACTGTTTACCTCTATGTCCTTAACTACAAGTATTTGCTTAGGTATTGGGCCATGCCTAGATTATCTTTAATCTCCACCCATCCTCAGTGTTTAGCAGTCCCACTTCTTCTTTCCTTGTTTTCTTCTTATTTATATGGCTATAGAACAGTTTACTATTGGTTTTAATTCCCTTTGCAAGGTCCAAGCCTTCTTGGCTTTTGACAGTTCTCACTTTATCCCTACACTTTCTGACCTCCAGGAGGTGGCTTTCCTTGCTGATCCCATCTTCCATTTCTTGTAGGCTTTCTGCTTTCTCTTAATCACTTGCTTGAGATGCTTCTCACCCAGCCTGGTTTGTAACCCTTCCCTACATTTTTTTTCTTGCAGGCTGTAAACATTTCATTTAAAATTAAATCAAAATATGGCTATAGATTTGTAAACATCCAACATGTGGAGCTCATGAACGATGTGGAGCTTCATGAAGGAGCTCATGAAGCACTTTTCAATTTGCTGTAATGGGATATTATTTTCAGGGCTTCCAAGTATGCCAGCAATGAATGCCCTGGCCAAAGTACAAGCTTTTTTAAATACATATATATTCGTAGACTCATAGATTTTTAAGTCCAGAAGGGACCATCATGATCATCTAGTCTGACCTCCTGCACATTGCAGAACCTTGCCCACCTACTCTTGTATTAGACCCATAACCTCTGGCTGAGCTACTGAAGTCCTAATATCTTGATTTAAAAACTTTTAAAGTTACAAATAATCAACCATTTATTCTAGTTTAAACCTGCAAGTGACCCATTCCCCATGCTGCAGAGAAAGATGAAAAATCCCAGGGTCTCTGCCAATCTCACCCAGGGGAAACTCCCTTCCAACCCCAAACATGGCAACCATTTAGACTCTGAGCATATGGACAAGACCTACCAACCAGACACTTGGGAGAGAATTCACTGTAGTAAGTCAGAGCCTATCCCATCTAGTGTCCCATCACTGGCAGTGGGAGATATTTGCTGCTAGCAGTTGCAGATCAGCTACATTGTAGGCAGTTTTGTCATACCATAACATTGTAGGCAGTTTTGTCATACCACCCCCACTTATCAAGCTCAGTCTTGAAACAAGATTTTGCCCCCCACTGCTCCCCTTGGAAGGCTGTTCCAGAATTTTAATCCTCTGATGGCTAGAAAGCTTTATTTAATTTCAAACCTAAACTTATTGATGGCCAGTTGTTTATATCCATTTGTTCTTGGGCCAGCATTGGCCCTTAACTAAAGAATAAAAATAAACAGCCAAACAATGATTTTATACTTCTCTTTGGAGTTCCCGTCTCTGCTCCTTGTCGTGGGAATGCCACAGTTCCTTCTTTGCTTCTTTGGCTGAGCACGGTCTCCTAGGACTTTTCCCATTTTTCTTAGTAAGCTTCCCCACTGCCTCCCCTCCATGGGAACTCAGGCAGCTTTCTACAAAGGACCTCCCTGCTTCTTACATACCTTATCTCAATGCTTCCCACAGGAACAACCTGCTCCCCATGGTTCTCTCCAGCTTGCCTTCACTATGCCCTTCCTAGAGAGAGAAGGAACTGTCCTTGCTTCGCTCTTCTGGGTTTTCTCCTTCTGAATTCTCCTTCCTCTGTGTAGTCCTTTCTGAGTCTTTCACAGCTGGGCTCATTAATGATAATTAAGCTACCAGATGAGGATCAACTGGGGTGCAACTGCTACATTACAAGCAAGGCTTACCCCAAAATTCCTTAAAAGGCCAGCCAGCCTGTGGCAGGGCCTTTGTGGCACAAGTAATGAGGCTAGGGTAAAATATGATTTGGGAAAACTTTTTCTTTTTATTAGACTCTATACTTGGTCTCCTCAAGATTTGTTTACCTATTCAAGGTAAAATTCAGCCCAGTACAAGGGCCCCATGTACAGCCCTAATCATTAGTTAAAAGTTAACATTATATTTAAGGACAAATTTGGATACCCTTATATTGGATAGCACATCATTTCACAAGTAGCCCCACTGATATCAGAATCTGGCTCTTAATGTTTAAAGCATGGCCTAACACAACTTAAACGTAAGAACTATCTGTGCATAGTATATATCACATTTAACTCTTTAAATCTGAAATGTTCAGTACTGTATTGGAACTTTTTTGGAGAAGAAGGGAGTCTACACATTTTGGGATTCCAACATATATGTGCATGACACCTGTGATAAATGAAGGGGCAGGGGTAGCTCCATTTTATGGACACCCAGCCAGCCAATAGCTATAAAAACCCTCTTAGTAGCTGTTCTCTAATTGATCTACCTGTAAAGGGTTAAAAAGTCTCACTTCTATGCATAGGTAAAAGGAAGTAAGTGGGCACCTGGCCAAAAGAGCCAATGGAAACAAGATTCCCCTTTTGTCTGTCTGTGGCCTCCCCAGGCAGGTGCCTTCCTGGTCTCTCAAAGGGGTTCTGCACTTGAGTGGTGGCAGCATCTACCAATCCAAGGTCAGAGAAAAGCTGTAACCTTAAGAGTTTAATATAAGCTTGGAGTGGCAAGTATTAATTTTTAGAGTCCTTGTGGGCCCCAACCTTCTGCACTCAAAGTGCCAGATTGGGAAATCAGCCTTTACAAGACCTCTATAAAGAAAGAATAGGATAGTCAGAATTCTAAAAGTAAGAGCTAGCTAGACTGCTTCAAATAATAATTAATAATAAAAATGTGCCTCCCTCTAAATCTTAATATCAAAGTGTTTTTGGATGGTTGAAGAAGTTGGATAATACTTTATATAGTTGCTGGAATTGGCTAGATCCCTTAATAATTCATTTCTAGAGCTGGCTTGGAATTTTTCAGTGAAATGTTTTTTCATCTGAAAATGTCCATTCATCAAAATCAAAACTGTGCACAGAAATGTATCCTTTTCAGACAGAAAGGTTTCTCAGGTCCAGGAAGAAACTTCTGGTGAAACCCAGACAGAAACAGACGTCCACCTTAGAACAACCCAATGGTTAGGTCACTGAATCAAACAAAGCAGAAACCTGAACGTGGGTCTCCCACATCCCCTGTGAGTTCCCTAACCACTAGGCTATTGGCTATTTGGGGGAAGATCTCTCTTTCTTTTTTGTGAACATTTCAAAAGGTCTTGATTTCATCACGATGCAGAAGAGAACTGAATGCCAAAACTTTTGAATTTTTGTGAAACAATTTTTGTTTACCAGCAAGCCCTATTCATTTCCACATTTCTCATAGTATTTGGGATTTGTGTGTGTGTGTTTTAACTCATAGAATTTTTGTGAAGAAGTGTAACATTGTGGGGTATTTGATGAACTCAACAAACAAAAGTGATATACGTTACAGTTTTCAGGCTGCTGTGAAGGAAGCTGAATAGGAAGTTTAGGGAATTAACCCAGCTACAACTGTGCTTGAGTGTGAACATTAATAATTTTACAAATTACCAATAGAAACTGCAATATTACTAGAGAGAAAAAATCAGTTTTTTTTCAATTGAACTAATCTTAAAGAAATGAAAGTGGCGGTTTATGTTGTGACTTAGCAACTTAAGAAAGTCTATGAATGAATATTAATACACTCAGTGAATGACAAGAATAAAATCAGTATGTTATGTTAATAGGAAATTACAAAATAATTGATAGCTATTTCTGTTATCTCAATCAGTATGAGGATTTCACTGAGTGCAAGAATTCTATTTAAAGTCTAATTTGTATTTGTTGGAAACAGAGAGGCAATTGAGTTCATCAAAATGTAATGACTGTAGAAAAAATGATACAAATTGATTAAAAAGAAAGAAAATGTAAACATGATTTTAGCTGAGATTAATAAATCAAAGATGATTAATTTTGCAGAGACGTTCCAATAAACTCCAGAGAACTCAAAGAATACATTTTACTGAGAAGAACAGATGTTAAAGGTTGTTTATTAAATATACACTTTTTTAGGGAAACATTTTTGAAGGACTTTGAATATTTTATTGAGTAAAATCTCTGTTCAAGACACAAGAATTTGGATTAGTTTTAGTTAAGGGATTGTGGCAAATTGCTGGTTTTTAAGGGCAAATCCTGTCTGCATTACACAGACTGGGTAACTGGGCTGTATGCTGGAAAGCTCCGTAGGACTTGAGAGGTGGAAAGAATCCTGTCCATCAGGCTACTGAGCACCAGCAGGGAAGTTGCAACCACTCGTGATGCTTCATTTGGTTTGCTCAACCCCTTTATAACACCCGCACACAATGGGGAAGAATTGTTGCTGGGCTTTGTAGTCACAGTTCCACTGACTAGCTCACTGCCTCTCCCTGACCTATGCCTCCCCAATAAACCCTTTGTGGTTTTTCAGAGACTTGCTCAAGAACTTGCTCCACAGCAAGATATATGCAATTTTCCTCTACTTCGAGAGCCCACTCTCAGCCACACATCCCAACTCTACTGTACTCTGATCTAAGCCCTTTGCATCTGCAAGGTAGAGGGGAGGATTTGACTCAATAAAAAGACCTTAAATTAGATGCACAAACTCTGACTAAATTTATAGGTGTATATTCTTTTCTACACTATGCCGTATACACAAAACTACTTAGCCATCCCAATTTTGCCAGTGTCTACTTTGGATAGCTATGACAGGTTTTGGGGAGAGACACTGCAGGGAGGAATCATATTTGTTAAAATAGTCAACGTGAGGGAAAAGAATTTAGAATGACAGGATCTACATAGAAGCAGATCTCTGGTCCAACCATGCTTAAATCCCTGCATGCTACTAGACATGGAGCTTTGGGCTTGGCATAACATTTTTCTCCCCTGCCCCATAGGATTGAAGAATTGCACTAATTCTTTTCTACTAATACACTCCATGGCAAAGAAATAGGGGTGGAGGGGACCAGGTAAATTTTCCCCTTCAGGAAATGCATTCTGGGAATTACGTAGGGATTCAGAACCTTATCCATCTAATAACTTCTCGAACAATCTGTAGCATCACAAGAAAGGTATCAGATGCTGCAGAGATGCTTTCTATTTTATAATTGAAACCCTCAGAGATAGTTGCCCTGGACAAATAAGCCTTCTACTGAAAAATAAAGAGAAAGCTTTCAACAGGTCAAATTTTTACAAAATGCAATTTTATACTGCAAGCACAACCACCTCAAATGGGAACAAAATAAAGCTTGCAATCTCCAGCCTGATTAGCATAATCAGTCAATATAAAAAGAAAATCACCTTTGCACTGTAGAGATGCAAAGGAAAAATTTGCATTAGAAAATGTTCTTCTGAATAGAAGTTACATTTATGGTGTTCCATTCAGTTTCACTTCAACATTAATGACAATGAATATAATTTTATAGAATTTTGTACATGAAAGGATGAAAGAGGCCAAGTAACCAAGAGTGATTACTCTTGGATATTGACTTAGGGCTTGATCCTAAACCCATTGAAGTCAATGCAAAACTTCCATTGACCTCAGTGGGTTTTGGATTAGGTACTGATCTTGCAAACCTTACACGTATCACTATGGATATGATTAATCCTGTATTACTCAGTAGAAATACTTACAAGCATAAAGATACTCATGTACATTTTTGCAGAATCAAGGTCTTAATTCGGAGACCCCTCAGTCAAATTATGACTATCTTTCAACTGTTCTTTTTAAACTCTGATCATGTTATAGGTAATATTTCTCAACTAAACTGTGAATCATGAAAAAAATGCTCGTATGCTATTTTTGCCACTTAAATGATGTCCTTATTTTGACAGGTTATGCCCCTTGGGAAGCCACCTGATGTGCTGAGGTACCACTGAATCTACCCGTTCTGCTAGCATGGGCTCCCTTTAGCCTGTCTTGCTGAGCCACGCTCTTCAAACCTCTTCTAATACACACACAGGCAGGGCCACACTCAGCTGCAGATCAGCTCTGGGAAGATTCGGTTTAAGGGACTTGCTCCAGCACTCAGATGTTCACCTCCCTTGGAGTGCAGACCCAAAGATATATTATGAAATTCGCCCCTTCCCTCCATGTGGAGAGATGTGTGCACACTTCTTCCCCCCTACCCCATTTGAAAATTATGGAAACTAGGTTTAATAATACATAAAACAAATTTTATTAACTATAAAAGGCAGATTTAAAGTGGACCAAACTGGAATGTGCTTGGGTGCACATTTTATGGAAATGTGAGAATAAGATAGGATATCTGAAAGTATGCTATTCAAATACTGCATAAAAGCCTTAGAAAAAAAATGTAACACATCAGAAGTGAAAATTTTAGGTTGCAAAATTGAAGAACTCAAGGAAAAGTAAAAATCAACAACATACATTTGATAGATTTCACCTGACAGAATATTTTATGTTAGTAAAATGCTGGAAAACAATATTGATGAGAGAAAAGTGGCTAAGCTTTTCAGCAAAAGTCTTAGAAAACAGATTCTACACACCAAATATTGAAGGGACTGGGATATATGGACTGGTTTAAAAATCAATTAGTTCTGCCATATTGGTTGTAACTGGATTGTGCACTGTCTTTCAAATTAAATAAGCTTGCTATTACTGGAAATAGATATTGCTGGAATATCATTGTGGGGATTCCTTGGTATGGATTTTTGAAAATAAGAAGGATTTATATAAATTATATCATTCTGTTCTTTAATAAGAATTGTTTTCAAGCCAACTAACCAAAGAAACAGAAGACCACAAACAATATTCAGGTTTTGGATGAATATGAATTGTGTTACTGAAAACTTTATTATATATGGCACACTTTGCAAGAAATAGCTACTTGAAATATAAGTGAGCGTGCTAAAGAACCAAGTAGACTAAGTCGGATTTGGCCATGAATTTTATGACTGTGGAGTATTTTTAAAATATGTATACATGCTCTCTTTTGCATGTATGTTACTTACAAAAAAACTACCTTAAAAATGTTAAGTTTGCAAAAGTTGGGAAAAGCCAAAATTTAGGTGGCCTGTGCACCATCCCCATTCCAATCTGGATGCTTTCTCTCTCTTCTCCTTGCTGACTGGACATCACTGAGAAAATTCTCCTTGCTTTGAGTTCCTGTGCCTGGTACCATAGAGGCCTTTGGGTGCTAGAAGGAGCTCTGCTCTGGGATGGAGCATGCTCCCTTCTGATAGAATCTTCTGAGACTTTAGGGACCAAACTCTAGCAAGTGTTTTATTAAGCATGTGCAAACGGAAATTTTCAGAGGTTCATAACTTTGGATTGATTATCACAGGAATATCTAAAGTCACATTATTAAGACCTGGCTGACCCCTCCATAAAAGATCAAGCCTTGATTCCAAAAGCATGGAAGCATTGTATCATCTCAATGAAATTGTAACAGGATTTATTTTTAAAAACATGGGCAAAATAATGTATTTTACCCTAACCCCATTCTTGGAAACAGTTGAACCATTTTATTTTTAATTAAACAAAAAAATCAGTCTGAGACAGACACCATGGAAAATTAGCTCAAGCAGTTAAAGTTTGATAAAGTTATAAGCAGAGCTGATCAAAAAAAATTCAAAATGTTTGTCAAAAAAGGCCACTATTGTCATAAATGAAACATTTTGGGGAAAGAAATATCTGGACAAAAATTCCCAAGAAAAATATTTCCATGGGGAAAAAAATCACTTCAGAAAGTTTTCATTTGGAAAAACTTAAATATTTCAGTTTGAATATTTTTATTTTCATATTATTTCATGACATATTAGGAGTAATAGCACACTATTGCCACTGCCATACCATGAAATTATGTACAAATAATAAAATAAAAGAAAAATAACATTTGATTTGAAATTTTTAAAATGTGCAATGAACATTTAAAAATTACAAAACAAAAGTTTTCTGAAATCATTTTCTTTTGAATTGTCATTCCATGCAGAATTTCAAAAATATTTAGTTTTCTTTCAAATCACAAGGGGGAAAAAAGTCCAGATTTCCTATGAAAGAGAAATTGGTGTTTTGACCAGCTCTAGTTACAAGCAACTGGAAACAGGGTCTTAATATGAAAAGCAGTAGGTTTTCTTAAATATAGATTTTCTTCCTATATGAACAGAAATAAATTGCATTAAAACAATGTTAAGATTGCATATGAACAACTCAGAAGTCATATCAACAATAATAAGGCTGCCTGCTTAGCCTTAACTCCCTGGATACTTCAGATAGGGAGCTTTATTTAGATGTTATGTTGTGTTTAATGATGAGGCCTGTGTCTAACAGAATTTAGATGTTGCACAATGAATGAGCTGGAGCCCACAGGAAAAGGAAGGATGGTTTAGTGGTTAAAACACTGAACTGGACCTCAAGACATCTGAGTTCTAATTCTTTTCTCTGCCACAGATTTTTTGTGTAAGTAGACAAGTCACTATACTTCCCTGTGCCTCAGTTACTCACTTCTAAATTGGGGATACCACCAGCCTCCTAATTCTCTGATGCATAATTTTTCCTGTGCTCTTCCAGGGGTTATATGGCTCCTCATTATCCCACTATGTAGATCTGTGGCTTAAAATCTCCTCAATTGAGTCCTGAATGGATGAGGAGAAATAATATGTGATTGTATCATTAAAGACTAACCATAATGCATACAACAAAAGGGAGCAGAATTAAGGTGCTAACAGTAATTAAATTTTGAATGCTTCACATTTCAATGTTCTTTTACCGTAGTTTGTGAGAGTGTGAGGAAGTTTCTATGAAAAGAAATAAATTCCATCCTATATTAGGTTTTTCTATACAGCAGTAGAATGACGTGCATTGAGGAATATGTGTAACAAATGTGCAGGGTCCTTGTCACATGCCATGGGTGAGTAAAAGTGGTGGATCCAGAATTCTTAAGCCTTTTAAAAATGCTAATTACAGTATGTGATTTTGCATTCTCCCATCATAGTGAATTCCAGAGGATATTTAGTTTAATTGGTTAAAATTACAAATGTACCATTCAGAAAGTTCAATACTCTCTTCCAAATGCTGTGCACAAATGCTACTAATATTTACATATGAATATAAAGGAGAAGGGATTATATCCCTTTAACTGTTTAGATAAAGAAATCTCACCAACGTTCTTATTTCATGAACTTTGCAAATATCAGAATGTGAGGCAAGTGTAAAAGAAATTCTGTTTGTTAGCTGAATTGACAGAATAGTGTAACTAACTTCCTTGATTATTCTTTCTTCTAAAAAGCCCTGTGTCATTGATTGTTTACTTCTTTCAATACAAGCCTGTGACAACTCCAAACAAGCATCCTTAATTTGCAAGACTCTCAAAAAGAGAAATTGTTTTCAATGTTTAGCTGTAGAAACATCTAAAGAAAGCAAATGCTGAAATGCTGTGATTCTCATTCAGCTTCTCTCATGCAAAATAAAACAGATTGGTATTTAAAGTGATCTTTCTTTGCGATTCTGCTCCATGATAAACCTGGAGGAGTGCTGGAGACTAACTGAATTTGTTTACTAGCTGTGCACCTCTTGCAAAATATTCAAGCCTGTTTTCTTATACAGTTTTGTATTCCTGAAGATGTAGCCAAAGGCAATTAGTGTGAATAGTGGTGCTTTGTCCTCTACTGGTGAACCATTCCATAATCCTCAATACTTTTCTTAAAACCTAGTCACACAACAGCTTTTCTCTTGTTATTAATTATTATAAATTTTACTGCACCCAAGCTTATGCAAGATGCTTCACAGAAACAAAAACAGATGCGTTCTAGGCCTCAGCGACCTTGTCATCTCAGTTCAGACATTGACTTCTGAAGGTAACAAACAATAACAAGGGAATGGGGTTACAAGGACACATCATGTGTACAATTATTGTAGCTCCTAGCAACCAAATAAAGGCCACATTGTGCTAGGGACTAAAGAGATGAAGTAAAAGATAGTACTTGTCTTAAAGAATTTATAACTGAATTTTAGTCAAGGTACTCTAGCTGTGTGCAAAGCAAATAAAGATGAGGGCACTCACTTTAGGCCTGGCACATTTTTAAAAAAAAAAATAAAATTGTTATTGACTTGCTTCTAGTGGGTATTATTTAGTCTTTAGATACCAGTGCTGCATGAGTTGCTGCCAACTGGTAACAACACTGAATCCACATGGCTAAATTACACATCTTCCCGCATAGCTTTCTTAATACTATAAAAGGTCGTTTCTCAGTTATTGAAGTCATTCCAACTTGAGTCTCACAATGCCCTCAGTCACCTCTCTTTGTCATCATGTTCATGTGAGGCTGGTACCATGCCTACTTGTCCAGCTTCACACTGATAATCCTCATAAAACAAGCTGGCAATGGTTCCCACAATTTCTCTTTCTATATATCTTCCCAGAAATCACGGATGTCCTGCACACTAAAAGATGCATAGGTAACTCATCTTTAATGTCCAGTGTGATCTACTTAGAGCTACTATATGAGCAGTTTCCAGGCTATAATATTCCCTTTCTGTTCCTTGTAAGATTCTTTAGCTTTTCACTGTTTGTCTTTTTATTTCACACTTTTTAAGACTTACCTTTTCATTTGCCATTGTTTATATAGCTGTGCAAGCTGGACCTGCCTCTTGCATTAAACACGCTCTCTAGTGGCACCCAACAGGATGAGCAACAGTTGCACGTTCGCCCTCACCAACAGAGCCAAAGGGGGAAACATTTCTCTAACACAGAGTGGCTTCATGTCACCCAGACTGGGAGGGACACTGACATTTATCATTAGGAGTATAGTGAGTGTGAGCCCTCAAGTGATTAAGTGGCATAAAAAACACGGGGTACTATTAGGGCTCCTCTCCATTCCAAATTATCTGTGTATTCTGTTCACCCAGTTTATTTATAAAGCTCTCTTCAGTTTTTAAATACTGACACTGTACAAACTGTTGCTAGCACTAGCAGTTGCTTTATGATACATATTACACATCAGTAAGATGTTTCAATAGCCTTTAAGAGGCCCTTCCAGGTAGAGTTTTACAACACTCTGCTTCTACAAGTTTAAAATCTACATGTTTTGGAAACCAACTTCGATGATGCTATGCTCATTTATATTAGCTAAGAATCTGGCCCCAGATGTTTTAGAAAATTACTTCAGTAGTGCTCTGCAGGTTTACACCAACTGACGATCTGATCTTGAAGATACAAAGAGTGTGAGTTTAGTCTGTGATTAGGTATGGATATTGGGAAAGAGAGTAGTCTATATTCTAGTGCAGGGGTGGGCAAACTACGCCCTGGGGGCCACATCCAGCCCTTCAGACATTTTAAACCAGCCCTTGAGCTCCCACCAGGGAGCAGGGTTGGGGGCTCGCCCTGCTATGCGTGCACCGCGACTCTGTGCAGCTCCTGGAAGCAGAGGCATGTCCCCCCTCTGGCTCCTACACATGGGGCAGTCAAGGGGCTCCGCATGCTGCCCCTGCCCAAGTGCTGCCCCTGCAGCTCCCATTGGCCGGGAACCATGGCCAATGGGAGCTGCAGGGGTAGCGCCTGTGGACAGGGCAGCATGCAGAGCTGCCTGGCTGCACTTCCGCGTAGGAGCTGGAAGGGGGACATGCCGCTGCTTCTGGGAGCTGCTTGAGGTAACCATCGCCTGGATCCTGCACCCCTGACCCCCCTCCCATTCCCCAACTTCCTGCCCCAGCTCTGATCCCCCTCCTGCCCTCCGAACCCCTTGGTTCCAGCCCAGAGCACCCTCCTGCACTGCAAACCCTCATCCTCAGCCCCACCCCAGAGCCTGTACCGCAACTCCCAATTTTGTGAGCATTCATAGTCTGCCATACAATTTCCATACCCAGATGTAGCCCTCGGGCCAAAAAGTTTGCCCACCCCGTTCTAGTGCTTAGACAAAGTTGTCTATCCTAAAGTGTAATGTTGATGGATGGAGTAATCCTGTGCTCAAAAACAACAGAGGGAAATTTTGGATTTGAATACTTAGGAGTGTGATTGTGCTGCCACAAATACTACCCCCTTCAAACATGCAGCCAAGTTCTGAAACCTTTACCACACTTATGGCACAAGAAGGCCTACCGAGGTCAACAGGTCTACTTGTACAGAAAGCTGCTCCTCAGCTAACAGTATCAGACTGTTAGTCTAGGAAGTCTTTAATCCTGCTGCTGGTGGAGACTAATACCTTAATATTCCGAGGAAGGCAAAAAGAGAAAAAACAAAAAAAAACCCACCACCCAAAGCTCAAAAATCAGCTATGCACTAACTAACTATCTCCCTACCATACAGATGTTACAAAGATCACCTCCTCTGTGTAATACTTTTGTCTGCTAATCAATTTCCCTCCACGTTTACAAACATACATCTTTGATGCATTTAATTCTACAAAGAACATGGACAGTCAAGGCAAAAAATCTACTTTAGACCATATAAAGTACTTCAAACATACTGAAGTGCGTTCTCTTTTCAGTGTGCATGGATTTCTGCAACTAGTATAATGGTTACACCGTTTGAGTGGGATTTTTGCTATGAATGTGGAAATAGCTGTCCTTTACTGCCTGGCCACACAATTTAAAAAGAACCCAACACAACATAGCAACCATATTATTTACCATTCTCTGGGGTTGTCAAGGTTCCTTCCCCACTCTGAACTCTAGGGTACAGATGTGGGGACCTGCATGAAAGACCCCCTAAGCTTATTCTTACTTGCTTAGGTTAAAAACTTCCCCAAGATCAAACTTTTTCTTGTCCTTGAACCCTATGCTGCCACCACTAAGCGTTTTAAACAAAGAATAGGGAAAGAGCCCACTTGGAGACGTCTTCCCCCAAAATATCTCCCCAAGCCCTACACCCCCTTTTTTGGGGAAGGCTTGATAAAAATCCTCACCGATTTGTACAGGTGAACACAGACCCAAATGCTTGGATCCTAAGAACAATGAAAAATCAATCAGGTTCTTAAAAGAAGAATTTTAATTAAAGAAAAGGTAAAAGAATCACCTCTGTAAAATCAGGATGGTAAATACCTTACAGGGTAATCAGATTCAAAACATAGAGAATCCCTCTAGGCAAAACCTTAAATTACAAAAAGACACAAAAACAGGAATATACATTCCATTCAGCACATCTTATTTTACCCGCCATTAAACAAAAGGAAATCTAAGGCATTTCTAGATTACTTACTAACTAACAGTTGTAAGGCTGCATTCCTGATCTGTTCACGGCAAAAGCATCACACAGACAGACCAACCCTTTGTTCTCCCCCCCGCAGCCCCCACTCCAGCTTTGAAAGTACCTTGTCTCCTCATTGGTCATTTTGGTCAGGTGCCAGCAAGGTTATCTTAGCTTCTTAACCCTTTACAGGTGAAAGGGTTTTGCCTCTGGCTAGGAGGGATTTTATAGCACTGTATACAGGAAGGTGGTTATCCTTCCCTTTATTTTTATGACAGAGGTAATATGATCAATTATGCTAATCATTATCATGATGCATCAAATCACTGAAAAGTCACCTTCTCCCACACTGTGGACTCATAATTTATCCTATATAAGTATTTTAAATAAGTTAGAGAGATTATTATTAAATTGAGCCTAATTATTTTTCAAGTAGCATTGCTGATACTGAGTCATGCTTTCATTACTTCACAGCTGGGATCGCTATTTTTTTTTAAGTTTAATATTTCTATATCTCTTTTGAATGATTTGAAATTATCCAGAATTCAGAAGAAGATTTAATGTAAATGACAGCACCATTTCACTATGTGAAAAGTGCCAGGCTGACAAAACTGGAAATTTAAGTTCTGTATTTATCCACAAAACAGGTCCAACAAGCGTACAATCAACACAAGCTTCCTCTCACTGATCTACAAATGAACATCAACTCACAATTGATCTTCAGGCACAAAATCTAATGAATTTGTCCACTGAAACAAACAAACATGACAAAGCTGACCTATATTATTAATTATTATTATTAAAACTTTTGGACATATATGTAAGTTAAACTTAGGCTTGCTTAATTAATTTGGGGATTCATTTTAAAGAAAAAGTGGGGGCCTTTAAAGAAGATGTAGGAAAACCACAACACTAAACCTTGCTTCTAACATAAGAAAAGCTGATACATATGTTAACCATGAAAGTTGTGTTCTATATGGCATGTGCAGATAAAAGTGTGTGTGTGTGGTATAAATACAGTTTACTGGTATAGCTTATGCCTGTTGGACGAACCAGTTGGTATATGAGCATTTATACTGATTTCAATGTGTTCACACTAGAGTATTTTGCTGGTGTAGAATAGTTATATTGGCATGGTTAACGTAGACAAGAACTTAGTCTCTGTTCCTCAGACCCTGTCTTCAAAATGGGGATGGGGTATTTCCCTTCCTCACTGGGCTACTCTGAGGATAAATACATTAAAGATGGGAAGGCACTGGCATGCTATGGAAATGGGGGCCATACAAGTACCTTAGACAAATAGATGTGATTCAGGTCTGATTTTAAAATTAAGCTTTGGTTCAGTGGGCTGGCAATCAAACCTCTCCTCCCTGCTTTACAATACAAAGGCAGATAGCCAATCACAGCAACATTATTTAAAGGATAGGTGCTGAATATCTCAGGAGACAATGAGAAAGGATAATGACTTTATGACAATTACTAACTGATTTTACATTTTTTTTTAAAAACATTGTTTTTCTTTTAGGTAAAACGTGTAATATACAGAGCAATGCACACATTAGCTGTTCAAATCCCTAGACTGGAGATATAAGGTTATATTAATATAGATTATCTCTTTCAGCATTGTCAGCTTTCACAATTTGATCACAAATCTCACAATATTTGGTGTTGTTCTTAAAGGCCCCATTCCTGAGTTCTTTGATTAAGTGAAAATTTCAACTTTCAGTTAAAAACAGTTTATTGCCCTTGTGATTGCAAATAAAAGCCCAAATATATGACTCAGGTACACAAAAAGCTCAAAACCCAGTAGGTAAATAAAAAAGAACCCAGCATTTATTACGGAGTGGGATGGGGAGGGGAGAACACTTACGCTGTCAAGTCCATCTCATGATCATTGGGGCCTGAGTTGTGAGGTTTGAATATCTGCAGGTGGCAAAACTGTTCTTGGTAAAATAATACTATTATTTCTTAAGAACTTGTAGGTCCCTGAAGACAAGGACCATTCTTCTCTGGAGTTTTAAGGCCAGTAGTCTTGCATATACATAAAATAAAGATTATAGGAATAAAGATTAATGGGATCTTGGCCACTAATTTCAACGACAACAGGATCAAGCCCTATCTGTCATAATTAATTTGATCTCTCTCGTTCACAATAGTACTAGACTATTAATTTCATTTAATTCAACTTCTATGTATTTTAGGTTTGATTTTTTTCCTGGAAAGACACTTTGGTCCAGATGAGGCACCACAGACCAGTGACTAAGGTCCCAGACTGGAGATCAAGGGACTTGGGTTCTATTCCTTGCTCTGCAACTGACTCAGAGTGTGATCTTTGGCAAGTAATTATCTCTCTCCATCCCAACGTCATCATACAGAAATTGAGGATAAAATTTTCACTATGATCATAAAGTGCTCAGAACTGCATACAAAAGGCACTCTATAAATATCACCTTGAGTTTGATAAATATTGAAACTAAATATTCTTTTATTCTTAGCAAAATACTAAATGGGAGTGCGAGTAAGAAAAATTTAGCTTTATGAATCACTCATGAAGAAGCAATACATTAATGTAGATCATGCAGCATGTTTAAGACATTATGTGACTGTCAGTAATAGAATACATTTTACTCAGGGAAGTGTCTGCTGTTTAATTTTTTAACTCAAAATAAACCTAGTCAATTATTCTTGTTGTGATTCCTTCTTTGCATTGGCTTCCTGTCAAATTTAAAATTGATCTTAAATCTTTTAAGCTGTAAGGGCTTGTTCTATGCTACCCCTGTGAATTGGTATCTCCTTGTACTCCCATGTATGATCTGTGATCTGCAGATGCTGGCTGATTAAGCTTTTTTTTTCAACTCATCACAAGTCCCCAAATAGTGGGAATTTTAGCTGCTTTCCTAAAATAGTCTGAAAAAAATAACTCGAAAGGTATCAAGGAATTTGATGTTCTATCTCCACAAGAAAAATTCAAGCTTACGTATTATTTAGAGATGGACCAGAGTTGGCACACTGACACTAAATTCCCTGACTCACAATGAAGTTGCAACTAATAAGTACTGTGGGTACACAGTACGTCTTAAAATCAGCCACTTATTTAGGTGCCTAAATATGGATCTAGGCACCTAACTTTAGAAAACTAAGTTTGAAAAACTTGGCTTTAATATTTAGGGTTCCAATTATCTAAATACTTATGCACAAAGCATATGAGTAATGGGATGTAATTCTCATGTGCTTAAAGTTAAGTATGGACAAAAGAATTTGCAAGATGGGGACCTATCGTTGTGAAGGTTGTGAAAGTATTCTGCAGTACTCTGCCTTACTTTAACATATTGGAAGGAGCTGAATTTCTGATGGCTATCTAAAGAAGGTTACAAGAGGCTAAATTCAGAGAGGTATCTCAAACCATGTAAAAACCTGGATAAATACAGTTGGTAAATAGATGGATTAAAACTCATAATGAATCCACTAACGCTTATGACTCACCTACTTGCTTTAAAAGCACGGTTTGGAGGAAGGAAAATTAATATTGGCTGAGAAACACAAAATATTTTCCTTACTAACATCACTAAGGACAAAATACAATGAGAAAATAATTGCTAGAGCAGACAGAGAGGATGTGACACATTTAAGAACACAGAATAAATCTGACAAAGAGTTTGACATGTTCTGACTGCCTGGTCACAGAGGGTAAAACTGTAACAACAACAAAATGGCTCCTGTGGCTAAAAAGTTGTTAAATATAAAAAATCAAGGAGGGAAGTTTTCTGAAGGCGGAGGGCAGTCACAGAGGAGAAATTAAAAAAAAAACCCAAACAGTTAATTTTCCTAGACACAATTAATTATGTTCATGATTTGCATGAGGCTTTGCATGAAGCAAGATTTGCAAATCTTCCGATCACACAGACTGAGTAAACATTCCAAAAATGTGGTTAGATACCATAGAAAAGGAGTGTGTATATAATGTCTGCTGCAGTTTCCGCGGTATGCATCCGATGAAGTGAGCTGTAGGTCACGAAAGCTCATGTTCAAATAAATTGGTTAGTCTCTAAGGTGCCACAAGTACTCCTTTTCTTTTTGCGAATACAGACTAACACGGCTGTTACTCTGAAACCTGTCATAGAAAAGGAGATCTTTATCTTTTAGTGAATACGTATATTAGTTATTGTTATGTGTATTAGCACATTTCAGAAGATGCAGATCAATCTATATAACACATGAGAGGAATGGGATGGCATTTACCCACAAGTATCACCCTTTATAAGGCATTTTTGCATTTCAGAAATAGATAATGGTACTGCAATAATTGTGGGATTCCGCACACTGAGCATAGGGAAGTGGGGAATAACCCAATTATCAAAGGCAAAAATGAGGAAGGTTTTAAGGGTGACCGGCTTAGCTAATGAATGGAGGGAATTAGAGAGAGACAAGATGGGTAGGGTAATATCTTTCATTGGACCAACTTCTGTTAGTGAAACAGACAAGCTTTCGAGCTGCACAGAACTTTCCTTCAGAATGGAAGTTACACTGTTCAAATCTTGCACACCACAATACAATTATATCCTCTTATCTTGGAGAAAAGAGTGAACTGGGACTTTCTCTTAAATGAAAAAAAAATACTGACCAATGAACAGATTTGTGGGTTGTCATGGAAAAATAGTTGCCTAACACACAGATAACTGTGGGAGACAAGAAGGATGTGAAATGGATTGTTAGTGAAGAAAATATATAAATCAAGAGGACAGTATTAATTGTATAAATAGTAGACCTGCCCCTACTACCTTATGACTGTCTTTCTCCCATGCTGTACTTTAAGGATGTATGTGTTTGGGATTGTAATACTGAGCAAGTCAAATTCTATCTGGATTCAGAAATTAAAGTTATGGAGAAAGATGAAATACAGCTAGGTTTTTCAGTTACACATTAAACATTAAATTGTGGGGCTGGAAGAGGGCCTCATGTCATGCTGATCTAGAAGTGAGATTCACACCTAACTTTGAGCTCTGGCTTCATTCCTCATGGATATTATAGCAGCGAGGCATTGAACCCATATAGGATTTCACAATGATAAAAAATATCCCTGGCCACATATCTGTTTTTAAAAAGTCTGAATTAGGTCAGGACAAAACCTGAAGGGGAAGGCTGCATTTTTCTGGCACTGATAAGAAGCACAACAGGGGCGGTGTGGGGGAGGAAAACAAACAAAGAAATAAACCTCTATTCTTCAAGGTTTGTGTGAGACAATACACAGAATCTCACCATAGTGATGGAACAGGAGTTTGAATGTTTCTCTAAGGTGCCACAAGTACTCCTTTTCTAATTCACTCTGTATCCTATCTTAGAGGGGTTTTCAAAGTCAGAGGAGAGACCTGACTGCGAATCACAGATGCTTTGCCCATGAGTTACACTAACAAAAGGAATACAGAACACCTTGGACAAGACACTAGAACAGCTTAAGGATTGATTATGAGATATTTAGAATAGGGGTAGCAGGAAAAATATGCAGATTACATGGCTCTCCAAAGGTAAACTAAGGATTGAATTTTCAAAAATACAAATTTAGGAGCCTAAAACCCATTTCCAAAATTACTTAAGCACTTGAACTAGCTTTCCAAGGTATTTAGACAGCTAAAGATGCAGATAGATATATACTGAATTATAATGCCCCAGGTTTTCTGAATACCTAGAAGGGATTTCTTGGAACCACAGGATTAATCAGAAAAGCTACTAGAAACTACATTAAAAAACATGATATTAAACTCTTGTAACAGCTACTGTAACTCACAGAAAAATTAACTGAACCTTCTCTCAGATAAATCAGCTAATAGACTTATAAGGAACAAACACTGGCAAATGTATATCAAGATCAACATTATAAAAACTATTACATAATCAGCCTGCTATAATTCCAGAACATTAATGTATACAGAAAAATATTCCCGATTTATGAATTGTACACGCCTGAAGAGAAGGATAGTCCTACTGGCCTCAAAAACCCATATAGCACTTCAAATCTTGCAAATTAAGAAAAAAAATTACAAAATGTACAGAATGACGCTACTTGGAATGAAATCAAGGACACTGGTAAGGCTACAAGCTCCAAAGGATAATTTTTATAAGAAGTGTTCTAACAGTGTCACTCTCTATAAACATGGCAATTACAATTACCCCACAAACCCTGCCATCTACTATGATGAAGCTGCAATAATTAATTGTCTTTGCAATAATAAAATAAACGTGCAGAACCGTGTACCTCTTAACACCCTATCTCACTCCTTAACATAAATAGGAATGTTCTTGATAAGGTTTTATCAATAGAATGTCTCTCCCCTTTCTCCCCACAATTCTACATGTAGATCACCATGATTTCCTACATCAACAAGTAGCTAGCACCCATTTAAGGAGCCTGCCACATTGTTATTATACAATGGCACAAACTGACCCACTCTTTGCAAGCCAGGACTCAGAGAAGATACTTGACCCTGGTTTCTGGGGATATTTATTTTAATTGGTAGCTCTTGAAGCTCTCAATTTTGGTCATCAGTCTGTTTGATCAAAACACAACTATGACAACACTGACTAATAGTGTATAATCAGAGCATGCTTGCAAGAAGAATTAGAGAACACTGTTCCCTTCCCCTCACCCCTATTACGTTCCACCCCCTTTTATATGCAGTTGTCATTGAATCCTATGCTGGGGGAGCTGGTGTAACCCACACACCTTATGGGTGTGGTGTTCTGTCCCATCTAGTGGCACCAAGTTCACTTAGAGAGAGAGATAAAATGAGTCTGCTTTACAGCTTTAGCTAACAGGCAGCTGGCTTTTAGCTTATGCAGTAAAGGCTCATGCACTAAGCTCCAGAGATCCCCAGTTCGATCCCACCTGCTGACAGACGTCGGGGATACATTGGCATAGAAATTTATGCCTCCAAAGGATTCTCCCTGCATTAGGTGAATCCCTGATTTTGCAAACCAACTACATGGCCTATTTGCATTGCCAGAGTGGTGTGAAGGGGCCATATGAGACTCAAGATAGACTAAGAATATGGTGTGATCTACTGATTTGCTATGCAAAATAGTTTACTTTTAAATTTTATCTAATCTTAAATAGTATGGATGAAAAGAAATCATGGTAACTGTAATTAATGGCTCATACTTTATGTTACTAATTACTAGCACTTCCATTTTTACCAATAGAATCAACATAATATTTTAAGTCTAAAGGTCAAATTCTGCCCTAATTTGGTCCTAATTGAGTTAAGGTCTTCTTTTTATTATATTTGCAATGTTTTCTTTGACAACTAATACACTTTCCATTTCCCATTAGTTTTAAGCTTATTTACTCTTAATTGCCCATTTTATTTCGTCTTTTTGAAAAAGTCTGTTAGAAAGATATTAGTAGCCTAAAATGTGAATTGCGAATTGAATTTTATGCCCTTTTCTATATATTTGCATACCTAAAGTATTGTTTAAATATTTCCAAATAGTAATCAACACTAATGCATTCATTATATAGCCACCAAATCCTGAAGCCACATATGTACAAACAAGATTGCATTAAGAAGTGAGCCAGTGACCCAAACAAACAAAGAGCCACTAACTACACAAAATCTAGTATGGTTTGTATTTGATTTGTTTAGTTTTGTAACTTGGCAGATGATAACTCACATGGAAACATCATTAATAATCACCAGTAGTTCTATTTGGAAGGACTAATTTGTATGGAAGACTTTGCCTTAATGAGGTTCCACTTGAAAGTGAACGAAGATTTATTGAACTGGTGCAAAGGACATTTTAATTAGTACTTTAAGAGTTGCTTAAGATTTTTATTTGTTTATTTTAGTGATTCTCATATGAGTGATCTAATTATACACAAAGCATAGGTACCACTATGGACAAGGTACCCTACTATGCAGCTTTTCACTTTATAAAAAATATTTGCAGCAAATGACTTTTTGTGTGCATTCTAAGTGGTATACGCTAATCTTAATACAGAAGAATTTATGCTCGGAAATACCCTACCTCAAGATGAGGCTTTACAGCCACATTATATACTGCTAAATTTTGCACAATTGCAGATATCTTTTTATTCCAGAAGTACTCTAATTTCAGCCAAGCAGAATGTTTTGTATTTCCGTTGGTCCAGGAATTGGGTTCCTCAGTGCTCCATATTATTTTGCTGCATTCGTCCTACTTACCTATCTAGCATCAATCCTCATTCACTCAATGAGTGTAAAATATATCTCATCTATGTTGCACATGGACAGTGGAGAAAACTGAATTCACTGAGGCTCGTGTTAAAGATGTGGATCAGTAAGGCTGCTTACTCTGGATTTTTTGAAAGATTTGCTCTAGTTACTTCGGGCTTTCCAAATATGTTACCTTAAGATCAACTATATTAAGACAGACAGCACATGGGTATGCCAGTTGAGAGACTATTGTTATGGTAAAATGTATAGGGATTAAAACAATAGGATTCCATCAGAATGTAATAAGTTTCTATAGAGATTCTAAAAATGCTGGCTCTTCTGAAGTCAATGGGAGTTTTGTCATTGACTTTAATAGAGTAGAAATTTCACACATTTACAGAAATATACTTATTATACGATTAAAAAAATCTAGAAAAGGGATAGAATTCTCTATTGAATTCTACAGGATGCTTCAAAAATCTAGTGATGTCATGTTCTATTAGCTGCCAAAAAAACTTTTCCAGAGTTTTACTATTCACATGACTATAAGACAGAAGACAATGCTGAGTGAAGATGGAGCAAGCTGTTCCAAGAATGTTCAGAGAGAAAATGCTAACATATTCATTATTATTTTCACTCTTCTTTATAAATCCATAGAAAAATAAAAATAGAGAAAAGAACATCTTGTTGTCTAAATGCATTCTCCTCCCTGCTCTAGCTTTAAAAACCCTAAAACTAATTTCCAATGAAATAATTTTCTTCAACGTTCAATTACAGTTTTCCTCAATGGTTACTGTTTTAGAAATGTTTCAGAGAAGAAAGAATCTAGTAAGACAATGCAATAAGTGATGAAGCCCTTAAGTAATCATAGAAAAAAGAGATTTAAAAAGTTTCATCTTGAAAAAGCAGCTGATGTAGTGATGGGAATTCAAGTATTTCATACCACATTCACTTCTAATTGATTTTTCATCCTACGATTAAAAAAATTCAAAAGCCATTTAAATCCTCATAGGTACCATACTCTGATAACTCATGTAGCAAAAACCTTCAGATCTAGATACACAAACACATGTAACTCCAAATTCTACTTCAGAAATTCACTTTTCCCC
Organism: Lepidochelys kempii; assembly: GCF_965140285.1. Lineage (NCBI taxonomy): Eukaryota > Metazoa > Chordata > Testudines > Cheloniidae > Lepidochelys > Lepidochelys kempii. The sequence continues at coordinate 59,992,067 of NC_136387.1, read as the reverse complement.
AGTTTGCTTTGAGAAGAAAAATATTTGAAATACACCATTTTTACAATTTGTTTCTAGAAAAATTTTAATTAATTAAGAGTTTTCTGAATCCGAATCGTTCCCTCACAGTCAATTATCATTTAGTGCACAAACAAGTCTCCAACATTCCAGGCCATTCTTGCATGTCCTCTGTGCTACGTCCCTTAAGTCCTCCCTCTGAGTAGTGCTCAACAGAAGGATTCATTCATTGTTGTGTTTCTCCAACTTATTTTGCTCATATTATGAAGTTATTGGGTTTATTTTTTACATTTGTTTTACAATTGCAAATACAACTGTGGTTCATATATTTGGATCAAAATTTGGGAATCTACTTTATGGACTCCCCAAAACTTGTTTAGTTGGCTGTCTTCTTCATGGATTATTCAAATTTCACATGTTCAAATTTCACTTGTAAGTTTATTATTTACAGTATTACTGTAATTTCTGGAGGCCTCAGTTGTGGTTAGGGCTCCTTCATGCTGGGCATGGTACAAATAGCAAGAGACAGTCCCTGCCCCAAAGAGCTTACAAGCAAAATAGACAAGACAGCTGAAAGGCAGGAAGGCACAAACAGGTGAAGTGACTTGACCAAGGTCATATGGCTTCATGGTCCTGGCACTGTCAGAGCCCGGAATAGAATCGTGGTCCCTTGATTCCCAGAAGCATATGCAGGAGAGTGAGTAGACAGAAGCACAGAACAGATGGGAGGGAAAAATGAAATGAAGAGAAAGTCTATTTCCTTGTCTACTGAACAACAATCCATCTATGCACATTGGTGTACACCCAGTCTGGGAACACTAACATTCCTATTGGGAGACGTTAATCACAATACTTTTTTTTCCATTTCACCTTTCCCTGCCATGTCTTTTGTACTTCTGTCCACTTACAACACTGCATGTGCTTTTTCTTGCAGCATTTTCCTATTTGTTTGGCCCCATACATAGGGTTACCAATGTTCTAGTCACACAAAACTGAATACCCTAGGCCCGCCCCTTCCCTGACGCCCCCTCCCCGCTCACTACATTCCCCCGCCCTCAGTGGCTCACTCTCCCCCACCCTCACTCATTTTCACTGTGGGCTAGGCCATGAGAGGAGGTGAGGGCTCTAACTGGGGGGTGCAGGCTCTGGGGTGGGGCCATAAATGAGGGGTTCAGTGTGTGGGAGAGGGCTCCATGCTGGGGCAGCGAGTTGGGGTGCAGGAGGGGGTGAGGGCTCCAACTGGGGCTGGAGATGAGGGATTTGGGGTGCAGGAGGGGGCTCCAGCCTGGAGCTGAGGGATTCGGATTGTGGGAGGATTGAGGCAGGGGGTTGGTGTTTGGGAGGGGGTACAGATTCTGGATTGGGGGCACAGGTTCTAGGCTGGGGTCAGGGATGAAGGGGTTGGGGTGCAGGAGGGGGCTCCAGGCTGGGGGGTGGGGCCAAGGGATTCAGAATGTGGGGGGGGGCTGTAGGGGGTGGGGTGCAGGAGGGGATACAGGCTCTGGGTGGGGGGGTGTGGGCTCTGGGCTAGGGCTGGGGATGAGGGCTTTAGGGTGTGGGAGGGGGCTCTGTCCTGGGGAAGGGGGTTGAGGTGCAGGGGGGTGAGGGTTCCGGCTGAGGGGTCCATGCTCGGGGGTGGGGCCAGGGATGAGGGGCTTGTGGTGAAGGATGGGGCTCAGGGCTGGGGTTGGGGCTTGGGCTTACCTCAGGTGGCTCCTGGTCAATGGTTCTGCAGGGCTAAGGCAGGCTAGTCCCTACCTATCCTGACACTGCACTGTGCACCAACAGGTCCAGCTCCTAGGTGGGGGGGACCCAGGAGGCTCCACGCACTGCTCTTGCCCATAGGCACCGCCCCCACCAGCTCCCATTGGCCATGGTTCCTGGCTAATGGGAGTGTGGAGCCAGTGCACGGGACGGGGGCAGCATGCGGTGTCCCGTCACCCCCCACGTAGGAGCCGGACCTGCTGCCCACTTCTGGAGCACAGCATGGTGCCAGGACAGGTAGGAACTAGCCTGCCTTAGCCCTGCAGCACCGCCGACTGGACTTTTAATGGGCCAGCCGGCAATGCTGACCAGAGCCGCCAGGCTCCCTTTTCGACTGGGTGTTCCAGTCAAAAACCGGACACCTGGCATCCTTACTCATACACTATGTCCCCAGTCCAGTGCCCTCTGAAGTCAATGGAAGCCTTTGTTTTGACTTCATCAGGTAATGGATTGTATTAAATGCTTCCCTGTTGCTTGTCTCCTCTTTACCTACATCATAAGTAACATAATAGGGGATTTTCCTCATAGGAACAGCCATATTAGATCAGACCCAAGGTCCATTTAGTCCACTATTCTGTATCTGACAATGGTCTCTACCAGATGCTTCACAGATATAAGCAGCCCACAGTAGGCAGATGTAGAAGAGTCTCTAATCGGTCTCTAATAGTTTGAAACTGGCTTACACCCTGAAGAATAAGATTTCATATCCATTCCAAACTTTTTGTTGTCTTTAATTACAAAAACTCAATGCTTTTGATGTCCACATTTACATATCACCGTTAAGGACCGGCAATAGGTCTCACTCTGCAAAGTTATACATCAAGGAAGTTATATGCATCCCTTATTTTAACATTATTAAATATTCAATCATTACAATGAAAGTAAACTTTTTATTGTAATTACTTTTCTGCCAAGACAGATAGATAATTGAAGCAACCAACAGTTACCCTGAAATCTTATTAAGAAATCAATCTGTAGTTTTTCCCATGTCTGAAACATTTAATTTAATGGAAAGACTTTAAGATAATGTGGTTTTGCACTCGAATAATAGAGTAATAACCAGTTCAGAAGGATTTACAGATTGATATAGCTAGTGTCAACACAAAGGAACCCAAGAAGGGAGAAGGTCTAGGCTGGTATTTATTTTCCCCCCCAAAACCTCTACTCTTCAAGACGCTTCTGCTTTGATCCTCTTATTTTTCTGCAGAACAATGCTGCAGAATCACTTTTCAGTCTTACAGATTAATGCACTATTTTAAAATTATAATAGAATGAAACAGCTTTCCAGTCCTGCAGATTTGGTGGGACTTCTTAGAGATTAATACCAAAAATCATACAAAAAAGTTTGAGCCTACTATGTTCATCATTTAGAGTTGCACTGTGGTGCTAAATGACAGCTGAAATGTACTTTAAAAATGCAGATTAATAAAGTATATAAAAATCCTAGTCTAATTCTGTTTCAGCATCAGAGTTTATTGTGATTTCAAGGTAATGACTCTTTCCTTCTGAAAGGTTGCTGGAGTGGATCATCAAAACTCTGTCTTTGGTAATTTACATTCAGTCCTATGATTCTCCTAGTCAGCTCCTATCAGGTCATCTGCCTTTTATTTATCTTTAATCCATGCTCCTTTGCTTTATGTTGCCTGTTGTGTGTTTAGCACTTGCATCTCAGAGGCTCATCAGCAGTAAGGGCTTGTGAGGTTAAGGATGTAAGTAGATTTGATTTACCAAGGGACTTTAAAAGGTGAACAAGGGGAAAAAAAGCAGAGTAAAGACAAGCTTTTGAGCATTATTCACTAAAAGCTATCTATAAAATTATCAGAATGACAAGTTTCTTCAGTGAGTTACGGCTCAGAGGCATATTGCAAGAGTGAGAAGATGATCCTGACAGCAAGGCAATAGGACTGCCTAAAGGTCCGTTTCATTCCAAGACAAAGCTTGGTCCTCCAGTTCAATTGTGTCTATTGGACTAAATGTTTTGGTCCAAATTTATTTAACTCAGAAGCAATTGATTTAACCCATTTCAACATCAGTCTTGCAGTGCCTCGAATACTGCAGATGTGGAGCACATAATATGCCCTTACACATTATTCATACTCACTATCATCACCAAAAATACTTTAGTCTGAACTGACCTTTCCTAACCATGAAGTAAAGTGAACTAAATTCAATGAGGTCTTTTCAGGTTGACGTTTCTTGCGAGCTCATTTCACAAACAAACAAGCAGCCAAACTGAAAAACTGATTGGTTAAATATTGACAAACAGTTTGCACTCCAGGCTGTTGTATACAAAGCATAGATTTTATGTAAAATATTTTGAAACTCTTCATCTGATTAGTTAGAACTTTAATTTTATTTGTATATTTAAAAAAAAATACCTAGAAACAACTAGCAATGAAAGTGGAAGATGGCTGTTGAGGTTTTGTTTTACCACATTTGGAAGCTGCTCGGCAGATAACAAAGGTTGGAAATTGTCACGGTTATTTTAATGTAGATGTAAGAAAGGTATTTACTGGATGACTGAAAGGTAATGTATTTATTAGAGGTGTATGCTAAGATATTTATCACTTTTGCTAATTCATATGGTTCAATATGAACACTTTTTCTATAGATATTCTTTTAGGTCATATTGAATTTACCTTGCACCTCTGTGAATGTCTAATGCATTCATGAAGTGCCCAATCCAAAGCTCATTGAAGCCAAAGTCTTCTGCTGTTCAATACTTCCTTTGCCTTAAAATATGGGCCCAAACCCTGTGAGTAACATGCACCTGTTCTCAGGAGGTGCTCTACTACTAATTTGTTATATGCAGGCATGCACGTGTGCACACGCACACACACACGTGCTCCTATCAATCTCCTTCAGAACAGATAGTATTGTGGTGTGGTCTGAAGTTTTCATCAGAAAGAGTTCGTGATTTTTGTGTTACTCATAAGTGGAAAAGCCTGAAGTATGTTATGGTCATCCCAACTGAGTACCAATAAACCTCTAAGCCACACCACACCATCATGTATCTTGTGTGTGCCAGATAAAGTATAAAACTATTTAGGAACATTTTAGAGAATTTAAAAAAAATATTTGCACTATTTCTGTATTCCTCCACCTGGAAATCAAGGTTCCTAGTTATCATTGGCCAAATCCTCCACTGGTGTAAATAAGCATCTCTCCATTAAAGTCAATGGAGCTACATCAGTTTACACCAGCTGAGAATCTGGCCCCATAAGTCCAAACTGAACGAACAAATAGCTGAGGATGCTCTACCTTCTGCAGGATTAAGCCCTTTATTCCAGTTTTTTGTGTGTCCATTTTTCTTATAAAGAAGAAAACTATCCATCATTTCCAAAACCCTATATTTAAATATATTTTGACATTAAACCAATTCTTGATTTTCATTCAGAAAGGTTATTAAAACTTAGTGAAAACCAAATTAGCATTTCTAATAAATCAGTTATACTGATTATACTGTCGTTAAAATAATAACTATGACTCTTTGTTACAGTTATTCTATATCAAACACTCAAAATTTAAATCCTTTACAATATGAATAATGATAGCATGAGTAATAATGATAACTTGATAATTAATCAACTACGTGAACTCAAAGTTAGGGTGTCTAGTTGAACATAAAGTACCTAAATAAGTGCTGCCAAATATTCAGGGCATGTAAATGACAATGACCAGGAAACTTTCCTTTTAATAGCACTGTAGCATTGACTGGTCGACATATACTTGCCAAAGCAGTTTTGCAAGCACTGTGATTAAAATTAAATTAAATTAAATTAAATTCAAAAGGCACAAAAAAATTTGCAAAATTAAATCGCTGGGTTTTTCCACATCTCAGTCTAACTATGGCTCATGTCAATTGTGTGTTTCCATTTTTCATTTAGAAGAAATTAACACTAGGAAAGAATGTGCAAACGTAAAGATCTGACAAGGCATCAACATTTTCTTCAGAAGGAAGAGAGCCTTTTACATAAATAATACATGCCACTGGAGGTGTAGTATTGCCTGTGGAGGAAAATCTTGGGGACTGATCTTGTAGGCCCTCATTTACATGAACATTTTTACCATGCACATAGGATTAGTCTTGTAAAGTTTTAGAGAATTGGGCCTGTGACAGACTGGGGAAATGTCTATGTCAAATTGTGACCTCAGTGGTCTTTTGTGAATGCCATTTCTTTGTAGTGGCCCACCTGGTGTTTTAACCTTCATTTGGTGTGTGATTTCCTGGTGTATTGCAACCTCCACTGGGGATCAGAGCATCCATTTTGCACTGACGGCTTGATACTGAATTAAATGACTCTGTCTGAGAATCTGGCAGCCTGGCACAGAGCAATATACGGCCATCAAGAGTGACTGACTATTTCTACTGAAACATTTTTTTCTACTGGTAGGGTTATTGACTTTAAATGAACCTCGGTACAGAAGCTGACAGAAGAATGGGGGGACTAGAGTCCAGAACTCCCTCAGGAAGCACATGACTGAGAGATCTGCAATCTCTGGTTGTCCACTTAAGCAAATGTGTCAGAAACTATATATAAATACTTTTGTGCTAACTCCCATGCCCCACCCACTTGGAAAGCACCCCGCATAAATATCCTTCAACCTATTTCTATCCATCCTCAAATCCCTCCTCAAAACAATCCTTTGGCATGATGCCTCTGTAAAACTTTATGATTATGCAGCTAGTGTAGTGAGACTACTCCCTATCCCGCTGACCAACTTTGTCTCATTGTTCACTTGTACTCCCCCACCTGTCTACATCCATACATGGGAAGCCCTTTGGGGCAAGGACCATCTTTTTGTTCTGTGTTTGTACAGCAACTAGCACAATGGGGTTCTGGTCCACACCTAGGTCTCCTAATCACTATAATAATACAATCAATAAACAATAATACTTGAAGTGAGAATGCTCTTTGTGGAGGGGAGTCCACAGCCACATTGGCTGAAGGAAAGGGCTAGGGGAGAGAGAAAGCAGGAAGAGTGGCTGAGCCTAAGGATGCTGCTCAAATCCAGGATTCACCTCTTTTATGGGATCACACTTGAGGGGCTTAATTCAGGAATGTTTGTTGTTTCCCAAAGATCTGTAGCTCTCTTTCATATTTTAACAGTAAAATGTGTGAGGTTAAGAAATTCCTTTGCTAAGCCTGTGTTCCTTGCTTCTCTGCCACATTGTCCCAGAGGGGGTTAATCAAGAAACCAGGGCTCCAACATCCAGGTGGACACTCTGGACGTCTGAGGAACAGAACACTTAGGAGGGCTGTGGCACTAGCTCTGGGGATTAAGGCAGTTGGACGGGGGAATCACACTGCCCAAGAAGGGTGTCAGACCTGGAGTCTGCCCTGGGAGTGCACCCGAGAGGCCCAGCTTTAGGAACAGCAGTTAGTCACTGCACAGAGCCAGGAAGCTTAAAAGCACATGGGATCCAGCAGTTTGGCCCACTCACAACAGCTGTGTCTGTCCAGAGAGAGGGACTGGGACAGTTTGTAAAAGGCCCATGTAAATTAGAGAAGGAAGATACGTATTAGGCCAGTGATTCTCAACCTATTCCAGACCTCATTTCCATATTATAAAAAACATTCTGAACCTCTGTCACCATAAAGAAAGAGAGTGTGGCTCCCCTGAAACCTGTTTGTAAGCTCCAGGTTGAGAGCCCATCAAGTCCCTACCAATGAAGGATTGTTCCATATATAAAACTTTCTTGCAGGCTTTACATAATCCAGTTTCACAGCTCTGTCCATTGGAAATATTTTTTCTTAATATTCAGGCAAGGATTCTTATCTCTTTAGTTATACACGCATGTCATGGGCCTGGGCCCACTCCTACCTTCTCCCCACAGAAACTGCACAGACTCCAATGGTTGTGCCTTTTCAACATATTATTTTATTTTAAGTTCCCTCCACCATTTCTACAACAACCTTTGTTCAAGAGTCTATTTACAGTGCCTACAGCACCAGGCCCTGAAGGGAACAGAGATCTTCCTCCCCTGAGGGCTCCCTGTTACTGCACTCAACCTTCTCTCTCCTCCCTCTTGGCACTTCCTTCCTGCCTCTTTATCAGCCTTGGGCTGATGCGATAATTGGCTCCTTAGACCATCAATCTAGCCAGCCAGATTGTCTAATTACTCCCATCAGCTTTTTCAGGGGGAGCTAATTAACATCTGAGTGATCAGAGTGCAGGCTCACCTGTTCATACCTTGCACTCTTGTCATAGCCCCATATAAGTTGTCTCCCTCCTTGGTCTTTACACCCTTTAAATACTCATATTTAAGTCAGATGACAATGAATTTGTCATTGCATGAATACTGTGAGTGCAAATGGCAACTACGAAGCAAAGCTCAGCATGAGAATGAAGTCACAATCTTACCAGAGAGGGAGCTTTGAAGCATAGATTATCCATTCTAACTTCGCAGTTAGAAATCTCTGCATTTTCAGTTACTGTTTACATGTAGAATACACTGTCCTCACCTGATGTAAATCAGCATAGCTCCAATTAACTTAATGGAGCTACATTAATTTACACCTGCTGAGGATCTGGCCCCAGATGCTCAGGAGGAAGAAAACTAACCTGCCTCATTAGCCATGTGGACTTCCTAAACATTCTGAGGGGTACATAAAATGAAGTTATCTAAACAAGAAGGTTTCAAGAACATCATGTGTATTGGATAGTGTTGAGGGAATTGGTCTTAGGAAGCATGAGTTACCCCCCTTGATCTCTCATTGCCATCAGTGGGACTGAGGCACCTCTCACATTAAAGGATTAAACCCCCAAAGGTTTAGCAAGACTAGTATGTATAGAATGGGATGGTATAGAATATTTATTAGCTTGTAACTGATGAGAAAAAAAATCTAAATATTAGACGTTCAGACATATGAACTGACTGTTGAAGCACATACTCACATCGCGGTGCAGTTACTCACGAGTAGTTTCAATGACATCAGTGTCACCACTTGTGTGAAGAATTGTGCTCACAAATGTGAATAAAAGGTTGACAATCTAGCCCTAGACTATTAGGTATCATTGCAGGTTTATAACCATGCTTTCAAGAGAGCAACAATTACTATAATCAGAACAAGACACCAAAACAGCAATAACAATTATTATTTGGAAGTTATGGCACTATTCTACATATAACCATTTTTTTTAAATAACCATGTGTTAGATTCTGATCTCAGTCACAACCGTGTAAGTCTGGAAGAACTCCATTGTAAGATATTAAGCTGCCCGTATTTATGTATATTTTTACTAGATTGTATATCTTTCCCATCTTTTCCTCTACAGCCACACTTTCTCAAACCATGGGGTAAAATTAGAAATGTTGACAGAATCTCATCCACATTTTCCCCAATAAACTATTTTGTAACTGTAACAGAAACTGAAAAACAGCTAAAAATGTCAAACAAAATTTGTCCATAAAACTTATTTGCCTAGAATACATTCAATTTCAAACTGTTAAGTAGATGAATTATCTGACTTAAAAAAAAAAATCAGTTACTGGCAATTTATTAGGAACCAAGCTTTAGTTAAATGGTGCTATCAGTTGTTAATAGCCTGTGGTGTAATAAGCCTGTCTGTGAACAGGTGATGATTACAGTACTTACCACTTCAGAAGAATCAAAGTATAGTGACTGTAATCATTATAAAAATTATTTCTTAAGTGTTATGCTGTTAATTACAGTTCAAAGAATTAGCATCTGGTTGAAGTTACTTTTATGTAGCCAAGAGGAATTCATACTACAGGAAATGCATTTAAAGAACCTTTAAGTGTGACATAAAAATATGCTGGGACTGGATAGGCTTTTAAGTTCTGTCCACAAAAAGTCACACCTGGCATAGTTTACTGTGGCATAGTAGACTCAGCCATTGAGTGCTATAGTTTATTATTGAGATGAGCACGAGGAAGCAGTTTTATGTCATAATCTTTTTCACATTCTGTTCTCAAAGTGATTTACTAATAGGTCCTGAAATTCAGCGGGTTTTATATATCCTTTTCCCAGTGTATACAGCAGCCCATCAAGTTAGTGCATTTACATTTACACTTCTGCATTCTACCGCAGCCACAATATTGCAGTTTGATTCTGTATCAGTAGTCACATTCACTGTAGAGAGGATAGGTATTTAGATATTTGGTCACCCTTTTCAGAGGAGGATGGCTCCCCAGCCAGCAAAACAGAATTTTTAGCCAGGTTCTTTGACTATTAACCTGATCCTGAATAAGTAATGTATGATTTAGTATGTAAATGTCTTATTGTAACTGTGCCTTAATAAAAAGTTAAAAAAAATCTGTCATGGAAAACAAAGTGAATTTTGAATGAAAATTGTTTTGTAGCTTTTTATAGTATTTAAAGTGAATTTACTAATGTTGTATTACACCCCCATGGGTTCTGCTCTAGTGGCTACTGTTTCAAGCTCTATAGGCGTGAAAGTCACCTCTGTATTTGCTTCAGATTTAGTGTCTGTAGGAACACAAAGACCAAGGATAGTGATCACACATATATTTACAAGTACATGGCATTTATAAGTTTTGTTAAAGTTACAATTAAGGTTATGATTACCCATGCATATAAAAATTCGATAAAGATCGGTGCAAAGGTTACAAATATAGCTATACTCACATCCTTAACGATATGCTCAGGGCCTGATGGATGCCTTGCCAATCGATCATCAGAGAGGGATGGTTCCTGCTGGAGCCTTCCCATAGGGAATTCATTTTATCCCATCTGGGAGCCCTCTTATCTTAAAAAGAAAAGGAGTACTTGTGGCACCTTAGAGACTAATGAATTTATTTGAGCATAAGCTTTTGTGAGCTACAGCTCACTTTATCGGATGCATAAAGTGGAAAGTACAGTGAGGAGATTTTATATATACACACAGACCATGAAAAAATATACATTGTAAGGAGAGTGATCACTTAAGATGAGCTATTACCAGCAGGATTGTGGGGTGGAGGGAGAGAAAACCTTTTGAAGTGATAATCAAGGTGGGCCATTTCCAGCACATTTCCAGGAGTTAACAAGAATGTCTGAGGAACAGGGGGGGGGGGGGGGTTGGAATAAACAAGGGGAAATAGTTTCACTTAGTATAATGACTCAACCACTCCCAGTCTCTATTCAAGCCTAAGTTAATTGTATCCAATTTGCAACTTAATTCCATTTCAGCAGTCTCTCCTTGGAGTATGTTTTCAAAGATTTTTGTTGAAGGATACTCACTTTGAGATCAGAAATCGAGTGACCAGAGAGATTGAAGTGTTCTCCAACTGGTTTATGAATGTTATAATTCTTGACATCTGATTTGTGTCCATTTATTCTTTTATGTAGAGACTGTCCAGTTTGACCAATGTACATGGCAGAGGGGCATTGCTGGCACATATCACACTGGTAGATGTGCAGGTGAACGAGTCTCTGATAGTGTGGCTGATGTGATTAGGCCCTATGATGGTGTCCCCTGAATAGATATGTGGCACAGTTGGCAATGGGCTTTGTTGCAAGGATGGGTTCCTGGGTTAGTGGTTCTGTTGTGTGGTGTGTGGTTGCTGGTGAGTATTTGCTTCAGGTTGGGGGGCTGTCTGTAGGCAAGAACTGGCCTGTCTCCCAAGATTTGTGAGAGTGATGGGTCGTCCTTCAGGATAGGTTGTAGATCCTTGATAATGCATTGGAGAGGTTTTAGTTGGGGGCTGAAGGTGACGGCTAGTGGCATTCTGTTATTTTCTTTGTTGGGCCTGTCCTGTAGTAGGTGACTTCTGGGTACTCTTCTGGCTCTGTCAATCTGTTTCTTCACTTCAGCAGGTGGGTATTGTAGTTGTCAGAATGCTTGATAGAGATCTTGTAGGTGTTTGTCTCTGTCTGAGGGGTTGGAGCAAATGTGGTTGTATCGTAGAGCTTGGCTGTAGACAATGGATCGTGTGGTGTGGTCTGGGTGAAAGCTGGAGGCATGTAGGTAGTAATAACGGTCAGTAAATTGGTTAGTCTCTAAGGTGCCACAAGAACTCCTTTTCTTTTTGCGAATACGGACTAACGTATTCCGGCTGCTACTCTGAAACCTCTTTTATCTTGTGATTCTGAATACACCTGCACTCTGTGTCCACCCTCTTTTTCCTTATATTTCTTGTGTCCCACAAGAAAATTGGGGTACCCCATTTTCCATAGGTTGTTTGTAGTTCCTTTTATTTTCATTAGCATTGATGCCCATAGGCTGCATAAGGGTACATGTTAGGAAAATGTGACTACTGGGTATCTTGTAATCAAAAGTTAATCTTGCGATAAATTTTTCACAATACCACCCACTGACACATCTTTTCCCATAATATTGTGGCATTGTCTTATTCTTTGGTCACTTATGTCAAGCATTTCTTAAGCCTATGGCCTAGTATGGCTAAGCTGATATTTTACAAGCCTCAGCCTGTAGACCTTGCATTTCAGTCCTACTTACTTAGATACCTAATTCATACTTCTCCCTTCTGACTACTGATCAAGTTTATGCTTCTATAATCCTACAGCTTCAATCTATTTAGCATAAGATTATTAACAACATAGCATACGAGTTAATTATAACATCACACAACACACAATAAATGAATGATAAAATAAACCAATTGGCTACAGCTTCAGCCAGATTCATAGGTGAGGTTTTTTTTTTCCCCTCAGAAGTGCAAATCTTTGCACTGTGATTAGCTATGCCAGTCTGATTTAGATAATTACACAGTAAATATACAAGTCTCTCAGCACTGATTGGCTCCCCCATTTATCAAGATGTGCATCTGCAACCAAGATAGTTGTTTCTCTATTACCGGAGTGGGACAAGGACATTTTGCATTTAAGAGAAGGAACATCTTGCACACATGAAAATTCGATACACTTGACTTTTCAGCAATGCTAAAATGTCAGTTATTTGTGAAAATAAATTAGTAGTAGTAGTATTATTGTGGTATCTGAGCATCTGCTAAGATCATGGCTTCATTGCACTAGGTACTGTATGTACACATTGCAAGAGACAGCCCCTGTCCCACAGAGTTTGAGAACTCCAATCTAAATAGTCAAGAAAGAGAAACAGTTGGAGATAAAGTTAATCCCATTTTTTAGATGGGGCACTAAGACCCTGTACTCACAAAGGAAGTCTATGGCAAAATTAGGAATTTAACTATAGTGTCTTGAGTCCCAGGCTTGGTCAAGCTAAAGCTGTTGGGCACTCACTTGCCTGGTCTGACATATCTGACTGGGCCTCGGTAGCCATCTTTCATGGCCTAGTCCTACAAAACTGATGCCCGAGACCATCATTCCTTTTCTCACTAAAATTTTGGTTGCTCCTATCCCCTCCTCACTAGTTAACTGTGGCCATAAATAGGAGCTGCAGATCATGTTCCTCACCTCTCAAGATTGGGCCCATTGTAATTTCCTTTACTGCATATGTTGCATCTGAGACCTTTGGGGTCTTTTTCTCCCGGAAGTGGGACTCAGCTTTCAAATATCTAGGAAATACTGTCTTAGAAAGTAATTCCACTGTGTTCCCATGGTTGAAAAAAATATTCTGAGCTAGATAGTTTTAGCTGAACAAGGCTGAGCACGTTTGGAATTCCTATCAGAATTGTGTAAAAAATAATCTACTTCTCATTTCAATGTAGTTTGTATTTACATCATAAAGTAGAAGAGTCATTATGGTGATGCATCTGCATACAGTTTTCATCATAAATTCAAATCCATTCTCAGCATCTCTCTGTGTGTGCCGGGACAAGAGAGAAAGAGAGAGAAAAAATTGATTTACTGCTTCATTATCTGAAAATATGGCTTCCCCTCATTTAGCATGTTAATCTTGATGTATATGTCATGATTTTATATTTCATGTTGAATTATGTCAAGAAAGTAAATTGACTACAAAATTGGAAATTATATGAGTAGATTATTAGACACTTACAATCTCCACTAAAACTTACATAACTGCACAGTCCAAGATGTACTAATGATCCTGTGTGCAGGTGAGGGAGAAACAAAAATAAATTGTATAAACACAAAACATGGTTTCAAGGAGAAGATTAGACCCTGGGGATTATATTCTGGATTCATAAAAATACATTAGCAAAAATAGGGTTTATTCCCTCTAAAGACAAAAATGGGACACAAACAGGACAAAAATCTGAGGTTATATATGAAGCCACATGTACTCCATTGAAAGTACCTAAATTCTATGGCAAGCACCTGAATTTTGTTCACACAAGTGGAAATTCTAGTCAGTTTCATATAAATTAAAAAATTGAGTTTATTGAATTAAAAAAATGAATAATCTGTAAAGTAGCCCTGGTGTGACTTATATGGGGAGTGTTTGTTAAATTATGTTCTGTTAAAAAGATCAGGAGTGTGATTGTTCATGCTGACAGTAGGCATGCTCGTTCTTTATGTTTCAGAGTTAACAACCCAGTAAGATGCAAGAGGCAGTTTTTTTCTCAGAGCTATTTTCCCATCTACCAGCACCCACAAACACACTAATTTTTACTGAAAAAGAGTAAAATTGGATTTAGTTGTTCTGTAAATTAAAATGTTAAAGAAACAATGTATTTGTTTTTCTTCAGCTAATTAACAAAAATTTTACACTTTTTTATTGAAAGGTGTAAGTAGTAACAGGTAGCCAGTAATAATTGCACATGTACTTTACTATTTCGTTGTTTTACTGCTACCTTCAGTATTATATATTGTCTACAAACTAAAATACCAATAATAAATACCAACACCAAGTTTTTCTTTTTCACTTCAGAAACTATATTTGGTTCAGTTAATAGTCAATATCAAGTTTATTCTTCATAGTAACATATAACATGGAATAGTCTTCAACCAAAATTCTACTAAATGCGCTTTACAATTTCATGTTTGTATCAATGCTCTTAACACGTTATTTGTATAGTGTTAGTGCCTACAGGGTGCGGCACCATTGTGTTAGACATTGTACAAGCATAAAACAAAAATGGTCTCTGAGCAGAGAAGTAAAGGTTAGTTTAGACAACATTAGTAAACAAACACTACAGGCTGGAGGATCCCACTTGGAACCATGCATAAAAGGGGTCCATCCATCATGGATATTCCACCTCTCTGTGCAGAAAGGCAATCTGAGCTAACTCCATTGTACTGCTTCTACTCCACTCCTTCAGAGAGCACTCAAAATCCACCTGGGGAAAGGAGGTGGAGACAAAATGGGGTGGGGCTTAGAAACACTAGTCCATTGTATTGTGGGCAACTCCAGTGGAGCATCGCCACATGCCAGGAGGTGGCATTGCAGGGGTTCTTCCACTCTAACACTCCCTCTTATTGGGCAGTCTGGCTCCAGCATGTCATCTGCTGGGTCTCTCAGCCCTCCAGCCAGGTCACACTTAAATTCAGTCCCCTGCTGGGGTAACAATAATCCAACTAAAAGTCGAAAGGTCCCAAAACATGATCCTTCTGCCTTGCTTAAGCTCCTTCTCATCCTCTCCTGTGTACTCAGTCTTGAGACCCATTCTGAGTTTAATAGATTTTGTTTCTAGCATTTATGCTCCTTCTGTGGGGCTGGTAGGGGAACCCAGTTCCATCCTCTGTTCTGCGTTCTGAACCAGGGAGTCCGTGTTAAGCAGATAGGTCCTTTAGATGTACTGCTGTTTCCCCTCGGCCACTTCCCACCTCTAAGCCCCTTGCACCATTTCCCAATAGCCTGTTTTTAATTCAGTCCTTTCTCAGGTTCACCAGGTCTCTCCACTTCTCTCTAGGTCTTCCCAATTCCTTGTTCCTCCATTGGAACACCAACCTGCAGGACTGTCTCCATGGATCATGCTCTCCATTTCTGTGGCCTACAACAGGGCTAACTCTGGGAAAGGAATGACAGGGAAGCTACAGGAGCAGAAAGAGAAGACTTTTTACCTCCTCTCTCCTCCTTCAATAACAGGAGTTTCCCACAATCCTCTTCCTTTATAGGAACCACCCAGCCTGAATCTTCCCATCTAAGTCTAACCCTTAATTAGCTGTTTCCCCTCTCGTGCCACCAAATAGCCTAACTGGGCCCTCAGAATCCCTGTTAACCCTTTATTTTCCAGCATGGGCATATGCCCATTCCCATTGCTCCTTTCGCTCCATGGATCTTACACAAAGAAGTTAATACATCCTTAGGTTGTGTTACCTCTTCCTTGTAGCCTCAGTCCCTCAGGGAATGGGGTGCGGGGATCCAATGTAGTTTTAATGGAGATATTGGATCAGGGAGCTGAGGAAGCCCCACCAGGAGCCAGAGTGAGTGCAGAGGCAAAACATGCCCCACATATGGCATTGACCTCTCATGGTTCCTCTGGGATCCACAATGTTGGGGCAGACCCAAACCTTTTCTGTGGACAAGACAATCACCTCATCTCCATGCAGGGCACTCTTCACAGGGGAATGTTTGCAGTGATTTCCTCCCCAAGAGTCCCCTTCCCATGAATTATTTCAGGAAGGGATGATACTGGCCCTATAACTGGTAAAATAATGTTTAAACTTAGAGTTACTTTGCCATGGGTTTTCCAAATGGTATGCTATGTGGACAGCTGTTTGGTTTGCTCAGGAAAAGGGGGCTTTTGCTACCTCTCAGAAGAGACTACAACAACGGAGTCATTCAATCTGGGCTACTCCACAGAAGAGTCCCTTTCTTTGGGGTTCTAGTCATTTGTTGCTACATAAATCAAACAAATACAGGTATAGTTTTGATCTTGACTGTTATTGATATCGCTGCATAAGAACTGTTTTCCATTTAACTTAAACTACTTCATAGAATCATAGAATATCAAGATTGGAAGGGACTTCCGGAGGTCATCTAGTCCAACCCTCTGCTCAAAGCAGGACCAATCCTTGACTAAATCATCCCACCCAGGGCTTTGTCAAGCCTGACCTTAAAAACCTGTAAGGATGTAGATTCCACCACCTCCCTAGATAACCCATTCCAGTGCTTCACCACCCTCCTAGTGAAAAAGATTTTCTTAATATCCAACCTGAACCTCCCCCACTGCAACTTGAGACCATTACTCCTTGTTTTGTCATCTTCTACCACTGAGAACAGTCTAGCTCCATACTCTTTGGAACCCCTTTTCAGGTAGTTGAAAGCAGCTATCGAATCCCCCCTCATTCTTCTCTTCTGCAGACTAAATAATCCCAGTCCCCTCAGCCTCTCCTCATAAGTCATGTGCTCCAGTCCCCTAATCATTTTGTTGCCCTCCGCTGGACTCTTTCCAATTTTTCCACATCCTCTTGTAATTTGGGGCCCAAAACTGGACACAGTACTCTAGATGAGGCCTCACCAATGTTGAATAGAGGGGAATGATCATGTCCCTCAATCGGCTGGCAATGCCCCTACTTATACAGCCCAAAATGCCATTGGCCTTCTTGGCAACAAGGGCACACTGTTGACTCATATCCAGCTTCTCATCCACTGTGACCCCTAGGTCCTTTTCTGCAGAACTGCTGCCTAGCCACTCGGTCCCCAGTCTGTATCGGTGCATTGGATTCTTCCATCCTAAGTGCAGGACTCTGCACTTGTCCTTGTTGAACCTCATCAGATTTCTTTTGGCCCAGTCCTCTAATTTGTCTAGGGCCCTCTTTATCCTATCCCTACCCTCCAGTGTATCTACCACTCCTCCCAGTTTAGTGTCTTCTGCAAACTTGCTGAGGGTGCAAACCACACCATCCTCCAGATCATTTATTGAACAGATATTGAACAAAACTGGCCCGAGAACCGACCCTTGGGGCACTCCACTTGCTACCGGCTGCTAACTAGACATGGAGCCATTGATCACTACCCGTTGAGCCCGACGATCTAGCCAGCTTTCTATCCACCTTATAGTCCATTCATCCAGCCTATACTTCTTTAACTTGCTGGCAAGAATACTGTGGGAGACCATAACAAAAGCTTTGCTAAAGTCAAGGAATAATGTGTCCACTGCTTTCTCCTCATCCACAGACCAGTTATCTCATCATAGAAGGCAATTAGGTTAGTCAAGCATGACTTGCCCTTGGTGAATCCATGCCGACTCTTCTGATCACTTTCGTCTCCTCTAATTGAGCTTCAGAATTGATTCCATTAGGCTCAGGGACTAGGTGATGCTGACTGGCCTGTAGTCCCCCAGATCCTCTTTCTTCCCTTTTTAAAAAGAGGGATCTTCCTTCTTCCCTTGTTTCCTTCCTATTGTGATCCTATGCTTGTAAGTCTTTTTAGAACACAGTCTCTCTAAATTTAAGTTAGAAATCATTTTCATAATGGGGAAATTCATGCTTAAACTTCTTACAACTACAAACAAACTATGGAAAATGAGACACAATAAAAATAAGTAAAAAGGGGGTGGACACCTTCACACGTATGCAGAGAGTGCAGGTGTATTCAGAATCACTATTTTTTTTTTAAATTAAAGTCTTATATGGAGGTTTTTCTATTTCCTAACTGACCTCAGAAGGGGTCATTGAAGAGGAGGGACTCCTGAAGAAGTGCTCCCTCTCTCATTGGAACAGATAGACGTCATTGCTAAGGTGGGATTTTCTGGCTCATATGGCATTCTAATTGGCTAGAAGTTTTTGCTCTGAGGACACCAAAACCTATGGGAGAGGGGGGAAATAAAATATGGCCTTTCAATTGGCTGGGTTCACATAATGAGGAAAGTAGGCAAAGATATCATGTACTAAGGTGCAAAATTTCTATAAAGAATGTGTAATGTTATTTTGGAGTGTTAGGTGGACTCTAGCAAAACTCACAGCCCTAGGGTCAAATTCATATAACTTTATTCTGGATAAAGAAGTACTTTTTCCTACAATTAGTCCAAGCCCGTTAGCAAGAATTTTTAATCAATCTGTAAACTCGGGGGGTGTACCTTATGACTGGAGAATTGCTAACATAGTTCCTATTTTTAAGAAAGGTAAAAAAAGCGAACCAAGTAACTACAGGCCTGTTAGTTTGACATCTGTAGTATGCAAGGTCTTGGAAAAAACGTTGAAGGAGAAAGTAGTTAAGGACATTGAGGTCAATGGTAATTGGGACAAAATACAAAATGGCTTTTCAAAAGGTAGATCATGTCAAACCACTTTTTTTGAAAAGGTAACATTTTTTTAGACAAACGGAACGCAGTGGATCTAATTTACCTCGATTTCAGTAAGGCGTTTGATACGGTCCCACACGGAGAATTATTAGCTAAATTGGAAAAGATGGGGGTCAATATGAAAATTGAAAGGTGGATAAGGAACTGGTTAAAGGGGAGACTATAGCGGGTCACACTGAAAAGTGAACTGTCAGACTAGAAGAAGGTTACTAGTGGAGTTCCTCAGGGGTCGGTTTTGGGACCAATCTTATTTAAACTTTTTATTACTGGACCTTGGCACAAAAAGCGGGAACGTACTAATAAAGTTTGCAGATGAGACAAAGCTGGGAGGTATTGCCAATACAGAGAAGGACTGGGATATCATACAGGAAGATCTGGATGACCTTGTAAACTGGAGTAATAGTAATAGGTTGAAATTTAATAGTGAAAAGTGCAAGTCATGCATTTAGGAATTAATAACAAAAAATTTCTGTTATAAACTGGGGATGCATTACATGGAAGTTACACAGGAGGAGAAGGACCTCGGCGTATTGGTTGATCACAAGATGACTATGAGCCACCAATGTGATATGGCTGTGAAAAAAGCTAATGCGGTCTTGGGATGCATCAGGCGAGGTATTTGCAGTAGAGATAAGGAGGTGTTAGTACTGCTATACTAGTCACTGGTGAGACCTCACCTGGAATACTATGTGCAGTTCTGGTCTCCCATGTTTAAGAAGGATGAATTCAAACTGGAACAGGTACAGAGAAGGGCTACTAGGATGATCCGAGGAATGGAAAACCTGTCTTATGACAGGAGACTCAAGGAGCTTGGCTTGTTTAGCCTAACTAAAAGAAGGCTGAGAGGAGATATGATTGGTCTCTATAAATATATCAGAGGGTTAAATACCATGGAGGGAGAAGAATTATTTAAGATCAGAACCAATGTGGACACAAGAACAAATGGATATAAACTGGCCATCAGGAAGTTTAGATTTGAAATTAGGTTAAGGTTTCTAACCATCAGAGGAGTGAAGTTCTGGAACAGCCTTCCAAGGGAAGCAGTGGGGGCAAAAGACATATCTGTCTTTAAGACAAAGTTTGTTAAGTTTATGGAGGAGATGATATGATGGGCTAGCCTAAATTTTCGACTACTAGCGATAGATATGCCCAATGACCTGTGATGGGATGTTAGATGGGATGGGATCTGAGTTACTACAGAGAATTCTTTCCTGGGTGTCTGGCTGGTGAGTCTTGCCCACATGCTCAGGGTTTAGCTGATCGCCATATTTGGGGTCAGGAAGGAATTTTCCTCCAGGGCAGAGGCCCTGGGGGTTTTTCGCTTTCCTCTGCGGCGTGGGGGACGGGTCACTTGTTGGAGGATTCTCTGCACCTTGAAGTCTTTAAACCATGAGGTGAGGACTTCAATAGCTCAGACGTAAGTTAGAGGTTTGTTACAGAAGTTGGTGGGTGAGATTCCGTGGCCTCAATTGTGCAGGAGGTCAGACTAGATGATCATAATGGTCCCTTCTGACCTTAAAGGGTATGAGTTTAATTTCAGTGAGAGTATTTGCACATTAAGATACTACTGTCAGAGAGAGGGACACAATTTAGGCCTTAACTCTTTTCGAAGAGAGCTTTTAGTTTTTGAATGATTTGACAGTGTGGCTGACATGGTTATTATAACCTTATTGTAGAAGGGAAATTTTACCTGGGATCAGAGCTCCCTTGTTGCACGAAAGAGAAATCTATGGACAGTTTATTATCTAATTTCCACCAGTGTGAATCAGGAAGGACTCCATTAAAAGTATTAATTTTACAATGGGTTAAAACATATAAAGCCAGAGTCCAGCTCCTAGTGTGTATCATGGCAGCACAGAGTTACAACCAAAGGAACTAATTGCCTCAATTACTGGGAACATTATTATTTTTGATGTATGTAGTAATGTAGTAATGATCAATGTTTAGAGAGGTACATTTCTTTGAGACCATAATTTTACTTTTCAGCTACCTGCTTTGTTCAAACATGAAGCATTTCAAGCTTCACAGCTAGTGGCTCCATGAAAAGTGGCTCTGACACATTCATTTAATTATAGAAATAAGAAGTGGAGAACTATTAAATGTCTTCTAACCTATCCCACCCACCAGTGTCAGACTGCTCCCCATAGTACATTTTGTAGTGCTTTGCCATTCTAGTTATAAACATCTCTGTTGATGGAGCTCAAATTTCTTCAGTTGTCTTGTGCACTCAACCTTACACCCAGAAAATTTGTATTGATATTTAGACTTTTTATTTTTATTTAATTTCATCTCTTTACTTTTGGTAATAACCTAAAATTATACTCCTTTTCTTCCTTGGTCTATACACTTTATAGACAGATTGAAATTGGCAACTCTAAATATCTGATTTAAAAGTCACATAAACAAGAAAAATACAGTCACTTTTGAATGCCAACACTCTTTGTTGTTTTATGTATATTATATCTGTGAGAAAAGGGGGTTTCTCTTCTGTTCTGCTTAAGGCCCTAATCCCAGAAGCATTTGTGTACATGTCTAACTATACCTAAAGGAAAACCTCTGACAGCAAAAGATATATTAATTCATTACAATAAAACAGCATTTGACATTCTCCATACATGCTGATAACAGAATAGAAAGAAATCTGCACAGAGTCTTGTGTCCTTAAACATCAGTCAGGTATTTCTGCATGTTAAACATTTATACGCTTCATCATGTATCAAACCTCCTCTTAGTTACACAGATTAAATATATATGATACAGATGTTCTTTAAATAATTGAACACTTATAGTTTTAGGCAATAATACTAATCCATCCATTGAACTACTGAATTTTGCTCAGGGATTAATTAGAATGCATTCTAAAGTTAATGATTTACTGAGCCAGAAATTTACCTCACATTATGTTAATCCAACGTTGTTTGTGTTCTTGAATCTTATTTAAAAACATGCACCTCTCACAAAAAAGACACTGGAAAGTTGTATCTGTACTGGCAGTGAAGATATTGTAACTTATTTAAATATTTAGACTTGAAGAATTTGATTTTTATCAGTAAACATCAACCTCATCCTCCACACACAAATATTTCCATTGGTGATAATAAAAATTTACAGATAGGCAAAGAAAAACACTGCTTGAGAACTTGGAGTTTACAGATATTCATATTGTATATTTAAACATAAGATGTGTTTCAAGAGTTATAAAACTTTAACCTTCTGAATCTCAGTGGCTTCTTTTGTCAAATAACTATTGTCTGACCTCTCCTCCATAATTTACCTCAACTGTGAAAATGTAAATAGAGAAATGAAAAAAAAAGACTCAAAAATAAACAGATGTCAAAAAGATAAAATTCAAATTCTCCCAAGCCTGTATGTATTTGATTTAGTACATCAGAGTATTTTTACTTTCCAAAAATTTCAATGCCTCTAACTTTAACCCTAAGAAGTCACCCTCATACAAAAGAATGCTTCATTTATAGCAAATGGAATTTCTTGTTAGCCAATATATTAACACTATGGCTAATATTTATGTATGTGTTGGGAAATTATGTTAACTGAACATATTATGCACACCTCACAATTTTGTTCATCCATTTCAAGTATCCCATAACCTCTTGCATTAATTAAAGAAAGCTTTGGCTTTAGTAGATAGGAAAACAGTCAGGATCAGGTCACATGATTGTTTTACCATAGTAACAGGGAGTTACTCACTCAGGTTCATACTGGGGAGTCTTTCCTCAGTTTATCTTCCTATCTGCTTCCATTTCCCTGGGAATTTGTATTAACTAATATGATTAACTCAGATTACGACGATGTTGTACCCAGACAAGAAATAAATATACACCCACACCTATCCAGCTACTCCCTGACATTTAAATCAGTCTGGTTCCTATTAGTCATGCAACTATTCCAGTCAAGAGAACCACGTTTACATAGTCTCAAATGCCTAGCGATACTGCAAGTGCAACAGTAGTCTTGTCTTTAACAATGAAAAATTGTCGAACTGTGTTTTGGAATGGCATGTTCTATTTTGAGATGAAGTGTGAGTTAACTGTTAGGACCAGACTGTGCTAGACTTATTGACAATAAATGATACTTCAATGCACAAGAAGTTCCATTGAATTCAATGGGACTGCAAAAGGTACTTTTGTGTAAGGTATTACAATGGAGTAAGGTTTCAGAGTAACAGCCGTGTTAGTCTGTATTCGCAAAAAGAAAAGGAGTACTTGTGGCACCTTAGAGACTAACCAATTTATTTGAACATAAGCTTTCGTGAGCTACAGCTCACTTCATCGGATGCATACTGTGGAAACTGCAGAAGACATTATATACACAGAGACCATGAAACAATACCTCCTCCCATCCCACTCTCCTGCTTTTCTCACCCTCCGCCCCCCCCCCCCCAAACTCACTCTCCTGCTGGTAATAGCCCATCCAAAGTGACCATTCTCCCTACAATGTGCATGATAATCAAGGTGGGCCATTTCCAGCACAAATCCAGGTTTTCTCACCCCCCACTCCCACACACAAACTCACTCTCCTGCTGGTAATAGCTCATCCAAACTGACCACTCTCCTTACAATGTGTATGATTATCAAGGTGGGCCGTTTCCAGCATAAATCCAAGTTTAACCAGAATGTCGGGGGGGGGGGGAGGAAAAAACAAGGGGAAATAGGCTACCTTGCATAATGACTTAGCCACTCCCAGTCTCTATTCAAGCCTGAATTAATAGTATCCAATTTGCAAATGAATTCCAATTCAGCAGTTTCTCACTGGAGTCTGGATTTGAAGTTTTTTTGTTGTAAGATAGCGACCTTCATGTCTGTAATTGCGTGACCAGAGAGATTGAAGTGTTCTCCGACTGGTTTATGAATGTTATAATTCTTGACATCTGATTTGTGTCCATTTATTCTTTTACGTAGAGACTGTCCAGTTTGTCCAATGTACATGGCAGAGGGGCATTGCTGGCACATGATGGCATATATCACATTGGTGGATATGCAGGTGAACGAGCCTCTGATAGTGTGGCTGATGTTATTAGGCCCTGTGATGGTGTCCCCTGAATAGATATGTGGGCACAGTTGGCAACGGGCTTTGTTGCAAGGATAGGTTCCTGGGTTAGTGGTTCTGTTGTGTGGTATGTGGTTGTTGATGAGTATTTGCTTCAGGTTGGGGGGCTGTCTGTAGGCAAGGACTGGCCTGTCTCCCAAGATTTGAGAGAGTAAGGATATGACAATCCAACCCTTAGAAAACAAAATCTGTGCTTCTTTTTAGTGCCAATTTGATTGGAAGTTGGTCTGTTGGGGGAAGGGAGAACATCAGTGACCTATGAGGATTTATAGTCCATGAACTTTAGAATTACATACCAGTCGTCTATTTTCATTAAGATGGAGGCCTACTGAACTCATACACTGCTTCTATGTCAAACTCAAGATGTGTCAAGATGGGTTCTTATAGACTTGTCCCAAGGTGCTGTTTCTTCTCCTGGCAAAGAGAACAAATGTCTTAGATCCATCTTGGGGATACATCCAACTCATAAGAGTGACCATACAGGTTCAAACTAGTGGTCCATCTAGCCCAGTATGCTATATTTCAACAGTAGCCAATGCCAGATGCTTCAGAGGGAATGACCAGAACAGGGCAATTATTGAGTAATCTATCCATCCAGCTTCTGGCAGTCAGAGATTTAAGGACACCTAAAACATGGGTTGCATCCCTGACCATCTTGGCTAATAGCCATTGATGGACCTATCCCCATGAAAGTACCTAATTCTTTTCTGAACCCAGTTACACTTTTGGCCTTCACAACGTCCCATGGCAACAAGTTCCACAGGTTGACCGTGAGTAGTATGAAATGCTTCCTTCTGTTTGAAACCTGCTGCCAATTAATTTCATTGGGTGACCCCTGGTTCTTGTTCCTTATTCATTTTATTCACAGCATTCATGATTGTATAGAACTCTCTCATATCCCCTTCTAGTCATCTCTTTTCTCAGCTGCACAGTCCCAGACTTTTACATCTTTGTTGCCCGTTTCTGAACATATTCCAATTTTAAAATACCATTTTTGAGATTGGGCAACCAGAAAAAAAATACTGAAGTCGATGGGAGTCTTTGCATTGAACTCAATGTGATGCTGAACTAAAATAGAAACTATTATACCTGTAGGAGATTTGAAGGAATTACGGGGCTTTTGCCTCCACAATGCCTGGGAGCTTTTTTAGATAGAGCCAATCATGTACTTAAAATGGGCTACATTTTGTCACAAGGGCATAGTAAAAGGTGCCCTGGTGCATCCCATGGAAGGAATTGTGGCTCAGACAATAACAGGTAACTCCCTGCCACTCCCTGATGCTGGAAGGGAAGTGATTTGCTGTTAGCCTATATCTGTACCATATATTACTACTAGGGCTGTGGATTAATCACAGTTAACTCATGCAATTAACTCAAAAAAAGTAATCATTATTAATCATAGTTTTAATCACACTGTTGAACAATAACATACCAATTGAAATTTATTAAATATTTTGGATATTTTTTGACATTTTCATATATATTGTATTCTGTGTTGTAATTGAAATCAGTGTGTATTTGATTATAAATATTTGCAATGTAAAAATTATAAACAAAAGAAATAGCATTTTTCAATTCACCTCATACAAGTACTGTAGTGCACTCTCTTTATTGTGAAAGTGCAACTTACAAATGTAGATTTTTTTTGTTACATAACTGCACTCAAAAACAAAACAATGCAAACCTTTAGAGCCTACAAGTCCTCTCAGTTCTACTTCTTCTTCAGCCAATCGCTAAGACAAACAAGGTTGTTTACATTAACAGTAGAGAATGCTGCCCTCTTCTTATTTACAGCTTCACCAGAAAGTGAGAACAGGCGTTTGTTTCGTACTTTTATAGCCAGCATTCCAAGGCATTTATGTGCTAGATATGCTAAACATCTGTATGACCCTTCATGCTTTGGCCACCATTCCAGAGAACATGCTTCCATGAGCATAACGCTCATTAAAAAAACAATGCGTTAATTAAATGTGACTGAACTCTTTGCGGGGAGGGGATTTTATGTCCCCTGCTCTATTTTACCAGCATTCTGCCATATATTTCATGTTGTAGCAGTCTTGGATGATGGCCCAGCATATGTTGTTCATTTTAAGAACACTTTCACTGCAGATTTGACAAAACGCAAAGAAGGTACCAATCTGAGATTTTTAAAGATAGCTACAGTACTTGACCCAAGGTTTAAGAATCTGAAGTGCCTTCCAAAATCTGAGAGGGACGAGGTGTGGAGCATGGTTTCAGAAGTCTTAAAAGAGCAATACTCTGATGCAGAAACTACAGAACACAAACCACCAAAAAAGAAAATAAACATTCGGCCGGTGGCATCCGACTCAGATAATGAAAATGAACGTGCATCAGTCCATGCTGCTTTGGACTGTTATCAAGCAGAACCTGTCATCAGCATGGACGCATGTCCCCTGGAATTCTGGTTGAAGCATGAAGGGACATGCGAAAGTTTAACACATCTGGCACATAAATATCTTGCAACGCCAGCTACAACAGTGTCATGAGAACAGCTGTTCTCACTTTCAGGTGACATTGTAAATAAGAAGTGGGCAGCATTATCTCCTACAAATGTAAACAGACTTGTTTGTCTGAGCGATTGGCTGAATAAGAAGTAGGACTGAGTAGACTTGCAGGTTCCAAAATTTTACATTGTTTCATTTTTGAATGTAAGGGGTTTTTTGTACATAAATTCTACATTTGTAAGTTCAACTTTCATGATAAAGAGATTGCACTACAGTACTTGCATTAGGTGAATTGAAAAATACTATTTCTTTTTTTTTTTTACAGTGCAAATATATTTTAATCAAAATAATAATATAAAGCGAGCGCTGCACACTTTGTATTGTGTTGTAATTGAAATCAATATATTTGAAAATGTAGAAAACATTCAAAAATATTTAAATAAATGGCATTCTATTATTAACAGTGCAATTAATTGCGAATATTTTTTTAAATCGCTTCACAGCCCTAATGACTACTCATCATACCTCAGCTGCGCTGATCAGAGAGTAAATAAACTCTTTCCTCACTGTCCATTTTCTCCCAGAAGGGAACAAATAGCCACATAGTTCCACTTAACAAACTTTTAGTCTTGGTAGACCATGAAAAGGTTAAAGACGTTATAAACTGCCCTATTCCCCTGCCCAGGCAAACAATCCAGGTTAGAATGTAACGCTTCCTTTTATCTTCTCCCCCTTAGGAGAGACTGCCATTTAATAACTTCAATATTTCCGGGGCCAAAGGACCCAATGAATTACAGCAATTTCATGATGTGGAACTGGACTTTTACAGGAGCTACTGACATATCTGCCCTCAAACATTTTCTGCAATTTCTTGCATGTTTGTTATTTTAGCCCAGTATTTTAACAGTTCAGTCAGCTGTTGCCAAATAGGCTGAGGAAGGTTACAAAATAACACATTCTTTTATTTGATTTTTAATAGCAAGATGTGTTTGCTTAGGTAGGCAGCCAGCACTGAATGCCTGCTAATCTCCAGGTGTTCTTTTGCTGGACACTATCAGCATGGTGACCAGTGGTTTTAGGTCACAAATTTAAATATGACAGGTTTCAGAGTAGCAGCCGTGTTAGTCTGTATCCGCAAAAAGAAAAGGAGTACTTGTGGCACCTTAGAGACTAACAAATTTATTTGAGGATAAGCTTTCCTAAGCTACAGCTCACTTCATCGAGCTGTAGCTCACGAAAGCTTATGCTCAAATAAATTTGTTAGTCTCTAAGGTGCCACAAGTACTCCTTTTCTTTTTGCAAAATTTTAATATGTTTACTTCTGTTGCTGTCTCTGTGTTGCATTCAAAATAAGACCAGTACTCAGCATCTACAGCAATACAAATTCTCTCTTTATATTTGTCTAGCTTAGTTGTGACTTTGCTGGCAGTAGAATTGGGACATAAGTGAAAAATCCCTAACGTTTTCTCAGTATATTTTCCAGGAAAGCTCAAGGGCTTCCTGCTACCCTTTACTATGTAAAAAGCCCCCAGATATGTATAGGGTGGACAGCAGTGACTTTTCTACATGCTTTTTCTGGTCCCTGATACTATGGGGGCCCCGCTGCTCCAGAGGTACTTAGGAAGGTCTCTGTGGAGCCACAGAATAACATAGTAGCCACGACCTGAGTGCCCCCTTGTGGCCAGCAGTGCCTTTTCTGTATGCTGGTCCTATTTTCCTCTTCTTCAGGGCTCCTTAAACAAGACTCCATACAGTCCGGATCACCCACTCACAGCCCTTTTTTGGTATCCAGTTTGTTTATTAACACAAAAGTTACAAAAAGCAAACAAAAATAAATCTTCCACTCAGCCTTAAGCTAAGCACAGCTCCTCCTCCCTGATATCTGAGCAGCCAAAGCTGATGCAAGTCCTGGCCTGCATTTTCACAAAGGAAGAACAAAACTGTCACTAGGTTTTCCTACCCAGACCCAACTCCCTTCTTCAGAGACCACTGCAGGAGATCTTCCTTCCTGAAACTTCACTTTGCAGTTCCCCTTCAGGCTATACCCTCACTGAAACTCCCTCTGAGCTTTTATAGCCCATGTGCAGATCCACCCCCAAACTGGCTCAACTAGGAGCACCTGCTCGGGCACAGGGAAGCTGAACCTATTTTTATCACAGCTACCTTCTCACAGAAAATAAATGGGATTTCCTTTTTCTATCAAAGTAGCATACTGCTCTTGGGACTGGATAGATTTCTGACTGGAAGCTATAATGTTCAGATCAAGATCAACTCCACCTCCATACCTGTTATGCCACCATGGAAAGATGTAAAGCTCCAGCACTAACACAATTACCTAAGAGCAGCGTTGCTCCAAAGACTGCAGAGTATCTGGGATTTAGGCAAGAGGTAGGACACTAGAATGGAAGATTTCCCTCACCCCCATAGGGATTGCTTGGGACCTGAAGAGTCATGCTTTGTCATAACTGAGGATCCTTGGGATCCACTAGGTTTGCAGGCCTGATACTCCAGCTCTTACAAAGCCTCTGAGGGGAGAATCAGGAGGACTGGTGAAAGTATAAACCTTCCACAAATCACTATTGGTTTACATCTACACATGTAGGCCCCCCAAGGGCACAAGCCACAGTTTGGGAAAGCACTGCACTTACAATAACTGTCATCTGCTTAGGCACCATTCTGAACATACACAAAAAGCAAAATTATAGAGAAAGTCCATGCCTTATCCTCCAAATAATCTACAAAAAAAGATCAAGAGCCCTTCTATGTTAGCCACTTGTGGCATGTGTCATCACCTATGCTTGTTGAATCCCTTGCCAGCTAATTTACAGCCCATTTTCAGCAAAGGTACAGAAAAGAAAATGGTCTAACAATGTCTTGGAGATCAGAAGAAATGAGAGTGATTATTCTGAATGAATCACTTAGCCTATTACATTTGATATATTATCATTACTGTCATTGGACTAGGATAAATCTTAATTGTACCTTCTCTCTCTCCTGCAGCTCTGGCTAATTCAGCCTCTGCCCCCAGATACCATTCTGACAAAACATAAAAGTAAAGAGCAGTGTGTGCCAGAATTTGCATGTGCTGTGTAAGGATTGCTGCTGATCTATACACATTCCATGCTGTTCCACTTTTCATTACTTAGAGTGGGTTAGGAGGGATCCATTAGAGAAAGAGCCCAGCACCATTACTTAGGTATCAATCATTTATATCAGATAATGATATTAATATGATTTGTGCAGCAAAGGAGCATGGCCCAGCTGCACCCATTTACCCTGCTTTGAACTTCACTTAAAATTGCTCATCAATGTTGTTTCCTACATGATGGTTAGAAAACTACAAAGTGATATAGGATCATACCTGCTTGCTTTCAAGTATATTACTCACTAGAGAATATTTGCAGCAACACAAGTTGCTATTGACCATTTTCCTGCTCCTTCTCTCTCCTACCCAATTAAAGGAAGATCCAACTCTGATTGGCGTCTACAGGAGTCTTTCCACTGATTTCATCAACATTAATGGGAATTTCCCCAGGAATAGATTTTTAACAAATTATCAACTCATAATTTCTGCTATAGGGATGTGTTATGTGGTTAGCAAAGTCATACTGGCCAAACTTTTCAAACCTCGGTGCCTATACTTAGTCTCCTAAATATATATGTAGACACTTATCTATATATCACACACTTACTTAAGTGAGGGGCACTTGGGTGTGAAAAGTATGGCCTTTATGTACACCCAGATAACTGCAACGAACAGCGGTGTTAAACTCTAGCAAATATCACAATCTCTAAAATGTTTTCTTATAGTATAACTAAACCAAAGTGGAAATTCATGTTTCCCTTTAAACGATGGTTTAAGTATCAGTGTCTTGCTATTTGCAGAGTTTATGCACACCCATAATTATCCAAAGTACAAATCACTAAAACTGGGAAAATGATGTATTAAATGTAGCAAGTTTTGATTAATTTGTACTTGATTTCTCCATAGTATCTGGCTTCCCCAAAGCTTTGATTGGCAACAAGTGATAAGGCCACACTGGGACCTTCCTTTACTCCCATGCATTCCATATAAGTTAGGTGTCATGAGAATTTGATACACAGCATGCACATGAATTGCTCCACTCACTTTTTAGATCAAGGGTTAATTTATAGACTCCTTAGTACAGTCCATTAAGATTTCAGCACAATAAGGTGTTACTGTTTAACTAAAATCCAGCCATCTTTCAGCCAGGGATTAAGCTAAAACAATGGAATTAATACATTTATTCAGATTACCTATATATAAACTTTAATTCTGCTAATCCTTTGCTACTAGACGGTTTAGAGGCTTTTAAAAATGCATTTTGCATTTCTGCATTACATTTGGAAGTACATCAAAAAAACTTAAATAGACCTCATTCCTGGGGAAACAGTAGTCTAAAATTCCTAGTTATCTGAAACGACATAGAAAATCCATCAATCGTTACAACTACACACTATGGAGAAAATTAAGACATGATTCTAAACTTCCACATTTTGTTGGTTTAAGAAAAAAAACTATTTTTTTATTAGTTTATTAGAAAAAAAACCTAAAAGAACTAATTCCATGTAGGCTCCCATCCACCACACTACACCTCAGCCCACCAATGCTACTCTTCTGAGCCCCCAGAGATCCCTAGCATCATTACGTCATTGGGTTGCTGAGCTGTGAGACATCCAGAGGCAAAGTCCAACAAACAAGAGTAGAACACACTCCATAGGGAGATTTTGAATGTAAGTCTACTCTTCAGCCAGGGAAGGTTATTCAAGAGCGATGCTAGCTGCTTTATCCCTCCCAAAACCAGTGTGTTGCTCCTGTCTCCTGCTGCCCTATGGGCTAGGGATAATTCTTCTGATAGGAACATATAATGCAGCCATTAGGCTATCTGGTAACTTATTTACAGCACCAAACCCTTAATATCCCAAATGCCTTTAGGAAGAGAGCTCGATATGATCCAATTGCATTGACCATGTAGTGCAGAGGAGAACGGGAACTGGTTTCTTCATAGTAAGAGCTATCCAGAAGCTTTGACTGGCAACAAGTGATAAAAGACTTCTCTTTTTTTCCTTCTTTCTTTTTGTTTCTGTATGTGCATGTATGTGTGTTTTCTTTGAAGTCTAAGAATTATGAAAATATAATCTCTCATGAAAGTGAGAGTCTGGACAGAACTGAAGAAATGCACAGATCTTTCCAAATAAAGTGATTGACTTTAACTACTATACTAATTCTATGAAGTCTTATTGAAGCCAATTATTACAACTGACCTTGTAATCCATATGTAATACACATTTCACCCCTAACAGTAGCAAGATTTATGATGTATTGTGTAAATACACCATAAAGCTCTATTGCAAAGCAATAATATCAACCAAATAGACCATAACACTTTTGATCCACTACAGTCAACCAAGTAAATTAATATTAAATGATGCTAAGGGGCAGATTTTTGACCTAAGATGCAATAACGGCTGGGTGCTTGTTTATGTTTAAATCACTAAATACCACTAGTGAGAAGTTGCTTTTTTAATATGAAATAACATCACTTTACATTTTTCTTCCAAAATATCTGTAGTCACACATCTATATTAACTAATATCCAGCACATTCTTACCAAAACACATTTTAAGTTAAGCTTCACTACTGTATATTAAAAAAATCTGGGTTTATTATATATGGTACAATGCACAAAAAAATATTGATAGGATTTTCAAGAGCCTCAGCATTGGATAAACTCTGCTTCTACTGAAGTTAGGGCCATCGATTAATCACAGTTAACTCATGCAATTAACTCAAAAAGTAATCGCAATTAAAAAAAATTAATCACAGTTTTAATTGCATTGTTAAACAATAGAATACCAATTTAAATTTATTAAATATTTTTGGAGGTTTTTCTACATTTTCAAATATAAATTGACTTCAATAAAAACACAGAATACAAAGTGTACATTGCTCATTTTGTATTATTTTATTACAAATATTTGCAGTGTAAAATAATAAAAGAAAGTATTTTTCATTTCATCTCGTACAAGTACTGTAGTGCACTTTTTTTATTATGAAAGTGCACCTTACAAATGTAGATTTTTTGTTATATAACTGCACTCAAAACCAAAACAATGCAAAACTTTAGAACCTACAAGTCCACTCAGTCCTACTTCTTTTTAAACCAATTGCTAAGACAAACAAGTCTGTTTACATTTATGGGAGATAATGCTGTCCATTTCTTATTTACAATGTCACCAGAAAGTGAGAACAGGCATTCACATGGTCCTTTTGTAGCTGGAATTGCAAAGTATTTACATGTCAGATATGCTAAACCCGTTATCAGCATGGACACGTCCCCTGGACTGGTGGTTGAAGCATGAAGGGACTTATGAATCTTTAGCACATCTGGCACGTAAATATTTTGCGACGCCAGCTACAACAGTGCCATGAGAACACCTGTTCTCACATTCTGGTGACATTGTGAACAAGAAGCAGGCAGCATTATCTCTTGCAAATACAAACAAACTTGTTTGTCTGAGCAATTGGCTGAACAAAAAAATAGGACTGAATAGACTTGTAGGCTCTAAAGTTTTACATTGTTTTATTTTTGAATGCAGTTATTTTTTGTACATAATTCTACATTTGTAATTTTAATGTTCATGATAAATAGATTGCACTACAGTACTTGTATGAGGTGAATTGAAAAATACTATATCTTGTTTTTTACAGTGCAAATATTTGTAATACAAATAAATATAAAGTGAGCAGTGTACCTTTGCATTTGTTATAATTCAAATCAATACATTTGAAAATGTAGAAAACATCCAAAAATATTTACATAAATGGTATTCTATTATCGTTTAACAGTGCGATTAATCGTGTGATTAATCTTTTTTAATCACGCAATTAATTGTGATTTTTTTTTAATTGCTTGAAAGCCCTAATTGAAATGCATAGGAGTTTATCTTCAGAGAGAGAAGAGTTATGCAAATGTGGAGAGTTTCTGAAAATCTACCAAAGCATTTAACACATTACAAATATTGATCTGATTATGAGAAGCTGGGATATTCACCCATTCCTAATGTGGGATATTATGGTGAAGCACCATTAATGCCATGGGATAAATGTTATCTTTCTAGTATCAGCTGATTTGAGGGACTAATCCTATCATCCATATTCAAGCAAGAACTCCCAAGGGACCACAATGGGAGATATGTTTGATCCAGGAGAGAAAGCACATGGACTTCAATGTGAATTGTGCTTGAGTAGCAATGAGGCCGAGAATTGACTTTATATTATGTACAAACATAACAACCAAAACATTTTTTTTGCAGTGTCACTCCTGGAAAGCACACATGTTGGTGCTGTTTGGCTGTTGGATAGACTGAAGATCCAATTGCCCTCCATTCCTATCACGTCAGAGGCAGCAAATCTTGAAACCACTTCTCTGTACTCTGCATTGTGTTGTGATGTCATTAATAACACAATCATCTGTTGTAGGATTAACTAGAATTTTTTGGTTTGGTGTGTGAGCTAGATCTAAACTTCACAATGTTGGAGATTTTAAAAAGAAAAAGAAAAGAAAAAAATCTGGATTTAAAAAGGTGTGCGTCGTGAAACAACTTTACCATTGAACCTCTAAGCCAGATTTCTAGAATGCTTTGTAGAAGCAGACTTCATGAGCAGGACCTTTAACCCCTGGTCTGCCTCAAATTAGAGTGTCAGCGGAATTTCCTTTTCCAACAGGCTGTCTAATGAACCCCAGATTCATGGGACTAGTTGTATGTCAGCTGTATCAATAATTTACAAAGAATTGGCTTTCCACATTTAAGAATGCTTTAGAGCCAGAGGCAGATTATGGGTCTGTGGGGCCCTGGACCAAAGCAAGTGGGGGCACCTCCCTCCCGACAGTCCTTTCCCCCTCCACCCAGCGCTTCTGCCAAGGAGTGAGATTGGGGTGTGGGGCTTCCCCTGCTCACCGGCAGGAGCACTGGGCACGAGGAGAGGGTCAGGGCATGGGAGTGCCCATTTTTATGGGGTCCCCCCAATAGGCCGGGGCCCCTGGGCATGGACGCCATTGGCACAGTGGCTAATACACCACTTTTTAGAGCGGAGACAAACTAAAGATTCCAAGATATAGGGACATAATTCCAAGAGAAATCAATCTCTAAGTAAATGGTTGCAAAGCCTTAGAATGTATATTCAGTCCTGTCATAACATAGCGCTGATATTCTAGTATAATTTGGCTAAATCTAGGCTACACCTTTGACTGGACATTTGAGAAACCTGCAAAGCTGCTGCAAGACATTTCACACCATTACTCTTACATCTCACCACCCTCCATGTAGGAGGCAGGTCAGATAGTAGTGCTTCAATATTTACTGTAGTACTCCCTTCAGTCCCACTACAAAAGTTTGTTACTGCAAGATGGTCTCCTGAGGGGGAGGGGGAGGATCTGCAATGGCATTCTCACTGAATGAAAGAAAGTTATTGACCTCTAACAAATTCTCAACGTATATTGCCTTGCTGGCTGGTAAGATCCACGGGACCAAGGCACACATTCCTGAGAACATGCCTCTGTAAAGGCAGAATCTTAGCAAGACTTGAGATACATCTGAATACCCCTTTAATTTCAAATTTTATTTTTTCATTTAAAATTACTTATGAGCCAAGATTTCATAATCCAAGTTGTAGTTGGGAGCAAATTTGTACCAAAGAGTTGTGAACCCCTGAAATAGGAAGCACTGACATACACTTAATTTGAGTTTTACAGTAGCCAGTCTTGCTTTAATAATATCACAGAATGAGTTTTCATAGCAACAATTCAGTTTCATAATACTCAGACAATTGTCAAAGTATTGAATTACTTGAGTTTTCCAGATAGGAAATTTGTTTACTTCTTAAAACAAGGTATCACAGAAAGTTAAATTGAGTGTAACAGAGAGAGTTTGGGAAGGTTTTTTAAATTTAATATATAAAATATAAGGTTAGAAGGATAAAATTTGACTTTTTTGTAAACTAGTAGATTTTTTGCCATATTTTAGTTTTTCTACATGTGCTTACTTCAAAATTAAAGCTTTGAAAGTCTACCCCCATCCCAATATCTGAATCCTTCCCACCCACATACCTGTACTGCAACTCAGAAAAATGTACCGTGAAAGTATGCTTCAGTGATAATGGCTAAGAAATGAGCCACAAATCTTCCATATGGCAAATCTGGGCCCTATTTCTGCAAACACTTATGCACATGCTTAACTTTACTATTTCTAGGACTTCTTACAATAGGAAAGTTACACCCATGTGTAAGTGTTTGCAGAATCAGGCCCTACTGGGCAGACAACCTGTCTTAAAAAAAGTAAGGCTACCAGTCATAACTCCGGATTATTTATTGTATGTATTGTGGTATCACCGACAGGGCTCATTTAAGGATTACGGCCCCATTGTGGTAGGCACTGTAAAAACATAAAAAGATGGCCTCAGAGAACTCACTCACCAGTACTATGCCCCTAAAGAACTCCAGCTGTTTTTTTGCCATACAAAACAATGGCTTCTGCCCAACACTTTTCTTGTTATAACTGCCTGATTAAAAAATATCAGTAAACCTGAATAAATGATTAATGTTTTTGAATATTACCTTAAAAAGTTTTATGAACTAGATAGGGCCAAATTAATTTTGGTGTAAGCAGATGCCATTTAAATCTCATGAACTCTGGGCTGAATTTAGGCCCACTCTGTGCAGCATAGAAAGGAAGTTCCTTGACAGATTAACAATTTTTCAGTACTGTTAGATACATCTTGGGGCCTTGTCAAGGTTCCTCCCCCACTCTGAACTCTAGGGTACAGATGTGGGGACCTGCATGAAAAACTTCCTAAGCTTATCTTTGCCAGCTTAGGTCAAAACTTCCCCAAGGTACAAAATATTCCACCCATTGTCCTTGGATTGGCCGCTACCACCACCAAACTAATACTGGTTACTGGGGAAGAGCTGTTTGGACGCGTCTTTCCCCCCAAAATACTTCCCAAAACCTTGCACCCCACTTCCTGGACAAGGTTTGGTAAAAAACCTCACCAATTTGCCTAGGTGACTACAGACCCAGACCATTGGATCTTAAGAACAATCCTCCCAACACTTGCACCCCCCCTTTCCTGGGAAATGTTGGATAAAAAAGCCTCACCAATTTGCATAGGTGACCACAGACCCAAACCCTTGGATCTGAGAACAATGAAAAAGCATTCAGTTCTCTTACAAGAAGAGACTTTTAATAAAAATAGAAGTAAATAGAAATAAAGAAATCCCCCCTGTAACATCAGGATGGTAGATACCTTACAGGATAATTAGATTCAAAAACATAGAGAACTCTCTAGGCAAAACCTTAAGTTACAAAAACGATACACAGACAGAAATAGTTATTCTATTCAGCACAGTTCTTTTCTCAGCCATTTAAAGAAATCATAATCTAACATGTACCTAGCTAGATTACTTATTAAAAGTTCTAAGACTCCATTCCTGGTCTATCCCCGGCAAAGACAGAATATAGACAGACACACAGACCCTTTGTTTCTCTCCCTCCTCCCAGCTTTTGAAAGTATCTTGTCTCCTCATTGGTCATTTTGGTCAGGTGCCAGCGAGGTTACCTTTAGCTTCTTAACCCTTTACAGTGAGAGGAGCTTTCCCCTGGCCAGGAGGGATTTCAAAGGGGTTTACCCTTCCCTTTATATTTATGACAGGCCTAAACAGGTTGACAATGTCACTTTGTGATAAAGCAAAATTATGAATTCACTGTTCACGTGTCTAATCTGGTAGATTTAATTTTAAAGAGCATCCTTCCTTTTGTCACCAGCTGTAGATGTTAATGGAGTATGAATCATGAATCCCAGTGCAATAACTCAATCAAACTATATCCCACCTTCTTCCCAGTTGTTCTTTACTACATATTTAAAGTTGGATCCCTAAGGACTTCTGTCCCATCTTCTCATTCTCTCCCCAGATATTCTTTACCTTTTGAATTAAGCAATTTCATTTGCTGTTCTCATAGGTTTAGGTATTCGGATCATATCTGGAGATCCTCTTGGATTACCTTGTCTTTATTACAATTTGTGTAATGAATGTTTCCTCAGAAGATGACAACTTCATAAACTGAGCTTTTTAAAAGAACTGATTGGTATGGGATTTGGATGGCTTGGTGACCAGTAAATACTTGAAATGCTTTTGTATCTGAGCCTCCAATTACACTGTCTATCTTAAGGTAGCAAGAGAACACATTTGGTGGTCACAGTTTAGTCCCAAGATGACTATATATAATTCAGTACAACTTAGCAAAAATGTCACTTTTTTCCACATGAGAGTTCCTGGAGGAATCAGGCACTTATTACTAACAAACAGCAGCTCTTTCTGGTGATCAGTGTAATATATCTTCTCCTCTCTACATGTTTCATCTATAATTAAATGAACGAATGTTTCTCCTTCATTTTCACTTGCACTATTATCCCTTATTACACAGACCAAAAGAATGAAATCCTTGGGGTGGCTAGGGGAGCAGTGTGGCCTGGTGAACAAGGCCCTGGACTGTGATTCAGTAGACCTTGGTTTTAAGTCCCAGCTCCTCCACTAGTCTGCTGCATGAGCTTTGACATTTCACCTCACTGTACTTCAGTTCCTCCATCTGTGACATGATGGTAATGATACCACCCATAATTTGTAAAGTCCTTTGAGAGCTGAGGAGTAAAAGTGTTCTAAGAGCTATATTATTTTTATGTTATTGATAAATTGTATCTTTGCTACAGTTCATTTTACAGAGCTTTCACTAGAATCAATGCTTACTCGATCTTTAGTTGTGCTATGGAAACACGCTTGCTGGCAATTAAGTAAGTAGATTAGATGGGAGAAAAAAGAATTTATCTAGGGAGATATTTAATCAAGACTCATTGTAGGCTAACCTACAGCAGGAAAACTGGTCTAAAGCAGCTCCTTTTTCATAAGGATTTTCTATAAGATACAATGCTCATTAAAACAAATTGTTAGATATACTTATGGTTTTACACCATATCCTAATGAAAAGTTAAATAATAGTTGTCATTAATTTCAGTAGTGGACAAATTTGATAAGAGTGAATTCCCACACAGAAACATGAGCACCTCAGGTGATGTAAATTGGCCTGGGCTGATTCAATGATTTAACTGGAGCTACACAAATTTACACCAGCTCTGAATTAGATTTTTACATTTTCACAGTAATTGTGGTCCATCAAAGTGCAACAATGGATAATGTTACACATTTTCATTGAAAATTCTCTGCATGTATCACTACTTTATGGTGGAACTTTCTTCTAAAATGGACATAGAATAATTCTATACACCAAAACAACTTTTGGGAATTCTCAAGAATATATATATATATATTTAAGATTTCAGACCTGACAAGGAATGAAGTCTTTCATGAAGATAAGTATATTTCAACTATCTGAAGAAATGTGGTTTAAATACAAACTTTAAATACAGCAGCAAGGTTCTCTCAACTGGAATGGCAAGGGGAACAATACAAGGGTCAACCAATGGGCCAGCCATTTCCTGTGAACTCTGAATCACACCATATGGCCCTGAGAGGAAATCCTTGGTTAGTTTGCTGACTTCAGGATGGCCCATTTGAATAGGGTAAGCTAAATAAGACTTGGTCATTATCCACACTTCCTCAACCTGCTAGGAAGCTTTTCTGCTCATCCACCAATGTGATACAGTAAAGGTATTTTTACTTAGAAATACTGGACCAAATTGTCTATCAGCATAACTCCATGGAAGTCAACAGACTTATATTAGCAGAGAACTTAGCCCAATGTTTTTGAAATGTCACTGTTAAGTTGCCACAATGGGTAGGATTTTCAAAACTCCTCAGTGATGGCCTAACTATGACTCCATTGAAGTCCAGGGGAATTTTACCATTGATTTTAATGGAAGTTAAATTAGGCTAATGTACACTTTTGAAAATCCCACCTTGTATGTTTATTACTAACAACTGCCTTTCCCCCTCATCTCCCACCCCTCATCAAAAATAGGGAAGTATCACCTAGTTCCAAGTATTTATTTTTTTCAAGTTGTTTTGGGTATGAACTGGCTATCACATTTATTTACTGAGTGAGGAGTGGATAGTCAGTCATTACTGGTGGGCCAAATTATTATACACATTTAGGGTACAATTGTGGATCGAATGGTGGCATATGTTGACTTGTCTGATGGGGAGATGAAAAAAAATATTTCAAGTATCAGTTTACTTGCAGAACTCACCAGTAGAGACTGCCAGGATGTAACTGTACTTCTCTCACCAGGAGGAGAATGGTATCTCACTCATGGGATGCATCAGGCACCCAGAATCAGGAAACAGATGCCCTAACAGTCTTTGGTTGTACGGAGAAGGTGTTGGGTCATCTTATTTCCAGTTAATTAGGTTTAAAATGTTTTTCCTGGTTGATGGAATGACCTTGCTTTGCTCTCAGTTCATTGACTCCTCTCACTTACAGCGGTCAACAAGATTTGCTTAAGAAATCTGTAGCTTTTGTGCCAGTCTACTTAGAGCTGAGTTGAATCCTGTCTCCCTTTAGGTGCACTCATAGCAATTACATTTATAGCATATTAATTCACTCAACACTTACTGCTTGTACCCAGATTAGTCCTTTCAAGCAAACTGGAAGTATTCAAATTTGCCAAAAACAAAAACAAACAAACAAAAACGGGGCAGGGTTTGGATAATGACTCATTTACCAAATTCATCTTTAGCAAATCAGTCATTCTGCCTAGGGTTGCCAGTCTTCCTGTATGTGAATACACCCTTTGGTGAAAGTGATGATCATTTTTCCTGTTCAGCCTGCTCCAAAGAGACAGTGTAGGAAAAAACACACTCTTAAAAGTGCAATACAATATTGTATTTATATCCATTCCTTTGTTGCTGATTTCCAAATCAGATTACACCACTGGAATAATGCATGACAAGTTCTTAACATTTTTAAGCTACATTTCCCTTAATATGATTTTAGTTTTTCATTAACAATGGTCAATTCCTATTATATCTGTTTGAATAGTAAAATAATCTAACTCACACAGAGTCATTCTCACCGTTAAGCAAAATTGTATCTGCTTAATCTCTTCAACCCGTATCATCTTCTGACTTAATTGGAAGTTACTCTCTTTTCTGCTCACTGATACTCTATGAAAACTGAAATAAAATGACTGGTCTTTGTGCAGATTTCTCCTGCCCTTTTCTCAGCTGAATGGTTTAGGGATCATCCATAAATTTCGGACACCCTATCAAGGGGTTCATTCATCTCTGGGATGCCTTTTCCTGGCTGCTCTGGAGAGCCCCCTTTTGTCACTCTCTCACATGCCCTGACATCTCTCTCTCTCTGTACCTCAGGGTGCTCTCTGTTCAGAGCTTGGCTGCTCCCTCTTTGTGACTTGGTACTTCAGCCAAGTCACTGTGTGTTTTCCCTCTTCTGTGGTATCAAAGTATCTCCATGGAACTGTCTCAGGCAGTCTTTCCATTCACTATCCTCTTCCCCAACATCTGGTAGGGAAAACTGGTCCCCACTCTACTCCAGGTTCCAGCTCAGGGACAACACTAATCAGCAGCCAAGATCTACAACGTCTCACCTTTCTGCCATTTCTCTGAGTCTTTTTCTACTCAGCCTGTCTCAGGCCTTTGCTCCTTCACTCTTCTGGATAAACCTTTCCTTCAGGGCAGGAGCCATTGGGGTTTCTACTTTCCCCCTAGGTTTCCTGGTTTCCTTCCTTCCTTCCCTCCCTCCCGAACACCCAAACAGTAGCTGCAGACTCCCTCTTTTCTGCTGTCAACTTCCTGGCTTCATACTAGCTCCACCTATTCCTTCTCAACTGATCTCCATCCATCCAGGTTTACTTGGGCCACCTAATCCCCTCAGGTGTGGCCTATCCACTTAATTGGCACCTTCTCAGCATTACTAACCCTTCCTAGGCTAGCTTGGGGGTGAACACCCCATCGCTGACCCCACTTAGGAATCATCTTAAAGTGTGAAATTCTTTCAAGGTTTACATGCAGTAATATTTATTATACCAGGAGCAAACAAATTACTATGCTCATGAAATAATGCAGACCAGAGAACAATTTACTCACATTCATGCTAAACATCATTGAATATCACAGGAAGCCATGGGGTTTTTTTTTAGTGGCTTGTGTCATTATGGGTATGTCTACACTACGAAATTAGGTCGAATTTATAGAAGTCGGTTTTTTTGAAATCGGTTTTATATATTCGAGTGTGTGTGTCCCCACAGAAAATGCTCTAAAGTGCATTAAGTGCATTAACTCGGCGGAGCGCTTCCACAGTACCGAGGCAAGCGTCGACTTCTGGAGCGTTGCACTGTGGGTAGCTATCCCACAGTTCCCGCAGTCTCCGCTGCCCATTGGAATTCTGGGTTGATATCCCAATGCCTGATGCGGCAAAAAACATTGTCGCAGGTGGTTCTGGGTACATGTCGTCAGGACCCCATTCCCACCCTCCCTCCCCCCGTGAAAGCAAGGGCAGACAATCATTTTGCGCCTTTTTTGTCTGCTGCCAGCCAAAGATGTAAAGGATCGATGGAGTGGGTCAGAACAAGACATAGACCAGATTTGTTTTGGACTCATTTTCCTCCTCCCCTGTCTAGATCACACTGCAGTCAGTCACAGAGAAGGCGCAGCGAGGTTAATCTAGCCATGTATCAATCAGAGGCCAGGCTAACCTCCTTGTTCCAATAAGAACGATAACTTTGGTGCACCATTTCTTATTGGAACCCTCCGTGCAGTCCTGCCTGAAATACTCCTTGATGTACAGGCACACCCTTTGTTGATTTTAGCTCCCTGAAGCCAACCCTGTAAGCCGTGTCGTCAGTCGCCCCTCCCTCCGTCAGAGCAACGGCAGACAATCATTCCGCGCCTTCTTTCTGTGCGGACGCCATACCAAGGCAAGCATGGAGGCCGCTGAGCTCATTTTGGCAATTAGGAGCACATTAAACACCACACGCATTATCCAGCAATATATGCAGCACCAGAACATGGCAACGCGATACCGGGCGAGGAGGCGACGTCAGCGCGGTCCCGTGAGTGATCGGACATGGACACAGATTTCTCTGAAAGCATGGGCCCTGCCAATGCATGCATCATGGTGCTAATGGGGCAGGTTCATGCTGTGGAACGCCGATTCTGGGCTCGGGAAACAAGCACAGACTGGTGGGACCGCATAGTGTTGCAGGTCTGGGACGATTCCCAGTGGCTGCGAAACTTTCGCATGCGTAAGGGCACTTTCATGGAACTTTGTGACTTGCTTTCCCCTGCCCTGAAGCGCATGAATACCAGGATGAGAGCAGCCCTCACAGTTGAGAAGCGAGTGGCGATAGCCCTGTGGAAGCTTGCAACGCCAGACAGCTACCGGTCAGTTGGGAATCAATTTGGAGTGGGCAAATCTACTGTGGGGGCTGCTGTGATGCAAGTAGCTCATGCAATCAAAGATCTGCTGATATCAAGGGTAGTGACCCTGGGAAATGTGCAGGTCATAGTGGATGGCTTTGCTGCAATGGGATTCCCTAACTGTGGTGGG
The DNA here is from genome assembly GCF_965140285.1 of Lepidochelys kempii. NCBI lineage: Eukaryota > Metazoa > Chordata > Testudines > Cheloniidae > Lepidochelys > Lepidochelys kempii. The sequence continues at coordinate 59,949,113 of NC_136387.1, read as the reverse complement.
GCTATAGACGGAACCCATATCCCTATCTTGGCACCAGAGCACCAAGCCGGCGAGTACATAAACCGCAAGGGGTACTTTTCGATAGTGCTGCAAGCTCTGGTGGATCACAAGGGACGTTTCACCAACATCAACGTGGGATGGCCGGGAAAGGTGCATGACGCTCGCATCTTCAGGAACTCTGGTCTGCTTCAAAAGCTGCAGGAAGGGACTTTCTTCCCAGACCAGAAAATAACTGTTGGGGATGTTGAAATGCCTATATGTATCCTTGGGGACCCAGCCTACCCCTTAATGCCATGGCTCATGAAGCCGTACACAGGCAGCCTGGACAGTGGTCAGGAGCTGTTCAACTACAGGCTGAGCAAGTGCAGAATGGTGGTAGAATGTGCATTTGGACGTTTAAAGGCGCGCTGGCGCAGTTTACTGACTCGCTTAGACCTCAGCGAAACCAATATTCCCACTGTTATTACTGCTTGCTGTGTGCTCCACAATCTCTGTGAGAGTAAGGGGGAGACGTTTATGGCGGGGTGGGAGATTGAGGCAAATCGCCTGGCTGCTGGTTACGCGCAGCCAGACACCAGGGCGGTTAGAAGAGCTCAGGAGGGCGCGGCACGCATCAGAGAAGCTTTGAAAACCAGTTTCATGACTGGCCAGGCTACAGTGTGAAAGTTCTGTTTGTTTCTCCCTGATGAAACCCCCCGCCCCTTGGTTCACTCTACTTCCCTGTAAGCTAACCACCCTCCCCTCCTCCCTTTAATCACCGCTTGCAGAGGCAATAAAGTCATTGCTGCTTCACAGTCATGCATTCGTTATTCATTCATCACACAAATAGGGGGATGACTACCAAGGTATCCCAGGAGGGGTGGTGGAGGAGGGAAGGAAAATGCCACACAGCACATTAAGCACAGCACTTTAAAAGTTTACAACTTTAAAATTTATTGAATGACAGCCTTCTTTTTTTTGGGCAATCCTCTGTTGTGGAGTCGCTGGTTGGCCGGAGGCCCCCCCACCGCGTTCTTGGGCGTCTGGGTGTGGAGGCTATGGAACTTGGGGAGGAGGGCGGTTGGTTACAGAGGGGCAGCAGTGGCAGTCTGTGCTCCAGCTGCCTTTGCTGCAGCTCAACCATACACTGGAGCATTCTGGTTTGGTCCTGCAGCAGCCTCAGCATTGAATCCTGCCTTCTCTCATCACGCTGCCGCGACATTTGAGCTTCAGCCCTGTCTTCTGCCCGCCACTTACTCTCTTCAGCTCTCCACCTCTCCTCCCGGTCATTTTGTGCTTTCCTGCACTCTGACATTATTTGCCTCCACGCATTCGTCTGTGCTCTGTCAGTGTGGGAGGACAGCATTAGTTCGGAGAACATTTCATCTCGAGTGCGTTTTTTTTTCTTTCTAAGCTTCACTAGCCTCTGGGAAGGAGAAGATCCTGTGATCATTGAAACACATCCAGCTGGTGGAGAAAAAAAAAGGGACAGCGGTATTTAAAAACACACATTTTATAAAACAGTGGCTACACTCTTTCAGGGTAAACCTTGCTGTTAACATTACATACATAGCACATGTGCTTTCGTTACAAGGTCGCATTGTGCCTCCTCCCACGGCGTGACTACCCCCTCAACCCTTCCCCCTCCCCGTGGCTAACAGCGGGGAACATTTCTGTTCAGCCACAGGCAAACAGCCCAGCAGGAATGTGTCCCTGAAGAAAAGCACCCTATTTCAACCAGGTGACCATGAATTATATCTCACTCTCCTGACGATAACACAGAGAGAGAAAGAACGGATTTTGGTTGAATGCCAGCAAACATACACTGCAATGCTTTGTTCTACAGTGATTCCCGAGTATGTGTTACTGGCCTGGAGTGATAAAAGTGTCCTACCATGAAGGACGAAATAAGGCTGCCCTCCCCAGAAACCTTTTGCAAAGGCTTTAGGACTACATCTAGGAGAACCGCAAATGACAGGGCAAAGTAATCCTTTCACATGCTTGCTTTTAAACCATGTATAGCATTTTAAAAGGTACACTCACCAGAGGTCCCTTCTCCGCCTGCTGGGTCCAGGAGGCAGCCTTGGGTGGGTTCGGGGGGTACTGGCTCCAGGTCTAGGGTGAGAAACAGTTCCTGGCTGTCGGGAAAACCGGTTTCTCCGCTTGCTTGCTGTGAGCCATCTACAACCTCCTCATCTTCTTCGTCCCCAAAACCTGCTTCCGTATTGCCTCCATCTCCATTGAAGGAGTCAAACAACACGGCTGGGGTAGTGGTGGCTGAACCCCCTAAAATGGCATGCAGCTCATCATAGAAGCGGCATGTTTGGGGCTCTGACCCAGAGCGGCTGTTCGCCTCTCTGGTTTTCTGGTAGGCTTGCCTCAGCTCCTTCAGTTTCACGCGGCACTGCTTCGGGTCCCTGTTATGGCCTCTGTCCTTCATGCCCTGGGAGATTTTCACAAAGGTTTTGGCATTTCGAAAACTGGAACGGAGTTCTGATAGCACAGATTCCTCTCCCCAAACAGCGATCAGATCCCGTACCTCCCGTTCGGTCCATGCTGGAGCTCTTTTGCGATTCTGGGACTCCATCATGGTCACCTGTGCTGATGAGCTCTGCATGGTCACCTGCAGCTTGCCACGCTGGCCAAACAGGAAATGAGATTCAAAAGTTCGCGGTTCTTTTCCTGTCTACCTGGCCAGTGCATCTGAGTTGAGAGTGCTGTCCAGAGCGGTCAGAATGGAGCACTCTGGGATAGCTCCCGGAGGCCAATAACATCGAATTGTGTCCACAGTACCCCAAATTCGAGCTGGGAACGTCGATTTAAGCGCTAATCCACTTGTCAGGGGTGGAGTAAGGAAATCGATTTTAAGAGCCCTTTAAGTCAAATTAAAGGGCTTCACTGTGTGGACGGGTGCAGGTTTAAATCGATTTAACGCTGCTAAATTCGACCTAAAGTCCTAGTGTAGACCAGGGCTATGTGAAGTTCTCTCCTGCATGGTATTTGACAGCAATTCACTAACCATTGTCTCTATTTGCTTTCTCAGTGAGGTATGAATATCTTAGTTACTTTCTACTGTGTTCCTTCTTGTCTTTATGCTTAGAATTTAACTTCTGAACATTTCTGAATTTCTGAAGTGAGGAAAATGAGTACATTTTCCTTGCATGTAGTGCAACCAGGGTAAACAAACTTTTCAGTTTAGCTCATATCTGCTGTGTGGCTTCCATGGGAGATTATGGCCCTAATTGCTCTGTGTATCTCTTATATTTTCATGTCAAAGGAAGCTGCCCTATTGATAGATTCTACCTTTTACTGCTGGATTTAAGAAAGGAGACTTCCTCACCAGAGGCAAAGCATATTCTCCCAGCATATTCCTAGAGTAATTTATAATACTTAAGCTTTATGTAACCCTTCTATGAGGTTTTCAAAGCACATTGCAAATACTATATTTGGCTTTGTAACATTCTTGTGAGGTAAGAAGTTATTCTTATAGTCCGTTTTACCCATGAGAAACTGAGGCACAGAAAGGCTGAGATTACAGTCTTGGTTCTATTGAAATCATTGGGAGCACTCCCTTTGTCCTTGGAGGCAAGACTGGGCTAATGGACTCAGTGTATCACAGGCAGTTCCCAACAGAGTTGGGACAAAAAGCCTGAGCAGCAATCCTGTGCTTTAGTCAAAAGACCACCTTTCCCTCCTTTGTGTCTCTTGGACTGTCACATATAATGATAGTTTGAGGAGTTGTTGTTTTCTCCATGGGCTTGACCATTCTGATTGTGAAGTCCCCTTAAAAAAAGTTAAAAATATATATAGGGTGAGATTTTCAAAAGTGCTCAGTATCAGTTTAAGTCTTCTTTTAAATCAGTGGTAGAAGTTCCATTGGCTTTAATGGGACCAGAGTTAGGCTACTACTAAACCTACAATGTGTTTATTAACTTATTTTACTCTCCATTGTATTTTAAGAGGCATCAAGTGAGTGGGAACCACAAAGTGAGAATGGAAGCATTAAAATGTACCATGTGACTTAGTGAAATAGACAACAATAAAGCTGATACATTAGTTTCAAAAGAACACTAGAAAGAAAATATTGCACTTACACATTAGTTTCAATCAGCTAGATCAGGTTGTTCTTGGTGCCCTTACCACTAACCAACCTATTTGGCTTGAATGAAAAATGATGTGCTAGAAAGAAAAATTAAAAGCACTATTCAAGTGACAGGTCTGGAAAATAATAAAAATCAAAAAGACTGGCTAATGCAGTTAGAACATTCTTATCACTTTAGCTCAGGCATTCAGGTATATTTTCAAAGGATGTCCATTCATTTGGAGAATAAATCAGCCTTTCTAGTGAGACAGTTCATTTTGTTTACAAGAGTAGGTTCCCTCCCGCCTCGCACCCATTCTCTGCAGCCAGACTTGTGTTTTCAGTGGTATGTAACTTGAAGCAAAACAGAAATAAATACAAATAAATAAATCTAGCAGCAGCTGTTTTTTTTTCCTACATAAAACTACAGAAGTCTTCCTTTCCACATTTCCTTCCTTACAGATTCTTTCACTCCTATTGCAGTAATAACCTTACTAGCTGTCTACACATGTAACTACATAGAAATATGGAGCCAAATGATGACATGCTGCACTGTAAATTGACAGAGCATAGCTTTTATCTCAAAAGCCTAGCATCCCTATTTTTTTAATTAGACTGCTTGGACTCATTTAACATGCATGTGATATCCTGTGACATTTGAGCTGTCATGGCCACCAAGAAAGGCCACTGTAGTGCACTTCATTTAGATATTCTTTCTGGGCAGCCCTACACAGCACAAGCAAGGCTTGTTGAGGAAGCCATCCCCTTGAAGAAATTGCATCCTCTGAGACAGATTATGCCACTCTTATTCACGGCGGCTAGTACCTTACTCTGAAAGAAGGAGTTAAGGTTCTTTTCAGTATGAGGGATGGTGGCAGATCCCGTCCCTATGAAAGCAAATCTCAGGCTATTTTTTCAAGCAAAGTCTCAGGCTTTACTTACAAAGAAGAGTTGTTTTGCCCTTCCAAAGGGACTACCTATGTGCTCTTCTCCAGGCTCCTGACCTCCTTTAATCCACCCACTTGGCATATAGCTCTCAAGCCATCCCCCATATCTAGTCAGCAGGCATCTGGTCTTTCCCAATACCTGGCTTCAGATACCTTACTTTTTCCACATAATTTTAACTGTTGGGCATCTGGATAGCTGGAAAGCCACTCTAAGCTGACAGTGTTATAAGACCAACTCATACTATGATCAATAGTTATTTTTTTACTTGGTTATGTCTGACCCTGCCTATAAAATTCATTACATGGTTCTCTTTGGGTATGTTTCCCTAGATAGGTGCTGATCCTGCAGACACTTACTGAAATCAGTGTATCACACTGAATTCAAATTTCATTAGTAAAATTATGCATGCGTATGTTTGCAGCACTAGAGCAACAGTTTTGAGCCAAAGACTGTTCAGCTCCTTATGTACCTTTGCAGCAGCTAGAATGTTATGCTTACCAGGTCTTAGGTGTGCACTTCTGGGACTGGAGAACGGATAATGTCTCATCCGGAGAGTCCCTGACTTGAATTTTCTCTGGCTGTCCAGAGTCAACAACTCATTGAGATGGACAGGAACAGGTCACACTGTTCATAGGTACGATCTCAAGCTTTTTGTAGGCTCAGGATGGCATTGATGTATCAAATTTATATACCTGGCATTTTAAAATGAATACTTTGATTCAGAAACACAATTCTGTGCCAAAGAATGAATCCTGTGGCAAATTGTATGTCCACAGAATTGCAGCATGTATGGGACTCTGTATAAAGAATAAATATAGGCTGTGAGATCTGCATAGATGCCTGCACCCACACAGAGCCCAATCAAAGAGAGTGGCATTCCAGGTAGGTGCAGAGATCAGACAATACACATCACAATGTAGCATCAGGGCCAGTATCTTCATAAATATTGTGTGTTCATGGAAAGAAATAAAGCTGTAGATATCAATTGTTTTTTAAAACTGTGAATCTTTCTAATTATATTGAAAAAAATACTGTGAGGGTCTTTTAGATTCCTTTTTGGATCAGAGTTCCACGAATTCAAATATTCACGTACAAAGGGAATCCAATCAGTATGTCATCACACCCAGTGTTTGATAATAAATGTTAATAACTCTGTTCCCTAACAAAGTCTTCTAATGATCTGTTATCTGAGAAGGTATCAGAAAGGTTCTTAAAAGATAAGTGTGCATATTGCACAGTACCTTCTAGATATGCTGTCACGGGAGTATTTGGGTTTGCAAAGACTTTGAGAATTCTCTCAAATGACCTTTTTTTTCCCTCAGCATATTCCATCTACCAACTGCCAGTGTTGGATGAGATACCCACTATTAATGTAAAAACTGGATAGAGAACCCTTATCTTAAAGGACAATCTTTTGAGATTGGATATTTGTTACAAGATTGGATATCCACTGTCAGTTGAGATTGTGAGTATATGATATGAATCTGATAGTGCAAGGACAATGTGGAGTATCTACTTTTTTGTTTTTGAAGTCTGATTGCCTCACTATTGGATTTTATACACAGGCAAACACTGGATAGAGTCTGGAATTGCCACACTGCATCAAACCCAAGCTGAGTCTAGTCCACTATCCTGTCTTGATAGTGTACTTTAGGGGAAGGTGTAAGAGCCCTGCAGTAGGCAGATGTAGAACAATCTGACCCTCCTCCACCCTTCACCTCCATCAATCTCATCCTTCTCACTAGTGGTAAGAGATTGGCATAAATCCTGAAGCGCAAAATTTAATACCCCTTCCAAAATTTATCAGCATTTGTTGTTACTACTAGGTCTGCTACTTTTTGACTCTTGGACTGGTCTACTGGGAAATCTAAAGCTTTTGTTTTTTTCTCTAGATTCTGTTTGTGCATTTATTTCATATGAAATTAGAGAGTATTATCTATAAGTGATTACACACACAGACACAGACATGTATGTGTGTGGTGCGTTAAGAAATAACACTGGCACTAACAGACTTGAATGATTTTCTATCTCCCTGATTTTTTGTTATTAATTTAGCTTACCCAAATGTAGGTCTCATTGAAGTCAATGGGACAGCTAATGTGCTGGCTTAGACATAAAGTACACAACATTGCTATCCCCAAACATTCAAAAATCATGACTCCCTCCTCCATCCCCCCCAAAAATCAAGATTGACCTATGGCATGAGATTTTTAAAAAATAATACATTATTGGGTCATTTTATTTGCCTTCTCTTTTTAAAGTCATTAGGGTTCATGTTTTCAAACTTTTCTCTATAACCTTCAGGACTAGAAACAAATATTAAATTATTACTAATTATTAATTATTATTATTATTATTATTAAATGAAAAAAGATTCTCATGTGATTACTTGATGATAAGATCTAGGACTTCAAATAAAGCAGAAAATATTGAGAGATTTATCTACTCATGAGAGCAGACAAAAGCCTTAACTAAATTCAGAAAGAACAGAGGGACACAGAAATATAACATGTTATAAAACCTTTCCGAACCTTTTTTTGAAAAAGCTTGGACTGGTTGCAGGTCTGGGTTGGTTCATATTTTATTCAAAGCAGTTATTTTCCTCCCTAGTCTGAACTAATATGGTTGTTTTCAGAGTAAATAAAAATAAATCAAAAGGTAAAGTTATGCAAGATTGCAAATTAGTACTTTGAGACTATGGAAGTGCAGAATAAGATTTTACTGCCAAATTACATTTTGGTCTCTCACAATCTATGTAAAACAAATAGTGATGAGAATATTAATCATTTAATGGACTAAAATTGATCCAGTATTTAAAACACAATTAAAAAAAATAAGTAGTTAATAGAATTTTTTTAAAACTATTTACATCTTTTTGTTAGAGAAAAATAATTACCTACAAGCCCAATATAAAATTAAGGAACAACTACACTCTAGATACGTCTGTTGTTTCAACAGTGAAATTTCAAGTTTAAAAGCCAACATTTCAAAGTGTTTGCAGTAAGAGGAATAATGGTATTTGCATTCACTGAGCCTCTTCACAGGGAAATGTTCAGGATGTACAAGTGTTATGCCTCCACAAACCGTTATCTGGCAGGTAGGGTGTGGTGGAGACATGCCTGAATAAACACATCCACCGAGGAAATTTTGAGCAAGATCATCTGATGACTCATACAAATTCACCATGTTTCAATTTGCACCCACAGCAGCATGTTCATGATGAGTGGGCCACACTCATTTTCACTTTGGAGACAGGTTTGGGGGAAGGCCTCTTCAAACAGAGGCAACATCATTCCTGCAGTCACTTTGGATTGAGCCTTGTGTTCCTGAGATTAGCCAAAACCATTGAGAACATGGGAGTCTTTCCACTGACTGAAATGAGTTTTGTATCAGCTTCAGAGAGAGGGATAGCAAAGAGGTAGCAGAACTCAGAGCTCAGTAACAATGCAGACCCACACAACAAGCAACATAACCTTAACTCCAGCCAACCCAATTTACCAGACGGTCTTATCCTCACTCACCACACACCAAATGTCCACAACTAATCATGGAGGAGATTAGTAAAAGAGTGTATGCAGAAGGGAGAGTTAAAGGAGCAGAGTTAAGGCTGTGGTGTCCAATAGTTGATGTAGTGCATATTCTCCTCCACTTATGCATGGAGAAGAGTAGGGTATGGTTATATAGTTTAATGCTTTTGAGATTATATACCAGATATGCTGCGTGAGTGGTTTGTGCGCATTAATATTATATTCAAAGTGGTTTATACTTTTTCAGTTCAATTTTTAATTAAGAGAATGTACCAAAAAAAGGAAAAAGAAAAGGAGTACTTGTGGCACTTTAGAGACTAACCAATTTATTTGAGCATAAGCTTTCGTGAGCTACAGCTCACTTCATCAGATGCATACCATGGAAACTGCAGCAGACTTTATATATACACAGAGAATATGAAACAATACCTCCTCCCACCCCACTGTCCTGCTGGTAATAGCTTATCTAAAGTGATCATCAGGTGGGCCATTTCCAGCACAAATCCAGGTTTTCTCACCCTCCACCCCCCCCCCCCACAAATTCACTCTCCTGCTGGTGATAGCCCATCCAAAGTGACAACTCTTTACACAATGTGCATGACAATCAAGTTGGGCTATTTCCTGCACAAATCCAGGTTTTCTCACATCCCCGTGTGTGTATGGGGGTGGGGAGGATGTGAGAAAACCTGGATTTGTACAGGAAATAGCCCAACTTGATTGTCATGCACATTGTGTAAAGAGTTGTCACTTTGGATGGGCTATCACCAGCAGGAGAGTGAATTTGTGTGGGGGGGTGGAGGGTGAGAAAACCTGGATTTGTGCTGGAAATGGCCCACCTGATGATCACTTTAGATAAGCTATTACCAGCAGGACAGTGGGGTGGGAGGAGGTATTGTTTCATATTCTCTGTGTATATATAAAGTCTGCTGCAGTTTCCACGGTATGCATCCGATGAAGTGAGCTGTAGCTCACAAAAGCTTATGCTCAAATAAATTGGTTAGTCTCTAAAGTGCCACAAGTACTCCTTTTCTTTTTGCGAATACAGACTAACACGGCTGTTACTCTGAAACCAAAAAAAGTACTAGTCAAACAATGCATATTCAGATTTTGGCCTCTTCTTTCCTATTTGTCTTTTTGAAAATGTAGCCATAAGGAGAGTTATTTTTTAAGTAACCATTTTTATAATTCAGTGACATCATCATAGGTCAGGCACAGTGACTAATTCCATTATTCATCTAGGGAGGCTATTGTTCACAAGAGAAGTTATTTGAAGGTACTTTTCACCTCCATGAGTCCTGACTACTGAGAGTGTATTTCCTCCTTTTGCATCCAGCCTGACTGGGAAGGGAGCTCTGAAACACCTCCTGCTCCACCAAACACCAAGTACAATTCCATTTGTTTTCTTTTACTTTCAAGCTTTATTATTTTCCAGATGGGGAGAGGGCAGGCTGGATAGAACGGGCACAGCCTGCCTATCCTGAGCAGCTCCATTTACCCCCTTTATTTCCATCTAGCATTTTTCTTTAGCTGCCCTCCTCCATTTTTTAAAATTATCTACACTACATGACAGCCTGTTTATCCCTGAAATCAGAGTGGAGCAGAGACTAGAAGGGTCATCCCTAGCAACTGGCAAATTAGATCTGTAGCAAGTCTGGGTCATACTGTACCGTCAATTTTAAGCAACACTCCCCCACTGAAATCAGTGGGAGCCTAAGTAAGTTTACCTCAATATTTTCAATATTCCCTCAATATTCTCTATTGTAAGTATTTCAGTATTTGAAATGTACCTTCCATCTACTATACGGAATTTCTGTGCTTTAATATGGAAGTCAATTTTGTGAAATATTCCCTAGATTACACGGAGTATTCAGGACTAGGAAGATTCACCACACTGTAAATAAAAAAATGCACAGATAATGCAGAAAATTATAACATTATGTGGCAGACAGATTATGGAATAAAACATATAGAGTTGACATAAGAGCAGGGGATGTCCATGAAATAGGTGAGTTCCTTTAATTTAGTTATTTTATTCTAAAAGAATTGTAATGCTAAAACAGACAAGGATGCATTAATCTATTATAATACACAAATCACATCATTCATGCAACCTAATGCATTTCTAAATCTCAATAGTACCAAGGATCCATACAGCTGTTTCAAACATTCTGGGTTTGATTGTGATGTTATTATACTTTTGCCTAAAGGGATTTGAAGACAGACAGTATGGGGTAACTTCGCTATAAAGCTTTTTTTCAGCAGCCAAACACTGCACTTTTGTTATGGAGATAAAGAACAGACATTATGGAGTTGGCAATTTATGGGCATTCAACTATCCTGTTGAGGGAAAGGGGGTTGGGGGCGGGGAGGGATGCATTTATCAAAGAGAACTCTGTGGTGAAGACCTTTCTTCTAAATGCATCTTTTAAGGGATTTCCAAAAAGTCTCCATAGTTACTGATAGGTGGACTCTTAAATTCCTTGTACAATATACCCCAAATCCTGTTCACAGGTCCCAGCATGAGAAAATATGCAGACACTGGGCTCTTCAGTGGTAGCAGGGAAGAATCCAGACACAATGTTGCCATGGGCTCTGATCAAAACCCTATTGAAGTCAATGGAATGATTGACTTCAGTGGGCTTTCGATTGGCCCCCAGAGTGCACTGACATCTACATGCACATGCATGGTGCAGAAAGGGTGACTCATTAGCTAGGAACTGGGAATCCTTAGCTCACAAGGTAGCAAGCAATTGTGTTCCCATCAGCACCCAAAGCTATGTGCCAGCAGTTAAATATTGCACATTAACCTTCTGCAAGAGAGCACTAAATAGTGTCCAGAGTGCATGTTATGTTGGCCTTATGAAGGCAGGATGTTTTTCAGGCCAGACGTGTGGTCACCAGTGCATAAATGGTGTGTGTATTTACCTGCAGTGGCAGCACTTGATCCTGTATTTGCAATATATTTAGATAAATATCAAATATATATGTTCTTCACCACACACCTCCATATTTTTTATTTTTTTCTTCATTTACCAGTATTATGCTAAGGGGAAGGGGGTTCAATGCATTTCAGTTTATACAGTCTACCTCTCTCTGTCTGGCAAAAAACCCTATGTCAGTGCCATTAGTTGTCATAACATTAATTGTCTTTGTGAGGCAATACCCTCAGTTCTCTAACCATAATTAAGAAGGCAAATACATGTAAAATTTGAACTGTAATAGGAAACTATTAGAATGCCAGGATGCTAATTGCCTGCAGTTCTTTGTTGATGACACTTTCATGAACCATTAGGCAGATTCTTTTGTTCTATAGTTTAACAATGTTTTATGTGAAAAGCTTGTTTGTAATAATTTTTGATTATTTTTAAAAATCAAATCCCCTCTGAAATGTTAGTATACCTCCAAACACGAATGTTCAGACAGCTCCAGGAATAAATGCATGCACAATACACATCAACAGGCAGAGAGAGTCATTCCACAACATAACATAGCACTGATTGGCTGATGTAGCCAAAGTGTTGCTGAACCTGACCAGTTCAGGATGAAGATGGCCTTCCCCACAGCTGATGTTTCAGACAGTAAAGTGAATTTCAGTCACAGACTACATGCATCATTTATAATTTTACAATCACAGGAACCCAACTACCTCTATGGAGAATTTGTTATGAATTAAGGATCAGCAAGACACAACTACTGTTTGGCTATGTAAAAGCTGACATTGAGAGGTGAAGTGAGTTGGGGTTTGAATTCATGGTTCATAGGAATGTGTACCTAGGTTTTGGAAATTATGTAAGCACAATTCTAAATATCTGGGTCAGAATACTGTGCATTGTCCAAGCTTCCTCAGATATTACTATTCCAGATTCTGAAGGTATCTGCATGATCCTCACTTCCACATGGAGAGGCTCAGCACCCATCTGACCCCAAACAGGCATATGTCTGGGGATGCTGGGAGGGTAGCACTGAAGAGCTTCACAGTTAAATACCATGGGGTTACAGAAAAGGCAGGGACTAAGGTCTCTACATCCCTGGACTACACGTGACAGACATGACCCTGTGGAGCTACTACAGCTTTGGAGCTGGAGCAGCCCCAGGAGACAGGTGCCAATGGTGTGTAGCCCAAGCTTTCCTCTGGGGGTGAAAGAAGGGAACTTCCCTCTGCTCCCTAACAGACATGGTAGAGGAGATCTTTGGCCTAATGGGACCCATTATCCATAGCTGCCAGGTTCATTTAAGAGTAAGTCAGTATGCTCTAGTTGTCCTTTTCACTGTCTCCCACTCCCTCAGCTCGGAAATTTTGACCCCACCACACACTAACATGTTGTGGGAGGATCTCCCCACAACCACAATACCTCTCCTAACACTTCCACTGCCATGCACAGCACTGAAGAGCAAAGTGTGTGATGCTAACACATAGGTAGGGGATTCAGGCAGGATAGCTGTAGGACTGGCTACTCCGTGACTATTTCTGAGGTATGTAGGCCCTCTGAATATACTAGCTCTATGCAGGCACAGATCCTGACCAGTATGTGGTGCTCCAGATGTCTCTACGCTGAACCAAGGTCAGTCTCTGGCCCAATAGTAGTGATGCTATTTATTATCTGTATTGTGGTCGTGCCTAGAGACCCCCATTAGAAATCAAAGCCCAGTTGTGCTAGGCACTATACGCAGGATGGAAAGAGAGTCTGTATCCCAAACTGCTTCCAAACTACTTATCAAATGAGACACTACATGTGGATACAACTTATAGGGGGCACAACGTAACAGTGAGATATTTATTATTTGCACAATAGTAGTATTTTTAAAAGGGAATCAACTCCCAAACTGAATCAGTGCTCTACTTTTCTCCTTTAAATTACTTTTTCTCAATATTTATGGTTACAAAGGCAGTAAGCTAAAAACATTGCAAACCTCACCATTCCCACAGAAGAACTAAGTGTAAGAACATCCATTTCCCCCCATACATATAAAAGCACAAGTTAAGTCTTTTACTTCTGAAGTGCTTAGTGAACTAGTCTCTCTATAGCATGGCTACAAAGATCACTCAGCAAATCAGCCTTCCCCACACATAAGAACACTTAGTAAGCCAGCCTCGGCATTGGACGACTGCATGTGAAACTAACAACATTGGAACCTCCAAAGGGTCAGAGTTCAGTACAGAGCGACAAGTTGGGAACCTTACCTAATTTATCAAGGCCTCTCCATCCATACACACCCCATCTACCATCAACAAGCCTTGTAGATATATTTTGGGGAGGGGAGGGAGACAGGTGGGAAGAGATTGTGGTTAGGTCAAAATTGATACGATAAGATGATTTCCATCCCCACTAGCATCTTAAGTAAAGGGGTTATGATTTGTGGTAAAACAAATGGAATATTTTGCTCCTTTTGCTACATCTGGAGTATTTTAGGTCAGTCGTTTTTAAGAGCAAATCGTCTAGATCTGCACCTGACTGTTGCTCTGCATGAGCCTTCAAGTACTTAACCGTCCCATGGAAAAGATAAAACCAATAAGAAATCAAGATGTTTCATCTTGCTTAAGGAACTCTATTTGCCTTAGTGGTATGTGCTAATGAATTTAGCATTTGGAACTCTGGCCCACTATCACCATGGGGTTAATATCCAAATGAATTACCTGAGAGTGAAACACAACCTTTAAAACTCTAACCTTTAAACTATTTAAATAAGAATGTTTTTAAAACGAGAGTTATTCTAAGGTTGCTCTGATATCTCTATGAAGAATCATTTGCAGAGTTGAGATTTCATTTTTTTATAGAAACGTAGTAAAATAAAAAATAAACTAGGTAATAAAGAATACCCTGTGAAGATGTAATACTAGAGAATTATTTTGCTGAGGGAATGGATACAAAATAGGAAACAGAATGTTTTTTGTTTGTTTTTTTCCCATTTCAGTTATTTATCTGCATCACCATGGGGATGTGGGAGGCACATCACCTTTTTGTTTAAGCAGAGAAAGTCTAGAAGAACTTAGTGTATCCCAGTCATGTAGCCAATCTCTTATTTCTACAGTTGCCTTGTAACTTTAAAATGGGTAATTAAACCAGTAGGGCTATATTCAGTCCCCTGTGAGGCCAAGAAAAAAACTGGTGTAACCCAAAATATACCTCTGTGGTGGAAATAGTCCTGGAGATGCTAAAAAATGTTAAAATCTTCCCACCACTAGAGAACCTCTACCATAAAGAGACCCAGAAACAGACCATGCTACCTCTAGTGGAATCAGGGGCATAGGATGAGTGATTCAGTGCATACTGTGGGCAACTTCCACTGCCAGAGCTTCAGAGCTGCCCTCCTTTAATTGAACCCCTGGTTCTAGAAACATCACCTGTCTCCCAGGTTGAATTTTCCCTTAGGAACAAAAGCCTCTGTTGGTGCAGTTGCAGTCAAATTACATCCTCCCTATACCAGTGGGATAAATCAAACTTATGTTTGTAACTGTGTTCTTGTCCATTTCTCCTGAAGTGGGGGCGGGGAGAAGAGAGAAGGATTCTTAAAACAGAATGTTCTAGTATTCTTGATAGGGTACATTTTCATTCTTAGAGATTACTAATTCATTGACTCTACATTTTTCAAATCAAAATTTTAATAAAGAACAGAACCCTTTTTTGTTTGGTTGGTCAAAATAGTCATTTCAATGTATGGTGTAATTACACAGTTAGCCTGGTTTAACAACATCAACAACAAAAAGTCTATCTTCTGTAGATTTCTCCAGTCTAGGGCTGAATGTAATTCCAGCTGACTCATTCTCCCTAAGAAAATGTGACAACAAAAAATTGGCTATTTGTAATTATGATTACCATGCTTAAGTTTGAAATTAATGGTCAGTAAACATAGAACAAACAAGATAGAAATTACTTTTACAAACAGAAAATCAAAGGGTTGATTCACTATTGTGTTACACCCTCTTTATGCCAATGTAATGGTACTGATTTCCATAGAGTTGTGTTGGCCTAAAATGTGACTAATGCAGTATTGAATCAAGTCCAAACTAGGGAGTTTGTTGCTGGGTTGATCAGAGTCAAATACTATGGCAGGACGATGTCATGACCAGTAACATTTATAGCAATGCATGATAATATTGGGGTAATCAATTGTCATGCTTCAAGGTTGATCAAAGCTTCATTCCCTATCTGGGCACTTTATCATTGCTCAATTAGCTAGGTGCATTGTGATGGCCAACACACTTGGGATTGACATGGGGATCCACAGACCTAAAAGTCTGAACAGGTTGAACTAAAAACCCAACAGCTCTCTGGCTGGGACTGTAATACACACATATACTCTGCATCAGGTACAGAGAGGGACCGCAGAGTGGGTTACACATTTATTTACAGATAGATATTTCTATGGTATGGGAGGAGCTTGTCTTCTTCTAATGCATCAAGGCACCTGGTGGATGCCAGAGGCAGTAACTCCTTTTACTGAAATTGCTAATTCAACCTCAACTATGGCAAAAATTCTACCAATCAACAAACTTTTGATTGTGTACAGATTTTCTTAGTTTTCCTCAAATTAGTCAACTGCATGGCTGGTAAACTCCAAAAAGATGGATTGTTCTCTTCTGTCACAAATAAGATTCAAGTAGAGGCTCAACCTGTAGATCATGTGAACTCTTCAGTACTTTCATATGTAGAGTCTTTAAAAGTTCTTATCTAAATAATTGTTCTATTTTCAGTACAAATGAAACACTAAATAAATGTCCTGTTCAACTGTCACCTAAACCAAATGACTGAGTGAGAGAGGAGGAAAAAATGAGGAAAAAAAGAGAAAGAAACTAATGAATTATATGGATTAGCCTGAGAACAAATAATAGAGGATAAGAAAGTGGGTGGCCATATTTCATCTCTTGACAAGGCTGTTACCTAGGAAACAAAAGACCAAATGATTGCATGAATGACCCTCTGCCTGTGGATTTAAATTGATGAAATTATATAGGACTGCAATCTATGCAGAACAAGGAAGTAGATTGTCAGGGCCACTGTTTATTAGGTGAAATAGAAAAGTTTTAAAAGGCTATTTTCATTTTGATGAGTTTTTAAAGCATTTATTATCCAAGTTTTCTGTCTTTATTATCTTAGTCTCTGACCTAACAAAGCTGAGGAATAAAAACCCAACCAGTCAACCCATCCTGCTGATTAATCACCATTTTTAAGACTCCTGTATAGGATGCAAATTGCCAACTGAACTCCAGCTCCCATCAGCAGGACTCAAGTTGATTCCAACAGACATCCAGATGGTATCAGTAGGACATCATTTTGACTAGTAGCAAGGAGTTCATTAATCCTCCTGTGTGTGCTGGACTTCCAGCAAAGGTAATCCTGTATAAGAAACCACAGTATGCCCTCACAGACTATGACAAACAAATATCACTCATTAATTTTACAACTTAAGAACCTGGTGATGCATTGCCTATGATCAGTATAATAACCTTCTGTGAAAATATGAAGGAATCATTAAAAGGATGAAAGTGTTTGCTTCCTCTTGACTAAATAACCTTGAGATGCTTAGAGAAATGTTAATGTAAAAGGCATATCCTTTTGTACAATAAGATTAGTTTTCTTAGACAGGCTTGCAGCAAACAACTTTCCTAAGCAATAGAAAGGTTTAACAATTTCAAATGCTTTTCTATAATGTTATTTCTCCCCTTGCTGTGCAAACAGTGTACCTTTAAGCACCCTCAGTATATTTATCCATGAAATAAAAAGTGGTTATATATGGGAAATAAATCTTATTTGAAAACAAATAACAAATTTGCTTTGCAGTGGGGATTTAAACATAGTAGTAATAAAATACTGATAATGCTGTGCATGTATATAGTGTCTCAGACTATAATCCAAAAATGGTCAGGTCTCCAAGTATTCAAATCAGATTACCCTATGAAAAACAAGTTCTCGAAACATTTAAATGGATATCATGGTTCAAAACTATGTCAATGTGTGGCGTGATGTTCCATACTTTTCCTTTACATACAATGGGCTAAATTTATTCCTGGTATAAGCAGGTGCAACTCCATCAACTTCAATTTCAACTGAATTTGGTCCATTATATTTTTGGAGAAAATTTCTTATTTCATCTCTGTTATGCAGTTGTTTGTGGATAATGTTCATCACATGGAGCATATAAAATAAATGGATGATGCCAATGCCAAGCCAAAGTGTTTGAAAACGACAGAAACCATGTAGTGTGAATAGATTCACTTGCTACGCACATTATTCCTCACTGTTCTTCAAGAAAAAGTAAAAAACTACAACTACTACATTAAAACGTTCAGTGATGACTGAAGCTATTTATAGATGATCTTACTTTAGAGTTTAAAAATTCCATACTATTTTTAGATTTTCCAATAAAGTTGTATTTGGAAATGCATTATGAATGGCCAGTGTGGCCAATGCACCTGGGCATGTAGTGCCAAATTCTGTTTTATTTATCTCTGTGCAAACTTAGTGAAATTGGTTTGGCAATCAACTATTTCAGTCCTGTTTTTGATGGGAATATATTTTCTTCAGTATGACTGGCTAAAATCCTGCTCCCATATTCAGACCATTGGCATGAAGTTACTGTATGGCATGGGCCATTCTAATTCTGAAGCGCTATTTTCAGTAGAAATGGGTCCAAAACAAAGCCTCAGACAACCCCAAACTTTCTAAAAGTTCAGATCCAGATTTAAATTCCACACCACAATGAATCTAAACCCTGAAATTTCTCTCTCTCTCTCTCTCTCTCTCTCTCTCTCTCACACACACACACACACACGCTCCTGCACTTTAAGAAAATATGGATCCAAAACTTTACAGCTCAGGCCCATCTGTAGTGTACTGGTTTTAAAACAGAAGGTCTTTGTACTTTTTTACAGGAATACATGCATGCTGTTTAAGGGGAAATTTGGAGTCCTAAGTCAATAGGTTTTCTTCCTGAGTCAGGAATGCACAATTTGGCACTAGAAGTGACAATTTTAAAGTAAACTTATACTGTGTAATCTTGGAATTTAAAAGTTTCTTGAATTGCTATAGCTTTCACTCTCACAAAATCTGTACTATATGTGACATCACAACTTTTGTTTCCAGATACTCACTTTTTTTTTCCAAAATAAGTCTCCTTTAATAATACTTTACATTTATATAATAGTTTACATATGCAAAGCACTAAATAGACTCACTAACTGATCCTTGCCTTCTTCTGCCAGTTAGGTGGGTAAGTGTTATTATTCACAGTTTACAGTTGTGGATACACAACACAAACAGAGGGCCACACAACAAGTCAGTGGAAGAGTCAGGGTGAAAACTCAGGACCCTCTTTACTCCCAAATGAAAAGGATCTGGGGGTTATAGTGGATCACAAATTGAATTTGAGTCAACAATGTGATGCACTTGCAAAAAAGGCTATCATCCTTCTGGGCTGTAACAACAGCAATATCATATGTAAGACACGAGAGATAATTGTCCCATTCCACTTGACACTGGTGAGGACCTCAGCTGGACTACTTTGTCCAGTTCTCGGTGCCACGTTTTAAGAAAGATGTGCAGAAATTGGAGAGAATCCAGAGGAGAGCAACAACAAAAGATAATAGGTTTAGAAAACCTGACCTATGAGGAATGGTTACAAAACTGGGCATGTTTAGTCTTGAGGGGGGGGGAACCCTAAAGGTAGACCTTATAACAGTTTCCAGATATGTTAATGGCTGTTATAAAGTTGACAATGATCAATTGTTCTCCATGTCCACTGAAGGTAGGACAAGAAGTATTTGGCTTACTCTGAAGCATGGCAAATTTAGGTTAGATATTAGGAAACACTTTCTAACTATTAGCATAGTTAAGCATGGGAATAGACTTCCAAGTGAGGTTGTGGAATCCCCATCACTGGAGGTTTTTAAGGACAGGTGGGACAAACACCTGCCAGTATGGTCTACATTTACTTGGTCCTGTCTCAGTGCAGGAGGTTGGACCAGATGACCTCTCAAGGTCCCTTCCAGATTTACTTTTCTATGGGGTAGATATGGACATTCACACACACAGCTTTTGATCTCTCTCTTTTTCATCTTAGTTGGCAAACAACAGGTTCAAAGCATTTTGTAGTTCATATTCCATCAGGTTACATATGATGCCAGATTCTCTTCTATATTCCTTGTTGTTTTTGTTACTTATTGGATCACTTTTTTCCTTGATTGAGGGGTCCCGGTTTTCCTTTTAAGTAAGGACTTAGGGAGGTAAAAAGGTTACACTGGATTTCACTAATTGAGTCTCATCACCCTTTTTTCCTTCACTCTTCATTTGGTCTTTGACAGTTCACTTTGCTCGGTCTGCATTTATACCTCCAACTATTAGTTCTACAGGTTTAGAATAACTATAAATATGTTCATTTCTGGGTATATTTAGGAAGCTATTTTCAATGTAATTATTGATCAGTATGCATAAGCTTCTTTAGTATGAATTTCCCATGATT
This sequence comes from Lepidochelys kempii, assembly GCF_965140285.1. NCBI lineage: Eukaryota > Metazoa > Chordata > Testudines > Cheloniidae > Lepidochelys > Lepidochelys kempii. The sequence goes on along the minus strand of NC_136387.1, from coordinate 59,929,121 downwards.
CTTACTAGGTTTAAATTGCATTATTTTCTGTTTTGGGGAAGTATTTTAGCTGCCAGAAAGTTGCCTTACTTATTCCATTAATGACTTTTCCTTGAGGGGGCTAATGGCAGTTCCCTTTTCTTCCTTGTTTGCCTAATTAGGCTGGCAGACGAGAGAGGATCAGAACTCAAAGGGGGGGGGGGGTGATTAAGCAGGCATATACTTGTAAAATTAAATAGTGGTTCAAGGTGGAGAGATATCAGACCAGAACAAATAAAGAGGGAAGGTGACCTAGTGCCTCCATTGGAGTATTAGCTTAAAGAGTTAACCACAAAGGAATTGCATCATGGAAGAGAGCAGAAAGCTGGATCTGAGAGTATGACCACCACACCTGCTCTGAATCACTCCTCAAAATCCAGCAGATGCTTTTGTTGACTCATGTGAAATGACTAAATTGCAGTTACATTTGTTTGTTGAGCAGGATAGGAAATAGTCTAGGAAGGGGGTGGAGAAGTAAAGCTGGCTGGTGGTGGGCTATTTGATTAGCTCCAGTGGTTCGGCATGAGGAAAGGAACAGTAGGAGGAAGACTGCCAATAAAAAGAGCCTGGGGTGGCCCTGTCATTATTGTGCTGTTTGGCCATCCTCCACAGCTCAGCCTGCCTTCCCTGCACCACTGGCCTTGGCTGTTCCAGCTTGGTAGTCATTGAGCACTACATCTGGTCTTAGTGAGAGATGAAAATCTGTTAAATAATTAACCACTAACACACTTTCATCATGCCATTTAAAGCAGTAGCCACAGCCACATTCCTGTAGCTGTCAGAGGAGCCTGTCTCTGCACAAACATCAGCTAGCAAAACAGAAGAAAACAAATCTGCTGGAGTCTTTAGCCATTCACCTACATCCACTGAGTTCTCCATCCCTAAGGTGAAAGAGACCAGAGAGAATCAAATGTATTGAGACAAAGCTTTGGAGTCACCTTTTTAACCTCAACTGCATTTGTTCAGCTGCGTCCCCTTTGTCCATTCTGCATGATAGACCACGAAGTAGCCAGAAAATAACTGGCTTGTTAACGAAGACTTTCTGTGAGGCAGGTGAAGTAGAAGATAAGATGGTCAAGAAAGGGGAACCAAGATGTGCAGACTAAGTCTGTCTGTTGTAAGCTGACATGCAGACAATCAGATACTACTGTGATGAACCTGGTATAAATGTCTAGACAGAGACAGATGTGCAGTACAGTGTGTGTAAGAGGGAGATACAGTAGGATAGCTGTTTCTTGCTTTTTGTACAATCCCAGGGGAAGTCTGATTATTTTATGTTAAAAAGGCTACAGTATAGATTCCTATTTCCTTCTTATCTCCTGTTAAGTAAGTGTTAATATTTTCAATCCTATGGAAAAGTTACTGATATAAATGTAAGAAACACCCAAAAAGACAATCTGTTGTTTTGTTTTCATTTTTGTGAAATATATTTCTTAGTTTATTTCTTCCACTTGTGGCATAGCCTTAATTTCATACCATACATTTATTTAGGTAGGTAGCCTAAGTTTTCTTGCAAAATCACTAGATCACTCCATACAAATTATTCTACTGCTAATGTAACTATAGAAAAAATGAGTATCTCCAGATAGATCAGATATTGGCCAAACAGTTACTTTTGTATGTACCTGCTTTATGTCAAACCTGTTCTGCCAGTCTCTAGCTATCACTATTGAGTGAGTACACTGGTGAAACATGCTATAAAAATAACGATAGCGGTACTCTGACCTACGCTCAAATTGTTCTTCCTCCATGGATTCAGTCAGTGAACTGGAACAGTTTGAGAGCTGGAAGTCCTGATTCTTCTGACAAGCTTTTCAGCTTGATATTCCAAAGACTCAGTATTTACCAAGTTTATCATTTTATAGATGACTGCCCTGCTGGAAAAAAACAACAACAACTCTTCTAATAAAAGTGTGAAACTTTTACAAGAAGTAAATGGTACATCTGAGTGAAATTCACAATAGGACAGACAAGTAAATGGTTCATTCATTAATACTTTATTTCATTTTGAAGTCAGATTAATGAAATCCCTGTATTCTTCTTAGTTTAAAGGCCCAGAGCAATATAGTCACATTAAAGTTAAAAAAATAATCAAGAATTGTCAAATGGTCTTTAACTTGTATTCATGAAGGATATTTCCAATCATAATACAACCATTTTCTTCTCTTTATAATACATTTTCAAATCTACCATAAGGATTTTATATGCAAAAATATGTACTGCTAGAAACATTGCAGAAAATGCATATGCTTAATGAAGTTCTAGCAGTTTGCCCCCTTCAGCAAGCAGTGGTGACAAGTTATTGCCTGAATTATTCCATTGCAGTGAGAATTTTTTTTTGTTAGAATTCAATAAGCCTCAGCATAGTATGTAGATCATTAAGGCTTGTCATTGACTGCGTGGTGTTTTGTTTCAGCTATTAAGATATGTCTATGTTCACATATTGTAGTTCCCAAAAAGAATGGGAATTATGTACACATCAGGATAAACTGCTGTACAGCCATTTACCCCAGTCAAGGGGCAAAACACAAGTAAACTTAAGAGTTCATATAAACCTTACATTACTGCCGGCATGAGTTAGCAGGTTATGAATTTGGGACCTTCAGCATCACACCTCAGACCTCTATTGATTTAGCTCATGGAGTAACTCTGTTAGTTAAGTGCAGTAGAAAACTGCACTTCCTCGATTTTGAGGAAAACATTGACAATCCTTTTGTACTAGTGGGTCTTTGTGTGATTCCATAGACCAATTTGAGAAGAATGTTTAACACACTGGACACAAAGCCATTTGCCTAGTTGTGTCGATTCAGCTGCACACTGTTTCCATACCTGGAACTGTGCTTCCAGCCTCTCCACAAGATTCTCAAAGTTGTGGACACTGACCCTATAAGGTGTGGCACCATGCAATACCTTCAATTGCCAGTTGCTCGAAGGTTTAATCAAATATTCGTTTTGCACAGATTTTGTTTCAGAGTGTCTTTGAAGCATTTCACATGCTCCCCACACTTATAATTTGCTGGATCTTAATTCAGAATATAAAACATGCTTTGATAGATGGATCTCAGGTATTCAAATTACATGGCCAATCCATCTTAATTGGGTACAGATAAAATGAGCCTTGATGCCAACCAAACCAGCTTTCCCCAGGACTTCAGGACTGTTGGAGCAGCCACTTGAGGGAGATATGACACACACTACCAGTGTGTTACAGTCACAGAAAAAAATAAAACATACACTTGTCTGAGAGTTTATCTTGGAACTGGATCATTTTCATGATCTTTGGTATTTCAGCAACAGCCACAAATACAACATAGTTAGCTTGGAAACAACTGGCTTCCATCAGCATCAATAAAATAAAGCTATCACCTGAAAGAGCATCACATGACCCTGTGACTTAAAATATAGAAGTCTCAAAGCAAGGTTAAAATCTGCCCCGAAAGAAAATCTTATCACAGATGACAGCATACTCAAAGACATCATCACACTAAAAAACAGATCCAAAAAGTAAATCACTGTGCACTGATTATAAGACGACGGAACATAAAGCAATCTATAATTACAGTAAGTGCAAGGAAGATTAAAATGATAAGTCACCTTAATGGTTCTGGATTACATTTATTAAAATAAACTTGTCTGAGGTTCATTTTATCCTTATGACTACATCTGCCATAGGGGGCAAAAAAAGTTTTTTCTTTTAAACACATGGAGCATATCCTGCCAATAAGAGTTTGCCTGAGTAAGGACTTAGGCAATGAGTAAAGATTTGTCTTATTTCCAACAGAATGTTCACCTTGAGGGAGATTTTCAAAGGCCTAAGTTAGTAGTTAGGTGACTAATCAACAAATTCCAGAATAGAATTAAAATAGGAACCAAGGTAGTATATTTCTTCATACTTCTGTGAACTAACTGACTTCTTTGCTGGCTTGCTGCTGGAGGCCCCAAATTTAATTGCCTTAGCCAATTATTTCAAGCTTAGTGCAAAAGTTATGTTGCCAAATCCACACAGACAGGGCTGATTTTAAGATCACCCACACTCCCATTTGTCGCCCTCTTTCCTTACACACAAGTGTAGAAACTGAGCTCAGGTGGGTACTTCACTGAACAGTCCCTAGATTGAACTCAGCAGCAATGGCAGTGAGGTGGGATTTTGAATGGTGGGATTCCAGTTATGGCACTTACTCTCACTGCTGATCCAGTAAAACACATTATGTGTTGACCTTCAGAGCCAAGTGTAAGACTCACCTACTTACAAAGATTTTTTTCTTTGAAGAGGGTAACAATGTTCTGTTTGGTGGCTGTTTGAGCTAATATTAGTCAATACATTTAGTGGATGTCTCTTCACTCTGCCCAGAAATGTAATAATTGCAGTAATTTTAAAAAGCTTTTAAAAATAAATAATATAATCAATCAGTTTGAAAGAAAGGCGATTTATGAAGAGAGCCATAGCAAAATGTAAATGATTATAAGTGTATACTCACATATACCTAGTTCATGTATACACAGGCAAGTATATTTTACTTATTTTTATGTAGCCAAAGGTCCAGTGTGCTTCAGTTGCAACAGTGGAGACTACAAGTTATAGATTACAAACTGCTGCATGTTGGGAGAATTTACTGGTGCCTGCTAAGTAGTATCCTTTACCCTTCTAGCAGGGAGTTTTAACATGAAAGCAGGGAGAGCATGAGGCAAGGAGAAAAGAGGCTGCTGGACTGTAATCTTGCTCTGTGTTTCCTAACAGAATACATCTTTGTTCCTGGTGTCTTGTCTGACTGGGTCTGGTCTGAGGTGACCACACTGAGGAACCTCAGTCCCAGTCCCCAAAGTTGAATAAAAAGCCAAAAGACAGACTTACCCTATCTTGAATAAACCTCATACTGGGATGAATGGGGAATGGGTGATGGGTAAATTTAGAAAAATCTTTTTCAACTGTTCCATAATATACAATTAAATGTATAGAAAAAAGTGTCTACAAATCAATACCCCTCTGCACTGTAGCATTTGTATGCCATGTCTATGATAGTATCAGTACATTGTTGCCACTGGGAATATAGGCTTTGATATATTCTCATTCAAGTGAAATATCCAGTCAGCTGTGAACTTTACCTTTCCACAACTAGTCCCATGCTATGAAGGTAGCACATCTCATTACTGTCCGCTTGATAGAATTTCAGAGGTGATCCTGAGATCCTTTGGACAGAGCTGGGTGGAACCTGGACATTTTGTGGTTGCCTGCCATGGAAAATCATGTATGGCATTTTTGTGATACATATTTAAAGTAAAAACCAGTTTCCTCTCTAGTACTTTTGAGTTCTTATATGCTGAGTTCAATCACAGCTCTCTCATGTGATTGCACCCTAACCCACACTTTTCAGGCAACCAGAGTCTTGAGCTTCTGCACTACAAAGCAGTAGTCACACTGCTTTTCAGCCAAGAAAAAAAAGTGTGCTTTGCAATGGAGAAGGATGAATGTCAGAGTTCAATTTCATCTTGCAAAATCTTAATCTTCCCCACTTGATTAATATTTTTAGCTATCACAATGAAGAGACATTGCAAAGGAGAGATTATAGAAGTCTCATACAAGGACTAACCCAAACAAAGTCATCTTCAAAATTCCCTAAAATTATCTTAATTTTATTACATATCTGTGTTCCTGATTGGTGTAAGGAGGACATCAGGTATAGTTGGAAGAATGGTAAGGGGAATTATATTTTAAAAAGTGAATGGTAGCAAAAAGAAGAAAAAACCCTCCCAGGTTCCAAAGGTGTCATTCCCTCTTTGTTCCCAACAAAGGAGAAACAGCTTTGTAGCAGATTCTCTCCACTCTCAAAATACATTGCATGCATTCATCTCCTAACATGGAGGATTTAACACCTTTATTTTCGTTGAGGATCGCCTCTTACCCACCAATCTGTGTGCAAAACTCCAGTTGAAGAGAATGTTAGCTAGGCTCAGAGATCCATGGCTAGATATTGTACCATAAATCCATCAAGGAAGCAAACACATGAAAAAGTAAAAGCAACATCACAGTGCATTCTCTTACTCCTCAAACTCTTCCCATTGTGGGACCCTGAGGTTGCTTATTGTGCAGGTACGATCAGCCTTCAGCCTCCCACGCTTTTGGTTTGACATGATTTTTATTGTTGTTTCCTCTGTGTACAAAGTGGTGCTATTGGTGAAAATAGCTGTTGCAATATGGAAAATACTGGTATAAAGCAAAGCTACTACTTCAGCTTTGTGTGGGAAACTTTTCACTAAACCTTTTGAACTGTAGATTAGGCTCCTCTAATATGAATGTTATGTTTGTGTGTGGGTTTGCTTTTCATTTATTTACTTGGGGGAGTTGGGGAGACAGACAAAGGGAGGGAAATTAGTTGTTGGACTTTGGTGGAGTGAAGGGCAGAAGCTACCCCATGGTTCAAGGAAGCTCAGAAACCCCTCCTCTATTGATTAGCAATACAAAACTTTGGGGATTGAAATGTAGTGCCATTTACAAGCAGTGGTGCTGGAACAATTTTGATAGTGGGTATGATGAAGGCAGAAACCATGTATTTGGGTCATTACTACTTCAAGCCAGAAGGTGCGTCAGAACCCCCAGTTCCAGCACCTATGTTTATAACTGAAACACAGATCTACATTAGTAGACGTTTGCCCTGTGTGCATTCATAATGACTTTATGCAATCTCACTGTAGCACCAGGACCCAGTGAGTAATTAATATCTCCATTAGTCAAATATCGGTCTGAAATTTTGTCACCAGGGAGAAAAAAGTTTGCAGAAGAACTGGCAACCCAACTGGGAGTTATATAGGAGATACTGATAGAAAAGTAGAAAACTAGGTTTAGCTGCATTTATAGTATGCAGTTTCAACTATCTTTCTACCCTTGGAATCTTCATAACCTCTCATATCCTTAAGGAAATCTCCTTGAATATTTAAAAGAGATAAAATCAATAATCACTGTATAGTAATGCAGTAGGATTTTATAGATTACTACTTCCAGGCCATCCATACTGAAAAGTTCTTCAGAACACCATAGAAAATGGAAACTTATTTACAGGTTTTCTGAACAATATTTTAAATATAGCATGGTTCAAAAACCTGTAGATAACGTAACTTTCTATATTTTTTAGAGTAGGCTTGCTGTGCCTGTGTTCTTAAAAATAATGAAGTCAACTGGGAGATACCATAGCAGTGCTCTCCAGAGCTGTGCCAAAAATTTCAGGTACAACCCTGAACCCACTCAAACGTAGGGTAAGTTTGAAATCTAGTCAAATTCACAAACATCAGCCCAGGTTCACGATGTTTCAAAAAACCTGGGTTTATTCTAATCACACTGCTCACCTAATCACACCTGCCACTATTTTGTACTAGACTCTGTATATCTCTGGCTTATCATTACTGCCTTCTGGCAGACCCCATGGGTTTATCGTTCCAGGTACCTGCCAGGTCCCAATATCTGTTTTATATTTACAGACGCTTAAACATTATCTTTAATAAAACAAGATACTTTTAATACAAAGCTAACAAGTGGTAGAAACTCTCTTTCTTACACAATACCCCAGAGAGAGAAGTGTGAAAGATTAATAATGAGAATTTCTACCAGTAGATAATTTACTCAATTATTTTAGTTCCCTTATGTGGATACAAAGAAAGTTCTGTAGACACCTGAAGGAAGTTGATAAAGTAGGATTTGACTTGCAAAGAGACCTAGAACTTGACAGTGACAGTAGAGAGTGTTTGCACTTTTTGAGCAATGTAATGACATCTCCAAGCCTACATTCACATTCATCAGGATTTCTACGAGAAAGTGAGAAACAAGTATTCTTTCTAAGTAATTCTTCACGTATGAGCTTACAGTAGAGTACACCCTATTTTCCTGGAACCAAAGTAGTGTCATTATTGCACATGCCTGAGCAATTTTGCTTGGAAATAACAAAAAAGAAAGATCTGCTCTTTCTGTGTGGTTCATAGGATTTGGAAACAGTTGACAGAAGCCCACATTTTCTATATTCTTTCTGCTTGGTGAATTATCTCAAAACAATACTTAGCCTGTAAATGTGGGTTGGCATTTTCAAAGCGCTGGACAATTGTTTAATTGTTTGATTAATTGTTAATTAATCAATTCCCACAGTCTTCCTCTGGGGGTAGATAACTATATATTATCTCCACTTTACAAATGGGGAAACAGACATATGTTTAAGTGATTTGCCAAAAGTCACACAACAGGTCAGTGGTAGATTCCTACATTTTCAGAAGGGCCACCAAATTTTGGTGCCCTTACTTGAGATATCTAGGAATTTATTTTCAGAAATATCAAGCAGCCATATTGCCAATTGGAGTTTGTAAGAGTTGTGAGCAGAGCAGCCGGGTGGAAAAAAAAAGATTTTTCTCCTGCAGACAATGGTGACTTTGTAGGTGAAATATCAAAAAATAAAGTATTTTGGCCAAAGCCCAAAATATTTAGATTCAAAATGGCACCACTCTGCCTCATGAAAGGTATAGTTCAAGTGCCTGATACACCTATTCTCTAATGGCTATGCTCTCTGTCTTGGCTATGTCTGATGAACCACTCTCCCTCATTATGATGAGAGGAATGGTGAATCATAGGAATCCCTGACCATGCAATATGGGAGATGTTGCCTGGCAAGAGAGACCGAGAATCAGAAATGAGGCACCTGAAAGATAACTCCTCCAATGAGGCATGGTGGCACCTGTGACGGGTTGGGTCACAGAAACCACTTTGGGACTGACACCTGATGTGCCTAGACTATCTCTGAGCCTGTTTTCTTTGCCAGCTTGGGACTCCAGTACTTTGCCTTGTTTGAGCCAGACATGCTTGCCTGCTGCAAACAGATCCAAGTCAGAACCACATCCCTCACAAGCTGCAGGCTTAACTGAAAACAGCTTAAGAAGTGCTCCTGTCTCTAGCACTCAGATACCCAACTCCCAATGGGTTCCAAACCCCAGATAAATCTGTTTTACCCTGTATAAAGCTTATACAGGGTAAACTTATAAATTGTTTGCTCTCTATAACACTGATAGAGAGAAATACACAGCTTTTTGACCCCACCCCCAGGTATTAATGCTTACTCTCGGTTAATTAACATGTAAAAAGTGATTTTATTAAATACAACAAGTAGGATTTAAGTGGTTTCAAGTAATAGACAGACAGAACAAAGTGAATTACCAAGCAAAATAAAATAAAACACGCAAGCCTAAGCCTAATACAGTAAGAAAACTGAATACAGATAAAATCTCAACCCTCAGAGATGTTTCAATAGGCTTTTTTCACAGACTGGATGCCTTCCTAGTCTTGGCCCAATCCATTCCCCGGTACAGTCCTTGTTCCAGCTCAGGTGGTAGGCTAGGGGATTTCTCATGACTGCAGCCCCCCTTTGTTCTGTTTCACCCCCTTATATAACTTTTGCACAAGGTGGGTTCCCACTCCCTCCTTCTCAATGGAAAAGCACCAGGTTAAAGATGGATTCCAGTTCAGGTGATATGATCACATGTCACTGTAAGACTTCATTACCCACTTGCCAGCAGACATGTATACAGGAAGACTTACAAGTAAACAGAGCCATTTACACCCAATTGTCCTGGTTAATGGGAGCCATCAAGATTCCAAGCCACCATTAATGGCCCACACTTTGCATAATTACAATCGTACCTCAGAGTAATATTTCATATTTCTAGTTTCAGATACAAGAATGATACATACAGACAAATTTGATGAACACACTCAGTAGATTATAAGCTTTGTAATGATACCTTACAAGAGACCTTTTACATGAAGCATATTCCAGTTACATTATATTCACACTCATTACCATATTTTCATAAAATCATATAGAGTGCAATATCACAGCAGCATTTTGAATTGAAATATTTTGCTCTGGCCAAAATCATTTTGGGTGATTTTTCAATATTGAAATTTAAATTAAATAGTTTTAAAAAATTAAAAATTTAAATATTGAAATTTTCTACAGAAAGACACTTTTCTCAAAAGGTGTCATTTTGTTGAAAACCCATATTTCTGTCAAAAAACAGTTCTGACAGAATTTTTTTTGACCAGCCCTAGTTACAGTTGCTCAGCACCTTTGAAAATCAGGCAACCTCCATTCCCACCAATACTGAGCCTGCTGTGAACCAGCCAAGCTGGTCCTTGTACGTTAGTTAACAGTATCTTTCAGGCTGACCTATGTCAGCTGCCAATGACTCCAATTCATTCTTATGGCAGAGGGTGATTACTGGGACGTAGGAAAACCTTGATCATCTTCTGTTTCCCATGCCCCCTACACGAGCTGCAAGGAGGGTGCTGGCACAGGAACTGTGTTAGTTCTGTGTCACTAAAGGACACTGCTACACTGTAACACTCTGGTGACTCGCTATGCTGGGTTCAGGGACTCATTGCTTTGGCAAAGTAGTGCAAAGCAGCTCAAATGCAGGAGAATATACTGGCTATTATGAGAGGCAGGAGAAAGCAAAGTTTTCAGAATGCAAGCTCATTTCACTTCTGATTGTCAGGCAGTTTAACATTAATTTCTCCTTTCTTCATGTGCGTTTAATACATTTTAAAAAACCCTCTATTTGGTCTGATTGCTCATAGTATTATAGTTTACATCAATTTGCAAAACACTGATATCCCAAAATGTACTCTCTAATATTGTGAAAATAAAAAGATTCCTCAAAAAACCTTTGAAATCCTATATTAATTTGTATGACAATTTAGTTTTCTCCCCATTTGCTCACATCTATGTTTAAATGACAATTTATAACACGTGTATTTTTTAAAATATGACAGTAATGTTATGGAAAGAACTGTGCTAGAGAGAAAATTTCATTTAATTTTGTAAAAATGCCAAAACTATCCAACACAAACTCAGAAGATGAATCTCTAGTTGGGCTAATTTTTATAGTTGGGTTTCCAACAGACTTTTGGGTGGAACTGGAAAACGTTCAAACCGAACCCTACGGATCCTGGAACTTTACATCCTCTCATGGAATAGTAGATACCATTGACTGCAGTGTTAATTATTGGTCAACTAAGGCTGATAGTAACAAGGTCATTTGCTTAACATAACTAACACAGCTTTTGAGATTCCAGTTAATGTTTCTATTTCTTTGCCAAATGATCATTTCATTGCTGATCTTTCCTTTCATTTCCAGCAGCTCAGGTGCATTAATCTGGGATTAGGCCAAAGGAATTGAGCTAAAACCAGCAACAACTTTAATGAAGAGGTTCTGTTCTGCCAATAACATTGGTTTAAATCCTGTGTGCAATGTCATGTCTTCATATCAATTGAATTTTAGGATCAAACATCCATACTTCATACTTATGTACCTCTACATTTGCTTAAAAAGTTAATGAGTGCTCAGACCCCAATAAGATTTAAATAAAGAAATAAAAAAAAATATACTACCTAACTGAAATATCAAGTTGTTATTAGCCATCCTACTATTCAAGAATATTCTTTGGTAGCAGAAATCTTAGGACTACATTTGATAGTATTCATTAAAGTAAAAAAGAAGAAGCTATACATCTGGCAACAATTGCAGTCTCTTTTGGAACCTATATACATTAAGATAATGAGTACAATAATCTTGAGAGTGGTTGTGTTTAGGTTTCAGTCTTAGTAGCCTGTTTCTGAACTGAAGACTTCTAATTTCCCTTTCACATTTTCTGTAATAACCATTTTATCTTGCTCACTCTCTCCCCTTTTTAATTATTTCAGATGAAGAATGCACAATGGATTCCCAGCAATCCCAGGTAATTTGTGGTTAATAAAGGTTTTGTTCAGAAAAGAAAGGAAAGAGTATGTTTCATATCATTCTTTCCATTACACAATACATCTCAAAAGGGGCAAATTAAGAATTTTTAAAAAGACAATACATAGAATGCTTACTTCAGTGAAATAATTCAGAGCAATGATGCAAATAACTTTCTGCTTTCCTAATTCCTAGCAGATATCTGTTCATGAGGAGTCTCCACAGGAGAAGTTTAAATGTTCTTCACCATAAATACTGAGGCATCATCATAATCCCAACATAACCCATGTATGAGCTTCCTGGGATCAATGTGATGGGCTGCTTCGAACAAGGGGAATCGTGGGACTTCCCATTTTCTGCAGTTGTATATACACTGCTCAGGTGATTATTCTATCAAAGATTCTCAGCCTTTTCAGTCTGAACCACTTTGAAACATATTATTTTGTCTCCATCCTAGCATCCTTCACACAGTTCTCAAAATATTTTCTTTTTTGGACCCCTAAGGAGAGCTTCATGGACCATGAGACAGAAGACTGGACAGTGAGAGTCTGGGTACTCTAGTGGAGTAGGTATAGAAGACGGTATAGAAGAACACTTCTAATCCAACCTTTAACTCACTGTATGGCCTTTGGCAAATCTCAAATTCTGATTTGATTTTCCCACATGTAAAATGGTACTAATACATACTTCACATAAATATTTTAAACATCAAAAGTTTGGTGTTTGAGTGTTGCTAAAAGTTTAACTTTTAAGTGTTAAAACAAAACCCCAAGCCACAAAACAACAACAGAATATTTCACAGCTCTCTGCACTTCTTGTTTTAGAAGAGACCAGAAGAGAAAATACCAAAATCGCACAACAGGCTAATTTCACAATATTTCTGGTTTGGTCAATCCAGCAAGTATTTATTATTTACTTAATAATATTGTTATGGTGCTGATCATCTTAGTATTCGAGAATGGAAAACTCAACAGAATGCCCCACATAATGAAATTAAATTACCCAACTGATTTCCACAGAAAGGCTTTTGGTATTATCTGAACACAAGGATGATTGTCCAAACCAAATTACTTGAAGTCCTGAGGTTGCCCCATTAAGTATGTCTATTATGTCATTCTAATATAGAGGTGGGTGACGTTTTTCAGCTGAGATTTTCTTTTCTTTTTTTTTGCCAAAAAGAAAATGCAGATTCAGGTTGATCAAAACATTTGAGAGAACGTGTGTTCAATTTGCCATTTATTTTGGTCTAAAAAACAAAATATGGAAAAAAAATCCCCAAAGTGTTTTGTTTCAACAATTTCAGCAGGAGGACTTGTGATTTTTTTTCTTTTATTCTAAAGAACTTCTCTTTTTGAATTTTACTTCTATTTTTAAAAAGTGGTTTAACTTTTAGACAAAACATTGCATTTCAGGTTAAATTAAGTGTTTTCTTGGACCTGAAATGAAATATTTTTCACTTGTTCAGTTCACTGAAAAATTTTCATTTCAAGTTGACCGGAGACACTTTTTTATTGTTTGATTCAGCCAGTGAACAAAAAACAAAACAAAACAAAACACAAAAAAACCCCAAACCAGTTATTCAGCTCTAATATTCTTCTCTTTAAAAAATAATGATGTTTGTAGAAGCCACTGATTATGTATGTTACAGCAATGGGAGATTGCTTGCTTGCAGCAAAACATTCCTCCCTTCCCCCAGTCACCCTAGATTGACTCCCCAGTGCTGGGAGGCACTAAGTACAGTCTGCTCACTCCTCAGTTTTTTCTCTCAAAGTCCGTTGAAAGTTCAGTCACACTGTTTTCATGTTGGCCAAGGGAGGGCAGTATATCATTAAAAATTAATGGTCCAGTTGTTGTCTTCCATTATATCTCCAGGATAGCTCCATTCACATTTACAATTCTTCACACTCCATTTACGCCAACGTAGACATGTCTATGTGACTCACATCCAGACACATCACTACTTATTCCATCCCAGTAAGAAAATTAATCCCTTCATATCTAGTGGGTTATGAGGAAAAGTGAGTGGGAAAACTGAATCACACATACTTTTCATAAAAATCTAAAGCAATTTCCTCATGTTCTCCACAAACACCTTTATTACTTTAAGAGTTCAACAGTGGAACGATGTGGAACTATCATGACTGAAGATGTCAAGACTGGACCTGACACCCATCTATAAAGATGGTGTAAGGATAATGAAATCATTCCTGTCATGATGCAGAAGGCCAGACTGGAATATCTACCCAGTAGCCCAAGAAAGCTGCTGTTGCAGCATCCAGCTCATCTTAAGGACTCATCTGTTTATTAAAATAAATGGTCTAATCCAGAAAAAAAAAAATCCTCTCCAGTAGAATGGCCATGAATTCCTAAAACCTTCCAACACACATCTCAGTGAACAGTTGTGCATTCCTTCTTCCTTTTAAACTGATATTGTTATGGTATTGTACATCTGCCCCGAGTTACACAGTACTGCGGGCCCTCTCCCTTTTATATGCTTGTCAATATATGTGGGACTGAGTATGTTTAAAGTTTTCATAAACTATTTATATGTAACCATACAAAACATTTCTGGAAAATAATTTAAAATGGGTGGCTAATATTGGTAGAAAATAAAATGCAAGAAAAAATGAAAAGCACAGAGTGAAATCTTTGACAGAAGAACAATTAGGGTAAAGGAAATGGAAAAGGCTTTTTTAAGGAAAAATACACAGATTTTGAATGAAAACTAAGACTAAGTGAAATAAATTAAACCAGAGAATAAATTAAACCAGAGTAAAAATCAAAATAAAATTAGGGGAAAAGTAAATAATTCATTATATTAAAACCAAATAAAATAAAGCCAAAATAAAGTAAAAATGAGTTGTATTTTTTTTAAAGTTGCACTTATGAGGACAAATCAGAAGACTCTGTCAATCTGTATAATGTACTAAAATGTAAACACATCTATACCAATGTATATTTCTAACAAGCACAAATTCCACACCTCAAAAAAAAAAAAAAAAAAAGAAGTGTTCTAAGAGGTATGGTATAACATTTTGCACATATTCTTAAATGTAAACATTTTACAGTAGTGTTTCAAACCTGAAAGACTTCCCTTCCTGTATTCTGTGGCATGCATTGCTTAAATTCCACACAGCACTGTGTACCATACATTGGTGTTAATTGTTCATTTTTTATTATAATTTTTTTCCAGATGACACAATGTACACACAACGGGCATGATTTTCCATTGCCCTGAACCTTGTATAGTTATTTACTCCAGGGCAAACTGAGTATAATTAGAAGGATAATGTTTTACACCCACTTTGAACTGAAGTAAATTACTACACAAGACAATGAAGAATCAGGCCCAGTGTTATGTTACATGACTTCCTGCTAAAGCAAATAAAAATAATGACTCTACAGCTAGCTAACGGCTAGTAAAGTACAGACTGAAACAGGACATCCTTGCAATTTGAAACAAGAACAAACTATAAATAAGAAAGGCTTTTTAAAAAAACACAAGGGGTGAAAGACTCCCACTGATTTCACTAGAGCAAAGATTTCACCCAAGAAATCTAAAGCTTCTTGCTGTGCCACTGAAATCTGTCACAAAATACCGATTGACTTCAATGGTGCAGGGATCAGGGCCTTAATGAGACAAATTCTCATTTTCGTAAGCATCCTGGAGGACTCTAGCAGATGTATAAACTCTGGGCAGTGACTGGCAGAGTAAATTAGCATCCCTTCTATGCAGGTAAGGAAGTTAACTTTTTACCATCCCAAGACATTACCTTCATTCTTGGAAGAGAGCAAATTCTTCCTAGGGAGAAAGTAGATTGATCTGAGGAGAGCCAAGGCCAATCAGGACCCAAATCTACCAACACTTTGGGGTATCTCAACAAGGCTTTTTGTTTTGGTATTTGAAAATCTTAAACTTTTACATATAGAGACAGCAAAGTTTTGTCTTCCCTTGACTGAGGGTTCCTCAGCTGCTCACACAACCATTATATTGATAGCAAAGTACTCACAAGATGCTATAGTATAATGGCATCAGATCTGCAACATGTTAACAACAAATACCAGCTTCTTTCAATTTTTGTTTAAAATGGTGAAGCAGCATATACCAAAGGCACAAGAAATACAAAGTGAATGTTACTCCAGTTAGATCTGCTCAGTGAGATTCAGATAACAGTTTGGTTGCCCCTTTTCAGTCTAATTGGGAAGACTGAAAAGGTAATAGGTAATCTTTAAGACAGTTACCAGAATATAGCAGGTTACTTTTTATTATAATTATATAATAATTCTGAACTTAATTTTAACCACAGGTGTGTCATGCTGATTATGAACAAACCTTTGGATCTTGTAAAAATATTGTACATCATTTCAAAGAAGAAAAAAACAGTTTCTAAACTACTGATCTACATTCTTGTAGTGCAGTCAACTGTTCCCTTCAACTCCAAGCTCTAATTCTGCCATTTGCTGCCTAAGGACACTAGCCTGAAATAGACATGGAAATATGAACTTTGGCTACAGCTAGATGCACTGGATCCTGAGCAAGGAGCAGAAACAAGGGCTGGGATTCTCAAGGCTGCATAGGGAATTTCAGTGGGAAATGGGCGTTTAGATTTGAAAGGCATCTTTGAAAGTTTCAGTCTAATCTCCTCTGAGGCTACTTCTGGAGCCAAGTCCTTCCATTTTCCTCCAAGAGGGCTCATTTTGGTGCTTTACTTCTTTCCCTTCTCTATTCCCCACCTTTGTTTCTGCCCCCACTGACTATTTGATTTCCCTCATTTGCTCCCCCACCTCTGTACATTTCTCACTTTTCCTTTCATGAACACGCCTCTTCTCTGCTCCTTACCTGATGTGTATGGACTGCACATAGAGTTCTCTGTGCTAGGGGAGGCATTGCAATATGAATTCATTACACAGCGTCTCCAGCATTAACCCAAGCACTGGCTGCCCTCAGGAGAAAAGCACAGGTCTGAGCTACTTACTGTAGGAGAGTCTTTACCTCTTTTTCCTAGCAACACAGCACAGACCCTGAGCCTGGAAGAACCACCTATGCTGTCTCCCAGGCAGCCCTGTTTTGGACAGGTGATAAATGCAAAGTTTTGTTCCCTTGGAATCGCATAATATTGTCAAAATGAACCATCTGCTGCTGAATGAGATCCTGCATCATAACATTATCTTGAACATGTTTTTAAGGGAGGACAGATAAGATAAAGAATATTGACAGAGAGGGAATAGAAAGGAGAAGAGAAGCAAAGTAGATTGTTGTGAGAAGTAAACTGCTATTTTTAAATGCTCTCTCCCCTGACTAAATCTCTCTGGCATGCATGTATGAAGCTCCCAATGAAGTCAGTGAAAGCACTATAATGTATCATACGACTAAATTTGGCCAGAACATGCAAAAGAAAATAAAGAGTAGATGGATATAAAGAGTACATGGATTTGCTTTAAGACCCCAAAGAAAGCACCATTCCCCATGCTCCAAATGAGGTGGCACATGCCAAGGAAAAAAGGAAAAAAAAGAAAGAATGAGAAAATAATGAAATGATCATTTTATGTAAAGAAAATCAATACATTTGTCAAGATCTGATTGAATATGGGAGTAACTGTTCACTACATACAAATTTGGATTTTAAAATGAATGTTCATATTCCTGTTTTTTGGGTCACTGTTTGGAAATATATTAGTGAGCCAGATTAATTAGGGATATTTGCAAATAATGAATTTTAAAATAAGTTTTAATTTTATAAGGGAATATTCTTCAGAAGCATTAATTCTGATTATAAGCTCTTTGGGGCCAGAAACACCTTTTTGGTCTGTGTTTTTACAGCACCTAGCACAACGGGTACCTGGTCCATGATGTATTCTCCTACAGAGTACCGCTTCACACATGTTTATGAATTCAAAATCCACCAGTTTCCACTTTAGAACCCCAATTCTGAAAGTCACATTCACCTCCAGGGACAAAAATGTAACAAATGACCGTTCCAATCAAAATATTGCAAATTTTGAATGAACAGTAGCAAATATTTACTGTAAACTTATCAAAACCAAGGTGCAGGTAAAAAAAATAATGTTTGCACCATCCACTAAAGCAGTTGGCATTCACCACTGGCAGACATGATACCAAACTAGATGAACCACTGATCATGCTGATATGACAATTATAATATATTTATAAATTACTGCTTGGTCCACTGAAAGGTGCCACTTGACTAGTCTCATCTACACATTTAATTTTATAGTTCTGACAATTTTACTTAAGAATTAACTGCAACATCTAAGGATTATTTCCACTCTTTTCCTCAGTTCCATATTAGATCACACTGATCTGAATTGTTTCCTTCAGTTGTAATACCACAATTCAATGAAGTTCCCATGAACATAATACGTACTAACTTTCCCAAGAAGTTGCAAGACTGAGGTTAAGATGAGTTCTATAGAGGGTGAACACCTCTAAGTTCATTCCATTTGCCACAATATAGAGAGACTACTCACCCTGGCTATAACATTAGCTTTCTGGTGCTATCGCTCACCGGAGCTAAGAACAGGAAGAAATAGAGCAAATGTGAAAAAGAGTATTAGGGTTACTCCGAAAAGAGTCTCAGTTAAGCCACTGTGACTCTTTAATCCACATGAAAGATTAGGCTGCGGCAACTGCTGGAATACAAAACATAATCTGCAGTGTCTTTTCATGGGGTCCAAAGGGAAAGAATATTAAAACTCCACAGGTAGCAAAGATAGGTGAGACATATGGAGTCCCAGAGCTTTGAAATAAATCTTTTCAGAGGTTCAATTATTACTTTTGGAAGGACTAAATCAGAGGTATTATCCAAGTCAATAACGGAAGACATACAAGACTAAGGTTTTGCCAAGCTGACGAGTTGAGAGACCGACTTATTTTTCAACTTTATTACTGTTATCTTGCATGGAGTACAGAGCCCATAGTCGGTCAGTAATTAACCTCAGGATACTGGGAGGCTTAGAGTAGAGAGTAAAGTCTGCCCTGTGCCACCTTTAAGCTTTCAGATATAATCGTCAAATTCCAGAAGCGTTAACTCTTAAAAGTAACTTAACTTCAACCATCTGGATTCTAAGTCAGGTACATAGAAACATATGGGAGAATCTATGTGAATCTCACCCTCAGTCATTACACTGGGAAGAGTCTGTTTTACATCTAGAGAAAGATTTACATTGAAAAGAAAATATAGGGATTGATGCATACCCCCTTGGCAGCTGTGGAAAATTTCCACAGGGCTCTTATATGGAGGCATAAATTGGCCTGAGGAGAAGTCACTTTCTATTTTGTTTTCATTTGTTATATTTTATTAGTTAAAACTCCTCTTTAAATTTGCAATATGCAAGCTGATGTTGCTAAATTGTATCGGATACTTAGGACTACATCTTCAGCTAATATAAATCAGAATATCTCCACTGAAGTCGATGGAGCTATGTTGATTTTATACCAGCTGATGATCTTTTCCTTAGGATGAGTTTTTCCTCTACTTTTTTAGCATTTTAACAACATACATCATAAGGGATTCTAGTAATCTGTATTTCCATTGAAATATCCATGTATTCATAAAATAAACACACTATTATGATTTGTGTTTAACACAGGTTTTTTAATCATAATACAGACCTGGATTGCTAATTATGGTAGGAAAACCTGTGAATGGCAACTCTGGAGGAGGAAGTAAGTCTCTAAGTAGAGAAGCATTTGCTTCTCACAGATCTCTGAGGACTGGTCTTCACTGGAAAATTTAACTATTTTTTAAACAACTGCGTCGAGCGATACAATGCTGACCACAACAGCCAGCGTAGATGAGGAGAAGTCACATTCAGCATTATGTCAGTTCTCCATGGATAAACACCAGGTTTACACATGACTGGATGACATGATACTGTACACAGGTCCTTATCTATATGGCCAGTCAGCTCTGAGTTAGCCAACTTCACCATTAAAGTTTAAACCACAATAAAATTTCCTAGTGAAGGTAAGGCAAGCAAGTAAAATTAAAATACCAGTGATAGTTCAAGAAGAGAGGTAAATTAGTTATAAATTAAAATGTTCTAATGTAAGAGATGTATGGAATTGTTAGCCAGTATTGTTTAAGTATAAATATTTATTATATATTGATAGGTATTTAGTTTTGCCTTGGAGTGAAAGATGAATAGAGTGTGCCTGGAAGATGGAAGAAGTTTACTGTAGCTTCACTGTTTGAAGCTGTTCCCATTTGTTAGATTGAGAATACAATAAATATTGTGTACACAGCACATTCTTACATGAATTGCTGTTAACATCATAACTGCAGTCTAATAAAAAGGGGAGAAGAGTACAACATTAAACTTAATGACTATTTGTATCACCAAGTTTCTGTTAGTTACCTGAACTAAATATTGTAGAACATTTTACTATAAAGGGAATTTACCTTTTCTGATTGATAATTTTCAGGCATATTCTTCAGTCCTGACACTTCCCTCCCACAAGGCAAAAATATCTTGAAACTTCCTGTACTTTTATCTTCCTGGTATTTATTTTAAGAAGCAACTTTTCCATTCCATACAGCATTAACACTCGCTCACCACAGTAGGGGCATGCCTAAATACATTCACAAGTAAAAAGGCCACACATGCTAATCACTAAGGCTAAAATTTTCAAAAGTGGCCTTAGATTTTGGCTGTCTATCTTGAATCCCTTTGGGGCTGGTTTTCAAGACGTTTGAGAATCAGCAGATTGAATTGGTAGTCAACAAGTTTGATAATCAGGCCCCTTTAAAGGGTTTCATTTTGGGGACCCAAAATGCATGCCACTTTTGCAAAATTTGACTAAAAATTGTTGCTCCAACTACCACTTGTTCAGCTATTATTGCTATACAACAGTTTAAATGTGTCAATTTGGCAGAATATGAAAAGCAATTTACCAAAATTCCAAAGATTAAAAAAACCCATCAACATCTCTGTTTCAAGCCTATCCTTCCTACAGTTACATACCTGCAACTTCAACTACACAATGAATTTAAGTTATTTTCTTAAAATTATATGCTTGGTTATACAAAGGTTCTCTTTTCAGAGAGGGGAAGGGAAAATGGTAAAAAATAAGCAACCTTAAAGATGAAGCTTGGAACATTATAACATTTGCCTTTGAAGTTTCAGTCTTGCTCTATGGTTACTGTGTAAATGAAGATAAACTCAGTTTAGGAAAGAAAAGAAACAAATTGAGCCATTTAATCTTCTTATACTGATAATTGCAAGCTGTGATAATTCTTTACACTTTGTGCTTTTAGTACTTTCACATGACAAGGCTTAGGCAGCCCTTAGTATTTAGTTTAAATAAGTTGTTATATTTAGCGCTTGCTTTTTGACTCACACTGCTTTTTTAATTTTACTTCCCATACAATTCTTGTATTTTTATCATAGATCATCATGCAGATATTTTTCTTCAGTAGAAAATTTAAATTCAGGGTCTCCATAGAGAGGGATCTGAAATTGTCTCTTATTTAACTCACTTCCTAAACTTATTGTCTATGTTTTATCATATTCACAATAAACTTTTATCCCCAATTGAAGAGTAAAGGTTGTTGCAACTGAAGATTTCCTATCCAATGTTTATCCAAACATTAATCTAAAGCTTACTGAAGACAATGGAAAGACTCCTCAGTGGGTTTTGTATCAGGCCTCTAAATGAGAGAATCAAAAAGTGATATTACCAATTTGTAAATAAACAAAAGATTTTTTTAAAATTTTAATTTAAAATCTTTGCTTTCTGAGAAATAATTGTAGATCTTGACTTTAAATGAAGTAGCTAACAAACATAGAATCATTGGCAGAATTGGAACTCGGATGCAGGTCATATTCTGAATGCTTAGTCTGAAGTTTGCATATACTATATAGTGACTAACTGCACTTCAGATTGTGAGGAATCCCACTTTGCATCAAGTGACAAATAATTTATAGCAATATAAAGATACTGTATTTTAAAGTCATAAGCACAAGGTACAAGGATTAAAAATTGTTCAAATCTGATAGCAGTCTGATAGTATCCACCACTAGGATAGATTTTTAATAAAGAAATCAGAAATCTTGAATTCACTAAACTCTCAAATTGAAGAACTCTGGTAGAAAAAAAATAAATAAAAGTATCAGTGTTATAGACTCACTATCCTGGAGGCACATCCTCCTGGCAAGACCAGCATTACAGTGACTCCACCTCATCTCCTTTTTACAGCTCTGGTGGTCTAGTCTATCGACTTGGCCCTCCTACCAGTTCACATACAGTTCTGTACCTCCATACCCCCATTCCAGGATAACCAACATCCAAACCAAATAATGTCTCGCAAATCAAAAAGAAATAAACACAAGCTCTTCCACCCCACCTGGGCTCATCTTCAGTTCCACTCTCAAAAGTGTAAAGAGGATGTATCAGCCTTCTTGGGCTCATTTATTCTACAGTTTCTTGGCTGCCCTCCCAGGCTCTGAATTGTTTTTCCCTACTCTTTTTACACAGCACTGTCTCCCAGGACTTTCTCCCTGGAGACACTTCTCCCCCAAGCAGCTAATCACTAGGGCCCTGCTCCCTGAAATCCTTCCCCTTGGCTGCCTTTTCCCAGGCTAGATCCTTACCCCTATCTCTCTGACTGGGGATTGGCTATTTCCAGGGTTTGCTCCTCTCCATTTACCCTCTTCCTTCAGAGCAGGCTACAAGAGATACCCTCCCTCTGACAGCTGTCCTGTCAACTCTCCTGCAGCTCTCCCTCAACTGAGTTCTCTTCAGTCTTTTAGCGAAATCATCCAGCTTCTTCCCATCTGAGTCTACTGATTGCCCCAAATCATCTAATCCCCAGCTGATCAGGATCTTCTGGGGAGAAGAGGGGGAGTCGCTAATTCATCACCAGCACAGCTCATCTTGACAACCTTAAAGGGCTAGCCAGCCTATGGCAATCATAGCTACTAAAATCAAAATTAAAAAAAAATAAACCACAAGAAATAAATAATAAATACAAGGTAAACAGAAAACAATACTTTAGAAAAAGCAGAAAAACCAAACCAAACCAAACAACCCCTTCCCTCCCCACACCAGGTTGGAATTAGGAAAGGGTTTAGGGAAGAAACAAGCATTTTCTAAGTACTACGAATTGGACACCCAACAGCAGACAAACATTAGTTAATAAACTAAAATAAACACAAATATGAGAAAACAAGGTAAAAAAGGAAAAATGTATTACTTTTTTTTTTTCAGAAACATTTGTAACCTGTTTCACCTCCCCACCAAGACCCTATTCTGCTACTCCAAAACATGGTGAGTAGTATTTTAGGCCTTGTCTACACTAGCAAATTAGGTCAGCATAACGCTGTGATTCGGAGGTGTGTGAGAAACAGCCCCCCCCACCTCGCCCAGTGGCATAGGTAAGCCAACCTAAATACCAGTTTAGACAGTGCTAGACGGGTAGCAGAATTATTTCATTGACCTAGCTATCGCCTCTCGGGAAGGTGGAGTACCTACCCCGGTGGGAGAACACCTCCCATCGGCATAGCAGTGCCCACACTGAAGCCCTACCACTGCGCTGCTGTAGTGTTTAAAATATAGACAAGTCCCTGCTCCACTGGTAGCACCTTTGAAAACACTGGGACTAATCATGGAATAAGTTACTAATTAACATTAGTAAATGTGGCAAAGCAACAAGAACACTAACCTTTAGTCTGTATGTTGTCCACATAAGGCTTGATTATGTGACTTAGGCACAGCTAGAGGGATACTGGGGTGGGGGGGGGGGGGAGGGGAGACTTGGAGCAGAAGCCAAAATAACCCACTCATAAACAAAGCACTCTTTGTTTAGTGTATAAAAGTAGGTTGCTCACTTTACTGCTTCAGTAGATTTAATTTATTGCACATACGAGTTCCTTGAATCCCTCCATTCTCACTCAAACGCTTGCTCCATGCCACCCTCCTCTCCCCTTCTATTTCAGAGACTCTCTGCAATCCCCACACAGCCCTCTTCCACCATGCCAGAGGCTGTGTGCACCCCCATTTTCCCTCCCCCAGGTCAGTGTACCCCATTCCCCCAAGCCAGGGACCCTGTGTTTACTCCAATTCCCTCCTTCCCCTATACTAGGGTCTTCATTTCCCCCCCTCCAAACCAGGGGCTATGTGTGACCCCTGTCCTCCCATGCCAGAGTCCCCCATCCCACCCACCCCCGTCCTACCAGGGGCTTTGTGTGCCTCCCTTCTCTACAATTCCTCCATCCCCCACCATTATTATCTTCTTTCTATTGGTGAGATAAGTCATCAGATTGTCAACATATTCTACACTACTGGGAGGATGTGAGAGAGAAAAGGTGGGTGAGACCACATCTTTTTCTGGACCTACTTCTATTGATGAAAGAGACAAGCTTTTGAGCTACACTGAGCTCTTCCTCAGAAGAGAATCTTTAGAGGATGGGGAGAGCTCAGTTATTATTATAGGAAGATGTTCAAGAACTAGCTGATGGCACCAATTAATTTATAGACAATTGCAGAGATGCTTAAAATGGTGGCTTTACAATATAGATGGCCTCATTGTTTCCCCATTTCCTCCCTCCTGGTTTTCAGATTTTTCTCTAAATCAATAGGGTTCTACCCAATGTCTACAACATTCCCTGAAATTTTGGAACTGATCAGATGCAGCATTCAAAAGAATCTTGTTACATCCACAGATACGGTAGGTGAAGTAATATCTTTTATGGGACCAACTTTTGTTGGTGAAAGATCAAGCATTCAAGCTATGCTAAGCTCTTCTCCAGGTTTGGGAAAGGGACAATCTGTTCCACCTTTTATTTAGGTGTGATACTGAGCATCTTTCCCAAACCTGAGGAAGAGCTCTGTGCTGCTCAAAAGTTTCTCTTTCCCCAACAGAAGCTGGTCCAATAAAAGATATTGCCTCACCCACCTTGTCGCTCTAATATCCTGGGACCAACATGGCTTCAACAAACACAGCAAAACACATTACATTTAAACAGAGAAATAAATAATATTAAGTTGAGCATAAGGCCTCACAAGTTCAGCTAATACATTTTGAATACACACTGCACAGATCATGGGAACCATTTACTACACCAAAAGCTGGTCTCTGTGCATGGCCTCCAAAAAACAGGATATGTGCAGAAAAACTATGTAGGGAATAAGGCGGACACTGGACTGGCCTCTTGGCATTTGGTCCCTCCCTCAGAGGGCCATAGACTATAAATGCACTAGTTTCCCTTTCATTCAGGGCTTTCCCAGACCCTTCTTGGGCTTCATATTTTTAAATTGTATTTTAACCAATACCCTATTTCAAGTCCTTCTACCATTCTCCAGCACTCCTCTGGATTTCCATCGTCCATTATTAATGCATCAATCATAAGCTCATACATTAAATGGCAAAACTGTAGTCTACAGTTCATCTAGGGATCAGCTATCAAACTATTGTTTTGAGATTTTAACAAAGTTTTGCCACCATCTCTCTTTTTCCTATTTGCTGAAATTGTTAAACACAGTTCTTGGTGAATGGTGAATAGAGATGGGCAGCTTGACATGCAAATAATTGAATGAATAGCTCTGAGAAGTCGATTCTATTTATTATGCATGGATGATTACTTCCAGCAGATATTAGTTTACGACGTGGACATGTTTAACTATGATATTTTGATATCTTATATTAAAGCCTTATTTTAAGAGGTTAGCTGGTGTCTTTTAGGAAAATAGATGAAGACAGTAAAGAAAAATGTTAGATGATATAATGCAAAAAAAGTTGTGTAGAGGTTGAGCTATTTTCTTTTCAGATGCTGTTAAAAGATAACGTTAGTAGAAATTACACTGAATACCCAAATTTCTAAGCAGGCTTTTCATTAATTTCAGTTTCTTTCAAGGTTTTTGTGATGGCTCATTAGGGCATCATGCAAATTAAGATTTACAGCATGAAAGGTAGTGGCTCAGGAAGAAATTACATTTTGTCAGGTTTGTTGTTTCTCGAGTGTTTGCATGTATGGATGTTTTACTTATAAAGGTGTTGTAGAGTATGTGTCGCTTCCCTCAGACATCCACTGAACTGAGTATCCTGCACCTTTTGAGGATCACTATTTCCAAATCAAATAATAATTTAGCTTGGAATTATCTGGCTTAAACATTTTGGAAATTAATTGTACTTTTGGCATTTTATGACTATATTTTATAATTTGTCAGCTCTCTGGAAAATAAGTAGGTTTATACCAAAAAAAAGTCAGATAGGGGATATCAAGTCAAGCTTCAAAAAGTGCTTTATAGTTTACAGAAACATGCATTATAATTTCCAGTGGTTTAGGAAGATAACTTTTTAGCCCTCCCCCTACCCCCACTTTTTTAAAAAACAGAAGTATTCCTGAAAGTTAAAAAAAAAGAAAGAAAGAAAAAGAAATCTGAAACAGCAAATGTCCTGTTCAACAACATCTGTGAGATAATTCAGTGCCACCACTATGCTTTTAGGCATTAGATTAGAGACAGTTGGGGAATATGTAATAGAAAAATGAAATTAACATTATTTAATGCATATTACACATTGGCATGAACTATTAGCCCGAAATGATAAAATTAAGCACAGATGTGATTTTTGCAGCTCAGAATCCGCTCTAATTTGACCTAGCTATAAACATATGCTTGTATTTGTGTTTATATACATATATGCAAACAGCATGTATAAATATATATATAATATATATACACACACACACACACTCATATACAAAATGTGTCACACACTGACCTAGTATGCCTTCTTCATCTAGTAGCTGGACCACATATAGAGATTTGAGAGTCTTCCTTTGCTTTCGGTACTTTTAACGTCAAACAGAAGAGGCTTGTGTGCTTTTAAATCCAGAGGTCTAGGGTTCATTCAGTCTTCCTAGTCAGGATTGCTGATACACATATACATACTGTATAGTCATATGGCCATATTCTCCTCTACATTGATGGTATTCACACAGGGGAAGAAACCTAAGGGAGTTGCAATTCATAGAGTTTCTTGCTCATTGTTCAGCTGGGACATCAGGGTTTGTCCCTCTCACAGAACAGTTGGGGTACATCTTAGTGCAGCAAATGTCCTTCACTCTATGCAGTACTCTGGATACCCATAGAAACCTTGTGCCTCCACTAGAGCTGGAAGGAATATTTTCCAGGGAATCTTCCAGGAAACATTTATTATGATTTATGTATTTTTGCAAAAAGTGTTCCAATTTTTCAACCAGTTCTAGCCTCTCTACAAAGAGCCCTGCTGGCATCTCTTCCCTTTGGCAGCACAGTGCTTTCCACAAAGAAATTGATTGTCTCCCCCTACAGCTACATAGTAGCACTTGGTGGAAGTTAATACTGTCCACAGCAGCATTATTTGTGAGTGCATTTCCCGTTACAAATCTTTGGGGTCAGTAGAGGTTCATGCTACAGAGTCTGGCCGCTCCCCTATCCAACCCCACAGAAACCAGAGGCTTGATGTGAATGAGCTCCAGCAGAGGGGCTTCTGTAAGGGTTTTTAAGGTGGTAGAGCACACCAGGGAACCATTTCTGTGTCCCTTTACGACATTCCAACTCTTCTGGCTCCTCTCCTCAATGAAGCAAAGGGAAGGATCTGACCGCTAGATTATACACCATTCCTGGTAGGGAAAATGTCACACTTCATGTTTGTATAGTGCTATGGAGGTGATTTTACTATGATACATATTCAGACTCAGACATACACCAGGACCAATCCTGTTGCTTTTTCTAACTCCCATTAAAGTCAATGGGAGATTGTATGGAATGGCTATGCAATAAGCCAGGAAACTTAAAAACTTCATTATGTCTCAACAATCCTCCACGCTTACACAGCCTTCCCTGCCCCATTTTCAAATGCCTGGGGAAAAAAAATAGCTTTGCAACATGCCCTGATGGTCACCAATGTCAGGCTATACTTGAAGTAAAGTGGAGAAAAAAATTCCAAAGTTGGGGCCCTCAAACAGTACACACTCTCAGAAGCCCCTTCTCATTTATACTAACTTGGTTACAACTCAAGCAGCTCTGCTAATCTCACTTGTTATGTGTTCAATTGTAATATATTCCATTTTATAATGCTATATTAGCAATTGATGGAATAAAATATGCATGTTACAATAAACATTTCCCTTCTGTATAGTGGGGAGATCATTTATTCATGTTTATCATATGATGGTGATGAAGAAGAAATACTTTCCACTCCAACAGTAACTCAGGATAATGTTAAACAACAGCTACTAAAGTCTAGACATATAATTTGTATCCAAGAGCTTTCAAAGAGCTAGCCAAGAAGATCTCTGGATCATTAAATGTTGATCATCAAGACTCTGAACACCAGGGAAGTTCCAGAGGACTGTCAGCCTGACATTGATCCCAGGAAAAAAAATGGAATGGCTGATACAGGACTCAATAAAGAATTAAAGAGGGTAGTATCATTAATACCAATCAACACACATTTATAAAAAAAAAAGCCTTGTCAAGCTAATCAATTGTCTTTTTGATGAGATTACAAATTTGGTTGATAAAGGTAATAGCGTTGGTATAATTTACTTAGATTTCTGCAAGGCATTTGACTTGATACTGCACAATATCTTGATTATTAAACTTCAATGATATAAAATCAACATGGCACACATTAAATGGATTAAAAAAACGGTTAAGTGAAAGGTCTCAAAATGTAATTATAAACGGGCAATGATTGAGTGACTGTTTCTAGTGTGATCCCACAGGCTCTGTTCTTGGTCCCATGGTATTTACCATTTTTATCAAGAACTTGAAAAAAAAAAGAAAAGAAAAGAAATGAATAATGAGGAGGACTGGTCAGTGATAAAGTGATTTGAACTGCTTGGTAAGCTGGGCACAGGCAAACAATATGCATTTCAACACAGCCAAATTTAAGTTCATATATCTAGGAACAAAGAATGCAAGCCAAACTTACAGGATGGAGAGGGGGCTCTATCGTGGGAACTAATACCTCAGATAAAGACTTGGGTTTCATGGTGGATAATCAGCTGAATATGAGCACCCATTGCAATGGTGTGGTAAAGGGCTAATGATATCCTTAGCTATATAAACAGAGGAATACTGCGTAGAAGTAGGGAGTTATATTCCTCTGTATATGGCATTGGTGCTACTGAGATACTATGTCCAGTTCTGGTGTCCCCATTTCAGGAAGGGTTTTGAAAACAATTCGAGAGAGTTCAGGGATAAGCCATCAGAATGATTAAAGGACTGGAAAACCTGTCTTATCGTGAAAGCATTGTTAAGGAGCTATGACAATCAGCGGAGAACAGAAGGTTTAACCCCTCAAAATGAGCAATTAAACCAACTAATAGCATACTGTAATGATTGTGCTAGAAAAGTATATTAAGTAAGGTATTTTATGAAAGCTTGTAATATTCTGAACTTGATGGTCATTATGAGATATATATACAGACTGGGGTTATGATTTTATGTATTGGTACACATGGAAAACTGTGATCATAATCTCTACTACAACTCCAACTATGCCTCACAGACATGCAGGGAGCATTTAAAAAAAAGAGAGAGAATCCTTAAAAGCCAGGAGTTAAAACTAGATTCAAGTAATGATCCATTGTCCAGTCCAGGAAAAGAAAATGATGGACTATTAGAGGGAAAAGGGAAAGACATCCCAGCTATCAAGTCAAGAGGAAATCTCCCTATCCTGTATAAACATAAGTTACCACCAACTGACAGTCGCCTCCCATTGACTGGGGGAGGGGAAAAGCCTGTTAAAAACAGACTTAGGACTGCGGGTTTTTATCCAGACCTTGAGGGAAAGTCTTGTGGCAGGAGGCTGTCTGTGTTTATTTTTTACCCAAGCAGGTCTCTGAGAAGCAGAGTCTGCACACTAAAGTAAGCTCGCATCAGCGGGGCTGGTTTCATGCCTTTGGGGGAGACTAAGCAAAGAGGAACAGTTGAGTGACAGGTACTGAAGAACTCGAGGAGGGTGGATTTGAAGAGACTCAGCATTGTAAGGGCTGTTGGTGTCACCTTGCAAGGGGTAACTAGCTGGTGAGAGCCAGAGTGGGACTTTGTGTTTGCAAGCAAGGTACTGGTGTCAGAGAATTGAACCAGAACTGCATATCATAAAGATCCTCAAGGTTACAGTGCAGGCAGTGTCAGAACCTCTTACCAGTCTGGGTGATCCCCAAAATGTCACAGGAGCTCAATCTATATATCTAGATAAGAAAAGATTAAGGGGTGACTTGATACAGTCTATATATACAGTACCTACATGGGGAACAGATATTTCATGATCATATTAAGATAATCTTTAGCTGACAAAGAAACAAGAACTAATGGCTGAAAGCTGAAGCTAGACAAATTCAGTCTAAAAATACGGAGGAAATTTTTAACAGTGAGGGTTGAGGGTAACCAATGACTGGAACTACTTAACAAGAGCTATGGTGGATTCTCCGTCACTGGAAATTTTTTTAATTAAGATTGAATATTTTTCTAAAAGATATGCTCTAGTTCAAGCACAACTACTGAATCTGAAACAGGAAACTAATATAGGGAAATCCAGTGGCCTGTGTTAGGCAGGAGGTTAATTTAGAAGATTACAATGTCCCCTTCTAACTTTGAATGTTTTTGATTCTACATTACTTTCATGAAAAACCAAACACTATAAATACAATATCAGAAAATAATTCAAAAGTGAAAATGGCTAATCTTCTAATTACAGAACAGAGGGTTATAGAAAATAAGAACAACCAAAAAAAAATCTACCAGATTATTCTAAAAGAATAGCGAGAATGTATATTTTCTCTTTACACTGAGGGACAATTAAATGTCATATTACTGGTAAAACAAGGACTATGTGCTTCTTAATCAGAAAAAGGCTTGACTGATTCTCTATAATTCTTTGTTAAAACGTTACTAGAACGCCATAATCATGTGCTGGATTAAACACACTTCTCTACAAAGCTCTTAAATGAGTTACCCGGGAATTCACACAACTTGTTACATGGCTTTCATGCAATTACTATAAATCTGATGTTTTATGGATTTATCCATAACACCCTCTCTCCTTGTGCTCTAACCTGACAGTCAAGATCAGCTGAGGCACTGGAGAACCCCTCTGGAGATTTGCACATTTTGGCACTGATGCGAGAGCATTTTCAGGGAAAAGCCCGCAAATGTGGAACTCTCTTCTCATGCTGATATGGTAGCATCACAGTTAGGTGACTTTCAAGGCATGCTGCAGGCCCTATGTAATTGTACAGGCTATTCTCTGAGGAAGTATTTTGGAGACAGAGGCACAGAGACTGTGTGTGTATAGCTGTCCATTGAAGGAGGGTATTGGGATTCTAGTGACACCTACATTTTCAAAAGGTGATTGTATGTGCCTCAGTCTATGGGTTGCCCAAATATGGGATATATTAACGATGAGCACCTGGCCACTGAAAATTAAACCTCTTTTAGGCAAAGTTGGATGTCCAAAAACATAGGCCTGAGCTTTTTAACTAACATTGGATCAGTTTGTTAACAGTTCATTTCTTATTTAGAGTGCTTAATTTTTGCACATTTAAGAGAAATTTGATGCACACATTCAGTACATCTAAAAAAGCTACATATATTTATAAGTAAGTGCTGATTATATTTGATTTTCAATATGTTCCATATTGATTTAGAATTCTTTAAAAAAATAATTCCTCCTAAAATTAATTCTGCCTTAAGAACACAAATGTGGTATGGGGGTGGGAGCTGAGGGTTGGTTGAGTAATAAAAGGTTACCATCTTGGCTGTTCACCAATGAATGACTAAACCCAAATGGAAACATGTTACACAAGATTTGTGCTGGAAAATAACTAGACTAAGTGGCAGATCAGGATAGATGAATATATTTATTTATCAAAAAGAAGAAAACCTCACAAATATTTTCTATCCATCAAGTTATGTAGATATTCCATCTGCTGTAAGCTATGTAGCCATGTGATTTTTAGTTCTGTTATCCTTCTCCTCTCCATTAGATACTACATCCTTCATTCCTAACAAGTAGTACTTATACAAGTGAGGAGTGCCATGGAAGGTCTGAGTAAGTATTTCTCAAATTCAGAGAGGGATGCAGAATCTGACCCATCAAAATCAATGGCAAAACTACAAGGATCTTCAACGGGAGCAGGATTGTCGTAGTGGGCATGCACCACATTGTACGTGCAAACATCTTACTAGCAGTATTTTAGTAACTTAGTTACTGATCCTGCCATTTTCTACATGCAGCAGACACGTGTGGGAAGCCATTTGCAGGATTGTGACCTGATATGGTGTCTTTGCATTGATTCCCGATCTGTCCCTTGTGATCGGATTGTCACCCTCAGTTTTACTTATGGGATTTATACTCAATGTTCCATTGGGGTGGGGGATGGGACTTGCTCCCTGCAGAACAGACCACAGATCAGCCCACAAAACCTGCAGATCCTGGGGAGCAGCAGGAGACTGCACCATCTGCAGAGGCACGGGGTGCCTCTGCACCAACTCTTTGCCCCTACCCCCATGAGCGCTGGCCATCCAGCAGACCCATCTGATCTCCATGATAGCAGAAGAAGCAGAGGAAAATAAATACAGGATGAGGCTGTATTAATTTTCCATGGGGAAATATGCTGGGCATTGGGAGAGAAACAATATGCATCCTCTTGGCCCAACTTGCAGATCCCTGTTTCCACAGAAACCCCTTGGTAAGGGAAGGGCAGAGGTGGAGGAAGATATGCTGCCACATTAGTATTTGTTCCACCCATCCCTTTCTACACAGGAAGGATATGAACTGTCTACAGATCAGAGAAACATGATCAGGAGCTTTTTAAATTTACAGTTAGCATGAGGGGTGGAAAAATCTATCCAATGTCTCATAGAACTGGATATATAGCCAAATCCTCAGGTACTGTGAATTGTCATATCTTCACTTAAATCATCAGAGCCATGATCATTTACAACAGCTGAGGATCTGGCTCAATATTTTCTAGTTGTTAGAATTAAATATTTGCATTTGATGTAGACTGCAAAGTAGATTATCCTGCAGGTTTACTGTAAATATACAGTGTATTCTTTTCGTCCAGTGAGAAGAGGTTCAGTTATATACCCAAGGTTATCAACTAGGTGATCTGTAATAATATTTTCTTGTTTAACGTAGAGGCTCAGAAACAGTAAACAGGTGTACAAGCAATATAGTGGCTGGGGAGAACAGCAGCAACCTGACTGAGAAATATTGTTTACAGACTTGATTATTTAATGTGACTTGAGAATCATTTTAAGACCATCAGCAGTTTGTCCCTATTGCAGATAAATCACCATGAATGCACTAGCATTTTATGAAGAAATATATATATATATATATATGAATAGAATTTTGGTATCTTGCTGATTCCTTATCCAGTTCAACCATTTGCTTCATTATCATTACTTCAATTAACTTAGTGCTCAGAGAAAACTGAAAAACTGTATTAGCAGGAAGCAGTTAAGATTAATTTTCAGGCAAATGAAGTACTAAGTGGGGTTCTTAAGTAAGTAAAAATACAGTCTGTCTACAGC
Source organism: Lepidochelys kempii (assembly GCF_965140285.1). Classification (NCBI taxonomy): domain Eukaryota; kingdom Metazoa; phylum Chordata; order Testudines; family Cheloniidae; genus Lepidochelys; species Lepidochelys kempii. Next base: position 59,895,781 of record NC_136387.1, on the reverse strand, counting down.
AGTAAAACTACATTCACAGTAAAACACTTAGGTACCAAAGGTAGAAAAGGAGGCGTCTTTAGTCATGTTAAAAGGGATTTGAACATTTTATAGTGGAAATCTTCGTCCAACATTAAAATACAGTAGAGTGAGAAGGCTGCAGGGGAAAATATCCTATCCTCAGAAAAAAATATTTTCAGATGGGATGCTGTACTTTTTGTGAAAATGGAAAAAATATTGGATTGTCGAATTGCTGGTCTGTGTCTGAAAAATGTAAAATATTGATCCAAATACTGGTAGTGAATGATGATTATTTTCTTTTCTTCAAGACACTCATTCAAAGTTTCACAAAGCTGTGAAATAAACCATCTGAGAAATGAAAGCAGCATGAAGACTGTCTCGACACCATCTTCCTTACTAGTGCTAGAAAATCAGAGTGTACTGTAGTGGTACCGAACACTCAAAAATATATAATATTGTGCACTTATATAATGCCTTTCATGTGAAGATCTCAAAGCATTCTAGAAACAACTGTCAGCATACACCTGAATGGTGAAATTCCCATTTGAGCTGGTTGTGTGATGACTGCCATCTTGGCTGACACAAACCAGGGACCCCCCAGAGCTAAAAACAGAAGCTGCTACACCTTGAGCTAAAGAGCCAAGGCTCCTTAGTGGGGGCTGTAACAACTCATCCCCCCTATTGATGGGTATAGAGAGGGACCCATATCACCCGGATACCAGTAGCTTACAGTTGCACAGTGCATAAAGTGGCTGCTCAACTATTACTTTCTTGTTGAGCCTGTGGAGTCATATTGAAGGAGCCATGTCACACAGGCAATGGCGTCATACTCTCCCTAGGGGTACTCCAGACAGGATCACATGGCTAAAGAGTTCTTCTGGCTGTCATCTCTAAAACAACTGAGCTTGGATGAGGCCACCAGGTGATGAAGGAAGAGGTACAAAGAGCACCCACACAACCCCCATTATCCACCTAACGTAACATTACTGCCCCAGTTTGGACTAAAGTGTTGTCACAATTGGGGACAGAGGCAAGACCTAGAATCAGGATTCACTGAGGGCTGCTCAGGAGGGCAGAAAGCTCTTTCCATGAGCAGACCTGTGGCTCCTGCCTTTTGAAAAAGTATGGAATCCTTTCATGCGCATGCATTCCCCCCCAACCCAAAACATGTGCACGCTCCTTGCTCAGTGGGTGGATTATTCTTATATTCAGTAAACCAACATCTTATGCAACTTATGGAGCTACTGCACCCCTTTTTACCTCATTGATTAGATACAGGATTTTACCCTAAGTAACTTGGTCAAGGTCACAAAGGAAATTGATAGCAGAACCCAAAATAAAATCTTCATTCCTAGTCTTCAGAGTAGCAGCCGTGTTAGTTTGTATCTGCAAAAAGAAAAGGAGTACTTGTGGCACCTTGGAGACTAACACATTTATTTGAGCATAAGCTTTTGTGAGCTACAGTTCACTTCTGTAGCTCACGAAAGCTTATGCTCAAATAAATTTGTTAGTCTCTAAAGTGCCACAAGTATTCCATTCCTAGTCTTGTGTTCTACTAATTAGAAAATACTCCCTCTATAACACTTGCAATCTTTTAATTCCAAACTCAAGCACCTATTAACCATATGTCATGTAATAATCCATTGCCCTGCACACACACACACACACACACACGCTGTCAGTGGGGACAGAACCTGGAATTGAAAACACAGCGCATTGTTACTGAGATAAAAAGTAGAACTCGTTTAGCTGTGAGAGAGCAGTAGAGCTGAGTCACTAGGTGACCACCTTTAGGAGTCATTTCGCACACTAGAACCTGTGTAATATGTGTAACTCTGTGTAATGCTGTGAAGAGGATTCTGAAGGTATGTGGGTCTTCAGAAACTTAGGGAGGGGATTTGACGTCAGAGAGCAAGCTGCATCTTCAAAGTGCTGTGTAAAACAACTGTTTTTAGACTACTTGCATGAACCCCACTAGCCCAAGTCTGTTGACCCAGACTGGAAGGCTCACTCCAAAATGCTGCATAGACTCACCCTATGGGTTTGTGTACACTCTGTTGAAAACCCAGGTTTGTGGAAGCTGTGCTTGTGGACTTTGTGTTCCCAAGGCTGTGCTTGAGTGTCGGGTTTACAGTTGCCAGATCCAGGTCTCGCAGACATGCTAATGTCTCCGTATAGCACCACACAGATCTTCTGACTTGGGTCTGCAGCTTGAGCTGCTTCCACACTGCAAAATGACAGGGCTTGAACCCAAGTCTCAGAAGGACTAGGGCTCATACCCGGTCCTCCGGGTGGGTCCTACGGCCTAGGTCCTGAGTTCTTGCTGATCTGAGGCCAGACAGCTGTGTGTGTGGACAGTAGGTGGGTTTGGGCTCAAACCTGAGTCCAACCCTGGGTTTACAATGCCATGTAGACATACCCTGAGAGATGCCCCAGGCACTAGTCTGATTTTAACAAAACCAGACTGCTCCAAAAGTGTTCCTCTTCACTCACCTAGCTTTGTTTTGATTTAGCCAGTAAAGACCCATAGTTTTGGCAAATCTAAGCCATATTCAAAATTATACTGCAGCTTGGGTTACTTATATGAAATCTATGCACTTAGTCAATCCATATTTATCAAAGCAATTTCAGGCAACAGATAATAGGATGCCTTTTGACAGACATTAATTAATGCACTTCAGACAATAATAGGAAAACACATTAAATACATAGGATAGGCATCACTGACACTTGATAAGGCACAAGCCTTGGACTGCTTACATTGTTAGCCAAATGAATGCAGCTGGCGGATGTCTATCAACCTCTGCTATAGCTATAGGATTTATGGCCTGGCAAGTCTGTATACTAACATTAGAATCTTATAGAAAAGAGAACAGACTCAACAGCTTTCAGAGAAGTAAAAAGACGTCGATTATACCACTCAGTTATTTTACTATTTGTGCATCTATTCTAATATTTGCATGCTATCAGTCATCCCTGTGTTGTCTGTGTGGATTGTAACCTTTTGAGAGAGTAATGACTTGAATTTTTACTTGTCTATAAAGTGCCAACCACAATGCTGGTGCTATATAAATAATGCATTAGTACTATTAGGAATGGGAAGAATTATGAAAAACACATGAAATTAAAGATATTCAGGTTAGGTAAATAGGACTAGGGAGATTATTGATGTACAGTAATGTGCTGATGGCATTCTTTGCCATTTTCCTTTTCCCCGGTGACTTTTTCCACCCTTGGCTTCTAACCACTCTCTCTTTTCTTGCTTTCTTTCATCTACTTAAAATACATTGTTATACATTTTCCATTCGAAGTATTAAATAGAAAGTGAAGATTCTGAAACTGTAGTTGTGTAGTAGAGCTTGTGAATGCCAAGTTTTAGTGTGTGTTTGTTTGTTTGTTTTTTTAAAACCACAATAGATTGCCTTAGTATTATACCTGATGCCCATAGTGGATGAACTCGAACTTTCTCAGCTACTCTTGCAGCTCTTGAAATTGGGAGAAATTTAAATGGTGCGTAGTTGCTGCTTCATATAGCTGTTCTGAGCAAGTTCTATTTCCCTTCCATCAAGTTCTCACTTCCACATATTCTTCTTAAACCTATTTAAACCTGACTTGGGTTATTTCTCTTTTGCTTCTTTCCACCTTCGTCCTTGCTTGATTTGTGACTACATGAGAGCACATCGCCAGCACCATTGTTATACCCTAGCATGCCTGTAATATACCATATATCCACAATAGTGCTTCCAACAGAAGCATTCACATTGTTCTTGTGACTGCCGTTTTTCTGAGCAAGGCTAATAATTTGCCACTGTGTCATTTTGCATCACTGAAGTGCCAGCATAGACACATCAGCTGCATCCATTTATCTGGTCCTTCCAGCACTTTCTCACACTGCATCAGTTACATCTTCAGTGACCTGTGCCTGAGTTTCTGTACTCTAATGCCCTGGGGTCAAGTCACCCAAGTGTCTTGCCTCGGGGAAAAAATGGACAGCATACGTCTCAGGCCTCATTTTATGCACATATTCACCAGCATCCACTTCTGTAGATCCACTTTATTGTGTTTCAGTAAAAGCTTTGCAACCAGCTTTAAAAATCAAAGTCCTATCTGCTTCTCAGAAGCCAGCCTAAAATACTCCTGGCAGACTACAAGGAATTTATGCAGATCTGGGGTGAAGAGGAGATCAGAGTTCAGCTGCATTTGATCGTTTTGGAACACTCTTGTTTATGATGGAAGTCTGAGCAGCTGCCCCAGATGGATGTAAAGTGCACTAGGAAAAAATGTACGCTGTTTGAATCTGTCAGTATGTCTCTTTCCTGTGGCTGGACAAAGTGACTAGTTTAGGGGAATGCAAATTTTCATTCTGTCATTGTACAGGGCATATGAAAGCAGAGGATACTACTATAGTAACCTACTTTGCTTTATTTATCCATTTTGGATTCCTCCAGTACTACGTGCATGGGACCCAGACTATGTGCATGGGTGCTCCATCACAGCTCAGGAAAGGAGCAAATATCTGACAACTCATGGGTGAGGGTGCCCGACAAATCTCAGGGCCAAAAGGCAGAGAAACAAAAATGACACATTTGTGGCAGAAAACAAAAATGAGAAGAGTGTGTGTCCAGTCAGATGAGAAGGAGCAGAAGAGAAAAGTTGGAAAAGGCAGAAAAACCAAGACTTTTATGGACCATCAGAACAGATATAGAGATGAAAAACTCAAAGCCATGAGAGAAAACACTGTAAACACAGAGAAATAAATCAGCAGGAGTTCCATAAGAAGCCATGTGAGGACATATGCAGATAACATGCTATCCCCAAGTACCTCTGCATGGTCACTAAATCTATACAGCACATACCCATATCTCATGACAGCAGAATAGAAAAAGACAGTAACAACACATGCAAGAATGCTCTCAGTTTCTCCTGTTCCCATCCAGTCCTATCAGAGCTGTGACCAGGACAGAGACAATATAAGCCCAAATGAACCTCATTTCCACTTCTTGTATTATTTCCCTATGGACTAGATTATGTCTTGTGCTTTATATTCATTTTGGCATGGGGCTCATGCTGCAGTTGAGCTACCTGTTCCTTGTTAAATTTTCCAGCATGTATGTCCATGTTACAGCCAAAGCAATCAATGATATGTAAATAAAAGGATGTTATTGAGTATTTAAATTGAATTCCTGAAGAGCCAAATAGAAACCTAACAGTCCGCAAAACAGAATTCACTATTCCAAAATTGCCATCAGCATCTATTGCTCTTTCACAATAAAGAGTTTAGTGATGACAGTGCTCCAAAATTCATATTCTTTGCCTAAAGTCACAGTACATGTACACTGCAATTCACAAATGTAATATCTACTACCAACAAATACTCCAAGCTGAAAGGAAAGCAGAAAAGTGAACAGTGAATGGCATTTGATTCAGTCTTTGCCTTCCTCTTGCTCAGCATCACATGCTTCTTTGTCTGCAAAGTACTTACAGCATCTCTCATAAGGGTAAAAATGCCTCATAGTAGCAATGCTTACAATATCATGTTCCAAAGGATATCTGTCCATATATAATTAAGCAGCAAGGCCTGTGATCTTTTCAGTTGTCAGCACTTCACCTTTCTTTCACAAAAATGTTGTCTAGAACACATCAGGTACATGCACTGGGGAAGGGTTGATTTTCAAATGCACAGAGGTAACTCAGGAGCACAAATGTCATTGAAAGTCAGAAATAATCCCATTAGTTAGAGTGGAGTAAAGCTGGAGTAAGCAAACAAAGAATCAGGACAAATATAGCAAAGGTGCTTGGTATAGGTCAGCATTCTGAAGAAGACATGTTCTTCACTTTACCAGCTTGATGCAAGTGAATTTCCATCTTTATGTATAAATGGAAAACTGGCAATTAACTTACTGGTTGATATAATTTTAAATCCAAAAATATATTCTACAACTTCTCTAAGGTTTCTGGTTTGTCTGTTACCCTTAGCCTTATTTATGCTGGTTTTTGAAAGTCGAAGAAGAACAGATTTTTGCTACTGGGGATGTTTTCCACAGAATGGAAATTTGAAGTAATAGACTGTCGTTCCTAAAGAAGATTGTACGAGCTTATATCAGACCTCTTGATACAGTAACATGAATACTGCACCAAACGTAAAAAACCTTACTCAGCGATGGAGGGTTTTTTTTTTTTAAGTTTGAAAAGTCTCTGGGACTTAGATTAGTATTTTACATCTGGAGATATTGTTTGTCAATTTAGAACATTGTCAGTGATTTTTTTTAATAAATTAGTCCTGTTATTCTCCACGAGTGCATGAGGCCAAAGCTTGGGTAGATTTTCCATTTCCAAAGGAAATACAGTCATTAGAAAACAGAATTGGTGCTGACACCCACATGTTGCACATTGAGAAGGGCCCAGATTCACATCCAGAAGAATGTGAATTCTTATCTTCATACTCACCCAATAAAAAGTTAAAATAAACATGGGAACACTGCACAGCAGATTCAATATATCAGAGTGTCTCTTGTGTGTGTATCAAGGGGGCGCAGCGGCTGTTCAATTTTATTCTGTCAAGGATTATTTCCATAGTTACAACCAAGTGTAATCAGCAAAGATTGGGGATACCAACAAATTGTAACCTGTATAAGCCATCTTGAAGAGGGGAAGGGATAACTGGCTAGTCAAAACTACTAATGAGTAACTTCTGCTTATTCAGGATATATTTTTCTCCTCTTTTGTTGGTTTCCAGATCTTCTTTAACTAACACATATCATAATCATTGCCAAATCTCTCTTCAAAAACCTCTACCAATGGCCTGTAATTATGCTTGGAAGGATTCAATTTTTATTGGTAAATGTGACTAAATTTCAATTTCAAACCGATGAATAAAATATTTCCATTTATAATAAAAAATTACGTATAGGCAAAGAATGAAAAATGCTGTTTGAAAACTCAGTTGTATTTAAGGATATTTACTTTGTATATTTGACATATGATGTTGGAATTTTTTGTTTTAATAGTTATAGAGCTTTAGCTTTTTGAATCTCACTGCCTACTGTCATTAATTAAATGACTGTCCTCTCCTGCAATTGTGAACATTTAAATCATTTAGAAAAAACTTAAAATAAACATTGATATTATCCATCAAAATGATAAAATAAAAATAAAATTCTGCCAAGCCTATTTATAGTCTTGAATTTATTTAGCAGGTACTATAAGTACACTTGTCCTTCCAAACCTCAAACCACTATATTCATGGCTCAGAACTAATCTCTGTATTGGTTAAATTACCAATTAAATTGGGGTACAATCTCAGAAGCCCCCCAAATACCCCTAAACATTTTGCCACTATAAGAGCATTTCTGTAACTAATTATAGCTAAAGCATCTGATCCAATATTTGACATACCGTGCTGTATTTTTAACAAGCTCTTTCACATAATGGTATTGAACCTATAGAAGTAAAAAGATAGTATGCCTAAGGATTTGACCCTAAATCCCTTTTGTGCCACTCCAGTGGCACAAAGCAGATTTAAAGCTGTCCGGAAAATGAGCAGCTGAACTTGTCTCCCACCTGGAGGGAATCCTTGGCTGGGGCAGACTCCTGGAAAGGAAAAAAGATCCTCCCCCTCCCTCTTTCCCTCCTTTTTGTCCTCAGGCGCACCAAGCTCTGCTCTAACACACCTCAAGATTCAAGGAATAGCGTGAGATTCAAATTAACAACATCTTATTTTTCATTCTGAAGTAAATTTACATTGAGCAAGTCACATTGTCAACAAATAATTCTGAAATTGCTTTTTCAAAACTAATTATAATGAATGAGGGCAGTCTCTGTAGTGTAATCAAGTAAAATTAGAGATTCTGCTTGCTCAGTGGAATAATCTAGCATGTAGCCTATTGGAAATGAAAGCCAGAGCAGCCATATATATAATACAAGCCCTGCATCTTCAGTTTTGATTGTTTTTGAGCCTTAAATAAATCCTTGTTTATAGGAGCAGACCAGCTATTTCTTGTGTTCAATGTTGCTTGAATAACTTTCTCAGAGATTTCAGTAATATTCACAATTTGGTCAGGCATTTCCAGTGAATTAAAAAAAAATGTGTGGGGGCAGAGGGGGGGAAGGTTCCTCACCTTTGGTAACACTTTCACTGCAGTCAAGTTCTCTATAGTGTTTTACTTTTATGAAGCAGAACTACAAACATGACTCTTGTGAGTCTTCTTTGCATATCACTCTGCTTCTAAAAATAAGCACAGAATTACCCATTTATACAGGCTGTAATAATTAATTTAATATACATATTATTTTGTAATATATATTGAGGGATAAGGTGGGTGATGTATTATCTTTTGGTCCAATAACAGATATTACTTCACCCACTTTGTCTCTTTAATATACTGGGACCAACATGGCTACAACAACCCTGCATAATATATATTGGGGAATTTCAGATGATGAAAATGAGGATTTCCTGAATCTCACTTATATTAAACAAATATTTGCTTGTGGAATATGTTAAGTCTCTTCTACACACCACCATGGGTACATCAGATTCACGTGAATCTGTTGCTGCTGCCATAGTTATCAAACCGTGGTTAGTCCACCCTTCAGCTCAAGTTCAATCATAGAATGAAAAAGCAAAATAACCTTCCTAAGTGTGACATTACACTATTGTTTTAAGGGGACTCTTCTGGTGTATGCAGCTAAATAATGTATGGTCTTGTTTTCTGTGCAGTGAATTTATTCAGTAGTATCCCATTAAAATGGGATTTGGAGATTTATAACCCCATTCTGTGGAGGAGATATGGCTACCATTTGGTAAAGCATAGTATTGCAGCCCATTGTAAAGAAGACAGCACTGTGTGCTTGATTCACAGAGACTTTACATTTTTGTATTGTTTTAATTATAGACACACTGTGCAGTGAACTTTATAGTTAAGGCTGGACAAGCATTTTCATTCTGAAGAGTTATTTACAAATGCTGTTCAAACTTCATCAAACTTTTACAATTTGGGATGAAACTGGCAATCTGTTCATTGTCCAGAATTGATTTAAAGTAGAGCACAGGTGTTTTAGCTATTTCAAGGAAGAAAATGGCAGACATAGGTTTGCAGTTTAAACATTTAGTTAAACCTTTTGAACAATTCCAGTGTCCACACTGAATTACTCAGTCATGCTGCAGAAAGGATAAATATGAGATCATAATGCATATGCATAAGTGGACAGAGTTCAAGTGGCAGCAAATCAATCAATCAATCAATTTTGGGATTTCTTTATTTTTCCATGCTTCTATTTTGCATTCTTACCATTCTTTTAACATAGTTTTTGTTGTTGCTGTTTTAAAACATGGGCCAAAAATGGTCATTCTGAATTAAAACTTTCTGTTGGTCTTTACCACATTATGCTTTTCATACACAAAGAGATGTCATGTCAAAGGCCTTAGCTTCTTAATGAGTTAAACCATTTCCCCCACACAATTTTGCTTTGGATTTGATAAATCATTACCAAAAGTTATTTGTCTGCATTATTTCAGAGTTGCAAGGTGGGTGAGGTAATATCTTTTATTGGACCAACTTTTGTTGGTGAGAGAGACAAGCTTTCAAGCTTAAACAGAGCTCTTTGTCAGGTCAGTGGGAAAATCGTTTAAGTCATTAAGGAGACAAGGCCTGTGAGATGACATGTCTTTACCCCATTATGCTTTTCATACACAAAGGCCAACAACATTTTATAGGTCTGAAGAAGAGCTTTGTGTAGCTTGAAAGCTTGTCTCTCTCACTAACAGTTGGTCCAATAAAAGATATACCTCATCCACGTTGTCTCTCTAATATCCTGGGATCAAGGCAGCTACTACATTTGTTTCAGAGGTGTGTAATAACAATGTTCATTCTTCAAAAGATTTTATTTAAAACACAAAAAACAAACAAAATAAAAATTCTACCAAGCTTATTCAGTCAGGATAGATTTCTACCACCTCCTCTCATTGATTCCATTCATAGCCACATCCCTGAAAATCTTCTCACCTTGCTGAGCATCGACACCAAGAGCAGAAGTACAGTGAATTCGGAAAACCAAGATTGAACTGGGTACTTCATGGGAATGAGGCTCTAGCAATGTAAGATGAGGTTGTCCAGGCCAAGTACAGTTCCTATCTATTACTAACCATCAGCAAAAAACAGAGCTCAAACATATTCCAAAGGGAATGATAGTATAAATAACTGGGGTACTAAGGAGAGAAGCCATAGACTGATAGATTCCAAGGCCAGAAGGGACCACAGAGCATCTAGTATGAACTCCTGTATAATGCAAATAGAACTTCCCCAAATCAATCCCTAGAACACATCTTTTAGAAAAAAAAATCCAATCTTGATTTAAAATCATAGTCTACCACAACCCTTGGTAAATTGCTTTTACCCTATCAAAAATTTAAACCTTGTTCAAGTCTGACTTTGTCTAGCTTCAACTTCCAGTCATTGGATTATGTTATAAATCTTCTCTGTTAGTTTGAAGAGTACAGTATTATATATTTCTTCCCTGTGTAGATACTTATAAACTGTAATCAAGTCACCCCTTTGTTAAATTAAATAGATTGAGCTCTTTGATTCTTCACAACAAACCATATTTCTAATCCTTTCATCATTCTCCTCACTCTTCTCTGAATCCTCCCCAAGTTATCAACTTCCAGCTCTTTACCCCCAAATCTTTTTCAGATTAACTGCTTTCCAGAAAAGAGTTCCCCATCCTGTAAATATGTCCTACATGATTTGTTCCTAGCCATATACATTTGGCCATCTCAAAATGCATACTGTTTGCTTGTGCTGTTTACCAAACAATCCACATCACTCTGAATCACTGACCTGACCTTTTCATTATTTACCACTTCCCCAATTTTTGTGTCATCTACAAACTTAATCAATTAGGATTTTATGTTTTCTTCCAAGACATTGATAAAAATGTTAAATAGCATAGGGACAAGAAGTGATCCCTGATAGACCCCACTGCAAACACAACTGCTTGCGGTGGTTCCCCATTTACAATTACATTTTGAATGATATCATTTAGCCAGGTATTAATCCATTTAATCAATGTTAATTTTATATTGTTCTAGGGTTTTTAAATCAAAATGTCATGCAGTACCAACTCAAACAACTTAGAGAAGTCTAAGAATAAGTTATGTTCTCACTTATTTATCTATTTAGTCACTTTAACAATTGATACCTTGCATGACCTCCATGGTTTCAGTTTTGATTCCCCTCACCCCCCAGGTTTTGAAAATAATGAACATTGAATTTTGTTATTTATATGCTATTTCCACCTTGTGCACCTATTAATGTTTTGTTTCATTGTGCATTTATATAAAAACAATAAAAATAAAGTTAAAAAAGAAAACACCTTAAGGTCTACGTATATTACATCAACAGTATAACCTTTATCAATCAAACTTGTAATCTCTTCAAAAGGAGACATCAAGTTAGTTTGACAGGATCTATTTTCTGTAAACCCGTGTTAATTTAGATTAGTTACATTACCTTCCTTTTATTCTTTACTAGTCAAGTTCTACATCAGGCTCCATTATATCACCCAGGACTGATGTCAGGCTTAAAGACCTGGAATTATTTGGGTCATCTCATTTACCCTTTTCAAAAATTGCCCCACATTAGCTGTTTTCCAGTCTTCTGGAACTTGCCCAGTGCTCCAAGATTTATTGAAAATCAACATTAACTGTCCAGCAAGGTCCTCTGCCAGTTCTTTTAAAAGTCTTGGATACAAATTAACTGGACCTATGATTTAAAAAGGTCTAATTTGTAGCTTCTTTTTGTCAGGGAGGTTGCAACCTTTACTGCTTGAGGACATTGAAAAAATGGCAATTTACTGTAGCTTTATGAGGATATTATTAGATATGGAATTCCATACATGGAAATGAGGAAGAGTGGAGAAAAGAGATTTCTCAGTTTTTCAAGATGTCATTTAAGACCCAGTCTCACTTTAGTGATGGCTTCTAAAGATCCCACTTCAGCAAAGCATCAGAATAGAAGCCATAGTTTTGAAGTAGTATCAGAGCAAAGGTTAGACAAATTGGATGAAAAATAGTCATGACTATTACTATTTATTATTCTTCGTATTTCAGGCAGCGTCTAGATGCCCCTGTCAGGCATTTGGATCCCATTGTGCAGTCACCATACATACATATTATGAAACTACAGTCATTGTCCATAAAATGCTTACCATTGAATTAGACTTCTGGATTATTCTTCAAAGAGAGTTTGTGGTGATTGAGTGAGTTTTCCAACTGCCTATGAGCTATGAAATGTTGCAGATGTCACACAACAATTTAAGAGATCTGTTAAAATTACAGTAAATATTTGTAACAGGTGGAAACAATATCTAATCACTTGTACAGTATACATATGTCAAAGTTCCTTCCCCACTCTGAACTCTAGGGTACAGGTGTGGGGACCTGCATGAAAGACCCCCTAAGCTTATTCTTACCAGCTTAGGTTAAACACTGCCACCACCAAAGTGATACACAAAGAACAGGGGAAGTGCCCACTTGGAAACATCTCATCCCGCAAAATATCCCCCCCAAGTACTACACCCCTCTTCCTGGGGAAGGCTTGATAAAAATCCTCACCAATTTGCATAGGTGAACACAGACCCAAACCCTTGGATCTTAAGAATAATGAAAAGCAATCAGGTTCTTAAAAGAAGAATTTTAGTTAAAGAAAAAGTAAAAGAATCACCTCTGTAAAATCAGGATGGTAAATACCTTACAGGGTAATCAGATTCAAAACATACAGAATCCCTCTAGGCAAAACCTTAAGTTACAAAAAGATACAAAAACAGGAATATACATTCCATTCAGCACAACTTATTTTATCAGCCATTTAAACAAAACAGAATCTAAGGCATATCTAACTAGATTGCTTACTGACTTTTTACAGGAGTTCTGACCTGCATTCCTTCTCTGGTCCCAGCAAAAGCATCACACAAACAGAGAGAACCCTTTGCTTATCCCCCCCTCCAGCTTTGAAAGAATCTTGTCTCCTCATTGGTCATTTTGGTCAGGCGCCAACGAGGTTATCTTAGCTTCTTAACCCTTTACAGGTGAAAGGGTTTTTCCTCTGTCCAGGAGGGATTTAAAGGTGTTTACCCTTCCCTTTATATTTATGACAACATATCATAGATGAGAAGTGCCTATGTTTTGAAAAGAGATTCAAAGTACATTACTATCAATATGCACACAGTTTTTTTTTAAATAGACTTGATTTTTTCTCCCATGGTACATTTTTTATTCCCAGTTTTCATCAAAAATATAGATGTAAACTTTAAAAAAAAAACACACGACATCTGAAGGTTCCACATTACAGTCATATGGCAAAATGCTACAAACCTCACTAATAAGGGATGACATCTTCAGTTGGCTAGCATCACATTTGTAATATTTGTTTTAGTGATGGTACTAGCTTAGCCGAGCAATTTCTTTTTACTTTAGCATATCATATGTTATTTATATTGCTTGATAGGTATGTGAGAGGATGACAAGGAGCCAGAGCTGAATAGCTGTTCCACGGTGTGCAGGAGGTGCTGGGAGGGAGGGGGAGGAGTTGATCAGCAGGGCCCGCGGACCCCATTTTGAGAAAAGCTGGTTTAAATAATTTAGAGGTTTTATCTGGCACAGCTCGAGTGTGGAACTTTGCATTCTAAGAGCAAAGTAAAGAGGGATGAGCAGGACAGTGAACTGCATTGAATAAACTTATGTGGTTTCCAGTTTACTCCTGTCTAGCAGTGGGTGTAAGGTGAAAGAAGGAACTACTGCCTCATATGCACACTGAGGATCCCACATAACCCCATCTTCCTGGACTCCACCCTGACTCTTCACTTTTAAGAGTAAGGGAGCAGGCATGGCAGGGGTTTGCTCCCATGTATAGGTTCCCAACACTCATGCTGGAGTTAACCACCTTGCAGTGTCACCAGGGCTTGCAGCATCACGCCTAAGGGGCAGCAGAAAAATGTTATGGAGGAACAAAATGATTGGTAATGCTAGAGATTAGTTAAATCAATACAATACAATTAAACTAGCTCTGAAGTGATGGGATGAATTCAAACTTTTGGTATAGTATAGAATATGATCAACATAGCTAAAATGAACTTTCTGGTATAGAGATGCATGTGTGTGTGGCTTTTTAGCTATAAATATTATGCACTCAGGTTTTTTTTCTTTTAAATAAAAATATTTATTTAAAAACAGTTATGTCAGGACTATGGATATCACTGCATGGGTAGCACCTGACTGCCAAGACCTCCTGGATATGGTGATGCCTCCAGTGACATGAACATTGCAGGAACAATAAAGTAGGACCAGTATGGTTCAGGGAAGGGAGATTTTTAATGGCTAGTGGGGCTCTGGGGAAAAATACTGGTGTTATTTTTCATCTTTTGGGATCTCGCATTGTCATGAAATTATGGTACTTTGGAAGCACAGCAATTTGGGAGACCTGAAATTAGGAATTTAAAATAACCTCTGCCCTTTGGAGCATGCAGCATAAAAATATTTTCACCTTGATTTTAATAACCTATTTTCCATTCATCATTAAATGCTAAGGTTCAAATATAAGCTGCTAATACTAAAATGTAGCTCTGCCCATATTACATGGAGAAACAGGCTCTTTTTTCCAGCCACCTTTGGCTTTTATATAAGGAGAAACAGGGAGGTTGGGGTGATTGGGTACTTGGGAAGATTGGATTAGAAAGAACAGGTTGATTATATTTAAATTATTATTTTCTGTTGATAGACTGAAGCACAAATATGATTCATGCCAAGCATCTCCAAGCCACCATCAGTGTTGATACATGGTATTTGCATGGCATTCCTAAAATATCCCCTCTCCCCCTCTCCTCCTTTCTGTCTTTGCTTAACAGATGTTGCAAATGGCACAACTATTTAAGTTCCATGGGGGAAAAGCTGGTACATGGTTTTTATTTTCTTGAAGTAGAAGGGGCATAAGTACATATAAAATCTTTTCTTAGCAGGGGCTGGATTTTCTACATTACAAATCTTGTACATATGAATTATACCTCATCCCTGAATTTTATTTTATTACTAGTTTTTACTTGTTACTTTTTTTTACTAGTTCATAATGTCATATTTTATGAGTCATTTCACAATGTATATGTTGCAATGGAAAGCATCCCCATCCATGAGATGTGTTACCTTTCGTGTTATTTCCAGTCATGATACTTAGAACATACATATTTATGTTAATGCCTATATCTACCCCCCAAGTCAATATTTACATTTCTACTGTATTCATCACCAAAACATCTGACATACTTTAGACACTGAAAAATAAGATAGAGGCGTTAACATTGCCAGTAACTGGAAGTGGAAGAGGGGAATGGTATTTAAAAATAATAATAAAGGAATAACTGCTAACATGCATTAAATACAGTATATAATACTAATAAAAATACCTATTTCTCATATAGAGCTTTTCTTCAGTAGATTTCAAGGCACTTTAGAAAGCAGGTCACTGTCATTATTCCTGATTCACTTAAGAGAAAACTGAGGCACAAAGCAGTGAAACAACTTGCCCATGGTCATCGAGCAGGCCAGTGGCAGAGATGGAAATAGAAGCCAGGTTTCCTGAGTCCCCATCTAGTGCTCTGTCAAGCTGGTCACAATGCTTCCCATGAGTAAATAAGAAATTTTAGAAACTGGAATAAATGAAATATTGAACTCAGAACTCAAAGCTGAATTGCAGTGCTGTGTTAGGAAAGAATGCTGTGACCATTACAAGCTTCATATTACAGTTTGTCTGTTAAGCCCAAATTCCCTTTTGCTTTGCTAAAGTGGCTATTCAGATAGATGCTAAAGAGCACTACACTATTTGGGAAAAAACACCCAGATAACTGTGGGGCCTTGGCCATCTTTCCCTTTCTCAGTGCAAGCAGCTGTAATGTCCAAGGTTGTGTGAGAGCTATTTCTGAATGCATAATGGCTGCTCCATTTGCTGACACCATCATTGCACTCATCATACCTAACCAATTACTTTGCAATGCACTTTGAGAATGAGATTCCTTGACTATGAAAATCTATAAGCCCTCTTCTGTTCTAATTAGTTCTGTGGACATTAGAGCATTCACTTACTCTGTGAGTTGGCAGATATTCCAGTGTTTGAAAGAACCAAGATTTCTCTTAAATTAGTGAGAAATACTTTAATTCATACTGTAAAAAAAGTTTGATCCAAATGGTGGTAATGCTAAATGTTGTCATAAAGGTGACAGTTTACCAAAAAAAACATTGGAAGGAGCTAGACGGCAGAGGATTATTTCTTCAAGTTTGGGCAAACAATCAGATGATTGAAATGGACTTCTAGTGATGAAATAAAGTTATTCCCTTGTCAACAAAACTTCAGTGTGATCTTAGGCCATTGTGGCTTATCTTGAGAAAAGGGTCCATCATTTGTACATTAAATACTAAGTAAGTTGCTCACAATATTAACCAGGATATTGAGTATTTTTTAATTTTACAAAGAACTGCAACAGGCCGATTTTTCAGCATAGTACAACCCTAATTGTATCGGGAAGGATATTAAAGTGTTTTTTATCAGAGAACAGAGTTTGTTACTCATATGGGTGAATACAAAAGAAAATTCTGTGAGCCATCTTGGCAAAGAAATATGGGGACCCTTACAACTCAACAGACAGAAGATAAAGGCAAATCAGGCTCTCTATCTGTTATGTGAAGGGGAAACAGAAAATGGATAAGGTTCTGACATGAATGGATGAGATCATTTTTAGTTTGGAATCAAAAGTTCCTCCCTGTCCCTTCTACATCTTTCTATCCACTTTATTTCCCTTTCTCACTTCATTTTGCTATTGAAGCAAGAATCCCACAGGTCTCTGACCCTTCTCAACAGGCCAAGAACAAGTGATGATGTAATACCGACAGACCACGGTCATTGGTGGGATTGAACCTGGGTCATTTGGAGCTTAGTGCATAAGCCTCTACCCCATGAGCTAAAAGCCAACTTGCTGTTAGCTCAAGCTGTAGAGCAGACTCAATGTCTCTCTCTAAGTGGTCTCGGTGCCACAAGATGGGACAGAACATCACACCCAGAAGGTGTGTGGGTTACAATGAGATGGAGGAATAGTTAAAACAAAGGGAGTTGAAAGAAATATGTGGTTACAGATGACAATATTTGGATTAGATGGTTCAAGGCAAAATATATCAAGAGTTTGTTGAATGGTGAGACTGTATAACCTCCGTCTTGGATCCCTTATGAGATCCTTATCTCCTTATAAACATTATATGAAAACAAAAGATTCTTGCTTTGCATCAAAATACAGTGTTTGGGGGTTTAAAATTGAATTTGTGAGAGAGGTAGACCTCTGTTTCCAAGACCTGGGGTGTCTCATCTATTTACATTTTAAAAGCTCCAAAGAGATGGTCATAATGGATGTAGTCTTTTTGGCACTGTATGGTGAAAGTCATTAGCATAAGGAAATCCTACAGTTAAAGATAAGGAAGCCCCTCCCCCCCCAGTGGGAGGGAAGAGTGGCACAAAGCAAAAGGTGAGGCAAGATACAGATATTCAGTTAACCTTAAAATATTTTATTTACCTTGTTTTTTTTTAACCTCCTTAGTACCAGTGTATGTTGTATTAAGTAAATAAAATAATTTAATTTACTCCCTGATTAAGTATTCTGATCTGTTCCACCATCCCTAACCTCCATCTTTTTCCCCTCTTTCATCCCAAAACACCTACATTTCCCTCTCCCCACCCTTCCTGCCCCCTCACAAACCTTCCTTTTGCTTTGGCAGGAAAATCTGACCACAATTCAAGCCCAATATGTGTTTGAACGAGGAAGGGAAATGCAGATGTGTTTTTATTGTGGAAAAACACAACATTGAAACATGTCTCTACCTTCACTTTCTGAAAACCCCTTAATATGTGAGAAAATATATGAACAGTTCTGAGAGTTTGTTCCAAGCTGTTCAGAAAATCATTTTCTTCAGAAACAGATCCAGAGAATAGAACGGCTTGAAATTATTAGGAGCAGTGAGTCTCCTGGTACCTCCTGGGGATGTACAAAGTGGGTCTAAGCCTCTGAGCCATGAGGGGGACTGAGCCACAGTATCCATTTCACTGTATCTTCAGAACACCAGTCAGCTCTGGAATGGTGTTCCCATTAGTAATTCACATGTTGCTTGACACATGGTTCCTGGGTATTTTCATTTTCAGAATGCCAGCGATGTGCTGGAGAACCTTTTCTTCATATTCTGCCATCAAAATGAGAAAGCAACTTAGGTGATTTTTCACCCTCTGATGAAGTTGGTTATTTCTCAAGATACAGCTGTGTCACTAATCATCCCTGAGAATGTTATGCCTGAGGAGAAAATGTTATGCCTGAGGTTCATAATCTAATAAAGAACAAAATGTTTGCTTTTGGAATGCATTTCATTGCACAGAGAGCCATGTATTTTCAAAAATATTTAAACAGCAGGGTAGCTCCTCAATTCCAAAACCAATCATCCTTTAATTATTTCTCACTATTGAGATGCAATACTGTCCCACACAGCCTATACTCACACAGGTTATTTTTCAGGAAAAACAAACGAACTATAAACATTTTCAAAGTGGCTCTTTGTATTAATTGGTTTGCCAAGTGGTGTTGCCTCTCCTGTGAATTTTAATGGCAATCTCTTAATTTGTTTTCCCGAGTCCCTGGCCTTTCTCTTCTCTTAGAATGCATACACCTTGAGTACACAGTCTTTATTGCAGGCTAAGGAGAGAACTTATTGTGGGAGCATCTTGTTAAAATATTCCTGCAAAAACTATCAATATACTAAAATGAAGAATCATACCCATAACATATCTGACTCACTTGGAAACAGCCTATCCATTGCATTGATCTCGACACGAACCCCACATCTTGAGAGATACAAGGTCCAATAAATGCATATTAGCAGCATCACAGTCTAGTAACAAATGAGTCTCAATTTACTACAGTCAATCCTGTAATTACGCAGAGTACCCACAGTGAGTCATAACCCCATGCTAACACTGATATCTTCTGTGGGCCCATGCAGGGAATGGAAGAGGTATAAATTAAAAGCCAAATTAGGCAGTATTAACCAGCTCCCTTCATCATGCTGCTTTTGTAGGGAAGCACCCATGGATTTGGCCTTGACCACATCTCCTTTAGGAAAAGCAGACTACTTTTTCTAAAGATAGCACAAAAAATAAGTAAGCCATTAATAGCACATCATGTCTCACCCACATCTGCTCCTGGTGGGAACAGAAGGTAGATTTTGTTTATTTAGTGTGTAACCAGTGAAAGCTGAGTGTGACTTGAACCCTATTTGGCAAATGTACACTGTGCACCTGAAGGGATCCCTAATATATATAGAAACACTGAAAGAAGGAAGAGGAAAACAGGTACAGTGGGGAAAATAGACTCAAACCCAAAACTCATACATAGTGATCAATAGAAATTGTATAATAGTGTATATCTGTATTGCAGCTCCAGCTCTGAAACAGTTTACAGTACTTATACCTTTTAGCCTTGATCTAACTCCCACCTGAAGACAATGAATAAACTACTTGGATTAGGTCCTTCGTTATTCTGCAGATTGCAACTTGCCATTTTTTCCTTTTCTTAGGCTACAGAGTATGTGAAAAACATGACAGATCATGAGTTTTTAATGCTTTGTTTCTTGCCCTTATGGAGTAATTCTCACTTCCCCTTTTCATCTCTCATATTTCTTTTGTGCTGAAAGAGTCCCCTTCCAGCAAGGCTAGTGTAAATTTCAAGTCTTCTGAGCATTGTGTTTGAATGTAAATGATTTGAGGTCAACAGCCGACTAAGTTTTGAGATATGAGTTTTCGGTATAATTTTCCCTCTTGCACTGGGAAAGTGCCTTTTAAAATATCTTATTTATACCCTTTGTGACTGTATGAATTATATCCCTCTAATCTCCACAAGTCAGTTCTTTCCATTGTCATAGCGATACCTGGATATGATCAGCAGCAAGCTTCTTTATCTGCAGAACCCTTCAATTAATGACAAGCTAATGACAACTATAGACATTTTCCCACTAGCCTCCCAGGTACAAGACCACCTCCATACCTTATCAGAAATGACAGGGCCTAAAACAAAGAGGGAGCAGTGGTCAAAAATATTTCTCTCTTGAGCCAGCATGCCAGCCTTAGAACTATCCTGTAGTATCCCCATTGCATGTGAGCTATCTGCAATTCAAGTTCTAAGCCAGAACACCACAGTACCTCAGCAGCATAGAGGCCAAAAAGGGCCCAAATCAGAATGTTAGTGTTTAGAGGGGAACATAGAGTGTCAAGGTAGACACCACAGAACAAGGAGTAATGGTCTCAAATTGCAGTGGGGGAGGTTTAGGCTGCATATTAGGAAAAACTTTTTCACTAGGAGGGCAGTGAAGCACTGGACTGGGTTACCTAGGGAGGTGGTGGAATCTCCATCCTTAGAGGTTTTTAAGGTCAGGCTTGACAAAGCCCTGGCTTGGATGATTTAGTTGGGGATTGGTCCTGTTTGAGCAGGGGGTTGGACTAGATAACCTCCTGATATTCTATGATTCTAGATAACCCCCTGATATTCTATGATTCTATGAACACTCTAAGCATTCCCCACCAAGAGCTCAAATTATCAACACAGTTGTCCTTGACCTGGAGTGCACAAAAGAGAAAACATTAAAAAAAAGGTTTTCTTTAATGTAGAGCAGGGCAGAGTAATATGTCTTTAAAGTAATTTCAAAGTGAAAAAGAAGAAAGCAATAAGCACAGTGGTTGGTAGATTAGAGACTGTGGGAATAAGTGTGCTCAGAGCAAAGCCTTCTTATCCAAATGAAGAGAAATGAGGAAAAAGCAGTAAGGACAGAAGTGCCATAGTGTAGCCAGATCTATTTTGACTCAGCTTATTTTCCCCATCACTGAGAAGGGGCAGCTATGCCATCAATCACAGTCAGATCATTTTTTCCGTGTTAAATAGACAACTTGTCAGGCAGGTAACTAAATGTATGTTATGCTTCAACAGTGCCACTTAGGAAAAGAATCGACACACTGAGTGTGACTTTCACAATGCAACAATTCATTATTAAAAGATTGTTGTGGCTGCAAATAAAGCTCTGAGGGCAATTTCCCAACAGCCATTCACCAGACTCAATATCAGTGAACCTTAGAAGAATGGAAAAATGTTAACTTCACAAAAAATATAGCTGATTGAAATACAGCCTCCCCAGGAAGCTGAATACTCCCAGGCTAAAATATTTAGCTTATAGGAATATAGTATCATAATGTTAAGGAAATAACTTGATGAAATTGACATGGGTTACAATACAGGACAAAACTTCAGAAGAAATCTAAGCTTAAACAATGGAATTTCATGACAAAGAATTCCACACTGTAAAATGAAAATATCAGGTTTTTTTTAAACATAGGCCTTCTAAGATGGGACAGATAATAAACAATTTGCTGTAGGCAGAAAACATTTTTCTTTAGCTAGTTTGACTCTGGACTCATTGCTTAAGCTCAGAACTTCATTGAAGGTTTTTGTCATATTCTTTCACTGGTGACAGATATGCTAAAATGTTGCCATGAAAAATTACAGTCCCATTTATACAACAAGGAGTCCGGTATCACCTTAAAGACTAACAGATTTATTTGGGTATAAGCTTTTGTGGGTAAAAACCCCACTTCTTCAGATGCATGGAGTGAAAATTATGATGCAGGCATTATTATACTGATATATGAAGAGAAGGGAGTTACCTCACAAGTGGAGAGCCAGTGTTGACAGGGCCAGTTCAATCAGGATGGATGTAGTCCACTCCCAATAATTGATGAGGAAGTGTCAATTCCAGGGGAGGCAAAGAATAAATGGACACAAATCGGACATCAGGAATGGTAACATACAAAAGCCAGTGGGAGAACACTTCAATCTTCCTGGACGTTCTATAACAGATTTAAAAGTAGCCATACTTGAACAAAAAAATTTCAGAACTAGACTTCAATAGACTTCAATTGTGCTGGAAATGGCCCACCTTGATTATCATACACATTGTAAGGAGAGTGATCACTTTAGATAAGCTATTACCAGCAGGAGAGTGGGGTGGGGGGGAGAGAAAACCTTTTGTATGGTAAACACCCATTTTTTCATGGTTTGTATGTATAAGAACATTTTCTGTATTTTCCACAGTATGCATCCAATGAAGTGAGCTATAGCTCACGAAAGCTTATGCTCAAATAAATTGGTTAGTCTCTAAGGTGCCACAAGTACTCCTTTTCTTTAGACTTCAAAGAGGAACTGCAGAACTAAAATTCATTTGCAAATTTAACACTATTAAAATTTGGGCTTGAATAGGGACTGGGAGTGGCTGGCTCACGACAAAAGCAGCTTTGCCTTTCCTGGAACTTGGAAAACTACAAGAGCACTGGCAATCTTTGAAAACAAAATGTCCCAAATGGTGTAAATAATGTAGTAAGTTTAGCACACTCTTTGACTAATACAATAGCTCCTGTGATTTAAGGGACAAAGTCTTACTATGTTAGGAGGATATATTTTTTCTCATTACTGCTTCATTTAGTATTTTTAAGATCTACATATGTTTGTATTTTCCCATTTTCTTCTTGGTAACTAGGAAGGTATTACAGAAGCTGTGTGGTTACTGGCTTGGTGAAATCTAATCATAGAATAAACCACCAGTTTGGGGGGATTGTGTCCATCCTATTCTTTGCAGTTTGCCCTCTTTGAGCAGTCTCAGTATTGTCCCTCCAGTGACCATGGTCACGGGCTCACTTACAGTTTATATCTTATGTTTCTAAAAGCCCACGCTTAAGAGCTTCAAATGGCCAACTGCAGGAGTCAGGAAGGGATTTCCCCCAGATACGTTCAGGGGGAAGGGAGGCTGATCTCCTCCCTTTGAAGCACCAGAGATAGCCACAACCAGAGATAGGCCACAGCTCTGAGATGGCCCTGAGCATTCTGTATTTCAGGTGCTTGGCTGGCTGGTTCTTGCTCACATTCCCAGGGTCTAGCTGCTCACCCTGAAGGAAGGAATTGTTCCGTTGGTCAGATTGGCAGTTATCTTGGAGGTTTTTTAACCTTCCTCTGTAGCATGTGGCTCTGTGTTACTTGCTAGGATTATCTAAGTATATTTCAAATAATTATTTCCCTGCCACTACTGGTGCACCTCAGTCACTTGTATTCTCTCCCTGTGGCACATAATACTTGTGTACAATTATAATACTTTAGTCTCCTGGGGGGCTACATAATACTTTAGTCTCCTGGGGGGCTCTGTAATACTTGGGTCTAAGTTTGATTGTTGGGTTTAATGTATTAGTGCTGGGTAGCCTGCAACATACAGGAAGTCAGACTGAATAATCTGGTGGTCCCCTTCTAGGCTTTGATCGTAGGGGTTCCTCCACCTCCCAGTTTTGTGGGGACCAGTTTAAACTACAACTTAGAGGTAAAGATTTGAGTATGAGGCACGCTGGGGTCTGGCACCCTCTGAAGTCTTTAGTAAGTTTTTACCCAGTGAAAAGAGCAATGCAAAGCAGTATGAATGGGGAGGGGGGTTAATGATCTGGTCCCCTAAAGTCCCCTACTTCTTCATATATTTGCCTGGAATATTTCCTAAGCAAGGACCAAAAAGGTATTTGCATGCAAGCCTTCTGAGCTTTCTGTAATCCAGACATCTGCAGGTACCATGACAACAAAAGTTAATTACAGGCATTTTGGCTGATGCTTACACACTTCTATGAAGTGATTCTTCTTAGTTAATGTTTTCATTTGTCTACATTTGCCTTTCTCTGCAGCATGGGGCACGGGTCACTTGCTGGAGGATTCTCTGCACCTTGAAGTCTTTAAACCACGATTTGAGGACTTCAATAGCTCAGACATAGGTTAGGGGTTTGTTACAGGAGTGGGTGGATGAGACTCTGTGGCCTGTGTTGTGCAGGAGGTCAGATTAGACTATCATAATGACCCCTTCTCACCTAAAAGTCTATGATTCTAAGATGCCTCCATAAATTCTTTTTTTTTAAATTGCACTTATATGGTTATACTGTCTAGCTCCACCCACTTTCCTTCCACTTTTGAAATCTGTAAAACCTCCAGCAGTAAGTCTACTATGGTGATGTACTGAAAACTGTGTTAAAATTGTGATCACTTTAAATTCTATGGGGTTTTCCTGGTCCTGTTTGCAGCCTGGGGGCTCTGTAGGGAAGCACAAGATCAGAGTTAATTCAGACAGCCAAACAGCCTAAATTATGATGGGGTGAGTCATGCCTCTCCATTTTACGGAGCAATCTGCTTTTTCTCTCTCTGTTTTGGGTTCTTGTGTATTATCATTTTGGATTCTAAGACAAAGTAGTGTTAATTTTCAACCTTAAAGCAAAAATATGTGTATGTTTTCATTTAATTTTGCTGTTTGTACATTGTGAATATAACATGAGTAGAATATCAGTGTGACACATACTAGTCATACATGTGCTGTTCTGAGCCCAGTCTATATCTGTATATAACAAGCCTCTGCTTTCAAATCGAAAACCTAGTTTTTGTAAACAAACAGCTTGCACAATTTTAAAAATCTACCAATAGTGTTTTATTCCCTGCGTGCTTTACATCACCAAAATTAAACCAGATGTGAGCGAACCAGATGTGAGCATCCTTGGACAAAGCTGTTCAGGAGCCAACATTTCCTGACTTGGACTTCACTGAAAAGCTTCAGTCTTAGCCTGGAATAAAAAATGTGCCATTTGTTAAAGGCAGTAGGCATCAGTCATTGCAAAAGTCCTTTTTTAAGTGGTTTATTTATGCAGCTATGAGGAGGACTTTTGCACTGATTGTAACTGAAGTGGTGAGCTCAGAGGAATGTAATTGTTCCATAATATCCCTCTGCAGGAAATAAGAGGGAACAATGTATAGTAATGCAAATTTCCTTTTGAATCTTACAAATCCCTTGCTGCAGGGATTTTATTTTTAAGGGTCTCTTTTAGCATTTGCTGCTCGACTGGATAAATTGTATGACACGGTGACAGGATTTTGCTATGCTAGAGCACAGGCTGATTTTATAGCTAAATCACTTAGACAATTTTTTCCGACACTAAACCAATACTATGCAGTTGTAAGTTACAAAAAACACCACCAAAACTGCTTTGGTGATGATGGTAAGTAGCTAATTGGCTAAGTGTTAGAGATGAGTCTATGAAGATTTTTAAAGTGAAAATTATACAATGCATTGTCATATGTACTGCTAAAAATGTGGCTTGTCAAATGTGCACGCAAAATGTTAGGGTTAAATAGATAAGCTATAGTAAATGCAATGAATGTACCTGGGTTACCCAGACGATTAAAGTACATTATTTACTATTCAGATATATTCACACCCTGACTTCCACCAGAGGGCAAGATTCAATTACAAACATATGACTGTCTTCTGCAGCATAGGTGATACAAAAGGCCAAGAGAGCCCTAACAAAAACACTTTTCAGCTTTTCCCAGGTTTGCAAAGCTTTCTGCCTATATAAGCAAAACATAACACTGGTCAAGGATAGATGTGAGAAGAAATTGATGAAACTGAGGGCAAACAAAAACATTTGGTCTAAAAGTCAAACAATGTTTACTATGGGTACAGTAATATTTTACCTACTTACACGGGAACGGATTTTAAAACTACAAATATTAAACTTTCATTACCTGCTTTAAATCACTAAAGATTTCTATGCTTGCTTTAATCACAAAAGATTCCAGACTACTTTAAAGACAGTGCATTACAGAGCTTCCTGTGCAGTATACATTGTAATTTTTTCAACAAGTTGCTCTTCAAAGCATACTAGCCAAAATTTTCAAAAAAACTGAACAGTCAACAGCTCCAGGTTAGGTGCTGAAATGAAGTGGCCAGATTTCCAAAAGATTTCAGCACTCAGAAATGTCCACTGTTTGCATAATAAAGAGGAAAATGAAAACCTCATGTACATCAATTTTAACATCTTTAGAAAGCTTTTGAAACAATCTGTCAGCTGAAGAACTCCACTGAAAAAGCATGTGTGCCTACTTTATGACTTAGTTCACATATTTGTTTATTTTTAAATTAGATATATGCACGATTTTCCAATTTTTGCCATTCAGGAAATTACTGATAACATTGAAAAAGATGAGTGTCAGAGAAACAGAGTACAGAATATATCTGAATGATATTCAAGCATTTGACAGAGTGCTCCATGAAATTGAGTGAATAGCAACTCTCCAACTATTCACATTTTCTCCAACTTTGTTACAATATTGAACATTTCATAAGACATCAGTCCTTCCATGGCCCACTTTTCTGTGTCAGGCCCCAATAGCTTACTGTTTGATTGTCAAAGCATTCTATTCTTAGGACCATCAGTGATGGAATCATAGGGCTGGAAGGGACCTCAAGAGGTCATCTAGTCCAGTCCCCTGGCAGGAGCAAGTACTATCTGACATGTGTTTGTCTAACTGGCTCTTAAAAATCTTCAGTGATGGAGATTTCACAACCTCCTTAGGCAATTTATTTAGTACTTAACTACTCTGACAGTTAGGAATTTTTTTCCTAATATCCAACCTAAAGTGCCCTTGCTGCAATTTAAACCCATTGCTTCTTGTTCTAGCCTCAGAGGTCAAGGAGAACATTTTGTCTCCCTCCTCCTTGTAACAACCTTTTTATGTACTTGACAATTGTTATGTCCACTATCAGTCTTCTCTTCTCCATACTAAACAACCCCAATTTTTTCAATCTTCCCTCATAGGTCATGTTTGCTAGGTCTTTAATTATTTTTGCGATGATCCATGTTCCTTAATCTGAGAACCATTGTGCCTGAGTCAACCTTTTGCCTATGAACATTCTCCACAGGCCTGATCCAACTCCCATTTAAGTCAATAGCAAGTAGTCTAGGCCCTGACAATGTCCTCAGACTAAATTACGGTAAACAGAGCTTCATTTGTGCACATCATGCTTGAAAGTACCACCCCCAAAAGTGTCACAGTATGTACCACTATAAATTGTTTCTGCCAATCAGTGTTGAGGTTATTCCTAGAAGTAGGTCACTTTTAGTGGTGGTACTTTCAAGGGCACAGATATTGAAGAAGGCATTGATCACCAGCTGAGAAGCACACTCTATACAGGCAGGAAATTTTTTCTTTGGATTTGCATATTAGATTATAGTTTGGTCAGTTCACCAATATGAACTGCTTAAATATTTATAGTAAGAATACGCAAATTAACTTTCAAGGCCTAACTGAAATACTTTCACAGTATTCCACTGCCCTCTGAAAAACCTGAGCAAGAAGCGTCACCACAATCTACATCAGATATTTTCTAGATACTCTGTGCAACTGCTTCCTTTGGAGAGAGATCGAAGTATGTGTCATGATTGTCAGTCCTATAATATTTTCCAGTTAGTGTTTCAGGATACCTATAAATCCTCCTTATGAGTATAGCAAATTTCATTTCCTCACATAACTGTAAACTCATGAATTCAATAAATTTCATTACGGTAAAACAGACTCTCCAGCAGCTTGTTCCCTACTAAGTGACTGGCAGCAAGTGTTTAATGACTTCATTATTTTACTGTTACAGAGTACAATATGTCATCCCAACAATAAAATATACAATATACATCATTAACAGTTCTGTCCTGATTTTTTTTTTGAGCAGAAGCATAAACTATAAGTTACAAATGCACACATTAAGTACATGGCCTAATGAAAGTTGCAAGCCTCACACTGCATTTGTGTTCCTCCTCCAGCATCTAGAAATAACATGTGCTGCCTAGGATTGGTGTAACTGAAGTGTAATGGGCCAAATGCATCTCCAAATTGTGGCATTTAACTACCTTCATCAATAGTATTGAAATTCAGCCTACAGGCTCCAAGATCTAATGCTGCACATGGATGAAAATGGAGTTTTGCGTCTTAGGATCTATATTATCCATCATGGTCACAAACAGTTCAGTATCATGCTAATTTCAGGTGGCCCTCAAAACTCTGGCAAGTCTTTTGTTGGATATAGTTGAGAGCACCTGACTTAAAATCCTGACTGAGTAATCATCAATAGAAATAATTTGTCATTTACTGTTGTAGCAGATAATTCATTTCAACAACAGAGAAAAGTGTATTATTTTAAAATGTGTTCTCTTCTGTTTTTGTATGAGACCACAGCTGATCTTTTAATCAAGAGAGAAAACCAAGTGTGCCTACAGAAGTGTATCAGTTTCTTCCAACTATTTTATTTTCTTCATCTACATTGTTTTCACCATGAAATTCCTCCTCACACCGTCGCTGTTAAATATGCTGCTGTACAACGCATTGAAAACAACAGTGGGCAACAGAACAAGTTTCCAGTGTTAATGCATGGATTGTCAGTCAGATAGTGCTGAAGAAGACCAGAGCAATAATAGCCTGACCAAGGATAAAAATTTATACAGAATATCAATCTTCATATTTTAGGACATAAGCCAACCACTAATTGCAGAGGGATGGGATAAAGCTTCCTCAGAGATGTTTTATTGTATAATTATCCGTCTCCTTTGAAGATGACTGCTAGAGACAGAACAACAGCCTGCTCTAGATGGACTATTTGTCCATCTAGTATGGCAATTTGTAAGTTCCCTTGATTAAAGTAAGATTTGAACTTAATGGCACTTTAAATCTAGATCCCACTGAGCTAATTTTCAACCAAACTCTCTCTCAAACAGCTAAATTTGCAGCACATTTCTTCAGATTAGAGATGTAAATTGTGTTGCATAAAATAAGAATCAACACAAATCTAATCTTTCTGGAGAACGAATTTTATTTTATTTTATTTTGGTGTGGGCTTTTTCCATTCCACTTCCTGGGCATAGTTTGCCTAAGCAGAATGGATTAAACACAGTACAATAAAAACAAAAGTTGTTCTTGTTTCCAGCCTAGCAGGGCAGA
The DNA here is from genome assembly GCF_965140285.1 of Lepidochelys kempii. Lineage (NCBI taxonomy): Eukaryota > Metazoa > Chordata > Testudines > Cheloniidae > Lepidochelys > Lepidochelys kempii. The sequence goes on along the minus strand of NC_136387.1, from coordinate 59,866,828 downwards.
ATCGTTTAAATGATTTGCTTTAAAAACAAATATCATTGATTTAAATTAGTTTAATGCTTTAATTTGTGCCATTGCAAACTTTAGATTAAAGTTTATAATGAACAAAAAACAAAAACCTGCTAGGATATCTTATTTGAATTTTTACAAAACTGCTATAGGTAAAAAACAAATATTTCAACATTTAGCCTGTAATTCTGTGAGCACTTAAGAAAGTACATAACTTTACTCACATGAGTACTCTTGTTGACTTCAATAGAGGTCGTATGCTTACAGCTAATCATGTGCATAAATATCTGCAAAATCAGGGTCTAAGTTTATTTTTATTAAAAACTTTTTAGTTGAAGCAAAATAGATTTTATGCAAAGTAAAATTAAGCGTTAACAACGAAGTTACTTAAGAGTTTCAATATTTTAAACAAAGTTATTGTGAACTTTTTAATATTAGTCTATATTTAGGCTCCGAAGAGCACAAGTCCCATTGACTTCTAACTGACAACCTGGATGGAGTACAGACTGGTTGAAGCTTTCCAGCTTACTTGGCTTGTGCGAGTTCAATATATCAGAAAATGATGTGTTGGTTGCAAATATAGCACGGGCTATTTGCTTATCAATGTTGTGCGTGACTTTATGTTGTTTTTGCAGTAAGGATGTTCATGAGCACCTGAACTGGTCCTTTTCAGCAGAGATGAATATTTTAAGTATGAAAGTTCTTTGAGATTTTTTTCTATTATGTAACAACTGAAACACCACTAGCAATTATGCCACTAAACAAGTAAATACAAAACATCCACACTAGTAGCATTTTGCTATACAACGGGGAGGAAATAAAAGACTAGAATATGGAAAATAAAATAGATCTGATTACTTTTTAAAAACCTATTTAAATAAAAATATTTTGTATTGCTTTAAAAAGAAAACCCAAGGCTTTTTGTCTAAAACTACAACCTAGGTTAGCAGATGCAAGAAGTCTGGATAGTTTGGCTAAGGCTTAGAATCATTGTCTGAATTTGTGTGTCCTTATCTTAGCCCACCTTCTGAATCTGCCAAAATATGCTCTTCCTAATTTGTACATTGTAGATATGATGGGATTAAAACACGAACAGATACGGCCTGCAAAGAGAAGATTCTTGGAAGATAATGCAGTGCAGCAAATGAAAAGTGTGTAATAATTACTTTAGCTGACAAACTAGTGGAAAAAAATATTTCCTAAAAATGAGGCGTGAAATCCTCCCCACTGAGGTTGGTGACAAAATTCTCATAGATTTCTATGGGACCAGGATTTCATCTGAGGTCTGTACAAGCATATTTCTGTTTAAATGATGATTGTTGATCTACTCACATTCCACAGAAGTAAATGGTAATGTTAAATTGTAAGACAAGTTTAAAATATATATATTTTTTTGTTTACCTCTATGTCTTCGTCCATTTCTGTAGTTGGTTATTGATCCCATTTTAAATTTCCCTCTTTATCTGGTGTCTCTTTGTCTCCTGTTCCCTGCCACTACACTACCTAAAATTTGAAACAAATTAACTAAAGTGTACTATAATAAAGACTATAATTATGGGTTATTGTTCAGTGAGTTTTTGCATTTTCCCCACTTTGAGAGAAGTTAAACTATAGATAAAGTAATGAATACAAATAAATGAAGGAAATATTCAAAATCCTCAAATTGGATTATCATAATCAGGAATCTCTACATTGTATGAATTTAGCTTGTGGGGCATGGATCAGCGTTCACATCACATTCCTCCCGTCAGTACCCTGCCCGGCCAGGGCAAGCTAATAGTCCAACCAGCAGACCAAATTCAGTGATGAATCCTGGTCACGTGCCAGCTGAGGTACATTGCTCATACACTAAGAAGAATAATTTAGCTCTAGCTAAAGAAAAATAATTAATGCATTTGTTTCTTATATATGAGATCCTAACAAGACCCTGGAATACTTTGGCTGCTTCTGTGTTGGAGGCAGGATATTCCTGAGGTAATCTACAAGAAAAATAAATATTTTTACCATTGGTAACACTAGTAGTGTGAGAGAGATGGGCTCCATTATAATAATAATCAGAACTCTAAACCACATCTATGCAATGGTTTCTGGCAATGCCATTTAAAACAGAATGATTTATGGAAACAGAACTAAAACTACTGTCTTCTGATGCAAGAAAAATCTATGTCAAACTATTGCCTTCAAGATCCATTCCTGTAGGTAGTGCTAAATTATCTCAGTCACAGATCATCAAATGCTCCCTCAGTCAATGGATAGTTTGGTATTATTAGAGGCTTTCACAATTTTCTGAATCAGTTTTGCCCCTCTTGACCTATCATTTTCCTGTCCATTGCTACTGTCACTGTATAGGCTGTGATCAGGAACAGACAGCCATCCTAGCCTCAAAGTATTGACCCCATTCTCTGACAGATGTAACGCCTCAGCGTGCATCTCAGGAAGTCAGCTACTCCTCAAGGTATGTGTGCATACGCCAAAGCTCATCTTCAGTGGTGCATATGGATGTGCATTGCATGTTAATGTTCATAATTGAGTGGAAAGCAAGGGTGGGATTTTCAAAGCTGCCTAAGAGAAATTGATGGGAAGGGTATCCTGGTAGCATAAGAACCTTTGAAATTCTCAGAGTAGGACTGTCAACACCAACAAAATTATCTCCCAAAAGGTTCTGAGATCTTTTGTAGAGTTGAGTCTTCTACATGAATCCCAGTTCCATTACCAACTCAGTGAACTGAAATAACTTGTTCACGTATTTTCTTATAAAATATGACAAAAGTGTGGTTACTGCATCAAACTTATTTGATATTAACTATATATTCTGAATTTACAAAAGAACAAAACAAAAAAACCACAACCACTTTCCCGTCCTTAGACTGCTAATAATAACCTCTTTTGAGGCAGTTCCCGAGTTATTCTCACCGGGCCATATCTCTGCCCTGCATCCTTATTGTAAAATGCCATCTTAAGGTGTTCTAGTTTTAAACACTTATATGCACAAGATCGAGTCTATATAACATATTTACTTTTCTTTTTTAATTAAGCCAATACTTACCCCACTAGGAAACAGCTCGCCACTTAGAATCATAGAATAGAATCATAGAATCATAGAATATCAGGGTTGGAAGGGACCCCAGAAGGTCATCTAGTCCAACCCCCTGCTCAAAGCAGGACCAATTCCCAGTTAAATCATCCCAGCCAGGGCTTTGTCAAGCCTGACCTTAAAAACCTCTAAGGAAGGAGATTCTACCACCTCCCTAGGTAACGCATTCCAGTGTTTCACCACCCTCTTAGTGAAAAAGTTTTTCCTAATATCCAATCTAAACCTCCCCCACTGCAACTTGAGACCATTACTCCTCGTTCTGTCATCTGCTACCATTGAGAACAGTCTAGAGCCATTGAACTCTCTAATTTCATAGAACCACTCATAGAACCACTTCCTTCTGCACACCCCATACTGATCCAGGTTCTTTACAACATGGATAATGGCCACTTAGAAAATTTCCATACACTTGAAAAGATTTGATTACTATTAAAATAAACTTTATTTTTCTGCTTCTGGGTATTTCTTTTCATCTATTTAATCAATTTCTGCAAAGAAAGATCCAATGTTTGAACAACATATGGGTTTTACAGAGATGAAAAAAGTATAATAACTAAAGGCTTTTTTTGTCCCCAAATGCCTAACTTAGTAAAGCCTTTTGAGAGCACAAACCTAGGGAAAAAGATGACTTGCAGTTATATAGTCAATTTTTCCACTAGTTTACTAAGTAAAGCATAGAATTGTAAAATTCATTTCTAGGAGTTAGAAGAGGCTTTTACTGAATTCTCTTAGACTTTGAAAAGCACACTTGGCAGTGCTTGAGATAAGGATTAAGATGGCATAGGCCTTATTATACAGAAGTGGCTTTAGATACAACAATGGCCTTCTGGAAGCTGAAGCAATCAACACATGTCAGACAACTAAATCACAGATATACCTGCTGATAAATAAAAGGAGATCTGTGGGTAAATCAGTGTTTGTCCTTTATTTAAAGTAATTCAGTGCTTACTCTAGTGATATCCTATGGAGCACTGCAACGGGATTGCAAATATTTTGATACAGTATATGGGTGTCATTGGACAGTAGCTACAACAGTGTTGGAATTTTCATTCCTCATTCTGATAATCGTGCAGCTACTATACTAAAGGAAAGCCACAACATCAGAGGTAACCACTCCTTGTAATATATATATAGTTGACTTTTCCTTTAAAATAATTGGAAGCTGCTGAAAAAGAACAGTTTTCAAATTTCACAGCTGATGTGGTTGAGATTGTGATCTTTCATAATGGGGAAATAGACAGATATAGCATGATGACATGACCTATCAGGGGGAGAGAGAGAGAAAGAGCCAGTAGCCAAGTAATAAAGAGCACAGCAAAGAGAGTTCAATTTATCCTAATTGCCAATCACAGAGCTCAGCATTAGTCACAATACACCCTTCCTGGCCAGTTTGCCTGCTTCCTTTTATTCTCACCCAGTCACCCAATTAGCACCTTATTAACTACTCACATAGGGCTTCTACTTTCAGACAAGTCCACTGTAGCTTTATAACTCATTTTTTAAATAAACACCATTGGATCCTATACTCCTGCTTCAGGTATAAAATAGATTCTAGTGAATAGCAAGCAGCCTGTAAACAGATCCTGCGATGGATTTTAGCTTGAAGGACTACCATTACTTCCTGTAAGAAGAAAAGGAGTACTTGTGGCACCGTAGAGACTAACCAATTTATTTGAGCATAAGCTTTCGTGAGCTACAGCTCACTTCATTGGATGCATACTGTGGAAAGTGTAGAAGATCTTTTTATATACACACAAAGCATGAAAAAATACCTCCTCCCACCCCACTCTCCTGCTGGTAATAGCTACCAGCTACCAGAAGGAGAGTGGGGTGGGAGGAGGTATTTTTTCATGCTTTTGTGTGTATAAAAAAAAGATCTTTTACACTTTCCACAGTATGCATCCGATGAAGTGAGCTGTAGCTCACGAAAGCTTATGCTCAAATAAATTGGTTAGTCTCTAAGGTGCCACAAGTACTCCTTTTCTTTTTGCGAATACAAATTAACACGGCTGTTACTCTGAAACCTGTCATTACTTCCTGTAATTTACAGTAAATATATTAATGAACATTTGAAATAAGGCAACATGCTGTTTTAATAGGTATATTACGTTACATTCATACATCTTAATTAATCAGTAGCATTACATTTCATATTATTCCATATTCTTAGCACCTTAGGCCTGCATTTTGGCTCTCATCTAATGTATTGCTTCCAAAGGGCCAGATCTTCAGTTGGTGTAAACAAGCATAGCTCTAAAGGCTTCAATGGAACAATTTTAATTTTCTCCAGCTGAAAATCTAGCTCAAATTCTCTTCTGAATATCAGCTATTTTGAAAAAAAATATATGAAAATATCTTACAGATCCTTGTGTCCTGAATGTTCACTGGGAGTTAATACCCTTCATCATGAACTGTTTATCCACTTGTGGGCCAAATTAGTGGTCACTGGGTAATCAAGGATTTTTTGGGAGCATCCAGGAGAAGGGTGATTTTCTATCATCAAGTCCCCAGCCAAAGAGGTGTCTGGTGTGCAAGGGTGCATTATGAAAACAGAAAACACTGGGGGTAGTTTGGGAAAGCCTTTGGGAATATGGGAAATTGGGGAAAGTTAAAGGTGAAAGGCAGAGTTAAAGGCTATTTCTTATGGAGGTATTTTTCTCCCATCACACTGGACCCAAGACTCAGTTTGCAAGAAAGGCCAGGTGTGAGCAGCTGATATAATGGGATATAAAATATTCAATTAAGACTCCAGAAATAAAATAGAAATATAAACTTCCAAGTTTACATATATATAATTTAAAACAAATGCACAGGACTTTTTAAAATCTCAGCAGAGCAATCATAAGCTCTCCTCACAAAAAATGTATTGGTCTGTTTTTTATTTTAGTTAAAATGATCTCCTCCCGATTCAGCTGCTGGTGGATGCCAGCTTGTGAAATAATTGAAGACCACATGGAACACAGATGTAAGCAGTGTCAGGATGAGCTCCACCCTGACATCTGGTGGTGAGGTGTGGCAAGTTGTGGAAAAGAACTTCAGGGGCCGATCTCATTTGCATAGGCACACCCACCACGCCTAGAATGAGACCATAGCTGCCCAAATGGTCACTTTGGCTGCTGTGGGATCCCCAGTGTCTCTGTTATTGGGGCAGGAAGAATAAATTGTTATTACCCCGATTATGGGAACTGTGCTTGGAACTGTACTTGGCCTTTTGTTACGATGGAGGGATTCACCATCATCTAAGTAGCACTCGCTAGGCAAGGGTCATGGGTTCCAAAACTGTGTGAAGGAAGAGAGGCTGGGGACAAGTATTAATACTTGGTGGCATGGGCCCCTTGGTGAGGGCCTTACATGCTGATTGCACTTCCTCCTCTCTCCACTGTGGAATATCAGAGCTAATTTTGATTTCATTAGAAGTCTAGTTATAGGCTGCTGAGCTCACTTTGGGCTGACAGTGCACTAGCACTGGGGCTCCCCTACTACAAGCTGAATTCACCTAAGAGCTGAAATCACTGAGTGTTGTGTTAAGCAGTGGGGGAGCCTGAAGATATATTGTGGAGCAGTTTGCGGGACGGCTGGTGAAGCAGTTCGACACGGAGCAGTGTGTGGATGGCAGGAGCTGCTTGTGGGCCGTGGAGCTGAGTGAAGGAGTTCGTGGGGCGGCTGGCGGAGCGGAGCGCAGCTGAGCGAAGGAGTTCGTGGGGCGGCTGGTGGAGCGGAGTGCAGCTGCGCGAAGGAGTTTTGTGGGGCGGCTGGCGGAGCGGAGCGGAGCGCCGCTATGGAGCTATGGGGCGGTCAGCTTCAGATCACGTAAGGTGCCTCTTACCCCCGTCCCATTTCCACCCAGGTTGGGAGGTAAAGCTCCGCCGATAAACTTTCGAACTCTGGGGCTGCCCTGACCAGGGACAGAGACTTTTGGGGCATTGGACTTTTGGGGTTGCTGGACTCAAGAACCAAAGGGAAAAGGGCATGCCCCAATTTGCCTGGGGTGGGGTTGCTTTTGCTCATGGGTTGTGTTATGAATCCTGTTGGTGGTGTTTCCCCAACATAATGCCACATTGTTTCTCTCTGTTATTAAAAGACTTTTGCTACACTCAGACTATGTGCTTGCGAGAGGGGAAGTATTGCCTCTTGGAGGCGCCCAGCGGGGGTGGTATATATTTGTCCCAGGTCACTGGGTGGGGGCTCGAGCCGGTTTGCATTGTGTTATTGGAATGGAACCCCTAGATATTGAACCCGGCCCTTGTTGCTGCCAACTCTGACGGGCAGAAGGGTTACACAAGTAGAATTTGATTCCAGAACAAAGTTGTAAACCAATTTCGGAAACAAATCTTGCAGCCATTGAAGTCCACTGGATCTTTTCCTTCTACTTCACTGGGAGCAGGATTTGGCACTTCCTATTTAGTTCTCATTAAAAAATCACTGGAGGAAATGTATTTTTGCAGCACATAAGGTGTTTTCAGTCAGTTTGACGCACAATTCCCTGTTTAGAGATGTAAACATCTGGGATAAAAGGAATGCAGTAGCTCCCCATCACTCCATCCATGGATCTGTGAAAATATCTGATTGAGCCCATAAACAGCATAATTAAACTGGGCCAGATCTTCCAAGTCGTTGTTCGGAGCCTGTGACAGAACACACCTCTTTATGCACACCCTACACACTATTATAAAACATGTTTGTAAGGTATCATTTGAAAACTTAATTTGCTGGTCAGTATTGTCCTGATAAAATATGTGGGGCAACATTGTATGTGAAGTTTTAAGATGCCCCATATGTTGTTAACATCATCTGTCCCAAATCCCACAGTCCGACCTAAAAAGAAATTTGCAAACATGCGGATCCTAAACAAAAGAATGTGTGCTCTGCTTAATTTGCATTTAAACAGTAAACGGAATCATCAAGTGAGGAGGGAAACAAAGAAAGCTCAAACAGGTGAGAAAAAGCCAGCAGGGGTCATCCTTCCCTATAGACTCTGTCTTCTAGTGCCCAGCTGGAAATGTTTTTCAAGAGGCCTATTGAAACTCAGTCCCAGGTTTACAATGGTGCTAGTGGTGCCATGGAGCCGAGCCCATGTTCAGAAGGGGCCCCAGCCTGCTCCACTTGCACTGCACCCAGAGACCCCACCAGCCGCTGGCTCCCCCCAGCCACCAACCACTTGCTCCTCTCGGCCTGCCCACCAGCTGGCCGAGGGGCTCCTCTCTGCCCCCTGGCCAGATCCCAGTGCACTTCCAGCTCCCGGCAGTCTATGCTTCCCACCACCTGTGGGGCCTCACCTGTCTCCCCAGAGCTGAGCCACCCGGGACTGGTGCAGAAGCCTGTCAGTTTCAGTCAGGTCTGGGGGGCTTGGCTGGGCCCCTACAGGCAAGTGGATTCTGAGGGAGCCCAGCTGGGGCAGGCCCTGGCCTGGCAGATTGTGCTACTCCCAAGGGGCTGGAGTGATTCCCTGCCCCGGGACCAGCCCTGGCTGCGCTGCTGGCTCAGTCCGGCAGACATGGTCACCTCCCAGGAGTGCTGGTGAGTGTGGCCGGGAAGCAGGGCATGGGGGAAGGGGTCTCTGGGGGCCTGGGGTGGTGCTGGGTTGTGAGGGGGTGAGGAAGATGTGTGTGTTGAGTCACTAGGGTGTGGGGGCTCTGTGTGGGTTGCAAGGCAGCTGTGGTGGGGCTGTGGGCAGGGGGGTGCTGGGCAGGGATGGTGTTGTGCAGGACACTGTGCATTTGTTGCAGTATCTGGGGGAGGCACTGGGCATAGCGGTCTAGGAGGGCTCTGGCCATAGGGAGTCGGGGGGTGTTTGTGTTGGGTGGGGGTGGAGGGGGATGTGTGGCGCAGCATGGGCCCGCCCCGTGAGGGTCTGGGGCACACTGGCAGCACAGGGCTAGGCAGGACAGTGTGCATCTGGCAACTGCTGGTTTCTACAAAGTATCCTCACCACCCCTGCCATGCCATGCCCTTGGCTGGCCCCTCACTCTGGGGACTGTCATAAATATAAAGGGAAGGGTAAACCCCTTTGAAATCCCTCCTGGCCAGGGGAAAGCTCCTCTCACCTGTAAAGGGTTAAGAAGCTAAAGGTAACCTCGCTGGCACCTGACCAAAATGACCAATGAGGAGACAAGATACTTTCAAAAGCTGGGAGGAGGGAGAGAAACAAAGGGTCTGTGGGTCTGTCTATATACTGGTTTTCTGCCGGGGATAGACCAGGAATGTAGTCTTAGAACTTTTAATAAGTAATCTAGCTAGGTATGCGTTAGATTATGATTTCTTTAAATGGCTGAGAAAAGAATTGTGCTGAATAGAATAACTATTTCTATCTGTGTATCTTTTTTGTAACTTAAGGTTTTTGCCGAGAGGGGTTCTCTATGTTTTTGAATCTAATTACCCTGTAAGATATCTACCATCCTGATTTTACAGGGGGGATTTCTTTATTTCTATTTACTTCTATTTTTATTAAAAATCTTCTTGTAAGAAAACTGAATGCTTTTTCATTGTTCTCAGATCCAAGGGTCTGGGTCTGTGGTCACCTATGCAAATTGGTGAGGCTTTTTATCCAACATTTCCCAGGAAAGGGGGGGTGCAAGTGTTGGGAGGATTGTTCATTGTTCTTAAGATCCAAGGGTCTGGGTCTGTAGTCACCTAGGCAAATTGGTGAGGCTTTTTACCAAACCTTGTCTAGGAAGTGGGGTGCAAGGTTTTGGGAAGTGTTTTGGGGGGAAAGACGCGTCCAAACAGCTCTTCCCCAGTAACTAGTATTAGTTTGGTGGTGGTAGCGGCCAATCCAAGGACAATGGGTGGAATATTTTGTACCTTGGGGAAGTTTTGACCTAAGCTGGTAAAGATAAGCTTAGGAGGTTTTTCATGCAGGTCCCCACATCTGTACCCTAGAGTTCAGAGTGGGGGAGGAACTTTGACAGGGACTGACCCTTCTTGTGTCATGCGCCATTGTCTCCATGGGGGCCCACAAATATATTTGGATCTGGGCCCAAAGTAAGGTTAATCCGGCCCTGCTGAAACTATAAAAAGGAGGGCAAACACCCTAAGACAACTCTCTTTCTCTGCCCATTACACTGACTACACTTAAAAGAGACAAAGGAAGTATTCATTAGACTCTGAGGGAAGGGTCCTGACGTGAGCGTTTTGTCAGTTATCTGCTGGAGCATGTGGTGAGAAACTTTGCTCAAGTCTAATATAGTTTGTTAACTTAGGCATTAGTAAATATTTTATCTATTTTTTGTAACCATTTCTGACTTTTATGCCTCATTGCCGGTACTCACTTAAATGATATCTTTTTGTTGTTAATAAACTTTTCTTACTGTTTTATTTAATCTATTACATTTAAACTAAAGCATTTGAAGGACTATTTGAGATGATAAACTGTCATATTATTCCCCTTAAAGAATAACAGACTTAAAATATTAGTATGGCCCAGGAGAGAACTGGACAATAGAGGACTTACATTCTGTTGAAAATACGAGATTGGGAGTGTGCTGGGGTCATCTTGCAGTATAAGCAAGGTTGGTGAGAGCCAGAGTGTAACCCAAGCATGGCTGGCAGGCTGCAGTTGCATGCTGGAAGGATGTTTGTGAGCAGCCCAGATGGGAGCTACTTCAGCAAGGCACTGTAAGGTATGGAAGGTTTCAGGGCAGGGGTGACACAGCCCCCCCTCTGGTCTAGACTGTACCCTGGGATGTCACAGAGCACTATGCAGTTCTCCACATCCACTAATGCTGGGAAGACAAATTTTGGATCTGTCTGGGAAAAAACAGATATGAAGAGAGATGGCTCTGTGCCATCCCCTCCTCTAAGCCTCCATGAGACTGCAGAGTGGGAGGGGAACAGAAGTTTAGGATGAGGAGGCTGGTTGTACTCTGCCCAACCCCGCCCACTGGCCCACCCCTCCCACCTCCATGCCTGCTGGAAATTCCATGTACAAATTATTCCACTTCATTATCTTACCTTTGTTCCCCCTTCATATTATGGACCCACTGCTGAGGAGATGCAGCCATGATCAGTGGGGTACCTGGAAGCTTGGCTGTTTCTTGTAGGAGTAGCAGGCAGAAAATGGGCACCACTGAATGGCCCTTGCCTCAAGATCCACATAGATCTTGGGGGATCTACAGGTTTAGCTGCGGTTTAGCTCTGTGCTCAGAGGACTTTTCCCTTCTCACTCCCGTGATTGGAGACACACAATGCACAAAGGGACAGAAGGCAGGACCTCATTATGTTTTGGCAAGTGGAGCTGGCTATCCACACAGCATAATCTGTATGCCACAAACTGGCTCTGCCTTAGACAGCATGATTCCACTATGTTCTCAGTGCATTACTGTGCCCAATGATACTATTTAGCCTTGAGGTTTGGAACGTGCTTCTGTGACCCAGCTACCTGGCCAATGAGGAGCAAGGATGGACCAGGCCCCAGGCCTTCTCCTACTACTCATGGGATGCTAACACTAATGGCAGCTCTAACATGGAATTGTGGCTCTAACTCTCCAGAGTAATGGTAAGTGGGGAGCTCTTTGTGGCATATCCTGCTTGTACACTGAAGCAAATCCAGACACAGCCTGCCCTACAATGCTGCAGTAACAAGAGTTACCTAGGATCAGGTCCTACATACACAAGAATAATATTATCTCTATATCCTATGTCTTGCATAGAGTGGTATTTTTCCACATCTTTAGGCATGTTCAAAAACCTCATGATTTTGGACCATGTTACCAGGAGTCAATTCCAGCATTACTTGGCCGCCTAGTGACAAATCCTCTCATTTAAATTCTAACAGAGAATGGATTAAGATCTTTATGTTCACAAAGCCAAACAAATATTTAATTCCAAATTTCATAACATCTCTCACATGAATGACTTATTGGAGATAGGAATTAATATAAAAAAAACAACAAAAGGTTGGACATCACCTGTAACTCAAAGGAAACATTCTGGCTACTTCATATAAATAGATTGCAATGGCTAGCCAGAGACAGAAAGTCCTGTTGGACTCTTAATATCTTTTTAATAATTTACTACAATAATAAAATACAGCTTTGAGATCAATGATAAGAAGATAGTAAGGTGAATTACCAGCATCAGCAAGAGAAATTAACATCACTATATTTACTATAATGAAACATTTAGGACTGTGGATCAGATTTACAAAGGTTTTTAGGCCGCTAAAGATGTTATGATTTTCAAGGAGAGTTAGGCACCTAACTCACATAGGTGCTCTAGTAAATCCAATTAGACACCTGTCTGTATCTAAGTAAATACTTAGATACAGACAGGTGTCTAATTGGATTTACTAGAGCACCTATAGTGCTAAGGTGTCTAAGTAAATGAGGCCCTACTTCATATATGCAGTCTTCCCTTCCCTCCCCACAACCCTGTTGATCAAATTCAGTAGCGCATTCTGTAAATTTTTGGAAACCTATGAACAGATGAAGATAATGGTTTAGAATAACAGTGTCACAGTACTTGTATCTGCTATCACCATCCTATAATAATCAAATGATACACAGGAAACATATGGCACATTCATGTTGCCTGACAAAGTCCCCCAATACTAAAGTTACCACAAAGAAATCAAACAGGATATACCACTCACAAAATTTTAAATACTGCCATTTGGAAGCATGATTTGTGAAGTCAATTACTATGGCTTTCGTCTTCCAACTGGTTGCCCAGGAAGCTCCACTAATTTCAGTGGGATTTTGCCAAGGGCACCTGGGTCAGAACAAACTGCAGGATTCCATATTATGTTAGCAATATCATAGCATGGATTACTACCTGAAAAATGCAACAGCTGTTTGTAGCTCTTAAGCTGCTTTAGTGGTTCTGCCATCATGGTTGAGAGTACTGAGAAAAACTTTGCCCTGTTTGGCAAGGGTGGTCTGATGAAGTAAGATGTTCTGAGTCTTGTGGGACCTTTCCTTGAGCTAGTCATCAAGATTGGATCTTTCAGCTAGGACACAATCATTTTCCACCGATTCCTTGCCACAGAATTACCATCTTCTGAATCAGAATGTATACAATTCATGTTATCAATAACATGGATACTGGATACTACCATTCCTCCATAATAAACACAATGAGTTATTTGGTTGTAAAAACACCTGGACATACCTTCTCAGTGCCACACCCCAGGATCCTTTGGGCAACTAGCCGAAGCTCAGATACATTTTCCTCCATGGTTCATTAATTAAGAAGAATCAGATATATTAGTTCTTCCTTCCTCACAAAAAAGGATGTACAAAATGAAGTTCCTTTGAACATTAGGTATTGGCTCTTTAAAAAGTGTAATTAATTCTTACTGTACATTTTGTTAAAGGAACTATCACTCAATGTAATCTTAATAAAAAGGAAAGTAATATTGCCAGTCTATAGCAGGACTCCTTATGATTAATGTTCATTTGATAATTAACAAGATGGCATAGGTTCTTCATTCTTTAATTACTTATCTTGTCAGGTCTCAAAACATACTACGTGGTGAATGTGATACTTGGCATACCTGCCGTATTTTCATTCAGTCTGATGCTTGCTGTATGAGAAATAGAAGCTCTCTCAGCTGCCCAGTTTGCTGTTCTTCTCCCATAAGGGCACAAAAATGCCCCAGATGTTAATACAATTGTATTCATAACAAAACAAAATAAACCATATTCTGTATTAGTGAAGCTGACAAACATAAAAATCCCTCTTCTTCATTTAATTTCTCCATTAAAATCTTAGAACCAAATACCAGCCCTCAAACATGCACACACAGAACTCTCACTAGCTTCAATGCATATCCAGTTTGAATCACTAAGGGAACAATTTAAATCAGCTACTGTACCCAATGACTGGAAGATAGCTAATGTAACGCCAATATTTAAGAAGGGCTCTAGAGGTGATCCTGGCAATTACAGACCAGTAAGTCTAACATCAGTACCAGGCAAATTAGTTGAAACAATAGTAAAGAATAAAATTGTCAGATGCATAGAAGAACATAAATTATTGCACAAAAGTCAACATGGTTTCTGTAAAGGGAGATCATGTCTTACTAATCTATTAGAGTTCTTTGAGGGGGGTCAACAAACATGTGGACAAGGGGGATCCAGTGGACATAGTGTACTTAGATTTCCAGAAAGCTTTTGACGAGGTCCCTCACCAAAGGCACTTACATAAATGAAGTTGTCATGGGATAAGAGGAAAGATGCTTTCATGGATTGAGAACTAGTTAAAAGACAGGGAACAAAGGGTAGGAATAAATGGTAAATTTTCAGAATGGAGAGGGGTAACTAGTGGTATTCCCCAAGGGTCAGTCCTAGGACCAAACCTATTCAACTTATTCATAAATGATCTGGAGAAAGGGGTAAACAGTGAGGTGACAAGTTTGCAGATGATACTAAACTTCTCAAGATAGTTAAGACCAAAGCAGACTGTGAAGAACTTCGAAAAGATCTCAAAAAACTAATTGATTGGGCAACAAAATGACGAATAAAATTTAATGTGGATAAATGTAAGGTCATGCACATTGGAAAAAATAACGCCAAGTATACATACAATATGATGGGGGCTAATTTAGCTAATTGGGAGAAAGATCTTAGAGTCATCATGGATAGTTCTCTGAAGACGTCCATGCAGTGTGCAGTGGCAGTCAAAAAAGCAAACGGCATGTTAGGAATAATTAAAAAAGGGATAGAGAATAAGACAGAGAATATCTTATTGCCCTTACATAAATCCATGGTATGCCCACATCTTGAATATTGCGTACAGATGTGGTCCCCTCATCTCAAAAAAGATATACTGGCATTAGAAAAGGTTCAGAAAAGGGCAACTAAAATGATGAGGGGTTTGGAACAGGTCCCATATGAGGAGAGATTAAAGAGGCTAGGACTTTTCAGCTTGGAAAAGAGGAGACTAAGGGGGAATATGATAGAGGTATATAAAGTCATGAGTGGTATGGAGAAAGTGAATAAGGAAAAGTTATTTACTTGTTTCCATGATATAAGAACTAGGGGCCACCAAATGAAATTAATGGGCAGGAGGTTTAAAACAAATAAAAGGAAGTTCTTCTTCACACAGCGCACAGTCAACCTGTGGAACTCCTTGCCCGAGGAGGTTGTGAAGGCTAGGACTATAACAGGGTTTAAAAGAGAACTGGATAAATTCATGGAGGTTAAGTCCATTAATGGCTATTAGCCAGGATGGGTAAGGAATGGTGTCCCTAGCCTCTGTTTGTCAGAGGGTAGAGATGGATGGCAGGAAAGAGATCACTTGATCATTACCTGTTAGGTTCACTCCCTCTGGGGCACCTGGCATTGGCCACTGTCAGTAGACAGGATACTGGGCTGGATGGACCTTTAGTCTGATCCAGTATGAACATTCTTATGTTCTTAATTTGGATCTTGATGTTATTGTAACAATCACTATTCAGAAAAATACAATCAAAACTAACAAAAAAATGAGAATTTGCAAACCAAACTACAAACCATTTTAAGTGTTTCACGGGTCTGTGCAACACTTCAAAATATATTGCGACCTTTCGCTAAATTTGTATTCTTATGAAAAATGCTATGTTTATTACACAAAAATGTTTTGGAATGGCTGTATTTTTGATTTGAAGAATGCAATTTATTTCTTGCTTTAAACACTTCTGCAGTCTCCAGATAACTTAAATATTAGCTAACGAGTAGAAAAAAAATTAAAAAGTAATCCAATAGGGGACCCACTCTTTTGTGCCAATGGAAACTGTGACTGAGACAGAGTTGAAGATCAGGCTCCTAAGCAGA
This sequence comes from Lepidochelys kempii, assembly GCF_965140285.1. Lineage (NCBI taxonomy): Eukaryota > Metazoa > Chordata > Testudines > Cheloniidae > Lepidochelys > Lepidochelys kempii. The sequence goes on along the minus strand of NC_136387.1, from coordinate 59,850,976 downwards.
TAAAGAGGAGAGTAAATTTCAGAGTTTAGAGAACAGCAACAGTACTTTCTTGCAGATATATTTATGTAATCCAAACACAGGGAGTCTATGTAACACCTACAGTCTAGGATGTTGTGTGATCCAGAACACCAGTACATTCATAAACACAAAGGAAACATGCTCATGAATTGTCATAAGGAACTCAAAACTCAAGCAATGCCTTTCCTATTCTCCAGAGCTGTGCTGCTGATCCTCAAATTTAAAGGGACAGAGGGCTGGTGGGACAGAGGGCTGGAAATATAAAGCTCTGACATTTTATTCAGTTTTAGAATAATCATTTCTTGTAGCTCCCCATTATTATATATCTGAGCACCTTAGAATCTTTAGTACATTTATCCTCAACTTCTGTATGGTAAAGAAGTACTATTATCCCCATTTTACAGATGTGAACTAAGACACAGTAAGATTAAGGGACCTGTTCTCACAGGAAATATGTACTAGGATAGGGAATCATCCTAGGATTCAAGAGTTCTAGGCTAGCACCTTAAACCACTGGACATCTCCAGATAAGCTACAATGTACACAGTATTACACTATTACAATCTAGAACAGTTAAACTTTTGTGATTGTGCTTCCCCCCACTTATTTGTGTCTGCAGCCTGTGTAGACAGCTGCTTGGGCTAAGGATCCCAAGCCTTCCAAGGTCTATGGGCCTGTGGCAACCATATCATGCAGACTTCCCCAGGATCCCAGGGTTTCCAGACTCCTGGGCCACCTGGCTCCCTAAGCTTCCTGATTCCCAGTATCTGGGGAGCCAGCTGCCCCCAAAGTCTGGAAAGCGTATGTCACAGTCCAGGGCAACTACATTTGTACACTCCCCTCATGATTCCACAAGGGCACACACTCTAAGCTCTTAGCTCCCAGCCACCACACCTCTTGGGTGGAGAGCTGCATCTCACTCCCTCCTGACCTGGGTTTTCCAGGCTGTACAGTTCCCTGCTTACACTATGATATCCCCAGAAACGAAGACTGCCTAAAAGGCCAGCATCTGTACTTTGCTTTCTCTCCAGAGACTATGACCAGTGTATTGCCAGCAGTTATAAGTTACCATACAGCACTTTCTAACCAAGCACTAGAGAGATTACATGCAATCTCCTCTTGAGAGATTACATGAAATCCTGGCCCACAACACAATGGACCCCAAAGATATGTACGGTTAATTCAATAAGATCTCCCAAAGATATACAGGAAATTACCATATCTGTCACATTCTGGGTCAATCAGCAGTTGCCAGTTTCAGTTCTGGTAACTAACAAGAATCATATCAGTGTTTGTCGGAAGCTACCAGGGTCCTGAGGAGCATATTTAGTTTCAGAAACACTATTTGTTTTGTTTCTGAAAGGGCATTTTTATGGACTTTCCATTTTGTGGAGATTTTTTTTTTTTAAAGTTTGTTACAAATTAGAAGGTAAATACATTTTAATGTCAAAATGTCCTGAGTAATGGAATTTGAGTTTCAACCAGCTGTACTTATAAATGAGAACATTCTGCTGCTGGCCCTGTCCAGAGAGTGAGAAGACCTATCACCCTGGATAATGAAGACAGATGACCTTATTGGGAGAATAAGGGATAATTCTTTAAGATAATGGGACAGATACTCAGCTCCTCTGCTGGGTGTTCACATGGTATATGGTCCCCATTACCATAGCATATGAGAGCCTAACAATCTAGAGCATATCCTCACACAGATGTGAGATAGTACTTCCCTATTTATTCCCATTTTACAGGCACAAAAAGACTTGCACAAGACACACAGGAAATCTCTAGCAGGCCAAGGAATTGAACTCAGGTCTTCCAACTGCTAGTCTAGTGCCTTACCCACTGGGCTTTCCTTATGCTACATACAGTGATACTGATTTACTCTGGCTGAGAACCTGGCCCTATATATTGCCAACTCTTCCAACGAATGTCATTTTAGCCATTGCTGGAGCCAGTCTCCCCAGGACTCCTCCAGCCTACATAATTTCTACTGAGAAGCCTTAAAAAAAAAAAAATCAACCTCCTTTGAATGGTGACCTCTCCCACTTCCCTGCCTTCTGGGAAAGAACAGTCAATCAGTGCTGTTCCAGGAAGGTATCAGTTCTCTGTCCTCAGGAGTCAGAGAAGAGTTGTGGGGGAGGTGGGAGAGGAAGCATGCACACCCTTTTCACAACAGTGGAAAGGGGAGGAGAGAAGGGAGCAGAAAAAGCCAAGCCATAAAGAGCAGCTATGCTCCCTCTTCCCTCCTTGGAGGGGTGGTTACTCTCTGCTCCTCCCCTCTCCAATACTGCAATACAAGGTGTGAGAGGACAGGTGCGTGAAGATCCCCAGGAGCTGCCCTCCACCCCAGGCCTGGAAGGGAGCGAAGAACCTCCACAGTTACAGGACCAGCAGATGAGTGCTGGGATGCAAGGGGTTGCAGAGTTGATTTAGGAGCTGAGGCAGAAAATTAACTGATGTAGGAATGCAATGGCCAAAATATCATTTCTCATGATAAAAGTGGCAACACTAAACTATCACACACACTGGGGAGGGGGAATGGAGTTCAGAAGTCTATTAAAAAGAGCATTTAATCTTTTAAAAACAAATCTCATTATTTGGGGTCTAATCTCATGATTTTTTTTTTTACTCATGTTTTCATTTTTAAACTTTTGGATTTATCAGTCTGAATGATATCCATCCATTCTATATGCAATGACAACCACAATATTGACTCTTGGATTTATTCAAGCATTTTTATTTCACTCGGGGGGAGGAGGGAGGAGGAAAGGGAGAGGGAGAGGGAGAACATGCTACTGAAAAGTTATGCAACTTAACCATGACACCTAGCACAGGTAAAACACAGGTAAAGTGCTGGCATTCCATTTAATTAAGTAGAAAGACAGTGTCTACTCTGTTTGAAGTGATTGTCAAGTATGGAAATTTCAACCTACCTTCACACAACAATGAAAAATGAGTTTCACTTTGGAAAATTATTTGCAGTGCAGGTCTCTTCCCACTTTGATCACATTTTGCAAATTTGCCATCATTTTGCAGTCATTTTTGTAAATTATCACATCTGTTCTGCAGATTTGTCCATCATCTACCCATATATTTTTAGTGTGCCAAACACTATGGTAGCTAGGCAAAAAATGCAAATGGGTCTATGTGATGCTTTGTGATTGAATATGACCATTTATATCACTGATATTGCCAATGTTACACGCTTGCAATGAAAGTTGTACAAAGTATGTCATGTAAGGTATTGATGGAAAAGTTATGATTTGCCAAGTATGGCTATTTTGTTTATTTGCAAGTATCATTTTTGTATGGAAGTTATGAATATTGGCTATGTAGTGGCATCATACACATATGTTCCTGTGGGTAAAACCCACCAGATAAGATTTACATCAAGGCTAGACAGCTATGTGTTGATGGCCCATTACAGATACCTCACTCTAACAGTGGGCCGGCCATAGAAGAAACTCATCCCACCCAGTAAGCCTTCCTGTGGATGCCTCAACAAGAACATGGGCATAGGCTACCCCTGAGAGTCAAAGGATTCAATTATATGATATGCTCAGGTGAACCGAGACTCCATCTTGGGACAGTAACTTTCCGTGCACATGGGCTGTGAGCTGTGTTTGAGACAGTAAAATTCCAGGCACATGGCAGAGGATATAAAAGATGTTAGGATATAGATATTCAGGCCTGTCTGCAAAGGCCTGTACTTTAAGAATTTAGGGGTATTCTTATCACTTGGCTAGTTCTAGAGGTATAAAAGAAAGAATCAAAATCACTGTCTGCTGGTGTAAGGGCCTTCTCTTACTGTGACAGTTTGAGGCCCTGTTCTTAGGCTAAGGCCTTTGGCTAAGCAGCAGAGGCAGCCATAAGCTAGGAAGCGAACAGTCACATCCTCACATTCCAAACTAGTCACATTGAAATAAGGTGCTATTGGGCTGTCAGGCACTATCAGGACAGGATTGTATTCCTATCACCTCCAGAGAAAGGGAAGTGCCTAGAAAATGTAAAAGGAAACTTAGTTTGATAGCATCCTGTCTGGCAAGAACTCACTTATCAATAGCTGGGATGTGAAATCCTCACTTCTGTATTGTTTTGTCATTATAGTTCCCACTTTGCTATTGTTTATTGGCATGGTCTCTGTCTGGTTCTGTGATTGTTTCTGTCTGCTGTATAATTAATTTTGCTGGGTGTAAACTAATTAAGGTGGTGGGATATAATTGGTTAGCTAATCATGTTACAATATGTTAGGATTGGTTAGTTAAATTTCAGTAGAATGATTGGTTAAGGTATAGCTAAGAATATTTCTATATAAATTAGGGGCAAACAGGAAGTAAGTTGGGATTCGAAAATAAGGAAAAGGGAACTTGTATTTAAGCTTGCTGGAAGTTCACCCCAATAAACATCGAATTGTTTGCACCTTCGGACTTCGGGTATTGTTGCTCTCTGTTCATGCGAGAAGGACCAGGGAAGTGGGAGAGTGAAGGAATAAGCTCTCTAACAAAAGACCCCTGAAACATCTCCATCTTGCCTCTTCCCTGCCCTGATTGTCTGGATTATGGATTTATAATAAAAAGGAGCATTTTGAACGATAAACTGAGGAACTTCCAATCTTTTGGAGGATACCAGAGAGACTTTACAAGCCTGAGTTTTATTCTGTTACAGCTGCAAACCTGATATAAGGGCTTTGCAATTATTTGTATGTATATCATCTATTAACTATTAACAACTCTCTTCTTGCATTTTATTATTAAATCTTTAGATTTTAGTTACTAAAGGATTGGCATCAGTGTGATTATTGGATAAGATCTGAGTCATATATTGACCTGTCTAAGTGGCTGATCTCATGGAATTAGAAGAATCCTAAATTTGATTAAATTGGTTTGAAAGTAACCACTCGGAGTGTCCAATGTCTGGGTGGTGAGACAAGAGCTGGAATGCCTAAGGAGACTGCATCTTTGGCTTTTTACAAACTGGTGTGGTGAGATGGAAGTTTACTTTTGCTACTGGCTTGGTATAATTTACTGATAGAGTAACCACTAATTTGTGGTGAGTCTGCCCTATTTCTCAGCAGTTTGTCCAGAATCTGGTATTCTCAGCTGTGACCCACTGAAGCATGGTACCACCTTGGAAAGGCCAAGGGCTGGACAAAGAATGTGGAGGGGCAGGATTTCATGAGTCGTATTTCTTTGAGGGGGAATAGGATATGCCAGTCAGAAGGGCATCACTTCTGGGACAGTTTAGGCAAACATATGCATCTTGTATTGTGCTCTGAATGAAGGAAGACATTGCTGTCCTGTGCTAGGGAGTTCTGAGACTAGATGCCCTTCTCGGAGAATGCCTTACCTTAGCCAGGACAAGTTGCTCAGTGGTTTGAGCATTGGCCTGCTAAACCCAGGGTTCAATCCTTGAGGGGGCCATTTAGGGTTCTGGGGCAAAAATTGGGGATTGGTCATGCTTTGAGCAGGGGGTTGGACTAGATGACCTCCTGAGGTCCCTTCCAACCCTGATATTCTATGAAGTTTCATCCCAAAAACCTGTGGCATCCTTGTTGATCACAGAATTCTTGGGGTGGTTCAGATTGAGGCACTGACACAAAATATCCCATTTGCTTATTCAAGCCAACAAGGAGCTTAAATTAGGTAGTTTCCCTTTTGGTGCTAACCATCCCTTTTAAGACGCCAAGTATCTAAAGATTAACAAACTAATTTGGCCCGCGTGTAGGACTGAGTATTTTCAAAAGAGGTAATAGCAATTCAAGTGCATAAACGAAAGACTCAAATTTTGTTTTAAAAAGTGATGTGTATGAATTTGCTGATGAAAGCAAGACTAAAACTCTGGCTAAAGCCAAGAATGTTGCCTGTTAGGCCCTGAGCCAGAAACAATATCAATTTTTTAGCAAAATAATTTTCAATAGAGTTCTGCCTTGTGTTGTATTTAGTCTGATGCTTGGCACATTAGAGCAGTTTTCAGTAGAATTTTTTTTCCTTTCCCCCTTATTAGCCATTAGCTATAGTGTCTGCTAAAGTCTATATTAAGTCTGTTGTGGTCAAAAATATAATAAGTAATTATCTGTTTTGAAGAATGACAACAAAAATCTCTTGACCTTGATTTTTTTCTATATAAGTATGATTTTGTAATTTATGCACTGTCCTCATAAATATGTAAGAAGCTGCCAAAACCCTGATGATGAGCACAGGATACACTATTTAGCAGGAAATGAAATTATAATATAATAAAATGATTAGTTTGGGGGGTTGCCTACTGAGTAAATGACCAAATTCCTAGTCATCATGTGTACCTGTTTTGGATACCCATTATAAGCATATGTAAATTAAAACCACAATAGTTTATGTTTTAGATATCTAACCGTTAACCATGGTGTACAACAATAAGATGACAAACTGGTGAATTTTAAGGGGAAAACTTTGTTAAAGCTGAAACAAAAACAAGATGTCAAAAAGGTGGTTTGAGAAAAGTGTTGAAATATGACCTGTGATTCCTGCTATGCTTTATTCAGATTGCTAGCCTCGAAATAAAATTGAAAAATAAAACAAAGCTTTGTTTCCTTGTTTGTGGGAAAGGAAAATCAATTAGTATTTCTTATTCTACAAAACGTATAATATATTGTTGGTGTTTTGTTTCAAATTAAAACAGTGCTAGAAAGGCATGAAGGAAGATTATGTTTCATCAGCACAGAAATAATAGTTCTTTCAAAAATCAACGTAGGGCAGTCTGAAGCAAGATTTCATAGCTTTAATATCTAAAATGTGTTTGGTCCTTAGGGTCAGAGGACCATATTATTTTATGAGTAACCTGATATGAAAAGAGCATAGAGCCAAAAGCCACAGGGGAGTCAAACAATATGAAAGTTTGAGTCTCAACTTACAGGAGAAGAGTTAATGTGTTATTAAAAGAGCTCTAGTACAACTATATACTTTTGAAAAAAAACTAAGACAACTTAAGTCTCAACTTTTCCCAAAATTAGATTAGATCCCAGGTTCTGTAAAAAAATTTAGCCAACTAAAAAGCTATTACTTACTGAACCCATATCAGATGTGAAGAATTACCAGCAGAAGATTGAGGGCACTTCATAAAAAGGGCAGAAAAATAGCCACCCAATATAATAAAGTAGTGCAACCCTTTTCAACTTCAGCACTATTGTCAAAATAATAAAAGGGTCCTTTTAATTATATTTTTCACTGTTCTTTTGAAGTCACTGAAAGTTCACACCTTTGGCACAGTTGGCAACTCAAAGAATTTGGTCCTGTGAGAGACTGAAACAAAAACATAGGTTTCATTATTTGTTTAATTCCATTTTTGGTGGGTACCTGCATCTTGGATTAAACTCTTCTCAAAGGTTTTTCATAGCCCCAGTGCTGGGGAGTCCACAAACACATCAGTGCCTGGACAGATCCCTGAATACTGGCTCCTTTCCTACCTGGTTTAAATGAGGAGATTCTCCCTTGCTTGACACCCTCAGGCACTACCCCTCAGATATTGGTGACCATAATGGTGCAAAGAGCAAAGCTCTTTGGTAGTATGTTATTGTCTTCTACAAAGCATGTGTAAAGTTTAAACCACATTGGTTAGCAGTCTGAGAAATGTCATTATGGCTATATGAATAGGAAGTAATAGCATAGTAATGCTGTGCTTCACACAGAAGAACTTGAATAAAGCACTGTATCTAGGCACTAACTCAAAACCTTTACTCACATGGAAATTAATCCAAATTCCTCAGACCTAAAGAAATGGTGCGTTAAAGTATTCAAATACTGTTCACACAGGTGATGGTTGCAGTGTGATTAGTTGTTTAATGATGTAATATCCTATGCTTTTTTCTGTATTGATTTAAAACAAGTGATTTGTTCTTTTAGTATATTCTCTTACTTGGTAGTACTAGTTTACATATTAAATTCATTAAGTTGTCCAAAATTCTGCCATCGTAAAAAACAAGTAAAAAATTGAAAAGCTGTATTTTCTTTTGCTAAACTTAGTTAAAAATGTGTTAAATCAGATTGTTGAAACTAATAGTTAGCCCCAACACAGTCCATCTTCAGCATCTTGCTGCAGTCCATTCTGAGCTTCCAAGTCTAATTAATGGCTACTTTTCTCCCACTAAGAGTTGGATTAACTAAAATAAGTAAATAAAAGAAAATAGAATTATAAACCTCATAAAATAAATGGCTGGCTAGTAGACCATATTGGCAGGGATGCAATCTTCAAATGAACAGGTACAGAGAAGGGCTACTAGGATGATCCAAGGAATGGAAAGCCTACTGAGAGGAAACTTAAGGAGCTTGGTTTGTTTAGCCTAAGCTAGAGAAGGCTGAGGGGAGATATGATTACTCTCTATAAACACATCAGGGGGATAAGTACCAGGGAGGGAGAAGAGTTATTTAAGTTAAGCGTCAATGTGGATGCAAGAAAACATGGATATCAACTGGCCATCAATAAGTTTAGGCTTGAAATTAGGTGAAGGTTTCTATCTATCATAGGAGCGAAGTTCTGGAACAGTCTTCCAATGGGAGCACTGAGGCCAAAAGACCTAACTGGCTTCAAGACTGAGCTTCAAAAGGGACACTGATTGGGAGGGCTCTGAGTTACTACAGAGAATTACTTCCCAGATATCTGCCTGGTGGGTCTTGCCCATATACTGAGGGTCTAATTGATTGCCATATTTGGAGTCAGGAAGGAATCTTCTCTCTGATCAGATTGGCAGAGCCCCTGGGTTTTTTTTACCTTCCTCTGCAGCATGGGGCATGCATCACTAGTGTAAGTGGCGGATTTTCTGTAACTTAAAGTCTTTAAACCATGATTGGAAGACTTCAGTAGCTCAGCCAAAGATTAGACATCTATTACAGGAGTGGGAGGGTGAGGTTCTACGGCCTGCGATGTGCAGTAGGTCGGACTAGATGATCATGATGGTCCCTTCTGACCTTAAAGGCTATGAGTCTTTTTTATTCAGATTTTTATACGTAATACTCAGCAAGATAGCATCTGAATGTTCAGTGCACTGTTCACTAGATCACTGAATTGGAAGTCAGGAAAAAGTAGTTCTGTTCCCAGCATGACTACTGTTCTACTGTGTGACACTGGGCAACACATTTTACTTATTCACGTGTTTTCCCCACAGTGAAAGAAAGGATGTAGTGCACAGGGCACAAGCATGGGACTCGGGAGATCTGAATTCAATTCCCAGCTCAACCAGTCTTCTTTTTGAGCTTTGAGCAAGTCATTTAATTTCCCTGTGTCTTCATTGTCCCAACTGTGAAAGAAGGACAATACCACCTTACCTCACATTCATATTGTGAGAAGCAATCCATTTTTGATTTGAGGTGCTCAGCTATTACAGAGAGGTGGTCTATATAAATAGACTAGATTATCACCATTTTACAGATTGCCACACTAAGGATGTGTCTACACTGCAATCAGTGGTGTGATTGAAATATCCATAAAGATAGCTCAAATAACTGCGTAGCTGCAACTACATGGGTGGCCGCACATACTAGTTTCTCTGTATGTACCCATGATCTCAGATAGGATTGTACTCGGGCAGCTAGCCTATGCTGTCATATCTACACTATTGTTACTTGAGCTAGCTAGATCAAAGCTATCTTGGGTATGCCCACACATATTTCCAGTCACACCTTTTGAATGCAGTGCAAACAGCTTGAGAAGTTAACGGATTTATCTAAGTTCACACAGCAAGTCCATGGCAGTTCTGGGAACAGAATCCAGTTCTCCTAACCCTTACTCATAGGCCCTATTGCACACCCTTCCAGTTCTCGTGTCTCTAGCTTCCAGTAGAGTAAGCTGATAGCATCCAGTCCCTTGATAGGAAAATATTCATTTTTCCCCCTATTGCTTATTCGCCTATGTTTTTTTTTGTTGTAATATTGTTTTTAACAAGGACACTTTCAGTATGGATAAAAACAAACTAAACTATGCAAAAAGATCAGCAGAGTAAATGGTTAATGCTATTAATGAGAGTTAGAGGAGTCTGAAAAGATCAGGTGGTAATCCTCTGCTTGAGCAAGTTCTTAATGGCTTTGTTTCATATTCTGATAACTTCACGGAATAAATGCCCTGTGAATTATTTCATTACATCCATACATGTTTCCTACTTCTCAGTGTTTAAAGCTGCTCTCTCAATCACGGATATTTCCAGATCACTTGCTTTACATCTTACTCTCTGCCATAACTAATTTCAGCACATCTGATGTATAGTTCAACATTCTGGCAAGCTGATGCAATTTAAAGAAAATTAAAATTTGATTTTATGGTGCTATTTTGTGTTTAAGACTGATTTAAAAACTCAGCATGAAGCAAATTTTGTATTTTATTTCCTGCTTCTTATACTTTTTTGTTCTTTCCAGATTACATCCTTATTCTGACATGGACACATCACCCTCTGGCCATCATTCCCTTCCTAGTAAAGTTCATGAGCTGAATATCAGCAAATAGTCCTTGCGTTTTAGAATAATCAAAGAGTCTGCAAGAAGTGTTCAGCCAACCTATTTCTGCAATAATATTTTATTGTCTTTTTTGAAATGCCAAGCTCATACATATTTTTTTATTATATCACTAAACCATGTATTTCAGTTCAGTCAGAGGTTTAAACATTACATATACCAGATTGTGTTTCACTCTGTGTTGCAAACACCACTATGTTATGGTGCAGCTGTCAACAAAAGGAATATAAAATGGTGCACTGGATATAAAACCCAAACTAAAATACTGCATAGTACCAAAAAAACAAAAAACAAAACAAAACAAAAAAACAGATCTGGTAAATTGCGATTAATATTGTGATTTTGATATCCAGTTCAGCTACAGGGATGCAGAAGAAGAGGGTTTTCTTAAGCTAAATTCAGAACAGAAGTACATGTTGCAAATAAGTTCTAACATTTTTCAAATTTTTTTTTACATATTATCTTTCAACCCAGAGTGCCCCTAAGTCTCTTAAAAACTTTGCAAACTTGTATGAGGAATGACTTTCCCTCCCTGAAATACGCTCATCTCTTGGGAGAAACTTTCAGCGCTTGTCTACATTCGAAGTGCTACAGCAGTACAGCTGCAATGCCACATCTACACCAGTGTAATACTTCCATGCAGACACTACCTATGCTGACAGGATGGGGTCTCCCATCGCTGTAGTTAATCCACCTCCCCAAGAGGTCTTCCATTGACCTAGCACTGTCTATACTGAGGCTTAGGTCAGCTTAATTACATCGCTCTGGGTTGTAGATTTTCCAAACCCCTGAGGAATCTAGTTATGCTGATGTAAATACCCAGCGTAAACTAGCCCTCAACATTACATGTTAATTTAGTAGGGGAAGTAAGAAATACCGTGTGTAACAAACTATAAGGAAAACTTATTTAAGCAGAATGCAACTACAAAGACAGCTATTAAATAGCCAACATTTGCCACACAGCGACCAAAGATTTTTCTTATTTTAAATTGAAGGAACATTTGTAGTGATTTCAAATATTACCATGCAGTGACTGCTGGCAAATGCTGATCTTGATAGCAGGCTCTATAGTTAGGTTGGAAATAGTCTGGACATCAGGGTTAAAAACTCTTAGTAGCAAGAAGTACTAGTAGAAATTAATGACTTCAAGTGATCACGATTTGGTGTCATCTCCGTCAGAAGATGTAGTTCAATGCCCCTTAACATCATACTGGGACACTGGTTCAGTACTGACTGAGAAGGAAGAGAACAACAGTGGGTATGGCCTTCACTACTGCTGGGAGCAAGTCTCACAGCCCAGGTTGACAACTTATGCTAGCAGGGCTGGGGCTAGTGTGCTAAAAATAGCAGTATGAGGCTTGAGACACCATAGCTGGGGCTGCAGCTCAGGCTCTGAAAACTGGAGGGAGAGAGGGGAGCATCAGAGCCCGAGCTCCAGCCAAGCCTGAATGTCAAAGCAACATCTACACAGCTATTATTAGCTATTTTAACATCTACACTCTACCCCTCACCCCACAATCCTTTCTATCCAGGTAGCAAGACTTGCTCCTGGCAGTTGTGTAGGCATATCCTTACTGAATTACCAAGATCAAATCCTACTGCATCCTAGTAATTTTGAGATTTGCAGGCAGTTTCACCCCACAGTTATATGGACGCACACGTTGTACGCTAGGTCAATTCATAAGAGCCTATACAAACTTTAAATGCCTCAGTTTAACAGGATGTTGGCAACAATTGATTGTGATCTGGATTTTTTAAGGAACTCTGGGTTTTTATATAAACAGTTAGGATAATTCATTCTCAGAAATATGAAAGCAGCAAATAAAGTATTGAGGAAGTTTTTGTCAAAGGCAAAAATACACTTCATTCTCTTAATATATCCTAATAAGTTAAAGCAATCTTGATCAGATCACTTTATTTTCAGTACACATAGCTGTGATATACATGATCTTTCATGTAACTGGGAGATAAACAAAATATGCTCCATGATGTTATTAGCAATGCTTGTCATACAACCATGCATCTTCTAGCTGCAAGCAAGTGGCTGCTAGCAAGGTATTGCTACATGGCACATGATAGTACCTACAACACTTTTTCATCAGTTTGTATGTGCATAACAATATCCAACTCCCAGGCTGGAGATTCTCTTGTAAGCTCATGTCTATGCTTTTAAGAAGCCTTCTGGATCTATCCCCATCCCAAAACTCACTAAACAAAAAGTTTTCTTAGGACACTCACTAAGGAGCAGGTGGAATTGATCTATTTACATCACTTTTTGACACCTGCAGATGCAACTAAACCAGGGAAACTCCATCTGTCCTTTTAGTACAGATTTCATTGCCTAGGTAGTTTAATAGGACTCAAGGATACAACACTCCGTAAGTGAAGTCTTGGCAAACAAACTCAGCATAGCCTAGACATCATGGCAACTGGCATATTCAAATACACCCACAGAACTTATACATTATAGCTATTTTCACAGACTAAAGAATTGGTTTAATGTTTAGCTAATCAATGTTTGTGATCATCAATCCACTGAATTTCCTATTTTTCATTATTTAAAGATAATGATTAAAAGGTTGCAAAGTCAAGTATTCTAAAATTAGGAAATGACAGAAAAAAACATGCTCATGCATCATAATTTGGTCACCTTGTGCACATGCTTTATGATACTCTTTTAATCCTTTTCAATCCTTAACTTTGTATGACCTAATTTTTATGGTTTAATTTATTGATGAGCGCAACCTTAACCAAGGTTAAATGATTTTTGTTGGTTTATGAATTTCTTTAGGGTATTTTTTTAATAGAAAAAAATTACATATGTATGTGTGCAATTTAAATAATAAAGCACTTACAAATTTGTTGGCTTTGGTGTATTTTATTGCCATCGTTATCCTTTATATTTCACCACTCAATGCCATGTTGACTTTAATTACTTAATTGCAAGTAATTAAACTGTATTCAAACAAAACATTTTATGCAACTTCAGTTTTACTGCAGTTTCTAATTTACCTTTTTTGTTTTTAAATTGTGAAACTGAAAATTCAGTTGGGATTCATACATATAATTTCCCAGCTTTTTTAAAATAAAGGTAAGCATCCAGAAATCCACAGCCCACAATTTGTAAGAAACATATAAACCATATCCAGGAAGGGGAGCTACAATGTATCTTATTTTCATATAGCAATTACCCTTTGAAAAGAAAGTGTAACTTATCCCACCCAGTGCAAACCCACAGGATGACAGTAGGGGGCTTACCCCAACCCAGTCTCCTTTCATTACAGGTCATCCCGAGACCCTTTTTTGTAATTATGTCATGGTCTTTTGAGGTATCACAGTTACCAAAGACAGCCATTGCCATGATAATCAGGGCAATAGTGACTGCCCCCCAACAGTAGAGCAATGGTAAACAAAATAAACTGGACAGACTCCTAAACTGCACTCCATATTCATAGAATCATAGAATAGCAGGGTTGGAAGGGACCTCAGGAGGTCATCTAGTCCAACCCCCTGCTCAAAGCAGGACCAATCCCCAATTAAATCATCCCAGCCAGGGCTTTGTCAAGCCTGACCTTAAAAACTCCTAAGGAAGGAGATTCCACCACCTCCCTAGGTAACACATTCCAGTGTTTCACCACCCTCCTAGTGAAAAAGTTTTTCCTGATATCCAACCTAAATCTCCCCCACTGAAACTTGAGATGATTACTCTTTGTCCTGTCATCCACTACCACTGGGTATAGTCTAGATCCATCATCTTTGGAACCCCCTTTCAGGTAGTTGAAAGCAGCTATCAAATCCCCCCTCATTCTTCTCTTCTGTAGACTAAACAATCCCAGTTCCCTCAGCCTCTCCTCATAAGTCATGTGTTCCAGTCCCCTAATCATTTTTGTTGCCCTCCGCTGGACTCTCTCCAATTTTTCCACATCCTTCTTGTAGTGTGGGGCCCAAATTGGACACAGTACTCCAGATGAGGCCTCACCAATGTCGAATAGAGGGGAACGATCACGTCCCTCGATCTGCTGGCAATGCCCCTACTTATACATCCCAAAATGCCATTGGCCTTCTTGGCAACAAGGGCACACTGTTGACTCATATCTAGCTTCTCGTCCACTGTAACCCCTAGGTCCTTTTCTGCAGAACTGCTGCCTACCCATTCGGTCCCTAGTCTGTAGCGGTGCATTGGATTCTTCCGTCCTAAGTGCAGGACTCTGCACTTGTCCTTGTTGAACCTCATTAGATTTCTTTTGGCCCAATCCTCCAATTTGTCTAGGTCCCTCTGTATCCTATCCCTACCCTCCAGCGTATCTACCTCTCCTCCCAGTTTAGTGTCGTCTGCAAACTTGCTGAGGGAGCAATCCACACCATCCTCCAGATCATTTATGAAGATACTGAACAAAACCGGCCCCAGGACCGACCCTTGGGGCACTCCGCTTGATACTGGCTGCCAACTGGACTTTGAGCCATTGATCGCTACCCGTTGAGCCCAACAATCTAGCCAACTTTTTACCCACCTTATAGTGCATTCATCCAGCCCATACTTCTTTAACTTGCTGGCAAGAATACTGTGGGAGACAGTGTCAAAAGCTTTGCTAAAGTCAAGGAACATTCCCCAAATGAGAAGTGTGTAGACAGAATTTACCCTTCACTACTCTACTGCCTCTGAGTGTACAAATTAACTGGAGGGAGGGAGTGCTGAGTTGCTGATTATCTCTGATGTCACAACATTACTGCTCAGGCAGCCGCAGGTGGAAGCAATTGTGCGCTTTATGGTAAATTAGGCTTTTTTGACATTCTATTCTTTTTTGACGTTCTATTTTTTCCAAATTTCCTAAAAATCACAATGCACAAAATACATATTGGACATCATTCCACAGGTATTAATTAGTGGCTGAAATTTGGTTCACATACTCTATGGAATACGTACCTGTTTTTCAGAACACATTTTTTGTGACACTGAAATACAGACTGTAAAACTGAAAATTCGGACACAACTTTAATTATAGGCTCGCTATTGTGAGACCATAATGCAATATCCACACTGGATTGCAGTAACAACAAAACATTCAGTAATGCTCAGTTATAGCATACAAAGTTATAATTTAAATTTTACAGTGCCCAAACATTCATACAATAAATGCATAGTTAGTAACCAATGAAGTTATCCAGCAGTTGCATGATACTAAGTGCTCTACATTAGTAATAAGAAAATATTCAGTGCCATATATGGCTTTCAGATATGGATTATAAAAAGTCAACACAACATTGAAGGTTACTTTGTACATACATTTATATGAATAATAAAAAAAGAAAATACATACTAACAAAGCAAATGCCTTTTTAAGCTCACTGGATGCATTCAACAAGCAGCATCCAGATAGGATGTTTGTCATAAGTCAACAGAAAAGAATTCTCCTACAGGAATGTTGACCCTTTTTATATCCTCTTTATAAAATGAGAAAGTCAGCTCTGTTCATAAGCTTTCTGAGAGTATTCATGTTTAAGTCTCTACTGAAAAAAGCTGCAGTATAAAAACAGAAAATATATCATTTGTATAAATAAAAACAGAAATCATATGTTTTGTTATGTATTGATATCCAACAACAAACAAGAGGAAAGGAGAACAGGTTTCTTGCCTTGTTCACTAAGTGGAGTTCTTTGAGATGTGTCCCCGTGTGGGCACTCCATCACAGGTGCACCTGCACCCTATGCTTTTGACCAGAGATTTTTGGTAGCATTGCTTGTATACCCTATGCAGGCACTCCATACATCCTGGTGCTCTGCACCAAGGCTATATGGGGCTGTATGGGTGAACCACCCTGAGTTCCTCCTCCTGCAAGGGAGACTCTGAAACAGAGGGAAAGGAGGGTAGGTAATGGAGCATCCATAGGGGGACACATCTAAAAAGAACTCCAGATACTACACAAGGTGAACTCCAGTTACTACACAAGCAGCATCCCAGTATGTGCTCCACTTCAGGTAACTCCCAAGCAATACCCCCCTAAGAAGCTGGGAGGTTCAGAGCAGAGTCCAGTGCAGAAGAGAGAACTGTGTTGCCCACAGCCACAGCTGATCTAGCCACAAGCACTAAAGCACAATGATTAGATAAAGTATGAACAGAGGACCAAGATGCCAATCTACAGATGTCTGATACTGGTATGTCCTACAGTAAGGCTATAGAATGTGCTACCACCCTTGAAGGGGGTTGAACACAAGTTCCATCATAACAGATCTGAATACATAGAATCATAGGACTGGAAGGGATCATGAGAGATCTTCTAGTCCAGTCTCCTGCACTCCAGTCAGGACTAAGTATTACCTATTTCTAGACCACCCCGACAGATGATTGTCTAACCTGCTCTTAAAAACCTCCAATTCAGATATTCACTTTGATCATCTTTGTTTTGAAAGTGCCAAGCACTTATATCCACTGCAGACAGAAACTAGTAATCTAGGAGATCTTCTAAATGGTTTGGTCCTCTGTAGATACAAGACTAATGGCCTCCTGACATCTATGGTATGGAATATGACCTTGAGCAGTTTGATGTGGTTCTGGAGGGGGAAAAACAGAAGATGAATGGTTTCATGAATATGAAATTCTGAGGACAACTTAGGTAAAAGTCTGGAATAAGTGCAAACATATACTTTCTGATGAATACCATCAATGGAGGTGGGGGAGATCTGCCATCACTATCTGGTTGGCTATGCACCAATTCCGGAGTTTTATTGCCTTGGCATAGAGAGATGGGGAACGTATTTCTTCCTGATGGTTGACATAATACATGCATGTCACGTTGGTCATTAATTTTACTGACTTTGGTCTGATTAGATGTAGAAAGTGTAGACAAGTGTTTTTGATTCCTTTCAATTTCAAAAGATTGATGTGGAGAAGCAGCTCTTGGAATGACCATTTCCTTGCACCACGTGAGGTTACATATGTGCGCCTCCCCAAGCAGTGAGTGAAGTAAAGTGTCTGATATTATAACTATGGTAGGGGGATTCTGAAAGAATGGAACACCTGCACAAGTCTTGGTCAGGTCCTTCTACCAGGTATGTGGGTATAGAACTCACTGGGAGACCAACAGTAAGCTGCCTACGCTGTGCTTGCTTGGTTTGTAAACCATTCAAAGCCAACCCTATAGACCTCAGAGATGTAATTTGGCATCCTACACTACAAAGATGCATGAGAACATGTGTCCCAGCAGTTGAAGCCAATCTTTTACTGCAATTTGAGGACTGCCCTGAATCCTTGAGATGAGATTCATTAATGTGAGAAGTCTGCTGCATGATAGGCATGCTCTGCCTGTCACTACATCCTGGGGAGCCCCTATGAAATGTAGACACAGAAGTGGAGTCAAAATGGACCTTCTGAGGTTGATTTGAAGTTCCAGGCTGTGAAACAAAGAACACATTATCCTCACTGCTGCTAAGACTTTCTGATACAATTTGTCTCTGATCAACCAATCAGCCACACACATGAAACCAATTACACCTAGAATACGTAGGTGGGTGGAAACTATAATTAAAATCTGAATATCCTTGGGACAGAAGATAGGCAAAAATGGAGCACCCTGTACTGGTAAGGCTAGTTGTGGATAAGAAAACAAAGAAACGTCCTGTGTGAAAGGTGAATAGTGATATGAAAATATGTTTTTTATAGGTTAAGAGTTGCAACCCAATCTCCTACATCTAGTGAGGGAACTATTGCTGCAAGGGTCACCATCCTGAATTTCTGCTGTTTTACAAATCTGTTTGGAGAGCCAAGGTCTAAAATTGACCTCCACCCCTCCTTCTCAGGGACTGGCTTAGAACTTTCTTCACCAGTGTCTCTGCTGCTCTGGGTACAGATACCCAAACTCAGTACCAAGTCTGTCTTAGACAGCTGACTCCTCTTGCCTTTGTGGTACCGACATCACTCAGAGTCTGCACAGAGCTCCCCTTGGGACTTGAGGTCCCCATAGTCGTCTTCTGCATCAGTGACGGATTTTCTCGGAGATTTACTCCTTACCTCCTCTGGCTTATAGGCAGCTGTCAAGGCTACCTCTACTGAGGACTTTGGTACCTTATATCCCAGCAATCCCAGGACTTGAGTAATATAACAAAAAAGACCCCTAAAAAGGGGGAAAGCTCTTAACTATTATTTAAATGTATCTAGTAATAGCTTTTCTTTTTTTCACTTAAAGGCAAAGAAAAAAAGGGAAAAATTGTTCCAACAACAGTTATTTACACACATTATAAGGTAACTAACTAAATGCTACCTAACAAATTACAGAATACTGTAGCAAACAGGCACATGGGATCTGTCTCTGGCCAGAGGCTGTTGGGAAGGAACTGGGGGTGGTTTGCCCACACATAGCCTCAGCATGAAACACAAGGATGCGTGGGGTGCACGTACGGGCTGAACAAGCATTGCTACAAAAAAAACTCTGATCGCAGGCACAGGTGCACTTGCACTGGAGCATTCTCTACTCGACAGTACTCGAAGAAGAACTTATGTATTTTATGTGAGTGGAGGGAGAAGGAGGAAGGGAGACTGGTTGTGTAAAAGGAGAAAGAAAAAGCCAAAAAACATTGAGACTGCAAATGGCATCTCAAGAGCTAAAATGGAAGATATGGCTTTATGCTAATTGCTAAATTGTCAGTGGACAGCTCATCAACAAGTGGAGCGGGCATTACAACACCCATAAGTAAAAAAAAAGGTTTAAAAATGTATTGCTGAAGAATATTTAGCTATATAAGAGGTCCCCCCCGCCTTTAAAAAGGAAAACAGTTCAAATAGCTTCACAATGCATAGCAATAAAAGAGATTAGTGAAGGTTTTAGTAGCTCAAACCATGAGCAGACAGGATAAAGGCTATACCGGGAGAGCTGAATGCAAAGTTCTGTTTATGTGGAAGATGTGAATGAAGCCTAAGGGCTCTGCAGTAAGCAAGTAAGACTCTGCCCATATTTAGTGGCATATGGAAGATTAGAGAGCATGAGGCATGGTATCACAGGCATCTGAAGTGTAACCAAATGAAGAATGTGATCAGGAAGTGGAAAACAGGGTGGGAATCTGACTTGGGGAAGAAGGCAACATTAAGCTGGTGGTTGCTGAAGCAGGCTAAGATTGGTGAAAGGTCCTTAGCCTGGGAGAGGGGAGCAGAATAATGGCAAGATGAAGGGAGATGGAGTCAAGGGCTGTTGGGTCAGAGTGAAAAGGGGTTTGAAAGAATGAAAACAAGGGAATAGGATCTAGGTATGTTCTGGAGATGAAGAAAACCTAGAAACACCAAGTTGCCAGAGAGATGAATGCTCTTTTGGAGCCATCATCACTGATGGGAAGTAGGGGACATAAGGAAAGGAGAAGTCATCTACAGTGCAGACATCTGAAATCTAGCCCATTAAGCAAAACCTCATCTATAGAAAAATTGGCTGAGCTCAACAGCATTCTAACTGGAGGCATGTAAGTGTTGCTCTGCTCCTTTTCTCCCAAGCCATACCTTGTTGTCTCTTCATCTCTGCATGACTAGGAGCAGAAGAGTGGAGCCCAGTCCTTCCCTGGAGCAATGATACAGGACATCATGGTGGCTGCACAGATAGGCTCCTCACTATCTGCTCTCTAGGCTCTCCATTCTGTGGCACCCAACCTCACTGCAGGAGATTCCAACATAATGTTATCCTTTTGCCCTCACACAGAGCTCCCATAGACTGAATGCATTTAGAAAAGGCTACATAAAGACCAAGCAATCCATAATATCTCATTTTCTAAGCACCAGTTTGGTGGTCTGCATAAAGGGGAAAGCCTTCAACAGGGTTCTGTTCAAGGGAAGTTGTGACTGGAAAGTAATTTCCATACATTATTTTTCAAAGAAAGTGATTTTTACACCACAGGGGGAAAATGATGAATCTTGCATGCACTTTAACCACTGATGTCAGCAATAATGAAAACCGGGGCAGTCTGTTTCACAAACAGATTAGGCATTTATCCAGGATTGGAAAACTGTCAGTATCTGTAAACATTTTAAAAAGTGTACGCTATACTTGGGAATCCGACAATTTTAAGGCATCTTGGCAAACATGCTTTTTTGTTTTTAATGAATCACTTGAAAAGGTCTAGGTAACTTCTATTTTTCCTAATTTTTTTTTTTTAAACAAGAAAATGATTAAAAGTCAAAATGAATTTCAGTACACATATTGTAGAGGGCAGAGGTGAAGATTTCTTTTACTACTTATAGGGAATACTAATTGCATGTTAGCAGTACGCTTTTTAGATGTAGGGGAGCAGAAACAAGTATGTCTGGCATCTACTTTTACTGAATAGTCTCATGTTTTCAGTTCTAGTTTCTCTATTGTTGCCCATATATGTTCACAGCACTTAAGATTTTACTTTTAGCTACATCTCACCCTCAATTTAAAAAAACAACTTGCCAGTAACATTTTGACATCAGAGATAATCAGCCACTCAGCACTCACTCACTCCAGTTAATGTGTATACTTGGGGTGCAACAGATTAGTGAATCTGCAGAAATTTGCTACTTAGGCATGAGAGTGCTGACAAAGTCAGCATGGTCTTATGCTATGCCTACAGTACACCCTTTCCCACACACTACTTTGTGTCTCAGGCACCTGCTACATTGGCTGCCATCAACTTGTCCTGCACTGGCTAGGCCAGTAGGACAGTTCTTCTGCCTTCTTACTCTTTAGTGTAGTCAGCAGCCCTTTTGGTGATGAGCCATGCAGGACAGATTGATGGCACGCAATGAAGGAGGTGCCTGAGCCAGAAGTGCCTTTGACCCCATTGCCTCCATCCCTGCACAGGGACAGTAATCCTGACTGCTGAATTGGGATAAAGTAATAGAAACTCCCTCATCAACCTTTCCAGTCTAACTTTTGCCTCATCCTAGCTTCATGCAGCATTAGCCCATACTCTTTATTTGTGGTTGCTTTTTTCCCCTAGACTACAGGAATGTTGTTTTCATTTGAAAACATGTACTTGTGAGAAACTGACATTGATGGATGTATGCCAATTTACACCAGTGCAGGGCCTGGACTTACAACTATTTTATAACTATTTATATAATGTTTATAGAGAGTTCTATTTGGAAAAAAAAAAAAAGAGTACAAGCATTATAAAATACAGCCAAGTTAAACTTAACCCACCAAACCTTAACAAAACCTAAGACTGATAGAAATGTTCCTATGACTTTTTTAATTGAAAAGGAAACAATATATAAAAAACCCTTAACCTTTTCCCCCTCAGTATTAACAAAACCAAAGACTATAGCCTTCTGTTAGTGAAACAAAACAGATGGACTACAAATGAAAGGGAAACTGACAACTGTTGGCTAAGCTGATGGAAATGTGAGAAGGAATCATGTTAAGGAAAGGTAAATTATATTTTTAAATTATTTCATTTTAATAATCTAGTGTTTTATTTCCATCGGCAAGTAAATAGGATTTTTAACAGTATCCTTTTAAAAGTTGTGTAGTTTATTTCCAAAGCAAATAGCTAGATGCAGTCTTGTGATTTGTTGCTTTTCTTAAAACTCCAGCAACTGGAATCTTTTGATTATGTGAAAAATCTCACCTTTCACTGGGGGCGGTGGGTTAGAGGGGGCTAGGAAGAGAAAGTGAATTTCTAACCCTCCAGTTCCTGGAGAAAAAACTTGAAAATATGACTGCTAAAAGCTCAAAAATCAGAAGAGGAATAAAAAGAATCAACATTTGTATTAAGATATCATGAGTTTTAAGCAAATCTCAATATTCTGAGGGCAGACTCATGATTGGGTTTGGCAGGATAGGAACTTCCATTCCTTTTAATGGAATATGTATCTAAATCCTTGCAACTCTTCTGAAATTCTAAGTCAGATTAATTACATGCAATATATGAAAGTCAATATTTGACAATACAGTCCACACATCTCTCACAATTGTTTCTTTCCAAAGAATGGGGAGAAATATCTTGAATATTTCTGATATCACCATTTGGTAACTATTGGTAATTCCTAATATGTTTAATGAATTATTAGTCCATAATGATGATGCATTGACAGTCAGAGAGTAAAATAATCTATTTATCCCCATGAGGCCCAGACTTCTGTTTTGCAGTTGAAGATTGTTTGTCCATAAAAGTGAACTGCTATGGTAAATCTGGGATCTACCTGGTCTGTACACTCAGAAGGTAGAGATGCAACCACTGAGCTATGCACTAGTACTTCAACTGAAAGTGCAAGCTGTGCCTGCAAAAAACCAGAAGCAATTAATTTTGAAAATTGCATCAAAAAGAAAAAAAGAAAAAAGGAGCAGAACAAAAGAACAAGAAAGATGGGTTTGTCTTTAAAGTATTGGTCTGGAATTCAGGAGATTAGGTTCAATTCCAGCTCAACTAAAAACTCCCTGCATCATATTGGGCTAGAAACATACCGACAGATTTGCAAAAGAGCTCAGTACATTTCAGTTGTCTGGAGAAAGAATTAAACACACTGGAGAATGGTGTAGTAAATGGCTGCTAGATTCAAACTGGGAATGGGAAAAATCAGTTCATATTTTACTCTGCAGCCACACACTCATCAGGGTCAAGCTGGTTCAGTGCTTGGATAGGGAACTTCCAAGGATCACTCAGTGTCTGCAGGAAGCAGTATTGATAATTCCATAGGCAGTACTTTCCTCAGAATCACCTCATGTCCCAACATGGTGTTAAGAGTTTGGCTATGTCTACACTACCACGGTATAGACCTGCCCTTACTCTCCTACTGTCTTTCAGATCATGTGTAAAACTGAAGCCCTCACCACTTGCAGTCATTACAGATTCCTTTTTATTTGGTCAGGAATATTAAGCCAGTGGGGCCTGCCCAAATTTCAGTTCTGACAATAAGAAAAGGAGTACTTGTGGCACCTTAGAGACTAACCAATTTATTAGAGCATAAGCTTTCGTGAGCTACAGCTCACTTCCTCAGATGCATATCGTGGAAACTGCAGCAGGCTTTATATATACACAGAGAATATGAAACAATACCTACTCCCACCTCACTGTCCTGCTGGTAATAGCTTATCTAAAGTGATCATCAGGTGGGCCATTTCCAACACAAATCCAGGTTTTCTCACCCTCCACCCCGCCCCACAAATTCACTCTCCTGCTGGTGATAGCCCATCCAAAGTGACAACTCTTTACACAATGTGCATGACAATCAAGTTGGGCTATTTCCTGCACAAATCCAGGTTCTCACATCCCCCCCACCCCCATACACACACAAACTCACTCTCCTGCTGGTAATAGCTCATCCAAACTGATCACTCTTCAAGTTTAAATCCAAGTTAAACCAGAACATCGGGGGGGGGGGGGGGTAGGAAAAAACAAGAGGATACAGGCTACCTTGCATAATGACTTAGCCACTCCAAGTCTCTATTTAAGCCTAAATTAATAGTATCCAATTTGCAAATGAATTCCAATTCAGCAGTTTCTCGCTGGAGTCTGGATTTGAAGTTTTTTTGTTTTAAGATAGTGACCTTCATGTCTGTGATTGCGTGACCAGAGAGATTGAAGTGTTCTCCGACTGGTTTATGAATGTTATAATTCTTGACATCTGATTTGTGTCCATTTATTCTTTTACGTAGAGACTGTCCAGTTTGACCAATGTAAATGGCAGAGGGGCATTGCTGGCACGTGATGGCATATATCACATTGGTGGATGTGCAGGTGAACGAGCCTCTGATAGTGTGGCTGATGTTATTAGGCCCTGTGATGGTGTCCCCTGAATAGATATGTGGGCACAATTGGCAACGGGCTTTGTTGCAAGGATAAGTTCCTGGGTTAGTGGTTCTGTTGTGTGGTATGTGGTTGTTGGTGAGTATTTGCTTCAGGTTGCGGGGCTGTCTGTAGGCAAGGACTGGCCTGTCTCCCAAGATTTGTGAGAGTGTTGGGTCATCCTTTAGGATAGGTTGTAGATCCTTAATAATGCATTGGAGGGGTTTTAGTTGGGGGCTGAAGGTGACGGCTAGCGGCGTTCTGTTATCTGAGGAAGTGAGCTGTAGCTCACGAAAGCTTATGCTCTAATAAATTGGTTAGTCTCTAAGGTGCCACAAGTACTCCTTTTCTTTTTGCGAATACAGACTAACACGGCTGTTACTCTGAAACCTGTCATTATGCAAGGCACTGCATTTAGCCGTATGGAGTGGAAATCTATCAACTGCATGAAAAAACTTGTACAGATACAGACAGACATCATCTTCCTTTCCAAACATACCACACTTTTTTTTGGTTTTGAATTTTAAAAGACAGCTAAAATTCTGCTCAAGTATATGGAGTAATGTTGGGTGGAGGCCTGAGAGACAGAAACATAAGCTCCCCCAGGTCCTAGAGCAGCATTATCCCTTATGCAACAATTAATCTACAAACTCCAGATTATGCACCAGATTCTGATCCCCTTATATGTTCACTGAGTAGAACCTTCCTTCATGAGTAGTTTAATTGAAGTTAATGGGACTACCTGTAGAGTAATGTGCTGTTAAATTTAAGTAAGTGTATCAGAATGTGCTCCTATATGATTGATAAACTCAACTACTATTGTTGTAAGCCTTTTAATTAAATAATTAGTTAAACAACTTCTTGATAAAAACTGAATAAATGGAATATTCATAAGGCTGTAAGGAAATCACAGGCCACTCTTTTGTTGTGGAAACTGCAACTTTTAAATAAACACTTCAACTTTTAATAGTTGTTGGAATTTTGAGTGGTGTTGTGATGCTATGCACCAGGTTGAAACACCAGTCACTCAGATTTGGCCCGGCCACTGAATTATGGAAAGATAACCAGGCCAAATTTGAGTGACGGGTGTTGTAATAGTCACAGCACCATTCAAATTTGGACTGGCCAGCCCCCCAGGCTTCGAGAGTTAAGTGACATCTATGGCATCTCTTCTGTGCTGCTGCACTGCTTTGGAAGGTAGGCTGCATGCCTTGGAAGAAGGTGCTGGAGCTTATGTGTGAGTCTGCACTGAGGGCTGGTGCTCCTTCTGAGGGTAACCAGATGCAGGTTTTCAATCTCCTCAGAAAACAGGTTTAGGGGAAGCCTGATACAAGACCCCAGGGGAGTATCAAGCTGACACATAGATGTCACCAAAACCACAACTTTAACGAACTTTGATGGCAACTTTGAACCAATCCCCCACAACTATCTTAAAGCATTAAATATGTACATTATGCCCCTTTCCTTCTGCTTGTGGTTAAGTAGTAGTGAAAATCTAAGACCCTAATTCTCTTTTCACCGACACTGGTGCAAATCTAGAGTGACTCCATTGAAGTGCCCCCTGTTGTGCAATTCATGTGTGAGGAGAATCAGACCCTAGAATTCTGATATGAATGCTTCCGTCTGATGTCGTCTCAGTCATTTTCATTGTAAATGGTTTAGCTTTT
Source organism: Lepidochelys kempii (assembly GCF_965140285.1). NCBI lineage: Eukaryota > Metazoa > Chordata > Testudines > Cheloniidae > Lepidochelys > Lepidochelys kempii. The sequence continues at coordinate 59,825,094 of NC_136387.1, read as the reverse complement.
ATATTAGAGTAGATGTACAATTGCTCATGCATAGTATGTTGACTTATACAAACTCCCCAAATGCACTTAAATTAAAAGGAAACACATTAAGGTCATGAGACTCCTGCAATTTTCTTTTTATCAAAGTAGTTTGAGTTAAGGACAGAGTGGTGACCTTACCTTTGGATTTTCTAATTTTGTCAGTTTGTGCTACAACTTCAATGGGATTGAAACTAGGCTTTTCGGCATTATACTCTCTAAACGATCATTTTTAGCAGATGTAATTTCCTCTGTGCAATCAATTGAGAGTTCCTAACCCTTTCAGGCTTATCCAGTAAAATATATCCTTTTAACTCATTGACATCCTTTATGGGAGATAGTCATAAATGTTTCTGTCCCAGTAACAGCATTTAGTTTGATTTACTCATTAATATGCAGTGGTTGATGCAGAGAGCACTCTTAATATTGAATAGAATGACAGGTATACACATTAGGATCACAGGTAACTTTAACATATCTGTTATAATGGTGTAACAGAATGAGCTACTGTTATTTGCATTAATCTCACTCATTGTTTACCTTCTGGTCTCCTGAAACATTCTTTGCTTTTTGTATCACCCATACTTATGTTTTGGAGCAAGAATGAGCAGATGGAAGCTAGAGTTCTAGTAACAAATGGTGTCTTTCTAACATGCTTAAACAAAGATACAAAATATTCCATGGTTTCAGAAACAGATGGAATCTACTGTCCTCTACCACGATACAGCTATTAATAGCTTCCCTTCACCCAGAGTCTGTCATGTCTCCAGGAACAGGAAAGGAGAGGGTGTACAGACAAAGCTTATGTCACTATTTTCTGGTCCATACAAAGCAAAATCTGAAGGAAAGTGCAGCTAAATTAATAGTATGAATTTATGAGACATCTATAGCACATGAAAAATCAGCCAGTAGAATGCAAAAGTAATGAAAAAAATAAATATTTTGATAAGTAGAGAGCATATGTTATGCTAAGAGCAGACCTGGTTTTTGCTAGACACATATGCCAGGGAAAAGAAACTAAAGAAATCTTTGAAACATTTGTGCAATTCACTATGCAATGAAAGCTGTTAGGGGAAGACAATGAGCAAAGCATGAGACCATATATTCTTGGAAACAAGTTCTTCTGGTGTTACCACAGAAAGATATATTTCCTTGAAGATGCATGGAAAAAGCAATAGATGTATCTAGATTTAATTAACGAAACACCAGCTGCAAACTGTGTCTGGGGTATAGAGTGCAAAGTGTATATGCAAATAATGGCAATAGTACATAAAGGCTAAAACAAAAAACAGGCTGAGAGCTAAATACACCACAGAGAGACAGCAGTGAGAATTTTGTGAACCTAAAGGCATAGAAATTGTGCAGATACTGGGTAAGAACATCAATTTCTCTTGCAAAAGGCCATCACTGTGGAAAACATAGGCAAAAGGGATAATTCTGAGAAGGCATTGTGAACAGACTGGACCTCCATCAGGCTTTTAAATACCGAAACAAAGTCGTGAAGTGAGTACCATTTTGGGGAAGGCAAGAAAAACAAATAGAAGGACCATGGGTTATCCTTTGGCAAATTTGGAAGTATCAAGTGCAGTTTATTCCATTTTGTGGACCAAGATTTTTTGGCAAAGAACGAACAAAAACAAAACATCAAAACCCAGGAACCGTCCCACAAGCCATCTCCTCAAAAATTCACAAATGAGAAGCCAATTTATTAACTTGGAATATTAAATTGTCAGTGGCAAATTGTGTTCTGTTAGATTCAATGGCAACTTCACGCTTCCCTCCATTATTATTACCCACCAAAAAAGAATTACTACACTTCAGAAAGATAAGAGAAAAAAATCTCTTCCTTTTTCCCCCCATTTGTGCACTTTATGCATTTTACAGTCCTTTGCAAATAGTCAGGTTCACAGTTCTCCCTCTGTAGACAGTTAGGCCTCATTTCTGCAGTCAGATTCAGTTTGACTTCATTACTACAAAAAAACCCGCACAAACCTCAGCCTAATCTTCAGGGAGCTTGGCTGTCCCTATATTTTCTTGATTCTAACATCCCTCTGACCTAGCTCCTTCTTATTAGAAAGCCACCATACACACACACACACTTTTATTAAGGGTGGAGTTAATGATCTGCACTTTTCACAATGAGTCAACAAGACTTCCCATAGCTTTAGGCATGGTTCTAACACCTGCTAAATGGAAGAATCAAAACAAACAAACAAAGGCATGAAAACAGGACCAAAACAAAGACGGGCATGTTGACCATTCGCACTTGCAAAACACTTCATAATACATGTATAAGCTCATATGTATGCAGGAATATATACAGACTATGTAGATCAAATCGATAATATGAATCCCAATATTCTCATAGACTGTGGATTCATATTTAAGTCATGGTATTTCCTGGAAAACATTGCTTTTATCTTGACTCAATCACCCCTCCTATTGTCTATGCACCTGAAAAGATGAACACTTGCATTTCCTAAATGCCTTAAGTAGGGATTAGACTACATTGCAAACATGAAGATCATAATTTAAATGACACTCTAAAGACTGATTCTCAAAATAGTTGTAGAAAAGCTCTGCAAAAGACAAATTGGTACTTACATCAGTGTAACTCCACTGACTTCAGTGGGTTTAGTAGTTTGTAAAGGAAATCAGAATCAGACCCAACGTCTGCAGGACCCTCCCAGCCTTAGTTAATAAGTCACTTACACTACCCCTTTGCCAAGTTTAGAAGACATTAGTGCTTCAATGTTCTTCAGGATGCTTGCCAGCCAAATCAGAAATTGGAAAAATTATTTTGATAGTCCCCCTTAACCACTTTGAAGAATTTTGGCTCACACAGACTCCCTGGCCTTCTTTTTGGCATCATCTCAACGCAAGATGAATTCTAATACAGGTACAGGACTCAGTGCTTGAGGACAACATTTCAGTGTTCGGGAATTTGAAGGAGGAATATGATTGCAAACCTTTTGTGATATACTTCAACGATCACATGAAATAAGTAAATCCTAATCAGTATTGCCAAGTCTCATGTTTTCTTGAAGCCTCAGTTCCTGGAATCATGTGATGACGTCAAAATCTCAACTTCTGTTTAATGAGAAATTGTTTTTAAAAAATCAAGGGTTCTTCTTATTTACCTTATAGCACTTGAACCTGTCATATGCACTTGAATCTTCTCAACTGGGAGTCAAAGTGTGGAAGAAACATGTTTCACCTTTTTTAAAACAATTTTTTACTATTTTTTTTTTTTTTTTTTTTACTATTTTCCAAGTCGAAAAAGCTGAACAATCACAAGTGTCAAAATAGTGTCAAAATAGGGTGGGTTCCCCCAGAACAGCTTCACATGGATCTGAGGTTTTGAAAATCCCAGTGCTGAGCATCAGACTGAACCCCAAGGAACCAGGCAATCAGTATTTCCAGTGAAGACGACAAACTTTTAAAAGGCAAACACAGATCATTTGGGGCTTTGAAAGTTCCCCTTCTTATCTGAGTGCCCATTTCTTCGATTGAGTGCAGAGAGTGCACAGAGTTTCCATTGAAAAATATCCTTTTCCACAACATCCCCCCTTTGGATGAGTGGTGGTAAACGCTCTCACCAAATTTCTAGTCCTTCAAAGAACCCTCAAGAGAAAAGCACACAAAAACACTCAGGAAAGACTTGCTATTCCTTATAATGCTATGGAAAAACAAGCAAGCAAAAAAGTCCACCTTTTTCAACACTTTTAGGCTTTTATTAAAAACAACACAAAGAAATCAAATGGGCCCAGCTCTATTTCTCCAACGGCCCTCCTCCCCCACCACAGGTCACCCAATGCCAGTGGTAATTTTTTGTTGAATGAAAAAGGATATTGAGGGAAAAAAACCTCTTTATACTAGAGAATGCAGAAATGCCCTTTATATGTTATACTATGAATTCTTTGAAGTATGTATGGGTCTATTTAGTCTACCTGTGTGTCAATATGTGTAGAAAACTCCCAATGCTATATCTTACAGTAACAGTCCTTTTTCCCCAAAATGGAGGATGAGGCTTTTCAGGCACAAATGAGAACATGGTAAAACTGCAAACCCTGTTTCTGAAAAATCCCAGATGCTTGACTTTTCTGCTGTCAAACCACGAGAAACATTCTGTTTTAGCAAAGTTCACTTAACAAGATGTATCTATTGCGTTGGTGTATCAGTTGTAGTCTTGAGACTGCTAAAGGGAGGATCTTAAATATTAATATAAATCAGAAGCCATCTCTATGTGTTCATTTGATTTTATATCTAAGAGGTTTCTAAGAAAAGATATTATTTATGTTTGCCATGAAAAGGTATTTTAAGTCACTTAAATCAATACAAGCTCATTACTTAGATAACAGAGCTTGCAAAACAGCTAGTTGTCCTGCACCATTGATTTTTCAGAATCTGCTTTTGTAATAAAAGACTTTTAATTCTCTCAGAGCAAGTGTCATCAAATTACTTCTCGTTCAGATAGAATCCCAAGCACTCTTGAGTTTAGGATTATGAGTAAGGATGAAAAAAATTACAAGATAAGCAAAGTATGTCCAGAAAAAAAATAGTATGCACTTAAGCACTGTGTTAGAGCATTCTTTGAATCTGGATGTGACTGATTTTCAAATTCATGTTGCTACTTGAGGTGGGGACCTGTGTTTGATTATGTGTATGTGTGTGTGTACTACATCTAGCCCCAACTTGGTTCAGATTTCTAGGAAATACTGTAATACAAATGATAAATAGTAGTATTTGACGAGTGCCATCAATATCCATTGACAGCCCTTACATTACATTCACATCATTATCAATGAATTGTCTTCTGAAAGACCATTTCAAATGGGTGGAAAATTTTGACCAGACTTCAAGCATTTATGTTGCCTCTGCTTAGACAAGAGTCAAGAATATTGGGATGCAGTCTTCTGGTTGATTTAACAAATAGAAAGGAAAGATTTATACAGTAGCTCTCACACACAAGGCATCTCAAAGTTCTTTGCAATAATGAGTCAGACCTTGGCCTTGTAGATGAATGTGGCAGCTCTTATGCTCAGAATAAAGGTAAAAACGTGAACTTGGACTGTTCCACTAAGAGAAAATATGTGGCAGGACAAGGAGGCTATTTCATTTAGCCTGTCTTTTGATAAATGCCAGGAAATATTTCAAATGTATATTTTTTACAGTCATCGAAGGTGGTACCTCAATTTATTGGCTTATCTAAGTCATAGCAATGCCTTTAGCATTGCAGCACACACACTATTGCTTGGTAATAGTTTCAGAAATGTGCGCAAGCAGACTTCCTAAGGAGGAATTGAATTAATGGTCTTCTGTGTCAGAGGCAAGCCTACTGCCAACTGAGCTAATGGACAACAGTATTACTAGCTTGTTTAAATGAAATCTACAGATATCAATGTAATGGGGCCCCATTCTTGGCTGGCCTGTAGGCACTATTGTAATAAATATAACCAATGATAATTTTTTAAAAAAAAATGACTAAGATTTTTAGAGTAGGTCTATTGTGTTTTATATACTCTTAGAAGATAAATTAAATCTAATATTTCTTGCAAGTTTATCAAAAAAATTAGGATGTTCTCCTCTAAGATAGAATAACTATGTTTATTGGAAGACCGTGCTTGAATATGTTACAATACAAATTGAATGATGTTTACAAATAGCTTTAGCTTCCTGAACTCCCTACCAACCAAAATCATATGTAATTATGAGGAAATGTTCTGTTTTCTGTGTACTATACCTTTAAATGTAGACTGCTTGAGATGCCACTGCCATTGTGTGTTTCAGTTCACAGACTGAATTGCTAAAAGAACGAGTCACTGTGTCTCTCTCCAAGCCTAATTATGTTGCTGTTTTGTCATTTTTCTTCATCTGAAATAAGTAATCAAGACTGAAAAACATACACATTTTCCTGTTGGTTTCTGGGGAAAAAACCATAAGAATCAAAGACTGAACTCACTGGTGTGTTGCAGGTCACAGTCAAGGTGGTTAGGCAGCAGAGAATGGAGAATTTTATACTGTGCCTGAGTTTCAACAATACTGTTAATCAGTCATCTTCATGAGCACACTCACAAAAAAGAAAACCAAACAAAATGTAAACATGAAGGATGTTACATTGAGACAACATACTGGATTCTAGAAACTTTTATAGCTAAAAAGGAAGAAAAGCATCTACAGCAGACTCTCTCTCCCTCTCAACTAGAACAAAAATGGAAAAGAATCCTTTAATACTGGATTTTGTGTAAGCAATTTGGGGGATATCCATTCCAGTAATCTGATGAATGTCAAATACAGACTTTGTCATGGATGGAAAAGAGCTCATTTTCATTTTCTCAGGGCCAGAATAACTCTTCTGAAAACATGGATGAAAACATGACAATTTCCATCTTGGCCAACATTGGAGATTTAAACTAGGGAGCTGCAGAGCTAAAAGGAGTCAATTGTAACAGCCTGTGAACTGAGCAGGGGTTGGGGGGAGATAAGACATACACTGACTTAGAGGGTAAGAAAAGCTATGAGAGGGGCTCTAAGAGAGAAATTCTACAATGTTCCCCTGAGTCCCATTCAGAGCGGGTGGGTTTCTCCCACATGTGGAGCAGGCCACAGGGTCCATCCAGTATTCTGCAGATTCTAGAAGATTCTTAGTAGGTTAGAGCCATCTACACTGGAGGCGCAATGTCAGGCCTCTAACAGTCAGCACCGCCATGCAGAGAGGGCTCCACAGAACCTTAAGCCTTATTATATGTTCTAGATAACCTTCCTGGGGCGTGAAAGAAGATGTGTCAATTTTCCACACACCCCCATTATTCCCACTTGTATCCTTATCTTATAAAGGTGCTATTGTGTGGTCAAGAGCAATTGGGTGGACGATGGTTGTGGTATGGAGACGGTATCATGAATGTGACCGGGGAACAATATCCAAACTCATTTAATTGTTGATAGAAGCCTTTGCTGCCAAAGCCATAAAAAAAGTTTAATTTTCTTATTTCTGTACTCTGCAGTTTAGTTCATAATCTTTCACTAGCTGTACGACTGCATAGCGAATAGAATACTTTTTTTTTTTGGTAAAGTCTGTGACCAATTATGAAACCCTCCAAAGTCAAAGTGGTCATATGATCTTTATGATCACTTTCTTGATTTGTGAACCTGTTTCTTATGATGAATAGATGAATCAGCATTCATTTTTCATCTATAATAGCAATGCTGTGCTACCCATTATCAGAGGCTTCACTGTTTCTTTAGTTTTCTCAAGTAGGAAACATTCCATATTAAGGAAAGTAGACACATTTGATTGATAGAAGCCCAGATGCTCTCTCAGGCTGCCCTGGGATGTATTTGCTCTTGTTTATTTTTACATATATAAGGAATACAATGCTTTGTTGTAGCTACTAAGTCTTCTGCAATACAGTATGAATTTGTTTCCTTCGCACTAGTGAGCTATTATTGTTAATGTGTTGCTGTAAGTTATCTTTTAAATATTATTTTATGCCTTTCATCCTTGTCATTAGAAGGCTGCTAACTGATAAATTTATTTTAAATGACTATTGGTAGGTCTCTATGTCAACTCTGACATGTTTAAAGCATTGTCCACAGGGTAGATTTTATTGAAGTTCACATAAGTGTAGCCACACTTGATTTATTTATACATTTTTACTGCAATGCATCTAGATTAAAATATGTGTGAGCACTGACAAAATTTGAACTCTGGGTTCTCATTTAGTGATGAGAAAGTAGCATGTTGGATCTGCTAAGCAGAGGACTAAAACTCTCATCAGCCCACACCCCACTTCACACCCCTTTCCTCTGACCAGGTGAGCAGGAAGCTGGAGAGAAGCTGGAAGCAGAAACAGATGCACAGCCATGTGTAGAACAGGCTGTGACTGCCATACATTACAGCTGAGTGCAGGCCTGTTTGGGGATTTTGGAGCAGCAGCATTGGCTGGGCATGGAAGAAGTGCAGAGAAGCTCAATGAGAAACATTAAGTGAGCCTGGCCCAGAAACCCAAAAGCTCCTATTTTCTTTGAATATAGACTGGAATGGAGAGGGCCTCCCAGGGCAGCAACCCTGATGACACCTGACTCTTGATGGACTGCCCCAAGGACCCAAAAATATATAACCATCACTCACTCTGAACTGTAACAGTTTCAGCCTCTGTCCTTTGGTATTTCTCCTCCTTTAATAGAATCATAGAACTGGAAGGGACCTCGAGAGGTCATCTAGTTCAGTCCCCTGCATTCATGGCAGGACTAAGTATTAGCTAGACCATCCCTGAGAGGTGTTTGTCCAACCTGCTCTTTAAAATCCCCAATAATGGAGATTCCACAACCTTGCTAGTCAATTTATTCCAGTGCTTACCTACCCTGACAGTTAGGAAGTTTTTCCTCATGTCCAACCTAAACCTCCCTTGCTGCAATTTAAGCCCATTGCTTTCTATCCTATCCTCAGAGGTCAAGGATAATTTTTTTTCTCCCTCACCCTTGTAACAAGCTTTTATATATTTGTATATATATTTTGAGAGGGAGAGAGAATGAACCAAAAGCCTTACTAAAGTCAAGATATACCACATGTTCCCATCCACAAGGCTTGTTATCCTGTCAAAGAAAGCTATTAGGTTGGTTTGATATGATTTGTTCTTGACAAATCCATGCTGACTGTTACTTACCACATTATCTTATAGTTGTCTGCAAATTGATTGCTTAATTATTTGCTCCATTATCTTTTCGGATACTGACATTGAGCTGACTGCTCTGTAATTTCCCAGGTTGTCCTTATTCCCCTTTTTATAGATGGACACTCTATTTGCCCTTTTCCAGTCCTCTGGAACTTCTCCCATCTTTCATGACTTTACAAAGATAATCATTAATGGCTCTGACATCTCCTCAGTCAGCTCCCTTAGTATTCTAGGATGCATTTCATCAGGCCCTGGTCACTTAAAGATATCTAACTTGTCTAAGTAACTTTTAGTTTGTTCTTTCACTATTTTAGCCTCTGATCCTACCTCATTTTCCCTGGCATTCACTATGTTAGACATCCAAACGCTGCTAACCTTTTTGATGAAAATGTATATATATATCATTTAGCACTTCTTCCATTTCCACATTTTCTGTTATTGTTCCTCCCCCCCCCCCCCAACACCTACAGTGCTTGCCTCAAAGCTGTGGTACACCTGGCATGGTACTGGCAACCTAGGGGTTTGGTGTACTTTGGTACTGAGCAGCAATAATAAGTGCACTGGAATTAATCAGGTTTCTATGGAGAACCATTTCTCCATTTTATTTATTTTATGTACGAAAGCTATATCATCTACTTGGCATTAAAAATTCACAGTGCATTTCAAGGGGAGAACTTCATTATGCCTTGACTTCAAGCATTTTCTAGGAGAATCCTTAAATTATATAGACAAACAGTTTGCCACCATGGACAAAGTGACATTTTATCCCGAAGTGTCTGAAAAGCATGCAATTTCTGCCTTCTGTTAAGATTAAAGCTACAAGCCTCTTCTTTCATCTGGGTTTATACACCATTGAATAGGGTGATGATCCTTAACATCCATTAATTATTCACCAGGAGAGGGGAAAAAAACCACAGGAGTCTGCAGACAGATTATTACAAAGCTAAGCTTATTCATCTGCACACAAAATGTTACCTGAATTCATTGTCCAAGCCCCTGAGCATGACTCAGTAAGAATTTGAATATATTCATTGCTGAAAAGTTCCCATAATACCCTGAACTCTGTAACATGCAAATTAAAAGGAACAAACAGATTCCATTAATATTGCATCCTGAAAACCCACTTGCAGATAGTACACAGATGAGTGTTGAATAGGCGCAGAAGAAAACACCTAGAAACAGTGCAAAGGCAGATTGGACTTTGAGAGGAGATTTGAGCTGGAATAACTAACAGATATGTTAAACATTACCCACAGGAGTTGGCCTCCCCATAGTAGACCACCAAATATTGAGATTGAGGAACTTTTAAAGAGAAACTTGCATAATTAATGAAAAACAACAGGCATACGAAAGATTTATAAAAGAACAGAAGCATACTTATGCAAAATTCTGTCACATCCTATTCATAACAAAGACTGGGGATACACATAACCCCAGATGCCAGCTACTTCATGTAGTTCTACATTTGGAGAGAAAGTAAATATCCGTATTCTCTTCATAAGAGGCCAGATTCACCACCTTCTTGCTCCTTGTCTAGCTATTTATGTTCAAAATATGTATAATACATACAAACAAAATCAGTATGGTAATATATTACACACCTTTGAAGTCTCAGTTACTACACAGGATGTGAAACAGAGAATCAGGCCAAAAGGGCATGACCAACTCCCACAACCATGAATGGCAATGGAGCCCATGCAGCCAAAAGGTAGAATTTTGGCCCAGGTTAAGTAACTCTAAGTAGGCTGATCCTGTTTCCACTGAAGTCAATATGACTTTTGCCATTCACTTCAGAGGAAACAGGATCAGCCTATATGAGACCTGTGAATTGCAAATGCCAGATACAATCGTTTTATTGTGAAAGTCATATTCTTGTGGGTGGCTAAGAGAGTAAAGGAAAGTAAATGAGAGAAGAAATTATTTCATATAGAAGGCTTTCTGATGAGACCCCTTATTTTTACTGCACACTAATGTTTAGGCCCTTTTTCACACAGTTACTATCCTCCAAGCCAAATTCCCTTGCGAGATCCAGACCCATCAATGCTGCTACTGTATTTAACTTAATACAAGTTAATAGTAATAAAAATATAATAATTTCAATAGGTGTAAAATGTTTATACACTGAAGAAGGTCTATTTTGGGGTGTGTATGTGTGTGTGTGTATATATCTCCCTCTGTTACTATAGTTTCTAAGTGACTCAGTGTCTTTTAGTGTATATATCCTCACAAGACCCCTTGGAGGACAGGAAGTGCTATTACCCCCAGTTTAGAAATAGGGAAATGAGGCAGACAGACAAAGTGACAGGTTGAAGGTCAGAGGAAATCTGTGGGGAAACAGGGAATTGAAGTCTCAGGAGAGCACCCTAACTGCTCATCCATCCTTCTTCTCATTCTGATCCCGATGAGAAAAACAAGAGTTTTGTCCTTCTGCTGGAAAGGAAGATGGGATAGTTCCTATCGCATCCTTACCCCATGTGGCCACGAAAGGATGGGACACAACTAAGCCCTTAATTATTATTTGTTCTACACCCAAAGATGTACACAACGCACCTAACAGAACAGATAGCTAGAAAGATTTGTGGCCAACGTAACTTAATCTAGGCCAAGATTTTTAAAGAGACTAGAGATTCTGGAAGCTCAATTTGAGAAAGGCTAAAGGACCCAATTACAGGAAGGCAGGTTCTCAGAACTTTATGACTTATCTAGTATGCTCCTGACAATTGAGGCGACCTATTACTTTTGAAAATCTTGGTCCTAGGGTTAAGAGAAGACATAAAAGCTAGTGTGATTTATGGAGAAGTGGGCATGAGATGCAGTTGGCCATGGGTACACTTTTGTGGCCCTGTTAATTAATAAGAATTGGGATTTTCCTTTTATGTTTTAGTTTAATACATTAATAAGTTACTTACTTGTAGGCTCTGTGGTAAAAGTGAGACTTTACTTGTTCAATGCACTCATCTGCCATAGACATAACCGATATCTGTGTGTAGAATACCCGTGATATACCCATTGAAGACTGGCAAAACAAAATAGAAGATGTACAGTGCAGTTTGGAGGAGATAATTTTGCCTTTAATAAAATTAGTCCACCTGAACATAAGCAGAATATAATACTTATGGGAGAATTACATAACATAACCAGGCCTTCAACATCATGACTGCTGCCTCTCTAATTCTTTTTTTTTAAGATAGCTTTTGTTTTGGATTTTTTATGATAGAATTAAAAAAAAAAGTTATTCTCATGCCAAACTTCTTCTAACCCCACATTCTGTAATGTGACCCATTAATCACTTGTCAAATTGTGACTCCCTTATATGCATTCTTCGCATATGTCTTCAGAACAATTACGGTATAGAATATGCATGAATAGCATGTATTCCATAAATATGGATTCAAATTAGAGCATTCATTTAGTTAAGTTTTGTTTATTCTTAATATGCATTCACAGCATATTGTACAGCATAGCAGCTCCTTTGAATCTTTTAGAGAGTATGCTGTGAATTAATATTAACAAAAGCATAATCTGCAAATTATGGATCTTCATTACACATGTATTTGTGATGGACCAGAATATCAATCTTGTAGTAAAAGTCTTTATGAAAAGTAGTTACTTAGGGAGAATTTACAGCAGTTGCATTTTAAACCCCAATATTTTTAATTTGCAAGCGCATACCTACAGAGGCCAAGTTCACATTATGGATTATGGGTCTGAAATGCTGCAGTTTAATTGCAGTCATTCTATGTTCACAGTGATTTTTTTTAAAATAAATTCTAAATAATGTTTAAGACTCCAATCCCATTATGTACATTAGTTTAAATTTTAATTGTGCATTTTGTAACAAAACAATTAAACAAACAACAACAACAAAAAGAAACTTTCAATTTATCTACCCAGGCCTGATTGGCACATTCTGTTTCCTCATGCCATTGATGACACCTAAAACAAAACAATCTCCTTTCATGGCCTTTAGTGTCAGTGATAACATCTGTTTCAGGAGATGAAAACGTGAAATTTTAAATTAGAGGGCCAGATCTTATAGACTCAGTTTTAAAGACAGAAGGTACCATCATGATCATCTAATATAACCCCCTGCACATGGAGGTTCTGTGGCCTGTACTCACCCATTCCTGCAATAGATCCACAACCTCTGGCTGAGTTACTGAAGTCCTCAAATCTAGCACTTCTTAGGAATGTGTGTTTCTGCAGTATTAGCCCTGTTCTTGCCAGATTCTGTGAGCAGGGCCTGCCTCTAGCTCACAGCCTGATTTTGCTTTATATCTGCAAACTTTTGACTGCTACTTTAGCCCAGTCCTCAGGCCTCTGATACAAAGGCTTATGTCTCAGTCTCTCTTCCTACTACAGATCTTATCTATAACAATTCTCATTATCTGAGGAAATGGCCCATCAAAGTAAAAACACATATAATGGGATATGAAAATGTGAGCAATATATGCTCACATTATAGTGGTGTAGGGACACAAAAAACAAAACAAGGAGGTCAGCAACAGACATGGTTTATGTTATAGAAATCTTTCAGTGTGGCAGGAAGTAGGTGCAGCTCCAGAATCAGCAACGGCGAGCAATTGGCACTGTTCGGAATTAGGACTGCAACGATGGGCAAGCCTGAATTGTTTTGGATAATTACCTAAAAGTTCTTCAGTGCTTCCTTTTTATACAATATTCCTGCTTTCAAATAGGTGCACTCTCTCCCAATCTTAAAATAGTTTTTCAGCACCACATTGTTTGGGCAGTCCAACTACTGGCCTTCTGTCCTATCTGCAGTGGTGACAGAATCCAGGGAACCTCTATCTATTTGGAACTCAGCAGCTCCCTGAAGTTTATGCCTTAGAGTGGAGTACGTGCTTCCAATATCTCAAAATGTGCAAGAGTCAAACAAAACCATCCTCTCTGGGACACAATAACTGTACCAGGCCTGTCCCAGGGTGACAATTCTTCAGAAAAGATCCAGGTGAAGAGATTTGCTGAGTCTTCCAACCATTGCTGTCAGACTTGAAACTTTAGTTTTTCCAATAAGAACTGCACAAGTTTTATTCATGATTAAACATGTGGCAACTGAATAGGCACAGGGGCCTGCCACACACACTGATTAAATGGAATCCAAAGTTAATGGTGTTGGGAGCCACTAGTCTAGGGAGAGATGTACAAAGGGAAGTTGGGAGCCCAGCTCCCATTAAGAGTCAACATGAGTCAGTCACCTAACTCCCATTTTTGACTTTCAGTGAGAATTATTCCATTAAGTGCCCAAGGCTCAGATTTTTAACGGTATGTAGGCATTGTTCTGCTCAGTGCCTAAGTCACTTTAGAAAATGAGAGACTCCACAGTTAGATAGATGTTGCAATGCTGTTTGGAGCAACACCTAATACCTACATTTTCAAGTGACTTAAGCCCCTATTTGTAAAGGTATGTGCTTTGTTGGTTTTTTTCCTTTATTATGTTGCCCCAAACTAGTTCCCTAGTGTTCCTCAGAATCCTACTTCATAAAATCATTCAGACATGGATCTGTTACCTGAAAAGAACTAACTAATAAGCTAGAGGGGGGAATGTACTACCTTGACTTTCAGTGAGATATTGGTCTCCAGTAACAATTGAATTACAGCCCTCTAGGATAGAGATAGATTATTTCAAAACCTAGAGCACTCAAAAGTATATCCATTGATATTACTACAATTCCACTTGAAGTTTTTTAGGCTGTCATAGGTGAACTGGTAATATTTAAAGACAGGTATTTATGAGGTTTTAGTCAATAATTCCCATGTGAGGGAAACAAATTATTTGAAAGCTTCAGAGAGTGTTGTGAAAACAGCCCATATTCAAAAGGCATATATCAAAGGAAACAAGTTTTTATTTTTAAATAAAAATAATGACTCCTCAGAAGATAACATGAGTCAGTAGCTGAGTTATTTCAAAACAATCACTCCTGTTAAGATATCCCTGTGAACATGAGCATTAGGGAGTACAGAAGGTGAAGCTATTTAGATATACCAGACTGGTGGAATTCTTAAAAGAGGCAACCGCAATACTTATATGACCCTGGGAACAATATTTGAGAATACAATTTTTGTTGATTAAAGTAATAGTGTTGATGTAATATACTTAGACTGCTGTAAGGTGTTTAACTTGGTACCACAACATTTTGATTAAACAATAGAATATAAAATTAACATGACACACATTAAGTAGATTAAAAACGGAAAGGTTTCAAAATGTAACCATAAACAGGAATCATCATTAAACAGATGTGTTTCCAGTAGGGTCCTGAAAGGATCAGTTCTTGACCTTGTGCTATATAATTTTTTTTTTTTATTAATGACCTAGAACAGTGGTTCCCAAACTTGTTCTGCCGCTTGTGCAGGGAAAGCCCCTGGTGGGCCCGGCCGGTTTGTCTACCTGCTGCATCTGTGGGTTTGGCCGATCGCGGCTCCCAGTGGCCGCAGTTCACTGCTCCAGGCCAATGGGCGCTGCTGGAAGCAGCGGCCAGTACGTCCCTCAGCCCGCGCTGCTTCCAGCAGCTCCTATTGGCCTGGAGCAATGAACCGCAGCCACTGGGAGCCGCGATCGGCCGAACCTGCGGCCACAGCAGGTAGACAAACCGGCACGGCCTGCCAGGGGCTTTCCCTGCACAAGTGGCAGAACAAGTTTGGTAACCACTGACCTCGAAGAAAACATGAAATCACACCCTGATAAAATTTGCAGATGACACAAATGGGGGGAAATGATAAATTATCAAGAGGACAGGTCACTTATTCAGAGCTATCTGGATTGTTTGATAAGCTGGGGGCAAGCAAATAACATATGTTTTAAGGGGGCTAAATGTAAATGTATACATCTAGGAACAAAGAATGTAAGCCATTTGTACAGGATGTGGGATTATATCATGGGAAGCAGTGATTCTCAAAGATTGGGGGTAGCTGATAATTAGCTGAACATGAGCTCCCAGTGTGACACTGTGACCAAGAGAGCTTCTGCGATTCTGGGTTGCGTAATTAGGGGAATCTTGAGTAGGAGTAGAAAGCTTATTTTGCCTCTGTATTTGGCACTGGTTGACTGCTGCTGGAAAACTGTGTCCGGTTCTAGTGCCACAATTCAATAAGTATGTTGATGAACTGGAGAGGATTCTGAGAAAAGCCATGAAAATGATTAGAAATATGCCTTATAGTGGTAGACTCAAAGAGCTCAAACAATTTAACTTAACAAAATAATTTTGAGGGGTGACTATTACAGTCTATAGGTATCTACATGGGGAACAAATATTTAATACTAGGCTCTTCAATCTAGCAGAGAAAGAACACAGTACAATGGTTGGAAGTTGAAACTAGTCAAATACAAGCTGGAACAAGGCATAGATTTTTACCAGTGAGTAATTAACCATTGAACAATTTACCAAAGTTCATGTTGGATTCTCCATCACTGACAATTTTAAAATCAAGATTGAATGTTTTTTCTAAAAGATGCTCTAGGAATTATTTTGGGGAAATCCTATGGCCTGTGTTATACAGAAGGTCAAAACTATAGGATCACAATTCTTCCTTACAACCTTGGAATCAAGGAATTTAATTCATGGCTTTAGTATTAAAGCTCTTAGGATAGCACAGGTCTATCTGAAGACAGAATTGGACTTATTCATGTGTTTTATATCACTAATCAATAAGGGTAATGGTGATGGTTTGAAATTCTGACACTATCTCTCATTTCACCTGCTACTCATGCATGTGGTTTCCTTCAGATCAGAAAATTAAATTCCTTCCTGTTTGGTGATTGAGTAAAAGGACTGATCTCACTATTTGTATTTCTTTAAGGTTTACAAAGTTTGACGTATCTAAACCAAATGCTCATACCAGATGAAAGAACCCCATACTCATTATTGCTAGGAACATTATACAAAAACCTCTTACAACGTACAGTCCAAAACTACTCGGGGATCTTTAAAAGTTTCACTTTGGTGTATTCATACCTTTAGTAATAAAAAGGGTAAATGATCTAATCTTCAGGAGAGTTTGTATTTCTAAAGTCATTTTATAAAGAATCAAAGAGTGAGTTAGTTCATTATGTGAAAAAGGTCTAATAATTTCTCCCCTTCAAATTTTACTCTGTATGAACTAAGTTACTAGAATAAATGTAGGCCTACAGTAGATTGCTGGAGCTATATCTCAACCTGTTTGTGGGTAAAATGCTGGGTTAAATCAGGTTAATGTCAAAACCCCCATTTATTTCAACAGAACCAGGATTTCATGTTATTTCTAGCAGGTATATTAGCCTCTTGTCTCTCCAAGGAAATGGTGCTGAAGAAATCCAACATGGTGATTCCATGAGGTGAAGAGGTTCTCTATGCCTTCTCTCTCCATTACATACACACTTGATCACCCAGGGTTTGATCCAACTGTTACTGAAGTGAGTGACAATCTTTCTGTTTTCTTCAGTGGGAGTTGGATAGGTTCCCATAGAAACAGAGGCCATTAATGGAAGAAATTAAAACAAATCTGATAATACTTTCAATTTTCTATGACCACCTTAATTTTGTACATTTTTCCTTAAAGATGTCAAAGACACCATGGAGGCCACTTCAGCCCAATAATGGAACTAGTGCAGTATGTTACATGAGACCCACCAGAGAGGTGTTGAGTTTCTGTGCTGCAGAAGATTCCTGGCTCCACCTATGCTCAGTATCCATTTGCCAATTGCTTGCTGCCACATACAGGGATTCACAATGTACAGGAGATCTGGTTGAAATTTGGCTCCCTCTCCCCCCCGCACACACCCCACATCCAGTTTCAAAAGAAAATTAACATTTTTTGTTTCATGTAAAATTGTTTACTTTCAGTTTTCATTTACAAACATTTAAAAATAAAAAAATGGGGAAAAGGCTGGGAAAAGCAACAAAAGTAAGAGAACATGGGGGAAGAAAGCACTTCATTATCCTCCCACCATTAAAAAAAATAAATCTCCCTTTTCCAAGGAGAAAAATTAAATACATAAGAAAAAACCCACCTTTTCCTACTCATGTTTTTGTTTTTAAACTTTTTTCTCTATTTCTGCTGTCTCTCATTAGCAACAAGTAGATCAATATTAATTCATTGAGAGAGTTAGCTCCTTTATTCAAAGGAAGATGGTCCTGCCATCAATGCAGTAAAATAAAATAATAATGACTCCTATTTATAAAGTGACTTCCATTTAGAAGGCTCCCAGAATGCTTTCCAGCCTGTATAGTCAAAAGGAAACATTTGCTAGCTATTGCTGAGACAGAGTCACCTTTGGAGTAAAATTAAAGCTGTGTAAAATGTTGCAGTTTTACTGCAGAGGACTGAGAGGAAGGCACTATGGCCTGGAAGAGCAAAATTAAGATTAGAAGGGGCCTCAAATTCTGAACTTAGCTTTGCTACTGACTTGCTTTATGTCCTTCCACAAGTCTTTTCACCTTTCTGACTCAGTTCCTTTATCTCTAAAGTGAACATAACTTTCACCTATTTTACAAAGGTATGGGGATTAATGTCTGTATAATGTCTTGAATATGTAGAGTCCCAAACAAAAGTTACATATTAAGTGTTTAGATACCATAATGCTAAAGCAAATCCTATAATAAAAGGACACAGGACTGAGCTGCTGGACAATAGTTACACAGTATTTTATAGTGCCTGCATGATTATTTTCTTGATCACATCACATCACTGGGGTGTTCAAGAACTCATGTGATCTCATTACATTTCAATATTTACGTATATGGAGCAGAAAAAAAAATCATTCATCACGTTGATTATATATTTGAAAAGTTCTTCAAAGGAGGATTTATATTTTTTAGTCTGGTGCTCTTCTGTTTTTGAACATCTGACTTAAATATTGCATTCCAAAATTACATGAACCCTAGTGGTAGCTGATTTGAAAAGAGGATATACATGTGACAAATTAAGTATTTGTATAGCTTTATTTTTGGCATATCTACATCTACAGCACTGTGAAAATTAACTTTCCTGTGATATTTCAACATTGCAACACATTCTGTTCTTTGACTGCTTTTTTTCCTATCAACTTCACTAACTGGTGAAGCCCCGCAGTCATATAATAAATAGTATCAAGAATGACAGAAAATGAATCCATCTCATGAAAATATGGGGCCTGATTTTCAAAACTGATTAGTGACTTGCAGTGCCCAATTTGGGACCTATGTTCCATCTAAGCTGCAGAGCTGTGCAACAGCCTATTTAGCACCACGCAGGTGCTCAGGGAACCCACCCAAAAACTTCCCCATTTTTAACATTTCACAATGGGCCAAATTTGCCAATGGTTTAATTTTCTGGAAACCCAAGATTTATAGCATGAACCAATTCTGCACCACTGTGTTTGCCCGATGAAAAGTTTCTAAAAATAAATAAATGCATCCAGCACACTCTGAGTTCTGCTTATAAGCCTAAAATGGCCAGATCTTCAGCTAGAGTTAGCTGGAGTAGTTCCCATAGAGCTATGCCAATCAACACTAGCTAAGGATCTAGGCCAATGTGTGGTTTACAGGTCACTGTTCTCTCACGCCTTCTAAAACAGTTCTGTTGGGAATCAGATGAGAAAAAGGAAACTCTCAGATAAATACACTCAAATCAGTCCGTAATTAAATGAATGAAAAGCTATGCACATATATCTCTATTAAAAGTAGAAATCCTTCATATTCCATAGCCTTGTTGTACAATACAATGTGAAGAACAAAATGCACTAGTAGCATTTAGCTAGTAGTAGAAAGGACACAAAGAAGCAATACTCCTCCATTTACTTAACTGCAATTTGGACTTATTTTTCCCTATAGCTTGAGATTTAATGAGAAACTAAGATTTAGTGATAAACATGCTATTAAAACACGAAAAATGGTATGGAGAGAGATGGAGACAGTCATTACCATGAACATGCAGATGTTTTCTGTTTATATTATAGTGCAAGCTTCCATCAGACACTCCTAATTATAGCCTGTACACTGGTGTTCCTGCAATGCTAGCCATTAACCTTCAACTGAATCACCAGTTTTTGCATAAGGTGCATTGTCATTGTAGTGCTCTCTCTAGTTGAAACAGTATCAATATGTCCAGAATGAAAGATTGGTTTTTTCGGTGGTGGTGTTTTTGAAATGTGGCTTATAGCACTTTTATTGTTTTTTCCCCCATTTGGTCTTTTTTCCAAGACAAACCATACACACTAAACTGAGGATAAGCTATTTTGCCATTTACAAGTAGAAACAAAACAAAAAGATCTTGTAATTGCAGCATCAGTAATAATGAGTTTCTGAAGAATGCTTTTGCTCAGAATCAAGAGAAATACAAAGAGAATTACAGGAATAATTTAGGAAATTCAAAAGGAAAGATGTGCATTTATAACATGCAATTAAATTCAAGGCTATGCTTGACAAAAGAAAGGGAAAGCTGTATTGCACAATCCAGGGGTACATCATTTAACAAGCAAGTACTTCTAGTTTGGTTAATTACTACTTAAGATTCAATTCTCTCTCTCTCTCTCTCTCTTTTTTTTTTTAAACTAAAGGGTACAGCAGTGTTACGCTAGAGCAAGGTTATTACTAGTTTATCGATGAATTTCTGAAAACGCTTTGTTTTAAATGACTCAAATTTTCCTTACTTGAAGAAATACATTTTGAAGTTAAATATGCCAAAATTAACCAAGCCATGTGTTAAGAAATAAACCATAATCTTATAAATTAGGTTTGGTTAACCCAAGAAAGTATTATTTTTGACATTTTCATTTCAATCATTAAAAGGGATCAATATTTTTAAAACATAAAATCCATCATTCTCTATTAAACTTGGGGGAAAAGTTTGTTAAATTTCTATTGACTATGCATGTAACAAAGCCTAATTGTTAATGCAGACTAAAAATGTTTCTAATTTGACTATTTTGCTGTGGGTTTTATTTTATTTTTTTTAATATTTTTTCCAGATGATTCAGTAGCTTGATTCAGTATAGCTGCTACTTTGCCATCTGCACTGTGTTTTGAAATATGGAATGACTTTAAAGTTTTCAACTGAATGTTCATGGAGACCTATGGGTCTGCACACCAGGATCAAAATTTTCAAAGTGATCTGAGGGAAATCTTCTACTTGAAAATAGTGAAATAGACCACTTTCAAAATCTCAGTGTGGGTATCTTACTCAGCTACGGTTATTGCCTATCATCTTGTTCTCTTAGGTTGGAGTGAATTAAACTTTTAGGTCTGCAACTAAGAATTGTGACAGAATTGATTTCGCAGATATTTTGGCCTTCACAGCCCTTGGCCTCTCAAATAAGTTTTTCTTAATGTTGTGCAATTAACCTCTTAGACAGGCCTGAGGACCTTAATTTGATTAAGTTCTGACACAATTTAATGTTAGAAACCTAACACTGTTACACCTTTGTAAAAGTCTAAGAACATGTAGGTATATTGGCGCCACATCAATAAAAAGGTACAATCATCTTTAGCGCCCTGAGAGTGTGGTTTGTCTCTCTGATCCCCAGTCTCACTTCCAAGACTCACTCTGGAGGATATGAAGCAAGTTTTTGAAAAAGCGAGGACATTATCAAGGCCCTCCGGAAGAAGCGTACAGTTGCTGAGGGATAGTATGCCCACCAGAAATTCCAGATCGCTTTTAAATAAAAAAACCCCACCACCACAACAACATTCAAAGTATGACTTATCTATTTTAGGTGGGGGGGGGAAGCAATATTTGCTTGGCTATTTCACTGTTCAGTTGATTTTTCAAGCAAGCGAGATTTTCTCTATTACTCTATTCTCTATTTCTCTATTTTCTCTATCAGTTAGGGTGACCTGACATCCTGTTTTTAAAGGGACAGTACCGTATTTAAGACCCTCCTGCAGGTGTCCTGACTTTCTTAGGCAAATTGTCCCATATTTTCTGTCTCTCCTCCCTCCTCCCCCCCCGCCCCATCAGTACTAGTGGGTCCTGCTGCTGGCCAGATCCTTGCTCACCAGCTGGGGGTGGGGGGCATGTGACCCTGCATGCCCCTTAATGTGTTGCCTCGGGAAGACACAGTGCCAGGTACCATGAGAGGCGGTTATGTCCTGGAGGCTCAGCCAGGCATGAAGGGTGGCAAGCGCCAGGTAGGGTCAGGTTGGCTGGCCACACCCCACCTCCACATGAGAGAGGTGTACGGGAGTGTGTGCGTCACCCCTGCCCATGTGAGCCCTAAAGCCTTACAGATATGAAGGTAAATAAAAAGAATCCAACTACGCCGTATTTCTTTTAAATGGGGGCTCAGTCAACTGGATGTTAATTTGAACATTTGTACAACTGATTGCTGTTGAACTCATTTGAATAAGAGTAATTTTACCAGGTGTCCATATTCAGCACAGGGAAATATGGTCACCCTAATTAAAGTTAATATACAAAACATTCCTGAAAACATTGGTGCTAGAACAATCTTTACAGTTGGCGTGCTGAAGGCCGAAATCATGTATTTGGGCTATTACTACTTCAAGTCAGGGGGTGTGGCAGCACCTCCAAAACCTCTAGTTCCAGCACCTGTGCCCAAAGAAAAGAGACTTTGTTATATGCTGAGTGACTCAACATTAGCCAACTCCAAAATTTACCTGTTTAACTTTAGTTGGGTTAAGAACTTAATACTACTGGTCATTCCCAGTTACCCCAAAATATGTACAGATAATCAAGCTCTATAACAGACTTCCATTTACCTCTATTCCAGTACCCTATCTACTATCCCATATAATAAAGTGATACTGAAGGGAAGCGTGATTAATGAGGAATGATACTGAGTACAGAAATGGCTGGACATCCAAGAGGAAATGTCCCAAAGGGAGCTAGAACTATGTGACTGGATGAAATAGGAGCACTGAGGTATGCAGTGGTACACTGGAGAAGATCAGTATAGGTGAAACCAAAAAATAAATAATAGGAGAAAGAGATGATGATGGAACTGAGAATTGAACCCTGAGGGTCACCACTACATGGGGGGAATGACAAAAAGTGGAGGGAGGGAGGAATGAAGAGCTATTAAAGGAATGATCAGTAAGAAGTACCAGGAGAACAGAGGCCTTGATTTAACAAAACACTTAAACAAC
Organism: Lepidochelys kempii; assembly: GCF_965140285.1. Lineage (NCBI taxonomy): Eukaryota > Metazoa > Chordata > Testudines > Cheloniidae > Lepidochelys > Lepidochelys kempii. Next base: position 59,802,320 of record NC_136387.1, on the reverse strand, counting down.
ATACTAAAAGTGGTTTGCTGAATAAGGGATGAACTTTCTCTCATGCTAAGTGTTTTGATGCATCAGGGCCATTGTAACTGAGACAGGCAAAAAGGAGTAGGGTCAAGAGGATACATTCAAGAATTAGGGCAAAAAAGTGTGAGGTTTTAAGACAACCGTCTCCTCTTTCAAACCCTTTTCTCAAACCCACTTTTGCTGTGAAATCGACAAGAATTCCACTGATGGTTAGGTTGTGGAGCAGATTGTGTTATTTGATATTTATATATTTTAAGCCCAAGTGGATTGTTTTTCAAGAAAAATGAGACCCTCACAACAAAACAATATTTAGATGATTCAGAAGCATCTTTTTGCTCATATTTAACTGATTACTGTTGTTACCTCACTATTTCCCAAATTTGCTTGTTACAGCCTGTCTCTAAATTAAATTGTAAACTCATCAGTACCAGGGCTATGCCTCCCCATAGATTTGTACAGATGTTATCACAATAAAATAAACAAAGCATGCACGGAACACTCGGTTGGAAACAGGCGTAAAGGATGAGAGGGTCAAATTAGGAAAGAAGAGAGGGGATTGGCAAGGCTTCTTCTCCCCCAGCCTATTACTATCAGTTTTGTTTTTGCTGAGGTTGGCTAGATTCTAGGAAGGAAAAGGATAGGGAGGAGAAAAAAGGGTGTTTGAAAAAGGATTTAAGAAAGAAACTGAAGACAAAGGTCATCAGGGGCTATAGGCATAAGAGTTCATTAGGGAGAAGTAAAGTTCTTTGGAAAGGAAGAGGGCAGAGCTGAGAGACACTCGAGAGTTTTTTTTTTCCCTCCCTTAATGTGTTTTTTTTTTTCAGTAAAAAAAGTTCTATGTTCCTCTTAGTGATTTTCATATCAAGTGTGATCTACGTATAGGTAAAGAGAGCTAGTCAGCCTGCAAATTCAACTAGAGACCTGAAAACCAAGCTGGGATCCTTCCAGCTCATAATCACACCCCTCACTGCCCTCCCTTCCCCCTCCCTTCCCCCCCCAAAAAAGGGTTCTGTGGCCCAAGCAGGCCCATGGCTACACCTGTTCAATGCCTCAGTTTTGAGGTAAAAGGATTAGACAGCAGTACACACTTAGGTTGGTCACTGAAATAGCAAGTCTTATTGTGAAAGTGTTCTGGGAGTAGGTCTGTGACCATATGGATATGACCACATTTTAGAGTACACTACTTAGTTTGCAGACTCTTCATGGTAGGGGCCATCTCTTTGCTATATATTTGTGCAGTGCCCGGCTGGGCACTCTAAGCACTACCACAATGCAAACCAACAACAATGGAGCAGAATTGCATCTTAGCATGGAAGAGGCCAACATAGCCACCAGACTTTCTCCAAAGTAATTCAGTAGCACAAAAGCAAGGCTGGAGATAAGAGAGCAGATTTGCAAAGTAATGACGAGGGATTAGAGATGCAGACTGGAAAGTATGGGAGGGAGGTAAAGGAATTCAGAATAAGAGCGAGGATGCAACTAAAAATAGTGGAAAGGGAGAGACCAGGGTTAGAGCCCGAGATACTTTGGGATACTTTTAGTAAAACTGCACTGTATTGAACTCTCTAAGGGTTAGGCACCTAAAATAACTTTGGAGCAGAAAAACCAAATACATTTAGGTTTCAAATTAAAACACCTATATTCAATTAGCAACCTAACAAAGAACTGCTACATTTCTAAAGATGTTATTGAGCCATATCACCCATTTTTACTGGGGATGAAGATATTTCACAAGCTCAGTAAACCAACTTAGGTACTGAATATTTGCAAACACACATGATTCCCTGGACGAGAGCTCAGGGAATCATGTCATGTAAAATTTTTGCTATTTGAAATGACAAAGTTTACTTTAAATGCTATAACCAGAAAGGACAAGAAATGTACAAAATGAAATGTGTGCCCAAGTTACTAAAATGCTATGGTCTACATGTCTTTGTATTGCAATCTCCAGCAGGGCACTTGAGTCTATTGAAAAGGTTGGAAGTTACTTATTGGATTGGCATGAATACTGATATCAGAAAATGTCAAAGGTTTAAAGATGAGCTCGACATTCAAACTTGAAAACTTCTTTCCTGCAGGTTTCACAATAGCTGTAGAAATTGTTCAGCCTCTGGAAATGTCATAAATATACCCAAATCTATTTCATATACTACACCAAAATGATAGAAGAGAACATCCTTTCTTGATATTTTTCATTCTCAATTCAAATACATGATCAGCTTTTCTGCCAAGTGGTAAAACCAAGGACAAATACTGAACACGCACAGACACGGTTAGTCAAAAACGCAAAGGACCTCTTCTATGAGCACAGTGAGGAAGTATATGAGAACATGGTACAAACCTGTGTAAAAATTAAGGGCCAGATCCCTAACAACTGTAAATAAGTTTAAATCAGTGTAACTCTAGAAGCTAGACTAGCTAAGGATCTGGTCCTTACACTCTAAAGCAAGAAAGACACTCTACATTAGCACCTTTACTTTTTTATATGCTTTTTGCCCCTGCACACAGAAGAACAAACATCAAACTCAGATGCCTTAAGTTAGTCTCTGATTTTCAGAAGTTCTGAGCAGCTACAAACTCCAGTGAAGTCAAGGGGAGCAAGTGCTCAAGATCTTTGAAAGATCAAGCTATTTTTATTTAAGTGCTTAAATATGGTCCTTAGGGTCAACATTTTTAAACCTGAAGCCTAAAAGTCACTCTGTATTAATTAGTTTTCATTACTTAACTGCTGTCATAGCAACAAGAGATATAACGGCAGGTTCCGCTTGCATAATTGCATATCAAATACTGAAAACTTTGGGAAAAAGTAAGTAACATAAGTAGAGCATTTTCTTGGAATTTCAGTGTCTGTATAGTTTCCCACAAAAGGTACACCCTGGTGGATATGACCATGTATTTCCTTCATATAGAAAAACTAGAGCTGGGTAAAAATGTTCAGTCATAACTTTTTTTCCCACTACTGGAAAAGAAAAAAAACAAAACAAAACAAACAGATTCAGGTCTACCACAACACGTTGGGAATTTGTGCTGAATCTGGCACATCGTTTAGGTCCAAATTACACCCCTCCCCCCCCCCGCGCACCCCCCAGAAATGTCTATGTGAATCCTTTCAACGTTATCAAAAGAAAGTGTTTGGATTTTTTGGGCTACATTCACAATGAGGAGGAAGATGGGGATGGAGTGGTGCCGTCACTTACCTTATAACCCAGTGGTTGGGGCATTCACAAAGGGCTTGAAGAAGACAGATTTGAATCCTTGTTCTGGAGCAAAGACTTGAACCAATGTTTCCCCCACTCAGGTAAGTTCCCACACTGAACTAAGAGGTACACTGGGACAGGGTTCTCATTTTCTCCTACTGAAACTTTTCCACATTGTAGAAATGATTAAATATTCTTTAGCCCAGGGACTTGAAGCCAGGTTTCTCTCACAGTAACAATGGTCTAACCACAAAGCTAGACAAACACTCTTCTTCTCCCTCCCTCTCCCCAATGACTTTACAAATATTTGATACTAAGTTGAACAGCTTCAACAAAATACTTGAAAAGTCATTGGGCTAGAATGAGAGCAAGAATGAATTATTCTCTAATTCATAGATTAGCCTTGAGAACCACCTCACCTGTTATAAATCTGGACAAAGTACTACCTTCTGAACTGAGGATGGGATCCCTCCAACTTCCTTATGACTTCCCTCCACTCTCATCAAATATTATATATTTTATTAATATATTAATATATATTAGAGTGCTGTGGATTTCTCTCAACTGAAATTTTAGGTTGCCCATAGGTTTGCACACAAATAAGAAAAAGTAAATGTCCTTCAAATAATCTGACATAGCAAAAATACCTCCTGAAGCTCAGTGGGTGAAATTTACCCCCGTGCAAAAGGCCAGCACAAAGGACTGATCACCACTTAAGTTCTCAAAATAAGAACTGAAAGGGATTTAGTGTGCTGTTTTGGGTTTTACTAGCCCATTCACTGGGGTAGACTTTATCCAACAGGATAAAGGCTCGGCTCATGTGTATCAGTCCCACAAGGATTATTGATCTAAACCCCAAATAGGTCCATTTCTGAATATTCATCATTCTTGTAAGGTAAAATAAGCAGATTCATTGTGCACTATTAGCAGTCTGTGCCATGTGGCTGGTTACCAGGTCTTATCTTCTACAGAAGAAATTTGCTTACTCACTCCCATACTTTCACCCACAAAAGAAGTTTAGAAAGACAAAAACAAATGTAGATAACCACATGTACAACCTTAATCCCATAATGTACACACAAGGAGCACTGCACAACTTCTGTAGCCCGCCTGGAGCACACACAAGTTAAAAATGTTGGGTAAAAAGCCCCTCTCCATATTAGCTACAGAATGTAGGCAACAAGGCCTGTTAAATGTGTAACCATTGTGAGAGAGTTCCTGATTCACATCAGAATAAGAGTTATCGTGTTAAGGGAACAGTGGGTAGCTGAAATGGCTTGTAGGAACTTTTCCTTCCTTTACCCTTTGTTTTTTTCATCCAGAGATCAAACCTTCTCTATGCTTTTCTTTATTTTGTTGCAGTTTGGTTTTCCTTCTCACCCCAGGTCTCTGCTTTAAGACAAGGAGCTGTGATGCTCTGTAAAATATTTCTTCGGGGGAATAAATCAATGAAGAGACAATATTCTCAACCCCTCCCAGTGAGACTCCTGTCTCTGCAGCATCCCCATGAATGCTATTTTAGAAGACTGTGAGATTTTTAAAAGGCAGAGCACAAGAAGCAGTGAACCATCGGTGTGCATGAGGGAATGAACAGAACACATTACTAGGTACATTCTTCCATTAAAAAAAAAGTTTCCCCTGACCGAGGATAAACGTATGAATGAGAGCTATAGCAGAAAGGCATTCTGGGATTCTAATAAAGCGGTCTGAAAGGGACAATGCACATTGGATTATCAGAACTATGTACTGTCCTAAATAAGCCATTCTTCACCCACTTTCAGTCTTACCCTGTTGTAAGATCAAGCTTTTACTATTCTGGTTTCTAATGCAAATTGCATATACAAAACCTATTAGAATGAATCATATGTTGTGTCCAATCTGCTGTGTGTGGTGCTAAAGATTTTACTCGTTATTTTGGTTACACAATACTTTTAAATGGTAGAAGGGTGAGTATTGTGTGAAGAGAAAAGGAGTACTTGTGGCACCTTAGAGACTAACCAATTTATTTGAGCATAAGCTTTCGTGAGCTACAGCTCACTTCCTTGGATGTTGTAGCTCACGAAAGCTTATGCTCAAATAAATTGGTTAGTCTCTAAGGTGCCACAAGTACTCCTTTTCTTTTTGCGAATACAGACTAACATGGCTGTTACTCTGAAACCCGTTATTGTGTGAAGTAAACTCTTCTCCCTCACACAAATTTACAAAATCTTTAAAGCTCATCCATCACTAACTCCCCTGCCCCACCCCTCTCTCCCTCAGTCATCCTGGAGCCCTATCTTTGAAGCGAGAGAGATTCCCTTCTGCCAGCAAAAGATTCCCAAGCTTGCCGCTGGAATCCTACCCACCGTAATCAGGAGCTTGCTTCGTTTTTCTCCTTGTCCCCAAGTTACAAAAGAACTCTTCCCTGCCTTCAAAGGATCTGACAATAATAAATCAGAGCAGAAAACAATCAGTTGTCATTTTAGTAGAAATGAAATGTTTGACTTTAATTACTTATGGGCTTTAAAAAGTCTCTGTGGCCAAGAAGGAGAACAACAGTGCTCCTAACAGGAGCAAAAGGCAAAAAGTTCCTCTGTTTATGGTTATCTATTTTAATGACATGTGTAAGCAAAAGCAAAGTCTTCCAACTGCTACCATGGGTGGGTAGTTCTGAAGTTAAGTTCTGCTGGTATGTCTTGTGTGATCTAACAAGGCCTGTCTCATGTAGATCCTGGCTTCCGTGGGAATATCTTCCTGTTCTTTCAAGGCATTAAATTGTATACAACAGTGTTTTGTGCATTAAAATGACTTACCTTTGAGAACTCCCAGAAATGGAAAGTGAGCTGAAGCTCACTTTGCACTCAAAATCTTGCTCCAGTCAGGCTCAAGTGAAGCCATTTTCCAGAGTTCAATGTATTCCTGATCTATGCAATCAGTGTCTCTATTCAGAGGGCACATATAGCATAATTATTTAAAAAACAAACAAAATAAGGAGCTTTACAGAGGCAAAAAACTGGAATATTAAACATTTTCAATATAAATGTTTTGCTAGAGTCCAAAGATGGCCCTACTGATGTATACCCCCCTCCCCATCTTATTTATCCATAAGGAATTAAAAAATTCTTCAAACTTAATTAAAACATGTTCAAGGGCAAATAAATCTACATGAATGTAAACTTTAAGGGTTTCTCTAATAACTCAGTAAACTGTGAGCCCAAAGGGATGCAATAAGAATTAAAGTCATTCTTTAAAAATAATTTACTAACAGGATCTTCTGAAAACTGGAGAGTTGGAAATAACTTGTTGCTAGGAAGAAAATTAAATATTTTTCTAGGAAAATTCCCATTCATTTTAATAGTCTGATAGTATTACCATTTTCAAATCAATTACTGTTTCCTTGGTCCTTGTGTTTTCTCCTTAGCAGAGAACAAATGAAAAAGCAAACAATCACATTTGGTAACTTTGCCTTGACTTTCAACAAAGTCACATGTATTGCATAGACATACATAATATTAAAAGAATGCAAGCACTCAAAAGTTAGGAAATGCCAGAATTAAGAGGTTCAGTCTCCTCCTTACTGCCACCCCAAGGGCTGGCTCTACCATTTTTGCCGCCCCAAGCAGTGGAAAAAACCTGTTGCTGCCGAATTGCCGCCGCGGACGGCGGGACAGAGAGAAGCTGCCACCGAATTGCTGCTGCCGCGGAAACTCTGCCGCCCCTTTCTTACTGCCGCCCCAAGCACCTGCTTGGAACTCTGCTGCCTGGAGCCGGCTCTGGCCACCCCCACTCCCCAAACAGCTCACAGTCCCAGTCTCCTTGCCCAGCCAGTTTTAGTCCCTTCACCCCAACTCTCAGTCTATTTCCCTCTTACACTCCACCAGCCTCCAAACCCAGTCTCTGCCCACTCTTCTCTCCATGGGGTGGGGGTGGGGGGTTTCTCCTCAGCATTCAAATCAGAAACCTTTCTTCTCCAGACTGCCTGTGTCTAGCAGGGGGGTCATTGAGAGCACAAGAGGCAACATCCTTGTTTTCAGTTCAGGTGCCCAAACTTTGACCCAGCACCGGCCTGCAGCAGACCAGAGTCACAATTGCATGGAAAGTCTTGCTTTTCCCCAAGTTGGAACATGTCCAGTGTGACAGAAGAATCTTCAGGAAATTTAGTTGCTAAAATATTAGTGTCTACTGAGCATGTGCAAACTATGCTTATTCAAAGGCTTATAACTTGACCAGATTTTCACAAGGGTTGCAAAAGGCATGTCCTTGACACAAAAGCCACCCCTTTGACAAATATCAAGTCGCTGATCCAAAATATGGGTGGTGCTAGAACCTTTCAAATAAAAGGTCACTAGAATTTTCTAACATGTGCAAAACAACTTATTGAAATGAGTCTCGTTCTCAGAAGCAACTAAACAGTTTTAGCTGAAATTAAAAACAACAAAAATCAGCCTGAGGCAGACAACCAACATGGAAACTTTCAGTCCAAACAATTAAATTTTGGCCAAGTTATAAGCAGGATCTTACAAGGGGAAGTGCTGCACAACATTAATAATAGGTGGTGATTCTAGCTCCTCCTATAATTTATATATTTTAGATTATTTTACTGGAGACAGGCAAAGCCTGAAGTGATTGAGTGGCTGTCTTTTTACAAAACATCATTGGGTAGTTCAGATCCAAGACCCACTATATATTTGAACACAAAATTTAAGGTTGGTTGTGGCAAATAGAGGTGGTCTTCTTTTATACCCTACTACAGTTGTTATAACCACATTACGAACAAGATTGTCACTTGCTCCCTTCTACTAGCTAAGAGGACATAACGTGTTCAGCATTAATCGAGGCCCAGTGCAGCATCCCTGCCTCTGATTCAAACATAAGAAAGCTCCATCTTCTATCCCTGACTTCATTAATAGTGCTTCCCCACAGTTTAACCTCCTTTTTCAGTGTATTTCCACTACTGATGCTGTTAACTTATTCCTCAGCATGGGCTACCTGCATCAACAGTCTATGCAAGAAGGGGGGAAAAGTAATTTCTGCTTGTCTATCAGTTGGAGATGGTTAGGGAATATCCAGAAAGGTGCATGGGCAGAGCTGAGCCAGCACATAAGAAGAATCTTCTAGCATAGGCGCCAAGTTCTACTGATGCCAGTGGGTACTCGACCCCTGCTCTGCCCCGGTCCCCGCCCTGACTCCACCCCTGCCCTGCCCCGCCCCCTCCCATCTCCATTCCAACTCCTTCCTCCACCCCCTCCCTGCCCCTATTCAACTCCTTCCTCAAATCCTGGCCCTGGCCCCACCTCCTCCCCTGAGTGCACCATGTCCCCGCTCCTCCCCTCTCTCTCCCGGAGCTTGCTACAGCTGTTTGGCGGCAGCAAGCACTGGGAGGTAGGCGGAGGAGCGGGGATGGGGCATGCTTAGGGGAGGGGGAGGAGAGGGCGGGGCGCTTGGCTGCCAGTGGGTGCAGAGCACCCCCTAAATTTTCCCTGTGGGTGTTCCAGTCTATGTCTTCTAGTAGTATAGACCAGTGATTCTCAACCAGGGGTAAACATCTCCCCGGAGGTATGCAGAGGTCTTCCAGGGGGTAGATCAACTCATCTAGATATTTCCCTAGTTTTACAGCAGGCTACGTAAAAAGCACTAGCGAAGTCAGTACAAACTAAAATTTCATACAATGACTTCTTTATACTGCTCTATATACTATACACTGAAATGTAAGTACAAGATTTATATTCCAGCTGATTTATTTTATAATGATATGGTAAAAATGAGGAAGTAAAAAATTTGTCAGTAATAGTGTGCTGTGACACTTTTGTATTTGTATGTCTGATTTGGTAAGCAAGTCGTTTTGAAGTGAGGTAACTTGGGGGTAGGCAAAACAAATCAGACTCCTGAAAGGGGTACAGTAGTCTGGAAAGGTTGAAAACCAGAGGTAGAGACAAGTACCTGATTACTTCCTGCTAGAGGGGAGCCAAAAAGACAACTGTGACTCAGATTCACAATTTGTTCTCTGAACTGCTCCACTGGTGGCATAGCTACATATTACTCCTCACCAGGAGCTGGGAGTAATATCTTCATCTAGCCCTAAACAATTAACACAGAAGTTCTAAACATATAATATTATTTTGTCATTTTTGCTGTTTGTTTATGTTTTGTTTTTCACTCATTCAGTTTAGGCAATGAAAATAAACTGGAATATTCACTGAATGCAATTCCAAATAACTTGAAGTACTGTGCTACCACAAGACAGGCTTCACCCATTAGAAAACCGGACACAATTGGATGGAATCACAACAACCTGGATCTCAGGCCAAATCCCACTCTCCTAGCGTGTATTCGGGAACTTTATTCACCTTTGCTAACACCAGTTCAGATCCGCAGTTGTCAGCAACAATATGAGCATTCCTTAGCATAGACAAGGGTCTTAGAGCGTAGTCCACTGAAGTCAGTAGTACTATTGCATTAGTACAGTGAGCAGCATTTGACCCTCTGCTTGCCGTAGTTATACACATTGTCCATTGTCTTCAGCAAGATTACACTCAAGCCTTGTCTAATCTAGTGATGGTTTCCAATCTTGCCAATACTTTTCACCCAGACAATACATTCAGACTTTATGCATGTAGAAGGTAAAAATTAAATGTACTCCCCCAACTCAATACCTGGACATGGGGCTACAGTAGATGGGTGCCTATGGCTTGGGTAAAGTTGTCACAGCGCCTTCAGTGACCAGATGCAAAAGATTTATGACCACTAGATACATATAAATTCAGATCTGCAGACTCTCCTTTGGCCTTCCCTGACTATACACTTGCCTACCAGCCTACAATAGGGCTAGTGAGGTGACCATATTATGTCCTTATGACATAAGTAGTGCAGAGGGCCTTGCCCTTTCTCACTACCCAATAGATGAATTTCACCTAAAATTCCTACTGAAATTAAATGAAAGAATGCAAGTCTCTCTTCTCAAAAAGTTTTAGAATAAGAGAGAACAAGGAGTCAGTAGGAAAACCCATAAGCTTGCCATCCCCCAGTATAAAGGGTCCTTTCAGTGATAAAATTATAGTACTTTAACTGATGCAATGCTCCTAACTTTTCAGGTGTGGAGCCTTACCATCCTGATGATCTGCTCACAGACCTTCCCTTTGACAATTGGCACTCTCTTCCATGACATGTTAACTAAAGCCAGGGAACATGTGCATGTTGTATAGACCACCTAGGAGAGTATCTGAACACATTGTTTCTAACAACTACTGCTGGGACAAGTGCATAATAAGTTAAGCACAGTGAAGGAGTTCTAAAATTGCTAGTTAAAAAAGGAGCTATATACAATATGAGCAAAAGCACACTTTAACTGTATTATAAATAAAGCCCCCTTTCCCCCCAGTTGGAATAAGGGGGAGAAATAACATTAAACCAAAAAAACTAAATTGCCATACATTTCACGCTCCCCCCCAAAAAAATCAAGATGAAGTGTCATCAATACAGAGCAACAATGTACCTGCGGTGAATCACTTTGTAGAAAAAATAATTCCTTTCATGATGTTTTCTTCAAGTGTGAAAAATGTTTCATGCATGGTAATATTCTGTCTCATTCAAGCATACAAAATGATTGTGCAGCATGTAGATGGGGTTAATTATTTTTTCTTTACTTTTAACATATATGATGCAGGAGTACTTTTGTTGAACCCCTATTTAGAGCATATATTATCTACGTAGATAGCAGCACCTGCCACAACACACTTGGCTAAATTCTTGGTCTTGTTTCAACTGCTTTATGTTGCTCTTGTGGTTGAAAGGCAGCTTCATAGCCCACTGGGGACTCTCCAGGCAAACCATCAGATACTGGCCACCCCTCTTTAGGCATACACAAAGTTCAGGGAACATCTTGAGAGTGTGTCCAGACCACTTTGCACTCCAGAAATCCTAGGTTAGTGCAGTGCCCCCTAAGGGGCAGTCACCAGTTGGTAGGTCTAAGAGCAGCAGCCCTGAAGCTGCTCCAAGTTACATGGGTAGGAGAACTGATTCCCTACTGTTCCAGAAACAGGATATGGGAATATAAAGTTGATATAACGCCATCCTTCGAGTCCCACATCAAGCAGAGCTTGGCCTGACCCAAGAATCTCACTCACCATTTCTCCTGCGTTGTAACACGACATTGCCTAGAGTTGTACCTGCCCTAATATTTACTTTCAATCATTTATAATTGAAGTTTTAAAATTATGGAAGTGACACAGCTAGGAGCAATCTCTCCTTTATAGTATTGGTTGGGAATTAAGTTAACACACATCCCCAACTAAACCTTACAAGCCTGAGCCATGAATAGCTCTTTCCTATAAATTTATTACCTTTTGATGTTCTTAGTGAGCTGTCAGTTTACTTACTGAAAAGTCTGTGGGGGGGAGATATGCTAATTTGAGTTTATTTATTTTTGTTATACATTTGTTTAACAGTTTGCGTTTGGAAGACAAACTCAAGAAGTTTGGTTATGACACCTTTCCTTTATGAAATGCAAAGAACCTTAGTAATACAGTCACATAGCAGCTTGTTTACAATGATAAAAACTGAACTCTCTGACATCTACTGCTGACTTGCTGGGAACAGCTAAGAAGATTGCACGGAAATGGGCTATTAAAGAAAGAGCAACTCACTTAATTTTTGCTGGAAGAAAAGAAAGACTTTGCCAAACTTTTGTAAAGTCAAACTTATAATTATCACTCACAAAAGGTAAATTTATTGCACTTAAAGCCAGTAAGGCATTTTTAAATTTAAATATATCATTTTTGTGCTCTGACATTGAACATTACAGCAGAATATTTAAAAATACCCTGCACAATTTGAAACAGGATGTGTCACCTCAGCACTATCTATTGATTGAACAAAATCTCACTAACTGGAAGCTGAAGAGCTCCATCAGGCAAAGACAGCACCTACCAAGTGAGTTCAATAGACTCACTTGTGCCACTAATGATAATAAAGTGGAATCCAGACACCACCATTGTGATAAGAATAATAAATGGCTATTGAATCTATCCTGCAAAATTTTGCCTTATACAGAAAAAGGGGAATACATTGTCCATAAACAAGTCACATCCCATACACAACTACTCAGCAGCTCAACATAATCCTGTTGAACATAACAATGTTAGCATTTAAATTTCTACCATTTTAAATCATCTATGGAACACAATCATGCACAACCACTGTTAAAAGGAAATCAAAATGAAGTACCTTAAGGGGGCTATTTGTTATGGGTGAAATTTGCACAACACCCTCCCGCCCCCAAAGAGAAAGCCACTGGAAAGGAGCTTTGTCACAATGTATGGAGTCCAGTCCTTCAACATCAGGAATGTGTTAGGAAGAACAGTAATAGGTTTCAGATGAAACATGCTGGCTTCCATCTTTTATTTTTGACTAAACACCACTCTCTATTGTAGAATTTTCCATACAACATTGACAGGTTTCAGAGTAACAGCTGTGTTGGTCTGTATTCGCAAAAGAAAAGGAGTACTTGTGGCACCTTAGAGACTAACCAATTTATCTGAGCATAAGCTTTCGTGAGCTACAGCTCACTATGAAGTGAGCTGTAGCTCACGAAAGCTTATGCTCAGATAAATTGGTTAGTCTCTAAGGTGCCACAAGTACTCCTTTTCTTCATACAACATTGAAACATTTAGTGACCAGACAGCATAATGGCAAGAGATTATGATGACAGACTTCATACAGGGAACTCCAAAGAGGTTGCAAAGATAGAATCCATTTGTAACAGACTTACTATTCACTGCTGGGGTCCTTCCTTGTGGCTAGGTTTGATGCCCTGTTTCTTTAATCACTTGAGCCACAATCCCTCTTGCTCTCTACGAGCCACAGTGTTTCCTCTTCATGGCTTTGCCCTTTCTGGCCAGGTCACTGAAGAGTTTTTCCCTTCTAGAGCATCAAAATCTCACCAGATCATCTGACCAGATGTTTTTTTCAGGCAGTCTTTCAATTCAAGACTGTGTCACTCTCCCAGGGGCCAATAGAGGATCCCAGCCCTACCCACTACTCCAGCCCAGGACCCTACAATTAGTACCTAAGTTATGCACGGTCTCAACCCTTGCTGCCACTTCCCTGGCCTTCTTCCTACTTTGCCATACCTCTGGGTAAACCCCTTCCCTCAGGGTCAGGATCCCAGGGCTTCTACTTTCACCCTGACTTTCCTCCTTTTCTCCTCACTGTGACTGCAGAGCTCCACACTGCAACACCCTTCTCTCACACTTCCTGGTTTTAAACAAACCCCTGCCTACACCTGCCCCGATGGCTCCATCTTGTCAGTCAAGCCTAAATCTTCCCCCCAAGTGCAGCCTACTAGGTTAATTAACCTCTTCTGAGCCACCTTCAACCCCTGAAGGAGTGGTATCGGATGAATACCCCATCACACCACAAAAAACATTTAGGAACCCCCCTGAGTAGCAACATTATTCTACCCTAGAGACTGGAATATAACCCTATAGCCCTGTGGGGGGTTGTATAATCTTTCCAGATCTCAAGGATTATATTAATACAGAGAATAGCAAGCTATTAGGCATAAATTTAACAAAGTCAAATTATAAGTATTTTAAAAAGTCTAACACCAAACTTTAATTTTATTTACTGCTGATTTCCTGTCTCTTCAGCTTTATGAAGCTTAGTTAATACAAATTTTAAGTTCTTGATTACAATAGCCTTAAAGGAACATAATTGCAATTCTTAGTTGGGAGAAGCAACAAACGTAAGTGAGGATACAGCAGTAGGAAAGAAAAGTGCCTTTCTTGCCACAGATAAGGAATTTAAAAGAATGCAGTCAGTGGCAATGCATAAAATAACTATTTAAAGCACACTAAACGGAATGACTGCTGCATGATGTGCTTCTTTCAAAGTTCCTAAAAATCCAGACAGATCAGTATGCAAAGAGGTTAATACCAAGTCTGACTGACCAAGGAAAGAAAACCTTTCTCCAAGTGGGAATTCACTAAACCTGAATTTTCAAAGCATTGCAGGAGTGTTAGCCAACAATTTGCATTACCTTTGAGGAAGGAAAAAAAAGTTATGGGTAAATCCCATGTAACTGACAGTTTCAAGTACATCCCCAAGCAACACTAACCTTCTAGTGAAGTGGTGCCCAAACTTCTCCTGTCACGCCCCACACCTAACCAGTAATGGAATTTGTCTATGCCCCCCTCCGTTACTGCAAAATTGGCTCAGCAGAGGAGCTTGGCCTGAAAGCAGAGCTGGGGGAAGAATTGGGGATGTGGGAGGAGCTGGGAAGAGAGGCAGAGCTGGCCTGGGGGAGGAGCGGGAATGAGGGCAAGCAGGGGCTGGAGTGGAGCTATGGCTGGGGGTGGAGCAGAGTTGAGGATGTTCCCTTCCTGCCCCCCGTGGGAGCTGTCCTGTGCCCCCCCAAATATTCCTCCCTGCCCTCTTACGGAGGCACACCCCATAGTTTGGGTACCATTGTTCTAGTGACTGGTCCACATAAAAAAATAACCAACTAGTGTTCCCAACTAATGAAATTATTCACACCTTTCAAGTAATACAAATCTGTGCTGTGCTCAGTCTGGGGGGCGGGGGTTGAACCCTGATAACGATGACTCACACGGGAGGTTGTTAGCCTTTTCTGGAAACTACTGGATTGATCACAATAATTGATGGAACCTTGCCAATGGATGGGCTGCAGAATCACAATAATTTAAAGATTGGATGAGCTCTTCAGAATCACTAAATTGTGCCACCATATTGGGTGGAACAATTACAAAAAGTGTACATGACCTATAGTGGATAGGATTTCCTATTTGTATGATGGACACAAATAATTTATGGATAATTAGGAACACAATCAAGCCAATTTATTATATGGCCCACTTTTGTTTAAACAAGGAGCAGCTATAGGTTTTGGTTTTTTTAAAGTACTGCTCACTACCGAGTTATTCAGACAATTTTTAGAGATCACCTTTACTACAGTTTGTGAAACAGATCTGATTTTTATTATCTTTTTTGGAAATGCAATCAAGTACTCAGTGTTACTGGCTATGAAATACACTGCTATAGGTGTATGCATATACAGAAATACACACACTGTGCAACTCTGCACACAAGGTCTTCATGACTGTGTGTGGTTTTATTTGTTTTTAGTATTTACTAACCAATGTGCTTTACAAATGGAGGACATATGCTAAGCTCATCTTTTTCTATTCTTTGCTAGAATTCTGAACATTGTAAGCTTTGTGCAATATTTACTCTCTGCTACTGTGCTTCTCTTAGGGCAGGAAAATTTAGAGCAAAGCCAGCAATGTATCTGCTAATGGCAGATTGATTTGCCATAAAGAATATGGCTAAACGCCTCACATCCTACTACTTGGCATATAGCGTCAAACTATCTCATCTGTCTAGGAGATGGAAAGCCTGACAAATACAGCTAAGGGAGAATTACATACATTTCTCCAAATCTGGGATTTTTACTGATGATTTAGTGGTGGGCTGATCTACAGCAGCCCCATTAAAATCTTAGCAAATAATTAATGTTACTGCAAAATTTGCTAGGGATTATATTGAGATAAACCCATCTGTGACTGCATAGGGAGAGGGAATAAAGATGCTCATTCCGCCTTGTGTGTGGCCCATGTATACATCAGCCAAGTTTGCAGCCCTTGTGATCAGGTGAACACAGCAGCTGTGATCAAAAAGGAACAACATGGTGAACAGGAGGCATAGTCATGATTGTATCCCTACACATAACTCAGCAGATCTGGCTTCGGTAGGGTTAGAAAACTATGCTGCACTGTAGTGATACAACGACGCACTGGCGCGGTGCTTCCTGCTGCCCGCCCTGGGAATTAGCTCTTTTCCAGTGTACGGCGTGTCCTCTGCAAGCCGGTGTCTCGCCTGCTGCTGGCCCCATGTTCCTCCTGGACCTTGGTGCCCTTTACCTAAGGGTTCTGCCCCAGCAGTACCCCCTTACTTTAGGTTTCCCCTCCCAGGGGAACCCCCAACCCTCTAAACCCACCTTCTCTCAGTGGCTACTGCCAGTCATCATCTAGTCTCCACTCACTGCGGCAGACTGCAGTCTGTCATCGCCACTCATCATTGGCGAGGAGGTTGGACCAGCTGTCTCTGCCTAACCCTGGGCTGCCCTTTTGCAACCCCAGCACCTGTGTAGGCCTTCACCAAGGCCTGCAGCCTGGGGGTTTACCAGGTGGGAGCTGCCCTTGCCCTTGCCCTGCTCAGGCACCTTCAGCTCCCAGGCAGCTAGCCCTTCCCACTCCAGGGCTAGAGTGAGACTCCTCTGCTTCTGGCCCACAGCCCTCTTATAAGTCAGGAAGTCTTATAAATACAGTCAGGAAGCCCTAGGGTGATGAGATAACTCCAAGAGTGGGATTTTTAGAAAACATCATCTTGAGATTTGTGATGAAATCACAAGTATTGGCAAGAGACTAAGCTCCCCAAAGGGCTCTTAGAAGTGCAAAAACATGATAGCCCATCTCCTCACACATTTGTCCCACATGCACATGGTGAATTAGTGATGGGGTTTGGGAATGAAATGCTCTTCCTTCTTTTACCTTCTTTTCATTCTATTCCTACCTGAATTTTTAAGAGGGGTTTTCCCCTCATTGTTTCAATGCGTAATATCTTATAAATATTTTAATTCTCCACTGTATAAAACACAATACTATGGGAGTGGAGTCAGAATGATGTATGTGTGGTGTATATACAATAATTTACCATCTCTTCAGGAATAAGATAGGAAGAGCAACAAGAAAATATTATGGGATTTAAGAACACTTACCAGTGAGAAAAGCAGGTGACATAGTAAACAGCATTAAGTTACAAGATGGCCACTTAAGGGGAGCAGCTGCTTGCGACTGCCAAATTTAAAGGGCCAATACCAGAAAGGCATGATGGGAAAAAAGAGCCTTCAAAACAGAGTCCTTGTCGAAAAGGGGATTAAAAACAGTTAGGGAACTACAAAGAAAAGTACTATTGGGGCTTACACAGCCATTTAGGGGATTTATTTTTATTCATTTTAAATGGGAGTTGGGTGTCCAACTCCTTCAACAGTTTGGGAAATCCCAGTCTTTATTTATAACATGTGACTTTCAAAAGTACTCAGTGTTGGCTAAAGTCTGCTTCTGCTGAGTCAATGAGAGCAGAGTTAAGTCATTATCAAGTGCTGAAAATCTCCTCCCTCTCATGCAAACCACCACCACTTAGAGAAAGATTGCATTCTGTATATTTTATCTGATGACAAATATTTTTATTGTATTCTGTATATGTCTTTTCATTAAATACACTAAAATACATATTACAAATCAATTCTGGAACATGCAGTGCTCTTCCAAGTCAATTTTCTTCTTTAAAATTATCTTGCAAATGCAGTCGTCAGTAGCATGTATGTGCCCAACTTTAATATTCACGTGATGGAGAATGTTTTTGTAGCTATTATACAATTATTTACTTTTAAATGGAAAAGATAACAGAGAATCTTTCCTTCAGCATTAGTTAAGTGTTTTCTTTTCAATGTCTTTGGTATTAGTATCTACTGCTTTTATGAATAATGATGTATAAGGAAGCTCCAATACTATGGAGTAAATTATAAGGTGCAAATTTTTAACAGTGAGGGCAATTGACCATTAGAACAATTTATCCAGGGTCCTGGAGCATTCCCCAACACTGGCCATTTGAAAATCACAATAGGATGTTTGTCTAAAAGTTCTGCTCTACGAATTATTCTGGGAAGGTTTTATGGCCTGTGTGATCATAGAATATCACCGTTGGAAGGGACCTCAGGAAGTCATCTAGTCCAACCCCCCTGCTCAAAGCAGGACCAATCCCCAATTTTTGGACCAGATCCCTGAATGGCCCCCTCAAAGATTGAACTCACAATCCTGGGTTTAGCAGGCCAATGCTCAAACCCCTGAGCTATACCTCCCCCATATATAGTTATATAGGAGGTCAGACTAGATGATCACAATGGTCTCTTCCTGCTTTTGAATCTATGAAATTCTGATTTCTATTATATGGTTCTAAAATTCAGGGACACTGCTGTGAAATGATTCCCATGTACACCTGTTAATGAGAGCAGGATTTGGCCTTTGATATTTGAGTTCCCCCAGTTATTGAATGTCTCCTTATTTGAGTGATTGGTGGGGTTCAGATTTTTATTTATTGTTTCTCATTCTAGTTGGTTATTTTTCTTCCCCAAGCTGTGCTCTAGATGACAGTTTTAAGAAAATCTTTGCTAGTTATTAGATTTCACCATCTGAAAGCCCTTTTCAGAGACCAATTTGGTTAAATCCGTAATTTCATTTTAATTTATGAGGGACAGAAAATGTACACACCATGACTAAAACCTTGTTTTGCATATAACAGGATAAGAAAAAGGCATGCATTTCTCAATTAATCCAAAACCAAGAACCATTCAGTCAGTAACACTGAGAATCTCCATGTTCCAGAAGCAATAATGTATGAAGACCCTTAAGCTTCATCACGCCCTCCCCCCCCCCCCGCCAAAAAAAGCTGCTTAACTTGATACTTTTTCTAATTTTATCCAAACTGAAAAACTAATTGGCAAAGACCAAAATGAAAACTTCCCTCCAGCCTGACACTTCACCTTTCAGTATGACACATTGTAGTGTCCCTATAAGAAGTTCCTTATCCATCTTTCAAGTCTCATATTAATCCCCATCTTCTCCAATTTAACTAATAATTAACTAATAATTTGAAATTGTATCAAATGCCTTACTCAAATCTAGGTAGATTAAATCTACTGCATTTCCTTTGTCTAAAATATCAGTTACCTTTTGAAAGGAGTTGGTCTGGCACGATCTATCTTTTGTAAAATCATGTTGTATTTTATCCCAGTTACCAACCACCTCTAAGTCCTTCACTACTTTCCCTTTCAAAATTTGTTCCAAGACCTTGCATACAATTGAGATCAAACTAACAGGCCTTTAATTTCCCTAATCGCATTTTCCCCCTTTCTTAAAAATAAGAACGGTATTAGCAATTGGGCTTGCAATTTTATGTGCCACTTTAATATTCTTCTGTACCCCCTGATTTAGAGATTGTCTGTACCCCCTGATTTAGAGTCCTATTAAGCTGTTGGAGTTTGACTTTCACCTCAGATGTGGTAATTTATACTTCCATATCTTTATTCCCATTTGTCACTGTGACCAGAATCCCAGAGGAGTCAACTGAGGTCACTCAATTAGGGTAAACTGCAAAGAATGGAGCAGACAATCCCCAAAGCTGGTAGATATTCCAATACTTAGATTTACCAAGATAGCACAAAAACAGCTTCTATTATACCTCACTGATTACTCAGAAGTCAACACCACAGTTCCCTTAAACTAACCCAGCCTCAGGCCTCCACCTAGACACCTAAGTCAAAAAATGATGATAATGAAAATCTTATTAATCACATAAAAAAGTTCTACCAATCCCAAAGGATTGGACACATTACCTCCCAGGTTAATAAATATTCCAGATTTTACCCAAATACACGCTTACAGCCAATTCTTATTAACTAAACTAAAAGTTATTAAAAAAGAAAAGACAGAATGTATGGTTAGTACACCTACAGACATAAATACAATCTTGAGCTTCAGATTTATAGCAGAGATGGTGAGTATTTTAGCTGCAGAGAGTTCTTTCCAAAATAGTTCATAGGTTATAGTCAAATATTTGTATTTAGGGTGGTCCAGTCAGAACTGGGATCTCAGACCTTATGGCTTAGGCTAGCCCTGCATGAAGCCTCAAGCTGATATGAGATAAAAAGGATTGGGACCCAAACATCTTTATACAATTTCAGGCCTTCTTTGACAGCTTGGAGTCCTTCAGCGAACAAAGGCACTCATGTGGACTTTGAAGTGGACCCATTTCCTGAGCATCACTGGTAATTATTCACACAGATTAACATAAGGCAATTGCCTGTTTTTCTACCCTTCACAGATGATTTGCTATACATTTCAAACAGAGACGACTACAGCGATATCCTATGTTTACAGTTTAAATGTTAAGATGTCCTTTTGAGGTCTGAATTAACAGAATACAGCAGAGACAGGGACTGTTTGTTTACATTGTTGACCTCTACCAATATATATGTAAATACACAAAAACACAAACATTATCTACCCATATGTTTTTAAGGATTGAATTTGAGTCATTTGCCCTGCAGGGTGCATCTGTCCATGTGTCACAGCCACCCTGTCACTACCCCTAAGCTTTTTATTAGCCTTATTAAAAACTGAGGCAAAGTATTTGTTTAGGTGTTGGGCCATGCCTAGATTATCTTTAATCTTCACCCCATTCTCAGTGCTTAGCAGCTCCACTTCTTCTTCCCTTCTTTTCTTTGTATTTATATGGCTATAGAATCTTTCACTATTGGTTTTAATTCCCTTTGCAAAGTCCAACTCTGCTTAGTTTTTGGCAGTTCTTACTTTATCCCTACACTGTCTGACCTCCAAGAGGTAGCTTTCCTTGCTGATCCATCCCATCTTTCATTCCATGTATGTTTTCTGCTTTCACATATATACCTATTTGAGATACTTATTCATCCAGCTTGGTCTGCCACCCTTCCCTATACATTGTTTCCCCTTGGTTAGGATTCAGGCTTCAGATAGTTTCTGGACTATGACAAAGGCATTGCAAGCCTCCTCCACATTCAGATCTTTGAGTTTTTCAGTACAGTCCACTTCCCTAAGTCCCTTAATTTTTTAAAGTTATCCCTTTTGAAATGAAGGGCCCTAGTTGCAGATCTTTTTTTTTTTAAATCCTTCCATTTAGTATAAAGTGAATTACCTCATGATCACTCGAACCAAGGTTGTCCTCTACAACCAGCTCTTCTATGAGGTCCTCAATATTCACCAGTACCAAATCTAGAATTGCATCACCTCTTGATGGTTCAGTGACTATTTGGTGAAGAAATCTGTCAGCTATCACATCCAGGAAAATCTGGATCCTACTCTTATTAGTAGCACTTGTCCTCCAAACTATATCTGGGAAGTTAAATTCTCCCATAATCACACAAATGTACTTCATTAAAAACATTAAAGAGGTCTCTATACATATCCAAATCTGATCCTGGGGTTCTGCAGCATACCCCAAGTACTAGCCCAGTGAAACCTCTAATAGTTTTTTTTCCCCAAATTTATTTTAGCCTAAGCAGACTGTCTTATCCATTCCATCAATTCTAATTTCTTTACAGCTTATCTCATCATTAACCACTCCATCACCTTTGCCTTTATTTTTGTCTTTTCTGAAGAGCACATACTCTTCAGTACCTTTATTCCAGTCATGACGACTATTCTATCCCATTTCTGTTACTCCTATAATATCTGGTTTCACTTCCTTCACCAGTAGCTCTAGTTCCTCCATTTTGTTATCCAGGCTCCTTGCATTGGTGTACAAGCATCTTAATTGTTGCTGCTTGGCTTCACCCTCATTCCTCATCCAATTTGGGTACAGTCAGTCATTCTACTGCCAGTTTCACTTACCGGACTGCTAGCTTCCTTGGTATCAGCAAGCGTCCTTTCTGTATTACTGTATCCTTTCTTACTTGATTTTCCTCCCTCTCAATGTTAAAAATGAAGCATGGAGATTACATATATATCTCCCAGCTGCCTCCCTCAAGATTCTAGTTTAAAGCTCTTTTAATCAGATTTGTTAATCTCCATTCCAGAAAACAGTTTCCCTCCCTACTCAGATGCAGACTACCGATTAAATCTGTCCTTTGTCCATGAATACCTCCCAGTGGTCAAACATCCCAAACCCCTGCTTATAGCACCACTGTCTCAGCCACCTGTTGATCATCATACTCTCATCTTGCCTTTGTTCCCCTCTTCTAGGGACAGGTAGAATCCCACTGAAGATCACCTGAGCCTCCATTTCCTTAAGTTTCTTCCCCATCCTGGCATAGTCTCTCTTCATACGTTCCAGTGAGAATCTAGCTATATCATTTGTTCCCACATAAAGGACAATCAGTGGATTCTTTCCTGCTCCCATTAGGATCTTCTTCAGTCTCAGGTCCACATCCTTATCTTCACTCTCGGCAGACAGCACCCCCTTCTGTTCTCCAGCTCAGCTCTGGTGACAAGTCTGTCTGTTCTTCTTAATAGGGAGTCCCCAGTCATGTAGATCTGCTTGTCCTGGTGATGGTGTGATTCTCCAGCCTTCCTTTTGTTCTTTCTGGCTCCAAGTCCTCTTGTATTTTATTCTCCCTTGCAATCTTTGTATCTTCCTGGGGCTCTGAACTCAGGGTATCTCCATTGACTCTTTCCCTTTTCTAGTCACTCTTCTCTTCTTCCTTGTCCTCCCAACTTCAATCACTGCCTGCTGTATCCCTTCTCCATTTTCCAACTCAGCAAACCGAGTGCAGATGCAGATGATGGAAAGGGTGAAGGAATTCTAACCCCTAGACTGCCTGTCCTAGAAACAACCACCATTTGCTTCCAGCACACAAATGAGAGGAAAGGAGAGTTCTCTGTCTGCATGGCTGAGCAACCCAGATTAGGCATTTGGAAAATGAGCCATCACCCCCATACCCTTTTCGTCATGATAGGTGTTCTGGGGGAGAGCTCATTAAACCTTGACAAATCTGAGACTGTATACTCTTTGGGACACGGACTGTCAGTTACTATATTTATCTAGACCTAGTGCAATGTGATCCCAAACTGGGTTGGCCTCTAGGCACTACAGTAACATAAATGTGAAATAACAAAAAGTATAGCAAGAGGCCTCTTTCATCCCTTCCCCTGTCAGCCCTTCTTTTGTTCTCCTGCCCACTCACAGGGTTGTCAAGGTTCCTTCCACACTCTGAACTCTAGGGTACAGATGTGGGGACCTGCATAAAAAAAACCCTAAGTTTATTCTTACCAGCTTAGATTAAAAACTTCCCCAAGGTACAAACTTTGCCTTGTCCTTGAACCATATGCTGCCACCACCAAACGTTTTAAAGAAAGAACAGGGAAAGAGCCCACTTGGAGTCGTCTTCCCCCAAAGCCCTACACCCCCTTTCCTGGGGAAGACTTGATAAGAATCCTCACCAATTTGTACAGGTGAACACAGACCCAAACCCTTGAATCTTAAGAACAATGAAAAATCAATCAGGCTCTTAAAAGAAGAATTTTAATTAAAGAAAAGGTAAAAGAATCACCTCTGTAAAATCAGGATGTTTTGTAAATACCTTACAGGGTAATCAGATTCAAAATGTAGAGAATCCCTCTCAGCAAAACCTTCAGTTACAAAAAGACACAAAAACAGGAATATAGATTCCATCCAGCACAGCTTATTTTACCAGCCATTAAATAAAAGGAAATCTGAATGCATTTCTAGCTAGATTACTTACTAACTTAACAGGAGTTGTAAGGCTGCATTCCTGATCTGTTCCCAGCAAAAGCATCACGCAGACAGACAAACCCTTTGTACCCGTCCCCCCTCCAGATTTGAAAATCTCTTGTCCCCACATTGGTCATTTTGGTCAGGTGCCAGAGAGGTTATCTTAGCTTCTTAACACTTTACAGGTGAAAGGTTTTTGCCTCTGGCCAGGAGGGATTTTTATAGCATTGTATACAGAAAGGTGGTTACCCTTCCCTTTATATTTATGAGAAGGGTACATACTACATTTCATCTTGTGACACTTTTAGTGGTATTTAAGCAGAAAAATTTGCACTGCCATCATTAAGGAGGTACACTTGAGAGGGAACTAAAATGTGCTTATCACAAGTCAATGTAGTGAGAGCTGCAGGAAGTAAACAGATGACAAAGATCTCTGTTTACATTTTGGGCAGTCTTTCTCAGATATTAATGAATCCTTCTATTCCAATGGCAATTTGCAGATATTTATTGTAGGTGCCAAGCTGCTAAACCATTTCCCAAGAGATCCGTGGAACTTGCAGCAAGCAGGGTAAGATAGATATTTTATTTCTAGGGCAGCTCTAGCTATTACTATTGGTAATGAATTGATAGATGTTATTTATCCTGGGTACAGATCTGGGCAGTGGCACAAAGATGTTCTGTCAGTCAGCGATGGCTCAACCCTACTACAGCAAAGGAAAAATCTAACTGTTTTTCTGACAAACTACAAAAGAGTCTTGAATCATGTTGGTAGCTGTGCTTTTGTCCAATTCAAAACAAAACATCCTTACAGAAGATGAACTTAGAAGAGGAAAATACAATAATGTGTCCTCCACAATAAACAGAAAGGATAACATAGAAAGCAGATGTGTATTGTTGCAACATTTAACATGCTAGCTATCAGTCTTGGCTTTATTCGCTTAAACTGGAAGCAGATGCTCATAAGAAAATAAAGAAGAATGACACTTAAACAAAAGTAGTATATCTTCAGTGAAATTGAACCAGCTGTGCATCAGTAAAATAGAGTCAAGCCACCCTTTAGGATTAGAACCAGATATTCAAGGGAAAGAAGCATTTCTCAGAGTTCAAATGATTTTATTGCGTGTTCAGTTTATATTCCTACAGGAAATCAAAAGCCATAACTAAAGACTCATAAACAAAGTCAATTTAAAGATTTTTTGCAACGAACAGAAATACTTTATATGATATCAGAAGGCAACAAAAACATCAAATAATTTTCCCTAGTGTTTTTGTTTGTTTGATTTGTTTGAATTTCTAAAAGCTGAGAATTAAACTGCTTTGGAAGAATAATAAGTATTACCAGCCTCGATAGTATTGGTGATTTTATGGGTATGTTGGTCTTGGGGCTATTTTACATGACTGGGAGTGATCTGGGTTCTGTGCCCAGTTCTGCGTGACACTGGGAGTCACTTTACCTATCTGTGCCTCGGTTTCACTCCCTGTGAAATAAGGAGTAATAATAATTCAAATTTGTTAGTAAAAGGCTGAGATTCTTGGGTGGAACTTGCTATAGAGCTGCAAATAATATATAATAATTTCTATCTATCTAAAGCAAGTCAATTAAGTTTGCATACTTTTAAATTATATAATACTTGGCTAATATGACCATGTTTTAATTTTTTAAACTATGGTAGGTAAGGATTAAATTGTTCCTTTGCCATACATTCCAAGCAAGGGGCAAGGTGTAGTTCCCTCTCCCAGGAGCAGACAATCACTTTTCCTGGCATTGCCATGGCTTTCTATTGGTTTGAATGGACTTTGGATCAGGACTAGAGTGTCAATGAGTCAAATTATGTACTGTTTTAACTCCGATCCATTTCCACTTATTTCCAAGAGACTTCACAGGGTTTAAATCATCCGCACATAACTTGGCCTATAGTTATGTAGCCTTGTTCTAGCAGCCAATATTTCTGAAAAAAATGTGGTAACATCCTTTAGCACTCAGCATACCCATTGGAATATCAGACACTTTATTTGGGAATGCAGGTGGACACTTGGAGGGAATCAGATTAGTTAATCTTACTGCTTTATAATCCAAGAAGTATCTATTGTATATCAGTATAACTGCTGAAGTCCCTTTGGTGATGCAGCACCTATTGGTCTCAAAATAATCAGGTATAATCCAACAGTACTCCAACCCAAGAAACAAAGCATCAGAAGTTCAGTATCAGAGGTTAATAAAAAGTCAGATTTCACTTTTTTTCCTTTCAGAAAGAGAGAGATCTTCACTACTGTTTAAAACAACAGTACAAGACACAAATTGATTGACAAATATGCATCAATACAAAAGGTACTGTAGTCATTTCATCACACTTATTTGGCTTCACCACAGACCTATTTTAACCTTCCCCTTCTTCAGAGGCTTTCAGGTACAGATGCTTACTGTCCAAGGGCTAGTTTCTGCCACCCATATTTACCCTGACCAGTATCTTTTTTCCTTGAGGAGTCCTATGAACACCAACAGAACTCCTCAGTGACAAAGGTACTATGCAACAGCAGGTAAGAGTAGGAAATTTGTGACATAACTCGATAAACTTTGTCAAATAATACACTGCCAACATTAGTGCAACCACTGAACCATCCACTGATGGTAAGAAATACCATTACCAAGAAATTAGAAACTTTTCTCGGATACCAATTACTGCTCATTGTCAATCTTAATGCACTTAAGAGATAAAAGGTGAGTGAGATAATATATTTTATTGGACCAACCTCTGTTGGTGGAAGGGACAAACTTTTGAGCTTCACAAATCATAAGGTCAGGCCTTACTTTCCAGAAGCCAATATTGTACTAGAACTTCTGATATTTTGTAATGATCAGTGTGCATTTGATGGCAATACATACAGATGTGGGAAGTCCTGTAGAATTTAATAGGGATGAATGAAATTAAGATTTTGAGAAATAAAGCAGGGTTCATAAAAGAAGCTACTATATCTATATATAGAATAGTACCTTTTCTATAGAATGATTACACTATTGTATAGAATTCATTAGACTGGCCACCAACCAGAGCAACTTTACATCTGCTATACTGAAGCAAATATAAAGTTTTCTTCACCTCCTGCATTGTTTCAGCATAATTTACAACATAAAATAGAAACTTTCTTGCTATATAGTGCTATATTGTGACTGAGATAATTATAATACCCTGTAATTTTGGTGTAAGGTTATTTGGATTCTGTAAATAATGTAACAGCCTTATTCTATTCTACAAAAATCCTATCCTGTTTCAGCTTCTTTTTCCACAGCTAGCATGACACAGCAATTCTTGTAGACATTGTACCAATTTATTCCAGCAGAAACCCCTTCCTTTCCCAGTGCAATTTGGATGCCTGCTCTCTCGGGGTGCACAGTAGGGTGGAAGGATGGCTCAGTGGTTAGGTACTAGCCTGGGATTTGGGAGAACCTGATTCAATTACCTGCCCTGCCACAAACTTCCTCTGTGAGCCTGGGAAATTCACCAACACTCTCCGGTCTTTGGCTCTCCAACTGTAAAATGGGATGATAGCATTTCTCTCCATCACAGAGGTGTTGGGAGGATAAATACATTAAAGTCTGTGAGGCACTCAGACAGTTCAGTGATAGGGTGTCATGTAAGTATCTTAGTTAGATTGGAGCCTAGCCTGCAGTTCTCCAGGACTCAGAGGGTATGTATTTGAGCCAGAAGTGGGTGGGACCATGACCCTTCTTGCTTTCAACTGTAGAGCAGCACCTTGTTCTAATTATTTTCTTACCGTTGTGTTCCATAAAGTGTTGAAGTCTTTTGTAACGAGGGCCTGGAAGATGAATCTGATAAGGTTACTGTGATTAAGACACTGATGAGAAAATACATTTTGGAAATGAAGCCATATCTTTATGTTACATCAATGTATTAAAGTTTCCATTGGCATTTTGATTTTGATTTTAGTTTTAGTGATTTTCATCCAAAAGCATATGTTATAAAAAAAATTGGAAACCGATTTAGTAAAGCCAAATGGTTCCAGTATATAATAATACAGTTGGCAGTCTCAGGTCAAGCAATTAGTAATATATAACCCTGGCTAGGAATAAAAAGATGCATTACAGTAATAGAACGAGTCAGTTAAATGCATCTGATTTTAAAATGGTTCATTTAGTGAACATCTTACTGAAATATTAAAATGGTTGTAATCTGTGTGAGGACATTAAACCATCAATTGATAGCAAGGGTCAAATTTAACTGAGATTTCCTTCAATCCACAGAGTCAGATTTCAACTTAAATAACTTGCATGTCATCATATCAAATGGTAGAGCTATAAAACTGTGGTGTTCTTGAGCCAAAACTAAAAGGAGAAACAGATAACGGGACATGATTAATCTTTCTCTGGATGGGTAATTAATCAATATGAAGCATCTCAAAACTTTGAAAACTGTCAAGACTTTTTTTTTCTTTTTTTTCTTTTTTACACATAAAGTTCAGAAAGTTTGAAAATTAAATGGAAAATTCAGCAAGGTCTTTGACATCTCTATGAATATTTAAAAGCAGAGCCAATTAAAATTATCATTTCATAAAACTGCATAAAAAACGAAAGGGATACTAATTCTCCATGGCCAGTAATAAATCCCTCAAAATAAGAGCATGCAGTTTTGCTGTTTGTGCACCCATGTGTGTACTCTCTAGCTTTATTAGTTGTATCTGTTTCACATACAGTTCTTTGAATGCTTGTATCAAGGAAATGAATTCTAAAGGAGGAAGGTCAATGGGATTAACAAAGCAAACCACAAGTTATTTTATGATTTGTAGCTTGCACTATATTACATTGACCTACGCTGGAGAGTCAATCCAAATCAGGTTTCAGTTTCAGAATCTTACACAGTCCTAACATTTGAAAACCATTTAGAATTGTGCCTAAGTAGTTCGTAAATTATCATACAACACTTTACACTTAGACAGATATACAGCTTTGCAGCGTTTACTAACATTTTGCAGGTTAAGAATAGAGTTATCTTGCTAGCTCCAGTTAAAATAAAGGCAAATGTATAACTGATTCATTCATCTGGGGCTAGAATCTGACTTTAGGCACAGCCCTGAAAAAGATGTGATGCATTCACTGCACTAATCAAAGAGCAGCTCCTTGGAAGCACAGCACCTCAGACACACACCTCTGAGTCACAATTCCTCCCCTAGTTCCTCATTGTTACCATGGCACAGTAATTGATTCTTGGTCTATACCAGTGAGCTGAGAGAGTGAAGCTAAGCCACTACCTACTCCCTGTGCCATTGCCCTCCACAGCTGCTCCAGGGAGGATATTAGCATCGTATAGTCCTGCTTATTCCTATGAACCTGGATCCAACTTCTGGGTAGTCCTCATAGGGGTGCAAAAGAAGTTCTTACATTTTCTTACTCAGTTTTGTGAGCACATGCTTTAAGTCAAGATCTAGCCCATAAAGGATTTTTTTCATATTTTTTATTGTTTTTGTGGGAAATATGAGACCAAGCTCAGATTAAAGTCATGTAAAGGGGAAATAAATTACCTGTTCTTACATTATACAAGGCTGAAAGGCTTTACATAGTGCAAAGAAACAGCTCCACTCTGAGATTCCAAATGAGTGGACAATATGAATTCAGTTTTAAAATCCTATATGGAATTAGGTAAAGGAAGACAATTGAGACAACTAATGCGGGCTATAGGAAAAAGATCCCCAGACTTTAGCAAACTATTATTGTTATGCAATGGATCACTGTTTTCATGTGATTCTAATAACTAGAGTAATTTGATTCTGCATAGTGCTTTTTTATTAAGTGTTGAAATGCTAGGGTTCAGTCAAAGAGTTTGCTGAACTTTAAGCTTCTGAGTAGGCCCATTGACTTGAGTGGCACAGTTTTTGAGCTTAAATTTGAGCATGTGCATAAGTGCTCTGCTGGATCAGAGACAGACTGTCTTTCAGGATTGAGTTCCTATAATGTGTATTATAATCAAAACCAACATAATCAAACAAAGGGGTGAACACCTTCCAAATTTTGATTAATAATGTGACATTTAAAAAAAGAGAGAGAGGTTCTCTTAAATGCTGGGAGACAAAATAAAATAAAACCAAGAGATGGGTAATCCTGACCTTGAAAAGACTTTTCCTATTATACTAGCAATGGCAGCCAGATAGAGTCCATCAGTGTAATCTAAGAAAGAAAATATGTTCAAACTCCACTATAAAGAAAGTTTACAGTGTATACTATATATATACACTCTATAAAGGGAGAGAGAAAAATCAATCCATGATAGAACCTCATCTTTCCAAAATTTGGCCATGTTTTCAAAGTTTCTATCTCTGTGCACATAAAAATTGCACATGCATTTCTATCACATGAACTCACAGGTGACATAATTCACATGTGTAAACTCTACTTGTACAAAATGGCAGGTTTCAGAGTAGCAGCTGTGTTAGTCTGTATTCGCAAAAAGAAAGCTCACAAAAGCTTATGTTCAAATAAATTTGTTAGTATCTACGGTGCCACAAGTACTCCTTTTCTTTTTGTACAAAATGGGTTATGTGCTTGTAAATTCTGTCATGGGATCAGTCACAAGCACAGCATGCAAAAATGTTTGCACCTCCAAGCCTGTACTCATACAAATGCAAACCAGGCTGGGAACCACTGGAAAATTGTCCTTTAATATTCTATTTATTACAACTATTGGGGAGGGGGGAGACAGGCACAGTGGGGTTATATTAAAGCAGGGGTTCTCAAACTTCATTGCACTGTGACCATCTTCTGACAACAAAAATTACTACATGACCCCAGGAGTGGGTACCGAAGCCTGAGGTTCCCACCCCAGGTTAGAGGGCCAAAAGCCCAATCCCCACCACCCCAGGTGGGGTGGCAAAGCCGAAACACAAGGGCTTCAGCCCTGGGCAGGGGCATGTAACCTGAGCCCTGAAGCCCATGGGCTTCAGCTTTGGTCCGAGGCAGTGGGACTCGGGCTTCAGCCCCCAGCAAGTCTAATGCTAGCCTTGGCGACCCCATTAAAACGGGGTCACAACCCGCTTTGGGGTCCCAAACCACAGTTTGATAACCTCTTTATTAAAGTAATAACATGCTTAAAAGATACTGAAGAAAAACATATGCTTTCTGGGTTTTTTATTTTAAAGGCTATGATTCAAGGGAAGAAAGAATAATGTTAAAGTGCATTTCTGAGGCTGAAAGTATCATTATTTCTTGCATAGAGAAGATTTTACATAACAATGGTCATAATATTTCTGGGAACAGATGGCTCTGTTTATTGTTTTCAAACTTTGGCTAAAACATGAAAAGGAAACAAACAAAAAACTTCAACAACAATGACAAAGACAAACTTCAATAAAAACATATTTTTGAAATACATTCATCCACATTATACAGTGATCTAAATAAATATTGTTGAATTTTCATTAGTTTAGAAATCCCTGAGACCATGTGAACAGTGCTAAAAAACGAGGGATGGAATTTTGAGCAGGTTGTCTGGTTATATCATTAATGTCACATTTAATTTATGTTTGTGACCTGTAATTAAGGCTTTTTGTTCATTTTCCACAATTCAAAGCATATTTATAACAGCCTTAATGAAGCCAATTGCCAAGTAGGCATATTATTTGAATCAAAGACCTGAAGCACTCTCTTAGGTGATCATTTTCAGCAGCTTTATTCTTACAGTTCAAGATTTTATTATTTTGTTACTTCTTTCTGAAGTCAGATAACTTCAAGCCTACAATGTATCAGAAACCAAGAATACATTTTACTATACTTATTACATTTTCTATTCATTTAGAGCAAGAACCTATTGTTTCACCTCTGCTTCTGCTACATATCACTATACTGCAGCAAAGGTCTGGACCTTTTCAATTAGAAATCCATCAAGAGTAGACATACTTTTCATATTATCCAAATCTAAAAATCCTCCCACATTGCTCTTGTTTGGCTATTTATTTACTTAAAATATCACTAAGATGCTAAATTTTGTTTAGAAAATTAGAGAGAGAGAGTGAGACAGTGCATGTGCAAAATCCAATTATGCAGTATATAGAATCATAGGATGGGAAGGGACCTCGAGAGGTCATCTAGTCCAGCCCCCAACACTTATGACAGGAGTAACTAGTATGTAGACCATCCCTGACAGGTACTTGTGTAACCTACCCTTAAAAATCTTTAATGATGGAGATTCCACAACCTCCCTGTGCAATTTATTACAGTGCATAACTACCCTGAAAATAAGGAAGTTTTTCCTAATGTCCAACCTAAACTGCCTTTGCTATAATTTAAGCCCATTGTTTCTTGTCCTATCCTCAGAGGTTAAGGAGAACAATTTTTCTCCCTTCTCCTTTTGACAACTTTTTATCTACTTGAAAACTGCCATCACGTCCCCTCTCAGTCTACTCTTCTCCAGACTAAACAAACGTAATTTTTTTCAATCTTCCCTCATCAATCATGTTTTCCAGACATTTAATATTTTTTTTATTGCTGTTCTTTGGACTTTCTCCAATTTTCCCACATCTTACCTGAATGTAGGGCCCAAAACTGGACACAATACTCCAGTTGAGGCCTAATCAGCACAGAGTAGAGCAGAAAAATTATTTCTCATCTTACTTACAACATTCCTGCTAATACAGCCCAGAATAATGTTTTGCTTTTTTTTTTTTGCAACAGTGTAACACTGTTGAGTTATATTTAGCTGTGATCCACTACAACCTCCAGAACCCTTTCTGCAGTGCTCCTTCCTAGGGAGTCATTTCCCATTTTCTATGTGTGCAACTGATTGTTCCTTCCTAAGTGGAGTACTTTGCATTTGTGCATATTGAATTTCACCCTGTTTACTTCTGACTAAAATTCAAATTGGAGGAATAGTCTGATTCTCCAAAGCACTTGCAACCCCTCCCACTTTGGTATTGTTCACAAACTTTATAAGTGTACTCTCTATGCCATTATCTAAGTCATTGATGAAGGTATTGAACAGAACTGGACCCAGAACTGATCCCTGTGGGATCCCACTTGATATGTCCTTCCAGCTTGACTGTGAACCACTGATGATTACTCTCTGGGAACAGGTTTCAGAGTAACAACCAACCAGTTTTGCACCGACCTTATAGTAGCTCCATCTAGGTTGTATTTCCCTTGTTTGCTTATGAGAAGGTCATGGGAGTCAGTACCAAAAACCTTACTAAAATCAAGATATACCACATCTACTGCTTCCTCCCATCCACAAGGGTTGTTACTCTGTCAAAGAAAGCTATTAGGTTGGTTTGACATGATTTGTTCTTGAAAAATCCATGCTGACTGTTACTTATCACCTTATTATCTTCTACATGTTTGCAAATTGATTGCTTAATTATTTGCTCCATTATCTTTCTGGGTACAGACATTAAACTCTCTGATCTATTTCCCTGGGTTGTCCTTATTTTCCTTTTATAGATTGGCACTATATTCGTGCTTTTCCATTCCTCTAGAATCTGTCCTGTCTTGCATTACTTTTCAAAGATAATCACCAATGGTTCTGATATCTCCTCAGTCAGCTCCTTGAGTATTTTAGGATTTATTTAATCAGGCCCTGGTGACTTGAAGACATTTAATTTGTCTAAGTATTTTTTAACTTAATCTGTTGCGGTTCAAATACAAGACAGAACAAGGCTTTAAGCAAGCAAGCAGGCTGGTCTGCCAACGGGCTGGTCTGCCTGTCAGCTTTCCACCCTCTCTTTTATTTCTCTCCCTCCTCCTGCGCATTACATACTTCAACAGATAAAAGGAATACACTGTCTTTGTTTAATATTCTTATTTACCAATTTCTATCTACCGCATTCCTTGCTCTCGGGCCTTGAGCCCAGTCCTGGGAGGCTTCCCACGGTTTATGTCATCTGGGCGAGTTTCCAAGGTTCATGCCCTTGAGAGGAGCCGTGTGTGCACTGCTCCTACACAACACTCAGGGTGTGCCCTGAATGTTGCCAAGCGCATGAACCCTGTATGAATCCTACATCCCCTCCTTTTTTGTTTATTTGTGCTCAGCCATCTCATGGTAGCCATCAATTTGCTTTTGCAAGCCATTAACTCCCGGACAAACGAGGTATAACTCGTGGAGCCTGCTAGGGCGGGTCTCGACAAAGCCTTAACAAAAAGGAAATACATTGCACACAGCAACACCAAAAAATAAGCCCAAAAAGGTAAAGTGTAATTGGCCGGGCCCCAATTAGCCATGCTAGAGTACTTGGAAGAGAGGTTTGCGTAAGCAGTAAGCATCGTCTCATTCCCTATTTCCTCAGGGTGATGACATACTGGAATAAGGCACGTACCTAACAATTCTTCAGCTGCTACAAAATCAGATAAACAAAGGTGGGTAACATTTGCTATTGAAGCCAATATTTCCCATAGGTTATATGTCATTCGGGCCCGTAACGGAGGAGGCGCTCCCGAGTCAACCCCTATAGGAAATAGCAGGCACATAAGGCCACAATCAATACAGAATTAGCAGTGATTTGGGCGAGAATGGCCACAAACAGAGTCTCAGGAGTCTCTGGCTGTTGGTTTGCTGCCAGTCTTCGTTGAGCCGCGGCGACCAATGCTTTCACTGCTCCCCATGTCACAGGCTGGCTTGGGACTCTACGTCTCCTCCGTCTCCATCCTGCCATTGTCGACCCGGGAGGCACTGTGTTCTCCTCCAAGGTCAGCTGAAACTCCAGTATGGGGTTCGACAGCCCCTGGTGCCACACGCCATGCTGTTTCAGTGCCGGTCGCACACACTGGGCCAGAACTCACAACGGTCCTGCAGGGAGAGACATAGCGGCATATCCCCGACCCCAAGTAATTAAAGGTACTGGGCCCAACCATTGCGGATCGGGCAGCTAACGGTAATAGACATGCGGTCTTTCCAGTACCTCAGACTTATGAAAATACCAATTCGCAGGGGTCTGCTGATCTGTATTCAGTGTTAAATTATTTAAAGTAAACAAAAGGACATGCAATTGTTGCTGAATGTCTCCTAAGGTTCGGAGACGCAGCTCCCCTTGTTTTAATTGTTTGTCAAGCAAGATTTTTAGCGTGCAATTTGCACATTCAACAATAGCTTGGCATGTGGAATTATAAGGGATCCCGTGTTTGAGACGGACGTCCCATTGGGCACAAAAGGTGGAGAGGGCTGTGGAGCAATAGGCTGGGGCATTATCCGTTTTTATCTGGCTTGGGCGACCCATAACAGCAAAACAGGCTAACAAATGGTGAATAACTTTGGGAGAGGCTTCCCCATGCTGTTGGGTCGCCCAGAGGAATCCCGATTGGTATCAATGGAAACATGTAAAAACTAATAGGGGCGGAATTGTGGCACACGAGTGACATCCATTGGTCACAGCTGATTCGCTGCGGTGCCTCTGGGGTTAATGGCATAAGAAAAGGTAGGGGCAGCAGCGGCACAGTGGGGGCAGGAACGAACAATAGAACGTGCATGATCAGCAGGAATGTGAAACTGTCGGGCCAAAACAGAGGCAGACTGATTTAAAAAGGAATGGCTTTCAATGGGGTCAGAAAAGAGGGAATTTACCTGACCACATAATGCACGATCAGCGCGTGCATTGCCCTCAGTGAGTATCCCAGGCAGAGGGGTATGACTGTGAATATGAGCAACAAAATAAGGGAAATTACGAGTGGTGATGAGATACTGTAAGGACAAAAACAGGCGAAGAAGGTCCGCATCGACCTGAGGGGTAATGAGGGCAAGGGGTAAATGATCAATTACCTGATAAACATAATGCGTGTCCACAATTAAATTAAAGGGACAATCAGCAAAAAATTGAAAGGCCAAAATAACAGCAGCTAGTTCCAAGGACTAGTGAAGCTCTCCAAGCGCTGTGCATGCAAATATTGTTGCACAAGCGAATGAAGCGCTTTCAGCTTTTCTAGGGGGAGGGACCACTGGTCAATCCATACGGGCTCTAAGGATTGCCATACCAATGGTAATGCAGAGGGCAAGGTGGGTGGGGGAGGGTTTTGGGCCATTATATATTAATATCGAGGGTGGTGTCTAGCTTTACAAGTAAGTCACGGCCCCAAATATTGAGGTGGACAGGGAGCACAAAAGGGCGGATCGTAGCAAGGGCACAGCCTCCTGGTTTAGAGACTGTGACCCAAGACAAACTTTGGCGCCCGGGTTTGCTACCCCAGATCCTCCACAACTCTTTAGAAGGAACTGTTGGCCAACTGACCGGCCAGTCCTGATCATGAATCACCGTAACATCAGCTCCAGTGTCCACCAGCCCTGTAAAAGGAAAATTATTTAAAAGAAGTGTTAACTGAGGTTTCGAGGGGTGGAGCGACATTGTTAGAGCAACAAATTGAGAGGATGTGTCGTGAGGCGGCGACTGAGACAGCGTCGATCCAAAGCCGCCTCCGCCCCAGGCTCGATCCTCTGCGGCTGGCACCTGATGGGGGACTAAAATCAATTGTGCAATTGACCGTCCACGTGGGAGCAACTGAGGAAGATGGGTCCACACCTGAACCTTAATAACGCCGGTGTAATCGGCGTCAATGACCCCTGGGATGACAAAAAAACCCTGTTTCCCAGCGTGTAAGCGAGGGAGAACCAGACCCACAAATCCGGCAGGGAGAGGTCCCATCACCTGTGTAGGTATGGCACAAACCTCCCCCGGCAACTGAAAATCAGCGTCCTCCTGCATAATCAAATCAAGCCCTGCACTTCCGGCAGTCGCCGCCCTCATGGAGTCTATGAATTTTAAGGCAGAGGAACAGTTGTCTGAGTGGGGAACACCCCCGTTTGGCCCTGGGTTCGGGGGGGGACCCGTCGTGCGGTTTGCAAGCTGGTTGTCCTGGCCATCATCCTGCCAGGTCACCGGGCAAAGTGAGACCAGATCAGCTAATTCCTCTCCTGTAAGATCTGGGCGAGTCTTCGCTGCGTGAACCATTTGTTGCACCAGCGAAAGCCCCTGAGCAGATGTGGATGACCCCCCAGGGGGCCCCAGAGCATGGGGCCCCATGTGGGGATGGTGACCACTAACCGGTTCCATAGGGGAAGACAAAGGAGGCGGCAGTAATTGAGGCACTGGGGGCGAAGCAGGGGGAGGGATGGCTGCAGGAGCGGACGGGGGTGGCGAGATCGGCAGCCCCTCTATTGGCGTGGGAGAGGGTCTTTCTGAGGCGACACGCTGTGTCGCATCGCCAGGAGGGGGGATGGCTGCAGGAGCGGACGGGAGTGGTGAGATCACCAGCCTCTCTATTGGCGCAAGGGAGGGTCTTTCCGAGGCGACACACTGTATCGCATCGCGGCAGAGGTGCCAGGCATGTAAAGCCTGCACGGGCGCCTGAGGCTCTTTGTGCAATGTCTGGCCCAACCGCTCCCAGTCCTCTAGCTTAAGGGTTCCGGCTTCAGGGTACCACGGGCATTGGGCACTCACCTCCTGTAGCAGGAGAGTGAGTTCTCGAGTGGGGCAATCATGCTGAGCCTTACGCAGCAAATACTGTAGCTCATTGCGGTGTTGCACTTGCAAAGCAGAGAGGGAGCTTCCCATACTTACCACGACGAAAAATTTTCACCGGGATCCGCGAAGCGGATGAGTGACGTGTCTGAAACCCTTGCTGGGCGAGGTGAGTGCTGAGGGCCCCACGTTTGGGTGCCAGTTGTTGCGGTTCAAATACAAGACAGAACAAGGCTTTAAGCAAGCAAGCAGGCTGGTCTGCCAACGGGCTGGCCTGCCTGTCAGCTTTCCACCCTCTCTTTTATTTCTCTCCCTCCTCCTGCGCATTACATACTTCAACAGATAAAAGGAATACACTGTCTTTGTTTAATATTCTTATTTACCAATTTCTATCTACCGCATTCCTTGCTCTCGGGCCTTGAGCCCAGTCCTGGGAGGCTTCCCACGGTTTATGTCATCTGGGCGAGTTTCCAAGGTTCATGCCCTTGAGAGGAGCCGTGTGTGCACTGCTCCTACACAACACTCAGGGTGTGTCCTGAATGTTGCCAAGCGCATGAACCCTGTATGAATCCTACATTAATCTTTCCCTATTTTAGCCTCTGATCCACCCTCTTTTTCACTAACATTTACTATGTTCGATGTCTAATTGCTACTAATCTTTTTGGTGAAAAACAAAGTCATTTAACGCTTCTGCTATTTCCACATTTTCTATTATTGTTTCCCCCCCCTCATTGGGAAACAGGGGGAAGTTCATTGACCCGTAGTTCTCTATGAAAGGGCAGTATATGTAGTACAGTAGAAAAATTATTTTGCCTGTATGTCTTCCATAATATGCTCTTGGTTTATAACAGAGATACAGAAAACAAGTAAAAGATCAAATTGTGAATTGTGCTCAGCAAGTGCACCACTAAAATTATGGGAGAGGGGTGCTATTATTAAAAAAAAAATCTGCCAGTTTGGTGGCAACTGAAAGCATGAGAAATACTTCCTCCACTCCAGCCACCCTGTATCTGTTAAATTTGAAGCACCCTTGAGGCAGCTCATGATTACATATAGGCACTTCCATAGGTTGATAGGAGCAAACCCGAAGTCTCGTTTGAAGTCATCCTACATAAAGTCAATGGCTCTGGTTGGACACCTCTTCCCTACTCATGCTCACTGGAAGAGCTACTTGGAAAATGGTGAAAATAGTTCTTTAAAAAATGTGAAACATTTTGGACAAAATTTTGACCAGTGTTGACTTGTTTTAGTGGAATGCTGGTGCTGCTCCCCATCCTCATGCTGTAGCCTCAGTAGCTCATGTCTTCAAGTCACCAGGGCCTGATTAAATAAATCCTAAAATACTCAAGGAGCTGACTGAGGAGATATCAGAACCATTGGTGATTATCTTTGAAAAGTAATGCAAGACAGGACAGATTCTAGAGGAATGGAAAAGCACGAATATAGTGCCAATCTATAAAAGGAAAATAAGGACAACCCAGGGAAATAGATCAGAGAGTTTAATGTCTGTACCCAGAAAGATAATGGAGCAAATAATTAAGCAATCAATTTGCAAACATGTAGAAGATAATAAGATGATAAGTAACAGTCAGCATGGATTTTTCAAGAACAAATCATGTCAAACCAACCTAATAGCTTTCTTTGACAGAGTAACAACCCTTGTGGATAGGGGGGAAGCAGTAGATGTGGTATATCTTGATTTTAGTAAGGTTTTTGGTACTGACTCCCATGACCTTCTCATAAGCAAACAAGGGAAATACAACCTAGATGGAGCTACTATAAGGTGGGTGCATAACTGGTTGGAAAACTGTTCCCAGAGAGTAATCATCAGTGGTTCACAGTCAAGCTGGAAGGACATATCAAGTGGGATCCCACAGGGATCAGTTCTGGGTCCAGTTCTGTTCCTTTTAAAGCCATTAGCCACCCACTGCATAGAATATCCCATAGATATCCCATAGAATCATAGAATATCAGGGTTGGAAGGGACCTCAGGAGGTCATCTAATCCAACCCCCTGCTCAAAGCAGGACCAATCCCCAACTAAATCATCCCAGCCAGGGCTTTGTCAAGCCTGACCTTAAAAATATCTAAGGAAGGAGATTCCACCACCTCCCAAGGTAACGCATTCCAGTGTTTCACCACTCTCCTAGTGAAAAAGATTTTTTCTACTATCCAACCTAAACCTCCTCCACTGCAACTTGAGACCATTACTCCTTGTTCTGTCATCAGCTTCCACTGAGAACAGTCTAGCTCCATCCTCTTTGGAACCCCCTTTCAGGTAGTTGAAAGCAGCTATCAAATCCCCCCTCATTCTTCTCTTCCGCAGACTAAACAATCCCAGTTCCCTCAGCCTCTCCTCATAAGTCATGTGTTCCAGTCCCCTAATCATTTTTGTTGCCCTCCGCTGGACTCTTTCCAATTTTTCCACATCCTTCTTGTAGTGTGGGGCCCAAAACTGGACACAGTACTCCAGATGAGGCCTCACCAATGTTGAACAGAGGGGAACGATCACGACCCTCGATGTGCTGGCAATGCCCCTACGTATACATCCCAAAACGCCATTGGCCTTCTTGGCAACAAGGGCACACTGTTGACTCATATCCAGCTTCTCATCCACTGTAACCCCTAGGTCCTTTTCTGCAGAACTGCTGCCTACCCATTCGGTCCCTAGTCTGTAGCGGTGCATAGGATTCTTCCATCCTAAGTGCAGGACTCTGCACTTGTCCTTGTTGAACCTCATCAGATTTCTTTTGGCCCAATCCTCTAATTTGTCTAGGGCCCTCTGTATCCTATCCCTAGCCTCCAGCGTATTTACCTCTCCTCCCAGTTTAGCGTCATCTGCAAACTTGCTGAGGGTGCAATCCACACCATCCTCCAGATCATTTATGAAGATATTGAATAAACCCGGCCCGAGGACCGACCCTTTGGGCACTCCTCTTGATACCGGCTGCCAACTAGACATGGAGCCATTGATCACTACCCATTGAGCCCGACAATCTAGCCAACTTTCTATCCACCTTATAGTCTCCTTGCAGCTGAATCACTGTGAAACAATGAGGTACTATTGATGTAGGATGATGAGGTCTAGGAACACCCTGCTTCTAGCTAGCAGGGTGAGCATGTAATCTAATGGACAGGACAAAGAAAGAAAGCTAGGTTCTCTTACTGGCTCTGCAATTGACCTGCTATATAACTCTAGCCAACTGAAATCACCTCTCCATACCTCCACTTCTCCTCCGATCCTTTTTTGGTCTGGTCTAGTTAGACTGTAAACTCTTCAGGGCATGGATTATTTCTCACTTTATATATGAACACAGCCTACAACAGTAGGACTTCAGTCTCAGCTGTGGCCCCTAAATGCTACCATACAAATAAATAAGCATCTGATCTTGTTACATCAATGCCACTCCCAGGACTGAGGCATCCTCTTCAGTGACACTACCCTCTGGCTGTGCCACACTGTGTTCCCCCCTTCTGAGGGACCTGCAATCTCTGTCTAGCCACTTCTCTGAGTGGCAACTGTGATCCATTTTCCCAGGGCTGCTTCCCATAATGCTCCAGCACCCTCTTCTGCCCTTATCTCAGGGCCTCAGCCTGAAGTCCCTATCAGCTAGCCAGCAGCTCTCTCTAGCTCCCTCAGTCCCTGCTTTCAGCACTTCTCTGTCCCAGGTGTTGGCACTCCTTCCTCCTGTTAGGAGCCTGGTCTTCTCCCCTGGAGCTCCAGTCAGCTACTCAACTCTGCTCTGCTCTGCAGCCCTTCTTATATGAGTCTGCAGCGCCATGACTAGCTGCTCCTCTCAGTCCCTTTCTAACTGGCTGCCTCCAGCACAGCTTCTCTAGAGCTGCTTTTAACCCCTTTTCTGCCAGTGAGGGGTGGCCTCCCCATCAGTGCCTGTCTCATCCAATGCAGCTGGTTGTGCTAAATGCTTTATCCAGTGTTTGGGATACAGCTGAGAATTAGATGGCTGTAGCTCACTCTGAATCAGACAAACAATGTTAGTAGATTGGGGTGAGCAACCAACAGATGCGGAGGGGATTATATCTGCCTCGTTGATAGAGGATGTATACACCTGACAATTTTTTACTGGAGTTCACAACATCAGGGCTTTGTTATCCCCCTAGCTGCTGTTGGAAAGTCTTATAGCAAAAGCAGTAGCAAGGAATGGTTTCCCTCTTTAGGTTTTTGAGCAGGGAGGGATACAATGAATTTATGAGATGTCTAATTGGTTATTTTCTAATTTTGATGTTGGAGACTTGAGCCCAGGACAGGATTTTGTTTGTATATTGGTTAGTAATATTATTAAATACTGTATATAAAGCTAGTCAAACTTTTTATAAACTGTGCTTTATTTACAAAATCTGTAGCTACAAGCTACAATCATCTCTCTTTTGGCTGATGGATTGAAAACTGAAGAGGGGCCTAATTGCTTTAAAATATCTTCATTATACATGCTTTGACAAAGTGAATAGACTGTATAATTTCATTGTTCATGATCCAGATTACAAAGAATACTAAAACCAAACCATATATTTCCCCCTACCCTCGGCCATTGCTTCACCACCAGTGAGATTAGAGCTCAGATTCAATGCTTTGGGAAAGAAAGTGGAAAGTAATGCAGTTTCTGCCCATAGTTATATTTATTCATATATAGAACATCACATAATGCCAGCTAAGACAGAAGCCCATCATTCAGTTAATGGTTTACCCTGATCTCATTAACTACAAGCATACAGCAGAACTGCAGGATTGAATTCAAGTCTAGCTTTACCAAGATCACATACTACTGTTAATACACAAATCCCAAGTTCAAAAGTGAAGGAAAAAGGGCCATATTTTTAAAAGCTAGCCTCCTTTTATTGGGCCTCTATGTTAGATGCACATGGCTATACCTACAGTTATATATATGTATAATATACATGTATGTACGTAGCTTGTTTAAATGCCTATCAGATTTTTTGGGAGGGGGGAGCTACCTCTATTAGGTGCCTACAAATTTAGGTGACAGCAGAGTGGATTCTAAGGGTGCCTAAAATGTCATCTAAGTACCTTTTGTGTTTCCGATCTTTAATTGTCTACCTCTATTAGGCAGATGATTAAGGATCAGACACACAAAAGGTACTTAGATGACATTTTAGGCACCCATAGAATCCACTCTGCTGTCACCTAAGTTTGTAGGCACCTACATTCTCTCAGTGACTAAGATTTTGTAGTAAAAGTTCCCTAGGCACCTATGTTC
Organism: Lepidochelys kempii; assembly: GCF_965140285.1. Lineage (NCBI taxonomy): Eukaryota > Metazoa > Chordata > Testudines > Cheloniidae > Lepidochelys > Lepidochelys kempii. The sequence goes on along the minus strand of NC_136387.1, from coordinate 59,760,113 downwards.
TTGCCCCTGAGCACATGCATTGCTCCCTCATTCTAGGTGAAGAACTCCAAGAGAGGGGCATTCACCCATCTCGCTGAATCTCCCATTGGCTAGCTTAGAGAGCTCCCTGCCTAGTGTGCTGGTTTTTGGGGATCACACTCCGAGGCACCTGTCTCTCCCCGTGCATTGTATTGGGAGTCTAGGAGCTTAACTCAGACTTTGTGGATTGCAGTGTCATTCCTGTGGTTTTCTAGGTGCCTAAAATTTAGATGATGTGATGCTCAGCATTGCAATGCTTAGGTGACCATACCTGTACCGGTATATAATGGATAGTCCAAAACAAGGGGAAGGTGACTTGTTAAAAATCTCACCCAAAATATATCTAAAACTGCTAAAGGGGAGATGAAATAATGCAAGAATATTCAATAAATATGAAGAAAACTAAATTGATTCAGTGAGAGAAACTTTTCATTGATTGCCAGTGGTACCAGAGGGGGCAGAGACATAGCACATTTTTACATATTAATAAATCCCTCAAACATGAAGTGTTAGATTGAACAAAATCTACTCACACTGCTGCAATGCTTGCTGTCTAAAATCATCATTGCTCTGGGTCACACAATCTAGCTGTATACTGTTTGGAAAGAAATGGATAGATTCTCTCCTTTACCAGAGAGCTGGTTCATGATTTTGAGGGCCTGCCACAGCACATCCTAGGTTTGCTGCCAGATAACTATGTTTGATCCTTGGCTTGGGGTTCTTAACAGACTATGACAGTAGAGGATTGGCATAGTGTAACTCTGCCATATTCCCTATGTTAGAGGTGCGGGCAGAAGGGAACAGGTTCTGGTTGCCGGGCAGATGCATCAGCAGAATTCTCCTACACCAACATTGTTTCTCTATTTCAATGGTGCAAACGGGCTGTAGCCTGACTGGAGAATCTAACACATCCCCAACCTTGTGAGCAGGGTTTTCAACAAGATTCAAAGGAGGCAGGTGAAAAAAGCCCACAAATAAAAAAGGTATAAAAAAATGGTGACCTTAACAGAGGGTTAAATGTTGCGGGGACGAGGAATGGAAAATTACATTAGGATCATAGAATCATCAGGCTGGAAGGGACCTCATCTAGTCCAGTCCCCTGCATAGAGGCAATCAGGGGAAAAACAGTGAGGGGATCTGGGCAACATCTGAGATATCTATGCACAATGCAAGCAGGAGAGGAAATAAAGAGTAAAAAATGGAAGTATTTGTCCAGAAGCTAACTTAGCATCACAGAGAGTTGGTGGGATAAGTCTCATGACTGGAATATTGGTACAGAGGGGTATAGCTTGTTCAGGAGGGGCAGGCAGGGGAAAGGAGAGGTATTGTTGTAGTATATGTTCTTGATGTATTAATTCATTTGTTCTAGATGCACGTGTTCTGAGGTCCAGAAGGAGGCGGGGGGGGGGGGGGGAGAACAATTAAAAGTCATAATGAAGTTAAAAAGGAAAAAAAATATGGGTGATGTCATGGTAGGGGGTTACTGTAGACTACCTAATCAGAAGGAGAAGGAAGCGGAAGAGGCATTTCTAGAACAAATGAAAATAATAAACAAAACAAAAGACATGTTAGTAATGGGGGACTTTAAGTTCCCAGACATCTGTTGGGAAAGTAATACAGCAAAACACAAAATTTACAATAAGTTCTTGGAATGTACCGAGGACAACTTTTTGTTTCAGAAGATGGAGGAAGTAACCAGGGGCATAGCCATTTTAGACTTGATTCTGATTAACAAGGAGGAATTGAGGAAAGGAGGAACAACTCCTGAAAGCAATGTGGGTGCAAATGATCATGAAATGATGATTTTGTTATTCTAAATAGAGGAAATAGCAAAAGCAGCAGAATAAGGAGACTGAACTTCAAGAAAAGCAGACTTTAATAAATTCAGAAACTGATAGGAAGAAAATCAAAGGGAAATTGGACTTCAGAAGACCTGTCATTTTCCTCAAAGAAACAGTATTAAAGGTGCAACAGCAAACTATCCTAATGAAAAGGAAAGACAGGAAGAATAAGAGGTCAATATGGCTCCATCAGGAGCTCTTTAATGACCTGAAAAATCAAGTGAAAATCTTACAAAAACTGGAAACATGAACCAATTCCTAAGTACAAAAGAATCACAAAAGGCATGTAGGGACCAAGTCAGAAAGGCTAAGGCAAAAAATGAGTTACACTTAGCAAGGGACATAAAAGTCAATAAGAAAGGCGTTTTCAAATACATTAGGAACAAGAGAAAGATAAAAGAAAGTATAAGTTCCTCTACTTAGCAGGGAAGGAGAGCTAATAACAGATGACACCAAGAAAGCTGATTTCACTTCAGTCTTCACTAAAGAGGTTGTTTGTAACCAGATACTAAACTTTATTTCCTTATTTGAAAAGATTGCTGACTTGGGGGTAGGGAGGGAAGATATAGACATGATATATCTTGATTTTAGTAAGGCTTTTGACACAATCCCTTATGATATTCTCATAAGCAAACTCAGGAAATATGGTCTTTATTAAATTATATAAGGTAGGTGAAAAACTGGTTAGAGACTGTACTCAAAAAGTGGTTATCAGTGGTTCACTGTCAGACTCTGGGGACATATCTAATGGGGTCTCTGTTCTGAGTCTGGTACTATTCAATATTTTCTTTACCGACTTGGATACGGGATTGGAAAGTATGCTTGTAAAATTTGCAGATAACAGCATGTTGGGAGGGGTTGCTAGCATTTTGGAGGACAAAATTAGAATTCAAAAAGACCTTGATAAATTGGAGAATTGGTTTGAAATAAAAAAGATTAAATTCAATAAATACAAGTACCATGTTTAGGATGGAGGGGGAAAAATCACATGTACAACTACATAAGAGGAATAACTGTCTACACAGTAGTACTTCTGAAAAGAACCTGAGGGTGATAATGGATCACAAAAATTTAGATGATGTGATGCTCAGCATTGCAATGCTTAGGTGACCATACCTGTACCTGAAAATAATGGATAGGCCAAAACAAGGGGAAGGTGACTTGTTAAAAATCTCAATGATGTGATGCAGTGATGACAATGGTTAATATTCTGTGGTGTATTAACAGGAGCGCTGTATGTTTAGGACACATGTGGTAGTTATGGAGCTCTACTCATCAATGGTGAGGCTTCAGCTAGAGAATGGTGTCCAGTTCTGGATACCATACTTTAACAAAGATGTGAACAAATTGAAGAGAGTCCAGAGGACAGCGACAAAGATGGTTCAAATTTTAGAAAACTTAATCTGTGAGGAAAAAAGTTTTTAAAAAATGGGCGTGATTAGTTTTTGGAAAATAAGACTAAAATCTGATAAAGTCTTCACATATGTTAACTGCCATTATTAAAAGAAGACTAATAAACTGCCCTCCATGTCCACTGAAGGTAGTACAAGAATTAATAGGCTTAGTCTGCAGCAAGGGAGATTTAGGTTAGATATTAGGAAAATCTAACTATAAGTGTACTTAAGCACTAAAATAGGCTTCCAAGGGAACTGATGGCAGAAACCAACGGAGGCTTAAGAAGAGGTCAGACAAACACCTGTGAGGTATGGTCTAGGTAGGCTTAATCCTGCCTCAGAATGGGGCTGGACTAGATAACCTCTCAAGGTCCCGTCTAGTCCCACATTTCTATGATTCTGTGTAACCACATGATCTAAAATAACTGTAAGTTTTGTTTTTCCTATCCTCTTGTTTGTCACAAATATGGCAAAAATTACATTATAGTTTTGTAAAGAAACAAACTTGACAGGGTTCAATAGAAATGGAGTCTAGGTTTGATACAAAGGTTCATGAGTCTTAATGAAGCTTTCAGTTAAACTGTTCTGCATTTCAACTTTGTAACAAAAAATAAACCGGACAAGTTTTGCATGATTTTGGAGTGAAAACAATATAGGAGCTGTACTAGAAGAAACTGTTTTAATACCAGTTCAAAAAATCTGATTAAGCCTCAGTTCCATCAAGTCTTTCTAAATCTTTCTGAATTTATATTGAAAATAGCTTTGCAATGTAGCCGTTTTCAAATAACAGTTCAGAGGGAACCATTAATATAATTCATTTTCAACAACAGTGCAGATTCACGGTGTAAATAGATAGGGCTTTAAAGGGTCCCAGCATGATTTCCCAGCCTAATCTGGACAAGGATTTTATTCCAAGGATTATGTTGGCATGTCTTGTGCCATAGACTCCCATTGACTACAGGGAGCTAGCATTTCACCCTGGCTCTCTAGATGGCCCTACAGTATCATTTCTAACATGTTTTTAACAGGTTTCAGACAAAAACATTCCTGCCCAGACTGGTTTAGTCATTTCAGTCACATTTATATCTACACTAGCCTTTCCCCCCCTAAAATATATCTTTCTGTTTTTTCATGATGTTAGCAACAATGGGAGCTTTAGAGTAGGCCCACAGCACTGAACCAGCATTTTGTCTTGCCATCACTAAAGCAAATCTAGACAACATGGGCAAAACAAATCCATCATATAATGTAGTTGGGGGGAATGTTGTGTTCTTACACCATCTTCCAGCATGGTAGGTTTAATAGTGTAAATGGGTCTTTGAGTGACTAACCTCTTCTCTTGTATGTTCCAAAATGAGCTGCTCTGAACAACAGTCATTTATAGCAAAACTTGCTTCTCCAAACCATGTCTCCACAACCCGTTCAGCCAGTCAATAATATTGCTGGTTTAAGTAACCAGTCTTTATATTGTCACTCTGGAACATTTTGCAACTTCTTTAGGGTCTGAGTCTGTAATCCTTACAAATATTATAGAACACCTTCTCAAATGATTAGCCCCATTGAGGAAAGTGGGCCTTACCACAGGAGTAATTGTTATTCAGTGTAATTAAGAGGTACAAAATAAAGGCTTTTATTTTCTTAATTTATTAGATTCCTTCTTATTCCGATCTAGAAGCCTTGCAGTTTTTAGATCCATAATTCTGTTTATTTTCATTACATGGGTTTGTACACATATTCCTCTATCCTGAGAAGATCAAAAAAGAACATTATTCTCCAAAAAAATTGAAAATGATACATTTCTAAAGTATATAAGATGAAATTTGAGATGAAAGAAATACTATGGACCAAGTTGTAAATACATTAGATTTGTACTGTTCAGTAAATGCTTTACATGGTTGATGATAAAATAAACCTTAATCTAAGCATACACAAAGTTAATTCCCATTTTTCAGACAGAAATTTATATAGCTACAAAACCTATTTGTATCACAAATGTTGAAAATACAATAAGGTAGTGGGAGATTTATAAGAGTAGCTTACATTCTAATTAAGTGTCTTATGGACTTGTAGAAACTATATTTACTTTATTTATTTGATATGAGATGAGGAAAAGCTAATATTAAGCCATTATTGTTTCAATGTTATGAACCTGCAAGGCAAAGTGGCATGCTGTACACAACAGATTTATATGCACTAATTATTACATACACTCTTCAGGATACAAGATAAATGCAAAAGGGCAATTTAGATTTCACTATGTTTCTATACTGGTAGGGCTGGATGCCGAGTTACAAACTTTCTCTTTTGTTCCTCCCTGCTGACCCCAAAGCCTTTACTTTCACAGGAACAATAGAGTTGAGTTTTTGATTGTTATTTGTGCCTCACATAAAAAGACAAAAATAATCTTAGTCTTACACCCTTTATTCAGGCAAAAATACTATTGGGTGCATCTATACTGCTCTCTTCATATTAATGTCCCACTATTGCTATTGCTGATACAGCTCCACCAGTGGTAAGAAATCTAGGACATGTCTACACTACAGACTAGAGTACATTGAGAGGGAGGAAAATCAAGTAAGAGAGGATAGAGGAATGGAGAAAAGAACAGCAATAGGTAGAAGAATGGACATTAAGAGGAAGAATAGTGCTGATACCAGTCAGATAGGTGATGTTGGTTGTAAAATGACAGTACCCAATAAGGTGAAGAATGTGGGTGAGGTCAAACAGCAACAGTTAAGATGATTGTACACCAGTGCAAAGGGCCTGGGTAACAAAATGGAGGAATTAGAACTACTGGTGCAAGAATTGAAACCAGATATTATAGGGACAACAGAAACATGATGGAATAGCAGTCATGACTGGAGTACAGGTATTGAAGGGCAGTATGTGCTGGTCAGGAAAGACAGAAATAAAGATAAATGTGGTGGAGTAGCAATGCATATTAATGATTAAATATACTGTTAAGAAATTAGAAGTGATAGAATGGATGAGAGAGTCTGTTTGGGCCAAAATCACTTTGGGGAAGAAAGCTACTAGAGGTTCCCTTTATATAGTGCTGGGGTGTGCTATAGACCGCCAGGATCAGAGCTGAATATGGATAGAGACCTATTTTATATTTTTAATGACATAAATACTACTGGGAATTGTGTGATTATGGGAAACTTTAACTTCCCAGATTTAAATTTGAGGACAAGTGTTACAAATAATAGTAGGGCTCAGATTTTCCTGGATCTGACAGATGATAGATTTCTTCACCAAATAGTTGCTGAAACAACAAGAGGTGATGCAATCCTAGATTTGGTATTGGTGAGTATTGAGGACCTGATAGAAGAACTGGTAGTAGAGGACAACCTTATTTTGACTGATCATGAACTAATTCAGTTTAAGCTAAATGGAAGGATAAACAAAAATAGATCTATAACAAGGTCCTTGATTTCAAAATGGCTAACTTAAAAAAAAAAGTTAAGGGAATTAGGGAAGTGAACTGGACTGAACAATACAAGGATCTGAATGTGGAGGAGGCTTGGAATTACTTTAAGTCAAAGTTTCAGACACTCTCTGAAGCCTGTATCCCAGGCAAGGGGGAAAAAGTCATCAAAGAAGGGCTGCAGACCAAGCTGGATGAGTAAAAATTTCAAACAGGTGCATAAGGGAAAGCAGAAAGCCTACAGGGAATGGAAGATGGGATGGATCAACAAGGACAGTTACCTCTTGGAGATCAGAAAGTGTAGGGATAAAGTGAGAATTGCCAACAGCTAAGCAGAGTTGGACCTTGCAAAGGAAATTAAAACAAAGAGAAAAAGGTTCTACAGCCATAAAAAAAGTGGGATGTTTAAACACTGAGGAGATTAAAGATTACCCAGAGATGGCCCAGTAGATAAATAAAAACTTTGCCTCCGTTTTTAATGAGGCTAATGAAGAGCTTAAAGGTAGTGGCAGGGTGGCTAACTGCCATGAGGAAATTAAAATAGAAACTACCACACCCGAGGTGGAAGTCAAACTCAAACAGCTTAATGGGACCAAATTGGGAGGCCCAGATAACCCCTTCCCAAGAATATTAAAAGGAATTGGCCCATGAAATTGCAAGTCCAAAAGCAAGAATTTTTAATGAATCTCGGAGGTCATACCCTATGTTCGGAGAACTGCTTATCTGCTTCCTATTTTTAAGAAAGGGGGGAAAATCTGATCCAGGAAACTACAGGCCTGTTAGGTTCACATCAATTGTATGCAAGGCCTTGGAACAAATTTTGAAAGAGAAAGTAGTTAAGGGCATAGAGGTGATCAGTAATTGGGATAAAATACATGGTTTTACATATGGTAAAATCATGCCAAGCCAACCTGATTCTCCTTCTTTGAGAAGAGAACTTACTTTTTGACAAAGGAAATGCAGTAGATCTAATCCATCTGGATTTCAGTATTCCATTTGATACAGTTCCACATGGCAAATTAATACTTATATTGGAGAAGATGGGGAGTAATATGGGAATTGAAAGGTGGATAAAGAACTGGTTAGAGGGGACACTACAATGGCTCACTGAAAGGTGAACTGTCAGGCTGGAGGGAGGTAACTAGTAGACTTCTTCAGTGATCAGTCTTGGGATCAATCTTATTTAACATTTTTATTACTGATCTTGACACAAAAAGTGAATGTGCACTAATAAAATTTGCAGAGGACACAAAAAGTTGTGAGGGATAGTCAATATGGAGGACCACCATAAAATCATACAAGAAGATCTGGATGACCATGTAAAGTGGAATAATAGAAATGGGATGAAATTTAATAGTGCAAAGTGAAAGGTCATGTATTTAGTGACTAACAACAAGAATTTTTGCTATAAGCTTGGGATTTATCAGTTGGAAGCGACAGAGTTAGGAGAAAGACCTATGTGTGTTGGTTGATCACAGGATGACTATGAGACAATGTGATGTGGCTGTGAAAAAAGCTAATGCAGTCCTAGGATGCCTCAGATGAGGTATTTCAAGTAAAGACTGGGAAGTAGGGTGATCAGATGTCTCGATTTTATAGGGACAGTTCTGATTTTTGGATCTTTTTCTTATATAGGCTCCTATTACCTCCGACCCTCTTCCCAATTTTTCACATTTGCTGTCTGGTCACCCTACTGGGAAGTGTTAGTACTATTATACAAGGCAGTGGTGAGATCTTATCTGGAAAGCTGTGTGCAGTTCTGGTGTCAAGTGTTTAAGAAAAATTAATTCAAATTGGAACAGGTGCAGAGAAGGGCTACTGTATGATCCGAGGAATGGAAACCCTACCTTATAAGAGGAGACCCAAAGAGGTTGGCTTGTTTAGCCTAACATAAAGAAGGCTGAGGGTAGGTATGATTACTCTTATAAATACATCAGAGGGATAAATACCAGGGAGGGGAGGAGTTGAGTTAAGCACTAGTTTGGACACAAGAACAAATGGATATAAACTGGACATCAACGAGTTTAGGTTTGAAATTAAGTGAATGTTTCTAATCATCACAGGAGTGAAATTCTGGAAGAGCCTTCCAATAGAAGAAATGGTGGGGAAAAAACCTAACTGGGTTCAAGCCTAAGATTGATAAATTTATGGAGGGGCTAATATGATGGGACTGCCTATGATGGCATATGGCCCATGGGCGACTGCCAGTAGCAAACATTCTCAACAACTGAAGACTAGACACTAGATGGTGAGGGCTCTGAGTTACTACAGAGAATTCTTTCCCAGGTATCTGCCTGGTGGGTCTTGCCCACATACTTAGGGACTCACTGATTGCCATATTTGGGGATGAGAAGGAATTTTCCCCCAGGTCGCCTTACTCTGCTGCATGGAGCATGGGTCATTTGCAGATTTAAACTAGTGTAAAAGGTGAATTCTCGTTAAGAATGGTGAAGTGTTTAAACCATGATTTGAGGACTTCAGTAACTCAGCCAGAACCTAGAGGTCTATTACAGGATTGAGTGGGTTTGGCTCTCTGGCCTGCAATGTGCAGGAAGTCAGATTAGGTGATCACAATGGTCCTTTCTGACCTTAAATTCTAGGAGTCTATGAGAATTACGTCAACCTAAGTTATGTTGGCATACAGTCACTTCGGTTTTTTAATTGTTTGTATATGCCCACATGGCTCCTTGTGCCAGCAGTGCACATCCTCACCAGGAGTGCCTCTACTAATTGTAATGTCAGTGTGGGGCACTGAGGGACAGTTCCTGTAGACCAATAACAGTCTACGTAAGCAATGCAGTGTCTACGTTGACTCTGCATCAACCTAATTACATCCACTGTGAATCTATGCCGCTCAGGAAGCTGGTGCTACTAAATTGACATACAGAAGCACTTCATTGGTGGGAGCCAAATTTAAGTGAAGACACTGCCACAAGACACATAAGTCAATGCAAGGCAGCTTACATCAACCTAACCATGTGGTAAAGACCAAGCCTTAGTACAGACAAGGCTGCTGCAGATTCCACAATGTTTAGCACCTTGTTGATTACTCTTGCTTGGAGGAGGTCTAGATGACACAGAGGTAGATATGCCAGTGGCTACCAATCTTGCAGCTGTACCAGCAACAATTAGAACTTTCAGGAGAAAAAGGCTAGCAGTGTAGACAAGACCACTATAAGCAGTGGGATTTTTCAACGTGAGTGGAATACCCCTTCATCATGGATGCAGCAAGAAAGCTAAAAGATTTTTTATGTCTATTGAGCTTTCAAGTAGATGGCAACCCTAAATAGACTTGCATATAATGGCACATATGCTAAAGGAATACATTACATAAAGGCACAATTGCTTTTACCCTTTTTTCTCTCTCACCATTTCTTTCATCAGGAAGTAAAGCTTTCACTAGGTGTTTTTAAAAGCAACCACCTCTTTTTTAGCCACCAGAGAAATCAGACCCTCCATTTGCTCTTAACTACCATTCTCCTACTACATTATCACAAACCCTTTACACTAGCCTTTACATTAAATACATGTGTACAGTGCCTAGGACTGGGACCTTTAGGCACTGGTGCAATACAAATAATTGTTTCCAGTGGCATCCAGGTTGAGATGTGTGTTGCCCAAAAACAAAAAAGGCATCCTCCCCACTCCAAGGGGCTTATCTTCGGAGGAGACAAATGCAGGGCGGGTAAAGTCCTTGCTCCACTGCGGTTATTGACTTCAATAATACCAGGATTTCACCGAGAGGGAAAAGGTAGGAGAAAAGGTTAAATCTATTGTGATGTTTTAGCAGGTGATAATCAGCCAGGTCTTGATCATTTTCTTCATTATATTAAGATATATAGACCATCACCAGGTACCTCCACAACCTCATCATAATCGTTACTATCTTATTTAAATTAGGAAATTGTGCTCTGACCTATTTTCCACACGTTTAAATAGTTTAGAGTTACAAGACTGCACATTATAAGGAATATGTATTCAGATCACGAAAGCAATGTCTAGAAAGAATACGATTTCATTCATTCACAATTTTATCTACCAGATAAATTATTTTAAATTCAAAGAACTTTAAGACTCCTTTAATTATTTGGAGACAGTCAGTATGCTTTAGCAGAGCTCTAGGAAAGAAAAAGAAGCAGATTTGGTTGCCAAAAATATCCTAAGGATCAGACACTATTAAAGTGGGAGGTATAAAATCTCCAGTTAGTCCGATATATCCAAAGCAGGGATTCTCCTTCTTTGCTCTCAGTTTTTCTCCTCCTCTGACCCAGTCTCACTTTCATTTAATTGATTTTAGAACATGTTCTTTATCTTTGCTGATATTCCTATCATTAGTTCTTTGCAAGTATGGTGGTCTCTGCTGAATGCAAGATGGCTGGTTTTGCTCTATCGAGCTCCCCCATATCAGTATTATACACGTGTAGTGTCTCTGCTCCTCCAGGAACCTCAGTAATTCTGGGCCAATTCTTTGACTCGGACTCACATTAAGTAGTACTTCACTGCACAATGAAATGAAAGATACCACTTGAAGCAAGAGGTGGCAGAATCTGTCTTTATGAGATTAGAAATCAGAAGAGGCTACCAAATTTACTGTAATCCCACCATGGACTTTCTGAGATATCAGCAGAGATGTTGGAGGTACTGTGATATGGCTGGAGAAGGAGACAGAACACACCTTGAAATGAGCTAAGGGTTTGTTTGTTTGTTCCCCTTCTCTTGACTCTTAAAGGTTCATATTTGATTCAGTATTTGTGAGGAGTTTGTGGCCAGTTCTTTTTTCCCTGAACTGGTTTGACCATCTCTACTTTTGATTTATTTATGTAAGCCTCATGAGTCTATCAGCATTCAATTGAATAACCTTCATGAGACACATGGGTAAATTTACTCTAATTCCTTTGCAACTCTATTGAAATGCTAATGGAGGTAAGTAATAATTACAGTATATAGATGTTGCACAAGAGAAAAAGTATCTTCAATTCATTCAGTGTAATAAACAATTTCACTTAATGAATCTTGTGTTCATTTGTATGCATAAATATCTTGGTATATTTTGAGGCATAAAATTCTCATATGTAAATCACAGTTATCTATAGTCAGTAGATGTTAGCAACCAAAGTTCATAGAAGTAGAATATACTATTCACAATCCCACAAATTAAGTAAACTGCACTTGGAACTTTTAACTATTGCTATGTTCTATCCTGTTCCTCCTTTGTAGACATTTAAGGAAAGTACTAATTCTGTCAGACCTTACATAACATGGTTCACAATCAAAATACCTACTACTTTTATAATAGGGTCCATCCTATTCCCCCAAATCCTGGCACACAGCCTATTGAAGTTAACAAAACACGCTCTCATTGATTTCAGTGATTTTTGCTACAGGCCCCGAGTTAATAGAAAAAACCCCAAAGATTTGTGAAGTACATGGTCCAATTTTTAGAGAAATATCAAAATTTGCTTTTAAGTAATAGCTCAGTCAAAAGTTACAGACTTCCCCAAAGGATCCAATGGATTTGAAATAATGGCATAACTGAATAGAAACACAGGAATTAGTTAAAAGATGTTATTTAGCTTATCCCCTACCAGTTCAGATAAGAATTTTTCCTACAGCCATTTGAGATCTCATGAAGTTTATCACAATTATACAGCTACTGTAATTGATTCTTAACATTTATTTTTCCTCCCTTTAGCGGGGATACAAAATCCTGGTCCTATTTTTAGAGAAATATCAAAATTTGCTTTTAAGTAATAGCTCAGTCAAAAGTTACAGACTTCCCCAAAGGATCCAATGGATTTGAAATAATGGCATAACTGAATAGAAACACAGGAATTAGTTAAAAGATGTTATTTAGCTTATCCCCTACGAGTTCAGATAAGAATTTTTCCTACAGCCATTTGAGATCTCATGAAGTTTATCACAATTATACAGCTACTGTAATTGATTCTTAACATTTATTTTTCCTCTCTTTAGCAGGGATACAAAATCCTGGTCCTCAGTCACTTTACTAAGGAATACCATAAAGCCTGCAGAGAAATAAAAGCCAAGCAGATTCTCTTTCTTGCAACAGGGTTTATTATAACCTCCTCTTGGTTCCTTAATTGCTTCAGTGTGAAACTTGAGATGGGTTGTGCAATTTTACCTTGAGGTGTTGTGCCACACAGGAGTTCAGATTGGATTTTGTCTCCTCCTAGCACTTTTATGTGCTATTATTCCTACCTTTTGGTTCTTTCCACTATGTGTAGTGTGAGGCCTGGGAATTTGATTGCATACACAGTGATATCAAAATTACAGGTTACTTTATCCTTTATATCCAGTTTTTTTGCCGGAGTGCAGAATATGAAACTGCTTCCCCATATATGTGTTATTGGATTGCACACAAGGCCTCCATGGGTAGTTGCAAATTGTATGGAGAGCAACACCAAGCAGGGCAAACTCCATTGTTTCTGTACCTCTCTAACATCACTCCTTTTCCGCATGCCAATGCCCAGTTTGAGTGTTTCCAATTTGGCATTTCATTATGGTAGACTCAGATGTGGTTGGAATGATCAGTGACTTTACAGTTACAATAATGTAGCTTCTTTCTAAATTGTTTTAAGAGTATAACTCATTATTAGCAAGCAAATGTAGAGGTAGAGGCACATTGCATATTTAAAATGGATCCATTTCAAATATACAGGGCCAGACCCTGAGCCAGTGTAAATTGTCACAGCACCACTCAAGTCAGAGCTATGCCAACTTATGTCAATTGAGGAACTAGCCCCTAATTTTATTATCTTTACCATGCTAAAAGAAGGGTGCCATCATGATTAGGGGACTAACAGGGCACACTCACCCTTGGAGCACTGCCCTGCATTTGTGCCCAATGTCACCAGCATCCATGGCTCCTGCACCTCCTGCTGGCTGACCCCGGGTCTTACCAAGAGATACCAGGTCCTCTGTGGCTCATCCTTCCAGCCAAGTCACAAAGTTCAGTCCTATTCCAGGGTAACTGGAAGATCCAAATGAAAATCCCAAAAAATGTGTTCTGTCCCTTGGGATATTGAAGTCTTCTGGTTCAGCTTAAAACCCTTATCTCAGTGGGGTCCCTCCCACGGCATCCTATGTTACCTGTGGGTTTCTCTCTGTAGGTAACTCCTACCCCCTCTGCAGTATCTCCATGGGTATTGCTCCCTTTCCAGTGCCTGTCACAGGGATCAATTCTGTTGCAGCAGCCTTCCTCAGTCTGCCTACCCCAGGCCCTTCCCAGAAACCATGGGAAATCCCAGCCTGCTTCCTCCTGGGTTCTCCTCCCCTCAGTTGAGCTCCCTCCACTCCTTTAAGGAATAGCTCCACTTCTTCTGGCCAGGATGTAATAAGTTAATTGCCATTGCCCCAGCTGGGGAGTATGACTAATTGGGGTTCTCTCCTTTGCCTTCCAGGTGATGGGTGTAAGGCCCATCACAGATCCAATCCAATCCAATCAGCGGAAAGTATCTCCTGTCAAGTAACAATGAGTGAACTTCAGGTTCCATTGGACAAAGGGTACTTTCTTCACAACTCTACCTTGTTGATAGTAGATTCGGCATCTCACCACAGGAGCTCAGCACTCTCAGAATTGGGTCCTGTCACCACAGTCCACTGCTTCTTCCCAACTCCAAAGCATACACTGACACACTCACTTTCAGTCAAGGAGGTTTATTTTCATAACAAAAGTTAAACAAAACACAGTCTTAACCCAACCCTTGGCCCTCCAGCTTCAGGACCACTGCTCCAAGCGGTCTCTGGCACGCCAATTCCTGGCAGCTTCCTAGCCTCAGCCAGCTCTGCTCCCCTCTTGGAGCAGTAGCTGCAGGGTTGCTTCCCTGAGCTCTTGGCCCCCTTGCTTCAGGGATCCACCACAGGAGTTAGCTCCACTTCAGCGTGGCATTTGCTGCTCAAGGCTCAGCCTTCTCAATTCTTTCTCCCCAGCTGCCGACTAGCAGCCCTTTATAGTCCTAGGTGTATCCCAGCCCTCTTTAACTAATTGTATTAATCTCACTTGTTCCCGTCAAGCGGAGCTGGGCTCAGTTTATTAAGGCTACATACCCTGTGACAGGCCCTATATTCTTTATGACATCAAAACCTAAACTATTTTTGAGAACTGGTCATGTGGTTCTTGCACACCCTGAGACAAGTGTAGGTTGGAATGGAAATATCCTGTCATGTTCCAGCTTTTGTTTATTCAGTCACTGCCTCGGATGTCCCACTCCTTTCTGTTTTTCTACCTCTGCTTTTCAATCTGTGAAAGTTATCATTAGGCAATGTGATCTATCAACATGCACTTACTTTTCAATTGTCTACCTTTCCACTCTCAGCTTGTCTAATCATTATTCAGACTTGGCACTTCTGAACATTCTCACAAATGAATACTATTTCTAGTGGGATACAGATACGAGCTTCTATCACCCACCTATTATACACTGACTCTTAATGGCTGTTTTATTGTTAAAACCTCAAAAACCCTGCTGAGTTAAAACTTTGCATCACATGTTTTTGCTCTGGTTAATCAGCCTTTGGGGCAGTGTAGGAATACAGGCATTCCTTCTTTCTAATGTGGTCTTTTTTATGCCTTTGTTTCATGCTCTAATGTCCTGTATACTAATATTGCTGCATGTAACAAAAAAATCGACATCTGTCACAAACTGCTCTAGCTAGGAATTTGTCTCAATGCATGCAGAGAGAATACATACTGTAACCCAATTGCATTTAAATTATGCATTAACATTAAAAGAAACTTCTCTTAATCTCTAAGACCTTTGGAACCTTGGTCTTAGCTATCTCCTGGACTTTATCACCTGTCCATCCTCAAGAACCTACACAAGTTGTCTGATGCTAGTGTCCCTGTCTTTCCAGGACCTAAATGTGTTACACCAAGGGTCTGATTCACCATTGTGTAACTCCCAGTTTTACGCCAATGTAGCTCCACTGATTTCAATGTAATTCAACTGATGTGAAACCAAAATTATGTGAAACTGAAGTGATGCAGTAATGAACCAAGACCTGTTTGTTCATTATTTGATTCATATGGTATCTGCTTTATGGAATCCCCTGATGAGACATCTCAAGTACACAACCACTCAAACTCAGAACCTGAAACTCAATTCTCACTTTATTTCTCCTTGCATTCAGTTGTTATCTGGGTATTGCATGTTGCTGTTGCTTGGCCTGATAAATTGAAAAAGTCAGCTTGATTAACAAAGAGACCCGTTTATTTCTCCATATTTGTAAATGCTGCAAGATCAGTACTTAAATGCTCCATGCTGCAAAATGCCCCATGCCAAGTCTCTATGCAAAATGCCCCATGACTTTAAAGGAGATTCTGATCACTGAGCCATTGACACATCAGTACTTAAATCATCCACATGTGGAGATGAATCCACCCAGATTTTGCCAGACCTAATTATATCAATATAAGAACATTAGTTATGTGCTTGTTCTCTAACATCTGGTTTAAAAAACTAAGAGGGAAAATATAATACTGAGTCAGGGGACAGAGAGAAAACAGCATAAAACCTTTACAGGGAACACAACTAATCCTACTATGAAAAAAGATTAGAATGATATTTAATTAAAACCAACTTGGGCTCAGCAGGACAGATCTTCCACCTGTTAGGCTATAGGAAATGAACTGGCATCCATTGTTATATGGACCGGACGTTGTCCAATGAACACCTGCAGTAATTTTTGCCAGTTGTAGCAGTAAAACAGTAACAGATAAGAATCAGTCACACTATCTCTCGGTGATCAATGAATTAATCCATTACTTCAAAACAACAGCCACAGATAAACATGGTCATAGGTAAACACAGCAGGATAGTTTAGTCTGTATGCTGCGTAATAGCTATTTTTAATCAACTGCTAAAAGAGATTCTCTTCTGGTTGGACATTCTTCAAATTGAGCTGCAAATTTCTGGAAGTAATGGTAAGTATACAAAAACTTTTCTAGTACATCAAGAATTCTAACCCCTTCATCAATCATAACAGTAAATTTGACCTCTGAATGTTTTATAGTAACATTTTCCAAGAACATCTGTGTCTTAAAATGAAGTTTGAAGACATTAATAATATCGTATTAGTACCTCTAATTCATTTGCTATTTAAGGACTGAATTGGTGTTTAACAGCCTAGAGCAAAGTTAAGGACCATTTAAATGTTCTCAGATCTGACTAATTATTCATCATTCATTAACTCACACCAATTGTTCTATCAAAACATTGAGTTTTTCCACATAAAATGCTAAAATTTCAGCTTCTTTCATTATTTTAACCATTATTTAGAAATATAAGGAGCTCTGAATATTTACATCTGAAGAGGTTCTCAGTTTTGTAACAAATGAGTGAAAGTTGTGCTGAATGGCATGTCTATATCTATGATATCTTCAGAAGATGAGGATGTCATATTAAATGCATCCAGCACCCCCTCAATGAACTAATACATGAACTAATACATGAATAACTCAAGTTTTATTAAAAAGAAAAAGAGGACTTGTGGCACCTTAGAGAGTAACAAATTTATTTGAGCATAAGCTTTCGTGAGCTACAGCTCACTTCATCAGATGCATCATCATTTAAGCCTCTCTACATGGGCTCCATATTATTATTAGATATTTAATTATCTGGTAATCAGGTAAACTGAGTGCTATCTTTCTGCCTTTTGGCATTGCTTCGGGGGGGTTATCTGGCTGGTCTCCGTACTTGTGAAAATGAAGGGCATGATGAGTCTTAATTTATTTCACATACAACAGAGAGGTCTACTCTGCCGTCAACTTGCTTATAGGATTATGACAAAGGTCTAAAATGCTTTAAAATCATGAGAGTTGGTGGCAGTAAGCCATCTTCCTTTAGCTTTTGCTGATTCCCAAACATATTTTGAATGTGTGCACTCTCACACATCTTGGGAGACAGGCCAGTCCTTGCCTACAGACAGCCCCGCAACCTGAAGCAAATACTCACCAACAACCACATACCACACAACAGAACCACTAACCCAGGAACTTATCCTTGCAACAAAGCCCGTTGCCAACTGTGCCACATATCTATTCAGGGGACATCATCACAGGGCCCTAATAACATCAGCCACACTATCAGAGGCTCGTTCACCTGCACATCCACCAATGTGATATATGCCATCATGTGCCAGCAATGCCCCTCTGCCATTTACATTGGTCAAACTGGACAGTCTCTACGTAAAAGAATAAATGGACACAAATCAGATGTCAAGAATTATAACATTCATAAACCAGTCGGAGAACACTTCAATCTCTCTGGTCACGCAATCACAGACATGAAGGTCGCTATCTTAAAACAAAAAAACTTCAAATCTAGACTCCAGCGAGAAACTGCTGAATTGGAATTCATTTGCAAATTGGATACTATTAATTTAGGCTTAAATAGAGACTTGGAGTGGCTAAGTCATTATGCAAGGTAGCCTATTTCCCCTTGTTTTTTCCTACCCCCCCCCAGATGTTCTGGTTAAACTTGGATTTAAACTTGGAGAGTGGTCAGTTTGGATGAGCTATTGCCAGCAGGAGAGTGAGTTTGTGTGTGTGTGTGTGTCCCCGGGAAAAAAAAAGGGGGGGGGGTGAGAAAGCCTGGATTTGTGCTGGACATGGCCCACTTTGATTACCATGCACATTGTAGGGAGAGTGGTCACTTTGGATGAGCTATTACCAGCAGGATAGTGAGTTTGTGTGTGTATGGGGGTGAGAGAACCTGGATTTGTGCAGGAAATGGCCCACCTTGATTATCATGCACATTGTGTAGAGAGTTGTCACTTTGGATGGGCTATTGCCAGCAGGAGAGTGAGTTTGTGGGTGGGGGGGTGGAGGGTGAGAAAACCTGGATTTGTGCTGGAAATGGCCCAACTTGATGATCACTTTAGATAAGCTATTACCAGCGGGACAGTGGGGTGGGAGGAGGTATTGTTTTATGATCTCTGTGTGTATATAAAGTCTGCTGCAGTTTCCACAGTATGCATCCGATGAAGTGAGCTGTAGCTCACGAAAGCTCATGCTCAAATAAATTGGTTAGTCTCTAAGGTGCCACAAGTACTCCTTTTCTTTTTGCGAATACAGACTAACACGGCTGTTACTCTGAAACACTAACTTCTGAATCTTTGGAGGTTTGCCCAAACCTAATTATTCCCCCTTCATTATTTAAACACAGATTTAAACAATGACCTACATAATAGTCAAATAACTGAACAGTAATAAAATACTCCAGGGA
Source organism: Lepidochelys kempii (assembly GCF_965140285.1). Classification (NCBI taxonomy): domain Eukaryota; kingdom Metazoa; phylum Chordata; order Testudines; family Cheloniidae; genus Lepidochelys; species Lepidochelys kempii. The sequence continues at coordinate 59,741,188 of NC_136387.1, read as the reverse complement.
ACAATTTTTCATTGGCAGTGGAAGGACTAAGTGACTTTACTGGTCTTCTCTATCTAAAATTCTATGATCCGAGTTCCTCCTTTCAAAACAATCATTGTGGTCACCAGTGGCACCCCTTTACACCTAAACTAACAGGGTTGGGAAGAACAGCATAAAATATGGCACTTTTTTAACAGAAATAAAAGGCAAAGGAAAAGAGCAGTGCGAGCCTCATGGGGAGGGGCATGAGCAGTGGAAAGATTTTCATGGGAAGATAAAAAGTGAGTGGGGAATGTTTCCTCAAGGCCTATCTTTGTAATTATTGCAATTCCTTTAAACATTTACAGAAGACCACCACTGAAGTTTTGAACACTGTACACTTACCCTGCACTTGAGAAAGTAGCCAGACTATTTTAGTACTTGCGCAATACAACGTATCAGGTTGCCCAGCATATACAGTGCAGGAAGGTCGGAAAAGGAAGAGTGAAATGATGGTCAAGAGAGCAAGTCCTCGGGAGTATTGTATTATCTCATTGACCAAGAAATCTGAGATTTGCAGTCCATCGTGCTGCATCTCTTTACTGGATAGGCCATAGGCTGGGGAAATGTTTTCAGACAGAGCCCTAGTGCCTAGTGCATTAAATAAGGTTGTCAATGGTTCGTCAAAGATGAAGTAGCCAAGGAGGATAGACTCAGTACTCTGGAGGTTAAAGCCTACTTCATAAAGACCTGAAAAGTATTTCTGTGTCTGTGCAAGGAAGTCTGCAGTGTTTTCTCATGTTTTCTCAAGACCTCAGTGTTTTCTTCTCATGCAAGGGAAAAGTCCTAAACATTTTGCTTTTAGCTGTGGCCCCATTTTGCCTGATGGAATCCAGTTTGGGCGTTCAATGACACTGGTAGTGCTATATTTTTCCCAGTAGCTACACTCAGGAAGTGGAAGAACTGAGATGCTGGTGGTTTACATAACTAGATGCAGAAAGGTATCCCAGTTTGTGTTTGTAAGTTTGTTCCTAGCTCATTTCTGTAGCTTTGAGTCTAGGAGCTACAGTTCTCAGGATGCACGAGAGGGGTAGGGAAGAGAGAGAGGAGAAGGAAAGGAAAGAAGGTGAGCTCTGTGAAAGAGTGAGGGCATAAACCTTAACTTTGCTATTATCAAGCTTCCTTAGTCTTCCTCAAAGGGGTTCAAGTACAAAACAAGCTGGCGACTAACGTAAAAGAACCACAGAGAAACAGAAATCCTACTTATCTAAGTGCCTGTACAAAATGGGAGAGATTTTCTGTGTACTTTCCTCTCTTGTGCATATGCACAAGGGAGCCAAAATTTTACCCATTATCTATCTTAGATTGCTCAATAATTCTTTATATGCATTAGAGTCAAACCTGATTATGGCCTTTAGGTATTATTGCAATGTATATGTTAAATCAAATATGTTAATACAGTAAAAAAAATAAAATAAGTTTATGTTACTTTCCTCTCTTCCTACAGAGCAAGACTACATTAGGGAAGTGATTAGATGAACTGAAGTGGGATCACAAGACCTGGGTTCTGGTCCCAGCTCTGTCACTGACATGCTGTGTGACCCTGACACAAGGTACTTTGTTTCTCTGTGTCCACTCACACCCCTGGTCTATTTAGACAATAAGCTCTTCAGGGAAAGAACAGTTGTCGCAGTGGTATTTATACAGAGTCCAGCACAATGGGTGGGGGTCTCTATATAATACAAATTAATAGGTTAACATTTTCCTATTACTCTTCATGAAAGACATTTAGAGTAAAAGGTTATATTTACCTGTCTCTTCCAGTTCAGTTCTATTGTTGAGATACTTGCATATTCACTTGGCTAAAATCTAATACTACTACAATGTACAGGGTTAGTACTTTGGTATATTATGTAGATTCAGACTGAAGTGAGAAACTATTGTTGAATTTGTGTAGAATTAAAATGATCTCAGTAAAACCAATTTTCTGAAAATTGGTATCCCTGCTATATCTATAAACATTTTAGTTAATCATCTTTATGTTCTTACTATACACTTGGGTCCAGAGTTGTCTCAGTACAGAGAGAAAGGTCTCTGTCTTTGACATAAATGTTTATTCTGTTTATGCTCTTTTTTAGGATTTGACCTATATAAATACAGTTTTATTCATATCTCAGTCATCTTCAAACTGATCTTTCCATCTTTTGGTAGCTACGTGTGTATGTTGTGGGGAGGGGTGTTGTTTTTTGCTCCCTCAGAGAGGTTCATTGATCTTGTTGACATTTTTCCATTCTGTCTCCTACAGTTCAATGATTCAGGCAGTTCCCTCATGTTCTCCTCTTTTTGTATTCAGATTTTTTTTAAAGTGTGTACTTTAGCTTAGTTTTTATGACATTTCTTTCAGAGTGACACTAGGTTCTATTCTGGTTTCACTTGGTTTTTCCTTTTTTTGTTCAGCTGGTTTTAACCTGTTCCTTTGTCTCTGGACTTTTATTATTCCTATGGGTGCACAGCCTTCATGGCTATCAAGTATATACTGTGCTATTACAGTTCAAGATGTCTCCCTGTGTGGGAGACAGATTATTCCACATCTGCCCACTGCAGGGTTCTTACACCTTCCTCTGAAGCATCTGGTACTGGCCACTGTCAGGGATAGGACACTGGACTAGACAACATGGTCTCTAGTAGGGAGATAGATCAGCACCCAAGGCTACTTGGTACTAGAGAGTTCCCCTTCCAGCCATGTACTAGGATTACTGCATGGAGAATCCAACCTATGCTGCTCTGGATTCCCAGGTTTTTTAACCCCCTGAAGTCTGAATGGAGTACAGCCACTGCCCAAGTGCTGGGGTCCTTAGGCATATTCTCAGGGCAGAGACCTATCCTGACATCCCCTTTGAGAGATGGAGCCAGTTGCCCACCTGCCTACCTTCAGATTCCCAATTACTGAAACTTACCTTTGGGGTGGAGTTCTGGGAGAGGGTGTGAAGCTCTAGGAGAGAGTAAACTCTCTCAGGGGTATGCAGCAATTGTAATGTAGTTTACACAGAGACACACTTTTCTCAGAGTCTAACACCTTAATGCTCCTTTACTTAATCATAATCATATAAAATGCACATTACACCACAGCCCCTGCCTCAGTTTCCTCAACTCTTCAGGACACTCTTTTGGACGGGGGTCAGAATCCCTACGGTTGTCTAGAGTTCTTCTGCTTCAGTGTATGGCTTGTGGATGACAACATGCTGGGTTGCTTCTCCCTTGTGGACTGGAGGAAAATAACCCCTGAGAAGAACAGCTTCTGCCCTTTTAAAACCTTCTAGCTACATCTGTCAGGTGACTCCCTTGTCAGCTTATCTACATGAGCACAAACTCTGCCAGGAGACTTCATTGCCAGGTGACCTCTCCCCTGCTAAACCAGTTGTTTTGGGTCAGAGCTAAGCTTTTGTCTAGAGTGACTAGATCTCCAGTGACTGGGTACTTAAAACAGTTACCCTCTGATATCAACCCATTATCTCTACATGTTGGGACTTCAGGCCAACACAGAAGAAAACAGGCAATAGAGAAGGCAAAAAAACCCCTGCACATTCCAAAAGGAGTTTGCAGCCTGACACAGATACATAGAATTCATCATTTCACACAGACTTCTTAGATTGTACAGACAGGTTTCTAAGTCATCACAGGCCCTTATTTAGCAAGATACTAAAGAGACCACCTGCATGTTTAAAGTTAAGAACATGCTTAAGTACCTTACTGAATCCAGACCAAGCTGCTCCTAGAACATGGGTCTCTACCACTTGAACTAAAGCAGAACCACTATTATCTGTCAGTAGTATCCGGGCCTTTACATTATATTTGTAAACCATCTGCTAGAAGATGATATAATCACAGACACTTAAGAGGAAACAGAACAGGGAGATGGTGCATCTAAATGCTTAGCTAGTGCATTAGAAATTCTTCCTAAATTGCACATTGGAAACCCATGTCTTCAGTATTCCCCTCTTCACTGTAGGCCAGTGCTTCACAGGAGTAGCTGGATTTGGTGCTGAACAGATGCACAAGAGTGTTGGGGAGGCAGGAGAAGAGAAACCTGTTCCATATACTATGGGGTGATTGCAAAGCCGCTCCATTAAAGCCACCTTACTCCAGTAGCTGACTTAAGCCTTTACTCAGATCCCTACGGTAGGGAGTAGGAAAGATAATGAGTTGATCTGTGCAGGAACAGATCCTCAAAAAATGCCAGCTCATGCCTCACTACCTTCTCCTTGTATACTGCCACTTAAGACACCTTTCAGAGCTTATCAATGTGCCAGGGTTATGTACTCGCTGTATTGTTCCCCCATACCTAGCATTCCCTTACACTGTAGAATCCATATCTCCTGACCCCCTTCCGTCTATGGCCATGGAGGAGAATAAGGCTGGATTTATCAGATATAGTTTTGCTGTATCATATTATCTACTTTCTCTATTTCTGGAAGTTGAGCCTAATCTCCACATAGATTTCTACATTTGATTCCTTAGTTATTTGACATATTTTGCCTCTGTCCTTTTTTATGCACTTCCACCTTATAATCTGCCATAGCAATAACAAATTCATATTTTATTTTGTATCGACACTGATTTTTCCATATCATTTTTGAACTTTACTTTTAACAGTATCCATTTGTATTTCACTGTGAATGACACCATTCCTATTATTTTTTTTGATCTGGATTTTTTTTATACTCTTGTAGATGCAATGAAGGAGAAGTTACATTTGCATGAGTCATTGGAATATATCAGCTTTTGTACTTTACTCTTTTACCAGTATACCATAATTCATAACTAGCAGATTTTAGGAGTCCTTCCCACCCTCAGTACTGAATGTTAACTTTGATTAGCCTTCACTATATAGCACAGAAATACAGCCAAAGGACCTCCAGTAGTGTAAATCAAGAGATAATTGGGAGGTGGTATGCAGATATCTAAGAAGCAAATATGGACCCCTCAATTTAAGATGCAGATATATGTTCACCTTAGGTTCACAAGAAATCTTAATTCCTTCTCCTTTTATAAATGTTAGGGGTTTTGTTTTGTTTTTGTTTTTTAAAGTTTGTATACCATGTATCCCTCTGTGACTATGAATCCCTGGTGGTACATATTACTGGTTTTACAGTAAATATCTGCATTTGGTTACAGTGCCCTGAACCACTGGGCATATTGTGGAGTTCTTTGTACCATGTAGATGCTGCTAGTGTAACCCACACACCTCCTGGGTGTGGTGTTCTGTCCCATCTAGTGGCACCAAGACCCCTTAGAGAGAGTTAATGAGTCTATTCTACAGCCTTAGCTAAGGGGCATAGGGCTTTTAGCTCATGCAGTAGAGGCTCATGCACTAAGCTCCAGAGGCCCCAGGTTCAATTCCACCTGCTGATGACTGGGGTCTGTCGGTGTTAAAGTAGGATACCTATTAAGCATGTATACACAGCTTATTGGGTGCACTTTATGCTATTTCTGTGCAACATAAGGGCTTGTAGTATCATCCCCTTAGGTTTTTACTCTTCATACAGTCAATGCCTCTGACAAAAGCAGTAGATTTATTTACTGACCGGATTCTTTCCGACTTTAAAAAAAAAAAACCCCAGTCTGTCAGACATTATCTCAAAGACTCACCTATTGGGCCATTCCCTTAGACCCCTCTATATCATAGCATCCATTTTCTGAGATACCAGTAGATTTGACATGATGTAGAACTTTCTCTGGCTTCACTGGTCTCGGATAGTATAGAACATTATGTAACTCTTCAGGTAGCTTGTTATACTTCCAAGACCAAAAATATAATTCCCATTAATGAGAATCCCACATCAGAACAATGTTCTAGTCCTATTACATATGGACATCTCTGAAAACCTGAAAAGTTTGCAACCTACTGGAAGTCCACCACCAGCCTTTTAAAAGCAGAAATTGCTGGAAGCTTAATGAAAATTATTGAAGTCCACCACTTGTGAAATCCACAGACCACCACTAGAGACTGAGCTTTTGGCTAGACGGGGGAGAAACCTAATGCTTTATGTACCATTAGGAAAACACACCAAATTCTGGAATTAACCTGTGGTGTGGATTTTTCCTTGAATTTAACCTCATGCCACTCCAGAGTCTATGATGATTTTACAGAAATCTCTTTGGTAAAAGAAAGGAACATAATTTTAACGTGATTTTCTCAGCAAAACATACCTGGCTGAGCCATAGGCTGTCACAATTCCTTGTTAAACTGCCTTTCTAAGTGCCCTTTTCCAGCCCACTCCTTCCTCCTGTGAGTCTCACCCCTTCCAGTGACAACCCATGCCTCCACGTTTTTGTGGGGTGGGTCTCATCTTTCAACTGCACTCCAGCTGCGTCTACATGTTTTATCCTCTTGCAACCATGATATCTAGCAGGCCCAAATGGGTTTAGCACTGGCAAGAGCCCATGTACAGTAATAGTTTGCAGTAACACAAACAGCTTCTTCAAAACCAGCTATAATCTATTTGCCAAAAAGGTCCACAGTACTCAGAGAAATTGATTTAAAGCAATGACGTACATGCATACTATCTAAACTATGCCTGGCATTCCCCGTAAGCCCCTACATAGAAAAGTCTTAGTCTTGGTGCACCCCCATTTTCTTGGAGATCAACATACAGCCTGCTCGCTGCAGACCCAGATTGTGAGTCAGTCAGTCAGTCTCAGCCTGCTGCAGATGACAGCTTTTCCCTTCCTTCCCTACAGGGCAGATCATTTAACAGGTCAGTGTCTTTTGACCTCCTTTTTCAGAGCCATGGCAAAACAGCTATAGAATTGAGGATGGGGCAGACAAGTTTCCTCTTTGCGGCTTTTAACTGAGCTATTGCGTACACAAGTGCTTGTTGGAATGCTCTTTATCTAGATCATTGTGTTATCTTTCGTGCTTGGTGCCTGTGACACTAATGCCATAGCAAGGAACTCAAACACAGAAGCATGTACAAAGTTGTTAAAAAACAAACAGATATTTTCCACTCCTTTACAGGCAGCTTCTGGTGAAATACAGAGGTCAAAGTCAGGCCAGCTGTTATTTTCACTGGGCTTGAAAAACCACAGAATTTGTGGCTATAGGAATTATTAGTACTTGGCCATCCCTAACCTTTTCAGAAACATTCTCTGGATCAGTGATGGGGAGAAGAAAAGACAAAATAGTTTTCTAATAGTTACTCTAGGGAATAATCATGGGCAGCCATACACCGGGCAGCCATTCTTGACAACTTTTTTATCCTAAGGCATTGATTATGCCAATGCTAAAAGAATTTAGGGTGGAACAGCTCAATTGCTATGCAGTTTCAATTACAGAGTCATGCAGCACACCTGTACCCTCCATAAACACACATTGCTTTTTATCTGGTCATAGCAGGCACTGTTGTGCAAGTTGGACAAACAACAACTCTTCTTGCCATGCCATCTATTTTAGGGCTATTTGGAAAAGAAAACAAATAGAAAACATGAACTGTTGAGAGTTCTCCATTTTGTTGGCATTGTTCTCCTCATGGACAATTATCACAGGATGATATTTCCAAGTCCTCTAAAAACAAACAAGCTTGGTAGCTTGTGCATTCAAAAAAGATTGATAGCATATTATAGATATTCATTAGTTTGGCTCATGGTGGATCAATCTGACAGCATAGCATTAGAGGACTAAAATTCCCAACTAAAGTGGCAGTTCAGAAAATAAATTTCAAGTAAACAGTTACAATAAAATATGGAATCTCAATTCAGTATTTTTTGAAACAATAAACCTCAGCTTTTCAATTGCCTTTTTGTCCCAAAGAAAGAAAAAAAAATTCTGACCATAGAAAATTTGGGGTTAGATGTTTCACTTGGCTTAACTGAGTACAAGCAGCAGTTATTTTGAAGTAGCCATGGGGTTTTCTGTCTACCAGATCATATTTTTTATAATAAAAGTGAACATGAATTAAAATATATTTGTCCCATTGATCTTCAAAGCCCAGATTAATGCAACTAGAGTGGCCTGGTAAATGGATATTGCTGCCTTGTACCGTCTGAGGCAATGTTAAAAGCTTCTGGAGAAGATCAAGCAATATGTTATAAGTTCATTAACAGAGTTTTACTTTTCTAAATCACTGTGTTACAGATGTTATTTGAGCTTTTTCCCCTTGCTGCTGTTACCTATCTTACCCAGTCTTGAACATTTCTTTCAGAAGACTATGTAATTATTTCCCTTTTATAATTCATTAGAGTGTCCCAGAGGCTGGAAATTTTCCAGGTCTCTGTTTTGCTTACACATTATTGGCAACAGAAATAAAGAGAAAGGGGGAATATGCTGGAACAGTGCCACTTGTAACCCATTTAATCAAAAGCATTTCTTGGTGCAGAGCCTATTACTCAATCATGTCCTCATACTCCTAAATAATTAACTTTTAATTTAAAAAAAATCTAAATTATTAGAATGTCCTTGAATTGTTTAGAGTTTGATGTTCCTGTTCACTCTTGTTTTTACCAGCTTAGGCTGGTTGGAGAAATTAAAATATTATTAAAAATTACGTGAGGCCAGAATACTCTAATCTACCCAATGCATTATCTGTAGGTGAACCTAAAATATTTCAGTTCCATTACTTTGCTTCTCAACATTACGCTAAAGGGTTTTGAATTTGAAGCAGTAAAGAAATAAAAGGTAAACTTATATTTTGATTGAAGAGTGCAGAACACAGATTCTAGTAAATACCCACCAATGATCATACTAAAATAAAATTCCCTCCACAGCAAACTCCTAAATGGGCACCCTCTGAGAACGACTTTGTAATGTGTCTGGAAATTTATCAGACTGCTGGCTGACCAAACTCCAGCTCAAACTCTTCTGCTGATCACAACTGCACGTTTAGGGCACAGGTAGGCAATCAGTGCCAGATCGCCTGGTCCCGAACCATTTACTGTTTTAAAGGTAACAATATCATCTTGCATTTAAACTGCTTTTCAGACTTAAGGATTTTTCAAATTGTATATGACTGAGGTCACTTCCCTGAAATCAGCCAAACTTTTAAGTTTCAGGTATTTTTTTCCAATCACACAGCAGCATGAGGGGCCACTAGAGGCATAATTCAAAACTTCAGTTGAGAAATTCCTGTCACTTTTAAAAGGCAGATGTCATAAACTGAAATGCATGCATCTTCTACAGCAGCATTACACTGGAGAGGAGAGTGATGATTAGCACAGGAGCACAGTGAATATTCTATTTGGCCACATTTACGGCTGTTCCGACATTTGCTTTCTGTGAACCTTCAGGAAGATGAGCTTTAAAAGGAGAAAAATTCACAATAAGCACACTTTAAATTAAAAAGCTTCAATAATCAGTATAAGTAAGTTTACAATTATATAACAATTTGGGCTGGGTTTGTTCTTTGTTCGTTACATAAATTGCTCTGTAGGAACAGCTGAAGGAGTTGGCTTTGCTAGTAGTAATTATATTTGTTGAGTCTTAACAGTATTCTTACAGTAGATATATAAGAGATATAGACGCTATTAATCACACTTCAGTGTGAGGGGCAAGGCCACTGCCTTCACCTCCCAATATTTTGTATTTTCATCATTTATATGAATTAGAAAAGTAACAACAATATTAACTTCTGAAAATACATTCTCATGGGAACACTATATTAGAAGTCTGAGAACAAAAGAAAGTTCCCTAACATTATCTTCCTAACATTAACCTTTCAAACACCAAGCAAACTTAATGAATATAGTTTAATTGCTTAAAATGCTTCTACAGCCAAACAGTTTAACAACATGAATTCTGGAGTAAATGTTTAAAGACACCCTTCAGCAATATCTTTGTTTTTGAAGTGGGATAGAGGGTTCTTTGTTTTGAAAGGAAGAGGTGAAAAATCAGAGAGGTAAAGATTTGAATACCTAAAGAAAAAAAATAGCCACTGTTACTAAGATACATGGTTAGAAAACAGTTAAGGCCCCATTGTTTTCCCACTGAAGCTAATGGATTTGATACCTTTGACTTGAAATGGAGCAGGATCAAGCTTTGCATCTTGACAAAAATAATTAATATCTTAAATATTAATAAAGTTAAATATTCTAGCTAACGGTGGGCCTCATCCTGCTCCCATTGTAGAATTATGTAAACTGCATCTTATTTCCTAGCTATTGTTTTGAGACAGTAGGGGCATATACCAGAGTGATAGGTGCTCTAAAAATTCCATATGTGGACTGACTGATTCTGTGAAAAATCAGCTTCTCTTCCTTTTAGATCCTCCTCATTAGCGCTTGAGTTCACACCAAACCTTAAGGGTTGCTTGATGGTGAATGTAAGTCTCAGCTCTCTACAATACCTACATGGTTCTGGTTGCAGGCAAGTGTCTGAATGTCTTTCTAACCAGCACAGGGCAAACCATAAAAGACATTTTTACAGTCATGCACACAGTATTTTCATCTGTACACATGCATACTCATGGGATAGCAGGTTGCAAGTTGCCTTGTACTGTGATTAAGACCTGAAGAGTTCTGTAAAAGCTTCTCTCTCACCAAGAGAAGATGATCCAGTATTATTTCACCCACCTTGTGTCTCTCTGATTAAGACTACTAAAATTTTCACACATATTCATGGATACGTTATCAGTTTCACATATGATTCATGTCACCTCTATTTCTGGATAGTCCTAACTCCTCCAGGAAGTAGCCTCCTACATTCTGGAAGAGTTTTCCCTTAATTCTTCTTCAGTTTACCACTATAACCTTTAGGGATGTCGGACCACACATAATTCCTCTGTTTTATTCCTCTCTTCTGCAACCTATTGAGCAGCACTTATTCAAGAGTAGACCCACAGATCTCAAAGAATGCACTTACATAAACAAGTACAACTCAATGAATTAAGAGTTGCAGAATTAGGAGATATGGTAATTTTGATATTATCTTCTCACTAGCAGTGGACAATACTGTGTGGAATGTAGTGCCACCTCCAGATGACAGAAAACATTGCGATGGAAGCTTAAAGCACAAGGACACTCTCCTTCCAACACCTCTTTTATTGAAATGATCAAATAAAATGAGAAAGTAAAAAGCATTAAAAAATAATTGAGAGGGGTTTTTTTGTTTGTTTTTTTAAATATAATGGTATTATAAAATTATTTGACATCCTGGATTTTTAACATTTTGTAATGATTGGCTAGAAAAGAAAACTTACAAACCTATGGTAGTGCCGGAATACTTGATACTAAAAAGAAAAGGAGTACTTGTGGCACCTTAGAGACTAACCAATTTATTTGTTTGAAGAATTGCAACTTTCATGTCTGTAATCGCGTGACCGGAGACCAGAGAACACTTCAATCTCTCTGGTCACGCGATTACAGATGTGAAAGTTGCAATTCTTCAACAAAAAAACTTCAAATCCAGACTCTAGGGAGAAACTGTTGAATTGGAATTCATTTGCAAATTGGATACAATTAACTTAGGCTTGAATAGAGACTGGGAGTGGCTAAGTCATTATGCAAGGTAACCTATTTCCCCTTGTTTTTTCCTACCCCCCGCCCCCAGACATTCTTGTTAAACCCTGGATTTGTGCTGGAAATGGCCCAACTTGATTATCATACACATTGTAAGGAGAGTGATCACTTTAGATAAGCTATTGCCAGCAGGAGAGTGGGGTGGGGGGAGGTATTTTTTCATGCTTTGTGTGTATAAAAGATCTTCTACACTTTCCACAGTATGCATCCGATGAAGTGAGCTGTAGCTCATGAAAGCTTATGCTCAAATAAATTGGTTAGTCTCTAAGGTGCCACAAGTACTCCTTTTCTTTTTGTAAATACAGACTAACACGGCTGTTACTCTGAAATACTTGATACTAGTTTCCCTACAGATGGCCAGTAATTTATTCTTTCTTATCAGCTGATTTCTATTAGTCACTCCTTACATCCATGTACTAAATAGGGCCTAATTCTGCATTCCTGACTCACAGTGAATACAATTTACAAGAGTAGCTCCACCAAAGGCAATGAGATTATGTGCATCCATAAGTGCTAAGCATAAAAGTTGCAGCATCCACCCCATAATTTTCCAATATTTGGTATCTCAGCAAGTATCTAAATCTGTCATAGTTTATCATTAATCACAGGTTGAACTCCACTCTGACTTGCAAAGTATTACAAACAGAACAATAAAGAGGTGAAATATGTTTCACCATATGCTGTGATCTAGGATATAGTAAATAACTAATGCAAATAGTCTAATAATGCCAGATAAAAGATTCCTTTGTAATTGTTAAACAACAATTACAAATGCTTCATTTACTTATAACAATTTCTCATTGTTCTGGAGAGCAAACTCCAGTTGAATATGCTTAACTATTTGTTAATATTCCAGAATAATCTCAGGCAAAGTGAAAACAAAGCTATTTAGATCATGATGTCTTTATACATTAGGAAGGAACTCGTGGGTTTCCTGTTATGGAAAAAAGAAGTTGGATTGCTTTTGCTTTTAGACATATGTAATTGTGAAATAGTTACCTGGGGCTGAATTTTTTAAATATTTTACATGCCTGAAGAGGTAGAAAGATGCTTAGTGGAAGTTGGGTGCTTTACCTGCTGAAGCGTTTGGGGGGTGGGTGGGAGGAACGGGACAGAGAACAACAACAACTAGGCACCTATTTGCATCTTCATGCACCTAAATGCCTTTGAAAAATAAGTGTAAGGATAATATTTAACATTTTGTTAATGTATAAGCCTCATGAGATGAGGCTTAAGTAGCCCAATCTATTTCACATATAAGGAGAAAGTTGACAGGTGACTTGATCACTTTGTATAGGGACTTACACACGGAAAAGATATCTGATAGAGGAGGGACTTTTCAATCTTGCTGACAGGGTCATAATATCAAGTGGCTGGAAGCTGAACTTAAGTATGTTCAGCCTTGAAATAAGATGCAATTTCCTAGCAGGGAGGGTAATTAAGGATTGGAACAGTTTACTAGGAGAGGTGATGGACTTACCATCACGTGGCGTCTTTAAAAAGAGCTTTGATATCCTCTAAGAGATAGGATTTCCCAGCTTCTGGGGAAAAAATTCTATGGGCCATGGGTGCAGAGAGTCCCCTAGATGCATAGGGACCTTTGTGATCATCTAGTCAGACCTCCTGTATAACACAGGCCACAGAACTTCCCCAACATAATTCCTAGAGCATAGCTTTTAGAAGAAACATCCAATCTTGATTTTAAAATTGTCTGTGATGGAGAATCAAACACAACTCTTGTTAAGTGGTTCATTACCCTTGCTGTCATAGAATCATAGAATATCAGGGTTGGAAGGGACCTCAGGAGGTCATCTAGTCAAACGCCCTGCTCGAAGCAGGACCAATCCCCAGTTTTTGCCCCATATCCCTAAATGGCCCCCTCAAGGATTGAACTCACAACCCTGGGTTTAGCAGGCCAAAGCTCAAACCACTGAGCTATCCCTCCCCTTTTTTCCAGTCTGAATTTGGATAGCTTCAACTTTCCATCATTAGACTGTGTCAGACTTTTCTCTGCAAGATTGAAGGGCCTATTATTGAATATTTGTTCCCCATGTAGATATTTATAGACCGTAGTCAAGTCTATAAATTCTCCTTAACTTTCTCTTTGTTAAGCTAAATAGATAGACTCAAAGAACACAATCACTATAAGGCATATTTAACCATATTGGACATAATCCTTTAATCATTCTCATGGCTCTTCTCTGAACCCTCTCCAACTTATCAATGTTCTTTTTGAATTCTGGGCACCAGAACTGGACACAGTATTCCAGCAGCAGTCACACCAGTGCCAACAGGTAAAATAATCTCTCTAGTCCTACTTGAGAGAACCATGTTTATGCATCCCAGAATCACATTAGCTCTTTTGGACACAGAACCACACTGGAAGTTTCTATTCAGGAGATTATCCACCAAGACTCTCAAATCTTTTTTTCAGAATCATTGCTTCCCAGGATACATCCTGTAAGTATAGCCTATATTATTTGTTCATAAATGTATACAATTATAATGAGCCATATTCAAATGCCTATTGTTTGTTTGTACCCAGTTTACCAAGTGATCCAGATCATTCTGAATCAATTACCTGTTTTTTCCCTATTATTTACCATTCCCCCAATTTTTGTGTCATCTGTAAACTATCAGTGATGACTTTGTTTTATTCAAGGTCATTTATAAAAATGGCATAGGGTAGTGCTTTTCAACCTTTGGTTCACAGACCCTGGGGGTCCGCAGACTAAGTCTAAGATTTTCAAAGGGGTCCAAACTGCCATTTGACATTTTCTAGAAGTCTGCAAATGGGGGAGAAAAAAAAATTGAAAGCCATTGGCACAGGACCGATCCCTGCAGGACCCCACTGGAAACACAGCCTTTCTATAACGATCCCCAATTTATGATTACATTTTGAGAGGTATCAGTTAGCCAGTTTTGTAATCCATTTAATTTGTGTCATATTAACTTTAAATTGTTCTAGTTTTTTAATCAAAATATCGTGTGGTATCAAATCAAATGACTTACAGAAATGTATCATGTCAACACTTCTACCTTCATCAACCAAACGTGTAACCTTATCAAGAAAAGATGTTAGTTTGACAGGATCTATTTTCCATAAAAACATGTTGATTTGCATTAATTTTATTATCTTCCTTCAATTCTTTATTAATCAAGCCCTATATCAGCCACTCCATTATCTTGCCTGGGAGTGATGTCAGGTTAACAGGCCTGTAATTTGTTGAGTCATCCCATTATAAAAATTTGCACAACATTAGTTCTCTTTTAGCCTTCTGGAGCACTGGGGAAGTTCTAAGACATATTGAAAATCAATATTAACAATCCAGCAAGTTCCTTTGCCAGCTCTTTTAAAACTCTTGGATACAAGTTATCTAGTACTGCTGATTTTAAAATTTCTATATTGAGCTTGAAAATGAGCTCAGGGATTCTGAGAGTAAGGCTCTAAATCTGGTTCCTTTGATTATGTTAGTTAAAACCTGAGATTTCCTGCTTCATTAAGGATGAACAGGATAAAGACAGTTTTGCAACTTGTGCAATTTTATTAAGTCTCACAATATCTGGTGTTTTTATTAAAGCTCCCTACAGCACAAGACACCTCAAATGGGGCAGGGACAAGGAAGGCCCACAACCTGCTCCTTCTACACAAAGGCAAGCAGAGCTGATTGCACGGTGGGATGTATGCTGCACACACTGAATGGGATATAGACCTTTGGGGCAAAATTCTTCCCAGAGCTCCCCCAACGGAAATGTGGCACTCTCCTGACTCAGGCCTGCATCTAAATAGCATCCATGAGCTACAGATAAGTTTGTTGAATATCTGTTGGTCTATTAAAGAGTCAAAATTATGGGATCTTTACAAAATTGTGAACTGCAAGTATTCAAAAGTAAAGAGTTGGACTCCCCAAAATTATGAGATTATTTTTAAACCAATAAACTTTGGATTCTTTGTTTGCCATCTAGTTTCTGACCCTTTAAATTATACTAATTTCACAATTTCAGGCTTTTGTCTCCATCCATGGGAAAGGAAGGGAAGAAAAGAAGAAGGTAAAAAAGATGATCTTAGCTATCACCTGACATCATAAATTCAGGCTTTAATAATAATACCAGATATTGTGAAACCTAAAAAAATTGCACAAGTTGCAAAACTGTCTTTATGGATGTTATAAACTGTTTTATTCTTAAGGAATCATAGAATCATAGGACTGGAAGGCACTTTGAGATGTTATCTACTCCAGTCCCCTGCACTCATGGCAGGACTAAGTATTATCTAGACCATTCCTGACAGGTGTTTGTCTAACCTGCTTTTAAAAATCTCCAGTGATAGAGATTCCACAACCTCCCCAGACAATTTTGTTGCTCTCCTCTGGACTTTCTCCAGTTTGTGAGGCCTAATCAACATGGAGTAGAGCGGAAGAATTACTTCTCGTGTCTTGCTTACAACACTCCTGCTAATACATTCCAGAATGATGTTCACTTTTTTGCAACAGTGTTACACTGTTGGCTCATATTTACCTTGTGATCCACTAGGACCCCCAGATCCCTTTCCTCAGTAGTCCTTCCTAGCAGTCATTTCCCATTTTGTATATGTGCAACTGATTGTTCCTTCCTAAGTGGAGTACTTTGCATTTGTCCTTATTGAATTTCATCCTATTTACTTCAGACCATTTCTCCAGTTCGTCCAGATCATTTTGAATTATAATCCTATCAATCCTTAACGAAGCAGGAAATCTCCAGTTTTAGCCAACATAATCAAAGGAACCAGATTTAGTGCCTTACTCTCAGAATTCCTGAGCTCATTTTCCACATCTCGCGCAAGCCTACTTCCTGGTGGATACATGCAGCGTCCACAAGATGATACCATGCCATATAAATAGCAAAGGTAAAAAACATTTAAATAAAAATTAAATTACAGACAAAAATTAAGCAGAGATATTTGGTGATAATCAGGGGTGGCAGAACTGAGGAGCATGGGGGTTAGTGCACATGCAATGGAAATATGGAGGGCTCTACCTCTGTGGAAACTTGTGCATGGAGGAGTGACGGGGTGGGGGGGGGGGGGGGACATAGTGAGAGTGATACTTCAAGGGGATGGAGTGGCCACTGTGGGTCCTGCAAACAGGAAGCAGGACCTGGAGAGATTGGAATGGGCTGGGAGCAAGTAAGAATCCCGGGATGACAATGATGAGTCTTAGTACCTCCCTTTACTCCCCCTATGCACCCACATTCACAGGGAGCTTCCACTGCCGAGTGGTAATAATGGAATTGAATATGCAAATTTAACACAGAGCAACCAAAATGTATCTGGTGTTGCTGATAGAAATCATCAAAATGTATATTTACACGACAATCTTATCTAATGCTACTCTAGAAAGACAATTTTGTTATTATCCATATTCAAACTATAGATCACTAAGTAAAGAGAGTCTTACCAGTGCCACTCAGACTTCTAAAGTCAGTGTAATAGTCTAATCAATGTTAATTGCTAATTAATCCAAAAGTGTGTCTTTCTAGACAATTCCTGCTGTAGTCAACATTATATTGATGTGTAATTGACCTAATTATTCAGTTAATATGTTATCCACTGAATTTAGCCCTTTTTTCCTATTCATAAATCATTTGCAAACTGGTTTTGATTTCTATGACTCTATTCCTTATTTTTAAGAAATTGCTAAATAGCTTGTGATCAAGTTTATGTCTATGGTTTGTTCATGAGATACTCATAACATTTGACTGGTAACAAGTCACATCATGTTATTTCTGTCCACTGATTAGACTAGTAGACTTTTTAAAACAGGAGAATTAACAACTATGCATGGTGAATAATCACTAATTCATGTCCATTACTATTGTAAGAATTTTAGGGATTTGCAGACATTTTCACAAATGTTGACCACATCAAGGAATCCAAATACAGGTGAACAAGGAATGATTCAACACCTACAAATAATTATGGAACAAAGTAACCATACTTACTCATTAATAGAGCTGGGCCAAAAATTTCAGGTAACACTTTTTGCTGAATTGGATCAACTGAAACGTGTCACAAATTCAGGATGAATAATACTCTGAACTTGTGGCACCTTAGAGACTAACCAATTTATTAGAGCATAAGCTTTCGTGAGCTACAGCTCACTTCCTCAGATGCATATCGTGGAAACTGCAGCAGGCTTTATATATACACAGAGAATATGAAACAATACCTATTCCCACCCCACTGTCCTGCTGGTAATAGCTTATCTAAAGTGATTTCCAGCACAAATCCAGGTTTTCTCACCCTCCACCCCCCCACACAAATTCACTCACCAGCAGGAGAGTGAATTTGTGTGGGGGGGTGGAGGGTGAGAAAACCTGGATTTGTGCTGGAAATCACTTTAGATAAGCTATTACCAGCAGGACAGTGGGGTGGGAATAGGTATTGTTTCATATTCTCTGTGTATATATAAAGCCTGCTGCAGTTTCCACGATATGCATCTGAGGAAGTGAGCTGTAGCTCACGAAAGCTTATGCTCTAATAAATTGGTTAGTCTCTAAGGTGCCACAAGTCCTCCTTTTCTTTTTGCGAATACAGACTAACACGGCTGTTACTCTGAATACTCTGAACTGTTTCAATAACAAAAAAGACTAAAGTTTTGTTTCAGGATTTTTTTGAAGCACTTCATTTTTTAATTTGAAATGACTGTTTAGAATTTTAGTTCTATTTTATTTTTTAAAAAAGAAGGCTTTTAAAAAACCAAAAATGCTTTCGAACAAAATGTTAGATTTGATCCAAAAAGTGTTGGTTGTGGTGTTGTTTTTTACTTTTTCATTAAACCAAAAAAATTGAATAATTTTTTTTTGTTTCGAGTCAACCCAAATTTTCAAGATTTTTTGGTTTGGTCACTGAACTAAAAAAAAGACAAATAATTGTTAACCTCCTCTCCCCCCCTCTCCACCCTGCCAAAAACCCCTCAGTGTTATTCAATAAGTCCCTGATTCAGCAATACTTAAGCATAGGCACTGACTTTTATTTTTCCCCAGGGCTACTCCACCCCCACTCTGCCTCTTCCCACCCCCAGCTCCACTCCCTCCCCCAAGGCCCCACACTCACTCCACCGCTTCCTGCCCACATTCCATCCTCTCCCTGAGGCCCCCGCCTGCTCACTGCTTTCTGCCCTCCCCTACGCTGCTCCCTAAGCCCCTGATTAGCTGATCGGAAGTGGCACCACTGCTGTTGAGCGGTGGCTGATAGGTGCACTATTTTTTTTCCCCGGGGGTGCTCCAGCCCTGGAGCATCTATGGAGTTGGCACCTATGTACTTAAGCATGTGCATAGTCTCACTGACTTCAGTGGAACTACTCACATGCTTAAATTAGCTATGTACAGGGCATTCTACTCACTCCACATAGACACTTATACACGTTTCCTAATATCTGAAGGCTGTGCCTTTGCTCAGAAGCAAGTGGGGGGAAGTCCTCAAAGGAAAAGTGTTACATGCACATGACTTTTTTCTATGCATCTTTACACCGCCCCAGATCACGGTGCTAACTTGGCATCTTCGGGCATCTATGAAATTCACACAGTGTAGGCAAATCACAACAAAAGTTTTCCCATACTGGATCAGACTCATGGTCCATCTAGTCCAGTGTCTTGTCATTGACAGTGGCCAATACAAAATCACCTGATCTTCATAGGATAGTAAAAGAAACCCCATAGTGGGCAGAAGGAATAGTTTCTCTCCCCTGATGTATATAACTAGAACAACAAAATGTAAATTTGAAATCTGCTTTTGGCAAGCATTGAAGCTTAAAGTTTGACCTTCCAAAGTATTCATACAAATAAAGCATAAATGCGCTGATATATGCGGAAAGCCAATGCAGAAGGGTTGAAAACACTGTTGAATCAAATTTTGAGTTTGATTTTCAAGGCATATTCACAGAAAAATAAATCCACCATTCACTTAGTTCCAGTTTTATACTTACTGGAATATTCTGTAAAGTTTTCAGTTCAAAAATGAGACTTCTTTAATCAATCTTTCATTGTATAGATCACTAAATTTAGTTTGAAAATGCTTGAAAGAGTTTGTGTTTAGCAGCTTTTTCTAGTTATGAAAGTCACACTGAGTTTTCAGTAATAAAAGAAGTCAATAGCTACTCAACATCTTCTACCTTATGCATGAATCACCAACCTGCTCATGGTCATACAAATAATAAATACTTCAAACTATCTAAAATTTTAGAACATTTCCATTCTAGAAATGCCAAGTAGATGACAATAAATGTTTAATTATTACCAGGTTTAAAATGGTCCTTCTATTAAAATCTGAAGAGAAGTAAGTGACAAAATTTCAAAACACTGAGTAGAAGATATATTCTAGGAAACACAAAGTGTAACACTAGAAATGCATTAGAAGGCTGAAAATCCTTGTCTGCTCCTGAGAAAAAAAGAATTACGCCGAAAGCCTGCATTAGTGAAAAGTGTCAGATGATCTAAGTAAAACTTTTATTATTTTGACCTTACCACTTTTCTTGCATAGTTTTTCCCCTGACAAATGAAATGTTATTCAATAGATTAATCCACTAACAGTTTTAAAATACTGTATATTTTATTTGCTTAAAATACTGAAATATCCAATACCTATGTTATAAATATACAATACATCAAAAATTAAACCGATATTTTCTGAAAGGAAACAATGTTAAATGTCTTATTTTATAGTTGAGAGTAAAAATTAACTGAAGTTGTTGTCTTTCATTTAATTTGGTCCACATACTTACCATATTTGTCAATAACCTAGTCCTATAGCACTTACTCGCATGAACAGTCCCATTGTCCCCCATGGAACAACTCAAGATCAGGCTGTTTGCATGGAAAAGGACTGCAGTCTCTATCTGACTTAGGCTTGATCTTGACACACATACTGATGTTGACCAATACCTTATGCCACAGGCGGTCTCACCGATACCAGTGGTACTACTTGTGGGGTATGAGGACAACACAAACTGGTCTTTGTTTGGTTCTTTGTGAGTAATCTGCCCCGTACTGGAATGAACTAGTGATGACTGGATCCCAGCATGATACCTTTATTTGTCTAGCTATGACAGAGGAAAATCTTCATTAGTATTCCCTTTCAAGCTTCCCCACTAGAAGAGCTGGAATGTTCCCCTGTCCCTCTAGCACAAGCAGATTCCTGCTATTGCAGTTTACTGACACAATAAAATGTCACTGCATAAAAGATATGAATTTGCTATTTATTTATTTAGCTCAGTGGTTTGAGCATTGGCCTGCTAAATCCAGGGTTTTAAGTTCAATCCTTGAGGGGGTCATTTAGGGATCTGGGGCAGAAATTGGGGATTGGTCCTTCTTTGAGCAGGGGGTGACTAGATGATCTCCTGAGGTCCCTTCCAACCCTGATATGCTATGATTCTATTTGGATTGGTGTTTCTACTGCAAGTTTTATTGTCTATAAATAGGTGAGCAGGTAAAAAATTAAACATCAAACTCGGAATTCTTTATTTCTCACGGATGTTTTATAATTCACCTGCACTTTGTCTGCCTTTCCTTCTTTCTCCTGCTCTATTCCCCCTCCCTCCTCACCCACCATGCCCAGACAGAGACAATTGTACAGGACATATCTGGAGGAAAGAAAGCAAGCCATGCATTTCTAACTCGTTAAAGCTCCAGCACTTGCAGACACTCTGAGCAGAACCTATAACCATGACTATTAATTTCTCTTTTGTGATTTCTTGCTTTTCAGTACAATACCTTTGTGCCTGAAGTGATATTTGTTCAAGACTAGTAGCCTGTATCAGTTGGCTGGAGAAATAAGACTTCACTGTAACACAAAGCATCAAATAAGAGAACCTGTTTAGTATTTTGCAAAAGAGAGTTTCCTGTTTTTTTTATTATTTCACAAAAATGTAAAAAAGTCTGACTTCTCACTTGAAAAGTCCTATCTTCCCCATATGAAAGATATCCCTGAGTGCCATGGTGTTCCTCTTAGTCCCACAAAAGGAAAGACCAACAACTTTCCAAACATACCATAAGTCTCATGTTTGAAATGTGCTGCAGTGCGAATACATAGTAACGATACCTTGCACTTCTATAGGTCTGAAAGCCCAGAAGAGCCCTGATCATGGGACGGCTATCTTCATCCAACCCTGCTAAGACACCATGGGATTCATGGTTGGGGGGAGAGGGTGGTGTCAGAGTTTAGGTGTCCCTCCTCTGCCATACCTCCCCAGAACAGCCTTAGAACTTTAGTGAGTAACTCAGCACTAATTTCAGTCATGTGAATCAGATACTGTAGTGATGGGGACAGACAGATAGGCGAACCCAAACAAGAACTGGTCCTTGGTAATCTGCACCTCAACATTATGTAATAGAAATTATGATTTGTACATTTGCTAAATGTATCATTATATATAATGCACTATTCTTATGGTAAATCATCATCACTGTGCGGTCATGCACACCTGAGTATTTTACAGACATAAAACATTTCCCTTTAACTTACTTAAAAATATTGTTGAGAGACTTCTTGGCCAAAACTAACTTTTAGAAGTTTTTTTTGGCAGTAGCTAGTTTTTTAAAAAAGTGAAATTGGGGACTTTATTCTTTAAATTTCAAAACAGTTTGGCTGAAGGCACAGTGTTCTTGTTATTAATGATTTATTTCCCACCAAGTATCAAGTACATGATGCTGCTCTTTCCACTGCCAGACAAGTACAATGAATGTGTGGGTATTTCAGAGACAAACTAAGGAAAAAAGTGGCTTTTGCCATGAGTCACCATTTTTCATACACAAGGTGGCTTCCAATGAGATATGTGAAGTCTTTCTACTTCACTGTCCAGTGTTAGAAATAATACAGCACTGACTGGGGAAAATCCATCACTAGAACCCGTTCAGGTAAATATGGGAACCCTATGAAGTGGATTGGGCCCCTAGCTACTAGGTCCAACATTCAGTGTTGGACTTTCCCCCTGTACCTATCACCGTCTTCCAACAGCTGTCCCTCAATTAGATGCTGAGAGAAAGATAATGAGCTAGTCTCTCTTGGAGTAGGGACAAAAAGGCACAACTTTCAGGAGCTGATTCTGTCTCAGGGACAGGGTTAGCACAGGGACAGGGTTGGCCCAATTTAAAGCTGCTGCCAATGAGGACCCTACACCAATAGAGGAATGCTTCAGCAGTCTGCCCAACCCCTACCCTCCATGCAGAGGGTGAGGCAGAGGCATAGAGACATTCCGCAGCAAAGATGCAATAGCTGGGAATTAGTCAATACCAAGGAAATTTCCTGCTGAGCATTTGCAGCCAAATTACAGCTCTTTTGTGGTACCTGAGTAATCTGAACTCAGTAATCTGCCAGAGAATCTGGCCCAATATGTCCAGAACTGCTATGCACATTTGTGGAGAGACTGTAATAAATGGAGGTTTCCAGGTAAGTAGGATGGGGAGACATCCTGATTCCACAGGGGATTAGAGTTATTACTGCGGAACTCTCAGGCAGCATGAAACAACTCTCACTCCTCTTCCCAAGATGCTGGAGTGGAAGTGTGCATTACACTAGCATTTTCCCTTGCCTGTGTGGAGAGCCCCCCCTTGCAGCAGCATTTTCTCAACAGGTCTCATTTACCAGCCCCAGCTATAGTTTTACACAGGGTGAAGGAAGGTAGTCAGAGAGTAGGGGAAGGGAGTAAGCAAAGAGAAGCAGGTCTGTGTCTATTACGTGTAAGGGTAAGTCACCCATTGTAATTGTGGATGATGTTAATTCTGGCTACAATGGGATTTTGAGCTCAATAAACACTATGCAGATTACCCATCTACTGAAAGCAGTGCAACTCTAGAAGACTAAAGGCCTGGTATCGGAAAAGACTCATAAACAGACTATCAGGTGGGGCTCGGCAAGAAAGATTTGCTTGTTCAGAATCTTATTAATTTTCTGTAGAACCCTATTGGCTTTATCCCTATTATATTTCATAGAATTTTTCTAAGGGAATAAAGTATTTGAGACGGATATGGAGAACAAATATTTCAGTATTTTTACCTTTGGCAAAACAAACCTAGTTTATATTGGGCTATGAAAAAAACTATTGATATAAGCACTCATTCATACCAATTCACAATATTAAAATACTTAATAGTCAAGCAGGATCCTAATGGAATGCTATGAAAGATCCAGATAATCAGAGATCCATCCACTGCTTTGAAGACGGTGGAAGCTTGGTCTATTAAACTTCCATATGTATAAGTAATTTATTAAGAGTTTTTTAGTTGTATGAAGCCATTTTGTATATAAATAGCAGAAAGCACCAGACAAGATTAATACTTAAGTGCCTGCCAAATTTCTTGTTTAATTAAATATGCCTTTTTCATACTAAATGAGAGGAAAAAAACCTGAAGGTACTGAAAAGCTAGACTCAAAACAACAACAACAAAAAACCCACAAAAAACCAAAAAGCCAACACACACCGTCACCAGACTTGACTAATTTTAAATAATAATAGAGTTTCATTGTGGTAGGTCTGAACAAGTAGCTTTACCATTTTTTTTAATAAAGTCACTCTGATATGCACTTTAAACTCCATTTCTACTTCCATAGAATCATAGTACTAGAAGGGACCTGGCAGAACTAGGTATTATCTAGTGGTTCCCAAACTTGTTCTGCCGCTTGTGCAGCGAAAGCCCCTGGTGGGCTGGATGGTTTGTTTATCTGCCGCATCCGCAGGTTCGGCCGATCGCGGCTCCCGGTGGCTGCGGTTCGCTACTCCAGGCCAATGGGAGCTGCTAGAAGTGACGCGGGCCCAGGGACGTACTGGCCGCTGCTTCCAGCAGCTCCCATTGGCCTGCAGCAGCGAACCGCGGCCACTGGGAGCCGCAATTGGCCGAACCTGCAGACACGGCAGGTAAACCAATCGTCGGGCCCGCCAGGGGCTTTCCCTGCACAAGCGGCGGAACAAGTTTGGGAACCACTGATCTAGACCATTCCTGGCAGGTGTTTGTCTAACCCGCACTTAAAAATCTCCAGTGATGCAGATTCCACAACCTCCCTAGGCAATTTATTCCAGTGCTTAACCACCCTGACAGTTAGGAAGGTTTTCCTAATGTCCAACCTAAACCTCCCTTGCTTCAATTTAAGCCCATTGCTTCTTGTCCTATCCTCAGAGGTTAAGGAGAACAATTTTTCTCCCTCCTCCTTGTAACAACCTTTTACATACTTGAAAACTGTTATGTCCCCTCTCAGTCTTCTCCTTGCCAGACTAAACAAACCCATTTTTTTCAATCTTCCCTCATAGGTCATGTTTTCCAGACCTTTATGCATTTTTGTTGCTCTTCTCTGGACTTTCTCCAATTTCTCCACATCTTTCCCGAAAATGTGGCACACAGAACTGGACACATTGCTCCAGTTGAGGCCTAATCCGCACAGAATAGAGCAGAAGAATTACTTCTCATGTCTTACTTACAACACTCCTGCTAATCATCCCAGAATGATGTTTGCTTTTTTTTCAACAGTGTTACACTGTTGACTCATATTTAGCTTATGGTCCATTACGATCGCCAGATCCCTTTCCACGGTACTATCTGTTTGGTACTATCTGTTTGGCACTATCTGTTCTTGCCAAATCCAGACTGACTGTTACTTACACTTTTTTATCTTCTAGATAATTGTAAATTCGTTGCTTAATTATTTGCTCCATTATCTTTCTGGGTACAGAAGATAAGCTGATTGTTCTGAAATTCCCCGGGTTGTCCTTATTTCCCTTTTTATAGATGGGCACTATATTTGCCCTTTTCCAGTCTTCTGGAATCTCTCCTATCTTCCATGACTTTTCAAAGATAATTGCTAATGGCTCACATATCTCCTCAGTCAGCTCCTTGAGTATTCCAGGATGCATTTAATCAGATCTGGTGACTTGAAGACATCTAACTTGTCTAAGTAATTTTTAACTTGTTCTTTTCCTATTTTAGCCTCTGATCCTACCTCGTTATCACTGACATTCGCTATCTTAGAAGTCCAATCACCACCAACCTTCTTAGTGAAAACCAAAACAAAGAAGTCATTAAGCACAAATACATTGTCTTTATTTTGCTATTTTCCCTCCTACCATTCCTTAGAATAATGAACTCTATCATTTCATGATCACTTTAATCCAAACTGCCTTCCACTTTCAAATTCTCAACCAGTTCTGAAATAAAAAATTGTCTCCAATACATTCCAAGAACTTGTTGGATAATCTGTGTCCTGTTGGGAAAATAACACAGCAAATGTCTGAGTAGTTGAAGTCCCCCATCACCACCAAGTCCAGGATGATGATTTTGGATGATTTTGTTAGTTTTTTAAAAAAAAGCCTCATCCACCTCTTCTTCCTTCCTCCCTACCATGACATCACCCGTGGTTTTTATCCCTTTTATCCTTACCCAGAGACTTTCAACAAGTCTGTCTCCTATTTCCATCTGAACCTCAGTCCAAGTGTATACATTTTTAATGTACAAGGCAACACCACCTCCCTTTTTTCCCTGCCTGTCCTTCCTGAGCAAGCTTTACTCTACTATACCAATATTCCAGTCATGCATATTATCCCACCAAGTCTCTGTGATGCCAACTATGTCATAGTTCTGTTTATTTACTAGCATTTCAAGTTCTTTCTGCTTATTCCCCATACTTCTCGCATTAGTATACAGACTTCTAAGATACTGATTTGATTTCCACCCCCCAGTTCTATCTTGTCTCTCCTTTATCCCTGCTATAACAGCCCATGCTCCCCCCAAATTCTGATCCTTCTTCCAAGTCTCCATGTTTTTGACTTACCTGTGGGCTTTGGTCACCTGCCCTCTTCAAACCTAGTTTAAAGCCCTCCTCACTACATTATCCAGTCTGTATCCAAATATGCTCTTCCCCTCCCTGAACAGGTGGCCCCCATCTTGCTTAGCAGTCCTTCCTGGAACAGCATCCCTAAAACCATTTTATTTTTCATTGGCCTAAAATCTGAATACTAGTTTCACACATCTAAAAAAAAAAATAAGCTGCATTACAACATCACCTGGAGGGTCTAGATCAGGGTCTCAATTTGCTTGAGGCTGTACCAACAAAGCAAGACACAGTCCCTGCCCTAAAGGCTTTACAATCTAAACAGATAAGACAGACAGGTGTGTGGAAGTAGCATTATCCCCATTTCACTGACAAGGAACAGAGGCACAAACAGGTGGACTCTCAGTCAGATTTGAAGCCATACAGTCTGTGTTCTAGTGCAGTGTATTAGCCGCATGACTATCCTTCCTCCCCAGAGGTTCTGAAACAACGTTAAATGTATCATAGCATCCCATCTCATGATGGAAAGTGATTCCAAATTTTGGACAACAGAAGGCGTTTTCAGAGGGATTCACCTCAACCTCAGGAAGGCTATTTTTTTATTCCTCTTATTCCTTCCCCCTACCATCTAATAAAGGGGCTAGATTGTTGGATATAGAGAGGAAAGGGACCGTTTGATGCTGTTTAAGATATGCAAGGGTCTGTTCATGAAACAGCCTCTCATTTCTTCCCCTCTCAACTCCTATGCGAGTCTTCAGGGGTTTGGAGGGCTTTGAACCAGGCCTCAAGACCACAGCTCACTTTCACTCCCATAGTAGGAATCACTATTTTATCTCAGAAGTTGTTTAAATTTGTTATTATTGAAAATGCCTATAAACGCATCAAAGGGGAAAAAAAAACATAAGAGGAGCATACGCCGCCCACAATGGGTAACAAACTGCCCCTTTTAAACTATGAAGTATATATTCTTGTCTGGAAATAGAAGGTTTTATACAACTATCGTCCCATGCACCAAAGTGAGAAGAGACCCTTTTGTTGATAGGCTACTATTTATTCCAGTACAGTGCTTAGCAGAATGGGACTGAGACCTATTGGCATGACTGTAATACAAATAAGAATGATCCTGGGTATTCTCCTGACCTCCTGGTATGGATAGATCTTGAGACTCCACTGCAGTAATCCATTTCTCATAGCAACCATATCTCAAATTAGCAAGAGGATTGAGTAGGCCCCATGTAATACTGCAGAACTATACCTCTTTCCCACCCTCCTTGTTCCCCCAAATATGCTTTCCAATTTGTATACAGTTCCTCAGTCTTTATTATATGTGAATTATAAGTGAAACAGTAAAAATAAATTTTACATCTGTTTAGCTTTAGGAGAAGTACTAATACTGAATGCCTGATTAGTAAATAGAATCCTGGAAACAGCAGTCAGTTGCTGTAAGCTACTGTTCACTTGGGGCACTTCGGGACATAAACAAAGTTCAAGATGATGTTTTCTCTTGTTGGACTGGCACATATTAATTTGGGCAGCACAATTCTTTCTTGGCATCCTCTACGTATCATGTCCCTGTACTTATATTTGTTTTAGTTAGCTGGCATTAGTCAAAAAGCCTAAAATATATTTCAAAAGGATGTTCCTTCATTTAGAGCGGTTTCATGTCTCTACTGTTCCGGTGATTTTATTTATATACCAGAACACGCTCTCATCCATTATTGATTAAGAGCAACAGACTGTTCCTAGGGAAGACAATTCTAGCTGACTATTGCATAAACCAACCACTCTTATTTACCCTTTCCCATAGCAGAAGAGTGTGAGATATTGAAATTAGAAGGTTGTGTCTATAGAGGGACGAGACAATTAATCTTGCATTGAATAGAAGAGTAATATAATTAGCAAGTGTCAATAAAGGATTGTTGTGTTAATTTAGATAGATTATACGGACTTTTGACAAAAAGAGTCAAAGTTGTTAACTTTGTTACTGTGCAACATTAAACAGTTTTAGAAAAGGTCTGGTATACAGATACCTCAGCCAGCTTAGTATCATGACTAACATACCACTAAAAAAAATCTTTTTAAAGATACAGAAAAAGGGAAAAGAGAGTTAACACATTTTAAATGTAAATTATTAAATACAGCTTTAACATCCACTGTTCCCTTTGGCTGTAGAAAGTTTTTAGAAGGACCCTGCCCCTCCTCCCACTCCCCATCTGACAACCTTAGAAGTTATTAAAGAAGGAACTGTTCTTTTTGAAGAAAGTTAGTTTAGATGGACCGGAACTGCTACTGTTAGAGTTCAACCCTGTTTTCTAGAAAATAAAAAACAAAACACACATGTGGGGGTGGAGTGGGGGAAACTGCAAGCATGGCAGACAGTCTTATCAGCCACACCAAGAACTGACAAACTTGTACCAGTGTTGGGCTGTTCAGGGCATTGCACTTATCTGCCTCTCTGGTCACAGACTGACAATAGTGTTGCAAAATATTCAGTCTTGGCTGGCTAAGATAGATGTCAATTAAACAGAAGGAAAAAGGAAAGGGACAGAAAAGAGATGAAATAACATGGGGAAGGAAGAGGACATGGTGGGAGGGGGAGAGACGAGGTGACAGACCAACATCACAGGTGATATTTGGGATTTAGCTGGAGTCGGTAGAGGTGGTGCTGTCATCTGGTTCCCTCTCTGTAGCCTGGTCTGGATATTTCCCAAGATGAGGATGGTGAAGATCTGGAGTCCCAGGAGGTGATAGGGATGGAAACCATGATGGTGAAGCTTGCTCATTCCTTTCCTCTCATCTTTCAGTCAGCCAGCGTCAGACGCCCCAAAAAGGAGTGAAGGGCAGAATAATCCATTCCCTCATTATTTTGTCCACCAGTTAGGCCTAAATTCCAACACATCCATTTTGATTCATTAGTTTCTGGTTCTACTCTTATAGTGTTTACCAAACCTTAACACAGCCCTATCAATAGGGCATTTTGTTAAGAGTAGTTCTCACTGGCTCCCTTTAGCACCACCCTCTCCCATCAACATATCATTATAGGTAAATCCAAAGGCCCAATTATCACAATCTCATAAAAATACTTTTGTATTCCTAAAAAAGGACTGCTTGTCATTATTCTAACTAGGATAAGAATTTTAAGGGCAATCAAACCTCCCCTGTTAAGGAATAACATGATCACATGGGTCAGATTGTGAATCTGTTACTTAGACTGATGGGACATTAGTTACTTATTCAAATTGTCCCATTGAGTCAATTTAATCCTCCCCAGTGGGATTACATGGCTCACTCTGGCTTCATGTGGATTCAGGGAGATATCTGCTTCCATATTCAATACTGCACAGTTATGGACATCATAAGGGCTTCATGTTTTCCCCTAAATCATTGATATTGGTCACTGCAGGAGACAAAATATATTAGGCTATATGGAAAAAAAATCTAATTGTGTGTTTAAAATTGTCTACTTACCTGCAGTTGTGTAGAGCTATTATTCTATTCTAATTAGTAATACCTGACAATGAAAACTAGCAAGTGCAATTAGTCTATTAATTGCTGTGGTATAGATTGGATATAACTTGATTCAGTCAAGCAAACTATGGGATGTCAACTTTTCTATTGTTCTTTGCTCATTCCAATTTACTCTCATACATATCAGCTAGAAAATGTGGACTGTTAAACTATTTCACTGAATCTGCAGTATTTATTTTGAAGAAGAAAAAAAAAAGATATACCATCTAGGCTCAGAAGAATAATGACACAGAAAATATCTGTGTTTGCATTACTAACAATCCTCTGGTTTATATGCAGAAGAGATAAAGTAACAGTAAAATATGAGGTTATTAATCAAATCCTCATGCAGCATGACTGGCTAATCCAGGAAAATTTTCCTTTCTTCCTATTCTGAAAGAACATGTACATTGTTAAAGTTAGCATATCCAAGCTCAAGCAATAAATTCATATGAAATACTGGCCTAACTGCCTCCCCACTCTCAAGGAAAGGCACTCTGTGAAATGGTTGGACAGAATCCTAAAGCCTTTGCTCAATCTAATTCAGATAGAGACTTCCGCTGAAGTCAAAACACATTGAAGTCAATAGGTTTCAGAGTAACAGCCGTGTTAGTCTGTATTCGCAAAAAGAAAAGGAGGACTTGTGGCACCTTAGAGACTAACCAATTTATTAGAGCATAAGCTTTCGTGAGCTACAGCTCACTTCCTCAGATGCATATCGTGGAAACTGCAGCAGGCTTTATATATACACAGAGAATATGAAACAATACCTATTCCCACCCCACTGTCCTGCTGGTAATAGCTTATCTAAAGTGATTTCCAGCACAAATCCAGGTTTTCTCACCCTCCACCCCCCCACACAAATTCACTCTCCTGCTGGTGATAGCCCATCCAAAGTGACAACTCTTTACACAATGTGCATGACAATCAAGCTGGGCTATTTCCTGCACAAATCCAGGTTCTCACATCCCCCCCACCCCCATATACACACAAACTCACTCTCCTGCTGGTAATAGTTCATCCAAACTGACCACTCTAGCCCTCTACACCAACATTCCACACAAAGATGGACTACAAGCCGTCAAGAACACTATCCCCGATAATGTTACGGCTAACCTGGTGGCTGAACTTTGTGACTTTGTCCTTACCCATAACTACTTCACATTTGGGGACAATGTATACCTTCAGATCAGCGGCACTGCTATGGGTACCCGCATGGCCCCACAGTATGCCAACATTTTTATGGCTGATTTAGAACAACGCTTCCTCAGCTCTCGTCCCCTAAAGCCCCTACTCTACTTGCGCTATATTGATGACATCTTCATCATCTGGACCCATGGAAAAGAAGCCCTTGAGGAATTCCACCATGATTTCAACAATTTCCATCCCACCACCAACCTCAGCCTGGTCCAGTCCACACAAGAGATCCACTTCCTGGACACTACAGTGCTAATAAACAATGGTCACATAAACACCACCCTATACCGGAAACCTACTGACCGCTATTCCTACCTGCATGCCTCCAGCTTTCACCCTGACCACACCACACGATCCATTGTCTACAGCCAAGCTCTGCGATACAACCGCATTTGCTCCAACCCCTCAGACAGAGACAAACACCTACAAGATCTCTGTCAAGCTTTCTTACAACTACAATACCCACCTGCAGAAGTAAAGAAACAGATTGATAGAGCCAGAAGAGTTCCCAGAAGTTACCTACTACAGGACAGGCCTAACAAAGAAAATAACAGAGCGCCACTAGCCGTCACCTTCAGCCCCCAACTAAAACCCCTCCAACGCATTATTAAGGATCTACAACCTATCCTAAAGGATGACCCAACACTCTCACAAATCTTGGGAGACAGGCCAGTCCTTGCCTACAGACAGCCCCGCAACCTGAAGCAAATACTCACCAACAACCACATACCACACAACAGAACCACTAACCCAGGAACTTATCCTTGCAACAAAGCCCGTTGCCAACTGTGCCCACATATCTATTCAGGGGACACCATCACAGGGCCTAATAACATCAGCCACACTATCAGAGGCTCGTTCACCTGCACATCCACCAATGTGATCTATGCCATCATGTGCCAGCAATGCCCCTCTGCCATGTACATTGGTCAAACTGGACAGTCTCTACGTAAAAGAATAAATGGACACAAATCAGATGTCAAGAATTATAACATTCATAAACCAGTCGGAGAACACTTCAATCTCTCTGGTCACGCGATCACAGACATGAAGGTCGCTATCTTAAAACAAAAAAACTTCAAATCCAGACTCCAGCGAGAAACTACTGAATTGGAATTCATTTGCAAATTGGATACTATTAATTTAGGCTTAAATAGAGACTTGGAGTGGCTAAGTCATTATGCAAGGTAGCCTGTTTCCTCTTGTTTTTTCCTACCCCCCCCCCCCCCAGATGTTCTGGTTTAACTTGGATTTTAACTTGAAGAGTGGTCAGTTTGGATGAGCTATTACCAGCAGGAGAGTGAGTTTGTGTGTGTATGGGGGTGGGGGGGATGTGAGAACCTGGATTTGTGCAGGAAATAGCCCAGCTTGATTGTCATGCACATTGTGTAAAGAGTTGTCACTTTGGATGGGCTATCACCAGCAGGAGAGTGAATTTGTGTGCGGGGGTGGAGGGTGAGAAAACCTGGATTTGTGCTGGAAATCACTTTAGATAAGCTATTACCAGCAGGACAGTGGGGTGGGAATAGGTATTGTTTCATATTCTCTGTGTATATATAAAGCCTGCTGCAGTTTCCACGATATGCATCTGAGGAAGTGAGCTGTAGCTCACGAAAGCTTATGCTCTAATAAATTGGTTAGTCTCTAAGGTGCCACAAGTCCTCCTTTTCTTTTTATTGAAGTCAATAGGAGTTTTGTCTGAAAAACGATTGTTCCACAATCCTGACTTCTACAAAAGCTCCTATTGTAGGTGAGGGGGAAACAGTTAATGACTCATACAGGGGGCAAGAAGATTTGGTAAATACAAGAAACCACGGGAAACCTAGATCTAGCCAAATGCAGGCCTGTTGTGGTGTCACAGGGCAGCTTCCAAGTACACACTATCCTGACAAGTCTCTTTTAAGAAAGTTTATTGTCCAAACACAAATAAGTAAAACAAATAGAAAGTTTTTTAGCTCACCCTTTGTCTTTGGGATTCATGGCGACCCCTGCCAGGAGTCTCTGGTGATCCTGCTCCTTACAGTTCCCTTCTTCTAGCCAGCTCTGCTCCCTTTTTTGGAGCACCTGGCTCCTTACTCCAGGGACCCGCCGCAGGCATTAAATCTACTGCTCTGTGGCTTTTCTTCCCTAGGCAAAGGAATGCAAATTCACGCCTCTTCTGATGCTCTGACAGGTCTTTATGGACACAGATATAGCTCTGCCCCCTTTAATTGGCTCAGCTGGGACCACCTGCTCTGGTACAAGCGTGCTGGGCCAGGTCTACTCACAGGATCCAGTTTTCCCCTGACAGGTGGGGGCAGGTCAAAGGTACCTTTATGCTTCCTTTTGTGGAACAGCTAATTTGGCACCCACTGCAAACTGGAGAAGCCTTAGCTGCTCTAATAACCCCAAGGAATCCATTCTAGTGGCTGGGGATTGCGAGAACAGCCTGTGCTCTGGGCACAAACTCTTCCCTTTGGAATATAGGGCTGGCTGTGCACCACCAAAGGATTCCTCCATCTGGGCACTCTCCAGGATTAAGCCTGATGTAAGACTGCTTTATGTCACTGCAACAGTGTAAAGCAGGCTTAGAGGGGCCAAGGATTTGGGATAACAGATGATGTGATGGGCAATCACTCGTTACCGAGTGTCATAAATATAAAGGGAAGGGTAAACACCTTTAAAATCCCTCCTGGCCAGAGGAAAAACCATTTCATATCATGGCTCCCAAAGTTCCATTAAACTTCTCCACCATGACATTTGTTTGATGGTGGTAAGGAGTGGCAACCAAGTGATTTACCCCATGAGCTTCCCAAAGGCTTTCCATAGTTCCTGCCAGGAAATTAGTTCCTGCATCTGTGAGGATGTCGGAGGGCCAACCTACCCTGGCAAAAATGTCTGCTAGTACTTGGCACACACTTTTTCGCCCTGGTTTTGCTTAGAGCTACTGCTTCTGGCCATCGGGTGGCAAAATCCATGAAAGTCAGTAGGTACTGCTTCCCTCTGGGTTTCTTTTTCGGAAAACGACCCAGAATATCCACAGCTACTCACTGAAATGGAACTTCAATGATGGGGAGTGGCTGGAGAGGGGCTTTGACCTGGTCTTAGGGTTTTCCCACTTTTTGGCATACCTCACAAGACCGGACATAGGTAGAAACATCCTTACCCATTTCCTGCCAGTGGAATGACCTCCCCAAACAGTCTTCGGTCCTGTTCACCCCAACATGGCCACTAGGATGATCGTGGGCTAAGCTCAAGAGCTTGGTCTGGTACTTAGTTGGAACTACCAACTGTCTCTGAGGATGCCAGTCTTCCTGATGTCCACCAGAAAGAGTTTCCTTTTATAAAAGTCCTCTTTCTACAACAAACCTGGATCGATTAGAAGAGCTGAGAGGCGGGGGGTTGCTCCGTGCCACCGTCCAAGCTTTCTGGAGGCTTTCATCTGCTTCCTGTTCGGTCTGGAACTGTTCCCTTGATGCTGGAGACATGAGTTCCTCATTGGATTGTGGACCTATGCTTGGTCCCTCTGGAAGCGATGTAGGGGATGGGGCTGTTTCCATTGACTGTGAACCGCTCTCCGCTGGTGCACTAGGTTGGGGTTCAGGCTCCAGCTGAGCCTCTTGTGTAGTGTTATCGGCTGCTGCCGGTTCAGGTTCGGTGGGGACCTCTGGTGTTGGGGTTGCAAGTACTGGATTCAGTGCTGGTAATGGGTCTGGTGCTAGTTGTTCCACCAGTTCCGGTTCTGGGACTGGCTCTGTCTGGGTCTCTGGGACTGGATCCACTACTGCTGTTGCAGACATTGGCCTGGGGTCCAGGTCCATCACCTCTGACCAGGTCCTGGTAGAAGTTTCTAGAAGAGAGCTAGGCATGATGGCTTGTTTAGCCTGGCTGTGGGTGACCATTCCCACCCTCTTGGCTAGCTTCACACGATTGGCCAAGTCTTCCCCCAACAGCATGGGGATGGGATAATCATCATAGACTGCAAAAGTCCACTTTCCTGACCAGCCCTTGTACTGGACAGGCAACTTGGCTGTAGGCAAATTGAAAGAGTTGGACTTGAAGGGTTGAATCGTCACTTGGATCTCTGGGTTGATTAAATTGGGGTCCACTAAGGAAGCATGGATAGCCGACACTTGTGCTCCGGTGTCCCTCCACACGGTGACCTTCTTCCCGCCCACACTCACAGTTTCCCTCCGCTCCGAGGGTATCTGGGAGGTATCTGGGCCTGAGGACCTCTGGTGTGATTCCGGTGCAATGAACTGTAATCTGTTGGGGTTCTTGGGGCAGTTGACCTTTACATGCCCCAGCTCGTTACATTTAAAACATCGTCCAGCTGACGGGTCACTGGGGCGAGGTGGGTTGCTGGAGAATGGTGTGGTGGGACAATAAGGTGTCTGGAGGGTTCCTTGGGGGTAGAGGTGGGGCCTTGGGCTGCCCCTGATAGTAGGGTGTGGTCTGAGGTTGTCTCTTCTGGTATCCACTCCAACTGCAACCAGTTTTTTTTCTTTTCTGCCACCTCCACCCATTTGGCTCCAATCTTCCCTGCCTCGATTACAGTTTTGGGCTTCCCATTTAGGATGTATCTTTCTATTTCCTCAGGAACACCCTCTAAGAACTGCTCCATTTGCATTAGGAAGGGCAAATCTTCTGGAGATTTAACACTTGCTCCCGACATCCAGGCATCACAATGTTTCACAATGTGGTAGGCATGTCGGGTAAATGACACGTCTGGTTTCCACCTTAGGGCTCTGAACCGCCGATAGGAATGCTCGGGTGTTAGCCCCATTCTGACTCTCACCTTGGTTTTAAACAGTTCATACTGGTTCATGTGTTCCTTGGGCATTTCAGCCACCACCTCAGCTAAGGATCCACTGATCTGCGGCCTCAGCTCTACCATGTATTGGTCTGTAGAGATGCTGTACCCAAGGCAGGCCCTTTCGAAGTTTTCTAAGAAGGCCTCATTATGATCGCTTGCCTTGTAGGTGGGGAACTTTCTGGGATGAGAAGTGGTACCTGGAGAAGGATTGCTAGGGTTTGTTGGTATATTCTGCTGAGTCTTTGCCTTCTCCATCTCCAGTGCATGCTTCCTCTCTTTTTCCTTTTCCTCCTCTGCATGCTTCCTCTCTTTTTCCTTCTCCTCCAGTTCTTTGTCCCTTGCCTCCATTTCTTTTTCCCTTGCCTCCATTTCTCTCCTGTGGGCAGCCTCCATTTCTTTTTCTTTCGCCGCTTGTACATCCATCTCCATCTGTCTGAGTTCTACCCATCTTTCATGTTCCTCTTGTCTTTCCTCAGCCTCAGATTTGGCTAATTCCAGCTTCTGTTGAACAGTGCAGTCTGTCATCCTAACCTCTCTGTTTTTAACTAACTTTACACCCAAAAGTTAGAAATAAAACAAACAAAAAAAAACTTGGCTTGCAAAATTTTGCTGTGCTGTCCGGATACCTAAGTTCTCTGATAGTGATTGTCAGCCTACAGAAAAATCCTTAAAAAAAACCCCAAAAACCTAACACCTTTGTCTCCAGGTAAATAGGCAGAAAACCCCTCTAGTTGCTCTTAGGTAAAAAAACAACTTCAGGTCTGTGAAGACTTGTGAATTTCCCTGCAGGAGGTTAACTACCCTGCCTTTAGGTAGAGAAAACTCCAGCTCACAAAAGACAATCCCCTTTTGTCTCCGCTCTGGCCCCCAAGCAGGGAAAAAAAAAACAACTCTAACTGCTTTCAGCTTAAAACCTGCTTTCCAGCAGCCCAAAGGAAAAAAAAAACCTTTTAAAGTTTTAGTTCAAAAAATCTTAAATTGATCTCAAAATGATTTCACGTTAATCCCACCGCTCTGCCACCATGTCAAGGTTCCTTCCCCACTCTGAACTCTAGGGTACAGATGTGGGGACCCGCTTGAAAACCCCCTAAGCTTATTTTTACCAGCTTAGGTTAAAACTTCCCCAAGGTACAAACTATTTTACCTTTTGTCCTTGTACTTTATCGCTGCCACCACCAAACGTCTAACAGATATATAACCGCTTGGAAAACGTCTTTCCCCCAAAAATCCTCCCAAACTCTACACCCCCTTTTCTGGGAAAGGCTTGATCAAAATCCTCACCAATTTGCATAGGTGATCACAGACACAAACCCTTAGATCTCAAGAACAATGAAAAAAGCAATCAGGTTCTTAAAAGAAGAATTTTAATAGACGACAAAGTAAAAAGAATCACCTCTGTAAAATCAGGATGGTAAATACCTTACAGGGTAATTAGATTCAAAACATAGAGAATCCCTCTAGGCAAAACCTTAAGTTACAAAAAGACACAAAAACAGGAATATACATTCCATTCAGCACAGCTTATTTTCTCAGCCATTTAAACAAACAGAATGTAACGCATATCTAGCTAGATTACTTACTAAGTTGTAAGACTCCATTCCTGTTCTGTTCCCGGCAAAAGCATCACACAGACAGAGAGAGAGGCTTTGCTTCTCCCTCCCCACAGCTTTTGAAAGTATCTTGTCTCCTCATTGGTCATTTTGGCCAGGTGCCAGCGAGGTTATAACCCTTTACAGGTTATTAACCCTTTACAGGTTAAAGAGTTTTTCCCTCTGGCCGGGAGGGATTTTAAAGGTGTTTACCCTTCCCTTTATATTTATGACACCGAGTATGATCATCTTCCAAGGGAGTTATGGGTCCTCAGGTGGCTAATAAGGCCAATCCTTGAACCACAAGTTCTATTGCAATGAGGGCAGATGTTTTCAGATTCAGCAAGAGGCTGTTGACCTTGATTGGAAGCCAGTCTCTTCTTCCTTCTGCACCTCTTGTCCTCTTCAGCTTGTAAGTGAACAAGTTCAAAATGCAGGGGACCATCACGTAGGACTTCACTCCATTTTAAGCGATCCTGGGCAAGTGTCTCCCAAGTGTCATTGTCAATATTACACATTTTTAGGTTGTCCTTCAGTAAATCCTTATAACGCTTCTGTTGTCCACCCTTGTTACAGTATCCTTCTTTCATCTGAGAGAACATGACCTGTTTTGTAAGGTGATGGTCTGGCATCCGGTGACCAGTCCAACGTGACCAGTCCAGCGGAATTGCGGATGGATGATCATTGCCTCAATACTGGTGGTCTTTGCCTCTTCCAGGACACTAATATTGGTGTGCCTGTCTTCTCATTTTATTTTCAGAATCTTATGAAGCAGTGTTGATGGTGCCTCTCAAGGACTTTCAAGTGGTGCCCATAGGTTGTCCAAGTTTCGGACCCATACAACAGTGTTGGAAGAATAACGGCTTAATAAATAAGAAGCTTGGTGTCTGTTCAAATGTCATGATCTTCAAAAACCCTGTGCCGTAAAAGAGAAAAAGCTACACTGGCACAGCTCAGGTGATGCTGAATTTCTGCATCAATATCTGCCTTGGATGAAAGATGACTTCCAAGGTAGAGGAAATGATCAATATCTCTCCAGTGCCACTCCGTTGATTTTGATAGATGGGACATGTAATACCTCATTTGAGAGGGCTGATAGAGCACTTTAGTCTTCTTGATATTAAGAGTGAGACCAAGACATGCGTAAGCATCGGCAAACACATTCAAGATAGTTTGAAGATCTTTCTCAGAGCGGGCAAAGATTGCATTGTCATCAGCATACTGAAGTTCCATAATAGACGTTGTGGAGATCTTACTCTTGGATTTCAGCCTGCTAAGCCTGAACAGTTTTCCGTCCATTCTGTAAATGATTTCAATGCCAGCTGTAAACTTTCCAGCAACTAGGTAAAAGAATGACAGCGATAAAAACCGCAAACATGATTGGAGCATGATACAGCCCTGTTTTACTCCCGTTTGTACTTTGAAAGGTTCACTCCAGGAGCCAGTGCTGCTCAGAACAGTCCATTTCATGTTATCATGAAGCAATTTTAGGACATTGATGTATTTATCAGGACATCCAATTTTAGAGAGTACAGTCCAGAGGGCATGGCGATTCACTGAATCAAAGGCTTTAGTTAAATCAATAAAAGCCATGTACAGTGGTTGGTTTTGCTCCTGACACTTTTCTTGCAGATGCTGTGCTGTGAAGATCATATCCACAGTTCCACGACATGGTTGGAAACCACTCTGACTCCAGTAAAATTTCTTCCGATGGGGCAGAAGGTGAGTTGCAAGGATCCATGCCAGAACTTTGCCTACAATGGCTAGGAGAGAGATACCACGATAATTTCCACAACAGTCACCACACTATCCTTGACAGATAGAGGACTTGAAACCAATGGCATGGGCACCATGACGATTAGAGATCCTCTATTTGCTGCAGCCTTCATCCACCTTCACATTCACCTTAACATTACACAACAGTTTCACCTCCATTGTTCAGATATCCTCTGTCTGCTCTGCTGTTAGGGACTTCTTGGATCACACTTTGTCTGGAACCTCATCCTTGACCGTTCTGCCCTGGGTAGCCTTAAGGGAGTACATAACTCCAGGCAGCGTCGCTCTCAGGGTCATTGAGACATGCAAGCCTCTCCACCACTACAAGGTGGTGATCCATGGAGAGGACAGATACAAGTATTATAGAGCTATACTAGAACCTTAATCTTTCCACTCCAAAAACAGAGGCCTCCAGCATTTGAGCTAAAGTAGTAGTCCCTTAAAGCTGACAGTAGTTACTGAACCATTGTCATCTTGGTGGACCAGCCCCTAGAGGGGCCCACCACACAATCATGTTCACAAAACTCAATATATTACCCCAGAGCATGGCTATGCAGCTGCAGTCTCTACATGGCCTGACTGTTATAAAAAAGCCAGTCAGCTGCCAACCAGCTGAGTGGCGAACAGCAGAGAGGCTAACAGAGGGAGTTTACCTGGGATCTGTCTGAGAGGAGGTACGCTAAGTGCTACATTAGGGGGGCTGTGTTGGTGAGTATCTGAGTGTCTGTTGTGGGGACAGTTTGACAGTTTGACCGTGTGCTTGATTGATTGTTTTAAAAGCGTGAATTGGGAGTGCTTTGTTCCAGGTGAGCCTTGAGTGGTCCTGACTGTTATAAAAAGCCTGTCAGCTGTGAACCAGCTGAGCGGTGAACAGTGGAGCGGCTAACAGAGGGAGCTCGTCTGGGGAGAGCCCACTGAGGCTTACATTTTGCCTGCTTCTCTGAGTAGTCACTTCTCTGAGTAGTCACTACAACTCCTGAGGAAGCTCGTAGAAGGAAGGTAATATGGATGGGGAGTGTTCAGCTGTTGTGACCTGCACT
The DNA here is from genome assembly GCF_965140285.1 of Lepidochelys kempii. NCBI lineage: Eukaryota > Metazoa > Chordata > Testudines > Cheloniidae > Lepidochelys > Lepidochelys kempii. Next base: position 59,701,027 of record NC_136387.1, on the reverse strand, counting down.
GGATGTGCCATGTTTGTCTTTCTTCCACAGGACAGAAGTGACTTTGTCTATACAAAGTGCAAGCTGGTCTCCATATTGGAAGAGAAGGTTCAAGATCTGGAGAAACAAGTATCAACCCTGCATTGCATAAGAGAAACTGAAGATTTCCTGGCCAGACATCAGGATATGCTTCTACGGACACAATGTTCTGAAGATTCAGAGCAGGCTGTGCAGCAGGGATAGAAGGACGGTGAAGAAATTTGGCAGCATGTGACCTCCAGAAAAAGAAAGGGGAGCGTCCATGTACGAGCAACGCAGATACAGGTAATCCAACATTTTCATGTTTTCTCCACAGGTACTAATGCGGAGAGTGGACTAGATGATGCATCTGAGGGAAGGGAACAGAAGGAGACTCTGCCGATTGGAAGGCATGAGATGCACTCTCCTAGGGATGGGGGTTCCATGACCACCGCTCCGAAGAAAAGGAGGCGGGTGGTGGTGGTCAGGGACTCTCTCCTGAGGGGGACTGAATCATCTATCTGCTGCCCTGACCAGAAAAACCGAGAAGTCTGCTGCTTGCCAGGAGCTAGGATTCACCATATGACGGAGAGACTGTCGAGACTCATCGAGCCCTCGGATCACTACCCCTTCCTGCTTCTCCATGTGGGCACCAATGATACTGCCAAGAATGACCTTGAGTGGATCACTTCAGACTACGTGGCTCTGGGAAGAAGGATAAAGGAGTTTGACACGCAAGTGGTGTTCTCGTCGATCCTTCCTGTGGAAGGAAAAATGCCTGGGTAGAGACCGTCGAATCGTGGAAGTCAACGAATGGCTACGCAGGTGGTGTTGGAGAGAAGGCTTTGGATTCTTTGACCATGGGATGGAGTTCCAAGAAGGAGGAGTGCTAGGCAGAGACGGGCTCCACTTAATGAAGAGAAGGAAGAGCATCTTTGCAAGCAGGCTGGCTAACCTAGTGAGGTAGGCTTTAAAGTAGGTTCACCGAGGGAAGGAGACCAAAGCCCTGAGGTAAGTGGGGACGTGGGATACTGGGATGAAGCATGAGCAGGAGAGCGCGAGAGGGGAGGGATCCTGCCTCACACTAAGAAAGCAGGACAAACAGCAAGTTATCTCAAGTGCCTATACACAAATGCAAGAAGACTGGGAAACAAGCAGAGAGAACTGGAATTCCTGGCACAGTCAAGGAATTATGATGTGATTGGAATAACAGAGACTTGGTGGGATAACTCACATGACTGAAGTACTGTCATGGATGGATATCAACTGTTCAGGAAAGACAGGCAGGGCAGAAAAGGTGGAGGAGTTGCGTTGTATGTAAGAGAACAGTATGACTGCTCAGAGATCTGGTATGAAACTGCAGAAAAACCTGAGAGTCTCTTGATTAAGTTTAGAAGTGTGAGCAACAAGGGTGATGTCGTGGTGGAAGTCTACTATAGACCACCGGACCAGGGGGATGAGGTGGACGAGGCTTTCTTCCGGCAACTAACCGAAGTTACTAGATCAAAGGCCCTGGTTCTCATGGGAGACTTCAATCACCCTGATATCTGCTGAGAGAGCAATAGAGCGGTGCACAGACAATCCAGGAAGTTTTTGGAAAGTGTTGGGGACAATTTCCTGGTGCAAGTGCTGGAGGAACCAACTAGGGGCAGAGCTCTTCTTGACCTTCCTGCTCAAACCGGGAAGAATTAGTAGGGGAAGCAAAAGTGGATGGGAACCTGGGAGGCAGTGACCATGAGATGGTCGAGTTCAGTATCCTGACATAAGGAAGAAAGGAGAGTAGTAGAATACAGACCCTGGACTTCAGAAAAGCAGATTTTGACTCCCTCAGGGAACTGATGGGCAGGATCCCCTGGGAGAATAACATGGCGGGGGGAAAGGAGTCCAGGAGAGCTGGCTGTATTTTAAAGAATCCTTATTGAGGTTAAAGGGACAAACCATCCCGATGTGTAGAAAGAATAGTAAATATGGCAGACAACCAGCTTGGCTTAACAGTGAAATCCTTGCTGATCTTAAACACAAAAAAGAAGCTTACAAGAAGTGGAAGATTGGACAAATGACCAGGGAAGAGTATAAAAATATTACTCAGGCATGAAGGACTGAAATCAGGAAGGCCAAATCACACCTGGAGTTGCAGCTAGCAAGAGATGTTAAGAGTAACAAGAAGGGTTTCTTCAGGTATGTTAGCAACAAGAGGAAAGTCAAGGAAAGTGTGGGCCCCTTACTGAATGAGGGAGGCAACCTAGTGGCAGAGGATGTGGAAAAAGCTAATGTACTCAATAGTTTTTTTGCCTCTGTCTTCACAAATAAGTTCAGCTCCCAGACTACTGCACTGGACAGCACAGCATGGGGAGGAGGTGACCAGCCCTCTGTGGAAAAAGAAGTGGTTCAGGACTATTTAGAAAAGCTGGAAGAGCACAAGTTCATGGGGCCAGATGCGCTGCATCCGAGAGTGCTAAAGGAGTTGGTGGATGTGATTGCAGAGCCATTGGCCATTATCTTTGAAAACTCGTGGCGATCGGGGGAGGTCCCAGATGACTGGAAAAAGGCTAATATAGTGCCCATTTTTAAAAAAAGGGAAGGAGGCGGATCCGGGGAACTACAGGCCAGTCAGCCTCACCTCAGTCCCTGGAAAAACCATGGAGCATGTCCTCAAGGAATCAATTCTGAAGCACTTAGAAGAGAGGAAAGTGATCAGGAGCAGTCAGCATGGATTCACCAAGGGCAAGTCATGCCTGACTAATCTAATTGCCTTCTATGACGAGATAACTGGCTCTGTGGATGAGGGGAAAGCAGTGGACATGTTGTTCCTTGACTTTAGCAAAGCTTTTGACATGGTCTCCCATACTATACTTGCCAGCAAGTTAAAGAAATATGGGCTGTATGAATGGACTATCAGGTGGACAGAAAGTTGGCTAGATTGTCAGTCTCAATGGGTAGTGATCAATGTCTCCATGTCTAGTTGGCAGCCGGTATCAAGAGGAGTGCCCCAAGGGTTGGTCCTCGGGCCAGTTTTGTTCAATATCTTTCTTAATGATCTGGAGGATTGCGTGGATTGCACCCTCAGCTAGTTTGCAGATGATACTAAACTGGGAGGAGAGGTAGATATGCTGGAGGGTAGGGATAGGATACAGAGGGCCCTAGACAAATTAGAGGATTGGGCCAAAAGAAATCTGATGAGGTTCAACAAGGACAAGTGCAGAGTCCTGCACTTAGGATGGAAGAATCCCATGCACCGCTACAGACTAGGGACCGAATGGGTAGGCAGCAGTTCTGCAGAAAAGGACCTGGGGTTACAGTGGATGAGAAGCTGGATATGAGTCAACAGTGTGCCCTTGTTGCCAAGAACGCCAATGGCATTTTGGGATTATAAGTAGGGGCATTGCCAGCAGATAAGAGGGATGTGATCGTTCCCCTCTATTCAACAGAGGCCTCGTCTGGAGTACTGTGTCCAGTTTTGGGCCCCACACAACAAGAAGGATGTGGAAAAATTGGAAAGAGTCCAGCGGAGGGCAACAAAAATGATTAGGGGACTGGAACACATGACTTATGAGGAGAGGCTGAGGGAACTGGGATTGTTTAGCCTGCAGAAAAGAAGAATGAGGGGGGATTTGATAGCTGCTTTCAACTACCTGAAAGGGGGTTCCAAAGAGGATGGATCTAGACTGTTCTCAGTGGTAACAGATGACAGAACGAGGAGTAATGCTCTCAAGTTGCAGTGGAGGAGGTTTAGGTTGGATATTATGAAAAACTTTTTCACTAGGAGGGTGGTGAAACACTGGAATGCGTTACCTAGGGAGGTGGTGGAATCTCCTTCCTTAGAAGTTTTTAAGGTCAGGCTTGACAAAGCCCTGTCTGGGATGATTTAGTTGGGGATTGGTCCTGCTTTGAGCAGGGGGTTGGACTAGATGACCTCCTGAGGTCCCTTCCAACCCTGATATTCTATGATTCTATAAGCCCTCCCTGCAAAGCCACTGTTCCTCATTATCTTTCTCCCTCACAACTGTACATTAGATACCTGAAGCTCTCGGAGGCTGCAACTCCTCCCACCATCTATCTAGGCAGTTTTAACATTGTCAAGGTTACAGATGAGCTACACTTTAGACACCTTTTTGTGCCTCGAGTGTACCCCTCAGGTGACAGGCCTGGCTTTCTTCACCTCTCTCAAGGGTAGAGCCACATAGTTTGACTACTCAGGGATTGGAGCTCAGCACTGCAGCCCGATGTGAACTTGAGAGGCCCAACTGGGTTTGGCATCTATAAGCCCTTTTTTTCCAGGAGCCTATGAGTAACAAGCTAATTTGAAGTTGCATTTGCTCCATAGCAGAAATGGAGGGAAGGCAGGAAGAAGAAACAACCCCCACCCCCAAATCCCAACCATATTACTGCCAAGCTAGATTTACACATGGAAATCCAAGTGATGACACCACAGGGAAAATAGCCTCTCTACAGCTTTCACCCCTTTCTGCTCCCTGAACTCCATACAGCTCCACCAACATACATCTCCATCAGAGGGGCCTCTGTGCAGGGCAATGAAAGATTGGGGACAGAGCAGTGGAGGCAGCAAGCACAGAGGGCCCTCCATATGTAAACCAAGATAAGACAATCTGGCTTGATATATGATGGGGCTGGCATTTTTCCACATAATACATGAAAATAGAAAGTTGTGGGTTGCTTATACCTCATCTTCTGCTGCTGGCATAAGCTCTAGGCATGCCTTCTCAGGAACCAAAACCAACTATTTTTGAGCCCACAAGCTAGTGATTTCCTCAAGTTTTCATGACTAATAAAATCTCTAATTCCTGTCTGCTGTCATCTTTTTTTGTCATTACTCATGTATGTGGTATATTTTAAGGATTTATATACATTATTAATGATAAGTGGATAAATGGTTTTTAATCACTGACAAAAGCTGAACAAGCTTCCAATGCATGTTTGCTCATTCATACATCTAATAATGAATCAGCACCAATACTGGGTATGTTAATATGTGCAACAAGCATGATGTAAAAAAATACATAACATATTGGATGATATTTGAGAATAATGCAACCCATGTATATTTGTTAGTGATGACTTCAGTGAGGTTCTGCCAACTTTCAATTCAGAGGCTTTTGCCCCCCCATCCTCCCAAATCGTCCTGAGTCTGTGCTAAGCTCCATTTGGCAGGGCTATTTGTGTATCCAGGGATGAGATGGGGAAGAATAGGGAAATCTAACACTTTGAATTCCTATTTAAATAATAAAAAGAACAAAAAAACCCCAAACACTCCCTTTCTATATAAATAGTATTGTACTCTACAGCAGTTAATATAACAGACTCTTACAATGATAATACTGCAGATGCTATATTTTGGATAATTACTGTAAGTTGGTTTGTTTTTTAACAGAAGGTTATGATTAAGTAGGGAAGCACCATCACTTGCAAAGCAAACTTAAATAAGTGTACATATTAATACCTTAACACAATTTAGTCTTTGCCTTAAAATTTTGGAAGTACAGCAGGGGTGGGCGGGAATGGACCAGGAGAACCCTGGTAAACCGACCCAGAAATATTTTCATCTGGGCTTCTTCTTAAAATTAATACCTGACCCTTGGTGCAATCCGTTTCATTCCAATGCAAACACTGTAGCCTTCAAAAGTATTTTATGTGTCAGACCTAAATGTCAACTGAAGCAGGAATGATTTAGCAGTATCCAGGGATGGGGTGAACTCCATCAGAAACATAGAGGTCACCTCAAGCCTCTCTCTAGTTTGATGTTGAGTTTTAAAAATGGGTTCCCATGAGCTCCCTCTAGCACATCACTGTATGATTTATTGTGAATAGTATACAAGTAAGGGCTATGCTTTTCCCTAGGTTAAAATATACAAGAACTATATTAGTGCTATATGATTAATAAAGATGGGCTGGTTTTAGAACACTAGGTTATGTAGAAAAATAAGTGCTTGCTTTAAATTTCACATGAAATGTATATTTTCTTCTCTAATAAATATTCCTCCAAACCGTAAAAGTGTCAAAAAGTGCAAATTTGAACTTGAAGTATGGCTGGAGAATTATCTTGACTGCTCTGTTAAAGTTCTCAATAGCCATATTGAAGAAATCCAGAGTTATGAAAAGCCCCTGATTAGAAGGTCTGAAGACAATGTTTGACATGGAACATCACAGCTGATACCACTAGACATTGGTCCCATGTAGAACAGTTTCAAGCAGTTCCTTGCCTCTGTGCTCTCACCTTATCCTACATATCAAAATTGCCTGTATCAGATAAAGCTATTTCTGGTTGCTACAAAAATTTGTTTGCAATCAGGTACAGATGCCCCTTCCTCACAGCCATCAAAGTGGTGGACCTGTACTTGTTGTACCAATAAAATAAAAACCAGCAGGATCTTATTAAAGGGAAAAAGGCAAAATACCACATTTACTGTGAATACAGAAAGAATCATAGTAAGCAGTTAGTTATAGTTATAACATTCCATTCAATCTCATATTTATTCACACATTCATTCATACAAACATACACACACACACACACACAGGTTCTGCAAGGTTGTTATCATAGTTACCAGCCTTAGAGTTGCTCATGCCAAGCCACTGGCCAGGTGGCCTGGACATGAGGAGGGAGCAGGGCCTTGTCAGATGCTCATCTGATGCTCCTGGAAGTTGGTTTGCAGAATCAGACCCCAAAGTTCTCACTTTTTAGAGTCTATTTTTATAGGAATTTCTTCCTATGCCAGTCTATGGGAATTGCTTCATCATGCTGTTGCTGAATCAATCGCAGATAGCACATTCCTGACGGCTCCAAGATGTTATCTTGTTCTTTGGTTCTCCCATTCTTGAGGCTGTTGGGTGGATTCCAGTCTGCCCTCCGGGGGGGGGGGTGGTCCTCTGGTTAATTCCACTTGACGCCTTCTTCAGCCGATGGACACTGGATTCTTAGGCTGGCACCTCCCTGATCATTCAGTTATTATCCACACCAAGCATCCATCCACATACATCCTCTATCTCTATTTTAATCACAATTGTTAATACAACAAAAGGGCAGGGAGTCTCTGGTTGCCGTTTCTGTTGTTAGAGTATTGCTTTGAGTCTCTCTCTCTGTGAATTGCTTTGAGAACAGACTCTGTCTTAGAATGTACTAACACAGTTAGCAGCTTGCAAGTTTCACACATAGAGGGAGAGAAACAGTACCAAAAACCAAGAGACCTCTTAATTAGTAATACCCTGGAATTTGAACTATGGGGAATCAAACGCATTTGTGATTTTAATACAGAACTTCTTTAATATGATCCAACATACTCATGGCCCATCCAACACTGTCCAGCTTCCCTTAGGCCCCAATTTAATAGTCAATCTTTACTCACCTCAGTACAGCACTTAATCATCATGTGCCTAAATTCCAGTGAAGTTCATGGCATTTAGGCACGTGCTTAGATCATCTGCTGAACTGTGGCTTTGCTGCTGTAGTACCTCCCTTTCCCTTCCTCTGGTAGCTCACCCTTTGCCCTACTCCCTCCCACAGCCTTACCACGTTTTGATAATTATTGGCCCATTGTGGCCACTGTCCCTCTTTCAGATTGACTTATTTTATGCACCACGGTCTAACAGGATGAAATTGAACAATGGAAAGCGTAGGGTGAAACAATTAGGTAAGACTTCCTAAAAAAGATCTTTAAACTGTAGAATAGTCTTTTTAGGGAAGTAATGCAAGTCTAGCATCGGTGTTATTTAAAACTAGATTTTGCAAATTCCTGGCACACACTTTAGAGATGAATCCTATAAGTGGCTCTCAGGGGAGCATTAGATGAACTAATAGGTCTCTTCAATCTAGCTTTTGTATATAGTTAGCCAATAGGTATCTAGAGCCCAACTCTCCTTTCACGCTAGCATTAACTCAGTTGAAGACAATTGACTTATACTGGTGAAAAAAATTGTAAATGAGTTCATAATCAGTCCTAGTAGCTTTTATTTCTGCTGAACGGGTTAACCATTATGACATTTAAACTGTCATCCTTGGGCTTCAGAGTTAACATTCGACAAAGATGAATGGAAGTAGTCCACAGTTCTCTTTAGTCAATTGTTGAAGGCTGTCTCTCTACAAGATTAAACTGCATCCATTTGCAGAGGAACATGTTTTGTTGTGTGTCTGCTGCCATTAGAGAACAAGATTCGCCATCACTCCATAGTGCTTTGCGAAAGTAAATTCTGCTGAAACTAATGGGGCCACTACCAAAACACTATAATGGAATTCCAGCTTCTGGCCCATTCGGCTTGCTCTTGAGCTTCACTTGTTCAAAACAAGTGACTTGTAAGAGATTGCTCAAGCTTGCAGTTTCTAACTTTACCTTCTATAGTTTACTGTCACTTGACTGTGACTCCTACACTTTGATTTGCATCAAAGGGGGGGTAGCAGGAAAGGAGGAAGGAATGAGTATCTTAAAGAGTTAATCTTTGTGAATGAGTCTTTGATGAAACAATAGCGTACACTTATACATTCTAGTTTTATTTTTTTATTAAGATTGGAACAAAACAATGTTATTCTATTTTGGGATTTGCATTCCTAAGCACTTTATTCATAGATATTTCAGAGTACTGTATTGGATAGGATGCAGCATATTAATCTTTCAGAAATTTGAATTAACCTTTTAAACAAGAGTTTTCAGGACAGAAAAAGAAAGGGGACAGAGTATTTAATCCAAATGACATCCTGGAATTAGTTATATTTTTCACAACTAGATAACAGCTTCTATTGAAATAAAAGGAAAAGTGAGAGAGATATTTAATCCTAATGACACTTTGAGTGTAGTAATGTTTTCAGGATTGTGCTACCTAACAGAGATAGATAATGTTATTTTTTCTTTTAATGGAAAAGTGCAGAAAGAAAAGGGAACAGGCAAAAAAAGCCCTCTATTTGCAGGAGAGGTGATGAATTTAACTCTATTTAAAATAAAGGTTATTCTCTTAGTAACTCCTTAAAAGGAATGGGCATATTTTCTGCTGTATTGACAGGGAAAGGTAATCCTAGGAGATTATATTTTAGCAAATCACTAATCACAAAGAGCAATAGCTTAAACCATATGGTAAACACAGAAGATGAGCTAAATCTGTCATTGCTTCCCTGCCTTTGAAAGCCAAGGTGTTTTTTCCATGAGAGAACAATGTTTTTCAGATGTTTATGGTGAAGCTGTGACTACTGAGATTCATAACAAGTGTATAAATTTAAGGGTATCAATAGATTTTCCCCATGTGTATTTCCACCCTCTTCTCTCCCCCCCACCCCACGGCGGCTGAATCTGCATCAGATATCCATTATACAAGAAGTGTGGTACATCAGAGAAATAAAAAGAAGTGGGAACATATACACACATATAGAGAGTCCACATACAGAGTCTCATTGTTGACAACCTCAAGTGTTGAGAGAGAGAGAGAGAGAGAGAGAGAGGACAGACAAGTCAGGCCTGAAAGTCATGAGAGCTTTAAAATCCTCTGTGTTTTAAGCCAAATAAGTCTGGGATTCACTTTTATTTTCTAGTGGCTGAGAGTCTTTAGAGGTGATGTTTTCAAACTTCTCTATGCAACTGATGAGGGCTAGAACTTACTTAAAAAAAAAAAAAAACCTGACTCTCTCACATGATCCCCTGACTCCCTGGTCTGGGACTTTCAGGGAAAAAATAAAGACAAAAATAAAAAATAACTTACACCCACACATACCATATATTGCAAGTCTGGCAACAGGCATTCCTTTCACAGGCAAAATAGACTCCCAATGAAATCAGAGGGAGTCAAGGGACATTTTGGTCTCTCCCCCACTTGCCCTCTTTGAGGAGTGTAGCAGCTACTTAGTTTATTAGCCACTAGCTGGAGAAGAAACCTGTTCCTGTGACAAATGGATTAACAGGTTCCTCTCACCTAATGTGGAATCAGAGTGTGACGCAGCAGTTCCAGGAGGAGAATGTTCTTTACTTCATCTTAGTCACATGACATAGGTCAGGGTTACAAAAAGTTACACTGCAGGGTTAGGATCAATTAACTCCAGTGGCTTTGAATACAGGTTGGTCTGTCATTTGTGTTTTAAGTGCTGACAGACAGTTGCCTGGAAGTTCACAAGATCAGACATTTCTAGGCAAATTGGCCTTCGTCCTCCCTGCACATTGGGCAAATGAATACTGAGGCTGGGTGGGGGAGCAAGGAATCCTCCCTACAGGATGCAGAGCTACCCTGCAAAGGCAGTTTCAGCCAGTTGCCCCATACTTGCCCACCTGGAAGCTGGAAATCCCAAGGATCTCTGTAGAAGTGAATCTTTGGACCCCATAGTAACTTTCCTATGCTCACTCATTAAATGGCCTCCTAAATCCTACCTGCTCTTCTAGAGCAGAAAAAATACTGCGGCCAGGGAACCTCCCAGAACTTTTGCTGAAAGCAAAAATATTGTAGTCTTATACATTTGGAGAACAAAACAGTTTAAACATGCAAGTTCGTCTACTGTTAAAGAGAAGTTATATACAACATAGAATAGGCATATGAAGAGTCACTTAAAAAAAGCCAGTCACAGAAATCTAATGATAACACATACTTTTAAAGATGAAATACAGACATACCAAAATAACTTAGTCTTTTGGCCCTGGTCTACACTGGGGGTGGGGGGATTGATCTAAGTTATGCAACTTCAGCTATGTGAATAATGTAGCTGAAGTAGATGTACTTAGATGTACTCACCCCGGTGTCTTCACTGCGGTGAGTTGACTGCTGTTGCTCCCCTGTCGACTCTGCCTGCGCCTCTCATGGTGGTGGAGTACAGGAGTCGACAGGAGAGCGCTCGGGGATCGATTTATCACATCTAGACTAGACACGATAAATTGACCCCCGCTGGATTGATTGCTGCCCATCGATCCGGCGGGTAGTGTAGACATACCCCTAGTATTACAGCTCCAATGACAAACATCAGGCTTTTCAATGAGATACGGTGGGCCAGATCCTTAGCTAGTGGAAATCAATTAGAGCTACGCTGATTTATGGAGGCTGAAAATCTGGCTCATAAGTACATGGGAAAACTTAAATAACTCAGCTATTTTGAAACTTCTCAAAGCACCGAAAGTCAGGAGTTTACAAAGAATATGAACTGCCTGGAAAATTCAATGTTTAAAATTAAGTAATTAAATATGAAGAACTAAAAATAAAAATAAGTAATATTTTCAAGGTATGTATAGTTTATTAAAAAGAAAAGGAGTACTTGTGGCACCTTAGAGACTAACCAATTTATTTGAGCATAAGCTTTCGTGAGCTACAGCTCACTTCATCCGATGCATCCGAAGAAGTGAGCTGTAGCTCACGAAAGCTTATGCTCAAATAAATTGGTTAGTCTCTAAGGTGCTACAAGTACTCCTTTTCTTTTTGAGAATACAGACTAACACGGCTGTTACTCTGAAACGTATAATTTATTGTAACAGCACTGGAAAACAGCTGAAATGAAGTTTTGCAATTAGGAAAACATAAGATATGGAGAGCACTACACAGCTATTTATGGGTTTGCTAAAAAAAGACATGGTATGTTTTTGGATGGTTGAGTCTAGGTACAATTTTTCAAGAGAAAAGAAAAAAAGATACATTCCATAGTGTGACAACGTTTCTCCTCTACCTTGGTGGGTCTTGCGCTTATTGGCGGATTTGCTCATATTGGAGCTTCACCCCAGTCCTCAGTTTGGCTGTTTTCGTGAACCCACAGTCCAGGTCAACTCCTCCTGTGTCTGACCAGGAGTTGGGAGGTTTGGGGGGAACCCAGGCCCACCCCCTACTCCAGGTTCCAGCCCAGGGCCCTGTGGAATGCAGCTGTTTAGAGTGCCTCCTGGAACAACTGTGCAACAGCTACAACACCCTGGGCTACTTCCCCATGGCCTCCTCCCAACACCTTCTTAATTCTCACCATACCACCTTCCTCTTGGTGTCTGATAAAGCTTGTACTCCTCAGTCCTCCAACAGTATGTTTTCTTACTCTCAGCTCCTAGCGCCTCTTGCTCCCAGCTCCTCACACGTACAACACAACCTGAAGTGAGCTCCTTTTTAAACCTAGGTGCCCTGATTAGCCTGCCTTAATTGATTCTAGCAGCTTCTTGATTGGCTGCAGGTGTTCTAATCAGCCTGTCTGTTTTAATTGTCTCCAGAAGGTTCCTGATTGTTCTGGAACCTTCCCTGTTACCTTACCCAGCGATCAGGGACCTACTTAACCTGGGGCTAATATATCTGCCTTCTATTACTCTCCTGTAGCCATCTGGCCTGACCCTGTCACAATAGGTAAAAGGAGATGGTAAAAACCTCAAAAAGGTACTGAGTTTGCTTTATCTTTTCATTTTGTTTCCACTGAACCCCAGAAGTCCAGGGGTCTATGTAAATGAAAAATCAGGAAATTATTTCAGTTTTTTTTGAACCTCAAATATAGGTTCAGTTCTGTTTCCTTGTATTGAGTGAGAATATAAGGTAAAGGGACTTAGAAGGGTAACTACTCTTGAAAATCAATGAGAATTAGGCTTCTAACTTGTTTAGGCACTTCTGGAAATCTTTAGGCACCTTTGAAAATCTGGCCCTATGGGATAAAGACAAAATAACTGGAGTCTGTTTTCATAAAATCCTCTTCCCCTGCCAGGAATAATAAGGAACCAGATTTTTCTGAGAAAATGTTATACAAACTCTCTTGGGCACTCATTCAAATATGCCTAACTCTAAAGATGACTGTCGGGTGATATATGTAAAAGCAGGTGGACTATTTAGTCCAGTTCTCTGTAGTCAGGCACTCATTTGGCAACACTGCCACCACTTAGCACTCACTTCTATTATGTGGAGCAGCTGCTACTTTTTGGAAGGGGTGAAGAGGGTGTTAGGGTGGGATTTAGGATTGCAGCTTGCTGCGGTCAACACCAGGTTCTCTTTGATTCTGTAAAAGAGTAATTTTTAAATATAAACAATAATTGATGAGATGTCAATACCAAGAGAGGGAAAATTGATTTTGTAGTGAGCCAGCCACTTGAATAGGCACTGGGAATGGCTGGCTCACTACAAAATCAGTTTTACCTCTCTTGGTATTGACACCTCCTCATCAATTATTGGGAGTGGACCACATCCGCCCTGACTGAACTGGCCTTGTCAACACTGGTTCTTCACTTGTAAGGTAACTCTCTTCTTGCCATGTGCCGGTATATTTATGCCTGTATTTGTAATTTTCACTCTATGCATCTGAAGAAGTGGGTTTTTTACCTATGAAAGCTTATGCCCAAATAAATCTGTTAGTATTTAAGGTGCCACCGGACTCCTTGTTGTTTTGGTGGATGCACACTAACACGGCTACCCCTCTGTATTTAAATATTCATAATTTAAGTGTTAAATACAGGTTCTTTGTGCCTGACTGAAGAATACCAGAGCACCTTCATTAGCAATCTCAGCAGAGACACTCTGGATCTAGAGAGCCAACAATTCTTTCATTCACTAAAGATGGTCCCTCCAGCTCAGAGTTGAGGTACATAGGTAGGGGGTTGGAGTCAATACAGCTCCTTTCAGTCACTAAAATCCCCTCTTTAAACATATATAGGGTGACCATATTTCCCTATGCTGAATACAGGACACCTGGTAAAATTACTCATATTCAAGTGAGTTCAACGGCAATCAGTCATACAAATATTCAAGCTGACTGAGCCCCCATTAAAAAGAAATATTGTGTAGTTGGATTTTTTTTAATTTACCTTCTTATCTTTAAGGCTTTAGGGTTCACACAGGGAGGGGTCACACACACACACACACACACACTGACTCCCATACACCTCTCTCACACGGTGTGTGTGTGCGCGCGCGCATGTGTGTCTGACGAACCAACCTGACCCTCCCTGCCTGGTGCTTTCCACCCTCCATGACTGGCTGGGCCCCGGGAGGTACCCGCCTCTCATGGGCTCTGGCACTGCATCTTCCCGAGGCAACACAGGAGGGTCATCAAGGGTCACATGACCCTCTCCAGATTTCTGCCAGGGTTCACACCAGAATGTGGCCAACAGCAGCCTTTCAGCACTGTGCAGGAAGGAAGAGACGGAAGCTGTTTCCAGCCGTAGGGGAGAAGGAAGTAGGGTTGCCAACCTTCCAGCATTCCAGGAGTCTCCAGGAATTAAAGATTAATCTTTAATTCAAGATAATATCATATGATGAAACCTCCATGAATTCATCCAATGAAAGTTGGCAATCCTAAACAGGAGGGGGGGAGGAGAGATTACCTGGCCTGTGTCTTTGCAGAGCTCATCTCTCCCCACCCCATGCCCCACTGCTCCCGTGTGGCTGGAAGCAGCTTGTCCCTGCCTGCCTGCACAGAGTCAAAAGGCAGCTAACTCCTCCAGGCTTCTCCTGGCCAACAACATAACCCAGCCGCTTCCTGTCCCACTGGCCACAGCATGGGCAGGAAGGGGTTAAGTCCTAAGGAGGCATTGTGCTCCAGGCCCAGAGAACCTGACTGCAGGAGCCTCAGCAAACTGACCAGAGAGGTGGGCTCACCATGGGACAGTGCCTAGGGGATGGAGCAGCCCTGCACTCCCTGTGGGCAGGACCCAGGACTGAAGGGAGGGGGGAGGGGTGAAGAGGGTGCTAATCCCCTGCCTGAGGGGTTGCTGTGGAGCCTGCAGGGTTGGAGCGCAAACACGATGGAAATCACTTCTCCCCCAACTCTAGAGCTTAACTCAGAGGCAGAGTCTTCCTCGTGCCAGCGCTTTCGCAGGGCTCAGCGCCTCCTGGCCAGCACCCTGAGCTGGAGGGTCTTGGGCTTTCCTGGGGCACCATCCCAGCCAGAAGTAGTGGGGGAAGGACAGAGCCTGCTGGCGAGCTGAGCGCTCTGACCAGGGGCTGGCTGGAGGGGGATATGAAGGAGCAGTGGAGTTGGGGGTGCAAAGGGTAAAGCAGGGGGAGAACAGCAAGAGCGGAAGCACATAAAGGGCCAATGGGTGGGCAGCAGAGGCGACATGTAACCATCCGCTCCCTGGCGCCTGCCTGGACTCACCAACCACTGCAGCTCGCAGCCAGTGCCAGCTGGAAACAGGACAGGGTTGGAGCCTTGCTGGCCAAGAGCTGGCATGCAGAGGGGGTTGCACTGACAGACCAGCAGGGGGAGCAGTGGCCCCGTATGCTGCATCTTCACCCCTCCACCAGCCTTGCACAGCAACTCAGCACAGCAATCATTGGTCACCCCCCACTACTCACCGATGGTGG
Source organism: Lepidochelys kempii (assembly GCF_965140285.1). NCBI lineage: Eukaryota > Metazoa > Chordata > Testudines > Cheloniidae > Lepidochelys > Lepidochelys kempii. Next base: position 59,685,805 of record NC_136387.1, on the reverse strand, counting down.
GTGGGCAGCTGGCGAGCAGGCATCTGGCAAGCAGGCATCCAGCCAGCATCTGGACCTGCCAGTACTGATGGAGGTGCGGGGGAGAGAAAGACAGAAAATACGGGACAATTTGCCCATTTTTAAGAAAAAGTCGGGACACCTGCAGGAGGGCTTAACTACGGGACTGTCCCTTTAAAAACGGGACGTCTGGTCACCCTAAGCATACAGAAATGGATTCTCTAGTATCTGGCACTTTTGAGTTACTCAGGAGGTAGCAAAGGACTGGAAACTACCCTCAATTAGCGAACACAGTATCCCCCTTTCAGGGGAGCGGAGATATCCTGGCCAAAGCCCTGTGCTTTTGAACGCAAACATGATACATATCCCTGAGGTGCAGTAGTGATCAAGGAGTGGAGTAGTTGCCACTTGTCCCAGCTTCTGTTTGTCACCATTCCAAGTTTCTCTTACTTGCCATTACATTTTGGCCTAGTTCCTTCACTTTTCTATTTCAGGATGAATTATGCTGGCAATATTATGTAAGTTAACAAAATAATGTATACGGGAATTAGAAGTACACCGTATGCCAAACTCTGGCTATAATTCTTCAGTTCTGCATGTTGGCTTATGTGCAGTCCCTTTTCCAACCATTTAATACAGTACTTGATCTATTTTTGCTCAGTGGTTTTGGATACAACAGAGAAGCATCTAACTGAAAATAAATTATGTGTTTTTTATAGATATGAAATATTGTTTGCTCTAGAAACATGATGCATTTCTATTTTTGTTCAAACTATTTTTGGTGGATTTCCATGCATAATAACTTTTATTTAATATGGAATTTGTTAAAGAAACATAAGAGAGCTGGATAGAGGTGCAAGATCACGACTTCCTAAGTCAGAAAAAGACAGGGTATTTTAAAACCAGTTATTCTCTGTATAGAAACACCAGCTAAACTTCCGTGTTGACTCCAACTTCCATTCTCAACAAAACCAAAACATTTATGTTCGCCTAGACCAGGGGTTTTCAAACTGGGGGTTGGGACCTCTCAGGGGGTTGTGAGGTTATTACATGTGGGGTCGCAAGCTGTCAGCCTTTACCCCAAACCCTGCTTTGCATCCAGCATTTATAATTGTGTTAAATATATAAAAAAGTGTTTTTAATTTATAAGGTGGGTGGTCGCACTCAGAGGCTTGCTATGTGAAGGGGGTCACCAGTTTGAGAACCACTGACCTAGACCCTACTGCACTCAGCCAGATGAGTCTAACTTTTACATTTTTGTAGACAGGTTTCCCATAATCAGTCTTGCAGAAACTGACAGCTAATAAGCTCAACTCAAGGGAAGATGCAAGAACATAAGACTGGAAGGGACCTCTTGGGCCATAGAGCCCAGTCCCCTGCAACTACAGGCAATCAAGTTGTAATTCCTTTCGTAAATTTATCAAAAGGGAGCCCCTTTCCTGCCAGCATACACATTCCCTTACTTATCCCATCTTAGTATTTTTCTGCCTTAGGAAATTCTTAAGAATAAAGATGAAGGTTAAAGATTTTTCATGGTGTATTATTTATATTGTGCATAGCACCATGAGGCCAGCAGCTCAGGGTTTCTTTGTGCTAGGCACTGAACGAACACTGAAAACAATATTCCCTATGCTGAAGGGCTCACAGTCTAAACCACAAGACATAACGGATGGATGAGACAAAGAATAAAGTGTTGTAATTCACAATTCCCAGCAGCTATCAGCAACTTGACCAAACAGTTTAACACTCAGACTTCTCACACAGACACTCATATATAAAGTTTAAGATCATCCCCGTTTGGAACACTATCCAATCCAGACTCTACCATCTTCAGTATAGTTCAGATTAAGATTTATGCCTATACTTCTCCTGAACTAGAATTAAATAATTATTCAGCCAGCTTTGGACACAGTCCTGCAATGAGCTCTCCATAGGTGAACATATGCAACTGCTTGGAGCTGGATTAATTTACATGGGGCATCACCAAAGAGCAAGGATCTGTCTTTCTGGGTGAAATTTTCCAAAATGCCTAAGCGACTTAAGAGCAAAAGTCCCATAGAAAGTCTTTTCTAAAATGTTCAAAAGCACCCAAGTCATTTGGGAGACTTAAAAAATTCACCCAAGAAGCCTGTGGCAGGTGTGGAGCCCACATTAGGAATTAAATAATACAAGGGGAATCTAGTTTTCCCCTCCCAGTTTTACTTGTATTGTCTTCTGAGATATTCAATGGGAGCAGTCTGAGCTCTTCTATCTTTAGAAAGACTTATTACTTGTCAATGTCCCTTTAAATGACTGATAATTATCAGTTGTTTATTTTGAAATTCTTTTCAACTTTTTTTTCTGTTTGCTTTGATGATCAAGGTAGTCTCATGATCCAGGACAAAGTAAAGCTATGTTGCAGCTATGTTGCAACTGTTAAAATAGACAGTACCGAATGAGAATACCCCTATGCTGGTGGTTATCCTTCCTTATTTTTATTAGCTCTAACTGCATTAAGAAAGGGATGTGAAATTGAAACAGCTTAATTTAATTCACTTACTGAAGCACACGCACACACAAATAGGATGTCACAGTGTAAACTACAGTCCTATAGCTCTGAGAGTACATTTCCCATATGTTAAATTGACAAAAGCTGAAGGAGTATGGTGAAGAAACTTGTTATCAGGCCAATCAAGTTCCCTCTCACTTAGCATAATGCAATTGCAGTTACCTTTTCTTATTCTTCTGGTATATGACTGACAAAAGACTTTGATAGCATGGTGCTATCAAACAAACCTTCCTTGGTATATCACTTCTGACAAATCTGCAATCAATCTATACTTCAAGAATTAATGTTAGCTCTAATAAGAGAGTAAATGAAAATGTGGGCAGCTTCCAGCGAAGCTATTTCCTGTTTCCATATATTGGAGGAGATTATTTACAGCTATGACACATTGTACACAGTTATGGTAGTAAATCTGGTTATTCAGAGAATAATGGGAGCTGTGTAAATAGAAATACTTAAGGGTAAGTATTATATGAAAGTTGCTTCTGTTCAGGACACTAAAGTGAAATATTAACGAACATTTATTTCTAATAAACTAGGTTGTTGAAAAATTCCCACAGCATGAAATGCTAAATCTGGATTAAAAGTTGGTAGTACTTTGAAATCTCCTGTGTCCATGTGCAGATAATAGTTGAAATATTCTATTTTTAAAATCCGTAATAGCAGCTGCTACTTAGTATTGATCATTCTAGAAAAGAAGAGGGTGTGCCTCCTCTTTGATCTGTAAACAAAACAGACATTTGATCAAGAAAAGTTGATAAACACTCCGTGCTCCTAATTAACTGAGCACCTATTTTCAACATCCTACAGATGATTCCAGGCTAACACAAGGATATTTTAAACAGGTGCTTCTCTAATAGATATGCTGAGTGAATACTTATCCTCTTTTCTTGGCCAAAATATCAGACTCTTCAGTTAACAGAAGCTGGTGCCCTTCCATAAGTAGGACCTCCCATAAGATTTCCCCAACCTTTACAGGCAGATGGAACCTTGGCCCACAGTTTGCAGCACTATGCCCTGCACAGTCTGTCTAATATCTGTTGTAATCAGTGGGCAATCCTGTTTAGCGTCCAGACTTTCCACATTTCCAGCACACCAAACCTTCTGTGGCATTTAGTAATTCACTCCAGTCCCCCATGGGTCCCTAATCAGGGCATTGCCTTGACCAAAAACCTGCATGTCTCAATCTCAATACGTAAGAGCCACTTTTGTTACTTTGGAGTTGCCTGTTGTTTGTCCATCTGGGAGTGGTCTGACTTCCCTAGTTGTATTTCCACCACTTCCTGAAGACTTGATTGTATAATTGACCCCTTCACTCTCACTGCTGAGATCCTGATCTCTGTGGCCCTGGATCCTTGGTGCTGCTCCCCCATGCTTTCCTGGCTCATGGATATGCTCCAGTTCATTTGCTAGCATGATAGCTTTAATTAAGAGTCTGCAATTTTGCCTTCCAAAGTTGTATTCATACATTCCCTCGGCCTGCGTTAGCAGTGACGTGATCTTGCGCTAGGCTATCCCATACTGCGGTGTCTCATCCTGAGTAGATTTCTGTTGCTAGACAGAGTATTTTCAGTCTGCAAATGCTGCCCAATCCCAGTCTTCATGTGAGGGAAGCTCAACCTGCTGCTCCAGTGCCTCTTTTAGGGGAAGCAAGAGCAGTCATGTGCAAGCCTGCCATGCCCAGCCTTTCAATGGCAACAGCAACCCAAGCCTAACTTCTTTCCTTCAGACAAGTGAGTCACCCCTGCAGCCTATTTAAGGTGTCAGAGAAAAGACATAATAGGTGGGATGAGACAAACAAGTGCCATGACAAAGGGAGGACAGGATAACAAAAAAAAAGTGTATGCTTTAGTGCAGACTAGCAGTGTGCATAGGGCTTAAATAATCAGTGACAGTAAACCAAGTTCACCACCTGCACGTCGTGTCTTCCTTCATTTGCTATTGTTGCTAGTGATTTTAAAGAAAAAAATACTGGTATGATTTTATTGCAGTTCTAGCTATATGATATTTATCATCAGTCTAGCAAATTAGGCACTTTACAGTCTTAAATATGGGCTGTTTTGTTGTAGTCCATTACAATTTCTATAGTACCAGTGGAATGCATGGTGTCTTGCAGACAAGAAACAAGAGAGCAGGCATATATTCTGATCTGTTATACTGGTGTATATCCAGAGTTACTCCACTGACTTCAGTGGAGTTACTTTGGAATTATACTGGAAACAAATATTGATCTCCATTATCCAAGACCCCTATCCTAGCTGTTCACATTCTAAAATCCTGGATCTCCCACTGAAGACAGTAGGAATTGTGAACACTCTACCCTTCTCAGAATCAAGTCTTTAATTAAATAAATATGAGTGACTGGTATAGCTTGACCAGTGTTCCTAACTCAGGTCTAGACTTCAGAACCAACAAACCAATGGAACATTTAGTGTCCATATACTATATAGGAAGAAAAATTGCACATGCTCCTGTTGATTTCCTGTGACATGGTCCACTTATCCACTGAATGCTCCATAGACTCCAGGACATGATAGCATGGAGAGAATTCTGTGGGGCTGGAACAAAAGCTGAAGGTGTCAGCAGAGCCGTCAGTCTAGTAGCCACAAGCGTAAGTTATTGATCAAATAGCTCCTTCTGTGCTCTCTTCCTCCCTCAACTCCTGGTTATGCTCCATGAATCTGTCTGCAAATCTCTCCTTGTGCTGTGCAGCCTCTCTTTCCCCTTCTCTTGCATCCTTAGCCTTCTGGTATTCAGTGTGGTATTTCTGGCACTGTGTCTACGGATTCATTTTATCTAGAATCTCTCCCAACAACTCATTGCTGACACTTTCTCCTTGCCTGCAGCAGGTGGGCCTGGTGCCCTAGGCTCCTTGTGCCACGTATTTGCCCGCAGATGTGGAAGGGCATTGAACAGAAAGTGAAAGAGCACGTTATCTGGCCATGAAGGAAAAAAAAATACATTTTTCACTTTATGAAAGGGGCAGTTCTAATTCAAGGTCAAAACATGATATTGTATTATCAATGGGCTTTGTTTTATTCTCTCTCACACTCACACAAACACATCAACCACTCAGACATCCTTTGGAGCAGCTTTGAAAGCCATCAAATATTGTGGTAAGAGGCATATTAAAAATTGATTGAAATGATTTCTACATGCCCTGGATTGTATTGTGGGGGAAGAGGAGAGGTGTGCTGTAGGAGAAGGGAATGAGAAGTGAGATTGTAATTTGGGGAACCTCAACATATACTTGTAACAATCATCAATTAACTAGTAAAACTTTCATAACTACTTGTTTAACTTTCTTCCTTATTTCATGGTGTCCATTTTGAATTCCAAGGGGTGTCAGGGTGTATGTAGGGACAAGAGGGGAAAGAGGGAGTGGCTGGAGGGTACCCTAGAGGAATGGTATGGGTTCTGCCCTGAATGGAAGCACACCAAAAAAGACAACTTGTATTAAATCACTTAATGGACCCATAAGCCAGAAATCCCTCTCATCTATACAACTAACTAGGTAGCAGAAACTTACCAAGTGTCAGGACTTGCTCTGATGCTGATTCTGCAGCAGCCTACTCCCCAGAGCCATCCCCAAACAGCTTCTCTGACTACAGGGTTAGGGTGTGCTGTAGTTTCTCTGGTGGGATAGCTTCTTCCATTAGTAACCTCAGCACCAAGGTCATTTCTTGCCCTCCATTTGGTGGCTGGCTCTGCTCTGGCGGTGCTTGTTGCTGGGGGATATAAGGGTACCATCCCTCCTCAACAGATTGTTGTGTGTTACTGATGGTGCAGTGCTCACTGCTCTCTCCCCACTCTGTATATCTTTGAAAACTAAATATTTTTACAGCAAACCTGTCTTTTTATCGATTTCTGTACAGAAACACAACTTGTGTTGAAGAGCGAGAGTGTGATTGCAGATAGTCATTTCCACCACCAGTCCACAACCAGCAAGGACTCAACAACATATGTATTTGCATGAATCTGCTAGTTTTTGTCCCAATTTTTCATTTTCAAAGTGATTGACTGCTGATGGCCCACAACAGCTTCCTATGATATTATACAAAGCTTTATATTTCAGTCAAATGCAGGCCCAAAGATGTCCAAGTGGGTTTCATTCCTTGGACATCTTTCGGCCAAATTAAGTTGTGACATAAATGTTAGCCTAAGTTACATGTTAGGTCTAAATGAGTCACAGAATGGGTATAATTATATTTAAATGGCATAAAGCAAGGTAGCTTGTAGCAATTTGATATTCCCTTTGGATGTAAAATTGGGGCAACTTACATGCTAAGGAGTTAGGAATAAGTAAGAGCATAGAGGTTTCCTATTCCATCCTCAAAGACAATTTGCATTCTGGTATAAAACTTGCATTGACTTCATTGTGGGTTGGGTCTGCTTTTACTGGGACTGAATTTAGTACCCAGAGAATAAGTCAGGATAAATTATCTATGACTTGATTTAAAACAAAAAGAAAGTCTGGTCCAATTTGTTGAATGACTGTAGTTTTTCCATTTATCACACTCCACTCCTCCGAGAACAGCTCCCATGCTTTGCTACAAGTCTCTCCCTTCATCCTCAGAAGGGTAACAGCTTCTGCGTTTTTGTGGAGAATGTTCACAAGTCTAAGGATTTTACTTAGAACTGGGTGCAGGTAACAGAATTTCCTCAGTTTCAGTAAGGAACTGCCACGGACATAAATGCATTGGATGCTAGTTATTGGCCAAAAATTTGAAACATAAAAATGATTTATGTCCTCCCGCCTCCCGAAATGTAAACTTTTGAAGAACAAGGGAAACAGTTGTGGAATAAACAACAGCTGTTCAGGGCTCAAGCTATTTATTTCCACAATTATCCACTATTCAGCAGAGCAATTCTTAAAGAACTGTGGCAAATCATACAATTTTCCAGTAGCTTCATAAAATAACCTCCAAGGTGATTTCAGCAACAGCACCTTGTCACTAAAAATGCTTTCCAGGTAATTGATTTTGCAGGTGCTGATATAAGCCTTTTAGAATGGGAGGCATAATGTTATCCCACGCATAATGGTACACTATAACCTCTGTAGCTCAGTAGAAGTGCACAACCTCCACCATTATTATTAACCTAATTTTGTACAGTTTTTAGGAAAGTTAAAGCTGAAAAAAAGATCTCCTACCAAAAAAAAAGAAAAAGAAAAAGAAAAAAGGGAGCTTATCAATAAGGGTGTCAGTTTGTTAACCAATGCAGTTTTCAGTTGTCTAATTATTCAGTAGTGTAACATCTCAAAAACCAATACAGAAAATAAATTGATAGACAGTTATAAGAATAATGGATAAAAACACACTAAAACATAAATCCCCAGGAGCTATTTTCTAACATGAAAACTTTCTGTATCAAAGAGTAAATAGCAAGACCCTACTAAATATCCAGAAACAAAATCTGGCAGACTTATTTGCATAATTTTCTTAACCGCTTAAAGGTGTTGATTTCATTGTATGGATCCAAGCTCATGGGGCTTTCCCAAATTTTAATAAAACTTTGGCTTGTGATATACATGAATTAGGCTGCAATGTTCAAGACTGGAACATTTTGAAGACAATAGCAAGTTTTTTTTCATGATAAATCTACATCCTTGTACTCCCTTCTAAATTGTACCATTTCCAAACTGACATTTAAATGACTGCAGAGATGTCATATCCTTAATTGTATTCACATGCTAACAAGACTGACAATGTGGATTAAAAGTGGTTGCTTTACAGGTCTGAAATGGACAGAAAAACAAAACACAATACAGGTTGTTAATCTTTTCTATCATTAGTTCCCTACCAGAGCATCAGATTGACTTCTGTAACCTGATCTCATGATATTGATTTGGATCACAGTTAGAGGTGAATCTGTTTCTTATTGTTTTGGCTGCCAATTTGGTCCTTCCTGGAATCAACTTTAAATACCAGCCCTGACTTGCACTTTCACATACAATCAGGTGTTTTCATGACTGGAAATATTTAATTATAGGTAGTTGCCAGCCTGCAAACTGCCTTTTTTATTTAATTTAAAACAAACAAAAAAAACCCCACCATGATTCTTACCACTAAACATTGTATTTTACTAAAAAACAAAACAAACAAACAAAAGCAAAACAACCAATATGAATGTTTTGCAACATCAGCAAACTGCATCTCCTGTAAGGAATCTAATTAAAGAGTGCATATAAGTAACTAGCTCTTGAGGAAAAAGAGGCTGTCTGAAAAGCGAGATCACATGTGGTATTAATATTCTCCTTTACCATCTAATCATACAGACAGCAGAAAAATAAAGGGTTATACTATAATAAGTTGCCTTTCAATTCATGCTAATGAAGTGAAGCTTAGATTTATCTGCAGTATGCAAAGCCTTTGCTTAGATCCAGAACAGAAAAGTAGAAAACTTTTTTTAACCTAGTACATCATCCATTCTATAGATAGAGACTGTATTTGGAACTCTGCTCTCTAATTATTTTATTTATCACATGTAACATAACTTGGTACATATCTCAGGGCATGTCACCCAGCTCTGCTGCAGTGAAAAATACAAGGAAGTCAAGATGCCCCAAGGGGGCTGATTGTAATTGATCTACCTGCTCTCAGACAACATAGTTATGCCCTGTGCTAATACTAAGAGCTTTACACCATCGAGATGAGGAAGAAGTGTAGCTCTCCAGCTGGGTCACCCCTTTGGGTTGGGCGCAGCACTACAGGACCTTCCCCTCAGATGCTGCCTTCTGAGGACTGTTCAAGCTCAGTAGTAGTCTGGTTCTTCTAGTGATTCATCTCCCCTGCCAGGTCAGAAAGAGTCCTACCTCTTCCAAGGTATGAATGTCCCAGATAAACATCATCCATCACAATACTAGTCATCCATACATTATTTTCCTCCCCTCCTGGGCACCCCTTCAATCTTCTTTCAGAATGACAAGTTCCTCCCAGCATTCCTCAGCAGAAACCAAATAAAACCAAACAAAAGACTTAAGCCTCTTCTGCCTGCCTCAAGCTTCAGCTTTTAGCCCACCTAGTTTCTCCTCAACTCCCTGTTCCTCTTCCAGAACACTGACCCCACATAGCTCCCTCTCTAGAGCCTTACCCCTGTTTCAAGCCCACCCCAAGACTAGCTCTACTCCTGTTTAGTTCCCTTCCCAGAGAGAAGGCATTCCAAATCCCTTCTTTCCAAGTCTCTTCTCTCTGAGCTCCTTCCTTTGTAAAGTAGATGCAGCCTCCTCCCTTGCTGGGTCTCATAAACTGAGGTTAACATACCCTGCTCCAGGTATAAGCAACTGAGCCCTCAGCCTCCCATTAACCCTTCAGCTACTGGTGTGGGGTTTGTATACCATTTTCCAATGGAAAATATTGGAATATAATAGCGAACCTTTTCATATTTATACCTGTTTATTACACTGAATGAGAGATTTGCTGCAAAAGTAGAACGTACAGTTAGGCCCCACTTCTGCATTTCTCCTGCACCTAGAATTCCCGCTGAGATCAGTGTGAATTTTTGGTAGAGCAGTAATGCACGTACAAGTCCTTGGTTAGTTTTACTGTAGCACATGATTTCAATATATGCCCCGTGAAATGTGCATCTATATTTATTCAAATAATGACAGCCTATGTTTTATTTCCATTAATTTTCCAAAAGGAATACCATTAATTAGATATTAAAGATGTTAAAATCTATAGTATTCTATAATATAGTATAGTAATTACTACAGTATTCAGAGTATATGTAGAAATCAATTATTGTTTTCTATTAAAGTAGGAGTTATGGACTATTAAGCAATGTCTCAAATGGATTGAGGTTATTACTGAAAAAAATGGAAAACATTCTAATTCAATGTGCTCATGAACTCTCATTTCAAAAGCCTTAATAGTCAGTATTTCAAAATGATGTAGCATTACTAATCAATACAGAGGTAGGAATGACCACCAGATTATATCAGGCCACTGTGTAATGAAAACTAATGAAGTTTATGGGGAAGTGACACATATTCACATGCTTGCAAATAGGATAAAATACATTAATTTGATTCACAATATATAATTAGCTAGTAAACCCCAGACTACATCAGACCTTGACTGCACTGCTCAGCTGCTACTGTAGAATGTGTTTCGTGTAGGTCTCTAGTGTTTAACTGACAGGGCTTCCAGAAAAATCACAAAAGTTAGAGATGGAGATGGTAAATTAGTCAATTTTCAATCTACATGACAGTTCCTATGCCATCTAATTTGAAATAATTTTTCAGTTAAGATTTTGAGAGACATGATATTACATGTATTACTGAAAAACTAATGTCTTACACATACAGCATTCCCCTTCTTCCATTATTATTATTTTTAAATAAGGCTTCTCTGTATAAACTCATGTCACTTATTGCTCATGGTTTTGTTAACACTGATTGCTATAGTTATTCAAGTAGAGTCCTATCCAAATCTTATTGTCATTAATGAAACTGGCTCAGAGCCTTAATTCTTGTTTAAATTTCAGTCTCCCGTAAAGAATAATCCTAGTCAGATCTCAAGAGGTGTTAAAAAAAAAAAAGTGGTGCCCACTTGTATTACTACAACCCCCTGTCTATATTATACAATGTATATTGCAGCTCAGTACACAGAATATTTTTAAAAGCTAAAATATGCCAGTATAACAGAACAAAGTCAGCATAGTACCATCAGACATTTAGATGGTAAAAACTAAGTATACTATTCAAATGATTTACTGGGTCTCTGGGGAAAAGGCTGGCTAACTACACAAGCCACTGACATCTCTTTCCCATTGATCGATGAAGTGGTCCGAACTAGTGTTGAGGGAAGCATCTCACCCTCAATCCCAACAGGTGCTATAAAGCTAATGTGGTTTTAGTGTGTGAATGAAAGAAAGGAATACATGGCCAGTACTAAGAGGAAAAGACCCTTTTGAATATGTAAACTGCAATAATTTTAGTAAAAGATAAAATAAGAGGTAGCTTTGGAGATCCCTACAAGAAGATGTATTTGAGAGATTTGGCGTAGCATATTTATGTTCTACAGTCCAAATTCTCAGTTCAGAGGAGTTCTGTTGTAGCTTGCAGTAGGCACAGCCCTATCTCTATTCCTGTATAGGGTGCATGTGGAGGAGTATTCAGTGGCTATATGTCATCATGGATCAACCAGCGCCTATCATATCTCAGACCTTTTCCACTCTCTTCCCCCTAAAGTCTTTCCATGCTAGGACACTGTAAAGCACCCCCTGCAGCACAGCTGTGCAGTGTCCAAGAACTGCACTCAGGCACCCTGAATCTGGTCAATCCTGAATTAGGGGATCATACCAGTTGCACCGTATTCAGGGTCCTCTACACCCCTGGCTAAGGGAGAAGGGTGGACTTGCCATTTAAGTTGGCATTTGCAAAGGGACGAATTTAGGTGCCCCACTCATGGAAATTCAATGAGGCGGTACATTTGAAAATTTCATCTTCTCTCAACTGTCTACCCCAAGTGATAGTTCTAAGATTCTTTATATAGAATCAGCCAAGCTTTTAGTAGATTCTTCCCCCCCCTTGTTACAAATCCTACACCCTCTCTCTCTCTGTTACTTTTACTATCCGTCACTTTATGACTTCATCGTTGCCCCCTTCCTTTGAAGATTGTACCAGAACTTTTATAAAGCAGCAGGCCCTTGTTTTTTTTTATTTATTTTATTATGAACATCAGATAATATCACTATAGCTTTGGGACGCTATTAATAAATAAGAGGTAGCTACTGTGAAAAAGCAATTTCATGTGTTAATAGGGGAAATGTTTTTAGAATTTGCTTCACAAGAGAAGAAATGGCAGCATGTCAGTTATGTGAACAGTATGGGGTGAATATAGTAGAATAAAGAGTTGCTTAGATCATTTTTAAAAGGATGGGAAACTAGTGCATGAATTAAACACAAGGAAAATATTTTATCCTTTATTTTTATAGTCATGGCTAATTTTCATTTGCCTTTCATTTCTTTGTAATAATCGAATATTCAGTATAATTATTTTTCACTTTGGCATACAGTGGAAAAGGTGCTTTCCATTAGTTAAATTATGGTACAGCCAACAGTAATAAGCTTGCAATTACATTGTGGTTTTCATGCCAAAGGATACCAAAGTGCTTTAGACATGTTAAGGAAATTATATACAGACTTTATAGATTAATCATATTCCCCCTTGCTGAAATACCAGTTATGGTGTATAGCAACACTTCATGCAGTTAAAGAGCCAGATTCTGCTTTTGGTTTCACCAGTGCAAATCTGAAGTATTTCCACTGACTTGTTACACTGGTGTCAGAGAGAGTAGATTTTGTCCCAAGGAGTTATGTCCAACTGCAACATAATAGGAAACTTAACATAAGCCAGATATAATATCCGAAATGGAATTTTAGCCAGGATATGAGTATTAGCATCTCTGCCCTTGTTTAAAAAATATGTATCAATGAATCATGATTATGGGTAAACTAGTGTGAATCAGCATAATAGTGACAATACATAGTTCTTATATAACACTTTTTACCCATAGATTTCCCTGGGGCAACTGATTCTATGTTTAGCAACCTATCCCTGCAGCAGGCAACCTAACCTATGTCTAACCTAACTCCATCCCTGCAGCAGGCAGTTAGGATATAACTGTCTCTGAGAAGCAGGTTATCTCCTAATCGCCACTAGTTAGAGGTTAGTTTATTCCTGAAAGCATGAGAGTTTGTAACACTTGTTATAAAAGATTATATTCTTAAATCCCTCTAGGTATGTTCGCTATATACATCTATATTACTTATAGATACTACTGATGCTAGAGGACAGCTCATCGTCCCTGCTAATGCTCCCCTTCCTGTGACACAAAATGGCTTAACTGACATCCTGTTTGGCTTCTACATGGCTGCCAGCCCAGCTGTACAAACTCTGATCCTAATCTTCCCTCCTAAATTGACCCTCCAATCCTCTAATAATTTTGCTGCTCTTCTCTGAGCTTCTTTCATTTTCTCAATACATTTCTGGTGATGAGGTGTCCTGTGCAATGTTTTGTCCCTGCACAGTGTTTTGTCACTTGTATGGGTTCAACCAATAAACAAGACCCCTTGCACTGCACATCAAACTTGAGCTACATTCTGTACCAAGAGCACTGTGTTCTGTAGCACTCCAGTGCAACAAACAAAATATTTTGTGGCAGCTTCTGATCACCTGAAAACATGCCATTTTGATTGGATTACATTTGAAAATGGATGATGCAGATCACTACTAAGGCCTTTCAATTCTATTTTACCTTGCCCTAATTTTTTTAATCATTATGCTGCAGAATTTTTCTTTGAAAATGCACTGCTATTAAGGTATATGGTAAAGCATAAAGTCTGACAATTGACTAGGAAAGGGAGTTCTTGGTTTTGGCAGGAGTGAGAGGCAGTTTGAGGGATAAGTGCATTGGCTAGAAGTTAAAATAAACCACTGATGTTGAAATCTGCATGGTTAGGTTTCACAATTAACACAGCTCATTGAGGTAAAAGGGACAGATCATACCTCAGAATTGTTTCAGGCTGTCTGCCAACTCAGGAAAACACCACTGCATCAGTCTATGCTTCTTCAGCTAGAAGTGTTATTTAAATAGTCTTGGGTTCTGGAACATCTGCCTCCAGCCAGAAGTGGATTCTACGGTGAGTTCTGTAACCAGGATATCCAGGGCTCTGCCTGCAGGCAAAAACTCCACACTACGGTAAGTTAGGATGGAGAGAGAGTACCATATTGAGATATTGCAAACTTTACTAGCAACTTGCTTCCTTAAGAGAACAGCATCACAACTGTCAAGCATTTCTTCCATGTCAACTACTTATTTATTGAAATGAGTAGAATTTAAACAACTAGATCTGCCGCAGGTGTTTACTGGTGTTATTCTATTGACTTTAGTTTATATTAGCTAAGGATCTCCATTACAAATGCCATCTGATTACTTCCAATAATTATTACAAGCTGAAGAGAATGTAACATTCCAGGTGTGGTTGCACTAGAGCTGAACTGACATTACTATTACTGCCCTGTGATAAGATTTTTATCTATACAATTCAAAATTGTATTGGCTTTTTCCCCCTGTCATACTGCATTACCACCGCATAGGCAATAAATTACATATCAGTCCTAGGTCTCTTTCAGCATTAATACTTTTCACATCTCTACCTACCCTCTCCAGCACTGAAGATTTGGGTTTCAAATTATTTTTCCTCAGGTCTATTAGCTTGACATTGTCAAAGTTCATTCTCACTGTGTGACTCCCTTCTCTGGTTTTTAATTCCTTTCTCTAGGTCCATCCACATTATTGCTCTGCCCCATCATCTGTGATTTGTACCTATATCTAGGTACTGGTATAAGGACTCAAATTTTCAATAATTTATGTTGAAGGTGCAATTTTTACAGGCAAAAGTTTTACCTCCACAGAGGCGGACTGGGCCTCAGTTGTGTTGAAAACTGATCTCCTGGAATTAATTGTGAATTTACTGATGCTAATGATATTAAGTACTGTTGCCTTTTAAAACCAGGTTACTCTGATTACTGAGTGAAAATTTCTATAAGATGCCTATTGGTCTTCCTCTACAATTCACATGATATATTGTTGACCCTCATGAGCGTTCAGCACATTTCACCACAGTCCATTTTCTCATTGCAAAATAAAAGTTCTTGTGCTGATAGGCACCAATCCTACATGCTGTTCCAGGCAAAGGAACTCCTCCCTCCAGTCTAACAGAACCCCTAGTCAGACTGAAACTAAAGAGAATGGCTTTAGATTTTCCCATCCCATAGCTCCTGGAAATAGATGCGGAGGAAAAGTGAACTAAAATAAGATATATTTGTTTAAGTTCTGCCAAGCCAACTGTGTTCTGAAGCCTGTGACAACAGTGAGAAAAGTACTAAAAGAAAAAGGCAGTCACTCACTCACTTTATTATTGCAGAGTATGTGGGTGAATTTAACCTGCTGATGAAAAATGAAGAATTTGGTGGTTGCGTTTTAGCAGTGATTCCAGAGAGGTCAGGGATGAAATAGCAGCAGATGGAGGAATGGACATAAATAAAACAGACCCAGTAGCAAAGGAGAGGTTCAGCAGCTGTAGTTGCTTACTTGACACTGTCTTCTATGAGATTGTCGCTTGCCTGCGGCAAGATTAATTCCACAAGCATCTTATTAAAGTCAGTGTAGCTGGTTGGGTTTTCCTATAGATTTGTCTGGCAATTTGTTTTAAGTAATAGAAACACAGATGTTGTTTAACCTTATGGTATACAGAATTCATTGAAGAGTTGGGATAATAGTTTATTATAGTTCTCACAAAGCTACCATCAGGTGCTCAAGAAGAGGAACATCTTTAAGATAAATTGGATGGGCTATAGAAAATTAGCCATCTGAGATGATTTTGTCTTCATCTCTCTCATTCCTAGTTTCCTCATAGAAGATTGAAAAACTCTTGCAGATTAGAATCAAAGTATTGTGAGAAATAGGAATAAATATGCTATGTGACTGCTCAAAGGCGACAAGCCTTTGGAGCGTGTGTGATGTGATAGACAAAGTTGATCATATTATAAAAGACAGCCTTTCAGTGATATCAGAGTAATATTTCTTATGTGGTGTTTCTGGGCTCTAATGTTCTTTAAAGAAATCACTGGGGTTTTTGGTATATTAATAGCAAAGACCATTCTTCTAAGAAAGTGTAAAGCAAACATGAGCCTCTGACTACAGGAATATCTCACAACATTAGCAGAAATTGCCTTATATGTCAAAGTACAGTAATTCACAGTATGCAGTGTAGTTGTAGCAGTGTCCATTCCAGAATATTAGATGTTGCCTCACTCACCTTGTCTCTCAAAGCAATCCACAAACTGCTGGATGATGGTTGCAAGTTTCAAAGCATCTGGGATGGAGAGGCAGATTGCCACAATTTGGCTGTATGTAGCCTTTTAACCAGTGGCTAAGTGAAGGCAAGATAGAGCTTCGCCACCTCAGGGAGAACTCGGAAAGATTGTGCTTCAGTGAGCTCCTTTAAGAGATAATATTCAAGACAATACTTTGATATAAAGCCCAGTTCTTTCCTGTGATAGTTTGGGTCTAAGAGAGGTGTTTCATACTACTAGAAAGTGAGTTTCCAAGTTCCCATTCAGGACACCCACCGCATGCTTCTAGTGGTGGGAGGCCCTACCTACAATTAGTCAAAACTCAGCATTTCCATTTAATAGGAACTTGACATTTAGAATTTTTTGTTCCACTCAGAATGAAAAAAATTCAGAATTTCCTATGTGTGAAAGAGTGCCCCACTCACCACTAGGATGGTGCCTTCTCTTGATGGTTCTGGGGAATAGCACACGAAGTCAACACCTCTTCCCACAGTTTCACACCATTTCTCCAGGTCTGCAGCCCCTCTCTTGCTCCAGGAACCACTGCTGCCTCTTTGTGACTTGTCCCTCTGCCCAGGTCACCAAATGGTTCCCCGTCTAGTGTTGGAAAATCTTTCTTCACCAGCAGTCCTAGGCAGTTTTCCCATTCACTGCCCCACGGGTGCCACTTTCCCAGTAGCTGGCTAGGCAATTCAGACCAGCCCTCTACTCCGGGTTCTAGCTCGGGGCCCCTCTAGTCAGCAATCAAGGTTTGTTCTACTCTGGACCTTGCTGCATTTCCTCAAGCCCTTTCCTAACCTTTGCGTTCTCCCTTCCTTCTCTGAGTCTGCCAGCTTCACCCACTCCCTCCTCCTAGGGAGCAACTGCAGGCTACCTGTCCTTATAACCTCCAGATACTCCTCCCTTCTCCCAGGGAGTGACTGCAGTTTTTCCCAGTTGCCCTGTTCTGCTGCCAATTTCCTGCCTCTATAAATCCAGCCCAGCTCATTCCTCCTCAGATGGACTCCCTCACTCAGACAAGGCCACCTAATTCACTTCAGATTCTTTTCTCTCTTTAAATGAAAGAACACACAGAGTTTAGCAAATATAGACAAGGTAATGGTTAATTCAGTTAAATGACAAACTATTCAATGACAATTATTCAATGCCTCTTTTTAAAAAGTGTTCTTTGGTAGGAGTTCAGGTGGAAAATTGCTATAGATCTGCTTGGGCTCCCCTAGATTTGTTCCAGTTGTTTCCTAAGGTCAGTGCATGCATACACAGACATCTGCCTAAGCACACAAAATCCAAGCAAATGTTTATTTGATATGACTTTTCAATGTATAACTTAAATACTAGATTCTTGCTCCTGACACATTGATTACAGAAAAATAGCAGAGTAATGCTTTACTCACAATAGGTAACGTGTCAGAATCTAGTCTGAAAGCAGATGGCCATTTCCGGTTTTCACTCCCTAAGAAGTTGAATAGGACTTGACACTCCTGCATTTTTAAATACAATTTCAGTGTTAATAAGTTACTGGTATTACTTACAAGCTTTATTACCCCCATTTAACATTCTTACATTGGGTGCTCATCATCAATTCTCCAAGTGCCCCATCAAACAAAAAAAATCCACAAAACACCACACACTCACACAGCACTGGGGTGAAATTTACAACATAACTTTAAAATTGAAAGGCCTTCTGAAGGTTTGTGCCAAAATCTGTGCAAATGTAAGAAGTATACAAAAACATAAGATCTACTGCTTTGTTAGAGGATGTTGTTGTTAGATATACTGCCATATATTCTCTGTGCATACACAAAATATTGATTCATAAATATATGCCACTTAAAGTCTAAGTTAAAAAGCCAACACCATTGCCACTAACATTAGTGGTTGTTGTAGAATGTTAATGCACACAGAAGTACACAAGGGAATTGTAATAGATAATATTTTCAATGTCCTAGTCTGTCTTCATTTACTTCAGTGCTTTGTCATACTTATTATACTACAAAGATGTTGCAGAGATATTTCTGAAAGCTATTCATGGAGAAAGCAATAAGCACATAGATAGATGGCCTAGCCAATACCTATGCTTTGCCTCTGAAATATTGGAAGTTATTGAAAGTTTTAATATTCATGTATTAAACTATCAATTGCAATAGGGATACAAACCTTCCACTCAAATTCTATGTCAGGTAAAGTTGCTTGTTATAAAAAATGCATAATCTTTCTTTAGCTCATAATATCAGCCTAAAGAGATAGCTCCTGCTACATTGAAATTATTTTACGGAGCAGTTGTGCTTGTCAAGAGAAGTGTAAGGTAACTCAGGTCCACTGAGAATCATCTTTTCTTCTCCCTCTCCCATTGTGTTAAGATACTATAATTTAAAACACAACAGTAATATTTCCTTGCTTCCTTTCACAACTTCTAGAGATTTATTCTTAAGAATCAATGCAGTCCGCATCAACTGATCTCAACTCCTTAAGTAAGAAAACCTCAGCTTTATTTGCAACACTCAGCTACATACAGTGTACCAAGATCATTTCCCTCCATGGAGAAATTCACAGGAAGAGGGAGAGAAGAGACAAATTTCACCAGGGTAAAACCTGGACTACCTGTGGATCTAAGTGGGGTTGGAGAGGCAGCAGGGGTTCCTTCCACCCCAAACTATTCTGCAGGAGCTGTGCTGTCAGGGGTAGGGCAGCCAGGAGGAGCCACAGTTTCACTAGTGGCTAAGTCCCACTGGGCTGCGATAGCAGCTATGGAGGTGTCCCCAAGCATTAGTGTTCTTTTTCCCATGGGGTTGGCAGAAGAGAATGCAGCAGAAAACACACGGTTCCCAACTTCAGATCCACCCATCCCAACTCCATGCCCAAGACTGTACACACCCTATTCCACAGCAGCCTCCAGTTTAGGGTGGAAGAGGAGGCAAATATGCCACAGTACTGGACCGCTCCTTGCTTCCTCACCAAGTAATCCACTGGGTCTCAAACCTTTCTGCTCACAGAAAGGGAAAGAAGACTGGATCATCATTAATTGTGTGACCTGCACAAGAGCCTGACCTAATCCCCATTGACTTTAGCAGGGGGCACAAGGGGGAAAGTCTCCTGTAGACTTCATTGTGCGTATGTCTATTCTATCAACTGTAGAAGTGTCCATGCACAGGCTTGTGCCATAATCCTCCTATGGCCCATGTGTAAACCCCCCTGAAGCACACCTGAAGGCAAGTGGAGGGAGAGCAAGTTAGCACGCCTGAGGAATGTGGGTAAGTACACACATAAACAGCTGAATAGGCCTGTACCTATGCCAATTTACAGGGTGTACCAGGTCTCAAGTTTCCACCCTTCCACCCACATTCCCACAATGCACAGAAGTTTTTCCTTCCCGACCTTTACACAATGTATAAAGGTCCTCATACACCCGTTTTCACCGGTAGTAGCGCATTGCCCTGACAATATCAAAACAGACTTCCACTGCACTCTTCTCAGATCAGTACAGATGTGAATAATAGATACAGCTCTGAAAGCAGGCACTTGGCCCATGGACCATAGCTGGGTGCTGATCAGTGTCTGGATGGAGTACACCATTCTCCATGACTTAGGCCTGAGCAGCAGGAACATTTACTTGTACTGGAACATTTCACAGAGGCTGCAGCAGCAGGCATAAACAGACTCCATCCCAGTGCCAGGAACGGATTAAAAGCTTGAGGCTCCTGTAAACTGTAGTTTTCTCAGTATAAGGCAGTGACTAAGAATTTGCAGGTGTCACATATATACTGTTCCTGAGTGGCTGGGAGAGCACTCATATAACCTTGCTGGCAGAGACTCTACATGTTAATGTTTGTGTGTGAGCAAAACCTAGAGAGGCTGCTTTTCATAGCCAGCAAAGCAGTGAAAGAGGCATCCTGGGCTGAAGTGTTAAGGGGACAAGCAGTTCAGTGGTTCAGGTTGTACCCCGAGGAATGTCACAGTCTCTTTCTTCCTGAGTATGATGAGCTGAAGGTGTTTTTGGGGGTTTAGAAATGGACCCCAACCTTCCTACCTCACGTAATAGAATTTTTGTGCCACGACAGTGGAAATATTTGAAGCTTGCCCCAGTTTCAAATATTTGCAGTCCTAGGAGAAGTTTTCTGTGCTGTAAACCACGCCCCTTCCTTTCCTCCTCCCCCCTCCGACTAATCTTCAACTCAACGGATGTCTTACACTTAGGCAGTAAAGGGAGAATCAATTAGTTTCTTAATGACATTAGTGAATGTGCTGAAATTTGAAAACCTAAATAAATAAATAAATAAACAAACAAACAGAGCAATCACCCAGCATCTGCTGGTACCCTATACAAACTCCTCCTCTCTCCCTCCCCCCATAAAAGGCCATAAACCCCTTATAAACCCATAAGTACTTTGAAGCAAACCAGGAACTAGTGATGTCCACTAGCTGTGAATTGCACTTGGCATTGTTGACAATTCTAAATCACTACATTAGCAAAGTGGTTTACCTTCCTCCCTGCGTTCCACCTCCCCAAATAATCCCTCAAACACGTTAAAATATTTAAGTACTCTCAACAACAGGTATTTCAAAAGAGGTGTGACTTGTATCACATAGTTCAGGCATCCAAAACTTATGTAGGCACACTAATGATTGTTTCCATAATGGAGAAAACCCACACCTAAAATAAATCTCTAAACTGAATGTTTCAATTAAGTCAGTGGTGTGTAAATTTTTGAATAGTTCCCCCCCTTCCCGTTAATGGAAACTGACCACACCCTCTTCCATTACTGCACAGCCAAGGCTTCCTCGGCAGCAGGGCTTGGGCTGAAGTCGAAGCTGGGCCTGGGGCTGAGCTGGTCTAGAAGCATAGCGCTCCCTCCGCCCCCCATGAGGGCTGGCTCAGGCCCCATTGTGTGTCCCTGTCCCTCCCCCCCCCCGAATGTTCCTCCATGATCCCCTAGGGAGCATGCACCCCCAGTTTGGGGCTACTGAGTTAAATACTTTGCATGCCAGTGTAAGCATAGCCTTAGTTTTGAATTGAATGCAAGGTTTTCCTCACCCATCCAGCAGATAACAAGGTGGAAACCTCTTGACAAAATAATATGCAAGAATCTAGTGCATTTGAAGCTAGGGCCTTGGCTACAGCATGGCTAGGGCCTTGGCTACACTTGGGCATTAGAGAGCATTAAAGGAGCCCTGGGCACACTAGCTCACTGCCTGTCCACACTGGCAAGGCACGTAGAGCGCCCAGACTCCGTGGCTGGAGCGCTCCTGGCAATACACATCGGCAAGTGGAATGATATTTGCTGCACTTCCGCTGGAGCACCAGCACGCCAGTGTGGACACCCTGGTCCTATAGTGCACTCTGATCGGCCTCCAGAAGTGTCCCACAATGCCTGTGCTAGCCACTCTGGTCATCTCTTTGAACTCTACTGCCCCGCCCTCAGGTGACAAAATATCGGACCCACCCTTTAAATTCTCTGGGAATTTTGAAAAAATCCCTTCCTGTTTGCTTAGCCAGGTGTGGAGTGCTCTCAGCAAATCTTTCCAGGTGACCATGCCTCCACACGCCAGGTAAGCCCCAGTGTGGAGCAATGGCAACAGATGGACCTCATCAGTGTTTGGGGGGAGAAAGCTGTCCAGTCTCAACTGCGCTCCAGCAGTAGGAATTACGATACCTTCGGGCAGATATCAAGGGACATGATGGAAAGGGGCCATGACCGGGAAGCACTGCAGTGCAGGGTTAAAGTGAAGGAGCTGCGGAATGTGTACCCCAAAGCCTGTGAGGCAAACAGCCATTCTGGTGCTGCCCCTGCGACCTGCCATTTCTACAAAGAGCTGGACGTGATACTTGGGGGCGACCCCACCTCCACTCCAGGGACCACCATGGACATCTCAGAGCCCAGTGCAACAAGGCAGGAGGAGGAGCAGGAGCAGGAGCAGCAAAGCGGGTGTGAGGGTGCTGAGGCAGAAGAAGACACGCCAGAATCCCTAGCTGCATGCAGCCAGGAGGAAGGTAGCCAGTTGGGGTGGCCGGTGCTTGGGGAAGGACAAACACCAGAGGAGGTTCCCAGTAAGCGGCTTTTATTTGGGGAAGAAAGTTATTCAGTGAGGGCAGAGGAAGGCTAGGGCTGAACGCATGCCTAGATGTGGAATAGAGCATTGATGTGCTCTCTCACATTGCGGGAATCGGCCTCAGTGATCTCTTCAAAGGTCTCATCCAGAAATTGGGCAATGCGCTTGCGCAGGTTTCTCAGGAGAGCCACTGTGGTCCTTATCCCAGTCAGGCTAACTTGTCCATGCCACTGTGCTGTGGGGGGCGGGGGGACTATTGCTGCACACAGGGAAACTGCATCTGGGCCAGGGCAGAAGCCACACTGCAGTAGAAGACCCCTCCTTGCTTCCCTGGTCACCCTCAGCAGCGAGATATCTTCCAGGATGAACTCCTGTGGAAAATGTGGGGACAGTGTTCAGTATAGGGGCCCAGTGCTGCTGCTGGCTCTCCCAAAGGCACAGAAACCCACAGGACAGTACAGCCGTGAAACAATCAGTCATACTTGACCCTGTGTTTACTCACCATTTTGGGGCTCCCATGTGTTATATGCTCTCAGTTTGGGACGGGCAAATTATGCTATTGCGTAGACTGTGCTTGCCCTTAAATACAGGGGAATCATTGCTCTGTCTGGTGTGAACAATGCTGCCTCTGTTAAGTGTTGCATTTTGCCTTTACAGATGCAACCTTGAAATCTCAGGTCGATGTTATCACTGGCCAAAAGACTCCAAAGAATCAGAAAGAGGCCATGTAGAAGCAAGGAAGACATCTTGCATGAAGTAATGCAGCATTCAAGTAATGAAAATCAAAAAGCGCAGGAGTGGTGGGCGAGTGAAAGGAGGGTCCGCCAGCAAAATGCAGATCGCCGGCACGAAAGCACGGAGCGGCTGCTAAGCATCATGTAGTGCCAAGTGGACTCTATATAGGTGCTCGTAGCAATGCAGGCGGAGCAATACCACCGCCCCCCCCTCGCAGTCCTTGTCCCAAAACTCTTTCCTTGTGCCCCCATGTCACCTCCAACCCACTTTCCCCAACATCCGGGTTCTTACTGCCACCAGCTGCCTCCATACCTGTAGCTTCACCACCCAGCCCTGCAAACTATGACCCTTACCCACTGCACTCAACCCCCATCGCCATACAGTATAGCCATCCTGAAGTGCAGCACTCATTGCACAGCACTCCAGCCAGGACATACGCAAATCTGTGATTGTACCGTTCCCCACCCCACCCCCTTGCCCTTTGTGTTTCCCAAGGAATTGTGTCTCTTTTCAATAAAAGAATTTTCTTTTCAATAAATGGATTTTTTTGGCTTTGAAAACATTCTTTATTATTGCATAAAGTAAAAAATACGTTAGCCCAGGAAAGAAACAGGCACTGCAAGTCAGCGTAGCAAACACAGATTCCTACTCACATTGGAACCACTGCACTTCACTCCCGTGCAGGGCACCAGACATTACCGGTGGCTTTCAGCCTCTAATTGCTCCCTCAAAACATCCCTAATCCTTGCAGCCCCGCGCTGGGCCCCTCTAATAGCCCTGCTCTCTGGCTGTTCAAATTCAGCCTCCACGTGTTGAACCTCCTAGTTCCATGCCTGAGTGAATCTTTCACCCTTCTCTTCACAAATGTTATGGAGGGTACAGCATGTAGATATAACCACAGGGATGCTGTCATCAGCCAGGTCCAGCGTCCCATACAGAGAGCGCCAGTGGCTCTTTAAACGCCCAAAAGCACACTCCACAGTCATTCTGCACCTGCTCAGCCTGTTGTTGGACAGCTTCTTGCTGCTGTCAAGGCTCCCTGTGTAGGGTTTCATGAGCCACGGCATTAAAGGGTAAGCGGGGTCTCCAAGGATCACAATGGGCATTTCGATTTCCCCTACGGTAATCTTCTGGTCTGGGAAAAAAGTCCTGGCCTGCAGCTTCCTGAACAGGCCATTGTTCCGAAAGATACATGTGTCAGGCACCTTTCCGGGCCAGCCTGCATTAATGTCAATGAAACGCTCACGATGATCCACAAGCGCCTGGAGACCCATCAAGAAATACACCTTCCAATTAATGTACTCGGAGGCTAGGTGGGCTGGTGCCAGAATTGGAATATGCGTCCCATCTATTGCCCCTCCACAGTTAGGGAAACCCATTTGTGTACAGCCAGCCACAATGTCATGCACGTTACTCAGAGTCACGGTTCTTCTGAGCAGGATGTGATCAATGGCCCTGCAAACTTGCATCAACACGATTCCAACGGTCGACTTCCCCACTCCAAACTGGTTAGCGACCGATCAGTAGCTGTCTGGAGTTACCAGCTTCCAGATTGCAATAGCCACCCGCTTCTCCACCGTCAAGGCAGCTCTCAATCTCGTGTTCTTGCGCTGCAGGATGGGGGCGAGCTCTTCACAAAGTCCCTTGAAAGTGGCTTTTCTCATCCGAAGGTTCTGCAGCCACTGCTTGTCATCCCACATTTGCATGACAATGTGATCCCACCACTCAGCGCTTGTTTCCCGAGCCCCAAAGTGGCATTCCATGGTGGTGACCATGTCCGTGAATGCCACAAGCAAACTCGTGTCATAGGTGTTACTCGAGTCGATATCATCGTCTGAGCCCTCACTGTCACTTTGGATCCTAAGAAATAACTCGATTGCCAAACGTGACCTGCTGGCGAGAGTTGTCAGCATACTCCTCAGCAGTTCAGGCTCTATTCCCACAGACCGAAAGGGAAGACAGTGCACGCAGTACAAAAACCGTTGAAAGATGGCACCAAATGTGGACAGAAGCAAAGGGAATGTGAACCGATGCATCACGGGGCATTGGGACAAGACCCAGAATGCCCCGCACTCCCCACCCCTTTCCCACAAGCCACAGCACCAGAATGGGAAGAGGAGCTCTAAGGGATAGCTGCAATGCTGCTGCACGTACCGTAAATGTGGCCATACTAGTGTGCTTGCAGCTGTCAGTGTGGACAGACTGCAGCGCTTTCCCTACTGCCCTCTGCGAAGGCTAGTTTAACTCAAAGTGCTCTACATCTGCAAGCGTAGCCATGCCCTAGGTCTCTAAAAACATTTGAGGGAAGGTGTCTCCCTCATGAGTTCTGTGAAATTATCTGATGAGCTTACCCTTTTCCTTTGTAATGCAGCCTTTGACAATCTTAAAGTTAGCGAAAAAGCTATTAATGGTTTCTATAGCAAAGTTTCACAGGAACACCTAACTTACCACCACACAATGTAAACCATCCTCCCAGCTTATGAGAGAGAGTGAGAGAGCACCTTGCAGAGATATCTTCAAGATGTCAGTCTTTAAAAACAGATAGTAACCTTAGTAACCTAACCTTACAGTTAGTAACCTTACCTTACAGATTAGTCCAGAGTCATCATTACTGGTTGCAGTGAAGTAACATCAGGAATGAATTTGGCCTGCATTTACTTCCAAGTCTCTACTAAACAATTTCTGAATTATTTTCTTAAGCTGCTCTTTAAAAACTTTGGGAAAAAAATTTTCCCCAGTGAGAGATCAGAATATCTAGTTGCATGATTCTGATCGAGTCATACTTTTTCATTTATCACATTCATTTGTATATGTGGTATTTTTTGCTGCTTATTCATTGGGACCCTGATCCAAAGCACAAACACTGATGTTAAACTCAGTTGCTAAAATTTCTAAAGTTAATTGCAAATACTCACCTGCTTAAAGCTAAGCATATGTTGGAAATGTCTTAAGGGATTTGGACCACCTTGCTTATTGTCTACATTTTAGATTATGAGCTCTCATGGACAGGGGATTACCGGTGTTTAATACAATGGGGGACCCAATACCTATTTGGGGTCTAAAGGTACTACCACCATTTAGGTAAGCTATTGGGTTGACTCATTATGACTATGTCTACACTATGAGCTAGGGCTTTAATTCCCAGATCAGACACACATATGCACATTTGAGGAGACCTAGCATAAGTGAGGTACAAATAGCAGGGTAGCCAGGATAGCTTGGGTAGTGGCAGCAGAGCCATACTCAGTACATATCCATCAGTTTCTGGTGGGTTTGTACTCAGCATGGCTCAGCTTTGCCTTTGCTTCTGCTTTTTTGGCTCTACTGCTGTTTATACTCATATTTATACTTGACAAAAGCTGAACTAGTATGTGTATGCGAGCTGTGGGGGAAAAAAAACCCTAGTTGGTAGCATAGATGTAGCTGAAGGATAAGTCTATATTGCAAAAAAACTCCATGGCAGCAAGTCTTAGAGCCCAGGTCTAAATACTTGAGCTCATGCTACGTCACTAAAAATAGCAGTATAGAGGTTCCTGTTTGGGCTCTGAAATGTTACGAGGGGGTTGGGTCTGAGATCCTAGGCAGCAATGTAGACATTCCTATTTCTAGCACTGTATGTTAGCCCAAAGTCCTTATTCCTAGGCTCTGAGACTTGCTGCTGCCCGTGTGGTTTTGCAGTGTAAACATATCCTAAGAGACCCAACCCTGCAATTTCTTTCTTGAATAAATAAGACCAAGCCTCATACTTACAACTGCTCAAATTTAACAAACCGAGGTGTTCAAAGATCTTTTGCCAGTTTGAAATGAGTAAGTGGTGTAGTAGATTCCCCGCCCCCCTATACTTTGAAAAAAAAAAATTCCTTATGTCCCAACTTTCTGGCCAGCTCTAGTTGCAGTATAGTCTGAAGAATAGTCAGGGGACAGCTGCAGAAGCCAATTTTATGGACATCCTCTATAGAGATCCCCCTGCCTTCCATTTCTGTTAGAGCCAACTTCCAGCCTGCTGAGTAGGAAATACAGATCATACAGTTAGCTGGGGGGGGGGGGAAGGGGGAGGGAGAGAGACACACCACACAATGACATTTGAATATTGAGAAGTAGCCTCTACTGTGTAGATAGCGCAGGGTTGTAGATTCTCTCTGCAACTTCGAGTTCAGATGCCAGACTCGTATAGATGTTAAAAAAAAAATTACAGGAAAGCAGTGTTCTTATCCCAGCATCTTCATCCACAGTGATATTTTCATTTCTTTTCAGCATATTGGCTCCCTTATGACTTGATCCTGTACCATAGGATTCAGTGGGAGCTTTGCCATTAAGGCGGAGTATCACTGCATCCTGAGAAGAAAATGAAAGACTCCTATAGGAATAGCCTTTTAACAACAGAGGGTATTACCTTTCTTTTGACCAATTAGAAAGGACACCTATAAAAGTATGAACCATTTTAAAGTAGTAAAGAGTATGGTCCTTCCAGGGGAACTTTGCTACATTGGTTCTTGTAACCAGTACCTAGACACCCTGGTGATTAGCATACTTGCAATATACCTATTGATAGCTAAATAAGATCTTATTTAAACTACTTTAAGTTCCCTTTATGACTTTGTGGGTGTGCATTCCAATTGTTACAGATGGTATTTTTTTCTAATTATTAATGTTGATCAGTCATTTTCTATTAGAAAATTTAACAATCATAGAATACCAGGGTTGGAAGGGACCTCAGAAGGTCATCTAGTCCAACCCCCTGCTCAAAGCAGGACCAATCCCCAATTTTTGCCCTCATCCCAAATGGCCTCCTCAAGGATTGAACTCACAACCCTGGGTTTAGCAGGCCAATGCTCAAACCACTGAGCTATCCCTCCCCTCCTCCATAATCATATAACCAACTTATCACATGAAAGCATAGGTGCCAACTCCGTGGGTGCTCTGGGGCTGGAGCACCCATGGGGAAAAATGGTGGGTGTCGGCAGCCCCACTATCAGCTCCCCCTCACCCCCAGTGCCTCCCACCTACCGGCAGGCCCCGCAGATCAGCACCTCCCGCTCCTTCCCTGCGCCTCCTGCCTGCCACAATCAGCTGTTTCGCAGCATGCAGGAGACTAGGGGGAAGGGGAGAGGACTGGGGATGTGGCACATTCATTGGAGGGGGTGGAACTGGGTGGGAAGAGGTGGGGCAGAGCCTTGGAGGAAGGGGTGGAGTGGAGGCGAGTCCTGGGGCAGAGCTAGGGTTGCCAACTTTCTAATTGCACAAAACCAAACACCCTAGCCCCACCCTTCCCTGAGGCCCCACCCCCTGCTCACTACATTCCCCCTCCCTTGGTGGCTCGCTCTCCCCCACCCTCACTCACTTTCACTGGGCTGGGGCAGGTGGTTGGGGTGCGGGAGCGGGTGAAGGTTCTAACTGGGAGTGTGGGCTCTGGGGTTGGGCCAGAAATGAGGGGTTCAGGGTGTAGGAGGGGGCTCCAGGCTGGGGCAGGGAGTTGGGGTATAGGAGGGGGTGAGGGCTCAGGCTGTGGGTGGGGATGAGGGGTTTGAGGTGCAAGAGGGGGTTCCTGGTTGAGGGGGGTCAGGACTGGGGCAGGGGGTTGGGGTGCGGGCTTACCTCAGCAGCTCCCAGTCAGCAGTGCAACAGGACTAAGGAAGGCTCCCTGCCTGTCCTGGCTCCACGCTGTGCCCAATAAGCAACCAGCAGTAGGTCTGGCTCCTAGACCAGGGGGCCAGGAGGCTTTGCGTGCTGCTATCACACATAGGCACTGCCCCCCCCCAGCTGCCATTGGCTGCAGTTCCCAGCCAATGGGAGTGTGGAGCCGGTGCTCAGGGCAGAGGCAGTGCACAGAGCCCCATGGTCCCCCAGCCTCAGAGTTGTACCTGCTAGCCACTTCTGGGGTGCAGCATGGTGCCAGGACAGGCAGAGACTTGCCTGACTAAGACCCGGAGCAACGCCAACTGGACTTTTAACGGCCCAGTCGGTGGTGCTGACTGGAGCCAGCAGGGTCCCTTTTCGACTGGGTGTTCTGGTCAGAAACTGGACACCTGGCAACCATAGGCAGATCTGGAGGCTAACTCCCCCTCCCCAGGACTTTGGAAAGTTGGCGCCTGTGCATGAAAGCAGCATGAATTCCTACATCCTGCTTATACATGCTATGGTCCCTGGAGTCTCAGATTCCACTAAGACACTGCAGTGTTAGATACCTGGTTTTACATTTATGTTCCTCAGAGGGTGTAATCCTAGGGTATCATTTAAACACCTCAGCTTCTCCCTCTGATTCCCCTATAGGATATTAATAACAAATGTGTAATCACCATGCATTTGCTATGCTAGGATAAAAAAGTTCACCAGGAGTTCTGTTCCTTCTGTGGCTATATTTGCAAAACATAAAATGTGTATCACATAGTTCCAATATAGGGCCCACTTCTTCCCTTTTTAAGTTCAGATGGGAGCAGGAATGAACTCTAAGCATGACTTCAAATGAATTTGATTGTTCCCAATGCCTTATTCACAATGCCTTATCTTCCTTTGTAAAGTGCCTTGCAGTTATATGCATGCAAGTGATGAGGATTTTGTGCAAGGCAGAGTGTCAATCAAATGAACAATATGGTTAAAACAGTCACAATATACCACTTTTCATAAAGAGATACATAGGTATAAGCCTCTTTCACTTACATGAAGGAGGTTTGCCTGATCATTTTCAAGAGTCAACCTCCACTATAACTTGTGTTTGCAAACTGGTCCTGTCACAAGAGATGGGGAGCTGCCACCTCACAAAAGGCTTATGCCACAAGGCTTACCTATCCATCTTTGGTTGCACAACCATGTCTGTTTCCCTCATGAAGACAGGTCTCTCTCCAACAGGTTGGTAGTTCAGCCCTCCAGCTTTTCTATGGTATTAAATGAAAATATTAGGGCTGTCAAGCGATTAAAAATATTAAAACAATGTAAAATTTTAGAGCCTGCAAGTCCACTTAGTCCTACTTCTTGTTCAGCCAATCACTCAAACAAGTTTGTTTACATATGCAGGAGATAATGCTGCCCGCTTCTTGTTCACAATGTCACCTGAAAGTGAGAACAGATGTTCTCATGGCACTGTTGTAGCTGTGCTCACAAGATATTTACGTGCTAGATGCGGAATTCATATTTCGCTTCATCCCACCATCCCAGGGGACACATCTCCATGTATAAATAAGAAGAGGGCAGCATTATCTCCTGTAAATATAAAAAAAGGTCTGTGTCTTAGA
This sequence comes from Lepidochelys kempii, assembly GCF_965140285.1. Lineage (NCBI taxonomy): Eukaryota > Metazoa > Chordata > Testudines > Cheloniidae > Lepidochelys > Lepidochelys kempii. The sequence continues at coordinate 59,655,386 of NC_136387.1, read as the reverse complement.
GACTGACTGAACAAGAAGTAAGACTGTGTGGACTTGTAGGCGCTGAAGTTTTACATTGTTTTGTTTTTGAGTGTAGTTATGTAAAAAAAAATCTAAATTTGTAAGTTGCACTTTCACAACAAAGATTGTACTACAGTACTTGTATGAGGTGAATTGAAAAATACTATTTCTTTTATGATTTTTACAGTGCAAATATTTGTAATAAAAATAATATACACTTTGATTTAAATTACAACACAGAAAACAATATATATGAAAATGTAGCAAAAATCCAAAATATTTAATAAATTTCAATTGGTACTATATTGTTTAACAATGCAATTAAAATTGCGATTAATCACAATTTATTTTTTTGAGTTAATCACGTGAATTAACTGTGATTAATTGACAGCCCTAAAAATATGGATATAATAGGCATCACACAAACTTGCGGGAATTATGCGAATAAATGGGACACAGTAATACTAGAGTACACAACATACAGAAATGACAAGTAAGTTGTGCTGGTAGGGGAGTGGCACTGTGTGAGAAAGAAAGCAGAGTCAAATAGAGGAAAAGTCTTAAATAAATCAAACTGTACCATAGAATCTCTATGGATATAAATTCCATGCTTGAATAATAAGAATACAGCGGTAGCAATATACTACTGATCATGATGGTGATTGTGAAATGCTCAGGAAGATTAGAGAAACTATGAGAATAGAAAACTCAATATGGGATTTCAACTACCACCATATTTACTGGGTACATGTCAGCTCAAGATGGGATACAGAGATACAATTTCTCGACACCATTAATGACTGCTTCTTGGAGTAGCTAGTCCTGGAACCCACAAGGGAGAGGCAATTCTTGATTTAGTCCTAAATCGAGCACAGGATCTGGTCCTCAAGGTGAATATAGCTGAAATTCTCAGTAATAGTGGCCATAATGTAATTAAATTTAACATCCTAGTGGGAAAGAAAATACCAAAGACGCCCACCACAGTAACATTTAATTTCAGAAAGGGGAATGGCATTGAAAGTGAGGAAGCAAGTTAAACAAATTAAAAGAAACAGTCACAGGAGTGAAATGCCTGCAAGCTGCATGGAAACTTGTTTTTAAAAACACCATAACAGAGGCTCAAATTAAATGTATAAGAGGACCAAAAAAGTGCCATCATGGCCAAACAAAGCAAAAGAATTGGTTAGAGCAAAAATGCATCCTTTAAAATCTGAAAGGCAAATCCTACTGAGGAAAATAGAAAGGAGTATAACCTCTGGCAAGTCCAGGGTAAAAGTACAATCAGGCAGGCCAAAAAAGAATTTGAAGAGCAACTAGAAAAAGACAAAAACAAATAGGAAAAAAAGTTAAGTCCATCAGGAGCAGGATACCTACCAAACAGTCAGTGAGGTCATTGGACCATAAAGGTGCTTAAGGAGCACTCAAGACAGACAAGGCCACTGCAGAGAAGCTAAATGAATTCTTTGCTTTAGTCCGCACTGCAGAGGATGTGAAAAAGATTCCCACACCTAAGCCATTCTTTTTAAGTGACATATCTGAGGAACTGTCCAGACTGATGTGTCAATAGGGGAGGTTTTGGAACAAGTTGAATAATTTAACAGTAATAAGTCACCAGGACCAGATGGTATTCACCCAAGATGACAAAATATCTCAATGCCACGCTAAATCCATGATACACCTTCAACTTGAATACCATGTGCAGTTCTGATTACCCCATCTCGAAAAGATTTAGAATTGGAAAAAGTACAGAGAAAGGCAACAAAAATTATTAGGGGTATGGAACCTCTTCCATCTGAGGATAGATTAAAAAGACTGGGACTCTTCAGCTTTGAAAAGAGGTGACGGTGGGGTAGGGGGGTGATATGATAGAGATCTATAAAATCATGAATCGTGTGGAGAAAGTGAATAAAGTGTTTTTTACCCCTTCAATTAATACAAGAACCAGGGATCACCCAACAAAATTAATAGGTAGGTTTAAAAAAAAAAAGGAAGTACTACTTCACACAATGCTAAGTCTACCTGTGGAACTCATTGCCAGGGGATGTTGAAGGCCAAAAGTATAACTGGGTTCAAAAAAAGAATTAGATAAGTTCATGGACGATAGGTCCATAATGGCTATTAGCCAAAATTAGAGATAAACCCCCATGTTCCAGGTGTCCGTAAACTTCCAAGTGCCAGAAGCTGGGAGTGGATGACAGGGGATGGATCACTCAAAAATAGCCCTGTTCTGTTCATTCCTTTTAAAGCATCTGGAACTGGCCACTCTTGGAAGACCGGATATTGGGCTACATGGACCATTGGTCTGATCCAGTATGGCTGTTCTTTTGATGCCCATTTTTTCCTAATCTGGAGAAAGTTCTCTTTAGCCAAGCCCTTCCTGGGTGCCCCCCTCCTCTATCCACGGGGATCTGTCTCAGCCCCTGGAAAGCACTCCCAAGCTCTATGTCCTTTTGAGGCACTATCCATTATTGACAACAGGAAGCTTTTATATCCCAGTTCCTCCTTTCCCAAAATAACATATTCAGTCCCCTGATTCCTAGATTACAAGTCCCATGACCTGAAGGACAGGCATCAGTCTTTCCTTTTAGGATATTTCAGATCCTACATCTTCCTCAGAGTTTCAATTTGCCTTGGATATATTGGCAAAGTCTGGTTAATCTTCCATCATGGTACATTTCCCCTGCAACCTAAACTGTTTTTGTTGCACTTTGCTATGGACTTTGATCTTTCATTCTTCATATAATACACTGACCAGAATTGCACACAACATTCCAAATGGGACTTCACTATTGTGCCATATGACAGACTAACTTCTGCCAATTTGTACAACTCACTCACATAGATACAGTGTGTGCCAAGACCTTGTTTGCCCTTTTGCTGCTATGTGATATTGTGCAAATGGCTAATATATGATCCTGAATCACCCTCAGGTGTCTCTGCTGTTCTGTTTTGTAAGGTATGTTCTTATTTATGCTGCAGTCGCTATGTTATTGTGGTCTCCACTTTCATGTCACTCTCTCACACACACACACAGGGAAAATCTTGTCTCCCAAGACAAGTTGGAATGCAGGAACTTTGAGGGATAGCAACCTCCCTGAGGCTCCAGAGATAGCTGTAGAGGTTTCTTCTCTGGTTGTACTTTTTCTTCATGTGAGGAAACTATAGTATATCCATATCATTGTAGATTTCCCAGCACCTCTGTATGAGGTCAGCCAAATAGCACACATGGTGCACATTTCCATCCTAGGATCCCAGGCTCCTGGCTCAGTACAGCCATTTCAGTTTCTCTGTGGGCAATGCTGTAGCCACCATAGGACAAGAATTTCCCTATAGAATTTAAGAACCATTGATCTCTGAACCAAAATTATTCATGTTATTTCAAGTTTGTTTGCTGATCTGTATCTCTGTAGCCTCCCTGTTTTTGAGGCCAAACATAGCTCAGCCGCCTCCAGGCACAGCGGAAAAGGAAGAGTGAGCCCTGAAGCTTAAATTATACAGCTTATTTATTTACACCTCCTTTTCATAAGCACCAGCATCACAAGAAGAAAGCAGAGATGAGACTTGCTTTTCCAGTTTTGTTCAGAGGGCACAAAACAAGCCGTTTAGGAGCAACATGAAAGCTGGCTTAGCTTTTAGGTCACAAAAAGTGGTGTTTACACTAAATATCTATTCAGAACCTCATTACTTCAGATGAGCTCCTGCGTGTTATTATTGGAACTATTACTTTAATATGTTTTAGGAGTAGTTTTCTTTCCTTGAGTGAAGCCTGTGAAATTGTGGGCAAGAGCATCTGACATGCACATTTAAATGAAATTTTAGCTTTGTGGATTAGACTAGTGCAATTACAAGTAAAAACCTACACACTAAAATATAGTATCAAATAATGGCTTCACAGGGATGATTGGTGTCTAAACTCCAGCTTCAGCCCTTGCCTAGCTCTCAGGACAAGACAAAAGAGGTTTAAATCATGTATTTTTCTCAAATTATTCCAGAGCGCTTGTACCAGGATGCAGAGGTACTATCTGGGCTCCTGTGCATCAGACCAGAACTCCACCTTCCCTTTCCCCTCCCCAGTGTGAAGGAAACAGGTATGAGAAGGGTTGCTGGAAAGACTGGAAGAGGAGAATGCCTAGGGGAGGAAAAGACTCTGTGAGAATCAGTGAACCTTCTCATAGGAATTTTAAAAAACCTCAAGTGTTGAAATTTTGTATTGGAATAAAAATGGTTCTATGCAGTGTAGTTGTAGCCATGTCAGTCCCAGGATACCAGAGACAAGGTGGGTGAGGTAACATTTTATTGGCTATACTTCTGGTGGTCCAAGACAAAGATGCTACCTCACCCATCTTGTCTGTCTAATCAAAATGGTTGACAATTTGTGATGTTCATGTCAACCCACCCCCTGCCCCAGTGCACTCCGTTTTTCCAAGCAATGTGTACAGCTAGTCAAAATGTGTGGACTTTTGAGATGCTGAACTTATATTGAGAGCATTTTCATTCCTCCCCCAGTGCCCAAGCCCCCTTTTCAGCAGTTCTATTCCCTACCTGAGTCCCAAGGCCTGTTGATATCCCGCTGAGAAATGCTCTTGTTCGTAACTCTTTGGTTTGTTGCTAGAGGGTCATTCCTGCTGAACGCACCTTACTGCCTCTTGCTGTGTTCTGATGCTGCTCACTCATCCCACTAGTTTACAAATAAATTATTCATAGCAGCTCCTATGAGCTGAGCAATAGCTCACACACTCCTGCTGAGAGAGAAAATGTTCAAAGTCCAGCAGTGTTTAAAACAGGACACCGAGTTTCTCTCAGTATTTTCAGAAGGTGCAATGGGATCTTTTAGCTTCCTTTTTGAATCACCTTTGTTCACAATCACACATTAAGATCAACACACCCTTAGGACTGCAGTGAATTGCGTGTGATCTTCATGCCTCAAGTGATGTGTGACTTGGATCCTTGTCAATCTGGGAAAAGGAGAGCAACAAATGGAATCATTTTAATACTGGCTACTTATCAGCACTGTGGTTATCAGCAAAAATATGGGGATTGGGCTCCTTATCCTTTAATCTTGGAGGCACACACTTTAAGCTTATGGTGCCTTGTAGTACTGGATAAGTGACTTAAGTTCATCCAAATGTTATTTCCTCTGCACTTTCCTAACAAGTTTTTCTACCTTAGTCTGTCCAAGCAATTTATATTACAAGTGCAGAAATTCATTAACAGTTTAGCTCCAGATCTGCCAATCAATCCAAATTACAGCAGCTACTATATGGTGGTTTATATATTTGGATTACTGCCCATTACTGAATGAAAAAAAAATCTACTCAGAAGCAAAGGTGAACTGCAGCATAGGACAATAGAGCCAAAGGTTTATTTAATTTACTGCCTTCATTTTCCATCAGCTTTACTGTGGCGATCCTAGGTACTATAATAGTGTTAACACAAGCTAGCATTCTCAGGCATTATTGTAAAGCATTGGCTGTGATGATCAATGAGAAGTCAGTTCTTATTTATTCTGCTATATGGGCAAATACCTTTCAGATGGCCCAAACTGAAAAATGCTGGTATGTTAGAATATGAAGTATCACCACAAGTTTGGAAATCTGACTGAAAGATTGCTTTACAGATTCATTAAAGATAAATTGGTGCTCACCAACAGTACTGCTGTTGTGGATCTCCTGTATTTAGTATCTAAGATCTTAAACTCAATTGTTGTGGAGAACAACAAAAAGAATCAGACTTTAGGATTATCTGAAATCTTCAGAAGTATTGAACTCACCACTAATATACCATGGCCATATAATGAGCTACTTTACCCAATTTCTTTGCATGGATACACCAACTGAAGTAAAGTTCACGTGGTCTGATGCTAAGTTTGTTCGTGGTTTGTTTGCTCTCTCTCTCTCTCTCTCTCTCTCTCACACACACACACAGAATCACTTGCTGTAATAGAACAAAGCTGTACAGCTTCAAGCTCCAAAACAGCCCTCCTTCAGAGATTCCAGGGTCACTTTCTACTTCTGCCTTCTCTTGTTAGGCCTTCATCCCTGTGTCTTGCAGAAATTCTTGGCTATACACTTCCCATGTTCCACTCCCAGCTCCCTTTTTTCAGAGGACCATCACTGAGGTCAGACTAATACCCTGGCTGCTGCTCTTACCAGGTTGCCTCCAAGACCTCCTCAGGCAGCTTCTGTTACAGAGCTCTTCAGCATCATTCCCCTCTACATGGAACCATATCAGCCCTAACCCAACTGATGGAGCTTTCCCAGACAGCTGCTACTCTCCTTGCATCATCATCTGCTCTTTCTGCAAGCAGAAAGCTCTTGATATCCTGTTTCATAGTTTACTTTCAGTCACCTGATCAAGTAGGAAAACAAGAGAGGTGGTAGGTGGGGCCTCAACTTCTCTTACAGGCCTGCCTCTCCTGTGACATTATCTTCTGTGACTACTAGTAGTCCTGGGAAGGAACTGTGCTTCAGAGATGCTCCTGAATAGTGGATTGGGTGAAAGTGACAGAGCTCCAACCATTCTCACCTGTTCCCCACTCACCTTCTCCAAGGCAGAGGTGTATGCCCACTTTCTTTGGCATGTCTGGACTGAAGGTGCAATGTGGGTCAGAGCAAGGGTCTATGGGGGAAGGGAAGGATGGGTTCTAAATCCCTGGTGTGGTGATTCTGGGAATTCACAATCCATGCATGGTTTTGTTCTTTATAAACCTTGACTTTTAGCCACCTCCCCTCCACATTAATGATGGTGAAAAAAGACCATCAAAATAGAAACTGAGTAAAAACAAAACAACCCCCTCCCCTGCATCATTCCCCACTCTATTCTGAGACTTATCCCCCTACATACAAACACTGGTGAAAAAGGGGTTCAATCCTGAAATTTCTTCCCCTTAGCAAGAGAGATCTTAATGCTCTTTTGACCTCCCGTGCATTACATTGGGATTTTGAATATTTTCATGTATTCAATTCCATGCTTCCCCCCCCCCAAATCTTTCTTTTAATCATAGAAACAATGGGCCAGATGATTATCTGCTGTGAATCTATATAGTGACACACAAAATCAGTGAATATGCCTGTACATGGTTGAGGATCTGGCCCAACACCCTCACTGGGAATCGGTTAAGTATGACTATATCTGCTGAGAGTGGCAATGAGAGAGTCATTGCAGTGTCTATGTATTTTTTGATTGTGGCCCTCTTATTTTCATTCCTCCTTATGGCTAAAACTAATGAGCCACTGGATCTGTCAGCCGAAGTGACAAATTCCTAACACAGCCGCCGTTAATTTCTTGAGAGAGCTGAATGTATAAAATAAATGCATTTAAGTACCCAAATTACAGATTTAGGGAGTTGATTGCTATGCATTTTCAATTCTAATTTCATTTTATACCATTCCTGTAGCACATATACCATATAGAAACATTTTGTATCCTTTAATAATTAGTTGCATGACATTAGTTTTGACATCTTAGAAAGACTTCTATTACCTTAGCTCATTCAGAAACTCTTGTTTTTAAATTGACAATTTGCATTCTTCATCAGGTTACAAATAAATTGCATTTTAAGCTAAAAATACAAGCTGTTTAAAGCAGAGAAGGATAAAACCTCTTAAGTGATTTTGTCCATCCCACTGTTAATGAAGAATTCTTCCTAATAGTACAACTTGAATATTTTACTCCTTTTGCAAGCACTTAAGCATGTGCTTAACTTCATTACTATAAGTAGTCCTGTGGATTTGACTACCCCTGGAAGTAAAATTAAGCGCGCGCACACACACACACACACACACACACTTGTTTTACAGGATTGGTGCTTACTTGTAAATGACTCAAACAAAGCTTCTATCCAGATAAAGCTCCTATTGCTTCCCTTGAGAAACTATTACATAGATAAAAAGACCACACTTATTATGAAGCAACACTAATGGCTTCATAGTTAAAAATGAAGCTGGTTTCCCATTACCATTCCCTCATTTTTCTTCCCGTCTTACATTTCCCAAAGAAACGGCACATTTTAACCAGAATGGTTAGTAGTGATTGGACATCTAACAGTGAAGGAAAATGAAAATGAGGTCGGATCAGAGGCTAAAATAGGGAAAGAACAAGTTAAAATTTATACACGTTAGATGCCTTCAGGTCACCAGGACCTCATGAAATACACCCTAGAATACTGTAGGAGTTTACTGAGGAGATATCTAAGCCATTAACAATTATCTTCAAGTAGTCATGAAACACAAGAGAGATCCCAGAGGACAGGAAAAGAACAAATATAGTGCCAATATATAAAAAGTGAAATAAGAACAACCTGGGATATTTCAGACCAGTCAGCTTAACTTCAGTACCCGTAAGATAATGGAGCAAATATTCAAGCAATTTACAGACACCTAGAAGATAATAAGGTGACAAGTAACAGTCAGGCATGGATTAGTCAAGAACAAATCATGTCAAACCACCCTAACAAGCATTGTGGATGGGTGGGAAGCGGTAAATGTAGTATACCTTGACTTTAGTAAGGCTTTTGATACTGTCTCACATGAACTTCTCATAAACAAACTAGGGAAATACAACCTACATGGAGCTGCAATATGGTGGATGTATAACTGATTGGAAAACCATTCCCAGAGAAAAAACAACAAGGAGTACTTGTGGCACCTTAAGAACAAGTACTTATGACACCTTAGAGACTAACAAATTTATTTGGGCATAAGCTTTCGTGACTAAAATCCACTTCATCAGATGCATGGAGTGGAAAATACAGTAGGCAGACCAGATCTTCTACAGACCTCCCTACTGTATTTCCACGCCATGCATCTGATGAAGTGGGTTTTAGCCCACAAAAGCCTTATGCCCAAGTACATTTGTTAGTCTCTAAGGTGTCATAAGTACTTGTTCTTGTTTTTGCGGATACAGACTAACATGGCTACCACTCTGAAACCATTCCCAGAGAGTAGTTATCAGTGGTTCACAGTCAAGCTGGAAAGACATATCTAGTGGGGTCCCACAGAGATCAGTTCTGGGTGCAGTTCTGTTCAATAGCTTCATCAATGATTTAGATAATGGCATAGAGAGTACACTTATAAAGTTTGCCGATGATACCAAGCTGCGAGGGGTTGCAAGTGCCTTGGAGGGTAGGACTACAATTCAAAATGATATGGAGAAATGGATGAAACAGGATGAAATTCAATAAGGACAAATGCAAAGTACTCCACTTAGGAAGGAACAATCAGTTGCACACATACAAAATGGGAAATGACTGCATAGTAAGGAGTACTGCAGAAAGGGATTGGGGTCATAGTAGATCACACGCTAAATATGAGTGAACAGTGTAACACTATTGCAAAAAAAGCAAACATTCTTGGATGTATTAACAGGAATGATGTAAGCAAGACATAAGAAGTAATTCTTCTGCTCTACTCAGTGCTGATTGGGCCTCAGCTGGAGTACTGTGTCCAGTTCTGGACATCACATTTTAGGAAAGATGTGTACAAATTGGAGAAAGTCCAGAGGAGAGCAACAAAAATGATTAAGGGTCTAGAAAACTGGAGCCCAAGTTTTAGTTAGGGGCATGTTGTACCATGAATTTTTGCTTATTGCCCATGACCTATCCATGACTTTTACTAAAAATACCCATGACTAAAAAGTAGCTTTACTCATCACATGCAGTATATCGAATAAGGTTAGTCCCAGAAAACCTATTCCTCATGCAACCTGAAGAGATTATAAAGAGAGGATGCAAGTTGCTATACAATACAGCCAACCATAGGCACTGACTCTGTGAGTGCTCTGGGGCTGGAGCATCCACGGGGAAAAATTGGTGGGTGCTCTGCACCCACCGGCAGCCAAGCTCTCCACCTCAGCCCCAGCTCACCTCACCTCCGCCTCCTCCCCTGAGCATGCCGTGTCCCTGCTTCTCCTCCCAATGGTTGCCGCCTCAAAACAGCTGTTTCACGGCATAACAAGCTCTGGGAGGAAGGGGGAATGCGGCATGCTCAGGGAAGGAGGTGGGGCTGGGGCGGGGATTTGGTTGGAATAGGGGCAGGGAGAGGCAGAGTTGGGATGGGGCTGGCAGGAGGGGGGTGTCAAGCACCCACCAGCGCCAGCTGAAGTCGGCGCCTATGTAGCCAACTGATAAAGACATGATGATCTCTTGTGAAAAAGCCAAATCAAGTACAATCAAGAAGGATAGAAAATTCTGGGTTTTGGTTGTTGGCATTTATTATATTGTTAGACATAAAACAGATCCTAGATACAGTATGAAACAGAAAATTATATATAAATTCTGATGAACATAAATTACTGCTCTGGGATGAGGGAATAAAGACTCAAAAGAGTAGAGAAATTCTTGTAAAAATGTGAACTGCAAACTAAATCAAGGAAAGTAATGAGGAGATTTGTGGCTATTTGGGACTTTTTTATGAACTTGTCCAAGTTCTAAAGGTTACATTTCTGATAATTTTATGCTCACTGTACATAACTGGAAAAGAATTTCTGAATGCAGAGCTTAAGCAAGGTGCCTGAAGTTTGTCTCTCACAGAATTTCTGCTAGGATCTGGGTACACTTAATAGATGGCACTGCTTGCTTTCAGTGGAATAACGTACTTACTGTTCCATTGCCAACATTCAGCAATACTAGTTTGTGGAAAAGTAAACTAGGGGCATCCCCAAAGCCTATGTCATGCAGCTACACCTATTCAAAGGGACACTGGGAAAGTTTAAAATCCCTTTTCCACCCTAGATGCTGTGCTGCCGCCTAGGGCTTGACAGACCCACTTGGATGGCTATATAGCTGACAGGCAGATGCCATTTTTTTAATATGCACTGTACCCTTAAATGGTGAGTCTCCCTTCCTCCTGCAAGGGGAGCTGTGGGACAGCTACTGTTTTGAATTGCAGGATGATTTGCCCACTAACCCTAACATCCTCTAATACAGCCAAGAAACATACTGTGCCACTTGGGGGCTGGAGGGGTGCAAAGATGGCCTTTGTGTTCCTGTGATTCTGGATTGTGTGCCAAGTCAGCCTCCCAGCAGCCAGGGATCAGCAGGATATAAGGAAGTCCTTCCTGTGCCACCTATCCCCTAGACATCCCCTTACAATGGGCTCAGTAGAGGGTGGAGGGGTATAGGAGCTGCTATGTTGGTTCTGTAGAACTTGAGGAGTTCTCAGACACAGGGGTGATCCTCCTGCTGCCAATGCACCAATCATCATGTGACTTTGTAGTATACAGGGCAAAATAGCCGCCACACAGGATCCAATCTATGGGGTTTTTGTCTGTTTCTTAGACTTCATGGTGGTTTTTCGTTGCCTTTCTTAATCTGAAAATAAAACAAATGTATACTGAAAAATAACCTCATCTGCTCTTTATGTGTGCGTGGGGGGAAATAATTGCTCGTAGCAGGGCATGCTATGAGAGAAGATTTAAGACTGCTCTGCATTCTTTGCTGCTGCAGCACATGCCATTCCTTTGTACAGTATGGACATCACCAGTTTAGCTGTCCTTCAAGTATTTTCCCCTTTTCCGGTTATAATAATTGGCTTTTTATTTTCTTTTAACTTCATATTTCTGGGTGACAAGGACTACACTGTCCTCTCATACTGATCTTACGATGTCCTCAAAGACAAGACAAAATGAACAAAAAGGGCAGAGGGCAGGAGAAATTTTGTTCAGAGGCCATTATAGTGACAGCTGAAGAGGATGGCATGAAGAGGACCACTGCTCCCTAGAGCTTGTATTTATTTTATTGTATTTTATTTCCTTGACAATTTATGGAATATGCTCACCATTTTTCAATAATTGTTTATTGATCAAAGTTTTATATAACAAAACTAGAATAAACTTTTGTACAGTTTAGCTTCCACGCAGATTTTGGCCCAGATTCCAAAAAGCACATACACAAGTCCATTCTTGTTCAGAACAGCACATAACTGTGAGCTTAAAGATAAAACACATGCTTAGTGTTGCAAAAAGGGAAACTTTCCTGAACTGTCATCTTGAGTTGTAGATCTAGGATATTTTAGGATTACAGGGTTAACATTTGCTACAATACTTAGTTTGTAAGAAGGTAAATTTCACTGAGCTAAAATAACCTCTAGGAATATATAGAAAGCAATGTTTGTTATCCTCTTGTATTCTTGATAGCCACAGATTGCATTTTAAAGTGATGGAAAAATTACTAAAAACAGATAATACCATGAACTTCAGTACAGACAGAGCCAAGAGATGTACAAACATATCATGCCTGAACATGTCTTTTGAAAGAGCACAGCTTAGCCATAAGCATTGAACTCAAATCTCACCATTGTGCAGAATGCTGAAGTAGTTTTCTCTTTTCAACCAGAAGGAAGGTTAAGAGTTGCATGTACATGAGTCTGTGCTTCTAGCTCTGGCATTCAAGCCTCACTAGTAATGGTATTGCTATCTTGACAACTCCAAGACCCTGTAGTGATATCTCAGAACTGCCCAGAAAATCAAAATTGACATTCTCTACACAGGTGGTGAGTGTCGGAGCCAATAGCTAAACCCTCATTTGAGAGATTTTCATAGGAAGATGCCACATCTGTAACAGCTGAACATTCCATTTGCACCCCAGTTTGAATTTACACACAAAAAAATTAATAGTTGTGCTCTCAGTTGATGCTGAAGGTATAGAAAGAAAAATGCTTATGTAATGAACCCCTCTGGTTCTCTCATCCTGTTTGTTAATTGTAGTAAGGAGAAATGAGAGACAAAACAGATCTATTCATTTAGTTCTAAACACTATTAAAGACAGAAGAGACTAGCAGGTTGTTTATATTCAAAGTGTCTTAATGTGATTTTTACTTTTCTGTACCTCAGAGTGCTAGGATTGTGTCTATACTTGTGAGTATACACACATTTGTAGGCATAAATGATAGACATTATAATTAATTTGTGCTGTGACACAATCCCTGGAGCTGCTTACCAAGAATGAATCCCCAGTGTGCTATGCACTAACCAAAATACATAGTAAGAGACAGAGAGCTTGCAATCAAAATAGATAGCAGGTGAGAGAAAGAAAGGATTATTTAATTGAATAGAGGGGGAACTGCAGTGCAGTAAAGTTAATTCGTTTTCCAAGGTCACATGAAGTGTTTGTGGTAGAGGCAGGAAGTAAACCCAGATTCTCTAAATCCCAGTCTATTGTGTGTGAGTGCGCGTGGAAGGGGGAGGGGCACATCAGCATCTGATACATAATGGTCATTGAATCTGATCCTGTACCCTTACATACTTTAGTACCACTAACTATCAAGGAACTTGATGACTAGGTAATAGTGGTGCAGGAAAAGGTTGAGGGATTCAGCCCCTTGATTTTGTTTATGTTTTTCTGTTTCACCATCACAAGACCCAGTACAAAGTTTAGAATCTCTCAGCAGAAGCGGAGGACACTTAGCATATTACATGATAGAGACCATATCCAACTCCTTTTCCATAAAATAAAACAAAACCCTAAACTTTTCCCATCTGACCCCTAGTACTGCATGAAGGTTCCTAATTAAAGAGTGTCTGGAAGCCAGGCCCTGCAGAAGTTTAATGCTGGTAGCAAGAAAACACTTCAAAGCCCTGGTCTACACTACAGGGTTAGGTCGAATTTAGCCACGTTAGGTCGATTTTATAATGAATGCGTCTACACAAGCAACCCCATTCCATCGACCTAAAAGGCTCTTAAAATTGATTTCTGTACTCCTCCCTGGCGAGGGGAGGAGCACTAAAATTGACCTTGCTGGGTCGAATTTGGGGTAGTATGGACGCAAATCGACGTTATTGGCCTCCGGGAGCTGTCCCAGAGTGCTCCAATGTGACTGCTCTGCACAGCACTTTCAACTCAGATGCACTAGCCAGGTACACAAGAAAAGCCCTGGGAACTTTTGAATTTCATTTCCTGTTTGGTCAGCGTGGCGAGCTCAGCAGCACAGGTGACCATGCAGTCCCCCCAGAATCGCAAACGAGCTCCAGCATGGAGCGAACGGGAGACACTGGATCTGATTGCTGTATGGGGAGAAGAATCTGTGCAGGCAGAACTCCGATCAAAAGAAAAAATGCTAATATATGTGCCAAAAAAAAATCACACGGGGCATGGTGGAGAGAGGTTAAAACAGGGGGACACAGTAGTGCCACGTGAAAGTCAAGGAGCTCAGGCAAGCCTATCAAAAGACAAAGGAGGCAAAATGGTCACTCCGGGTCAGAGCCCCATACATGCTGCTTCTATGATCAGATGCATGGCATTCTAGGTGGGGACCCTACCACTACCCCACCACTATCCGTGGACACCTGCAGGGAGTGGGGAGTCTCATGCTGGGAAACTGTCCTAGGCTTCCAGATGAAGGGAACATAGCTGCCTATGCAACACAGTTTTGTTCTTCCCTGCTCACTGGGGAGTTGTGATACTTCAGCTCTGTGGGGATAGGGAGGCCAGGCTTTCTCTGCTGAAATTACTCTTCTTGATAGAACATTGCTATCGTGGCTTCTTTGCTTAGCCTAAATTGGGACTAAGAGTTAACAGGAAAACATCTAGTAACCAAATGGCCATAGTAGCTTTTGCAGGGTGGGAGGGTCAAGATGCATTGCTATAAACTTTAGTTTTTCAGTGTCACTTCCATTTCCTTGTGATTTGTCATGCACTGCACTGAACATCATGTTCAATAGACTTCAGATTGTGGCAGAGAAAAATCACAAATCTGGGGAGAAAACTGCCATATCTTCGTATTCTGTGCATAAACATAGACATTCAGCACACAGAAATTGGAAGCTTTTGAGTATGTAAACATCCACGTTGTTACCCAGGGTTCTTTCAACCCAAAGCTCTTGGTAACTTTTACTCTGTGCAATGTGGTGTCAGGAAATAAATCAGGGAGACACAGCCCTCCGACCATCAACACAAGAGGGCTTTCATTTAAAGCTAAACTTTACTTAGTGTCAAGCACTTACATGCAACAGTAAAACACCCCCAATCTTCGATAATTGCCAAAGCTGAGTGTGGCTCTTGAGTGGCACAGCGGGGCGGGAGGGGAGAGAGTTCCCCTACCTCAAACTTTTCCTCCTTATTTATACTTTAGTAATACAATCACGTCACTTAAAGAAAACTTGTTAAGCAAGCATTTTCAAAGGTCAAGCAAAGTTTTCAAAGTTCCTTCTGGTCATCGATTAACCAGGTGTGTTTTTTTCCAGAGTTTGCACACCTTGAGGCCCCTAAAATGCATGTATCAGCAATGTCAACACAATTCTTATCAGGAAGGATGCGGGGGTCAAGCTACCCTTTCTGTGGCACCCAAAACGCCCTTCCCTTCTGCCTTGCTTAAGCTAAGCCTGCTGCATGGTCACTTTATGGCCTGCTGACTTGGCTACTTTTAGCAATCAGCAATAGTGGTTTCAGGCACTTTACTGGTTTGCCAAAATCTCCCTGTACAACATGAGAAACTAAACGAGCTTCCTGAATTCTAAAGGAAAAAGGATTTATAATGCAGTCTGCATTTGGCGACCACAAATCTTCTGCAGCTGCTTAATATGAAACATGCAACTAGTCGCATTTACTTCAGTGAAATTACTCATGTGCTTAAAGTTAAGCATGTGTGTGTTTGCACACACAGTTTGGAAACTTCTTCCCCCCCCCAAAATCCTCCCAACCCTTGCACCCCACTTCCTGGGGAAGGTTTGGTAAAAATCCTCACCAATTTGCATAGGTGACCACAGACCCAAACCCTTGGATCTTAGAACAATGAAAAAGCATTCAGTTTCCTTACAAGAAGACTTTTAATAGAAGTAAAAAAGAATCATCTCTAAAATCAGGATGGTAAATACCTTACAGGGTAATTAGATTCAAAACATAGAGAATCCCTCTAGGCAAAACCTTAAGTTACAAAAAAGACACACAGACAGGAATATTCATTCTATTCAGCACAGCTATTTTCTCAGCCATTTAAAGAAATCATAATCTAAACACATACCTAGCTAGATTACTTACTAAGTTCTAAGACTCTATTCCTGTTCTGTCTCTGGCAAAAGCATCACACAGACAGACCCAGACCCTTTGTTTTTCTCCCTTCTCCCAGCTTTTTGAAAGTATCTTGTCTCCTCATTGGTCATTTTGGTCAGGTGCCAGCGAGGTTACCTTTAGCTTCTTAACCCTTTACAGGTGAGAGGATTTTTCCTCTGGCCCGGAGGGATTTTAAAAGGGGTTTACTCTTCCCTTTATATTTATGACAGAGGCATTCAGTGGCAGAGTCCAGGAAAGCATTAAGTGAGCGTGATGAGAAGAGACAGGATGCAATGCTGAGGCTAATGAGGGAGCAAACAGACATGCTCAGGCATCTGGTGGAGCTTCAGGAAAGCCAACAAGAGCAGACTGCTGCTGCATCCACTATACAACTGCCTGCCCTTCTCCCCAAGTTCCATGGCCTCCTCACCCAGACGCCCAAGAACACAGTGCGGGGCGGGAGGGAGGCTCCGGGCATGCAGCCATTCCAGAGGATGGCCCAAGCAACAGAAGACTGTCATTCAAACAGTTTTGATTTGTAGTGTGGCTGCAATAAGCAGTGTGCCCTTGTCCTCTCCTGCTCCCCCACCCCATCCAGGCTACCTTATCAGTTATCTCCCCTTTTTTTTTTAAATTAATAAAGAAAGAATGCATGGTTTCAAAATAATAGTGACTTTATTTCCTTTACGAGCTGTGATCAAAGGGGGGAGGGTAGTTGGCTTACAGAAAATTGAAATCAACAAAGGGGGCTGGTTTGCATCAAGGAGAAACAGACAAAAAACTGTCACACTATAGCCTGGCCAGTTATGAAACTGGTTTTCAAAGCCTTTCTGATGCGCAGCGCACCTACCTGTGCTCTTCTAATCACCCTGGTGTCTGGCTGTTCAAAATTGGCAGCCAGACGATTTACCTCAACCTCCCATCCCACCATAAATGCCTCCCCTTTACTCTCAGATATTATGGAGCACACAGCAAGCAGTAATAACAGTGGGAATATTGGTTGCGCTGAGGTCTAACCTAGTCAGCAAACAGCACCAGTGAGCTTTTAAACATCCAAAGGCACATTCTACCACCATTCTGCACTTGCTCAGCCTCTAGTTGAACTGCTCCTTACTACTGTCTAGGCTGCCTGCATATGGCTTCATGAGCCACGGGAGGAAGGGGTAGGCTGGGTCTCCAAGGATAACTATTGGCATTTCAACATCCCCAACAGTAATTTTCTGGTCTGGGAAGTCAGTCCCCTCAACTGCTCGAACAGCCCAGAATTCCTAAAGATGCGAGCATCATGCACCTTTCCCAGACATCCCATGCTGATGTCGGTGAAACATCCCTTGTGATCCACCAGCACTTGCAGCACCATTGAGAAGTACCCATTGCGGTTTATGTACTGGTTGGCAAGGTGGTTTGGTGCCAAGGTAGGGATATGATTCCATCTATCGTCCCATCACAGTTAAGGAACCCCATTGCAGCAAAGCCATCCACTAGGACCTGCACATTTCCCAGAGTCACTACCCTTGATAGCAGAACATCAGTGATTGCATTGGCTACTTGAAACACAGCAGTCCCCACAGTAGACTTGCCCAGTCCAAATTGATTCCTGACTGACTGGTAGCAGTCGGGGGTTGCAAACTTCTGCAGGGCTATCATCACTTGCTTCTCAACTATCAGAGCAGCTCTCATCTTGGTATTCCTGTACTTCAGGGCAGGGGAAAGCAACTCCAGGAAAGTTGCCTTATGCATGCAAAAGTTTTGCGGCCACTGGGAATCATCCCATACCTGAAGACTATTTGGTCCCACCAGTCTGTGCTTGTTTGCCGGGCCCAGAATTGGCATTCCACTGTATCAACCAGCCCCACTGCCACCATGATGTCCCAATTGCCACATCCCATGCTTTCAGGAATGTCTGTGTCCATATCCTCCTCATAGTTGTCCTTGTGATGCTGTCTCTTAGCCAGGTTCTGCACATACTGCAGTATAATGTACAAGGTGTTTACAATGCTTGCAACAGCAGTGGTGAGCTGAGCGGGCTCCATACTTGCCGTGCTATGGCGTCTGCATGGGTAACCCAGGAAAAAAGGCGCAAAATGATGGTCTGCAGTTGCTTTCATGGAGGGAGGGAGGGGAAAACTGATGACATGTACCCAAAAACTATCCGTGACAATGTTTTTGCTCCATCAAGCATTGGGAGCTTAACCCAGAATTTCAATGGGCAGCAGAGACCGTTGGAACTGTGGGATAGCTTTCCACAGAGCACCGCTCCATGAGTCGATGCTAGCCATGGTAGTGAGGACGCACTCTGCTGACTTAATGCGCTTAGTGGGGACATACACAATTGACTGTATAAAGTCAATTTCTAAAAATTTACTTCTATAAAATTGACCTAATTTTGTAGTGTAGACATTCCCAAGTCAGTTACTGGAACATGAGAACCATGTTTATTTCAAACATCTTGCAGACCATGAGGGAGATGGGGCAACTATGGACTTGCACTAGGGACAGAAGATGGATAGGTGTGGATAAGACATCTATTCATGTCAGAGTGACAATATACATTCGGAGTAGCACCTATGACAGATTCTTTCAGAAAAAAAACCTCACTTACCAATCAACACATCAGATATGCTAGATTCCCAACATGTTAATCATACAGTGCTGTGCTCCAACAGAGGGACATAGTAACAAGGACAAAGATAACTTCTTTCAACCCACACATCAGAGGCAATTAGAGAATACCAAAACATATAGAAAAGTAGGGCAGGAAGGGACCTCAAGGGGTCATCTAGTCCAACACCCCTTGTTGAGGCAGGACCAAGTATACCTAGATTATCCTCCACCCCTCTCAGGCTTCTTTTCTCCCAACTATATAGGACTATAAAAAAAAGTCCTTTCCTCATAGGTAAGTTAAACCTTTTATCATTTTTCAGAGTGGTAGCCATGTTAGTCTGTATCCACAAAACCAACAAGGAATCCAGTGGTACCTTAAAGACTAAGGGATTTATTTGGGCATAAGCTTTCATAGGTAAAAAATCCACTTCTTCAGATGCATGGTGGGTGTTTTACCTACGAAAGCTTATGCCCAAATAAATCTGTTAGTCTTTAAGGTGTCACTGGACTCCTCAATTTTTTTTTTTTTCATCATTTTTGCTGCTCTCCTCTGGACACTCCAATGTAGTCACAAATCTCTTAATGTGGTGCCCAGAACTGGATACAATACTCCAGCTGAAGCCTCACTAGTGCTGAGCAGAGTGGGACAATTACCTCCTGAGTCTTACATACAATATTCTTGTTAATATACATCCAGGTTGATATTAACCTTTTTTGCAACTGTATCACATTGACTTGCTCAATGTGATTCATTATAACCTTCAGTTCATTATCAGCAGTTCTGCCACCTAGCAAATTATTCCTCATTTTGTTGTTGTGCATTTTATTTTTCCTTTCTAAGTGAACTACTTTGCTCTTGTCTTATTGAATTTCATCTTGCTGATTCCAGATGAATTCTCCAATTTGTCAAGGTTGTTTTGAATTCTAATCCTGTCCTCCAAAGTGCTTGCAGCCCCTTCCAGCTTGGTTTCATCTGCAAACTTTATAAGCAGGCTCTCCACTCCATTATCAGATTCATTAATGAAAGTATTGATAGTATCAGACCCACAACCAACTCGTGTTGGGCCCCAGTAGATATACTGTACCAGTTGAACAGCAAACTATTAATAGCTACTCTGAGTATGATTATTGGTCAGTTTTTCCACTCATCTTATAGTAATTTCATCAGACCACATTTCCAAAGTTTACATATGAGATTTCCACTGGGATTGTGTCAAAAGCCTTACTAGAAGTCAAAATATATCATGTCTAAAATTTCCAACCCCCCTCCGGGGCCATTAGGACAGTACAAATTTTGTCCTATATCTAACCTAAAATCTCCCAAATAAGAAAGTTAGGTTTGTTTGGCCCGATTTCTTCTTGACAAATCCATGTTGACTATTACTTATAAGTCAATTTCTCCAGGTGCTTACCAATTGATTTTTTAATTATTTGTTCCAGTATTTTTCCAGGCATTGAAGTTATGTTGACTGGTCTATAATTCCCCAAGTCTTCTTTGTTCTCCCGTTAAATTATGTACTAATTTTGCCCTTCTCTCATCATCTGGGACCTTGCCCATCCTCCATGATTTCTCAAAGAAAATTGCTAACAGTTCAGAGATTGCCTCAGCTTCCCCAAGTACCCTCTGGTGCATTTCTTAAGGCCCTGCCAACTTAAATAAATGTAATAATATTTAATCCATTTTTCTCCATTTTGGCTTCTGTCCCTTCCTCTTGTTGTTAATATTAATTGTATTTATTTTGGTCACCACTAATCCTTTTAGTGAAAGCTGAAGCAAAGTAGGCACTAGACAACCCAGCCTACTTGATATCTTCTCAGCAGGGAAGGAGAGCTAATAACAGAAGAGTAATTACACTTTGCTTCATCTTTCTCTTGCTCCTAATGTATTTAAAGAACCTCTTCCTACTGCCTTTTATGTCCCTTGCTAGTTATAAAATTGGAAAGGCTAAGGCACAAAAGTTGTCTCTACATACTTGTGCTATCTGTAGTATTCTACCAAAGCAATTTGAACATGTTTCCACATTTTGTAAGATTCCTCTTTGATTTTTTGGTCATTAAAGAGCTCCCGATGGAGCCATATTGGCTTTTTTAGTATTCTTCTGATCTTCCCTTCACAATGGAACAGTTTCCAATTGAGTCTTCAATATTTTTGCTTTGAGAAGCTGCCAGTTCTCCTGAACTCATCTTTCCCTTATATTTTCTTTCTATGGGACCATACCTATCATTTCCCTGAGTTTATAAAGTCTGCTTCTTTGAACTCCATTGTCCTTACTCTGCTCATCAGTCCTTCCTTTCCTTATAATTATTAAATTAATTCATGAGCACTTCCCCCAAAATTGCCCTCCACCTTCAGATTTGCTACCAATTCCTCCCTGTTGGCCAGAATAGGCTCTAAAATGGCTGTATCCCAGGTTACTTCTTCTATCCTTGGAAATAAATATCTGCCTTCAACATATTCCAAAAACTTATTGGAAATTGTGTTTTTTCTATATTATGTTTCCTACACAGCTGGATAGTTAAAGTGTACTATTTCTACCAGAACTTGTGTTCTGCATATTTCTGATATTTGTTCAGGAAATTCCTCATCTGCCTCTTCCTGAGTTGGTGGTCTATAGTAGGCTCCTCCCATGAAATCACCCGGTTTTTATTTTGCCTTGTATCTTCACCCAGCGACTTCCAACTGATCTGCCTCTCACCAATATACACCAAGCCTCAAACGTGTATATATTCTTGATGTACAATGCAACACCTCCTCCCTTAAGCACCCTGTGTGTCCTTCCTGAACAATTGCTCTATACCAGTATTCCAGTTATGACATTTATACCATCAAGTCTTTGTGCCACCAATGAAGTCAACATTATTTACTCCTTTTGGTGAGCAGTTTTAACTCTAGAGTAAGATGTTATTACCTAGGAATGGCATGGAAATGGAAAGAGTGGAAAGAATGGAAATAGAAAGAGGAGTGTGGAAGCATGGTTGGGAATCATTAACTTAAAAGGCTAGAGACTCATTGAACTGAGCTTAGTGACCAATCTTGCAAGTATCCTGTTCCCTCAAAGACATACATAAAATGGGAATTCATCAAATGGCAAAAAAAAAAAAAAACACACACACATCCAAGATTAATCACATCTGCACTAGCTCAAGATAGTGTTTCTATCCAAAACTAAAGGCCATGTCAAGCAGCAGATTTCAGCACTGACCAGTCTTCGCCAAGCTGAAGTTAAAATTGAGAAAGATCAATTTTAAAACAGAAAGTGGCAAAGAAAATCAATAAAACAGAACTGAAAAAAAGTATTGTAAGAAATTTAAACTTGAACTAAGGAACAGATATGAGGCACGGGCAGAGGAAGGAGAGACTATGCAGAGACCAATGTGCTTCAAGCTGCAGCAGTCCCAGTTGGATATCAGCAGAGACAGATCAAGAGTTGGCTAAGCCAAAAGATGTGGTGTCTTATTGAGGAAAGAAAAATCATGGAAGAGGAAAAACTTCTGAATGCAAAGACCAGTGGAATATTGGAAAAGCCAGAGGAGTACAAGAAAGCAGTGAAAAGCAAAGGAAAGGAAAAGTAAATGGAGATATGTTGAAGACCTAGCAGCTGAAGTTCGTGCTATAGTAGGAAGCCAAAGAGTTATTTATCAAGTGACTCAAATCCTGGAAGTGGTCCAATAAAAAAGTAAAGATAGAAAAATGCCTACAACTGAGGTAAAAAAAAAGTACAGGTGGGCAGGGCTTTTCCAAAAGAGTCCTGAGCAGACCCACCCACACATACCTCAGCCCCAGAGTTGATGAAACATGTGAACTTGATCAACATCACCCCAAAAGGGATTTCAGAAGCATAGGCTACAATCAAGAAGCGGCAGGTGATCAAATCAAAGCAGAAATGCTAAAAGCATTTCACTCTCCCTCCCCAACAAACTAGCAAAGCTATTCAATGAAATCTGGGAAAGAGACTGCTCCTAACCTGTGAAAACATGGAATAATTGTCAGAATGGCCAAAAAGGGTGTTGTTACTGACTGCAACAACTGGAGAGTCACATTGCTCTGTTGTAAGGAATATCTTCTGTGATGTGATACAGAAAGAAAGAGGCAGTGCATGCAAAGTGTAAGGAAAAAACAGCTGAATTCAGACCCAAATGATCCTGTGTAGATCAGACAGTCACACTAAGGATGATCATAGAAGAATGGATGGAATGGCAGGCTCTCCTTATCAATGTCACTGGTTTTCAAAAGGCCTTTGACAGCCTGTATAGGGATCTTTTCTTTCTCCCCCTGCAGCCTAAAGCATGTAGGGCATCCACCAGTTATTTTGGTCTTGGGCTGGTCTGTTTAGGCTCTTTAGTGTCACATTGATGGATTTGGCTTCTTTTGCTATTGTTCTGTGTAACATTTCTCTGGGTTGCCCTCTTTTTCCTCTTTCCACTCAGTGTCCCTACATTATGGCATATATTGTGGGATGGTGACAATTTGGGGGTTCATCCAGAGCAAGAAGGGGTTCTGCCACCACCTACAACCCTGGATGCTTCAGTGCTGTTCTGCTTTCGCTCAGCACCCTGAAACCAGCAGCCTGCTTTACAGCATAATGTACTCATGCTGGCTTCCACAAGCCTGTTTACTCCTTGCAGGGTGACACCAAGAGCCCTTCCAGTCCTGATTCTCCCCCAAACCATCTGCCCTGGAGTGTCCGGTCCCTCTCACTGGGAATTCCCAGAAAGGTTCACTGCCTTTAAAGAGACAGAACACACACCAGCCTGTTAGTTTGGCTGAGGATTTTACTCTTCAGTTTGAAGCTCAGCACAGAGATGGTTTTGTAATAAAAAAAAAGATTAAATTTATACTAGAGGAGAAAGGTGTGATTACAAGTAAAATAAAAACACACTTCCTAGTGACAAGCTTAATTTCACCAAGTTACAGTCCCTGTGTAAGCAGGTTTCTCGCCTACAGTCTGTTTTCAGTTACTCGTAACTCCTGGAAAAATAGATCCTCTTGTCCCATAAGCTCCGAGCATAAGAACACCCATACTGGCTCAGACCAAAGGTCCATTTAGCCCAGGATCCTGTCTTCCAACAGTGGCCAGTGTCAGGTGCCCCAGAGGGAATGAACAGAATAGGTAATCATCAAGTGATCCACCCCCTGTCGCTCATTCACAGCTTCTGGCAAACAGATGTTGGGGACACCATCCCTGCCCATCCTGGCTAATAGCCATTGATGGACCTATCCTTCATGAATTTATAGAGTTTTTTAGTATTACATTATATATCTATTATATTCTTGGCCTTCACAGCATCCTCTGGCAAAGAGTTCCAAAGGTTGACTGTGCATTGTGTGAAGAAATACTTCCTTCTGTTTGTTTTAAGCCTTATGCCTATTAATTTCATTTAGTGACCCCTAGTTCCTGTGTTATGAGAAGGAGTAAACACTTTCTTATTTACTTTCTCCTCACCAGTCATGATATTATAGACCTCAAACATATCCCCCCTTAGTCATCTCTTTTCCAAGCTGAAAAGTCCCAGTCTTATTAATCTTTCCTCATATGGCAGTTGTTCCATACCCCTAATCATTTTTGTTGCCCTTTTCCAAACCTTTTCCAATTCCAATAGATATTTTCTGAGATGTGGCAACCACATCTGCAGGCACATCACTATTTACCCCTTTTTCCAGATCATTTATGAATATGTTGAATAGGACTATATATGTTCCAAATACAGAC
Organism: Lepidochelys kempii; assembly: GCF_965140285.1. Taxonomy (NCBI): domain Eukaryota; kingdom Metazoa; phylum Chordata; order Testudines; family Cheloniidae; genus Lepidochelys; species Lepidochelys kempii. The sequence continues at coordinate 59,631,089 of NC_136387.1, read as the reverse complement.
CCCTGGGGGACACCACTATTTACCTCTCTCCATTCTGAAAATGGACCATTTATTCCTACCCTTTGTTTCCTATCTTTTAACCAGTTACCAATCCATGAGAGGACCTGCCCTCTTTTAAGTGGTCATAAGAGCCTTTGGTGGGGAACTGGTCAAAAAGGCTCTGAAAATCTAAGTACACTATATCCATTGGATCCCCCTTGTCCACATGCTTGTTGATCCCCTCAAATAATTCTAGTAGATTAGTGAGGCATGATTTCCCTTTTAGAAAACTATGTTGACTCTTCTCCAACAAATTATGCTTATCTATGTGTCTGACAATTTTGTTCTTTACTATAGTTTCAACCAGTTTGCCCAGTACTGAAGTCAGGTTTACCAGCCTGTAATTGCTGGGATCACCTCTTTTGCTGGAGCTCTTTTTAAAAATTGGCATCACATTAGCGATCCTCCTGTCATTTGGTACAGAAGCTGATTTAAATGATAGCACTACTAGCTGTGGTTTGTAACCTACAATTTCACATTCGAGTTCCTTCAGAACTCCTGGGTGAATACCATCAGGTCCTGGTGACTTATTACTGTTTAGCTTAATCAATTTGTTCTAAAACCTCCTCTAATGACACCTCAATCTGGGACAGTTCCTCAGATTTGTCACCTAAAAAGAATGGCTCAGCTTTGGGAATCTCCCTCACATTCTCAGCCATGAAGACCGATGCAAAACATTCATTTAGTTTCTCTGCAATGGCCTTATCCTTGAGTGCTCCTTCAGCATTTTGATCATCCAGTGGCTCCACTGGTCGTTTAGCAAGCTTCCTGCTTCTGATGTACTTTTAAAAAAATGTTGCTATTACTTTGAGTCTTTGGCTAACTGTTCTTCAAATTCTTGGTTATTCAGAGGTTATTGCTTCCTTTTTGTCCCCTACATGTTGGATCACAAAATGTTTGGTTTTTTTTGCACCTCGGCTTGTATCTTCTCATAGTACAACGGTTTCATGAGGCAGGATGGTTTTCTGAGGGCGAAGTCTCCATCCTTTGTTGAGACTAAAGTCATATTCTCCACTGGCTTTGTTTACCATGCATGTGAGAGTGTGCTTTTCCTGGTCTTTGGCCACACCTTCCTTAATTTGCACTGGACACACAGTCAAGCCTGTGAAACAGCATTCCTTCATCTAGGACACAGTGGGCTTAGGCATTGTCTACCAACGTGTTGTAGGAATATATGTCAAGCACACATCTAAAATTCTTTAGACACCACCCATACATACATCACACAATATTAATAACCAGTGTTAATTTGCATGTGACATCTTTTATACAGATTATGACAACTGAGTTGGGTCAATAAGTGTGTCAGCCTGATGACTTACGATATGGTGTGCCCTTTGCTAGTTGGCATTCAAGGGCTCCCTGGGTCACAGGAATATTCTTCAGGCTAAGTCACCATCATCAATGCCATGTACTGCCGTGCAAAATGTTCTGTAAGGATGAACAACCAGAGAGAGTGGCTCAGCGTGTACACTGCTGTGAAAACAGGGCTGCATACCATCTTCACTGTTTGATAGTGCCATAGCAAATACATACACTAGCATAGCATAGTTAGATGGCAAATGCCTAGAAGACCCAGGGTTTCCTGATATTGCCTTATTGAGCAACAGCCCTGAAATGCTACTAACAGAAATATTGTGGCAAAATCAGTTACGCTAAAACAAACATCCTTGAAACTTAAATATCAAGCAGTATCATATTAGAAGGCAAAAAATATCAAGAAAGTTGAACATTCCATTTACCTGGGCAGCACCATACTAGCCAATGGAGACCTCAGTAAAGCAGTGACAAGGATAGAAAGGCATCCACAGCATTCACTAAACCCAACAACATATGGAAATCAAAGAAGTAAACCAATATCAAAATGGAACTGAAAACTTTCAACTCACCTAATCTCAGTGCTAACATATGGTTGTGAGACCTGAAGATCTATTAAAATATCCAATAGGTACTTATTTTCAAATGCATTTAGTTTTCTATGGAAGTGTTTCCAGCCAATGCCCAGAATCTATGAAAGATCTGAAGAAGTTACCAGCCAGCAGCCTGTCTCCACTGGAATTAGAAGGAAACATTGGACATTTATAGGACATCTACTCCAGATGCCAAGACACAGCCATGAAGCTGTTAAGCAGAAACCAACTGATGTGAGGAAATGGGGGGCAATGAAGAGAAACCTTAAAAAGGAACCCTTTTCAGGGAAGGCAGAACAGACAAACTTAACAGCATAGAGCAGATGGAAGCCTGAGCTAATGACAGAAAGCAATGGAAGAGACTAGTTTCTACCCTGGGCACCAAAACTGATATGAGAAGGATGTAATAAAATATACTGTAGCATTTCCATACAGTTGCAGAATGCACTCATCTCTAAAAGGCAGAAAGTTACTTTAAAAAAAAGTAACTAGAATTGATCATGGAAACTATTTCTCATGAAAAGCAATGTGTGTCCTTTTAAAGACAAAAGGCTTAGATTTAGTGGGCTGATCAAGTTGTGTTCATGCAGCTCTGGAGGGTGGGTGTTGGCGGCAAAAAGGTAGCGGGGGCTCCTCTATGTTATGCCATCTGCCTGTGTGACTAAGTGATACAGCAGCCTGAGATAAAGTAGGTGTTTTCTTTAAAAAAAAAGAAAAAAAAACCCAAAAACCAAACACCCTCCCCCCCCCCAACATTTTTAACAAGGCAAAAATGCATCTTTTATCTCAGAAATGCAAGTTATTTCATAAAGGCTAACATTTATGATTTTACAAATTAATACCCCATTTCTGAAACGTCAGATGATCTCATCTTTTTTCTAATAGACTATCCCAGTTTATAGAAAAACCCACACTTAAATACAAAAAAAAGAGAACAAAAACCAAATAGATTTTTCTAAAATAGTCACTATTTTCATAAAGGCAAAGCTTTTCTTCTAAAGAACAGAAACATTAAAAACATAAATAAAAAGGATTTAATCTACTCATAAAAACTGATTTTCACTGAAGGAAAAAGATTTTTTCACAGCAATACTCTTTTTAAATAAAAATGTTTATAAACTCAAAACATTATAGAAACAAGAAACCAGTAAATTCTACACAATACTATTTTTATATCATAAAAATTCTCTCTTCATAGGCCAGCTAAAAAACTCATCTTTTTTTGTTTTTACAAAAGACACACCATACTCGGCAAAGGAGGGAAAAAAGCAGCAAAAGAAATATAGCATTGAGTGAAAACTCATTGTTCAAACAAAAAAATTGCATGTGCTTCTTTATAGAGGCAGAGGAGTTCTGGGGATGGAAAACAAAGGTAGCGGAATCTCTATCTTGTGCCAGCTCCTTAAAGTCCTAGTGGCCCTCATGGCAAATGGGGATCAGCTGGATTGCAAAAAAGTAACTGTATTTCAAAATGGCATTATTTCCAAATATACAGCAACTGCCAGTTTTACTCATTTTCAGTCACATAAATTGTTATTTTTAGGGTAGTAGGAAATAAGCCCTTCACCTTCTTGTAAGTGCTCTTCAGGGAGTGGTGGAAATGTAGAGGAGATTGTTTTCAGCAGAACAGATCAAGTGTGTGTTTGTGAAAAGATCTGTGCCCAGATTCTCCGTCCCCCATCCCGATTTAGATGCAGGAAAAGTGCATCTAGAAGAAGCCCCCCCTCCGCATTCTGTCTTCCTCCAAGCAAACCTCCACAATGCTGTACAGCTCCACCCCCATCCCTGCTTCAGTGACTCCATCATTGTTCCAGCCCCACCCTACTCCTCTTGCATTCTCACTACCTGCCCTTACTGTCTGTTGCAGGAAAGGAAGTTTTTTTTCCTTTTAGGCGCCGCTCATCCTGTACTCAAGGGAGCGGAGAGAACGTGGGCCCCGATTTCTCATCTTAGCTGCCGAAATCCCCCCCTTCAGATGGTGGACACATTACTGTCTCTCCATACATTGAGTCCCAGTCTCCTTCCTATTCCCTTCCTAGCAAAGGAAGGTGCAGGTCATCTTGTGGTAAAGGAAGGAGAGAAGAGGACATGGAGGGACATAGCCAGGGGAGCACGGCATGTCATAGCACCTGGGCTGAGGCCAAACAGGCAGCATTGTAGTGTGGCATCTTCCCAAATGCCCTCTCATGGCCTGGGAGGGTCTGCACAACCCTTCCCTGTCAGACTCCCCCTCCTCAGGGCTCCAAAACACCACACTCACAGGTCAGTCTCACAGGTTCTTCTGGCAGGGCTCTGTGTGTTTATTAAGAAACAACCAATCAAAATGAGATCATGATCAGGTAACTGCCCTTCATCTCTTCCCACAATCTTTTCTCCAAGACTACTGCCAGGCCTCCTGTTCTCGGCAGCCCCTTTCTTTTTCCAACAGTTCCAGCAACTTGTCTCATTCCCCTGCCTTCAGCTTCATCATGCTCTTTCTCGGGGAGTCAGCTGAGCCCTGCTCAGGTGTGCCTTCTTAGTAACAAGGGTTGACTGACCCCAGGATCTTAAAGGGACAAGCCACCCTGTTACAGGCAGGCAGACAACATTAACTTGATGATGTTGGATGCGGCAGCCAGCAGCAAGGTCAAAGACTATAAAGTGACTGTCACAGAGTTCACTCACCACTAGGGATGTCTCTTCCTAGTTGCTCTGAGGATTAGCTCCTTCCAGGACAGAGATCCCCTTCTTCCTCCCATTCACACATCCTGCTGCCTCTCTCTGTGACTCTCCTAACGGCTTGGTCCTCCAGCCAGATCACTGTAGTCCTCTCCTTCTGGTGTAGCAAAGTCATAACAGACAACTGTCCCAGACAGTCTTCTGCTCTATTGTCCAGTCTGTACTACCTGCCAGTGGCTGATAGGGGAATCCAGACCCCCCTCTACACAGGGTTCTAGTCCAAGGACCCCATGTCAAGCAGCTGGGGATCTGCTTTCTCCCAGATCCTATTGCTCTTTCCCTAGATTCTTTTCTACACATTCTGGCTCTCTGGGTTTGCCAGCCCCTCCTCCCATGGAGTAACTGGGGACTGCTTTCCCTATAACCCTTTTCTGTTACCAACTTCCTGTTCCTTCTCAGCTGGGTTGCATCTTCAATCAGCCTTTCAATTCCTGGCTCTTCCTGAGGTGCACCCTATCAGGTTAAATGACCTCACTTACTGTGCTCTGCCTCATGTGGGGTGAACATCCCATCACATTGCCCTGAGGCTTTCCTCTGACTCCATGCTCCCCACCTCTCTACTATAGCAGGTGCTGGAAACAAGGTACCATGGCAGGCTGTACCCCTGCAGATCTGTACCCCACCCTCAGTGTCATGGATCTATAGGATCTGGTCTATGACCCAGTCTGTAACCAGTCCCTTAGGAGTGACCCCTTTGGTGTGCCAGACCCAAAGACCAACACAGTTCCACAGGGGCATGCCCGTGGCCTCTAAAACTTAAAACTGGGTCTTTGGGTATCAGCGATCCCTGTATCACTCTGTGGGTCCCCTCTCAGTGAGCATTTGCAGTGAAAGCAGGCAGCCTCTTCAAAAAAAAGGTAACATTATTGACTGGTCACCTGGCACACAGAATCTGAAAGTGCTTAGGTTGGCACAGAGAGGGAAAGGTTAAGCCATCGTCCATCCTGGCCAAGCCAGTACAATCAGCCGTACAAACTGTTGTGGTCTCCCTTTGTGGCTTTGTTTCACTCCCTTTGTCCTTAGTCCCACTTGAGAACAGCTGAGTCCCTCCAAAAACCAAATTGTATTCCTGTATCCTGACACTTTTTGATCCATTGTTCTCAATCCAAGCCCTCTGATCTGCTTCTCTACTGAGATGTGCATGTGTGTGAGGAATCTCCTTCCTCTTGACTGCTGATTGTTAGGTGTGAGTGTCCTGGCCGTTGGGTTCCTATTGTCGTTTTGAGATTCTCCATTGATATTGCTCAGTTTCAGCAAGTTCCAGCCAGTTGCTTAATGACCCATTAATTCCACCCCAGACCAGACAGTTACATGTCACAAACACTTCCATCATGTCTCTTGCTCTGCTCCAACAGCAGCTTTATTCCTTTTGCACCCTCTGGATAGCAATGCAAAGTACATAGGTAAACTGAGGCATGCATGGGAGGCATAAAAATATTGCAGAAAATTCCCACTTCATCATACTCAGCCAATACCTAATACATGTGAAATCGAAAGAAAAAAAGTAAATACTCCCTTATACTTAAAGGGAGTTTTTCACAGCACTCAGCATTGGCCTAACTCTGCTCCCATTGAATTCAGTAGTAAAATTCCCATTAATTCAATGGGAGCAGATTTAGGCCAATGATGAGTGCTTTGGAAAACCTCACCCTAAAGATCTTGCAATATAAAAAGTAGTATTATAGAACTCTCCGCAGCTATTTCAACATACTGTCTCTGACTTTAATAACGATTTTATATGATTTGCAGTGTGGGGAGGGGTTGTGCATTTACATACAAGGTAGAGGCCTAAATGAATAATTATCAGAGAGGAACATAGCTTAGTGAGATGATTATGCTTTTGCACAGAGGGACCTTTAATTAATATTGGTGCGGGGCGGGGCTGGTGAGGAGGATTTCTGGCTGGAATTAAATTTGCATAGAGAAGGTGGTCAAATCCCTGTAAATCTGCTTTAGTTACCTGAAAGAAAAATCCTACAGAAAACTTGTTAGTATAATTGTTTTAATTTTACAGTGCTGCAAGATATTGCAGGTAATGATACAGTAATTACTGTGCAAAGAGCACATTAAGAAACAGCATAATTCAAAATGACTTCATTGTTCCAATTGCTGATTTGAGAATGGAAAATACTCCCAGTACTATTATAAATAGCAGAAACATTGGCAAACTTTACAGAAAAAAATTCTTCTGTGATGTTTGCCAATTTCACCGCTCCACAGGTAGTTACATTGTTTAAATAAACCTTTGTAATATGCGCCACAATTACCCACTACAAACATAATTATTGTATTTATTAGGCACCTAGTCATTGTCTGATGGTTTAGGTAACTCACCCAGTAAAAATATTGAGCATATAAATGTATCAAACCAAACTAACATGCCATGTTAAAGGAATTTTAAACTCTTTGAAAACACTTTAAACCTAGGGGTCTCTGTGATGGCACTCACTCATCTCAGGTGCCACCCATTCTTCAGCCAGGGCAAGGTAGGTTCTTTTCTTTCCTGACTCACTCTCTTGACAGGTTTCAGAGTAGCAGCCGTGTTAGTCTGTATTCGCAAAAAGAAAAGGAGTACTTGTGGCACCTTAGAGAATAACCAATTTATTTGAGCATAAGCTTTCGTGAGCTACAGCTCACTTCATCAGATGCATTCAGCAGAAAATACAGTGAGGAGATTTATATACACACAGAACATGAAAAAATGGGTGTTATCATACACACTGTAAGGAGAGTGATCACTTAAGATGAGCTATTACCAGCAGGAGAGTGGGGCGGAGGGGAGGGGTGAAGAAAACCTTTTGTAGTGATAATCAAGGTGGGCCATTTCCAGCAGTTAACAAGAACCTCTGAGGAACAGTGGGGGGAGGGAAATAAACATGGGGAAATAGTTTTACTTTGTGTAATGACTTATCCACTCCCAGTCTCTATTCAAGCCTGAGTTAATTGTATCCAGTTTGCAAATTAATTCCAATTCAGCAGTGTCTCGCTGGAGTCTGTTTTTGAAGTCTTTTTGTTGTAATATAGCAACTTTTAGGTCAGAGATCAAGTGACCAGAGAGATTGAAGTGTTCTCTGACTGATTTATGAATGTTATAATTCTTGACATCTGATTTGTGTCCATTTATTCTTGTAAGTAGAGACTGTCCAGTTTGCCCAATGTACATGGCAGAGGGGCATTGCTGGCACATGATGGCATAGATCACATTGGTAGATGTGCAGGTGAACGAGCCTCTGATAGTGTGGCTGATGTGGTTAGGTCCTATGATAGTGTCCCCTGAATAGATATGTGGACACAGTTGGCAATGGGCTTTGTTGCAAGGATAGGTTCCTGGGTTAGTGGGTCTGTTGTGTGGTGTGTGGTTGCTGGTGAGTATTTGCTTCAGGTTAGGGGGCTGTCTGTAGGCAAGAACTGGCCTGTCTCCCAAGATTTGTGAGAGTGATGGGTCGTCCTTCAGGATAGGTTGTAGACCCTTGATGATGTGTTGGAGAGGTTTTAGTTAGGGGCTGAAGGTGATGGCTAGTGGCGTTCTGTTATTTTCTTTGTTGGGCCTGTCCTGTAGCAGGTGACTTCTGGGTACTCTTCTGGCTCTGTCAATCTGTTTCTTCACTTCAGCAGGTGGGTATTGTAGTTGTAAGAATGCTTGATAGAGCTCTTGTAGGTGTTTGTCTCTGTCTGAGGGGTTGGAGCAAATGCGGTTGTATCGTAGAGCTTGGTTGTAGACGATGGATTGTGTGGTGTGGTCTGGGTGAAAACTGGAGGCATGTAGGTAGGAATAGCGGTCAGTAAGTTTCCGGTATAGGGTGGTGTTTATGTGACCATCACTTATTAGCACCGTAGTGTCTAGGAAGTGGATCTGTTGTGTGGACTGGTCCAGGCTGAGGTTGATAGTGGGATAGAAATTGTTGAAATCATGGTGGAATTCCTCAAGGGCTTCTTTTCCATGGGTCCAGATGATGAAGCTATCATCAATATAGCGCAAGTAGAGTAGGGGCATTAGGGGACGAGAGCTGAGGAAGCATTGTTCTAAGTCAGCCATAAAAATGTTGGCATACTGTGAGGCCATGCGGGTACCCATAGCAGTGCCACTGATTTGAAGGTATACATTCTCCCCAAATGTGTAAGAGTTGTGGGTGAGGACAAAGTCACAAAGTTCAGCCACCAAGTTTGCCGTGACATTATCAGGGATACTGTTCCTGACGGCTTGTAGTCCATCTTTGTGTGGAATGTTGAAATTGTGGAAAAGCAGCATCTGTACCCATAAACCAGTCGGAGAATACTTCAATCTCTCTGGTCACTCGATCTCTGACCTATAAGTCGCTATATTACAACAAAAAGACTTCAAACACAGACTCCAACGAGAGACTGCTGAATTGGAATTAATCTGCAAACTGGATACAATTAACTCAGGCTTGAATAGAGACTGGGAGTGGATAAGTCATTACACAAAGTAAAACTATTTCCCCTTGTTTATTTCCCCTCCCCCCCCCCCCCCGTTCCTCAGAGGTTCTTGTTAACTGCTGGAAATGGCCCACCTTGATTATCACTACAAGAGGTTTTCTCTCCCCCCCCCCCCCGCCCCACTCTCCTGCTGGTAATAGCTCATCTTAAATGATCACTCTCCTTACAGTGTCTGATAATACCCATTTTTTCATGTTCTGTGTGTATATAAATCTCCTCACTGTATTTTCCACTGAATGCATCCAATGAAGTGAGCTGTACCTCACAAAAGCTTATGCTCAAATAAATTGGTTATTCTCTAAGGTACCACAAGTACTCCTTTACTCTCTTGACAGACACTCTGGTCCTGTGGTGGTCCGCTGCTTCTGTCACTCAGTCCTCTGACCAGGTCACACATTGATGTCAACCCCTTCCAAGATATATAAAGAGTTCAGCAATGGGGTCATGCTCTAGGTAAAACAAGGAGCTCCAAGGTCTGCCACCCCAGAATCAGGATCTCACAATCTTGACCATTCTGTCTCCTCAGGACCTTCTCTTGTCTATATTACTCATTGTGATCCAGGAACAGCTTGATGCCAACTGGCAGATGGTACAGAGGATGCACCAAGTTTTACAGGGATCTCTTCAGGCAGATATATGCATAATAATTCACTGGCAGGTGACATGAAGTCTCTACTAAGAGCCAATAGCCCATAGTTATATTAATCATTGCAAAATGTGTATATGGATAGTATTTGAATTATACACATCTACTGGAAACTATGTTTTTAAGTGATATGAGTCAAAACAGGTCCCTAGAATGTGATAAACAAGTTCACCAGACAAAAGTTAGTAGATGATTATCTCCCTGGCTGGTCACTATGTGTCTTGCAGTGTAAGTCTGGTGCTAATGAAGAGATTGTGAATTCACATGAGAGAAGATCTGTAGGAAAAACAAAAAATAGCAGGAGCGTGTTCTGATTCTGACTAAGATCAAAGGATTAGTCTGGTGTATGCAGAGAATGCCAGGAGACAACAGTATCCTTCACCAAGGAGACAAATGGCCAGTGTGTTCCATCTTATGAAAGGAGGGTCACAACCAACCTGGATGGAAAACACTGCAAAGACTTCGGGTAAGCTAACTTCATCAGGCAGGAAAATATCTTGTTACTTAAGTCTAGGCTCTAGAGTGCAAGTTACAATTCTGTTTTACATATAACCATTTTTTCCAATACTTTTGCTTGCTGCTTCTTGAATCTCCACTCTTTGTTAATTAAACTTATACTCATTTTCACTATAAACATATGTATGTGTTGTATGTTAAGTGAAACTGTGATCTAAGGTGCAACTAGCAAGCTGGGGTGTACTGCTTCTTTGGGAGCAGCAGATCTATGAATTCTGCAAGCATCCAGTGGAACAGGGGTGGGACACTCAGAGAGCTTGGGGGTTGCAGTATGCCTATCATTAACCTGTAGAGAGAGAACAGGGCCTGTGCAGGCCTGGAGGGAAGTGCTTGTGTTACCCATGGCTAGGAGGACTGCGGAGCTGTCCCCTTGCAGGCACAGACAAGGCTTCCTCACGCTAAGGGCACGTGCCTCACAACCCTGCATACCCCCAGGAAGCAACACTCCCATATCATGATACAGTTTCTGGCTTCAGTGATCCTAGGAGTTGGTAGAAAAACCCAGGCCCATTCTCCTCATACAGTTCCAATACAGGGCCTGGTGTTAAGCAGCTGAGTCCTGCACCCCAGAGCATTATACTGCTGCCTCCCTGGATCACTTCTTAACAGTCCCCTCTTTTCCCAACAGATAAAAACAAAACCTTAAATAATTGGAATCAAGGATCAAATCTTCTGAAAATCACAAGTCTCTTCCCTTTGGTTTGGCATAGGGTTCTCAACCCTCCTGGTTTTGCTGGGAGTCTCTCAGAAATGGGCTCTATCTCCCAGAGGCTACTGAAGCCAAACCAGAAGATTTTAGGCTGCTAAAAGTCTGGTGGTGCAGTGGGGCTAAGGCAGGCTCCCTATCTGCCCTGGCCCCGCACTGCTCCCAGAAGTGGCCAGCACATCCCTGTGGCCTCTGGGGAGAGGCCAGGTGGTCTCTGTGCACTGCCCCTGCCCCAAGTGCTGACCATGCAGCTCTCATTGGCCAGGAACTGTGGCTGATGGGAGCTGCAGGGGCAGTGCCTGCAGGCAGGGGCAGCACACGGAGCCCACTGCTCCCCCATCCCTGCCCCCAGGGACCACAGAGATGTGCCAGCCACTTCTATGAGTGTTGAGGGGCCAGGGGAATTAGGGAGCCTGCCTTAGCCCTACTGTGCCACTGAACGGGAGCCACCTGAGGTAAACGTCGTCAGACCCTACAACCCAAATCCCTTCCCCAGCCCTGAGCCCCTTCCCATAGCCAGCACCTCAAACCCCCTCTTGTACCCCAAACCCCTGCCCCAGCCCTGAGCCCTCTCCTGCACTCAAACTCCCTCCCAGAGCCCGCATGCCATCCTTCAACCCAACCCCCTGCCCCAACCCAGAACCTCCTCCCAGAACCAGCACCCAGCACACCCTTGCACACCCCTGCCCCAGCCCTGAGCCCCCTCCAGCACCCAAACTCCTTGTCAGAGCTTGCACCCTACACCTTCTCCTGCACCTTAACCTTCTGCCCCAGGCTCAGCCCAGAGCTCCCTCCCACACTCCGAACCCCTCGGCCCCAGTCTAGAGGACATGCCCCTTCCCACACCCCACCGCTCTGCCCCAGCCCAGTGAAAGTAAGTGAGGGGAGAGCAAGCAACGGAGAGGGCGGGTTGGAGTGAGCAGGGTGAGGCCTTGGAGAAAGGGCAGGGCGGGGGCAGGGCTTTGGGGAAGGGATGTGGGAGGGAGTGGCGCAAGGGTGTTTGGGTTTGTGTGATTAGATAGTTGGCAACCCTAGTTTGGCAACATCACTATAACCAGCTGTCAGACAGCAGGAGCACAGAACATAGGTCAGTTCATCTCCACTATTTGCTGCCTTAGTTAGCTGGCCAGTTCCCCTTTTAAGCTTCTCCTCCAAGCCATGCATGGTTTGCAGGTGGGGTAAGGCTGCCTGGGCCAGGAATGGCTGCCTAACTCCTTCTTTACTGGTGCAGGGTTAGTATGCCCTGTCACATGGCCCCATAGCTTTGGCATTTGGTCCCTATTCTAGTCTGAAATAGTGCACACTTGATGACCATCAGGGTATGGTGCTAAACTCATCTTGTCCCCTAGGTTTTGAAAATGAGATGGGAACAGGACTGTAAGTATGGGGAATTGTTGGAGGTGAAGGAAGATTAGAGTTATTAAAAGTTACCTGGCTCATTGGTGGTGGGTTATATTTCTGCATTTATGGATTTATTTGTGATGCGTTTTAGAATTTCTGTAAATACAAATAAATAAAAATAATCCTGATTTAGAAAGGGTTAGCACTAAGCGGCTTATTCAGGTTGTTAGGGAGAGCATTCCAAAGAGATGAATATATCAACAGTACCCAATCTACTTCTGGGTTGCTATTGTGATAACACTAAAGGCCCCAGCCAGAATCAGGGCCCCATTGTGCTAAGCTACATGAAAACACACTGGAAGGCACAGTTCCTATTCCAAAGCTTGCAACCTCACTTGGATCAAAGCACAGCTAATAAGTGTAACAGATTGTATGAGGGAAGTAGAAATGAAGGATTAGAATAGGATAAGGAGGTCTTGTAGTTACATAAATCAGTGGTGTGCATAAATTGATGGTTTGATTTCATTTAAGATTTGAAAAATAAATAAATATTATCAGCCATCCCTGGTTGTGGCTCATCCTAATCATTACTGTGTTGGCTGATTCCTTGTAGACCTCACAGCACAACCAATATCAAGATGAGTGTTTTTAGGACACAGTGTGCGAACCATGTTTTTATTGTTTTTTTGTGGCATTTTGTCCCACAAACAGAATAGAAGTGAAAGAAAGGACCTGCTTCATATCTGATGGAAACAAGCAAAAAGTAAGACTCTCGTTAAGTGGCAGGCACAATATAACAAAATAACTTATTTAGAAAATGATTTATTGCACCAAATATAAGCTTGACTTACTACTGTTTGTGTGACAATGGACTCTTACCATATCTAGTAATAGACCCATGGACTACAAAATTATTATTCTTACAGTACTATATAATGAGACAAAGTAAGTGAGGTAATATATTTTATTGGACCAACTTCTGTTGTTGGAAAAGACAAACTTTCTGCACTACAACTGGTTATGGGTGTCTGATTTGCAAAATCACTCCATGTTATTTCTTAATACCTTTAGAATAGGCAAATCCCCTCTATTCTGAGAACTTGTCTACATAGTGCATTAGTCCACACCAGAAGGGTGTAAATTCTAGTGCACACTGTTGAGAACACTAACTGGCCACATAGATCCTCCTTAATGTATGTTGATGTTGTCCTGTTTTGAACAGTACTATATTAGTGCCAAGCTCTGATCGGCTGACAGCTTCACACAAGAGGGATTTGTATAATTACTTTATGGTTATTTCTCAATAATTGTACAATGTATATGCAAATATCTTCATTCTAATTAGCTAATTGTGTATTGACCATATTCTGGGTCAATAAACTCCCATTGGCCTCAAAATTTACTTTCAGCATTAAAGTATATTCAGATATCTGATTTTTGCATCATAAACAAGAAGCAACCTTAAATTATAATTATATCACTGAATTAGCAGACAAAATCCAATGATTGGCTGAGATAGCCTCAAAAAGTTTCCTACTATTGCCTTCCAAACATTCCAGTAGTTTTTTGTGACCAAACATTGTTGAGTGAGAGGTTCATGTCACATTGTCCTTTTACCTAGTCATGTAACCGCCTAGGTTCATTAAAGTTGTTCCATGTGTATGAGTTTCTACATAGTGTCACTTTTCATGACTTCCTGTAAAGTATCAGGGGAAATATATTTTTCACTCTCCTTATACTCAAAAATAGCTTAATGTTTTGGCTCAATCTTTACAAAAATATCATTTCTGGGAAGATCCCTGATCCAGCAAAGTACTGATTCTGTGTCTATTTCAAATGTAGACTACATATGTAAGAATTTAGGTGAATCGGGGCCTAACTAGAAAATCGCAGTGTGAAAGGAGAAAGTTTCAAAAAATAACTGAAAACAGGGGTTTAGAATGGAAACACATATACAACCTTAAATGGGAGTTTTCTGCTGCTGGGTCAAGATTCAACAAAGAACTTATGTACATGCTTAAATTTGATCATATGCTTAAATCCATCCCTGTTCAGCAAAGCACTTAAGCATGTTGGTGTGCTTTGATAAATGAAAGTCAGCGTCCGAAAGTCCTACTAAGGCACTTATAATTGTTGTGTCTAAATACCTGCTGTTCGGGGTGAGGTAGGATTCACCTTTTTTTCTTCCTCCTTCTCTCTGAGATTGAATAGGATACCTGGGATCTTCAAAACCTCTGTATCCCCAAGTTTGGGAGGCTTGGGAATGGTTAGCCTCTAGGGCTGCTGCTGGCAGAAGCACATATGCTGTAATCAGCATCAATAACACAAACTGTTGCAAGACAAGAACTCTAAAAAACATATATTCGCTGCCTAATTTTTGATCCATTATGTTCAAGTGGGATCAGAATTAAGCAAACTTAATTCACACATCTAAACTCTTAACAGTCTTTCTAGCTCATTAGCCCCATGGCCCTGACAAATGATCAATTGCTTACAGTATTGTTTATTTATTTTAGAGAATGGAATATATTGAACAGATTGCTCAAAGAATGGTATTATATTAATGGTGTAACATTAGTGGCCCATGTATTTTGATTCTTATGGAGTAATGACAAATAACAACAAAGATTGTTTTAAATTCTGCCACAGATTTTTTATAATATGACTGTTAGGCTCATTTTTATGGGGGGTAACTACATCTATTGAGATAATGCACCAGATGTTAGGAAATAATTATCTTTTTGAACTACTGTCAGTAAAATATTGTCAGGTTTCAGAGTAACAGTAAAATATTGTGTTTTTCCAACTGCAAATTGCTTTCCCCACAGACCCTCTTCTCTCTGGGGCCTGAAACACAAAACCACCTTCCAAAGTCTAGCGTTGTCTTTAGGCAGTTTCTTGACACTACAGCAGGTGAATGGAGAGTTTTACCAAAGCCTTCCAGCCCTTGGTCCCTCCTTGGGCCTCAGTAAACTTCATTTAAACACATTGGCAAAATATATTTTATTGTTGCAAATACCCATGAATTGAAAGGACACAGCTGTACCAGGTTCTTATCAGTGCTACTTCCACCTTCAGTTGTACAGAATGGCGTTTGCTATAACTTATACATGTGTCTAAAGCTGACTCTTGTTCCAAGCACCAAGCACAACAGAGCTTCATTCGACTGAATCACTCTATCTGAAATTGTGTCTTGTTTTTTGACATGAATCACTGATATGCTTTGAAAAGTCCCCTATTTATGTCAACCTCCATTTATCCAAATACATTCCAGATTGTAACCTCTTCAGGACAGGGACTGCTGATTTCTTTGTGTTTGTACAGCACCTAGCACAACAAGGCCTTAGTTATCTAGATCCTCTGGGAATGACGGTAACACAATTATAGTGGGCTAAATTTTACCCAGCCCTGAGAGAGATCACCAATGAGGCAGTGGAGGTAAGGGGGGAATGGAAGGTGCAGGACCACAACCCCAAACATATTCACAAACAATCCTGTGCAGGAATATTGTGCAATCCTATTAGGAAATGGAGGCACTTCAGGCTAGTCACACTGCCCATGCTAGCTCCCTGAAAGGGAGGGGTGGGAAGAGGGCAGGACCAATAACTCCAACTACACCACACCAATCAGTGGAAGCACATGTTGCACTAAATCAGTGGATAGCTAAACTGCTGTTGACGTGTGTGCTATTCTAGAGTCCCAGGAGAAATTCTGTTTGAGTCAGTCAGAAGTGTAACCCATAGCATCCCACCCCAAGATGGTGCAAGTGGCCTAAAAGCCAGAATCTCCTCTTCCACCCCTTTTCTCTTCAGATAAACACAGTTTTGGCCATCTCTTGGGATTTTATTGGAAATCTCACAATATTTGATGCTGTTCTTAAAGGGCCAGCTGCTGGAGATAAGTAAATGCCACGGAATCTCAGTTTTTATTTTAAAAAGTCTCTAGTCTTCTTAGTTGCAGAAAAAAACTTGGAAATGTGACCAAGTCACAAACTAGCAGACAAAGGAGCCACAACGTATTTATATTTGTTTTTTTTTTTTTAATCTCCTGCTTTTTAAGTCAATCTCATTTTTGGATACCTTACCCATAATTTTTGAACAATTTGGGTTAGCAATTTGTTGCCATTTTACTTTACCTAACTTAAGCCTTCTATCCTGCCTTACCCATCTGACTGTAAAATTATAGCTGTTGCTCTACAACTACATCAGCCATACGAAGAAGAAGATCCATCTGTCTCACACTAGTCACTACTATATATAGATGCAAAGGAGAATTAATAGTAGATAAACAGTATTTCTGGTGGTGAAACCGCATCCAATCCCCACGCTGATTAACACACACACAGTTTCTGGCCCAGATGTGTTACTAGATTAATTTTCTCTTTGTGGAGGGCAGCCGATCTCAGAAGAGTAGGACAATATACAGCATCCCATGAAGTGAGTTCGGGGATAACTCATGCAGGTTTCAGGTATGTGTGTGAGTGTATGACTTTGTATTAAACATAGATAAATAACTTTTTTTTTATTTGTGGAAGTTAGGAAGAAAATATACAGAAGCAGCTCATTCCCTATGAATGAAATGTTGAAAAATACTAAAATAGAGCTCTCCAGAAAAGGCAGGGGAGAAAGTCACTGGACTTCAGTGTAATAGATGGAACCATGTCTCTATTAAAACCAAGATATCAAGGTCAAAATGTTTCTACCAAATAAAATTCTAGCTAATATTCTGTTTGTTTTGTATTGCACAAACATTCTATTCATTTACAGATTTAGTTTAATAACTCTGGGTGTTAAAAGAACTAGAGACTGAACAAGAAAGATTCAAAATCTGAGAAATGTGACAAGCCATTTAAAAAGAAAAATATATACGGTATAAATAGATGGCAATTAAATATTCACTGGTGGGTTTTCTTGCTTAATATGCAATCTTTTTTGACATTTAAATCACAGCTTTTTAAAAAAATCTCACTAATGCAAAAACACTGACAACATAAGGAGTCAAGAGATTAAGGCTTTTTGCTTTAACTTTAATTACTTTGTCATAATTTCAGTTAAGGGCAAGGCACTTTAATAGGTTATTACATTTCTCCTCCCAAGTGTTTCAAAAGTCAAGTACAGTTTCCTCGGACTACATATGTAGTGTATGAAATATTTAGATGAAAAGTTATAGCAGAATAGGATGCAGAGAATTTATTATAGCTGGTATGTAGGCACTTTAAGAAGATGGCAGTATTGCTCACATAAAATGTTGTCAATAGAAGATTTTTTTTGTAAGAAACCAATTGCAATCTAAGTGTCAGTGCTGTGTTTGCCTGATAAATTACATGCAGCCTCAAAAACTCCAAAATAAACTTGTATGTAGTTTTGGAAGAAAGATGAGTTCAAAAAAGACATTGATAATGAAGAAAAACAAAAACAAATTACTGTGTGATACATTGTTGCTGTGTGTATGTGCAACTTTCACACACATGATTAATGTTAATAACACTTTTATTGCACCAGTTTTTTCAGTATTTAAGTAAAATTCAACTGCTTGAAATTTCAGTATTCTGGCCCATAATGGATAATATCTGGTGACCTTATAGTAGGGCCGTTGTAAACATTAATGGTGAATGCACCCCTGACCAACGCCTGCACAAGTCCTATGCACCACTGAAGTGCTATTTTGTGGGCTCAAGTGGAACTGAAGCAGCCACTAGGTCTTGAGCTGATCCTCTGCACGGGGGTGAATTTCACCCCCAAATTGTTTTGCATTTATTTTCCTGAAGCTGTAGAACACATATATGAAATATAATAATAACAGAGTAAACATATTAAGAAAGATTAGGTGAGGTGTCACTTGCTCAGCAATTAGAGTTGGACTGCTCTGAATATTAAACATGTGGATGTGTGTGCTGTGAATACTAGACATCAAATGTAAATCAAATCACACTGTTTCCATTGCATCTTGAGATGCCTTGCTATGAAATTAAAATCACTATAATTATGAAAAAAAGATTAAAGGGCCCGATCTGAAGCCCCGTGAAATCAATGGAAGTATTTCCATTAATTATATTGGGTTTTGGATCAGGCTCTAAACAAAACCTTCTTGAACAGTAATCTTCTGCAAAATCAGCCGACCCCTCCCCCCTTATCCTTTATCAACAAGATGACTTCAGAACAGTTCTGGCTAGGACATCATTAGACTGGCATAAAACCTATAGAGAAAAACAGAAAGGCATTAGCATATCAACACGTCTTTATCTAAAAAGTATCCTTCAGAGCTTGCCAATGTTCTTAATAATAAACTCACACACAAAGATAGTGCTGCACGTGCACAACCTGGCACTGTTGATTTACCCTATCCATACAACTTCATCTCACTGACTTTCTCTTGTGTTTTCCTGGGGATTTTGTCCTTTTCAGAAAATGGACAATGTACTTATTGAATATCTTGAATCCACAAGTCTATTTGATAGTCACTGCGGGTTTTATGCACAACAATCTTTGTTAAGGAGAACACTGATCTTTACATAAACAAAGTGACCTTTCCTCTCACTAGCATTGGGGGGGTGGGGGGCGGAGGGAAAGCAAGGGGAAAGGAAGGAGGGGCGAGTCCTGTACTACTTTGACACTCGGGAATCACTGATGCTCTTATAAAAAGACTGATGGAAATGGAATATAAAAAAAGGTGTTGACCAGTTTACACACACACATCACAGTCGAGTACATATAAATGACTGTGAGAAAGCCAAACTGAGGGGTCAATGAAATCATCAGAAAAAAAAAATCTTACTGAAAAGCCGACATCGTCTAATACATACAATACAGCATAGTGCCTTGTATACTGCGTAATCCCTACAATACAACAAAGTGCAATGTGTATGCGGGTTAACATATACAGTCATGTTGCGTATTGATGGGGCTCACTGATCACTGGAAGCATGGTAGAACATGGCCAAGCTATGTTACGCTTGTAAAAATTCAAAGATTGCACAGTTTCTTGCTGGCTCTGCAGGCTATTCATGTCGACATATTAAGGCAGGCAATCAGGAATTAGCTTTCATTTAATTAATGTCAAATTGTCAACTTCAATATATGTCTATATACTGAGAGGGACAGTGAGGATATGGAGAAGGGGGAGCCCTGTGATTGCTTGCCCCCGCCCCCCACACACACCTTGAAATTCACTACACACTCAAGAGCCACTGTTATAGAAAAGAGAAAAGGAAATTTTCCACTAACCCAGGTCCTGATTTACATGCAGAGAGCAAGCGAATGAATAGCGGCGAGAAGCGGTGCGCGTCTTTAGCCACAGCAGCAAATAAGATTACTTACTTACCAGGGACGCTTTGCACCGGGGGCAATGTTTATTCCCTCGATCACCCACCTCAAGGAAATCAATCTCCTGCATTGTCCCCTCCCTCTCGCCCAAGGAGAGAGAACAAGATAGAGAGCGAGAGGGGAAAGATAGGAGAGAGGGCAAACGGCTACCTGGGAGCTCATTGTCTAATGTCCCTGTGGGTGGATAAACCTGGAAGCACAAAACCAGGCACCTGGGATCAGCAGACGCTCAGCTGGGAAGAGAGGCTGCTCCTTGAGGAGGAGGAGGACCCTTAGGGAAGAAGCCTGACTTAGAACAAGAGGGTCTCAGCTAAAAGGCTTGGTTAAAAAGTAGCCGTAGGGAATAGGGGGGGGGGTAATCTTACCCGATCCATACTGTAGCTATCGTGTGTTCAACTGCAGCCTGCGCGGCACGAGGATACAGGAACGGCACAGTCACGCCGGGGACAGCCGCAGCAGGCCAATTTCCCACCGCCTTTGCCGAACGCGAAAACCAAACACAGAACATAGCCCCCGCCCCCGTCCACTCCCAGCCCCCCCGGCCCGGGGACCCGGCGGAATCAAGCCCATCGCCTTGCGCGGGGGATTCACACTCTCACTGGGGGAGCTGGAGCCGCTGCCGGGGCGCCTAGTCACTTTCCCTTTCTCCAAAAGCGCCGCGCTCCCCGCGCAGCTGCTTTCTGCTCCGTCTTCCCTGTAGCATCTTCTACGCTACGCTTGTTCCTCGAGCAAATCACGGTAGATTGAGTCAATGGTTTGGTGTGGTTAGTTCCCTCCGCGCGCTTCCACACACACACACACACCCCATGGTGTTTGCTCGCGGGGGTTCAGAGGAAAGCCGAGGGAAAGGCACTGACTTACCATTCAACTCTTAATAATCATGAACCACAGCCCAGGGTATCTCTAGAGAAGTACAGAGCAGTGCAGTATCTCCGAGGTTGCCCCCTCTTGAATTCTCATTGGATCCTCCCCAGCTCCCTAAATCATCCCCGCTGCTATATCTATCAGGATGACTACAGCCACGCTCACCAGTATCTCATTGTCTCCACCACATCCCTGTACTTCTCTGTGCAGATTTCTCTGTGCTCCTTCCTCTCGAGCTGGGTTGGCAGAGCCTCTCCCCTTTTTTAACCTCTAGGAAGTCTCACGGTTTATTATTATTATTTCTCTCTTTTGCCTGAGGATCGTCACAGAGCCCACTCCCCTCCCCACACCTTGTCTTCACATATTTGTTTCTTTTTTCTGTTTGTTTCGTTGGGGGCTTGGGTGCTCTCTTTCAATCACTTCTATCCTTCCCCACCCCCCTCACACACACACACACACACACAAAGTGGGTTCTTTTCCTTGGTGCTGTGCCACCAGGAACTGCTGATTATTTCTAAAGGGCCACCACCATGCAGCTCACTTTTTTAGCTTGAAACTGAAGAGCATGGACTGTCTGCTTGGATTCTGGCTACGTTTCGCCCACAATCATCTCGCTTCCTGAAATTTCATCTGGTGAGTAAGTTTATTTCCCGCGCATGCCGTTTTTAACAAATTTGACACTAATCTGGAGTAATGTTTAGGTCTCGCCATGCTAATGCTCTATCCCTTTACTTTCCGAAGTCGAAGAATTACCAAGCATCAGCCCTACTTGACCACATCCATTAATGTTACTCACAGCCAGAGGCAGTAAGTTATAACCTGCACCACGATTACACTACATTCCGCTGCTTATTCATCATATTTTATTAATGTTTGATCAGACAATGTACCTGCTACCTACATCCCTTGCTTCCTTAACCCGTTCCTCAACCCCACACATATACACCGGCCCTCGTATGTATTTTGAAAGGACGCATTATTTCTATTCAATATAGGAGAATGGGTCCCATGAGAATAGTTGGGGGGTTGAAGGGAGCTGTGTCTGAGAAAGTTCATTCCTTTTGCTGATCCCCACAGAAGAAGGTTGTTCAGGTTGGTTAGGCTTTTGCTGTATTTTCAGTCAATTCAATCAAAGAGAAAGGGAAGGGAGAGATTCTCAGACCTGATCAAGTATACTCGTTGGAGCTGCACGGAAGGTCTTGAAGTTGAAGGTGATGTCTGGAATTTGGGTTTACGGAAAGGAGGCGTAGTTTGAGCATGCTGTGGACACCTCTCTTTCCCTTCATGACAGAGGAAGGGAATCCTGTGGAATTATAACAATCCTGGCATAATTCGAATCCTGGCATAAAGCGAATTTGCTCTCATCTCCTTCCTGCACATCCATTTCTGATCGCACCTTCTGATTCCACCCCTGCGCCCCCATACCTGTATTTTACTACAGTGCAGACAGCAGCTCAGGAGCCTGCTGTGTTCTCAATAAAACGCACGCACATTTACATGGAGCCCATCTTTTGATGAACTGAGGACTTTAGGTTTCCTTGAAAAAAACCGCAATTAGTATAGAAATAAAAAATGTCGGGTGTCTTCATGGAGCCATTTAGAGCAACGTCTTTTAACGTTCATATTTCTTTAATTAGAGCTCTTTCCACATTCAATAGTAGAAGATGGGGAGGGAAATACCTTCAACAGTGAGTTATTGGTTTAGTTCCAATACTGTCGAGGTGATTTGGCTTGAGCTGGGTATGGTAAGTAATATGATCATGTCTATCACATTACATACATGGATCACGGAAGGAACTCAGTTTGTGGTCTTAATAGGCAGATGGGCCAGTGAGAGAGAATGAGGATTTGATTGACTGTATTGGCTGGTGGATGGGAGAGGAGAGAAAAAGATCAGTGTTCTCTCAGTACCTGCTCCTGTCCCCGAGAGTCCCCCTTCCTTCTCCTTCAAGTGCTGGATTATCTGGGGAGGGAGGAGTTAAAAAGCCCTTCAGCCCTGGGATCCAGTTGAGAAAGTCCATTTCCCTTTCAACTCCTTTCCTCGGAGCTGAGCATGGAACCCCTACGCCTGGTCACCTTGCTATAGCTGTGTGTGACTTTCCGCTTCAGTCTTCCCTCCAGGGGAACCTATCGGGAGCACCATTATTGACCGTTCTCCTTCACCCATTCAGCCAGGGTTTGTGTAATTAATCAAATCCAGTAGGGGCTAGTGAATTGCGCTTCCTCTGCTGCTGCTGGGAAGGATCCTCCACTACCAAACGGGTCAGGGGAAAGAAACTTTCAGTGCAGTCAGATCCTTTTCCCCACCCCAGATGTAGCCGAATGTCTAGGTAAGTGCATGTCAGAGGCTCTGCCTAATTGTTGTTCTTAATTGTATTATTATTCTTAATTACAAAAACCCGAACAGTAAGGTGCACATTGAGGAGAGGGGATTTCATCTGTGCATCATCTACAAGCTGTTAAATGTTTGTACTCTGGAAAGGCGATTTATATTGCTATTTCCCAGGTTGAATAGCACCTTCTATGCCCTCGGAGGGGGTTGGGCACTGGTTAAGGTATAGCATTAGGGAAGCTGACTTGGTTAGATCACGTTCAGTTGATGGATGGTGTGAATGCATCGGAAATAAGAACTGACATAGGTTGGCCCGTGTGGCTTTTCGTACTTTACTGGAGGAATAAAAAGATCCTTTGCATACAAACACCAAATAAATCAATGCAATTAATGTAGTCTAAATGGGCATTTGCAGCCAGCAAGCATGAGGCATACTTAATAGAGAAGGTTCCCATTAGCCTTAATGTTTCATTTCCAGCGTTCAACAGTTCTAACCAGAGGAAACCCGCTGCTCACCACACCGTCAGGATAGATGACTCAGAAAATCTGTATCCTCATTCAACAGCCTGAAACTCCCTCCCCCGTCTGGTTTTGTTTTAAAGTCGTGGTAGTGCGTAAATAAAATTAACTCCCTTAGGGGGAGAGACCTGCAATATCCAGCGTGGTTTCCTTTAAGTTTGTATAATAGCCTTCCTAAATTGCCTTCACTGACAAAGATCACCAGCACCATCATCAATCATCATCATCATCATCGTCTCCCCCCCAGTAGCTTCATGGATCCTGTTCCAAATCTTAAAATGATTTTGAATCTTTCCATTGTGAGTGATAGAAACTAAGGTAGAGGGGTCTTTAGGGGGAGTTAGTTGCCTGTCTCCTTTATAACGCACTTCACAAGCAAGTAGGTCTGGTCATTAGTCTGCTGTTTGAATTCGACTCAACTCTTGAAAGTTTCGCTTTTCTTTTGGGCGGTGGCAGTTGGGGGAGGAGGAAAGGGCTGAGCCCTGGTAGTGTCTGTCCTTCACCGGCAGAGGGCGGGGTTCCCAGAGTGGAGTGAGCGAGTTACTTTTGCAGCCAGGCGGTGGCAGACTCTTGTAGTCTCTGGCAGCTGGAGTTCTCTTTCTCGGAGTTTCTCACCTTAGAGGTCACTTTGCTTTGCATCAGATTGAGGAGCACAAAGTGACCTGCCCCTGCACCATCTCGCATCCCCCACCCCAACAAAAAGCCTGTCTGAGAATTATCCAGGGGATTTGTTGCCTGCTATCTCCCCCCAGAAGATGAGATGCATGCATTTGTGTAAGCTTGCCAAATCTATGTGCACCCGGGGTGACCAGAAAGAGTTAATAAAGAGTGCAGGCTGCTCCCAGCATGAATCCTATGTGTACCTCATAGCTATGCTAGCCAATCATAGGCAACAGAGGTATGAACTATAGGATGGTGTAAAAGCTAAGGTAAAGAAATTTGGGTGTAAATTGTCACAGCATATTGGAGTACAGGAGTCTGGGCTGTCTTGGCTACTGCTGTCTGTGCACTTACAGACCATCATGCATTTTAGCAGGTAAGGGTTTTGTTACCAGCAATCTATACTGTGTCTTATTTCTGCATTCATGTGCATTTTCTGTGTACATTTCATTAAGTGTTTAATTGCATCCTGCCCTGAATTACTCTTTCACAAACTATTCCATACCATTTCGTTTTGGTTGATTGCACCATAGAATTGTTACTTTTCTGAAAGGGGGACTGGGGAAAACTGTAACATGATATCATTTAGTGTGGGTGAGGCGTTTCTTAAGGCTGTTTTAGTTTTAAATGTTAATGATTTCCTTTAGAGAAGAAGTAAGCATATGGAAAGTGTATTTGTGCACTACAGTAATTCATGACTGGCATACAAATATAATGCATGTGCTGAGTGAAAAATGTTCTCTGTATAATATTGATATCTGCCACAGATCCCCACCAAATAAAGGCCACTTTGAGACAGACTTATAATAAAACAAACCTTTTGTGCACTTTCAGTTAATTAGGGACACAGCTGTTTAGCTGGCTCACAAGTCTGAGAGAAGAAACCATAATATATTATTTGCTAGAAACTGTCATGTCTAACTCTTCTTTTAAATGTCGCACAAGAGAAGGGTTTTTTTAAACAAACAAAATATCTGTTTTTTTAAAAAGAGTGTAACTGGCACACTAAGCATATGTGGATAAATGTACGTTGACAGTATAAAGAGTAACTTCAACATCACAGGCTGTATAGATATTGGAGTTTAGGTAGTGCTGTCAATGCTCAAACTTCGAAGTGTAGCACACTCCTATTATTAAAAAGAATTAGATCTGGTAGCATAGCTGTATGGTATGATATGAAGAGACCTTGCTTTGAAAATAGAAATGTTTAAATTGTAGTGGAGGAAGCAGTCGTCAGACTCTGTTGCATTGCTCTCTGTTTCAGAGATATCACAATTTCATGTACAGACGAGATGAAAAAAATCTTGCCCTGAATAATTTTCTCTTTAAATCTTGTATATAAGTTTAGGGGGAAAATATTCAATGTTATTTCCTGTAGCCTTACAACCACCTGCATTGAGAAGAGGTAAACCCTACAACATAAATTTATCAATACAGTTTCTGCATTTGGAGTGTTCACTCATGAAATGTTGAAGGATTGAGAATGAACATGTTAACTAGCAAACATGCAAACCAGCAGCTGAACATTTTACAGATCTCACGGCAAAAGTCAGCATTTGTACAACTAACAAACAATCGCAACAACTTGAGAATCTTCGAGCAATATAATCACTGTCTATTCCTCCCTTATTCTTTCTATTACTGAGTGTCTGAGTTCTATTGTGAAGAATTAATTACACTAGTTCACTAGTTGTTCATGCCAACCTGTGTTTGAGAAGTTTTTTGTTTCTAATTTATATAAATGGTAGTGACTTTCCACTGCTCTCAAAATACGGGAGATACATGTTGACTTATGGGACTAAAATAGTTGATTTTATTTGGATTAGTTTGAAATCAGGTTTTCCTATTTGACTTTGATCAATCTAGAAAACATCTAATTTTTTAAATTCAATGGAAAGAAGTAATGTCCATCTAAAAGTGATACAAGCTTGTTTTCCTTCACCAGTAGCTTTCGCAAATCTAAATGGAAAATTGGGAGAAGATCAAGAATACTATCAATTTATCAGAAATATTTTAGTTCTCATTTAGCATACAAAAAGGTGGGAATTTCTAAATTGTAGTTTCTGGAAATATTCAATATTTATCAACTGTCATATGTAATCTGTGAACCCCTCTTTCTATTCCCCCAAAAGACTACTCTTTTTACATATCAGAGATAGGCACTGATTTTTCAAAACATTGGTAACGTCTTTTGGGAGTGAAATCACCAGAAGTACAATTTGACAGATGTTTCTGAAATATGCTTTCAGGAAGCTCATGTTAAGAAAGGCTAGCCCATGTGATTCTTAACATGGGTAACTTCATTTTATGAGACTGACATTTCACCCCTTCCTAATTCCAAACGTTACTATTGATGTGAAATTTTCAACAACAATCCTCCTTTAGAATTTATTGTCTTATTTAGTATGTCTGCTCCTCATGAAAGGCCTGGTGTTGCATCATTAAAAATTATGGGAGTTTTGTTATTGACTTCACTGAGGGCAGGATCAATCACCAAGAGTATAATTTGGAATAAGAAGTGGATTTTAATATTAAAAAAAACCCAACCCTCTGGGGACACTATTATATTACATGTTGCATACACACTAGTACCAGAGGACTTCATTGGAATGAATACTATTAAAAGAGACTAGAAGTGAAGTGTTATGGAACTGGTCTTATTGTTTTATGTCATACTGTTCAAATGATGTGTGATATATTATCGTACTTTCACATATAGCAAAAATGTATTAAGAGCCTCATTTTCAAAAGTGCACACCTCCCACTGAGCTGCAGGTGCCCTCTGAATATCAGGGCATTACATTGTAAGGCACATTGAAATTAGTGTCAATAATAAAGTTTTCTAGCCTTGAAATTAAATAGCCAGGTAGATATTGTTCTCCATGCACTGGGCTATATTATGGCATGAATTTTAAGCAGAACCCCCACTGAAGTGATTGGGGAGTTGTACTTAAATCCAGTGGTATCATATAGTCTATTATCAGAAATAACCAAGGACATTCACCAGAATGTTGAGGCTTTATGAGTTTAACTAATGCACTTTTCACAAAGACCATAGATTTTTTTCCCCTATCTTTAAAGGAAAATTGACCAGGTTATATATATACTGTTAGCTCAATTAAGATTATTAAACCATAGTGGTTTCTCTTATAACGAGGTGAGATCCCATGGCTTTTCAGTCAGGTACCTTTGCTGAAGCAGTCACATTAATGGTGATTAGAAAATGCTGCACATTTGCAGTAACACCTTCATTGCCAGACTTACCAGCCACTTGGTTAATGAGAGAAGCAGTTTTGTGACATCATTAATATTTTTACAATAGTTATTGTTTTAGTGAACAAAAGTCTTAAATCCAGCACTATTTATATTATTATTTAATCATTTTAAGTTCATATTATTCATAATTAAAAAGAACTATTGTAAGTCATATTAACTGAGGCTAATTTATATCCCTTTCTTTAAAACCAGCACTCACACAGCGATATTTACTAATTACACCCAGTACACTGAGCTTGACTGACTGCTAGTAAAGATCGTCTCTAAATTCAAACAAGGGAATATTAAAGTGATTCCATTTTTAACATTAGCCAAGTTTTCCATTGCAAATCTCTGTTTTTAAGGCGCTTTAAACTCAGATATAAAATATATACAATCGGTGCTGAATCCTGGTATTACCATTTGAGGTGTCAAGCTGGGAGTGAATGTTTTTTTTCAAATAAAGTATGATCAGTAGTCACTAGCTCAATACTGAGAGTGCATCCTTTTCTCAGTGGGAGACGTAGATGCTCAGCACTTCCTAGGATCAGATCTTACTCCTTAAATCTGTGCTGAGACTTCTAACAAGGATGCCAGTTAGTGTCAATTGCATCATTGTTAGTATGATTAGAGAGGAAGACCTGTTCATTAGGGAATGGACTAAGACCACCAACTTTTTCACATACAGTCATTGGATGGTAATTACTTTTATCACTGTTGACCTGGGATATGAATTTGAACCACCAGTGGCTTAAAAAGACAGAGGTTTTGTATCTCATTAGCTACTCCCCGAGCCATCTAATTACATATATTTTAACAGTTTCCCTCACATTAACTTGAGAGGCAGAAATGGTTCTTTTCATTTATATAGTTATTGATAGGTCCGATAAACTTCTGTAAGCAGGTTTTCTTGATTAGGCAAAGTCCTTGGAAAAAATCTCCCTAATTTATTACAGTGTTTCAAATAAATAAATAAAAATGGTGATAGTTTATAATTAAGAAAACCCCACAAACAATGGGTAACATTTTGTTACCTAAACTATAAGTCCTTGTATCTTCTTTTTTTATTAGAAAGATTAGAGCTGAAATGTCAGCTTTCAAGTATTAACCGTAAACATCTTTCCATTGGTACTTCTAAATAAAATTGTTTGTTATTTTTACTAGTTGCATTATATTATGGTTGGTAATATTGCTGAACTACAAACTGTTTTAGAACCAACTTATAGATACACTATGCAGTTTAAATCCCATCCTTTCTGCCGCTACAGAAAAGATTCTCTAATAAGTCAAAATTGTTCAAATACACCAGAAAATACAACATTTTTCCCAGATGAACATGTTTTAGGAACAAGACTGATTAGAAGCCTAGAATAATACACACACACACACACACACACACAGAGTAGACTGCCCAATCCGCATGACATAATTATTACTTCCAATCAAGCATTGTGTATCATCATCCTGAGATGCAGTTAAATCCAGCTGACTTGCTGAGATTTGAATCTTTGCTCAGTCAGCCATAAAGTTCCTGTGCTTAGACCCATAAATTAATAACTATAATGTGAACATTTAAGAGCATCTGGACATTACCCATATACTAGCTACAGGATTATAAAAACCACCTCCTTCCAGCTAGATAGTGTCAATAGTCCTGGAAAAGGAATACAAACAGTTCTGGAAAGTAGAACAAACTTTGCAGATTACAAGTACCTGTATAACAACACCTCGCTGTGATATAGTAGTTTTCACCCAAAGTACTTTACAAAGGAACTGAGTTTCACCGTTTTCTAGATGGAGAAACTGAGGCACAGGAGGTTAAAGTGACTTGCCCAAGATCATCAAACAGGCACAACCAGGCATAGAACCAGGGGGCTAGAGTTGTTAGCTTCCACTTTAGGCACCAAAGTCCCAGATAAAGGCGGTACCGCTCCTAAGCCCTGCTCAGCTGGTGCCAAACTCTGTAGGTAATTAAACTAAGTTGTTTGTGAAGTTTTCACAGTAAAAGTTCCCTATGTGCCAATGTTCCTGCCTCACTCTAGGAATCTGTCTCTTGCCTAAGACCCAGTGGATTCATGAATCAGGGGAAGACAGGAGTTCCTCTATCTACCTCACCTTCAGGGCCCAATCCACAGGTTCCTTTGTGAACGTAGTCCATGAGCTATGTACAAGCTGTCCTTTAAGTGTGAGGACTGGCTAGGAATAATGTGATGCTGTTCATGAAGCAGCAGCAGAAATTTGGCCCTCTGCTTAAGTGATATATGAACTGTGTGGACAAATTTTCTGCAGGTATAAATGGGTACAACTACACTGACTTGCATGGAGTTTTACTCATTTACCCCAGCAGACAACTGGACCCATAGCCTGTACAGTCAAGTATTAAATCTGTTATGGACTTTGGAGCCCATTTGGATGAAAGGCACTATAGAAATGGAACATATGATCTTTACTATTCTGTTTGATACTGCCATCTTTTAAAGTTTTGTTTTTCATTTGTTTATAAAATAACAGACTTTTTAAAAAATATATAACGTAATTGGAGTGGGGGGAAATGTGGTGAAAGAAAAATGAGACATCACTGAGACCTGCACTGCTGTAGAGGACTTCTGGCTGACTATGAATCCTAATTGGAAAAACAGGGTTTGACCTGCCTCACATGAAAATGAAATCCAGCCAGACTGAAAGTTTGTACAGGAAACTTCTAGAGCAGGTGACATCTCTATGAAAGTACAGGATGATGTCCATTTCCCAAGTCAAGTCACAAGAATCTCCCAAGCAGAGGATCAAACCGAACAACTCCAAAAATAAATAGACAATAATAATAATAATAAAATAATAAATTTAATAAAGAGCTACCTACAAGATATATTTGGGGCACCATTAGAAACAAGGGGACCAGGATAATGGGAGTAAGTGCAATAACATTTGAGAAGATGGACAACAGGAAGAAATTGAAGCCACTGAGCCTTTGGGACTTCAATATCAGGCAGCCACCCTTAAAGCTTCAATTCAAAACTGATCTTATTACAATTGATAGAGTGCTCTGCTCACTTGGCCCTCTTCCTAAAGCCAGAGAACACCCATATGTCATTATTTTCACTCTCCATTACTTTGGGAAGAATATTAGCATTTTAGCAGCTACCAGAAAACTTCTATTTTATCTGAAGTGCAGAAGGTTTCCTCCCTGCCTCAGGATTTGACTCAGAACCTCCAGAGACAGGAACTATAAATAGAGAGAAATGGTTCCTGGGGGAATAGGGCGAACAGCATCATCATCATCATATGTTGCACTTTTATGTGGCCTCTTTCATCTAATGATCTGAAAACACTTTACAGGCATTAATTAATTAAGCCTCACAACGCTCCTGTGAGGAAAGTGTTATCATGATTTTATGTATGGAAAGCTGAGATAAAGAAAGGTTAAAGGAATTGTCTAAAATTCCCATGAACTGGGCTCTAATCCAGTAGCCTCTTGCTGCAACCACTTTCCTTCCCCTAGTTGGTACCTAGTTATGCTTGGAAAGCTGTTGGTCACCAAAGGTTTTTGCTTTAGGGCTTGATCCAACCTCTATTGCAGTTAATGGGAGCCTTTCCTTTGATTGCAGTGGGATTTAGAGTGGGCCTTCAGAGTAGAAGGGGTGGAGCTAACAGTTTATATATCTGATCTCCACTTTAAGATGACAGGAATACTTCCTTAAGTTGAAATTGAGCATTCAGTTTAGAAACCAACCTGGGTTGAGCAGATGGATGGGAATAAATAGACCAGAGCTGTTTTGTTATTTGGTGGTGTGGCTTCTTACATATGCTCATGCTTATGTTTGTATATGTGTGTTTCTCACAGATATGTGATACTCAGTAGGCATGCTGGGCCAGAAAAGTCTGGCCGGGACAGATTATGAATGAGGTGGATATTAGTTCTCTTTGATTTCTGTGCTCTTCTGCAGTGGACAATATTGTTCTTGTCTAGTTTTTAGAAGCTTCCAGCTAGCTAAAACTTCCCTGAGTCTGATTTTAAAATAGGTGTCCTACAAAACAAATGAGTGAAAACATCTGTCTACCAATGGAATTTTCTATAGTGCTCACCCCCATAGTAGCTAAGTGCCAACTATTATAGATTCAGGGTTAACTGCACTTCTCTCTCCCCCGCTTAGCCTCCCCCGTCCCTTTGGACGGAAGGCCTGTCCATTTGCTGGATCAGAAAGAAAAACTCTGTATCAGTTCAAGCTCACCTTTTTATGCCAAAAATCCTTTTGTTGAGTCTCTGGAAAACCCAGCCTGAACCAGTATATGTAAACACCCCAGGAGATGGTGCTTCTTTGCGGTTGTTTACAATCCCAGGTGTAATCACTACTGTCATAAAGTAGAAACAATCCTACATAACCCATTTATAAATTTAATACAGTGATCCCCTAAGATACTGCATGGGGTTGCAATATCTGTCACACTAACATTGGCTACATATAAGTCTGCATTTGATGCCTTTGGTTGAGTGTGCCTTTTGATCTGATGAAATACTGGGCCTGCTGCTGCTGTCCCTGTAGGATACGTTCCTAGCATTCTCTTTTCGCAAGAGAGTTGGTGCCATTTCTATTATAAATACCCCAATATCATTTGAAGTTTTAATTAAAGTGTGTGGGCCAGATTGTAAGTGTCCTTGTGTAGGTGCACAGAGAGTTGCCATAAAGCATTTTCCTCTGCCCTTCTCCAGTTGCACAAAGATCTCCGCAGTAGCACTCCTTGTGTTTAGGCAGGAACTGCTCACCACTAATTCCCATCTTGGGACATAACCCCACCTTCTTTGCACCAGCCTGCAGAGTCAGGCTGGTGCACCACCAGGAGCAATCTTCCTGATTTTAAGGTGTGGCGCTTCCCAGCCCTGTTCACATGGAGAAGCCTGAGGAGAGAGCTTGTGACTGCCTGTGTCAGAATCTTTGTTGGTTGAGCTCTTCTGACAGCATGACTGTACACTGCATACTATGTGGGGCCGTGGCATAAATAGCAGGATCTAGCCCTTTGCAAGTTTTTCTACAAGAGAGTAGGGTGAGAAGGATTTTACATTAGGGACCAAGCACCAAACTCTGGATGTAATTTCATATGTCCCACAATGCCTAGTGTACATACACAGAGTTGAGATGGCAATTTCTGTGGATCCAGTAAATCCACTCCACCTGCATTTGATATCAAAACCTTTTCTCTCCATGCAAAGGGGTCAGTAACTTCAGAAAAAGGTTCTCACATCGCTTAAACACCCGAGGCGTAAAGAATTGCCTTTCTACAAGCAACCTCACCGGTGCCCTTGTGAGCATGGAAAGCGAAATAGAGATTTAATCGGGCATGCCTTTTATGCCTCTTGGAATTTGTGTAAATACAGATCCATAGGGCTTTCCGACTTGCAGCATGCTGTATGGCTCTAGAGTTGATAGTAAGGTATATGCTGGCTCAGTTTCAACACAACACTGGCAAATACAACAAAAAGACTTTTGGTTAGTATACACATTCCCTTTAATATAGACATATAGTTTTCCCATAATTTAACTGTGTTCTATCTACCAGATGCTTAGATAGTCATTACTGTAGTATTTAAGAGCCTCACATCAATAATGGATTTTATTCTCCAACATCTGTATGAGGTAGGAAAGTATTATTTCTAATGTAAAGATTAAGACCTGAGGCACTGGGTTGAATACGTGCATTTTCCTGTTTATCATAGATACCTAATCAGCTGCTATTTCTGTAGTCTCAGAGCTTCACAACACCCCTGCAAGATGGAGAAATGTTATTGTCCCCATTTTACAGGTGGGGAACTAAGGCACAGACAGACTCACTTGAGGTCACAGAGGAAGTCTGTGGCAGAACAGGGATTTGAATGCAGCCCCAGGTTATTACCCTACCCAGTGGATCATTCTTCCTGCCCTAACTGCTCAGGATTCTCTCAGCACAAGAGAAATGCCTGTCAATTCCACCTACTCTGGACAGATTAGGTGGATTAGATTTTTCCAGCCCACACTTTTCTAAGGCTGATTTACCAACTGAGGACTGTTTCCCTATCTGGGAGACACAAAACACAGGAAGAAACAATCTTGGGCCACCACCAAGTCTCACTCTTCCCATTCACTTCCAGCATCTCTTCTTTATTTGGAATATTAACATACAGGAAAGATCAAGCAGGAAACTGATTCCTTTGAGACTATACACGCCACAGAGCAAGAGCCTCCTCCACTAAGATGGGAAAATAACTAAAACTGTAATTTGGGGACCCTGCATCACATCATCAGCTAAAATACATAAAGACCAATGAGCACAAGAGGATGAACGTAGATTAAGAATACGGAAAGAGTATGAAGGTGCTTGTGATTTGGGTTCTACCTTACACATTAAGATGTAGGTGGCAAAAGATAAATTAGCTCCTTTACAAATATGATGGATTAAGAGAAAATCAAGTTTGATATACCTGACAGGTATTATATAAGGAGAAGCTAAAGTGATTGGCACTGGTGGTACACAGGTACAATAAAAACACACAGATGCATTCTATTAAGCACTCACAGGGATCCTTTGGAGTTAATTCTCTATAGGGATAGAAACACTACATATTTTAAACCACAGTAATGCAAGCTAAGAATGTGATCAAGATAATGAAATCTTACAATCCAGACAAACCAGATGATAGCTGCAGCAGTCAGGGTTGTCCCCTGACGGTTTAGATATTGCTCACTGCTAGAGGCAATGAACGATGGCTAATAGAACAATGGGATCACCTGGTACAGAAAACCCAAAGTTCCTATCAACTCATGTTCTCTGACCTCCCGGGTCATAATTTAAAGGGGCCCTAACCTGTTTAGATTTGGATTTTATAGTGAAGACAAAGGGAGGATATTGGTCCATTAAAAAGGTGCTATAAAAGAAAACACATTAGCTATGAAGAGCATATAATCAGGTAGGGCATCAGGACCTGGAGGCAGCCCGTGCTATTTTAGAGCCTGCAGTATAAAGCTTTTGCAAAATCTGTCTGGTCTGAAAAGTTTAACCATATTCATTCTTCTGAAACGCTCCCTCTACTATGGTCAGACACAGACACAGTGGAAATAATAATAAAAAAGGGCACGGACATCAGAATTCCTAAGAGATATCTGACCATGTCCTGCTATCCTGTGGGTCAAACTACAGGCTAACATAATGCTCAGACTCTGCAGGGTCAAAGTGACTGGAGGGAGGACTTTTCAAAAGTGCTCCCCATTGGCCTACACTCTGCTGCCATGAAAGTCAATGGTAAAACTCCTGATGGCTTCAGTGCTAAATGCTCAGTGCTTTTGAAACACCCAATCAGAAGGTTTAACATGCTAGACAAAAGTCTTTTGACTGCCCAAACCTGCCTGTGGAAAACTTTCTCTGGCAGGCATCCTTCTCAAGCAGTCTCTGTCCCTTTTAGAAACATCACCAAGAATTTATGTTAGGGTCACATGGGTAAGATACATTTTCTTTCTTCATGGGTCATAAGTGGTTTTCCCCACACAAAGTCTGTGTCAATCTCAAGAATCTCATGTAACAGCCGTCCCTAAGACGGATTTATTGTAGCTCTGTCCAAATGAAAGAGAATGATTGGCTGCAGCCAGCCCCAGTAAAAACAATTGTCCACCCTAAGTGCCTCTTACTTCTGGCCCAGACACACTCAGTGTCCTTCAGTCAGGAAAGCTACTCTCTGGGAGAGCTTCCCTTTCTTCCTTCCCCCACAGAACCCTATGCTCTGAAATTATAGCCGAGCTTTCAGGTAGTTATCTCCTGCTTCTCCTGGTCCTCATTAACTACTTCTTTGCCCTCCGAGTGCATAGAGTCTATGTACCCCTCTCCAAACTCCTACTCACACAAAGCACAATATCATGCCTTTGACTATATCAAGCATAGGTTCATATTGGGAAAGTGTTTACTTCAAGGATTCACTGCTTTCCTTCAAGCAACAGATAAATATTGAAGTAAATGGCCAAAATTCCCATATTGTTGGATGGTGTATGCTAGGAATGTACCTTGTCCTATTTGTTACTCATTCATTAATGACCCTTCTTCACAATCCATAAAGAATTCTGACCCAATCCATGGTTATAATGCTGCAAGGAAATCTCATAGCTCTCTATTCTTTTTTTAGGCAATAACTAGTTGAACTCATGGCTAGTGTTTTGCTAATGTTGGACAGTGTGGGCCAGATTTTTAAAGATATTTAGGGACCTAAAGATGCAGACATGCACATAGTAGCTTTTAAATCAATGACAGCTAGGCACCTAACTTGCTTAGTTACTTTTGAAAACCCCAGTAGGTGCCTAGGTGCATGTTTAGGTGTTTGAATATCTTTGAAGGTCTGGCCCTGTGTTACTCTTTTAGGGTGACTAGACAGCAAATGTGAAAAATCAGGACGGGGAGTGAGGGGGGAGGGTAATAGGAGCCTATATAAAAAAAAAACCCAAAAATCAGGACTGTCCCTATAAAATCAGGACATCTGGTCACCCTATACTCTCTCAGCTGAAGTGAGCTTTACTGCTTTGTGTGCAATGACTCTTCAGATTGCTTGTTATTAAGAACATAACAGTGGACAAAATTATTGACAATTACCATCGTCCCAAATTTGAAACACATCAAGATCCTGCTCTATTGAAGTCAATGGTAAAAGTCAATGGCAAAGCCAGAGCCCTAGTGTTATGTGCTTTGGTTATCTTTTGGAAAGACTGCACTGTATTTAATGCTTCTTTCCTCAATAGTACAAAAATCCACTTCCAGATTTCAGTTAGTTAGAGATGATCCTGTCTGGTCACTGTTTGAACTGTAAACCTCTTTGGGAGAGGGGCAAGCTATTTTCATTTCATGTGGATAGGTACATATGAGGCCCTGATCTGGGACTGCTGGGTGCTAGTGTAATACAAATACATGATGATAATATCTGAAATTGAAATCACTGAGACCTTTGGGCAGCCAGTGGGGTTAACACAATACTCATGGATAAGTGCTTCACTCTGACCATCTAATTTCCAAAGGGATAATTAGTTGTTTGTTTACCCATCTGACTGTGAATATTCCTGTTTGCGCTCTCTCTCTCTCTCTTTTGGTTAGATCTGAAGGAAATAGGATTCCTCTATTACTGGCTACTGAAGCAGAAACTCAAGCTTGGAAACATTACAATTTTCTAATATTTGTGCAGTGATGGAAATTATATTTCCTTCTAAATTACATATTATTTGTCCTTTGAAATGCCACATTTATATAAGTATATATGAGTAGGACTATGTTTTCTTTGCATTTAACCATAGAGGAAACAAAGGGCCAGATCACCTGTACTCCCTCAGCAGAGAAACCTTTTTCTTTTTCCTGCCATTCATTGGGTCCCTCTTTGGCTGCACGGTAGCAACTGCAGTGTAAATGCAAGGGAGAGTTATGACAACTCAAAGCTCTGGGAGTATTAACTCTCTCTCCTGTGTGGGGTTTGGGTGAGTGGGCAGGTGATAGTTCCTCAGATTGCCTGGTCCCCTGTTCCTCCTCCTCTTCCCTTCATGTGAGAGATGACACTGCTTTCTGCTCTGGTGACAGGAGAGCCACATGTGTTGTTTCATGTTTGCATGGGGTGGGAGCCAAGGATGTAGAGGCTGCTGGACAGATATATGAGCTGAAAAGAAAGAGGGGTGGGGGAAAAACATAGTCTATCATTAGATTCCATTTTTCCACAGTTCTAAAAGACATGCTTGTGCAACCTGCTAGGACACTTTGCTTCCACTGTTAAGAACAGCACACAGGAAGCCATTTATGGTTAATAAAAAACAACTTTATTGAACCTATTATGCAAGGCTACTCATCCTTATTCACCAGTAGATGACTATCTATCTATCTATCTATCTACAGACATACCTCTTTTATAGAATACTTTTAACATCACTGCCCACCTGGCCAAGAAGTCAAGGATACCATGTTTCGTTAAGGAAACCATGAATTTTGGCTTAAGGTGACTTTACATTGTTTCTTTCTTGTGAGGATTTAAGTTGGCATAATTTGCTTTTTCTTGAACATGCTGTTTAAGATGTTCCCGCACAAAGCAGCCCACATCTTAATTACATAGCTGAGATAGTTCCATACTTCTTCTGTATACTCTGTCCTGATCACATATGAATTAGCAATTTGTGTTCTGTAAGCAAAAGAGTGCTTTACGAGCCCAAGAAGACACTTCTATTTTGTTCTGTCTGGGGTATTATTCACTTTCCTAGTGGGTTTTCATGATAGTGTGATATAATTATATGAAATCAATACATTAAAAACAAAATGTTCTTCAATTGACAAAGGGGAATACCTATGTTGTTTCTTGTAACTGGAACTAGTAAAGTTTGTGTTAGTGGCAATACCTGTTCTGCACTGGTTGGGGCCAGATTCTCAGCTAGTCTAAACTGGCATAGCTCCATATCCTTCAATTTACACAAGCTGAGTATCTAGTTTTGATAACCCAAGAAGATACTGAGTCAAATTCATCCCCAGGTAACTCCAAGGAGGTCACTTGATTTATACCAGGGAGGAGTTTGGCCTATCATGTTCCTTGAATGATACCTGACTGCAAAAGCTAGAAGAGAGAAGGATGAGAACTTGCATCTGCAAGAGGTGGAAGAATGATCCTTCAGTCATGGATCAAATAATTTTGCAAAAATATCTGTGCTCATTTCAGTAATCTCATTCTGAGGCAGTACTTTTGAGAGGCAATATTTTGATTCATTTGCGTGGTTGCATCTAGTTTAAAATCCACAATCCCTATTTTCCAGCAGAGGTCCCTGTCTTCACATCCCACACCCCAAATCAACAGGAGTTCCACATTAAACTTAATGCCTCATGGAAGACTCTTGTGAAGCTCTCCGGCAGGGATTCAAACTATGGGCTTTGTTTGCTCTATCAGTCCTGTAACAGTCTTTGAACATTGTTTTCTGCGTGTGTTTTATTTCTAACAGCAACATTTCTTTCCCCCTGGTGTCATCCCTTCCCAATAAAGAAAGGGTAACTAAAACAAATGACTATGAGGAATGATGGTCTTGTGGTTAAAGTACTGGATGGGGACTTAGAGATTGGGGTTCACATCACAGTCTCACTGCACAACCTTGGGACAATCACTTAGGCTGAGATTTTCAAAGCTGTCATAGGGAGTCAACTTTTAATGGAAATTATCCCTAAGATTGCTTTAAAAATCATACCCTTAGTCTCTTTATTTTTCAGTTCCTCATCTGTAAAACGTGAGAATAGTCCTCCTTTACCTTTGGAGGATGTTTTGAAGATAAATATGCTAATGATTTGGAGATAGTCAAATACCATATAAGCTTCTAGATAGATGTAACATAAAATTTACACAATTTGTAAATGTACAATTTTAAAAGCATATATAGTATACTTAGTAGTTTCTATGAGACTACAGTGTTTGTAAGGAGCAAACACATATTTAAACTCCTGTTTTAGACTAAAATATAGATATCTTTTTAAAAAGTGGTTTATTTACTTCATAGACTATACTGGGCTCTTCAGTACTGTTATGCAAATCATTGATTTATGATATTCTGTTGGGTGTAGTGTCATAGCAAGTTATAGTACAGGATCCATAAAGGAACTCAATCAGTCATCATTATAATTTAATGGTCTGAAAGAAGCACCAGAAGAGTAAACTTCTTGTCTTTCATTCTTGCAATTTAAAACATTATTTTTTCATAAAAAGGCAATTTAAAAGGACTCGGTGTCTTAACTGTTAGTGGCAAATTGTCAGGGGAATTTAGCTGTACAAATCAGAGCCCTCCTACTCCCATTTGCTGCTGTCTATGCTGGGATGCTGTCCTAGGCTTCCAGATGAATGGAACATAGCTGCCTATGCAACACAGTTTTGTTCTTCCCTGCTCACTGGGGAGTTTTATGATACTTCAGCTCTGTGGGGATAGGGAGGCCAGGCTTTCTCTGCTGAAATTATTCTTCTTGATAGAACATTGCTATCGTGGCTTCTTTGCTTAGCCTAAATTGGGACTAAGAATTAACAGGAAAACATCTAGTAACCATATATGGCCATAGTAGCTTTTGCAGGATGGGAGGGTCAAGATGCATTGCTATAAACTTTAGTTTTTCAGTGTCACTTCCATTTCCTTGTGATTTGTCATGCACTGCACTGAACATCATGTTCAATAGACTTCAGATTGTGGCAGAGAAAAATCACAAATCTGGGGAGAAAACTGCCATATCTTCGTATTCTGTGCATAAACGTAGACATTCAGCACACACACAGAAATTGGAAGCTTTTGAGTATGTAAACATCCACGTTGTTACCCAGGGTTCTTTCAACCCAAAGCTCTTGGTAACTTTTACTCTGTGCAATGTGGTGTCAGGAAATAAATCAGGGAGACACAGCCCTCCGACCATCAACACAAGAGTGCTTTCACTTAAAGCTAAACTTTACTTAGTGTCAAGCACTTACACGCAACAGTAAAACACCCCCAATCTTTGATAATTGCCAAAGC
Source organism: Lepidochelys kempii (assembly GCF_965140285.1). NCBI lineage: Eukaryota > Metazoa > Chordata > Testudines > Cheloniidae > Lepidochelys > Lepidochelys kempii. The sequence continues at coordinate 59,591,300 of NC_136387.1, read as the reverse complement.
TGAGTGTGGCTCTCGAGTGGCACAGCGGGGGCCGGTCTGCTGGTGGGGAACACAAGATGCATCCAGAGAGAGAGTTCCCCTACCTCAAACTTTTCCTCCTTATTTATACATTAGTAATACAATCACGTCACTTAAAGAAAACTTGTTAAGCAAGCAGTTTCAAAGGTCAAGCAATAGGTTTCCTTCTGGTCATCGATTAACCAGGTGTGTTTTTTTCAGAGTTTGCACACCTTGAGGTCCCTAAAATGCATGTATCAGCAATGTCAACACAATTCTTATCAGGAAGGATGCGTGGGGGTCAAGCTACCCTTTCTGTGGCACCCAAAACGCCCTCCCCTTCTGCCTTGGTTAAGCTAAGCCTGCTCATGGCCACTTTACGGCCTGCTGACTTGGCTACTTTTAGCAATCAGCAATAGTGGATTCAGGCACTTTACTGGTTTGCCAAAATCTCCCTGTACAACATGAGAAACTAAACGAGCTTCCTGAATTCTAAAGGAAAAAGGATTTATAATGCAGTCTGCATTTGGTGACCACAAATCTTCTGCAGCTGCTTAATTTGAAACATGTGAATAGTCACATTTACTTCAGTGAAATTACTCATGTGCTTAAAGTTAAGCATATGTGTGTTTGCAGGATCAGGACTAAACTGATCAATAGCCATATTCGTGCCTTAGACAAGGATAGTAAACCTTAACAGTTCCTTTGGGTACGTGAACGGGATGATGCTTATATCCTCAGACTACAGGGGATCCTTGGGTTCAAATCTACTGTTGCTCCATGCTTGAGCCAGTTGGCTTCCTGCAGCTGATGCGTTTATAATCCATACCCAGGACTTTCTAGAGTAATTAATGTACTGTCTAGAATAAGTGCATGGTGCATCTTTATTCAGCCACAGCACCTCTTTTGTAATGGACTAATAATTAGAAAATGTGTAACCGCAACACATCTATTTTATATGAAAATAGACTTCATTTCGGAAATGTTTGTAGATAAAGGTGTTGGTGTCAACCATAATACTCTCGGCCAAGATAAAAAAAATTCACAGCAGGGGCCTTTGTAAAAATGGTTATAGCGGTTGCTGTCATAATTAAATATGAATAAAAAGGACATTTTTCTTTGTAAATGCATCCACTAGAAAAAAAGATCACAGAACCAGACTCTATTCAATTCCATGCTGATTCAAAATGAAGTGAAGATAACAACTACATTGTTTTAATCAATCTATGTACCTTTATGGCGCTCAGCACCATAGTATCTATGAGGACCTCACAATCATGAATGGATTTTATCCTCACAAAGACCCTGTGAGTAAGGGAGGCATTTTCCTGTTTCACAGATGAGGAACTGAGGCACACAAAGATGAAGTGACTTTTCCATGGTCACCCTGAAAGTCTTTGGTGGAACAGATAATTGAATCCAGGTTTCCTGAATCCCTCCATTGTTTTGTCCACTAGATCAGTCTTCCTATCGTTTATAACATACGTGTTACTGGAACGTTGTATGCCAGTATTAAGAGGTAATAACTACTCCTTTGCTTGTTTGTAGGGTTTTAGGAAACAAACATACATCCCTTAGAGGTTTCCACGCAACAGGGAAATGGCACAGGCTACTGAGAAACTAAACCGTATGCTGTTAACTAGGCTAGTGGGTTTATGCTAATATAAAATGTAATAAAAATAGAGGCCACTCTCTCTTTAAGATGAAAGGAAGGAAACTTGTATCAGCTTCCAAGGAATGACTAGCGTGTACTTATCTAATTGACTGTATATTTTGTCTAGGTGTTGAGGGAAAGCTAAGAGAATGAAGACTCTAAGCCCACAGTGGAAGCATGATATGGCGATGCAGTGCTGGTGCTGAATTGTTCTCTCTGATGGCTCTATGGGAGTGGATAGCACTGAGTCTTCATTGCTGGGTTTTAGCGGTTGCTGCTGTTTCGGATCAGCATGCCACAAGCTCCTTCGACTGGCTCCTCTCTGATAAGGGACCCTTCCATCGCTCACAGGAATACACAGATTTTGTGGACAGAAGTCGACAGGGATTTAGCACAAGATACAAGATTTACAGGTATGAAGCCAAGGGAAGGCAATTATAGAGCTTTCATCCTTAGAAGTTATACATACATAATAAGAGTTCGTTTGTTTTTTAAGGGAAAGTGTCAGATGTGGGGACAAACTCATAGAGAAATTAACTTCTGAAATATATGTAGGGCCATTTTTGCATTATATATTATGGGAATGCTTGCTTATGCTGTTTTTGTCGTACTTTAAGAGATTTTGGTGACTGATAAAGTTGATCTGGAAATAATTGACAGCAACCATCTGTTGCCGAAATTCCTGGGCTCTCCTCCAAAGTAACATTAACTCCCAATAATATCCTTAGACATTAATTTATCTTCCCTAATTGCTGAGGGACAGATCATAGCACCCTTGTTCACCCAGAATAGTACCTTGCTTCTCGAGTAGTTCCGTTGACTGAAACCTATGACAAAACATTGACTTCAGTGGGGCCAGGATTTCACCCAGACTCAGTATCAGTAGCTTAAAATGGCTTAAAGATTTTAGATATAGGTAAGTCCGTGGTTTCAAAAGCAGCTTTTAACTTTGGATTCTTCATTCCTAAGGACCTGATCTTCCACAATGTGGAACACCCTTAGGTGCTATTGACTGGAGCTGTGGGTGCTCAGCCCTTCTGAAATCAGGCATTTAGTTGGCCTGTTTATGGTTGAATAGACAAAAACAGAGGCACCCAAATTAGAGGCCAGTTTTGAAAATGCAGGTTTCACTGCAGAATTGCTTTTGCAGATTGTCTGCAGCCTGCCAGTCCTCCGTCCTGCTGAATCAGCAGGAAGAACTACATCCCTCTTGTCACTATGACAAGGTAAACAATTCAAGACGTACTTTAACAAATATGTTATCTTTAAAAAAGAAATGGGAAGTAGAAGGGAGAATACAATGGGATGGTAGAGAACATATGGGTAAAGGGAAAGAAGGGAAAAAAGGGGTCACAGGAGACAAAGGGAAAAGGAGGGAAGTCTGACAGAAGACACATTTTTCTCTCTTAATGTTCTGAACACAGCCAAACAGTTCTCCACCAGCCAAAGTAAAGAGGCTTCAACAATACAGTACAGGCCATCTGTCAGCTTCTCCCATAATGCAGGCCCCCTATCTGCACTTAAGCCCATAAAATGGTTTACCTGTGTTGCACAGATTGGTCTGTGGCACTTTCCAGCTCTTTTGTAAACAGGAAGCAGTGAATTAGAGAAAGGGAAAAGATTATTTATTTATTTGCCTGTGTGTTCAACCAAATTGCTGGTAATTTGTAATGGGTTTTTTTTTTTAGAATGTTGAAGCTGATGCATTTTGTATGTTAAAACACCTTGCCTATTTCCTTTTCTTGTGCGTGCACCAGAGGGCGCTGTGTTGCAGGTTAATTTTGCTGTAGGATCTCCTGCAGCATAAAGAGGGATTTAAAAACATTTTGTAATAAAATGGGATTCAGAAATATGCACTGATGAAGTAATCTGTCTCAACAAAATAGTAGCACTCGATATGTACTGCATTTTCAGAGCCAGCCATCAGAGCCAATAATATAAAGTCTGAAAGAATGTATTTTATTTGTATTATTTTCTATTAGTCAACAGTGAATCAACATTATCTTGGTAACAAAATGAAAGAAGTGTATTTTAGTTTAATCCTTTCAATACGGTCATGGAGAATGTACCATGTCCAACCACCTTTATGACTACAAGAAACTGAGGTGATTTTTTTGTGTTGTTTTTTTTTTTTCCCCTCCTCCTCCAAGCCATCATTATAGAAACATTGTCAAGTCTGGCAGGTCTATAATCAGACCTGTCATATTTGTTTAAGTTTGTGGGTGTATTTACATTGCTCCATCCCTCAGAGAGCAGGATTTGTGTATATTTCAATACCATGCCTACTCCCCTCAAGAAATGTGCAGGCAGGCAAAACAGAAGAGTAGAACATTAAATTGCTACTGCTGATCAACAAGAAACAGCACCCTGTGAAGATCAATTCCCCAGATAAGAAACCTAACCGTAAAATCTCCGTATAAGAATACCACACTCTTAATATGTTGTTCATAACCAATGTTAAATATGGGAAAATACTATAAAATATTGGAGAATTTTTTAAAATAAAGGTTGTTTTTAATCCCTATTGATTTTCTATGGACTGTCACAGATACAGGTATTTGGGGCCTAGTTGTGCTCCTCCTGCCTGACAACCCTCCCTATTTCCTGCATGAATGCAACCCTACCATGTCCAGGGTTAAAGGAAGGTGGTGTCAGCTGCCTTCATGTCATCACATCCACATTAGCCCCAAAAGGCTCGCCAGTGGATTGCTGATGATGACTGGGGAGGGGATGAAATGGACTGAGAGAATGAATTATTTTATGTATGATTCCCTTCTGTGCTTCCCATTGAGGAGGTTGTGGGAGCATTGCTGGCTGGCGTAGCCTTTATAACACAGCAGTGATGGAATAGGTGGCGTGATTCAGGGCAAATAGTTTGAAGTGTTCCTTGTGAAGTTCATTTTTCACCAGAGTCCTTTTTCAGTAATGGGGAACAGATGAAGGTAATAGAATCCTTGTGTATTGTGTGGAGTAGCTGCTAGCATATGGGGAGTAGGAGCAGAGACTAAAAAACAACCTATAGTTTGGAAGGTAGGTTTCTGCACTGCAGGGACAGAACTAGCTGCGGCAGGCAGCAGCTCACTTGCTGTCTCTGCAGCCCAGAGCCCCACCAGCCAATATGGAAAGTGACCCATTTGATCTCTAGATCCACACCCCACATCCTTACACAACTGCTCTACTCAGTTATTGTCTAATCAGCAACAGCCTAAAGCTGACTAGGTGCTCATATAAATACATACAAATAAAATAATCATAGTAAAAGTGTTCAGCTGCTGGAAACCTGTATTTTGTGACATATTTAACTACTGTTCAAAAATGTATTGTTAATGGTGCCTTTTTTTCTTGTGGATGATGTTTGATCAGGAGGAGAGCACAACGTATGATTTTTGCTTTCCAAAAGCAGAAAAATTATGCTATGACTAAAATTCTGTTCTGTTTCCCATAGGATATTTTTGCTTTAGCAGCCTCAGGAGATGCAGTGAGAATTTAGAATAAATAAAAAATCAGTTAAATAATTCATTTCCACATTTTTGTATTTCAGTGTAGTATTTTCTATTACAATCATGTTGACAATAAAAACAGATCATTCATTTTATCTTGTTGTAGATCTTTATTCTCTAGCATTTTACTGTTTCTGTAAATATGCATTAAATGTCCTTATTTAAAGACACGACCCTGTATCATTAAAACCAGTGCAAGTTTTGCCGTTGACTTGAATGGGAGCAGGATCATGCCCTAAATGCCCAACAAAAATACAGAATTATTAAAAGCAGGACAAAATGATAGACCACTGACGTGTCAAATACCAAGAAGAATGGGATTTTACTATAACTAGTGCTATAAGCCTGATGGCTATGCTGAATGGGGGAGCTCTGTGGGAGCATTTTGCGGCTGTCTGATAACTATTGCCTGAAAACAATCTTATACAATTGAACTCAAGAATATTCATTGACTAAGAATCTCCAGTTGTAACTGGACAAGTTAGATTTGTTTGAAAACCATCATTCTCATATCAGAGGATAGATCAATTTTAGATGTTTTGTCTAGGTACGTCTGTCTAGATATAAGTCTAAGCCCACAATACAATCTAACTTCCTTGAGTTTCCATTACTTTAATTTTCATTATCCACTGGGTTCCCAAACTACATAACCTACCTACATTTTAGAAAGTCATGCTCTGGGCTAAAACACTTATCAAAATCTCCAGACCCGTATGTTCTAAATTCTACAGGTACAAACACCAAGATTATATGCTGATGTTCCTAATTTCTCTCTATTTCCTAATTTAGTTTGTATATCCATGTAGTAGAGAGAGAACGAATCATGTTGCACAAGCGCTCTCTTGTCACTATAAACGAGCATTCACCTTGCCATGAAAGTTATTGGTGGTATAAATCGTAGAGATAAAGTCAAAGGTTGGTACTGTGTGAGTGGTGCATATTAACTGAATCGTTTTTTTATAGAAGGTTCCTAACCTAAGCAGAACAGGCACATTTCTGAAGGAAAAAGGTGTAATTTCTCCCACCTCCTTATTTAGCTTTCAGAGAGTATAACAGCCAGTGAAAATAAAACAGGCACGTGAAGTAGGGAAGAACAGTGTTAGTGCCTGGCTAGTTGTTATATTTTAGTCCCTTAACTGAGGATCAATTATTTCTCTGTGTCTACATAGGCAAGTGATCTGATTCTGCAAAAGTACAGAGTGCTTTCAACTCCCTCAACACTAGGGCAGGGATGGAAACTAGCACACACGTAATTTGCTGTATTCCTGTTAGTTACAGGAATCAGAGAACAATGCAGTATTACAACTAATGTTATAGACTGTGCCACTAAAAAGGTAGTCATTTTCTGCACTGCAGTATGATATTCCCTATAATTTTCAATATGCCATGGACAAATTTAACTACTGCAGAGGGTGAATCTTTTGTTTTTTGCGGACTCCACTACAATTAAGTTACAGACAAAGCTGTGCAGGAAAGCACCAGGACTGCTTCTGAAGAAGTGTGCTGGCCTCTAAATTAGCTGGATTGCTGTACTGATATTTTATGATACTTTCTGTGTTGAATTTCAAGTTTGTGCTTTGTTACTGAATACTCACACACTACACAGTGTTACTTATGCAAATCAGCAGACAGGGAAGTGGGATCTAAAACCAGACAAAAGGAGACTTGAGAAATGCTAAGGATGGAAAGAGTGATTGGGAAATTGGGGAAAGCAGGTGTAAAGATCATTCTTTCGTGGATTGTTTAGAACATTACAACTATGTATTATGGACCTGACTGCACACTTGCCTTTGTCATATAGAGCTCCTTGCTAGATTGAGTAGGAATCTGTGTAATTTTTCTACTGTAATCTGACCGTTTCCTTCCAAAATTTGTGATGTATCAGCCAGGATTATTTCCTCTTTTTCTTTTCTACCTATTGCACAAGGCTTTATTCTGATAATGTAATGACAGATAATTTAGTCAGAAGGAGAATAATTTAAAATATGAATTAACTTGTTAGACTGAGCAGTGACTAAAACTGTGTAAACCTAACGAATGAACAATAGAAATTCACAGACAATTTAGCCCCCCGCCGCACCCAAAAATGATGAGTTTCTCACAGACCTGTAGAATTCTATGCAACCATGAAATGAACATCCTATTTTTTAAAATGCCCTTTTCTAATGAAGATGGTCTGTTTCTTTGTTGTTGGGTCAGGGATGCAGATAAGAAATAAAAAAAATGTTATATACCTAACAAATACTTACGTGGTAAAGAATACTGGTTTATCTGATGTATTCTAAATTCATTTCTAACGTACAACTTAAAGTAAACAACATTAAGAGCCAGATTATGGAGTTCTTAATAATATTCTTGAGCACTTTGTCATACAGGTAGTCCCCACTGAAGTCAAATGTGGTATTGGGGACTGTGCCTTCAAAGGCTGAGCTTCCCAAACAGAGTATCTGTGCAGGGCGCTTTGAAGCTTTTGTTATGCTCAGTGAGTTGGAAAGGGACACAGAATAAATCAGATCTCTTGAAAACTCCATAAACAGTGAGTGATCTCTCAACTACACAACTAGCAGCCGCACAAGCTGTCTTTCACTGCCCTATCAATGTAGCTTAACACTGAGCTGGATAGATCACCCCTAGATTAAAGAGGTGGTTCCATCTCTGTGTCTATAATGTCCATAACCACTCTGATGAGAGTGCTAATAATGCTAACTGTCGGTTGGGTTGTGGAAACCTCCTACACTGGGTGAAGTACTGAAACTATTGGCTACAATGAACATCAGACAGAAACAGCCTTTAGTTGCTACCAATTTGTGGTTGATCTGAATTGCTGAGCCAGAGATTTTAGGGGGAAGAGAGAGATTAATTCTCGTACCCACATTAAATAATGGATAATGAAGTTTCTGTAATAAAATGTAAGATGTTTGTATTGTTTTGGACACATAGCCTATCCAAATCTGTAGTGAGCATGACGGAAAGTATGGAGAAGTTTCTGATAGCATCCCTTTCAAATGACTAAGGTCACTTTACACCTTCCTTGGTTCTATTATTTCAATTTGTCAGGCTGAAGACTTTACAAGGCATTACTACTTCTAGTTGGGCTTTACTGTGACTGTTCTCTTTTTACGCAGAAGGGGCAGAAATGTCCTTTCCTTGAAATAAAAAAAACTTCTTCAGCATGCAGGGGGAAACCCAATTCCTCAGTTTCTGTGCGTTCCCATTGTTCCTTGTTTTGTCCTTAATGCTAACACAAACATCCCGAACCCCACAATAAATAAAACAGATTGGTAGTGATAGGCAAAGGAAACATGACCAAAGTGATTGGAAGGAAAACTATAGGAAAAATGAAGTGTGCTCAGACATTAATGTACTTTAGGCAGCTTTATGAAAGTAGGGAACCTCTGACTTCATCTAGGCTGAAGCTCTGGCTGCTTGTACATTGCACAGCATGCACAATATCATTGCTAGACACTGAGAACTGAGATTATAAATGCACTTCAGGGAAAACATGTTTACTCTCCATAACTGTAGTTTCAAAGACGAATAATCAGCAGAAACAGTCCAGTCTGCTTTTTCCAGAGAATCTCTGCATTGGTAAATTGCTTTTGGCTTGTATCATAATTGGTCCATTTCCTTTAGGGAATTTTCCATTCAGCCTGATGGAAAAAAGCATACAATATTCAGAGGGGATCATCATTCTCTGAAGGTGTGCCAAGGAATAGTCTACTGAATACACAAATTCCTCATTCTAAATCCAGTGGCTAACAGATCTGGGAAGGAGAAGAGGAGCTCCAAGTTTTTGGAGGCTTGAGATGGGGGGAACTTTGGTGAATGCCTAAAGTGACAAATACAACAGAAGTGCCATGTTTCTGCTGCATGCACCAGCCCATGTAGCCAGTTATGGGGAGGATAAGGTACCCTATAAAAAGAATGTAGTAATGGATTTAATAAACCTGCACACTTGAGAGCTCCGTGGATAAATGCCTCTCTATGTTCCCTCTGGAGCAGTGCAGCTCCATGAGGCAGTGAATTCAATGCCCAGAATGTCCCTCCCACTCAGTTTTGCTCATCACCTCTGTTCTAACATTACCCAGATTGATATTTGGCAAATCAAAGACAAATTCCAGGCAAATGAGCCAAGTCCAGTGATATTAATTCATGTGTAACTTCAATTCAACGTGAGTAAGTATTACAAAGTCAAGCCCAAAAAACTCCATAAGCTAATACCGAGTCCAGCTAATAGTTCAGATACTCACCTGTCTTTAACAAAAGAATATTGTATTGACAATTGTATAGAAAAAGAGAAAATAAAATAAAAGACAAGCAAATACAAATATAACTATGGGTCAGAACAGAAATGAATGGAAAGACTCCCGTTGTTTCCGAAGGGCCTTGGACTAGACCCCATATGAGTCCTACAGAAAGCCTAGTAAAAGCGACACTGAGCAGTTATAGAATAATTAAACATTATTTGGACCTTCTATATGGTAGAAAAGTCTTTACATCCAACTCAAAACTCTCTCTCTTTTGTCAGCTCTGTGTGGTTGGTCACACATCCAGTGTAACTAGAAAGGGCTGTAGATGTAAACCTCGGGCTCTTAGATATCACAGTGAGAAGTACCTTAGAAAAATCTTGTATAGATAGGCAGACACATAGATTGGTTGGCAGGTAGAAGCCCAAGACCTAAGACTCCAGATAAATCTGGGGTTATACCATTCTTTGTCAGTGCACGTATATCCTAAGCTTTTCCTTTTATGGTGTATGACCTGACCCTGCAGCCCTTCTTCGTATGAGTAGTCTCACTGAAATTGTGGGTGCAAGAGCACAACTGGTTAATATGAATGAAATTTTTAAGGGGAAAACAGCAGAACTTCTTGTGTTGAAATCTGTAGCTGGAAGAAGCCAACAGAAATGGATACTGATAGAGCACATCTTTGGACCAGGAAGAAATATAATGGTTAATTTCTAGACATTGGGTCTGATTTTCAAAGGTGCTGGACACCTACAGCTTCTACTGGTTTTAATGATTTTAAACTGCAGACCATAGGGACCTGATCCAGGACCTTTATTCTTGTGAGTAAAACTATTAACTTCAGTGTGGCTACTCTTAGATTCATAGATTCATATATACTAAGGTCAGAAGGGACCATTATGATCATCTAGTCCGACCTCCTGCACAACGCAGGCCACAGAATCTCACTCACCCACTCCTGCAATAAACCTCTCACCTATGTCTGACCTATTGAAGTCTTCAAATCATGGTTTAAAGACTTCAAGGAGCAGAGAATCCTCCAGCAAGTGACCTGTGCTCCATGCTACAGAGGAAGGCGAAAAACCTCCAGGGCCTCTTCCAATCTGCCCTGGAGGAAAATTCCTTCCTGACCCCAAATGTGGCAATCAGCTGAACCCTGAGCATATGGGCAAGATTCACCAGCCAGATACCCAGGAAAGAATTTTCTGTAGTAACTCAGATCCCACCCCATCTAACATCCCATCACAACCCATTGGGCCTATTTGCCATTAATATTTAAAGATCAATTAATTACCAAAATCATGTTATCCCATCATACCATCTCCTCCATAAACTTATCAAGTTTAATCTTAAAGCCATATAGGTCTTTTGCCCCCACTGCTTCCCTTGGAAGGCTATTCCAAAACTTCACTCCTCTGCTGGTTAGAAACCTTCATCTAATTTCAAGTCTAAACTTCCCAATGATCAGTTTATATCCATATGTTCTTGTGTCCACATTGGTACTGAGCTTAAATAATTCCTCTCCCTCCTTGTGAAGAAGCATCATTTGCTTGAACAAGGTTGGAGGAGCTTAAATATTTTATTTCCTGATCCAACTTCTGATGACATTTCCAAATGCAGATTTCCCCTCACAAGGAAGCATTGTTGGTTTTTTTTGTTGTTTTTTAACCCTTAAGGATTATGTATGTTAGCCAGTGATGCTTTTATTGCTTTCCATCACCAAATATATATTAGGAGCATTTCTCAACATATTTGAGAACCCTTGGAGGGCACAGACCTGTAGTAAAACGATTAGAAAGATACCAGATGGAAACAGAAACTGAGAATTAAAAATGGACAAGTTGGACACACTTCTCATAGAGAACATTCATTGAATTATAAGTTTCTGGCAACACAAACAACCAACAGTCTCAAAGGACTCAGTAGTGACCTGTGGTATGTGTTCACACAGGCACACGGGGGAGTGTGAGTTGCTCCTGTTATTCCCCTGTATGGAATAACTTGTATGGCAGACAGCACACTCCCGTATGTCTACACAGAAAGTAGGATCCTGTGGCAGTGAGTCTCAGAGCACAGGCCTACAGACTCGGGACCATGCTGCGGCGCTAAAACTAGCTGCGTAGATGCTTGGGTTCAGGCTGGAGTTCAGGCTCTGAAGCCTAGGGCGGGGAGTGTGATTCAGAATCCGAGCTCCAGCCTGAATATCTACACAGCTAGTTTTAGCATCATAGTCCTGCAAGCCTGATTCTGTAGCCCTGGGCTCTGAAACTCACTGCCACAGATCCTGCTTGCTGTGTAGACATACCATGAGAAGCCTCTACTTCTCCTTCCATCCAGTGGAGACAGGCAGGCAGGGTTGGAGACTGGCAGAGCCTTATCTCTGTCCTCACAATATACCAGCCAACACAGCAGAGCTGTCATGGAAGATGAAGTAGTCTGTCCTCGGTAAAGTGCTGGCACAGATTCTTTCTCTTTTTGGAATAAGGAGGAAACTAGGGACAAAGTTGTGACTTGGAGAGACAGTTCAGTCCCTAATATGTCTCTTACACATGGTATTTGGTAATTTCACAATGGCAAAAAGTGTCGGATCTGAAGAGGTGCTGGACACTTACAGCTCCTACTGAATTCAAAGAAAAGAAGTGTGCTCAGCATCTCACAGGAGGCCTAATCCTACCAAATTCAATTTTATCCCATTTTATCTGGAGCTGGATCTCAATAAGGGCAGACTCAGGCCAAAGCACAGCTTCTTCCCCCTGTTCCCCACCCTCTATGTCATGTTGGCTATGTCTAAGGGCTTGACTACACAGCAGGGTGTGATTCTACAACACACCAGTTTGTCACGCAGGAATGTCCTGTGTGGACACTCCTACAGTGCAGGGAAAGTCCCCGAGTGCAGCTTGAAATATTATTGTTTCAGAGTGGTAGGCTGGGCTTCTCTCCGGGACTTTCCCTACACTATAGCAGTGTCCACTTGGGAACTTTCTGTGTGGGAAGCTGGTGTGCGGGAGATTCACATCCTGGCTTACAAGGCAGTAACTAGCTGTGTAGACAAGCCCTTAAATTATTGGGGTTGAATATAGAAGGAAGGTAGAGTTTCTCTTTCAATGAAGTAAACAACTGTTAATGCTGGATAGGATACACTGGGCCGTAGAGTTAGCTAGGCCAGCAGGATTAGAAGTGTTCTCAGGAGTCAGTCTGTTTGAGAAGAGCACAAGTGTGTTTTTGTTCGGCAACAAAACAAAATATCACTGCCAACCTTGCCTTCTGTCTTTTTTTTTAATACACAGTAGGATCTGTGTTTTGACAATCCCTCTTTTTATTTCTTCCTATTTGTTTGGAGTATTTAACCAAAGGAAAGTTATTTCTCTCTTAGTTCGTAATACTCTTTTTTGGACAGGAATTTTCAAGATCACAAGCAAAACTCAGAAGAGGGGGAAAAAACCTAAATAAACAAATGAATACCAAACAACCCCCCCTACTTTTATAATCACCGCTCTAATCTGCTTCCAGAATAGGGTTGTTTTAAAATGTCAATGTTTTGAGTAAGGATAAATTTTACATCCAAGGGTAGGTTTCCTTAGCACTGAGGTGATTTATTTAGAGAATTCCAAGTATCATAATTTCCAGTTAGTGAGTTTATGAAAGCATTTAATTTGCCCTAAAAATATAAAGATAAAAGAGGCTTTAGCTTAACAGTTCCATGCAGCCACCAGAGTAGCATAAGAGCTATTTAACACTAATAATAGATTCATTCTCCAGTCAGCAGGCTGGACTGCCAGGATCTTGGAAATGAAATCAGGTCATTATCATTAATTCTTTGAAGATTTTGGTTAGTTGCATCTTTGTTCTCTCATTTGCCATTCGTTTTCATTTTCCTTTGAATGCCCTGCCTATACTGTCACTTTTATTCAAGATGTAGACTAGTCAATAAAAATGATCATTTTAGGAAAATGAAATAACAATTACATGTATTTATCTTGGTATCTGAAACAGGATTTTTATTATATGGTTTCACTCCTCTCTACTTTTGCCTTAGCCAGCCTTTCTCATTCTTTATTGCTATTAGCTCAATGGTCATCTCCCATATTGAATTTCTGTAATTTTCAGGAATTGTTTTCTTTGGTTATATATGATGAGTACATCTGATTTTCTACATCTTAAGTGTCAGTATTCATACTTTGCTTAAGGACATATTATGCAAAGTGTAATTTTTGTCATTAGGGAGAAGAACTAGATAGCAGCAGTTGCCTTGTTTTTATGTTGCCACGGTTATAGGTTTGAAGGAATGAGCTATTCTTAGTAAACACAAGTATTTGTATGCTTCCTGTATATGAAAAAAAACACATAGATAACCAACATTTTCACTCTGTTTTAGTTATTTGTCATTTTCTCCTGATATAATTGTTTTAAGTTGATGGTCAATGCCCCAGACTTCAAATCTTTGTTATCTTCTTGGCTTTGATTGATTCTACAGAATGTGCTAATCATTATGCTGGTCGTGAACTGCAAGCATGTAGCTTCTAATGTACTAGTAAAACTATAAACATTGACAGACCAAACTCCTTCCAACAGAGGCCTGTGTGAAGTAAAACAATTCTTTAAAAAGAATTTCTACTCCCTGATTGCTGGGTTCACAGTAGATTCCCAATATGCCTGTTACAGATAATAATCATTCTCCGGAAGGTTTACCAAAATTAACCTTCTGATACATCTAATTTGTAGTTTATTTAAACAATATTGAAAAAAGGTATTTTCAGGGGCCTATATATGTTCTTAAAACTGCACTTGCAAATCCCACTAACAGTTCCAGAAGTTGAGCACATAACTCCCTTGTGCACTGAGGACAGAATATCTGGCCTTCAGTAATGAATATTAATTCATCAGGGGGACAAAACTTATACACTTTTGACTCGATAGTAATACAGTTTAAAGTCAAAAGCACCAGCCACATTCCAAATATTTGAAAGACTGACAGAATCTCAGACTTCAGGAACTATCATAACCAATAAGTTTAAAAGGAATCTCTCCATTTGAAGTAATTCTGAACAAACTATAGTTTATAAGAACTAAGACAAGCCTATAGATTAATAAATTATGTCTGTTTTGACTAATGTGACTTTGGATGTTGCAAATGGGAATAAATCCAGCTACTGATCATAGAAAAGGATGTTCTAATCAGAAAGTCTTGCATTCAGCTCTTATGTACATAGTTTCATACACTATTTTTATGAAGCCCTACACAGCGACAATACCTGTTACAGATCATTTTCGTTAACATTTTATTCAAACTACTTATAGGATGCCTTCCAAACAGCACCTGCAGTAGATTCTATACAATAAAATCAAAATACAGTACAGAGCATTAAGAACTAAAGAACCAATCTTATAAATTCCATGGCCAGATGGAACCAAGGCATATATTAAATAGAAATTCAGTGACTGGATAAACCAGTACGCTAAGAAAATATTAATAGAGAATCATTTCTTAATTGATGCAAACATTTTGCTCTTTCTCAGCAGAGGTGCAAAGCTAGAAATGCTGTAGTGAGGTCTCATGATACTAAGTTCTGATTAATTATTATTATTATTGTTTTATTTTATTTTAAAAGCATACTGCACTTGGACCTATGGAATTTGATAAAAGAGGACATTGCTTGCAATAGATGGATAATGTACATTCTGTAGTGTATTACTCTCACTTTTATTATTGCTGGTTCACTCATTCACTAGTTTCTAAAATTCAGGCATTTCCAGTTGATCTCTCAGTCAGTGTGCATTATCATTTGAGAGAGAGAGAGAGTATATGCGCGTAAGAGAGAATTTCAGTCTATATAGGATCAGGAAGGATACTGGCTGGTTAGGGAGAGCAGAAAGTAACTTCTGGAATGTGCCTTCCCCTATAACTGAGGGGCTCTGCCAGTGAGATCTGGGGGTATTTCTGGATCCCAGACGGCTCTTGAAGTTCATTGCAGTGCTGGTCACAAGAACCTTTTCTTATCTCATTTTGGTGCAAACCTTGTAATTGTTTCTTTCTGAGGTAGACCTTGCTTCAGTTACCCATGTTTTTTGTCATCTGTAGGCTAGATTACTGCATAGAATCATAGAATATCAGGGTTGGAAGGGACCACCGGAGGTCATCTAGTCCAACCCCCTGCTCAAAGCAGGACCAATCCCCAATTTTTGCCCCAGAACCCTAAATGGCCCCCTCAAGGATTGAACTCACAACCCTGGGTTTAGGAGGCCAATGCTCAAATCCCTGAGCTATCCCTCCCCCCAAAATGTGCAATATGCTATATGTAGGGCTACAATGGAAGATGTCTAACAATCTATTGCTTGTGCAGAATTCAGCAGCCCATGTATGCAGCGGTGCTAACCACAGCGACCATATTACACCTATGCTCCAAATAATACATTATCTTTCTGTTTGACTCTGGGTGTAATTCAGAATTTTGATATGGGTCTTGAGGTCGTCTTTTTGTTAAGCCACTAGGTAGACTTGGGTTTAATTCCTAGCTTTAAGACAGACTTCTTGTGTGACCTTGGGCAAATCATTTAACCTATGTGTGCCTCAGTTTGTCCATCTGTAAAATGAGGATAAACTCCGTTACATCTGTGAGTTATGAACATACCAAGGTGATGATCACCATAGAAAAGACTATCAATAAATAAATATCTGTAAAGCACTACTACCTTAGGAACTACTTCCCTCCTCATGTATTGCCATGACATTTTAAATGTCTGCTTCTTTGTTTGCAATGTCTGTGTGGTTGGTGGCCAGGGGTTTACAGTGCAGGGCCCTTGTCTCCGGAATGTGCTTCCACTTGGGTAGAATCCTGAATTTATTGACTTTCAGGACAGAGTACAGCCCCATCCATTTACTCAGACTTTTGCCTGAGACGGTCATGGTGATATGTATGTTTTGTTTCATCCCTGGGATGAAACTCAGGAGATCTGTGTTCATTAGCAGGCTCTGCCACAGACATCCTGTATGTCATTGGGGCAACCATTTAATCTCTCTGTGCCTCAGTTTCCCATAGGTACAAGAGGGAAAATAATTCCCCCCCACACACTCTTTTCCTGTCTTGCAGTATTTTTGGGGCAGGTGCTGTTTCTTAGTATATGTTTGTAAATTGCTCAATACATGGGACCCAGTCTCAGTTGGGTACTCTAGACACGACTGTAATACAAAAATTGTATTACTACTGTTACTACTGCTAGATGTGGAATTAAGCTTGTCAACACGTATCAATAACTTAAGCAGTGGAAGTGGACTCTCAAAAGAATATTATAGTTTAATGATACACCCAAAAACTTTTGAAAGCCAAGAAATTAAGTTAAAATAAAAACCAAGAAAAAAAAAAGAAAACATTGTAGGCTTTGGAGATGTAGTGGTTTTATATACTTAGTTTCTTGCAAAACAGAAGCCTGAAGTGTGATTCTACTCTGAAAAGAGCCCCAGTGAATATAGCATTGTGGAGTTTTAGGTTTGCTGTCCCACAAAATTGTATACAGGATTATCTCATTTCATTCTTTTTTTTTCTCAATCTGAAAACTATGAAAATTTAACCTAAACCTTCAAATTCAAGCGCAGGTCTGTGTGACTTGTGCATCATCCTAGTAATAAATATTCTGGGATTTGAGATTTCAGTTAACTATAGTGAGTGAGATTTTTAAAAGCCTCTAAGTGACAGAGAAACACAAGTCCAAGGATTTCTGTTTCTAAGGCACTTTGGCTTCTTTGAAATTCCTATCCACTGTTGGTAATGCATGAGCCAGTATCAAATCCAGCTCATTCTCAGATGCACTAGTTCTGTCACATTAACTGCAATAAAAAGTATGAACAAGGCATATCTTATTTCAGTAAAGTAAGCAGCTAGGTTTCAGAGTTCATCCTGGGAACATATCTCTTGGAGGAGATGTGTGTACATAGTCACTTTTCAGACTATAACCACACTTTAACATGTCTGTGACAGATAGCTGTGTCTGGAAATACGGTGTACTAAACTTACAAGACAGTTTTATCTTAAAATCTATATGATTTCCGTATGCCAGGGCTGTTGCTGGATAAAAGCACTCTCCCCCCTCCTCTATTCTGCTGAAAGTGAGAACAGTCTGAACCTGCTAACAAAGAGTCCAATCCAAATGATGCTATTCTAAGAAATCACATCCCTTAAAGCCAGGCAGTAACTGGGCAAAAGACTAATGGAGAGATTATCCACAAACCCTTTTTTGGGGTTCTGGGCAAAGGATAATGGTGTACTTATTTTATTTTTTTTTGAGGTAAGGGTTTTGCCTGGCAAGGTTTTAGCTAGAGCTGGTTAGGAATTTCCTCACAACATGGTTTTCAATGGAAAATGACATTTTATTGCATTGAACTTTTCACTGGAAAGAGTTGATTTTGATGAATTTTTCAACTCAAAATTTTGTTTTGAAAAAAACTTTCCAAATTTTCAAAACATTTCATTTTAAAATTTTTAACACCAAAAAAAATTCTAGTTTTCTCATTCTAACATGGCATTTTGTTTTGAAATTTAAGCTAATTCTATTAAAAATTAAAATGGTCAAAACTGAAACAACATGTTTCAAAATTATCAAAATAGAACATTTCAATTGACTGAAACGGATTTTTTTTCAGGTCTTTGGTCTGTGATATTTTCAAGACTTCACTTTTTGTCCTGATTTGGGATCAGAAAAAAATTAGATACCTCAAAAATGTCTTCAGGATGGAAAATTCATTATGAGACTGAGGCTAGTTTGTGTTCAGATACCTTTTAATTAATTATTTTCACCCCTTTTTCTATAATAAACTTTCTTTTAAACAAGAAAAGGGGAAGTGGATTTAATGCTTACTGTTTATTATTTCTAGTGTATGGTTTCGAGCCGTGATCAGGGTTTCATTGTGCTGCTCTTGGTAAGTGACAGTCCCTGCCTGTAAGAGTTTACACTGTAAAGAGACAAGACAAATGGAGCTGGGTGGAAAGAGGGATTATTATTCCTGTTTTATAGATAGGACAACTGAGTCACAGAGAGTTTATGTGATTTACCCAAAATCACATAGGAATTTTGATGGCAGTCCTGGGAAATAAACCTAGATCTTCCAAGTCCTAGTCTAGTGACTTAAATACAGTATTATACTTCCTTGCCATGGGACAAACTTTAAACTCCAGAGAAAGAGAACTGATTTCTGACTTTTAGGAAGCAGGAAAAAATAATGGGGTAAACTCTCCAGTCTGTTTAGGAAACTGGGGTAAGCAAAGGTTCTGCAGAGGGTGCTATCTGTGTTCAGATTTACCCTAGGGAATGCCTAATGACCTGTGGAGTGTGAAGCCTAGTTACAGTATTATAGACTGTTTTATTAATGCATACCGTAGAATAGATTCTATGTTCAACATGACCTAGACAACCTTGTGTTTTGGAATTTCTTAAGTTTTGGGTGATGATTTCTAAACCTGGAAGTTGTTACTGTTAGCTGGTTGTATATAATAGTGTGTGCCATTACATTACTGCAGAGATATACTATATACATTCATTATTCAAGAATACATAAATTGTTAGGCTTAATACAATAATAAACTGGATGAAGTTCTATGGCTTGTGCTATAAAGGAATTCAGACTAGTTGAACAAATGGTGCCTTCTCATCTTAAAATCTCTGAATCTTTAATATAAGGAAATTATTAATTTTGTAATTTCATTAAGCAGTTTAAAAACTGGCTAACTGATAGGTCTCAAAATATAACTGTAAATGGGGAATTGTCATTGAGCAGGTTTGTTTCCAATGGGGTCCCACAGGGATCGATCTTTATTAATGACCTTGGAAGAAAACATAAAATTGTCACTGATAAAGTTAGCAGATGACACAAACATTGGGGGAGTGATAAATAATGAAGAGGACCGGTCACTGGTACAGGGTGATCAAGATCACTTGGTAAACTGGGTGCAAGCAAACAATATGCATTTTACTATGTCTAACTGTAAATGTATACATTTAGGAACAATGAATGTAGGCCCCGCTTGCATAATAGGGGACTCAATCCTGGAAAGAAATGACTCTGAAAAAGATTTGTGTGGGAGTGGGAGGTGGTCATGGTGGATAATCAATTGACCATGAGCTCTCAGTGTGTCAAAGTGGCCAAAAAACCTAATGTGATCCTAGGACATATAAACGGGAATCTTGAGTCGGAGTAAAGACTTTTTTACCTCTATATTTCGCACTGGTGCTGAAATACGGTGTCCTTTCCAGTGCCCACAATTCAAAAAGGATTTTGATAAATGGAGAGAGTTCAGAGAAGAGCTATGAGAATGTGGAATGAGAATGAAAACATTGCCTTAAAGTAATAGACTCAAGGAGCTCAATCTATTTAGCTTAACAAAGAGAAGATTAAGCGGTGACTTGATTACAGTCAATAAGTACGTACATGGGGAACAATCAATAAGTACGTACATGGGGAACAAATATTTAATAGTAGGCTTTTCAGTCTATCGGAAAAGGTATACGTGATTCAATGGCTGGAAACTGCAGCTAGACAAATTGAGGCTGGAAATAAGTCATACATTTTTAATAGACAATTAAAACAATTTACCAACTATCATGGTGGATTCTCTATCACTGACAATTTTAAAATCAAGTTTGGAGTATTTTTTCTAAAAATTATGCTCTAGGAATTATTTTTGGGAAGTCCTATGGCCTGTGTTATACAGGAGATCAAACTGGATGATCACAATGATCCCTTCTAGCCTTAGAATCTATGACTCTGTGAATGAGGTATAGCATTAAATGTCTCAACTCAGGGTATGTCTACACTGCCCACATTACAGCGCGGGCGCGGCTGCGCTGTGCCGTGGGCAGTGTAGTTATGCTTTATCACCAGGGGAGAGCTCTCCTGGCAATAAAGAATAACCACCCCGAATGAGGGATGGTAGCTTCATGCTCCCAGCGATATAGCGCGGTCTATACTGGCGTTTTTCAGCGCTAAAACTTTTGTCACTCGGGGCGTGTGTGTGTTTTTTCACACCCCTGAACGACTAAAGTTTTAGCGCTGAAAGTGGCAGTGTAGACGCACACTCACATTTGGGTCTTAGCAAACGTTCAGTGAAACAGCATACAACTCCTACCCACAAACACAGCCACTAACCTTTCCTGCTTCAATCAGCACGTCACTAAACTATTCTCTTGCCTCAGGAGTGCCTGTTTAATCAAGGCTGAGATCTTATAATGGAGCAGTATGAAGGAGCTCCCATTACAGGTGCCTGTGTTAATCCCCTACAGTGCACTACTTTATCTTCCCTTTGGCTATCACTGCATCCGGAAAACTATGAACCAAATTAAGTTATAAAAACACTTTTTATTTTATAATGGCAAAGAATCAACAGTAAATTCGCCTTTGCAGATCAGAAACCCAATAGCTCAGGTGAAGTAAATTCATTTGTAATTAAACAAAAGAGGAAGCAAAGGATCTGAACTGAATTTAACTAAAGAGATTTCTGTTCTTTGACTGTGATGAAATGGTGTGTTGATCTTAATTGTAAATAGACAACCGAACACTGAGGAAAGTATGTAAAGGCATCAGCCTGTCCATTCCAGAATTGGTGCTGAAACTAATCCAGGAAAAGGATTAGAATTTTGGATTTATTTGACTCCTACTCACATGAAGAAAAATGGTTTTATCGCTGATAACAAATGCTGGAACTTGGAACAGTGGTATGGAGATTTAATCCTCCTGCTGTGAAACTGCAAATGGTCACACTTCTTTTAGGCAGAAGCAAAGTGCTGTCTTCCCAACTAATATGCCCAAGAACTCCACATTATTTATTTTTAGGAGATCTCAATTTATAAATGTGAATGCAGTACATAAATACTTCATACCAAGAGTTACCCAGCTGGATAAGGTTAGAGCTGGTCAAAAAATTTCCATGAAAACATTTTCTCAATGGAAAATGGCTTTTCCATGAAATGGACATTTTTTGCAAAAATGTTTGCATCTGCGTCAAAAATTTTCAAGTTTCTTTGAAAACCCCAAACCAAAAAAATGTTTTGGTTTAAAACGCAAAAGAAGTCCATTTTAAGGTGCCAGTATATATTTTTGGGTTTTTGTTTTTGTTATTTTTTACAAAGAAAAATTTTAACCAAAAGGAAAAATAAACCAAACCCCCCACATCCCCCCACAAATGTTTTCAGTGATTGTTTTTCCCAGGAGAATAATAGTTTCCCTCCCAGGGCGAGTTACGAGCCGCTTCCTAGCTAAACATGCAGAGAGGGGAACACACTGACCAAAGCTTTTAAAGTTCATTTGCTGGAACGCCTCATTTTCCAGCTCTGCAGAAGAGCAGCAGTGTGCCTAAGTCAGGGGTGTGGCTTGCGGAAAGAAGAGGAGGCTGGGGATCTGTGAGACACCCGAGTCCCAATCACATTCATGCCTAGCTGGCATCAAAGGATGATCACAGTGCAAAAGAGAGGTTAATGCTGTACAAAGCAGTTGTTTCTTGACCCCCCCCTTCCTCTCCCCTGTGGGGGGTATATAGCTATACAACTATGGTGCCTTTTGTTTTCTGTGTTCTGTAACCTTTGTATTTCCAAGTACTTTTTCTGGGCCAGGTTGGGATACCTTTTCTCATGCTGGATAGTGACTTTCTGATGAGCAGTCCCACTGAAGTCAATGGTGTGATAAGGTATTATTAAACAGGAGTAAGGGTATCAAAGTTTCTGTATGCAGACTTCAGCAGCCATTTTGTTCTGTGATCATGGCAGGCAGTCAGAGACACATACACACACACTGTGCTCCCTAATAGAGAATTTACTTTTGTTTTCATTTGTTTGGTTATTCTCATAAGCTAAAACATGGTGAAATATAATTGTTTGCTCTTTGGAGAGGAAGACATGTGACCTCCCCCAGCTTCATGGCCATGCCTCATTTTCTGTGTGGCAGAAAGATTTTGCTAAGCAGCTGGTGTGGGCAGAAAGAAAAACTTCCAATCCGAGCTGCCCCTTCACCTCATTTGTAGGGGACTTCTACAGTGTCATTGCCCACCATATTGCACAGTGGGGGAGAACATAGCATCCTAAGAGACCAAGTACAAGAGTCTCTGGGAGAGGAAGGTGCTGACTGAAGCTCCCTTTTGTCAGGGGGTGCACTGGGGAGGACAACTGGAGTCTAGATTGCTGACCTCCATCAGGGTTTCCACTGATGAAGGCAATTTCAGTTTCCGGGTTCCATACGAACCCTTGTGTGGGAGTCTGTAGTGGGCATGTGATGAATCAGATCATCCCCATATTGGTCTGGCTATATCCCTCCACCAGGCATACCATCCACTTTTCAGACTACTCTAGACCTCCAGCAGCAACACAGTTGCAGCTGTCTTGCTCCATTTCAGCATTGACTAGACTAGCTGCTGCTGGAGGCGGTGTCCCATACTTTACGCTGCTAAACAGGAGGTTGAGCTACTCCTGATTCTCCAAAATGGGAAAACTCAAGTCTCCTATTCTAGGCTGATATATTGGGTGTCTGCCTTTTCTACCTCGAAATATACTGTCAGGTACCTGAGATGGCAGAAAAACTTATGAACATGTGGTGTAATTTTCCAGCTATATATTTAGCTGTTGTAGAATATTTGCTGAAAGATGTAGTATAATGTTACGATATCTCGCCCCTGGCAAGGGTTAGGTCATACAGGTTTTTTTAGCTTATCTTTCTCACACTAGAAAATAATAAACTAGGAAAACAAAGTAGAGTCTGACTCCCACATTATCCTGTTATAAATATTGTGCCTAGATAAAGTCTGCTAAATACTAAGCCATCTCCTGCTGTCAATACATATCCAATTTGCAGATTCACAGCAGAAAATGTTCCTTAATTACATATTTTTGTTATACCTTTTTCTAGGCAAGCATCTCTGATGTATAAAAAACATAATTAAAATTTATAACTCAACTGTCTGGTTACTATGAGACTAAGTATAACCTCATTTTATATGGACTTTTAACAATTTAACAGTACTGTGTTTGCAAAGAAATAGATTAATGCAAATAGCCTGCAGAGCAAGATAAAACCTTCAATCTCAACAATCTGAAAAATGTTGCATTTTGATGCAATCCAATTTCAGGCAATACAAATAAGAGGATGAGTAGATTTGCTGTATAAAATATACTGTTATCCTAACTATTGTTGTTCATATTCACGAAATTAAACTCGAGCATTCTGCTGAAGTTCCAATTTTTCCTTTTCTTAAGAAAAGCACATTCATTCCTCATAAGCATGGATATGTATTAGTTTAGGCCTTCTCTAAACATCAGTGAAACCAGTCTAATCGAGTTCTATCATATATTAGTTTTTTTGTCTCCCAGTCAAACTTTGTTGAAACTTAAAATACAATTCAGCACAATCAGAAGCAGATTTTCAAAAGAGACTAATCATGTTGGGAACTGAAGTCTTTTGAAAATCCAACCCTTATTTAGGTGCCTAAATAAGAGCTGAGTTCTTCTAGTCCAACCTGTGAAATGCAGCCCTGGTGTACCTTCATTGATATCACTTTGAAGTACCCCAGGGATTAATTTGCCCCCATATGTTTGATCTGTTGAATGAGACTATTCATGTCTGCAAAATAACTTTCATGCATAATTAGCTAGTGGGATTATGGCCTAGTTTTAAATGAGATGCAACAAGTGAAGGTAATACAGTGTAGTGGAGAATGGCATGAGCGACGATGAGTGTGTGTTCATGCAAATTCAGTTTTGAAAGTGACCTGGCCATTAGGATTTGAATGAGTATTGTATGGCTTGGCAAATAGCAGTGTGGATTTGGAAGAAGGAGAGTGCTGGTGTTATTGTTGATGTAGGAAAGGACTGATAGGAGACAAGGTCAGAGCAGAAAGGCTAGGGCAGGATGTGAGCCATTTTATGTATAATATTTTTATTCTAGTCTCTTTACTCATAAAACTGTGTAATCCTGTCTGGAGTCACATTTAGCTCTGTGCCATATGTTGTGGCTGTGAGTTCCAGAAGCTAATTATGCATCTGCAACTTTAAAAACTACCACCTTTTATGTGTTTTAAACCTCGTTACTTTTCATTGTTTCATTAGAAGACCCCTTTGTTTTTGTGTTAGAGGAAAGGGTAAATAGGAGTCCCAGTTCACCTTTTTTTACACTATTACATTATTTTAGATGCAGAATTTTAAATCACTCTCTGCATGTATTTTCCCTTCCCCAGAGAGCAACCTCATGCCCTGTGCATGCCATACTGCTGCTAATACTGGCCTTCACAGGGCACTTACCAAAAAGTGGGCACCAGATTTCTCACATCCACTTCCCCCACCCCACAATGCAAATGGAAGCAGAAAGGTTCCTGTTCACCCTCTTCCCTCAACAACTGAGCCCACCCACAAGAAGTCAGAATCTGTCTTATGGTAGGTAGCAAAGGGAAGAACTACAAATCAAGCCCACTCCAAAGATATTATGATGCAAAGATTTGGTTTGTGGTGACCTAGTTGGGAAATTACAAGCCATGCCTGAGTTTATGGACCTTGGAAAAAAGTAAAGCAGGCTTGGTTCTGTCGAGCATCAGTATTGACACTGCAGCTGATGCCATTGCATTAACAGAGTCATTGTTGTGTGGCTGTGCAAGTTTCTATGTTCGTTTCCTGTTTATTGCTGTTGGCCTTTTGGGAAGAAAATAATGCCCTTTGCCAGGCCCCAGTTGCTAATGAGCAAGCTCTCTGCCAGTAGGATATGTAGTAAACTGTTGGAGAGATACCCCCAGGAGAAAAAAAAGAAAAAGAAATTACCCTGTTGTTGCTAAAGGTTCAGGCAGCTTGGCTACTTTGATTATTACAGCTGTTCTTCATTTTACAAGGGAAAAATAAGCTTAACAAGCTCTCCAGTGGGAAACTAGGAGCAGTTGTTGTTTTTTGGGGTGTTTTTTTGGTTGACTGGCTGTTTCCTTTTGGGGTACAGGCCATTTGTCAAACTGTTTGGAACACTTTCTTCTTTGAACAGCATTTCATAGAAGAGAAAAATATTTTGGCTGAACTTTTATAGCTATCGTCTTATCAAGAAGCTCTCCCCTGTTCCTTTTATTTCCCTTATGTACCTTATAGCTACTGGTAAGTAACATAGGAACAAAATGAAAAGAGTGCTGTGAACTACAGCAATTTATCTATACTCAGTGGATTAGCACTATAGGAAAAGCTGAGTGGTAGAAATTCATGGACAATTTTTTTCTATAAAATATTGTATGGGAAACTGGCACCCAAGCCACAAACACACTAGTGTTTTCTTTTTTGGGGTGTGTGGATGTGGGTGATCATTCAACTTTCAAGAGTTTGCAGGCAATATCCACTTGATTCCCCCTGCCCCACCCCGAACCCACTGCCAAGTTTCAGGATATCATAAGGTGTTGACTTCACTGTGGGAAAACTATATTGGGCTTCCCTGTGACTTTGCATGGGCCCTTGCTTGGAACATTAAATTGGAGGCTTTAATCTTTGCAACATAAGTAATTAACTAAAGGGATTTAAGACAAAATGTTGGGTTGTCTTACCTAGGGGTGCAAGGGCAAGTGAGGTAACCCCTCACTCCTCTGCATGGGTGACTGGCATCGTGGGTCAGAGCATGGGGTTAGGGAAACCTCTGCTAGGCTGCAATTTTCTCCCCTCCAATCCCCTTGCCCCAAGCAAGTGGGTGGAGAGTGTCTGGGGAGGAAATAGATAGAGGTTTGTCTCCGCCCCTCCAAAGCATCAGCTGGCACAGCTGAGGAGACAGTGCAGAGCAGGAAGTAAGCTATGCCCAGAAAAGAGCTGGTGCAGATTATTTCCTCTGGAGAGCAAGACAGGAAACCGGAGACTGAATTGTAACTGAGTTACAATTTGATCCCTAGTTTGAGAGGGCACAACGATATGTTTTGCCTCAATCAGGGCATAAATCCACAATTCTTAGTATATGTAGTCTGATCATCGTATCTAGAAAAGTCTTATAAATAATGCCTTTAAGTTTAATATATTAAACTTCTTTATTTATTTTGCAAACCATTTGTCTTGGAGGGAGGGACTCAGAGTAGCGAACCGCTCCATAAAGGAGTCTGAAGGGGAAAAAAAGCTATTTTGACCTGCAAGTTGCTGATCTGATTTAAAAACCAAAAACAAACAACCAAAACATGCACAAAACATAGGAATATTGGTCAATTCAATCAAACCTCAAAGGTTAATCTACTTCCCAGAAAAATGTTCCTTTACTGTACATTTTTTGGTATTTGGTGGTTGAAATTAGTTTTGTGTGTGCAATGCAATTTTTCATCATCTTGACATAGTAGTATGGTTTACATGGACTTGGACTGATAGCTTTATGAGATCATGGTAATAACTGTAAATATCCTCATTCGTCTGAACACTATAAATAAAAGAACAGAAATGGGATGTGTCACTGTGTATGTCTGGTTATGGTAGTAGTTCATAAAATAATAATGTAACACAATATCTGCATTTTTAGACCTGATTTACAGAGGGACATTACATGTTATCTGGTAATATAGAACAACCTAACACAGAAGGAGATTGTAAATTCTTTGGGGCAGGGACTGTTTATTTTTCCTGTGTTTGTACAGCACTTGGCACACAGGGATCCTGTGTCCTTGAGTGAGTCTTCTAGGAACTAGTGTAATCCAAATTATTATTAATAATAATAATGAGTAATTAATGATGCAACTCCTCTTCCCAATGTTTATTGAAAGCAAAATAATTATTTTTTTAGTACAAAACATTTCAGTCAGCCAAACGGTGCATATAAAAAATGTGCCACTAAATTACAGCTCCTTTGTACCTTTTGGGGATGCAAATGGGCTGTAATCTAGCTGCAGGTGCACATCAGAGAATTACCTGTCAGATAAGAACTCCCTGCTTCCATAGCTATAACACTACTGAGACTGTGACTATGGACTTTCCCCTGCCTGCATGACATAGGGGGTAGAGATGATCAGGTAAGGGACTGAGTAATCGTTGACTGACATAGGGGTCCATTAAGGACCCTATATTAGTGGCACAACTTTGAGCAGCTCCACAGCTGCTGTAGGTGGTCTCAGGGTTCACCCTGAGAATCATAAAGCCATACCCAGCTTCCTAATGCCTCCTTCATTAAGCAGGGCTCTGACCCAGGAGATAATCTAACCCTCAGAGGTAAATCCCCATCCATGACAATTTACACCCTCTAAGGATCTTCCCTGCCGTCTTTCTGCTCTTTAAAAATAAAGTTATCTAGACAAAAGCCATCTGAAAAGCTCAAATAAATGGAAAAATAAAGGGTTACCATTTCTTTATTTCATTGCTTTAATTTCAAATAAGACAGCTTGCCCAAAAATGTACAGGCAGAAATACTTGTAGAAAGCCCCAATGAAACAGAGCTAGATTATCAAATATATTCCACTGTACTGTTCAAGGTGAAAAACAAACAAACACAGGACATTACAACATTGCCCCTTAAAAGAAAGGGGATGGTGACTCACTATGCCATGGACCACAATCTGGACCAATGTCTCTATACACAAAACATCTGGATACAGGTTGCCAGTCATATCCTGCCCTAAAACAGAACTTTAAAAGAGCATCACTGCTCAGAAACTTGCAAGATAAATTCACTAATCTGAAATTATCAAAATAGGGAATTTGATTTATGAAATTTAAAATTCAACTATGGTAAGGAAAAAACAACCAAACAAAAAACCCAAAAAACAACCTCCCCCACCACACACCTAATTTAAATTCAAGCCAAGTTGTAGGGAAGCTACTAGCACATCTGCAGTGTAAACTGTGCAATATTTTTCTCCAATGTTTACGGCCCTCTTTCTCACCTATCAACTTTTTTAAGATTTTGATCTGTCCACAGATTGCAATTTGTAATCACCAGATATTTAGATTTAGACTTGGCCGTTTTGAAGAGGTCACAGAGTATTCCTGGAGGCAGAGCCGGCTCCAGCATTTTTGCCGCCCCAAGCCTGGAGGGAAATATTATTCACTTCAAGATATCTAGTGTGTTGGCATACATAATTAAAAAGCTGTTCAGACTATTACTCCAATTAGCTAGTATCTCTTTCAGACTGCAGGCTTGGATGAGAGCTACAGTAACTCTACTAGTAGGAGAACACTGTGCATAAGATTATATATTTCTTGCCCATATGGCATTCGCCAGGCATATAGGCCACGTATGTCAACTATCCCTTAGTAACAACTAGTGGATAGCCAGGTCAGCCTGCAGACAGATCTCAGTTTTTCATCTACCTCCTTTGCTAGGGCAATATCCTTTTCTATTTGCTTCTCATCACTTCTGTTCCTTACACAGATGGGCCTTGAGCAGCAAGAGCTAAAGCAATGGTCTTTAAAAAAAATGAGGCCACTTGTGTAAGGGTAGGACTTGGTACTATTCCAAGACATTCCTTAACATCTACTTTGCTGGATGAATAAAAACCACTTCATATGCAATCACCTTTATCTCCTGTGTGATAAAAGTTCATAAAATGTCTCTTATCTTCCTAGACCTGCTGTGACTAGCAATCGTCTGCACTGTCCTACTAGATTTAAACTTTGTATATAGTGTGTTTTTTATGGACCTGGTCAACGGGAGGTGAGGCCACTTGGCCTTTGCAGGATCAGGGTCTATACTCCATCTATTGCCCTGAAATCATTATTTTTCTTTCCTAACCTCACTTATGCTTGCCTCCCTAAAAAAAACAAAAACAAAATATAGTGCTTGTGGAATGTGAGAGATTACAGCTGTAGAAATTCCACTCCACTAATTTAACCTCTTGAACAGGTACAGCTCTGTCAGTGGCAGTGCAATTCTCCTTAGCCCCTCATCTGCATGCCTCAGTCTTGTCCTGGAGAGGCTGTTTCTAAAGGTTTCCACTGCAACTGCTAGCAAGGGTGCCAATTATGGTGGTGAAATTGTTGTAGCAAAGACATAAGCTCTAGGGCTCATTTATTTTAAGCGCCTAAGTGGTTTAGGAGCTTAGGTCCAATTTTTCAAAAAGTCACTTTGGGGCTTAAGAGCCTGGTCTCATTGAAATTAGAGGGGACTTGAATTCCTAAGTAATGTAGGTGTATTCAACATTTTACTGTATTTCTCATTCTTCATTTCCTGAGTCATCCAGTTTATCATAAAAGCCTCAAAAATATATGCAGTAAATACTGTATCATCACTTGCAAAATTGAACAGTATTTAAGAAATGTTTTGTTGTCATGTCTGTAGAGATGTAGGTGTCAGAAAGTATGCAATTCTGATCAAAATGTAACTAAGCCCTGCAGTTACTGCTCACCACAAGAGAGGTTTACTTGCCTTTTCCTCATAGAGAGAGGGGAATCATTATAATGTTTATTTTAGTTCATATTTCTATTTTCTAAATCTTGGATAGTTTGATTTGTATAAAAGGGGCAAAACCAGTGAATTAGACTAACCAACTAAATCCTTAAGTTATTAACTGTAGATGGAAAAGAGGGCATTAAAGCTGATTCTATTGAAGTTTACACCCTTTTCTTTTAAATTTCCTTTACCTTCATATCACTACCACTCCATACATATGCATGGGATCTAACATTCTCAAGAATATTGAAAACCTTCTACATCTTACAATTCAAATAGGACTATCTCTTGCTTTCAGTCTGTCTATATAGGTTCTCATACCATGCTCATTGCCACACTATTGGAGAGCCTGAATCCACACCATCTTGTGTTATAACCTTTGCAGATGTTACAGGCTAGTAAGTAGGGGCAATATTAGGAGAAAATCCTAGGTATTACAGGAAATGGAGATATGATTTAGTAGAAGTTGTGTAAGGAACTCGTAGCTGATCATTTGGCTTTCTTTTTCTCCAATCTACCTGTCAGTTAATTAGAAAGAAAACAGACTTCGTTCTAGTTTTTGTCATACCTCACTTCTCTGGCTGTAGTTTTAAAATTATTTTTTGGTCCTTGTCTTTCTGCTTCTGTGCATAAGGAGCTGTATTTCATTTCTGTTGTTATTGTTGTTTTGAAGCAGACATTCCATATGCAGAAGACAACTTGTCCACGGTGACCAGCTGTGCTAAGCTCCATCTATCCATCTGTACCCTGTCTTAACACAGTGTAGCTCTTTGTCTTCCTCTGGTGGGCTAGACAGTTTACAGAGCTTTATGAGGCTGCTACTATCTCTGCTCTAAAGGAGGTGGTACTTTAGCTCAAGCCATAGAGAGACATACTTTTAAATCAAGAAGTCCTGGGTTCAGCCCTTTCTGATGAATTGACAAGGGGCATCAACACATAGCTGTGGCATTCAGCTGCAGTGTAGTTGGGTTAGAGCTGGGATATGGAGGAGACGAAGTCTTGGGTTGATTTTTTTCCTGACACTGCTGAAAGCCATTTTTCTTTGTTGATACAATGTACATGTAAGATATAGTCAGTTCGTCCTTTATTAGTTTTATTCATTGTCCTTGCATACTGCAACCACATGTTGTAATAAAAACTGCCTAAGCACTGCATGTTGCACTTAATGTACTGATAAAGGACTGCTCATTACCATCCTTCATATTCATTAATACATGCACCTGTCCTCTGAGTAAGTTCTGAACCAATTCCTCAGCCTTCTGTTTGGGAGCACTCTCCTACTGGAGGGGCCATCATTTTGATGAGATGTAAAACTGAGGTCTTGACCACTCCTGTCCATTAAATATTCCCTGGCGCTTTTTGCAAGAGTAACTCAATGAATGTAGGAAGGCAGAATATAATGGCTCCCTTGGAATTTAGCCAGGATACAGGGACTAACGTCTCTAAAGAACTACTGCATTCCACCTCAGTAGTGAGTGAATGTTCTAGGGCAGACCCTCAGCTGATGGAAATCAGTGTAATTCCATTGAGCTCAGTGGAACAACAACAAATGAGGATCTGGCCCAGAGACTAAACAGTCTGGAATTGAAGGGATTATGTAATGCTTGAATGTTAGTATGGTCTTGCCATAGCAAGACTGTAGTTAACATTGCATTAGACTTTTCTGTTTATAGGGTCTTTACCTCAGTGTCTCACCTGATTTCAGAACTCTCTTTTTGTAAACCATGGAGAATTTGAACTAAATTTCAGCCACTAATTAATATGTGTCTGGAATGATCTTCAGTATGTATTTTGTGTCTCTATGTTAGATTTTTAGGAATTTTGGGAAGACAGGAACAGTAGAAAAGCCTGATATTTCCCCCCCACTCATTGTACAGTTATTTCCACCTGTGGCTTCCTGAGCAGTAACATTGTGACATCAGAGATGATTAGCCACTCAGCACTCCCTCCAATCCTTTTGCGTACTTGGGCGGGAGGTTACATTTAGAATATACACACACTCCATGTCGCCGATTTCTCTTCCACTGGGAAGTTGTCTTTCAAGGCCTTGGACATTTGCTACACCTCAGCAGAGGGGCAACATTGATGTTAGGACAGGACACCAGTGTCCGAAGATGGGGAAAATATGTATCTGCAGAATGCATTTCCTTTATCACCCTATGTTTTAAAAAGTGCACTGTTAAAGCAGTCACCTCAAAGGGAGCATCACTACGTATTCTTAAAAATACCAATGAAGCCTTTGCCAATTGCAAACAAAAACTTGCTGTTTACTTAATGTATTCATTCTGACTCTACATGAAAGCAAGATTTATTGGCTGCATACTACAGTGGGCACTGTTAGAGAGAAAAGCTTTATTGCAACCATTTTGATTTCAGTCTTTTTCCTTTCAATAAAATTGCAAATCAACACTGTTTGTGTCTAAAGATTATTGATTTGGAAAAAATCTTAAATAGGGCTGTTTCTTAAAGTCATACAAACACTCCAACCTGGGTGTTCAACAGTGTTACCAATTGAATTTTCTATATTCTGTGCAGCTTTTTTCAGAGGAGCAGTGTTGCATAGCTAACTGTTAGGGTGTCATATCGAACGTCATATGGAACGTCTGCACTGGGATTCTGTGCCGTGACTTGCAGTTTAGCTTTACTGTAATGCCAAATCTCAGAAATACTTGCACCCAAATGAGTCTTAAAGAAAGTGGGGCATTTTCCCTTAAAATGAGATTCCATAAAATCATTTGCATTGAAGCACACAATCGTATGCTTACCACAAAAAATATATTGCTGATTATTTTGTCTCTTGTTGGAACCTGAGTGGAGCCCCGAGCAGCCTGAAAAAGAGATATTAAGTGTTTCAGATGTTCTTTTGAGAGCTTTTTGCTGCTCTAGAAGAGAGGAGGTATGTAGAGATATTAGCCCACAAACTGAGCTGTGGCTGAGGAGCACTTGACGCAGAAGTATCTATTATGCTTCCCTGCTTTAATGGATAACATTTGTCCAAATATTTGTGATCTCTGCCATATAATATCTGTAGTCATGGCCTTCCCAATAGTGTAACTATCACCTCTGAGAACTGGGTGTTTAGTTATGTAAGCTTCTTCCAATACAGCATTATGCATCTGTAATACAATATTGTTATATCATTATCTTTAACATCTACCACTCTTTGAGTGGTAAGTTGAAAGTGTTAGGATCTTTATTAGCACTCATCAGAAATTGCCCCTCTCTCCCAGCCCCAGGTGGAAAACTTTGACTTCAGAAAAAGGAAAAACAAAACAAACAAAAACAAAAAGATTCAGATATGCTGGTGCAAAGCCACATAGGATCATCATTTAGGTGTTTTATGTTCCCTTTTTTCTCTCTAGACCTGTGTAATGTACTGGCTTGTCCGCAACCTCAGAGGACCCACTGACACATCCAGAGAATCTTTCCAGACACAGTTTTATTGTTCAAATATGAGCAAAAACCACAAACACAGTTTCTCAGCCCACCCTGGGCTACTGCTCCCCTGGGATTTTCTCTTTACCTCTCTTAGTGACTCCTGCAGAATTCTTCCTTGCACTCTTAAGTGAGCACTGCTTCCCAGGGCTTTCTCCCTGAAGGCCTCTTCTTCCCCAGCCCCATCAGGGTCTCTTCCAGGGGACACAGGCAGCATCTCCCAGAGAACTCACACCTGCTGCTTCATTTCTGACAGCCTGGCTTTTGACAGGGAACACCTGTCCCCACCTCAGATGCCCCTAATTCATAAACAGGGCCAGCCAGCCCCATACCTCTGGACTTTGAAGCGGCAGACCATCCTGTTACTTCCAGGCTGCCTTGTTGGACTATATCTCCCATGATACACTACAGTCTCCCCTCTTGGTAAGGCAAAGTGATGTATCATGAGATTCCTGTGGCCACACTGCATGATGGGAGATGAAATCTGGCAGGCGAACTGAGCCCCTAGAGCAGAATGGAAGAAGGAGGCAACCGAATTACGACTCATGGATTTCCAAATTGAAACGTTTCACTTTTGGGCTCAAAATATTTTGGCTTTCAGATGAAAACATGTCAAATTTTGGGTGCTCAGCTTTTGGACAAAAAAATCAAAATTTTCCACAGAAAGCAGACAGTTTTGTGGAAATAATTATTTAATCAAAGACCATTTAACTGTTTTCCAGTGGAATATCTCTTTGTTATCTAAACTGAGAAAACACGAAGGGTTAAGTACATATGACCTATCTGAAAGACATGCTTTCTGTGAGATCCAACACTATGGACTTCTCACAGTCTGTGATTTCTTCATTAGAGCCCAAAGATATTGAAAGTGCTGTTTTATTAAATTCTTTAAGAACATTAAGAGTTGGCCTTTGCTGAGAAAGTATAAATTATTGTTCTGATAGGCCTTTGAATGGCGTGGAATGATGGACTAGTGATGAGGGTGCTAGTCTGGAATTGGGAAAATCTGTGCTCAATTCCTTGTGTGACTGTGCAGAAGTCATTTAGACACTCTGTGCCTCAGTTTACCCTCTGTAAAAATGGGGATAATAGTATTTCCCTACCTCACAGGGATTTGTGAGGATCCATACATGAAGGTGTGAGGTACTCAGATACTATGATGATGGTTGGGGTTATATAATGCATTTGCTGAATTTCAATTTGATTGGCCTTTCCCTTTTTGATACATTATGTCTAACTAAACTGAGGACTCTAGGTAGTAATACATAATCTCAGACAAAGAGTTCTAATTATTACCACCAGTATTTTGGTAATGTCTATAATATTATTTTATAATCTTAACTGCATGATCATTAAACTAATCAGGAGCTATGCCTTTTATTTAACATTTAAATTGCCATGAGAGGGTTTGTTTACTGCCTACATTTCTATGTGTGTCCCCAGTAGAATTTCTGTGAAGATCAAAGTCTTACTAGAAGACAATAATGGTGAATATAAATAGAATTTTATTTTGAAAGGTGTTTATTTTTGTTATCTGAGGGGGTGAGAGAGGATTGTTGCATTGATACCAGTGTTCTGCATTTTGTTATTTGTGTAATAGCATGTCCATCTTTATCCCGGTTTTCAAGAATTCATAATATTGTGGGGTTGATTTTCGTTGCAATATGTTCCACCTTGTTATCTGTATGAAAAAGGCAAGTGAATAAATAGGATTGAAAAAGGATTCCAGGACTAATTCCTTGCCTCTGTCACTCTGGGAGGGTGAGACTGTGGCTTTAAGTCCCTGGACATATAAAGTAGTGATGGTGAGGAGGGGCTGCACACTTGACAGCAACTCCAGAGCACAGAGTGATTTGGATCACTTTGTAAACTGGGCTCAGTCAAACATGTTTGCATACAACTAAATACAGGGCCGTACATTTAGGAACAAAGAATGTAGATCATGATTATTGGATGGGGGACTGTACCCTGGAGAGCAGTGACTTTGAAAGGAACTATGGGTACATCTTCACAGCAGCAGGGAATGAGCCTGGTAGACAGACTCGCTCTATCAGGGCTTGAGCTAGTGCTCTAAAATAGTAATGTAGACTTCACGGCTTGAGCAGCAACTCGGGCTGTCAAACCCACCCAGCTCCCTGGGTCTGAGCTCAGGGTGCTGGAGCTGCAACGTCCACACAGCTATTTTTAGCGTGCTGGTTTGCACTCCACTAGTGCAGGTCTGTCTACCAGCACTGGGAGGTTCACTCCCAGCTGCAGTGTAGATATACATTTAGGGATCAGTGTAGTTTCTAGTGCAATGATGGGACAAAACATGATAAATAAATTCACTGTCACTTGAATGGCTTGATTCTCATTTACCCCAAGGCCCCTTTATGTGACCCTGGCAGTATGTGGCCTTTAAAGAGGGTTTAAATTACATTTCCATCCCTTTAAGGCCCTCCTGTACTGCCAGAGGGCTGTAAATAAGGATCAGGGCCAAAGTGTATCAAGCAAGATTGGATATCTTTCTAAGAGAGATGTTCTCATTTTGTCATGAGTTACAGGGCTCAATAGTGTTCACTTATGTAGTAGGGAAGAATATTTCTATCCACTGAATTACTAGGTGGAATTCCATAGCCTGTGTTATGCAGGATGTCAGACTAAATAATCATAGTGTACCCTGGTGGCCTTAAAATCTATGAATGTATGAATCAAGAATGCAGCGTGCTTACAGCAGACCACCAGGCCTGTAGGAGCATTGGGGGAGTGTGTAGTGGTGGCATTTATTACATATTTTTACACAGTGCATTACTCGCTCGCTGCCTGTCTGTCTGTCTAAGTATTTATTCTGCGCTCTGGACTACCAGTACCTGAGCACCTTACAAGGATCATCTGTGGCTCAGTTTCTCCATTCTCACTAGAGACTATTGGGACCTGCCCTCAAGTCTCTTATATCAATGTATAAAAGTATGTGCATCAGTTAGTATTTCTATGATCTGGCCACTGCCTGAAGACATTTTTAATATTTTACATCATCAAATGGCACTCTACTCAGCCCACCTTTAGAACTGTATTTGCAATTCCCTACCTGTATCATGGTGATAATAAAAGCCTTGTCTCATTCAGACATTCTCCTCCCAAAAAATGCCTTAGCAAAAGTTGAGCCTTTCACTATTACAAGATTAACAAAATGGCTTCTGATGGACTGCAGGACTCGGACATGAATTTTGGAACAAAGGAACTCTCATTTTCACCCAGTATTCTAGGGGTTGCCAGTGTAGTGAGCAAAACTTTGGAATATATGAAGCTAATGGTGTTAAGGAGATGAGCTGTTGTATTCTGGACAAACTGGTCTGCCAGTATAGAGGGAGTCTATTGGGCAGCAGGTAGGGAGTGTACAGCAGCAGCCCCACTTTCTCTGAGGCTTCTAGTTTTTTGTCAATATCCCCAGGCAGTGCATTGGGACCACAAGGACCAGTTGTGCCTTGCACCTGTGTACAAGAACATAGCGGGGAGGAGGGAGAACTTTTGGTGACCCTTCCTCTCCTTGCACACCAATGCAGGGCTACTCATAATCTGTATTTGTTCAATAAACATAATCTGTATTTGAATAAATGTTCTGTTTATTGAAAGAGGAAGCTGCAGATAAAGCAGCAGGCTGTGTTACCATGCTTCTGTTTTACAGGAAGCATGAGAAATTTTCAGGCTCCAAAATAAATATCTTGAGAATGTTGTATGCTGATAATAGGGTTTTGAAGGGAATTGCCATCTCAAGCAGAATATTTCTACAACAAAGATACACGAGGATCACAATTAGAACTGGGACAGAAACGGTTTACGTATCCTAGAGAAACAAATAAGATTTCATTTTTGATTCTAGTGTTAAATTGGGATGAGAATTAAATCTCAAAAGATTTTGTGAACTGAAAAACTGAAAATAAATTGTGCTTGATCTATCAAAATGTTTCATTCTGACGTTTTTGCAGGGGAAGAAAGGACACACAGAACACTTTAGCTCTTGCCTCTCTGGTACTCCCACACTGTAGGTAGCCATAATGTGATTGTAAATTCTCTGGAGCACAAAGCGAGCAGGTGGCTTACATAGCCAGCAGCATTTACTGCTCTGGGGACTCTTTCTGTGTAAAGTGGAAGCACAGCCATTGTCCTCATCACTGTGTACCAGCGGGGCCACGCTGAGCTGCTCATGCCATATACATAGCAAGTACTCCTGCCTCAATGGAGGCATTATGCCTTACATAGGTATAATGCTTCCAACTATTGCTCTCAGGCACTGCATCTCTTTCCCCCACCCCCAGCAGCATGGCTCACATTCTGAGCTGAAACAGAGCTCTTTTGCAGAGCCGCTGCAAGCTAAATTCCCATTTTAGTTACTGAATCAAGCAGAGCATTCTATGCTATTTAGACATGCATCTTCATAATCCTCCATGATCAGCAGCTTCTCATGTAATTTGTAGTTGTATAAGGTTTAAATTATATAAGGTTTAACTTACAAGTGAAGAACAAGAATTGAATGTAAAAGCTTGTTTTATTTAGCTGTAAGCATGCCAGATTGCCTGTAGGCTTCCTTGTAGATGTATATCGAAACAGCTATCTTGGTAGAGTTCCACTGTCCATTCTGGCACTGAGAAAGCCACTTGACCCTTGCAATGCCACGGGGAAAAAGCAGCGTTGGTAGTGGAATACTGGGAAACGGTGAATATTTTACCTCCAGAATATCTTGCTTCTGTTAGATTATTTCCCATTTGAAGGAAATGTCCTATTATTGAATTCTTAGCTGAGTGATATTTTGACATACTGCTAATATATCCACGTACTCTTATCTGATTGTGGCTAAAAAACTATTTAGGGTTTATAGAAAATTGTGATAATAGCATTGTGAGAATTTGACTGCTTACAGTGGACAGAACTAACTCCACTTTCTATGCTCTGATTTTTAAATATCTGCTTTAAAAATGAGTCACTAAATCTCAGTTTTGGTGCTAAAATTTTGTTGGCGACTCCCCCCCCCCCGCACCTGCTTATTCTCCAGTGCTATCACATTATTGTTATTATTTTTTGGAGTGCCACATTGATAGCTTTTTGTATATTTTTGTAAATCAAAATATTAACAACCATCTATATAAAGTCATGGCTGTGGATTTCACTTTACAATACACATCGTGATTCCCTGCACTGAGGAGGTTATAATCTAAGGCTCCAGACCTGCATAGACACATATGCTTAACTTTGTGCACTGTGTACTGCCACTGACGTCAAGAGGTTACTCAAAGTGTATGAGATGAATCCTGGATATTGTAGCCCGATCTATAGATTATGTATTAACTCTATAGATTACTTAAGAATCCGCAGTTGTCACTTTGAAGGTTGACAGGTTCTTGTCCCAAGATCAGGCCCATTCATAGATATTTAGGTCAGAAGGGACCATTATGATCATCTAGTCTGACCTCTTGCACAACACAGGCCACAGAATTTCACCCACCACTCCTGCAAAAAACCTCACACCTATATCTGTGCTACTGAAGTCCTCAAATCGTGGTTTAAAGACTTCAAGGAGCAGAGAATCCTCCAGCAAGTGACCCGTGCCCCATGCTACAGAGGAAGGCGAAAAACCTCCAGGGCCTCTTCCGATCTGCCCTGGAGGAAAATTCCTTCCCAACTCCAAATATGGCGATCAGCTAAACCCTGAGCATATGGGCAAGATTCACCAGCCAGATACTACAGAAAATTCTTTCCTGGGTAATTCAGATCCCACCCCATCTAATATCCCATCACAGGCCATTGGGCCTATTTACCATGAATATTTAATTACCAAAACCATGTTATTCCATCATACCATCTCCTCCATAAACTTATCGAGTTTAATCTTAAAGCCAGATAGATCTTTTGCCCCCACTGCTTCCCTTGGAAGGCTATTCCAAAACTTCACTCCTCTGCTGGTTAGAAACCTTCGTCTAATTTCAAGTCTAAACTTCCTGGTGGCCAGTTTATATCCATTTGTTCTTGTGTCCACATTGGTACTGAGCTTAAATAATTCCTCTCCCTCTCCGGTATTTATCCCTCTGATATATTTATAGAGAGCAATCATATCTCCCCTCAACCTTCTTTTAGTTAGGCTGAACAAGCCAAGCTCCTTGAGTCTCCTTTCATAAGACAAGTTTTCCATTCCTCGGATCATCCTAGTAGCCCTTCTCTGTACCTGTTCCATTATTATGTCACAGTCACAAACACCCCAACTCGGTATGGTAGATATAGAACAACCTGAAATGTTAGCCATCGTGGTTGGGTCATGTTCCTGTGGTCAGATATTCTCTATTTTCAGCTTCCCAGTACTTAGGGTTTCTGTTGGGCTGTTCATCTGTTCCAAGTTCAGAGGCCTCAAACCTTATGCTAACTTGCTGAAGCTAATGTCTTACAGGACACAGGCCTGTACATTGCTTGCATTACTACGGAATATAATAAAAGCAATTATTTGCAGGGAATATAAGCAAGGCAAGCTAGCCCACTGGGCTACAGATATAAACCTTTCCAGGATCAGGAGTCAGGAACCAAAGGGAAAGTACAAAGGAGAGACGGGTAGGAAAAGGCAAGAGCAATATGTTTATGCAGTCACTTGGGAGGCTAGACTGTGAGGTGCTTTGAGATCTACTGATGAAAAAGCACTAGATAAGAGCCAGGTATTAATTATTAATTAATTATTATTATTATTATGTAGAGAACAACAACATTGTTTGTCGCTTGTTTTTCTCCATTGAATACAGGTTAGTAAAATGTGGCAGACTGGCCCCCACAGCTGCAGAACAGTGACTCTATTGTATTCCCTCCCCAGATTCCCAGCACTACAGAAACCACACTGTGCAGCAGAGTCTGTGTTGCTCTGAGGCATGGAGCCAAGGGCGGTGATAAGGATGAACCAGGAAACATTTGTTCATGGGCTGGCAGAGCTGGCCAGCTGGGTGGAGGTGGAGAATGCTGTATTCCTTACAAGGGTATTAGCCGCGCACATTAGCAGCGTTCCAGCAGTCATCCTGTCTCCCTAAATGCTTCCAGTGCCCCTTCTAGTGAGGTGCAGCTCAAGTCAGTGGAGCACTCCATATATTTACGTAGCCCAAGAACAAAAGAACAGTCAATGAAATTAAAAAGGCAACACATGTAAAGTAAGAGGAAACATTTTGGGCATATATAAACAATCTGTTGAACTTGCAGTCACCTGATATCACTGAGGCAAATGCTAGCTAGATTCCAAAGAGGAATGAACAAAGCTGATGTCTGCAGATCGTCCAGGATAAAAATGACTAGGCTGCCAAAGTTCACAATTCATCATTTAAACTGGTAACCAGCAAGGGGGTGGGAAGAAATTTACTTCCATGGTAAACTATTGCTCAATTAAGGCATGTTTTGTAAAGTGCCAAAGCCTTCAACTCCTTGAAGTTGAGCATCATACATGATTGGGTCTTTAGCCAAATGCTTAATGGGTGTTTATCCAGCTCTTATGAAGCACCCAGCAGAAGCCACTCTGCCACAGCTGGATAGAAGATATTGAAGCAGATGGAACAATAGCAATTCCTACAGAACAGAGGTGGGCAAACTATGGCCTGTGGGCCACATCCGGCCTATGGGACCGTCCTGCTGGGTCCTTGAGCTCCTCGCCAGGAAGGTAGCCCCCGACCTCTTCCCTGCTGTCCTTCTTCCCCCACAGGCTCAACTCGCCGTGCTGCCAGTGCTCTGGGCGGCGCGGCTGGCTCCGGTGGGGTGGCAGGGCTGCGAGCTCCTGCTGCTCTGAGCTGCATGGTAAGGGGGCGGGGAGTGGAGGGTTGGATAAGGGGCAGGAGGTCCTGGAGGGGCAGTTAAGGGACAGGGAGCAGGGGGCGATTGGATGGGGCAGAGGTTCTGGGGTGGGGCGGTCAGGGGACAGGGGGGTTTGGATAGGTGTGGGAGTCTGGGGAGGCCTGTCAGGGGAAGGGGTGTGGATAGAGGTTGGGGCAGTCAGGGGACGGAGAAAAGGGGTGTTGGATAGGGGCTGGGGTTCCAGGGGGCCTTTCAGGGGGTGGGGGGGTGGATAGGGGTCAGGGTGGGCAGTTGGGACAGGGAGCGGGGGGTTGGATAGGGGGTGGGGTCCTGCGGGGCGGTTAGGGGGGTCCAGGATGGGAGGTGGTTATGGGACAAGGAGCATGGGGGTTGGATGGGTCTGGGGTTCTGTGGGGGGCAGTCAGGGGGCGGGAAGTGGGAGGGGGCGGATAGGGGGTGGGGCCAGGATGTTTGGGGAGGCACAGCCTTCCCTACCTGGCCCTCCATACAGTTTCACACCCCAATGGGGCCCTTGGGCCAAAAAGTTTGCCCACCCCGGTATAGAACAATATTTTGTGGGTGGGTGGAGGGAAATGAACTGAACCTATGAGGACTGTTGAAGGAAAAAGAATTAGGCATTTGGTAACTTCAAAAGTAAAAATATTGAGATAACTTTTCCAAAGCTAGCTCAGGAGCTAGAAAGTGTATCTGGCATCTCATAATATTTCTTAGGATTTCTAAGAGTTATAACATTTTTACCATTCTCCCCCGCCCAAATCTTAGTGTGATAAGTTTACAGTCCATTTTACTTTGTTAGTTAATTTTTTGCTTGTAAAGTGATGGATTAAATACCCTGAAGACCAAAAATCTTTACTTATCCTCGTAACAAGGAGAACACGTGCAATCACGCTGTAAGCCAGGGATCGGCAACCTTTGGCACACGGACCACCAGGGTAATCCCCTGGCGGGCCAGGCCAGTTTGTTTACCTGCCGCGTCTGCAGGTTACGCTGATCACAGCTCCCACTGGCCGTGGTTCGCCGCTCCAGGCCAATGGGGGCTGCGGGAAGCGGTGAGGGCCTAGGGATGTGCTGGCCACTGCTTCCCACAGCTCACATTGGCCTGGAGCGGCGAACCGTGGCCAGGAGGAGCTGCAATCTGCCAAACCTGTGGATACAGTAGGTAAACAAACCGGCCCGACCTGCGGCGGGGTTTACCCTGGAGGGCCGCATGCCAAAGGTTGCTGATCCCTGTTGTAAGCTTTCCCACAAGACTCTGGTCAATTTGCCTCAGTTCTGACCATAAGAGGTCTCCTCTGGAAATGAGATAGTTGTTCAGCGTAGCAGGAGAGTTACATCAGCAGGAGCAAAATTTAAGTGTAGACATGTGACATTACCCAGAGCACAATCTGGATTGAACAGCTATGTCCCCTTAACTCTTTAGCCCGGGATGTATTTTACCCTGCTTTGCTGTCAGAACATCCTCTCCTGGCCTGTTCACACAACTTTGAGCATGCAAATTCACTCCCAGATACATGAGCACTCTGACCAATCACTCATGAATTACATACAGGGCAACACCTGCAAATTCCTAGTCCCAGCCTTGTCCCCCCCAGAAATGTACTTCTGAACAGTAATACCACATAGAAAGTCCATCATTTCATTAAGGGAAAATAATAATGCACCAACTTTGTTATCCCAAGTGGAGCTTCCCACACACTCTAATCCAAACACACTAGTTAATATAAAACAGTAAGAGAAGTTTCTTAACTGCAGAAAGATAGATTTTAAGTGATTTCAAGTGATGATGTGTATAAGTTACAAAAGAAAAGGAAAAAAATGCAAGCTAATACCTAATTTAGCAAGCTAAGTGAACTTAAAAACAAAAGTTTTGTCTCACCATATGCTGCAGTAAATTTCACAGGTTGTGTCTTATTTAATTTTTTCAAATTTGTCTCCTTGTACAAATTTATCATAGTCTTGTAAAAGTAGTGACCATAATAGTATAGATCATCACAGCACATTTCCATAGTTAGTTCAATATAAGTTGCTTTGTATCTACATAACTCTATAGTGTAGATCAGAGATATCAGGGAATTTTGCCACTATAGCCATATTATTTTTATATCCTAAACCAGACCATTTTGGAGGGAGGCCAGTTGCTTAAGAAAGTCTAGTTGTCACACTCTGTGAGAGGGCAGGAAATATGAGAGAGGGGCTATAAGAGAAAGAGGCTATAAGAGAAAGAGAAAAGCTGTGATCTAGCAGGACTTAACCTTGCAAGGTACTGATTGCAAAAGTACACTCTGGATCTGGTTTAGCAAAGCACTTAAGCATGCATTCAGTATTAAGCAGCTCACTCGTCCCACTGATTCAATGGGCACATGCAGAGGCAGATTATGAGTTTGTGGGGCCCCTCCCCACCCCTTCCACCTGCAGTCCCTCCTCCCCTCCCAGCACTCCTGCTGAGGAGTGGGGTCAGGCCATGGGGGGGTGCCCATTTTTCTGAGGTCCCCCCAGTTGGCTGGGGCCCCTGGGCATGGGCCCCATTGGCCCAGTGGCTAATCTGCCACTGGGCACATGCTTAAGTGCTTTTCTGGAATGGGGCCAGAATGCTCAGCATCTGGCAGGATGAAACCCACAATTTCTAAAGTTCACCGAGGGAGATGAAATGTCTGTGTATTCTGTGTCTCTTTTCTCACTTTTGTTTTCTTCTCCTGCTCAGTGCAACCCCAATTTCAGTGAGTGGTGGTGGTGGGGGGGAATCAGATTTTTTGTTTTCAGGCAAGGCAGAGAGCCTTTGCATAATGGACAGTATTTTGCCAGAGAAATATAAATAAATATACTGATAAACAAGGACATTTGCCGTTGAGGAAATAGCCTGAGCTCTCTATCTCTTTCCCAACTACCAAATGAGCACGGTTTTCAGCCCAGTGCTGTTTCCCTCCCATTCACCAAACGTGCATGCATAATTCTTTATCCTACCAGATTTTCTTGTTCTTTTAATCTCGCTAAATGCTACACTGAAGTAATAAAATCCTATTCCCTTTGCTTTTTATAGGGACATAGCTGTAGCTCACAGCAGCTCCATAGATTTTCAAGTGAATAAAAATGGCATTTACTCTAATCTAATAATCTTAGAAACTGTATTTAAGCAGTTAATGACTCATTACAGTATGTTTTTATTAGCTTGCTTTTTACTTTACTTTTATTTTCAAGTCCCCTCTGTTGTGCTGGATTGGGAATAATAACGTTTTATATCATGATAGAAGTCTTCACTTGTTTGCTTACAGCAGTGGGTCTCAGAGTCTTTCATACTGAGGCCCTGTTCCATCCCAGAATCTCCTAGTGACTCCCATTGCACCGAGGTGGAAACCCCACCC
Source organism: Lepidochelys kempii (assembly GCF_965140285.1). NCBI lineage: Eukaryota > Metazoa > Chordata > Testudines > Cheloniidae > Lepidochelys > Lepidochelys kempii. The sequence continues at coordinate 59,546,967 of NC_136387.1, read as the reverse complement.
ATGTGGTAATATGGAAAAGGCAGGGTGTTAATCATGGCACCCTGAAGCCTGTTTGCATCAACTTGGGTCACGAGTCTTAAACTGAGAAACTGTGTTCTAGAGTGATCAGACATACGGCTCAAATGTCCCTCATTTTAAAGAGCACCGCTTGTTTTTGTTTCAAAGTTAGCTACATTTCACATACATTTGATGTTCCACTCTTGCCACTGAAAATTATTCCAATTAATGTGCCCCATAGATTTTATGTGTCCTACATGAATAATAATTTTGGGTCTTTGTCACACATTTAGCCTTGGTAGGTTGGGATTTAGGCATATAATAGTTTATTATTTTAGTTTCTTAAATAATAATTTTAAATGGTTTTTCTTTGGTTTCTTTGAAAGCACGTTTCCCACCACTATATAAGATGTGACTGCAATGGGAACACAATTATGAACAACTAGGTATGCAGTATAGCTATGATGGCAGCTTTTTATACGAGATGTCCCAGAGGGCAATACTGGGCAATTAACTGTTGCTTCAATGGCAGTCTCACGCAGGATCCATAGGTTCTATCCCATCCCCTCTCCTGTTTTGGTTGTGATCCCAATGAGGGAGAGAATAGGGCCTGTTGAGCTGTGTTTTCTTCCACATATAGAGGACACCAAGCTCTTAATCTCAGTGTCATCATATCAAGACAGTACTCTTTCTAGTTGAGATTGTGGCCTGGATTAGAGCTGGCTGGCTGAGATTTAGTCTGGATATAACTGATGTTTGTGAAATGGAAGAAGCAACTGGGAAAATTAGCAGAGATTACATCAGCTCCTTCAACTGGGGGAATGTGGCTGTTATGTGCCCACTACTTGGAAATCAGATAAGATCCTTGACTGTTCATGGAGGTCCAGACAATAGCTGTGGCCAACAGCTAATTATTTTAATTCCTGTGTGGCAAGCAGATGTCAGTCTTTACTTTCAGAAGGACATCTCAGTACAGCTATCCTTGCCTCTTACCTCTTGAGAATGGATTATAACAATGCAAGGATAGCTGTACTGTGATGTCCACAACACATGAGATGTTTTAAGTTACAAAGATTGGGAGCTGGCCATTTTCAGTGAAGAGCCCTCAACTCTGGAACTTTCCCTTGTGGTGCCTTGAGTTGGTGTCCTTCAAAGCATGCTGCATGACTAATCCACTCTTCCAGGTTTACCCAATAGAGGCTGGGGACAATTTATTATATTTGTGGTGGATCAGGATCTAAAGAGGAATTTAAATGGGCTAGAGTGGGAGATATGAATGTATGTTGGTCAAACAGATATTTTGTATATGGTTTTAATATTTTTATAATGTCGAAAGATCAAAGCAGGTGTTTATGAATTTGAGATAAATAATAAACAAACATAGCTGTTTCTGTAGCTATGAGGAAAACTATAGCTAGGAAGCTTATGTTAATCAGTTTCAACAAATATAGTAAGGAAGTCAGTGCAAGGCCCTTTTTTCAGCTTCTATCATATTTTCTCTTCCATTAAAACAAAGGGTGAGAGGGATGCAGTGAATTAGAAAAATACAAAGGTTCCAAACCTGTCTGTGGGCACCAGCAATAGTACTGGGTCTTGTTAAATGATTGAGCCATGTTTCCTGGCATGCTCAGCTGGGCCATGTCATGTAAGACACTCGTGCTATTTTCATCACCGTGATATGACATACTATGTAGGTTCTCGGGCCATGCAGCTGCCACTTCTTTGGTTTGAGAGTGTTGCCATCCAATGGCACTAAAGGGGTTAAGCAAAATACATTTAATAACTTTTCTATATGTTCAGATAGAAGATTACAAACCTGAAACAGAGGGCCAGACTGTAATAAGCCCTTGCTGAGATTTAAGGAATGGATGGGTGAAGGAAACCAGCCTTGACAAAGACATGTCAGCTGCCATTCTACACTGGGGAGAGTGCAGATACTGCTTCTTCAGTGTGCTATTAGAAAAGTCTGGTCCCCTAAACAGGATACGAAAAAGGTTGAGTTATGGCATCTTCCCCTTCCCCTCCTCCCAACCAACTTACAAAGTAGGCTGTCTGTACTTTTGGGAAGGAGAGTGCAGATTTCCTGTGCACTGGACAACTAGAGGAGGGACTGTATCTAAGGCACAAGCAACTCTCTGTGAGGTGGTGTGATTTTGCACCACCATCTACTTGGACTAGTGAATAAATGCTACAGTTTAATCCATAATGAGCTATATCAAGTCATTCCATCTCATCTAAGCATCAACATGTGGATCCAGTAGTAGACCAGCCTTCATTAACAATTTTAGGGGATGTTATCTTTTCACAGGTGGGCAGAACAAGTGTCTTATGAAAAGGAATAGAGCTGAGACCACTCACACACAACTGAGATTGGGATGTCCAATTCCTGTTACAATAAGAACTGTGTATCCCCACAGACTTTCAAAATCCCACCCCAATGCAAATAGATCAAAGGGTATTAAATGGTAGAAGATGTGAGCCGCAGTTCTCAGATCACTTTCCATTTCAGATAATACTTTCTTTCAGATGGAGAAATTATCCTTCACTTCCTTGCTTAAGTCCTTGTGCACTACTGTTTTACACTGTTAAACAGCTGCCATATTTCACACCACATATAGTTCCACTGTAATGATTCATCTGTATAAACTTCCATATAACTTTAAATTTCTGTAAGAGCTTAAAGATCATTTGGGCTTAAAAAGGAACTGTATAAATTAAAATATTATTCAGTATTAATCAAAGTTAAACGGTTTAATTACTCAGCTAGTGACTTTGTTCTCAATTGTGGAAACACTAACCAAGTCAAGCCTATTAATGAAGGATTGGTTGAGCCAAAACTCTGCACTGCTGTGCCAAGAGATTTTTCATCTCTACTGCATATCGTCCTGTTGGATTTAATAATGGGACTATCCGTTCTATGGATATACCCTCAAAGACATTTGATTCAAACATAAGCAGTCAGTAAGGATTTTTTTTCAGTCACCTTGATTTTTTTTTAAAAAATTGATAATTGCTGTTTACATTTTTAAAAGATGTAGCTCATTTCAGATGGCATTTATGAGTCATTTGAAACCAATAACATTTGCATATGCTGTGTGTTTCAAATGTCCCCAACTTGGCATAATTGTCTAACTTTGAAAGAATCTCCTCTTCATTTTTCAGACTAACAAAGCATGGAGGGCAGTTGAAAATTGGTTCTTTTTTACAGCAGTACACTGTTTTTATCTGCAACTCAATTATGACATAGAATAGGCATTTAATGAGCTTTGGGAAACAAAAGCCTATTTTTAAGGAGATTATGCTTCCCTTATATCCATGTATAGATGATATTCATTTCAGCCCTTCATCAGAGGCTCTCTCTGTTCATGCTGCAACAGCCAGTGACTTCAGAGACCATTTGCATGTTATTGTTTCATCTTGGTAGACATGTAATGTCCATCTGATGCTAACCACATTGCAGTCTCCCCTCTAGTTAATCATCATGGCTAGAACATCAACTCTCCTATACTTTATTGTTTCTGACTCATCATTCTTTATCCAAGGGAAGAAGCATATGTATTTAATAAATGATATTTCATTAGGGTAATCCACAAAATCCCTTCAATGCAAACATACAACATGCATTCCATGGGGTACTTCTAAGGGCCAGTGAATATGTGCTGGGTGTCTTGATGCTCCATTAAAATCAGTTGGACAAATTCATCCCAAGATAATGCACCAGGGGAGAATTTGATATTCTTATAAATGAATAAATAAATAAAGTTATTCATAGGAAATCTACCCAGCAATTATTCCGATGAGGTTGTTTACAGTGAGTCCCTTTAAATAAACTCATCCAACAGCCCATGTGGGAATTGGAATGAATGTAGTGCTGTAATTTTTTGTGATTTTTTACAAGTCTCATGATATTTGGTGTTTTTCTTGAAGCCCCAGTAATCCTAGGGTTATGTTATCATGGGTGAATCTCAGCTATCAATAACAAAAAAGTATGTGTCTAGTCCTTGTGGTTGAGGAGAAAATTGGAAAACATGCTCCACAAAGACTCAAAAACCCAAAGGCAAATTAAAAGACCCCAAATTTATTTTTTAATCATGATTTGAAAGCCAATGTAATGCTTTTGGAGGCCCAAATCATGAATTTTGCATGCTTAGGTGTGGCCTGTTTTTGGAATTGATATTGAAATATGCAAAGGGATTCTCTGAGATACAGATGCTGGACCTGAGCATGTAGCTTTGCTGGTTGAGGTATTCTGCCTGGCTGCTCAATAAATGTGCTGCTCTTGCAAATGCAGCCTTGGGCTGCTATGAAGCTTCCCCTACTGCCCTGCATAGGTGAGTCACATAGCCATTAATCCACAGCCTTGGCCCGGCCCCTACTCCAACTTTGTCCCAACCTCTTCCCTTCCTGGTGTGATAGTATAATCCACTGGCGAGGGTATTTTACAGGTACCCCTCTGTGTCCAATCCACAGAAGAAATGAGTTGTTGTAGCCCTGACCTCCAAAGGCTTGGCTCTTTAGCTCAAAGTGTAGCAGTTCATATCTTTAGCTTTAGAGGTCTGCAGTTCACACTCTACCACGTTGGACAAGAGAGGGCCATCACATAAGCTCACAAGGAGCCCTTATGATAATACACATTCCCAGCATGGGTTTCACAAATTCTGCCCTCGACCTGTTCAGTGTAAGCATACGTGTTCTGTTAGGTGTGGGGGACCATTCTGATGAGGGAAAGATTTCCCCTTATTGTCTAATCAAGAGAGCATATACCACTGGGGGTCCCTGCTCTAATAAGATTAAAGGAAATAACCCAAGTCACAAATATATATAAATGCACAAACAATAAGCAATTGGGTTTCTGCTTTGATACATGAAATAGATAAATTTAAGTTCCCATCAAGTGGAAGAGACAGAGGATTTTAGCTGCCTGAAACAGCCTCTCGATAGGTGCTGAACGAAATCTGATGGGACTCCCCGTGGCCACCTGGAACCACAAGCATTCATTAGGAATAGAGGAAACACCTTTTTATTAAAAGGCACATTATTATCCATCATCCATTATCTATTGCCCGTTCAAACAAACAAACAGACAAACAAAGATCAGACAAGGATTTAGCATTTAGTTAAAATAAGGAAAAGAAATAAGGCACAGACCCATCCTTCCCTAAGAAAACCCACTGAAAGGGGTTAGGGAAACAGAACTTTATGAGGTCCACTGGAGGCGGCAGCACAATCTATTGACTAGTATGGATGGCTGTGATTCAGGACATGTGGAGTCTATCCTGGCTCTGCCAATAACCCGTTGTGTAATGTTGGGCAAGGCTCTGGGCCTGTCTGTCTTGCCTATTTCTTGCCTATATATCTCACAAGCTCTTTGAGGCTGCTTCTCTCTATGTTGTATAGTGCCTAGCACAGTGATGTGCCAGTCTTAGTTGGAGTCTCTAGGTGCTATTGTAATACAAATAAGTAATAATAATAATAATAGTAATTAATAATATTTCATGGATTCTGAAGGCCAAAAGGGACCATTATGATCATCTAGTCTGACCACCTGCACAACACAGGCCATAAAACCTTACCCGATAATTTCTGCAACAAGCCCATAATTTTTTCAAATTATTTCATTGGTGATTGGGGACAGTACTAGGCTCAAGTCACAGCCTTGGTAAATCTTCTCCATTGGAGACTCACCAGGCTACTGTGGGACACACCACAATAATACCTATACTCTTAAGAGTTCCTTAATCTGTGTGGTTTTAGAGTAGCAGCCGTGTTAGTCTGTATCCGCAAAAAGAACAGGAGAACTTGTGGTACCTTAGAGACTAACAAATTTATTAGAGCATAAGCTTTCATGGGCTACAGCTCAATTCATCGGATGCATAGAATGGAACATATAGGAAGAAGATATATATATATATACAAAGAAGTTGGAAGTTTCCATACAAACTGTAAGAGGCTAATTAGTTAAGATGAGCTACTATCAGCACGAGAAAAAAACTTTTGTAGTAATAATCAAGATGGCCCATTTAGACAGTTGACAAGAAGGTGTGAGGATACTTAATTTAGGGAAATAGATTCAATATGTGTAATGACCCAGCCATTCCCAGTCTCTATTCAAAGCCAAGTTAATGGTATCTAGTTTGCATATTAATTCAAGCTCAGCAGTTTCTCCTTGGAGTCTGTTTTTGAAGCTTTTCTGTTGCAAAATTGCCACCCTTAAATCTTTTACCGAGTGGCCAGAGAGGTTGAAATGTTCTCCTACCAGTTTTTGAATGTTATGATTCCTGATGGCAGATTTGTGTCCATGTATTCTTTTGCGTAGAGACTATCAGGTTTGGCCAATGTACATGGCAGAGGGGCATTGCTGTCACATGATGGCATATATCACATTGGTAGATGTGCAGGTGGGTAGATGTGCAGGTGAACGAGCCCCTGATGGTGTGGCTAATGTGATTAGCTCCCATGATGGTGTCTCTTGAATAAATATGTGGACAGAGTTGGCATCGGGCTTTGTTGCCTGGGTTAGTGTTTTTGTTGTGTGGTGTGTGGTTGTTCGAGAGTATTTGTTTCAGGTTGGGGGGCTGTCTGTAAGTGAGAACTGGTCTGTCTCCCAAGATCTGTGAGAGTGAGGGATCATTTTTCAGGATAGGTTGTAGATCTTTGATGATGCGCTGGAGAGCTTTTAGTTGGGGGCTGAAGGTGACAGCTAGTGGCGTTCTGTTATTTTCTTTGTTCTTCTGTTATTTTCTTTGACAGGGGCCTGTCCTGTAGTAGGTGACTTCTGGGTACTCTTCTGGCTCTGTCAATCTGTTTTTTAACTTCAGCAGGTGGGTATACTCCAATGAGAAACTGCTGAGCTTGAATTAATATGCAAAGTAGATACCATTAACTTGGGTTTGAAAAGAGACGGGTAGTGGCTGGGTCATTACACATATTGAATCTATTTCCCTAAGTTAAGTTTCCTCACACCTTCTTGTCAACTGTCTAAATGGGCCATCTTGATTATCACTACAAAAGTTTTTTTCTCGTGATGATAGTAGCTCATCTTAACTAATTAGCCTCTTACAGTTTGTATGGAAACTTCCAACTTCTCTGTATGTGTATATATATATATATATATATCTTCTTACTATATGTTCCATTCTATGCATCCGATAAATTGGGCTGTAGCCCATGAAAGCTTATGTTCTAATAAATTTGTTTTTCTCTAAGGTGCCACAAGTACTCCTGTCCTGTTCTTTTTAATCTGTGTGGTCTGCATCACTGTCTCTTTCATTGGCCTCTTTGGCACACTTCCAGGGCACAGACTCTCTGGCCATGTCTACACTTACTGGTAAATTGGTATTGCTGCAATTGATGCAATGAGTGTCGATTTAGTGGGACTGGTGAAGACATGCTAAATCTATGGGAGAGCACTCTCCCGTCGATTTGTGTACTCCACCTCCCCAAGAAACATAAGGGAAGTCAGCAGGAGAGCATCTCCCATCAACACAGTGCAGTGTAGACACCGCAGTAAGTGGATCTAGCTACATCAACTTCAGTTACATTATTCACATAACTAAAGTTGCATAACTTACATCAATTTACCGCAGTAGTTTAGACCAAGCCTCTGTTTCTTATACATTTTGTGGAAATGGCATTCCACAGCCAACCTGCCCTAAGGCCTCCAAGACCACTGCTGACCCTCACTCTCTTCAGTAGTTTAAGCACACCCTTTCCCTGAGTTCCAACCTTTGGGGCACTCTAGGTTTACAATTACCTCTTCAGGGGCACGTAACAATGAAAACAAACAGGTACACAGACTTTGTAATGGTTCCAAATCCCCATCAAACTTTACTTTAGCTAGCACAAGGCATGTACAAATCTTGAGAACATAAACACCTCTACACATTTCCCTGGCTTCATTTCCTCATCACATTTGAGTGTTCTCTGGGCTTAGGTCAGAGGAGTCCTTTGGTCAGAGGATAGTCCTCTGAGGAGTCCAGTATACCTTCTCCAACACATGGCTTCTCCTCCAAATTATGGAGTCGCTCTCTCCCCTGCAATAAGTTTCCATTTTCCTTGGCTGGTCTACAGGTAAAAAGGACGCCATCGTATGAACACATGAGCTCTGTCCCTTGTTCCTGCCCACGCATCCTTTATATCTGTGAGTCCCTCTGAGTTCTCCTTGAGTCTCTCAGGACTCTTTGTTCTCCTGTTTGTGGATTTTCCACTTTCCAAATCCCAGCTCCCTACAGAGAAGTTGGAGAAAAATGGTTTCACCCAGGCAACACTGAATCATTCAATAGTACAGCAATTTCATAATATCAACCAGAGTTCATAATTTGTGCATAGACAGATTCCCCAAATTGCCATAGCATACAGTGGAGAAACGAGGAGTTTCAGTCCTGAAAGTCCATGGATCCAATGGAAAGATCTGAAATTTCCAGCCATACAGCCACTGATATTCTGAATATTTTGCATGTCCCCCAAGACTCTGGAATAATTAGGATTTATCTGCATATCAATAAAGCAATCGAATGACCCACCACCATCCATTAGTTGCACAGTACTTCCATTTTCAAACAGCTTCCTTGTTATTATTTGTGCTTTTTCTTAAGAAATATTTATCACCTCTATCTTACATTGTTTAATAGCTACACCATTTCATATTGACACCATCTGTTCATGAGAAATAGCAATATTTTCCTCACTCGCTAATACTGGAGGCTCTGTTAGTTTTCTTATATCAGCTTTCTACTGGCAAAGTACTATTAATACAACACTACTGCTGCTAGGAGATGTCTTGCATTCTTTGCCTGAAGTATGATGTGCTGGAAGATGAAAGCTACAAATACTATGAGATTCTAGAATTTTAGTTCTTGCCAAAATAAAGGAGATTGTGCCCCCCCCAAAGCATTTAGACACAACCAACAAAAATATTTTCTTTGTCAGAATACTAAATATCATATTTAATTATAGATTCAAGACCATTTTATTTTTAGGAAAAATATTTTAGAAAAAAAATCATTATAGTGGAAAAATATGAACCCCCAGCTTCACTGAATAACAGATATATTTTCCTTCCTGGTTTTGATTTAGATAACTCCATTAAACTAAACAGAAAACACATCTTCCTCTTTACAAGTGCAGTAAAATCACCAGGTGTTATACAGGATATCATATTTTGTTATCTGAGGAGTTATAGCTGTGATGAAAACTTATAATTTTATGGCACAGGCCATTCTGAAGGATCATGGTGTTGGTTTAAAAATAAGCAGGGATTTTTATAATTAGCAATGATTTAGGGCTAAATCGTCAAATGGTGTATTGCATTATAGTATGCCAATTTTTTCCAGCTGTTGCAAAGTGTTTTATTTTTTAAGATATTCTTTATGATAATGGAATGGATATTTTTGATGGAAGGCAGATTATGGACAAAAATGTTATAAAACCATATGAAAGCATTCAAAGTTTATCCACATTTTTAAAAACAAGGAATAGAAATAATGAACATTGGACAAAAGTTCTTTCTTCTTATCTTTATTTAATTGAATTATATTTCTTAATCTCCTCATTGTCTGTCAGACCTCAGTAATTTTTATGTTTTAATCTCTCTCCTTATAGTAACAAATGGATGATATTACAGAACTAAAGTGTTTACAAAAAAAAAAGGCCCCCAAGGTTACCATTTAAAATGCGTTCATAAGAGAAACCAATTTGTTTTGTGACAATATAAATTCAAAGCCTTGTCTGTTTTGGCATATATATATACACATTCTCCGTGGGAAAAAAGATTTAGCAGTTTGAAAAACTGTATAAGGGAACCATTATCAGCTGAAATTGCTGTTATTGAAAATAATGACACTTTAATTGTACTCTCCTTAATATGCCCATTTTTATTTTAAGAAAAGAAATTATATTCTGTGGAGAGCATTCATGAAGTACTCAATAATGCTCGTGCTAAATAAACGTAAGTTAGGAGTGAAATTTTTGTAATACTGTAAAAAGCCTCACAGCTGCATCTCTGCAGTGTACATAACCTTAAAACGAAACTGACTAATTTCAAATAACTTCTGAAATCGTGAGGAATACTTTTCTATGCACTTCTGTGTGTCAGAGATACCACACCACCTGCTCCCCAGATAATTAGATCAGGTTCTGTCAGAGATACCCAGGAGTCTCTGCACACCCTTACAGTACCACTGGGGCTTGAGGCTAATGGAGCTACACAGTGACACAATCATTGACTACTGCTCAGCTCCTACCTAACATTAGTCCAACCCTCAAAATACCCTCCATTCATACCATGTCCTGCCACCTGTGTGGTCTGAGGGATGTCTATATGACAGCACATTTCTGCTTTAAAAAGCACAAGAGCTGAGTTAACTTCCAGAGGTCTACATACTGAAGTAATTGTTACATTGCATTCTAAGTAAATGATGGACTACACACAGTAGTGTTGCCACCTGAATTCACAAAAACTAAACAGGTGGTGATGAACTTGTGCAGGAAGGCACATGAGTGCAGTTGCCTCAGATCACTGTGCCAGAGACAGTTCTGACAGCAGCATATAAAAAAGAGGAAATAAAACTCAAACCTCATCAATTATTTCCCCCTGACCTGAGGCCAGTAATTCAGAGGAGGAAAGTACTTGTTATCAAAGCTTTTATTGAGGAAGGCTTCTCTGACTCTATCTTGTTCCTAGCAAAACTCTGTATAATTCACTCAAACAAAGGCCTCCTATTTTGAGATTAGTCACTTTTGCAATGCAGCTTGTGGAAGAGAGTGAAGAGAAGAAGATGATTCCAGTGAGGATTTTCCAGAGAATTTAATTCACCTAATAATATTTTAATACTTATTTACACAAATGTGGTGGGACTTTGATGTTTGCTGCTACTGAGAATCCGCCGTACTTTATTTTCACATTTCAGAGAAAGGCAGACCTGATGTCATATTAAGATTTCTCTTTAGTGTAGTCCAGAAATACTATCATTAGAGTGATCATTAGAGGGCATTCAAAACATTATGTACATATGTAACATTACACTTCCTTCATAATTAGAAAGCTCTATAATGCATGCATATAATATAGCATTAACAACAATTTGGTTTTTTTTGTGTAGTATTATGTAATATATATAAAGATAGACTTGTAAGCACATTACAAGACTTTTCCTTCATTTGGATGGGAATATGTTTTAAGTGTTTATAGGCTGACTATGCAATAATTCTTGTGGGATGTTTAGGTCTGCACAAGAATCTTTCAATCTCTGCAGATTTATTCCCCGTATTGATTGTGACACTGGCAGAACACATACTAGTTCATGCCAAAGGCCCACAACCTCAGTGAACACTGAAAAATGCATAGCTGGAAACCGGTGTGCTTAACTGTGGGTTAGTGTATGTTAGAACCTGAGAGTTATGAACACAAGAGTTATGAACTGACTTGTCAGCCACATACACCTCGTTTGGAACTGGAAATACACAATCGGGCAGCAGCAGAGACCAAAAACAAACCAAAAAAAAAGCAAATACAGTACAGCACTGAGCCAGAAGAGTACCCAGAAGTTACCTACTACAGGACAGGCCCAACAAAGAAAATAACAGAATGCCACTAGCCATCACCTTCAGCCCCCAACTAAAACCTCTCCAATGCATCATCAAGGATCTACAACCTATCCTGAAGGACGACCCACCACTCTCACAGATCTTGGGAGACAGGCCAGTCCTTGCTTACAGACAGCCCCCCAACCTGAAGCAAATACTCATCAGCAACACACCACACAACAGAACCACTAACCAAGCAACCTATCCTTGCAACAAAGCCTGTTGCCAAATGTGTCCACATATTTATTCAGGGGACACCATCATAGGGCCTAATCACATCAGTCACACTATCAGAGGCTTGTTCACCTGCACATCTACCAATGTGATCTATGCCATCATGTGCCAACAATGCCCCTCTGCCATGTACATTGGCCAAACTGGACAGTCCCTACATAAAAGAATAAATGGACACAAATCAGACGTCAAGAATTATAACATTCAAAAACCAGTTGGAGAACACTTCAATCTCTTTGGTCACTCGAATACAGACCTAAAAGCGGTAATTCTTCAACAAAAAAACCTTCAAAAACAGACTCCAAGGAGAGACTGCTGAATTGGAATTAATTTGCAAACTGGATACAATTAACTTAGGCTTGAATAAAGACTTGGAGTGGATGGGTCATTACACAAAGTAAAACTATTTCCCCAGTTTATTCCCCCTCCCCCCCACGCTGTTCCTCAGACATTCTAGTCAAGTGCTGGCAATCACCTTGATTATCACAAGAAAAAGTTTTTTCCCTCCCCACTCTCCTGCTGGTAATAGCTCACCTTACCTGATCATTCTCGTTACAGTGTGTATGGTAACACCCATTGTTTCATGTTCTCTGTGTATATAAATCTTCCCACTGTATTTTCCACTGAATGCATCCGATGAAGTGAGCTATGTAGCTCATGAAAGCCTATGCTCAAATAAATTTGTTAGTCTCTAAGGTGCCACAAGTACTCCTTTTCTTTTTGCGGATACGGACTAACACGACTGCTACTCTGAAACCTGTCATTTATGTGTGTGTGTGTTTCCTGTTTTAACTGTGTAAATAACTCTCATTTCTTTTCTTAGTTAATAAATCTTTAGTTAGTTTATTACAGGATTGTTTACAGGCATTGTTTTTGATTTGAGATCAGTACAATTGACCTGGGGAAAGTGACTGGTGCTTTTGAACTGAGAGTAACCTGAATAGTGTTGTGATATTTGGGGTAAAATTATTCTCTCTCACATAGTCTAGTTTGCCTGTGTGGCAAGACAGACTGGCATGCCCAAAGGGACTCCATGGTAAGACTATTATAGTGCTTAAGGAGTTCATACTTGTCACTGGGTTGGTGAAATCTAATTACAGAACATACAACCAGTTTGAAGATTATGTCCTGCAGACAGCATGACTTTGGTTTCAATTACATTCTACATAGTGTTCATGTTCATTCAGAGCTGTCAGCACTATGTGTTCTATAGTTCCATAGAACCCAAACATTGGCTAGTCACTTTCCTTGATACTGTGTAGGTACCCGCTGGTTTTGTGGTAGGTGCACATGAATTCCTACATTCTCAGGACATGAAAACAATTCTTGCTCAGAGTTTTTAACTGATTCTGGGAAATTTTATCTTTTGAGATCTCCAGAGACTGATGTTCTAGATAATACTTAGTCCTGCCATGAGGGCAGGGAACTAGACTAGATGACCTCTCAAGGTTCCTTCCAGTCCTATGATTCTATGTAAGCTGAACATCATAGATACAATGTGAACCACATACACAGAAAGGACAGAACCTCTTTACAATGGTTCAGAATTCCCATTTTCCCTTCTCCTGGACTGATCATAGTCTCACTCACTTTCTCATTGATATTAAGTTCCCAGAGTTTAACATGGGCTTGGTCCTAGTGCACTTTGTGTTTCTCTTGAGTTTTTTTCAACTGTTCTTAGATGATAAGGTTAAAGTATATCTTAACTGTTGCTTTAGGAGTTATCATCAGGATATATCTGAAAACAATGTGTGGAATTCACCAACTCATTAGTTAAAAAATATGTTCTGGACAAAGCTAAGATCATTTCATTTTTCTTTTCTCAGCATTTAGGACATTTGAAAAGGGAGAAAACCTACCACTTTCCACAGAACGCTCTGAAGTTTACAGGGTAGTCTCAGAAAATGGTTGGCATTGGTCTATTGATTTTCAGTATTCAGTATCATCACAGTATAGACAAATCAGAACAATTCTTCACCTAATTTTGGATCGTCTATGGTTTGGGATTTAAAATAGCCATCCAGGGCTTGTCTGTGGTAACTATGATGAATTCCTGACCATGCAGAACTTGGACACAGCACCAATACAGCTAGCAATACGTTTTCAATTTGTGCAATATCACAGCTTGCACTTTTTAAGATTATACTAAGCTGAGTTGTTTGTTAGTGTCAACATAATGAACATAAAAATAACCAATGCATAGTTACATAATAGCAGATTTTTATATTAACTGAGAACAGAATTACATGCACCTTTCACCATTTCCAGGCTTTATTACTCCCCTCCCCTGCACCCTTCTTGACTAGTACACGACCATACACTAAAGAAGGAACTTTCAAAAGAACTTGGCATTGACCTAACTCTATCTAAATTTGTTACTTCTTCATGTACATGCTTTGTCTGGGCTCTAGATAACAATGTAATCTTTCAAGTGACGTATATTATTTGGTTATTGGATCCTGTAGCAGCCTCACACTTTTTACTTTGATGTGCAGGGGTATTTCTGTTCTGTCCAAACAATAAATACTGACCCATTTAGCTGAAGATGCTTTAGCTAATTTCTGCCTGTTAAAGGTGGGCTTTCCTGTTATTATATTTGAGAGTTCTTCATATTTGACAAGGAGTTCTAGGTTTGTAATTGTACAGTGATACTTTCAAGTTGTAAATATGAAACACTCATTTTTTTTCTAGCAAAACTGACAAGAAGAAGGTCACGGAAAGTGTGGCCCCCTTACTGAATGGGGGAAGCAACCTAGTGACAGAGGATGTGTCAAAAAGCTAATGTACTCAATGCTTTTTTTTGCCTCTCTCTTCACAAACAAGGTCAGCTCCCAGACTACTGAACTGGGCAGCACAGTATGGGGAGGAGGTGACCAGCCCTTTGTGGAGAAACAAGTGGTTTGGGACTATTTAGAAGAGCTGAATGAGCACAAGTCCATGGGGCTGGATGCACTGCATCCAAGGGTGCTAAAGGAGTTGGCGGGTGTGATTGCAGAGCCATTGGCCATTATCTTTGAAAACTCATGGTGATCGGGGGAGGTCCCGGATGACTGGAAAAAGGCTAATGTAGTGCCCATCTTTTAAAAAGGGAAGGAGGAGGATCTGGGGAACAACAAGCCAGTCAGCCTCACCGCAGTCCCTGGAAAAATCATGGAGCAGTTCCTCAAGGAATCAATTTTGAAGCACTTTGAGTAGAGGAAAGTGATCAGGAACAGTCAGCATGGATTCACCACGGACAAGTCATGCCTGACTAACCTAATTGCCTTCTATGACAAGATAACTGGCTCTGTGGATGAGGGGAAAGCGGTGGATGTGTTATTCCTTCACTTTAACAAAGCTTTTGACATGGTCTCCCAGAGTATTCTTGCCAGCGAGTTAAGGAAGTATGGGCTGGATGAATGGACTATAAGGTGGATAGAAAGCTGGCTAGATTGTCGGGCTCAACGGGTAGTGATCAATGGCTCCATGTCTAGTTGGCAGCTGGTATCAAGCGGAGTGCCCCAAGGGTTGGTCCTGGGGCTGGTTTTGTTCAATATCTTCATTAAATGATCTGGAGGACGGCATGGGTTGCACCCTCAGCAAGTTTGCAGATGACACTAAACTGGGAGGAGAGGTAGATACACTGGAGGGAAGGGATAGGATACAGAGGGACCTAGACAAATTAGAGGATTGGGCCAAAAGAAATCTGATGAGGTTCAACAAGGACAAGTGCAGAGTCCTGCACTTAGCAGGGAAGAATTGCATGCACTGCTACAGACTAGGGACCAAGTGGCTAGGCAGCAGTTCTGCAGAAAAGGATCTAGGGTTTACAGTGGACGAGAAGCTGGATGTGAGTCAACAGTGTGCCCTTGTGGCCAAGGCGGCTAACGGCATTTTGGGATGTATAAGTAGGAGCATTGCCAGCAGATCAAGGGACGTGATCATTCCTCTCTATTCGACATTGGTGAGGCCTCATCTGGAGTACTGTGTCCACTTTGGGGCCCCAGACTACAAGAAGGATGTGGAAAAATTGGAAAACGTCCAGCGGAGGGCAACAAAAATGATTAGGGGACTGGAGCACATGACTTATGAGGCGAGGCTGAGGAAACTGGGATTATTTAGTCTGCAGAAGAGAAGAATGAGGGGAGATTTGATAGCTGCTTTCAACTACCTGAAAGGGGGTTCCAAAGAGGATGGATCTAGACTGTTCTCAGTGGTACCAGATGACAGAACAAGTAATAATGGTCTCAAGTTGCAGTGGGGGAGGTTTAGGTTGGATATTAGGAAACATTATTTCACTAGGAGGATGGTGAAGCACTGGAATGGGTTACCTAGGGAGGTGGGGGAAACCACTTCCTTCGAGGTTTTTAAGGTCAGGCTTGACGAAGTCCTGTCTGGGATGATTAAATTGGGGGTTGGTCCTGCTTTGAGCAGGGGTTTAGACTAGATGACCTCCTGAGGTCCCTTCCAACCCTGCTATTCTATGATTCTATGACACTGCTGACAAAGGCATACCTTTAAACAGTTTTTAGAGGGCCACTCTCTTCTCTCACTTACTGGCTGCATTAACTGTAAATATTCCCAAACTACCATTCAAGATGAAAATCCCTGGGACTTTTCAACATACTGAGTCTCCCTCCCCCTTTTTTTGTTTGATTGTTTTTATACTAATTGGTCTGATTTTACAGCCTACCTGACACTTCCCAGATTTATATCTGTATTTTCAAGATATTTGGTTTATCCCACATTTGCAACAGTTTTGCTGACCCCTCTCCCTAGCAACTATTTATTCTTTTTCACAAGCTCATTTGGGAGGAAATGCTTTGCATATTTTTCTGCTCAAAGTTTTAGTCCACATATCACAAAGTCTAAGAACACTTCATTTAGAGCCAGATGCTGATACCCTTACTCACATTGATTAGTGCCTGTTCCGTGAATGGCCATACTGAAATCATGGGAGTAGATTGTGACTTTACAATCTGCCCTGTGTAACAAACAGGTGGCATGTAGCTTTCACAGCCACAGTGGTAGATCAGGGGTATACCAAGACCCATACAGTCACAGTTCTGCACATACTCCTTTTCTGCTTTGAGTGTGAAGTAAGTTACTTCATCCCTTCCCAAGGTGCAGTGTATTCTTCCTTGTGTGCCTCATCTTTACTCTGGCTAGTGAGCCATAAGGGTGCAGCCAGAGCTCCTGATAAACTCTGATTATTGCTGTCCATTTGTTTGAGGGGGAGCATTGGGAAGAGAAAAATCTCTTCTCCATGCCAGGTGCAGAATCACAGTCTGACGAGGTCCAAGTAGGAGAATAAGGGGCGGGTGTAGAAATTTTGCTTTAAATATACAGTATAATCAGAAACACATGAAATCTGAAATGTTCTGCAGTAAACAAGGCTTCAGTTCTCAAGTAGTTTTTCAGTAAATGGGTGAGCTCTCCAAATGATATCTCATTTGGTTTATTTGATGCTTTTAAGTCACTGATACTCAGACCTTAGTGGTTGTTGACCCAAATTAGTGATCAACATTATCCAAAAGAGCCACAATGGTGTTAATTTATTGTTTCATTTAGTATAATATAAAAATTTTCACCACAAAATGACTGACCTCAAGCATTATTACTTTATCAACTACAATTGGTTAACAATGTAGTAAAGGCATACTGATTGGTTAGTAACTTAGATTGGCTAAAATAAATCACAGTGTTTTAATATCCTGTGCTGCAAAGAGATGCAGGAGACACATTAAAGAGCCGCTTGTGGCTTGTGAGCCTTAGTCTAGGTATCACTGTACTAAATTCTTTAGTAGCCAATAGGCTATGGGCCCTATTACTGTCAATGTATCTGCTGTTTTTCTTCAGTCATTTATTATCAATTGTCCACTGCTCCAGCATCTCTAGAAAACAGGCATAATTTCTTTTAATTTTCCTTGTAGTCTGTTGCTTTGTATAGGTGCAATATTTTGCTTCTGTCCTTTCTTTTTAGCAGCAGTGTGCTTTTCCTTACAAGTTCATCTCGTCCTCACCAAATCTGTAGCCTAGTATACACACATGAGATTTCAGTGAAAAAAAAAAAAGAGAGAGCTTGAGGGCTTCAGTCAGCGAGTCGCCACATATTTTATTTTCACAATCGAAATTGCAGCATACCCAATTTCCTATACAAAGAACCTGAGTAGCATAAACAGACAATTCCTGTACTAAAAAGTACTATAATGAGAACTACCACTAGAGGGCATTCAAAACACAGTGGGCCCAATTCCGAAGTCATTGCCTAGTCTTAATTAATGAGACTGATGCTGTCCAAAGATAGGACGGAGTGAAAAATGAATAGACTTCAAAATATAGCCTTATTTTCATTTACTACTACATCACATGTAGTAGAAGTTGACTTACAGTGTTACTGCCCTTCCAGGGAACTACTGGCCTGACAGTTACCTTGGAAAAATGGCACATTCTGCTGAGGATAAATAGAGGTCCTTTTTGAAAGATCTGATAATTCTGTACCTTTCCCAAGGACTAAAATCAAATGTGTGTGTGTGTGTGTGTGCATGCATGCTTTGTTTTATATAACACTTTGGTTTAAGGAGGTACCTATATATTCTCAGACTGACATCTCTGGAAGACAGCAGAGCTCCATCCAAGTCAGTTTTTTTTTTTTTTTTTTTGTTATGTAGCCTTTCTGTCCCATCCTTCAAATACGGCTGTTTTAATGAATATATTGTTAGAAGCAAAATTGCATCAAAATACTTGGAAGGGGGTACTAGACCCTAGTTCAAAATAAAAATATGCCAACAGCAGCAAAGGAAAAATATGGAGAAAACATCAAATATAAAATAAGCTTATTGTAAATAATGGCTTTTGCTCACTCTAACTCATTATAAAATGCAATATACTTTGCCTAAGATCTTAGGACAGGAATGGTATTCACTTACATCCCAATCACCATTGTAATAATTAATTGAATCCTATATTCTTCTTCTATGTAGAACTAAGAGGCTAATGCACCCATTACTCTCAAATACAGTAATCTGGTTCTATACTGGTCTGACTGAATCTAAGGATGATAGGCCAGATGAAGACAAGAGGAACAGATATCCTACTGAGAGAGATATCACATATATGGGAATACAGGTCTTGTATAACCCTTAATTACTTTTATTGTAAATAGTTCTATCCTGATAAGCTTTAAAGTAACTTTTTTTTGTTTGGACTGAAATTTCCAAAGGGATAAGCTGTGTGACTTATGACCCAGTTCTTAAAATATAAAGATTCACAAACTGTCTTGTTTGCAAGAGAGATGGTGTCACAGGCGTCCATGTTTATATTTAATGTTGCTGATAGATGCATGTTTTGTGGCTAGTGGTTTTTATAGGGTCTTTGCAACCAATTATAGAATTTGAGAAAGGACACAGCCTTTTCACTCTGGGGTGGAGTGGTTTACTTCCTTAAAAGTGGCCTTGGGTCCTAAAAATCAAGCTCTTTTGTGTCTTGGGAGACAATATGCCACCCGAGAGAAGACTGGCATTCTAGAATTCCAAGACTGATCACCTCTGGGGAAGGAAGTCATGACACAAATAAATAGGCTATGCCAGCCTTTGAACAGACTCCTTATCCCTGAAAATACTGCTATCATGAAGCACTGTGCCAGCAACATAACTGTCAGGCTTCTTGGCTGCAATTGTATCACCTTACCAATGACAGGCCAGACAATTACAAGAACTGAACAGTTTGCAACTACGTCTGTTATCTTATTTTTCTTTTTTTCCTTTTGTCTGTATTAACTGGGAGATATCCCAGGCTTTTTATTTTTTATTTTTAGGGTATGTATCCTAAGAAACTTAAAACTATTTTATCTGTGTTGATGGTTGAGGGGTGGGGGAGAAAGGGGAGGAATAAAGGATTAGCTACCACATGAGAATTGAAATCTAAGGAGGAATCTTTAATTGTCTTTGAGGTTGTTGCTTAGACATTGAAGAGTCATTTGGTTTCAATATTAAAATATTCAACTAACATTAAGTTATGATTTCATGGTTCTTTGGTAATTTTTTTTAGCTGGGGTTTATAATCAGGCAGCCACCTCTCACAACGGTATAAATAGGTAGAGATATGAAACTCATTGACATCAACTCCAGGACCCACTCTTCCAGCAACTCTCTGCAGATCCTGCCCATTTCTCTCCCCTCTGGGGATTACTACAGACCAACTACCATAGAGAGGAGTATTTTTTGGGAGTGGCCAAAGTAGTCTTCTTCATGTCAGTTACCCCAAGGTGTGGTCTTTGACTTCAATGGCCTTATTGTTCCTAGCTATCACCACTATGTGGGGGTTGCAGCCAAGCCTGTTGGTTCTGTACTGCATTTTTTCCATCCAGGTACCCCAGCTGACCCATGGCTTGGACCTTACCATAGGCTATGAGAACGGGGGTGGGGGGGATGGCTCCCTCCCATACCGATCAGAGGAGTCCCCAAACCCCTCCCCCATTCTGTTCCTTTATCCAGTACCTCCTTTTAAGTCATTTACCAGGCCATTTATTTGGTCACTGACTGCCTTCCCTATTGGAGTACCTGCACTGGACATCTGCCCAACCTTACAAAATAAGTTGCGACATATGGCCTACCACCTTTCAAAGAAACTTTCCCCACCCAGGTTTCGTACCTTTGTGCCCTTCGGACTTCACATTCCTGGCGGGGGTGTGAGTCATTGCTGCAAAGCTGACCACCTTTTTTACGGCAGCTTCTGATCTTCTTCCCTCCCCCATAAAGCAGGGCTGTCCTTCCTGTACTTAGTTGTGGTGCAGTTCTCTGTGGCTCAGCTGTGGAAGAGAGCTACAACCTACTGCTCTAGCTGGAACAGTTAGTCATTTAGTGCACTTGGGAAAGGCCTATGCTTTAGCGAGGCAAGCCCCATGTTCAGGCCTACCTGATGACACAACCAGCAGTTAATACGTTTGTTTTTTTCAAGGTAATATTCCTGTGTCTTCTGTTGCAACTGGGAGGCTTTGGTGAACAGACAGTTCTTGCAGCATGTTCTGAAGATTGTTTAGCTATATCCCCCAATAGCTTGTTCAAAGTCATGCACATTTCACTGAGAAGGGCACAAAAATTTTTAGTCACCACCTTTATCTTCTGTAAATTGACTGTTAATACAGCATAAATTGTTATAATTTTTTATGCTTGTGCAGGTTTATGCCATCTTAATGGGTTCAGAGTTCATTTTTTATTGTAGCAGTTTATCCAGTGGGTTGAAAGTGACCACTGATGTGCTATGTGCTATAATAATCCCTGAATCCACACATTATTTTTAAAATCCACAGTGCAATATACAGTACTTTCCTCATAGAAAAGAGTCAAACTACCAGTCTGTAGTAGTTCAAATAAAAGACAGACAAAGCTGAAGCAATGAGTCCTGCGTAGTTTGATATATGGATGAGATGAGACTTTAGTGTACCTCAGAGAAGAGGCTCATCACTCTATAGAAAAGAGCACAATTATTTAGTCACATTTGGTGAAGAGCTGGATACTGTGGTTAGGGAAAAATTCATTTTTCCATTAATATTAGCAGCTCTACAGCATATTATAAAAGGGTATGACCCCATTGGTCAATAGTCTTTTTGACTAGATTGACTGTGCAACTTTTTTTTTTTATCTTTATTTTGGGATGTGAAATCAATACCGTTTTTAGCACTTTCATGTACTGAATGATCAGAAGTGGCTATATGGTAGTTAAGCAAGGCTAGGTATAGTATTATAAGAACAACACTTTCAAAAACAGAAGCTAGAACAGTATGGCTAATACATGTAAAATGCTATACAGGTAGTAAAGCTGACTAAATTTTCACATACCAAAAAAGTGCCAAATAGAGCTGATGTGTTTATGTTGTGAAAGCTGAAACAGCAACCATTAGGAGACTTGACTTGCAGTTTTTAGCTGATCTCTGCTTCTTAATCTGCTGCTAGCTGTCATATCAGATGCTTTCACTCTCATCCTTGGCACTGATACAGCAGGTAAAATCTGTTTTTTCTACTTTTGAAATTCAAAAAAAATAATTCTTCTATCTGTACTGTACCAAGGCTGCATACTAAGTATTCAGGTTTTTTTTTCTTTTCCTCTTCAATTTTATAGACTCCTGAATATCTCAGTATTGAATATAATGGGTTTGAGAATCAGTTATTATGAATATAACAAATTACCCACAGGATAATGGACAGAAAGTGATGAATTACCTGAACATAAATCTATATAATTCTTTCATGTTCAGTAATAACAGGAAAATGGCAAAACTGATTTGTAACTTGCTAGTGCATCTATTCCTACTTGTTTTTTTTTAATTATAGTATGCAGAAAGATGTAATTATTACAGTAGCAAAACCATTTTCTGTTTTCTATTCTGTAACTTTAAAAGTTTTTAATCGAGTCCAGAAAAGCAGGGCCTTGTGCATAAGCAAAAATTGCATCCAACTGTGAAGTATGCTTATTAGCAACATAGTTTGTTCATATTTTAGTCCCCGTATTTCAACAGTAAGTGACATTGCACAAGAGAAAGCAAAAATCTGAGCTCCTGCTTTAGCAAATGTACTGTTTGTAAAATGCAACTGAGAAATGAAACTTCTTTTGGGGAAAATCCTGAATTCATGGAAAAATAATTGAAGGCATCGGGTTTCAGATGCCCAGCTGGTATAGATCAGCATAGCTTAGTTTATTTTGGTGAAGTTACATCAATTTATACCAGTTAAGGTTCTGGCCCTCGGAATTTTGACAGAAAAAGACTAATAAAGCTGAATGCAACAATCCCCTCTTTCCTTTACTGTACATAAAAATAAGCCAGGTATGAAACAGGAAAGTCCATTCCTACTCATTCTGGAGACTCTCCACTGCACTAACCCACAAATTCCTTGAGATCAATGCAAATCTAGAGGTATCTGTAGGAGTCAAATGGTATCCATGCAGATGCCCATTGCCTGTTCTCTGTTGTCTAGTCCTACAGACCCCTAGACAAGATGGGTCCCTCAGAAGCTAAACTTCCAGGTCTCCTGTACTATCTCTGCCTTCAAAACTCCCCTGGAAGCACAGGCTCCACAGTACAGAAGGGAAAACAACATCCAAATGAACTCTGCAGACTATTAACTTGGGACAGTTTCCCATGAGTTTAGCAGGAAGCAGGGGTGGGGTAACTGAGGGAAGCCTTATTCTCCTGCTCTACTCAGCTGGAATCTGGCAGCTGTCTGTGAGAGGTTCTCTCAGGGCTGATAGGAAAGGGGAATATGTTGCAAGGTGGACCTGCCTATCGCCCCATGATTACATTGGTGTACTGTCCCTTCTGTATCAGCATGCAGAAGCAGCATGGGCCCATGAGTAAGAACATAAGGGACCGGCCACTTACTTTTGGCATACCAGTGAAATGGAATGGATTCTCCCTTTCCAGCTTGACACAATTCAGACCTCGATAAGGAAGGTAAATGTAGGAGAATATTTATAAATATATTGACAATAAATGTTATAAAGAGTCCATCCTGAAACTCGCCAAATGTTTAGATTTTATTTATTTATATCTGTACTAGGTTTTCGTTTATTGGACATTTTATTGATATCAACCTGTCCAGAAATTTGAATGATTTCTACACAGAACCAATACAAAATGTCTCATTCCAAGCAACAAAATCATTTCAATTTTATTTTAGACAAGGAAGACAAAATTAACAGGTGGTTACACGAACTTCCAAGGGATGCAATAAAAAAGAGAACTTCACCAAATATTAGACACTCGGAAATTGCCGGACGTTTTGGTTTGTTACTGAATACAAACTTCAGCTCAGGTTTGAGAGAGGTTCTACCCAATAAAATTTGTAGTCCCACTTCATGACACCATGTATACCAGCACCTGTGGCGTTTTCACAGCTCTAGTAGGAATCTCATTTCTTAAAGCTAAAATGGGATACACTAAAAATATATTAAAGGGAAAATTTTGAATTAATAGAGAAATAGATTAGATTATTTGGTCACACATTTTACTATAGTTCTATTTATAAATAATTCATAAATGATTAATAGATGGAATGGTCAATCAATTGTTATAAAGTCCCATAGGTCCACAGCTTGTTTATTACTGTGGTTTATAATAATCTATAACACACTACGTGTACCATGCTATCCATCCTTTATAATCATTTATAAATGAGACCTTAATGTAAAGTGTGATCAACAACCTGAACATTTTCAACTCCAATTTCTACAATCTTACAAAAGTATTTAGTTTTGTTCCATTTTTTAGTAATTTAAAGGGAAACTGCTCAAATTTTAGACAGTTTTGCCTTTTCTGTGTTGCTGAATACTTAGAACTCTGTCCTCTGACACCAATTTTTTTAATCATTCACCCATTTGAGTATCCTTGCAGCAAGTGAAATACATTATGATTATTAATGCTCACCAGCTCTTTCCATTGTGAAATTGGATTTCACAAACAGAATCTGTACTAGTCCTTGGTTGTACCTTGACTTGATATTTGGCTATGCCTATGAAAGAACGGAAGAAGGAACCTGTGAATACAAGGATATTTGTCTACTCCAGAATAGAAAAAGGAAAGTGGCATATTCATCAGCTGAACAACAGAAGGCTTATTTTTTGCCAACTGACTACCTGTAATAGGAATTCTGGAAGGTATAATAAAAGCAGCTTTCTGCTAGATTTATGACACTAAATTGCAAACTGACTAAGGGTCCAATCCAAAACCCATTGAATTAAATGTGATTTCTTCCACTGACTTCAATGGGCATTATATCAAATCCTAACTGCAGAGGTCTCTTACTGCATCTGTCAGGCCCACCAGTACCACTAGGAAGACTAGTTATCTTTCAATGCCAATTGGCCATTAGCCAGACTGATCTGGCAAAAGTACTTGAGGAAATTTAGATTCAGTGTGGTGAGAGCAAAGTTGGATGGAAAGATTTGAGAACCTTTAATTTTTGACACAGAAAGATGAGCTTGTCAGTTGAGGTGAAGCTTCTGCAAGTGATCAAAGGGTATTTGATGTCACATGTGTAGTAGGAATTTATTTTAGTTCTAATATCTGCATCTTTCAATTGCAATTTGTCAATTTGCAGGAAAATTAGGAGAGAAGTTCCTATTGCCTTCTGGCCAACAATATAAATAAGCTGAAAACCTGCTACCTGCTGTCTGATCTTCATGTCTAATTGGCAAGTCAGGTTGATCTCCTGAAGCAAATAGATTTCCTCCTGTGTAGTAGGTAGTTTAGTTTAGTGCCCATCCATTTCTATTTTGCCTTGCTTGTTGCTGTGTTTTCTTTAGCTTTTAACTTTTTTAAAAAGCTGTCAATCTCATATGGAATAATAAAACCATGCAATGCTTGTAAAAATCTTCTCTACAAAGAAAAAGAATATACCTGATAGAAAGGAAAGGAGCAGTTGCTATAAGCATGTATGTATCAAAGGAAGACTGAAAAAAGGATTTGTGATGCTAACAATGACTGGATTAAAGTGGAAATTGGGAAAGTGGCTTAATTAGACATAGCACTTCTCTGCTGCCAAATGGCAGCAATTTATAGAAGTGTACAGTCAGTAAAATGATTAGAGATTGTGTAACTGTCTCCTCCCATCCCCCCAATAATGAGTGGAAAATAGAAAAGTGTCCTGGTTTCTTTTTGTTTTTATAACCACTAGAGAGTATGTGTGTGATTTATTTGATCCCAAGACTGCTTATGTTATTTATGAGAGATAGGACACAAGGCTCCAATTCTGCAAACATTTAAGCATGTGCTGAACTTTATGCATGTGAGTGGTGCCCGTTGAACTGAAGGCCTCAAGCCACTTTAGTTCTAAAGACTGTGCTTTATTTTATTTGTATGAGTAGTTCCTCTGAAAGCATGGGACTTTTTCAACCCCTGCACAATTCAGAGCAGTCTCCTTGGTGCTGTAAGTAAGCTCCCAGCTGCCAATGGTCCTCAAGGGACCATTCCAACCTCTGCAGTCTACCAGATCAGAGCAAGAGTTGACCACACCCTAGAGCTAGGGGCAAAGAAAAGGAGTATCATAGAACTGATAATGTCAGCTGTATGTCACCTGATTCTTCTTACACAAGAGGAATCCTTAGGAGTCTGAGGAAGCCAGCATTATTATGCTTTATCACCAGTGGAATGGAAGAAAGGTACCATAACAGGTGCTAGAATCTGGTCTGTTGCCTACATCTCTCTCTGTGCCCATTTGGCTTAACTACTTTGCACTAGATGCCCATTCCTGGCCCATATTGCCTCTGGCTTAAGTATATTCTGAAGACAGATCTCTCAAGTTAACCGTACCCTTTTCAAACTTTCAGATAGGCAACACTCACTGGTTATAAATACAAAACACCATGGTTTATTTACAACAGTATTTACATGGAAACCTAAATACTAAACCATACACAAGCATCATTTTGAAGCATTGACAGTAATACATTGCTATGAAATTTTCAATTATAAAGTGAAATATCTCTCTTAGCTCTTAAGGTGTATATGTATATCCAGTTGGGATGGATGTAAGTTCATGTTGAGCATTAAAGTCTTGTGTAAGTACTTTTGTGAATCAGGACCCAAGTTGTTAGGGGTCTGTGTTTGTATACATATATTATAATATTTTATATATATACACATACACCCTTTAAGAGCTAACAACTTGGGCTCTGATTCAGCAAAATACTTACACAAGAGTTTAATGCTTAACATGCACTTACATCCATCTGAATTGGGCATATGATTAAGGTATTACTTAGAAAATGGTAATAAATTAAAAATAGAAATCAATGAAATTTAAGCACATGCTTAGCACCTTGGTCAAATAAGTTACATATTAAGCTTGCCTTGAGAGAAGAGAACTTCTCCAGAGCATAATCACATACAAATCACAACAGGAACCTTCCCTGAAAATCTTCATCTGAACTTCTACCTTCTGTTAGTCTCCCCACTCTTACAGTTTCATATGAGATTTGCTTAATTATTTGTGGAAGTCAGTGCTTCTTAAATGAAGTAGTAGTGCTTGTATTCTCTATGGCCCAGTCATTAGAGTGACTAATATTTATACTTGAGGTGGTCAGATAGTCCAGCCAGTAAACAGCTGTAGTATACAAACAGGTTAATCAGTACATTACACTGCCCTCAAATCCAAGAAAACATCACACACATTTTCAACTCAGGATTCCTATTATCTAACCTGAAGGCCCTTCTAAAACGATATTCCTCATTAACATGCTGCTGTGCTCCTGAGCCTTAAAAAGAGGCCAGATTATTCATAAACTTTTCCCTGAAGCATGACACAAGTTATGAGGGAAACTGAATGTGTTATAAAGGTTTCAGATACTAGATTTATAGCTATGTTGTAACACTTGATTCAAATTGTATTTTGTTACCATAAGTAGTGTTCATGTATTCAAGGCTTTCAATATGCTCAGCTCTGTACACACACACAGTCAGCGAGAGAGACCCTGCTCAGAAGGGCTTGCCACCTAAATAGGCAAAACAGACAAAAGTAGGAGAAACCAAGCATCATCTCCCCATTTTACAGATTGGTGAGTGAGGCACAGAGAGATTTTCACCCAAGGTCACATAGGAGGTTCTGGCAGAATAAGGAATTGAACCTATATTTCCTGCATCCTAGTCTAGTGCCTTTACCATAATAAAATCCTTCCCTGTCAGTCATATGCCAGACCAAGGGATTTCTAAGTACAATGAGGTTTTTAGCATAAAAGATGCACACCTGTCCGCCATGCGATCATCCATTTTAAAGATGTTCATTTGAAGGATGTATAAACCGCTTATGTTTATTTATGAAATGCTAAATGACTCTCCAAGCAATATGAGCCGTGGTATATGAAAGACAGTTCTGATCATTATTTTCTAGAAATATTTCGTATCTAAATATTGTCACCGGTTTGTCTCATCAGTTAGATATTCACAAAAATGGGTAATTTGGAGCAATAGATAACAGCAAATAGATGTAAATTGGCATATGTAGTAATGCTGACTCTGACTAAGCCCTGGCATAATAAGAGGTGCCGAGTGAAACTGAAACACCAGTAGCTGAACAGAAACACTTCATTGTCTGCACAGAGCTAAAGAAAATCGTCTTTCATCACAAATAACGACAGAATTAGCTAGCTGTGGTTTCCAGTTATTTTCAATAAAGTGCCACTGCTTCATACAAATCAGTGATTAAAGGTAAGACAGAAGAAAGAAACCATTCTTCCTGACGTCAATTCTGATTCATCAGATGTGTCAGTATCCCAAGGATAATGAGGGATGGATTCACTCTCCTAATAGACCTGGGTGATACACCTGAAAAAGCAGGTGGGAAATGAGTCATGAAGCTTTGTCAGATAGCTTGAGTTTAGCAGGAATCTAAAAAGGTCAAAACAATCTGTAAAAAATAATTTATAAACAACTCTTCAGAATGCCACTTTTCCTCAAAATAAAATCATTGATGCAGCTGATTGCCAAAACATTGATGATACCCTTAAATTCTATACAGGGTGGGAGTAATTTAACAAAAAGCAGCTTAATGTAAATATTATTTTCCTGTTGTCTGCTCCCTTAGGTTTACTGTCAGGTCTTAAAACAACAGTATGCTTTAGCTTTCCAGAAACCAGTACCTTTATCCAAGGTGAATGATGGTATGTGAGAGTGCCACACAGGAACACATAAGTTTAAAATCCTTTTATGGAACTTGATTACATTTTAGTTCTCAGTACTGTAACATGAAATATATTCAGTTCCTGTAAATGAATATATTTAAATGCAAAATATAGCTCAGTGTCCATACACTCATATTTGTTGATAAATATACATTATATGAATACCCTTCTTGGTGAAATTCAATTAACTAGGTTGAGCTTCCTGAAAATTCTCAGTTCCATGTTCCATTTAGGGCCAAATTCTGACACCCTTATTCATGCTGATAATCACCCTACTCCATGAGTAGTCCCACTGGCGTCTATGGGCCTACTTGCAGAGCAAGATGCTACTCAGGCTGGGGAAAAGAAGGGTATCAGTATCTGACCCTTAGCCAAAATAAGGAAAGAAAAAGTTAAAGACTATTTAAATAAGCTAGATGTATTCAAATCAGCAGGGCCTGATGAACTTCACTGTAGAGTACCTAAGGAACTAGTTGAAGCAATCTCAGAACTATTAGCAATTATCTTTGAGAACTCCTGAAGGATGGTTGCAGTCCCAGGAGACTGGAGAAGGGCAAACATAGCACCTAGTTTTAAACAGGGGAACAAAAAAGGAATCAGAGAATTATAGAATAGTCAGCCAAACTTTGACACCTGAAAATATACTGGAACAAGTTATTAAACAATCAGTTTATAAGCACCTGGAGGATGAAAGAGTTATAAGGACTAGCCAGCATGTATTTGTTAAGAACAAATCATGCCAAACTAACCTAATTTCCTTCTTTGACAGGATCACTGGCCTAGTGGAAAAAGGGGAAGGAGTATGTGTGATATATCTTGATTTTAGTAAGGCTTTTGGCCTAGTTAGTTCCAAATAACATTCTCAGATGTGGTCTAGATGAAATTACTATAAGGTGAGTGCACAACTGGTTGA
Organism: Lepidochelys kempii; assembly: GCF_965140285.1. NCBI lineage: Eukaryota > Metazoa > Chordata > Testudines > Cheloniidae > Lepidochelys > Lepidochelys kempii. The sequence goes on along the minus strand of NC_136387.1, from coordinate 59,517,590 downwards.
AAGACCATATTCAAAAAGCGGTTATCAGTATTCATTGTCAAACTGGGAGGGTGTATCTACTCTGGTCCCACAGCAGTCAATCCTGGGTCTAGTACTATTCAATATTTTCATGAATGACTTGCATAATGGAGTGGAGCATATGCTTGAAAAAATTGCAGATATCACAAAGCTTGTAGGGTTCGCACACACTTTGGAGGACAGGACTAGAATTAAAAATGACCTTGACAAGTTGGAGAATTGGTCTGAATTCAACAAGGTGAAATTCAGTAAAGGCAAGTGCAAAATTCTTCAATTAGACTTTGTCTACACTAGCACTTTTGTCGGCAAAACATTTGTTGGTCAGGGGTGTGAAAAAACACACCCCGACCAATGTAAGTTTCACCGACAAAAGCATCAATGTGGACAGCACTATGTTGGTTGGAGTGTGTCTCCCACTGGCATAGAGCAGCTACGCAGGAGACCTTACAGCGGCACATTTCTTGCAGTAGAGTTGTGCTGCTTTAAGGTCTGTAGAGTAGACATAGCCTTAGAAAGGAAAAATCAAATGCACGGCTAGAAAATGGGAAACTATTGCCTAGATGGTAGTACTGCTGAAAAGGATCTGGCAGTTATAGTGGATCACAGATTGTGAGTCAATAATGTGATGTAGCTGTAAAAAAGGATAATATCTTCCTGAAGTATACTAACAGGAGTGTTGTATGTAAGACCAGGGAAATAATTGTCCCACTCTACTTGTCCATTGAAGATAGGACAAGAAGTTATGGGCTTAATGTGCAGCATGGGAGATTTAGGTTAGATATTAGGAAAAAACTCTAACTCTAAGGGCACGTAAGCTCTGCAGTAGGTTTCCAAAGAAGGTTGTGGAATCCCCATCACTGGAGGTGTTTGAAAACATGTTGGACAAACACTTGTCAGAGATGGTCTATGGTTTACTTGGTCCTGTCTCAGCAGAGGGGGTAGGATTTGAGGACTTCTTGAAGTCCCTTCCAGCCCTATATTTCCATGGTTCTGTGCGAATATCTTTTTACAAAGTTTTTTACAAACATTTATTGAAATTAAGTCTCAGTCTACTCTTCTGCAAAGTAAGTATTATACATAGCCTACAGGATTCTACTAAGGCACAAAGAGGCAAATGTAATATACATAATCAAATAGTATATCAGTAAGGAATAGAACCCAGGAGCTTGTCTCCCAGCCTCCAACCATGAGACAGTCTTCAAGGGTCAGATTTTGATATGGTCTGCCTCTTTTCTGTGGGAACTGTCACAGCGTCAGAACAACTGCATCTTTAACCCTGCTCCAAACCCTGCTCAAATTCTGGCCCTCAAATCTCAGGCCTCTCGCTTTCATCTCACTCTGGACAGGCACCTGCATCCAACTCTCCTCTGACGAGGCTTTTAGGTGGTAGCCCCTGCACTTTACTGTGATTGTCCCAAACAGGTCTGACAAATGTTCCTTAGTTTCTCTCCAAGGACAATGACACTCCTCTTACCATTAGCCAGACAACCTTCATAAGCAGAGTAAGTTTACTTAGAGGACAAAATTATACAGAGGAAACATATAAAAAAAAGAATACAAAGATGTAAACACACACTAAGAAACATATCAGAAACCATCCATCTTCCACTAGGGGAGGTCTGGCAGGCCAAAGTAATTCCAACACTGTCAGCAGGATTGCCCCACACTCTCCCTTTGAAAAAAGGGCATGTTCATTTGCTGGATCAGAAAGAAGGCCCTGAATCTATTTAAACTCAGTGTCTTATGCACAAAGCCTCTTGTTTATTTCCTTGGGCCTCTGATACCCATTTGAACCACTATATGCAACCCACTCCTGGAGGAGCTGTGGTATCCCTGCCATATGGAGTTGAGTACAGTTCTCTGCCCACAATGATATGTAGAGCATTCGTAAAATGGTATACAATGGTCTCCAAAGATACTGCATGGGACTGCACACTCTGTGATAAGTATAGTTTGTACTTGCATTGTGGGTGCAAATCTATGTATTTGTTCCTCTGAGTACTTTATTGCAGATGCATTGTTTCTAGACAAAAATACTTGAACCCCTGTGAGCACACTAGATAACTGTTTGGACCTGCCACCTCTGGGAAGGGCAGATACCAAAACAGTGAACACCCATCATACCCAAGGGCCTCTGAAAACCCTAAAGGCAGGCTATTGTTTTCAAATTTATTCAGTTCCTGTCTGATAGGGAACCGCTACTGTACTGCATGTGACTGGCAACCTTTAAGCTTTTAATAGATCTAAAACATTGTGGGGAGTGGGGACGTGATCATTTCTGCAGAAAAGCTTTTATGTAGTACAGATAAATTGCAAAATATCCTGGATTTCAAAGACACACACACACACAATTCAGAAGAATACTTTCTCAGTTACATTAGAAAAATATTTTTTTGGTCATTTTAGGCAAGCTCAGTTTCAAATTATCTTCTGTTCAACAATCTGCTTTGCTTGTAAAAGCATAGAAATGACTGTTTTACTAACAACTAGGCTTGGTGTTTAGTGCCTGAAAATAATATGCACAGAAAGTATGGCATGGAATCTTATTAAAATAATAATAAAGTAAATTAAATCTTTACCTTTTACAAAGGTGAAAAATAGCAATAGCAAACATGGCTACTTTCCTGGAAGCATATTCTCAAAATGCATCCTTGGTGGGAACTCTAGCTTTAAAAAAGAATGTTTCATTTAATTAATTTATATAGCAATATCACTCGGTATAGCAAGCAGAGATGGGTACACACTGAGAAGGGCTTTTGATTCTACAATACCTCAGTGGTCAAATTTTGGGTCAGCCAAATTAGGGTGGTAAGGATTTTTATTCCTATGTTATCTTAACCTTTAAAATTCAGGAGGTTTAGACAAATGACACCAGTTTTGGTCCATATCTATTTTGAAATAACTGGATCTGGAATCAGAACAAAAATATGTAGGATAACAAAGCAGGCAAAAAAAAATTGGAAACCTCTAACATTCATTTTTCAAGAGCAAGCTCCCTAGTTGTAATACAGGTTCCAAGCCTGCTCCTAGTGAATTCAATGGGAGCTTTGTTGTTGATTTCACTAGGAACAGTGCCATATTGCAGACCTGTTTATTTTAGCATATAATTAGTTGGCCACACATTTGCATTACATTTACATTCCCACTACTATCCTAGTCTTTGAAGATGAGAGTTTTGGAGCAAGTCCATTAATATAGCGACAAAATAATTCCAATATTTTCGGTTATACAGTGTTTTCCAGCACAGGAAGTTCCTCTTGCTTAACTGTAATTAGTATTCTTACCACAGACATCTTCCTGACAGTGCTCCTTCCACCTTATTGATCAGGTCACTGAATGAACCTTCAAAGTACAATATTTGTCATACATTCTTCAGACTTCAGAGATGAAACCCCAAGCATGTCAAACATCTTCAGATAGTCACCTGTTCAGTGGCCAGTGTAAAAGGAACTGATGACCTCATTCCATTCCTAAAGGAGTGGTATCCACAGCATTAAAAATACCAACCATAGCCAGAACCGATAGCCATGTTTACAGTCTCATTATAGCAGCCAAGGGCTGAACTTGCATGGAAAATGAACCACTTCCTCCCCTATACAGGTGGCACCTTCAGGGTAGATTTCACATTTGATGATACACTATATAATGACTGCAATTGTTGTTTTTTCAGTAGCACCATTTGTCTGGCTCCTGGATTTCTGCATGAAAATATGTATAGCAGGTGTTCGAGCTCAAAGTTGTGACACTGGTAGACCAGATGCTAGCTCATGCCAAGGCTCCTACCCCTCATTGAACACTGGCAAATGCACACTTGGAAACCAGTGTGGCTCACCTGTGTGTTCATATTGTTAAAATAGGTATTTGATTTATACATATGAGTTTAGAATTTTGACTAGATGAAAGGTTTCTAAGTTGCTGCATCCATTATTCTCAACTAATGCATCTATATCCTATGTTATAAGATAATATTTCAGTGTTTGCTCTATAACTGTGGAAGTGTTTGCTATGAAACCAGAAGTGCCCACAGTCAGGAGAGAAGCATTACCAGGTGTGAAATACTAATTTACCACAAAAGATGTCATCTTGTGCCTAACAAATGAAAACACCAGACAAACCATTGTGGAACATCAGTGGGCAAAATACTTTGTTCATTGCTTTTCCCATACCCACGAAGAGGGGACATGCACAAACACTTGTCCCATCACAGCTTGAATTCTGAGACCCCCAGACCTTTTTTGTCCTAATCCTGAAGGATGTCCTGAACAAATCAGGGCAGAGAAAGGGATCCAGATGACATCGTCACCCCTACCAGCTCCAGTTGTCACAAACACTGCCTGAGATGAAATGGGATCAGACTTGATCAGCAGCAGCTGCAACAGTTCCAGCACATCACAACTAACTTCTCTTTTCTGCAAAAGGACAATTATTACCATAGTTGATACCATTTAAAAGACTGCCAAATGGGGTGCAGGAGGGGGTGGGCTGGGGATGGAGTGGAGTTCTAAAACTTTCTCCAGCTAAAGGGAAAGGAAACAAAAGAAATGATGTTAAAATGAAAGTCTTATTTAATACTTTACATTTGAAATGCTATTAACAGTTTTACTTTTTCTGTATCTTTAATAAAAGGTTAAAATTATTTTTATTAGTAGTACTAAGGCCTCTGTATACCAAACTCTGAACTTGTTTAACACTGTTTAATATTGGACAGAAGTTGAGTTAACACCTTTGGTCCATAACGTCCATCTAAATTAATACAGCAGGTTCCACCAGCCTCCCTGCAGAATACTTTGGATGTAAATAAGTTTTCAATTTTTTTACTTCTATCTCCTTGCCAAGAGCTCATACACAAAATAATAGGAAAAGTTTTAGACAGATAGTAGAGAATATTTATATACACTTAACAAGAACTTGCCATTTACGCATATCCTCATATTCATACTGCTAATATGGCTCACAAACCCTTGGAGTGATTGCTATGTCTGGTTTACTCAAATCAATCATTTTATTAGCATTTAAATAACAGAAGCATTAGTCTTCAGAATTAAAAGGCATTCCCCCATCATGGCTATCAGATTTTATCCTCATTCTAGTTTACATTATATTATATATAATCAGTAGAATTGCAGCTGTTGTTAGATTTAGCTGTATGGAAATGTAAATGGAAGAGGAAGGGTTCTGTTTTAGTAACAGAATTAAACAATGACTCCAATATTGAAGTTTTTGCTAAATCTAAATACCCAGTGTGGTGCACCAGATAATTTGGACTCAGTTTCCCATGCCTGCACCTCTCCAGTTTCTAGGGTCTGATTCTGCAGGTATGTCTCTACCTGATCTAACACCCATTAAAGTCAATGGGAAGACTCCCACTGTGAGTATGGCTCTTTTAAAACAGCCATTTCTCTTCCCTGTAAAATAGTGGACCATATGCTGGCATCCAGTTCCACTGGCAGAGGGGAACAAAATGCATCAACCAAACATACATTTGACTCCACCCGCCAATCTATGAGAGGCCATGCACAGATGAATAGTTTGAAAATTCGACCACCATCTTTTATTTTTTAAAAGGAATAAAATAAATCCTCAGTTGTACTTCATTTTCCTGAAGCAACATACACTGTCAAGGGCTATGCACAGTCAGTGAAATATACTACAGATTATAAATACCTTTGGATGAACTGATGATTAAACAAAGTATATATACTTAGCTATCTAAGTATGTATACAGTCTCCATGGGTGTAGTATCTGTGCACCTCACAATTCTTTTATATGTATTTATCCTCACAACACTCTTCTGAGGTAAGGAAGTACCATTATTCCCAGATGAAGAATAAAGGCACACAGAGACTAAGTGACTTACTCAAGGTCATACAAGATGTCTGTGGCATAGCAGCGAATCATACCAGGTCTCCAGAATTCCTAGCCCCTAATCACTGGATCATGCTTTCTCTTCCAGAAAGCTAATAATGGCCTGACAGGAAATATTTATTAGTATTCTTTTAACAGGGACGCTGCTATGAAAAGCACAATGATGTTGATGTTACATTAAATATTTAATATTTATAGTGCCACTTTAACACAGTTGAGATCAGTATGGGCACTTGAATTTGAACCTCCGTACTATAAAAGAGATGTCAATCGGAAGCCTGGAATTGCTATTGTCAGTAGGACTACTCAGAATATTGAGCACTACACCTCGAGTAAATCCTTGCAGGATCGAGCTTTGAATTAGAAAGAAAACAGTGTGGGTTAGTAAATAGTATGCACAGCACAGAATACTGTGTGACAGCAGCCTTTTTAGTATGTTCCATTTTACTGTCCCTGAGCTGTTGAAGTGAACAGTCAGCACTTGCTGTTCTCTTTCCATTACTGTAGCTATTGGTTTGGGTGGCTTCCAGTATTTGGTCAATCTGCAACAGCATACAACTCCTCTCTTGAGGCTGAAGATTATTTTTTACGAAACTTAATTTATGCTAGTGTCCCGCTCTCATTGTGAATGTTGGCCACAGGGAAGGAACAAATACAATTTGTAATGCTTGAGTTGAATGAAGTACAATGTTCATTCCTGAAAAATCTAAAATTGTACCATGGACTATTGCGTTGTAGTCAAAGGGAAATGCCATTAGATGGAATGTGTCTCTTATTGCCATTGTTTATTTCCTCACATGCTGTGTATTAGCATAAATATAGCACAGAATAAACATTGGACAGATTCTCCTTTCCTTTTGAGGTCTACTCAATGCAGGAATGGGGCATAGGGCATAAGAGGTAAAGGTTGCTTTAGGACCACCTTTACACCTTCCCCTTTTTCTGGGGCTATTCAGGCTACCTGGCCTATGACACAAATTAGAGAAGCCTCTGGGGGGCTCTAATTGAAACTCAGCTGTAATACTATATGGGTTGTTCTGGCAGTTGGGAAAGGAATGTAATGCTCTGTGCCCTATCACACTCCTTTACCAGACATGTCCCCGTATGTCCCCCTACAGCAGGAATGATACACAGCAGTTCCAGGAGCTCTGCATTGCCTGATGAACCCTCCTATTCTGGGGATATTTCTCAAGGACAACTTCTACCAGTGAAATGGCATCTTTATGTTGCTGGAGTGGGGTGAAGGAGCTGGAGTGGAACACAAAATCTGGTCCCAAATATTCTTCTTTGTCTTAATCCATGAGAGCAATCTCAAAGTAAAATAAACAAACAAAAACTTCAACTGCATCTGAATAATTTTTTTTTCAAGATGCCCATACTGAAATAATAACGGTAACTGTCATTTAATTATTTTACTGGTAAGAGATTTTATTTAAGAGTCTGCAATTTTCAATATTTAATTCAATGAGTATATTTAGGACCAAATTCTGTTCTTGTTTACCAATGAAGAAAATCCAGATTACCTACACTGATTTTTGGAGTCATTCCAGATTTACACTTGGGGTAACTGAGAGCAGAACCAGTCTGTATTAGTTATGGAATAACTTGGCAGATTCAAATGTTGTCAAAAACATTTTGTAGATATGAGTCTGACAAATCAAAACTGTTGGCATCTAAACTATGAGAAAAATCACAAAGGCCTGTAACTATTTCAGGGTATTTGAAGTACATCTGCATAGTATCTTTTATTTGAAAACCAGAACTGAATGTCTGTAAATGAAGTATGGTAACAGAATATCATATTCTTATTATCAAAAACTAAGTATACTTTTACTGCTTGGATAAAGGATTTTTCTCCCCTGCAGTATGCGGCATTAGTGAGTTTGCAATTTCCAAGTCTGAAATGTCATGAATGCAGATTGAGCTGACACTTTTGGCAAGATAAAAGTATTTCATCCCTTTCAGAAATGGTTAGTGCAGATTGGTGGGTGAGGAGACATGTATTTAGAATTTGTAATACAAACAGAAAGCATTTGTTCTCCTAAAGAGGGGATTTCTTAAATTCAGCGGCTCATGCAACTGGTTTATCCAAGAAAGGCTTTCAGTTCTTGATCAGTCAGTGCACGTTATCTCTATTCAAGTCACACTTGCACAGAAGTTTCACAGTATTCCCTTATTCTTTGAGATAATTTACTTTTCAGCTTGATCCTGAATAAGTGGTCAGAGCTGGTTTGTTCATCTGTGAAACAGTGAATATTACCTCAATGCTAAAAGTGCCCATGAAATTCAAACACTGGAAATACCAGCATTAAGTGTATATCCATTTGGAGTATTATTGTTTTATTTTTTAACTCCTCAAGCAACATCTCCCCTATAGTTTTCCTTACAACCCTGTGAATAGCTGTCAAGGTTCCTCCCCCACTCTGAACTCTAGGGTACAGATGTGGGGACCTGCATGAAAAACCTCCTAAGCTTATCTTTACCAGCTTAGGTCAAAACTTCCCCAAGGTACAAAATATTCCACCTGTCGTCCTTGGATTGGCCGCTACCACCACCAAACTAATACTGATTACTGGGGAAGAGCTGTTTGGATGCGTCTTTCCCCCCAAAATACTTCCCAAAACCTTGCACCCCACTTCCTGGACAAGGTTTGGTAAAAAACCTCACCAATTTGCCTAGGTGACTACAGACCCAAACCCTTGGATCTTAAGAACAATGAACAATCCTCCCAACAATTGAACCCCCCTCCTTTCCTGGGAAATGTTGGATAAAAAGCCTCACCAATTTGCATAGGTGACCACAGACCCAAACCCTTGGATCTGAGAACAATGAAAAAGCATTCAGTTTTCTTACAAGAAAACTTTTAATAAAAATAGAAGTAAATAGAAATAAAGAAATCCCCCCCTGTAAAATCAGGATGGTAGATATCTTACAGGGTAATTAGATTCAAAAACATAGAGAACCCCTCTAGGCAAAACCTTAAGTTACAAAAAAGCTACACAGACAGAAATAGTTATTCTATTCAGCACAATTCTTTTCTCAGCCATTTAAAGAAATCATAATCTAACGCATACCTAGCTAGATTACTTACTAAAAGTTCTAAGACTCCATTCCTGGTCTATCCCCGGCAGAAAACCAGTATATAGACAGACCCACAGACCCTTTGTTTCTCTCCCTCCTCCCAGCTTTTGAAAGTATCTTGTCTCCTCATTGGTCATTTTGGTCAGGTGCCAGCGAGGTTACCTTTAGCTTCTTAACCCTTTACAGGTGACAGGAGCTTTCCCCTGGCCAGGAGGGATTTCAAAGGGGTTTACCCTTCCCTTTATATTTATGACAATAGCTGTGTGCATACAACTGAAGTGGTGATACGGTGCAATGTAACAGATATAAAAAGTTGCCATTACAGATCCATGCTCTTTTGATGTGATGAAGAGATCAGCAGAAAGATTTCTATGTTAATATTCTGCCATGGAGTTTACATTCTTGCCTCTGAGATCTCCATTCACTTCTACTGCCCATGAACAAATTAATTATAATTCAAGCTTACTGTGTTTGTCAGTCACATGCAGTGCTAGTGATTTCTCTATCTCCCTTCTCTGTACCCTCATTCACTTTTGGTCTCATCAATATATCTTCAGTGTGTGTACATCAGCATAGCTCCACGATCTTCAATGGTGCTATGCTGATCTCCACCAGCTGACAATCTGCCCACCATAAAAAGTCTGTAGACTTGTCACTGCATTGATTTCTTGAAAACAAAGAGAAGGCGGCATACAATTTTTTCATTAAAATAAACTTACAGCCGGGTTTGAAGAGGTTTTGTACTGAATTACCACCCACATGTCCTGTAAGTATAAAGAGGACACAGTCTGCAATCCCTGCTCCTGATCTCAGTGGAGACATGCTGGTTGGCTTAGTTTGTCTATGTTTATAAGCTCCCATCCTCTGCGAATAAGAAAGGCATGCCTATTGATTTGAAGCAGTTACAGAACAGACTGTGGTGAGACCTTATCTGAAACTACAAAACTGGCCATGACTCACCCATAAATGACATATTAAAAAAAAATACAATTTCACCACATTCCACTGTGTAGAAAAGGCCTATTACATTTTTCACAGTGCTAGAATTTTGGACAAGATACTTCATTTCCAAAGAGGTACATTTGGAACCAGATTAATCTGGAAGTAGTGCACCATCAGACATTTTTAACTGCCATAATTGATTAAGTACCTCGTTGTACTTTAACACATTATATCTTATTTATTTCTATGATCTGAATAAATGTACATTTAAGCAGACAACATACTGTGTGACACAGATACAACATTCGGGCATCAAATGTTTCCCTAACGTCCCTCCTCATGAAACAAAGCAGACCTTCTCACAAACTATATTATCCTGCCTCCAGGGCTGCAAGAGATGAGAGCCCAAAAAAACCCAGACACCTCAAGTTTTAGAACTGAATACATTTTGTGTGATAGACCATGGTTGAAAAATCTTGCCAAATTAGACATTCAAAATAGACTTCAACTGGGAACAGAACATAATAGCTAAAGCAGTTAGGAACTTAGGCTAGATTGCGCCCTTGATGGGTCCAGGTATCCTGGGGCAGGTGTGCAGATCTGTCATGTAGCCATCAGAATTCCAGCTGATGCTGTCAAAATTACTTTGGCGTTACAGAGCAGTGCACACAGGTTTGTCCATTTCTCTACCCTTGGGGATGTTGTAATATTTTCCTCATTTTGTTTGTGTTTGTACAGAACCTAGCACAATAGGGTCCTGATCCTTGGCTGGGGTTCCTAGACATGATTACAATACAAATAAATAATAATAATAACAACAACTAATATCATCCTCTTCAGTATACAAAGGAGTACAGGAGACATCCTTATCCAGCCCTTCCTGAATCTTTAAAGCAACTTGTGCCTGGAGGGGGAGCAAGAAGGGAGCTTTTTCTGCAGCTGACTTTTCTACCGAGTCACTTATGGTTGGGAAAAGTTCCTTTTCACCTTCTCCCTCACCTCACCATGCACCTGTATGCAGGTACTGGCACAATCTAACCTTGAATAGTCCAGGAATATGGCTCTTTCTGGGAAGAGGCTCATTCACATTACACTACCTAGCTGTTCTGGTATCAAATTGGCCAAAAAACCACACATACATACACACTCTTTCCTTTAGAAAAAGATTCACTCTCAGCCTCCCACCACTTCAGGAACTCTGACTAGATGGAGGTTACCTTTCTAATTTTTATTCTCTGATTCATCCATCCTTGAAGCTAAAACACTGATTATTTTTCATAACTGCAGCCACAAGAACCTCCATCCTCTACAAAACATTTTCTAAACCAGTGACTCTAAATTTCAAATTCTGAAGAGAACAGTAGAATATATTAAATTAATATCTCAACTTCAGTAAAGCATTTGAAACAGTAGCTTACAAAATCTTATATGAAAAAAATCCATATTGGCTTGGATATGACCCTTTGGAGGCATCTGCACTTAAAAAGTACTCAAAAGTAAATGGCTGCCAAAAAAGTAAATGGCTGTAGTTGATCTAGAGAGCAATCATGTCAACCCCAAACCTCAGAATGAAAATAAAATTAAAGTCACTTGCATACTCACTTATCTCACTCAAGGGATCAAACACCTCATCCTAGAGTCAAAGCAGTATTTGAAAAGGGCTTTGTTGAAAGTGCTCTGGACATTTCAGCTGACATTCTTTAATAGCAACAGTTTTTAGCTTACTTGCATATAACTACTGTCTTCCCCCCTCCAGGCCCCTGGGTGCATTTCATCCATTAAAAGCACATTTTAAAACCATTAACAAACACACTGCCAACAACTGGCAGAATTCATTCAAGCTCCAGAATAAATTTAAAGATGACACAACACAACTAGCAAAAAGTAACATCGCCCACATCTTTTTATACTATATTATTTTTTTATTAAAATCCCAGAGAAAGGAGGAGCAGCAAATACCTGGGTGATGGGTGCAGTATAAGAGCTGTCAGGGTTCCTTCCCCACTCTGAACTCGAAGGTACAGATGTGGGGACCCACATGAAAACCCCCCTAAGCTTATTCTTACCAGCTTAGGTTGAAAACTTCCCCATGGTACAAACTTTGCCTTGTCCTTGAATAGTATGTTGCCACCACCAAGCGTTTTAAGCAAAGAACAGGGAAAGAGACCACTTGGAGACGTCTTCCCCCAAAATATCCCCCCAAGTCTTAAACCCCCTTTCCTGGGGAGCCTTGGGAATAATATCCTAACCAATTTCTTACAAAATGATCAAAGACACAAACCCCTGGATCTTGGAACAATGGAAAAATCAGTCAGGTTCTTAAAAGAAGGATTTTATTAAAAAAAAAGAAAGGTAAAGATCATCTCTGTAAAATCGGGATGGAAAATACTTTACATGGTATTCAGATTCAAAACACAGAGGATCCCCCTCTGGGCAAAACCTTAAAGTTACAGAAAACAGGAAAAAACCTCCCTCTTAACACAGGGAAAACTAATCTGCCTTGCCTGATTTACCTATACTGGTTGCAATATTGGAGACTTGGATTAGAATGGGTTGAAGAAGATGGATTTCTGTCTGGCCTCTCTCAGTCCCAAGAGAGAACAAACCGCATAAACAAAGAGCACAAACAAAAGCCTTCCCCCCACCCCAAAGATTTGAAAGTATCTTGTCCCCTTACTGGTCCTTTGGGTCAGGTGCCAGCCAGGTTAGCTGAGCTTCTTAACCCTTACAGGTAATAGGATGTTGCCTCTGGCCAGGAGGGATTTTACAGCACTGTATACAGAAAGGTGGTTACCCTTCCCTTTATATTTATGACAAGAGCCTATATAGAATACAAATACAACTGAACTGTAAAGTGGGGGAGAGGATCTGTTGTACTCAACTGTTTTTTATGCAAATATGCAGAAAGCAAGCCAGGGAGCTCAGCTATAAGTGGTCCAGGAACCTAGCATTACTAAAGACAATCAATTCAGCATGTCACACACATATTCAGCCCAGAAACTTGTGGCCTTGAGCCAATCAGAACTCAAGGGGAAAAGGCCACATAGAGTATAGTAGCTGGCTGACTTTGCCAACCAGACTCAGCGGGAAAAATTCAGCTGGAGGAGGACATGTGACCTGAAAGACAGAGAAGTCAAGAAAAGGAAACTGCTGTAAGGCTGAGTCTCAGTGCCTGCGTTGCTTTGACTACAGGTGAAAATATGTTCTATTACCCAGTAGGGAAGTCCTTGTGAAGATAATTTGTGGCCTACAATACTGTAGCTTATGGAGCTGAAGGCAGCATTGGGAAAGACCCTCTTGACATCTCTGAAAGTTATATGAAAGAACCAAGAGAGCTCAATGAGATGAGGATCTGTAAATGTTTAATTTGAATCAGCCAGAACAACTGGGAAAGGACAGTGTCACACTGTAAGTAGGAGTCCTGTGGATTTCCAGGCATTGACTTATTGTTATATTGGATCTCAACGGTAGCATGATTGTGAATACAGGCAAGATTTTCTGACCTGATCAGATTGGAACTAGAAATGGGTCAGCTGTTGACTAAAGGAACGACCCTATAAGCCAGAAGAACTCAGAGACTAGATATTTCATTTGTGTCGCAAAGGCAGAGGAAAATTTGGTATAGATTGAAAGGCATTTCAGCTTCATTCTAATTCTGAAGTAGACAGCTGGCGAAATTAGGTGATGCATGCTAGGGATATATTTATATGTATGCTTGGCTTACATTTCTGCATGTTACTCACACAACTTCTGATAATTTTAAGAGACTATTCCAACCTCTCATGGGATCTAAACTACTGTCAGTGAAAACTCTGATTTCATAGCATTTCTGAAATTTAGGCCACTTTAATTGAGGCCTAAATATTGGTTTAGTTGCTTAACATTAAGTACCCAAGTTTGGAATTTTTGGCCTAAATATATGCACTAGTAAACTAGATAACTCTGATCCTCACTCTTTGAAAATGATAGGAGGTATTAATAAAACAGAGCATTCAAGAGCCTATAAACAAAGTGCCTTGTTTAACATCTTTCATTCCATGATCAAAAATAGAATCATGATCATTATCATGTACTTTATAATTCAGTCAATCACAGAGCATGACACTTCATATTATAAAATACAGTGATAGTTTTGAACACTACAGCAGACACATCGATTTAACCAGTGGTTATACACAGCCATTGTGTTACTGCTTTTTCTATTCCAAAGCAGTCCAATTGTCAGGACACAGAACAAGGCACTCAGAACTAGTGCTCAGAGCCAGGGATGGAGTTGGGTTCATGGTCAGGAATCACACCATAGATTAAACCCAGAGTTAGAGTCCGAAGCCACTCCAAGGGTCAATCCAGAATCAGAAGTCACCCCGGGGATCAGAGCCAGAATCAGAATTAGAGCCACACCTAGGCCAGAACTGGAGTCAGATGTCACTCCAAAGTCAAAGATAGAAGCAGCATCAGGGGTCAGGGTGAGGAAGCAGGAACCAGGAACAAAGAATGGTAGCAGCAGCGGGGATGAGGCATGTTAGCAGGAGCAAGAAGTAATATCCAAACAAAGAAGCAGGGATTTAGGTCTTATCTTAACTACCGTGCTAAATTGGCACCGCTGCGATCAATGCAGCGGCATCAATTTAGCAGGTCTGGTGAAGACAAGTCAACAGGAGAGCACTCTCCTGTCGATGTAATTAATCCACCTCAATGAGAGGCGGAAGTTTGTTGACAGGAGAGCATCTCCCACCAACATAGCGCAGTGTAGGCACCACGTTAAGTCGACGTAAGTTATGTCACTCGGGGGGGGGGGGGGGTTACACCCCCAAGTGATGTAACTTATGTCAACTTAAGTGGTAGTGTAGACAAGGACGGTGTCTCAGGAAGTTCAAGCACCAACAGGCCTAGCAACAGGCCTAGTCACTCAGACAAGGGGTGGGACAGGAATGGGAAGCTGATGTCCCATCAGCTGCTATTTACCTGACCCTGCTGAGTCAGTGGGGATATGGTGTGATGGCGGAGAATTAGCTGCATTCCCACAGCTGACCATATAGTACAGCAGTCCAAAAGATAAAGAGCTTGCTTTGGGAACCCCCCAACCCCCACCATGGCTGGATTCAAAATCTGTAGTGCCTGAGACAAAGAACAAATGTAATGGCAACTCTTATATTTAATACTACTAGTAAGTATTTCAGCATCCTGAAAACAATTTATTTCATTTCAGCAATGAAATAAACAACAAAGCTTGGCTACAGTCTTCAGTGGTTCTTGGATGTCATTTGTGTGTATGATGTATATGCCTATAGATTTGTTATCAGTGCATTTTCTTTATTCTTCAGTGACATTATTGTGCCTTACGTCCTTAAAGGCTGACATCTCACTGAAAACTTTGTAAAAAAAAAAAATAAATAAAAACTCTTCTGTGTCTCTCATATTTATTGTCGTTTTATTCTGACATTTTCTCCCAGTAATGAGATTACCATAAAAATAGCATCCTCATTTCCTAAGAGTTCATCCTTTCCTGCTGTTTACTAATCACCTGAAGATATTGTCCAGAATTTGTGCTGTTATAAGTTTTTCCATAAAAGCCATTTGTAATGCCACAGGCTGAGTGTTCTCTCATATCAAGGAGAGACTAACCTGCAGGGAGCAGGCACAAAAGCAGAAGCAAAGACTGTTTATGAAGATTCACTCATTAATAAAGAATGGGGGAACATAATACACAAGCTGATTTTTTTTCCTAACTAGAAAGTTTTGCCAAAGCTGACCAAGACAGGAATCCGCAGCTTTTTGAGAAGAATGTCTATTATACTGCTATATTGCATTGCTTACTGTATCATGACATTTCAAAACAAAAGTGAAAAACACTCAGATTTGGCAGGTTGCATGTAAGATGTGACCACACTTGAAATTACGCAACCCTCACTGTACAGCAAATTAGGATTCATTTTGCAAAATGTTATCATTGTTTACCCATTGATGTCAGGACAAGCAGTAAAGACTGGAATGAAATATATAGCTGGGAAATTAAATTCATTCAGGGGTTTGTTTAAATGGCAAATTAGTCACGCATTTCTGAAAGCTTATGCTTTCTGGAGTCCCAATTTAGTTTTTTTTCTTAACTATGGTGCTACTGTCTAATGATTCTAGTGGAGCCCTAGTTGTCTTCCCCCCCACCCCCAGCCTTGTAATGGGGTCCCTGCAGGGCCCTCCTAGCTCCTAACCCCACTAGGCTGAGAAAGTCACACAGAGATCTTGGTGCAGTGCTCACCTGGTGCTTTTATTTACAGGCCATGCTCCCACCACTTTTCCACTATATACATAGCCCACCAGCAGGAGAGAGAAGGCAAGCTATCTCTCTCTGATTGTCCTATACTACAGCTTCCCTCTTTACAGCTCCTCCATGGCTTCCTTTCCCTGGGGCTCTTATCCAGCCCCAGCCTGATGAGGCAGCAGCTGTTCCAGCTTCCCCAGTCAGGACCAGGCGATCTACCCAGCTCCAATTCAGCTCCCTAAATGGGAGCTGGAGTAACAGAGGGTTGGCTAAACAGTTTTCTGCTTAGCACCCTGTCACAAGCCTCCTAAATTGAGGCCAGGGATTCCCAATGAACAGATTCTTCTGTTACTTTTGACTTCCACAGCTTCTGACTGATCCAGATACTGCAGGTGTGAGTAGGTAGGTGTTATATGGATATATCTGAGTTTCAATCAGTGGTAAACAAACTTAGCTGAAGGTAAAATGTTAGGTCAAAGCTGGAAGAACTTATTATTTTGCCTTTGCTCTCTGTACAGTAGTTTCAATGAAGAATTAGATCTGAGTAGGAATATTTTACTTGAGGCTCATTTCTACAAGGTGCTGATGAACACCCTATTTAGAGAGCTTAACTCTGAATGACTTCACTGGGTATTGAAGGTACTCAGTACCTCGCAGGACTGACCCTAAGTGCACTGCTGTGTGAGAAAAATAGAAGTCACAGGGGGTAAGTGGCAACACAGGGAGCCAAAAATATATATTGAGGGAGTGGGGCAGGCAGGTATTCGCTGGGAAACAGGCAACTCAATCAAGGTTACTGAAATACACTGACTTAAAAACAGACACATAAAATAAAGGAGTTGAAGACTTCTCTGGTGCCAATAGACATGTGCAGGGAAAACCAGGGATGATTAGGAAAGGAAACACAACGAGGAGTCCAGTGGCACCTTAAAGACTAACAGACTAATAGGAAAGGAACGAAACAGCAGTGGAAATCTGAGCTCAACTTCAAACTACCATTTTTTTAAAAAAAATAGTTTATGTTTTTTCTAGGGGTTAAGATGAAGATCTTGGAATGACAGCAAGTGACAGGCAAGATTTTCTTTGTTTAAAATAAATGTTTAGCGGATGCTCTCTTCAGGAGCAAGGAAGATGATATCACTCTTGACTTCCTATATTATGTTGTGAACAGTATACTGTAAGTCTGGCCTACATCAAATGCTGTTTCCACATTGAGAATCAAATGATCTCTCTTCACCAGCATGTGGTATTTCAGACCAGGAAGATGAACGGGAAAGGAAAGCCTTTTCTCCTCTGCAGTAGGGCTGTACTTTGTTACATCTTATTCCATAATAAGAAAAGAAATATTAGGACAAAGTATCTTCATTAGTACACCAGAAGTAACTTTCATGTGTCTGAGAGTCAGTTCAAGAAATGTGCCCAGAGGCCTTTACTAACAGCACAATAAATTACTTTAGCATAAGGACTACAATTTCTCTCTCCCCAACTCCATCCTTCAAACTCACTCCAGCTTTTGTAACAGTGCTTAGTTTTTGTTGTTCAGAGGTTGGCCAGGGCATTTTATTTTGTGAGAACTGACAATGTTTCCTTCAGTCTCCTCTTAAGCACAAAAAGCTAAGACAACTTTGACCCTCTGTCCTATA
Organism: Lepidochelys kempii; assembly: GCF_965140285.1. Lineage (NCBI taxonomy): Eukaryota > Metazoa > Chordata > Testudines > Cheloniidae > Lepidochelys > Lepidochelys kempii. The sequence goes on along the minus strand of NC_136387.1, from coordinate 59,499,781 downwards.
TGAGGTTTGTCAAGCAATTCCATTCTAGACCTTTAGCTTGCAAACACAATTGCCAGAAGTATATTCAAATTCCAAACCTGAATGGGCAGTTCTTTCTGAGCAACCAGAATACATTTCAAGGATTGTGTGTGTGTTCAGCTCCATTCCATCTGGCTTCTCCCACCCCAAAAATAAAAAATCCATTCAATTTTCCTTCAACCATCACAAATTATTCTTTCCTCTGCTTCCAAAAATTAATTTTCTCCACCCTCTAAAAATCCAGTCCCTCCTTTCCCACAAAACAATACCCTTTTGCTGGGCGTGTGGAGACAGGAACAACACTGCCAGTTACACAGAGTAAGGGAAGATTGGTGATGGGTTGTGATCTCATTGGGCAGAGGATTTTAGTGTCTGGGAGAGGCACAAGTCTCCTCTAAACAGCTTGTAAGCTGCGTATAAGTGATCTGGCAGCAGTGTGCACCTGCAGGTCCTGATCTGTGTGGCAGTGGGTGTAGCAGTTAACATATGGTGCTTTCGCACACCTTCTGCTGTAGCAATAGCAGCCTCAGACCTTGCTGGTTGCTTCAGAGGTGGTAGTTCTGGTTAGCTCTTAGATTGGGGAACCTTTTGGTCCTTTACCTGGTCCAACAGCCTAGCATGCTTCTTACACAGTTACCTATAATAGCCTATCCTAGTGCTCAAATGTTTACTTTGTTGTTTTTACAATGTATTTAATTTGTATGTGGGGTTATGAAATTCTGTTCTTATTTCTGGCTTGGCAGATAAATACTTCTCCATCAGCACTCTTATTCATTCAGCCTTCAATATGAACCTGTTATAAATATTCACCCCACCCTTCACAAACTCAAAAATGTATCTAAAGGCTTTTTCAGAGGTATGTAATTATGCAGCTGCTTCATGCTCCTGTTTTCCTTGTCATGTTTATTCTTCTTGCTAGTATAATCTCAGTGACAGGAGTTATGATACTGGAACCACAGAGCCTGTTAAATCAGCAGTCCTAATGCAAACCAGAAAGTCTTCATCCATTTTGGAACCTTCAGCCTCTATTAATGATGCTTACACAATTTCAGTTACATGCAAAGTGAGTGTTCCCACGTCTGCTGCATTATCCTGTCATGTCTTTGGTGTATTTCATTTGCTAAATAATGTTATGTGATGGAATATGTATGTAAACTGAAGTATTTTTAAGTGGTATCATAGGTTGCTCGTCAGTTTTCTGGAAGTCTGAGACGTTTTGTGAATGGAGAAGACTTCAATAAAATACTGGTGACACCATTTGGGAGTGCCATATGCATCCTGATAAACTGTGTCAGATACATCTTAAAACATATCGAGTTTGACCTCCAAATTGCTTTTAATTCTCTTTTAGCCACGGACACTTCATAGTGACATCTTCTATCTGAGTTCAGTTGGCTGGAAAAATGGGAATAAGCTTTAAAGGGGAAGGTGTAATATCACAGTTCTTGTGTTTTTGTTATTTTTTACACTAACTTCTGATCTATCAAGGTTACTGTGTAAAGTGTATAATGCAGTGGTTGGAAATTGTCTAGCAACTCAAAAACTTTACTTGCATCACACAATTATTAATTTAGGCTATGGGCTGTACAGGGCCTTGGCTCCCCATGTCTTGAAATGACAGCAGTAAAAAAAGAATATAGTATTTAGGGGTATGAAGCCAGTCATCAGAAGGCAAAGAGAGGGTAATTGGTAACAGGATAATCTCCTCTGTTTTATGCATAGCATGAACAAAGAGAAAAAGGGCAGTAACTCTCTTTTCTAATGGTGTGAGGATTAGACTGATGCTGAGTAAAGAGAGAAGGAACTTAAGTGAAGCTTGATCTGAAAATAAACCCAATATGCACCTCTTTGAGGTGTTTGGAGAGCAAGATCTTCTGAGCTGAATCTGAAGTTGGTATCAGAGATAAAGGGGTTTCCCTACAATATTACAGGCCATTATTGTCAGCGTTGTCAGAAAACCTCAGTACCTACAACATGGGCCAGGTTTTCAAAACTGCTCAGAACCCACAACAACAATGGATGCCCTCAGGTACTGATGAGGTTGGTTACAAATTTTCTGTTGAAAGTTGGGTTTTCAACTAAATGGAATTTTTCAAGGAAAGTGTCTTGTTTTCCCAGAAAATATCAACTTTTCTCTAAAACCCCCATAATTGAAAACCTTTTTTTTTCCTTAGAAAGTCAATTTTCTTTGGGGGAGGATGGGAGGAAGATGGTGAACTCCAACTACTTCTAGTGCTGAGTTAAAAAAGAAAATCTGTCACTATGTAAAATAAAACGTCTGGGATCCTATCCAGCTCTCACTGCTATAATAAATCTAAGTGCTGCAGTCCATAGACACAATTATGATGCATCAGCTACACACGTAAGGATATGTGAAGAATTGGTAAGGGTGAGTAGGTGCCAAAAGGAGGAAGAGAGGAAGGAAGGAAGAGACCAAATTAGAGGCAGGAAGAGTGCCGGGGGGGAAGGACCAAATTGGAAAGAAAGTACACTGAAAGTAATACTAACAGTAAATACTGAGGGGGAAAAAAGGACCAGTAGAAATAGAACAGAACAGAAAAGAAGAGAGACATAGAAAGTTACCTCTTATCGTTTTATAGAAGTCAGTACCAAAATGTTGTAAATAATTAACATATATGAGTCCACATATTAGAAAACAGGTTCATGGCACAAATTTTAAAACATCCTTTGATTACTGGATTCATATTTTTGTATTTCTTTAAAACTGTAACAAAATAAGATATATACTTAATGGAGTGGTAGTAGAACTTGCCAATGGAGTGGTAACAGAAATTGCCACTGTTGCTTCTTTAGCTGCAGGTGGAGATGCAGATTCATAATAGCTTGTACATTTCCTGTCCTTTTTATTTGTGGAATTAAAAAAAAGTCTGAGGAGGGAGCTCTTTGACGTCTGCCTTTAATCTCTCCAGGTACCTTTGGAATGTGCAGAACCTGTTGTACCTTTCATATTAGGTAATTTTTATTAATTATTACAATTAAGCTTTTGTAAACCCTTCAAAAAGAGTTTAAAACAATTACTTTTGTACACAGGGAGATAAGGGAATAATCAGAGAAATAATATGAATATAATATACAGTGTGTTTGGGACAAAATGGACTCCCAATGTTTTTATTGCAAGTAACATTGAAAAGAGATTTTAAGAAATGATCTTTCTTAGACAGGCTGTAACATATGGAAGTTTTTTTGTGTAATCCTGTTATGATGTTTGAAGTATCTTGGTCGAATTCCAAACCAGAAAAATATCAAATACAAATATTTATTGATATGATTTTCCTAATATTGCAGCTATAGAGCTTTGGATACTGGTTTCTTAAAAATTAAGGATGAGGCTTTCAAAGGAGTATAAATCTATTGAAATTCTATGGGAATTGGGTGCCTAGCTCCCTTACGCGCCTTGAAAAATGACAGCCTAAAAGATCTATAACACTAGATGGAAAATAAAATATTATACTGACTATTCAAATGAACTAGTTTTTCTTTATTTTGTATTTATGAATTTAGTATAAAGTATTTTAATAGAGTCTAATTTTCCCTTAGTCTTTGCTACTGGAGTTTAATTTTTCTGATTATGAATCAGAAACCTTACAACCAAGTTTTTGTTTTGTAAAATATGAAATTAGTTAGCACATGTTATTGCTGAGGGTTTTGCTGGCACTATATACAAAAGACAAGGGGAAGCTTTGCAGTCAGATGTTTTCTGATTTTAGACCTAAACATCTTTCCTTATAAATTCATGTTTTAAAGCTTCTGTTTTCTTAGGATTGGTCACAGGCTCTTCTGCAATCTATCTCCGGGGTTTTGCTCCCATCTCTCTCACCATGCATTAGTACAAGCATGGGTCCCATTCTGTGGCCACATGCTCAATTTTGAGTTCACTGCAACAGTCTTTAGGACTCCCAGATTTATAAATGGTTTGATGATAATGTCTCTTTGAATTATATAAACCAGAAGTTACTGCACATAGCTTTGGAAAATAACTGGATCCATCAGCTAACCAAATGCATATAATACCCATTTTCCATCAGTACACAAACAGAACAGATACAACAAATTTATTTTAACAATGAAGTGTTTAAAATGCTAAACACTTATCCTATCTTAGTCTAATGTACATTCTGAGCTCACAGAAGTCTAGACATCGTCATCATCCCAGTAAGCTAGAGCTGATGTTCCACTGACCTGACAGAGGCCAGTACCTTGCAACGGCCCAGGGAACTGGATATGCTGAGGCCAGTTACCTTGATATCATCCCAGCATACTGCAGTTGCTGAGCTAGTGACCTTATAGAGACCTGCACCTTAACATCAAACCATCAAAGCTCAAGCATTCAATCAATTACTTCACAGAGACCTGTTCTTCCCCATCAAACGAGCAAATGAGAAGTACTGAACCAGAGACTTCACAGAAATATATTCCTCAAAATCATCCAAGCAAGCTAGAGGTGCTGAGACAGTTTTTAACAGCAGACTTGGAAGCTAGAATTCTGAACTAGTGAATTTACAAGGCTTGTGCTTTACCGCCATTCCTACAGCAGGCTATAGGTGTTGAGCCTGTAACCCGCATAGAGACCTATCCATCAGCTCAGCAAACTCAAGATGCTGCTCTAATGACCTGTGCTAGACATCATCTGCGGAAGATAGATGTGCAGAGCCAGGAACTCATAAAGGTTGGTGCCTTTATATCAGCCCAGTGTGTTACAGCTGCTGAGCTTAGTGACCTCCCAGAGACCTGATCCTGGACATCTACCCGGCAAGCCAGAGAGGCTGAAACAGTAATTGTGACAGAGTCCTGTGCCTATATAAGCCCATCATGCTAAAGCTGCTGAACTAGTGATCTCAGAGAGGCATGTAGTGTCATCAAATGGACAGGCTTTCACTTCTGCTCAGTAACCTCACAGATGAGTATGCCTTCATGTGAGCCGCTCAAGCTAGAAATGTTGAACCACCCATGTCTCAGAAGCTTTTGCTTTGAAGTCTGCCCAACAATCTAACCATGCTGGAACAATGACCTCCCAGCAGCCTGTTTCCTGCAATCAGCCCAGCAAGCATGAATTGTTGTCAGTTCACTTGCTCAAGGCTTTTGCCTTGGTGCCATGTGAGCAAGATAGAGGTGTTTTTTCCAACAATTTCACAGAGGCCTGTATCTGGACGTTAACTCCAAAAACCTAGAAAAACCGAGCCAGTAACTTCACAGAGGCCTGTGCGATGGCATCATCCCAGTAAGCAAGGTGCTGAACCAGAGAACCCCTGTACGCCTAGCATGCCCAGCAAGCCAAAGGTGCTATTCCAGTGACCTCATAGTTGCCTGCACCTGGATTTAAGCCCAGCAAACAGGAAGTACTGAGTCTATGACCTTTACGGATGCCTGTTCCTTGATATGAAACCAACAGCTATTAACCTTGCTGATATCTGTGCTTTCATAGAAAGAGAAATATCCCTCATATAGATTTCAGAGAGATTCGCTTGTTTTGTTTTTAGCGTCTGGTATTGGTGTCTGCTGAATTTTCATTAAATCAGAAATCCTGCTATATGTCCTCGTCCAAAGATCACTGGAGCCAATGGAAAGACTCACGTTGACTTCAGTGTGCCTCAGATTAGGCAAATAATGCCTAAACCCATGCTAGAAGTAACAACCCCCCTCTAGTTCAGATTTAACCTAGCATTAACAAAGCTACACACCAATATGGCTGTATCGTCACATATGACATATGTTTTTTTCCCATTGCCTTTCCAAGTGCTTGGCTGATTTATGACTAAACAATCCTAAATACGAGGTACAATTATGGTGTGCAATACTTTGTGTTTGGGTGGGAATAGCATGGTTCAATGAGCTCAGAAGCCAATCAAGTTTACAATTAAAGTGGCTGCAAATGGAGGGCAATCATTTACAGTATTTTTCATTCTATAGGCAGTACACCAGAACTTCAACTGGGTAAATCAGGAGCCACACTGATTGATTTATGCAAGCTGGCTCAGTACATCTGAAATTGTTGGAATGTAGGTGTCACAGTTCCTTGCGAGTGAACCTTCTTCACCACCTACTGAGACTGCTGTGGGGGAGTCCAAGCCTCTGTGCTCTGGATTTTCAAGATGTTTCAAAGCTCCTGGAGTCTGAATAGAATCCAGCCACTGCTCCAATCTCAGGGTCTCTAGGCACACACTCGGAGTGCAGTCCTTCTATCTGGCATCTCCCCCCGAGTGTTGGTACCCACTGTCCAGCCACCTAGCCCTTCTGAGTGCAGCATTGACCCATCAGACCCCCCCGGTACCTAAACACACCCTTCTCCCAGAACTCCACACCAAAGGTGTGAAGCTTCTGATTTACCGTTTCTCTCTCTGAGGGGCATGCAATATTTGTGATACAATCAATACGTGCGCGCACACACACACATTCTGCCAAATCTCACATCTTTATGCCCTGTACTTTATCTGTTAAATAAAGAGAAGTAGAGATCATATAAAACAAGAACACATCCTAAACACAATTTCACTCACTAGCTCACCTTTCTCTTGGGATTCCTTGGGGATCATCTGTATTCTGCCAGGGACGCAGGCAGACTTCTCCTGCTCCTTGCCTACACTGCCCTTGCAGCAGCTTCCCTCATCTTAATCTGGTACAAAAGGCCCCTGACAGGCCCTTTTATAAACTCTTGCTGGGGTCACCTGCTCCTTTTGTTCTGACTTTTGGTAATTTTCTAATACTACTAAATCCTGCTCCTTCAAGCCAAGAGGAGGAAGTGTCCTCTCCCAGCTAGAGCAAACCTGTCATCCCAAGGTGCTTTACTTTGAATAGAGGATCACTGAGGGCTGATCACTTACCCTTGTCTCTGGCCTGGCTGAGACAGGACACAGCCCTGTTAATTCATGGGGGATCCACATAAACATAGGCTTTCCATGACACAGTAATTTCATGATACAATTCCATAAAATATCCACAATTCAGAAGTGATACAGCCAGAACCCCAAATTTGTCACAATAGGTAGCCATTTTTCCAACAAAACATATGACCGCTATTGTGGCTTGCAGTGATAATACACACTGGCCCACAAGCAAGAGCAGATGTGTTGTGGTATTGATGCTTGTTATGAGTAACGTAGGAGTAGTTGTTTGTAGTGATGTTATAGCCCTGTTGGTGAAAGAGAGACGCTTTCTTCTTCAGCTCCAGTTCAGGAGAAGTTGCAAATTCAATTGCTGTTGAACAATGATGCTGCAACACAGCAGTAACTGCTCCTTTCCCAGAACAAAATTCCGTGCTCATGTACCCTCATGCAGCCCCACAATTGCACAGCTGTCATGGAGGGTACATTTTAGCTTCATTTTTTATGTTCATCTCTTTAAGTCCAATCTCTTCTGTGCTTTCAGTCACAACCTATTCCAGTCCCGCTCTCTCAATGGACGTTAGTCTGTTGTAGTGAGATCCAACTGCTGAATGACATATTCTGCTAAGCTCCTTGGGTCTGGGTAGCAACTGATCGCTGTTTCTAGCTCTGGGTCACTCAGGAGCACTCCCCAGGTGCAGACCCTATGCCTTACACTTTTCTTGAGTTAGGGGACCCCATAGTCTGGCTGCCTAGCCTTGAAACTAGTGCCTCAGCCTCCTGAGTCCCCAGTTGCATAGACATATTCCTCCTAGAGACCACCTGGCTCTGGGACCTCCAGTTTTAATTGAACCCTGCACAGACAATGTGGCAGTAAAGCAAAGAAACACAATCTTAGCAAAGAATTCTTACACACACCCACACACTCACTTTATTCTTAAAAGATGCAAGGGAGTTACAGATCTTTGGAAAACAAACTCCTGAATGCAGTCACCCACATGTGATCTCATCCCCCTTTGAGAGTCTCCGTATTTAGTCAAGTCCTTTAAGGAAGACTAAATCTCTCCTGCCTCCTCTCGCTCTAGCTGTGTCTTCTGTTTCTGATGATGAAATGGCTACCTTTGCTTAGAGAATAACACCCTTTTTCAAACAGAGAACAGAATCTGTCCTTCTGGTCAGTTGGTCAAATTTCAGTTCTCCCAGACTTGTGCTTAGACCAGGAGTAGTCAGTTATTTGTTTATCAAGGTCCAAATTTCTTGGTCAAGGTATAGTAAAGGTCCAGACTCTAGAGAAAATAACAACAAAATAACAATATTGATAACAATAAGTAAATAAAAAGATTTTGGGGTCCATTCTAAAACATCTGGTGGTCAGGATTTGACTATCTCAGGCTTAGACCATGGTGGGGGTAATTCCAGCCACCTTCTGCCAGGCAGATTTCTGATAATAGTCCATTCAAAGGCAATCTTGACTGCTGCTTACAGAAACTCCCACTTTTTCAAGCATGGTTCAATGTTGATAGCTCTCAATTGCTCTGTCACAGCTTTCCCGAGAGTCTCCCCAATATGCGTCAAATTCCTGCTACAATATGAATGACCTAATCCACGAGTGTTCCCATTATAATTAGTGTTCATAAAGTCGAATGGAGTTAATAACTGGACAAAGACATATCCCCAAAACTCTCACATTCTCTTTCATTCACAGAACAGCTGGGAGAGGAGATATCTGAAAAAAGCAAGTAAAATTATTAATTTGGATGATTACACTAAAAATGGTTCATTATTGTTGTGCAGGATAGGTTACTAACTTTCCCCCGTTCCATTTGTATCCATTTTTTCAATGAAAGCATGACACAAAACACTTAGGTTCTGATTAAGGAGACCTAAACAGCTGATACTGAGTGACTCCTTGGGGAGACCTCTCAGAAGAGGCACACTCTACAACACAGAAATCTGAAAATGCCACTAATGTTCATGTTGACACAAAAGAGAATGAGAAATTAGCACTGGTGGATTTGGATCTTTGCTTCTCTTTGTCACATTGACTGAGTGGTAGTGATACTTACTGTGACTGCTTTACAGGTTTTAATATCATTACTGCTATTTGTCCTCCCCACTTCTACAGGATATCTAATTTTTGGTAGGAGGATCAAGTTCACAACTAATTTATCAATGTCACTCTCTATGGGATTTTTTTTCTCACTCCTTCTTCTAATGTTTATGTGTAGCACTCGATCAGAGGTTATAAAACAATGGATAGAAAACAAGGTATGCTGTATGTGTTGGTGTAACAAGCATTTTTGGTGTTTTTGGGGGCTAGAACCAATGACCATTTAAGACCATCAGATTCTTTCCATTGACTTCAATGGGATATAATTCTGTCCTTTATCATGTCTGCTGCCATGCAAGTCAAAATTGTTAAAAATGGGTGCCTAAAGTTAAGATTCGTGAATCCATATTAAGGCTCCTAAATTAAAGGTGTCCCAAGTTGGATGGGGTTACCCAAAATCAATGGCCACTTTAAAAAAAATGACAGGTTTCAGAGTAGCAGCCCTGTTACTCTGTATCTGCAAAAAGAAAAGGTCTACTTGTGGCACCTTAGAGACTAACACATTTATTTGAGCATCACGAAAGCTTATGCTCAAATAAATTTGTTAGTCTCTAAGGTGCCACAAGTACTCCTTTTCTTTTTTTAAAAAATGGCCTGAATCACTAATTTGTTTCCAGCTTTTATTTTTCTCATTTTGGTTTAGACCCCTTTTTGCTGTAAGATTGTTCATATTTTTAAAGATGAGCATTATTTTACCTGAATTTAGCCAAACTGCTTAGTGGAGGGTCAAAGCTATAAAATGACACTACTTTTCTCCTTTTTACTTACACATGCACACTCACAATTATTTCCTTTTTAAAAATATTACATTGATTTAGCATGTGGGTGATCATAGCTTAAGGATAATTTGATTTGAATGGTGACTCTAACGTTATCTGAACTTTAGGATCCCTGAATGAATGCTAATAAATCTGCATTATGATGTGCCACTGTTAAGATTTTTTTGTTATTTAATCTTAACTAAGTTTATTTGGTAAACTGTGTGTGTTCCGGAAGAATGGATAAAAGGCTAGGAAATTATTAGTGTCGAGTTCTAGTTCAGACTCCACCACTGGTCCCTTGGACAAGTCACACAGCCTTTATCTCCATTTTCTCCATCTGTGAAATGGGAATAATGTTGCTTATTCACTTACTTCAAAAGGGTATTGCAAAGATGAATTAGTTAATATCTCTTCAGGGGTCTGAACATGTAAAGTGCTATGTAAATACTATGTAGTATTATCAAAGGGTGATGCATATCTAATTATTTTACAAAATAAAATCTATCTAATCCCTGGACTGATCCTCTTGGCAAATCACTTAACCTTTCTTTCTCAGTTTCCCCATTTGAAAAATTTTGATAATATCTTTCTCACTGGGGTAAGACATCTATCTCACAGAGGTATTATGAGGATTAGTTAAGTTAATGCTTATAGCGCTTGGAAGATTTAAAGAGCTATTGAAGTGCTAATTATTAATTAATAATAATTATATGAATGCACTCACTACTACATCAATGAGATCTTTCATACAAGAGAGTGGATTTCTATTTCTGTTTCTCTTGCACATGGCCATGTGTTGGAGTGAGAGTATCCAAAATGAAGACAGAAAGAGAATTAGCACAGTACAGGCATTCTAAAGAGTGATTTCACATGCATTCTATTGTTTTTGTTAGCCTGTCCTCTCTCCCTGCACCTTGCCCTTTTGTTTCTCATCCTCCTCTCTTATTCCTTCTCTGAGCTTGTCTTCACTACCGGGGTAAGTCGACCTAAGTTATGCTACTCGAGCCACATGAATAACGTAGCTGGAGTCAACATAGTCTAGGTCGGCTTAACCCAGTGACTTCACTGCGCTACATCAATGGGAGACACTCTCCAATCAACTTACCTTACTCTTGGAAAGCTGGAGTCGACCAGAGAACATTCTGCCGTCGATTTAGCGGGTCTTCACTAGACCTGCTAAATCAACACCCACTGCATTGATTGCAGCAGCGTCGATCTCCATGGCAGTGAAGACAAGCCCTCTGTTTACATTTTAAGCTCTTTGGGGCAGAAGTGGCCATTTACTCTTTGTTCTGTGTCTAACATAATAGGGTCACAGTCTGCTGGTACCACAATGTACATTTTTAATAATACTAAAAAATAATTTGGCTAATTACAATAATAATAGAAGGAAGTGTGGACCTCTGTGCTTTTCTAGAATCTTTCTGTAAATATTGCTGTTGTTCAGAATGTTGTGGTTTCTTTCTGACAATTTTTAACACATTTATTTCTATTCTTATGAAAAAAATTTTTGGGACTGTCTGGTCCCTTTTTATGGCCACATAGCCCTTTTTTTCTGCTGACACAGCCAGCTCACTGCCAGCATGCATATGCACACAACTCCTTGCTTTTTCCTTTCCAGGAAGGTCAGACATGACCTAGACTTGGGGAAGAGAAGTGCTGAATGGGATAGGAGATAGCAAGAGAACAACCTAAAACAACTGTTTCCATTTGTGTCCTGGCCTGAAATAGGAAAGGTCAGCCTAGAAAAGTGAAATCAGGGCCCTATTCTGCAATGCACTATGCACTCATAAGGAAAAAAGATGGCCCTTGCCCCAAGGTGCTTATAATCTATTTGTAAGATAAGAGACAACAACAAACAGATCGGGGGAGCACAGACAATAATGACCAGAGTCCCAATTTTATAGGGACAGTCTCGATATTCAGGGCTTTGCCTTATGTGGGTACCTATTACCCTCCACCCCTGTCCTGATTTTTCACACTTGCTATCTGGTCACCCTATAATAATGAAACAGCTCTGGTTTGCATAGTCAGCAGTGATTATATGACCCCAGTGGCCTAGCCATTGCTAAATATCATAGAGACACCATAGCAGTCCTGAGGTTTAGGGCAAGGGACCTGTTTGAGCCATTTGTTAGTTTAGTGAAACATGTTTGCCCATTGCTATTAGTGCTCCCCAACCATTCTCTATTGACGGGTCTCTGGATGGAGCAAGGGATTATCTCTCTTCTGAACAGTATGGTCTAGTAGAGAGAATACTGGCTGGGTATTCAGGAGACCTGGTTTCTATTCCTGGCTCTGCCATTGACCTGGTGAGTTACCTTGGGCACATCATGTCACCTGTCTGTGCCTCAGTTTCCCCATCTGTAAAATGGGGATAATGATACTGATTGCCTTTGTAAAGCAGTTTGAGGCCTATTGATGAAAACTGGATGTAAGAGAGAGGTATTATGTTTTTTTCCCTTTGAGTCATTGAATAGGATTTCTTCAACAACTTATTTTAAACACTAAGTCCTTTTTAATTAATTTTAACTTAACTAGACACACTCTAGAATTCTGATTTGATTTTCTGAGGCCAACAAACATACTGCAACTCTAACAAGTAAAAGCCAACCTGCATTATTTCTGTACATTTTTAAGAAGATTAACAATAATTCCCTTTTTGTAAAGTATTATTAAAATGACACTATTTAAAAACATACTAGTAGTTAAATTAAAAAAAAAAAAGTTAGTTTCTCAGTTATATTAAGGGCTATCCTCTTTACATTGCTCCAGCACTGTAAGAGAGTCTTAGAAAGTGTGTTCAAAGAGTATCATTTACACCTACTATAAGGTTCCTTCACGCTTCCAGAGTAATGTACAGGGGCCTTAGTGTAAATTATACCCTAGTTTGTCTGATTTTTTTGTTTAAATAAAGGTGCTATCTTTTCAGATTTTTCTGTTACAATAAAAAGATATTCCTGTTTGTTGTAATCCCTCTAGAATAGGGCTTGTCTCCTACCTATGTTTATACAGCACCTAGTATAAAGGGGCCCTGAAGCACTTGGGCACTATCAAACTATAACTGTTAACTACTAATTTGGTTTCTGTTTACATACTTAGGGTTTTGCCAACTGTCGTATTTTACATATGACTATACGTTTCCAAACAGAAACATTAAAGGTGATATGGTTTCTTTCAATGCTCTCCAGCACACAGTCCCTTGCTCCCAAATGCCTTCCATCCTTCTTCATGACCCTCAGTTCTCTGCACCTCCCTAGATTCCAGAGGAGTTGGGAAAGGAGAATCCACATCTTGGGGAAGAAAATGAAATATTTCTCTGCCATGTTTGAAAAAAACAAACATACGTGCACAATTAAACTGGGTGGTTGAAGCTGCTCAGAGGTTCAGAATGTCAGAATAAATCCTAAGGACAAGGAGCTACATTAATGGGGGAGCGAAGGTGTGAGGGAGGGTGTGAGCGTGTGTGAGTGAAATTACACATGCACATCCATGTGTAATCTGACAAGGGAAGGATACTTTAAAAGTAAGCTTTTTTTCAATACGATAGGTAGTATCTTTTTTTTAGAAACACTTTTATATTTTATGACAAGGATAGGTGAACTGTACTCTGTTTGGCTCAGAAAACTGGCTACAAAGACTCTCTTTTGTAGCTCACTGTTGTTTTTAGAACACCAGCTGAAATGAGTTACCACAGCATTTTTTTACATCTTCCTCTAAATTATCCATTGCTGGTCACTGGGTGGTAGAAGATATTAGGCTAGGTATGCCACTGCTGTGATGTGGTAGGACATTCGCTGTGTTTCTACATTACTTTGAGTTGGTTATCTCACACTGCAACACCTAGGGGCAGTATCCCTTTATGATTGGCATCCTTGCTAGCAGCCTTAGTTGGAAGGTCAGTGATTGAAGGATCATGTCAATGGACCATAGAGGTGGCCTGCTAGGGTTAGATGGAAGACACAGTGATGTGGGAATGGGAAAGTTGATGCTCCTGTTGATAGAGAATGTCTAGATTCCAGTGCTGTCAGTCTAACAGCTTTTACAAAGTAGGGGAGGCAGTGTGGCATAGAGAGGGGAGAGCACTGGAACTAGACATCTGAGACTTGTGTTTTCTTCCCATCTTTGTTGCTGGCTTGCTGGGTGGCCATGGACAGTCACTTCATCTATCTCTGCATCAGTTTTCCCCATATGTAAAATAGGACAATGATACTAGCCTCCTTTCTAAAGCGCTTTGAGGTTTACTGATTAAGGGAGCTATATAGGAGAGTGGTATTATTATACATAGTACAAATTGACTTTAGAGGTTTGTTTGTTTTCATTTTTAAAAAGCAGGAAGGAAAAATTATTAGGTTTATGGTGATAGTAGGAGCAGCCTTTTTTAAAATATGCATTGTCTTGCTGAGAAATGAAACAAACATGCTTCTAAGTGTGCAATGTAACATTTTCAATAAATACAATAAAGACTATCAGCTTCTCATTGCTGTATAAGGCAAGAGTATCACAGTAATAGGAAGAACATCATTTGTCTGAGAGAACATATCCTGCGTGATTATCTGAAGGTTTCATTTCTAGCTTGCCTGGTTCTTATTAAATCCTGTATAATTTCAGTGGCACTGGTTTTACTGCTATAATGTGTCAGCATTTCCTCTGTAAACCCCATTTTAATGGGAATGTAGCTCATCTGCAAAAATTGTGTTCCAAGCAGAAAATTGACACATACAGGATCACGTTCAAAAGCAAGAGCAGTGAAGGAGAAATAGTGATTCACCTGCCTCTCTTAAAAACACAGATAACAAATCTTTAAAAATTGACTTAATATTCTTGACAAGTATCACTTGAAGATGACCAGGCCAATAAGAAACATTTTATAAGATTATTTGTGGGGGGGGGGGGAGGAAACATCTTCTGGCTAGAACTGTATAGAACTTTAATATGGGGGGAAGCCAGCAGGAAAGAAGTAATGGACAGTGGAGAAAAAAACAAATAGCAGGGTGGAAAAAAGGATGACATTTAACAGAATAAATACAAAAGAAAGGAGTACTTGTGGCACCTTAGAGACTAACCAATTTATTTGAGCATGAGCTTTCGTGAGCTACAGCTCACTTCATCAGATGTATGCCGTGGAAACTGCAGCAGACTTTATATATACACAGAGAATATGAAAAAATACCTCCTCCCACCCCATTGTCCAGCTGGTAATAAAAAAATTAAAAATTTTAAATTTTAATTTAAAAATTAAAAATAAAAAAATAAAAAAATTGGTTAGTCTCTAAGGTGCCACAAGTACTCCTTTTCTTTTTGCGAATACAGACTAACACGGCTGTTACTCTGAAACCTGTCAGAATAAATACAGTGTCCCTGATCCTCAGCTGCAGCAGGGGATCTCACAGCACAACTCAGGGTGCATGCACAAAGGGGGCTTCAAGGTTCAGAGGCCATTACTGTCCCTGGCTCCATGCTCTCACAGAGCAAGGCTTGGGAGAATCTAGCACCACCGCCTCTGGAAAGGAACAGGGGGAAAAGGCAGATCCACAGTGGCTTCTCCCCCTGGGTACTAGCCACCAGCCCACGGTCAGCATGGGGGCAGTGATTTTTGCACCCTGTTAAAAGAGTATCAGAGCTCCTGCTCTGGTGTGTTGTGAAGTCCTCCTGAATTCTTAGTGGCCTTCTGATTGGAATAATCACAGTGCCAATGATTTCCATGGTGAGTAGCCTCTGAACAACAATGCAGATTCTGGTTTAACAGTCTCACTAAGTATAGCCCTTGGGTTATCTATGGCTAGATAATGTCAATGATGTGATGTAAACAAGCAAAAGCAAGAAAGTTCAAAGATAGGGCTGTTGTCACTCAGTCTTTGCATTGCCTCAGTGTGTGCATGCGTTGCCGGTGTCCGATCAGTGCCTTGCATTGGGAACATTTTGTCCTCAGAATATTTTGCAACAAGCACCTGCTCACGGTTTGCCTTTTACTCATCATTTGTAACTCTTCCAAAATATTTTCTGTGCATAGCCTCAGGCACAAAATCAGCTGCCTGAGAATAAGTGCCTTGGTTATAAATTTAGTGGTTTCTTCAGCACAAACTCTTTAAAATGTCACTGTTAAACAGCTTTCCCGTGATTTGTAGATACTGTTGTGTCACCATGCCAACTGATTGGCAAAATGGGGGAAGGGCAAACAAAGTCATTTCTGCACAGTGCAATATCTTACGGAGAAAAGGAATTGACTATTATGGGAAAAATAATTCCCTAGACTGAAAGCTCTCTCTGAGTGTGGGATGGTAGAAAGAAAGACTTTTATTCCAAAAGAAAATTTGATTGCGAATGTCACCAGCACGAAAGAGGTTAAACAGATCAGAAGTTAGGATTTTTTTTTCCTGGAAATAGCTTCGGGAGAATAAACCAGTATTGGCTCCTGTGATTATTGTTATTAACTGTGGTTTTTTACAGCTTGGTGTTTTGAGAAAAATGCATAGAATTACCAAGCAAACACCCACTTTAGTTTCCAATTTTCTGGACTGGTGGAGACCAGTGTTTTATTTTTTTAAACCTATGGGGTGGGAGGGTGTAGGAGGAATAAAACAAAGATCTTGATGCCACAAACTATTTTATATTACAGTAGTGCTTAGAGGCCCCAACCAGGGTCCCAAAGTGCTAGGCACTCTATGGCATATCCCTATGGCATATTGCCCATATGACACTTGCTGCCCCAGTCTGTAGATATCACTGTGACACACATTATCATGGCATACACTATCTTTGGAGACAATATAGTATTAAATCATATTGGTTCTTAGAATGATTTATGTATGATTGTATTCTACGCCATGGGGGGAGGGTTACCACAGCTTCTACAGGAACTAAAACAGTGGGAGGTGATAAAGGTGAATCACTGAGATTAAGGAACTCTACAGAGATACAGGTTTCAGAGTAACCGCCCTGTTAGTCTGTATTCGCAAAAAGAAAAGGAGTACTTGTGGCAGCTTAGAGACTAACCAATTTATCTGAGCATAAGCTTTCGTGAGCTACAGCTCACTTCATCGGATGCATACTGTGGAAAGTATAGAAGATATTTTATACACACAAAGCATGAAAAAATGGGTGTTTATCACTACAAAAGGTTTTCTCTCCCCCCACCCCACTCTCCTGCTGGTAATAGCTCATCTAAAGTGATCACTCTCCTTACAATTTATTTGAGCATAAGCTTGCAACAAAGCCTGTTGCCAACTGTGCCCACATATCTATTCAGGGGACACCATCACAGGGCCTAATCACATCAGCCACACTATCAGAGGCTCGTTCACCTGCACATCCACCAATGTGATATATGCCATCATGTGCCAGCAATGCCCCTCTGCTATGTACATTGGTAAAACTGGACAGTCTCTACGTAAAAGAATAAATGGACACAAATCAGATGTCAAGAATTATAACATTCTTAAACCAGTCAGAGAACACTTCAATCTCTCTGGTCACGCAATTACAGACATGAAGGTCGCTATCTTAAAACAAAAAAACTTCAAATCCAGACTCCAGCGAGAAACTGCTGAATTGGAATTCATTTGCAAATTGGATACTATTAATTTAGGCTTAAATAGAGACTGGGAGTGGCTAAGTCATTATGCAAGGTAGCCTATTTCCCCTTGTTTTTTCCTACCCCCCTCCCCCAGACGTTCTGGTTAAACTTGGATTTATGCTGGAAATGGCCCACCTTGATTATCATACACATTGTAAGGAGAGTGGTCAGTTTGGATGAGCTATTGCCAGCAGGAGAGTGAGTTTGTGTGTGTTTGTTTTGGAAAAAAGGGGGGGGTGAGAAAACCTGGATTTGTGCTGGAAATGGCCCACCTTGATTATCATGCACATTGTAGGGAGAGTGGTCACTTTGGATAAGCAATTACCAGCAGGAGAGTGAGTTTGTGTGTGTGTGTGTGGGGGGGGGGGGGTCAGAAAACCTGGATTTGTGCTGGAAATGGCCCAACTTGATTATCATACACATTGTAAGGAGAGTGATCACTTTAGATAAGCTATTACCAGCAGGAGAGTGGAGTGGGAGGAGGTATTGTTTCATGGACTCTGTGTATATAATGTCTTCTGCAGTTTCCATAGTATGCATCCGATGAAGTGAGCTGTAGCTCACGAAAGCTTATGCTCAAATAAATTGGTTAGTCTCTAAGGTGCCACAAGTACTCCTTTTCTTTTTGAGAATACAGACTAACACGGCTGTTACTCTGAAACCTCTCCTTACAATGTGTATGATAATCAAGGTGGGCCATTTCCAGCACAAATCCAGGGTTTAACAAGAACGTCTGGGGGGGAGGGGGGGGCGATAGGAAAAAACATGGGGAAATAGGTTACCTTGCATAATGACTTAGCCACTCCCAGTCTCTATTCAAACCTAAGTTAATTGTATCCAATTTGCAAATGAATTCCAATTCAGCAGTCTCTCGCTGGAGTCTGGATTTGAAGTTTTTTTGTTGTAATATCGCAACTTTCATGTCTGTAATCGCGTGACCAGAGAGATTGAAGTGTTCTCCGACTGGTTTATGAATGTTATAATATCGCAACTTTCATGTCTGTAATCGCGTGACCAGAGAGATTGAAGTGTTCTCCGACTGGTTTATGAATGTTATCGCAACTTTCATGTCTGTAATCGCGTGACCAGAGAGATTGAAGTGTTCTCCGACTGGTTTATGAATGTTATAATTCTTGACATGTCAAGAATTATAACATTCATAAACCAGTCGGAGAACAAACCAGTCGGAGAACACTTCAATCTCTCTGGTCACGCGATTACAGACATGAAAGTTGCGATATTACAACAAAAAAACTTCAAATCCAGACTCCAGCGAGAGACTGCTGAATTGGAATTCATTTGCAAATTGGATACAATTAACTTAGGCTTGAATAGAGACTGGGAGTGGCTAAGTCATTATGCAAGGTAACCTATTTCCCCATGTTTTTTCCTATCGCCCCCCCCCCCCCCCCAGACGTTCTTGTTAAACCCTGGATTTGTGCTGGAAATGGCCCACCTTGATTATCATACACATTGTAAGGAGAGTGATCACTTTAGATAAGCTATTACCAGCAGGAGAGTGGGGTGGGGGGAGAGAAAACCTTTTGTAGTGGTAAACACCCATTTTTTCATGCTTTGTGTGTATAAAATATCTTCTATACTTTCCACAGTATGCATCCGATGAAGTGAGCTGTAGCTCATGAAAGCTTATGCTCAAATAAATTGGTTAGTCTCTAAGCTGCCACAAGTACTCCTTTTCTTTTTACAGAGATACAGCCCCCTGGAGTGGTTTACATAGATTTGTTCAGGATGGGTTTTCTAAAGACTAGGAGACAAAGAAAGGGCTATTGGTATAAAAGGATAACTGGGAACTGACACAGGGCCTTCCTGCTAATCCAGCAAAGGGACAGGACCTCTGTCCAATGGGGCCCCCAACCCTTGTGGAAAGGGACTTTGACCTACTAAGACTCTATAATACTGATGGGTGAGCTGTGGTAAGCTTTTAGCATTCACATAGAAACTGTTATGGATTTTTATATGTTTTCTTTGTAATTCTTTGTCCTTAAGAATGAAGATGCTTGCTTAGGAAGAGCTGTATTGTAATTGCTGGCACTACACTGGTCGTAGACCTCGAAGAGATAGCAAAGCATAGGCACTGGCCTTTAAGCAGACTAGATAGGTGGGAATATCACAATGTAAGGCAGGCAGCTGTGCAACCTTAAAACAACTAAATAGGGCAGAGGTGGGCAAACTACGGCCTGTGGGTCACATCCAGCCCACGGGACGGTCTTGCCTGGCCCTTGTGCTCCCGGCCGGGGAGGCTAGCACCCAGCCCCTGCCCCGCTGTCCCCCCCTTCCCCCGCAGCCTCAGCTCGCTGTTCTTCCAGTGCTCTGGGCGGCGGGGCTGCTGGCCAGCGCAGCGGCGTGGCTGGGTCCTGCCGGGTGCTTTGGCTGCCTGCCCTGGTGCTCTGAGCGGCATAGTAAGGGGTTGGGGAATGGGGGGGGGGGTGGATTGGGGGTGGGGCAGTCAGGGGACAGGGGGGTTGGATAGGGGTGGGGTCCCGGGGGGGGCGGTTAGGGGCAGGGGGTCCTGGGAGAAGGTGGTCAGGAGACAAGGAGCAGGGCAGGTTGGATGGGTTAGTGATTCTGAGGGGGGCAGTCAGGAGGCGGGAAGTTGGAGGGGGCGGATAGTGGGCAGGGCTAGGCTGTTTGGGGAGGCACAACCTTCCCTACCTGGTCCTCCATACAGTTTTGGAACCCTGATTTGGCCCTCGGGCCAAAAAGTTTGCCCACCCCTGAAATAAGGAGAGGACAAAGCTAACAAACACTCATGATTAGCATCTGTAGAAATCTCAGCACACCACCGCACCCTAGCCATTGTCTAAAGCCCTATTGACAATGACACTAAAGCAAACAAATTAATGTATTTAGTCAATAAAAATGAAATAACAGAAAAATATAAATAGGAGGGAATGCATTCCTTCATTAGGAAGGTATTGAGCATGGAGCCAGGGAAATGGTAAGCTGAATGCTTGGAAGAGGGTGAGCGCTATTTACTGGCTTTTCCTTTAAAAACAGCACTGGGAAAACGTATCTAGTTCTTCTCTCCATTCAAGATAGAACTTCCACTGAAGTGTAATGGATGTCAATATTTGCTCCACTCTGACAATTGTGATTTAAGGGAGCACAGAGGAATGCACTGAAGGAAGTCCTGATTTTAGAATTCTGCTCTGTGCTTATAATGTCAGGCTACCTTCCAGGCTGGAGGAAAATCTCAAAAAATCTACAGATGAGGGAAAACACTGATGAGGCAAAAAGAAAAGAGATGGAGGAAGCAGCTTTCCATCTCATTTCTGCTGCAAACACACCACACTCACATACCTGACTTGTTTTTTCTCAATGCTCATTGCAGCTACTGCAGGGTCCTAGGCTGAAAAAAAACTATGTTCATTTAAAATCCTTTAGCCAGGTAAATCAATTGAGATGCAACATCTCATTTACAATGCTGATTTAGGGCAGCAATTCAGCATCAGCATTTAGATTACAATATAATCTGTTATTTGTTACAGTTTTATGCTTTGAATGTCTAACAAAGAAATGCACACAAATATAGCAGGTAACACAAAATACATTCAAATTGCTACTATCTGTTGAAAAAATTGAATATACAAATGTGTTTTTGTTACATTAGGCTCATACTGAATTGTATGTTCATTTTGTAAAAGGAATTTAGAGATAATAAGATTATACACTTACACACATACACAGAGAACATTAAGATTGTGCAAATATGGCATCTGTTGGCTACCGTTTGGCAAATTCCACCATTGCCTAGAAATTACATCAACATTATTTAAGCATTCTGAGTCTGGCATATGTAGCTATGCCTTTAATGATCTTTAATCAGTATTTCTATTAATTTTAATGTGCAAATTTTAATCTTATTTTTCAAAACAGGAAAACAAAAAGTTAGGCTTTTGTCCAGTCAATCAACTGAATATTTGAATTTTATTTTCTGCATTCAGTGTTAGTTTGTTGGCAAACTTTAAAACACAAAATAATTGCAAACAACACTAGGCAGTTTACCACCACAAAGAAAACCGGGTCTCTTAATAAATTTTGTAAATGCGCTATATCTCATTCATTACATTAAATGAAATCAGGAAGCACTGTTAGAACTCCCATTCTTGTTTGTTTTTTGGCCAAGTGTGCTTCTATTAAAATTAAAGTACTATTAACTTGTTCACAATCAGAGAGTACTTTTTTTGGCCTAGGTTTAAGATAGATAGATAGATAGACTTCAGAGTGGCATGCTATTAATCACAAAAAACTTCTTGCCCTTATAAAATCAGAGATGTTTTGTTAGAAGGGACAAGAGATCATTAAGTCCAGTCCCCTGCTCTGAGGCAGGACCAAGTAAACCTAGACCACCGCTGACAGGTGTATATCCAAACTGTTCTTAAAAATCCTCTAATAATGGGGCTTCCACAACCTCCTTTAGAAACCTATTCCAGTGCTTAACTACCCTTATAGTGGACAAGGAGAAAAATTGATCATTGTCCTCTTTATAACAACCATTAACATATTTGAAGACTTATCAGACACCACCTCCTCACCCCCATATTTTTTTCTCAAAACTAATCAGACCCTAGGTTTTTTAACTTTTCCTCATAGGTCAGGTTTTTTATTCCTGGTATCATTTTTGTTGCTGTCCTTTGAGCTCTATCTGGTTTC
The DNA here is from genome assembly GCF_965140285.1 of Lepidochelys kempii. NCBI lineage: Eukaryota > Metazoa > Chordata > Testudines > Cheloniidae > Lepidochelys > Lepidochelys kempii. Next base: position 59,477,803 of record NC_136387.1, on the reverse strand, counting down.
TTCACATCTCTCCTAAAGTGTGGAGCTGGAGAACTTTACTCCAACTGAGGCCTCACCAGTGCCAAATAGAGTGGGACAATAATGTCTTACATATAACACTGCTGTTAATACACCCCTAGTTATTTCATGTAATGTTTATGAAATGTGCAACAGAAAATCTTATGGTAAAGCAAGACCTGGGGAAATATGGGACTGGTATTAACCCAGTTGTATTGCTGGAGATTTCTAGCAACAATAAATTGTACCAAAGAAACTTAGCAACATTCTTGAAAAAATTACTCTCTACTCGTAGAAGATATCACATGCACACTCAGTGAGCTTCCAATATTTTCAGTAGTGTCTTCTCCACTTGGAACCAGAATATCCGGAAATAAACATGTATATCCATAGAAAGACATACAAGATCCCCATATGCTAAGTCAATGTGGGTCTCAACCAGAGGTACACATATCCCTGAGGGTACGCAGAGGTCTTACGGGGTGTACATCAACTCATAGATATTTGCCTAGTTTTACAACAGGCTATATAAAAAGCACTAGCAAAGTCAGTACAAACTAAAATTTCATACAGACAATGTCTTGTTTATACTGCTCTATATATTGTGTGCAGATGTGGTCACCCTATCTCAAAAAAGATATATTGGAATTGGAAAAGGTTCAGAAAAGGGCAACAAAAATTATTAAGGGTTTGAAATGGCTTCCGTATGAGGAGTGATTAATAGGACTGGGAATTTTCAGCTTTGAAAAGAGATGACTAAGGGGCGATATGCTAGAGGTCTTTAAAATCATGACTGGTGTGGAGAAAGTAAATAAGGAAGTGTTGTTGTTTACTCCTTCTCATAACGCAAGAACTAGGAGTCACCAAATAAAATTAATAGGCCCCAGGTTTAAAACAAACAAAAGGAAGTATTTTTTCACACAATGCACAGTCAACCTGTGGAACCCCTGGCCAGAGGATGTTGTGAAGGACAAGACTATAACAGGGTTCAAAAAAGAACTAGAGAAGTTCATGGAGGATAGGTTCATCAATGGCTATTAACCAGGATGGGCAGGGATGGTGTCCCTAGCCTCTGTTTGCCAGAAACTGGGAATGGGCTACAGGGGATGGATCACTTGATGATTACCTGTTCTGTTCATTCCCTCTGGGGCACCCAGCATTGGCTGCTGTTGGAAGACAGGATACTGGGATAGATGGACCTTTGCTCTGTCCCAGTGTGGCCATTCATGTGTTCTTATGTACTGTACACTGAAATGTAAGTAAAATATTTATATTCCAATTGATTTTATAATGATATGGCAAAAATGAGAAAGTAAGCAATTTTTCAGAAATAGCGTGGTGTGACATTTTTGTGTCGGATTTTGTAAGCAAGTAGTTTTATGTGAGGTGAAAATTGTGTGGTATGCAAGACAAATCAGAAGAGGGTACAGGAGTCTGCAAAGGTTGACGGCTACTGGCATAAGTATATATTTTGTGCTCCCTTGACAGTAGAAGTTTTGTGAAATTCACTATAAATATACTATATCTGCATACTTTAGTTATAATTTGACAAGATCTACAGCCAATTCATACTATCTTAGATGAAATTAGATCTGGGGCATTTTCAATTAGGCTTGTATTCAATTCAACACTGTCAAGCTTTATCATTTTTAGGCAATGTCCTATCATTTATATATATATTGTAGGTGTTTATTGCATTCATCATATATTAGTGGGATATCATTCATGAGAGAAGACAGAAAAAATGTTCTTCTGTCATAAATTCACAGGGTATGGTGATTCCCCAGTCTGTAACCAGTCTCTCCTTTAGTGTGCTGGACCCTAAGGATCCACACAGTTCCCCGTGGGTAGGCCCACAACCTCCATGACTTTGAAACTGGGCCTTCAGGTGCAAGCAATCCCTGTCTCTCTGTCCATGGCTCCCTTCAGCAAGTGCAGCCAAACCAAATTTCTGCAGGAGACTTGTTCCTACCCCTTCAGGGTGCAATGCTCCCAGTAAGTAATTGCAGTGACCGCAGGTAGCTTTTCAAAACAAGGTAACAATGTATTTAGTCATCTGGAATACAGAATCAAAGTCTTTGGGTTAGAATGAGAAAGAGAGGCTAGTTTAGGATATGGTTCCTGTTGATGAAAGCCAGGGCATCTCCATGCCTTACTTCACCTGAGCCCATCCTTGCCCTCTCTGTCTCTTTTTCTTCTCAGTTCTAAGAAAGCCCTCTATTTGTGTTCCTTGCTCTTAATACACACACTTGACACCTGTTGTCTTTATTCTTCAGACACAGCCATGCTGTATTCACATGTTCAACCCGTGCAGTTATGTGTTAATCTTTGGTCATTGGTTTCTATTGACTCTGTAGCGTCTTCTTGTTGACTCCACAACAAAGTTCTAGTGGCTGTATATCTCAAATACCTAGCCTGATCTCCCATGTCCTACGGTGGAAATAAATTCTTTCCCCCAAAACAGGTAGTAATGCCAAGGTGATAGGTACAAAGTCAAATAAATAGTTCATAAGAATATTACAGAAAATTCCCACATTTGTCATAACTCTCTTTACTTATTAGTATGTTGGTAGAGACTGTACCAAAACTTGGTTGTCATATCCCATGGTCTATTATTTAAGTAACAAAATACAATCAACAATATAGTTCATGGCACTGGGTCACCACTGAAATACAAATAAGAGTTTATTCTCTTCATCCAAAACCTCTGAGATGAATATATATTGGATTGGAGAAAATGTCATTAGCTATTTTGTGAAAATCATCTGAGATTTTGATTGGTAAGGGAAAAAACTGAGGGTTCCGTTCTGAAGACATATTAAGAAACACAAACTGTTTTCATTATGGAACACAAGCTGTTGGTTAAAAAGTAATTTCTTATATATTTTGCATAAAAAAGTGAACTACTGTATTATAAAGTTCCTTAATTGTAAAAACAAAATAAAACAAACACAAAACCCTAAATCACATACCATATTAAGGGGTACAGTTTTGGTAGTTTTCTGGTTTGCCAGAAATTCACGTAGATCAATAAAATAATTAAATAGATAAGAGACAATGAGCCCAAAATGATGCAGCTAATTTTAGTAGGTTGCAGTCAACACCATCTGGACTGCTGGCTTCACTATCATTATACTGATCCAATCTTTCAGAACCCTTTGATACCAGATATGTAAGCTAGTTTTTCAGGATCATAAGTAATGGGATGGCTAATGGGATAGCTTGTTTGAACATCTTCATTTACAATTTCTTCAGAGCTTCCCTCTTGAACTAGTTCAAATACTATAAGTAACAAGTAGAGTTCAAAAGTTCTTTTGTGTTAGAGCTGGGTGAATAGTTTCTGTGAATAACATTCTCCTTGAGTATTTGCATTGATTTAAAATGTTTGCATCCATTTTGTGCTCAGTTTCAAACAAACATTTGAACAATCAAGTTTTACTCATGCAGATGGTCACAGAAATCAAGTATGAAATCCATGTCCAAGTGTATATTCATGTCAGTTGCCCTTTCTCTTAACCATATGTTATACTCATCCATTCAGAGAACAGGAAACAAACAAAAATGTGACTTATGTGGCCAATCATAACTAACCAGATTTTTGAATATTTTATATTGAGTATCCAATACATACAGCAGGCTTTGCAATTTGTCCATAAGGTAAGAACAAATGTTCAGTACATTCAAATAATGAATGAATTACAGAAAATAATTATCTTCAAATGGGCAATCTGTGAGCAGAAAGAAGCCAAAATAACTAAACACTTTCTTTTTAATAAATAACGTGCTTAAATTTGTTTAAAAACTGAAGCAGTAAAAATACAATTTTGAATAAACAGTGGCTCATGGATTTTGTTTTGCTAGCCTTTTCATCGGGCTTGAGGTCAGGCTCTAATAGAGTAAAAGATCATACTTTATACTGTCCTTTGCATCTGTGATCTTAGAACTTGGTATGCAAATTAATTCATTTCTACTGTGATTGTTTATTCTGTTCAGACCTCTAATTAGAATCAATCAGTTTCACTAAACCCATAGGATTGTTGTCTTCTTTCACAGAGTTTGAGGTTGAGGATTGTTCATTATATAGTATAATAGTATATTATAGTGGTTTTATTATTTGTGATAAATATAGTTATTTTGATTTATGCCTATAAAACTTCTATACTTCATCATGAATGGTATTATGTATACACATATACCTATCTATATACTCCCCATGCACAAAGAATAATTATTTCAGTTGATTTTTAATTAAATTTATTTTGTTAAAATTCTCAACTATTGTGCAAGTTTTAATTGAGGACCATACACATTTCCAGTCACACACATTGTATACATAAAGATACATCTCAAACTAATCAGAGATTACTGTAAAAACTGTATAAAAAACATCAAATCTCCATTGTCACTACGTGGGCAAGAAGATGTGGCTAAAATAATTACTAATATACAGGATGCATCCGATGAAGTGAGCTGTGGCTCACGAAAGCTCATGCTCAAATAAATTGGTTAGTCTCTAAGGTGCCACAAGTACTCCTTTTCTTTTTGCGAATACAGACTAACACAGCTGTTACTCTGAAACCTGTCAGTATGTTAAATAATATTTCAGAAGATTCCTTTGTAGTTGTACACTGAGATAGATCCTTGTGTTCACTGTTTTGTACTTAAAAGACTGAGTTGCTAGCACGAGCCATCTTGATTATCACTACAAAAGTTTTTTTTTTCTCCTGCTGATAATAGCTCATCTTAACTAATTAGCCCCCACAGTTTGTATGGCAACTTCCAACTTATCTGTATGTGTGTATATATATCTATCTTCTTACTATATGTTCCATTCTATGGATCCGATGAAGCGAGCTGTAGCCCACAAAAGCTTATGCTCTAATAAATTTGTTAGTCTCTGTGGTGCCACAAGTACTCCTGTTCTTGTCTCAGCTGTGAGACTGTCTGTGTACTATATATATTTGTCATCACTGATGTGCCCGAGAGTGCCTATGTGTAAAACACACATCTTTTAAAAAAAATACAAAACCCTCACATACACATTTTCATCTTTCTCAAAAACAAACAGGTCTTGGCTGGATGTTACATCCTTTCTTATTACACAAGTGCAGGGAAATAATGTTTGACTCACACTACAAAAGGCTTCCACCCACACTCCCAAAACACATCTCATCCTATTTGGATATTGCCTTCTCTATGATTAGGCTATCGGAGATAATGCCTAAGCTATCCTATCTGGGTCATAGGACTAGCACATTTGACAAATGATTGCTTCTGCTGCATGTATATTACTTTCTTATTCTCATTGAAATGTGTGAATGTAACTAGTAGGTTTGTGTCCAATAACACCAAAATTCAGAACAACTGTAACTTCCTTGTCTCTGTAGCAGGACAGAGAATCTGTGGTTAGGAAAGGATTGATCAGCCAGAGTTAGTGAAGCCTCGCTGACTGGTAAAAATACATTTAATGGAGCCTATTTAAAACAAACAAACAAACAACAACAAAAACCGAAGCAAACATAAAGCCTTCTTCCTAACTAAGAATTCAAGAGGCTCCCTTCAGCCTAATCACCACATTATTTAAACATAAAGGAATAACCTAGAAAGCTGTAGCTGCAATCCATTAGCAAAACTTGCACCCTACTCCTCCAGAAGGTCTGCCCTATTCTGCTGCCGAACCAGAAGGCATTAAAGCACATCTCTTTTATTGCATGCTGGGGGGAATTACCTAATTCCTCACACCTGGTTCCAGCCTTGTTTCCCATACCAACCGATTACCTGACAATCTCTACTCATAGTGAAAGAGTTAACCCTCTCACTGACAGTCTATCGACATGGGTGTGTGGGTGTCTGTCACATCCTACAAAATGAAACTGTAGCTTGCAAAATAATACAGGTTTGGTAGAGTTAAACCTCTTCCCATTCACCTCCTTGCAATCTAAAGAAAAACCACACCCTTTATATGGAAGCATGCCTGTGACCGGCTGGATTACAGAAACCCCCTAGGTGCTGCCACCTGTTGTGCCCAGACTACTTCTGCTCCTGCTTTCCTGCCCTTTCAGCTTAGGACTTCAGTACCCTGCCTGGCTTGAACCAGACCCTCTAGCCTGCTGGAAACCCAGACCCAGGGTCCCCTAACAGCTGTAGGCTTAACTGAAAGCAACTTACAGAAGTGGTCCTGTTTTTAACACTCAGATCCTCAACTCCTAAAGGGGTCCAAACCCCAAATAAATCCGTTTTACCCTGTATAAAGCTTATACGGGGTAAACTCATAAATTGTTCGCCCTCTATGACACTGATCAAGAGATATGCACAGCTGTTCTCCCCCCACCCCACAGTATTAATATATACTCTGGGTTAATAAGTAAAAAGTGATTTTATTAAATACAGAAAGTAGGATTTAAGTGGTTCCAAGTAGTAACAGAGAGAACAAAGTGAATTACCAAGCAAAATAAAATAAAACACCCAAACCTAAGCCTAATACAGTAATAAAACTGAATACAGATAAAATCTCACCCTCAGAGATGTTTCAATAAGTTTCTTTCACAGACTGGAGGCCTTCCTAGTCTGGGAACAGTCCTTTCCCCTGGTACAGCCCTTGTTTCAGCTCAGGTGGCAGCTAGGGGATTTCTCATGATGGCTACCTCCCTTGTTCTGTTCCACTCACTTACATATCTTTTGCATAAGGCGGGAATCCTTTGTCCCTCTCTGGGTTCCCATCCCCTCCTTCTCAATGGAAAAACACCAGATTAAGGATGGATTCCAGTTCAGGTGACATGATCACATGTCATTGTAAGATTCATTACTCACTTGTCAGCACACACACATAGGGGAAGACTTACAAGTGAAGCAGAGCCATCTACAGACAATTGTCCTGTTTAATGGGAGCCATCAAGATTCCAAACCACCATTAATGGCCCACACTTTGCATAATTACAATAGGCCCTCAGAGTTGTGTTTTATATTTCTAGTTTCAGGTACAAGAGTGATACATTTATACAAATAGGATGACCACACTCAGTAGATTATAAGCTGTGTAATGATACCTTACAAGAGACCTTTTGCATGAAGCATATTCCAGTTATATTATATTCGCACTCATTAGCATATTTTTATAAAACCATATAGAGTGGGTCACAATGCCCATACAAAAAGAAGAAAGATGCCTCTCCTCCCCTCCAAACATGGACCATGTAAACATATACCACTGGAACCCAGAAAAGGGAGGGAGAAAAACAGTTTCCGGACCCTTATGTTTCTCTGTAAATGTGTTCAGTCTTCTTATGCATTTGCAGCCCCTTCCAAAATTCTGTTCTCCTTGCACTGCAGACCTGCATTAGTTCATAGGGCAGAATTTGTGACTTACATAGCACTTTACAATCATAATATATTAGGCCTCATATTGTTATGAATAGGTAAGTGTCATTATCCATATCATTTTCCAAATGGGGAAACTGAGGCTCAAAGAGGCTAATGTCTCTATTTTCAAAAGTGTGCAGTACCTTATGTTCCTGACCTAAGACATTTGTAGGTCTCACGGTCTCCTCACTCCACATCCCATGCGTCATCAACTACGAGTGTCTGATCGGTAAGTCATTCAACTTCTCTGTGTCTCAGTTTCCCTGTTTAGAAAATGGAAATATAACTATTGATGTAGCTACTGAAGAAGGTAATGTACATACCTAAGAAGAATTGTAAAGTAGTTTATTCCAGAACTATTAAGACCAGTCACTTGTAGAGGCTGGAATAAAATTCTTAAGTTTCTGGCTTCCAGCCCTGTTCTTAGTCCACGAATGCACACACACAAACCAATTTTATAGCTTGATTCTCATAAATGAAAATGTGAAGCTAAAGGAGGTTTCAAGCAGTGGGTCTAAGGCACCAAACTTCTTAAGAAAAGTCAAATTTTTTCAAATATAGTGTCCCATATACACTTCTAACATCTTGTCATTTAAAATGCGAAAAGCTGAACATTCTCCCAGACTGTACCCCTCATATACAACCCTTTTGAATTTCATCTCCCCGAGCTAGCATTCATCCTTTGCAAATGTTTAATAAATGTGTTTACTCTGTTTTCAGTACAATGGGATCACAATTACTACAGCCAACTGGAACAATCTAGAACTGGTGTGTTAGTATAAGCAGAAGGAATATTCCTTGTACTTGTGTTTTGTAACTACTTACTCATGTTCCTTCCTCTATCCATTTTGACAGCACATTTCAATTATGTCAGTGTCTCACCTCTGAGAGCTATTTGTCAGACTATCTACAGCTGTCAAAACAGCCCATCATCCCTGTGTTACAGGCACTTTTGAATTACAGTAGAGAAGGGCAGTCAGGGATTGATTTTGCTGCATAGTTAGCTAGTTAAAGAACTACAGATGTATTATGGAAAACTTTGGAAACTTCCTATTAGGAAACAATTCTGTTCCTATGTGTACTGTTCTTCTTCCTATTTTCCTTCCTATTAAGGACATTGGCTTGAAAAGAAGCTCCTGTTTTTAAGTGTTCAGCTACCTAAATACTCCAACTGAAGTCTTTGGAATCCTGTTTGTGACTTCATAATAATTACTGTAACCCCAGTAATTATTAAGATAACACAGCTTTGCCAAGCAATGATCTAGCCTCAACAGTATTACTATTGCTAGCTGTAGCACTTGGGAGTCACTATTTTTGCAGAATATGCTAGGATTATAAATGTAGGTGAGGAATTCGCCTCATCCAGGAAGGAAATGGTCAAGAGAGAGAAATCCCATTATTCAAAGCAAATCATGGCATTTCCCCCATTCATTCAGTCAGGAATTCTGATTTATCCACCACAATAGAACAAAGCCTCCAGCTTTCACCCAGACCAGACCACACCACACAATCCATCGTCTACAGCCAAGCTCTACGATACAACTGCATTTGCTCCAACCCCTCAGACAGAGACAAACGCCTACAAGATCTCTATCAAGCATTCTTACAACTACAATACCTACCTGCTGAAGTGAAGAAACAAATTGACAGAGCCAGAAGAGTACCCAGAAGTCACCTACTGCAGGACAGGCCCAACAAAGACAATAACAGAACGCCACTAGCCATCACCTTCAGTCCCCAACTAAAACCTCTCCAATGCATCATCAAGGATCTACAACCTATCCTGAAGGACGACCCATCACTCTCACAAATCTTGGACAGTCCTTGCCTACAGACAACCCCCCAACCTGAAGCAAATACTCACCAGCAACCACACACCACACAACAGACCCACTAACCCAGGAACCTATCCTTGCAACAAAGCCCGTTGCCAACTGTGCTACATATTTATTCGGGGACACCATCATAGGGCCTAATCACATCAGCCACACTATCAGAGGCTCGTTCACCTGCACATCTACCAATGTGATATATGTCATCATGTGCCAGCAATGCCCCTCTGCCATGTACATTGGTCAAACTGGACAGTCTCTACGTAAAAGAATAAATGGACACAAATCAGATGTCAAGAATTATAACATTCATAAAACAGTCAGAGAACACTTCAATCTCTCTGGTCACTCAATCTCTGACCTAAAAATCGCTATATTACAACAAAAAGACTTCAAAAACAGACTCCAAGGATCCAGAGTAACAGCCGTGTTAGTCTGTATTCGCAAAAAGAAAAGGAGGACTTGTGGCACCTTAGAGACTAACCAATTTATTAGAGCATGAGCTTTCGTGAGCTACAGCTCACTTCCTCAGATGCATATCGTGGAAACTGCAGCAGGCTTTATATATACACAGAGAATATGAAACAATACCTATTCCCACCCCACTGTCCTGCTGGTAATAGCTTATCTAAAGTGATTTCCAGCACAAATCCAGGTTTTCTCACCCTCCACCCCCCCACACAAATTCACTCTCCTGCTGGTGATAGCCCATCCAAAGTGACAAGGAGAGACTGCTGAATTGGAATTAATTTGCAAACTGGATACAATTAACTTAGGCTTGAATAGAGACTGGGAGTGGATGTGTCATTACACAAAGTAAAACTATTTCCCCATGTTTATTTCCCCCCCACCCCCCCCCACTGCTTCTCAGACGTTCGTGTTAACTGCTGGCAATGACCCACCTTGATTATCACTACAAAAGGTTTTCTCCTGCTCTCCTGCTGGTAATAGCTCATCTTAAGTGATCACTCTCCTTACAGTGTGTATAACACCCATTTTTTCATGTTCTGTGTGTATATAAATCTCCTCACTGTATTTTCCACTGAATGCATCCGATGAAGTGAGCTGTAGCTCACGAAAGCTTATGCTCATATAAATTGGTTCGTCTCTAAGGTGCCATTAGTACTGCTTTTCTTTTTGAGAATACAGACTAACACGGCTGCTACTCTGAAAATAGAACAAACAGGGAGTTTGACCCTCAGAACACACAGATAGTGCGGGATCAGCTGGAGGACAAGCCTATCTGTGGGAAGGCAATATGCCTTTGAACTGGCTATGGAGAAGATCAGCAGGTCTCCTCCCACATCTCAGAGGAAGAAGCCTTTCGATGGGATAATGGGAAGGGGTAGGAATCTGTGGATTTCATGTCCCCACTGTACCGAGATCTGTTGATTCTTTTTCTTTTTTCTTTTTTTACTTTTTGGCCTGTGGATACTGCACAATATTGTATTCAGGCTATATATATTCAGAGAAAAGTATATATAATATGTTAGTATGAGCTGTACTCTTTATAAATTATATGCTTTTGTTAGTTTTTTCCATGAGGCATTAGGATTTTTTTATGAACATTTTAGTGATGTCTCTGCATTGAATTCTGTCAGGATTGAAACAAGTTAGTCTTGAGTAAAAATTTATCTTCAGACATTTTGTGCTGTCATTTTAGCAAACCATTTTAACTGGGCATAATAAATCTACTTAAATGCTGGGCTAGCTAATAAATTTTGCATATTTGACATCTTTATCAGTAAGAAGCAGCATGCTTGAATGGACAAATCCAGCCTGTCTCCATCTCTACTCTCATTCCAGCCAACATTCGCCCTCACACCTTACATGCTCTATGTCCTCTATATGATTACATAATTTTGTGAATATAATTATTATTAATAAACACGGTCTAAACTCCATTGTGCACCAAACACATCTCTTTACACTCCTTTGCCAAGGCTTCATATGTTCTCCTTCACTAATATTTCCACACTCGTTTATGTCGGGGCTATTGTACAGGGCATTGTTTTAAATTATCATTAATATTACCACAGCACCTGGGAGCCCTAATCATGGACCAGGACGCCATTGTGCTAGATATTGTACAAACACAGCACAAGAAGATTGTCCCTGCCCCAGAAAGCTTACCATCCGACTATAAGACAAATGACAACAGATGCCTGCAGAGAGACTGGGGAGGACAAGAAAACAATAGTGGCCAGCCAGATGGGTGATACTAATCTGATTTAGTCAGCATTCCTGCAATTGGACACATAAGCATAGCTCCCCAGCACTTGTTCAAAGACTCATTACCATCTTCTTAACTTTTTGGGGATCTGCCTGGATACTGGTGATCAAATTGTGGTATTGACTGGGCTTCAAGCTAATCCATAATGTGTTGCTATATTCACTTCTTGGCACTTGCTCGGGGGATGCAGGGATCCACTGGTGAGGAGCAGATTATAGGACCAAGTCCTTAGATTGTAAATTTTAAGCTAAGTCATCCTCTCTTCATGCATGTTGTGAAAGTGCCATTTATATTTACAGATTTTTACAAAAAATACTACAAAAGTAAATATTCCAACAGCTACACTGCATATCCCCTATGATTTACGTTCCAACGTCAGCCAAAATATTGTAAGCCATTAACCAGAGAGAAATAAATAAATATTCCTATGTATATGCAAACTGGCTAAGTTACCATCATTGTAGGAACCTTCCATTTTGCATTTTTTTTACTTTATTTTGTTACTTCAATTGAGCAAACCTAAGGATGCACAGATGTAGGTCCTCCATATAATTTCCTTGGATTTTAGTAAATGTATTGATTTTTTTTATATGATGATGCAGCCTATATAGATAAATAACAAGCTATGATGAAAAAGCAACTAGCATTTTATAAAACATAGTCCTGGACTACTGCACCCCTCAACTTTTTTTGTTTGTTTGTTTTTAAAGATGGGTCTTTCTGTGTTAGAAATTTCCTGTTATTAATAAGATTAGCATTTAAATAGTCTTCATTTGACAATTAACTCTGGGTCTTATTTAGGTTAATGATGTGGGGGAAGAGTTGTTCTCATCTTTGCTGCTATGACTCTCTGGTCTGCTGCTGGTGTGGTGTAGCTACTCACTATCTCTTATTCACGGAAGATTGCAAAGGTATGGTCTAGCACAGGGTGAGCAGGGCTCACTGAATGTGGTGATCTATCCATTGTTTATAATTATCCCCCTCCCACAACCGAAAAAAGTGGAAGGAGGGCTATACACTGGAATAACTGTTGGTCTCTTTTGCTGAGAGCAGTCAGATCAAGATGCCAATTAGTATCCATTTTAAGTGTGTGTGTGTGTGTGTGTGTGTGTTGGGGGATATAGACATTCCTTCTCGAGAAAATGGACTGAGATATGGTAGTGGGTTACCACCAGCTTCTTTCAGATTGCCCCTCTGAACAGCCATCAGATGGTAAAAGCGTTTCATCACTGCCAAGCTGAAAGGGAAAGATTTTATGATCCACTACCAGGGTTCTCGGGCCTCCAGACCTCTAACAAACCACGTTGAACAGAATTGTTGTAACACACTACTATTTGTTCTTAGGTAAACATTGTGTAAGCAGAGTCAGGATGAGCTCCACCCTGACATCTGGTGGTGAGGTGTGGCAAGTTGTGGAAAAGAACTTCAGGAGCTGATCTCATTTGCATAGACACACCCACCCTGCCTAGAATGAGGCCATAGCTGCCCAAATGGTCACTTTGGCTGCTGTGGGATCCCCAGTGTCTCTGTTATTGGGGCAGGAAGAATGAATTGTTATTACCCTGATTATGGGAATCAAGGACAGTGGAACTGTACTTGGCCTTTTGTTATGATGGAGGGACTCACCATCACCTAAGTAGCACTCGCTAGGCAAGGGTCATGGGTTCCAAAACTCTGTGAATAGAGAGAGTCTGGGGACAGGTATTAATACCTGGTGGTATGGGCCCCCTGGTGAGGGCTTTATATGCTAATTGCACTTCCTCCTCTCTCCACTGTGGAATATCAGATCTAATTTTGATTCAATTAGGAGTCTAGTTACAGGCTGCTGAGCTGAATTCACTTTGGGCTGATGGTGCACCAGCACTGAGGCTCCCCCTACTACAAGCTGAAATCACAAAAGAGCTAAACTTACTGAGAGCTGAAATCACTGAGTGTTGTGTTAAGTAGTGGGGGAGCCTGAAGATATATGGTGGAGCAGTTTGCGGGACGGCGAGCAGAGCGGCTTGTGGAGCAGAGCAGTTTGCGGGATGGCTGGCAGAGCAGAGCATTGCAGTTTGCAGGATGGCGAGCAGAGCAACTTGTGGAGCAGAGTGGCTGGTGGAGTAGAGCAGTTTGTCGGATACCTAGAGCAGCTCATGGGGCGGCTGGCAGAGCAAAGCCCCATGGAGAGGTGGGGCTATCAGCTTTGGACCATGTAAGGTGCCCCTTAACCCCCCCCCCCATCTCCACCCAGGTTGGGAGGTAAAACTCGGCAGATAAACTTTCGAACTCTGGGGCTGCCCTGACCAGGGACCAAGACTTTTGGGTCTTTGGACTTTTGGGACTTTGGGTGATTTTGGGTTGCTGGACTCAAGAACCAAAGGAAAGGACATGCCCCAATTTGCTTGGAGTGGGTTTTTTGCTCATGTTTTTTGCTCATGGGTGTGTTATGAATCCTGTTGGTGGTGTTTCCCCAACATAATGCCACATTGTTTCTCTCTGTTATTAAAAGGCTTTTTGCTACACTCAGACTCTGTGCTTGCGAGAGGGGAAGTATTGCCTCTTGGAGGTGCCCAGCGGGGGTGATATATATTTGTCCCAGGTCACTGGGTGGGGGCTCGAGCCGGTTTGCATTGTGTTATTGGAATGGAACCCCTAGATACTGAACCCAGCCCTTGTTGCTGCCAAATCTGACAGGCAGAAGGGTTACAATTGATTAATTCATTTTTCCTTTAACCTATTTTATTTCACATATGTAAGATACTGGAATATAGTTAATGGGTTTGGAATACCTATTTTTTTAAGAACATTAAACCATCCCATGTGCCCGGACTAGTATATTTTTATGGCAAAAGCTTGCAATGTTATACAGCAGGATGGAATTCTTTGCAGCTAAAACTAAACAGCTGTCACCTTAAACTCAACATGTCCAAAACCTAAATCTCCTAATGGTTCCCCACAAACCCTCCCTTTTCCTCCTTTCTCAATTGCTATGGACAATGCCACCATCCTCTCTGTCACTCAGGCCTGTAACCTGGACATCATCTTAGACTCGGACCTAATATCCAGGCTGTATCTAAATCTTCCTCGTCCGCCCCCCGTAACATCTCTAAAATGTGAGATTTTCTGTTCATCCACATATCTGAAACTCCCATCCCAACCCTCCTTATCTCACATCTTGACTACTGCAACCTCGCCTCTGGTTTTGGCAAATGTAGCCTTGCTCTGCTCATATCTAGGGCCCTACCAAATTCACCTCCGTTTTGATCAATTTCACCATCCTAGGATTTTAAAAATTGTAAATTTCATGATTTCAGCTACTTAAATCTGAAATTTCAGGGCCTTGTAATTGTCGGGATCCTGACCCAAAAAAGGAGGGGTGGGGGGTCGCAAGGTCAGTGTGCGGGGGAGGGATTGCAGCGCTGCTACCCTTACTCCTGTGCTGCTGAGGGCGGTGGTGCTGCCTTCAGAGCTGGGCAGCTGGAGAGCGGTGGCTGCTGGCCAGGAGCCCAGCTCAGAAGGCAGAGCTGCTGCTAGCAGCAGTGCAGAAGTAAGCGTGGCATGGTATGGGATTGCCACCCTTACTTCTGGCCTGCTGCTGGTGGGGCGCTGCCTTCAGAGCTGGCACCTGGCTAATAGCCACTGCTCTCTGACCAACCAGCTAACAAGGCAGCAGAGAAGTAAGGGTGGCAATACTGCAGCACTCCTAAAATAAACTTGCGACCCCCCCCCTCCCCCAACTCCATTTTCGGTCAGGACCCCCAATTTGAGAAATGCTGGTCTCCCCCATTAAATCTGTACAGTATAGAGTAAAAGCACACAAAAGACCAGATTTCCAGGTCTGTGAATTTTTCATGGCTGTGAATTTGGTAGGGCCCTACTCATACCTATTCAGACGGCTGTTGCAAAGATCACTTTCCTAGCTTGTTGCTTTGACTGTCACCCCTCTCACTGCATCTCTCCACTTGCTCCCCTTTCAGCATCACATCAAAAATAAGCAATTTGCCTTCATCACCTCTCATTTATTGTCGAGATGCCGACTGCCATCTCTGATCAGCTCATGATGCCAGCCTCCTTTGCTCGCTTGTTAAGTTTTCAAATAAGCACCTTCCTGCTTTCCCCTATGCTGCCACTCATGCATTGGAGAAACTCCCCATAATTGTCCACACAACTGTCCTCCTTCAAATCTCTCCTTAAACTCTTATACCTATAAAAAATTGAAAATGGTTAGTGTGCTGAGACCACACCTTATCATGACGATGAGTCTTTTCTCAGTTCGCCTGTTGTCTTTTGATTTATACTTAGATTGTTAAGATATTTGGGGCAGGGCCTGCCTTTCTATTATGTATTTGTACAACACCTAGCACAATGGGTTCCTGGTCCATGACTCAGATTCTAAGGCACTGTCACAATGCAAGTAAATAATAGTAAACACCTAAGATTAAAATTTGTTTACAAGATATATAATGGCCTAATGAATTATTTTAATGATGATAATTAATTTTTCTTCTTTTCGTATGTATCCTGAATTGTAAAGTGGTGTATCACTCTATATCACATATGTTGATTGTTTATAACACTCTTTCTTCCCTAAACCCATTATCGAGTGAAATTAAATTACTGAAAGTCTTGATCATTCCCAATCAATTGCAAATTCTGTGGTGGTGTAATTTACTTAACCAGTGCCTTATCTGGATCTCATTTGAACATATTCCTTAATTTTTTTTTAATTGTTCTGCAAAAAGAACCTTCCTAAGAAAAGCTTGCGTAGTATAAAAAATGAATCTCATAGTTGGACTATGCAGAGAAATTAAGTATCTGATGTAGAATTTTTTCAATGTATTCAGAGCTTTTACAGGTATCTTTGCAGACCCAACTTCATCTAAAATCTCTAATGTGCATGTTATAAGCCGTATTCTAAATTTAGTGCCATAATTATATAGAAGAAAAATCAACCCTTGGATCCTAAGTGCTTTGACGTTAGTGAAAGTGCTGCTTATGAGTTTCACAATTAACCTCTGTATATTTGTCATTTATGGAAGCCAGAAGGAAAACTAAATGCATCAAATGAACAAAACTTTGTTCCTTCAGTGGATATTTGTTTTAAAACTTAGCTTTTCACAGGAGCCTAAGGGAGCTAGGTACTGAACTCCTATTGAAATTCAAGTAACTAATTTACTCAGTCTCCTTTGAAAATCTCAACCTAAATGTCTCTTTACCATCTATGTGTATATATACATTGGGCTCAATTTAATTCCTTTGACTTCAGTGGAGTTACTTCTGATTTACACCACCACAGGTGGGAGGGATACTAATGCCATTGTATTTAGATCAGATTGTGTGTTTCTTTTTGAATGTTTTGGGGACAATGATTTCTCTGTATAGTGTCCGGGAGGCAGGAAGCACAATACAGGGAAAAGGCAAAAGAAATTTGCATGTTTTTTTGTGTGCAGCTAGAGAGCATTTAATATCACTGAACAGTAGAGCATGCCTATATTGTGGTAAAAAAGTTAAGCACAAAAAATGGCAGCCATACATTTCCCAAAAGAGCAAAGTAGTAAAAAATGAACATATGCACAAAGAATTTGCAGAAGATTATTTGTTAACCACCACATTATCATTCGATCTATCCTACAAAAGCTATAGCAGAGGATTATGTTATTCCAGAATGTCAAAACAGAGTATGAGGGCCAATTTCTGTAAGAGTTACACCCATGGAAATCTGAAGTCAGTAGAGGCACTCCATTTTCAAATGTGTAATTCTAGACAGTGGAAACGCACATAAATAAAAATTGTATAACAGTAAGATAACCATAAACAATACTTCTGGAATATATTTCTTCCTTGCCAAGTGTTAGTCATAAAAAAAGGATGTTATACAGAATAAGTAATTTGCAAACAGTGTAGAATATGGGCGAGATCCGAAGCTGGTATAAATCAACATAGCTACATTGAAATCACCAAAGCTAAGATGATTAACTACAGCTGAGGATTTGCCCCTGTATATTTTAATCACACAAATCTATACACTATACCAGACAGAGTATTTAGATATCCTCATGTATCCATCCATTGTTATAAGAAATGGAACGAGCCTGGAGAGGGAGAATAGTGTTATGGAAAAGGCATTGGTTTGAGACTCAGGAGATCTGTCTTCAGTTCAATTCCTATATAACCTTGGACAAGACAGTCAAATTCATTCTCTTGGGGTGTAAACTCTTCTGGACAGGGCCTGTTCCTTACTATGTAAACATACAAAACCTAGCACAATGCCCCCCCCCCCCCACTATCAGTGGGGAACTAATTTAATACAAATAATGAGAGATGGAAAAATGTATATAACCAAACACTGTCGCCAATGCCTTACAGAAATATTAAAGATAAATTTTACCAGAGTGTGCTTCCTTTATGATTTATATGGAAAGTGCCTGTCATCATCATCATCATCTCCTGTGCTCTTGATGCAGATTTATGTTTTATTTCCTCCAACAGCATTTTTCTGGTCCTTCCTTCCTTCCAAATTTGTGTATTTTTTCCCTTCTATCGATTCCTAAGCCAGGGTGGTTATTTGATGTGGGCCCACTTTCAAGAGATTTCCCAGTCTCTGCTAGAAACCTACATGCTTTTATGTAATAAGACTGAGTCCAGAAAGGAGAAGAGTTAGATTTCTACCATACAGAATTTTTCTTTTGTTCTAGCCAATCCTGTTAGTCAGGTCCATGAAGGCAGACACACTGTATTAATGCAGGGCCCCATAGATTTAAATTAGACTTTC
Organism: Lepidochelys kempii; assembly: GCF_965140285.1. Lineage (NCBI taxonomy): Eukaryota > Metazoa > Chordata > Testudines > Cheloniidae > Lepidochelys > Lepidochelys kempii. The sequence goes on along the minus strand of NC_136387.1, from coordinate 59,459,628 downwards.
CACAGGCATAAGGTCTGTCCAGGGACACCCAATTGCAGATGCTGGGCCTTAGTAATCTATTGGTGCTGAACTTTAGATAAAGTGACTATAAAGTTACTGTATTTATCTTGCTTTATAATATTTCTCCTTTTTGGTATTGGGACTGATATTTTTCTATAGATAAACTTTAAAATCGAAGAGTCTAGCACTAGTGCCAGGGATTCAGCTATACCTGCAGATATGTGCTCATTCCACCTCTGCTGGGAACCCAAGAGTGCACAATATTCAGTGTATTGTACAAATGTGGGAAATGATTCAAAAGATTGTTGTATTAGGTTACAGAAAGAAATCCATAGCTTTTCAGTGCATTTGAAGTTTAATAACTTACACATCTTTAAAACAAAAACATTTAAAATAGGCAAGATTAAAAAGCATGAACTCTACAAAAATTTCCTAAATGAATCTCAGCAATATTGCTAGTTTTGCTTCATGAGTGTTTGCCTTGCAAAACGTGAATTTTTTTCATCTTGCATACATATGATCAATGCTGATATTTCACAATATTGGTTAAAAAGAATTTTCATATTTGCAGTTGGTCAGTAATAGAAATCTGGATAATAGATCCCCACTTCTAGCAGATGACAATGGGGAAAAAAATATTTTTGTGATGTCAAGACTTCATAGAAGAGCTGGATCTGGCTGAGCAATTTTGGCGTAGTGTTGGAACCTCTACCTCAGAAATTAAGATGAGCAACATTTTTATCATGATTTTTACATGCCACATCTTGAAATTAATATCACACTTCAGACAGTGTAGAATGAAGGCATAGACCAGAATTATGAGCAAGGCTGACTTGGCTGTTTCAGAATGGATTGGATGGACATCTTCTTGATTATCAGTCCAAACTGCCACTGACTGTAAATGGCCCTTCCCACAACGCTTCCATTTTAGGGGCCTGGAGCGCCTTTAAGATCATGACCTGGTCCCCCTACTTTGAAGGAACACTCTCTGGCATGTTTATCGTACCAGGCTTTTTGCTCTTTCTGAGCATCCTGTAGGTTTTCTTTAGCAAGGGCTAGAGAGATTCGGAGAGTGTTTTGTAGGTTGGTTACAAAGTCCAGAATGCTAGTTCCTGGAGAAGGTGTAAATCCCTCCCATTGTTGCTTCACCAACTGTAATGGCCCCTTAATCTCACGGCCATATATAAATTCAAATGGTGAAAACCCTAAACTGGGATGTGGTACAGCTCTGTAGGCAAAGAGCAACTGCTGCAACACTAAGTCCCAATCATTGGAGTGCTCATTTACGAATTTATGTATCATGGTCCCCAAAGTTCCATTAAACTTCTCCACCATGCCATTTGTTTGATGGTGGTAAGGAGTGGCAACCAAGAGATTTACCCCATGAGCTTCCCAAAGGCTTTCCATAGTTCCTGCCAGGAAATTAGTTCCTGCATCTGTGAGGATGCTACAAAATCATGCATCGATGTCTTGTCCACAAACCCAGGGTTTTTGAACATCATTATTAGTGCCGTAGCATAGTTGCAAAAGAAGAAAATTAAATTAATAAAATAAGGAAATAATATTGAATTTAAAAAAATAGATGACTTTGGACTGTATCATGTACTTTTATTTTCTCTCTGGCTGATCATCTTTCTTCTAAGCTCACCCTACATTGAATGAATGGCACAGACCTGTTCAGCAAATAGAGAGTCTGTGGCATGCATATAATACAGCTGGGCATATTTGGAACAATTATGCTTCAGCATTTTGCTGTTAGGTAACCAGCCAGTAACCAGTTTTTTGGGGAGTGGTAGAAACCTATAGTTACTTTGTACAGAAGAAGGAGTGAACAGTTTTCATGGACTTTCACAATAGCTTAGCTCATGTGTTTCCATTATAGTTTCAGTTCTCTGAACCAGAGTTACTAAATCTTTTCTCACTTGCAAACCAACCAACTCAAAGCTGTCATCCTTTGCTACAAGAGACTTGGCCCTGAACTTTAGAGAACTCCATCCAATAGCTGACCTATCATTTGGACTGAAAATAAGTGGGCATGTAGTTGGTAGCACCTGCTACTAATTCTTCACTACTTGATAGCACCAAAACAGGCTGCTGTTTTTGGCTCTTTAACAGCAGAGGAAGAGGAAGGGATAGGCATCTAATACTTCCAGTGTTTGTATGCAAGGCATAATTGGTTTTCTTGAGTAGGAGCCAGCACTGATGCTCTGCTGTTCTGGAGGAAAGTGTTATTTTGATGAATGGTACCCCCACTGACTTTGGAACACAGGCTTTACCATATTAGGAAGATCATTAAGACTGCCTGGTCTACTGTTAGTGTTCTGCCTCTGGCAGTGGACAAAGCCTGATATTTCATATGTCAGAGGAAGAATAATGCATATGCAGTATAAAAAGTGGTTAGAGAGCTGGAGAGATTGTAGTAGAAACAATGATTACAAGATTATATTATATATATTTAAACTTGGCTAAGCAATAACTAAGCAAGGACATGACAATACTTGCAGGGTGTAAAACACCAGGGAAGAAGAAGAATTATGTGGCATAATAATACAATTAAGAAAGAGAAAAATAGGCATAATTCCAGGAAAAAAAGAAGCTTCTTGTGAGTGCTATCTGGTATCCCATGGAATGGATCACAGTCAAGCTGGGTTCCCACAGGAATTGGTCCTGGGACCAGTTCTCTTCAATATCTTCATAAATGATTTAGATAATGGCACAGAGAGTACACTTATAAAGTTTTGAGAACAATACCAAGCTGGGAGGGTTGAGAGTACTTTGGAGGATAGGATTAAAATGCAAAATGATCTGGACAAACTGGAGAAATGGTCTGAAGTAAACAGGATGAAATTCAATGAGGACAAATGCAAAGTACTCCGCTTAGGAAGGAACAATCAATTGCACACACACAAAATGACTGCCTAGGAAGGAGTACTGTGGAAAGGGATCTGGGGGTTTTAGTGAATCACATGATATGAGTCAACAGAGTGTAACACTGTTGCAAAAAATGTGATCATTATCCTGGGATGTATTAGCAGGAGTGTTGCAAGCAAGGAATAAGAAGTAATTCTTCTGCTCTACTCCATGCTGATAAGGCCTCAGTTGGAGCATTTTGTCCAGGTCTGGGTGTCATATTTCAGGAAAGATGCGAACAAATTGGAGAAAATCCAGAGGAGAGTAACAAAAATGCTCAAAGGTCTTCAAAACATAACCTATGATGGAAGCTTGGAAAAAAATGTGTTTGTTTAGTCTGGAGAAGAGAAGACTCACAGGGGGACATGCTAACAATTTTCATGTACATAAAAGGTTTTTACAAGGAGGATGGAGGAAAATTGTTCTTTTTAACCTTTGAGGATAGAACAAGAAGCAATGGGCTTAAAGTGCAGCAAGGGCAGTTTAAGTTGGACATTAGGAAAAACTTCCTAACTGTCGGGGTAGTTAAGCACTGAAATAAATAGTTAGGGAGGTTGTAGAATCTCCATCTTTGGAGGTTTATAAGAGTAGGTTACATAAACACCTGTAGAATGGTCTGGGTAATACTTAGTCCTGCCTTGAATTCAGGGGACTGGACTTGATGACCTCTTGAGGTTCCTTCCAGTCCTACATTTCTATAATTCTATAACCTCTGAGGTTTGTGGAAGCGCCATCACTTGACATACTAGAAATGAGTTAAGTATAGTCCTTAGTAGATGAAAAATAGGAACAACCCTTAGTAGTAAGATGGACAGAATGAACTAATCCATCATCTTTTATGATTCAACAGTAGCCATGTGTGTTTTTTGTAAGGGGTAGGGAATTCTTCCTGAACTTTTTTGGCCCTTAAATGTCATATTTGACAGTACATATCGTAGCATTTATATCTACAAATATTATGGGTCTGTGATCTCAGTTTCTCTTTCTTTGTAGAGAGGGGGTACTTCCTCAGCCCACTCCAAACCAATCTTGCCTCTGCTGGTTGAATAAAGTCTCAGACAGCAACATCCCTCCTTCTGGGGTTTGGTTTCATATCAACACAAAATATCTCAAACAGGAGGTTTGGGATCTCTCAGGATTCCTTCTTGCCAACTCAGTCAATTCCAGACTCTTAAGTCTCACCTCAGGCTTCCCCATGTAGAGGTTCCTAAGCAGCTCCTGCTACTCATCAACTAGGAATTATTGCTGGTCCTTCCTCAGGCCACATGTCCAGGACAGCACACTTCTGCTTGTTGAGAATAGGTTGCCACTGATATCTCCCAGAAGGGCTGGCTCTGAGTCAACCAGGTCTGTGCTCTCTGTTCTCCAAATACTACAGTTTAGGAGGGGAGCCAGGCAGAGATCAGAGTTGGGTGTTGAACCCTTTACTAGCCCAAGATCAACCTGTGACAGGGACACAAAACTGTCCAGCCATTTTTAAAATTCAACTTACAACTTTAGTCCCCTGACCTTCTATAGCAAAGACTGCCCCAAAGGCTGATTACCTGCTGTGTGAAAAAATTATTTCAATTTAGTTGTTTTAAATCTACCGGTCATTAAATTTATGGAACAATCCCCTTGTTTGTGTATTATATGTAAAAAAGAAGTACAAGACCCCATTAGTGGTGGAACTGCTAGTAGAGATAATAAAACCGAAGAAATTTTATATTATGTTAGAAGACTAACACAATACCTGGATGTATAAAGAGAGGACTTTTAAGAAAGAGAAAGGAGGTGATATTGTCTCTGAATCTGGCATCTGTGAGCCCAACTGGAATACATATTCTGGTGTTGATATTTAAAAAAAAAAATTGGACATGGTTCAGAAAAGAGCTACAAAAATGATTTGTAGTCTGGAAAACATGCCTTTAAAATGAGACTCTAAAGGACCTTAATTTCATTTATCTTGGAGAAGATTAAGAGGCAACTCAATCATGGTCTTTAATTATTTACATGGAGAAAAGACATCTGACACTAGAGGTCTCTTTAATCTAGTTGACGAGGGCATTATGAAATCCAAGGGTTTGAAGTTGAAATCAGTGAAGTTCAAACTGTAAATAAAATATAAGTTAACACTAAAAGTAATTACTCATACTAATAGATTATTAAGAAATTTGGTAAATTCTTTATTGGTTGGTGTGTTTAAATCAGGCTTGTCTGTCTTTCTAACCAACATGCCCTTGTTCAACCACAAGTTGTTGTTATAGATGTAGGAATCATTGGGTAACATTCTATGGTCTGTGTTATGAGGGAAGTCATGATAATCAGACTAGATTATCATAATGATCTCTTCCAGCCAAAAAATCTATGACACTGAAAATCCAAGGAGAAGTGCCAACTATCTCGTATAATGTTTTCCCCTTTTTCTTTATTCTCCATGTGTTTGAAACTCAGTTTTGACACAGATCATTAGCCGGACAGTAAGTTTGTAAGAAAAGACTCCAGAAAGATATAAAATGTATTTTATATGAATATTTAATTAAAAGCTTGCATTTTAATCTTGCTGTCAAAGCATCTTTATCTTGATGGTACGTCCAGGTGCTATAACTGAGGTAGCTTTTTTGGATATGTTGAAATGAAAGCACCCAGTATACTGACAATCACAAAATATGTAATGTTTTCTTCCACAGTTCTTCTTCATTAAGTTATTGATTAAATCAGGTTATTGATTAAATCAAGTTAATATATAACCAGCTTTGTCCAAGCACAAGACAGTGGTATGTAGTATTTGGGTATTCAGTTGTTCAATAGCTAGGGCTTACTTCTGTAAGAGAAGAATGTTTTGTTAATTTATTTTGGTATTAACTTAAAGGGAAACAAAATCCATTTCAATAGAATCATAGAATCATAGAATATCAGGGTTGGAAGGGACCTCAGGTGGTCATCTAGTCCAACCCCCTGCTCAAAGCAGGACCAATCCCCAAATAAATCATCCCAGCCAGGGCTTTGTCAAGCCTGACCGTAAAAATATCTAAGGAAGGAGATTCCACCACCTCCCTAGGTAACGCATTCCAGTGGTTCACCACCCTCCTAGTGAAAAAGTTTTTCCTAATATCCAACCTAAACCTCCCCCACTGCAACTTGAGACCATTACACCTTGTTCTGTCATCAGCTACCACTGAGAACAGTCTAGATCCATCCTCTTTGAAACCCCCCCTTTTAGGTAGTTGAAAGCAGCTATCAAATCCTCCCCTCCCCCCCATTCTTCTCTTCCACAGACTAAAATAGTGCAGGAGCAGTTGAGATTTGTGACGGTACATGTTATCACAGCCTCATGTCTGCTTCAGAGTAGAGTACATTTGTGGGAGACAATCTTTTTAAAAAAGTAAAAAAAGGGTTTAAGTGATTTCTGAACTATGGTCCATGGACCACTGGTGCTGTGCAGACTCTTTGCTGATAGAGAAGTTTGTGACTCCAAATAATATGACAAATAGAAAATAAAGTGCTATTTATCACATGACCTATCCCAGCCATTCTAACTAGTTAGCCATTTGCATTGCATTGTGTATTACAGCCCACAATCTTTATTCTTGTCTTGCATTCTGGATTTTTTGTATTCTCAAAATATATGTCATCTCTTTATTTAGCTGGGACTTTCTGTAGGGTTTTTCAAGCACTCTAAAAATGAATTTTTGCTTTTACGTGATATCATTTCAAAAGGGGGGAGGGACATATCCATCCAAGTGACAATCCTTTTACCCTAAAAAGCAGCCCATATGTTATATCACTGTAGTAGCCAGAAACCAGGCCATGACTTTACTCTGAAGCAAAAACCAAACCAAAACAAAACCAAAACAAAAGCACTTCATAAAGGCAAAGCTACTGCAGACATTGAGAAATAAAAATAGTCCCTTGATTAGATTTTGAGGACAACATGTCCTTTTGCTAATAACTCTCTGCTACATCTTAATTGGTAAGTAAATCAATAAAAGATGTGTTTATTACTGCTTAATTGACTTGCTTGCTTTCATTGCAATCACTGATTTATTTTGAAATGGGGGATGGGTGCATGTTGCATTTGGTCTTTGAATTTATTTAGCTTCATCTTTACATAGAAAAGTGCATTCTGTTTCCGAGAATCTTATCAGCTTGAAGAATATGTTTCAAAATCAGGGTCAAAAGCACCAGAAACTTCAGCAAGGTCTCTGCTTGGCCAAATGGAGGCTGACAATGTCTTTCTAATGCCTTTAAAGTAGTGAGCTAAAGTAGACAGGGAGATTATTGTGCAAAAGAAATTGTGCTCTTAAAAATGATATTTTTAATTTCCTTTACAAAGTGCTAACAAAAAACCCTTATTTTATGTTGAACCTTGTATAATTCTGAATTTATATTCAGTGCCTAACAAAATCAAGTTGTTCTGGAGTTATGGTCACATCACAGGCTGAACAAAAGCAACAGGAACTGGTGCATCCTAAGTGGCTTATTTATTTCTTCTCCAGATGACAATTTTGTTATGGAGTATTCCCTCCATTTCTAACAAATAATACTTGTTGCTTGTTCCATGTGTATATAATCCATGACAGAGTATCACAAGCAAGGCTTGTTGTAATACATTGCCCCTAGCTAGGGAACAGAGCGGTGTACTTTGCAAATGAAAACATTTGTCTGAATGATGCATTTCTGAATGAGGATTGTTTTATTTTGCAGAGAGTTTGGCCGCTGGAAAGTAAACAATCTAGCAGTTGAAAGAAGAAATTTCCTCGGCTCCCCACTGCCTCTCGCACCAGAATTCTTTCGCAACATAAGACTACTAGGACGTCGCCCAACCCTTCAGCAAATCACAGAGAACCTTATCAAGAAATATGGGACACATTTCCTACTGTCAGCTACCTTGGGAGGTATGGTCAGTGATAGGAAACAGCTTTGTTATGCATACAGCGCCATTATAAAAATAACCACAAACGGTCAGAGTGCGTATAAATTGCTACTTTTATATTATCAATACCATTAACATCAAATCCTTCAATTAACTTTTCTAGCTGAGAACATAGGGCCTGACTGAAGATCTGAGGTCTCTGTCTTGTTAATGCTTAACCATCATTTTGTTCAACTTATGTTCGATCAACCAATACAAAACCGTTTTACTGATTTATTTGGACATTTTTAAACATTTTGCAGAAATTCAAAGGCATGACATTTTGCATTTTTAGTCAAAATAGTTCTATTTGCAAGTGAATAACATGAACATTTCCAATTTTTCAGTTATGAAATTTGGAAATTGGACTAAAACAATTGGCCTACAGAACAACGAAGTTCCTCATTGCATCCATGCTGAACTCAGTTATGATACTGGCTCAGTTACGATACTTTGATACCTGGCAAAATACTGGACCAAATGATTAAACAATAAGTTTTTAAGAACCTAAAGGGTACTAGGATTATAAGGAATAGCCAACATAAATTTGTCAAGAACAAATTATGTCAAACCAACCTAATTTCCTTCTTTGACAGGGTAATTGGCCTACTGGATAGAGGGGAAGCTGTAGACCTGTTATAGCTTGATTTAGTAAGGCCTTTGAAAACAGTCCCACGTGACTCATAAGCAAACTAGGGAAATGTGGTCTAGATGAAATTACTATAAGGTGGATGCACAACTGGTTGAAAGACTTTATTCATGAAGTAATTATCACTGTTCCTTGTCAAACTTGTAGGGTGTATCTAATGGGATTGCACAAGGGTTAGTCCTAGGTACTACAGTACTCAATATTTTGATTGGTGTCTTGGATAATGGAGTGGAGAGTATACTTATAAAATTTGCAGATAACGCCAAGCTTGGAGGGTTTGCATATCCATTGGAGGACAGGATTAGAATTCAAAATGACTTTGACAAATTGGGGAATTGGTCTGAATTCAACAAGATGAAACTCAATAAAGACAAGTGCAAAGTACTTCATTTAGGAAGGAAAAATGAAATATACAACTACAAAAATGGGGACTAATTGATTAGGAGGTAGTACTTCTGGAAAGGATCGGTGGGTTATAGTGGATAACAAATTGAATGAGTCAACAATGTGATGCAGTTGCAAAAAAGGCTATCATAATTCTGGGGTGTATTAACAGCAGTGATGTATATAAGACATGGGGAGATAATTGTCCTTTTCTGGTGGCATTGGTGAGGCCTCAGCTAGAGTAGCGTGTCCAGTTCTCGGTGCCACACTTTAGGAAAGGTGTGGCTAGATTGCAGAGTCCAGAGATAAACACCAAAAATGATAAAAAGGTTTAGAAAACCTGACCTAAGAGGAAAGATTAAAAAAAACAAAAACTGAGCATGTTTAGTCTTGTGAAAAGGAGCTTGATGGGGGACATGATAAGTGTTCAAATATGTTGACGACTGTGGTAAATTGTTTTCCATATCCACTGATGGTAGAACAAGAACTAATGGGTTTAATCTGCAGCAAGGTAGATTTAGGTGAGATATTAGGAAACACTTTAAGGGTATTTAAGCACTGGAATAGGCTTGCAACAGAGGCTGCGGAATCCCCATCATTGGAGATTTTTAAGCACACATTGGACAAACACCTGCCAGGGATTGTCTTGGTTTACTTGGTCCTGACTCAGCTCAGAGCACTGGACTTGTTGACCTCTCAAGGTCTTTTCCACACCTTGATTTCTATTATTGTGTTCTGGGTCAGGTCTTTGCAAAGAAAAAGCATTTGGTATCCAAGGCAGGAGAACAAGCCATCATGTTGCCCCAACATATGTTTCATGAGGCCCATAACTGACTCTCCATTGATAAGACACTTCTTCCTTCACTGCAGGCAATTGTGGTGATGGGAAAAAATAGAGCCCCCAGGTCCACCCTGTCTAAGACACTGGGGGTTCTTTCTGAGTTCTCTGCTCTTTGCCATCCTTCTATCTCAGGAAGGCTGCTCCACAATATTTAGTCTTTAAGCAAAATTATATTTTGCTGTGACTATTAGAGTCCCTACTACAACTCGTTCAAATATTGGGCCCAATTATAGTAGCTGAAAGATGCAGCATCAACAGAAGGCAGTCCATCAACAAATGGATATCCAGCTAGGAAACCTTTTAAAGCTACTTTGCTGTAGATTCTGCATACTATTGCTCCATCTTCCTGAGAATCAGGCTACAGTTAGTCTGTTAAATTATTTTTTTTCAAAACAGGCCAGAAATGTACTTAAACCTGATCCCATTAACAATAAGGGAAGCTGTGTATCTAAATCCCTATGTCATGTTTTGGAAAATGATGGTTCAATGTGTAACTAGGATCCAGTTTCACAACAGATTGAAGAACTCTAGGATAGGGGCTGTTGGAGGGTCTAAGTCCAGCTGCATTGCTCAGTGGTGAGAGTCTGTGTGGCTAGCGGTAGGGAAACTCAGGACCTTCTGCTCCACCAGGGCTCTGTGACCACCAGGTTCCAACCCGGGGCCCTGTGACTAGCAGGTTGGATATATGGCCTGCCAGGTAGACACCACTAAACCTGCTCCCTGAGTCACCTCATACCATGGCCTCTACCTTTCCAAAGTCACAACAAAGCTAGGCTTGGGGACTCTTAGGTTCTCACTGACTGTGGGCTGGAGGCTCTTCTCCTTCAATCATGGCCCACCATTCCTGGTCTCCAGGAGCTCTGAAAGCTCAGCAGCAGGGTCTGGTCCAGGCAGTGAGGAGCTCCTATGGCCTCTCTGCAGGTGCTAACAGCATAGGACTACACCCTTGCTCTGTCCATCATGACTGAACAGGGTGCCTCCCTTTTAAGATCTGCCTCCAATGTGGGTATGCCCAGCAGGTGCAGCTGGGTAGGGCCTTCTGGGCCCAATGCAGCTCGTTAACCCTTGGCTCTCCCATGTGGAGCTTATACACTCCATCATGGAGGCCTAGTGTTAACTACAGAGTACACCTGTACCCCAATATAATGCAACCCGATATAACACAAATTTGGATATAACGTGGTAAAGCAGCACTCTAGGGGGTACTTGTGGCACCTTAGAGACTAACCAATTTATTTGAGCATGAGCTTTCGTGAGCTACAGCTCACTTCCTCGGATGCATATCGTGGAAACTGCAGAAGACATTATATACACACAGATTATATTATATATATTATATATATATATATACACATTATATAGTGTATATAATATCTTCTGCAGTTTCCACGATATGCATCCGAGGAAGTGAGTTGTAGCTCACGAAAGCTCATGCTCAAATAGATTGGTTAGTCTCTAAGGTGCCACAAGTACTCCTTTTCTTTTTGCGAATACAGACTAACACGGCTGTTACTCGGAAACTCTAGGGGGTGGGGCTGTGTGCTCCGGCAGATCAGCGCGTCAGCGTGTCTGGTTCCAACATGCCGCTCTGAGCGGCATGTTAAGGGTGCCGAGCCAGGGCCGAGGGGTTGGATAAGGGGCAGAGGGTCTCGGGGGGGCTGGGGGTGGTCAGGGGACAGGGAGCAGGGAGGGTTGGATGGTTCAGAGGTTTTGGGAGCAGGCCGGTCAGGTGACGGAGGCGTTGGATAGGGTGTGGGAGTCCCGGGGGGCCTGTCAGGGGGTGGGGATGTGGATAGGGGTCGGGGAAGTCAGAGGACAGGGAGCTGGAGGTGGGGGGTTGGATGGGTCGGGGGTTCTGAGGGGTCAGTCAGGGGGCGGGAAGTGACTATTAACAGAAATGCTTGAGGCCAAAGCAAGTTCAATATAACGCGGTAAGATTTTTTTTGGCTCCTGAGGACTGCGTTATACCAGGGTAGAGGTGTATAAATTGTTCTGCATAAAAGAGAATTAGCACACAGATTACCCAACCAGACATTACAAAATGAAATGACATTTTAGAGGTGCAGTTTTATTCCTTGGTGGGTGATTATATTAAATATATTTCCAGTGATTTGAGTATTATTCTTGCAGGGCAATCTTGTCAAAAGCCCTTATTCACCTGAGGAATGGTTTTCTTTAATATATTTCATAACTGAATTCCAACTATATATTAATAAAATGACAGTAACCCTATTCTCCTTTGGCTGATATCTGAGTTCCATAACAAGTGAAATGTGATCTTGGAAAAGAGCATTTCAGAAGTATGTTGAATTTCTGTGCCACCTTAATAATTTAAAACAAAACATTAAATTATATCATCATTTTAAGAAATAGTACTTCTGTGGCAAATACATCCTAATTTAATTGAAATCTAAGAACAAATTGTACACGTGTTGATCAGCAATCTGTTACTGGCACTTCATTTGATACAAAACTTCCAGGATTGCTGGTAATTTCCCATAGCAAAGTGTGAGCTCTCCAGGACAGGGACAGTACTTAGAAACTAGAGGTGACATCCTGACTTCATTGAATGCAGTCGTAAAATGTCCATTGATGTAAATGTGGTTAGGAGGACCCTACATATTTGATAATTATTACAAAAAATTATACAGCACTGAAATCCAGATCCTGCAAATCGTCCTTGTGGGGGACCATTGTTTCCTTCTATTGGAGTTCTACATCTGGAAGCTTTTCAGATTGGGGAAAAGATAATTTTTTGATAATGACTGTTGAACCCTGGGTCACATACCAGAATTCTGCTATTACAGAGTAAAAATGATAGGGTTCGATCCATCGGAAGTACTGAGCATCTGTATCCCTGGACCACAAATAATTTGCTGTTGTTCAATGCCTTTTGAGGAGGAGACCTGTAACAGGGTGCTTGGAGGGCCAGGCAGCCTAGTGGTTGGTGTGCTTGACTGCCAGCCCCATGTTTCCCTGGTCAAAGTGCCTCAGTCTTCTAGGCGATGGGGTCAGGGGATTTGGGCCCTCCCACTCCACTGAGTCCCAGGCCCGTGCCCTGCGTGAGTCGAAACTTGAACAGGGGGCCCTCCCAGTCTCAATCCACCACTCTAGACTACTTCCTATCACTGTCGCTTCAGTTGGGGGCATGTTTCCTATTGTCCCATTTGCTGGGGTGGCTGGGCCTCCAATAGTGCCCTCATATGTGTCTTGGACAGCATCCTGCCATGGTCCCAAGCTCCTTCGGGCAGGGCAGCCATAAATTTGGTGAGGCTGAACCTCACATTGGCTCTGGGCTTCAGTCACTCAGTTACCTCATTTGCCTTAGACTCCTAGGTCTCCTCCACAGTCTCCTGTGGCTGGGGAGACAGTACATACTCCCTGGTGGCTGCTTTGGCTGTTACACTAGTGACCCTTTCTCTCATGGAGAGCGACAGCTAGTGCCTGCCTCTTTGCCAGCCAGCCCTGAACTGAGCCAGGCTCTCTCCCTTTCTCCCCCGCACCCTAGGCATGACGTTGATTGCAAGTATAACGAGGAAAGGCTCACTGGGCCCAAAGACTCCTTTTTTTACCTCTGCTGTGCTGCTGGGCAGCTTCATCCCAAGCCCCTTAAACCTTGAAGCTGTGAGTTTCAAAGGCACTTGAAAATCCCAGCCTGTACAAAACACTACCCAAAAGCAAACGAAGACAGTGGGAACCTTTCCATTGACTTTAGGGGACTTGGGCTTAAAGACACAGCCTCATTTTTCAGAGGTGATGAGTATACCTACATTTCCCATTGGCTTTGGTGCAGCGGGCACTGAGCATTTGAAAATCAAACCATCTAAACTAAATTCAGGAAATTAGTATTTTATAAGATTGTTGTCAAGTGACACCTAATATCATATACATAGTCCCCTTTTCTGTTGTTAGAATTCCTTTTGGGGTTAGAGTATATGGGGAATCCTAAAACATGCACTTCCCTGCTTCATTAACATATAGCTGTAGTAGTCCCCCCACATAATACCACACTTTTACCTTTCCTTTGATTATGCCTCTGAAAGGGCTATTGCCTTTATACTCTCTGATAAGAAAAGACCAAGCCAAATATGCACATTTCTTTTTTTTAATAGTGCTCCTGAAAATTTGTATTCATGGGCATAAAAGAAAACTTGGCAAATGACTGACCTTGCAGTAAGATTTGTGTGCCTCTGCGACCACTTGGCTTGCGTGACTATCCCTTTTTGACCATAAAGGGAATGCTTGCACATGGTTGTCTGTGAAATGTTCTCAACTCTTTATTCACAAACATAGAAATATACTCCTCAAGGGCATTCTAAAATGAGACCTCTGAAGTTATACAATATTTTATGTTGTTATAACACGGAAGACAGCATTTCTAGTTGCTCTTATTTCTGTTAGAAATTGTGGCTAAGTGGTTAAGGAACGTCAAATATCTCATAATGGAAAGCAACATGGGCAAGACTGTAATGCCTAGAAGGATGTTGTGGTATATTGCACTAACCCACCAGGCATCAGAAACATACAAAGGGTCACTCATGAGTTTCCCTGCATGGACCATCTGAATGGCCGGAACTTGTGAGGTAACCTCACATACCGCTGTGTGAGTGGAGCCAAGTGTCCCCCTCCCCACTGTTCCAGTCTGTGCAATGGAATCTAGTTTCTACCCAACTCCTGGAGCAGCACAGTGCCTTCTTATTCAGGCTGGAGTGTAAGGTTACAGCCCAGCCCAAAATTAGAAAAGTGGCAATGAGTGAATTGCCCCTCCTCAGTCCCTTCAGTATGACAGTCTGCAAGAGGATTCTAAAGGGATTTTTATTTTTAAATTTCATGTAGGCTTTTGACCTAGAAGCTCTGAAAGGCCCAAAATGTGCAAAGATTCTCCTGTGAGCAGCACACAATGCAAAAGGTCCAACTTTTTTCCTCTGAATGTTGTTGTCAGGGTTCCCTCCCCACTCTGAACTCTAGGGTACAGATGTGGGGACCCGCGTGAAAGACCCCCTAAGCTTATTTCTACCAACTTAGGTTAAAAACATACAGAGCTCTATACTGATAATTGGGGACATAGGTGTATAAATAAAAAAATAAATTTTGTCTTGCAAATTTAATCACTGATCTTCCTGCTTAATGACAGTATCACTTAATTCATACCTATAACATTTCAGACTTTAACTATAATTTGAAACACAGCTTTATGATCCTTTTATTACGATCAGGAAGAGGGAATCAGAAGAAGAGATGTATTTTTGAGCTGAAAGACTAAGTTACGTGAGGCAGATAATAGTTCTAAGTACTTTAATATGAATATTTATTGTTGCACATTATAAAAATACATTTTCTCCAGCCACAGACATTTATATTTAGTTACAGCTGTTATAGTATTATTATAAGTCTACTTGTGTCAATGCTGACTATTTGCATTTTTTATTTAAATAATTATTGAAGACGTTCTTAAGACCCACACAGCTTTAATTCTTTACTTTTGAATGCCATTTATAAACTATTGTACAGACTTTTCCCAGTTAAATGGCCACAAATTGGTTATATCTCTGTTCATTTTCAAACACCCACTCTTGTTTTGCAGGCATTTTTTGAGAGACAGCATGCAGAAAATTTGTTTCAGTTGAAGAGTTTAAATTTCAAATATAAATCCTGGAAAATATGTTTTTATAAACCTAGAAATAATTAAATATATAGACTAAATAAGAGTCTTGTAAATGCCGGGGCTTGAGGGGACATCGGAATATATTGTGCGAAGGTCACTTTAGAGTGTGAATGTCAGTCACTATCCATTGACGAACATCTGTTAATGATAGCAGCTACACGGTAATAAAGCATCAGCATAGAGGGTCTGCTAATCTCTTGAACCAATTATTGGATTATATGGAGTTATTTTGTGAGCAGGAACAAAATGTATTTTTATGCTACTTCTTTTTTACCCTAGGAAACTGAAGCAATCTGCCTCCTGAATTTTGTAAACCAAAGAGAAAATACTGATTTTAGAAATTGCAGGAAGCACAGCTGTGTGGATCTGATGCTGAATAAAAAAAAACCCAAACAAAAAAAAACCACATTATTATTCACTGTCATTAATCCTTTTCAGTTCTTAAGACTCATAACCTTGAATAGTTTTCTAAATCACATCTATTTTTTAGCTAATGCTTAGATGTCTTCTTAGCCTATTTCATGGTTGCAGACTACAGCTGGTAAGAAAGATTCATCCATGTTTCAGATATGACAGAGAAGTCATATTGTGTGGGGATTTCTGGGGTTTTTTGTTTGTAAAAATGTAGTTCACTCCATCTCTGGCTAGTGCCAAATCAGCCTTGCCAGAGATGCATTCATAAGAATACTTCTGGAGAGGAGTTATTTTATCTTTGAAATGTCCCATGTTGCACTTTGTGGCAGGTATTTTCCAAAACAAATGCCCTGACACTCATTTACACCAATGGCCCTTTACATCACCTTAACCATTAAAGGGGCCTAAAATGGACATTTACACCCACTGTAAGGCCCAAGTATATGGGAACCTTCGTGTAAAGGAGAATCAATCCCAAATTTCTTGAGGGAAGATTGTCCTGGATTCTCTTAAAACCTCTTCACCATTCCATAGACTCACAGGATTCAAGTTACATATATGATACTTTGTACTATCCTATCATTATATGCAGTATAGATTTCAGGACCAATTACAAACATTTCCAGAAAAGTGCTCATTTGCTACGCGATGTTTCCTCCTGTCTTAGGACAAATTTCTACCCCACCCCCTTTCACAGGCTGAGTAGCACCTAATTCCTCATGTAGTCACCATAGATTTCAAATGGGACTGTCCGATGAACAAGGTACTACTCACAGTGAGTAATGGGGGCAGAATCAAGCACTAAATTATAAGAAACTATTTTTATTTATACTGTAATATTTATAATGTAAAGCTCTTCCAGTCCTTCACTTCTCCTCTCTGAGTAGTTCTTTGGGACAGAGCCTGTCATTTACTATCTGCCCATACAGTGCTTATGAGAATGGAGCCCCAACTTGGTTGAAGCCTCTAGGTGCTACTGGGATATAAATGTACATAATGATGATAATGGCTGGGCTTTTGAAAGGAGTCTGAGGGCAGTAGATGTGGAAATTCCACTAAAATTCAATGGGAGCTGGATGTCTAATTCCTTAAATCTTCTTTGAAAGTCTCAGCCAGTATTAATAAATTTTAATATGTACAGTTATCTGTTTTATCATGAGCTAAGGGAGAAAAAATTGTTAGATCCTCTTGTCTAAACAGTTGTAGCATGTCCCTGAATCGATATTATTCTATATGCATGCCTGAGCTTAACATTGGACAAAACGTAGTTTTGTTTGATTTGATTCAGTGAAAATATTCAGCTCTTTTCAAGCTTGTTACAGCAGATCTGAAACAAAATGTACTTCTCAGGAAGCAGAACACAGAGTAGAGAGGTAGGAATGAGAACAATGTTTTGCTTGCCATGATAACCCTCGCCTCATCCCTCACATAAGGCAAGAATGGACTTGAACCAGACTGTGATAATAGGACAATGTGCTAAGTAGAGCCAAGTCCCAAGTATATTTTTTCATACAGCCATTTTTTTTGGGGGGGGGGCAAACAAACCTTCATTTTGGTTAATATTATCCACAAACATTTCCATATATTTTTGCTGAAATATTACAATGAAAAAAATCCTAAATTTTCTGTGGAAAGACAACCTCTGTGAAAAATTCCATTCTGTCATAAATCCAATTTTCCACTGAAAGTTTTCAACCAGCTGTAGAATAGTTAGGGGAATTTAAAAGTGGCTACTGAAAAGAGAAATAATCGCAAAATATGCAGAAAATCAAGGGATTTTGCAAGGATTTTTCTCAAGTTTGAGGGGATGTTACCATTTATCTTGCAATGGATTGATAGCTTGGCTGTTGATTTCAAATGGAAGGATGATCAAGCTCATTGTGATAGTCACTTTAAAGGAAAAACACCTCACTAGGGCTAATGGAAAACTGCAGGAAAAGTAAAAAATCTGATGCATTCCCCTGATTTATGTAGGGATTTTTTGTACTTTGTTTTTGTTTTTTTGCAATGCATTATGCTGGACACTCCCTTACTCATTGACAGTTACTTATCTGAAACAAGTTGCTGTGTAGTTGCTGTCCAAATGTCAAAGAGGTTGTCACATGGAAGACAAAAGGCTCAGCAAATCGTTGAAGTAATTACACAAAGTAAAAGGTTGAGGCTTAGCCTGTCACTTAACCTTGACTCAGTCTGTCACTCCATATCTTGTAAAGGGATTTAACACAGTTATAATTTTGTGGCATGGTTTGTAAAACTATTTTACAGCTATATTTGAACCATGACAATATGTAGTCTGGAGCCAGAATCTGTTAAAAATAATTTGGGGCCAAATTCTTGTCTCTTTCACATCCCAGGAAGATCCACTAGGCTTTGTTGACCCTCCCCACAAGCATTTGCTACTTATGTACAGCAGTTTGTAACAGCAGTTAAGTAAAAAGTAATTCTATGTCTACTTCTGATAACAGAGACTGGGGAACGAGAGGGGAACAATCCTAGTATCTATGGAGGCTAAGAGGATTCACATTTCCTTGCAGCTCAAGCTATGTACAAACATCCATCTTACAGGTAATGGCAGGAGGAAGAGCATAAATACAATGGGCTGAATTCTGGCAGGTTCTGCCCATTTGATCCACTTCAGAAAATCCTTCGGTAAGACTCTAAGATAACAGTTGTCTGCTCCAGAGTAAAACCAGTATTTTGGGTCAAACCTTTCTGGACTTAACTCAGACAAAAAAAACCTCTCCTTCAATTTGCGGTAGTATTGGCAGAGTAGGGACTGTCGGATTTAGCATTGCATGTGAATTTCCAGGATGGTGGCCTTCAGGAAAAAAACATTACAGAGGCCGTTGATTGTCTTAGATTAACATGAAAATCTTTTCCTTCTCCCAATGAAGAATTCGAAATGAAATTTCCAGTCAAAAGGTATTTGGTGACTGTATAATCCTTACAAGTGTCAACAGATGTGATCTCTTGCACTGAAACATGTGTTCTTAAATTGGAATTGTTGCCACCAACAGTATATTCTTTTAGAGTTTGTCAATTTTTGCATCCCACATGTTATAATTCTACAGCTATATTTGTTGGCACATATGCCCACTTGAAATTGGCATACCATCTTGTGAGTGGGCATAATGCCATCACAACAGATGGGCATGCAATGAAACTAGTACAAGCATCAACTCTGACTATAATGGGATAGATTCCCTACTGGGAATGAGGAAACAGTAGTCTCTGTAGATATTTGGCTTCTAAAGTTAAGGCGAACTGGTATTGCTCATTCAATTCATGGGCAGATTAATCTCTGAAAATCCAAAATTAGCAACCAGAGACTTGAAAGGTGAGTTTTTGATTAACTTGGACTTGTGTGGCACAGGAGTAAATGTTACTACATCACCATCAGATTCTTACTTTTAAGTTTTATTTTCTGCAGTGGCATTTTACGATTTCATTTAAACCCATCACAAAATTAAGCATGAAATCTTCTTCCCGTGGAAGTCAGCAGAACAAAAGCGTGGAAGTCAACAGAACAAAAGATCATCATTAAGTGTCAAATTAAAAAAAAACGAACAAAAAAAACCAAAACCCACACACCTCTTCCATGAGAAGCAAACATGAACCTTATGGGAAATTTCCTGTAAAATTTAATAGTAATCTTATAAAAAAGGCTCTATAGAAATTACGTTAACAGTTTAGTAGAGAATGATATTCAGGGGGAGGCTGTTTTGTTTTTTTAACAATCTTACAGAAATCTATAGCACGGACATAATTTTCTAAAACCTGTAGGATTTTTCTATACGAAAAGGAACTGAAAGAAATAGGAGAACAGGTAAAGCTCTGATGTAGCAGTCCTCTTGGATCTTATTTTTGCATTTGTAAACATAGCTCCACTTTGGAAGTCTTTCTTCCAGTTACAGAATGTTATGTAAAAGAGGCCTGAGGCAAGATTCCTCTTCCACCAGTGTTGCACTATTCAGTGGTAGTGATGCAAAGGAATTGTAAACTTACCTTAATTTGTTGACTACATTGGGTTTAGCTCAGCTTTGTGTTGCTGCAGTGGTGCAAAGGCAGCAAGAAAGAACTGGTCATGCCCGACCCTTTAAAAATTTAATCACCCGATATTAGATGATTCCAATACAACATTTACTAGTAAACACTTCAGTCCATGTGCATAATAGGGTACCTAGCTTTCAGTCCAGATGAGAAGAAAAGACACAGTAAAGATGTATGAAAAGACACAGTAAAAATAATAAATAATAATAAAGTCAGGTCTAAAGTATAATACTGGTATTTTTCTTTTGTATAAGCAATTAATACAATAAAAATAAAGGTTTGGAGACAGCCTCTAAATCTAGCTCTCAGGCAAACTAAATCTGCAGAAAAATATATATTGAGGATAAGCAAGTAAGGTTGGATCCCTTGAAGGAAACTCATTCCTGGTGTAACTCCACTGGAAACATTGGAGGTACACAAGGATTGAATTTGGCCTATTGTGTTTTTATCATCTTATTATACAGTCAATTAAGGAACCAGAAATATGAAAACTGTCTCTCTCTTCTGACTTCTAATAAGTGCCAGAAGAATGGTATTACATTTTTAGGCCTAGATTTTCAAACCTCGGTAACTGAGGCAACTAGACAAGTGGCCTGATTCTCAAAAGCACTGGACACCCGAAGAGTCCTATGGACTTCATTGGAAAATGCTTGGTGCTCAGCATTTTTGGAAATTAGGGTTCTGTCTAAGATGCCTAAATATGGACTTAAGAGGGAGAATTTCAAAGACATAAACAACAGTTAGGCCCTAAACTCCCATGAGTGTTTTCAAGGCACAAATAGTAGTTAGGCCCTTATCTTCCATGGGAGTTTGATGCTTGCCACTAATGCTTTCGGAACTCTCTTTCTTAGGAGCCTAACTTTACACAGGTTTCAGAGTAACAGCCGTGTTAGTCTGTATTCGCAAAAAGAAAAGGAGCACTTGTGGCACCTTAGAGACTAACCAATTTATTAGAGCATAAGCTTTTGTGAGCTACAGCTCACTTCCTCAGATGCATATCGTGCCATCCACGATATGCATCTGAGGAAGTGAGCTGTAGCTCACGAAAGCTTATGCTCTAATAAATTGGTTAGTCTCTAAGGTGCCACAAGTACTCCTTTTCTTTTAACTTTACACAGTAACTTTTAACACCATTGGCCTTGCAACATAGTTCAGGCAAAATAAGAGATATGGAAGATGTAACTGATTGTTTTAATATATTGTTTATACAGGAGAGGAGTCACTCACAATTTTTGTCGACAAGCGGAAGCTGAGTAAGCGATCAGAAGGAAGTGATCCCAGCACCAACAGTTCTTCTGTGACTCTGGAGACTCTGCACCAACTGGCAGCCTCTTACTTCATTGACAGGGACAGTACTCTCCGTAGACTTCACCATATTCAAATTGCCTCCACTGCCATCAAGGTATGAGAAGTCGCTCTGGAGTCTAGCCGCAAACATTTTCACAGATTAAGTAGATCCTCCCCTTACCAGACATGCCTGGGATTTCACTGATAAAACAGACTTGTTATGAAATGAATAAATGTGTAAAAATACTCTGACACACAATTTGCAATTTCCCAGTGATTATTTATCTATCATCATCATCATCCATACATTTGATCGTAGACACCTGTTTTTGAAAAATATATCCTTTTCATGTTCCAGAACAAAGCAGTGCCCAAGCCTGCTTACTCAACTGCCTTAGGATTTCCCCAGTGATTCAGCATAGAATATCAGGGTGGGAAGGGACCTCAGGAGGTCATTTAGTCCAACCCCCTGCTCAAAGCAGGAGCTATCCCCAATTTTGGCCCAGATCCCTAAATGGCCCCCTCAAGGATTGAACTCACAACCCTGAGTTTAGCAGGCCAGTGCTCAATATCCCTCCCTCCCTGTAGTGTAGGTTATCTGTGTATGTATTGTATGAAGCAATATCTATGCATTTGTACATCTGTCCAGCTGTGCTTTTAAAACAAGCGTAGAAATAATACACATATTTAATGGCAATGGTTAGCGTAAGTTTACTTAGCAGAAATAGCTTCTCTCGGGACAGGACTTCCTATCAGACAGAGAAGCAAATTGAATTGTACTTTTAATAGAAGGTGCCTTCATTATAAAGCGTTTACTCCAGAATCTACTGAAGTCAACAGGAATCTTTTCCTTCACTTGATGGGGCTTTGAATTAGGCCCTTAGTTACCAGTTTCTGGTTTTCAACTATATTAGTTGATTATTTACAGTATCATAGTACATAGTGTCTTATTACTTTTGTCCTTCAAACAGTATTATGTAATATGCAGATCTGAAGTAAATTGAAAAATACACTTCTCTTTGAGGTTTAGAAAGGAGGCCTTTCCTTTATATTAAAAGGACACACAAAACAAATCAGCAAAAAATTAAATATTGGCAAATGGAGATAATGACTTGGGTAATGAGTACTAACTATATACCAAAGCTTTTAGCAAACAGCACAAAATCACCTTGTTACCCCCGGATCCCATCACCATTCATGAGATGCATACAAATGGAAACTAGAGTCCATCAACACATCTGCAAATTACAAAGAAGGTGTTCAAGATCACACATGTCTGATTGAGGTAATCAACTGCAGCAGGCCTCTAGAAAATGGTAAATGTCATATGTGACAATACCAATGTATGAAATTATGTATGCTGTACTATCACACTGATTGAGGGGTCTGTTAGTATTTGCACGACATTTCCATTTTCAGAGCATTTTATTCACTAGAAAAACGTAATGCTAACTGAAATTTGGAATGAAAGAGCACTGAAAGGAAGGAAATATGTTTTGGTGTCCCCCCACCCCCTCCACAAGTTTTCAAAACACTGCATTTGGTTCTTTTAAAGTAGATGGGTATCAGATCGTGTGTGACAACAGTCAACTCTCATTGTGATCTTATATTTCAGCCATTTTATTTATACAAATTGCATTGATGTTGCAGTTAGAATAGGGTCCAAATTCTACAAAACCCACCTCACAGGCAGATCCCTGCACCTGTGGCAGATCATACAGGATCAGGGCCTAAAATAGCATGGGTGAAATTCTACAGACCTCACAGTCCAGGAGGAGCTGTGGGTTTGATGGCTTTAAGACATGTTTGTGCACTCCCAATCCTGAGGTGCTCCAGATGTTGGATAATTTAGACTTTTCTAAGTTACAACATCTTCCCTGGTCTGTCTATGGGACACAGTGTTGCTCAGAATCTCCACTCCCTATGTCAGTGATAGGGGATCCTCTGAAAGCAGCCTTATAACGGTCTTACACAGGGCCTGTGCCAGGGAAATCCTTCTCTGCTAGAGACAGAACATTTAGAGCTAGCTCCTTGATGACATTCTCTGGCACCTTATCAAATAAATGTGCCAGAATTGGTGAAAAATTCACCCCATAATTTTTTAAAGGATCTAAAATCCTTGTTTTATGTGATATGTTGGAAATGGATCAAATAATTAAAATAAACAAACAAAAGGATTACTGACAAGTTGGAAATTCAAGAATTAGAGTTACAATTCACATTAAATTTAATGGAAATTGAGCATCCAAATCTCTGAGATGGCTTTGAAAATCTCAGCCATAGTTTCCCAATTTTCAGCTTCATGATTTGTTTGTTAAATGTACATCGGATTTTAAAATGAGTATTATATGTAATATTTTCCCCATTTCTTTAAACCAATGTATAGAAATGATAAAAATAAATTCAGGGAAAATGTTCATTAAAATAATGTTAAGGCACTACTGGAAATTAAAAATAAAATCAGAACTCTGGATACAAGTTAAACACTGTAATTCATGCAATTTTACTGCAGTCCGTGGCAAGAAACGTCATCTACTGTTCCAAAACTTCAACAGTGTTAAAGAATTGCAGAAGACTTAAGTATTTCCAGCTACAATCATTTAAAAAAAAAAAAAAGCGAAGCTTCTAGAAATGAAAAAGGTTAACTTAAAAACCAAGAGATTTTTTAAAAAAATAATACATTGTCCATGTTTGTTTTTGCCTTCTGGTTATTGAGCATTTAGGGATCATATTTTCAAGCTTTTCTCTGCAATCATCTGGGCTTCATAGACTGAGCTTCAGCAATAACTAATTTCATTTTGGCTCAATAAAAACCATTTTGTCTCAATAAATTTGGAATGTTTAGTTTTGATTTTGACCCCCTCTCCTTTTTAAAAAAAATATAAAGTAAAGTCAATTTTGAAAGGAAGTTATTTGAAACGAAAAAGAAAATCATAACTTTTTGTTCCAGGACATTTTTGAAACTTTTTGCCAATCTTTTTCTAAACAAATTGTCATCAAAATTGATAGAATTTTGCAAAATAAATAATAATAATAATCAATTCAGTCAAAATTCAGTTGATCAAAAGGATAGAATGCAAGCCATATGAGCAAAGGCTGAAGGAACTGGGTATGCTTAGTTTGGAAAAGAAGAGATTAAGGGGAGGACTTGATAGTCTTCAAATACTTGAAAGGCTGCCATAAAAAAAGATGGAGACGTCCTGCCCTGTGTGGCAAGAATGAACAAGAGGCAATGGGTTCAAATTACAGTATATCAGATTCAGATTAAATCTCAGGAAAAACTTCCTAACTGTAACAACAGTAGGTCAATGGAACAGACTGCCTT
This sequence comes from Lepidochelys kempii, assembly GCF_965140285.1. Classification (NCBI taxonomy): domain Eukaryota; kingdom Metazoa; phylum Chordata; order Testudines; family Cheloniidae; genus Lepidochelys; species Lepidochelys kempii. Next base: position 59,435,209 of record NC_136387.1, on the reverse strand, counting down.
GAGAGGTTGTGGAAGTGCCTTCATTGGAGGTTTTTAAAAGGAGGCTGTATAGCCATCTGTCTTGGATGGTTTAGACACAACAACTTCTGCATCTTGGCAGGGGGTTAGACTAGATGAGCTTTGTGGTCCCTTGACAAAAACTTTCCAACCATCTCTAATGACAAGCTTGTTTTGAATAGCTCTCCTACCAAACTGGCTGAATGTTAGAAAACTGCAATTTAGCATAGTAATAAACCTTACCGAGGAAGAGGATCCTTGGATGTTTGGGTGAAAGTTGTGTGTGAGTTGTGAGCCTCTGAAAATTCCCTGTGCATACAAATTAGAATTGACATACATCTTCATTTTCTTACAAAAAGTGAAGTTAATAAAGACCGTGTAGCTAATACAAGTGCATATAGGTGCAATACTGCCACCAAATCAACTTTTTGCCATCACTTCGACTGCACCATCCACAGAGTCATTTCACTGGTTTCTTAATGCACCATCCATCAAGATCAAATATTTTATTCTTCCACTTAGGCTCAACATCATAAAGGCCAGGTCTACATATCTGACTGTCACTGATTCCCCTTATGCTAAGAATGCCCTTTCAAAATCTGTTTATTAAGCCTCCATCCTCACCTTATTTAGATTATATTTCTCATTCCTGCTTAATCACCTACAAAATCTAATGTTTGTACTTTGAAAAATCATGCACTACAAACCATTTGAACTGCCAGGCATTGTTCACTCCTAAACACATTAGTAAATGCTACAGAATATTTGATGACCACTATAACAACAACAGCAATAATAATGGGCTGAGAGAATGGCTCCTATAAATCTTTGCCTCCATCTTGTTTAAGGGGTTAGGAGTAAGAAAAAGCTGATACTGACTTTGTAAGGTGTGCAGGAATTAGCCCAGCTGATCCACTTTAGGAGTTCCATAGGGAGCATCTCATCCTTACTTATCTCCTAATCTGTGCAAGAGTGGGTGTCCCTCCTGCAGATTTCCTAAGCAGCTTCCAATTCACAGATGGGGCATTGCTCTCTAAGCTTCCAAAGGTGTGTGTGTGGGGAAATCAGCTTATTTGTAGGAAACAGAAAATATTAATGAAGTACACTTCATCCTTCGAATAACAACATGAAGGTGATATCCATTGCACTCAGAACAATTAACACTTGATCAGTTTGTATATCAATTTTCACATTCCCAGCAAGAAAATTATAGCGATAAATTACATTTTCTGTCCATCCCTGATGTCTAATTGGGACTGGAGGAGGAGGATTGAATTTCTGATGCATTAGGCTGCTAATTTATCAGCTATTCTATCCCACACCTAACATATGTCATCAAAGGTGGGGGGGAAGGTCTCTTTTAAATCTTTAATCAGCTGGGGTAAAATAATGTTATCTCAAGCAGAACAGTTGTTTTCTCAAGTATGCAAATGTACAGTGCAAGGAAGGGACTGGTGCCAGTATATCTGATGAATGTAATCAAGTTAATTGTGATATAATTAATCTTGAATACAATATGTGCAGAATTGATGGAGACCTTGCTATTAAAACTCAACATTATATTGTCAATCTGACACTCTCCAAGTAAAGATATCAAGCCATAGCATCCTTGATACTATTTTCCAACTGGAAGCCAAGTGTTTAAGGGTGTTACATGAAGCTTGTATCAATATTTACCTTATTTAAAAATATTCCAATACATACATTATTTCAATAGTATTTTAATGCATGCATTTTAGTGTAAGTGGTTAGATTAATGTTCTAAATCAACAGTTTGCAGCCTCAAGGGCTTCAGTGGCAACTTGCCAGAAGCCTGAGAGCTGTATCTAATTTGCATGTACATTTACATAAGTGTACATCCTGTCATGTTTGAAGTATTATAGATCCAATATTACTGTACTTGTATGCCCATTTTAAAAGCTTTTTGCTATGGACATTCCACTAGCTTCTGGGTCAGCTTCTTATTGAACGCTGGGAGGGCTATTGACTCTCCTTCCCTCTCTTCTGGCTATTGTGAGGGCAGGGCTGTCTCCTCTCCTAACTGCTTGGTGGAACAGGGGTTGTCTTGCTCTCTCACTATGAAACTGGGGGACCAACTCCACAGAAACAAAATATAGTTATAGTCAGTAAATACTTTTTCCCAAGGGATAGATTTTATGAGCCAGACCTCCAGCTAATGTAAATTCGTATTTTTCTATTGACTTCAATGGAGCTACACTAAGAAGATCTCACCATATAACTAGAAATCAAAGAAAGCTACTGTAAGCAAAAAAGAGTAACAGAAGTCCCCATGTCTGGTATTCAGTCCAGTCCTATGACACTTGGCTTTGGAGCCCTCTCTGCCTCTTACTTTATAGGTCCTCTTCTAAGCATCTGTGTGGCTATGTCCACACTGGAGTTGGAAGTGTAACTTCCAGACAAAACTGAGGTAGCGTGCTGAAAACAGCAGTGTAGTCATGGTGGCATGATCAGTGGGAGGGACTAGCTGCCCAAAACCAGACATTTTCCAGCCCCAGTGTAGACATATCCTGTAGGAGGAAGGTGGTCTTGTTCGTCAAGGACCACGTAGTGACTCTGCAGTTTCTTACAGCCTACTTTTCCCCCTAATTGCTGGATGGCCCACCAAGGCAAAAATCATTCCCCCTACCTCCAACACCATTGGCTGTTGGCAGCATGACCTGATCTACTACACTGAGGTGGTACATCATACTCCTAGTATCTAATTAGGAAACTATTTCAGTTGCATGGCGGGGGGGAGGGAGCGGGAGGAGAGTGGTGCTTAACATATTCAGGCTTTATCTACCACCTTAACGGGATTGCAAGAAACAGCTCAAAGGCTGTTGTTCAAATAAGCCTCAGCGTTCACTTCACCAGAAGCCATAATTGTACTTCTCACAAAGCTGTGAGTGAATTCAGACCAATGATGTCCCAGTGCTCAATATTGCAGATGGGCTGTACTTAAGTTCCATGTGAGAAGAACATAAAAGTGTTAGGCTGGACCACACAAATCCATGCAGATTTGCTAGTCAGATATTGAGGTCCAAGAACCATTGTGTTGAAGACATAAGACCCATATTCGTAACATTGTGTATGAAATATCATTGATGTTCTTTGTGTGTCCTTTTGTAGAACTATGTTCTACAAGAGGACAAACACAGTTATATCAGGCTGTTAAAATGTTGCATCATTGCTTGTTTAATAAGAGGAAGACATTTTGGTCAGTAATACCTAGAAGCAGATCACATCTTGGCTCAGGAGAGAGGGTGTCAGAGAGCTGATTTCAGTTGGATGCAGGGATACAGTTTTCCCCTGGTTTAGGGTCTCTGGTGAACCCTACTTTAGTGAGGGATTGGCATAATCCAGTAGTGGGCGGGGCAAAGGGCGGAGAATTGGTAGTAGAACAGACTCATTAGCAGGAAGCTCCCTTGAATCAGTGGAATTTTCAGTTGGATATTACAGCCTCTTTATGCCATCTGAGTGGAACAAAAGAGTTATAACCAACCTTGAGAACCTGGCCCTTAAATTTCAATACCAATTGCATTGTACAATTTGTTCTCAGAGCTCTAAAACAGTAATTTTGCTGCTATTAGAAATTTAAGCACATTGGTGATATCTGGATATTTTAGAACATATCTAGAAAAGTGATGCCCTTATAGTGGCAAGTATCTTTCGGCTCCATTGAAATGTAAATATGGGCCATTTGTGGGGTTAAAGAGAACACTTATTAGGATTGGGTAAAATAAAAAATTATCCAAACTTTTGGCCAAAACATAAATTGAACCCAAACCAAACTTTTTTTTTAAGTTTGTTTAACTTATTTCCCTCTATTTATTACTCCTTATTTTGGTATACTGGTGTTTCTGTGATAGGACCAGAAGGAGAACTGTTGAAATACAGTGAAAAAGATGGCTTTCGTAAGATTTCCAGGCAAACCTGGCAGCCTCACAAACGTGGAGGATATGCATAATTTGGTATAAACATCTGAACTTTTGGGAGCTCATGGGTTTCAGCTCTCTGGACCTTTTGATAATCAACATTTCCTGCACTCACCGGCACTTTCATATGTCATGGTTTATTTGCAAACTGATTGTTTTGGAATTCATAGCTCAGATTTAAACATTTGTAATAAGCCAAAACTTGGCATACACTATAAAGGTGGAGACTAAGAGGCGCTTTAAGATTTAATGCCACACATGAAAACATTGAATTGGCAAGGAAATGATCATATCAGGTATGTCTGACAACAGTAAACAACACATATACCCTGTTAAACGTAGCAGGGGAATGGGAGTCAGGAGTTCTTGATTCTAGTCATAGCTTGTCATATGACTCTCTATGTGAGTATGGGCAAATGACTTAAAATTTAGACCAACATTTTCAAACTTGGGTGCCATTGAAGTCAGTGGCAGGTATGGATTGCTCAGCACCTCTGAAAATTAGGCCACTTTTATTTGATGCCAAGGGCTGCGATTTTCAAAGGAACCTGAGACAGTTAAGATGGGAGTTTCAAAGGCTCCTAAGAGAAAAGCCAGTAAGACTTCTGCTCCTAAATCATGCAGGTAATTTAGAAAATTCCTCCTTATGCACCCAACTCCAACTGAATTTCAATGAGATTAGGTACCTAAATCCAATAGGCTCCTTTGAAAAATCTCAGGCAATATTTCCAAAATAGAAGCCTAAATTTATTCTCTTAAATCCATATTTAGGCACCTAAATAAGTGGTAATTGTTTTCAAAAGTGATAATGCTCAATTTTTATTGACCTCAGTGAGAGCAATTGAATATCTAACATTTTTGAAAAGATGCTTAAATATGGATTTAGGATTTTAACATTGGACTCCTATTTTTGAACATCTTGACCAAAGTGACTAGGGCTGGAATTTGCAAAGGGGCCTATGAAAGTTGTGCCCAAATCACATTAAAATGTAACTTACTTCCTTAGGCTCCTTTGGTAATCCTAGCCTAAATACAGATTTGAGGGGCTAACTTTAGACATGTGAGGTTGAAAATGTTGACACAAACATTTTTGTCCCCCAGTTTTCTCATTTGTAAGATAGGGGTGTCTGAGGTTCTGTTCACTAAGGTTTATCCAAATCACCTTGGATAAAAGTCCCTAAATAAATACCAAGTATTGTCTTTGGTGTATTTTGGAGCACTTTTTAACTGGATACCTCTCCGGGGGAGGGAACTCCAGCTATTAGAAAGAGACCGTTATTAGTAATGGGCGATTCCATCATTAGAAACATAGATAGCTGGGTTTGCAATGACTGGGAGAACCACATGGTGACTTGCCTGCCTGGTGCGAAGGTTGCGGATCTCTCGACACATCTAGATAGATGTATGTGTAGTGCTGGGGAGGAGCCAGTGGTTGTGGTACATGTAGGTACCAATGACATAGGGAAGGATAGGAGAGAGGTCCTGGAGGCCACATTTAGGCTGCTAGGTAAGAGATTGAAGTCCAAGACCTCCATGATAGGATTCTCTGAGATGCTCCCAGTTCCACATGCAGGGCCAATTAGACAGGCAGAATTGCAGAGTCTCAATGCATGGATGAGATGATGGTGTAGAGAGAAGGGATTAGATTTATTACTCGGGAACTTTTTGGGATGGGGGAGCCTATACAGGAAGGATGGGCTCCACCTAAACCAAAATGGAACCAGATTGCTGGCACTTAACGTTTGTTTACCTGCCGCGTCCCTTGGCCTGTGCCACTTCCCGCAGCCCCCATTGACCTGCAGCAGCAAACCGCAGCCAATGGGAGCCACGATAAGCCGAACCTGCGGACGTGGCAGGTAAACAAACCGGCCCGGCCCGCCAGGGGCTTTCCCTGAACAAGTGGCATCCCAAGTTCAGGAAACACTGGTTTAGGGGGAAACTCTGGAAGCATGGCTCCTGGAGGAGCTGTGATGTTTGAAAGCTGTCAGTGACCAGTGGGCCAGTCAATAGAGAAGAGGTAAGAAGCTTCTATATGGACCTTTTCAAGATTTGAGGCTTTTTATCACTGATTGGAGAGTAAGCCTCTGCCCTGCACCCAACCCAGTGGAACAATTTCGAGGAAACTCTGCAAAGTGAAAAGTACCAAGTTTCCTCTCTACTAGATGGTTTATGCTTCAGCTTTAAAACTCCCCATCCTCTGTCTGCTTTCCTCATTATTACACATTCACTTTTTGCAGGGGTTTCCCCCTTATGCACACTCATTTTTCCTCCTCTTCCAGAGGAAGAAAGTGGAGGAAAAAAGCAAATGGGTGAGAGTCATAGAGTTTAAGGTCAGCGGGGACCATTAGTTCGTCTCGTCTGACCTTCTGAAGGCCATAGATTTCACCCAGTTTCCTCTGCTCTGGATAGCTGTTGCACTGCTAAGGATTTACATCAGTGTAGCCAGGGGTAGGATTGGGCCCCGAGTACAAGGATAACTTCATCCCAGCTGCCATCAAAATTGGAGCTCCAGGTTGAATGGAAGAGACCTAATCCTATGTCCACAGAAGTCAGTTAAAAGTTCCCTTTAACTAGTGGTTCATGATAACTGAATTAGCAATGCTACACATCTGTATAAGGCCAAGATCCTAAATACTACTAATAAAATCCATTGGAAGCAGCAGTAAGGGAATTTTAGCTAAGATGATCATTAAAATTATTGGCAATTGGAATAAGGTATCTTGCCCTTGGAGAGGAAAAACTTTTTGAAAAACATTTTTTTTTTTGTTTCCATTATGTTGATAAGCTGGAAAAATTTGTGAAAATTTCTGAGTGCAACTAACATTTTAATTTGTCATTTCCCCCACCCCCCCACCCCCGAAAATACAGATTTTTTCAAGGAGGATTATATATCACACAGCATGACACCCTTCACGTTGTCTTGTTGGAACCTGGAGTGCACAACTGATTCTGGGCTTCAAATATTTTTTAATAAGAAAATATATAGCAAGAAGATTTTTACTGTACTGAAACACCCACCAAAAGAAAAAAAAATAGTCACAAGACATGTAATAAACCCAAAATAGCTAAGTCACCAAGTATATCCCTGCATATTGTTACTGAATATTTTATCATTGGAAACGCATTTAATTCCAAAACAGTCAAAGCAAAACAATGGGCCAGATAACCAGTTCCTTATCCACCTTTCACTTCTCAGATTAATCCACATCTTCTCCAATTTAACTAATAATTTCCCATGTGTAGAGAGGTTAGCTGGGGCTCATCTCTCTCTGGGGCGGCGGGGTCCCCCACCACCCCACTAAGTTCAGGAGGAGGTCTAGCAGGGAATTAGTCTGGCCGCAGGAGTCTTCCTCCACGAGCTTTGTAAGAGCAGAAATAAACAGTTAGTCTTAAGCCCAGGCCTTTGGTCAGGACAGGGCAAGGGTGAATCAGTTTCTCAGGCCCTCATGTAGGGACCGAGCAATAGCAGTACATAAACAGTGAGCCCAGGCCCTAGGTGTGAAGGGCCTGGGAGTGGGGGAGGCTGCCACCCACGACTTGGGTGGCAGGGGGTGCACAGGCCGTCCAACTCCACTGTGTCCCAGCCTGGGGCCCTAGCAGCAGCAGAAGACCCGCTGCTGCATCAGTGGGGATCCTGGCTGCAACACACTGACATGGGTTCTGTCAGTGTCGCAGCCAGACAGGGTCGGCTGCCCCCGGGCTACTTCCAGACTCCCCCTCTGGAGGTACCTGGGTCAGGATTGTGTCTTCAGGGGGGTCCAGCACTATGGGTTCCTCGGGATCGCTGGTGCCAGGCAGGCTCGGCAACTCCTCTGGGTAGCTGGCCTAGGGCAGGCCCAACCAGCCCTTGGGTCCGCCACAGGTCACTGGGGTTTCCCAACCAGGAGGTAGGCTGGAGGCATCTGGTCTCCCTGGTGGCTACCCTCCGAGTGAGCTCTGGGGTCGGGCCTTTATACTTCCTGTGCCATGCTTGTCCCTCTGGGGAGCGGGCTCAGAGTTCCCTGGCTCTGCCCACTCTGGTATCTGGAGGGGCTCTTCTCTCTCTGGGGACCCACACTGCCTCACTACACCATGTGAAACTGGGAATCTCTTACTGAAATGCAGATAGATTAGACCTACTCAATTTCCTTTGTCTAAAAAAATCAGTTACTCTTTCAAAGAAGGAAATCAGGTTGGTCTGGCATGATCTATCTTTTGTAAAACCATGTTGTATGTTATCCCAATTACTGTTTACCTCTATGTCCCTAACTACTTTCTCTTTCAAAAATTGTTCCAAGACCTTGCATACAATTGAGGTTAAAGTAACAGGCCTGTAGTTTCCCAGATCACTCCCCCCACCCCTTCTTAAAAATCTGAACTATATTAGCAATTTTCCAGTCATAGAGTATGACCTCTGAATTTACAGATTCATTAAAAATCCTTGCTATTATATTTGCAATTTCATGTGCCAGTTCCTTTAATATTCTTGGATGAAGATTATCTGGAGCTCCTGATTTGGTCCCATTAAGCTGTTTGAATTTGACTTCCACCTCGGATGTGGTAAATTGTGCTTCCATATCCTTATTTCCATTAGCCACTACACCTAAGCTCTTCATTACCCTTATTAAAAACTGAGGCAAAAGATATATTTTAGGTGTTAGGCCATGCCTGGATAATCTTTAATCTCCTCAGTGATTAGCAGTTCAACTTTTTCTTTCCTTGTTTTCTTATTTATTTATATGGCAATAGAACCTTTTACTATGGGCTTTAATTTCCCTTACAAGGTCCAACTCTGCTTGGCTTTTGGAAGTTCCCTACACTTTGTGACATCCAAGAGGCAGCTTTCCTCATTGCTTCATCCCATTTACCATTTTTTTAAACTTTCTGCTTTCTCTTAATCACCTGTTTGAGATGCTTGCTTATCCAGCTTCATCAGCAACCCCTACCTACATTTTTCCCCTTGCATGAGATGCAGGCTTCAGATAGTTTCTGCAACTTTGACTTAAAGAAATTCCAAGCCTCCTCCACATTCAGATCCTTGGGTTCTTCAGTCCAGTCTACTTCCCTAACTAATTTTGTTAATTTTTTAGTTTGCTCTTTTGAAATAAACAAAATAGATCTGCAACTTGGGTCTTTCCATCTTTCCATTTAGCTTAAGCTGAATTAGCTCATGGTCACTTGTCCTCTACAATCTCTACACTTCTCCTCTGAGGTCCTCACTACCCACCAACACCAAATCTAAAGTGGCATCAACTCTTGTAGGTTCAGCAACTGTTTGAGAAGACATCTGGGCCATAGTATTATTAGTAGTACTTGTCCTCCAATATATATCTGGGAAGTTAAAGTATTCCATATTCACACAATTCCCAGTAGTTTTCATTTCATTAAAAACATTAAAGAGGTCTCTGTCCCTATCCAGATCAGATCCTGAGGGTCAGTAGCATAGTCCAAGCACTGTCCCATGGATGCCTCTGGTAGCTTTCTTTCCCAAATGATTTTGACCCAAACAGACTCTGTTTCATCCATTCTATCACTCCTAATTTCTTTACAGTCTACCTCAGCATTAATATAAAATGTTATTCCACCACCTTTACCTTTTTCTGTCTTTCCTGAACAGCACATAGCCTTCAGAGCCTGTACTCCAGTCATGACGACTATTCCACCATGTTTCTGTTGTCCCTCTAATATCTGGTTTCACTTCCTGCACCAGTAGTTCTAGTTCCTCCATTTTGTTACCCTGGCTCCTTGCACTGGTGCACAGACATCTTAGTTACTTCCGCTTGGCTTCACCCAGATTTCTCAGCTGATTAGATACGGACTGTATTGCCTACCTGATTGTTAGATTCATTGGTATTAGTACTATCTTTCCTCTTAATGTCCATTCTCCTACCCACTGCTATTCCTTTCTTCATTGCTATATTCTTTCTATCTTGATTTTCCTCCTGCTCAATGTTAGGCTCAGGCATAGAGATTACTTGAACATCTCCCATCTGTCTCCCCCAGTTCCTAGTTTAAAGCTCTTTTAATCAGTTGTGCCAATTTTCCTCCCTACTCCGGTGCAGTCCATCCCATAAGAACAGTCCTCTGCCCATGAATGCCTTTAAACATCCGAAAGGCCTCCTTATAGTACCATTGCCTGAGCCATCTGTTAACCATCACAGTCTTATCTCACCTTCATTCTCCTCCTCTAGGGACAGGTAGAATCCACTGAAGATCACCTGAGCCTCCATTTCTTTAAGTGTCTTTCACAGCCTGGCATAGTCTCCTTTTTTACATTCCAGCAAGGACCCAGTAGTATCATTTGTTCCCCTGTGAAAGAGAATCAGTGGATTCTTTCCTGCTTCCATTGGGATCCTCTTCAGCCTCAGGTCCACATCCCGTATCTTAGCTCCTGGCAGACACCACACCATTCTGTCCTCTGGATCAGCTATGGTGACAGGTCTGTTCTTCTTAGTAAGGAGTTTTCTAATCATATAAACCTGTCTTTTCCTGGTGTTGGTGTGATTCTCCAGCCTTCCTCCTGTTCTTTCTGGCTGCAAGTCCTCTTGTTTTTTGGTCTCTCTTGCAATCTTCTGCCAATTCATCCTCTATCCTCCTAGGGCTCCAATACTGTCTATCTCCATTTAGTCTTCCCCTCTTCCTGTAGCACTAGCCACTCTTCTCTTCTTCCTTGCCTTCCCACCTTCTGTTACTATCAGCTGGGCTCCTTCTTCATTTTTCCAACTCAGCAAACCTGTACCTGAACTCTATTTCTCCTTCACTAGTTGGTCTTTTCCTCCCTCTGGTTCTTGTAGTCACATGTTTCACAGATTACTTTCATGTGTCTCAAAAGTGAACGGTACCTTCACACATGGAAGAAAATAGCTACACCACGGGTCCCTAACGTGGTGCCTGCGGGCACAACGGCACCCGCTGGGGCAGTTGTGTGCGCCCGCAGGACACCATGCCGTCAAAATGCTGTCAAGAAGTGTTGCTGTTTCTCGGTGGCATTTCGGTGGCAACACTTCTTGCTGATGCCACTTCTCAGCGGCATTTCAGCGGCAGGGTGTCTGGTGCCCGCCACAGTCTTCTGGGAATAGGAATATGCTATTCCCACAGAAAGGTTGGTGACCACTGAGCTACACCATCTTCATGGGCCTGGATGTTATAATGATAACTAAGCTTATAATCATCCTATTTTAATGGCACAAAAGAATGAAGCCACTAAATCCCTGAGTGACCATGATAGTTCACTCTGATTGCCATTCCCACCTGGAGAGCCACATGTAGTATTTTGGTAAGATTTATACTTTCTGCAGCATGCGACACATTAACAATGACAATTTGTATGTAGAATGGTAGAAGTTAGAGATGGAAAAGGCCAACTGACTCATCTATTATATCCTTATGTATTATATTTTATATGGTATTTATTGTTCAGTATATTTTCTAGTCTAGTTTTAAATATCTCCCATTTTTCCCTTGGGAATATATTCCACAGACACAGATCTTTGGATTATGATTTCCCCCCGGTATTGTGAAATATTCTTATCTCAATTACACAAGGAGCAAACCCCAATGAAATTAATGAAGTTTCTCCAGATTTGACACTTATGGAACTGAAATCAGTCTTCTCCATTCAAACTAAATTGCCATTTTCTTAATTTCAGTCCTTTGTTCTTAGTTACATTCCTTTGGACTACCCTAAATAATATTTCTCATTTTTTGGCACTAACACTCTTCATATTCTTGTCGGTAATTACCATTTCTTTTCTTTATTTGCCACCTGAATAAATAAAGGCAAAGCTGCAGTGGCTTAGTTATGTTAGTCTATCATACTCCAGTACTGTAATAATAATGGTAACACCAATAGAGAACATTGGTACACAACTGCCTAGTTAGTATGCAGATATGTAATGGCACATATTGTACCTTTTCAAGGAGCACCTATAGTACTGCAAGAAACATTCCTTGTTTTCCCTCTTGATTTTTCATGGAGCTCTTAATATGTAACAATAAGTGATGACTCAAATGTTGGAGAAAATGATTTGAAGAGTCCCATTCAATTTGTTTTTCCTCCTTCATATTTTGGCCTATTTAAGTGGAATTTATTCTGAATCCAATTCTCCAACTGAAATATAACATTCAGAGCTACATTGATCCCTGTATACTGAGTGTAAGAAATAAATACAGTTCATTAATTCAAACATCGTCATTTACATCCTCAGTCACTATATAACTGTAAACCCTGTGGATCTTCAAAAGAAACTAAATGCCCTTGTAATAATTGTTGAGGCTTTAAAGCTTTTCAAACATGCAAAATCCTATATTGCTTTACTTGCTAAATTTAATCTTGGAATTTGCAGTTAGGAAAACTTTTCTAAAAGTTACCTGAAAAGGAAAATATATTGGGTTTGTGACTTTTTTTTAACATGTTCATGATTATAAAAGAGGCTTATATATTTTGCTTTAGCTATATCAGGAAATAATGTGTTGTCTTCACTGTTTTTGCCGGAGAACTTTGCAAAGGAATATAGAACTGGTGCGGGAGCTTTCCCATCCTGCACATTTAAGGAGTTGGGGCTTGACTCTTTTACTATGAAAACTTTTTTTCTCAAGAGCTTGTCAATCATTTGAGTTAATTAAATATTAACAAAGAGCAACAAAAATGTAAAGAGTCTAAAATAATCCTTGTTCTTTCAATTTCACTCATTACTTTTGATGTTATAATCCAACTGTTCTTCAGTTGGCCATGATGTCTTCGAGGAAATACAGTTTAGACAAGATTTGATTTTCTAATATAATAAAAATAAGCAGCAAGGAAAAAATACATAAAGAAAAGGCACTTTTCCGTATTTATAGATCACTTAATAAAGTGGATCTATACACTGGGAAACAACAAAATGTATTTAGTTAGGAGTCAGGACAAATACTAAGGAAATATGATCCGAGTTCAGCAAAGCACCTAAGCATGTGCTTAACATTAAGCACGTACCCATAGCCACCTTCATAGTATGAAATATCTTCCTAATGCTCTTCACAGACGCTCTTCAGGGTCATAGTTCCACAAGTGAAGTGGGCAGGTCTCTGCTGAATTCTTCCCTATCAAACCCATAGGTCAAAGTAACAGCAAAACAGTACAGCTTACTGCCAGCATTGTTTACAGTATTTTACACTACTTTCTTGTCTGTGCTATAGACCTGTCACCCAATCTGTATGAGGGGGATTCCAGAGGTAGCCCAAGCCACAGTCTGAGAAGCATGGCCCCTTTCAAATGACCCAAGTAAATTTATTTAGTCTCCATTACATATTTTCTTGATCACTATTGTTCGCAGATTCCAAGGCCAGAGGGACTACTGTGATCAAGTGTTGTTTACACTCATTTTCTCCTGTTATTCAATCCTGCCTCATAATGCTGATTCTATAGTAACATAAATTTCCCCCATGATAACAGATTTTGATGTCAAATAAAAATAGAATTCTAACTTCACTGCAGACTCAAGTTAGAAAAGCCAAGTTCTGAGGGAAAGAAAAACACAGAAGTGTTAAAGAGATAAAATAAAGCTTCTCAAGTTTGCCTCAGTGTAAGAAGTCCTTCATAAATGCAAATCAACATCCAACATTCAATGCTTTGGTTTAAGAGCTCAAGATCATTCATGGTATTAAAATCCTTTGTAGGAGATTTTTTTACCCAAATGCAAATCCCTCTCAGAACCTTCTGCCTAAAGTCCAGTTTTAGCATATATTTAAACTAAATGCTTTCAAGAGCTCTCTGTAGACTTTTTATGTCTTACTACATCTCTCCTCCCACATCAGGATAAAATTCTTGTTGCTTTGGAGAGGCGAAGAGCAATTCCCTGAAATCTCTAGCATAATGCTTTACCTCCTCAGAGAGCTCTTAGAGCTATTTGCTCTGACTTTGGAAGTTAGTCTTATGCCCCTAACCCCTTGTGAATATTTTATCCTCCAGGAAGTTGTAATAATACTTAGTAAAAGAAAGGAATGCGAGCTAGTAGGCAGCACATAGTCAAGAGTTCTGGACTGTATTCCTGGCTCATTTTATGACCTAGGGCAAGTCATTTGCACTTCTCAGTGCCTTTGTTTCTCCCATAATTAAAATGGGAAGAATAATATATACCTATCTCACACGGGAGTTGTGTGGCTTAATTCCGTCATGTGTGCAATGCACTTTGCAATCTTGGGATGAAAGGTGCTTTACATCAGTAAGATGAGTGAGTGTCACTGTCCCCATTTTGTAACATCTGATCAAATTTAAAAAAAAAATACAATCTCTGTCATGTGACAATCCTCTGGATACCCAGGACTGTGAGTCACCTTGTTATCCCCTGCCTCCAGCAAGAGGAAGTCTTGCCTGGGATAGCTCCCTAACATCCCCCATCTGTCAGCCATTCAAGCACTCCCTTCACGCTATGCCAGCCCTGTCTTCGCTTGTACGTGAATGAGAGGTGCACCCCAGTCTCTGAGTCTCTTTGAAGCATTTCCATTATAAGTCAGCCCAACACAAGCTGCTCACAGAAATCCCAGATCCTCTTCTCCCCAGTTTACCAGTTTTACCTTAAATCACTGCTCTTGTATAATACACAACACTTGTGAACACTTAAAACAACAAAAGGTTTATTTAAGAAAGAATAGGGGTTCCACTAGAAACGAGAAAGTATGATAGAAACAAATTGTTACAATGCAAACAAAAGCATAAAATGCGAACTAGGACCTACACATATTAATCATAGAAGTTACCTTTCCTGTCTTATAAAGTAGATCTCTCTCCCACCCGCCCCCTTCTTCCCAGCCAAAGTTCAGTCTATTGCAGAGCTGACTGGCTTTCCAGGAACCAGGATCCAACCTTTCATAAAACACCCCTTCTCAACAAGATGTATCCTCAGTGAATGAATGAAAAGTGTCTCTCTCTACGCTGTGATATAATGAATCCATCTTTGGTCTTTATTTACAGTCAGGGAAATTCCCTGTTAATTAAAACATAAAACCAGAATAAAATGCTATGAAATATAAACAGAGCAAAATCTTGGACCAAAGGCTGTCTCCTGTATCTAACCTACCAGTGGTTCTAAAATGAAAAGCTTCTGACAGCACATCATTTGCCAGAACTGAGGGACGTCTCAAGGCAGATGTCTAGGTGGAGTGGGTTCCACGTGTTGGGATGCAGTATGTAATGTAATGGGTGGTTATGGCTAGGGCTTTTAATCTAATATACTTTGAGAGGAAGTAGGTAGTCCTCCTCTGCTACTGCACTTCACCACAATCCATTCATCTGAAGAAGTGGGGTTTTCACTCACGAAAGCTTATGCCCAAATAAATCTGTAAGTCCGTGCCACCGGATTCCTCATTGTTCTTTACCACAGTGAAATTTACTAGGCTCTGGCTTCACAAGTAATTCGGATGGAGACAAAATGAGCTTGTGGAAGGTGGAGTTCCCACCCTGCTCTGAACATGAGGTAATCCTATCCTTCCTGGGGTTTGCTTTTATTAATAGTAGATGGCTACAACAAACTCTGTACCTTGGCCTAGGCTTTCTCCCCTCAAACCTATCTCTTCCTAGTAGGACCACCTCTGTCTCACTCCTACTTCCCCACATTCAGGGAAACATGCCAAGCCCTCTTTTATACTGATGAGAGTTAGAAAAAAATACACCAGTCATTATGAAGCAGAAGCAGTTACTCTGCACTTATTCAGGGCCTTAGAAAGTGTCTGACCTTTGTTACAGAGTCAAGGAGAGATTAAAAATAAAAATGTTTACACAGAAACCTATATTCTTTGAATACTCTTAAAACATTAATGTAAGAAGCACATTACAAAAGATCCATGTAAGGTCTAACAAATAGGCTTTAAAATTTGATAGGCCTGTGGAGCTCCAGGTGTATTCAAATTAAGAGGATTTGAAGGATTTTCCAGCTGAGCATATATTCTGCCTGGCTAGTGTTGTCTCTTGAGCCTAATACCAAGAGCAGCCTTGTTTTGTATTAAATATGTTCTTTTTGTCTAGTTCATGAAATAAAGCTATCAAGAACCACTGTGTTGTTATCTGAAACTCTCCAAAGGGTAGCTATGGTGCTCATACACTTACCTTTTTAGATGGGGGATGAATTAGAGGCTGGTGGCTAAGCTAGATCAAGCAGCCTAACCAGAGTGTACTTGTAAAATGGTGTCACGACTGTGCACTCATGGGCTAGAGAATTCACCTGGGGTAAATCAACATAGATTGATTTATTTCCACAGAGCTACTTCAGAGCTAGTTGTTAGTAGGTTAGGATCTGCCCCCCATGAAGGATTTTATACATCAAGAAACACTTCTCTATGGAAGATATATGGAGTTTCAAGATTTTCAACTCAACTGGTTTTGTTTGTTGAGGTCTTTTTTTTCTTTTGTATTTTATCTAGCTAATCTATTATTTTTCTAAGTTTCACTGTGGTACTTATATGCTGTTAGAAGTACTCAAAGTTACAAGTACTCTGCTTAATTATTAGGTCTGATAATCCAACTCAGGAAGCCTAGTTAGTCTAATGCAGAAATGTTTATGGTCTTGTGACCAGGGCAGAGTCAAGAAACCTGGGTTCTATTTCCAGTTCTGGTACTGACCTACCATATGACTTTAGGCAAATTATTTCACCTTTTGTGACTCTCTTTCCTTCCCATCCTTTATCTGTCTTGTCCATTTAAACATCTGCTTACAATCACTTCAGATATGCACACAAACTGTATTTAAGTATGTGTGTTGGGGGAGGACAAAATCATACTGGACTTCTTTTTTTTTTAAGAATAAAATTACTAGAAATGAAGTCCCAAAGATCAAATATTTGTAAGAGTCCTTGTGAGGATTACATCTTTTTAAAGTGGCACATTGTGACCTTAGATCTATCAGAGCTAGCCTGCAGCAGAGCTAATCCCCTGGCAACCTAATAAGTGCAGCTGACCCTGATAGAAACTGTCCAGTTGACTGTGCCATGATTGGTTGCAGGAGTCAACAGGATGATACTTAAGCTCAGTAGCAGCATTAGTCCAGCATCCCCATTGATCACCTTTTATGGGTACATAAGGGTTTTGATAAAGAAAGGGAAAAGGTTTGTGAAATTGTAATTTAAGAAATTTAAGAAATTTTTCTTAAGGTAAAAAAATTATATTACACTCCAGCCATTAGGCCAGACTGACAACAACTCGGTCACTTTGAAGTTTTCTGTTTATTCAAATATAGTGAAGGCTGATGATATAGGATGGTAGACAGGAAGAACAGGCATGCCACTGTATGCTCAGAGGCACCTTACAGCTGCAGGTAAAGAACATAATACATCTCACTCAAAACAGAGTTATTTATCTAAAATAACACTGATCATCTCACTAATCACAAAGCAGAGAATTCCCTGTGAAAAACATGATCTAATTAATATTTGGCTGAGATTATAGAGGCCCAGCTAGAGTTGTGTGGCTTAGTTGTATCCCACTCAAACTTAGCCTTGTGGTAGAGGATCTGTGCAATCACAACCCTCACCTCATGCTTCTAGAAGTTCCCCTATCCTTGCACAGCTGAGAATCCAAACACCCTGCCTTCTTCCCTAGCTATTCCTTGTGTAACCCACACACCTCCTGGGTGTCGTGTTCTGTCCCATCTTGTGGCACTGAGACCACTTAGCGAGAGAAAGACAGAGAGATTAATGAGTCTGCTCTACAACTTAGCTAACAGCCAGTTGGCTTTTAGCTTATGCAGTAGAGGCTCATGCACTAAGCTCCAGAAGTCCCAGGTTCGATCCTGCCCACTGATGACCGGGGGCTGTCGGTGTTACAAGTGGGGGCACATCCGGGATTTCAACTGGGAAGTCTCTGAAGCTTAGGATGTGCTTCCTCAGCTCAGGGAAGTATGTAACCCACACACCTCCTGGATGTGGTGTTCTGTCCCATCTAGTGGCACCGAGACCACTTAGAGAAAGACAGAGAGATTAATGAGTCTACTCTACAGCCTTAGCTAACGGCCAAATGGCTTTTAGCTCATGCAGTAGAACAGGGGAGGGCAAACTTTTTGGTCTGAGGGCCACATCAGGGTTCTGAAACTGTATGGAGGGCCAGGTTGGGAAGGTTGTGCCTCCCCAAACATCCTGGCCCCCTCCTCCCATCTGCCACATCCCAATTCCCACCCCCTGACTGCCCCCTCAGACTCCCCGACCCATCCAACCCCCCTGCTCCTTGTCCCCTGACTGCCCCCTCCCAGGACCCCCCCGCCTCTAACTGCTTCTCCCCCAGGACCTCACCGCCTATCGAACCTCCCTGTCCCCTGACTTCCCAGACCCCTATTCACATCCCCACCCCCTGACAGGCCCCCCAGGACTCCCACGCCTATCCAACCATCCCCTGCTCCCTGTCGCCTGACTGCCCTTGGGACCCCCTGCCCCTTATCCAACCCCCGCTCCCCACCCCCCCTACCATGCCTCTCAGAGCACCAAGACTGGCAGCCGCGCTGCCCAGCCAGAGCCAGCCACACCGCTGCACAGTCTAGAGCACTGGGGCAGGCCAGCTGGTGGCACAGCGAGCTGAGACTGCAGGGGAGGGGCTAGAGGCTAGCCTCCCCAGCCGGGAGCTCAAGGGCAGGGCAGGATGGTCCTGCAGGCTGGATGTGGCCCACAGGCCATAGTTTGCCCACCTCTGCAGTAGAGGCTTATGTACTAAGCTCCAGAGGTCCCAGGTTTGATCCTGCATACCGACGATGGGGTCTGCTGGTGTTACGCTTGCTCCTCCCACAATTGCTTCGCAAGCTAGGCTTGGGGCCAGAAGCTTTCTGCAGGGATGTGGACTGAAGTCCCTGTTGGGGAAGAAGGGCAGATGGGAGGGGAAGGTGCTTACTATGGGCAGTTCCCCTGGGAGGATCAAACATAATACATTTGTTCTCCCAAAACCTGAAGCTTTTGTTCATTTCCAACCATCATGAACCAAACTCTTCCACAAAATGAGCCCCGAAGGGTTCACAATCACACAGTCCTTGTCCTAACAGCTAAACCTAAAGTTTAATACCTGATGGAGTAATTTGAATATTATTGGGCCGATCCTTCCAAAATCAACAAAAGTTAATGAAGATGCATCGGTTTATACTGGCTGAGAGGATCTGACCTGAGAAGAAGGGTAAAATTTTCAAAAAGCACTTAAGTGACCTAGGAGCCATTTTCAAAAGGAACCTAGGCACCTAGCAGTCCTAGTTTCCCAATGAGATTTAGGATTCTCCTAAATTATGGCATTATTTTTAAATATGGGACTTAATACATCCTAAGTCACTCAGGCACTTTTGAAAATGTTACCATAATGGTACAGATTTCGAAACAGAGTCTGCATTAAGCATGTGTTTACATCAAGCAACATTCTTTAAGGTTAACTGGTGAGACCCTTGAGTTTAATTGAACGTTGATAATTCTTTTGCTTATGCTAATAGTCGGCCTTGATAAGACTATGCAATGCTATTGGAGGTAAGTAATGATGGATATTTTTCCTGAGAAATAACATTTGACAGCCAATGAATGCATTTTTCTGAGAGACAAATATCAGAGTACAGACTTTTGGTGAACAGGGGAGCATAAAATGTTAATATGATCCCCCTTCCAACTTTGGACAAAGAAGATATGCATGTATTACAATTTTTTAAAACCTAATTGTTGTTTTTGGAATAATAGAAACAATAATCTATGGCTGTACAATAAACATGACATATTTATGGCAACATTATTAAGAATCAGATTCCAATCTGATGTGTTCTTTCATAGTGTCTTACTAAGAGTTTATGAAAAATGGATAGTATAGGCTAAAGATTTGGTTTTCCTATAGATGAAACTACACGATATTAATGGAGTTGTAAAGAATTACATCATGACTTATTCAGCAATATAGGGGAGATGTCACTGGACATTGATACATATAGGAAGAACACTGATGGATGGAGAACTTTTAAGGGTAAAGGTTGAGTGTTTTCTAAAATTAATGTAATCCAACATCTCGGTTAAACGTCTGAGGAAATTCAAAAAAGTCAGCTATTACATTATGGCTCTGCTGAAATTTAAATTTCTGAAATTGGATCCACATTCTCTTGGGACTGATGATAAACTCAAATGCTTCTTGCACGATCAAAAATGGGCAATGGAGACTGGTATCACAGTAGAGCACAAAAGGATAAGGGGTTTTGCAATCAGATATAAGAGTGGATAAGTAGGCAGAAATTGAATTGTGATGGGCCTTAAAAGTGAGGAAGAGAAACTTGTATTTGATGGAATGGCAGAGAGGGCGTCAATGGACGGATGCAAATGGGGAGGTGACACAGTCTGATGGGCCAGGAATGATTTTACCAGAGGTATTTTGAATGGATGTAAGGGGAGCAAGGTGGGTGTCAGGAAGGCCAGAGAGAGGGAGGCTGCAGTAATCAAGATGGGAGAGAGTGAGGGCATAGCTAGTAGTTTTAGTGATGTGGGCCATGAGAAAAAACAGGATTGTAGAGATATTATGGAAGAAGAAGCAGCAAGATTTGAACACAGGTTGGATGTGCAGGTTTTCAAGTAGAATATGGTGATGGGAGCCATATACAGACCTACATAGAGAGAAATGTTTCAATGTAGGATTTTCAAAGAGGATGCTATCTGTGTTTGACTGAAGTGATGTTTCCTACATCAGGTGTATTGCCTAAGAATTCCTGTACAGGAATTTCTTTTTTAAAACTGCTTCTGCTGTAGAAAGATAAGGGAAAAAATAGAATTAAAATAACATATGTGAAGTAAGGGGTGGTGTGTGTTTGTCTTTACCCCTTTTTCCTGCTGTTTAAATCATAATTATTAGATCTGCTCATGATTTTTTTTTACAAGACACTTTTCCTGCCCCCTCCCAAAAAGGAAAGCTAAGATCATGGTGCTGTCTCCAGGCCCTGCTCTGCTCTTGTTGTCACGTCAGCTGTGCCCTGCTGCTGCTGCTCCTCCTCCTCTCCTGACAGCCTCAACTCCTGTCCTGAGCACCTCCCTGCTCCTGCACACACAGAGGGTAAAGTGTTCTACCCCATACACCCTCCTGAGGCCATCTGACAGGGAATGGGTTTGAGATGCTCTTCACACATACATGCCTAGGATGAAATCATGACTCCACTAAGGCCAATGACAGAACTGTCATTGACTTCAGTAAAAAGAAAAGGAGTACTTGTGGCACCTTAGAGACTAACCAATTTATTAGAGCATAAGCTTTCGTGAGCTACAGCTCACTTCATCAGATGCATATCGTGGAAACTGCAGCAGACTTTATATATACACAGAGAATATGAACCAATACCTCTGTGTATGAACCAATATTCTCTGTGTATATATAAAGTCTGCTGCAGTTTCCACGATATGCATCTGATGAAGTGAGCTGTAGCTCACGAAAGCTTATGCTCTGATAAATTGGTTAGTCTCTAAGGTGCCACAAGTACTCCTTTTCTTTTTGCGAATACAGACTAACACGGCTGTTACTCTGAAAATTGACTTCAGTGGCGCCAAAATGTCACCTCTAGTCTCTGTGGTCTCAGGTAGGTTGCTTCAACCATAGACTGGATCAATGTAGCTGAACCCATAGAGACTCAGGAGCCTCATTGCCTGCAGTGACACCATGAGGCGTGAACATTAAAAACAGAAGCTCAATGTGTCTTTAAAAAATGGTTTAAGCTAAACTGAAACCCTAAACATTAACTGTTTTTAATCATAATTGTACGGCTATTGCATAGCATCACAAGAGGGCACAGTAAGGTGGCTTGAATTTATTTCCATACCTTAAAATATTTGGTTCTCTTATAGAGTAATCTTAAATCCAAATTTTCTGGATTTGTAATGCTTGGTTTTGGGATAACCACAACATCCCTGTAATAGTTTTTGCTGTTAAGTTACTCATATATACTCTCAGCCTATTTTTTAATTTAGATACTTGAGAGTAGAGAAGGGAGGGAAACCGAACAAATCTTCTTGGGAAGCTCTATTGACGCGTTCAAATAAAGTCTGTTGTCAAAAAGAGAAATAGCTTTTTAAAAAGCCCCATCCTACTTCTATTTAAGTTAATGGCAGTTATGTCTTGTAACAGTAGAGTCTGTGATATCATCATGAGAATGATTCTGGCTCTGCTGAACGAGTGGTCTCCTTAGACAATAATTCCTACGATGTCATTCACATTGCTGCTAGAAAAGGCACTGAAGATGTTATATACTTACAAGCCATATAACAGATACATTCCAAAAATGTTTTAAAATATTGCACAAAAGACCTCTAACTCTCTGGGTAATGTGGGTTGATATATGCATCCTGCTGATACATCCACATGGCTGGTTGTGTGGCAAGTGCCAGTGTTTGACAGGTTAATGAGGTTTGCTTTATTTTGAATTATGCAGCCATTAGTGTGATTCAGGTTTCTTTGAATATACATTCTGACACAAATAGGGCAGCAGAGGAGTAACCTTCATATTGTGAAGAGTCTGAAGAAGCAGTCCTGAAGGCAAGGCTTTCTTGTTAAAATATTGTAGCATATGGAAGGAGATGAGAGCCTAAGTTTTTATAAAAAGAAAAGGAATACTTGTGGCACCTTAGAGACTAAATACGTACTCCTTTTCTTTTTGTGAATACAGACTAACACAGCTGTTACTCTGAAACCTAAATTTTTTATATACATATGGTTCCTATTCATTTGATTCTCCTTTTTAGGGTGTAATAGACTTTGCCAGCAGTTGCATCTGCACTTTCTGCAATGTGGCTGGAGTGTTGAGTTGTTGAAAGGTGAGGTCCACCGTCTCAAACCATGGCTAGAGTGTGGAACAGTTGTGAAGACCTCCATTCCCTCTCATCAGTTGATATTGGCTGAAATAGCCACTGCAGCCCCTTTCCAATGGTTGTACGGGTTACTGATGCCCCCATGCAAACATGAATTTGCAGCACCTCTATGAAGCTGCACCAGACCCTTCCGCACCCAGCTATAACCCTTTCTGTGGCATATTGGATGTGCACAGCACCCCTGTATGGTTACTCTGTCAGCAGACTGTCAGTGCAGCCCCTATGCAGAGCTTAAGAGGTGGGGAGGCATTTTGCTCCCTGGCTGAATTTTCCCCTTAGTAAACAATGCTTTGCACTTATATCAGAGGAACTCAAATCACAATGGACCACACATTTCCACTCTCACTCACACAGAGTAGCAATTTACTATGTTATTAGTCCCATTGAATGATGTATGGAGTAAAGTACAACTAAGTATGGGGGACATTAGCAGAATCTGGCCCTGTCTAAACATTAATTAAGCATCACAACACCATAAGAGAGAAGTATTTAAAATAACTAAACTGAGGCACTAAAAGACTAAGTGTTATATAACCCAGGAGCACTAACTCCGAGTTTTATGCTCTAATCAAAGCATAACGCTCCTTTGCCACAACTAGAATTGTATGTGCTGAGTTTGTTACTAGAACCACTCATTTAACATACTAAACAGTATTGTCGGACACCAAGATGAATGTGCACTTAGCTGCCTATTCATAGATAAATGGTACCATCTCATTCTCCTTAGGGCTGGCTTAGTTACCTTTCTTGGAAGTCAAATACGTTTTTAAAGACTCTTCACACAAGATGAGACATGGACTTTCCATGGGCAAGTAGTTAGGAATATTAGCAGCATGAATTTTAAAAGAATCAGTAATCTCTGCATAAATATTTTTCCCTTTTGGTAGGAAAGCCTTGTTATAGGCTTAATTATCACTGACAAAAAACACACCGTTTCCTAGGGAAATACTACCTACTGATATCACAGAATTCAGTCCTGCTACAGAGCTAGGAGGTATGCTCTCAGTTCACTTATAATCGGGTCATTATCACCATGGTTCTGAGTCTTAACTGACTGAAAATGGTCGGCAGTTGTCTCATTAATGCCAAATGTTATAGTTTATTTCTGGGAATTGAAAAGCCTGCTGACCAGGGAAACCTGTGCTGTGATAATCCTTGGAAACAAGGCAGCTGAGAATAACATTCCTGCCTCACATCAGATTGGTTTATGCACCTTTAGTTCTTGGTACTTAGGGGTTTTTGGTTATTAACCAACTTTGTTCTGTAATATTTTTACTATGTGAGCTCAAGTTCTTTGTGGACAATAGGTCTGGTGTTTACAGAACAAGAGGGAAACCAAGATGCTTTTCTTTCATCTTCCACCACTTATAAATTAAGCTTGCCACTGTAGTGTGTGCATTACACTGTATGCATTATCCTCTACTGTTTATAGGGCTACCTTATACTGTTTACCTTCAGACTTAACAGTTCCGATGCATAGCCTCGGCAGTGCGTACAATCACAGTTCTACATCTGAAAGACAATTAAATACATTCATTTTCCTCTCCTCCCCCCAATCTGGATATAATCACTGGAATCATGCTGTCGTCATAGAGAGAAATACGCCAGCAAACAGTGGAAGTGGCTTTTGTAAATGACTATAATTTCATTTCCTTACTATTCCAATTCTTTCCCAGAATACACCCTCTGTTCAGCAGGGTATGTATATTTGTAGCAGGAATTTATATAACTACTTCAATTTGATCACTGTTAACAAGCACCTCTAGAGAGGTAGAATTTCAGGCAGCTTCATTATTGGCCTTTATTCCTTATGCACAACAATGCACCACTTACATTTTTGTTTTGTTTCACAATACAAATCCTTCTATGACATGTGTAGCATATTTTGCATGCAGAACCTAAGAATTGCAGGGTGAAGGGGTTTCATCAGAGGAAAGCTCTACTTTGTCAAAACTCAAAATGACATATATATATATATATAATCAATACAAATTAGAGTGAAAGAGTAGATTGTGGGCCAGTCCTCAGGTAGGGTAGACCGGTGTAGCTCCATGGATGTCAATGAAGCTACACCAACTGAAGGTCTGATTCTGTGACTGTAGGCACATCCCTGAGTAAGCGGCTGGGCATACACTGCACCAACTCAGGCAGCCTGGGAAGCACTGCGACATGGAGACACACCTCCAAGTCACTTCCCTGTTTCATCCTTGTTCCAGAGAGGAAAGAGAGTGCTAATAATTGCTGCTGTCCTATACGTGCAGGACATTAAAACACTCTCTGTGAACTGGCTCACCTGTAATCCCCTTGCACTTTTTTGCCGGCATGTAGCCCAAATCACAATCGAGCCCTAATTATTTGGACACACACATAGGGTTTTTTTGTTTTTGTTTTTTAAGTTTTGTGATTGGTTATAACCATTGAAGTCAGAGGTAATTTATGGATAACTATTTTGCACTTCCCCACCCAGACCTCAGCAAACCAACTCCTGATGCTCCCATAAGCAAGTCAGTGGTAATGCCCACCTATATTGAATTGCCTTTAATCATCCATCTGAATGATAAATGAATCTGCATGCACAAAATGAGAGTCTGTAATGATGCTAATTACTAACCTTCCTTAGTCTGTTACCTCAGGATATCCAAGCAGTAAATGAGAATGAATAAGCATTATAAATTTGGTCACATAAATCCTACTTTTGAAGTTACATTGTATGGTCACCTTGCCTTAAAGACAAACGGGTTTAAAACCAACAGTCTAAGAATAACACAATATGGAAAAGGGTATTTAAAATTATTAACCATAATATTTACAAAATAGAATAAATAATACAATAATCACCGTCTCCACCCCCCCTTATGTGAGCTGTTGCCCTGGTTATCATCTGGTGTGAGTTTGCCTTGTTTTACATAGGTTCCCATCCTGCCCATCTTTTCTCATACAAGGATTCCCATTCACTGAATTAGGACTCCTCATGTGGGTAAGGATTGCTCACATGAGAAAGGGTTTGCAGGAAACATAGGCCTTGGATTGTAGGCGAGTGCACAAAGGGGGAAGAGAACACAAGGAGCAAGGGGTAGTTCACTGTTCCAGACCTTGTGCTTCCTGGGCCCAATCCATGGCCATGTTAGTCAATGGGCGTCTTTGTGCTGGTTCACGACCACCAAGCCTCACCAATGTCGAATAGAGGGGGACAATCATGTCCCTCGATCTGCTCGCTATGCCCCTACTTATACATCCCAAAATGCCATTGGCCTTCTTGGCAACAAGGGCACACTGCTGACTCATATCCAGCTTCTCGTCCACTGTCACCCCTAGGTCCTTTTCTGCAGAACTGCTGCCTAGCCATTCGGTCCCTAGTCTGTAGCTGTGCATTGGGTTCTTCCGTCCTAAGTGCAGGACCCTGCACTTATCCTTATTGAACCTCATCAGATTTCTTTTGGCCCAATCCTCCAATTTGTCTAGGTCCCTCTGTATCCTATCCCTGCCCTCCAGCGTATCTACCACTCCTCCCAGTTTAGTATCATCCTCAAATTTGCTGAGAGTGCAATCCACACCATCCTCCAGATCATTTATGAAGATATTGAACAAAACCGGCCCCAGGACCGACCCCTGGGGCACTCCACTTGACACCGGCTGCCAACTAGACATGGAGCCATTGATCACTACCCGTTAGATAATTTAAAGGGAGTATAGAAGAGAGGGGTGTCCAGACCTAGCCTCACTACCATGCTCCAGAGTGTAGCAGGGTATTTCTACACTTCCCATAGCAGCATGGCTTTTAGCCAGGGTAGACAGACTGACGCAAGCTCTACTTGAGCTAGCATAACCAGGAGTTAGGTGGGCTTGTACACTGGTGGCTAGCCTATAACATCCATGCTATTTTTAGCATGCTAGCTTGAGCAGAGTTGCATGTGTCTATGTACCCAGGCAGGGAGGCACACTGCCAGCTGCAGTGCAGACATAACTACAGAGGGTCAATTCTGCATGCATTCCCTGAGTGCTTCTGAAGACATCGAGCCTGCCTCCAGACTCAATGGGCCTGAGTCTCCATTGCTCTGAGTACAAAATGGGCATATGCAGCTAACAAATCAGAATAGCAATGTTTTCATAATCACTTTGCACAGGTGCTAGGCAAAGGATAATCAAGTCCAATGCCTTTCAGAGCTGAGGGGTCTGTCCCACAGCCATATCTACTTTGCAGGCGGTGGTGGTTCATAGGCCACTACAGAACAATGTGTGGGTGAAGAGGCAAGTAAATGTAGGGGATTACACGTTTCTTTAAGATTAGCAATAGGAAGACAAAGAGAACCTCCTAATTCCTAATTTTTATAAGAGCTTTTGAAAGTACAATATTTCTCCTGCTTAAAAGACTGCACCTGAACTGGCAATATGTAACTGATTTATCTAATGCATTTGCTTATTTTAAGTGTGGCTCTTAAAATCAAGTTCCCCAACCTCATAAGTTAGGCTCCTTCTCCAAGAGATCCTAAAGTAACATAGCTGGGGTAGACTGGAAGAACAGTTGTTTGTATTACTTTTATTCTAGCTTACTTTCAGTTAGAAGAAGAGTTCAACTTAATGAACAAGCTAACAGTTCTTGTGCATCAAGATGTAGATGGAATTGGAAGTAGAAATACCTAGGGGAACAGTCTCAGACTACTGGAGACATTACAAGAACAGTTTTCTCACAAGATTCCTATCCTCAGTTATGGATTCAAGGCTCGATTGTCAGTTTACAGTCTATCCCATAGGGAGGGGCAGGAGTCATTGTGCTGCCCCTAGAGAAGCTCAGGCAGTGCTGGTAAAAACTAGCGGTAAGTTACCAACTCCTGTGTGCAAGGAGGAAATGGGGCAATTGTGACTCCTTGCCTCAAAGGGCTGCTGCTGGGCATCTAATTTAGATACCACCCTTTACTCAGAGCGGCACCTGAAGTCACGATCTAGCCCTTAACATAGTTTTACAAAGCTTAGAAAATATCTTCATGTTACTGCATAAAGTATGCAGAATTACTCACTTTGGCTGAGATTCTTTTCACATCCATTAATTAAATAAACCTTATGTCCCCAGTCCCATCTCTTTACTTACAGTGCCTCAGCCTCACACCCCATCTGGAATTATCTTGCTTTGATCAGTTCAGCTGTGATTTGACTCCATAGTTAGGCTTCCCTGGTGCCTCTGATTACAAACAGCTTGAATTTGTATAGGAGACTGGCCTTATTTTAGATCATCTCCTAATTGAAAGACATCCAGCAAGTTCAGGAGCTTTTGTAAGAACACTTCACAAAAGGTAACACTAGAGTTCAAAAAATGTATTTTCTCCTAAATTACACTGAAATAAATCAGGAGCCTATCTACTGAAGTCAGTGGAATTAGTCTTATGTAAGAGAGGCATGTGGGAGATCAGAATCAAGCCCCACATCTCTAGTGCAGAGTTTGCTACAGCTTTGCACACTGATGTGAGAATTAAATTTGGTACAAGCTATCGTCTAACTCACTTTAACACTCAGCCATGAAGAAATGTAACATGTCTTAAGTTCTTGGGCTGATAAAGCCTTTAAGGAATCCCTTGCTATGGAAATGACACCAAATTTTTTGCTGTACTGGTAAAATATTTGTAGCAATACTTTTAGCTGATAAAATGAGAGAATGTTGCATTGTCAGCATACAAAATATACAACCTGCCGATTTGGATGGGAATTTCATTAAACAAACTCTTAATGCCGTAGCTTGTTTTGTATAATGTAGCAAATGGTTTTCCATTCCCTCACCATTAGGTAACAGAAACCCGGACTGGTCCTCTTGGCTGCAGTAACTATGACAACCTAGATTCTGTCAGTTCTGTTCTGGTTCAGAGTCCTGAAAATAAGATTCAGTTACAAGGTACGTAGGTGCAATTTTGTTAAATATCCTCCTGTTCCATAAAAAAATATTTTCTCTTTTAACTTTTGCTGCCTTCGTAAAAGGTCATTTCCCTAATTTTTTGTCCAATAAGCACATTCTGGACAAAGTGAAGGAAGTGTCAGTAACTCATGTTGTGTTTGAACTAGAAACAAAGTTGGTACTAACCAGAAAATAATGTAAGTCTGTTAACATTTTACAGCCTTATTTAACAATCAATCATGAATGCACTCTTTACCCACCGAAACTGCCAAAGTGTACACTGAACAGGAAATGAAATGTAAACCCCTTAGTACATCCTAGCTCATTTTGAGTAGTCCCAACTGAAATTGATGGGACTATTTGAAGAGTAAAGGCCAGAGTTTTAAAGGTATGTAGGTGCCTAAAGATGCAGATGGGCACCTGGAGCTGGATTTTCAGAAGTATTTAGTTGCCTAATGAGATTTTGAAAAGAAAATAAGCTTGTTAGGCACTTACTTGCAATTAAAATCAGTGGGAGTTAGGTACCTATCTGCTTCTTCAGGTGCTTAAATATCTTTAAAAATCTTGGCCATAGTGTCTATGGCAAAAGTACCCAAACAGGTTATGTGCCTAACTCCCATTAAAATCCAGGAAACTGAGGCATCTATCCTACATAAGCACTTAAGAAAATCCCATTAGGTGCTTATGTGCATCTTTAGGTGCTTAAATGCTTTGAAAAATCTACTCATACCTAAAACCCCACATCAGCAAAGATGGCAGAATCTAGCCATTAATCATTGCTTTTATCAGTTACACAAGGGGTACTGTGTATAGAGGCTCAGTATTATTGCAGCTAACAGACCCAATTGTAGTTTCTTTCCAGTTGCAAGAATTCTGGATAATTACATATATTAAAAAAAACAAAGAAGATGTATTTAACTGTGAAAGTGTGTATTGCACTTTCACTTTTCCAGAACAAGGGGTGGGATTTTCAAAAGCACGGAAATAGGAGCTCAAAGAGATTTTTTTCAAGGGCAGGGGCACTTAGAGTAGGCCCAATCACGTGAGTGGGATTACTTGGTGTGTAAAGGGAGCAAGATTTGGCTCATTTTGCAAATTAAGGCTCCAGCCCTGCAAACACTTGCTGCTAATGTAATGTCTACACATGCAAGTAGCACCCCTAATTTCCACCGAAATGCTCACTTACTACTTGTATTAAATGTTTGCAGTATCAGGCCATAAATTGGCAGAACATAATATAAAAAGTGTTTTTCAGTTATCAAGATAGACTATCAGGATTATTTTATCTCCCTGTTGAATATGTACACATTCTTTTTTCTCCTACGTCTGTCTCGCTAGCAGTTTATGAGGACATTAAGGAGAGCATAGGTTAAACATCATGTGATAATCTTTTTTTTAAGGCATAAAACAATTTGATAGATGATGTTATTTACATGGAGGCTCATCTCTTCCACTGGGTCTGCAGAAATAATTTGCCATTTTGGAATGTTCTTTGATAACTCACAGTTGTCAATAAAATGGTTATTATGTCAATGAAAGACAGATTTGATACATGCCATTGGATTACATTAAAAATCGTAATGTTATTGCTGCTTAAATTATTTTATATTTAATCATGTTGAACAAAGGATTGCCTACTGAGATTTTCTTTTCACTTTGCAACTTCAAGGCTTTTCAGAAGTATGTTGATATGTTTACAATCATGCCTAAGTAACAGCTGAGTTTTACATGATTTGACATGAGGTAGAGGACCAGTAAAAAGACAGCTGGTTTTAGCAATGGCATCAGTGTTCTCAAACCATTGTGGTATGGCTTTCTACTTGCAAAATTTTACAATATTATTATTATTTACTAATGTATTAAAAACAAGAAAGATTTTCCTGTGAACTTGAACAAGCTCCTGTATAGTAGAGGCATATGTAACAAATAACCTGTTATCTATGGATTATGATACTCTTATTCACATTGAAAAGCAATTTGCTCCACAAGTATTCCCGTTGATTCCAGTCAGACTGCTCATGGAGTTAGATACTTTTCAGTGTAAAAGTATCACGGTCTGACCCCAAATCTTTGGCAAAAGATTAATATTAATAAGGTAGCTGGCTGTATTTTATTGTTGCTGTTTAATACTGTAGCTAGCATGACTGACAGCCATAACTAAATTAGAATTCAGTAATTACCATATAATCATGCTCATTGGCATCATGCAAATGCTACTCCATTATTATAAAAGTAGATCTTAATTTCCAGTTGCAAGAATTCTGGATAATTACCTATATTAAAAAAACAAAGAAGATGTATTGAACTGTGAAAGTGTGTATTGCACTTTCACTTTTTCAGAACAAGGGGTGGGATTTTCAAAAGCACCAAAATAGGAGCTCAGGGAGATTTTTTTCAAGGGCAGGGGCACTTAGCCCCAACCCCCACTGACTTTCAATGAGAGTTTGGGGGCCTACCCCCAATTTGTGCCTCTGAAAATTTACCCTACAAGTCTCATTGACCTTCAGTAGGACTTGTGCTCCTAACTCAATTTTGAAAATCCCTTCCAAGACATACCAGCCAGTTTGGTGATAATCATTTTGGTCCTGGTCTAATATCTCTTGAAGTCAACAGGAATCCTGGAAAAATGGATCTGGCCCTATGGGCCCAATCCTGCAAGGTGCTGAGTGTGTCCCCTTGAGGCACTCCCAGTGAGAACTGGGTTCTCAGCACTTAATAAAACAGATAGCAAATCTTCAATTTTATTTTGTGCACCATCATAGAAATACAGTTGGCAATGAATCATCGTACATATATTTTTGCAGCATACTATTAAGACACTAAACACCTACATTAAAAGGATAAAAGAATGAAGCATACGCATAGGAAATAAAAAGTGGGGGGGGTTAGCTCATAGTTTCTGTTCTTCCTCATTTGTCTTCACAGCTTCGTGGACAGATAATTGGAATACATTAGACATTACGTTGTGAAAAGGAAACAACAAAAATGTACTAAAGCTAGCATGTGACTGCACACTTTTTCCCCTGATTGTTTCCCTTTCCCCCTTGTCCTTTGTAATTGGTTTATCTACATCCATTTTTCCAAAGTTTACATTAACTGCTTATATCAAGATTGTAATTTCACAGCATTTTTTTGCTGCAGAAAAGCCCTTCTGACTCTGGCTATTTACTCATCAATTCTTAACGAGGTGAGGTTGATATAATCCATCCCACCACCCTTTTTTTTTCCTGACAGTCTCCTCAGAAGGAAAGTTCTCCAGTAAGCCCTCTATCTGGAGAGCATAGATTACTAGGATTGATATTCTGAACTCAGATGGAAATAAGGAATTCATCTGAGGTTAAGCCTTGAGAGAGGAAAAATACTATACAGTGGGAATGCTAGACAGAAAGGTCAATTGACCTAATTAGGCCACATAGTTCCCTTCTGTACCTAAAATGTTACTTTGTCACTATGATATGTAGATTTCTGAATCTGTTTGGGTCAACCCTATCTCACATTTCAATGAGATTATTCCTATTTTATTTTCTGAAGGTCTTCAGCTCATCCTGCCTGAATATCTGCAGGAGCGTTTTGTGCAGGCAGCTTTGAGTTATATTGCCTGCAATTCAGAGGGGGAGTTTATCTGCAGAGATAATGATTGCTGGTGTCAGTGTGGCCCCAAATTCCCAGAGTGCAACTGTCCGTACATGGACATTCAAGCCATGGAAGAAACCCTGCTTCGCATAAGTGAAACCTGGAATGCTTACAACAGCGAATTTGAAGAGTCAGGTGTGATCTTTTTAAATATTTGTATTTGTGTTACTGAATATCACAGAATTTCCTTAACAATGAGGGGTGAGCAGTCCCTTTGAAGCCCCTGGGACTATGTATGTGCTCAAAGGTAAGCATATGCTTCAGTGCTTTGCTGGATCTGTGCCTTAGTTATTATAACTCCTTGATCCCTATAGGACAAATGCTACCCCAACCTCCAACAGGTGGTGAGGGCAGTGGAATTGGTTTTGGATTTGGGCCGGCTGCTCAGAGAATACTTATCTCCTGTAAGCGATGAAGCCCAGCTCCGTGAGGGCCCTTTCCGTGGCAGTGTGAATGAATATATGGGAAAGGGAGGAGACAGATGGGAGAAGGGTCAGCATTGGCCAATTCACTGTTACACAGATTCTCGTTCTGCAGCAGAAATACACTAGAACTGCAGCTGCCACTAGAGCCCACCTCTGCTCTGCAGCCTTAGGTGGAAGATTCCTTCCACACTTCCGACCCCCACACTGCTGTTGAGATACACAGTACCCAGCTGGGATATTTGGGTTGAGCACTGGGGATTGGATTTGCCCCTAAATTAACATGGACCTGATGAATCATCCGTGTAAGAATTGGTACTCCAAACACTTCTCTTCAATCCCATGAGGACTGTTTAAACTGGACTAGTTCCATCTCATTCCCCCACCACATTCTGTGTAACACTGGCTTTCTTCAAAACATCAGGGTTTGTTTCACACACCATTTCCCTCCTTCTCATCCCCAGGACTTCCAGTCCCATAGAGAATGGAAACTGCAGGTAAAATTGGCTTCTGAACAACTGTTTTCACAACTCATTCACTCAGTATTATCAGGACCAGCTGTCTAGCCAGCTGGCAGAAAAGGAAAGGAGAGCTTAGGGAAAAAAATATCAGACAGAAAAATAGAAGTGAAGGTATGTAAGGGAGGAGTAGAGAAAAGTGGAAATTGTAGAATGAAATAAAATGTATGGGAGACAGGACCGAGAGGAAAAAAAGCAAATGCAAGAACAGGAAACGGGGAGAAAAAGACTGAACACTAAAATGCTTGCTTATAAATGGGGGTGGATGGGGGAATTTATAAGTACTATGTTTTGTTGTAATGAAAAATATCCTAATTTCTCTTTTGAGGCCGGGAAATTCAAAGCTGTTAATCATCCAACTCCCACTGACTTTCAATAGGATTTGGATGCCTAATTCTCTTAGGCTCCTTTGAAAATCTCAGCTCAAGGCCCTAGCACTGGTCCTGCACCTGAACTGAGGATGTGGACCATGGAGTTCTGAGAGGATGCCATGAATCAACCATTGTTTAAAATATTCATATATTTGTTGTTTTTTTATAAAGCATCCTTCTTTGAAATTCCTCCATTTTGACACATTTGTACATTTCTGAAATCACACCTTCACTTAGAACATTATACATCAGTACAATTACATTGTAGGTACTGACAAGATGTAGTTTTGCCTATCCATATAGTGTCCTGTTTGAATGGGAGGTGATATTGGTTAGCAATTCAAGAATGTCAGATGAAGCCATCTCATAACATCAAGTGCCTTGATGCATCACTGTCTGAGAATATTCTCTTTTGAGCTGCATTTCATCTAAAGATGACTGCACTTCTTTGAGTGTCCACTCTTGGCACATGTGCTGACTCGTGCCAATGAATGGTAGAGCCTTCTACTAGTAGTGTCTGTTAGAGTTCTTGTGCATCCCATCTAGCTCCTCCCCTCAAAGCTCTAGCATGTTAGGTTAGAATTAAGTATTTGTAGTTAGACAGTTATAGTTACCATTGATAGCAGATCCAAAACCCAAGAAGTATGGGTTCAAGAGATGCACTCCATGTCGTGTTGTCTTCCCAGCATTGGACACTCTCACACTCTGTCTGAAGTGCTTTGGAGAAGAGCTTTCTCCTTCTACCTGCAGAAACTTCACAGAACGAGCTAGAGGCAAGAGGCAAAATAGCATTCAGTTCCTCTTACTACAGGAAGCCTCATCAGTTATATCTTCCAGGTCAGAGATTTCTGAGGCTCCTGACAAAATGGATAAGAGGCCTGAATCAGCTCCAGTACCCTACAGTTTCAGGAAGCCTTCTAGTCTAAACTATCAGCATCTAGCTCTAAAAGACTGGCACTCCCTGATTAACCCCACAGATCTGATTCCTACAAGGGTACAAGCCCATGATGGAAACACGTCTGGGCAATTACCAATCTGTGACTAAAACTCCAGATCCAAAGATCTGAAGAAGGGGAAAAAAAAGCCAAAACGAAACACTTGTCAGTACCTGGGGCCACTCCCCATACTGGGGACTCTGTCTCCCGGACCAAGAGCATGCAGAGCTGAAGACCTCCAGGGACTGGAGTCATAAAATATGGAGTCATCTGACCATCCTTTTATGTCAGTTGTTGGATCTGAATACTACCCCGGCACCAATACTGTCTGTTGTTATAACTGCACAATTTTACTCCAAACTGAACTCCTCAGATTTTGTTGGATCTTTGCAGAGACAAGGGAAGAGATGCATGGATAATGAAGCCTGCAGTGTCTCTCCCTGCTCACAAGAAACAAAAGGTAGATACTTCACCACCTGGGTTGTCGCTTATGCTTCCCCTCCACCCTGCCCCGAAGACCTACTTTCTCTTGTAGGGGAGCTGTATCACCTCTTTTGTAGATTCCCCATGTCAGTGGTATCTCCAATTGTCACCTTGTTGGATCTGGGATGTTTACAACATGTCCCACTAGCTGAAATTGGTAAAGATCAGTGCAGAGCTCAATGCATGCTTTTACTTAGCATTATGTGATAGATATCTAAACTGGACCAGATGCCCATTTTGGCAGATCAGTTCTTCAATCTTTATTTAACTTAAGGCTTTTTACCCCTCATCCTACTCTGATTACCATTGGCTAAGCCTTCCCAAGGGTGGGAATATGCAGAGGACACTTGAAGAAGAAAATAAGGTTATTTATTTGAAGCAGGTTCTTTGAGATGTACTCTGCATATCCACTGTTCCAACCCTCCTTCCCCTTTGAGGAGCATTAGTTTTGTTAATGGTGGAAAGCCCTGAGGTGCATTAATGGTGGGAAGAACTGAGATGACCACTGCTACAGTGCTCCCTTTAATAGCCCCATCCTGATAATGTGCTGGAGTGATAAGGGGAGTGGCGAGAGGGGGCCTCACAAGTGTTCTAACAGTAGAAGACTGTACCATTCAGTACATATTCCAAGTGTGGGAATATGCAGAGTCCATCTCAAAGAACCTCAGTTTCAAGTAAGTAACATCCCTTTTTGTTTGTCTCAGACTGTAAATGTGTTAAAAACTGCTACATATCATATCTCTTATGGTACCATGTTGATTTTGCTGCTGAATATTTAGGTCAATGACAAGTTTCCCAGTAAAAGTAATTGTCTTTCCATGGCCTCTATGGTATTACAATTTTTTTCTGTTGCTGCATCTTACCCAAGCAGTATTATTTATACTGCAATAGCACCTAGAAGCTAAACTCATGGACTGGGACTCCATTGTGCTAGCTTCTGTACAAAGACTGTTCTTGCCCCCAAAATAGCTTACTATCTAAACACCTCTTCTCCCTTTGTTGAGAACAATAGAGTGACTTCATTTAATAAGGCGGAGATTCATCAATGTGGTTATGAATAGATACTTTCCCCTGGATGTTAACCAACAGGAATGTTTTGGTTAGTTATTTCTCAGTTGTCTATTTTAATAAATAATGCCAATGAGAATTACTGAACATTAATGGGCAGTATCCATCTAAAACTACATGTGGTATTCTCGGGGGAGGGCAGCCCCTTATACCAGGCCAAGAGGAATACTGGATAGAAAGACAGCTAAAACTTAGCTTTAACTCTACTCCATGGAGTTTATTGGTGTTACTAGAGAGAAGAAGACAGCTGCTTTAAATAAGATCCCTGAGTCACACACAGTTAAGTTTCACTGCAGCAGTAACGACCTTGGGCAGTCCACCATGAAGGAGAAGATCATTTCCCTAAACAACATGGATGCTTGAGAAGATCTTTGTGCCCCATTTGAGCTGTGATAAGCTGAGTATAAAACCTGTTTTTCTATGGACTGAGCAATACACAATTGAAAAATACCCAGAGCTCAATAGCACCTTCCCAGCCCATCAGATGCAATCAGTGTCATCTCTCAGCTAAGGGAGAGCTTGGCTGAAGTCTGAAAGTAGATGAAGAGCAACTCACTGAAGCGACATCCAGGAAATATTGAGTGAGGGGAGAGGGATGCCATTTTGAACAATGCAACACCTTTATAACCCTTATATCATCACCCATCATTGAGGGAATCTAGCCAGAGATTATTAAAACAGTTTACAGCTTTAGTATTCAGCTGGACTTTTCACCACTTATGTATAGTGAAAGCTATGACTGCAAATATATCCCTTTTTAATGAGTATCTGGAAAGCGGGCTACTCAATCCCCATCAAATTCAGACTTAGCCACAAATCTGTAAAAGTCTAGCCTTATAGTTTTTCAGTATCTCAGAAAGAGGTTACTAAACATATCAATAGGACAAGAAAGAAGTAAAACCCACTCACGGTGTGCTCTCAGGGTGCAGCGATCATAATGTCAAGGGAAAAATCGGTAATAGTGGAGCACTACATTTATAAAAAATTGGCAATTCAACTATATTTAAAATTATATTGATCTGCATGTCAGTTTAACATTAACACAGCATGTTGGTAATTATTACTAGGCTTATTCCTTAAACAATATGAAAGTAAATACATTATTAATAGGATTTCCATTAAACTATTTCTCTCGACCCCTCACACACCTTTCTTGAATTTATTTCAATAAATGTAGACAATATAGTGAGATCTGAGCGTCTAAATCCCTTAGGGAAGCTTTGAAAATCTCTGCCTTACATTTTTAGAATATTTTGTGTAAAGATATATACTGAAAGCAAGGACAACTTAGGTGAAAAATGTTGTCCTGCATTGGGTACTTTTCTGAATCGGGGGGAAAAAAAAAGGGACAGTGTTTGACAGAAGATGGTGGAGTTTCTATGGGGAATGACAAAGTCTGCATAAATCATATTACTTTTTGAAAAGCCCGTCCAACAGAAATTTCACTTAATGTCTCAAATTTCTATTGAAACTGGTTATTATGAGACATTATGAATGCTTTGGATATTCTGAAACATGGGAGATATTATTTAATACATGTTAATAGCATATTTCAGGAAAAACTATTATAAATGAAGAGGCCATTTTAAACAGCTCACATTTAATTTCCCTGCAGCAAATAAGGAAAATTCCTGTAGTCCTTCCTCAGGCCAACATCCCATTTTAATGGATTTGAGGGCACAAGCGGGTGGAGAGGCCTTTTATTTTCTTGTCCTAATGAGCCTAGACTCTAAATAGACAAGACAGTGATGATGGGAGTGAAAATGACTTGTCCAAGGTCATACAGCATATCATTATTGAATTAAAGATTAGAACCTAGGCTCCTTTCAGTCACAGCCCAATGTGCTTCCCCTGTGTGGGTTTTCTGTACACAAAACGGATTTTATCCAGTGTTATTTATGTAACTCAAATCCAGGTAAACATGAGTATGTGAGTTTACGAGTTTTCTAACTCCCCTGATTTCCACTCCTCTTTAGTTTAAATATATAACAAACGTGTCTTCAAACAGAGAAACTCTGCCACATAAACAGATCTGTAATTGCTGTTGAGTTCAACAGGGGTCACACACGTATCCATGGCCGGAATTTGTCCTAAAGAATAAGACTGCAAACAGTCTCTTTAAGACAACCTGTCTGCTGTCAATGTTCTCTCTCCTTTTGTCTGTTTCAGATAAAACAACTAAAGGGTAGATTTGGAGATTTTCAAAGCCATAAAATACCAGTTCAATGCCATTTGTGCCTTTGAAAATCTCCATCTGGATTTCTAGTACTAATGAATTAAAAAAAAAAAAAAACCCTCAAAATGCTTCTCTTAGCTCCACTGCCCCCTAAGAAAAGTAGAGCACTTAACATGTTTTCTCCTAGATAGAATTTTAAGGCCCAGTTTACCAAAATGTATATGCGAGAATTTAAGTACAGTTGAAAGTCAAATTTGTAGATCCATACTGCAGTTGCACAGGCATATAGCCAGTTACTGTGTATATCTAACAAACCTCTTGCAGACACAGATAACAGATTGGTGCATACAATCATGTTAAATGCACACCAAATTAGGTGATTAATTAGTGTACACATTATTGGAAAAAATCAGGTAGGTACCCCTCAGCTGTGGATGATTTTCCATGAACAATTCATAGCTAGCAGCAATTTGTCCCTAGGAGAATGACGATTAATAAAGATTTGGTAGGCTAACAAAATTCAAATATGAAATGTCCCAGTCATTGTTATGTGTAGATTTAATTTAACACAGTCTTTTCTGGCATCTTACAAGAACTCAAATCCCATTTTGGGCAATGAACGTTTCCAATAGCATATTACTTTTCTCACAGTGTCCTTCGCTGGCTTTATCATTGTAGTTTTCCTCCAGAAACTCAAAACACAGTTAGGTCTTTGAGTTTCATGTAGCCACTTAATATCAGAAAACATACTGTGTTTTCACCCAAAGAATTGGCAGCTATTTTGAATTGTTTACTCTAAGCCATCTGCTTATTCCTTATCATGTCTTATACACACAGCCATATCTTCTGGCCTTCAGACTTAGCTACCACCCTTCCAAGATGAGCAGCTGTTTTCTTAACAAAAATTCATGCTGGAACTGTTCATCCTGAATTCTTAGTACATTTTGTTAGTGTCTCAAGGACCTTGGCTGAATTCATGTTTAAGCACGATCCTCCAGGAGAAGAATATTCTAAGAAGCTGTATTTTAACAGTGGCATAAAGAGTGCTTTTGGTCAAAACAAAGCCATGTTTCATATATCCCATTTTTATGTACAATAACTTGGAGCTATTCTGAAGTTATGCCAGCTACAAATGGTTTTAAAAATTGTCCAGTGTCACCTGTACTTATTATAACATTCAGGAAAGCACTTAAGCACACACATAATTTTCAGCACAGAACCTATCCCATTGACACCCATGTGCTCAAGGACTCCATCCAGTATCCACTGATGTCCACAAAAAGACACCAAGTGGTGCTGAGTCAGTCCCCAGAGCTTTGATGGACTGGGATTATAATAAGCAAACTCACTTTACTGTGTGACTGTCATACCAACATGACAAATACTATTTGTGAAGACGACATTGTTAACAGTGCATTACTATTTTAAAAGGCTTTTTGGACTCTCTTAAGCAAGAATAAAAAATATCCCATGTAAAGAAGGATTGTAAGTATTCTGCTATATCAGC
Organism: Lepidochelys kempii; assembly: GCF_965140285.1. NCBI lineage: Eukaryota > Metazoa > Chordata > Testudines > Cheloniidae > Lepidochelys > Lepidochelys kempii. Next base: position 59,395,491 of record NC_136387.1, on the reverse strand, counting down.
TACTAGATCTGTAGAATAAATGAGAAGTCACCCTTTCCAGAGGGAGTCTTTGTGAGGGCATACAAGAGTCAGGTCATGACCCACTGAATGCCTTAAAATCCATGGAGACTCCAGGGAATTTTTGTAAATGGCCATACCCTCTGCATTACTCCCTGGCCCACATTCCCTGCTGGCAGCAAGGTTTACTGAGCAATCTGCTCATTGCTACACCCTCTTCCACATCACCCCATTCGATGGGCAGACATCGCAGAATAAGAGTTAATATGACAATTAGCATAATCAGCTTTTGCCCGAATTTCTGACAAATGGGTGGTTTCATCATGAGGTCAGATTGCATAGTGCACCACCATCCCCCGCAAACAAACACCTGCAGAATCCCAGTAGTAATTTGATTACATGGATGATCTTTTGCCATCTTAGAGGGAAGGAGTGATGATGTTTCTTTAGGATTCTCCACTCTTTCCTTCCATGTTCATTGCCCGGTTTTGGCTGGTACTTGTACCTATTGGATTTCCTCCCCACCTCAGACCATAATGGATTATTTTATTCATAGCAGGTAAGTACCAGTAAGTTGACACCTACCTCCACATTGTCTGGAGAGGTGAGGGAAAAAAAGACCTGAGCAGGGGAGAGAAGGGCAGGATCCTGTACTGCCTGTGCTTTAATCCTGCCCTAGGTGTGGGCTGAGTGTCTTTGAAAAGCCGGCCACTTCACTGAGCTGCCTGAATTGGAGCAGAGCTTTTTTTGAACATTTAGCCCCAATATTAGATGCTGAGCCCTTTGAAAAGCTAAACCCATGATCACTGGGCCAGGAGCAATCTACCTATATTTGTACAGTAGTTAGTGGAAGAAAGATCCTTATCAAGATGTATTTTAATTTATAACAATAACTTAAGATAGATTTGAGTGGTGCCCCAAGCAGAAAATTTTCTATAGTAACACAGAACTGTACAACACCTAGCAACATCCCATATAAATTGCTTCAAACCACTGAGCACTTATATTTAAAAAGTGTTACCAAAAGATAGTGACAATTTTCCACAAAATTCACTGAAATAAAAGAAACGTACTGGTACTTCTTAGTGTATGTGCAACGTGCCTCAGGTGGCACGTGACCAGGATTCATCACTGAATCTGGTCCGCTGACTGGATCATCATCTTCCCTGGTCTGGGACTGGTACTGACAGGGAGTGCGACATGAATGCTGATGCATGTGGGCTGCTCCGTGGCATTTAAGTGTGTTGCCCTGATAGCAAGGGATTAGACGCAATGACCTGTGAGCTCCCTTCCAGTCCTAGCTTCGTAAAAGAAAATTACATTAACTATCGTAAATTAATTGTTGACACTGCACTGCATGTTTTAAAATAATAATAAAGAGGAAGACCGTTCAAGAAAACAAAATATGAAGATGTGGATAGCAGGATTATTAAGATTATGAAAATTGTGACATATCCTCAGATATATACCAGTTTCATAATCATGTTTTAAGTTATTTATAACTTCTGAAAACCTGAAAGTAAAATCTTTTTCCATCCTGATATTTTATTTTCATCCTGTGCACATGCACAGAATGCTTACTTTCTCTTTATTTTTTCTTTCCTTGTAAGTGAGGCTGTTGGTGTTGAAATTCCCCCTTAAGAAACAAATGTCATTTTGTGTGTTTGTTTTGAAAAGGATGTGGGGGGAAAAGAAAGGGGAAGAAGTCTACAAAGAATTATAGAGACTTAGCTCAGTGATCAAATGATAAGTAAACATTTTTGAATTATATCCTTTTCAGTCTCTATGCATTCATTAGGAATATAGAAAAGTTAATTTTACTGTTTATAAAAGATATCAGAAGTCATATTTTCAAAGCCACTTTGAAAAAGGCCACTGCAAAACATTTCCCAGACAAACATGCTTTAACTGTCAAGATACAGAAGTAGTACGTGTGCATATACAGTGGATAGGTAGCTTACCACTCTGCTTGAGCTCAAGCGATCAGGCAAAGCCAGCCCTGAAACTTGCTTAAATGAGCCTGTGGTGAGTAGTCCTACTGAATTAATTGAGATGATATGTGTGCTACATGTTAAACATTTGCTTAAATGGATCAGGGCCACAGTATCTTGCAGGTGTGTGCCCATTAAAACATGTATTGTTTTCCCTCACAAATGTGTGGTTATGCACAAATTTAGAGGCCAGAGTGTGGCCTTTTTGTAAATTTGGCCCTTTATAACTTGAAAGGTGAACCTTTGAAAACTTTTATTGGCATGAACAAAACTGGGAATGAAACTAAAGACAATTCTGTGGACAAGAATTTCCCTGAAAGAGTGTGCAAACACTTCAGGAGCAAACACACAAATTTAAAGTTTTGCTCTCTGCAAAAACTCCTACATGACACTTGAAAATGTGCTTGGCACAGATGTTGTGAAAGAAAAACTCAGTGTCTGCAGAAAGCAAAACAAAAGGGGCATGAACATCGCTAAAATCAACTGCTTTTAAAATTTGAATAAATCTTTGCTGAAAATGTTGTTCATTATGAGCCCAGCTTCCATCTTAGCTGTGATTGAAATGTATTATTACAGCTGCATTGCTTTTTATGTTATTTCTTTAAGTCCCTTGAGTCAATGGATTTAGGCTGCATAAAGAATATCTGAAACAGTGCATAATTCCTTAATAACTGCTGGATTTCCTGTTGCTGAACAGTGATGTGTTTTGTAAATAGTGATACATAATCATCAGAAGAAATGAAAACACTGAAAGATTTATCTGAAATGGAGGGCTAGATCCTCGGTTGATGTAAATCAGCATAACTCCCCTGAAGTCAATAAAGCTATTCTGATTTACACCAACCAATGATCTACCCTGAAATTATATATTTTCAAATCTTTGAATTATTAACACCCTCTTTCTGAAAACATCTTGTCTAAAAGAATGGGATTTAAAGGGAAAAGGAAATTCATTAGGAGACTCTAGTAGAAGGGCCAATCCTACTTATTATTGAATTAAATGTCAGTAAAGTTAAAGTTCATGTATCTTTCATTTTTGTGGACAGTGTTTGCATCTCGAACAATCCACATAAATCAACGGAAGAGAATGGCTCTGATGTGTCTGGTCCTATTTTTCAGAGGACGATTTAGGGAATTATCTATTATTAGTGTGGTGAACTTGTCTACTGTATTTTGGGAATAACAAAATGCCACACTATTTTCAGACACCATCTTGGATATGCTGTTTCATCTAAGACCGACATAAAAGCTTTCAGGGGTTGATTCTCAAAAGCTCTAATGGTAGTTAGGTGCTGAGCACTCACTGAAAGTCAATGAAGTTTAGATACCTAATTGCCATTTGTGCCTTTGAAAATCTGCTCCTTAAATCCTCTTGTCAATTACAGAAGCCTGAAAATGAACCATAATGTATACTTCCAAACAACATGGTTCACAAAATCATGCTCTAATATTTTAAAGCACATATTTCTACAGTCTTGTAGAGATTTGTCATTAAGCCAATTATAATGATAAAGTAGTTGCTAAAGTCAGAGTAATAATAAATGAGTGCTTTAATTTGTAAAAAGCAAATATAGGATCAGCCTTGTTGGTGATCACCAGGTAAGCAGGTGAATCACTCTCTCAATTTGAGAGAAAGGTGTTTTGTTGTTGACTCCTATCACAACAAAGGAGGTTCTGGGTAAAATGGTAAAACAACAGCATGGAGGAAGATTATGTTTAGTGGAGTGAGATTTGCGCTAAGGCTCACTTTCAATAGGCAAATCCCTGCTGTTTCTATAGAGGTTCTTATCCCACCCTCATCTCTGTAGTATCTCAGCTTCTTCCAGTACTGCATTATGCAGTGTGACTAACATCACCTGTTGTTCTCCCATCCTCTCCATTAAGGAAGCACTTTTACGTGTGATTACTGTGTGTCGGATGTTTGTTGATGGATGACTCTCGTGAAGGGTCAGCAAGGCTAAATTTGGCCTATAATGTTTAGCTTTTACCATTCTTCAGTTTAGTAGAAAAATCCAGTACAATTTTGTTTTTCTTTTACTTAAAGACTACCCTCACCCACAATAAACTGTTGATATTTGCTGTTTCCTTGGGTGTAGTTTACTCTGAAAATTATCTCAGTAAAAATGGGCACCGTGGGATTCAATAGCTCCAAATCAAATTAGCTCAGTTTAGATTTGGTTTTCCCCCACAGCTGCGAACCCTTCAGAGTCTGCCTGTGATGTGGACTCCAGTTTGGGTTTGTTCTTTCTCCTATATCATCACTGGTAAAAAGAGACCCTAAATTCCAAATTATGCCCTCAGTAGCTCACATGCAGCCTCATTCTCTTTAATTTGTAGTAGTCATGCTTAACATATTTCCAGATTACCTTTAGCTAACAACTAGTTTAAAATTATCTTGATATTTTCAGTATTTCATGTGCTTCCCTTGGTAGTGGGAAAGATTATATAGGAAAATGTCTGAAGGTAACTGACAAGTTTAAGATGTGCCGTTCTACAGTGTGTCCTCATTTGCACTTGTCCTATCTAATAAGAAGTAATGGGATTGTAGAAGCATTACTGAAGGCATAATTTAGAGACAGTGGGGTTGCACAGATGTCACTATGGGTACATTTTTATGTACAGTCTATTGTGCTGATGCAAAGGAAGGAGAGTACCCAGTTTAGCTTTCAGATCACAGGCTGAATTTGCAGGGCTAATAGCTAGAACTAAATACATCTCCTTGTACACTGAGCAAATTTGATCTGGAAATAGTAAGACAATGCATTTGGAATCCCACAATACTCTTTGCAAAGAAACACTTTTCTCAACAGAAGTGTTTTTGTACAGTAGCTTGATGATCCACTACTGGCTTTTCAAGTACTCCATTTTAACTGGGAGAGAAAATGCTGCATAAACTTAATAAATCAAACTTAAAATTAAAACTGGAGGGTGAAGGACTCCTTTAATCTATAAAGAAGACAGATTTAACCTTGTGCCATGATAGGTTATGTTATAATTGATTCAAAAGGGAGAAAGAATGTGTCTGTGAAAGATCCATGCGATCTCACAGTATTTAGGAGGTGTGATTACTTGCATCATTCACTCAGCGCCCACTGCCTCTCCTCTGACCAAAACAGACCAATTGTTAAATCAGAATTGGAAGCCAATTGCTATGCCAAGTGAGTCTCATTCTAAATTTTAATTGAAAGACTCATTGTGAAGAGTCTGAACTGAATCACTGGCAGTAGAAGTTCCTTGTTAAACATTGTGAATAAAGCCATTAGTCAATATGGTTCAATCCATTTGCCCCAGAGCTGTATAGCAGTGGTTCTTTTAAGATGGGGCTTAGAGCTTCAGGCTCAAGGGGAAAAAAAGCGTCAAGCCTCTTGTGTTCGTAATATAATTATTGTTTACTCTATTATCTTGCAAGGGTGTTAATTTGCCTCCCAGTAATTAGCTTCCCCATGTGGTTGTCAGGCAATTTAATCAATAGTAAGAACAGATATACCCAGATGTCATTGCTTCTGTGACCAATATTCTCTCCTCACCCCTGCGGAGGTGTCAGTGTTTTAATAAAGTGAACAGGTGCAACATACAGAATTTCTTCAGAACCAATTTCTAAATTGTTCATCTCATATTCCAAAAGTGAAAGGACAGCCAATCAGACTCTGACAACATAATTGCCTCATTTTCAACCCTAAAAGCATTATGTGCTTCCTGCTAGTTTAGCACTTGGCAAATCTACTTAAAGTTATGGAAGATGTTGTTTGCTCAGATAATGCTTAAAGTACGATGACATTGTAATGAAGGAGAAGGTTTCATCTAGTATGACTCTACATTAGTCCTGTACATGGTGGACATAAGTAGTTTCTTTGAAAGCTGGTAACAAATCTCACTCTTGGGACGATTCTAATCCATTCTGGCAGCCCTGAACTCAATATTACAAGAGATGTCATTCTTGTCTTCTCTTTCCTCTTTATGGAGATTGTCTCTTGTGATTTGTCATTTCTTAATCTTTTGTAATGTATATACAATACTTCTACATTCCCTCCTCCTCTCCCCCCAGTAATCTCCCCTTCCTTTTCTAGAACTATAGTTCTGGGACAAGTCTTTCTTTCTTTTTTTTTTTTGTCTTGTCTAATTTAGGGCCAAATCCCAAAACAAAGACTGCAGGAGTCAGCCCACATGGTGCTCCCTGTAGGATCAGGGCCTTAGATTTTAATTTTTTGGAGGCAGAAGTGGTTATGCTTAAGTTTCTGGTTTTTAAGCACTATGTTAGTCTGCAACTTTATGAAAATTATATCTATGATGATAGCTGGGCAACACCCCCCTCTAAAACAAACAAACAAAAAAACCCAACAAAAACAGAATTTCCGTCCCATGGTAAATTCTGATATTTTCACATTTGTTTTCATTCCAAATTAGGACAAATAAGTCAAGACAGATTTGTCATAGAATGAAGAGTTCTTTTAAAAATCTGATTTGGAAGTGTTGAAACATTTCATTTTTGATATTGCCCATCAAAATTAAACACACATTCCCAAACAGAACATTTAATAGTGGGTTATTGAACTGAGTCCAGACATACTGTGCTGAGTGAGTGCTACTTTAAACAGCATCTGACTAAGATTTACAGTGTCTCCTGGGAGTTTCAGTTCTTGTTGTCCATGCTACCTCTCTCTCCACATTCTCTCCTATGGCTCAGGCTCCCTGTATAAATTACATATCCCATGATGCAGCTGCAACCATGTGACTCCCATGGTACACCACACTGCCAGTCTTAAGGAAACTGCAATGCATTATGAGAGATGTAGTCTGGCTAAGATGCCCAGTTTATAGGGAAGAATGGGTGGGGCATATGGAACTGGAACTATAGCTCCTCTGAAAAACTGCACAGTTTAGACAGAAGCAGTTTAATGTCAAACTAACTTGAAATGAAATGTCTCAATTCAGCTCAGACTAAATTATATGATTCAGGTTGTACCAAACTAAAACAAAAATGTTTTGTTTTTCATAATAGAAAAATGAATAAAAGAAGAGATCAAATGGAAGTTGTCCACAGAAACTATTATATAGAAATTGCATTTTACCAAGAAAAAAATTGTTTCAGCAGAAAACTTCCAGACACCCTAAAACAGCCATAATGTGACACATGAAATGGGCTGGAGAATTGAAATTTGGCTCAAGCAACACCAAAACTTCAAAATCTGTATTTTAAAAGGTTCAAATAACTTGGATAAACACTCCCTCTATCTTGCCTATAATCTGTTTTTCCAGGTAGCTGGTCCACAAACTTCTGATGGGTTGGTCATTTTCAAAGAGTGCTGGGTCATTCCATTCGATCAGAAGAATTGCAGTTCATCATGGAAAAGTCTAGACAGTGATTAAGGACATGCACACTTTTTAAAAAAAGCAGCCAGCCAAAAAATCTACAACAGCGAGAGGAGGAGCACCCACTCATGCCATAGTGTAGGATTACAGCAGCTCTGCCTCAACTTCTTCACCACACTCTTCAGCCTACTCCCATTATAGATGTGACTTGCCTTATGGCAAGTCATGTTAGAAAGAGTTCAGCCCCTTCCAGTGCAACAAAGTCCTTTATCTAGTGTCCAACAAACACAGAACAAAGGAATCTTTGGCCTAGCACAGTTTGGTATTCAGCCACCTTCCTCACCTTCCTTACAGAGAGTTAAGGAGGGGCAGTGGGGGGATATCTTTGGGATTACAGTGAGATTTGGAGGTTGGAGAAGAGCAGCAGGACAGAGAAATATAAGATGGTGGTTGAGAGAAGTGAAAAGGATCTGACCAGTGGTTTGTGTGAAAGATGAGAGATAGGAGAAAGATGTGAGAGTGTTCCTAACCTTTGATGAGCATCCAAACTTTGAAGATAATTTCTGAGTCAGACCTTTTCGTATTTGCATGTGACATACCATAGCAAAGGAGCTTACTGATTATCGTAGTCTATTTTAATTATAAAAATAGTCTAAAGAAAGTTGGAAGGATTTTGTTTACAGAGGGCCACGGTGCTGAATGCTTCATTCTAAGGTGGAACCCTTAAACTGTCAATGAACTCTGTGGGAGAGGAATCATAGAACTGGAAAGGACCTTGAGAGGTCATCTAGTCCAGTCCCCTGAACTCTTGGCAGGACTAATTATCTAGACCATTCCTGACAGTTTGACAGTTCTAACCTGCTTGTAAACATCTCCAATGATGGAGATTCCACAACCTCCTTAGGCAATTTATTCCAGTGCTTAACCACCCTGACAGTTAGGAAGTTTTCCCTAATGTCCAACCTAAACCTCCTTTGTTGCAATTTAAGCCCATTGCTTCTTGTCCTATCCTCAGAGGTTAAGAAAAACATTTTTTCTTCCTCCTCCTTGTAACAACCTTTTACATACTTGAAAACTGTTATCATGTCCTGTCTGTCTTCTCTTTTCCAGACTAAACAAAACCATTTTTCTTCAATCTTCCCTCATAGGTCATGTTTTCTAGACCTTTAATCATTTTCTAGACCTTTACTCTTTGTTGCTCTTCTCTGGACTCTCTCCAATTTGTCCACATACTTCCTGAAATGTGACACCCAGAACTGGACACAATACTCCAGTTGAGGCCTAATCAGAGCACAGTAACGCAGAAGAATTACTTCTTCTGTCTTGCTTACAACACTCCTGCTAAAACATCCCAGAATGATGTTCGCTTTTTTTGTGACAGTGTCACACTGTTGATTCATATTTAGCTTGTGATCCACTATGATGCCCAAATCTCTTTCCAAAATACTCCTTCCTAGGCTGTCATTTCCCATTTTGTATGTGTGCAACTGATTGTTCCTTCCTAAATGGAGTACTTTGCATTTGTCCTTACTGAATTCATTCTATTTACTTCAGACTATTTCTCCAGTTTGTCCAGATCATTTTGAATTTTAATCCTATCCTCCAAAGCATTTGCAACCCCTCCCAGCTTGGTATTGTCCACAAACTTTATAAGTGTTCTCTGTATGCCATTATCTAAATCATTGATGAAGATATTGAACAGAACTGGACCAGAACCGATCCCTGTGGGACCCCACTCATTATGCCCTTCCAGCATGACTGTTATCCACTGATAATTACTCTCTGGGAATGGTTTTCCAATCAGTTATGCACCAATCTTATAGTAGCTCCATCTAGGTTGCATTGTTTATTTATGAGACGGTCATGCGAGACAGTAACAAAAGCTTTACTGAAGTCAAGATATACTACATCTACCTCTTCCCCTGCTATCCACAATGCTTGTTACCCTGTCAAAGAAAGCTATCAGGTTGGTGTGACAAGATTTGTTTCTGACAAATCCATGCGGATTGTTTCTTATTACCTTATTATGTTCTAAATGTTTGCAAATTGATGGCTTAATTATTTGCTCCATTATCTTTCCGGGTACAGAAGTTAAGCTGACTGGTCTGTAATTCCCTGGGTTGTCCTTATTTCCCTTTTTATAGATAGGCACTATATTTGTCTTTTTCCAGTCTTGTGGAATCTCTCCCATCTTCTATGATAAATTGCTAATGGCTCAGATATCTCCTCTGTCAGCTCCTTGAGTATTCTAGGATGCATTTCATCAGGCCCTGGCGACCTGAAGACATCTAATTTGTCCATTTAATGTTTAACTTGTTCTTTCCCTATTTTAGCATCTTCTGATCCTACCTCATTTTCACTGTCATTCACTACGTTAGACTTCCAATCACCAACAACCTTCTCAGTGAAAACCAAAACAAATAAGCCATTAGGCATCTCTGCCCATTTCCACATTTTCTTTATTATTTTTTCCCCTCATTAAATAATGGGCCTACCCCGTCCTTGGTCTTCCTCTTGTTTCTAATGTATTTGTAGAATGTTTTCTTGTTACCCTTTATGTCTCTAGCTAGTATTATCTCGATTTGTGCCTTGGCCTTTCTAATTTTGTCCCTACATGCTTGTGTTTTTTGTTTATTTTCATCCTTTGTAATGTGACCTCGTTTCCACTTTTTGTAGAACTCTTTTTTGATTTTTAGATCATTGAAAATCTCCTGGTTAAGCTAGGGTGGTCTCTTTCTGTCTTTCCTATGCGGTGGGATAGTTTTCTCTTGTGCCCTTAATAATGTCTCTTTGAAAAACTGAAAACTGGCTTCAATTGTTTTTCCCCTTAGATTTGCTTCCCATGGGATCTTACCTATCAGCTCCCTGAGTTTGCTAAAGTCTGCCTTCTTGAAATCCACTGTCTTTATTCTGCTGTTCTCCCTCCTACCATTCCTTAGAATCATGAACTCTATCATTTCATGATCACTTTCACCCTAGCTGCCTTCCACTTTCAAATTCTCAACCAGTTCCTCCCTATTTGTCAAAATCAAATATAGAACAGCCTCTCCCCCTGGTAGTTGTCTCCACCTTCTGAAATTAAACAAAAAGTCTCCAATACATTCCAAGAACTTGTTGGATAATCTGTGCCCTGCTGTGTTATTTTCCCAGCAGATGTCTGGGTAGTTGAAGTCCCCCATAACCACCAAGTCCTGTGCTCTGTATGATTTTGTTAGCTGTTTAAAAAAAGCTTCATCCACCTCTTCTTCCTGGTTAGGTGGTCTGTAGTAGACCTCTACCATGACATCACCCTTGTTTTTTACCCCTTTTATCCTTACCCAGAGACTTTCAAAAAGTCTGTCTCCTATTTCAATGAGAGCACTCATGTTACAGGTAGTGCCATGTATACCTCAAGTTTAGTCCCTAATTGGGTGATGAGACTCTACCCTTAATAGAAGTGCTGAATTCTCTAACATCTTCCCCTGCATCTGAGCTCCAGTCAATGCAAGGGAGGGTGAAGATCTAAGAGAGCCAGTTACAGCTCCCTGATTCTGCATCAATTTGACACTTAAATCATCATGGGGGCTACTGTAATTTACACCACCTCCATATGGTCCAAAAGAGATCCTATACTTGTGGAGGACCAGTGCACTGTACCCCACCCTACACTTCCCTCCAACTGACACTCTGATATGCACATCCCCTGACATTCTTCCTCCAGTAGGGTTGCGGGAGGAACTCCCAGCACAGCAGTTGCCCCAACAGGCTTATGCTAGTGGAGAGAGTTCCCCACTTGCCATTTCTGGCAAGAATCCAGCTACTTTGCGCCTGAGCAGCACAAACTGACCAGATCATACCAGATAGTTTGTTCCTATGATTTTTAACACTTATTCTAAATCCCAGCTTCATGTCTGGTCCATCCCTTTCACAGTACACACGTTTGGTTCCTGTACTTAGGCCTTAAGAGAGTAAGAAGAGCGAATTATTTCATTACACAGCGGGCTGAATGATTTACACAATCCCATTTAAAGTTCACCTCTGCTACCTTTTCTGTGGAATAAAAACAAAGTCATTTCAATCCAAGGTTGTATGGTTATATGTTTGTATGATATTTTCTTTTTACAATATATATTTCTTGTAACACTGCTGCTACTTCTTTAGATGAATTAATGTATATCAAACAACTAAAATTAATTGGAACATAAAAACAAATATATATATAATTACTGCTTTGTTTTTCCTGGGCCGTTAGAACAGAGTGAGTCATTAATTTTTTATTATTATTATTATTATTATTATTTTATTATTTAAATCTCTAAAGTCTGGACAATACTGGAACAGCATTTTATTGGATATTTACAGTATTTGGCCATTTGAATTATCAGTTCTATTGCACATCAGTCCCTTACACAAAATTTTGGTAGATTTGTGGTTCGGAATTTCAATTTGATGCTTCCATTGGTGTTTGACCAACTACAACATTTATTGCCCTGATTATAATTAAAAGTATTATGATGGGGAAAGGAGTTCTATTGCCATGGTCTTCTTGTCAGAAGAGAGTTTTAACATGCAGTGCTGTTATTTGAAGAATAGGCCGCACTGCTGGGGATTTTGAAATTCTCTACCACGGCTCTTGATCATGGACTTTGCTGAGGCCACAGGTGCCTGAGGTAGAGTCAGATTTCTTGAAGCTCAGTTCCGTGCTTTAACCTCAACTTTCCGTGCTCAAAATCCTCCGTGTTCTCAAATGTGCAACTTTAAATAGCTTTATTTAGCTTGGGTGAAGAGATAGGGTAGTATCAATTTCCGTTCTTAGTTTGTAATCACGAAATAAACAGTATTGGTAGTCAACAATACTCTTGTTGACAGCACAGACATAAAAGATTTAGGACTGAAATGGCCATGGAGGAGGAATATTCCTATCGGGTTAGGGTTGAGGCATATTGGCAGTGCAGGGTTGGGTGACCTGCTTTGCTGCTGGCCACATCCACTACCTCTACTGTGAATAAAGGACTGTAGTTCCCAGAGGTGTTTGCCTAGTTAATAAGGCCTACATTCACAGCAACCAAAATACTGTGATCTAAAGGTTTCAAGAATATAAGCTGGAGCAAGTTCATTCCTAGACAATTCTGGATTTCATCCCTCTAGAAAGGAGAGGAGAGAATCCCTGAAATCACATCAGTAGCTTTAAACACCTTCTCCTTTTGGACTTGACTCCTGCTCATTTGCACACTGTGATCCTATTAATTATTTTAAACTTATTTTAAGGAATTGTCTCTCTCAACTAAACTTAAATGGGATTCACATTAAAATCAGACCTAGATAAATTAAGACTAAATAAACTGACAGATAGGGCATTCCAGAGGGTCCATGGGGAGTTGAATGTATCACAATGAAAACTTTTATTTTCATATAAAATTACAAGACCCTTAGCTATTGAAAGCCAGGAATCTTGGGATATGTATTCAAAGCTATATCTCTGGAACTAGATCACCTGAGGGAACCATTCCATGAGGGGAGACAACACTCAGTTTAAGATGGAGCAGGGAAGCCTGGTCATGAGTGATCATTCCAGGGTAGATTCTCAGTTTGACAGACAGCAGGATAGAGAATTGAGTTACCCTGGATAAATATGAGGCTCTAGAAGCCACAGCAATCTGGGGCAAAATGTGGAATCACAGATTCTTTGAGTCTTCTGCATCTGCCAGGAATTAACTAGCAGGTGTTTTGATGTGCCCACATATAGATATGCCCTACCTTGCTGGATAGAAGAGACAACTTTGTAAAAGTGACCTTTCTTTGATGCACTGAGCAGAAGACTGAAAGTCTTCTGGTCAGATCAGAGGGTAGGTTTATTTCTGGAGTCCCATGGTGATGGAAGATGAGATGTAGCAGTCTGATGAAGGGGCTGTTTGATTTGACAAGAGCATCTGCAATGTGTCTTCTAATTTTCCATTAACAAACTGGCAACTAGAATTATATTGTGTGCTGGCATTCATGCCAAACATTACATGTTTGCAGTGTCAGAGAGAAGATACTGGTTTATGTGTTGATACAGAAAACATGGCTGCTGAAATGGCCATTTGAATCAACAGAACCTTTTGCAGCGCTACATAACTGATGCATACACAATCATTTTAATGTCCAGAGGATTACTTATATTTGCCATTCAAAGAGATCCCAAATTTTTCGGTATGATGCCCCTCTGCATGGGATCTCTATTCAAGGATGGAGTCCGGTGTGCCACTACCACATGGCAGGATTGAATTTGGAAGTCCAGTCCTACTTGGAGATTTTTGCTGGATTGCCATGATCTCTGACATATCTCAAAGTCTGTCTTCACTGGGATCTTAATGGTAGCTATGGTTGTCCAATGGGGAAATTGCTGAGGACCAACTGAATCTTGTTAATGCGTTTTAAATTCAGTGAATTCACAATATTGTATGGTGCCAGAGCAGAATATCCTCCTCACAGTGATGTTTATTGCTGAACTAATCATCCAGATAAAGAAATCTGTGCACTTCTTGCCTGTGCAAGTAGAACATGAGTACCACCATGAATTATATGAGCATGACCAGGGCTGATACCAGCCAAGAGGTGAGACACAGATGAAGTGCCAATATCAGCATGTGGTAGAGACAGATTTTACTGACAATGTTTAAATTATAATACTGTCAATCAAGTGAAAACAAAGAATGTACATAAGTGTACATTCCATCCTTTACACACATTTTGTACATTTTTATTCACAACTTCTCTACTTATTGAAAGTATTTTTGTTAGAAAAATGTGTCAGTGTTTTGAAAAGTGACAGAATAGACCACTGAAATTGCTGTCAAGATGCTTTAACATTTTTACTTTAACGAAGTATTGTATTGAAAAATGCATTTTTCTACAGAGCTACATTTACTGTGGATTGTTGTTTACAAGCAGCTGCCCTTCAATTTCTTCATTTAAATAAAAAAATCTAACCAACCTACACCCAAAGCTTATTTACATTACTGTAGCACTTGGGAGTCCTAGACCAGGACCCCATTGTGCAAGACACTTTAAGAGGAAATTTAAGTACAAGACAAACAACAGGTGTATACAGAAAGACAGATGAGGGCACACAGGAAATCAAAGAGACACTCAGCATGAGAGCCAGTGGTCTCAGCACACCAGAGGCCTAGCCATTGTCAATTTTTTTGCAGACAATACAGCAGAGGAGAGTTTTAAGGAAGGTTTGTAGGAGGATAATGACTTATTCTTGCAGAAAGGAGGAACTACCTGTAAACAAGTGTAAGGGACTGCATGAGAGAAAGCACAAAGGTACTTGCCTGAAAATTTAACAGGTGGTGATGGAGGGTGGCTTCATGTGTCTGATCAGAAGCTGGGAGGAACTTTCAATACAATTGAGGAATTGTTAAAAGTAGGAATGACTGCCTTCCAGTTTATTTTCATTTAAAGGGGGAACCCCTAGCAAAACCACACCCCAAACAAACATCTGTTTGATAAAAAATTCTGAAACTGATCAATGAACACACCTTTTCAGTTTGTGAGAGATTGTTTTAACTCATTTTGTGGTTGTTGTTTTTCTTTGTGAAGATTGGTTTTAAGAAATAAAAATTCTGCTTAGTTTAGACTTCTTACACGAAGCCTGAACAGAAGCAAGTCTTTATGGTATTGTTACATTATAATTTACAGAAAGTGGGTTGATGCTGCAAAATGAAACTATTCCAGATTGGATATCAGTGCTACTCGAAATATAATATTAAAACACAAACTATAAGTTAATGAAGGACCAGATCCCCAGCTGCACTCATTTATACCACTTGAGGATCTAGCAAAAACTTTTTTTCTGGTTTGTTTTGTTGTGAACCACTTTTTTTTTTTCTGGTAAAGCATGAACCACTACCACCACATTCAACTAGCATATTGTACCTACCCATTGTGTTTTACCTGCTCTCTCTCTCTCACTCACACACACACTCACACACATATAGATTTCTTCCTGGCACCTTCTGAATTTTGCACATCCCCTCAAAATCACAGGACCTCCCTGTCAACTTCTTCCTAGGACTGGCCAAGGTGGTCTAGGAGGAGGAAGCTGGACAGGGAAGTGAGAGGTACTCTGGAACTGTGGGGCCTATTTCATGTCCCTTGTCCTCTCATGTCTCTAGGTAGAGTTCCTCTGGGTAGTGTCCATTGGCTCCTCAGATGCCTCTGAGAAGTGGTGGGTGCTATCCAGGGGGTCTTTGTTTGGTTTCTCCTGATTTTCAACCTTTAACTTCACTTCCATTCCTGTTTTCTCCTTCCATAGAATCATAGAATATCAGGGTTGGAAGGGACCTCAGGACGTCATCTAGTCCAACCCCCTGCTCAAAGCAGGACCAATCACCAGCTAAATCACCCTAGCCAAGGCTTTGTCAAGCCTGACCTTAAAAACCTCTAAGGAAGGTGATTCCACCACCTCCTAGGTAACCCATTCCAGTGCTTCACCAACCTCCTAGTGAAAAAGTTTTTCCTAATATCCAACCTAAACCTCCCGCACTGCAACTTGAGACCATTACTCCTTGTTCTGTCATCTGGTACCACTGAGAACAGTCTAGCTCCGTCCTCTTTGGAATCCCCTTTCAGCTATCGGAAAGCAGCTATCAAATCCCCACTCATTTTTCTCTTCTGCAGACTAAATAATCCCAGTTCCCTCAGCCTCTCCCCATAAGTCATGTGCTCCAGCCCCCTAATCATTTTTGTTGCCCTCCACTGGACTTTTTCCAATTTTTCCACATCCATCTTGCAGTGTGGGGTCCCAAACTCGACACAGTAGTCCAGATGAGGCCTCACCAATGTCGAATAGAGGGGAATGATCACGTTCCTCGATCTGCTGGCAATGCTCCTACTTATACAGCCCAAAATGACATTAGCCATCTTGGCAGCAAGGGCACACTGTTGACTCATATCCAGCTTCTCGTCCACTGTCACCCCTCGGTCCTTTTCTGCTGCCTAGCCATTCGGTCCCTAGTCTGTAGCAGTGCATGGGATTCTTCCATCCTCAGTGCAGAACTCTTCACTTGTCCTTGTTGAACTTCATCAGCTTTCTTTTGGCTCAATCCTCTATTTTGTCTAGGTCCCTCTGTATCCTATCCTTACCCTCCAATGTATCTACCACTCCTCCCAGTTTAGTGTCATCTACAAACTTGCTGAGAGTGCAATCCACCCCATCCTCCAGGTCATTAATGAAGATATTGAACTGATTGTTTTCCCTAGCAATCAGTTATAGCCTGGATTTAGGGTTCCTCCCCCTTAACTAAGGGGGTGGTTCTTCAGTTATGGGAGGGCCTAGATCCTCCTATCTCAATACTATAAATAGTATGTATATTAATTTCAGTTCTAATATAGATCCAAGAGGAGACGGAAGAGGAAAGAAGCTTTAGTCTTTTTTTTCCAGGGAACACTGAGATAAATCCACACTTAAATAAATGGGAAAGGACAGATTAAGGACCTGGGAAAAATGTGACCTTCTCTATGGTATTAGGTGCTGAAATACCTAAACATGAGTTCAATATCTCACTTTGTTTCTCAGTGACACTCTTTCTCCTACCCCCATTCATGTTTTATTATATGGGCCTGACCCTACCTTGGCTTCAGGATGTGAGATGTTCCCCTTAGGGGTTGTGAGGGGCCAAGATTCTTGATCCCAACTCAGTTATACCCCTGGCCAAAGGGCCACAGCTAATCAACCAACAACATCTCTGTGTTCAGTTACTATACGGAATCAAGGGGAGACTACTACTAGACTTTGTCTAAGAACATCTTAAAAGAAATAATTTGACATACATTGCAGGACCCGGTTCTGCTCCTCTTGAAGTTAGCAAGAGCAGGACCAAGCTCTTGGAACAGTATCTCATAGCATTTCCAGCTTAACTGGAAGCAAACTATATAGGAATCACATGAGAGAGCCGATTCTGGTCTGTTACGCCAGTAGCAATTCTTTATGCCTGATTCTCCTCTCACACTGGCATACAGTTTCTTCTCAAAGTGGAATTGAGAAACAGTCTGGAAAGGTTCCAGTAAGCACCCAGGCTCATCAGTCACTAAATCAAAAGTTTCAGAGTAGCAGCCATGTTAGTCTGTATCCACAAAAAGAACAGGAGTATTTGTGGCACCTTAGAGACTAACAAATTTACACATATTGAATCTATTTCCCTATGTTAAGTATCCTCACACCTTCTTGTAAACTGTCTAAATGGGCCATCTTGATTATCACTACAAAAGTTTTTTTTCTCCTGCTGATAATACCTCATCTTAATTAATTAGCCTCTTACAGTTTGTAAGGCAACTTCCACCTTCTCTGTATGTATAAATATATCTTCTTACTATATGTTCCATTCTATGCATCTGATGAAGTGGGCTGTAGCCCATGAAAGCTTATGCTCTCATAAATTTGTTAGTCTCTAAGGTGCCACAAGTACTCCTGTTCTTTAAATCAAGTGTGCAATTTATAGTTAGGCATTTTCATTCAAAATACCAGGAAATTTTTCAATGTGATTTAAAATCATTACCTGAACATTCTGCTTCAAAGACTAAATAATTCATAGGAACAATGCACTGGTTTGTTGTTATATATTTTTCTTCCCCATGAAGCAGACTGGGAGAGGAAACTCACAAGAGAAGATTGCCCTTCCCCATCCCAACACATGGACCAGGTGCTTTCTGTGAGGAGTTCTCCTATTCCCTATCAGAGGCCATGTTGTGGAGGATTTTAGTTCAACCACAACTTTTTTGGGGTGGTATTAAAAGTGTTTGTAGTCTTTGCTAGCTCTGTGTGTAGAATGCTAATCAGTGCATTCAACAGCACACCACACTTTGATGCTAACACTTAAAATCCAGCAAAATGGCTCTGGATATTGGTTGGAATGTGATATTCAGGTTGTTTAGGGAAACATTGGTTCCCATTGTTACTATTTTATTCCCATTGTTGTCAAGCGTACAATATGTGTGATGTCTAGGTGTTTATATACTGCTAACTATGAATGGCTTGTTAGCATCGCAAACTATCAGGTATAAGTAATTTTTTTATAGCTGGTCAAGTAAACTATTTTGATTAACCTTTCTAACTTTATTTTCTATTTATAGACCATTTGAATGTAATATAACATTTCGGTGGGGATGCATGACTATCTATTGAAATGATATCACTCTGGAATTATACATTAGCTGATAATCTAGTATCATGTTCTACGTATATCTAGGCACTTGTATGGCCACCTAACGCTGTAGTGTGATATATTGTGTTTATTCGAAGATGATTACAGTATTGCACTCTCATGGTTCATGATGTGAGACTGTCCTCATATCTGAAACAGATGATTTTGGGGTGGGGTGGTAAGGCACTGTATAACCATATTACTTTTCTCTGTCATACAATACAGGGCTGTTTAACATGATAGTAGAGGGTACAGCGACAGTGCAGGGCAGTGATAATTAAGTAAGCAAATGTATTTTCATGTTGGAAATGGTATTGTATTTTGCAATTTTGTATTGCAAGTTGAGCATAGAACTTTCTTGTTTCTTGTAAACAAATTGTAGGACTGCAAATAGACCAAGTTCCTTACAGAAGGGATCATAGCAGTGTGAAAACTTAAAAGAAATTATGATGATGTTGTTTTCTCTATTTTTCAGCAGTAAGAAACTAAGCTTAAGTAGAAATACAAATACTTACTAGTAATGGAAGGTAAATTATAGTTCTATGGTTAAAGCGTAGGACTGGTAGACAGGAGAACTACTGGGCCAGATCCTTATCTGGTGGAATCAACATAGCTCCATGGAAGTCAGAGGAGTGATGCTGATTTACACTAGCTGAGGATCAGGGCCTCTATTCTTTAGTTCTGCCAAAGGGGATATTTTAAAGCAATGCATAGTTAAACTTATTTGCCTGTCACTTGCTTTCCATAATTTATCTTTTTGTGTTCTCTTAAGTTATGACAATGTGTTTGCATAAGAAAATCCAGTACTGAAAATTTACTATTCTTAAACCTACATCATGCCAAAATGTTGATGCCCATTTCCATGCCCTAGATTGTGATCCTATAACTAGAGCAGGTCTGAATTTCCCTCTCTCCTCCCCATCACCCCACGCTACCCCAAAAAAGAAGTTTGGTAAACTAACCAACAAGCAAAAAAATGCAACAGTTTTCTATGAGGGACCAGATATTTTCCTCAAAAACCAAGCCATTTTCTGACAAAAAATAGGATGGGTGTTTTTTACACCAGATGTGGTTGTAACTAAGGTCCCAGCCCTGCAAGCTACTCCATGAAGATAGACCACTCTACTATGCAGACCCATTGCAGTCAATGGGGGTTCTGTTCTGGAGCTGGGGTCAACCCAAATTTGTCAGGTTAAGGAGTTGTGGTGGGAAAATTATGACTTCTGTGTAGGACCAATCTGACAAAACATGGATTGTCAAAAAACAGTGGGAAGATGAGGGAAATAGACACCAATATATAGAACAATGGTGGTAAGGGGAAAGCACAAAATTACATAAGAGTACAGTATTTAAGATCTTTTGTAACATTAAGGTCCCTTTTAAAAAGGAAATAAGGGATGGTCTAAGTTCTACAAATAAGCATCTGGATCCCACTACTCATGTGAATAATCCCATTGACTTCTTATTATCTAAGGTACTTGTATGGCCTGCATTATTATATTATAATGTTTGAGTCTCTCTCAGTCTTCAGTGTATTTATCCTTACAACATCCTTGTGAGGTATGAAAATCCTGTTCTCCCCATTTTACAGAAGGGGAACTGAAGTTCAGAGGGAGCAAGTGACAGGTTTTTAAAAGGACGTTTAAAGATGCAGATAAGCACCTAATGGGATTTTCAAAAGGTGCTTTTCAACTAGGCACCTACTGCCTCTTTGACCACCTAAATACCTTTAAAGATCTGGCCCTAAGTAACTTGCCCAAGGTGACACAGAAAGGCTGTGCTAGAACAAGGATATGAACCTAAATATTCCATACCTAAGGCTAGTGCCTTAATCACTGGACCATCCATTTCTATTCCTTGTCTGAATAAAACTGTGTGCCCTGAAATGTTTTCAAAACCAGGTCCTTTATTTGGATATAAGACAGCCTGATTCTTATTTACAATAAGGCACCTTTTTGTTACCAAAGTGGCGAATAAGGATCA
The DNA here is from genome assembly GCF_965140285.1 of Lepidochelys kempii. NCBI lineage: Eukaryota > Metazoa > Chordata > Testudines > Cheloniidae > Lepidochelys > Lepidochelys kempii. The sequence continues at coordinate 59,375,042 of NC_136387.1, read as the reverse complement.
TGTGTATTTACTCTTAATTATGTTACTATTTATGTAATTTATGTTATTGTATCATTGTCATCTAGTTGTCATTGGTAATGCAATTATGTTTTATTGTAAAATGATACATTTTGCAGCCAAATATAACTTAATTTGTGTCCAAAAAACCCATAGATACATAATTACAACACATTGAATCTTGCCATTTTTCAGATGAATTCAAGTTCTTTATGAAAAGGCTGCCCATGAACTATTTCCTCAACACGTCTACCATAATGCATTTGTGGACAATGGATTCTAATTTTCAGCGTCGCTATGAGCAACTGGAAAACAGCATGAAACAACTTTTCCTTAAGGCACAGAAAATTGTACACAAGCTCTTTAGCCTAAGTAAGAGGTGCCATAAACAGCCACTCATCAGCTTGCCAAGACAGAGGTAAGAAATGCTGTGAAAACCTGACATACTCAGGACATTGTTTTGAGACTGACGCCTGCTTAAAAGTACAGGTATGCTAATAAGTATAGTATACAACCTTTATAACCATAACAGCAAGACAATGGTATTGAGTCTTCTAACTTTTAATGCTGTTCTGGTCAGACCTTCCCAAAGGGGATGCCAAAATGAGAAAAGTAAAATGCAAACTACAACTGAATATCCTTGTGTATTACTGGAATCAACAAATCAAAGTAACATGCACCCCGCTCTCTCCCCCTCCCTCCACACACATCCCCACTGAGGTCAAATTCATCCCTCATTTGATCCATTAACTTCAGCAGAGTTATATCTACTCCTAGGCCTCCTATGTAATGCCTGAGAAAGTCAATGGAAGGACTTTCATTGACTTCAACAGGTATTTGATCAGGCCCTTATACCAGGTCTTACACAGGAGCAACCTATAATCTAGTAGAGAACAAAAAAAAAATAATGCAATAAAGTTACACCAGTAGAAGATTTGGCCTACTCTACTGAAGGGCAGTAGTGGACCTAAAATGAGCAGATTGTAGTATTATAAAAAATATAGATTAAAGATTAGATTTTGATTTCTCTTGTAGGAAGCCAGGAGGGATGTCCTAAAAATTTAGTATAACTAATAGGCTCTTTCTGTCAGAAAGTATTTCTATAGGGATTTCAATATGCAACGTATAAGAAATCCTAGTGCCACAGATGGAAAAGATAACTGCAAATATTTATTGTAACACTTCCTTGTGGAAAACAAAACAAAACTCAAGCCTCTTTCCTTGTCCTCCTATAGCTGGTTTCTTAACATTTTGCTTAGTTTTTAAAACTATGCCTTAGTTAGGAAAAAAAGGAAAAGGAAAAAAGTTAATTGAAATTGACTGTGTCTCCCCCTCCGCCCCCGGCTCTTGATTGAAGCAAAGAATCAAGGCATTTAAAGTAATTCCATCTCATGATTTTATAGTCTTCAAACCCAAACAGCTTTACATATTTTTCCCAACATTAACAGAAATAATTAATTGACTCCTGAGCTACAGAAGCCACCTTCTCACAATTTATAATCTACAATCAACATAACACAGATAGAACAGAATAGAATGAGACAAAACTAACAATCCTCATACTTTTGTTCCTTGCCACAGTTTTAGCATACATGGGGGGGAGGGGGGATCCCATTTTCATTTTATTCTTCTCAGTGTCAATTCCTTTCCAATTCTAGATGTTTTTCTTAGATTTTAAGGTCAATTTAATAAAATAAATGTATTATTTCAATTTCTGATTTAATGACGCAGTAGTTAGAATCACACCAAGATCAACTGTACAAGTCAATGGTAAGTTTTTATGGGCTGTTTAGATGTGATTTATTCTGACATTTAAAATTCCTCTAAGTCAATAAGGAAGTGTGCTATGTATCAGTGAAGGGGATTTTTTCAGGCTGTCTAATTTCAGTGGCAGAAGAACTTTTTGGAATAAATAGTGAGAATCAAATAGTAACATAGGAATTGCCAGATTGGCTCAGACCTGATGTCCATCTGGTACATCATTCTGTGGCCATTCGTGACCAGCCCCAAATGCTTCAGAGGAAGGTATAAGAACTATGCAGTAGGCAGGTGTGGGATAATTTACTCCCCCACCCCCAATGCTCCATCTTGGGTTCTACTTCTTGGGATAAAGTGGCAGAATAAAGTTTGTTTTCTGTATACCAGTTGTGTCACCTTCTTTTGGTAAACTATTTCAGGGGAGAAAAACAACTTACCTAGCTATACAGAATTAGAAAAGTTAAGATAAACAAAAGTATGAGTGTGTATCCAGGATCCTGCCTTCCTTACACACCTAAAACTTCATTTCAGTGAGGTATTTGGGTGTACAAGGACTATTGGCTAGAGTCCAATAATTTAACACACGTATGAAAAATGCTTTTGAGGAGCTGACACTAAACAAGTTGCACTGAAATTATTTATATACTGATAAGTAAATGAATTGCTAGAGGCATTCTGTGTCATTCCTTTATTTATCACCGCTATCCTTGGCTACTACTAATTATATAGCAAAGTGTAGATTATTCTAGGAGGGTTGCAGGGAAGGGTTTGTAGGGCTGTGGGGTCTTTCCCCTCCCAGTCATATCATAAGCATCCTTGACAAGATAATTTTCATCTACTGAGGCATACAGTGAAGCTTTATGTTGAGTAAGAAAACAATTTAGATTAACTTGTGATTTGTTAGTTGGAATTTAATAAAAAGTTATCACAACTGTATGTAACAGGCACAAGCCTTTGCAACATGGACGTTATCCAAATCACTCCAAGCATGAAAAGAAAAAGTTACAATTTGAAAGAAAATTTCTTTATTTTCTGTGAAATGATGTCACAGAGTGTTCTGCATGGGCTTCAGGGCTTGCTATGCCAAATGGGTCAAGGATGGTCACTAAAACGTTCTCCGTTAGCTGCTTTGATACATTAACAATTACATCTGCCTTAAGAATTGTGTGACATCATACACTCATTCACTGTGTTGTCTTTGCTTGACCAGCCTCTATTGCCTGCATTAGTTGGAATTCCACTAGGTGGCCAGCTCTTGCTACAGTTGATATCACAGAAAGATACAGCAATGCTGCAGATCACAAAATATGTTGTCTCAAAAGATTGGCTGTCGTGGGCAGAGAGTTCTGTATGAGGATAATCATGTGTAAAGAAGGATTGTGAATTGAGAAAGATATTAAAATGGCATATGTATGGAAGCTTTTGACTCTATTATATTTGTCGGACATACAGAGTTACTTCAACTTATTAGGTGTAGCAGCATCTTTCGCAAATAAGGTGAAATGTACAGAGGGGCACCAACTGGAGCACAGCTTTCTAAACTCCGTACATTTTAGGAACCTGGTCCAAACTTTACAGTTCTGGATGATCACTATGGTCCGTAGCTAAACCTGAAAGATGGGATTTATGCAAATTTAACATTGTAGTAATGTGGGCTGTATTTAATGTTCTTATTTTACAAAGCCGTGTTCAACATGGTCAACTTTTAAATACTCATGATAGGTCACTGAAGTTCACACCTCACTGAGGTGAAAGGTCAAATTTTTGTCACTGCTCTTGTTTGGCTGGATTGTCATAGCAACAGCACCTCCTTTTATATTTTAGTAGCTATATTCTGGGCACCTGAAAATCATAGGAACATGAGACCCCCCATTGCAGTTGTTACTTGGAATCAATGGGACTACAGTTGGCAAGGTCAGGCACCAAATCCCTCAAAATTAATGGCCCAAACCTGCTCTCACTGACATTGATGGCAGTATTCCTATTAACTTCAATAACAGAAAACAAAGACCCATGTCAAAGAGCATGGTCTGACCATAGAATGAGCTAAAGGAAAAGGCTATTTTCTCTAAACATGACTATATCCACATTAGGGCTGCTGTTTCCAAAGATCAGAGATTTTGTGCCTAACCTCCATTTAACGTGGGGCGCCGAAGTCACATACATTTTGGAAATACAAGCTAAAGTACTTACTATCCAAACTTTTCCATATCATTCATAGTGATTCCAAGGATAGCATATCATTCATTTGAATGGATATATGTGGTACAGAATATTACAGCATGGACACTAGCTGCACTAGCCTAATTTGTATGCAGTTTAAATAACTTTCTAATGAAAAGCCATCATTTTGTGCCAAATCTAAATAGCATAATTTGTCATTTAATAAATAGATAAAATATTAAAAAGAGAAACAATGTAAATACAGCAGTAAAACATTAGAATAAATTATATCTTTGGCACTTAAGCAAAGTGGAAATCTGTTCCAACAAATTGCAATGCAGAATTGAACTTGAGCAAATATGAATGTTGGCTTAAAAAGTATATGTACAAAATTTGCACACAGAAGCACACTCTTTTGGTAAAACATCAGTATTTGATTTTTTTTTAACTTAGTGTTTAATCTTACTATGTAATTTGTAACAGCAGCTAAACCCATTGGGCTTGATCCTCACCTAGTACAAATTCAATCAGCTTCTCTGAAGTAAGAAGAGCTAGGTCAATTTACACCAGCTGAGGATCTAGCCCAGTGTCATGTTATGGACAAAACTCTGGCCCCTTATCTCAGATGGAGCTTTTAATTTGTCACGTCATTCACTGCAGCTTGAAAGCCATATGTGAAAAACAAGGAAACCAGTTTACTGTTCTTTTTGAAAGAAGTTACAAATAAATCAGGTTGCTGATCTATTGTATACTCTTAGCCATATATTTGAAGACCCTGCCCAAGACATATCATCTACATACAGGATTTCCTTAACCTGGGGGGGGGAAAGCACAGTTATGTCCATAAGACACAGCTCAGTGTTGGGGCTAGTGAACACATGTCTCAAAGCATGATGAGTCCCAGGAAGAATTCTACCTTTGGGATACAGAATTCTTCCTGGAGCTCTCCAGCATACAGCGGGACTTATGCCCACTGCAGTTTAATCTTCCCCAGGGTGCACCTAAATGTTCTATAGACTTCTGTGTAAGGAGGAAGAGCCATACAGCTGCCTCCTTACCATCTCACTCTGCTCTATTTTGGATGTTTATACCCCAATATTCTCACAGGAGGAGCAGAGTTTGAGTGCCAGGGAACACAAGGACACCAGTTAAGAACATAAGAACAGCCATACTGGGTCAGACCAAAGGTCCATCTAGCCCAGTATCCTGTCTTCTGAAAGTGACCAATGCCAGGTGCCCCAGAGGGAATGAACAGAAGCTGATTTAAATGATAGGTTACATACCATAGTTAGTAGTTCTGCAATTTCACATTTGAGTTCCTTCAGAACTCTTGGGTAAATATCATCTGGTCCTGGTAACTTGTTACTGTTTAGCTTACCAATTTGTTCCAAAACCTCCTCAACTGACACCTCAATCTGGGACAGTTCCTCAGATTTGTCACCTAAAAAGAATGGCTCAGGTTTGGGAATCTCCCTCACATCCTCAGCCATTAAGACCGGTGCAAAGAATTAATTTAGTTTTTCCTCAATGGTCTTATTGTCCTTGAGTGATCCTTTAGCATCTCGATTGTCCAGTGTCCCCACTAGTGGTTTAGCAGGCTTCCTGCTTCTGATATACTTAAAAAAAAATTGCTATGACTTTTTGACTCTTTGGTTAGCTGTTCTTCAAATTCTTTTTGGCCCTTCCTAGTTATATTTTTACACTTCATTTGCAAGAGTTTATATTCCTTTCTATTTTTCCTCACTAGGATTTAACTTCCTCTTTTTAAAGGATGCCTTTTTGTCTCTCACTGCTTCTTTTACTTTGAGGTTTAGCCACAGTGGCACTTTTTTGGTTCTCTATGGTTTTTAATTTGTGGTATACTTTTAAGTTGAGCCTCTATTATGGTGTCATTAAAGTGCTTCCATATAACTTGCAGGGATTTCACTTTTGGCACTGTACCTTTTAATTTCTGTTTAACTAACTTCCTCATTTTTTTGTAGTCCCCCTTTCTGAAATTAAATGCTACAGTGTTGGGATGCTGTGATATTTTCCCTACCATACGAATGTTAAAATTAATTATATTATCATCACTATTACCAAGCGGTCCAGCTATATTCACCACTTGGACCAGATCCTGTGCTCCACTTAGGATTACATCAAGAATTGCGTCTTCTCTTGTGGGTTCCAGGACTAGCTGCTCCAAGAAGCAGTCATTTAACGTGTCAAGAAACTTCATCTCTGCATCCCATCCTGAGGTGACATGTATCCAGTCAATATGGTAATAGTTGAAATTCCCCATTATTACAGAGGTTTTTTTAATTTTTATAGCCTCTCTAATCTTCCTGAACATTTCATTTCACAGTCACTGTCACCATCCTGGTCAGGTGGTGAGTAATATATCCCTATTGCTCTATTCTTATTATTAGAGCATGGAATTACTATCCATAGAGATTCTATGGTACAGTTTGGTTCATTTAAGATTTTTACTTCATTTGATTATGTAGGGAACCATGCTATCTGGGCCTAGCAGTGGTCAGCTTATAATACGGTAAGGTCAGTTCTGCCTCTCAGTGTTAGGAATCAGCCTGCTCTCTCTCTCGTTCTGTGTTCTTCCAGGTCATTGTTCTGGATTTTTCAGACATAAAATAGTGTTACATTGAAATCTTACAACAAGGTTATTTTATATTGTTATCTAATATCAGCTGAGTATTGCTTTAGACCAAGACAATACAAGCAAGCAAGAGCCCTGTTCATTGAATGGACTGGGGCTGAGCTTCATCTAGTGCTGCTCTAGAAGCAATGTTAAACCAGAGATGTTAAACGTTAACATGTTTTTACTGTGACAGGTTTACTGTAGTTTATTAGAAAAGTCCTTTCTTTCTAGAACAGCATACACAAGTTTCTAAATACAATTTGCCCTAGGAATGAAGAAAAACAGTACCTAAGTTATACATCACTTTAAATCACAAACAATAAAAAGCTTTTTTTGATTCACTTCATTCAGATATTGCATGTGGGAGTTAAAATGGGTTTGCAGGTTTAAAAGGTAAAAGAGAACTTCCAGTAGAAATCAGAGTCATCTAGCTCACACACCAGGTGCACATCAGAAAGCTGCATGCAATACTAAGATGAAAGAATGCAAGATAAAATGAAGGTCAGTGGCTGTGTGTGGGGTTTTTTTGAACATGGAAGTCTCCATGGAAGTTTCTCCAGGGAAATAAATTAGTGAACTCTGAAGTAATACCTTTAATTGGACGGAAGATTAGAGTTATTTAAATCAGATGTGACACACATACAAACATGATCCATAGGCCTGTGACTAAACGGTCTGATCACAATCAAAAGCAGAAAGAAGTTACACATACAAGCTAATAGCAATATCCACTCAACAGGCTGTTGCCTCACGAGCAACACACTTTGTTGTGGCTGGGCATGACATAGCAAGCACTTATCCTCTGGCACAGACATCTGCTCCAGCCCTGTGGTGATCTATTTCTCATGGCTTGGCCCAATCGTGTGCAATCTGACCCTTTCCAGGGTAACCAAGTCCACAAATCAGTAGTCCAGTGACTTAACACCAGGTCTTTGGCTCAACAGTTCTTGCACCCCTTATATCACGGGGATTTTAGCCATTTTGCTTGGTGGCTGATGGAAGGACCTTGGTTCCCCTTTATTCTCTGCGTTCTTGAAGTCCTTTTAACCAGCCTGTTTCTGGGCTCACTTATCAGCATATCACTCCCCCTTCCTGGGTTCTACAGGTATCACCACTGGGAGACAGGCAGTCTGGCATAGTGGGTAGGACCAGAAGTCAGATATCAAGCCAGGGATCAGAGCCAGGGAATGTGAGTAGGGTCTGTTGTAATAACAGACTAGGTACTTCCAGATTGTACATATATCTTTCTGGAACTCCCTCTGTGCTTAAATAGTGTGCCTGGACAGAACAATCAATCAGAGATCAAGCAGGCGGGGAAGGGTGTGCTGCTAATCAGGTCTTTCATGGGTAGAACTTCCTATGGTGCTAATTTTGCCCCTAGTTTATAGTTAATGGCTAACACCTCTGCCATAGGCCACGGTGTGGAAGCACTAGTCACCTGGAGCCCCACGGACCTATGTTCTAGATCTCATGATCCTTACAGCAGCATTCTTTCCATCTCCTGTACAAAACCATCCTTAGGGCTTTCTCATAGATTCATAGATATTTAGGTCAGAAGGGACCATTATGATCATCTAGTCTGACCTCCTGCACAATGCAGGCCACAGAATTTCACCCACCACTCCTGCAAAAAACCTCACACCTATATCTGCGCTATTGAAGTCCTCAAATCATAGTTTAAAGACTTCAAGGAGCAGAGAATCCTCCAGCAAGTGACCCGTGCCCCATGCTACAGAGGAAGGCGAAAAACCTCCAGGGCCTCTTCCAATCTGCCCTGGAGGAAAATTCCTTCCCGACCCCAAATGTGGTGATCAGCTGAATCCTGAGCATATGGGCAAGACTCATCAGCCAGATACTACAGAAAATTCTTTCCTGGGTAACTCGGATCCCACCCCATCTAATATCCCATCACAGGCCATTGGGCCTATTTACCATGAATATTTAATTACCAAAACCATGTTATCCCATCATACCTTCTCCTCCATAAACTTATCGAGTTTAATCTTAATCCCTAGAGGCCTGGCTCCTGTTGCTTCAAGCCTCTCTGTGTGTTTGCATCTCGCTCAGAAACCCAATCCTTGGGGTCTTGCCCTTTTGTCAAGGCTCACCACAAGAATCTGCTCCACCCTCTGACTTCCCAGTATCTCTCCTAGACTTTTACAGGAAAGGATCGCAAAGCCTTCTTCCCTCCCCTCAACACCTACCTCTTCTCTACTGCCCTGAATTTCTTCCCTTATTAGTCACTCTGCTTCTCTCAGATGGAACTCATTCCTCATTCAACCGTTGAACTCCTCCCCAGTTGGGCCTAATCCTAAATTAGGCCTTGCCTAATCTCCCGGTGCACTAATTGTACTCTGGCTCCAGTTAAATCTTTCTCTTCCAGGATGGGATATAAATCACAGCTGACTGTGCTATTGAAACGCCTGCCCTCAACAAATGTGAGCTTTTTAATTTTGCAGCTTTATTTAGTTTTATTATATCAATCAGAGAGAATGGGATATGGTTAATATAGGGATGATTTGGTTCTTTTTGATTGGTCACTTATTAATACCTATGAAATGTTCCAGCCTACCAGAAACACTGCTTATGATTTTTTGATGAATGATAAAAATTAAAAAAAATATTTCACTATATTATAAAGCACTGTAAAACTAGTGAACAGGTTATATTAATGTCACAAGAACAGGCTTGTACCTATTTCCAACATGTGGAAATACTAAGACAAAGATAGGGGAAAAGAACATAACATACAAGCAGAGTGAACGATGCAAGGGTGGAGAATTTCATATTAGAGCCATGATTTTGGGGGTGGGAGGGGCAGGGGATTTTATTATTATTTAAATCCTTTCAGTGAGGTTAGGTTATGAGGGCACTAGTCAGATGGAAGGGAGTGTGCAGAACAAATATCCAGTCAGTACCGGGGAGAGAATGTTCATAGTGAAAACTGCAGAATGTACTCCTATGACGACATCATTGTCCAGGGTTCCTTGCTTGAACTCTTTCCTGCAGCAGGTCTGCTGGCTTCAGTCTCTGGCTGTCTACCTCCTGCAGTTTCTTTCCCAATGGCAATAGGGCTGTGGTGAAGAGAGATGCTGCATGGATCCAAGTGCCCCCAGAGGAGAGATCTCTTCCTTGCCCAGTTCTGGATCTGGGGGTGGGGTGGGTAAGGGTGGCCCTTGGTGGGCCACATTTTGTTCCCTCAATCCCAGTGCAGCTGTACCTCTTACAACTGCTTTCTGGCAGCTGCTGTGAAGAATATGCTTATTCTACAATCCCAGACTGCTTTGTCTGCTTTCTTAGATGCCAAAAGTCTTGCTTGTCACCTACCCTGCTGTCCAAACCTCCAAATTTCCTCCTGAAAACAGTTATGATTCAGTTAGGCATTGACAATACTGGAATCTGTCTGTCTACTGAACACTGAAAATATGAGGCCAGCATAAAATAAATTCAACTTATTAAAAAATTACAATTTTTTCTTTAATTAAATAAAAACTTCAATTTTTTAAACTTAAATTGAAGTGTTGCAGAATTTCCACTAGAACAATGCAAAATACAGGACATTTGCTGAGGTGGTTACAGAGTCTTGCCATTAAGGCCCCCGGGTTCTCTAAAAGAGATGGAACGCAGAACTGCGGTTGTGTCTGTCTCAAAAGGGTGAAAAAACCCACAAAATATACCTCAGTGAAACAGGCAGTTCAGCTTATTTGTTGTGTAGGTTACTAAACAAGCCATGACAACAAAGACCTAAAGAGAGGGATGATGGTCTTGTAATTCAGGTACTACACTAGGACTCAGGAACTCTCAATTCAATTCCCAGCTGTACAACAGGCTTCTTTGCTCTACTCAGTTTCCCATGTGAAATGGGGATAATGATATTACCTTTCTTCCTCCCCTTTACATGTTGTATCTATTTAGATTGTAATCCCTTTGGGACAGCAGTTCTCTCTCACTATGTTTGTACAGCCCCTAGCATAACAGGGTCCTGATGTTGGTTGAGGCTGCTAGGTGCTACTGTAATTCAAATAGTTCTCAGCTGATTCCCCACTGTTGTGCTACTTTTAAAAAAATCATTAAAATGTTCTTTCTGTATGGGAACAATTGTCTAATGATGAACTAAAGAGCTTTGACATGGCTGGAGAAAGAAAGAGATGAAGGTCAAAGTTGGGGACAGCAAGTATTGTCATGCACGTCCACATTTCAGGCAATACCTTTTACTGCACTGATGCTACACTTCGATAGAGATTTCTGCTTGTGAAATCATGTCTGTCAGAGCTCTCAGAACAGGCTTTTCCAGGCTCTGAATCAGAATGTTCTCAATTACATGAGAAGAGGCACTGTGATATATGCATTGATGTAGGTATGGACACACAAGAGCAAGCTTCTTTTATTCTTCACCTATCTTATACCACATGCAATTACACTATTATCTCACTCAAAACTAAGGCATTAGTTTTTCAGATGGGACAGCTGACACTACTTCTGAGTTGTGGCTTAGGTCACCATAACCATTTACTTACTGTACCCTGTCATTAGATTAATTTGGAGTATGGCTAGATCTACCTCTGTTGATGCTGAATTTTCACTTTTTGGAATTGAAGATTCCTTTGAAAATTACTGTAAGGTTGCCTTTGAAACTGCTATTCTCTCATGTTTATTCTTGGTTTTTCCCCACAAAAAAAACCCCTGACCTTCATTCCAACAGCTGGAATGAAATAAATCTATTCCACCATAAATTCTTCTAATTCACATAGCTGAGGGAGCAATAATTCCTGTCCAGCAGGTATGAGACAGACAAATCAATAAATCAGCTTTGAGGAACTCAGATTCTTGTATTTCCATTGTGTCACATTCAAAGTTTGCCATTCTATCTAATTTATTGGTTATACAAACCAAGAGCATCAAAGAGTTTCTGGTATATAATATATTCTTCAACTTTTCTTATATCCCCATTATGAGAATAAAGCAGAGTGATGGAAGGAGCATACTACAAGCTGACAAACACACCTGACCTTTTTGAAAGTGATATTTTAGCCAGCAATATGGTGTGCAATTGTAGTGTCATATGGATAATCTCAAGGCTAGCTTCATCTGTGGACAGAAATACCAAGAAGAGTCAACTGCTGCAGCTCCATATCTAGAACATGAAAAAGGACTTGATTTAAAAAAAATAAGAATATGACAATGAAAAATATGAATGGAAAAATAGTGTATATGGTATGTGCCTAGTGAGGGACTGAAACAGAGATCCCACGTGCCATAAACAGTACTGAATAGCAGACTCACAGCTCCACTCTGTCAGTGATCGCTCAGGAATACAAGTCAGAAAGCTTCTGTTTTTAATCTTTGTATTGTTGTTGTTTGTTTTTCCTTCCCACCAGTTTCTAAGTCAGTTTAGTCCTCCTATGAGAAGTGTTGGATTGGCAGCTCTGGAATATGCAGTCTTCTGCACTAGATAGATAGGCACAGGCAGTAGCAGTATAGGCCCATGTTGTCTTGCCAACATGTCTCAATTCTTCCTTGGAGGGACCACCTATACGGGTGGGAAGGCAAATTGGTCTTCATGTCCCTTAACACCTTGGTCTCTTTTCCGAGAATGCTCGAAAGGTGCCAGCTATGGCATTGATGTGTGTCATGTGGGCACATATTAGCTAGGAGGAAAGTTCATTGTTGACTAAAGTAGGAATCCTCTTGTAACTTCGATTGCCAGAGTATCTAAATTCCTGACAGAATTGGTACAGACTTCCATGTATCTCCAGGGCTAGACTTTGGCACCCTAGTTAACAGAGTAGTACCTTACTCCCTGAGTAATTCCATTGATATGAAAGGGACTATTCTAAGGATAAAATATTACTTAGTGAGAGTCAGTGTCAGAATAGGGCCCTACACTATTGTTTATAACTCACATATTTCTGTAGCTTGGAAGAAATTCCAGGTATTTATTAAGCACCATATTGTGAAGCTGTTACTCCCCTGTAGATGTATCTATTCACACATGTAATCCCAATGACTTCAGTAGGGCTACTTGCATGTGTAATTGCTTACCAGGTTGGATAGGGTTTCTACATTCTTGCTCTAATATTGAGCCTTATTCTACCACCCTTACTCAGTATGGATAAGCACCTGACTTCATGAATAGTACCACTGATTTCACTGCGCCTACTTGCAGAGTAAGGTACTACACAACCTGAGTAAGGCTGGAAGAATTTTCCCCTTAGTAATAGTAAAACTATCAGTGCAAACATTTGTTTCCATGCGGGGTTATAATCCAATATGAGAAACCATGATCCTACTGTTTATGTGAATAGTTCAGATGCAAATAAATATATCTGCAGTTAAAACTGTATTATCATATATCTGTTTTGCACAATGCTGGGAAAAAGTCAACTGTCCTTTGGCAGACACTATCTTGACCGAGAAGCCTTTCTCTTCACTACTTTCAGAAGGTTATCAGCAGACAGAATGGAGGCAAAGGCATATCCCTTCTGGTGGGAAGATTATGTCTGCATGACTTTCTTCCCAGACATCCATTATCTTGAAAAGGTGCCATGGTAATGCCAGGAAGTGTGAGAACAAGACCTGTGCTATGCAATGAAGTTCTTCTTAAATCCATTTTACAGTCTTTGTGGTAGGACGGAGACAGAAAGGTTTCAGAACAATGGAGATGTAAGTGAAGTTCTATTTGCCTTCAATAACTAAATGAAAGGAGGCCAGTGCCTTAAAACCACAGCTGAAATGAAAACAAGATTCCATTTCTGTCATGTTTCCTTTCTCCACAGTTGCAGTTGACCAGTGTCTTGAAGTTAAAGAGTGACCTTCACATCTTCCAGCTCTGAGTACTACCTACAAGTCAAAAGGAGAGAAGAAAATTATCTAAGACATCTATGTATGCCCTCATCCTGGGCTTGGACCCTCTCATCACTGAAGGTGATGGCAAGATGGCCTCTTGGCAGAAATCAGTACAGGAAATAACACTTTGTCTTGCCTAAATCCTAGGGCTTCATATCCACACTTTCCCATGATTTAACTGTTTTTCTAACAGCCTACTGAGAATGTGAGAGAGCTGACTCAGAATGTGACATCTCTGTCTCTCTGAGTACATGCCTACAATAAGTCCTAAGACTGGATGTAATCAGCAGACTAGTTTGGTACTGATGCCCAGACATTCCTAAAGAGAATTGACATAGCAGATGAAACAAAGCAGCTGCTGCAGTATAGAAGACACTTTGTTCTTGTTCATGTGACAGGAGAATGAACCAATTGTAGCATCCGTTCTCCGGTGACATACTTAGAAGCAGAGAGGATGAATATTAAGCAGGAGTTATGTATCTAGAGCAGCATGTGCATCACCAACTGTTGGCTGGAGGAGTAGGCACCGAGTCAGGAAATTCAGTCTTATTTATTATCTTTTATGATTGACTTCTATCAACAACCAAGATACAGTAGTTAAACAAAGAAACAAACATCAAATTTGAAGTTGACCTGGAAGAATCTTCTTGCTCAGTCCACAGCAAGATCATGTGTTTGTTTCAGCCTGAGGAGCTCTTAACAATATACATAACATTTACAGCTGGAAGAACAAGAGTAGCATACTTAGTCCAAAATTTCTCCCTATGAAGACACTATCAGATTCATCATAAAACATGTTTTGACGTGGTTTTGTCAAAAAAAAAAACAAAACCTTTCATTTTTCCCTTTAAAAAAAAAGAATATTTATTTATTTATTTATTTATTTATGGACTAACTGGATTTTTAGCCAGGTCTCTTACAAAGAATTTCTTTGATAAATAGCTTCAGGTTGTGTGTCACAGAAGAGACTTTACTGTAGTCAGACAAATACCTGGCAACCACAGATGCCTGGGTTTTTTGCACCATTTTAAACTCATGCATATGTCTTTGTATTCAGAGAGAACCTCAATTTTATAATCCATAACCCATTTATGTAACGACACAGCCAGAAGTATCAAGCATAGCTACTTTGGCGAGCTTCATTTTTTATTCTATATCTAAGGAAAACACCCATAAAATAATGAAAGTCTTTGTGCAAACGGATGGCAGGGTCTTCACCTTCATTATTTATTTTTAAACCCCTTTATTAGTGCCCAAACTAAGGAAATAATTCTCAGGGCAATGCACACAATTAAAAATCCCAATGTTTCACAGCCAGCCTAAGAAAACAGCATGACCTTGAAAACCAGGATATTATTCTGTACATTCATTTTGTCATTATAACCTTAATTTTGAAAAAAAAAAAGAAATGAGATAATAATTTATATTGTTTTTCTAATTTGAGCTGAAAGCTCACAATCTGTGAACATTTGGAGTGCTTTCATCATAGTATTATCTGCACAAAACAGCACCAGTTTAGATTATTCCTAGAGTGATGGCTAAGTTACAGTATAAATATACACCAAATAGCTGACACATATGTCTGAGGTACTGCAAAATGGGTAGCTATGCTGTTGACTGTATGATATGTAAGGCTACATTTTCGTCATGGGTATTTTTAGTAAAAGTCATGGACTGGTCATGGGCAGTAAACAAAATTCACAGGTGCTGGGAGGGGGTGGCCTGGGACCCCTGCTGGTGCTGGGAGGAGGTGGGTGGCCGCACGCGGCCGGGCCACCTGTTGGTGCTGGGAGGGAAGAGGCAGGCAGCAGTGCACAGCCCGGGACCTCTCCTGGTCCTGCAGGGGGAGGGTTGGCTCCCTACCCGGCTCCGACCAGCATGTCCCTGCAGCTTCTAGAGGAAGGGTGGCCAGGGAGTCTCTGCACTCTGCTCCCGCCACAAGCACTGGCTCCACAGCTCTCATTGGCCGGGAACCACAGCCAATGGGAGCTGTGGGAGCAGCGCCAGTGGGAGGGGGCAGCGCATAGAGCCCCCCTGGGCCATTCTGCCTAGGAGCTGGAGGGACATGCCGGTAAGAGCTGGGGAGACCTTCACCCCTGGTAAGCGCTGCCAGGCACCCCATCCCCCTTCCCCAGCACTGAGCCCCCTCCCACACACCAAAACTGCTGCTGCTGGCCGCTGCAGAAGTCACGGAGGTCACGGAAAGTCATAGAATCTGTGACTTCTGTGACCTCTGTGACAAACACGTAGCCTTAATGATATGTAATGATTCTCTACAAAATTTGTGTCAAAGAAACTCAGGGTCGAGAGAATCTTAACCGATTCCAAGGCAGCATGTAGTTTCTTCTTTGTCCAGTTTCCTTAGATTTCAGTATGTTGCAACATATTTGATTATAATTTTTGTCTTGCTGAATCCAGTCTATGTGATCCAATGAACCCTGCAGCCAATATGGAATTACTCACAATTAGTAGATTTCTTTTTCCTATAAGGATCCATCATGTATAGTATTCAGGCTACACATGTGTACCACGTTTGGATATAATCTCCACCATACTGAGATAGGCAATATCTTATTTGTTGTAAGGCGATAAGCAAGGGTTCAGAAATGCCAGAGAACCCATCTCAGCTTTTACATTTTAGTATTAAGAGGGCCAGGTTTCCAACTATGAATATTTAAAAGGAAGTCTATGCAGAATTTCTACATCTGTGCTTAAGAGGATGTATAATTGTTGCTGCAACTTGGAATTGGATTAACTTCAAAAATAAAAATAGACTCTTTCTCTACATAAATCAATTTTTTATCTCTAGTGAATAGAGATTATTGTCCTGAAAGGGGGGAGGGGGATAGGGCAGAGAAGTATTATAAAGAAGATCTCTACAGGAGGCACCTGTGAATCTTGGCAAAATATAATTCCTTAGCCTGCTTGGTCTCCTGAATAGTTTACTGTTATCTGAGTATAGAGGTCTACAGATAATCTGAGATGAATAGAGCCATGGAATTTTGACTATAAGTCCTATAAGTCTTTGGAAATGCATAGCAGCCGGAGAATTCTTAACGTTTTCTCATAAAACTGTTTTCACTTATTTCATTAGGTTTGCAAAAATATTGTTGTTTTAAGGTTTCACTTTTTTGAGGATGTGGAGGGAGAGAGGGTGGAACTGTTTTTTTCTGTGAGATCCATGTAAAAAGCATTTTTAGTAGCTTTGCCCAGCTGCATTGCTAGAAAATTATGAGCATAGAATTAATTATAATGACTTTGTAGTGTTTGCATATGTTTCTGCTTCCAACATTATAAGGTATGAATGAATGGACTAGCTTAGGGCTAGAGAAAAAACTGATGGGAAATCATTTTGACAACCTGGTTTGTATGTCAGATGAACAACTCTTACATAAAGACAAAGATGAACACATACTTTATTTTAATTAGGAATAATCCTAAAAAAAATATGTTCCAAGTTCTATGTAACTCTCTGCCTACACAAATTTGTGCACCTAGGTATTTCCAGAATATTTAGGCCAAAATTTTCAAAACTGTGCATAAAATCAGTTGGCCAAATCCCCATGTAGGAATTTCAGTAAAACTGCCTTGATTTCTAGAATTGAATCCTCCTTACTTTAATTACTAGTGGTTCATAAGCTACTCTGCCGAAGCCTCAGAGGCAATCTGTCTCTCACTACACACCTCTGAATCACAATTTCTTCCATGCCTCCTCCTTGCTCTGGTGGACTGCAGGGCAGGGCTTATGCCAACAGCAACTTACAATGCCTTCTCCACTCTGAGCTGCTTCAACTGCATTGGCCAATTAGAAGGGGGAGCCTTGTTTGTGTTGTTTTCTGCAGATTTGAATTCAGGCATTTACCTGCATGTCCTCCAGTTGCATTCACTGTATTAGGGGTATTGAATTGAATGTATTGAATGTTGGATTGAATGTTGGAAGGATTAATTAGAGCAGTTTGGCAGACCTGTGACTGATATTCTGAGAGGTGCCCATGTACCTTAAGAAATCAACTGTGTCTCACTTGCAGCACTGATTTTTCTAGGTTGTGGCAGAAGAGTGTCATCTTGTATAAATCCCATTGAAACTCAGTCAGAGTGAGGTGTTTAGGAGCAGATTTTTGAAAGTATTCAGTTGTCTAGCTCACATTGATTTAGTTGGGAGTTAGGCACCTAAACACCTTTAAAAATCTGTCCCTTAGTTGTCATTTCTGTCTTTGAAAAATCTCCCCCACATAGGGACTTGATCCAAAAGCCCACCAAAGTCAATGGAAAGATTCTCATTGAGCTCAACTGGCTTTTGATTAAGTCTTATGATATTTGTACAGGGATTGTGCTTATCAAAGATGATATCCTTCTTTTGTTTGCTTTATACTAATTAGAATTAAAGTAGAATTACTGTAGATGCATTATGTGCTCAAAATTAAATGCATATTTTATAACACTGATTATATGTTATAGAAAGTGTTTACCAACCAGGACAATGGGCATAAAACATCCATTTGTACCACTTTGTCATATAATGAATGATTGTTGACAAGAAATACGAATGTAGCAGAAAAGTGTTCTGTGAGTATTTTTGAATGTCAATTGGTTATCACAATGAAATCATTTTATTCAAAACTGGCATTTTCCTTGATTGGCAGTCTTTCTTTTTGAAGTTTTCACTATATGATCTGTCAAATGACAAGAAAAAATATTTTCCTGTGGCTCTGAATGCCATTCATTCTTCTTTCTCTTCTCATATTTGCAAAGCTTATAGTATAATTTTATGTTTATGAGACACTAGCTTTCTTTTCATTCAGTGTAACTGTATATGTTCATTATACAAGGAAATCTGATTGTCTTCTGCAGCACTTATCATGTTTATCTGCAATACAATATGCTGTTACATTGTCATCTTCTCAAAGAATAATAATAAAAAAATACACGAAGGAAGTTTAAGGGTAGAAAAGAGGATAACAACTTTTTCCACAATGCATTCATATTATATAAAATAAACTCTTGACTAACAGAATTCTTATTTTTGTTCATTGTATACCTTGTTTTTAAAAGGAAAGAATAACTGTCAGGTAGCTCACATGTCTGATATTGTATATTATTTTCTTACAAGTTAGATATGATTAAAAATAACATTTTTGTTGTCTTAGATACAACATATGACCTTTATGCAACTATTATTTTTCCATATGCTAATATAGCTAAGGAATTTTATGACTATTATGGAGATGCGCATAATTTGCTATGTGCTTTCCATACACTTATAAAGGACAGTCCCTGCTTGGAGGAGCTCATAGTCTAATGAGTAATTGGTAGAGAGGTCAGGGGAAAAGTAGAAATAAGTGGTTTGTTATTTTGTATGATTAAAAATGAGAAACACCTCAGAAATCTTAAAACTTGGCAGAAGCATCTTTATACATGACATACAATCTAAACCAAGATTGATTTATTGTGTTCTTTGGTCAAAAATTACACCTGCTTTTATTTTATGGGTAAAAAATTCACATATGTAAAAAAGTCACATATGGGATGATCTCCAGTTGCTCTGTTTACCGATATATCTGCAGTTGCTCTGTTTACCAATATATCTTTTATCTCTTGAGAGCAAGAATGTGCTACTATAAAGGCTGCTTTTCAATGTAAATGGTACAGGATGTGACATATTCCAACTTTTACAGTGTATTTTTGTCATCATCTGTTTGATTAATTTATCATTTTTGTTTGATACTGTGTGATAGTATGTTTACAAACTTGTATGTTTGCAAACATAATTGCTATTAGCTTCATTGTGTTAAAGAACAGGCAAGCTTTTGACATGGGCTTGGATTATTATTTTCCTATAATTATTTCCATTTCAGAGAATGACTAAGGGAGAAATGTAGATGTTTCCATGGCCTAAGGGAGACTGGTTTTGGATGACTGAAGGTTTCTAACAGAAGAAATATTGAAGATGTGAACCTTTTAAAACAAGTTTATTCTTACCAAATTTTCCCTTTTTGTTTTACATCACTTTTCGCCTTTGTTTTAATGGGCTATTATTTAAACAGTAAGGCCCAAGCCAAGATTAAAAAAAAGACTAGTGATTTTGGGTGCCCACATTGTTGGATAGGCAACTTGAGACAACTAAAAGAGGGATAAGTTTACAGTCAGTCGATTCTCATCATTCTATGAAAATCAAAATTGGAACTATGCTGATTTTCAGCAGCTGGGGATCTGGCCTACTGATCACATTTGTGCATGTATATTTAAAATTATTCATCTTTTTCATTAAAATGGACACACTCCCTATGTCCCTATGTGACCTTGTTCTAATTCTTAAAAACACACACACACACACACACAGAGGAACTTTTGATTCTGTATTTTCTATGAACTGTTTGTTAATTTACAGTCTCAGCATTACAGCCAGAATTTTGTATTATTTTTTCCATATCCAGAGAGGGTATAAAGGTAGTTTCAGTCTGACAGACATTAGTAATATAGCCACAGTTAGCATGGGGAGTGGCAAGCAGTAGCACAAGCTAGCCATGCTGAGTATGTAACTATAGAATCCAGGGGGATGGGGGCCGGGGGGGATTGTTTTAAAGTTGGCTACCCCATGCCATTGCTTGCCACTGCCCATGCTACTGTGGTGCACTACTATTTTTAGCATGCTAGCTATGCAAGCTGGGAATCACATCCCTAGCTCCAAATATAGGCACAGACTTAGAGGAGCAGTGCATTGAAAACAAAGGCATAACAATTAATGGCCACATGCGCTACAACAAGCATTTTCAACCCCCATAATAAATTAAGGTGGGTGGGGGGAGGGTAAGAGCACTGAGCATCTCAATGGATTGAAATGTAGTTTGAGAACCATTTTATCTGAACCAACCCCATCCTCCTGGGATTTAGATAAAGTGGGTCCAAGATCTTAGTCATAGAGTTTAAGGCTTGAAGGGACCACCAGATCATCTAGTACCTCACAGGCCACCAATACCACTCAGCACACATATACTAACTAAACCTAACAACTGAAATCAGACCAAGGGATTACAACCCTCAAAAGACTAAATTATTATATGCCAAAGGCAGAGAATAGGGGTAATGGAGGCACCACGATGCCCAAGCCCCCCTGCAACAGCGAACAAGCAATTGATCTCTGAAAACATCTGTAGGTTTGTTTTCAATTTTGCAAAACCAAAATCCAACCCATGAGGCTTTGGTAAATGAAAACCAAACTAGTCCCTGCTTTGCCCATCTCCAGTACTTTAGCTAAGATACAAAATTACAAACAAGTTATAAATATAGAGACTAAACTATAGACATGCAATAACTAGCACATTTAGAAACAGATGGCCGAAAACTGAATGTGCTTTCTTGTTAGGGGCAATAAAGAAAACAGTTGGGGTAAACTGGTTGCAAAAGTGAGAGAAAAATGTGTTGCTTTTTCTACTACAAACACCCAGATCACGTTCCTAGATTCTCTTGAGACCAGACAGTCTGCTTTTAATTGGAAAGGGCTTCATGAGCTTGTAAATGTGGGATATGTGCTCATCTAAAGAGTATTTTGCATATTCTTGTCATGCTGCGTACAACAGGTTCTGCTCAGCCACTAAATTAGTTTCCCTGCTTAGAGCCTGAACAGCTTTAATACTTTTTAGTTCTAAAATGGAAGAGTAATGTACAGCTGTTGAAACACCTTCCCAAGTCATATCCATTTTATTGTATCATGTTTACAGAAGTTGCATGCTTCTAGAACTGAACTCAAAGAGAACATTAAAGATTCTGAAGCCTTACTTTAACATACCCTCTTCATTTGCTGAAGCCCATCTTTACATTACCAGAATTCTTTCTAGTGCCAGAAACAGTAAGTTTTAAAATACTAAAGACTTGGTTATGGCTTATTATACTAGTGGTGTCTCTAGTTAAGATTGACTGACATTTTCCATTATAAGACCCTATTTTTCGTTGCTTATACATTTGCCAAGCTAACTATTTGGGCTTAAGTTTTCCGTGCCAGGTATCTGCCTAAAGCTAAAATGGCTCGGCTGTTTCCAAGAATAAGGCAAGGTGGGAAATATGTTGCTTTTCTCACATTAAAAAATTTCTACAGCCATGTCATTGAGAAGTGAGCATGTCACTGCTTTGGAACTGGGACTTGAAATGTAACCGGAGGGTGGCCATTTGCTTAATCAGCTCAAATGTGACCAAATTATAAATCCATGAAAAGTCTCAGTTCCCACATACTCAGTAGAGACTTGGTTGAGTTTGGCTATCTGGCCCCGAGAAAGAGGCTATGCCACAATTTTAATGGGGCTTCTCACAGAATAGGGTGTTACTGAACATGACTAAAATGGCAGAATTGGCCTGCTTTGCTGATGAAAAACAGTATGGGCCTGATTGTGAACCTCAACTCACCTTGGTGAGCATGAGTAATTCCATTGATATCCATGGGACTATCCATGTGAGAAACTGATCAGCATTGTGAGTAAGAAGTTCACAGATGGTCCTATGCTTGGATCATTGCTTAATATTGTTATATCTTAGTAAGGTAAATAAGTCATGCTTTAATGAAAACCAAAAGAGAAATATAAAAGTAACCAGTCAGGTGACAGCACCAGTTCCCAATGTGTGATTAAACTATTATCCTGTACACTAGGATAAGTGTTGATATATTTCTCCTTGATACGGTAGATACAAAAGTTTGACATCCATAGAAAGTTTGTCCCCCTCCCCCATCCCCTTGTTCCTCACCTTGTTTCATTTGCAGCTTGGTAGTTCTGCTTCTAAATTTTAATTCATTTGACCCTAAGTCAAGATTCCTTAGTTCACTAAAGGGCATTGGGATCAATTACCAAAGGCATCCTATCAGAATCCAGTCACTCTTGCTACTTTGTGCTACCTGTTCACACGCCTGAAAATTACATGTGGTGCTAAGATCTCCTGGGGGATGAGAACCATGATTTTAGGGTTATGTATGGTTAGGAATACCAGCCTGGCTTCTAAGCTTAGCTAGTAATTATATGATGCATGTGCCTCTTGTCAGAAATACTTGCCCATCATATGGCTACCAAAACATGGGATTTCTTTAACTTTTCTGAAGCACTTGCTGCAAAATGGAAAGTATAAGCAATATTAAACTGCTCACAGATTAAATGGCCCAAGGACTGCCACACTGATAATTGTGCTAAACTTCAGAAGTTATAAAATTTGGAAAAACAAAACAGACCAAATTATGTGCTAGAAGGTGTCTAAAGGCACAGTCATGCGCAAAGCAAGGGGTGGTGGTTTGCTCCATCCCAGGAGGCAATGTAGCTCAGAGATACTCCTGTGACGCACTGTTCTCTCCCTGCTTCCTCTTTGCATTATGTGTAGCACTTTGTTGCAGGCCTATACTAGTTGCGCTGGCTGAAATATTCTGGAGTGCGTGGCAAGGTTCTACCAGTATCGTGGCCCTCCCCACCCACCTTCTCCAAGGGGAATAAGTGGGCCTGCAATACCTCTTAACTCCTACCTGCCTGGGCTCATGAAAGAGTTTAAGGGTGTAACATAAATCTCCCTGCATGGGCAGGTAATCCAAGTCATAATCTAGACCTATATGAAAATGTTAATTGACAGTGTTTCCATAGAAACTAATAAATGGAAGCCTTTAGCCAAAATGAAATGAATGCAATCAAGTTACCTTCTGATAAGCAAGGACAAACTATAAAGAATTTATTTTGTGCAAGGAAGCCAGGCTTCAAATATTTTTAAATATAGCCAAGTTGCCCTCTCCAACATTGTGCATTGTTAACTGGTTTCTCACTAAGAAGTATATTTTTTCATGAAGAAATATTGGAGTTCATGGGAGTCTTTCCATTTATCTCAGTACTCTTTGGATCATGTCCACAAGGAAATAGATTGTAACCCAGTTTTGTGAAACACAAACGTTATCTGAGTGACTACCTATTACTAATCCAAACAGCAATCATTTACTGTTAAATTTCTGCCATGCATAAAACAAACATGAATAGTAGAATTGGCAAGCTTTACACTGTAATTTGCTTTGGATTTATGTGAGTGGACATTTAGCTTTAAAGGGTTAACTTCAAATCAATCAAACACGCAATGTTTGAGCAGGATCATTTTTTTCTTTAACCTTCTTGTAATGTCAATCCTAGTTGTATAGCAGTGAAGCCTCCAGCTGCCTTTTGAAAAACATTGGATTATGAGTGGATTTGAGATTTTCCATCCTTTAGCCAGTAGAGACTGATTGTGTTTCATAGGCAATGTGATTAGGCATCAAGGTAAAGGTGTGTACATTACCCCCTGATTACGTTACCGGTGACAAAGCTGCTCACCTTTACTGCCAATCAGATGTACCACAAAACAGTAGCTGCTTGACATGGGGGAGAAGGGATTACAGCACTGAGAAGAAAATATAAGAAATGGGCTGGAAAGAATCCAAATGAAATGTCTGGTTCAAATATAAATGCTCTTTCAATATAAATGTAGTACAACCCTTCCCACCAAAAACATGTAAGAGCAATATCAAAACCATTTTGATAAATTGGGTTTCAGAAAATCAGGAGAGTTAATGGGTAAGGGATTCATGCCTCAGGGCATTAAAAAAAAGTGTATATATACACAAGAGTTCATTGTTATTCAGTGGAATTCACCCTGCACAGGAGAAAATCCTTTGCAGGAAAGAAGGAATATTAAATCTACTGGAGTACACTTTAGCTAGTTATTTAGTAATATGCTTCAGTTATCCACCCCCACTCTCCATCATCACCTTTCTAACATTCTTACTCTGTGTGGCTGAGAGAGAGAGAGAGGGGCATCGCTTTTCCTTTCCTTTTGTCTTGTTCATTTAGATGAGAAGATCTTCAAGGCAGAAGTCTGTGTTTGTACGTGACTTAGCACAGTGGGGCTGTGTTCTCATTTGGCCCGTGGCCACTACTCTAATAAACATAATTAATAATGTATGTACAGTGCCTAGCACAATAGAGCCCCAATCTTGGTTTGAGCCACTAGGTGATACTTTATACTATGCAAGTAATTAATAATAATGTAAGAATTATGGGTACCTGTTAAAATTGCTGATTTTTCACAAAGCTGAATAGCAGCCTTAAAGTGTAATAACCTTAAACTCTTCCTGAGCATTATTTGCTTCAGGTTTGACATCACTGAAACACATGGACTGTGTTAAAATTTTGTATAAGAAAAAAATGTTTTGTATATAGATTCCCAGGTAAATACATGTGACATCTAAATGTATTAAACAATGAGGAATAAGCTGCAGTACATGGCATATCGTTTTGGAATAACTGAGGGTAATATTACATTTTTCTGCAGCTCACAGATCAGTCTCCCTTCAGGTAGCTCCCCAGAAATAAGAACTTTCACACTAGAGACCCCATTTAATAAGATAATATAAAATAGACATTTTAACAGTTTGATTTAAACATACTGTACATATTGTTTCTCTGGAGTTCTGGGCTGTGACTGAGTGTTTACATTGCGATGATTCAGCAGAGCATTTCACCTCATAATTCAGTACTTTTCAAACTACTTGTGTCCAGGAAGCCTGGTACCATTTCTCTATCATCACATCCAAATTCATGCTCTTCTCAGCTTATCAATCATTTTCATTAATTGTAATAAGTATGGATTTCACTCCACTTCGACCCATATCCAACTTCAGTGTTACTGGGACAGCTGCAGGGGTTAGAGTTCTGGCTGTTTTTTTGGGGAGATGCAACTTGTTTCCACAGCTGGAGTAGAAGACTTTCTCCATGTGATAGCATCTGAGCAACCTATTAGATGTTTGAGTTGTTTGTAGAGGAATATACAAATCCTCTGAGGGGATGTCCAGATTATTGTGGATAGGATTTTTTATTGAAGCATCCATATTCATGACTGAATTTCTCTAAGGTGTTTTATCATCCTACACTGCTTATCAGAGAAACCACAGAGCTATTAAAAATAAGTTTGTTGGGACTATTACAAGTGTTAGGTTTTACTACACATGTGGATATGCCGTAGTAGGCTCTAAAATTCATCACTTGTCAGAAAAATATATTCTTTAATGGATTTTTTGTAGCAGCAAATGGTGTCCACTCCAATCCATTTTTAGTTATTAATGTTGTTTTTTAGGAAGTTTCTATCAAAGGCAGGTACATTTGATTACTCTTTTTCAGGAGTATAATGTCATTTCTACTGAGGAGAAATTTAAGGGGGCCTAAAATGCCAGTAATATGACTTTGCTTTAAATGAAGATTACCAAATGTAAGCAGTTCTTTAAAAAACTACTTTCGGGACAAGTTTTATTTTCCCCATCTCGTATAGTAAATATAAGCAAGCAATAATCAAGAGAAAATATCCTCAGTGGAGTGAGAACAAAACACTAAGACCACTGCAAATAGATTATCAAAGATATGCGCCTTCTCAATAACAAAAGGCATGCTTAGGTTTTATGATTACTTTCTAAATTCTTCTTGGGCCACACTCACTTGTTCAGATCCTGTTAACATGCTGATGTAAAAAGAAAACGTCTGTACTTGACAGACTGCTCACACTGTATCTTCAGTGTTTCCAAAGTCATTAAAACCCACAGCTCTAAATGAAAGATTACAGAAGTTCAGTTAGAGTTCAGATAGATGTAAGATGGCACCTTTTGGTTTTTTAATGGAATTTTAAATTGTTGCACATCAGTTCATCAATATAAACAAAGAGAGCAATGGCACATGCAATAATTAAACAATTACTTAAGATAAATTTGCTCCTGCCACAAGAACTTTTGATGGGTTCCTGAGAGTGCATAATGGCTTCTGGTAGTATGATCCATCACATTTTGTGGCTCCATTTGCATCTTTATAACTGTAGACTGAACTACCTTGATTGCAAAAGTCATGATGCTGCTGGTGGGGGCGACGGGGTGTTGGAATTCGTTAATAACATGACAACAATGCTGATCAGAAGAGTATTCTTCAGAAACACAGTTGCAATTAATTTAAACAAAAATCATTAAATATTTTACTTAAGAAAGAATATATCTAGATAAGACAGAGCCATTCTGTAGTCCCTAAATATGATGCCATTCATTTTATGCATACGATGTATATGCAATTTGCATTACCATGCAAGGTGTCAAAGTGTGATTTAGGAACTTTTTAAGAAGGGACTTAGGCTCTTCAGCCACTTACAAGTTTTACCTGTGCTGTATGTCTCTGCATCATAGGCTTTTAGTATTGACTAGATGATACACTCAGCGCTTACTTTAATATATAGTCTACATTTTGGGTTTTTATGCAAGACAAATAAGAGAGTCCAAAAAGACACAACATTTCTTACTGGTTATGCAGCAATTGAGCTCATTGCCATATAATGACTTTCTAAAACTCCCCAGGCTTCTGCTTGGGAGCATATAGATCCAAAATCTGGTCAGTCGGTCATATTCATGTTTTCCTCATTTTGGGGAATGAAGCGACAACTTGTTTTAATGAAGTATGATACAATTATTTCAGGAAGCCTCTGCTTTTTTACCTAACAAAAGATTTAGTGATCCCTTTCCATTTGTTTGGACACGTCATGACAGCTGTAGCCATGTTAAATTGGTGCCCAGAATTTAGCTCAGGTTGAATAAAAAGAGAAAATTAGGTAATTGTCCGATTAGTCCATCATGTCTTGGGTTTTTTTTGTTTTTTGTTTTACATCAAGAAATGCTGAAGTATGAATGCAAAATTGACATCTGTGTTTAATTGAAACTGACTCTTTACTAGTATATTCGTTGTTTCAGTTAATTCTAATGCTGTATAATGGAAAATAATGATATATTACTTCTATTTGAATTACAGTAACATACAGAGGTGAAAACTGTGGTACAAAAGCTAGTCTCTGAACCAAAGATCTTGCAATTTAATGAGCCAAGACTTTCAGAAGGTGAAGAAAGTGAAAGACTATTATCCCCACTTTATAGATATGAATCTGAAGCAAAAAAAAAAATGAAGTGACTTGCCCAAGGTCACACAAGAAGTCTGTGGCAGAATCAGGAATTGAACAGATCTTCTAAGACCAAGTCAGGTGCCTTAATCGCTGGCCCATGAACATGGGTATAATTCATGTTGTAAGGATAGGAATAGGTTTTATTTCTTCAGATTATTTTCAAGGATGATACAAATGAGAACAGAGATGCCTTAATAATCATGTTATAAATATAGTGAACGATGCCAGGTCCCTTGAAGTCAATGGGAGTCTTTCAGTTGAATTTAATGTACTTTGTATCAAGCCCATATGTGAAATCCTGACATAACGGTTTTTGGGGTACCCAGGACTGAGAGTCACCTTATTATCCCCTGCCTCTAGCATGAGGAAGCCTGATGAATGCTTAGCTGGGTATCAGGTCCCTAAAACCACCAGATTTTCAGCCACGCAAACACTCTGCTATGGACTATGCCAGCTCTTACTTTGCCCTGAAAGTTAACAATAGGTGCACCCCAGTCCCTTTGAAGCATTCCCCTGCAATATCTAGCCCCTGACACTGGCTATTCACAGAGATATGAGGTCTGCTGTCCCCAAAGGAATAGTATACACACCAGCTTGTAGGATTCAGCTCAGGACACAGCACTGAGATATGAGTATCATGAAAACAAGAATAAGAGTATTGATTATCAAAGACTAGAGATTCAAGACATAGTGAATAAGGATATTGGAAACAAATGGTTGCATATAAAACAAAATCATAACATGTTTTCTAGAGACTAAATTTAAGAGGTTAACTTCCTATTTAAAGAAGTTTATTTCACCCAAAGTCCTCTGCAGTGTTTTCAACCAAGATTGGCAGAGATCCCGTTTTCATGAATGTAAACACTCTGTTTACTTCCTAGGTCCAGAATGAGGGGGTGTCTTCTTTGCCTCTTAAATATACCCTTAAAGTTCATTGTCTTAGCACACAGCCAGGATAACTCTCCATGCCTTGTTTTTCCTGTGTGTTCCTTTTCTGTTAACTTCATATGTAAATAGACATCCATTGTGTTAGCTTACAATGCTTTATGTACACCCCAACCGCGAGATACACATTTCTTACCTCCTGTCCAGATGAAAACCTGTATTTCATCTTTGCTGGTAACTACTACCATGATAGAGACTTTAAACATTTTCAATATACTTAAACACTGCGTTATCCAGTACTTTACCAACCGAAAAGCTACAGAAACCGGCATTTCTGATAGGGTTGCCAGGTGTCCAGATCCAGGCAGCGCTCACCTCGGGCAGCTCCCTGCAAGCAGTGACATGTCCCTGCTGCTCCTAGGTGGAGGTGCAGCCAGGAGGCTCTGCGCGCTGCCCCCACCATTCCCCCCCCCCCTCGAGCACTGGCACTGAAGCTCCCACTGGCCAGGAACCATGTCCAATGGGAGCTGCAGGGGCAGCACCTGTGGGCGGAGGCAGCGCGCACAGTCGCCTGGCCACGCTTCCACCTAGGAGCAACAGGGACATGTCTTCACTTGCGGGGAGCTGTCCGAGGTGAGCACTGCCCAGTTCCGGTACCCCGAAACCCCTCCTGCACCCTAACCACCTGCCTGAGCGCCCTCTCTCACCAAACTCCCTCCCTCCATTGGTAAATATAACCCTTAGTTAACTGGAATTTTTTACTAGCCGGCACCCCTCCCTTTCCCCAACATGCCAGATAACAAAACTTTTACTGTACATACATTACTATTTAAATCGTACCTGTACATCCATTTCACAACAATATTAAGGATCAGGGTGACACTGGCTTTCATTTAGGACCTCACATGACATTCTTTGGTGAACTAGAGTGAACAAACCAGAATCAGGATATTCCAATAGCCCCCTTGCCAGTTGGCATAAAGGGGTTCTTGGGTCACACCTGGACCCATTTGAAATCAATGGCAGTTTTAACATGATCAATAGGGCCAGGATTTCACCCATAGTACTTAGGCTAAATTCTAGGCAAGCAGGAAATTCAAAGTTAAGATGCTAACACCAATACTAAATCTCTTCCTATATCCCTATCCACCCTCCAACCTCGTGTCAGTGATCCTATCCCCCTGCTATCTGAGTTTCTAGTTCAGAAAACCCACTCCCACCAGTCACCTATTACCTACATACTCTGTTATCTCACACAAAAAATTGAAAGCTGTCAACTTTGGGAATTAAGTAGTTTTCACTAATAGCGTTCATGCCGAAGTTCTACATTATTCTTGTTTTGGAGTAAAGAACTACTAGCATATGTTCCTGGCCTGTTCCTATGTTGCAACACAAGCATTTAAGGAGATATTTTTTCTGCATTTATACATACACTCTGACAATAGAGTTAAATGATTTCTATAATCACAGTACTGTAGGCCAAATATTGTGCTAGATTTGTTGGCTCCTCGATTTGCATTAAAAAGAAGATTTTGTGGTGCATTTTCTATTGTTGCTACTTCAGGATACATCTGGGTCTTAGAATCTGTGACCTGTCATCCAGATCCCCACTGAACTGCTGGTAATTTAGAGAAGACACAGTCAGTTATCAGGGAAGAATTACACAAATTAGAAATGGAAACAGCCTATGGTATTAGCCCATCAACCTCATATTTTGGCAAATACGGAATAGCTCCATGCAGTATATTGTCCAATTGTTTTTCCATACCCATATGAAGTGACTCAAATGAAAGGATTATCATCATTCTCTTTGGATCTTTCCCCCTCCCCCACTTCAAAATCTCACTTTTAGGAGATTATTTCCTGGATGTTAAGCCAAAAGTTTTCCTTTGCTTAATTCAATTGTTCTTTGTTTATTCTCTTCAGACCTCCCTAAAATTAGTTTCTTCCTCCTTGAGGTTTTTATCCTTTCAACTGCCATATGTACAGACAGTTATCACATTCACAAATGTGCTAGTCATTGTTAAAACCAAGCTATGTTAAATTAGTTTCTTAATCTTTCCTCTTATTCCCTTATCAATCATTTATGTTGCCTTTCCTTGAATTCCTTCCAATTTCTGGTATTGAGGTGCTCAGAATTGAAGCATTATTCTAAGTACAGTCTTACACTATATAGGAAGGGACTGAAGTTGACTTACCAGAGGAACTGGTTAAAAAGTTTCAAGTTTTCCAAACAAAAAGTGGGACACATTTTTGACCAAATAAATAAATGAATAAATAAAAAAAAAAATCACAAAACATTCCCATTTTTTTACTAACTCTACATACAAACTGGCAGTCACTAGAATTATTTCCCATGTTCTCTTTTTTTTTTTTTTTTTTTTTGATTTGGCCAGTCTTATACCTCCTTAGTTCTCCGTGATTTTTATGAAATGATAACATTTCAGTCAGCTTATTAGTTATTTCCCTGGGTACCCCAAGAACCCTAAGGAGACATACCATCCAGACTTCTAATATGTCTTTCAAATGTAACTGAAACCAAATTTCACTTCTCATAATTATTTTAATTGCTTTTTCCCCCGTACCTATAAAGTCTGACCAAAAGCTCATTGAAGTTAATGAATAGACTTGCAGCTAAAATGAGCTTTGGCTCAAGCCCATATAGAGGAAATCTTTATAAGTACCAAATTGTTCTCACCTCTTTGTTGTTAGTCCTTTAAAAAGGGAATTTAAGTAATCCAGCTGAGTGGTTTTCAGAAGACTTAGTTATTTTGTAATTCTTCTAATTTATTTTTTAGATCACCCTTCTTGTGTATACGTTCTTCCTCTCATACGTGGAAAAAGTCCTTCTAGTTCCCTTTAATTGTTATATTATTCTGCTTTTGCCAGTCTTAAACCATTCAACCCTTATTTCCCTGTATAATTGCAGTACCTTGGACCATTAATAGAGTTACTGTGAAGGCTTTGGAAGAGTGCCTCAGATGTAAACCTCTTCAAATAAGTAGATGGTACTACAAAGCAGTTTGGTTTTGACCTAGTGATAAAGTGATGGTTTAAATGTAACTTTGGTTTTATTGTAAACTGTGATAACCGCATGGACAGGTCTAAAATTGACTTGGGTATGACTATTCCTTGACACAAAACTAGGAACAGGGAAAATGCCTGGTCATGAGAATAACTGGATACACAAATTACTGTGGTTAAACCCACAAATCTTTAAATGAAATTTTATGTCTGAGGACAATTACTCAGTTTAGCAGAAATCTCAATATAACGTACTGCATACTGTATCAACCAACCCTACATATTTTGAGTAGAAAGACATGATGCTGAAGACACATATCAGGATCAAGGTGTGAATCTGGTGTATATTTATGCACTTTCAAGTTACACTTTCGCAAAAGAGCATATTAAAGGGTGATGTTAAATGCCATGCTCATCAGAAGGGGAAATTCTGAACTTTCCAGGAAGTTTACACATCAGATGCAACTTCGTATAATCAATAAGGATCAATAATGGGAGTCTGTTATTAAGAAGATAAGAACATGCCATGATAATTTAGCAAGCAGCTGCTCCTTATCTGACTGATGTGATAGTTTGATAAGCTAAATTCTAAATAATGAAAACTACCCTTTTAAGGTTGAAGTATCTTTTAATCTGAAACTTTGCGTAACTTGTGGCTGTACCATTCTACTAGATCTGAGATGACCAAACTGATCAATAAGAACATAAGAACGGCCATACTGGGTCAGTCCAATGCTCCATCTAGCCCAGTATCCTGTCTCCAACAGTGGCCAGTAACAGAGCTTCTTGGTGAATGTACAGAACAAGGCAGTTGAAGTGATCCACCCTTGTCTTCCTCTCCCAGCTTCTGGCAGTCAGAGATTTAGGATTGCCCTGAGTATAGGGATGGTATTCCTGACCACTTTGTCTAAAAGCCATTGATTGACCTATCTTCCATTAACTTATCTGGAATCATAGAAATGTAAGATTGGAAGGGACCTTTATAGGTCATCTAGTACAGTTCCTTGCACTGAGGCAGGACTAAGTATTATCTAGACCATTTCTGACAGATCTTTGTCTAACCTGTTCTTAAAAACCTCAGACAAAAAACAAACAAAGAGAGAGATTCCACAACCTCTCTAGGTAATTTGTTTCAGTGCTTAACTACCCTTACAGTTAGGAAGTTTTTCCTCATGTCCAACCTAAATCTCCCTTGCTATAATTTAAGCCCATTGCCTCTTCTCCTATCCTAAATGATTAAGAACAATATATCTCCTCTTTATAACAACCTTTATGTACTTGAAGACTATGTCCCCCAACTTTCCTCTTCTCTAGACCAAACAAATCCATTTTTTCAATCTTTTCGTATAGATCATGTTTTCTAGACTTTTAATCATTTTTGTTTCTCTCCTCTGGACGTTCTCCAATTTGTCCACAACTTTACGGAAGTGTAGTACCCAGAACTGGATACAATACTTCAATTAAGGCCATATCAGTGCTGAGTAGAGTGGAAGACTTAATTCTCCGTTCTTGCTTACAGCATTTCTATAAATACATCCCAGAATTATATCCACTCCTTTTTGCAACTTTTTTTTACATTGTGATCCATTATAACCCGCCCCCCTCCCAATCCTTTTCTGCAGTAATCCTTCCTTGGCAGTCGTTTCCCATTTTGTATTTGTGCAATTGATCGTTCCTTTTTAAGTGTAGTACTTTCCATTTGTCCTTGTTTAGTTTCATCCTATTTATTTTAGACTATTTTACCAGTATGCCAAGATCATTTTGAATTTTAATCCTGTCCTTCAAAGCGCTTGTGACTCCTTCCAGTGTGGTACCATCTGCAAACTTTATAAGTGTACTCTCTATGACATTATTCAAATTGTTTATGAGATAATTGAAGAGAACCACACCAGGACAGATTCCTGCAGGACCCCACTCAATATGGCCTTCCAGCTTGATTGTGAACCATTTGTAACTACACTCCGAATACGTTTTCCAAACAGTTGTGCACCCACCTTATAGTAGGTTGATCTAAGCTGTATTTCTCCAGTTTGTTTATGGGGTCATGTGGGGCACTATCAAACACCTTATTAAAGTTGAGTTATATAACACTGACTACTTCTCCCCCATTCTCACCCCCCCCCCCCCCCCACATCCCACAAGGTGAGTTACCTTGTCAAAGGAGGATATTAGGTTGGTTTGACATGATTTGTTCTCAACAAATCCATGTTGACTTATTTTATATTCTTATAGGTGCTTACACATTGATTGATTGATTGATTATTGGCTCCATTATCTTTCAGGGTACCCAGACTATAGAATTGTCCTTATTCCTCTTTTTATAGATAGGTCCTATATTTTCCCTTTTCCAGTCCTCTGGGATCTCTCCCATCATTGATAATCACTAATGACTCAGATATCTCTACAGCTAGGCCTTAAGTAGTCTAGGATGTATTTCATCAGGCCCTACTGACCTGAAGACACCTAATTTGTATAAGTAATTCTTAACTTGTTCTTTTCCTATTTTAGCCGTAGATCAAATTCTTTTTTTAACCTAGTTATACTTTTCACCATCACACCAGCTCATGGCAATGAGTTCCACAGATTAATTGTAAGTTGTCTGAGAAAGTACAACTCTTGTTTGTATTAAACCTGCTGCCTATTAATGTCATCAGGTGACCCCTGGCTTGTATTGAGGAAAAGGGTAAATAACATGTCTCTACTCACTTTTCCCACACCATTCCTGATTTTATAGAAGTCTATCATCTCCCCCCCCCCCTTACTTCTCTCTTTTCTAAGCTGTACAGTCCTAATCTTTTTTAGTTTCTCCTTGTATGGAAGCCATTCCATATCCTTGATAATCTCTGTTGCCCTTCTCTGAATCTTTTCCAGTTCCACTAGATCTTTGTGAGATGGGGTAACCACAACTGGACTCAGTATTCAAGGTGTGGGCACATCATGGTTTCTATACCTTTCATTATAGATCCTAACATTCTGTTAGCCTTTTTGACTGTTGCTGTGCATTGAGGTGGAGCTTTTAGAATACTATCCACAGTGGTCCAAGATCTCTTCCTTGAGTGGTGACAGCAAATTTAGAACCCATTGTTTTATATGTGTAGTTGGGATTATTTTTTCCAATGTGTATTACTTTGAATTTATCAATACAAAGACTTAATTATTGTTTTGTAATACCATTAAGGCCACAGGGAAATTAAAGTGGGCATATGTTATGGGCTGAAGTGTAAAGGATTTCAGCAGCACAGAGAAGTTGGGTTGGAGACAGTCTAGGGTGGCATGAACATTTGGATAAATGTGAAGTTTTTTAATAGGAGAGTATGGAAGGATTTTGGAAGCTGGGAGCATGGTCAGTTTGAAAAAGTTGTGCAATAACAGTAGGTTCTAGGAAGGGGGTTAGGGACTGCAATCAAGTTGTGGGATAAGGAACTCTGGCTGGAATGAACAGTGGCTGGAGTGAAGGTTGGAAGGATCATCTCACATGCATCCAAAACCCCCGCAACCCCTGTGACTTCTTCATCTCCAAACCATCTTACCTATTCATTTGTAGCATCCCTACTCTGATTTACAAATCTTATGCTAAACCTTAGCTAGTGCTTCCCTTTTGAATGGATAAGTAGTATGAGCTCTGGATGTTTTAAATCTCAAATGAGACCAGGATTCAGAGTGTCCTGGAATATCCAACAGTTCAAAGCAGAAGCACTATGCAGGGGCCCAGCTGGCTATGTTTCTGCAGTTGAGATTTACATACACCCAAGCACAGCCCTCTCTTCCAAAAAGCTATTTGGTTATCCCTCAATTAGAAGCAGTTCCACGGGGACAACAAGAGTGGCTGCTGCTGGTCATCCATACACATTTTGTCACCTCTAGTATAACATGAATATGTAGGTATTTTCTGATTACATTCCCTGATTAGCTTAGAAGACATTTATCAGATCCAGTAAGTGCCATTAGCACACTGCTGATTAACATGCTAGAATTTCATTTAAATACCTGCATTTCCTCGATTTTGGAATAAAACTCTGCAGCATGTATCTGTTCCTTTAATTGCCTAAGGGGTTGATAATAGGATCCCTAGCCTTGCACCTCTATCCTGCTAATGCAAATTAAATCCAGGTTGTTAATTATCAGATATTACCACCTGGTGGCTGATTTGGAATGAGTTGGTAGTCTCAGTCTACCTCCTAAAGGACAAACATCCACACCACAAGTCCACCACCTGATTTATGGACAATTAATCTCCCTATCAGCAGTTTCAGTGCAGAAACAAAGAACATGGAGATTTCTGTACTCATCTCTTATGGATGTGGTTAAGACAGATCAAGTTTAGGACATTTTAGAGAAGCTTGTGCTGCAATTGCCTTTGCTGTTCCTGTTCTGTGGATTTATACTGGATTTTAGTCTGCCCCCTCAAAAAATGTAGTAATGGGTGTTTTACTGCCCACCCATTTCTTGTTAAATTGTCTGTTTTTTACTCAGCATCTGCCTCACTGAGCTGCTAGTGAACCATCTGATGTACAGCAGATGTTAAGTACTCAGCAAGCTGGAGAGGGAGGCAAAAGTGTCACATCATGATTAAATACTTGCTACAGTTATTACATACTGTGTTCCATTTTTATGGTTAATATTTGTGTGTGTACTGGGGAAGCATTAAGACCTATTTTGTATTTTACTTAAAATGCTATTGTCCAAATAAATTTATTTTCTGTTTGTATCACTGTCATATAATTAGAAAGCGGTAGCAAGTGATTATTTTTTTAAGACACAGTAGAGAAATAAATAATTAAGGAAACATTTGATAAGTGTGCAATGGAATATAAATTCACATTCAATCATTTTATTTAATTGTCACTAAATTGCTAAGTACAAATAGTTAATATTTGTAAATTGCATTGAGACATTTATAGAGATAACTTGAACCAGAATCTCAGCTGGCGATAACTGGTGTAACTTCTTTGACTTCATTGGAATTATCCTATTTTACACCAGTGAGCATCTGGCCCTTAATCTTTTTGTAGGTCACTCATGAGTTTGGTCAGACATACACTGGTATAAATTCACCATGTGGTTTCCCTGATTGAAACCACTGTAGCACATTGCATAGGACACATAGCAACAGAAAGTCCATTTGGAAGTTGACTATGGTGGCACACTCCAGCCAAAACAGCCTAAAAAATGGTGACAAATTTTGGGGAAGGGTGAAAGGCTGAGGAAAGTACCAGTTTAGTGCATCCCTTGCTCATGCTCCATCAGCTGGTCTCCTACTGAGTCCTGACTATGATTTGAAGATATCTTTCCTGGCGCAACCCTCAAGGGAGAGTGACAGTTCAACTATTCCCTGTCCTTGACCAGCAGTGAATCTTTAGTTGGAAGCAGCAATCCTTGCTCTATCAGGCAACTGCAGTTTGTACCTTTCTGGATCACTGTAGCCCAGCATCTTTTTGAAATAGTGTCTAAAACGGAAGGTAAAACCGTACTGTTGTTACTTGCATTGAACACCTACATACAGAAAAAAAATGCATATTCATGGACTTTTATATCTACATCATTAGTTTTGTGATTCTGTGCACACAGACACACACACAGAAAAAAAAAGGTCAATACTTTTATAGGCTCTTACTGCTTACCCACTGGACAGAGCCTACATAGTATAGAATCACATTCTATCTGATTACCCACCCAGCTCTCCTAAGGTTTACAATTCAGAATTCATCATCTGCCTCAAGAAAATATATTCCAATTGAAAACATGTAAGAAAGATCATCAGATTTCAGAACAGGTTTGTTTTTCAGTCCCCTCTGCTGCAATAATCGAACAAGAGTTACACAGTAAATCAAATACACCGCTACTTTTGGGAAGAAAATAAACAAAAACTGAGCAGAATTTTCTAAAATATTCTGACTGCTAAACAAAACCACAAAATGTGTTTAGAATATATGGTTTGTAATCATACCCTAGGTTCAAAAAAGAATTAGATAAGTTCCAGGAGGATAGGTTCACCAATGGCTATAGCCAAGATGGACAGGGATGCAACCTTATGCTCCGGGTGTTCCTAAACCTCCATCTGCCAGAAAATGGGATTGGATGACAGGGGATGGATCACTCAAAAGTGCCCTGTTATGTTTATACCCTGTGAAACACTGGCACTGGCCACTGTTTGAAGACAGGACTTGATGGACCATTGGTAAGGCCAGTATGGCTGTTCTTACATTCTTAATCATTCTGGGGAGACCATCTCCCCAGTACCAATATACTGGAGGTCACCTCCATAGAAAGAAGTCAGCTATCTCTATAGCAACTTTCCCTTTGTCTTCGACTCTGTGGCAGATGCTACAAAGGGATCTCCACTGCAAAGGTGTGGCAAGGAATAATTCTGGGGAAAAGGCACATTGGCCCTTCTTCTCCAGCATTGGTAAATCAGCCCAAAAGTTTAAGGCAGACTGGAACCCCCTGTGTACTGTAGGATTCCTCTTTCCCCTTTATTTTGTGATAATTCTGGGGGCAGCAGGACATCCTTAGCAGTGCAGTTCAGGAGCATGAAGATGTGGAGCCAGTGCAAAGTCACAGGGCCTCTGGGCAGATGGCCCTGTGCCTCCTGCTGATACACCCAGAATCACACTCAGATTGTGGGACCCAACACATTTGGTAGGTAACACCTGGCTTCTAGCAAAGGCTCCCTGTCTTGAAAGAACTTTGTTGAGTTTTTCTCCTTCCAGGAAAACTTTACAGGTAGATGTACTGACTCCAAGTTCTTGTTATCCATAGAAGTGTTTATTGCAAGATAGTGCTGAAGCACAATGCAGGAACAACATAAGAAAGCACTGTGCTGCCCACACTATACTTTCTCCACAAAGAGGAGAATGCACAAGGCTGAGAATTCTCTAAATCTATTCAAAGAAATATAAAGTTTATTTTTGTAAAAGTGAAGAATTCAGAAGTTGTGTAACAGAAGTAAGTAATTTCTCACGGACTAATGGTTCAGACACATCCTTTCCATAAGGAAATGCCGAAAATACAATTTGTCACAAGCAAATTTAACATTTGAAAGGATTTGTAAATGGTATCATACATCACAAAGCAAGACTGTATCCGTGTTTCTGGATAAAATAAGTGAATTAGTCTGGGCAGGACAGAAAGTCATTTGTAGAAGAAATGCTCAATATAATTTAAAACATTTTAATAAAGTGATTTAGGACTCTTGTTTTTTTAAGTAGGATGCAATAAATAATAGTTCTTGATAATGTTTTATGGCAAACTACCATTTACTCAGGAATGGTCAAATTGGGAGACTTTATGCATTTGAAGCTTGATCTGAAGTCCATTGAAGTCAATGAAAAGGTGTCCATTGATTTCAGTAGACTTTGGTCACGTCCTATATTGCAGTAGTATTACTTCATCACCTGACTTTCACACTTGAAAACCAAACACACATTACTTCTAAAATTCGTCTCCAGGTTGAAATAATAATGACAGCCTGTCATAAAATGTAGTGCAGTGTATTGTAAAGCACTTTCAGTGCTGTCTAATGCACCAGTTATTTTTATACTAATTATAACTGTTAAGCACTGACAGCATGCTTGGGACAGTACAAGACATAAAGGACCCGAAAGTGGTACTCCTACTCAGTAAGTAAGATAAGTTGGTGAGGGTTCAGACAGCCACCAGAATGATTAAAGGATTATAAATAATGCTTTATATTACACTCAAGAAGCTCAATATTTTAGTTTAATTATGGGACAGTTAAGGAGTGACTTGATCAGAGTACCTATATAAGTACCTACATAGGAAACAAATATTTGATAATGGGCTCTTCTATATAGCAAAGATGTAACACAATCAAATGACTGGCCATTGAACCTAAATAAATTCAGACTGTAAATAAGGCATACATTTAACTGTGAGGGTAATTAACAATTGCAACAATTTACCAATGGTCATGATTGATTCTCCTCACTGGACATTTTTAAAATCAAGCATTTTTTCCCTAAAAGATATACTCTAGGAATTATTGTGGGGGTATTCTGTTGCCTGTGATATACAGGCGGTCAGACTATGTGATCACAATGGTCCCTTCTAGTTTTGGAATCTAGGAATAAGTAGGTCCTCACTTATTGACTAGTCCCATTTTAACCAGTGGGAATGACAGTGTTTACTGAATAAGATGGCACAATTGGTCCAAAAAGCAGACACTCCCTTAGTGATGTGGCCACAGACTTAAAAAAAAAAAAAGCTGATGGAAAGCAGTAGTGGGAAAGCATTAGTCTTGAGCGGAACAGTAACAGCCTAGTAAACAAAAAAAGACAGGTGTGATCTATAGTGTCACCCAAGAGCTTACAATCTAAGGGTAAATGGGTCAGTTCCCATTGATGTGAATGTGAGTTCTGCTACTGGCATAAGTGGGGCCAGATTTCACTCCAAAAGATTAATGAAATGGGATATGCTCTGAAGCCACAAGGAACTTTGAATGGTATGTTTTCCCCATTTCTTGTGGTCATGGCTGAAGATGTGAGTCTGGAATGTGGAGAGAAGTGAGTCTTGAATA
Organism: Lepidochelys kempii; assembly: GCF_965140285.1. NCBI lineage: Eukaryota > Metazoa > Chordata > Testudines > Cheloniidae > Lepidochelys > Lepidochelys kempii. The sequence goes on along the minus strand of NC_136387.1, from coordinate 59,335,233 downwards.
TGGAGAGGGTAGTGTTTTGGTGAACTGGTCCTGGGAGGACATTCCATGAGGAGTTAGCATCAGTAAATGAAGAGGGGGAATGGTGCTTTGAGGCTGGTATCACTGACAGAGTAAGGGAGGGGACAAGAGACAACCATGCTGGAGCAGAGCTGGGAAGAACTTTAAAAATATAAAAAATATATAAACAATGTAGTTGGACAGGGGAATCCAGTGGAGGGAATCCAGTACAAAGTTCCATTGTCTGAATGGCAGGTAAGGAAAGTAGTTATCTGAGCAAAGTGATACTCCGGTGTGGCTCCATGTGCCAAGTACACTGAACTTCACAGTAAGTTCCCACATTCTACCCTTGTAGGCTGGCCACAGCAGTATTATTAAAGATGGAAAGGAAATTGGGTCCCGTTAAGATCCAAAATGGACATAAAGCAATTGAAAGACAGTTTATGAGATGTACTTAAATTTCCCCATACAGAGCTGTTCAATTTAACAGTATTTCTGGAAGTGCCCAGTATAACATAGATGATAATTCTTTACTTGGAATATCAGTCACGTGTGGAAAGTTTTCAATTAATTGAAGAAGCTGTTGTGGGAGTATTAAAAGGGGTATTAAAAAGTTTCGTGTTTTATGAATATAGTGTTATCATAAACTTGTTTCATTTAGTGAAACAAGGAAAGCATAAAATTTAGACCTTGGATTGCTAATGAAACAAAGACATCTGGGGCCCTGTGAAAGAGTGCACTGTCCACTACTGCATCTTCTCATGGCTGGAAATGAGGACACATGCTCTCTCATCTCTAATGCCCCCTGCCAAAGGTCACTCTGGCTCTGCAGTAATGTCTTTTCCTGTAACTCAGCCATCCAGTAATCCAGGTCATGATTTAAGTCCACCCCTTCCAGGGTAAGTCCAACAAATAAAAGTCCTTACAAAGAGAGCTTTGACCCCCAACCCCAGGCCCCGTTGTCCTCAGACCCTTCTTTCAGGGCTTTCCATCATCCCTATCTCCTTTTCTGGCCTCACACCACCTTGTCAGTGGCTAGTAGGGGAACTCAGTCCCACTCCCCTACAGTAGGTTCCAGTCCAGTGACCCTATAACTAGCAACTGAGGACTGCTCCATCCCCAACTAATTTTTGATACATCTCTGGACTTCTTCCTACCCAACTTTTCTTAACATAGAAAATCTGTGAAGCAAAATGCCTAACTCTTCTTTCAGGGCTGGAACTATCAGGGTCTACCCCTGATTTACCCCAACAAAATCCCAGCATAAAAATATATAGTTAAACCCACTTCCACTCACCTTGGGCTTGAACTTTCTTCTTTCTTGAGCTTCCTTTACTCTACTTCTCAATCAAACATCTCCCAGGACTCTCCACTGGAAATCTGGTTCCTGCCCGTTTATCAGCCTGCTCCATTCCCAGTGGCTGTCTCTCTCTCCTGGCCTCTTTCAAGAATTCTCTGTTTATAAGAGGATCCCAGGGCCAATTCCCTGCCGTGGGCTACCTTCCTGATCTCTCCACTCTCTAATTCCAGAGTGACTGCAGAGGTCCTTCCTCTCTTCCCTGCAGCCACCTTCTTTCTTTTTCTTTTTTTTTTTTTCCAGTGGTGAAGCAGATTTAACTGAGTAGTCTGTAGCTGCCAACTATAATTCCTAAATACTTAGCAGTTTATATTCTCTCGCTCTGTCCTGAGTCCTTCAGGTAATGTAACAGAATCTTTCTAAAACTATCCCATTTCCCTGACATTTTTACTAAATAACAATGTAACTTTTGTTACCTTAAGCTGTTTGAATTTTTCAGAAAGCTTTTCCCTTTATTTATCAAAGCCCCATACAAGGTGATCAGTTTTATCTTCCACCTTTTAGAGTGTACATTGTCTATCATTGTGTCTGTTCATTCAAAACAGATTTTTGTTTAAGGCACAATGTCCAGTTAGTACTCTAAACAACATCTGCTCATTTTTCCAAACCAGTCCCTGAAGTATATTGTTATCTTCAACTCTAGGGCACAATAAAAAAAAAATCTTCTATTTTTCGTTAGTCCATTTATTTATGTATGTATTTATTTATTTATTTTACTGTTACTTTTTTAACATTTTTCTGTACTGGGCTTTTGAATTCCTGTTTACTCCAGGGTATTTCCATGTCAGTGTTTCAATTTCTTGAAGCATTTTTATCTGCTTTGTCCACCATTTCATTCTCTGCTGTTCTAATATACACTAGGGTCCAAGCTAATGCTACAGGTAACCCCATCTGTTATTAGAAATATAATTTCATTGATTAAATCACAACATACTGAGATACCCTCTTTTATCACCTTAAAGCCTAAGACTGAATTGAAAAAAAGATAGCCACCTATCCTGGGTGTACATTCCTGATTTAATTTAATGCTACTGTATTGTTACTAGTTTGTCTGTTGGTACTATTTTAGATGTACTTATTCCACATTTTGATATACAATATGTTGTCCCTGTTCTTCCTGTTTTGTCTCATTTGGCCCCATCTGTCTATATTTGACAGAATTGACTCCACTTTTCATCTATAGACTGGTACACTTCAGTTTTCATACCTACTCTCTCTTTTTTACCCTTAAGTTTATAAATAAATCTAAATCCATGTTTGGACATATGACTTTCCGTCTACATCAAATTTTCCCATGACTAAAAGTTTTTATGCCATTTAGCTCTCCCTTGTCTTTCAACTTCTGCAGCCACATTTAACTTGAATGGCATGCGGAGTTCTAACGTCATGTGTTATAGTTTGCCTATCAAATTCCCAGCAACCCTCTTATGTTTGTTTGGTGTTTTCATTATTACAATTCCCATTAATTTTAGCCCAGAAAGTTAGATCCAGTGGTTTCAAGTTCTGATTTTGATGTTGATCCTAAAACTTGGCAGCCATAATCAATTACCAGCCTGATTATGGCTCTGTATATCAACAGCAATGCTTTCAGCTCCATTATCCAATTAGCCCAACAAGACTTTTATGTGGTTTAATCCTTCCTGTATATATATCTTTAACATAGTCTATATGATCTTTCCAAAGTAATTTAGCATCAAATATTACCTCTAGGAATTTAAACCTTTTAACTTTATCTATTTGTTCTCCATACAGATACAGTTTACATTCCTTTGTAACTTTCTTTTTTGTAAAGATCAGTCATTTGGTTTTGGCAATGAAGAACTTGATACCTCATGCAGTTCCCTAATCAGAGGTCTCTTGTAATGTTTTATTGATTCTCTTTTCTGCCACCTCAGTATTCCTGCTGCTTATCCACAGAGCACAATTATCTGAGAATAGATTGACCCCAGCACTTATTTGTTTTGGGAGATCATTTATCATATTAAATAAGGTCAGGCTGATAATACTTCCCTGTGGTGTACCATTTTTAATCTTAGCTATAGTCAACATAACTTTCCCAACTCCAATCTCCATGGTCCTGTTACTGAAAAAGTCCCTAATTCACCCATATATTCTTCCCCTTATTCCTAAATGTATCTACTTTGTACAAGCCTTCCCTCTATAGCATGTCATATGCCTTGTCAATATCTAGAAAGACAGCGATCATGAAACCTTTGTGACTCATTTTTTGTTTTGTATTTCAATTTCTAATTTATCAATGTGATCAATGGGTGCATTTTACACTCTTAAAACCAGACTGTACCTTAGCTATAATGTCACTGTTTTCCAAATAGACGATGAATCTTTCATTCACCATTCTCTCCATGATTTTAGCCAGACAGGACATAAGGTCAATAGATCTATAAACATCCACTTGTGCAGATAATTTGCCTGGTTTTTAAACTGGAATTACTACTACATGTTTACACCCTAGTGGTATCACTCCTTCCCCTCCCATATAGTTTGTTATATAATTCCAAGTGAACCCTCAAACTGCTTTCAAATAGATATTAAAATGTTGCATATATTATTTTTAGCTGGGGATGTATTCTTGCTGTTAGCAATAGCTTTCTCAAGCTCCCATTTACAAAACCATTCATTCAGTATAGTAGCTTCATGTTTACCCCACCTATATAGTAGATCATGATTCTCTTAAATGAATTGTCTTTTAATCTGGGAGAAAAGCTGCACTTTGATTTCATTATTACTCACTCCTCAGAAAGTTTCTGCTAAATGTCTGCTGTTTTGTTATCAGACCTTCTAACTATTGTGTCAGTCCCAATAAAACAGGGGAAGTTACTACTCTTTGTCTTAATTCTATGCATTCTTCTAATTTGCCTGTATATTTCTGGTGTCTTGGTATCTTTATTTATCCACCTACGGTACTTCCTCCACCTGTCTTTCTTTTCTTTCTTTCTTTTTTTAAATAATTCTTTCGGCTGTTGTCTTACTTCTTCTATATTTCATTGGATCTTTACTATTCATTTTCTGTTTTTCTTTTTATAGACTTTGTTCCTTTCCTTAAGTGCCATTTTGCGGTCCTCATTCTATTATAGAACTGAGGTTTTAGTTTTGGGGTATTTCAGTATCTTAGGTATGGCTACCATAGCTGCTGCTATTAATCCCTGTATTACATTGGCATTGAAATTCTCTATGTCATCATCACTCACACAATGAATATTCAGAAATTCAGTACACTGAGTTGTAAATAGCTCTGAGTTAGCTTTTTTAAAACTCCCAGGTTGGTATTTTTCCATTAGTTTTCAAGGGCAAAGTAAGGTTGAAGGTATGGAGAAATGGTCACTCCCCATTCCTTCTTCCCTATTTATTTCCCAGTTGTATCTACTTGCAGTATCTGCTGTTATAATTGCCAGGTCTAAGCAAAAAAACTATTTTCTGCTTTAAATCTGTTTTGGGGTGTTGGTGTGCCATTGTTTAAAATCATGAGTTTGTTTTTAATGAAGTTTTCTAAGCATGTGCCATTCTTATCAGTTGTCTTACTGTCCCACAAATTATTATGACTATTTAGGTCACTGCATAAAATATGTGGTCTTTCTAGTAAGTCTGAGCATTCTAATTTCCTACGCAGGTTATAGATATTATAGATCTTTAAAGAAAAAAATCTCTTGTGAATTGGGATTACTTTACCTTCCACATCATTACTTTTTTGTTCTCTACGGCTTTGTAGTTTAGTCTATCCTTTATGAAAGTGCAAATGACTCCTCCTTGTCCTACTTTTCAGTCTTGTCTAAGTAACCTGTAAATTTAAAAGGAAGCTTTTTAACCAACCATGTTTCCTAGAGACATAGGATAGCTGGTTTAGTTTTCATTTCCAGGATGTTTTCTTTTAGTTCTTGCATGTGCTGTAAAACTGTGCACATTCCAACAAAAGATTGTGATCCCCATAGCAATCATATTTCACCCTTAACCTAATTTCAGATCACATAAATCTGATCTATTGACAGATTGTTAGTATACAAGATTTTTTCTGCAATCCTTCCTGTAATTTTCATTTTTTTCTGATTTTTCCATTTATGATGTGCAATTTATCATTTACATCATAATGCAAAAAACTTTTCTTTATTCTTTTTTTTTTCTCCACTACCAGTATACCATCACCTATTCCTTCCAGTTTATCATATTTTAATAGAAGGAAGCTGTGTATGCAATTCCCCTTTTCCTATTCTGATTTTCTCTTCCTTCTCCACCTGATGTTTTGAGAGTCTTACAGTTTCCAGATAAAATGTTAACAGTTTTTGCCTTTTGTATCTCCTTAACTCGTCTTGCCACAATACACCCTTGCCTGTGGTTATCACTGCAGTTGCTACATTTGACCTCCACCCCCCTTCAATGCAATTGTCATAGGAATGCTCTTCCACACATTTATAATATCTCATTTTCACTTTAGAAACATTTGCTACATGCCCTTACCATTGGCACTTATAACAGTGTAGGGGTAGGGGAACATGTGGCTTGGCTCTAAAGATCTGAAACCCTAATATTACTTTCTCAGGTAGAGTCCCTTTCTGAAATGTAATCAGGACTGCTATAGATGACTTGCTTTTTCCTCCTTGTTTACTAATTAGTCACTAACACTTTTTTTTCTCCTATGCTTTCGGTATTTCATCATTGATCAGTTCTAATGGCACTCCATGTATCACCCGCTTTTTGCAGGATATATTTTAGTAGCTGGCAATTTATTTTAATTTTCCCAAGCATTTTAGTTTTTAAGCAGTTTAGCAGCCTGTTCTTTGTCTGACCATTCAACTAAAAATCCCCATATTACAACCTCTTGGCTGTTAATATATCCCCTATGCTTTTTTTGATCTAGTTAGCTGCTTTCACAAACTGAATGGTACCTAATCTTATTGCTTTGGCAAGGGAATTTACAATTTTAACATTTTGGTTTATTACTTTCCCAAGCTTTGCTTTGTTGCTAATATCATCATGCTCTGATTCTACTCTTTTCTTTTTTTCCCTACTGTGCATCCATTCTCCCTCTCTAACAGAATCTTCTTCTGATTTGGGGTCAGAAAATCTTCCATCATAATCCTGCCAAAAGCACTCTCCACACTCTAGCCGCCAGCCACCTTCTGCTCTCAAGTTCCTTAGTTTATAATCCTCTCCCAGACCCCATCCCTAGCTGGGCTTCATCCTCAGTTAAGCCTGGCCCACTCTCCAAGTGCAGCCCAGTATGTTAGTTGTTCTCAGGCCCATTTGAAGACTGTGTGGGATATATACCTTATCACAGGCCTCATCCTGTAAAGTGCTGGTTCCCCTCATTACTGCTTTCAATAGGACGAGTTGAGGGATCTCAATAATCAGTACAATGCATATAACCAGCCCCTTCAAACTCAAGGGTTCACAAAACATACAGACATGAAAATCTGTTAGGCGATGCGATCATGGAACTGAAACCGTTTGTATATTTTTTTTCCCCTAAGCATAATTTGTTACACATTTTTAAAATTTCCTAATTATGACTAGAATCTAAATCATTTTTTTCCAGATGAGTTATTTAAATGACCATCTCTACTCCTAGAACGAGGACAAAAAATTCAGAATCACTGTCTAAAATGAGTGCAAATTTATGCATTACGGACTAGTAGGATAAATAAAGTATGGTTACTTCCCTTCCATGTAGATTTTTTTCACTTAATTTATTTCAGTAAAAGTAATATGACAACAGTGAACTAGGAAGTATAGTATTACTGCTTAATGCCAACGTTAAAGAGGTAAAGTAATACAAAGCAATTAGTTTCATTCATGCAAATAACAAAGGAATCATACTGGTAAATATTCCTGGACCATTTGAGAGGTGAGTGGAAACAAGTCTGAGCGCTTGTCTACATTTGAAAAGCGACAGAAAGTAGCGCTGCAGCTCCATTGCTGCCGTGCGTCCCTGTAGACACTCCCTATGCTGACAGGAGGGAGTGTCCCATCAGCAGAGTTAATCCACCTCCATGGACAGGTCAACAGAAAAATTGTGTCTGTTGACCTAGGGCTGCCTATACCAGGAGTTAGGTTGGCTTAACTATATCACTCAGAGGTATGGATTTTTCACATTCCAGAGTGACGTAGTTGGGTTTTTAATGTGGACTAGGCTTCAGTGTAAGGAAAACTAAGAAAACTAAGAAAGTCCTCTTAGATATCCTTAGATTTACCAAAAAGAAAAGGAGTACTTGTGGCACCTTAGAGACTAACTAATTTATTTGAGCATGAGCTTTCGTGAGCTACAGCTCACTTCATCGGATGCATGCCGTGGAAACTGCAGCAGACTTTATTTGAGAGAACCTGGATTTGTGCAGGAAATGGCCCAACTTTATTATCATGCACATTGTGTAAAGAGTTGTCACTTTGGATGGGCTATCACCAGCAGGAGAGTGAATTTGTGTGGGGGGTGGAGGGTGAGAAAACCTGGATTTGTGCTGGAAATGGCCCACCTGATGATCACTTTAGATAAGCTATTACCAGCAGGACAGTGGGCTGGGAGGAGGTATTTTTTCATATTCTCTGTGTATAAATAAAGTCTGCTGCAGTTTCCATGGCATGCATCCGATGAAGTGACCTGTAGCTCACGAAAGCTCATGCTCAAATAAATTGGTTAGTCTCTAAGGTGCCACAAGTACTCCTTTTCTTTTTGCAAATACAGACTAACACGGCTGTTACTCTGAAACCTTAGATTTACCCACATTCTCTAAGGGTTTGTCTACAAAGACGACGTTAAAGTGCTGCCGGGGCAGTGCTTTACCTTGGCTGTGTAGTCGCGGCTCCAGTGCTGGGAGAGAGCTCTCCCAGTGCTGTAATAAAAACACCCCTGCGAGGGGTATAGCTCCCAGTGCTGGGAGCGTGGCTCCCTGCCCTGTAGCACTATCTACACCGCCGCTTTACAGCACTGAAACTTGCATTGCTCAGGGGGGCGGGTTTTCACACCCCCGAGCGAAGAAAGTTTCAGCGCTGTAAGTGGCAGCGTAGACAAGGCCTTCATCTTATTTAGACATTGTAGAAATCTTTAGACTCATACTCACCAAAGAGAAACATACAGGTCACCCTGTGGCATGTCATTTCTGAATTTGGCCCGCTGCGTTTACATTAAAAGGAGTCAAAAGGTTTTACTGATATGCCCAAGGGACAGAAGAGAGAAGTTCAGAAAAGAAAGTAACTAACAGGTGAGTGTAAGAGTGTCTGTTAAAAGTAGGCCATGCCCATACTTAGAGCTTCTTTGTGTGTGTTTGTTATGACAACATAGACTCCTTTCCAGTCACTCACACATTTTTGGGTGAGTGCCAATAGGAGTAAAGGTGTCTGAATAAAATGGAATCTAAGTTAGCATAACTAATTTATTGCCCCTGAATTTGGCCCACCCCCTTTAGAAGACCTAAGTACTGATGTTTGTTGTTTGGGCTGCATGTTAATATGTAGATAATTCTTTGAAATAGGCAAGAAACAAAATAATAAAGCGATATAACTGTATCTTAAGGTGTCAAAGGGATGCTATCAGGTACAATTAATTATTTTTTGAATTAAATTCCATTAGATTATTAACAATGATATCACTTTTGAAATCTTCACCTAACGTTATTTGTTATGTTAGCTTGCCTTTTGCTTTTTTGTTATTGTGGACATTGAAAACAGGGTAGTGATTTCCCTTTTGTTTATTGTCAATGAGACAATTCCTGCTCATCTCATTCACACAAGCAGTCTCGTTCACTGCAGTGTAATTACATCAGTTAGGAAGGTAAACAGGAGATGACCCACCACCTACTCCATTAGAAGTATTACATTGCTCACACAGGTGCAACTCTTCAGAGTACAGATAAGCTCATAAGACAAAGAAATGCTGAACAAAAAGGTTTGATTGTTAAAAGAAAATATATTGGGGTTTTTTTATACATAGTTTCATACAAGCACCTCTCTTGGTCATCACCTATTTTGTAAAATACACTTAAAATTTCAGATGAATTCTGAGCCACCACTTTTTGTTTGTTTATTTGTTGGCAGCATGAGGAATGCAGAAATGATAGATAATTTACATAAAACGATTGCTAACTCTGAGGTGATTTTAAATTAATATTAGCTCTCTGGAATTAGGATTCCACTCTGTTTTGCATGCACTTTTTTTAAGGAATTAGGTGATTAGAGGAAACAGAAGACAAAAAGGTAAAAGATTCATGAGAATTTTCTGACACAAATACACACAATGACTCAAAGCTCCATCTTTTCTTCCTTTTTTCAGTAAAACAATATTCAAAGTTTCAATTACAAATTTTTTATTAACATAGATTACCACTCCAATTATCAGAAACTTGTGCCTGAAATTAGGCTCCTAAATCAATACTTAGATGTCCAAAATAATTGGACAGCATGATGATTTATGTGAATAAAATAAGCCAGATTTGGCCTCTATTGCTGATGCCCTAAAACAGAAAAAGGAATCTTTACAATAATTCTGCAAATAACTGTCCTGCCACTTTTCAGAGTAGCAGCCGTGTTAGTCTGTATCCGCAAAAAGAAAAGGAGTACTTGTGGCATCTTAGAGACTAACAAAGTTATTTTAAAATCCATGCCTGGATAATGGAGTTTCTCTTGTGCAAGAAGCTTTTTGTTCACATATTCTTATTTATGAACAAAACTTTTCAAAGAAACTGAACTTTCGTTGGGAACTGATAATGAGGGTTGTGCTGCTAGAATTCACGTTTGTAGATCAGATCAACCCCCATCAGGGTAAGTGCTTAAACTGGATACTGTAATTGTATAGTTCCAACTGTTACCAACAGGGCAGGCCTAATTTTTAAAGATTATTTAAAAGTAATGACATAGTCTAAAGATTTAAAGGGAGAAAAAAATCTCTGGAGTTCCATGTTCTCTATCTTGTAGCTTTTGGAACTCTGGTTAGGATATTTCTCAGAGAGGCCCAAGCCATAAAGCTCTAGAAAAAGGCAGTAGTGAGGGACCTTTGAGATGAGACTTTCAATCCTTCAGCCAAGGACAGAATTTTATTAAGAAGATTTATTTCAGTAATGTGGCATCATTAATATAAATTACTATGTATATTCGTACACCATTATTTCCAGTGTAGTTAACGTATAGTAGCAAAGCAATCAACTCTTTTAGCTTTCACTAATGATACATAAAGGAAGTGCCTTCCAAAGATAGGAACAAAATGGGCAATAATTGGAGAACTATGTATTCTGTGATTCCATATCCATGTAATTTTCCACAGGAAATTTGCCCCCATCCCGCACCTCCCTTTGGTGAAGAACAGTATTTCCAAATCTTAGCTTTCATTTAAACAAACGTTGTTAGCCTTCTGCTGCAGGACAAAATGCTGCACTACATGATTTGCCCAGTCTAACACAGAAAGTATATACTTGAGATGGGAACTGAAGCCAGAAGTTGAGATTGGAACTGAAGTCCCCATCTGTTGCCTTAACAACAAGGCCATCCTTTCTCTCTACTATAGGACCTCTCTTTAATTTGGGATACTTGAAAAGATGTATACCGATTTGTTATCTCCAGTTTTAAATGTTATGATGCCCAAATATTTAAAATAAGCTCATTTGTGTCTATCAGTATGAGGAGCCACATGATATCTCAGTAGTTCGGTTCCAGCAGAAACTGGAGACTATAATTGAGAAGTTAAAACTAGAACTGACAGGGAATTTTTAACAGAAATTTTTTGGGTAGAAAATGCTTATTCATCTTAACTGAAACTTAGCAGGAAACTGTGAGTTTTGAGCAATTTCTTGTTTAAAAAAATGGAAAAAAGTTTCAAAATTGTCCAAATCTTGACATTTAAGTTAATTATAGTAAAAAAGCTCAACATTGAAACAAAGCATTTTGAAATTATCAAAATAAAATATTTTGATTGACCCTTAACCAAATTATTTTTCGATTGTCAGTTTCTGAAAATTGTTGAGATTTATATTTTTTGTCTTAATTTGGGACAGGAGGTTTAAAATAACCAATCTTTTCCCAATACAAAAAAGCCATGTCCCACCCAGCTCTAGTTGTAAATATGTCACAAAGCTACTCAAGGCTTTTGTAATGTTTACTTTTGAAACAGTCAGATAATACATACTATGAAGCAGTAATAATTAGAGCTGGTTATGAATTTTCCATTAAAATATATCTGCATGAAAATTTCAATTTTGCCATTTTTTTTAACTTTTCAGGTAAATAATTAAACAAAATATTTAATTTCATATCTGGCTGAGCCAAATCAGAACATTGTAGTTTGTTACATCAAATAAAAATATTTAGTTTTGGGTCAATTTGACAATAATCTGTGTCCACCTGAGCTGCCATGATGTCTTATGGAAGCTGTAGTTTAGATATCTCATGCTCCCATTTTCCTTTACAGATTGAGCTCCTTGGCTGGACTACATTCCCCATGGTGCACCACAGTCTTACCTCTGATTGGACTGCCACAGTGCTTCATGATGATGCATTATGGGAGATATTTTCTGGCTGTGTACCCAGCCCATAGGGTAGAATGGGGGACAAAAGGAACCTTAAATATAATTTTCATGAGGCACCATAGCAACACAGGCAGACACAGATTAATGGTGAATGTACCCAAAACCTGAACATTTTAATTTGGTTCAATAAACCAAAATGTTTTGATTCAGGTTAATCAAAACTACAGCTTCCCTGAGGTACCACTGCAGTCCACATAGACACCGGTCAATTTTTAACTAAGCCAAACAAACCATTTTGCCTTTCCAAATTGAATTATTTTGTAACTTTCCATTCCATGCAAAGTTTCAATATTTTCACTTTTTGTCTTGATTTGGACAATAACAAATGCCATAATATTGGAATTTTCTGCAAGATGGAAATTCCAGTTTTTGACCAGCTCTAATAATAACATTCTTGCTTAATGTCTGCTTTCAACTAGATACAAAGCACAAAGAATGCACTTTAGTCAACCATGTTTTTATTTTTTTTAAAATATGTTTCATGCACAAAGAGTTGTTATTCATGTAAAATATTGATATGCAATAAATGACATACAAAAAGAAAAAAGATCAAATAGCAAGGGTACAGGTTAACTTGTTTTTACTGTTTCAGACTGACACTTTTACAAAGCCAAATTTTGAGATCATATATGTTTCCAGTGTTAATGTTTATTTTATAGTTATGAGGAGAAACAAATTGTACAACATCTTTATCAACATTAGAAGAATGGAATTTGACATAGCAGCAACTAAAATGTGTTCTTCAAGCAATGCATCAATAAAACTAGCAAGCACAAAAGCTGAAAAATAGAAAAACAATGCAGATTATTTTTGCTCTGAGCCATTTCCAGATTCTGTTTGGTCATATTGTGTTTCTCTTGGAAACTGTCCCTTACCAGTCCAGTCAGGGGAAAATGAAAGACATATTCACCCATGCTTAACAATAGGAGTATACTGGTAGACGTGACTCAAATAATTCAGTCTGAATCTATTTTAATGTTTTCTCTTACCTGGTATTCCAGCTAAACGTTTGGTCTCTAAATCTCACTATCTGTAAATCACAGTACAAGAACAAGAAAGTTGAAAATATCATGTAAACCTCCAAAGACTACGTAACAAAGATGAAAGATGGTACACATCCACCCACACAAATAACAACTTAACTAGTAAAATAGCACCAAAATAAATAAATAAATAAATAAATAAATAAAAATCCAGCCTGGATAGAGTACTAAAGTGAAGTCAGATGCAGAAAATTAGCTATTTACTTGACAGGGTTTCTTAGCAATGATGTGCAGTGAATAGAAAATATAAACCAATTGTCTTGTTACACCACTGAGTTTATGAGGTAACATTCTTTTGTGATTTTTCATTATATTGGAAATTTATATATTCATTGATATCACTCCAGATGTCATCATCTGACATTTTAGAGATGTTTATACTGTCTGAATTTGCTGCCAATATCAGTTTTCTTTGTCTCTTTCAAAGTGAAAAAATACAAGGTTGTATTGATTGAATTCTGACAGCTTCTTTGTATTATTAATTATTATTGTTATTATTTTTATCTTTACAGATCGTCAATCTATTGGCTAAACCGCATCCAGTCCTTTCTGTACTGCAATGAAAATGGTCTTCTGGGAAGCTTTTCTGAAGAGACTCATTCGTGCACCTGCCCTAATGATCAGGTTGCCTGCAATGGATTCCTTCCCTGCATTGTGGGAGATGGCTCTGCATGCTTGACCTGTGCACCTGACAACCGCACCCGCTGTGGGAACTGTAATACCGGATACATGCTGAGCCAAGGGCTTTGCAAACCTGAAGTGGCAGACTCCACAGAGCACTACATTGGGTTTGAGACAGATCTTCAGGACTTGGAGATGAAGTATTTATTGCAAAAAACAGACCGGAGGATTGAAGTCCATGCCATTTTCATCAGCAATGACATGCGCCTCAATAGCTGGTTCGATCCCTCCTGGCGCAAACGGATGCTCCTTACCCTTAAGAGTAACAAGTACAAGTCTAGCTTGGTCCATATGATACTGGGTATCTCTCTTCAAATTTGCCTAACAAAAAACAGCACCTTGGAACCTGTTCTAGCTGTTTATGTCAACCCTTTTGGAGGCAGCCACTCTGAAAGCTGGTTCATGCCTGTGAATGAAAACAGTTTCCCAGACTGGGAGCGGACTAAGCTGGACTTACCTCTTCAGTGTTATAACTGGACGCTGACTCTAGGCAACAAATGGAAGACATTTTTTGAAACAGTACATATCTACTTGAGGAGTCGAATTAAGTCAAATGGTCCCAATGGCAATGAAAGCATCTACTATGAACCCCTGGAATTTATCGATCCTTCACGTAACCTAGGCTACATGAAAATCAACAACATCCAAGTGTTTGGCTACAGCATGCACTTTGACCCTGAAGCAATTCGGGACTTAATTTTGCAGCTGGACTACCCCTATACTCAGGGATCACAGGACTCAGCACTTTTGCAGCTATTAGAGATACGGGACCGTGTAAATAAACTCTCCCCGCCTGGCCAGCGTCGTCTAGACCTGTTCTCTTGCTTGCTACGTCATAGACTCAAACTATCTACCAGTGAGGTGGTGAGGATTCAATCCGCTTTGCAGGCCTTTAATGCCAAATTACCAAACACAGTGGATTATGACACAACCAAATTATGTAGTTAACCATCAATGTGAAGCACAATACAAAACCTTGAAGGAGTTTTTACAGTGCTTTTTGTGGAACAGTTTATGTTTGGAAGAGTAAATTTAAATTGTCTTTTCAATATCTGTCTTATATCAGTCAATACCATTGGATGGCAATTTACACACATGAACTTGCTGACAATGAATATATTATACCTGCAGTTTTGGTTTATGAATGAAATAAATACTGACACCAGTCTAGAAGACATTCTACTTTTTACAATAAATTTCATTTGTAATTTTATATGTTCCGTGGCAATGCTTTTGTGCATTACATCCTCTAGAGGGAACATAAAACGATACCAATAAAATTTTGTAGCTGAACAGTTATTAAAAAGAAATGCTGTGGGATTCTTTTTTTCCTCCACAAAATAAGTAATATTCTTCATATACTTTTGTGTCTGCAGTGTATTAGAGGTGTGGGTGGGGAGGAGATAGTCACACATTATTTTTATATAAATCCTAGAAAAGCCAAAAAAATAGGAATCTTATATTATTCGTATGAGACACAAATCCAAATGTTCATGTCAAGGCAAACTGACATCTGTTGTTGATGGCTCACTTGTCCCTGCACCTGGGAGACTTGCTAAGGGCATGACTTTTTCAAGATACTGTACCACAGCATACAGATTCCCAGAGCTGTAGTGGCGTCCATTTTAGAATGGACAGGATGCTAGTACTGGTGTCCTGTGGGATACAAAGTAATGAAAGGTTGCCTTGGTTACAGTATATGAGCACATGAAAGGCGAGCTATCTTACTAATATCCAGTAGTTTACAGCAGATAAATCCCTTTCCACTGAGAACAGGTTTAGTCTCCATAATTATTTGAGTTACATGATTGCTTGCATATTTATTGAAGAATATGTAGAGAAAGACCTCTAAAAGAAATGTCATATTGCATGCCCCACCCCTTGCTCATATATATCCTGTATGCATGATACCCTCTGTGCAGATAGACCAATGTAGATGGATCTAGATAAATACAGAAAAAAATATAGATATACATTATATATATACACACACACATGCATACATACACACATACAGAGAATACAGATAGCGTATGTGTGTATATAAATATAAACTATATAAGCTAAATAACTTCCTTGAGACTCCCTACTACATAGTTTCAACATAGGTGATTTTTTCCAAAGAACCAAAAAGATGTTTTCCTGTGATAGAATCATGCCTCCAACTTCATGGCTGTGCAGGATTCTCTTGTAGTTCAGCAATTTGAAACAAAATAAGCACTTTTTTTTTTTTTTTTTTTTGTAAATGTATCTAACTACCTGGCTGAAATCTAGTTTAATGAGAAGAAAGTATATATGATTACCCTGTTACTTTATATATTACTGTTACAGGTGTCAGAGTAGCAGCCGTGTTAGTCTGTATTCGCAAAAAAAAAGGAGGACTTGTGGCACCTTAGAGACTAACAAATTTATTAGAGCATAAGCTTTCGTGAGCTACAGCTCGCTTCATCGGATGCATTCAGTGGAAAATACAGTGGGGAGATTTATATACACAGAGAACATGAAACAATGGGTGTTACCATACACACTGTAAGGAGAGTGATCACTTAAGGTGAGCTATTACCAGCAGGAGGGTGGGGGGAGGGGGACTTTTGTAGTGATAATCAAGGTGGGCCATTTCCAGCAGTTGACAAGAACATCTGATGAATAGTGGGTGGGGGAAGGGGAGGGGAATAAACATGGGGAAATAGTTTTACTTTGTGTAAGGTGTGCGTGCATTCAGTGAGGGTCAGAATCAGAATCTTGCGGGGGAGGGCGGGAATATAAAATGGCAAAGGGACAGTCAGTCTTTAGTTAAACCCCAAAGCAAGGAATTTTAGAATTAAGGAAAAGGTAGTCCATTATCAGAGGGCTTTCAAGTTCAGCTCTGATGTAATCACAATATCATCATTGGAGTTAAAGCAGGGTTGCAGTTAGACAAGCAAATCTAAGATATTACAAAAACTGAAGCACATTGTCAACCAGTAGGGAAAATGACATTAAAAAAACATGGACAAGCTGCCATCTTTCAAACCCACATAACTCAGCTGTCTCAAAAAGGGTATCACCAAATAATAAAAAGGGCTTAATTTCACCATTGATAGTGATTAAAAATGTATCTTTTATCTGGCGACAATGGAGAATGACTTTTGTTCAACAAGAAAGCTTTGCTATATCCTGCAGCAATGTAATAATGTTTTGTGGGGTTTGTGGCCTGTCAGAGGGAATTTGTTTATTAATATGTTATGTACCCCACAATACATCAATTAATTAGCCTCTAATTAATTAGTATATAGTGGTGCAACTGGGTTTAGCCCTACTGATTTTAATGGAGTTGCACCCACTTTTGCCAACACCAAATTTGTCTCATTGGTGTTAGGTGGAAATGTTGAAAGGTTCTGTGAAATGAAAACATAATTATAGAAGAAAAATACTGGTGCACATGCACGTACAGAAAGGAAAAAAAAAACCATCTGACATATACTAGAAATATTCCAATGCACCAGTTCATTTACATAGCAGTTTCACTCAGAATCGGTAGGCTGTGATCCTGGCATAGGAGCACAAACATCTCAATGTTTTTTTAAACATGAACAAAGAAAAGCTATGTCTCAGTCACTGGCTCACTCTTGGTATTGGTAAGACATTTCTCATTCTACACTCCCATTCCTCTCCTCCAAATGTGTGGCAGATTCTCTCAACCTTTCCTCCTATTTTTCTCTGGCAAGTATAATAAAGGAAGGAGTTTGGCCAATTCGATCCGATTTTATTGTAATTACACCATATAGTTCATTCTGTGTCCCTTTTATACAGCAAAATGACCCTCAGGTAAGAAAAGTGAGCTAAAAGCAAACTTCCCTTTATGATGTATTAAGTACAGAAAAGCAAGAAGCTGGGACTAAAATGCATGAAAATTAGAAATCATAGAAACCATTCACTATTAAAGATCCCTCTCTCTAAGGAAAAGTCCCCATAGTCCATTCTAAATGTTCTGAGAATGATTTTTTTCCCCCAGACATAGCAATGCTTGTTTAAAAAACAAACAAAAAAAACCTAATTTTCTCATTATTTCACGTTTATATAGTGCTGACAGCAACTTTTGGTTGACTTAACTCAGAGAAAAAGGGTTTGTACTAATGAATAACAATTTTAACTAACTTTTATTCAGATTATGATTTAATACTAGCCCCAGACCAGCTGGATCTGGATTCTTCAGGCCTTAAAGTGAAACCTTGTCAGTAAGTAAAACACTTTTCTTGATTATAGGCAACTTCCTTCCTTTCACGACTAACTTCTTGGCAATCTGACCCCAGAGCATTAAACTGGTGATTTAAAAGTGATTCACTCTAAAGTTTCTCTTCTCACCAAGTCCCATGTTAAAACCTGAGAACATCTATTTTGATTATCTATAAATTTGCAAAGCAAATGTATAATGAATGTATAGTTTGAATAAAATGAAACAGATAAGTGAAAAGCAAGTGAATGAAGAATGCAAAGCAAATGAACTTTCCCTACCAAATCAGGAAGTAGCATCTTTGGATGCTTTCCTTTCACAATCAGTATAATTAAATCTGTTAGTGTCTTGCATTCGCAAAAGAGTTTAAAACCTATAGACAGATACATAAATAATTTCCTAATATTACTTTTCTAGGGAAGCAATTCCCAGATTTGCCACAGGGAACTTTTGGGAATGGGAAGCAGGTGGTCTGTGAATTAAAAAATGAACAGGGAGGTGGTCCACAAGACAATATTATTATTAAGAGATGGGCCTCCCTGTGAAAAGATTTGGGAACCGCTGTCACACATAATCTCAGCAATCACATGAATATACTAGGAACTGTTTCTGAAATACCAATGAAGTCCTTTAAAAAACAAAAACCTCTTTTTTTAGTTCCATTCTAATATAGAAATCAATTCTGGTAGAACTCTCTATTGTGTGGGGACAGGCTACTTTCATGTTTTGGCAGTTTTGTGTAAGTGCAACCTAAAGGGAAATCCCTGTTGTTGAATGTCACATTGGGAGTATGTGTGGGGGAAGGAGCCATATCTTACTTTTGATGTACCTGTTTGCAATTCTGGTCCCTCAAGGCACAGCTGACACCATTAAATATGTTTTTAAAGTCACATTTGAAAGAGAGACAGATCACCAAGTGTAAAAAGCTAAGCAGAGTTCATTGTTCTGCTTTTTATACTGGAAACCATCACCTGATGTTGCCAAAAGGAGTCTGCCAATGAAAATAAATAAGAGTGCAATTCTTATTTACAAAACTAAGGAGAGACATTTTTTAAATCCCAAGCAACAAGTGCAGGTGGGAAGCCCCTACCAAATCATTTTCTAACTTTTCTAAACCGACTAAGGTGCTGAAGCTCCACCATGGGATACAGGGACTCCTAGATTCTAGGATAAAATATAAGAGAGCCTATGCCCAAACAAAAAAAGAGAGGAACAACAATTTAGATTCCCAGTCCAATAGGAAATATTGTCATAGGACACAACCCTATGTAACAGCAGAACAGCATGTTCTTATAGAAGAAATGGGCCATCGTTATAGATGTACACCATAACGTCTACTCAATCCTTGTGGATTCTCTTCCCCCTAACGTTGCAGCTCAATCTTAGCTTTCAAAAACTGACTCTTTGCTATAACACCCTGCACTCCCCAGCTCACCTGCCTCTGTTGTTATATTTACCATTATAAAAAATAGAGAAAGACAAGGATACAATAGTAGCACATGCAACAGACCCACACCAACAAAGGCAAACCTACAAGTGACTATAGATGTAATAATCAAACTGATAATGGTAACATATGACTCCTTCCTCAGATACAGGGAGCTGATAACTGCCATACAGTTCCTATAAGACCTCCTTTCCAAGATAGGAGATGCATTCTCAGACATTAGTCCAACCAAGAGGAGCCCAAATAAAGTCCAGAATGTTCTGTTGTGAAAGTAGACTTCCACACTGACTTGAGGAGTGAGGGGTGGGAGCAAATTGCAGCAGCCAGTCTGGCAATGCTAGCTAGGCTTGCCAATACAAACCAGCATTAAATGGAAGTTAGCCATCCAGGTTCAGGAGTGTTCCTTTTGATTCTGTCCAGTAAACATGAGCAGACCCCCTGTACGCAGATAACATGGTGATGGTCAAGATTTAAATGCCTGGAATGGAATAGAACGGACCACTTCTAGTACTGTGTGGGTTTCAGTTCATATTGGTCATTACGGAGACAGAGATCAGACTTGAAATTAGGAGCAACGTCATAAATGCCTTTTCCAGTAATATTTTTAGAAGATTTAAGTATGATTTTGCAAAAGGAAAAAAGATAACATGAATTGCTATTTTTCTTTCTTAACAATCTAGCTCCCACTCTTTTCCCTTTTAATCTTTTTATTGTATGGTTTATTTTTAAATTGGATTTTGTAGGGTTATATGTGACTTCAGAAAGCAGTTGAATAATAGTTTAAAAACGCTGGTGCTGAAGTAAGGTGGAGTACAGTGTTTTAAATACCAGTCCAACGAGCTCTGTAGAGTTATGTTAGGTTTTTGAAATCTTATTGGGTTATGAAAAATATTTCTTTTAATGCTTTTGTTATATGACTGGATTTTCTCAGTTAGTGATAAATGAATTTGGGAGACAAATATTCACAACCATATTCACAATTTTTAATGGGATTTGATCCGATCACATTTAGGTCTCTTTTTATTTCCTTTAACACAAACAATCATGTAACTGGACTGGGTTTGCACAAATAATTTGGGGAGTGTGATGGGGTGTACATACCCCACACTGGGCAACAAGAGTTTAAGGGATTATTTTGGGCTCAGCCAGCCCGACTCTGCCACACCTGCAGCAAATGCTCTATCTGCTGGCAGAATTAAAAGGCAGGGAGTTAGCTCATTTGGGTGCAGAGCTGGAGGTGAGCAGACCTTCAGCTCCAGAGCTGAGTGGGAAGTCAAAAGGCTCTGACATAGCTGCCCAAAGGGGCTCTGCCTGAGGGAAGTGAGGACCCACCCCAGAGACAGAATTATCCTGTGGACCTTGAATGTTGGTAACCCCCTTTTACTTATTTTGGTGTGGACTTCCCCAGCAGGGGGTAGGCTGTGGACTAAGCTGACCCAGAGGGATGAGAGAAAAAGGCCCAAGAAGGACAGCCTTAAGCAGCCTTGGTTGCCAGATCACTGGTAGCCCAAAGAGCCCTGGGTTAGAGCCTGATGAAATGGGAGAGCCTGGGCTCCCCTCTCCATAACCCCCTTGGCAGTTGGGGTTGTGGTCATGACCACTAGGCCATGCTCCCCAGCCAGACCCAGAGTGAGGACCATTACAGAGAGGAGCTTTTACCAGCATAGCTAAGAGTATTTATATATAAAAGGCATATATCTGTATGAATACACATAATTTATTCATCATTGAAAATATGTGAAATGGCTGTGAGTGTGTCAGGAGGCAGGGATGGAGGAGAGGACTGGGAAGGCCTTTGGTTCCAAGCAAACTGAGAGATCATGCAGCTGTAGCAGGAGAGGAAAGGGGTGTGGAAGGAAAAGTGCTAGAGCAACAGAATGGTCTCTTGCACAAGACACTGAACATGTTCTAATCTCACAGCATGGAGCAAGGTGCCCACAATGTGGATAGATGAGGTAAAGAATCATCACCCAGACAGCTACCCTCCAGAATCACCTCTACACATGACACATTGATGCTCACATGGTCCTGAGTCAGATGGTTAGCCACTGAGGTGACGTCAAAGAGCTGCTGTGTTTTTAGAGAGAAATGGAGGGGTCAGCGAATAGCAGCTCCCTTTAGGAAGTAAGGATGACAGCCACAGAAGCAGCAAACTAGGTAAATGTAGGCAGATGCAATATGGTACTGGAGAGATCCTTTCTGCAGTTTCATTCGACAAGCAGCTGGCAGAAACCAGGATTGTGGCTCACGATGAGGAAATCACTCTGATGAATGGGGTTGTGCCCTGGATAGTGTGATAGCGGGGCCAAGAGACTGGAAGGTTCTGCAGGGGCAACAGGAACACAGCAGGAGATGCTTGTGCAAGGCTTTAAGCAACTGTAAGAGGGCCAGCACCTATTTTTTCCAGCTGCAGCAGGGGGCCAAGTGCATCTATAACAAAATAATAAATTATAATACCTAGCTTTCCTACAGTGCTTTTCATCAGTAGATCTCCAAGTGCTTTACAAAGGAGATCAGTATGATTATCCCCATTTTACTGATGGGGAAACTGAAGCACAGAATGGAGGAGTGAGTCACCCAGCAGGCCTATGGCAAAATCAGTTATAGAACCCAAGTTCCCTGAATCTCAATCTAGTGCTCTATCTACTCAACTATGCTGCCTCCCCTTTAATGTTCTTTTATCATTTCTGGCTGGACTGAATGATACCACAGAGATGAAGAATGCTCTGAATCCACATGCTGCTGAGGTGGGACATACTGATACTGCTGCTCTCTGGGAAGTTGGATTGAATACAGTTGCTTCTTCTAATGAAAATTTGCAACACGATACATCCACCGTTGCTGGGGCTGAGACGGGTTACTGCTACTTCTGCTGCTCTCAGTTGCTGGTATGTGTGTCTGTGTTTTACTGCACCAAACTGATGCAAAACAGAGCTGACTGACAGTTATGATCCTCACGAAGGCAGCCACCGGATTGCATGACATAGATGACTAAATCTTTATACACACACTGAGGCCCATAAATTAAATTAGAGATCTCTGCCAGCAGCAGAATTTCCTTGAGGCCTCATATATTCAGGGTGTCACTCAAACATTAGCACACAAATTCAAGGCTAGATTGTGCCTAGCCCTAACACAGCGGTGTAGGGGAAGAGGGAAAATAAGCTCTTGTGTGGCTTCATGAGGGCTTCCAGGACGATGGCTTCTGGCACCTGGAGGAACACAGTATTGATGCTCTTCACTCTGGGAGCAAGGGGGTAGGAGAAGCAATGCTTCTTTTCCCTCCCTTTCTCATGACACCTGAATGCAGTTGGTTGCCTATGTGCAGGGAGGATGTTGTACCCCATAAAGGATATTGCCTACTGTTTCTCCTTCAGTGCAACATTATCCTTGGGAAGACCTGTGTCTGGAAGGGGTGTTTCTGAGATCATAGCCCACAAGGCTTTCCCTGAAAGTGTGTCCATCCATTGCACATTGCTTCATGGCACAACTTAAGCCAAATTGCTAATGTCCTAAATGGAAATACTGCTAAATAAAGTTGGTGATAACAATGATGTTAATCCCTAGACCCAGCTACACTAGTCATAGAATCATAGAATATCAGAGTTGGAAGGGACCTCTGGAGGTCATCTAGTCCAACCCCCTGCCCAGAGCAGGACCAATCCCAACTAAATCATCCCAGCCAGGGCTTTGTCAAGCCTGACCTTAAAAACTTCTAAGGAAGGGGATTCCACCACCTCCCTAGGTAACGCATTCCAGTGTTTCACCACCCTCCTAGTGAAAGAGTTTTTCCTAATATCCAACCTAAATCTCCCCCACTGCAACTTGAGATCATTACTCCTTGTCCTGTCATCTGCTACCACTGAGAACAGTCTAGATCCATCCTCTTTGGATCCACCTTTCAGGTAGTTAAAAGCAGCTATCAAATCCTCATTCTTCTCTTCCGTAGACTAAACAATCCCAGTTCCCTCAGCCTCTCCTCATAAGTCATTTGTTCCAGACCCCTAATCATTTTTGTTGCCCTTTGCTGGACTCTCTCCAATTTTTCCACATCCTTCTTGTAGTCTGGGGCCCAAAACTGGACACAGTACTCCAGATGAGGCCTCAAAAATGTCGAATAGAGGGGAACGATCACGTCCCTCGATCTGCTGGCAATGCCCCTACATATACACCCCAAAATGCCATTGGCCTTCTTGGCAACAAGGGCACACTGTTGACTCATATCCAGCTTCTCGTCCACTGTCACCCCTAGGTCCTTCTCTGCAGAACTGCTGCCTAGCCATTCGGTCCCTAGTCTATAGCGGTGCATTGGAATCTTCCGTCCTAAGTGCAGGACTCTGCACTTGTCCTTGTTGAACTGCATCAGATTTCTTTTGGCCCAATCCTCCAATTTGTCTAGGTCCCTCTGTATCCTATCCTTACCCTCCAGCGTATCTACCACTCCTTCCAGTTTAGTGTCATCTGCAAACTTGCTGAGGATGCAATCCACACCATCCTCCAGATCATTAATGAAGATATTGAACAAAACCGGCCCCAGGTCCGACACTTGGGGCATTTTGCTAGATACCGGCTGCCAACTAGACATGGAGCCATTGATCACTACCCGTTGAGCCCTACAATCTAGCCAACTTTCTACCCACCTTGTAGTGCGTCTATCCAGCCCATACTTCTTTAACTTGCTGACAAGAATACTGTGGGAGACCATGTCAAAAGCTTTTCTAAAGTCAAGGAATAACATGTCCACCTGGATAGTGAGTTTGTGTGTGTGGTTTTTGGAGGGGGGTGAGAGGGTGAGAAAACCTGGATTTGTGCAGGAAATGGCCCACCTTGATTATCATGCACATTGTGAAGAGAGTTGTCACTTTGGATGGGCTATTACCAGCAGGAGAGTGAGTTTGTGTGTGGGGGAGTGGAGGGTGAGAAAACCTGGATTTGTGCTGGAAATGGCCCAACTTGATGATCACTTTAGATAAGCTATTACCAGCAGGACAGTGGGGTGGGAGGAGGTATTGTTTCATGATCTCTGTGTGTATATAATGTCTGCTGCAGTTTCCACGGTATGCATCTGATGAAGTGAGCTGTAGCTCACGAAAGCTCATGCTCAAATAAATTGGTTAGTCTCTAAGGTGCCACAAGTACTCCTTTTCTTTATGCATATCTAACTAACTTTGGAAGCATGTCTAGCCTTATGGCAGCATGCAGAGTTCAAAAGGTATGTGTAGCTACTGGATGCAATGGAAGACAGGCTGTGTCCGCACTTGTCTCAGACATAGGTAGCTATATGCCATAGCAAAAGTCTTTGGAAGCAGGGAGGCAATGGGAAAAGGCTCTAGCAGCTCCCCATGGCCAGAACCTTTCACTGCAACAAGGAAAGGCTCAGGCAGGAGGGGGCAGAGGAGAAAGGCTCTGGCAGAAGGTAGCTGCAGGAGCCTTTCCCCACTGCCTCCTACCCTAGCTAGAGCTTTTCTTTCACTGGGGTGAACAAAAGGCTCCGGCAACAGGGAGGCAGAGGGACACTACAGTGCTAAAAATAGCAGAGTTGATGTGGGAGGTATGGCTTGGGCATGTAGAGAGCAGTGTAGGGTTGGTACTTTGGTGCTTCAGGTGTATAGGGTACTCTACTATACTCATCTAAGCCACGTCTCACCATCTACACTACTATTTATACCTGTGCTAGCCAGACAGGCACTGTCTATCCTCTAGGCACAGCCGTAAGTGTCGACATACCCTTACATATTAGAGTGATTGGTGCTATAGTACACCCTAAAATCAACAGATTACAAGCAGTTACTCACTCTGACAAGAAAATTAAATGTAAAGTCTCATGGTCATCCAGTAATTCTGGCTTACATCTTTCTCCCTCAGTCAGGATATTACCCAGCATTTTTCAAAATCTGCAAAACACAAAGAAAAATATAATGGTCTTTCTTGTACAAAAGAGGACAAGAAATGATTTAAATGTTTTAATCCTGCTGATCTCCTGCTACAGTATGTATCTCTTGCTAAAGTGCTCCATGTCCTCTTCCTTAGCGATTCAGCATTCCAGTGATTTCTTCAGGCACTGCTGCTGAAGTTAAGACATTCACTCAGGGAACAGAAACCATGCAATATGATTTAGATGACCAGTCAAACAGCTGAATATTGAAATATCAAACACAGAGAATCTTATTTTAAATTTCCAAGCAATCCACAGACCCAAATGTGTATAAAACCTATTCATTAAAAAAAAGTACAAATACTCAGTAAGTCTGAGATGGTGATGATTCCCAAAAAAGATAAAGGAACAAATCTTTCATCAACAAATCTGATGGATAATTTTTTTGTATTGAAAAAAATAATTGAACTAATTCTGTGTTTAACACCTTGCAATTAAAGTTATTATGATAAGCAATGTAATTGTTTTTCTTCTTTTTCTTTTTAATATTATTCTGAAACTTTACCATAGAATGTTTTTCCTCTTCCTAGGATGCAGGTTCTTTGATATGTGTGAGAGTGTGCTTTTTATGAGTAATGTCAAACTCTAGCATCTAAATCTGTGTTGTCAGTTACTGTTATGAAAGCAGACTGTTTGTTTGTGTTCTTTTTTAACTTGATTTACAGATCTTTGTTCTCTTGCAGTTCAAGTTTGCTCGTTGCATTTCTGTTTGGTGTTTCAGATTTTGAAGTGAAGCCAGTACTTCTGGAAGACACTACTTGATAGTGCAGTTTTATATCCAATGCTATTTAGCCACAGAGCAGATACATCCAAGGGTAATGCAAGCAGGTGAGTTGCTAGTGGCTATATTTGAATTCCAAAAGGTAAAAGAAGAGTTGAATATCCATGCCCATTCAGTTCTTGACTTGTTACAAGAGCTCTCGGTGGGATCATGTTTTTTGTTTTGTTTTTTATTTAGAAATTGGATCTGGATCACAATTAAATCTCATTCACCAAATAGCCACCAGATCACAATACACTGTATTTGCTGCAGGACATAAGATCTGTGGATAGTGTTCCTATGAAGGAAAAGACAGTTAGAAACATTTGTACTTTACTTATAATGCTTCATTAACTTGGGGAGGAAAGGTTGTTTTGCAGTTAAAAGAACGGACTGGTACTCAGCAAATCTGGGTTCAATTCTTGGCTCTACCAGAGTCCTCAGGAATGTACTGAATCTCTCTGTTTCCCCACCTGTCAAATGGAGATACTGATTCTGCTTTACCTATGTAGCTTGTAAGAATTTTGAGGCAGGGGCTGACTGTTAGGATATGATTATACAAGGCCCTTGAATAATGGTGACCCAATCGAGCCCCAGTTGGGGCCTGAGACACACTGTAATATTCAGAAATAAATAAATCATAGATAAGTGTTACCTGGGATTTAGTAAACTCTCCGCATGTTTCTTCTGAATATAAAGACCATTAACATTTGAGAATTAATGATGGAAAAAATGGGGGCGGGAGATAAACTTGGAGGAATGGGTGATACAATCTGTTTTTAAACCCTGTATTTCCCAAGCTCCTAGTTCACATCTAGCCTCTCAAGGTAACAATCTACACGTGTATATACAGCATGTTCTTTGTGTTTATGTGCATATTATATACCCAAGCTACACCCATATACTGAGCCAAGTTCAGCAACACTGTTATAGGAAGAAGTAGAGTGTACACTCCTGCACTAGCTATGCCCATGGTAGCTTAAGAGATTCACTCATATGGATAATAGACACAGTTTATGCCTAAGCACCACTGGGATTCTGCCATGGAGTGGGGGAGCAATTTAAATCCTGTGTGGGCTCTGCAGGAACTCCAGCAGAGGCAGTCATGGAGAGGAGACACTGTACAAATAGATTCCCTATCTGCCAGCCATGTCCACTTTTGGTGCAATAATGTCACTCCACATTCACAGGCAGTTGCAGTCACCTTGGACCTCTAAAAGGAGACTCTGAGCACTGCACTTTCTACTGTGATGTCCACTCCTATTTACATCAGCTAATGCAAGCTTCAGAACACAGTATTCATTTATACACATCCACAATCAAGTGAGGCTGGTTTTAAACTAAGGAGAAGGGTTTCAAACTAGGTTCAAAGTGGGAAGGTGACAAAAGCCCACAAATAGGTATAAAAACAAAGTGCTGAATGTTGGTGGGGGCGGAAGGAAAGGCGGACAATTACAAGAGGTAAAATAGTGGAGGAATCTGCTCGATGTCCTGGATGTCTATACATAAATGCAAGGAGTGGGGTGAATAAACAGGAAGTACTGAAATATTAGTACATAAGTGAATTTATGACATCATTGGCATTACAGAGACTTGGTGGGATATAGCTCATGACAGGAATACTGGCATAGAGGGGTATAGATAGCTTGCTCAGGAATGACAGGCATGGGGGGAAAGGTGGTGTTGCATTATACATCAAGAATATATACACTTACTTGTTCTGCGGTCCAAAAGAAAGTGAGAGGTAGACTGGTTGAAAGTGTCTGGGTGAAGATAAATGGGGAAATATAGGGATGATGTCATATTAGGGGTCTACTATAGTCCACCAAATCAGGAGGAGGTGGAGGAGGAGGCATTTCTAGAACAAAGAACAGAAATATCCAAGACACAAGACGCGGTAGTAATGGGGACTTTAACTACCAAACATCTGTTGGCAAAGGAATATGGAAAAACACAAAATGTCTAAGAAGTTTTTGGAATGTATTGGGAACAACTTTTTGCTTCGGGAGTGGAGGAAGTGACCAGAAATTGTAAGGCAATTTGTGTGAAAGTGATCATGAAATGAGAGATTTTGTGATACTAAGGAAAGCAAGGAGTGAGCAGCAAAATAAGGTCAATGGATTTCAAAAAAGCAGATTTTAACACATTCAGAGAACCAGTAGGCTAGACTCCACTGGAAGAAAATTTAAGGAAAAAGGAGTTCAGGAGAGCTGGCAGTTTCTCAAAGAATAAATTTAAAGGTACAGTCATAAACTATGCCAAAGCAAAGGAAAGATAAGAATAGTAAGAAACCAATATGGCTCTTTCAGGAGTTCTTCAATGAATGGCAATTCAAAAAGGACTCCTACAAATAATGGAAATATGGACAAATTTCTAAGGATGAGTATAAAAGAACAGCACAAGCATGTAGGAAAAAATCAGAAAGTCTAAGACACAAAATTAGTTTCTCTAAGCAAGGAATATAAAAGGCAATAAGAAAAGGTTCTTTAAACACATTAGGAGTAAGAGAAAGAGGAAGAAAGGTATAGCTCCTCTACTTAGTGGGGAAGGAGATCTCTTAATGGATGACACCAAGACGGCTGAGGTGTTTAACACCTATTTTGCTTCTGTCTTCACTAAAAAGGTAAATTGTGACCACATATTTAACACAATTAATATTAACAATAAGGGGGAAGGAATACAACCCAAAATAGGGAAAGAACAGGTTAAAGAATATTTAGATAAGTTAGATGTATTTAGGTTGGCAGGCCTGATGAAATTCACCATAAAGTAGTAAAGGAACTAGCTGAAATAATCTTGGAACTGTTAGCAATTGTCTTTGAGAATTTGTCAAGGATAGGATGAGGTCCCAGAGGACTGGACAAAGGCAAGCATGGTACATATCTTTTAAAAGGGGAACATAGAGGACCTGGGGAATTACAGACCAGGCAACATGTCTTCAATACTAAGAAAGATACAGGAATACATTATTAAACAATCAATTTGTAAACACACAGAAGACAATAGGTTTATAAGTAACAGTAAACATGTATTTGTCAAGAACAAATCATGCCAAACTAATCCAGTTTCCTTCTTTGACAGGGTTATTGGCCTAGTGGATGGGGTGTTGGGGGCAGGAGGTTGGGAAGCTGTAGATGCTGATTTTAGTAAGGATTTTGACACAGTTTCATATGACATTCTCATAACCAAATTAGGAAAATGTGATCTGGTGAAATTACTATAAGGTGAGTGAAAAATGAATAGAAAGAGCAGTTATCAGTGGTTCACTGTCAAATTTGGGGTCTGTGCTGGGTCCAGTACTATTCAATATTCTCATGTATTATTTGGATAATGGAGTGGAGAGTGTGCTTAGAAAATGTGTATATTACATCAAGATGGGAGGAGTTGCTACCACTTTGGAGGACAGTATAAGATTTCAAAATGACCTTGAAAAATTGGAGAACTGTGAAATCAACAAGATCAAATTTAATAAACAAGTGAAAAGTACTACACTTGGGAAGAAAAAAATCAAATATCCAGCTACAAAATGGGAAATAACTGGTTAGGTGTTAATACTGAGAAAAGGTCTGGGTTTATAATTGATCATAAATTGAATATGAGTCAGCAATGTGATGCAGTTGCGAAAAAGACTAATATCATTCTGGGGTGTATTAATTGGAGTGTTGGTTGTAAGATATGGGAGGTAATTGTCCTGCTCTACCCAGTACTGGTGAGGCCTCAGCTGGAGTATTATGTCCAGTTTGTCTACCAAAAATGTGGACAAGCTGGAGGAAGTCCAGATAAGAGTAACAAAAATTATAAAAGCTTTAGAAAACCTGTCCTATGAGGAAAGGTTAAAAAACCTGTGCGTGTTTATTCTTGAGAATAGAAGCCTGAGAGAAAACCTGAGAACAGTCTTCAAATATGTTAAGGGCTATAATAAAGAGGATGGTACTTAATAACTTGTTCTCCACATCCACTAAAAGTAAGACAAGAAGGATTTGACATAATCTGCAGCTAAGGAAATGTAGGTTACATACTAGAACAAAATCATTTTAATTATAAGAATAGTTATATAATAGGCTTCCCAGGGAGACTGTGGAATCCCCATCTTTAAGAACTGGATAAACACCTGTCAGGATGGTCTAGGTATATTTGATCCTGCCTCAGCACAGGGAGGTGGACTAGATGATCTCAAGGTCCCTTCCCGCCCTGTATTGCTCTTTCTATGATTTTACATATCATATGCAAGGAGGCAGAGTTCCTAGAGGCTCTCTAGCATGTGGCGAGTGTTGGTTCAGCTCTTCAGTCAGCACAGAATCATACCCATAGATTTTATGTATCCTAAGCAAGTAATTAGAAAACAACAACTTAATCAGAGATATTATCTATACATCATCTGCTTATTAAGGGTCAGATTTGGCCACCCTTGAGTGATTGAATTTCAGTGGGGTTAGTAGTTGAGCAAAATGCAGCTCAGTATAATGGCTACCAAATCAGATCCTAAAGGAATATTTAAAACATTAGAAGAAAGTTTAAAGCCTCTGATGAAATATCCAGTGTTTTGATTTATAACAGTTTCTCTTGATAAATGTTGGGAAATTTCCTCAAATCAAATTAAACTCAGTGAGATCATTCTGTGTCTCATAAATCATTTGTCGGAAACATGCAATCTTCAACTGATCCAAGTCCCAATTATGAATGAAGGGCATGAATTTGGTATCATAAACTCAGCTATTTAGCACTGGATAAAACTGTGAATAGGCATATCTTAAACCTTGCTGTGGCAACTATAAATGAGGAATATTCATGTAGCAGTATGAAATGAAGTGTCTGTACATGGGAAGGCACATTCCCCCACCACAGTGATCACGCCAAAGGGGTTGATTGGTTACACATGCATCCAGGAGCTTAAGTTTGAGAAAGAATTGTACTTAAGCACACATCTGGGCTTCCTGGTGCTTGAGTCTGGCTGCGCTCGGGTAAATAGGTGCTGCAAGCCTGCTAACCCCACCCTTATACAAGGGGTCATGAGATGGACAGAGAATAGAAAGAACATCGGCTCTAACCCCAATATGATTAATGGAGCGAGCATGGATGAGGAAATAATTTTCTGGTGGTACAGAATAAATATGTCTGGGAAAAGGAGAGGATCAGGGAGGGACTTCCATACACAGGGCTCGTGACAAATGTGCAGTCTAGCGCCCATAACGTTTGATCAATATGTAAAAATTCTTATGCAAGAGTGTAGAATATGAGTTAATTCTTACCCCCTCATCCCTAGGTGCTCATGCTTCTTACAGTTAATGTTGCATTTCAGACCATATCTACCATTTGGCAATATGAATGGGTCCAATATTAGGCTTGTTCAAAATTTTTCAGCGGAAACTCTTTTTCAACAGAAAATTGGATTTTTGTCTAAATGTCATTTTTGTAAAAGGTGCTTTATCTGGAAACTTGCCTTTTATTTGACAAACTGAACAGCTGAAAACCAAAAAAGATTTTGGTTTTGTGGCTGAGAGCTAAAATCCTTCAATCAGTCTTCAAATCAGAAATGCCTCTGTGAGTCTAGTGTGAGTTGTCATTCAGATGCATTGTGTCCCAAGTTTTCTCTATGTGCCAAGCTCCCCAGCTGGACTACATCTCCCATGTTGCCCCAAGGCCAGGGGACTTCCATATGATACACTGTTGTGGCTCAGCAAGAGGGGAGACTGTTGTGCATCATGAAGATGTAATCCAACCAGGGATCCTGGTCCATTGAGGAGAATGGAGTCAGTTCTATCTGATATGTGCTAAACAAACTTCTGTGAGTCATCATCTTCAGTTATTCATAATATATAGAGAGTCAAATGTTACTACCAGAAACTGGGAGCAAATCATCTGGCAAAACAATAGGATCAACTTATTCCTGCACAAAGGGAGGCCAGGCCTCAATTCTTTTAAAAATGCACTTCTGTAGGTTTCCCTTATACCTCTGTTCCATGTACTTTTTGTGATGAATAGTAACACCGCCTCGTTATGGACCCAATCCAATAAAGTTCTTAAGCATGTGGTTAACTTTAAGCATGCAAATATTCCTACTGCAGTCAATTGGACTACTCCTGTGTTGAAAGTTTATGAGCTTTTTTAGATTGGGGCTTCTTACAATGAAACAAATCCTATTTCAGTTCCTATTCTGAAAGGCCACTGGAAGATATTTTCAGAACTGCTTAATTCTTTAAATATAGCCCTGTGCATGAGGTGGTGCATAAGCTACACCACTGCACAAGTAGCACCATGAGTCACTGTGACACATCTCTCAGCCATATCTCCTCCTCTGCTTCCTTCTTACTCAGTGACGGTAGTAATTTCCATCTGGCTTGTGGCAAATTACAACACCGCCTGCAAGCAGGAGGGGGTGGAGCCAAGGAACTGGCCACTCCTCACCCCTCTCTTTCCACTCGCACCAATTTCAGGGGTGGCTGGAATGGCACATAGTGTCTACCGTGGTCTCCTGCATGACCAGACCTGAAGTCTGGGCTTTCCACGCAAAGGCATAAGAGAAGTTTCTGCTGCTCCTTCCTTCTTTGTATGGGCCTGCAGTCCAGTCCCAATCTAGTCGCTGGGTTTGTGGATCCTTGTGATGTCATCTCCTTGTGTTATTTCAATCTTGTTTTAAGAATTAAATAAGCAAAACGCCTTTACAGCCTATAGAGTTTCTAAGGATGTCAATATTACAAAAGAAAGAGTTTAGAGATTAGGACGAGACTGTTGTGAGGGTGGGTTCTACCATATCTGCCTACTGTGGGGGTTTTTGCACCTTCAACTGCAACCTCTGGTAGTGGCCACTGTAAGAAGCAGGATATTGAACTAGATGGACCATAGGCATGATCAAGTCTGACAAATCCTGTTTAATAAAATTATGTTTTTGCATTGTTTACAGTAACAAGATTTTCCAGGGTACACATTTCTTCCCACTGAAAATAAACACATTAACCTCAGGGACACATTAAAAATATATCAGGACCTCAGCTACTCTTGTGCTTCCAGTCTAATGAACCAATTCCCTATTTGGAGGAGTTGGATTTCCTTTGTTTTGCATTTTCAAAGAGTTCCATTAAGTTTAAAAATGTTCCGTTAAATTTTATTAAACTCATTAAGTTGAGAGAGGGAGAAGTTGCATTTTACACACTATGCGAGAGCTAGTGCACTGAGAGAGCCATTGAGAGTTTAGGTTTATTGAGGGTGGGAGTGTTAAATAGGGAAAGAGAAATCAGACACTGACATTCTGCTAAATGTGACAACCAGAAAAAAAAAATCATCCTAGTCTTATGTGGAATTTTTCAGGTTTTGCGTTTGTTTTTTCCCATAGTAATGTGTATTCTCCTTTCCAAAAGCACAAGGCTCTTTTGAGTCAGTTGGGAAGTATTGACACTGTTGCCAATTTTCATGGTCTTACCACAAGTCTAATGATCTTTGGTGAGTTTCTGAAAGCCCCAGCTCCTGAAGGCATGTGAGAATTTCAGCTTTCATTAATAAAATAAAATAGTAAGTTTTTCGAGCTCATGGTTATGAAGAAGTTGAAAACGTGGCAAATGCATCTTAAAGGCTC
Source organism: Lepidochelys kempii (assembly GCF_965140285.1). Classification (NCBI taxonomy): domain Eukaryota; kingdom Metazoa; phylum Chordata; order Testudines; family Cheloniidae; genus Lepidochelys; species Lepidochelys kempii. The sequence goes on along the minus strand of NC_136387.1, from coordinate 59,301,710 downwards.
AAAACCCAGAAGGCAATTAAAAAAATAATACTTCACGTTTTGGGGTTTTTTTTAAGATCATGATTTTTAATCTCATAATTTGGAGGGGTGGGGAATGACTTGTCATTTTTAAATGTTTTGGGGTTAGCAATGCTGGGCTGAAGATATGCCACTCTGATTGACAAATCTCTCTTTTTTTTCTGCTTTGCTGGGAAGCTACTCTCTAGTTAACAGATGTTAGTCCCTTCTATGTCTTATATTCAATTATGATTGTAATTTTTATGTTCAATTTGTGTGTGGTAATATACTGTAATGCTCTTGGTTCCTTGAGAGGGGAAACAGTGTTGGGCAGAAAGTGACCTCATTCAACCTATATTTGTCCTAGTCATATTTATTTCACATAATATTAGGGCAAATCATCAAGTGGCATAAGTTGGCATAACTCAATTGATATTAATGGAGCTATCCTAGTTTACGCTATCCTAGTTTACACTATAATCCCTTTGGTACAGTAAATACTCCTTTTTAATGAAAAGCCAATACGATTGTTTAAAAATCTATAAAAGAGACAAATAAAACTATCCACGTAAATATAGATTACACAAAATGTATTTCATAATTGCAATGGTATTATAATAAAATGGAAGTGTCACTGTATGGTGAGGGAGAAAGGTGAAAACAAAGTAAAGTAAAATAAGTATAACAAAGTTATACTTCAAAAGGCTTTCAAACACGATTTCTGATCTGAAACTAATCAATATTATCTCCCAAGAACGGTAATTGAGATTGCAAGGTTTTCCTTTTATCTGGCGATGCCAAAAGAAGGGCAGGAGACATTTGACATGGGTTTAATCAGGCCACAACTTTATTATTAGATGTCTGTGACTACCCGGCAGATAAAACTGTATAGTGCAGGTAACCCCATGTTTATATCATAATTACCTGGGGGGCTTTTACCAGCTCCCCCTCTTTTTCCATCCATGTCCCTCCAGCAAATCCATTGCTGGGACATTACCATATCCGGGGTGAAGGGCTTCCACCAGCTCCCCCTCTTTTTCCTTCCTGGTCCCTCCAGAAAATCCATTGCCGGGACCTTACCATCCACCCCCACCTCATAGGAGGGTTAAGGTGGGCTATAAGAATGTGGGGTTGGCTCCCTGCCATACCAATCATAGGAGTCTCCAACTGCCGCCCATTCTCCTCCTTTAATGAACATCTCTTTTTAAGTCGTTTTCCAAGGCACTAATCCAGTCACTGTATCCTTTCCTATGGAGTACAGCACTGGACATCTGCCGTACACTTAAATAATGAGTTACAACATATGGCCTACCGCCCATCATGCCATGCACGAACAAAGCCCTTCCTGAAACCCACTGTGGGGAAGGCGAAAAAAAATGCAACTGCACCCAAGCTAATATGGTGATAAGGGAAAAATTCCTTCCCAGACCCCCTAAAAGAGGGGCAACTAGCATAATACTCACAGCAGGTGTTGACTAAACATGGTATTTTACCACCTAAAAGGGAGGGAGGGTGAGTCCTGCCTCAGCCTTGGTCTGTGTAAAAAGGAAGGCTCCAGGTATGGTGTTGCTCCTTTTCAAACCCTGCATTCCCAGGGGATGAGTCAGCAACTGCTCTGCCCCTCTTGCAGCAGTTTTCATCACCCCATAAAGCACTGTCCTCTTCACTCAGCCAGAGCAGCCAAAAACTCCCCTGCTTAAAGCTGCAGGATGATCATTTGCAGAACTAAGGGAATGACTCAAATTTAATTTCAAAATGGATTCATGGAAGTCCAGATTTGGAAGAACCTGTAGGTTTTTAAAATGTGTTATGGTAATAATATTACATTTATATACCACCTTTATTCAAATGTCTCCCAAAATTCCACTTGTCAAATTTAAGATCTGACTCTAAAGCCCCTCCTGTGCACAGGTCACAGATATGAGATTAGCATTATATACAGACTCCAGACATATTAGTTAATATGTCAGCATGCCAGAAAACACAACACTTGTAATATCTGTCCTCATTTCTCATGTCCTGTTTATTACTAGCATCAGTCTAAATTACATTTTACCCAGCAATATTACATATCTGGCTAATATTTAATTATAACAGGTTGCAGTTAGGAGTTGAGGCACTCTGTGACAGGTGACATGCCTCTCAGCCAAGTGAAAGGCATATCACACGTTGGCGCTTTCGCTGTGCATGCATCCATGGAAAAGGCATAGTGTGACATTCTTTTCATCTCCCTGAAACACATGCCACTGGTCACAGAATGCTGAAGTAACCCTCTCAAATTTTGCCTAAACTTTTCATCCAACTACGTTTCTCCTACATGTTGTGTTGAAACAATACGCGGATATTATTTTAACTCATATTAGTAACTGGTGTGGAGTTATGGGGATTAGATATAGCATGACAAATATTAACGTAACGATACCAAGTAAAAGTCTGGGATAGATCCTCAGCTAGTGTAAATTGGCATCACTCCATTGGCTTCAGTGTAGTTATGCTGATTAACACCAGGTGAGGAGATGACCCCGTGGGTGAGTTCAATATGTTCTTTATTGTATGACACTAGTTGGATTGCCCTGTTAACAGCGAAGTGTGTGAAGTCTATTGCAGATAAAGAGTTCCCTAATGATTACTCATCTGAAGAATCTTGTGTGTGTATTGTATATTCCAAAGTACAGGGAATGTATTATGCAGTGACACTATTTCAGCCCGCAGTGGCATGTAAATCTAAAACAAATCCTTCAGTAAGGTGATGACAAGTACATTGTCTCTCCAAGAGACCCGCCCATAAAACATATTATAGATATAGATATTACAATATACAAAATTTGCCTTTATATTTAAACAGAGAGAGAGGATTTAATAGCTTTATCTTAGAGGTCAAGTCAGAATTGCATCATTTATTAACTATTATTTTTCAGAGTATGAAAAATTAATTAAATACAATGGGCCAGATGCTTAGGTGATGTATCTGCATAGCTTCACTCACTCTGAGGAGCTATGCTAATTTACACCAGCTGTAGCTCTGCTGAAACTCAAATTTTCCTTGAGGCACCTATTTAAAAACTTTATTTCCCAAGTTAATTTATAGCTTGAGCTGTAGGGACAGGTTTAGTTAATGTTTCCTGATCATCTCTATTGTAACTGAGTTTTCAGTCACTCCGAACAGACTCTGGAACAGTTATAGTTGCAAGTAAAACCTGAACCTTCATTTGCAGCTTTTGAATACAGCTAAGAGATGGACCTGAACTATAGAGTTTCTAGCAGGATCAAACTTCTCCAGGCATTGGGGGTGTTGAGATACAAAGAGCTGATTCAGACCCATCTCTAATGACAGTAAATGTTTTTGCCTTTAAAGGCTATTGTTTCAGTTGAGCAAGGATTCAAAGTCACTGCTGGATTGCTGCTGAAGACTACTGGGCCTGGGCGCCCTTATTGTCAGACGATCTCATAATAAAAGTGCGTGTGCGCCTTTCCTTTATGAATCACTGGTCTCTGAGTTTGAAGCAGGCCTTGCTTCAATGAACCCACATTAATTACTGCTCATCAGCATTAATCATGGTGACAGCTTCTGTTAGCAGCACTGTTTATTTTGTGTCCACCTTTTCAGCTCTGCTGTCAAATGGAGAATGTTCATTGTTCCCAAGGGAGTGATACTTCTCTATGACTAGCTGCTGAGAGAACTCCCTCTCCTCTACAGTCTCAAACTTGCCTTCTCCCTTTCCTTCCAAATTAAATGATATAAACACTGTCTTTATAGGCACCAATATGTTTATCATGAAATAGATTTTTTTGAAAAGCCTGATAAAAACTGTGGCTCCAGATACTGATCTCAGTTATGCTGGTGTAAATCCACAGTGATTCCATTGGAATGGGTGGAGGCACAGTGCTGAAAAACCAGTATAAGTGAGATGAGAAACAAAGCAGTCTAGCCTAGAGCTCCCAGATCAATTGTGATTTTGATTTATAATTACCTATGCTAGATAAATACAGCTGTCACTAGGAGAAAAGCTGTTTAATTGTCCTGTATAAATACCCAGATGCTTTTAACCATTTTTAATTTTGTTGAAAACATTACACAATGGTCTGATTTGCCATTGCATAGCCATTTACACTAGTGTAGCCATTTGCATCGTGCAAAGTACATGTAAAACCTTGCACAGGTGTTAATGACCGCAAAAGGTTCAGTGGAGAACCAGACCCATCTTGTCTGTGGGCTGGAGAGGCACCTTTCAATCCAGCTCAAAGAAGGGCCCCACAGGGACTGACAAGAGACTCTGACTTCAGGAGGAAGCATACTGCACCAGCCATTTTCCAGGAACAGTTTACTTCCCCATCTACATTGGCTCAGCTGTGCTGGCTAGTGTGTTGAGAACGCACAGTCATGACTCTGGCTACTCCCTGTCAGCCCACCTGCACAAAAGGGGGATAATGAGCCCACGGGTGCCCTGAGGCACCCGCTATCGGGTGTAAGGAGCTGGGTTAATGACTGAGCTCTCTGTTATTTTAACAATTTTAAAACTATCCTGATTAAAAAAAATGTCAGTATTTATACAAGACAATTAAACAACTGGTCTTCAAGTGACAAACAAATCTAGCTGACATAGGTTAATATAAATCAAAATAGCATATGATCCAGGATCTCCAGATATGCCCTGCATTTATGCTTAACCTCTGTATTTTCTATGAGTAACTTGTTTCATGGCATCAGATCTATAGCAGATGTCTAACAAATATGCACATGGAAGGCTGGAGATCAACTTCTTTTGCAAAGAACACCTTTAAAATATAATGTGTGTCCACTAGCTCATCTATCCCAGGCATATTGTCACCATTGTTATTTCACTGCCTGCTTAGATACCTTAACATATAACTGACTAAAAGTTATGTAAATGCCCAACCAGTAGCATGCTCCAACTATTTTAAAGTTCTTCACTGACAGCCTGTAATTTCAGTGGGATCACTGCCTACAAGAAAGATATCTGTCATGTAGCTTCCTTTGTGACTCTCTGCAGGATCCTACACAATGTGAAAATCTATCTCTGTGGGAAATCCTATTTATCAATCTTTTCCACTATACTTCAAGGAAGCAAACTGTCTTAAGTATCTCACTTACAAGCTATAAACACAACCATAATCACTTCTGTTTTCTTTTCTTTTCTTTTTCTTTTTTCCATGTGTTGCACTGTACGTACCTGAATTTCCCCCTCCACTTTCAACCACCAGATTAAAAAGAAAAACAACTTACTATCAATTTTTTTAAGAAAGACAAAAGGGGAAAACATCACAAATGTGAGGGGGCAGACAAAGAAACAAACGTTTTCTAAGACTGAACTCTTTTGAGAATTTCCAAGTGTACTACATTGCACTGTTTAGAACAAACATTCCTCGGCATTGTTTCCTTGTATAGCACCAATTACAGTGTTTAGCAAATGGTAAATCATTTAAAAATACCAACAACTGGGAAAGATGATTGTAGCCATTCCAATGCCTGTCATACTTGCAAGTTTGGCATGGTCATTTGGTTCACCAAATAAACAAGAATCAAAGCAACTGGGTTTTAACCTCTGCTGTCCTACCCTGGTCCCAGGGGTGACAACCATGAAAAATAATGCCTTCTGTGATACAGCATAGTTTCAATGTGGTCTAGTCACCAAAAGTAACCAGTCATATTATTTAGCAGCACTAGTGGTGATGGTGATATTTGTCCATTACTATTACTCCATCGAATAAAAGTACAATGACCAACATTGTTTTAGGGAAATAACAAAAGACTTCCAGAGAGTGTAGCACACATGGTAGCAGCAGCTGCAAACATAGGCCTACTCTACATCCGAAACTTAGGTCAACCTAGCTAGACCGAGCAGGGTTGTGAAAAACGTTACCCTCTGTGTGATCTAGTTGGGTCGACTTAACTCCCACCATACATGCAGCTAGGTCAACCTAACTACTGTCTTTCTGAGAGGAAGATTACCAACATCAACAGAAAAAACGCTTTTGTCAGTGTAGGAAGTGTCCACACTACAGTAAAAGCCTTATGCAAGTCTTTTAACCTCCATAACACATCCCAGACTGCAAAATGGGAAAAGACAACAATATAGGGAGGTATACTGTGCAGACATGGCAGAGGTTAAAAAAATGAACAATCCTGTTAAGCAAGAGAAGAATATGCCACTGATTTATAAAGTCATGTGCACTTGTTGATAGCAAGAGACCTACCTCACTGCAAAACACCATCAGGTTTTCATTTTACACTCTAAGGTCACCGTTTGTGGAAAAGGGTTGGTTTTGAGGAATCTCTTCAGTCAAAATTTTTGAAAAAACAAAGACACTTTTTTTAATTGTCAAAATGTCCTGCATGGACATTTTCAAAATAAAAAGTTTCATTTTCCAGCTCTAAACAACTTAGAAATGTAGAAAAGTAAGAAAATTAAAAATGTAAGTTAACTATTTTTTTAAAAAAACATGAAATTTAAATGAAATGTTTCAAACTTTATCAAAATGAAACATTCCGATGCCCTGATCTGATTTTTCCCCCTTGATTATCAGTTCATGACATTTTTTGAGAATATTCAAGATTTTGCTTTTTCATCCCTATTGGGGATGGGGAAAAAAATTAAATTTTAAAACTTTTGTGTAATGGCCATTTTTTTTCTTGCCCACCTTTATTTGTGGCTTTATTTTCAACAGTAGCATAGCCATATGCAGTTTTCATTCCACTTATCTATTTGTATGGGCGATAAAAAGTATCCTTTCTACTTATCTACATACTCATATTCTACTCTACTGTGAAGTGATTTGCAGTACTTTGGTATGAATTTGAGTATACAGGACAAACTCATTACTGGTGTGAGTGCATTGATTTCAGTGGTGTTTTACTTGCTTACCTCAGTAGTAAATTTGGCATGACACAAATAATTTGTATTATCTCTATGATACTTCAGGCTGGAGCATAGTAAAGTAAGTCAGAACAGGACCAATCCCCAATTAAATCATCCCAGCCAGGGCTTTGTCAAGCCTGACCTTAACAATTTCTAAGGAAGGAGATTCTACCACCTCCCCAGGTAATGCATTCCAGTGTTTCACCACCCTCCTAGTGAAGAAGTTTTTCCTAATATCCAATCTAAACCTCCCCCACTGCAACTTGAGACCATTACTCCTTGTCCTGTCCTCTTCCACCACTGAGAATAGTCTAGAACCATCCTCTCTGGAACCACCTCTCAGGTAGTTGAAAGCAGCTATCAAATCCACCCTCATTCTTCTCTTCTGCAGACTAAACAATCCCAGTTCCCTCAGCCTCTCCTCATAAGTCATGTGTTTCAGACCCCTAATCATTTTTGTTGCCCTTCGCTGGACTCTCTCCAATTTCTCCACATCCTTCTTGTAGTGTGGGGCCCAAAACTGGACACAGTACTCCAGATGAGGCCTCACCAATGTCGAATAGAGGGGAATGATCACGTCCCTCGATCTGCTTGCTATGCCCCTACTTATACATCCCAAAATGCCATTGGCCTTCTTGGCAGCAAGGGCACACTGCTGACTCATATCCAGCTTCTCGTCCACTGTCACCCCTAGGTCCTTTTCCGCAGAACTGCTGCCTAGCCATTCCGTCCCTAGACTGTAGCTGTGCATTGGGTTCTTCCATCCTAAGTGCAGGATCCTGCACTTATCCTTATTGAACCTCATCAGATTTCTTTTGGCCCAATCCTCCAATTTGTCTAGGTCCCTCTGTATCCTATCCCTGCCCTCCAGCATATCTACCACTCCTCCCAGTTTAGTATCATCCGCAAATTTGCTGAGAGTGCAATCCACACCATCCTCCAGATCATTTATGAAGATATTGAACAAAACCGGCCCCAGGACCGACCCCTGGGGCACTCCACTTGACACCGGCTGCCAACTAGACATGGAGCCATTGATCACTACCCGTTGAGCCCGACAATCTAGCCAACTTTCTACCCACCTTATAGTGCATTCATCCAGCCCATACTTCTTTAACTTGCTGACAAGAATACTGTGGGAGACCGTGTCAAAAGCTTTGCTAAAGTCAAGAAACAATACATCCACTGCTTTCCCTTCATCCACAGAACTAGTAATCTCATCGTAGAAGGTGATTAGATTAGTCAGGCATGACCTTCCCTTGGTGAATCCATGCTGACTGTTCCTGATCACTTTCCTCTCACGTAAGTGCTTCAGGATTGATTCTTTGAGGACCTGCTCCATGATTTTTCCGGGGACTGAGGTGAGGCTGACTGGCCTGCAGTTCCCAGGATCCTCCTTCCTCCCTTTTTTAAAGATTGGCACTACATTAGCCTTTTTCCAGTCATCTGGGACTTCCCCTGTTCGCCACAAGTTTTCAAAGTGTTTTCATATGAGTTTTCATATGGAACAGCACACAAGGAACCCCTGAAAATCCAAGAAGTAGGGGCAGGATTTGCCAGTAAATGTCTAAGAGCCCCAAGTCATGATGTCAGGTATATCTGAAAGAGATTCCGATCCAAAAATCTCAGAAAAATACAAATACATATTTCTTATTATTTTTAATAATTCAAAAAGGGAGCATTTAGATGTACTCTATGTTCCGTTAATAAGAGTAAGATTTATCCAACACCAACAAGGGAATCTGAAAATCCCCATCTGTGAATGAACGATTTTAAAAAAGTAGATATTACAATGATATATTCTGTTGTTAGATATCGTAGTGAGAATCCAGTTTGCCTCAAATATCATGATTAAATGAAATTATATGTTCAAAGGGACATCGACTATAAGTGATACTGCTTTGGGCAAACTAGTTTACAATACAAACAATAGTTTGCCCAAAGCAGTAAACTTTGAGTTTACCCCAATGGCAATTCTGTTAGAGAAAGAAAGGGATTTTGTTCATGGTGATTTCTTTTACTTTAGTGACAAAAATAAAAACATAAGGTTAATATTTGCGATCAAGTATGCATATTTATGCTATTAAGTTTGTGAAACACAGTTTTGCTGAGAGAGGCAATAAATAAGAGGAACTCAAACCAAATACTGTACTATAAGGAGAGTTGTTCACAGGGTGGACTAATCAGAACTTTAACTGTTTGGCCAATAATTCACAGACACAGTTCAGCCATACATAACAAGGAAGATTTATATAGCTGTTCCAGCATGCTGAAGAACAACAGTTCTTGAGGTGACTTTGCATTGTATAATGGACTGTAAAAACAAGTTTAAAAAGCATCAAAGAACATGGAGGCATGTTATATAAACTATATAAACTTTTAAATGGGCATTTCAGCAGCCCGTATTGTGTTGTGAAGAAACTGCAATTTGAGTAAACATAGTTTGCAAAATTGGCTACAGCGGGTCCCACAGAAATCAACTTACAGCAGTTAGTTGCTGAATGGAGTAAACCAGCTGGTGTTCAATATATGTCCTAAGATGGCTGTACCAACAGGTATGGCCTAATTTGTCTTAAGCAAGCTAGTATGACATGATGTGTTGCACAAAGACATTGGAAAATTACAACCCTAGTTGCAAGAACTGACTGGTGAAGCCTCATTCCTTGATTAGATGGTGACAGAGGGCAACGTTCACTTTGGTTGGACATTTTGAATCTTTGAAAGAAGTGTGGGTCAACAATCCACCCAGCAGAAATGAGATAAAATGGGTATTCTTCTTCAGCACATTGCTTCCAATAGGTCTTCTACTGGAAGGGAGAAGACCAAAGTCCTAGGCCAGCCACCTGTGAGTCCTTCTGGAGATACCAAGTAACTATCTGAGATAGGCACCTTTAATTCTCTCTTTATATTTTCCAGTAGTTCAGGTTGCCTGGTAGCTCACCGGAAGAAGATTAGTCATGTCCATCCTTTACTCCACCTGTGTTTGCAGTGTCAACTCCTGCTGTGAACAATAACTGAGTGGGAAACTGACAGCTGAGCAAAGATCTGGTGATAAGTAACACACAGAGTTTCTCTTGGGAGATGACCCAAATCTGTAAGTTGACTACTTCCTGAAACTGGGTACCTAATCAGTAAGGATGTGTACAAGTTTGTGTGTGTGCTTTAAAGATTGCCACATAGTTATATGGTGTGTCCTTGTTTTGTTACAGGTTCCCATCAAGACTGTTGTTAAGTAGCTTTGAAACTGAGCAAGTCAGCATTGTACATGTGTCTACCAGAGTTAATTGTTTAATACTGCCTTTCAAGTTCTAGGTGTATGCAGACATAAAACAAGGTCAAGTATGCAACCCTCTTGAACTGCACTCAGTCTCTACAGTTTGTTAGAAATGTATGCATTTATGTTAGATAGTTAGGAATGCTAATCAGCTTTTGGGACTAATATAATAGCTGGGAAGTACGATAAAAGTACTGACTACTGTGCATGGTTTGGGAAGGAGACCTAGGTGCATTGGTATGCAAATAATTGACCAGATTTTTTATGATTTTGGAATTGTTTTTACTCTGTGGTGTTAGCAACACTGGAGTTGATAACCAATTGGCACAAGTGAGGCCCCACTCTTACTCAAAATCTAAACAAAGTCACCTTCCCAGAATAGTGACTAAGTGTTATTTTCTATTGTGGTTGTTTGACTTGATCCTGAAACCTGGATAGTTACTGTATGGACCAATTTTCCAGTTTATCTTAGCAAAATCATAGCCCGATACTATTTTTGCCTTCTTACATTCTATGTTATTAGTTGCTGTTGACAAGGATAGTAAAATTCTATATAAATTAAATTCAACTCTCAAATTCTATTTCTTTAATCAATCAAAATTCAAGGAACTCAAAGAAATGTGGAATGGGTAATCAGTGAAGCAGTTTGTTTAATTAAAATTTGTTTTATATCCTATCTTTCTTACAAGGTATAGCTGTATACCAGGTGTTCTATAATACCTAAGCACACTAAGGTTAAGGACTGAATTTTGGCTTCAGAGCTGTATTTTGTTTATTTGTATGCACAACAGTAGATTCACAAGAAAGAGTGGGAAATTACATACCATAAACTACAGCTGAAATGAAGAGGAGGTGGAGGAGGAGGAGGAGGAAGGCTGACTTTCTTTCTAGTACTTTATTAATATTTTATTTACCACTTATATCGTGGATGTGCCCCAAGACCTACAAGGGTGGGGTGGCATCATGCTATGTTCTGTACAAACATTTAGTAAATTACAATCCCTGCCCCAATGCAGCAATAAATCTGTACATACATTAAGAACAAAGTATTTCCTAAGTACTGAATAATTAGTACATATACTAATTTCTTGTGCCTGTTTACAGAGAACTCAACGTAAAGACTCTTTCCATCAATTGTCAGTAACTGGTTTGGAAACCGAAAAGGAGCTGTGATCCATACGTCAAGTAAAGGAAATGTCAAGGAGCACATTAAACTAGCCCTAAAGTAAGCATTCAAAATAAACTAATAAGTAGAAATACTAAATTAAAAAACATTACAGCGACAAATTGCAACCCTTTTTCCCCCAATCACTCTGTAAGACTCCACTAAACTGGTAGTGTGGGATTTTCAGAAGCCTAACTTTGCTTTATTGAAGTCAGTGGAAAAACTCCTATTGGGGTCAATAGAAGCCGAATTGTGTCTGGGCAAAGCACTTTAGAAAATCCCGCAGATAATGTTTAATGCCCTTTGATGACCAGGAGATATTGTACCTGAAAGCCTTTGGGTGCTCCCATTGGAACAGTGTGGCTTCACACTGATTCCTAGTCAGTGTGGAGCCTTGACTCTCAGTCCCCAATACTGCCCCTCTTCAGTCTGTGGAAGCATTCCTGGTGAGGACACACACCACTGACTGAAGGTAGCGTGGACATAGGTTGACTTAAGATTGTAGTGTAGACATGCCCATTGTCTAGGATTCAGGGTGACATAATGCTTCTTGGATCTCAGTGGTATGCAGAGAAGTGGTGGGGCTACCATTCTGGCCAGCCCCAGTGCTCAAGACACTAGAATCTGAAATTTAAATGAAGAATGTGACAAATTAGGTCTGGAAACATTTCTATCTCATAGTAATGGGTAAACAGCAACAACTGAAGTTCAGATAAACTGCTAGAAGTTCACATGCTCATCTGATCATGGGAAATCTCTCAAGTATAAGCTCTTCCAGAATTCCTGGAGCTTTCTGCAGTTGGACAATGTGCCCCAGGCTGCATAAGACATAATGCACTATCCAGTGGAGAGATAAGTCTAACTGATGGGTGAGATAGAAGATTTTAAAACTGCAACTTTTTGGACTGAGTGAAGTGGGAGTGAGACAGAAGTTGGGAAGCCAGAGGAAAAGAGGCTGAAGTAGTGAAAACTGGTGACAACCAAAGAATGGGCAAATAAGTAAGAGTCAGTGTTTTGAGATGCTGTAGAGAAAACAACCAGCAAAACTTGGCAACAGCCTGGATACATGGGGAGAAGGAGAATGCATGGTTGATTGGACACAAAATTCTGGATAATAGGTAGGCTTGATTTATATTCTTGATCTTTCTACTTTTGTGTTTACATTTATTAATAAACAAAGATTAACTTTGAATGGAGATTGGGATTTCCCACCCACAGGCCACAATAAACATATTTTCAGGTTGAAATGTGACAAAAAAAACCCCTTCATATGTCAAATACACAGAAGCATTTATTCAAGAACAACTGATCTGTATGTAAAGATTGCCCCCAGTTACACCATGTTCAATGGCATTCTGAGTTAGCAGGTGTACCAGTGTAAGCCCTAGTCTACACTAGGAGTTGAGGTCGAATTTAGCAGCATTAAATCGATTTAACCGTGCACCTGTCCACACGACTAAGCCCTTTTTTCGACTTCAAGGGCTCTTAAAATCGATTTCCTTACTCCATACCCGACAAGGGGATTAGCGCTGAAATCGGCCTTGCCGAATCAAATGTGGGGTATTGTGGATGCAATTAGATGGTATTGGCCTCCGGGAGCTATCCCAGAGTGCTCCATTGTGACCGCTCTGGACAGCACTCTCAACTCAGATGCACTGGCCAGGTAGACAGGAAAAGGCCTGCGAACTTTTGAATTTCAATTTCCTGTTTGGCCAGTGTGGCGAGCTGCAGGGGACCATGCAGAGCTCATCAGCAGTGGTGACCATGCAGAGCTCATCAGCAGCGGTGACCATGATGCAGTCCCAGAATCGCAAAAGAGCTCCAGCATGGACCGAACGGGAGGTACGGGATCCGATTGCTGTATGGGGAGAGGAATCCGTGCTATCAGAACTACGTTCCAGTTTTCGAAATTCCAAAACATTTCTCAAAATCTCCCAGAGCATGAAGGACAGAGGTCATAACAGGGACCCGAAGCAGTGCCGCGTGAAACTTAAGGAGCCGAGGCAAGCCTACCAGAAAACCAGAGAGGCGAACGGCCGCTCCAGGTCAGAGCCCCAAACATGCCGCTTCTATGATGAGCTGCATGCCATCTTAGGGGGTTCAGCTGCCACTACCCTAGCCATGTTGTTTGACTCCTTCAATGGAGATGGAGGCAACATGGAAGCAGGTTTTGGGGACAAAGAAGATGATGATGATGATGAAGTTGTAGATAGCTCACAGCAAGCAAGCAGAGAAACCGGTTTTCCCGACAGCCAGGAACTGTTTCTCACCCTGGACCTGGAGCCAGTACCCCCCAAACTCACCCAAGGACCCGCCAGGTGGGGAAGGGACCTCTGGTGAGTGTACCTTTTAAAATAGTATACATGGTTTAAAAGCAAGCATGTTTAATGATTAATTTGCCCTGGCATTCGCGGCTCTCCTGGATGTACTCCCAGAGCCTTTGCAAAAGGTTTCTGCGAAGGGCAGCCTTATTCCGTCCACCATGGTAGGACACTTTACCACTCCAGGCCAGTAGCACATGCTCGGGAATCACTGAAGAAAAAAGCATTGCAGTGCATGTTTGCTGGCATTCAAACAACATCCATTCTTTATCTCTCTGTGTTATCCCCAGGAGAGTGATATCATTCATGGTCACCTGGTTGAAATAGGGTGCTTTTCTTAAGGGGACATTCAGAGGTGCCCATTCCTGCTGGGCTGTTTGCCTGTGGCTGAACAGAAATTTTCCCCGCTGTTAGCCACGGGGACAGAGGAGGGGTGAGAGGCTAGCCACGTGGTGGGCGGGGGAGGCAAAATGTGTCCTTGGAAAGAAAGCACATGTGCTATTTATGTAATGTTAACAGCAAGGTTTACCCACGTGAAAGAGTGTACCCATTGTTCTATAAAATGTCTTTTTAAATACCACTGTACCTTTTTTTTTCTCCACCAGCTGCATGTGCTTCAAAGATCACAGGATCTTCTCCTTCCCAGAGGCTAGCGAAGATTAGAAGGCGAAAAAAACGCACATGCGATGAAATGTTCTCTGAGCTCATGGTGTCCTCCCACACTGACAGAGCACAGACAAATGCATGGAGGCAGACAATGTCAGAGTGCAGGAAAGCACAAAATGACTGGGAGGAGAGGTCGCGGACTGAAGAGAGTAAGTGGCAAGCTGAAGAGAGGGCTAAAGCTGAAAGGTGGAGGCAGCATGATGAGAGGAGGCAGGATTCAATGCTGAGGCTACTGGAGGATCAAACTAATATGCTCCAGCATATGGTTGAGCTGCAAGAAAGGCAGGTGGAGCACAGACCATTGCTACAGCCCCTGTGTAACCAATGGCCCTCCTCCCCAACCTCTATAGCCTCCTCACCCAGAAGCCCAAGAACGCGGTGTGGGGGGGCCTCCGGCCACCCAGCCGCTCCACCCCAGAGGATTGTCCAAGCAACAGAAGGCTGGCATTCAATAAGTTTTAAAGTATTAAACTTTTAAAGTGCTGTGTGGCCTACTCCTTCCCTCCTCCACCACCCCTCCCGGTGCTTCTCTCCTCCAAGACCCCTCCCGGGCTACCTTGTTAGTTATCTGCCTATTTGTGTGATGAATGAATAAAGAATGCATGAATGTGAAGCAACAATGACTTTATTGCCTCTGCAAGCGGTGATCAAAGGGACGAGGGGAGGGTGGTTAGCTTACAGGGACGTAGAGTGAACCAAGAGGCGGGGGGTTTCATCCAGGAGAAACAAACAGACCTTTCACACCGTAGCCTGGCCAATCATGAAACTGGTTTTCAAAGCTTCTCTGATGCGCACCGCGCCCTCCTGTACTCTTCTAACCACCCTGGTGTCTGGCTGTACGTAACCAGCAGCCAGACGAATTTCCTCAACCTCCCACCCCGCAATAAACATCTCCCCCTTACTCTCACGGATATTGTGGAGCGCACAGCAAGCAGTAATAACAGTGAGAATATTGGTTTTGCTGAGGTCTAACCGAGTCACTAAACTGCACCAATGCACTTTTAAACGTCCAAATGCACATTCTACCACCATTCTGGACTTGCTCAGCTTGTAGTTGAACAGCTCCTGACTACTGTCCAGGCTGCCTGTGTATGGCTTCATGACCATGGCATTAAGGGGTAGGCTGGGTCCCCAAGGATAACTATAGGCGTTTCAACATCCCCAACAGTTATTTTCTGTTCTGGAAATAAAGTCCCTTCCTGCAGCTTTTGAAACAGACCAGAGTTCCTGAAGATGCGACCATCATGTACCTTTCCTGGACATCCCATGTTGATGTTGGTGAAACGTCCCTTGTGATCCACCAGTGCTTGCAGCACTATTGAAAAATACCCTTTGCGGTTTATATACTCTGCGGCTTGGTGCTCCGGTGCCAAGATAGGGATATGGGTTCCGTCTATGGCCCCACCACAGTTAGGGAATCCCACTGCAGCAAAGCCATCCACTATGACCTGCACATTTCCCAGGGTCACTACCCTTGATATCAGCAGATCTTTGATTGCGTTGGCTACTTGCATCACAGCAGCCCCCACAGTAGATTTGCCCACTCCAAATTGATTCCCGATTGACCGGTAGCTGTCTGGCGTTGCAAGCTTTCACAGGGCTATTGCCACTCGCTTCTCAACTGTGAGGGCTGCGCTCATCTTGGTATTCATGCGCTTCAGGGCAGGGGAAAGCAAGTCACAAAGTTCCATGAAAGTGCCCTTATGCATGCGAAAGTTTCGCAGCCACTGGGAATTGTCCCAGACCTGCAACACTATGCGGTCCCACCAGTCTGTGCTTGTTTCCTGAGCCCAGAATTGGCATTCCACCACATGAACGTGCCCCATTAGCACCATGATGCCCACATTGCCAGGGCCCGTGCTTTGAGAGAAGTCTGTGTCCATGTCCTCATCACTCTCGTCACCGCGCTGATGTTGCCTACTCGCCTGGTTTCGCTTTGCCAGGTTCTGGTGCTGCATATACTGCTGGATAATGCTTGTGGTGTTTAATGTGCTCCTAATTGCCAAAGTGATCTGAGCAGGCTCCATGTTTGCCGTGGTATGATGTCTGCACAGAAAAAAGGCGCGGAATGATTGTCTGCTGTTGCTCTGATGGAGGGAGGGGCGACTGACGACATGGCTTACAGGGTTGGCTTACAGGGAATTAAAATCAACAAAGGGGGTGGACTGAAATCAAGGAGAAACAAAAACAACTGTCACACAGAATGGCCCCCTCAAGGACTGAACTCAAAACCCTGGGCTTAGCAGGCCAATGCTCAACCCACTAAGTTATCCCTCCCTCTGGTAGTTCAGGCAGGACTGAATCTCCATTAAAGTTTTCAAGATGCCCCTGACATACCTCATCAAAATGATTGTCGGCCATTGATTTCACCGAGGGAGGGAGCGGGGAGCAAATGAATACAAAACAAATCTGGTCTATTTCTTGTTTTGATCCACTCCATCTATCTTGTACATCTTTGCCTGGCAGCAGACGGTGCAGTAGGACTGCAAGCCATCCACATCTCCTGGCTGCTTGGCAGAAGATGGTACAATAGGACTGGTAGCCATCCTCATCTCCTGCCTGCTCACTATAGGATGGTACAATAGGACTGCCTGCCTTCTAAAGAGAATGACCTGGTCAAGTCACTCCTAATTTAGTCCCTGTGCCCATGTCTGCCCAGGCGCTCCTGACCGACCTTACCAAGGCGGCCAGGAGCACCTCAGACACGATGGTGATGGTTTTCAGGGCTATTGCACCATCTACTGCCACAAGGCAATGGGTTGCTGCTGCTGTGTAGCAATGCAGTACCATGTCTGCCAGCACCCAGGAGACATATGGTGACAGTGAGCTGAGTGGGCTCCACGCTTGCCATGGTATGGCATCTGCACAGGTAACTCAGGAAAAAGGGTGCAAAACGATTGTCTGCCCTTGCTTTCACGGAGGGAGGGAGGGCCTGACGACATGAACCCAGAACCACCCGCGATAATGTTTTTTGCCCCATCAGGCATTGGGATCTCAACCCAGAATTCCAAAGGGCAGCGGAGACTGTGGGAACTGTGGGATAGCTACCCACAGTGCAACACTCCAGAAGTCGACACTAGCCTTGGTACTGTGGAAGCACTCCGCCGAGTTAATGCACTTAATGCACTTAGAACATTTTGTGTGGGGACATGCACAATCGACTATATAAAAACAATGTCTAAAAAACCAACTTCTATAAATTCGACCTAATTTTGTAGTGTAGACATACCCTTAGTGTACAATTTTAAAGCTTATTAAAGCTGAACCAGTGGAATTTATTTGTGCCACTTAACCCCTCTACTATAGCACAGTGTCTTATTACAAAGCAAAAACCAACCACAATGTTAAAGAATGACATTTTCCTATCAATCCAATGGGGGAATCATTCACCTTCAGGATGTGTAATGATTACAGCTATCAGTGAAAACTAATAACAAAACTGAGTACTCTAGGAAGTTATAATGCATAAAAGTAGCCAAAACAAACACAGAAAATTAGTAAAAGAAAACTAGATTCCCCTTGCATGTGTTTACTGAGCTTACCCAGGGAGTAATTTCTCTTGGAAGAGGGCTATAAATGTGTTTAAAAAGTGCAGTGGTTTTCTTCCTAAGCATTACCATTAGCACTGGGAGTCAGCAGCAATCCGTTCAGAACACCACTCTAACCTTTCTCTATCTACAGCGAATGAAAATTTCAGGCAGCAGCAGTTTCAATGTACTGTATAAATCATTCTTTTGGTTTATTACCCATAACTTCAAGAGAAAATGACCAAAAAACTATGCACATCAGAAATCCCGTCTTTTATATTATAATCCATTTAGTTTTCTTTGGGGAGAGGCTGTAACTTGTGAATGTGTTTGCCAGGTCTACTAAAGACATGAGGTACAGTCACAGTTTCGATACTCAAGAGCAATGTCCTAACTGAATAAATCACTATTTAGGTTTATTACCCATATCATCTAGAGAAAACCTTTTTCTGTGAATCAATACTGCTTTACAAGAGCTCTCTCAGCTCAAGCTGAGCTCTTCCTCCTGTCCCATCTGGCTGATATGATTTTTTTTCCCTAAAGAGAAACTTCATTTCCTCTGTGCAATTCACTGATTCAATATCAACTGCTAGTCTTTTCCAGAAAATCATTGCAATGTGTTTTTTCATAAACTGTACATACATATATATTTTAGGTGGAGTTATTAGTGTTTCAGCTGAAAGCATACAGTACAATAATGGGCCAAATCCAGCCTCTATGTAATACCATTGAAGACAATCTCATAATGGGAATAGGCAGGAAGGCACTGAGAGCCTATTACTTCTAGGACACTAGTTCAAATCCTGATCACATCACTAATGTCTAACACTCATTATCATCTGACTGATATTGACTGGAGGCGTATTTAAAATGAGTTAATGATCTCATGATAGTATCTCAGAGACAGCTTACCAATGATCACATTCACAAATATTAGTGAGATTTATGGTTTTGGTATGTGTGATTCATTGTTCAAAATCTTTATTGTCCAATATACCTGAGTTATGTAAAAAATTCAAGTCCACAGATAACCCCTCCTCTCCCCCCTCCCAAAAAAAACAACCTAAAACCAAACCAACTGGGCATGTGAAAATTCTCTTTCACTTCCCAAAACAGATAAAAAGAAAATATATATAAGGGCTTTGACAAAGTGCTAAACCCTTTCAGGGTTTTCCCTGTCCCTGCCAGAAAAATCACAGTTTCTTCTTAGCTCCTTTCTTTGTCAATTAAGATACTGGCTCATAAACTTCTGTTCTGTTCCATTGTTCTGTCTTTCCCTTTAAATGATTCTGTAGAGAGGAAAGAAAAATAGTGAATTCACTGAAAAGGAATGAGTATTCTTTAAGGGCAATGCCGGTGGAAGTTTGGCGTGCCTTTTTTTCCAATGATGAAATTTGATGATGGGAAATTATTAAATACTTTGATGAATTGTTATTGTACTCTTCCCGATAATTAATGTCCTATGATTTATGGGTAAGTGTGGGGGGAATCTATAAATGAAGGGGGGGAATCTCAATTTTTATGAAAACTTTGCATTACTGGCTTTGATGTACTAGACATAATGACAAGGATATCAGTGGATGCCATATAGCAGAGGTATGTTGTATATGTATATGTTTAGAAGGTCACTGTCACCAACCTGATCCCAACCTAAAAGCACTTTGGAGGTGGGGGAGAGAGAGATGAATTTGTCTGGGGGATGAAGAAACTGAATTGGAAAAAAAAAAACTATCCGATGATGCCATTAGTTACGCTGAAAAATATTTCAAGCATTTCAGGAGGAAATAAATGTCAATGTCTTTGACTTTACTCTTTGGCCCATGATAAATACAGAGTTATGCAGCACTTGGAAATGATAAAATTTCACAGCTCATTAGCCACTTTGGGTGAATTTTAAGTGATGAGGAACAATGCGTTCAGAGTGAGTGGTTTACTCTGAAATTAACAGTAAATAAGATGAAGGAGAATGCTTACAATCTGCTTCAGTTTAGAGATACAAGCCAAAAATGATTCAAAATGTTCTGTGGTTAATTGAGACCATTCCCTGTCTCAAAAGCACTTCAGTCTGCACAATAGGATTTAGTTTAATGAACAGATTAAAAATTCCACCTTGTTCTTATCTTGCTACAAACACCACAAATGGTCTCACTGGAATACGCATAGAAGATAAAATTCCATGCACGCGTGTTAATGGAACATCGAGGTGCGGGTGGAGGGGGTGATTTCCAAAAGTCCACAGGCAAGCATGCAACTAATTTGCATGTGCAATAGCTGTGACTCATTGTGTAAATTGGGTATTTGCAGAAACAAATGATCAGTTTGACATGTCCTATACTTGACTATTTGCATGCACAAATACCCAATTTGCATATAGATTCATAGTTATTGTAAGTGAAAACTAGATATGCAATTACTCAAGCAGTTTCTCAAAAATCAGGCCCTTGGATGTCTGAGCTTTTTGCACAAGACACATAGTAGAAGTTGAGTATGGGGAATTCATCTTCTTTATATTACAGTATGATATATTCATACCTAAAGGCTAGGGACAAGGGAGACCAGCAGTGGGTATCATTAAAGGATTGGTTGTAATCATCCCAGTTTTTAAAATGTGTATAGTATATGGGAGAGCACAGATTCAAGTGGTGAAAAAGCCAGCAGGTTGTTCATAGTTATTGAGCATGTTCAGTAGCTGCTTGAAATCAATGTAGAAACCATGATAAAGAGCAAGTAACTCAGACACCTTGTGATCATATTATCCTTTGGGGCCTTTTATCAACTATGGTAATTGTGGAACTGATGTAACCAGGTTCTAGTCCCAGTTTTCAGGGAGATGTATAAGAGTGAGTGTGTGTGTATGATTTATCTACTAATTTGGACCACTGTCTATAGCACATAGATTTCTTACAACCCCCAGCCCAGAACTGCATAGAATCAAGCCAATGAGAGATCACAGGATAGCCTTTCAGATCCATCTGCAAGATTCAGGGAGGCAGGTGAGCTGGGAGCAGGGAGAGAACCTGAAAGAATATACAGTTTAGTAGCATCTCTATTTCTGTGTTGCTTAAGTGTATTCTAGCTATTGTCCAATATCTAAGTAGGTCAGTCTATTTTTATTTTAACTTTCCATGCCAAATAAATAAATAAAACAGTTTTTATTTTTTTTTACAATTTTTCACTCTTTTATTTCTTAATTAGAAATTAGAAATCATAATTTTTGAACAAAATGAAACATTTTTTTTTTCATTTAGAAAAAAAATTGAGTATTTTTCCCTCTTTCATTTTTCTACTTTCCTCTCCTTTTTCTCTACTGGAAAAGAATGGGTTGGTGGGGATGTTACAAAGAAAGAAAGAAAAAAAACTAAAAATGTGGGACAATGGATTCCCCCCTTTTCTCTAACTGTTTAAACACCTTTTCCAACTTCTTTCAATATGGAAAAAGTAAATAAGTGAGAAAAAAGTGGTTTTTGGTTTGTGTACCTGTGTGTTTCATTCCCCCCCACACCTTTTCTACCTTCCCTTTCTTGGAGCAGTACATATCTGAAAGTGGGAATTGTCCCAGTGTTTGGAAAAAATGAAAAAAAATCAAAAATGTTTTGTAACTTTTCCTTTTGTGTTGACTTTTTTTTAAAAAAAAAATAATATGAAAATGTTCATTTTCAGTGAAACACTTAAAATCTCTCTTGAAAAAACCTTTGATCCAAAAAGTCTAATCTTTAAATACATCACTGTGATGTCCTTGTAAAAATAAAGCATAAAGATGGACCCCAGGACGGGATGTCTTGTCACTGGGAGAGGTTAGAGACACTAGGAAAATGAGGTTTAGTTTTGTTTCCCACACTATTGGTGAACAATGATAGTGCTTTATTCCACTTTGACATGTACGGACAATTGCACCTTCTAATGCAGGAGTTGGCAAATATTAATTGCACCTTCTAATGCAGGAGTTGGCAAACTATCTCAAACTAAACATTAAATTTAATGTAGTTTTCATTGATCATAACATATGGAAACTTAGGTAATAATAATTAGGCCCTGAGCATCACTAGGGTCCTCATAAGAAAAGAGAGACAAGAGCCAGCCAATTCTAGACTCCACCCTCACTGAACACTTTAGATGCTGATAATGTCACCAGCATCACTGGTACCCACACATGCATGACTCCTTAGCTGCCCTACTTCATTCTGCCTTGCCCTCATGCTTTGAAGCTTCTATGGGTATGTCTACAGTTTAATTAAAAAGGCATGTGCCAGCTGACTCAAGCTCATGAGGCTAAGCCCTGGTCTACACTAGGACTTTAGGTCGAATTTAGCAGCGTTAAATCGATGTAAACCTGCACCCATCCACATGATGAAGCCCTTTTCTTCAATTTAAAGGGCTCTTAAAATCGATATCCTTACTCCACCCCTGACAAGTGGATTAACGCTTAAATCGGCCTTGACGGGTCGAATTTGGGGTACTGTGGACACAATTCAGTGGTATTGGCCTCTGGGAGCTATCCCAGAGTGCTCCATTGTGACCGCTCTGGACAGCACTCTCAACTCAGCTGTACTGGCCAGGTAGACAGGAAAAGAACCGTGAACTTTTGAATCTCATTTCCTGTTTGGCCAGCATGGCAAGCTGCAGGTGACCATGCAGAGCTCATCAGCAGAGGTGACCATGATGGAGTCCCAGAATCACAAAAGAGCTCCAGCATGGACTGAACGGGAGGTACGGGATCTGATCACTGTATGGGGAGAGGAATCCGTGCCACCAGAACTCCGTTCCAGTTTTCGAAATGCCAAAACCTTTGTCAAAATCTCCCAGGGCATGAAGGACAGAGGCCATAACAGGGACCTGAAGCAGTGCCGCGTGAAACTTAAGGAGCCGAGGCAAGCCTACCAGAAAACCAGAGAGGCGAACGGCCGCTCTGGGTCAGAGCCCCAAACATGCCGCTTCTATGATGAGCTGCATGCCATTTTAGGGGGTTCAGCCACCACTACCCCAGCCGTATTGTTTGACTCCTTCAATGGAGATGGAGGCAACACGGAAGCAGGTTTTGGGGACAAAGAAGAAGATGATGATGATGAGGTTGTAGATAGCTCACAGGAAGCAAGCAGAGAAACCGGTTTTCCTGACAGCCAGGAACTGTTTCTCACCCTGTACCTGGAGCCAGTACCCCCCGAACCCACCCAAGGCTGCCTCCTGGACCTGGCAGGCGGAGAAGGGACCTCCGGTGAGTATACATTTTAAAATACTATACATGGTTTAAAAGCAAAGATGTGAAAGGACTAATTTGCCCTGGCATTCATGGCTCTCCTCAATGTACTCCCAAAGCCTTTGCAAAAGGTTTCTGGGGAGGGCAGCCTTATTGCGTCCTCCATGGTAGGACACTTTACCACTCCAGGCCAGTAACATGTACTCGGGAATCAATGTACGACAAAGCATTGCAGTGTATGTTTGCTGGCGTTCAAACAACATCCGTTCTTTATCTCTCTGTGTTATCCTCAGGAGAGTGAGATATCATTCATGGTCACCTGGTTGAAATAGGGTTCTTTTCTTCAGGGGACACTCAGAGGTGCTCATTCCTTCTGGGCTGTTTGCCTGTGGCTGAACAGAAATGTTCCCTGCTGTTAGCCACGGGGAGTGGGGAGGGTTGAGGGAGTAGCCACGTGGTGGGGGGAGGCAAAATGCGACCTCGTAACGAAAGCGCTTGTGCTATGTATGTAATGTTAACAGCAAGGTTTACCCTGAAAGAGTGTAGCCATAGTTTTATAAAATGTGTCTTTTTAAATACCACTGTCCCTTTTTTTCCCCACCAGCTGCATGTGTTTCAATGATCACAGGATCTTCTCCTTTCCAGAGGCTAGTGAAGATTGGAAAGAAAAAAAATGCACTCGTGATGAAATGTTCTCTGAGCTCATGCTGTCCTCCCACACTGACAGAGCACAGATGAATGAGTGGAGGCAAATAATGTCAGAGTGCAGGAAAGCACAAAATGACCGGGAGGAGAGGTGGCGGGCTGAAGAGAGTAAGTGGCGGCTTGTCAAGGTTCCTCCCCCACTCTGAACTCTAGGGTACAGATGTGGGGACCTGCATGAAAAACCTCCTAAGCTTATCTTTACCAGCTTAGGTCAAAACTTCCCCAAGGTACAAAATATTCCACCCGTCATTCTTGGCTTGGCCGCTACCACCACCAAACTAATACTGGTTACTGGGGAAGAGCTGTTTGGACGCGTCTTTCCCCCCAAAATACTTCCCAAAACCTTGCACCCCACTTCCTGGACAAGGTTTGGTAAAAAGCCTCACCAATTTGCCTAGGTGACTACAGACCCAGACCCTTGGATTTTAAGAACAATGAACAATCCTCCCAACACTTGCACCCCCCTTTCCTGGGAAATATTGGATAAAAAGCCTCACCAATTTGCATAGGTGACCACAGACCCAAACCCTTGGATCTGAGAACAATGAAAAAGCATTCCGTTTTCTTACAAGAAGACTTTTAATAAAAATAGAAGTAAAAAGAAATAAAGAAATCCCCCCTGTAAAATCAGGATGGTAGATATCTTACAGGGTAATTAGATTCAAAAACATAGAGAACCCCTCTAGGCAAAACCTTAAGTTACAAAAAAGATACACAGACAGAAATAGTTATTCTATTCAGCACAATTCTTTTCTCTACCATTTAAAGAAATCATAATCTAACACATACCTAGCTAGATTACTTACTAAAAGTTCTAAGACTCCATTCCTGGTCTATCCCCTGCAGAAACCAGCATATAGACAGACCCACAGACCCTTTGTTTCTCTCCCTCCTCCCAGCTTTTGAAAGTATCTTGTCTCCTCATTGGTCATTTTGGTCAGGTGCCAGTGAGGTTACCTTTAGCTTCTTAACCCTTTACAGGTGAGAGGAGCTTTCCCCTGGCCAGGAGGGATTTCAAAGGGGTTTACCCTTCCCTTTATATTTATGACACGGCTGAAGACAGGGCTGAAGCTAAATGTGGCGGCAGCGTGATGAGAGGAGGCAGGATTCAATGCTGAGGCTGCTGGAGGATCAAACCAATATGTTCCAGTGTATGGTTGAGCTGCAGCAAAGGCAGCTGGAGCACAGACTGCCGCTACAGCCCCTGTGTAACCAACCCTCCTCCCCAAGTTCCATAGCCTCCTGACCCAGACGCCCAAGAAGGCGGTGGGGGGGGGGGGCGGGCTCCGGCCAACCAGCCACTCCACCACAGAGGATTGCCCAAAAAAAAGAAGGCTGTCATTCAATAAATTTTAAAGTTGTAAACTTTTAAAGTGCTGTGTGTCATTTTCCTTCCTTCCTCCACCACGCCTCCTGGGATACCTTGGTAGTCATCCGCCTATTTGTGTGATGAATGAATAAAGAATGAATGAATGTGAAGCCACAATGACTTTATTGCCTCTGCACGTGGTGATCAAAGGGACGAGGGGAGGGTGGTTAGCTTACAGGGAAGTAGAGTGAACCAAGAGGCGGGGGGTTTCATCCAGGAGAAACAAACAGAACTTTCACACCATAGCCTGGCCAGTCATGAAACTGGTTTTCAAAGCTTCTCTGATGCGTACCGCGCCCTCCTGTGCTCTTCTAACCACCCTGGTGTCTGGCTGCACGTAACCAGCAGCCAGGCGATTTGCCTCAACCTCCCACCCCGCCATAAACGTCTCCCCCTTACTCTCACAGATATTCTGGAGCGCACAGGAAGCAGTAATAACAGTGGAAATATTGGTTTCGCTGAGGTCTAAGCGAGTCAGTAAACTGCGCCAGCGCACCTTTAAATGTCCAAATGCACATTCTACCACCATTCTGGACTTGCTCAGCCTGTAGTTGAACAGCTCCTGACTACTGTCCAGGCTGACTGCGTACGGCTTCATGAGCCATGGCAGTAAGGGGTAGGCTGGATCCCCAAGGGTAACTATAGGCATTTCAACATCCCCAACAGTTATTTTCTGGTCTGGGAATAAAGTCCCTTCCTGCAGCTTTTGAAACAGACCAGAGTTCCTGAAGATGCGACCATCATGTACCTTTCCCGGCCATCCCATGTTGATGTTGGTGAAATGTCCCTTGTGATCCACCAGAGCTTGCAGCACTATTGAAAAGTACCCCTTGCAGTTTATGTACTCGCCGGCTTCATGCTCCGGTGCCAAGATAGGGATATGGGTTCCGTCTATGGCCCCACCACAGTTAGGGAATCCCACTGCAGCAAAGCCATCCACTATGACCTGCACATTTCCCAGGGTCACTACCCTTGATATAAGCAGATCTTTGATTGTGTGGGCTACTTGCATCACAGCAGCCCCCACAGTAGATTTGCCCACTCCAAATTGATTCCCGATTGACCGGTAGCTGTCTGGCGTTGCAAGCTTCCACAGGGCTATCGCCACTCGCTTCTCAACTGTGAGGGCTGTGCTCATCTTGGTATTCATGCGCTTCAGGGCAGGGGAAAGCAAGTCACAAAGTTCCATGAAAGTGCCCTTATGCATGCGAAAGTTTCGCAGCCACTGGGAACTGTCCCAGACCTGCAACACTATGCGGTCCCACCAGTCTGTGCTTGTTTCCTGAGCCCAGAATTGGCATTCCACCACATGAACGTGCCCCATTAGCACCATGATGCCCACATTGCCAGGGCCCGTGCTTTGAGAGAAGTCTGTGTCCATGTCCTCATCACTCTTGTCACCGCGCTGATGTTGCCTACTCGCCTGGTTTCGCTTTGCCAGGTTCTGGTGCTGCATATACTGCTGGATAATGCTTGTGGTGTTTAATGTGCTCCTAATTGCCAAAGTGATCTGAGCAGGCTCCATGTTTGCCGTGGTATGATGTCTGCACAGAAAAAAAGCGCGGAATGATTGTCTGCCGTTGCTCTGACGGAGGGAGGGGCGACTGACGACATGGCTTACAGGGAATTAAAATCAACAAAGGGGGTGGCTTTACATCAAGGAGTATTTCAGGCAGGACTTCACAGAGGGTTCCAATAAGAAATGGTGCACCTATGTAATTGTTCTTATTTGAACAAGCAGGTTGGTCTGGCCTCTGATTGATACATGGCTAGATTTACCTTGCTGCACCTTCTCTGTGAGTGACTGCAGTGTGACCTAGAGGAATGAGTCCCCTAGACAGCATGGGGGCGGGGAAGCAAATGAGTACAAAACAAATCTGGTCTATTTCTTGTTTTGATCCACTCCATCTATCTTTTACATCTTTGGCTGGCAGCAGACGGTGCAGAAGGACTGCAAGCCATCCACATCTCATGGCTGTTCGGCAGAAGATGGGACAGTAGGCCTGCTAGCCATCCTCTTCTCTTGCCTGCCCAGCAGAAGATGGTACAATAGGACAGCTAGCAGTCCGTATTGCCTGCCTGCTTGCCATAAGATGGTTCCATAGGACTGACTGCAGGACTAAAGAAAATGACCTGGTCAAGTCACTCCAAATTTAGTCTCTGCGTCCATGTCTGCCCAGGCGCTCCTGGCCGACGTGGCCTGGAGCACATCGGACATGACGATGACGGCTACCAGTCCTATTGTACCGTCTGCTGCCACAAGGCAAGGGGTTGCTGCTGCTGTGTAGCAATGCAGTACCACATCTGCCAGCACCCAGGAGACATATGGTGATGGTTACCTGAGTGGGCTCCATGCTTGCTGTGGTATGGCGTCTGCACAGGTAACTCAAGAAAAAAGGTGCGAAACGATTGTCTGCTGCTGCTTTCACGGAGCGAGGGAGGGAATGGGGGCCTGACGATATGTACCTAGAATCACCCGCGACAATGTTTTAGCCCCATCAGGCATTGGGATCTCAACCTAGAATTCCAATGGGCAGCGGAGACTGCGGGAACTGTGGGATAGCTACCCACAGAGCAACACTCCGGAAGTCGACACTTGCCTCGGTACTGTGGAAGCACTCCGCTGAGTTAATGCACTTAATGCACTTAGAGCATTTTCTGTGGGGATACACACACTCAAATATATAAAACCAATTTCTAAAAAAACGACTTCTATATATTCAACCTAATTTTGTAGTGTAGACATACCCTTCGGCTGTGGGGGAGTGTAACTGCTGTGTAGACATCTGGGCTCGGGTTGGAGCCCAGGCTCTAGGACCCTGCAAGATGGTGGAGCCCCAGAGCTCGGCCTGCAGCCTGAGCCGGAATGTCTACACCACAGTTTAACAGCCCCACTGCCCAAGTTCCATGAGCCTGACTCATCTGGCATGAGCCAGCTGTGGGTGTCTAATTGCAGCATAGACGGGGTGCTGGAACAATTTGTATGGTGGGGGTGCTTGGAGCCATTGAACCAAACTGTAAACCCTGTATCTGATAGAAACCACTTCAGGCTAGGGGGTGAGGCAGCACGCCTAGGTTCTTGCACCTGTGAGTGTAAACATACCCTATATGGACCTTGCCACTATAATATCTGAAGGTTTTACAATCAGTATGGATTTCAGACCAGTGAGGTAAAGACGTATTATCCTCATTTTACAGATTGGGAAACGAGTCTCCAGATTAAGTAATTTGCCCAAAGTCACACAGGAAGTCTGTGGCTGAACCAGCTAATTAGCACAGGTCTCTTGAATTGCCATTCCACTGCCCTATCCACCAAACCATAATTTTGCGTTGTCTTCTTTGCCCTCCTTCCCCCATCAACTTATTCTCTCCCCTCCTTTTGCATCCTTCAACCCTCACCCTCCCCACCATTTCACCAACCCATCTGACATGACCTCACCCCTCAAAACATTTAATAATGATAAATGAATATATACCCCCATATAAAATGGCCACACACAAAGAGTGGGATGATCAAGGTGGGAGCACAGCTCAAAATTAACCAAAGAACAGTGATCTTATTGTTGTAACCTTTTTCCTCCCTTCCACCCTAAACTGTTTATTGTCATTACTTGTCATGTTATGTCTACACTTAGATTATAAATACCTTAAGGCATTTAGGCATGCCTTTTATTTGCCTATAAAATGCTGTGAGCATACATAGACTGTATTAAAATATTAAAAATATTAATAGTTAATAACTGGTTGGGAAATCTGGCAGGTGCCAAAATGAGATAGAGGAGCTCTAGAGATTTTTCCTCCTCCAGCATAATTGACTAGAAGGTTAGCAATCCTTCTTTAGTTAAATTCAGCAGAAGACAACAATTTCATATTTCTCAGTAAAACAGTCACAATAACAACTGAGTGTTTTCTTGGTATTCCAAGATCTTAAAATAGCTAGCTGATTTACTGTTCAGTGAAAACAACCATCAGCAACTCACTGCCTTTAAAAGGTATCTCGCCTGCCCTTATGCAAACATGAAATTCACTAACAGCATAGGCCTGCCATCCTTGTTCAGTCAAAACTCCTAGTGACTTGAAAGGGATTTTTGTCTGATTAAGGAATACAAGCTCTGGCCCTGTATTTAGTATCAGAAACAGTAATATTTCACATGGTTTGTTGGAATAGCTCCTAGTTACACTACAATATACTCTTGGATGCATGCACTAGTCCTGTGTGCTGCATCCATTTGCACTCTAACTCCCTGTCACGGCTTGAAGAACTCAATGATTTTGCACAGTTCATATGGCACACTAGTGTGTACAGGATCAGCTTTCAAGAGGAGAAAATAATAATAAATTCCATGCTGGAGAGCATAACCCCCCAAAATAAATCTATACACATTTTAGTAAAAAGGTCTATAAAGTGTTGGACAGATAAAAGAGCATTATTTGTTTTGGTTTTTTTTACTTTATTTTTGTAATGATAGCATGACAATACATAGGCAGCAGGAGGATCCCACACAGATTTCCAAAGAACACAGATTGGTGAACAATAATACCCTTCTTTTTAAAGCTTCATGACTTCTCCCACTGGAAAAGTAGGAAGCATGCAAGAAGGATGGCCTTCAGGTTAATCATCATTACTGAAGTAGCACCTAAGAGTCTCAGTCACAGACAAGGACCCCGTTGTGCTAGGCACTGTGTATGTATGTGCATGCACACACACGCACACACACACACACACACACACATATATATGCAGAGCTTACAATCTAAGTATACAACAAGGGGGAATAGAGGAATACAGAAAGACTAACAGGAGAGTATAAGGAAATAATCAGGCAATAGACTAGGATTCTGGCTTCAATTACAAGCTTTGCCAGTCACTTAACTAGTCTGTGCTTCACTTCCGCAGCTGTAAAATGGGGTTTATGCTTGTTCCATTGCCCTACCCTTTGCCTATCTTGTCTATTTAGGTTCTAAGCTCTTCAGAGTAGTGACGGTCTCTTACTATGTGTCCTTAACAAAGGCTAGCACAATGGGGCCCCTATCTCAGTTGGATCTGTTAGGCATAACTGCAATTCTGAAGAGCACCATGTAAGCTCAGAAGCTTGTCTCACTAACAGAAGTTGGTTCAATAAAACATATTACCGCGCCCACCTTGTCTCTCTAATATCCTGGGACCAACACAGTGACAACAACTCCTCAAACATACAAATAAGAAGAAGATACAGTCTATTCCTGTAATTAACATATGCTATGCTATTTTTTAATAGTTTTGAATTAATGCACACAAGAATGTTTACAGAAAGACTACTGGCCTAGGTAAACCTGCTTCTGCAAAAGTTTCTATATAATTAACTCATAGCTCCATGTAACTTATTTTCCATCTTTTTTCTTTCCAAAAATATGAGGATACAGGCAGTCACCTGTCTGGTCCATCTGCCGAGGTCTGATTTACCCAGCACCACTCACACACGTGCTTGAGGTCCTTGATTTTGATACTGAGTCACTTCATGCCTCTCTGCACTCCCTGTATCTTCTTCTTGGTGCACTTGGTTAGCATCCATGTGTACACTATGTAGGTGATGGATAGGAGAGCACCTTAACTGAATTATTTTTGGACAAATCAGATGCTTACTTCTTATAATATTTTCTAAGCCTTCCAAAGGTTCTCTGATCAGCTCTGAGACTCTTCTCTCTTTCATTATTTTAATTCTTTGGCTCATGCATTGTCCCAGGTATATAAAACCACTGACTCTCTGCAGAGGGGATTCTTCAGTAATCATTTCCCTTGATTTGCAAGATAGTTGGTCATGACCTTGGCTTTATACACATTCATTTTTAGATTAAAAGCAAAAATCCACTGAGTCACAATTTGACAAACCCATAGAAATACAACATATATATTCTTGAAGATTTTTTTTGTTCTTGATATTCTACATAATTTACTATCTGGGCAGAATGAGTGGGATTAAAGGGAGCATTCAGGGTGAAATAAAAAGTACAACATCTGAATAGTAATTTAGAAAGGGAGGGTGCTTTTAGTGTTATGGCCACAGACTCTCAGTGTGGCAGGATGCTATGCAGTTGGTGAGAGACAAAGGGAAATGTTGCTTTAAGCCTCACTGACCTTCAGGATGGAAAACAAGAGAGAGAAAAAGGAAAACTACTGTTAGATTAACTAAGAGACAGTGAAAATCTAGGCATCATCTAGGAACAGCCAGCTATCAGGTCCATGAGTTTACTAGCCTGAATGCAGAAAGTAGGAACCCAGCCAGCCAGCTATCTGTGAAGGGAATGAGTGAATCAGTTAATCACCCATCCAGATGACAGTCAGGTAGCAGTGGTACAGAAGGCAGCACACTAACAGATAAGAGAGGGAGCCCTCTGACTAACCTAACCACTATACATAGCAGTTAGCCCTACCCAGAGTATGAGGAGTTCAGGATGTTAAACGACACCAAGGTCCACAAAGACAACTGGTGTCGCACAATGATATTCAAGAATAGACATAGCATTTTTTATTTATTTATTTTGTCGGTCTCATGCAAATCTCTGTTTGATTTATCTTTTATAGTTTATATTACTTATTTATATATTGGATTAATCTGAAAGAGATGAGTATTTGATCTCTACTGTTGCAGGAAAATGAATCAATAAATTATATCTCTCCTAACTTGAAATCGTATATTTCCTATCCAATCTGTAATGGTCTTATCCCCCCGCCCAACTTCCTAATGAATTTTTAAAAACATATATGAAAATATTTTTAGTTTTCTTGCGAAGAAAGTTACACCTGATTGACCAAGGGAAACCATGAAACTATGGCATCTGTATAACCTCGTTGTCCTAATGTATTTTCTGAATGCAAACTCTTAACACTTGTAGCCATTCAAATGTTCAAATTTTTTAAGTATGCACAAAGTTGACAGTCCCTGCAAAGTGCAGACACATGCATGGGCACATGAAATTTTGCATGGTCATAAAAAACACTGAAATTCTGCATTCTTAGGGAGAACTGAGAATTTGTTCCTAAAATTCTTCTACTGAGACCCTGTGATCTTGTTCTATGTGAGCTGAAGTCTGAGAAATCCTAGGGTACTGTGGTTAAGGGTACAGTTTTGTCACAGAGGTCATGGAAGTCATGGAATCCGTGACTTGCAAAGACCTCCGTGACTTCAGCTCTGGCAGCCAGGAGCTCCAGGGCCCTGCTGCCTCCATCAGTGGCAGGGTGCTGTGAGGTACCCCCGTTGCCTGAGGCAGCACTCCCCCAAGCTCTCAGCCTTCATGGGCAGTGGGGATCCTTGCAGCTCCCAGCTGCTGCAGGCAGAGTGGGTACCCCACAGCTCCTGGCCTTTGAGGGGGACAGGAGGATCCCCGCAGCTCCCAGGCAGCCACGGTGGCAGGGGGACCCTGGCATCTCCCCAGCTGCCGCTATGGGGCTGGTGAACCCTGGAAGCTCACCACCGCGGGGCTAGTGGACCCCCGCATCTCCCGGCCACCACAGCAGGACAGGGGACACCCACAGCTCCCCACTGTGGCAATGGCAGGGGGATTCCTGAAGCTCCCCACCGCTGGGGAGGGGGCAAGGGGACCCTGCAGCTCCCCTCTGCCCCTGGGGGCCAGGGGACTCTGGAGCTCTGAGTCCCCACAGGTGGTGTTAGTCCCAGAGCTCCCAGCCACCCTGTAGCTAGCTGCCAAGATGCCTTCCCATTTTATCATAGATATTTTTATTAAAGTCAGGGACAGGTCATGGGCTTCCATGAATTTTTCTTTATTGCCCACGACCTCTCCCTGACTTTTACGAAAAATATCCATGACAAAATCTTAGCCTTAACTATGGTTATAGTATTGTGATTGTTTTGCATGTAGAGATGGTTGAAACCTAGACTTAACATTTGCAAAAATTTTCTTTTATATTGAAATATTGATGAAAAACTTTAATCAAAAGGACCACATCACCTTTTCCTTTCCATATGGTCACAGACTTCTTCGGCCAGGTGAGAGTGAGGAGGTAACTCCACAAGGGTCTCTCACCTAGGTTTTACTGCTAAAAGGGATTATTAGGCCCTGTGTGTTGGCCTTAAAAATGATGCTTTAGGATATCAGAATAGGAATAACTTACTGTATACATCTCATTATATCTGTCTGCTTCTTTTCACAGTGCACTCATCTACTGTAGCAGCTGTGAATCCTAGAGAGATAGTGATTTTGAGGTCTGGGGGGATGTGCTGGTTTAATTTAAATTGAGAAAAACTGGTTACATAGTTCTCTTGTTTAACTACAGAGGAAGCAGATACGGGGATGCGCACCACATATTGCCCCTGCCATATGTTCACTTCTCGCTGCATTGCCATTTCTTGTCTTTTTGCTTACTTCTGTGATAACAATGCAGATGGATGGAAGAGATATTGCTGTTGCCATACTCATCATTATCTTGCTCTTTTCAGTTCATAAAGGAAGTTCAGTATTTGGAAATTTGTTTCTACAGTTCTCTTCTTCGTCTGGAATTATTTCTCACCCTTGGCTACTTTGTAATTCATGGATTATTATTGCTCTATTTTTTACATTCTGATAATTGTAGTTTCACCCTCCTCTCAAAAATAAAGTTGCACAAATGAAATTATTTCCCCCTATGCCTTTAAGAAGTTTGCATTTGAGAAATTCATTATGAATTTACATAAGAGCAAACAATACGACATTCAAAGAATAACTAACTTCAGTGCTACCCCCCATGTTCCATGAAAGGAACCTAACGAATGCAATGCTAACACAGAGGTCATTAACCATGACAAAGGAAGAAAGAATGACTTATTTGTATACAATTTTCCATTATTTTTAACCATAATGTATAGGAAAAACAAGCAATCAAATCTCCATCTTTGACATGCTTGTTACAATAGGTTAATAAGCCCTATCTATTTTGATAATTTCCACCTGATAGGTATTGACAGTACCTTTGTCTGCTCTCTCAAGTCATAAAATAACATGGCAGATTATATACTGTATTTGAACATACATTCACTCCCAGTATTCAGTGTCTTAAGGGAAATGTGCTATATATGAACCAATGGAATGATTTCACTAGGGGCATAGAAATTTGAAACATACAGCATTAGGATAACATTTCAGAACCACACTGTCCCATGCATGAGCTATTCCTGTGTAGGGTCTATGAACTCTGTGAGATGGAAAACTCAAGAATTTCTGCCTGACCATTTCCTTGAGGATGAGAAGGGCTTGCTCCCTTTCCCCCATCACCCCATTTCCAAACTTCTTAAAGGAACTGGAAAAATGAGACCTAGAGGTTCTGTGTTGATCTCCGGGAATCCAAATAATATAGAAGAGATCACTGCTAGGGGATCTTATCAGAAATTCCCTCTCCAAAGCACTGTATATGGGAGCAGATGATCTGGTGCAACAGCAACAGTAATCATCCAATGATCATTCTTTTGGGAATCCTTTCTTGCATATGATAGTACTTCTCATAAACAAGATGTCTGCATATGCTTTTTTCTTGTGCAATTCCATGTTTCACAAGGTAACAGAAATGAGAAATGGCCCCCATGGTAATTAATACCTTTGCAAAGACACACATTGTGCCACAAGCAAAGAACACGTTTATAGACAGAGAAATAATAATACAGCTTTTTAAAAAATCAACTCCTTGGTTAAGTACAAAGGTATAAATTAGACTATTCATTGCCTTTTATTTATTAATATATCATTATAGTAGTGCACAGGGTCTCCACTGTGCAGGGCATTCTGCATATACATACTAAACCACAGTGCCTATCTTGACAAGTTTACAGTGTAAAGCACCAATCCTGCAGACACTTATGCACGATTGACTTCATGCAAATAGTTTGTCCCACTGACCTCAATGGAATTACTCACATACGTAAATGTTTGCAAGATCAGTGGTTTATTAAGACAAGATGCAAAAAGGGGACTTGCAAACACTTGCAAAGAATGGGACAGGGAGGGATAGTGTAAAAGTGGTTAGATAGACTAAATATGGGTAGACTAGACATAACTGAAACCTGTTGAAGTCAATGAAAGCTTTTCAGTTGACTTCAGTGGTCTTTGGATCAGATCCTGTGACCACAGTGAGGTGGTTTAGATTCAATGTCTTTTTTCCCCCTAAATAAATTATCAGATATAAACTAACAAATAAAATAAAAGTTATGGCAGGAATCTCTCATTCGTTGTATACTCATTTTAATAGGAAAATAATTTAAATAAAAACTGGAAATCTGGCCTAATTTACATCTATAGAACTACTATTTACACATTCAAATAAAGATCTCTGAGTTATGAACAAGGCCCTCAATACTATTACATGAGTGAGCTCTGAGAGCCAAATGTTCTAATGAAGCATATCTACAGTGTATACTATTTAGCAATTGTGTTGCTTCAATTCAGTTACACTTAAAATAAATTAGCTTCTAATTACTATTGATTGTGAATTACACCACATTTACAACAGAGGGATATTCATTTAACAGACATACATCAATATACATGTCTTACGTTGTAAGTGCCACCCAGGGAGCCCAAGCCACTGTGGGAAGCCCTGGAGTTCCGGACCCTCCACCTGCCTTGGGCAGCATACCCCAAGAGGCAGGGAGGGACACAGACTAGGGGCTGCTCTTGGACACCCTGGCCCCCCATTCAGGGCAGGCGGAAGTTCCAGGCATCCATGGTGGTCCAGGAACCTTGGGTGGCTCTTACCACTGCCTGGCTCAGGCTTCCAGCCTGGTTAGAGAGCAGGGCCTCAGGGGAAAGAGGAGGAGCATGGGTGGGGCCACAGAGGAGGTGGGGCTCCTGCATGTATCCCATTTTTGCACCTTGAAAAAGTGGTCACCCTATAAATCAAGCCAGTATAAGAAACAGAGGTTATTTGCATAGAGGAGCTGACTGGAGCTGAGAAGGCACTACCATATATAATCAATGGTAGCAGAGAATGACTGGTTGGTTTAGGGGCCAGCAGGAGGGAGTGTAGGGTTGGAGAGAGAAAACTAAGGGTCAGGTCAGACTGTAGTGAGGACACGGTTATATTGACAAGAGAAAAAGACAAGAGTTGGAGAAGGATTAGCAATGGAGACAGGAGATCTCAAATGATTCAGATTCTGCATCCTTTGGATAAGCACCTAGGCTGAGATTTTCAAAGCGCTCTAAGAGATTCGCATAGTTGCCCTTAAAGAAAAGGAGTACTTGTGGCACCTTAGAGACTAACCAATTTATTTGAGCATGAGCTTTCGTGAGCTACAGCTCACTTCATCGGATGCATACCGTGGAAACTGCAGCAGACTTTATATACACACAGAGAATATGAAACAATACCTCCTCCCACCCCACTGTCCTGCTGGTAATAGCTTATCTAAAGTGATCATCAGGTTGGGCCATTTCCAGCACAAATCCAGGTTTTCACACCCTCCACCCCCCCCACACAAATTCACTCTCCTGCTGGTGATAGCCCATCCAAAGTGACAACTCTTTACACAATGTGCATGATAATCAAGTTGGGCCATTTCCTGCACAAATCCAGGTTCTCTCACCCCCTCACCCCCCTCCCAAAAAACACACACACAAACTCACTATCCTGCTGGTAATAGCTCATCCGAAGTGACCATTCTCCCTACAATGTGCATGATAATCAAGGTGGGCCATTTCCAGCACAAATCCAGGTTTTCTCACCCCCCACCCCCCACCCCCATACACACACAAACTCACTCTCCTGCTGGTAATAGCTCATCCAAACTGACCACTCTCCAAGTTTAAATCCAAGTTAAACCAGAACATCTGGGGGGGGGTAGGAAAAAACAAGAGGAAATAGGGTACCTTGCATAATGACTTAGCCACTCCCAGTCTCTATTTAAGCCTAAATTAATAGTATCCAATTTGCAAATGAATTCCAATTCAGCAGTTTCTCGCTGGAGTCTGGATTTGAAGTTTTTTTGTTTTAAGATAGCGACCTTCATGTCTGTGATTGCGTGACCAGAGAGATTGAAGTGTTCTCCGACTGGTTTATGAATGTTATAATTCTTGACATCTGATTTGTGTCCATTTATTCTTTTACGTAGAGACTGTCCAGTTTGACCAATGTACATGGCAGAGGGGCATTGCTGGCACATGATGGCATATATCACATTGGTGGATGTGCAGGGGTTGGGGGATTTGGCGGTGTGTGAGAAAACCTGGATTTGTGCTGGAAATGGCCCACCTTGATTATCATGCACATTGTAGGGAGAATGGTCACTTTGGATGAGCTATTACCAGCAGGATAGTGAGTTTGTGTGTGTGTTTTTTGGGAGGGGAGTGAGGGGGTGAGAGAACCTGGATTTGTGCAGGAAATGGCCCAACTTGATTATCATGCACATTGTGTAAAGAGTTGTCACTTTGGATGGGCTATCACCAGCAGGAGAGTGAATTTGTGGGGGGGGGGGGTGGAGGGTGAGAAAACCTGGATTTGTGCTGGAAATGGCCCAACCTGATGATCACTTTAGATAAGCTATTACCAGCAGGACAGTGGGGTGGGAGGAGGTATTGTTTCATATTCTCTGTGTGTATATAAAGTCTGCTGCAGTTTCCACGGTATGCATCCGATGAAGTGAGCTGTAGCTCACGAAAGCTCATGCTCAAATAAATTGGTTAGTCTCTAAGGTGCCACAAGTACTCCTTTTCTTTTTGCGAATACAGACTAACACGGCTGTTACTCTGAAACCTGTCATAGTTGCCCTTAACATTCATGGAACTGGGAGTCCAAGTCCTCCTAGTGTCTTTGAAAATCCCACCCCTGAACAATTGTGGGCTTTTGTGAACCAAAGCTATGACCCTAAAGAAGTTTGCCCATCTTTTAGTATGATGCAATAATCCCATTCCAAATATGGCCTTTTGTTTTAGCCATCTATTTGCACCATAACTTGGTGGGGGGAGGAAGGGAATCTCCTTTCAGGATAGTGAACTGAAGCATTTCTTCCTTGTAGAGTTGTCTTTCCTTCTGAGCATTATGGCCTTTTTCATTTTCAAGTATGTGTGATCACTTCCAAGTGCTTGCTGGTAAAATGGACATTTCATTTAACTTCTGCTAATTGCACTGACTATCTCAGTAGTTTATGTAATTCTCTCTGTATTTTTCATTATAATACTAATCAGAATATTATTTTCATCTTTGATGTTTCTCTTTGCTCTAGGAATATATTGCCTACATCAACTATTATAAGTTTTATTATTATCATCATCATTAAACATACCTATTATGGTAGTGCCTGAAGGCCTCAAATTAGGATTTGGTACTTTTTGTACTGGGCCCTTTAAAAACATTGAAAAGAGATAACTTCTGGGTAAGTTTCCTCTGCAATTAGTAGCCTCAATTTGTATGCTCACGTATAGTCAAAAACAATATTGCTGTTTCATTGCTTGTAATGGAAGCTGATTACTAAAGCAAGGATATCCTAGCTGAAATATCTTCAAAGGCTTTCTCTAATAGTTATTGTACATTTATTATAATTTGTCACATGCAGAATTTCATATATCCTACCTAACAGCACAAACATAATTTCGCTGAAAGGATCCTAACAAAGTAACTTTTATTGAAGATGAGGGCAGTGTAGTTGATATTGGTATTCGGATAAAGTCTAATGTATCTGAATCAGGGAAATATGCTTTTAGCATTCTTTTCTAGCCTTTCAAACAGCACATTTCTATATTCAGTAGCAAATACTTATTATATTTTGCTGCTTCTTGCTCTTTCAAAATAGGAAGGCAAATCTTTTTGATGCCATGGTGAATGTTAAAGCTGAGTAGAAGCTTTTCTCTTTTATAATTTAAATATTATGAGCCCCATTCTACATGATGTTTGGGGCAACTCTGCAGTACAAAGCTGCCCTGTAGACAGCTGAGCTACCCAGTGGAAGATCTCCTGGAGTAAGATGGATCTTTGGGTGGTGTAGAGCTTTTGAAGCAGCTGCCAGTGGCCAGAAAATGGGACATGGTGGATCTCTCGAGCACCTGTTTTATCCCTAGCTGGTGCACTCACAAAAGCTCTTGACAGCTAGCATCATTTAGAGCATTCCTCAGTTTGCTCTGATTGATGCCAAAGATTGGACCAATTCCAGGATCATTTTGATGTAAAAGCCACCTTTGCCTCCCCCTCCTGGGATGCATAGAGCACTCCTTGGCCGTAGCACAGGATCTGACCCAAAAGGGTTTTTGTTTGTTTTTAAACAAAAGATAAAGATGGCCAAGGACCTAGCTACTTTCATAATAAAATGTAAAACCCATTTCTGACATAGCTTTCTCTCAGTAATTTCTTCATACACAACCACAAATCCATATGCACACACAGCCATAACCAAGCAAACAACATTCTCCTTCTGTTTAAATTATTAAAACTATTTTTCCTAGAGGCTGGAAATGGAGAAAGTGAGTTATATTTTTAAATTTTTGGTGTGGGGCATAGAGACACGAAAATAGATAAGTTGGCAAATATAGATAGAAGTACTTTACTGGGAATTATCTTAGTTATTCTCTCATCCTTTGGCTACTGTACTGAAGCCAATAATAACATCATAGAATTATAAAAATCATTGTAACAGTTCAGCAATAGAGCAACATATCATTTCTGTTTGCATTTTATGCAGACCTCCAGTATCATATTATTCCTTCAGATATGAGATCTATAACTGTAATGAAATAAGAGAAGAAATGTGTTACACATAATTCTACTGCTTTCATTTGAATGGAAAAAAATGCTGCAATCTTCTTGTAGAGGAACAGATTATCAGCTGTTATGTGAATGCCGTTTGGGAAAGGCAGTTGGAGCTCAGACCACCCTTAGGCCCTCAACTTTAAGTATAACCTGTCATTTCAAATTGCTCTTTGGGGATTCAGTGAAATTATATACTTTGCTTATTATTAATTATTATTATTATTATTATGTAGAAATGATCAAAGAGTGAAAAATGTTCACTTCCCACATATTTCTTATAACACCTGATCCATCTATTGCAAATATGTGTAAAACATATTAATAATAATCATGCATATTATAGGAGCGCCTAGGGACCAAATGAAAACGGGGCTCCATTGTGCTAGACACTGTACAAACACAGAGTATTAGACAGCCCCTGCTCCAAACAGCTGACAAATCAAATTGACAACAGAGATAAAGAGTAGGGGAAAGAAACAGAAAATAAGCTGAATATATTATTATTATTATTAT
Source organism: Lepidochelys kempii (assembly GCF_965140285.1). NCBI lineage: Eukaryota > Metazoa > Chordata > Testudines > Cheloniidae > Lepidochelys > Lepidochelys kempii. Next base: position 59,261,403 of record NC_136387.1, on the reverse strand, counting down.
TATTATAATCTTTGAAGATACACCTCAAAAACCACATAAACCTCTATATCATGAGTGTTTACAAGTTAGAAAGCAGTATACACATCACCCAAGACTAAAATTCACCAATAACCTTTTTACCCTGTTTTTAGGTATCATTGTGTACCTTCCTTACATTTTTTAGGATATTGCTTTCCAAGTCATCTGGGAACAGCAGTACATCCCAACTGGTACTAGGACACACCAATCACACATTTTGTCTTTGACAGGTTTCCTGTTTTCTAATGCCAAAGCGGACTTCAGCTTTGCAAAGTGTGGTGGGACACTTGGCATAGGTGAACAGAATTGTGAGAAGAGCATAATACATTCAGTTAACCTTGTCCAAGTTAAGGTCAACTGCACATGTATTCACCCTCTATGGATCAGCAAAGGGCACATACTCTTAGGCTTCTAGCTCACCAGCCACCACTTCTCTCTGGCAGAGATAGGTGTCTCATTCTTTCCTGACTGGAGTATTTCCAGGGTTCACAGCTCCTTGCATACACTGTGAATTTCCCAGCAAACTCTGACTGCTGTTGCAGGCCTGCTTTACTTTTCTCCTCAGAGACAGTAAACAGTGTAACTACCACAGTTAAGTTACCACACAGCTCTTTCTAAGCAAGCTCATTTATTCTTAAGGTAAAACAGCATTACAAAGTAAACACACTAAAACAATAAAAGGCCCTACGAGCATGCTAATAAGCTTACCAGAGACCACCTCAACTCCAGCAAGGGCTCTGGCTGGTGAACAGTCCTTCAAACCCCACCAAGAGGTTTTTCTGTGGTTACTAGTTCATAAGTGCTTTGCCTCAGAACAAGCACACTCATGAATCTGAGTCACTCCTTTATCTAAGTTGTGTCTTTGAAGAGACCATGATTAGGTAAACAGCCAGGCAATGGGTTTTCTTCAGCTTCAAAAGGATGGGTCTAGTGGTGGTTAATTTGCATTCTCCTCCTCCCAAGTATTTTCTAGGAATCCCACTTAACTTTATTTGTCTAGCACAATGTTCCAAAGAGTACTTTGAAGTTCATAAGTGTTCATATTAGCCATGTCTCCACCTCAAAAATATTACAGATCATTCCACAATAATACATAACCATTTCCATTCTTAATATAATGAATTGCTAAAACACTTAAATTTATTGTAGAAAGTTGCTATCTTGGTCACAAACATAACTTTCCAATATATACATACTATATCTATATAGTATATCAGATTAACACCATGTATATAACATCTATGAATGTGGTATATACTTCGCCTAACACATATATATAGAAGATAACATCAATACGTTCAAGAAAAACTGACCATGCAAATTAAAAGGAGTCAACATTTGTCAAATAATTTCTTCATTATTAAATATTCCCAGCTCTATTTATTCACTACTATGGGTAGCACTGCTGGCCTGGAAATTATAGCATTCAAACTGTGTTATAAGAGTCTTTCGATAAAGTCTCTAAGTAACTTACACTCTCATAAGCATTATTATTTTAATTCAGTGGGACATTCCAAGTACATGCCTCAGTGTTAGCTGGATTAGGGTCAGAGTGCTTGACTGTCAGCATCTTTCAGGATTGAGTCCATAATGCTTTGAACAGTCAGATAGGAGTGCTACCAAATGAGTGCTTTGAGGCTTTTACACTCACAAGAATATTGTTACAGTCTTTTCTAATATATTGCAATGGGCTTTTTATGATACATTGGTCTTGGTTCACTTGTTGCAAGTAGAAGACAAAACCCATAGATTTTAATCTCACAATTGGTTGTTTTAATTATATTATCCATATTTTATTATTCCCTTGTATGAAAAGAGAATTTTGGATTCTTGGCACTTTGTTATATAGATTGTCCTGAAATCTGAAAATGTGGCCCTTTATGACTTTCATCCACCTTTCAGAAATGAAAAGTACCAAGTATTATTTAAATTATGAATTATTTCTGGGAAAGGCTAAGAAGCCGATTTGTTACTCAGAATGACTGACCGGCTGCACTTTATTTCAAATTGAGCATAGAAAAAAAATAACTGGGTTTCCTAACAATGGTATTTAAATGTCTGTTTACAGATAGAATTGAAATGCTTTTAGATGTAATAGAACTGACACTTTTAACATTGCTGTAGTACTTTATTACTTTTCTAACATTGTGCTTATTGTTTTGGAGTTTTGTTGCAAAATAACAAAATAAAGTTAGGTAATTGAAAATCCATTAAGAAGTGAAGGTGTCTTTACAAAAGGTGCTATTCAGGACAATGAAAAACTTTCTTTTATTCCTTATTCAGATCTCAGGACTTAGTTTTAGTACCACTAACCCACTACATTGTATCCTAGCCTTTAACCTTGCAGACGCCAAAGAGATTTGCCTCTTTTATGTCCTTGATTTGCAGGCTGCTCAAAACTGAGGAACTCAAACTAATATGCCATGGTTCAAATGACTTATGTGGAACTTATTGTTTAAGGGAATAAGTAACTGATGGTTTTAGCTTTTAACCGCATTGATAAAATACACAGGCCATAATATATCCTGCAATTTTTGAAAATAATCTTTAAACAGAACTGATCTTGAGGGCTTGTGTGTAAAGAATGATATATGGAAAGGAACTGTTTAAGTTGCGCTGGGTAGCAACTCGGATTTCTTTTCCACATCAATCATCTCTGCACAAGGATAAACAATTAAAATAGTTCAGGGCTGTAGGGTTTTTGACAATCCAAGTTCATCAGTTAAATGCCTATGATATCACTTTAGGGTGCAGGAAGCAGACTGAAAGCATAAATGTTAATTATGAGCTGGTAAAGGGAACGAAAGATCCTTACTCTCTAGTTTGCTTACTGGCAGTTTACAAGTTTAAAAAGCCCAGTAAATCTTACCTAGCTATACAAACATAGACACAAATTGGCATTTTCTTGTAAGGAAGCTATTCCCCATTACATAAAATCACTAAGCAGATGCTTGGTCAGATTCACTCTGCTTACTGCAAGGAGAAACAAACTATATTTTTCTGCATCTTGCCTGTGTAGAGAGGGATTGCTGGTAGTGGAATTCTTATTCTGGAGAAGGCATCCAGAGTTTCCATCTTGGATTCCTCCCTGGAGGGTAATTTCATTTCTACCAGCAGCTCCATAGGAGCCCTACAGGGTGAGACTGCTAGTCATGTGATGAAACAGACCCTTTTTGGGATGCACTTTATCGTTTTGCCCAAGAGGGACTGTAGCTACTTTGTGCCATCAAAATCTTCCTCCTGGGTGTATTTTCTTACACAAGCCCTGCACTTGGGTTAATAGTGGCACAACGCAAAGGTGAATCTGTCCACTTTGCGTCAATTAAAATTTTAATTCTGCAATGCATGTAAATTCTGCACTTTCTTTTTGTTTTGCTATTAAAAAAACATTTTTCACTATTTCAGAGTATTGTATGAACAGGTTCTACTGAATACCATAAATTGTTTGAATGGACTGTTTTTACTTGTACTGTAGAAAGGAATTGTAATATTGTAGGAAAGAGTTTTAAAGAGAAGTCTAAAATATGGGCCTGACTGTAAACTCATTTTCCACTGGTGTAGCTCCAATGGCTTCAGCAGAGGTTCTGCTGACTTACTTCATCTAAAGTTATATTTCTCTCTTATTCACTCTTTGATACCAGGTCTACTCCATTTGCATCCAGCTAAACCTCTCATAAGATGATGTCGTGACCCTTTCACTCTAAATCTTGGTCTTTTTACTTTATTATTTCACCATCTTTGCATGAAAGTTGAGCTTACTTATATGTAACTGGAGGTTCTTCGAGATGTGTGGTATGTTGCTTGGAGGGTAACATAGTGGGGAGACACTAGTTCCAGAAGTGGATGGACTCTGAGCAGAGTGACAGGGACTTGGTGCCCCCCTATATGTTGATGTAGGTGACCTCTGTCATGTTGTCAGAGACTAGCTGAACATGATGGGTACAGATGGGTGGCAGGAATGCATGGCAGGCAAAATGAACCACCCTCAGCTCCAGGACATGGATGTCCATGACTGCCTTGCATTGCATCCAAACCCCTGGGCAGTGTGCTGATGCAGATGACCACCCCAACTGGAGAGGGAGGCATCCATGTCAGGGTGTCAGTTGGGATAGGGAGGAGAAGGGGGTGCCAATGAGCACCTTGGGAGGATTGGTTCACCAGGTGAAGGAGGCCAGAACCAACCATGCGATGAGCACTGTGGCATTGAGGTGATCCCGGTGGGGTCTGAAGACTGACAGGAGCCACATATGTAGGCTGTGCATGTGCAAGCAGGAATGCGGTATCACATAGGTGCAGGCCACCTTGTGCTGAGGAGGCAGAAGCAATGACATACCATGGTGCATGGGTTGTGGCTTAAGTCCTCCATGAAAATGGTGAGGACCACAAAGCGGTCTGCAGGGAAAGTGGCACATGCCACTAAGGAATCCAGGTGTGTGCCAATGAAATTGATACAGACACCAAACGTGGTGAGAAGAGAGCGGAGAGTGTGAACTGCAGATGTAATCTCAGTGTGGGAGCATGCGACCAGAAGCCAGTAGTCCAGGTAAAGGTACATGAAGTACTCCAGATGTCTCATCTGGACCACCACCACCATGAATACCTTCATGAAAACCTGTGGGGCAGTCACGATGCTGAAGAGGAGAACCTAGAACTGGTCACCCACATGAAAGCAGAGAAATTTGTGAGCCAAAAGGATGTCAATATGAAAGTGTGCATCCTGCATGTCAAAAGCTGCAAACCCTGCTCCCTAAGTAAGGGAGAGGATGACTGATTTGAGCATCACCATATGGAACTTGATCCTCATGATGAAGGTGTTGAGGAGGTGAAGGTCCCTGATGCAAGGAAAAGGAGTGAAATTCTATAGAGTAACTATGCTGCACAATCTCTAGTACCCAATAATCTATGATCCTGCTGCAGCTGTGGGCCCTGGTATCGAAGATAGGAGGCCTGATATGTTGTGTCTGAGTGGGGATGGAAGAGTTGGCACTGATGTTTATGACAAGGTACCAGTGTAGATACTGAGGGACCTGTGACCTAAGGTTATCTGAACCCAAAGCTATGGTCATTAGTCTGTGTTTTCCAGGTGGTGTCAGGAAATACATCTGTGGGGGACATAGCACATCCACACTAGAAGGAATACTCACTACAGGTGAAAAGCGCTGCACCAAAGGGTCCAATGATCCAACTGCACCCACAGCTGGAGTGCTTTCTCCATAAGGAATTTGCGGAAGCAAAGTTGGCATGCTTCCTGAGTCCATGAAGGGAAGGAGCGAGAGATCTCACAGAAAGATGAGTGTCCCCAAGACAGTAGAAACAGCACTGGTGCTTGTTGCTCACTGAGAACAAATGAAGGCACAGCACGCAGTTTTGGAACCCCAGGACACAGGGCACAGTCCCTAGTGTGTGACACAGAGAACTGACTATGCTACACTAAGAACTATGTACATGTAACCCTTCTGCCCGTCAGAGTTGGCAGCAACAAGGGCCGGGTTCAATATCTAGGGGTTCCATTCCAATAACACAATGCAAACCGGCTCGAGCCCCCACCCAGTGACCTGGGACAAATATATACCACCCCTGCTGGGCGCCTCCAAGAGGCAATACTTCCCCTCTCGCAAGCACATAGTCTGAGTGTAGCAAAAGTCTTTTAATAACAGAGAGAAACAATGTGGCATTATGTTGGGGAAACACCACCAACCGGATTCATAACACAACCCATGAGCAAAAACAACCCCACCCCAGGCAAATTGGGGCATGCCCTTTTCCCTTTGGTTCTTGAGTCCAGCAACCCCAAAAGTCCAATGCCCCAAAAGTCTCTGTCCCTGGTCAGGGCAGCCCCAGAGTTCGAAAGCTTATCGGCGGAGCTTTACCTCCCAACCTGGGTGGAAATGGGACGGGGGTAAGAGGCACCTTACGTGATCTGAAGCTGACCGCCCCATAGCTCCATAGCGGCGCTCCGCTCCGCTCCGCCAGCCGCCCCACAAAACTCCTTCGCGCAGCTGCACTCCGCTCCGCCAGCCGCCCCACGAACTCCTTCGCTCAGCTGCGCTCCGCTCCGCCAGCCGCCCCACGAACTCCTTCGCTCAGCTGCGCTCCGCTCCGCCAGCCGCCCCACGAACTCCTTCGCTCAGCTGCGCTCCGCTCCGCCAGCCGCCCCACGAACTCCTTCGCTCAGCTCCACGGCCCACAAGCAGCTCCTGCCATCCACACACTGCTCCGTGTCGAACTGCTTCACCAGCCGTCCCGCAAACTGCTCCACAATATATCTTCAGGCTCCCCCATTACTTAACACAACACTCAGTGATTTCAGCTCTTAGGTGAATTCAGCTTGTAGTAGGGGAGCCCCAGTGCTGGTGCACTGTCAGCCCAAAGTGAGCTCAGCAGCCTATAACTAGACTTCTAATGAAATCAAAATTAGCTCTGATATTCCACAGTGGAGAGAGGAGGAAGTGCAATCAGCATGTAAGGCCCTCACCAAGGGGCCCATGCCACCAAGTATTAATACTTGTCCCCAGCCTCTCTCCATTCACACAGTTTTGGAACCCATGACCCTTGCCTAGCGAGTGCTACTTAGATGATGGTGAATCCCTCCATCGTAACAAAAGGCCACGTACAGTTCCAAGCACAGTTCCCATAATCAGGGTAATAACAATTTATTCTTCCTGCCCCAATAACAGAGACACTGGGGATCCCACAGCAGCCAAAGTGACCATTTGGGCAGCTATGGTCTCATTCTAGGCGTGGTGGGTGTACCTATGCAAATGAGATCGGCCCCTGAAGTTCTTTTCCACAACTTGCCACACCTCACCACCAGATGTCAGGGTGGAGCTCATCCTGACACTGCTTACATACAGTTAACTAAGGAGAAAAAACAAAAGAAGGCTAGCTATGAATGAACGACAGGGCTTTGTTAGGCAAAACCACGATTGCAGAGGAAGAGCAATTCTGACTCCAATTGTGTCGGTAAGAGGAAACTGAGAGGGCGTTGCTCCCCACAGCCTCATATAACCTTGCATGAACCATGTAGCTACATACAATGCTCATGTGGGTCCATGCACACTGCTACAGAAAACTTCCAGCTCTGGTGTATGGCGTATATGTGTACCCACATTTGCAATACATACAAGAACCATCACTCAAAGAAGAATGGCCTTTTGCCACACGATGACTGTATGCTAGGTACCACCACCTTTCTTGCTTGACATACGTTACTTTCATTTTTAAATCTCTCTTCTGCATTACCTTTGGTTCACATATAACTGGTTGATCCATCAAGCCAGGCATCACCTGGCATTCAAGCATTAACCTTCCTATGTACTAAGAGCCTAATCATATGGATTACCTGTGAAACTCAGCATTTTGTGCCATAATGAAACATGAAACTATTTTACATCTTTCTTCTGTAGCAGTAGGAGATTGAAGAAGAATTTTCAAAAATAGGCAAGAATATGGATAAAAATTTTGTAATATATCAGTATCTTGGGATAATATAAAAGGGAGATGAGAGCTTAAAAAATAATAGACAACAGACATTTTCCAGCTTTGTTCTCTAAAACATTTTTGGTCATGAAGGAAACAAAAAGAGTATAAAAGATGGATGCAACAAACCTGATATTGAAATGTAGCTTTTTTTAAAACAGACCAAAAAAAGGTTTAAGGCTTGCTTCAGAGCAAGACTCCCATGATGCTTTGAAGTTAAAGTAAAGCTAACCTTAGAAAGTGGAATTTTGCTGAGCAGTGACCTTTAACATATATTGAAATTGTTGTAACAGATACTGTAGTACTGTACTAATCACATAATGTATAACAAATGAAATTGTGCAAAAAAGGGCATGAACAATGACTAACCATCAAGTATTGAGACAGATGGAAAGTTACAATGGAACGGAGAACTTAGCAAATAACCCGAGATAAGGAGAAGTATGTATCAAAAGGGGGAAACAGATAATGGTTGGAATGATAAACAATGAAGGGTGCAAGGATATAATTACTCTAAGAAAACATGAGTAAGTAAGATCATTGGCAGTCTAGACACAGGCTGTCCAATGCTACGGGGAAGGTCTTCTGCAGCTGTTGGTAATTGTATGCCTCTCTGTGTATGTGCTATCTTTACTAATTGCTTGATCAATCAATCCAATGAAAGCTGATTTAGCCAAGGTCTCTTATTATTAAACAAATCAATTTGTAAACACCTAGAAGATAAAAAGGTGATAAGTAACAGTCAGCATAGATTTGCCCAGAACAAATAAAATCAAACCAACCTAATAGCTTTTTTAATAAGGTAACACGGCTAGTGGATAGGTGGGAAGTGGTAGATGTGGTATACCTTGACTTTAGTAAGGCTTTTTATGCTGTCGTGCATGACCTTCTTATAAACAAACTAGGGAAATACAGTCTAGATGGAACTACTATAAGGTAGGTGCATAACTGGTTGGAAAACCATTCCCAGAGAGTAGTTCACAGTCAAGACGGAAGGGAATATCAAGTGGGGTACTACAGGGATTAGTTCTGGTTCTGTTCAATATCTTAGTCAATTATTTAAATAATGGCATAGAGTACAAACTGTCTTCATTCCATGCAACCTAACTCAGAAAAATCCTCCATATCTTTTGACCCAGAACAATCTCAAACCAAGATCTACTGACACAGTGCAGCCAAGAAGATATGAGCACCATCATTGCCAGGAGGTGTTGGAGATGGATTGGCAATGTGCTTTGGATGGAAACTGATTCCATCACCAGAGTAGCAATAAGATGGACACCTGAAGGCAAGCAAAAATGCGGCCGCCCAAAAACAACATGGTAAAGAACTGTGGAAGCCAAGCTGAAAAATCTGGGGCACAGCTGGGGAACCATTGAAAGACTTGCTAGAAACAGACAGGAGTGGAGGAGCTTCGTCACTGCCCTAAATGCCAGAAGTGTAATGGGAACGTGATGATGATAGAGTACACTTATAATGTTTGTGGACGATACCAAACTCGGAAGGGTTGCAAGTGCTTTGGAGGATAGGATTACAATTCAAAATGATCTGGAGAAATGGTCTGAAGTAAAATGGTTGAAATTCAATGCAAATGCAAAGTACTCCACTTAAGAAGGAATAATCAATTGCACACATACAAAATGGGAAATGACTGCCTAGAAAGAAGTACTGGAGGGTCATAGTGGACCACAAGCTAAATATGAGTCAACAAGTGCAACACTGTTGCAAAAAAAGCAAACATCATTCTAGGATGTATTAGCAGGAGTGCTGTAAGCAAGACACAAGAAGTAATTCTTCTGCTCTACTCTGCGCTGATAAGACCTCAGCTGGAGTATTGTGTCCAGTTCTGGGTGCCACATTTCAGGACAGATGTAGACTAATTGAAGAAAGTCCAGAGAGGAGCAACAAAAATGATTAAAGGTCTAGAAAACATGATCGATGAGGGAAGATTGAAAACATTGGATGTGTTTACTCTGGAGAAGAAAAAACTGAGAGGGGATATGAAAACAGTTTTCAAGTACATAAGAGGCTGTTACAAGGTGGAGGGAGAAAAATTGTTCTTGTTAACCTCTGAGGATAGGACAAGAAGCAATGGGCTTAAGTTGGAGCAAGGGAGATTTCTGTTGAACATTAGGGGAAACTTCCTGTCAGGGTAGTTAAACACTTGAGATTCTTAAGAGCAGTTTAGACAAATGCTTGTCAGGGATGGTCGATAATACTGAGTCCTGCCTTGAGTGCTGGGGACTGGACTAGAAGACCTCTTGAGGTCCCTTCATGTCCTGTGATTCTATGAAATCTGAAGTCAAAGAATGCTACCTGCTAAATGTCTGATCATACTCAAGAAGTCTCCTAAATCATAGATTACTGACAAATTATTAATATTGATTATTAATTATCAATACCAGTTTCTTCCTCAGACATTTCAGAAAAACTTCATCCTTAATTTAAGGTTATTTCTTCATTTTGAATTTTATATTCTTATTCAGAAACATATTTCAAATTGAAGTTATCTCTTTGATGCTGCCAAGGTCGGATACAGAAAATTCCTGATTTATAAACTTGATTTTTTAAGCAAACATAAAAGGAGAGCAGCCTCAGTCTCTATGTTGTCAAACTTCTGTCCTCTTTTATTTACTCATTCACCTCTTCAAGCATAATATGGCCTAACAGTCTATTGAAATAAATGGGCATCTTTTCATTGACTTTACTTGGCTTTGGATCAGACCCATAGTGAAGAAGTGTCTCTTTTTTGGCAAATGCTAATAAAGAGTGCTTTTGTGCGAGCTAAATTAAGAAAACATAAATCAACCTTCTGCTTGTGACATCTGACTCAGATCATGAAAATAAGCATGTGTTGGTCCACACTGCTTTGGATCGTTATTGAGTAGCACCTGTCATCAGCATGTCCTCTGGAATGGTGGTTGAAGCACCAAGGGACTTATGAATCTTTAGCGCATCTCGCACATAAATATCTTGTGACGCTGGCTACAATGGTGCCACACGAATGCCTGTTCTCACTCTCAGGTGATATTGTAAACAAGAAGCAGGCAATGTTATCTCCTGAAAATGTAAACAAACTTGTTTGTAAAAAGAAAAAGAGTACTTGTGGCACCTTAGAGACTAACTAATTTATTTGAGCATAAGCTTTCGTGAGCTACAGCATCTGATGAAGTGAGCTGTAGCTCACAAAAGCTTATGCTCAAATAAATTGGTTAGTCTCTAAGGTGCCACAAGTACTCCTTTTCTTTTTGCGAATACAGACTAACACAGCTGCTACTCTGAAACTTGTTTGTCTGAGTGATTGGCTGAATGAGAAGTAGGACTGAATGTATTTGTAAGCTCTAAAGTTTTACATTGTTTTGTTTTAGAATGCAGTTTTTTGTACATAATTCTACATTTGTAAGTTCAACTTTCATGATAAAGAGATTGCACTACAGTAGTTGTTTTAGGTGAATTGAAAAATACTATTTATTTTATTTTTTACAGTGCAAATATTTGTAATAAAAATAAATATAAAGTGAGCACTGTACACTTTGTATTCTGTGCTGTAATGAGAGTAGCTGAACATGATGGGCATGGATGGGAAATCAATATATTTGAAAATTTAGAAAACATCCAAAATATTTAAATAAATGTTATTCTATTATTGTTTATAACCATTTGATTAATCATGATTAATTTTTTTAATTGCACGATTAATTGCAATTAATTTTTAAATCATTTAACTGCCCTAGTCTGGAGTTCAGTGAACAGATTCTTATGTATTGGTGCAACTGGCAAAAGTCAAGGGGGCAAATTTCAATTTAATTTACACTGGTGGGACAAGTTTCACCACCATGCTCTCACTAGAAGCTGTCGATATCTTTTCTTTTAACTAGCTCTCATGCCACACACCTGCAGGCCAGGTATAGGGGGTAATTATGGACGGGGAGAAATAGCAAATGGGAAGGACCTGGTTTTCTCTTGAGGGCTGTTACCCTCTTGTGCAGGTTAGTACAGCACCCAGGCTTGCCTGCCTTGTGCTGGAGTTGAGTTGGGCAGGAAAGGGGTATAAAGTCAGGGAGCCATAACTGTCTTCCCTTCTTTGCTGAATTGAGTGATTTTGGCTGCAAAAGAGAATCTGACCCATGTACTCCAAAGTTATTCCTTTCTTACACTGGCATGAGATAAGAACCAGGCACTAAACCATTAGCATCTATTCTTCATGAATAGATTTGGAAAGCTATTCTGGTTGCTGTAATAGGTTGCATTAGATGAACCTGCTTGTATTATACTATTGACCTAGTATTAGATCTGTAGTTGCTAGAGATAAATTAAAACTGGAGAACTGGCTAATCTCAAACACATTTTAATTAAAGCGCAACAAGCAATGCTTCACCAATTCTGAAATGAAAGAGGAAGCCACTCCACTGATGCACTGCTGTCGATCAGGCTCACTTGTACAGTACCAGATTGGTGGTGTCACGTTTTGTTTTGTTTTTCACTCATATAAGAAGAAATTAACTGATGCTCTTACCTGCTGTGTTGCTTCTGCAATTGTGTATTGATAACAATGTCACTTAGCAATGAATACCTCCACCAGAAAAACACTTACAGAAATGGTTTATCCTTGAATGTTTTGGTGGACTCATCCATGGGTAAAAAAAAGATTAATGTGAAGCAAGGTCACTAATTTAACTTCCTAGAAAAAAAAAATGGTTGCTGCAACAAGCACTCCGAATGTTTCCTCTATTAACTAAAAAGTTAAATTGTAATCAGAAGCTCTGAAAATATTCAGCTGTGAAAGTACCAGTGAACCCAAGTTAATTCCAACTCTGTTTTTAAACACTGCCTTACGATCTTATAACTCTGCAATCAAGTAACTCTTATGGTGTCAGCTAAATAGTCTTGTCTAGTGATTATTAACTAGTATGTATACTCTTGCTTTGAACAAATCTAACATTTTGTGTATCAAATCAGAATGAGAGAGGATTCCGCAAAAGGCCAGCTTCAGTCTTAAAGGCATCATCAGTGAAACATTCTGTAAACAAATTTTGTCTCAATTTTTTAAAAAAAAATCAGTTTAGTTATTTTCTCCAAGTCTTATTTTCTTCCAGTTCTTCTTGTCTGCTGCAGGAGATGTCTTTTCAGTCATGATCTCCTAATTCCTTCTACATTCAGATTCTCAAAATGGTTATTGCACAAATATTCCCTCCTTTTTCTTCTTGGAAATTTGAACATAAATGCCTCAATATGTTAGAGAATCTCACTGAACAATGATAACTATCAACTCAGGTTTTCTGAATGGACCACCTGGGTAATGAAAAGAAGTGAAGAATCAGAAAAAGAGCATCAGACCCAAGGCACAGCTCTGTGGTTAGATATGTAGAAAACCAGCTGTAACCAGGTCAAAGTCAATTATGTTTACAGGACAGCAAAAGAGATCCAAAGAAAAAGGAACAGCATATAATAATAATAATAATTAATAATGCCTAGTTCTTATATAGCACTTTTTATCAGCAGATCTCAAATCACTTTACAAAAGCCAAAAAGGTCTGGAAAGTTTGTGGAAAGACTTGACTTCGTGGGCCGTCAGTCAGGCCCTATGTATACTCAAGTGTAATGAAGTCACTTTAGATGAATACATTCCTTTGAGACTATGGTTAAATACGTTATACATTATTATCTTGGCTTTACAGTAAATTACCTTGGATTTCAATGCAAATTTCCTTTGGATAAACATTTACAGTAAGCTTAAATATACTTGTTTGTCTGCAATATTGGTGGGTGGTAGAAGGTGGGGTTAACAAACTGCTGGCAATATTTGCATTCATAAGCGTTATTAAAAAGCAATGAAAAAATGAATGATTTGCTTATGTCAGCATGTGTGTCTGGAGAAGGGCAGGAAGTGCTGGACGAGGAATATTTTTACTTGAGTAACCGTTTCTGATTATCATAAAATGTCATTCCCACTGTGACATTAGGTCAATGGTAAAGTAGACAAATTCACAAAAAGCTACTAAAATATATTAAATCAATAGCTACATCAATTATTTACAGGCTAGTGGGGAAAAATTCTGTTTATACTTAGAAGGATCCATTGCATGAATAAGAAATCAGTATGCTGTAGTCATGAGGGAGAGTCACTGCTGTAGTATGCTGAATGTATATGAGGCTGCCAAAACGAATGAATGCTGTAAACAATGCCTTTTATTCAGCAGTGATCCTCTGATTTGCGTATTACAAATATGATGTTTAAACATGAAATTATGTGGCATTGTTCAAATGCCCAAACACAGCTGTGATCATTCACTGTCCATCAGCACTTGACAAAAAGCAATAACTACCTTCAAAAAGTTATTTTTCTCCACTCTAAATTTTTGACTGAAGCTTCCCTTCCCAAAATGGCTTTTTGCCCTGTTATTGCATCTGAATCAATATAATACAGGCATGGAAGAATGGTTACATTTCCTTTAATTCCACTCTTAAGCTACATGGGAGCTTCCTGTAAGAAAATAAGAAGATATAGAACAGGTTTTTTGTTTTTTTTTCCCTTCAGACAACAAAATCCATTTACCTGGGACATGTTCGTCTTCTCTTGATCTCAGGGCATCTGCACAGATTACCTTTTCATCATTCTTCTCAGACTTCCTCTTCAATGCAGACAGCTCATTTTATTCAGCTGCTGTTGGTTGCCTCTCTCATTTTTGTTTGCCAAACCCTTAACCAATAAACTTATAAAGACCTGTGTCTTGGCATCATCTTACCAACCTGGACTCATGTAGTTAGTGACATTAAGAGATCTGCCCTTCTGTATTAGATCATCATGTTGGAAATGCCAAGCTAGTTACAGGGGCATTTGCACTGGCAAAATCTCAGCAATGTAGAAATGCTGAGCCAGTGACATCACATATGTATATCTTTTAACATCAAACCAGCATGCTAGATGTGCTGAGTCAATGAACTCACCAAGACCTGTGATTTTGCTTCATCCTAGCAAATTAGAGTTGTTGAACCAGAGGCCTCACAGAAGATTAGGCCTTCACATAAGGCCAGGAACCTAGAAGTGCTGATCCAGTGACCTGACTGAGACTGAGTGTTGACATAAGCCAGGCAAACTAGAGGTGTTCAGTCAATGACCTCACATTTGCCCCTTTCTAGACATGAGCCCAGAAATGGAGAAGTGTTGAGTCGTGGCATCACAGAGGCCTATCCTCTGATATCAGTGCACCAAGCTAATGATGCTGAACTGGAAACCCTGCTGAAAACAGTGACTTAAAATCAGCCCATTAAGCGAACAGTGCTCAGTCAACCTCACAAAAGTCTGTCTGGACATCAGTGCATTAGTTTAAGGTGCCGAGCTAGTGAGCTTACGGAGGTCTGTGTCTGGCATCTGAACAGCAAGCTATAAATGGTTGAGCTGAAGTTGAGAACCATATGGAAACATGGCTAAAAAGAGACAAAGTTCCCCATCCTCTCACTTTACTGGACTTGAAGGAACTGAACTCCTCTTCTCTTTTTCTGTTCTCTGACTGGTAAAATGAAGATTCCTCAGACAGGAGAATATAAAGCCAATTGGTACCTGGATGAGGAGTTTATTGGGGGCCAAGACTTCCCAGCGTCTGATATGAAAAGAACTGCCCAAGCTTAGAGTCTCCTATCTGTTTCCTTTTTTCTACAGGAAGATCAATTCTCCCTTCTTGGTTTCTCCTCCTACCCAGGATAACTTAACACCACCTAAAAATGGTGAGCAGGTACAATATGCAGTAGGCAATTAACATTTTTAAAAGCAGCAGGGACTTTCACTTGTTTTCTGGCAGTTTTTCTGTCTGGTTAGCAGGACACTTATTCCACTCCTAAAACCTGTAGAACTGAACTATGCGCTATTCCAAAAGATGAGCTACTGCGGATTGGAAGGTTGGGGAGTAGGGATTATTCCACTCAGCCCTCTCTTCCCTGCTTCCATTAGTTTTGAGTAGAGCTGATTCGGGGGGAAAATAATCTCCCTTTCAGTGAAAAAAGTTGATGAACACATTTTTTCATTTTCATCTAATTTTTTTCTTCCAAATGTTTTGGATGCTTGTCAGAAAAGCAAACACTGATTAATTTTCATTTCTTTTTTTACTTTTGGTGAAAAGCTGAAAATTTTTCATGAAAAATGAAATTGTTTTTTGAAAATTTCAATTTTGTCAAAAAGCCATTTTTAGTAAAAATTAAAGTTTCAATTAAAATTGTTCAACCACCTCTCATTTTGAGGCCTCACTCATTTGCTACAAGCTCCATGTTGTGTAATAAAAAAAAAAATACCTAGCTCTTATAGAGCACTTTTCATCAGTACATCTCAAAGCATTTTACAAAGGAGCTAAATGTAAAGAATGGGGCATTCCTCGCTAAGAGATCAACTACACTTTTAATCAGTTTAACCATAGTGGAAACTTGCTTTCTTCCTTTCTCCATTACTTTCCCTATTCTTTGTTCTAGTATGGGACATATTTCCACTGTAATGCTTGTTTTTAATTTAATGTTTATTGAATTTTATTAAAAAAAAGTAGGCTTGCAATATAACACAAATTATGTATAGTGTATGATGGGGTAGACTAGGCCCAGAGGCCCTTGCTGGAGGCCTCAGGGTCCTGCCACACTTGTCCCAGGTAAGGAGCAATGGAGAGGTCCTGCAAGCAGGCTAGAGTGGCTGCAGGGGAAGCAGCTAGTCAGAGCCCAGAAGGGCCCTATAAAAGGAGCTACAGTGGCAGAGACACGTCAGTTCCTTGCTAGGGTGGGAAGAGCGTGGATGGTGTGGCTTGCTGAGGGAACTGCAGCACAGTGGACAGCCCTGTGCTTGCAGGGACCAAGGAAGCAAGGAAGAGCTTCTGGCTGGCTACTGGATCTGTGCTTAGATGAGCCCTGAGCTAAAGCTGGGTCCAGGAGTAGTGGGTGGGCCCAGATTTCCCCACATAGGACACTGGGGAAGGGCCTTCAGTTGGAGATCAGTAATCCCCCAGAAGAGGCCTGAATTGTCAGGAGACTCAGCTGAAAGCTAGAGACAAATCAGACTAAGAGGTCAAAACCATTACCTCCAGGGAGCAAGCCCTGGGTTGTGGCCCGATGGCAGGGCTTAGACTAGTTTAAAGACTGCAGACACAGCAACCAGAGGGGGCACTTGTCAGTGGTGGGTGCTGACGCCATTGCAGGGTTCATTCCATGCATGAATGACAGATCTATAAAATATAGACCATAATGCATCAAGATATGAAAGTCCGCCATAACATACTCAGTCCATATTGCATAAATCATGGGTAACTATATGCCATGGAGAATCACGTTCAGTCGCAAAAGAGGCTTAGTGAATATGTGGAATAAGAAAACAAAGCATAGAGACAAGAGACACAAGCTGTTGAAGCAGATTCTCTCGTGCACCAGAACTCTGCTCAGCTAGCCCTGGTCTGATGTCACTTACAGCTGTTGCTAGGCAATTCTAAGTCCCACCCCTAGTTTAGGATTCCTTAATGGACCCCAATGTCTGTGGAGCATAGGTTTAGTGAAACTCTATTGCTCCTCCTACCTGTACCTGAAATCATGCCCCTTACCATTCCCCAGACATCTCCAGTGCCAAGATTGTATGGAAATGGTAAATACAGGACCCAGACCCCTACACCAAGGGAATTGTTTACTGGCTACTTACAGCCATTTCTGGCCCTTTTGCACCTCTTGGGTAGCACACAGGTTGCAGATCTGACTAACTAATCCAGCCCCTATATCGCAAAATACAGATCATTCCAGACAAGATTACATTTTCTATTGTACGCTGTGTTTTTTCTGATCAATAAAGTCTTTGGAATGACTCTCAACTACTTTTATAACAACATTAATGGCAATTCCATTAAGCAAATTAACATTATCAAGTAGATTCAAAGTCAAAATCTGCTAGATAGGGGGGCATTTAGAACACTATTCAGTGCAAGATATTTCAAGCTTACAGAGCTGAAATATGTCTAAGGCCTTAGTGTATTGGAGTAAATGACTATAAAATTAAATTTAAAAAAATGGTTTCTTCTGTAAAGATTCAAACCCTGCAAGGGTATAGTGGGAGATTTCCCTTAGTAGATGTAAGAAAATGTCTTTTTGTTTGGTAGCAGAGTCTTCTCTGAAGAGAGAGAAATTCATTTTTCAAATTACTTTGTTATCTAATATACAGAAGGCTATAATTAATGTATATGCATTTTCTTTCCTTGTGGGAGTGGTTCTTTTCTGCCACCCTTCTGAGAAATGCCCATTTCTTCTTTTCTTTTTTTTTAACTTTTCAGTTAGGACACCCTATGCGCCCACTAGGATTCACTATAAGACAACCATTATAGAACTTTATAAATGGTGTCTTTGGTAATGCCTGATCCCTAGCCAATCAGCTGGTCACACAATACAATTAAGCTCATTTTTTTTTTATCAGAGGAGGAATAATTTAAGTGGTCAGTGACACAGTATTAACCCTTTTTGAATGTGCTTTAAGGGTCATCTTCCTGCATCTGACGTGGATCATTGAGCAGTGTACTTCAAAGGTGATTGCATTAGAATCTGATCCTTCCTTTATTATATTATTCTAGTTATTTATTCAGTCTTCAAAAGCTAAGAGAAATACATATTATCCTTCTCATGGTGCAGTTTCTGCAGTAGTTAGTTTCACAGGGATTTACACCCAGAGGAAGTCCCTGGTAGCATAACTTCATGGGATCTGCACTGCCAGGGTGAGGGGATATAAGAAACATAGGCCCAGATCCACAAAGGTAGCTAGGCTGAAATCAGTGGAAGTTAGGAGCCTAAATATCTTTGTGGATTTGGGTCACTGATCAGAACCTGAATTAGAACCTACTTATAAATGGTCCTGACATTGAACAGTTGTCAGGGTTTCCACTGGATTTTGGGATCAGGCTTCAGGGTTCAATCACTGAGTAGGGAAAACCATACCATCTTCTACTCAATCATGGAGATTTTTAACTTCAGAGGGATAGTCTGGTCCAAAATGAGTGTAGAAAGTACAGGCAGTCAGATTCCCTGATACATAACATTTGGATGCTTCCTCAAAGAAGTTTGCTTTCTGTTAAAAAGCGGCATGCTTTATTTTTTTGGAAGAGCAGGTACATTTTCTCCTCTCCTCTACTAGTAATAGATGGTAAAAAATTAAAAGGTGAATAGAATATATTTTGATTACTAAAAATGATTTTTAGTCGCCACTAATTAAATAAACAAATCAAACAACTCCTGCCCCTTGGACTCATGGCTTAAAAATATTTATATCCGTGGGGAGGAAAAAGCATGAGGCTTAAATAAATGACTTACAAAACATATATTTATACTTGGCTGCCTTTAATTTCATATACTGAGAAGACTTTTGGACTGAGAAAGAATCACTTTAGCTTTTCTCCTTAATTTTGATATCGATACATTGTACTTCTATGTAACTAGAAAGTATTTGGGAATATACTTAATTGGAACTATTATCTTGATCTTTTCTCTCTGTTAGACTTGGATAGCCTGGATTCAAACTAGCTGGATTCAAACTAACTGGATTCAAACTAACCTTATGTATATAGTACTGGACAGGATTGAAAATTATTTACAATTAAATAAAATTGGCCATTGGTGTATTCAAATGTGTGTGTTTGCGGGAGCTAATCCATCTAAAGTAATTACCTGATTTAGAGTAAGTTTGGAGTCCTTAAAAATCATGGTTTAAATCATGCTTTGGTAAAATATGGAATTTGTTTTGTTTAAAAAAAAACATCAAGAACAAGATCTCAAGGACCTATTGTTCTCATAATATTTTATGTCCTTCATGGATCCTCTAGGCATTCAATATAGTCTGTATCATTTATATGAATTATAATGATCCTTGGAAAATTAATTTCAGATATATAAGTAAACATGCATTCAATCCAATAAAGTGGCTGGGCTCAGTCTAAGAACTTCCATTCTCTTTTTCCTATTATCTTTATGGTTTTGATATTTTTCCCATCGTGATCCAAAGGTAAATAAGTAAATGGGAAATTTTTCATTGACTTCAGTGGACATTGGATGATCCCTAAGAGTATTGCCGAATGTGGATAATGCAATACTTGTTTTAATTCAGACTAGTTGACAATAGGGATTTTGCTGCAGTACTAAAAAGCCAACCACTTTCCAATTCTTTGTTTTTTCTACTAGCTAATGTTCTGGAACATGAGTTAGCAACTATTAGAGAATCAACTGGATAAATAAGTAGAATGAAGGGAAGAGCATTAAGAAAACTTAATTCTATCTGTTACAGTATAGGGTTACAAGGGAATAATTGCATAACTCCACACCACACATGCTTTCCTCTTGGGCAAAAGAGTCTTATAGAGTCCTACTGAACCAGAGTCTGTTTTCACCCTTAAAAATCATAGAGATTCAAAGTTAAGGCAGTGATGGCACATATTCATTTGTTTGTTTTGTTTTGTTTTTGGTTCCTGAAAAGCTTAGGTTCAGCACTGCAAATAGTCAAAGCTCATTAGGGTTTCTTATTGTGTGAGTGTGTATACCTGGCACTTTGATTAACTCAAATAAGCATACTGCTACCCCCATTGCCTCTAAGAACACCCCCATATCTTTCTTCTTTTCAGTCCAAAGCCAAGCTATTAATGTATCCCTTAATAAGCTATCAAGAGGATGATGTTCATCTGTTCTGACTAGGAAAGTCAAACAGCACAGCTGCTTTCCGTTAGCCCAAACCTGGTAGAGAAGGAGGAACTCTTAGCTATCCACTCTAGAAGAGTTCTGCTCCTTGAGGCACTCAAGACCCAGCCAAGATGTGGACTGGAATGTAGATTAATTCCATAGATTATTTCTAGGAGCAGCAGGTGGCTTCTTACTGTAGATAACAGCTGGAGACCTGCATACATCCATGCTCTTTTGGCATTTCCCCAGTGGGAAATACCTAGCCTAACAGTGTTCTTGAGAAACTTGTGCACTGTCACCCGACGAAGTGAGCTGTAGCTCACGAAAGCTCATGCTCAAATAAATTGGTTAGTCTCTAAGGTGCCACAAGTACTCCTTTTCTTTTTACACATAACACAGAATACACTGATACCCACTAAAACGAATCTTAAGCAGTCAGTATCACATCTTCGACTGGTGTAAATCAGTGTGCCCAAGTTGATAATCTGGTCTGCAAAGTTTACAGCCATTGAAAATAGCTAAATTTGTTTACACTTCATGTTGTTGACTCATTGCTCCTTTCTCCTGCTGCATTCAGTTATAAGACTTGTAGGTGAATACTTACTTTCTACATCTATCAATCGTGCACTAAGCCCTGGTCTACACTAGGACTTTAGGTCGAATTTAGCAGCGTTAAATCGATGTAAACCTGCACCCGTCCACACAATGAAGCCCTTTATTTCGACTTAAAGGGCTCTTAAAATCGATTTCCTTACTCCACCCCTGACAAGTGGATTAGCGCTTAAATCGACGTTGTCGGCTCGAATTTGGGGTACTGTGGACACATTTCGATGGTATTGGCCTCCGGGAGCTATCTTAGAGTGCTCCATTGTGACCGCTCTGGACAGCACTCTCAACTCAGATGCACTGGCCAGGTAGACAGGAAAAGAACCGTGAACTTTTGAATCTCATTTCCTGTTTGGCCAGCGTGGCAAGCTGCAGGTGACCATGCAGAGCTCATCAGCACAGGTGACCATGATGGAGTCCCAGAATCGCAAAAGAGCTCCAGCATGGACCGAACGGGAGGTACGGGATCTGATCGCTGTTTCGGGAGAGGAATCTGTGCTATCAGAACTCCGTTCCAGTTTTCGAAATGCCAAAACCTTTGTCAAAATCTCCCAGGGAATGAAGGACAGAGGCCATAACAGGGACCCGAAGCAGTGCCGCGTGAAACTGAAGGAGCTGAGGCAAGCCTACCAGAAAACCAGAGAGGTGAACGGCCGCTCTGGGTCGGAGCCCCAAACATGCCGCTTCTATGATGAGCTGCATGCCATTTTAGGGGGTTCAGCCACCACTACCCCAGCCGTGTTGTTTGACTCCTTCAATGGAGATGGAGGCAATATGGAAGCAGGTTTTGGGGACGAAGAAGATGATGATGAGGAGGAGGTTGTAGATAGCTCACAGCAAGCAAGCGGAGAAACCGGTTTTCCCGACAGCCAGGAACGGTTTCTCACCTTAGACCTGGAGCCAGTACCCCCCGAACCCACCCAAGGCTGCCTCCTGGACCCAGCAGGCGGAGAAGGGACCTCTGGTGAGTGTACCTTTTAAAATACTATACATGGTTTAAAAGCAAGCATGTGAAAGGATTACTTTGCCCTGGCATTTGCGGTTCTCCTAGATGTAGTCCTACAGCCTTTGCGAAAGGTTTCTGGTGAGGGCAGCCTTATTGCGTCCTTCATGGTAGGACACTTAACCACTCCAGGCCAGTAACACATACTCGGGAATCATTGTAGAACAAAGCATTGCAGTGTATGTTTGCTGGCATTCAAACAACATCCGTTCTTTATCTCTCTGTGTTATCCTCAGGAGAGTGAGATATAATTCATGGTCACCTGGTTGAAATAGAGTGCTTTTCTTCAGGGGACACTCAGAGGAGCCCATTCCTGCTGGGCTGTTTGCCTGTGGCTAAACAGAAATGTTCCCCGCTGTTAGCCACAGGGAGGGGGGAAGGTTGAGGGGGTAGTCACGCGGTGGGGGGAGGCAAAATGCGACCTTGTAACGAAAGCACATGTGCTATGTATGTAATGTTAACAGCAAGGTTTACCCTGAAAGAGTGTAGCCACTGTTTTATAAAATGTGTCTTTTTAAATACTGCTGTCCCTTTTTTTTTCTCCACCAGCTGCATGTGTTTCAATGATCACAGGATCTTCTCCTTCCCAGAGGCTAGTGAAGCTTAGAAAGAAAAAAAAACGCACTCGCGATGAAATGTTCTCCGAGGTCATGCTGTCCTCCCACACTGACAGAGCACAGACGAATGCGTGGAGGCAAATAATGTCAGAGTGCAGGAAAGCACAAAATGACTGGGAGGAGAGGTGGCGGGCTAAAGAGAGTAAGTAGCGGGCTGAAGAGAGTAAGTGGCGGGCTGAAGACAGGGCTGAAGCTCAAATGTGGTGGCAGCGTGATGAGAGGAGGCAGGATTCAATGCTGAGGCTGCTGCAGGACCAAACCAGTATACTCCAGTGTATGGTTGAGCTGCAGCAAAGGCAGCTGGAGCACAGACTGCCACTGCTGCCCCTCTGTAACCAACCGCCCTCCTCCCGAAGTTCCATAGCCTCCACACCCAGACGCCCAAGAATGCGGTGGGGGGGCCTCCGGCCAACCAGCCACTCCACCACAGAGGATTGCCCAAAAAAAAGAAGGCTGGCATTCAATAAATTTTAAAGTTGTAAACTTTTAAAGTGCTGTGCTTGAAGTGCTGTGTGGCATTTTCCTTCCCTCCTCCAGCACCCCTCCTGGGCTACCTTGGTAGTCATCCCCCTATTTGTATGATGAATGAATAAAGAATGCATGAATGTGAAGCAACAATGACTTTTTTGCCTCTGCAAGCGGTGATTGAAGGGAGGAGGGGCGGGTGGTTAGCTTACAGGGAAGTAGAGTGAACCAAGGGGCGGGGGGTTTCATCAAGGAGAAACAAACAGAACTTTCACACCGTAGCCTGGCCAGTCATGAAACTGGTTTTCAAAGCTTCTCTGATGCATACCGCGCCCTCCTGTGCTCTTCTAACCGCCCTGGTGTCTGGCTGCGCGTAACCAGCAGCCAGGCGATTTGCCTCAACCTCCCACCCTGCCATAAACGTCTCCCCCTTACTCTCACAGATATTGTGGAGCACACAGCAAGCAGTAATAACAGTGGGAATATTGGTTTCGCTGAGGTCGAAGCGAGTCAGTAAACTGCGCCAGCGCACCTTTAAACGTCCAAATGCACATTCTACCACCATTCTGCACTTGCTCAGCCTGTAGTTGAACAGCTCCTGACTACTGTCCAGGCTGCCTGTGTACGGCTTCATGAGCCATGGCATTAAGGGATAGGCTGGGTCCCCAAGGATACATATAGGCATTTCAACATCCCCAACAGTTATTTTCTGGTCTGGGAATAAAGTCCCTTCCTGCAGCTTTTGAAACAGACCAGAGTTCCTGAAGATGCGAGCATCATGCACCTTTCCCGGCCATCCCACGTTGATGTTGGTGAAACGTCCCTTGTGATCCACCAGAGCTTGCAGCACTATCGAAAAGTACCCCTTGCGGTTTATGTACTCGGCGGCTTGGTGCTCCGGTGCCAAGATAGGGATATGGGTTCCGTCTATAGCCCCACCACAGTTAGGGAATCCCATTGCAGCAAAGCCATCCACTATGACCTGCACATTTCCCAAGGTCACTACCCTTGATATCAGCAGATCTTTGATTGCGTGGGCTACTTGCATCACAGCAGACCCCACAGTAGATTTGCCCACTCCAAATTGATTCCCAACTGACCAGTAGCTGTCTGGCATTGCAAGCTTCCACAGGGCTATCGCCACTCGCTTCTCAACTGTGAGGGCTGCTCTCATCTTGGTATTCATGCGCCTCAGGGCAGGGAAAAGCAAGTCACAAAGTTCCATGAAAGTGCCCTTATGCATGCGAAAGTTTCGCAGCCACTGGGAATCGTCCCAGACCTGCAACACTATGCGGTCCCACCAGTCTGTGCTTGTTTCCCAAGCCCAGAATCGGCATTCCACAGCATGAACCTGCCCCATTAGCACCATGCTGCATGCATTGGCAGGGCCCATGCTTTCAGAGAAATCTGTGTCCATGTCCTGATCACTCACGTGACCGCGCTGACGTCGCCTCCTCGCCCGGTATCGCTTTGCCATGTTCTGGTGCTGCATATACTGCTGGATAATGTGTGTGGTGTTTAATGTGCTCCTAATTGCCAAAGTGAGCTGAGCGGCCTTCATGCTTGCCTTGGTATGGCGTCCGCACAGAAAAAAGGCGCGGAACGATTGTCTGCCGTTGCTCTGACGGAGGGAGGGGCGACTGACGACACGGCTTACAGGGTTGGCTTCAGGGAGCTAAAATCAACAAAGGGGGTGGCTGTACATCAAGGAGTATTTCAGGCAGGACTTCACGGAGGGTTCCAATAAGAAATGGTGCACCTAAGTTATCGTTCTTATTGGAACAAGGAGGTTAGCCTGGCCTCTGATTGATACATGGCTAGATTTACGTCGCTGCACCTTCTCTGTGAGTGACTGCAGTGTGACCTAGAGGAATGAGTCCCCTAGACAGGGGAGGAGGCAAATGAGTACAAAACAAATCTGGTCTATTTCTTGTTTTGACCCACTCCATCTATCTTTTACATCTTTGGCTGGCAGCAGACGGTGCAGAAGGACTGTATGCCATCCACATCTCATGGCTGCTCGGCAGAAGATGGTACAGTACGACTGCTAGCCATCCTCATCTCTTGCCTGCCTGGCAGAAGATGGTACAGTACGACTGTTAGCAGTCCGTATTGCCTGCCCGCTCACCATAAGACGGTTCAATAGGACTGACTGCAGGACTAAAGAGAATGACCTGGTCAAGTCACTTCTAATGTAGTCCCTGCGCCCATGTCTGCCCAGGCACTCCCAGCCGACGTGGCCAGGAGCACCTCGGACATGACGATGACGGCTACCAGTCGTACTGTACCGTCTGCTGCCACAAGGCAAGGGGTTGCTGCTACTGTGTAGCAATGCCGTACCGCGTCTGCCAGCACCCAGGAGACATAGGGTGACGGTTACCTGAGCGGGCTCCATGCTTGCCGTGGTATGGCGTCTGCACAGGTAACTCAGGAAAAAAGGTGCAAAATGATTGTCTGCCCTTGCTTTCACGGAAGGAGGGAGGGAACGGGGGCCTGACGATATGAACCCAGAACCACCCGCGACAATGTTTTAGCCCCATCAGGCATTGGGATCTCAACCCAGAATTCCAATGGGCAGCGGAGACTGCGGGAACTGTGGGATAGCTACCCACAGTGCAACGCTCCGGAAGTCGACTCTAGCCTCGGTACTGTGGAAGCGCTCCGCCGAGTTAATGCACTTAATGCACTTAGAGCATTTTCTGTGGGGACACACACACTCGAATATATAAAACCGATTTCTAAAAAAACGACTTCTATAAATTCGACCTTATTCCGTAGTGTAGACATACCCTAAGGAACAGATACAAAGAGCAGTCAGATTCTTTTGAGGTTTAGGTTACATGAAAGAAGTGTGAGATATCTAGCTTCTTGGTTATTTTACATTTTAGACTCAGTTTTTAATACATCTTTTACTTTATGGATAGATAATACAGAAGCAGCAATCCTTTTACTCCTTTCTCTGGTCCCTTTGGAAGGGTCATATTTAAGGTTTCAGAGTAGCAGCTGTGTTAGTCTGTATTCGCAAAAAGAAAAGGAGTACTTGTGGCACCTTAGAGACTAACCAATTTATTTGAGCATAAGCTTTCGTGAGCTACAGCTCACTTCATCGGATGCATCCAATGAAGTCAGCTGTAGCTCACGAAAGCTTATGCTTAAATAAATTGGTTGGTCATATTTAAGTTATCTTCTACCATTTTCCATTAGTGTCAGGCTTTCCATTAGTTCAAGTTTCTCCTTGCTAACCTGTGTTACTTCTATTATAGTATGCTGTTTTAAAAATGAGGTTCAGTGTGGGCATCTGGTATAGGTATGCTAATCAATGCTTTTGGAGCCTAGCATGGAACAGCAGCTAGGGCAGTAGACAGGCACTCAGAGAGCTAGTCTAGACTAGACATACTACACATCGGGTGAAGATGCTTTATGGCATGCCAACAGGAGAGAGCTCTCCCATCGGCATAATAAAACCATCTCTGTGAGAAGCGGTAGCTGTGTCAGCAGGAGAAGCACTCCTGCCAACATAGCACTGTCTACACTGGCATTTAGATCAGCATAACTTATGTCGCACAAGGTGGGGTCTTTTTAACACCCCGGAGCAACATAAGTTATGCCAACATATCCTGTAGTGTAGACAAGCCCTAAGTTCTAACCCTGTCTCTACTAGTGGCCTGGTATGTGACATTGGACAAGTAATTTTACCCTTCTGTGCCTCAGTTTTCCCAAGCTGCAAAATGAGGATGACACTTACCTCCTTTGTAATGAGCTTTGAAAAATATTATATGGGACATAAGAGAGACACTAGGTGGGTGAGGTAGTATCATTTATTGGACCGACTTCCATTGGTGAGAGAGACAAGCTGCTGAGCTCCAGAGTTCTCCTTCAGGTCTGGGAAGAAAACTGGAAGAAGAGCGCTGTGGAGCTCAAAAGCTTCTCTCTCGACCTTACCCACTTTTTCTCTCTCACATTGTGGGACCAACACAGCTAGAACAACACTGTGAATTATATATATGGATGATAGTTATTGTTGCATTAAAGGTATTGGGACAGAAATCTCTGCTATGAATGGTTCTTGCATTTGTTCACTGGCTGGCAGATTGTAGTATTTGTGAGGCGCAGGACCCCTTCAAAAGTGGGGCAATGTAATGGGCTGCATCAATTGCATTCACCTAAGGCTGTATCTGCCTGAAACAAGAGCAGAAAATGCCCTTAAGTCCTGAAAATGGATTAAGGTCACTTTCTGCTAATTTAGGGTTCTTTCTCATGACAATGAGATCAGAATCATAATTGCCAATTAATCATCATATGATATATTAAACCTTGAAATTGTACAACATAATATGATGATTTACAGCACAAAAGATACTGAAATTCTGAAGCCATACTTTTATGACAAAATATTTGGATATTTTATTGCTATGGCAAAATCTGTAATGATTACAGAATAGAGTGCAATATAACTTTGTTAGTCTGACAAGGTGTGTTCAATAGCAAAAATAAAAGGTGACACTAACAATTGAGTCTCATTACATTATTCAAAATGTAGTTCTCTGGGCCTCAGGATCCATACTCTGGTTTGCCGTTACTCCACATAAATTGTTCATTCATCTGTATTGAATATGTCTACTTGAGAATCTAAATTACACATGTATAATACATATGCTGCATTACTCCAAAAGCAGATTTATTGTTAGCATTATATAAGTGACATGAGATTCATGGACTGTGTGTATTAGAACTGTAACAGGTAAGGCTATACTTCATGTCAACTAACATAATATCATAATATCAATCCCAACTAAATCATCCCAGCCAGGGCTTTTTCAAGCCTGACCTTAAAAACTTCTAAGGAAGGGGATTCCACCACCTCTCTAGGTAACGCATTCCAGTGTTTCACCACCCTCCCAGTGAAAAAGTTTTTCCTAATATCCAAACTAAACCTCCCCCACTGCAACTTGAGACCATTACTCCTTGTCCTGTCATCTGCTATCACTGAGAATAGTCTAGATCCATCCTCTTTGGATCCACCTTTCAGGTAGTTGAAAGCAGCTATCAAATCCCCCCTCATTCTTCTCTTCCGTAGACTAAACAATCCCAGTTCCCTCGGCCTCTCCTCATAACTCATGTGTTCCAGTCCCCGAATCATTTTTGTTGCCCTTCGCTGGACTCTCTCCAATTTCTCCACATCCTTCTTGTAACGTGGGGCCCATAACTGGACACAGTACTCCAGATGAGGCCTCACCAACGTTGAATAGAGGGGAACGATCACGCCCCTCGATTTGCTGGCAATGCCCCTACTTATACACCCCAAAATGCCATTAGCCTTCTTGGAAACAAGGGCACACTGTTGACTCATATCCAGCTTCTCGTCCACTGTCACCCCTAGGTCCTTCTCTGCAGAACTGCTGCCTAGCCATTTGGTCCCTAGTCTGTAGCTGTGCATTGGATTCTTCCGTCCTAAGTGCAGGACTCTGCACTCGTCCTTGTTGAACCTCATCAGATTTCTTTTGGCCCAATCCTCCAATTTGTCTAGGTCCCTCTGTATCCTATCCCTACCCTCCAGTATATCTACCACTCCTCCCAGTTTAGTGTCATCCGAAAACTTGTTGAGGGTGCAATCCACACCATCCTCCAGATCATTAATGAAGATATTGAACAAAACCGGCCCCAGGACCGACTCTTGGGGCACTCCGCTAGATACCAGCTGCCAACTAGACATGGAGCCATTGATCATTACCCGTTGAGCCCGACAATCTAGCCAACTTTCTACCCACCTTGTAGTGCATCCATCCAGCCCTTACTTCTTTAACTTGCTGACAAGAATACTGTGGAAGACCATGTCAAACGCTTTGCTAAAGTCGAGGAATAACACGTCCACTGCTTTCCCTTCATCCACAGAACCAGTTATCTCATCATAGAAGGCAATTAGATTAGTCAGGCATGACTTTCCCTTGGTGAATCCATGCTGACTGTTCCTGATCACTTTCCTCTCGTCTAAGTACTTCAGAATTGATTCCTTGAGGACATGCTCCATGATTTTTCCAGGGACTGAGGTGAGGCTGACAGGCCTGTAGTTCCCAGGATAATCCTTCTTCCCTTTTTTTAAAGATGGGCACTACATTTTTTCCAATCTTCCGGGACTCCCCCCGATCGCCATGAGTTTTCAAAGATAATGGCCAATGGCTCTGCAATCACATCCGCCAATTCCTTTAGCACTCTTGGATGCAATGCATCCGGCCCCATGGACTTGTGCATATCCAGTTTTTCTAAATAGTCCCGAACCACTTCTACCTTCACAGAGGGCTGGCCACCTCCTCCCCATGCTGTGCTGCCCAGTGCAGTAGTCTGGGAGCTGACCTTGTTCGTGAAGACAGAGGCAAAAAAAGAATTGAGTACATTAGCTTTTTCCACATCCTCTGTCACTAGGTTGCCTCCCTCATTTAGTAAGGGGTCCACACTTTCCTTGGCTTTCTTCTTATTGCCAGCATACCTGAAGAAACCCTTCTTGTTACTCCTAACATCCCTCTCCAGCTGCAACTCCAGGTGTGATTTAACCTTCCTCATTCCATTCCTACATGCCCGAGCCATATTTATATACTCATCCCTGGACATTTGTCCAATCTTCCACTTCTTGTAAGCCTCTTTTTTGTTTAAGATCAGCAAGGTTTTCACTGTTAAGCCAAGCTGGTCACCTGCCATATTTACTATTCTTTCTACACATCGGGATGGTTTGTCCCTGTAACCTCAATAAGGATTCTTTAAAATACAGCCAGCTCTCCTGGACTCCTTTCCCCCTCATGTTATTCTCCCAGGGGATCTTGCCCATCAGTTCCCTGAGGGACTCAAAGTCTGCTTTTTTGAAGTCCAGGGTCCATATTCTGCTGCTTTCCTTTCTTCCTTGTGTCAGGATCCTGAACTCGACCATCTCATGGTCACTGCCTCCCAGGTTCCCATCCACTTTTGCTTCCCCTACTAGTTCTTCCCAATTTGTGAGCAGCAGGTCAAGAAGAGCTCTGCCCCTAGTTGGTTCCTCCAGCACTTGTACCAGGAAATTGTCCCCTACAGTTTCCAAAAACTTCCTGGATTGTCTGTGCACCACTGTATTGCTCTCCCAGCAGATATCAGGATGATATCAGGATGAGTATACATTTATCAACTAATTTGTTTTGCTCCTAAATCATAAGGATTAATAGGATCCATCAAAAAGGAAAATACCAAGAAGAAAAAACAAAAAAATAATCATTTAAAAATGTGGACAAGACTATAAGAAAAAAATGAACACCTTGAACTCTTCCCATATGCCAAAAGTAAGAGCAGTGTTGGACGTGACAAATAATATAGCTACTGTTTTAGAATGCAGTTTGTTCCAGACAATTCATTGGCAGTCTGAGCAAATTATTGCTTACATTAACTAGATAAGATATTTCTATAAAGTTGGAACATTATAAATTACTTAAATTTAAGATGATTGGGGAAAAGTCCTGTAATAGGTACTTGCATGGATAGTCCTGCTTTCAAAACAAAGTGAAAGGTATGCCATCTTGTTGAGTTTTGGTTTTGAATTCAACTGAGTTCCAATTGAGTTCCAAAAAGAATATTGATCATGTAATTTTGCAGAATGTACCACTGAAATGCAGTACAATACATAATTTTAAGGAATAATATCTTAACTTTATGTATGAGCTCTAAATCCATTTTTGCTTTTCATTTGCCAGTGAGATTATTTCAGTATGAGACTTATCAGAAATCCCAGTAACCATGAAGTAAAGTAGCACTCTAGCTGGGTTTTACAAACATCATCTACATTACGTAATTTAGTTAATACAGAATGTGAAAAATGTTGAATATCCTGTTCAAGGCCCAAGTATTGGCAATTTGCTCAAATTTATATTGGCATGTATTGCAATTCTAAAGTGTTTTTAATATATTAATTCAACGTGGTTTATAGGGTAATTAGTAATGAGCAAAAATAGGAAAAGGTTCATAGATTTAATCAAATCCCTAGAAGTCTGGATGATCGACCAAAGCCTTTTAAATTATTATCTCCCCCATTCTATATAACTTTCTTCTTCTCTAATCCAAACCCAGCCACATCTCATTCTAACATTCACTTTCATCAGAGTGAATTTCAGCCTTAGTGTAGAATAAGTTCATTGTTGGTTTTGTTTGTTTTATTTGCTTTTGTACAAGATGAGTGAATAAGATTTTCCTTGGGAAGCCGTGAATGAAATAAAATTCAGACATTATGAAGAACAAAAAACAGCAGGGTAGAATGAACACTTTTATGCAATCTTAACTAAAGCAGTTACCCTCCTGCTATAATACAAAGACAGATGTTGGCTACATACAGGGACAGTGTCGTGCACTCACCTTCATTAAAAGTGCTGAGCTTTGGACAGGATTTGTAATTAGGAACCCATTCAAAAAGCTCTCACACTCCTGCCATTTAATGGAAATTGACATAAAATATGGTTGTATTACTTGTTGCAAGATATTTATTTCCAAGAGTAAACACTCAACCTTTTAAAAATATCAGATGGCTGATGTAAATTGAATATATTTGTCTAATGGCAATTAGAAGTATGATAGTTGCTTACTGTAGCAGTACTGAACATTTAGCCAATGGATATATTGAGAATTAAGACCTGGGTAGATGAGATCAGAATCTGGTCCAGAAATATAGTCTAGAAAATAGTTTAGTTTGTCAGGGTGATATTTCATTAGAGCTGGCAGCAACTCTTTCCATACTGAGCATATTAATTTTCCTGTACAATTTACTTTGAGTAAAAATTGGCCTGTGTCAGTGTGAACATATTATTGCACTTATTTACAGAACTAAATAATGTTTTACAGGCAAAATATTTTAAAGTATCAAGGACTTCATAAACACTGCCTGCATAGATTAATTTAAAAAAAAACAAACAAAAAAAACACAATACTTTAACAAAATTTCAGTATTTACTTTTACAGCTGAGGTTCACTTTAGTTATCGGTTAGATTGTGACTTTAGGCATGCGTGATGGGGCATTCATCCCACACAAGCTAGGAGAGGGTTAAAAGCCGCCTAGGGAGGCAGCACAGGGGACATCCAATCAGAGAGAGGCTGCATGGAGCAAGCAATCAGGGCCCAGCGGGCTCACACAAAAGGGAGCTGCAAGGCAGAGCCGTGTCAGTTGCTACTGGGACCCCAAGGAGAGAGGGCAATGTTCCTCATGGGCTGCAGGAAGGTAGCATCTTGGATAGAGCGGTAGCTGGCAGGGACCCGGAGAGCAGGAGGGAGCTTCTGGCTCACTGTTGGAACTTGCAGGCTGAAGGCCGTGGGAAGAGGGCAAAGAAAGTGCTGGAGCTGATAGGAAGTGGCCCAGGGAATTGAAGCAGCATTGATGGAGAAGTTAAGGAGAGGCAGCAGGAGGCTGCTAGCTACAGAGTCCCTGGGCTGGGACCTGAAGAAGAGGGCAGGCCCAGGTCCCCCCGCACTCACCACTGGGGAAGTGTCTGGACTATAGCGCTGTGAGATACCTCCCCCCTCACCTCCACGAAGGAGAAAAACATGGATGATGGTAGGTCTGGAGGGCCGAGCCATGGAAAGAATACTTCAGGTCCTGGTCTGAGATGGGTCTGCAGGCAGAGAAGGCAGCAGGCGAGGCATCCTCAGGAGAGGCTGAGAGAGCTAATCCCCCAAGATGGCCAGCAGGAGGCACTGCTCTGATGATTGGGCTCTGTCACAGCATGTCCCAAGCAGGGGATGATGCACAAACTGCACAAGCCCAAGAGTTTCCCCACAAGGCACTCTGAATCATAATTCCTCTCCTGCTGCCCTCCAGCTTCTGGGGGATAGTAATTTACTTCAGGCCTATTCCAAGTCAGGGCTTTACCCAGTCCCCAGCCCTTATATGCCTTGTGCAGGGAGGGAATAAGCAGGAAAGTAGCTCCACTTAGCTCCTATACACCTAGACCTTGGTATCTGAGTACTCATATAGGTATATAAGGGAAGCTCTAGCTGTCTTTTACCCCCTGGCATGGGTGTGTACTCCAAGTCAGAATCTAGCCCTATGCACTGTGTGAGTTATAGTCAATCAGTCATGGAAAAAGAGCTTTGTTTCTCAAAATGAGCATTCCTTAACAAAAATGTGGGGGAAAACACAGGTCAATAGATCAAGCTGGCTTTTGGCCTTTAATTTAGTGACACAGCAGTTCTCAAAGGTAGTGTAAAAACCCCAACACCGTCCGCTCAACATAAGAGCACAGCAAAAAGTGATAGTAAATGCTTTTCCAAATATTATCAAATCCTCTATGCCGAAACTCCCCTAATGGTTTATTATTAAGAACATGCCAATTGCCTAATAAGTCTGATCTTACTAAACTCTCAAACTCAAACTCAACTTTCCCATGTAGAGTTGGAGGAAGCAAAAATAGTAATTGAGTCATTTACCAGAAATACTTTTCTGAGTCCAGATGGCTACAGGGCAGATTCTACAACTCTGATAATGTTCAGTTACATTAATTAAGCACATTTAATATCCACAGAATACTACTCTGCTACCTACTCTTGGCAAACAACTAATAAATATCATTCCTAAAGCCAAAGAATACTCCCTCCTTCAATTTGTGTCTCATGTTGACCAATATCCTTACCAGATGTTGAATATAAAATAGTAGCCAGAACATCAGCATATATATTAACTCCCCATATGCAATGCTTGTTCTATACGGATAAATCAGGATTGCTTGCCAGTAGACAAGGTTCAGATGGCTTCTTAATTCTATTATGAGATGCAAAAAAAAAAAGAACTTGCCAGTGCAAGGTTGAGATATCGCTTCCCAATTCTCCAAGACACAGGTTT
The DNA here is from genome assembly GCF_965140285.1 of Lepidochelys kempii. Taxonomy (NCBI): domain Eukaryota; kingdom Metazoa; phylum Chordata; order Testudines; family Cheloniidae; genus Lepidochelys; species Lepidochelys kempii. The sequence goes on along the minus strand of NC_136387.1, from coordinate 59,227,711 downwards.
ATATGACAAGGTTATTGATTGAATATGATACCTCTTTACAGTTTTGGTGGCTGGAATTAGAATCAGTAGATTATAATTTTAGAGGAATAACCTTTAAAATTATGTAAAAATACCAATATACACAACTGTCTGCTATTCTTCCTTGATTTTCCCTTAGGAAATGAGGCCACTGCATGTAAAAATACTGACGATTCAGACATATGGGATCTTCCAGTGGTAAGAATATATGTTATTCTGGTTTATACCACAAAATCAAGAATTAATTTAGTCCTTCATGTATTCAGTCCAGTAAAAGAGTAAAACAGGATTTGTTTCAAACATCTTCAGCAAAAATTGGTGTAAGCATTTATCCCCACCTAAAATTTGGAAAGAGTTTTGAGTAGCCCAACTGCTAAGTATTTTCCTAAGCAGACAATAAATCTCCTGCTAATTGTGTCTGCCAGATGAAACAACAGATCCTATCAGGCAGAGTACATTATATAATTCAGGTTCTGGAGCAAACCTGCAGGAGCTAATTTATATTCAAGTACCATTTACCTGAACTCCTGCCCCATCTGTACCCCAAGCATGGCTCTCCCTGGCCCAAGAGAGACTGAGAAATTCAAAAATAAGCATCTAGTACTAACTGAACATTGGTTTCAGTTAAGGTTTTATGTCAATGTCAAGATTTTCTTCCCTTGAGATGGGTATACAGAAGACTACACCTGGCTGATTGAATGACAAAAGATTACCAGACAATAAAAGGCCTGAACTTCTTAGTTTGCTGACAATTGAAGGTGCTAAACAATTCAAAGAAATGAAAAAAAAAATTATATGCCAAAATTCTCCAGTCAGTAGAAATTACATTGACACTGCAATTGGCTTGAATTTTTTTCTGTTGGTTACCAGTTTTTAGTTAATTTTTATGACTGAGTTATACTGATGATGTAACAATAGTACTGACTTCATTGGCTGAGGTTATTTGGTGTTGCAGAACAGCATAATACAACTCAAAGTTAGTGGAGCAGGAGGAGTCTGTAGGACATGATGTGAGGTTCACCAATGGGACCTGCTTTGATATTCAAATGGGGAGTAAGAAAGGAGATGAGTTATTGATGTGTACGTAAATCACTAATAATTTAGAAAATTGTGAGCTTGTTACTCTTTACTTTTTGGAAAGTTACTTTTTTATTGAGTCTGAATATCCTTCTATTGGCTGCAAATAAACATAGTAATAATCAGCTGCAGTGAACATACCATCAGGATATTAAATCCAGCATGAGAAATGTAGCAGATGCTATGATGAGCAACAGGATTTAGATTTGGTCTCAGAACAAATCAAAAGTTAATTTCTAAGCCAAATTTATCCTAAAGGGAAACTGATAAAGCTGATTTGATTTTGCTCATGATTTTATAAAGAAATATTCACTTTGGCAAAGACCATGTGATGTATGAGTGCAAATTTAGTATTTATGAGACTTACAAGCAACAGAAAGTAGAGGTTTAGCTCTAGAAGAAAAGGATACTCTGAAATTTCATTATATTCAGGTCATTATATTCAAAACACACTAGGATATAATATAGCTAATGTTTATTCAAATGGAGAGCCTATATGTTAAAGAACATAAGTGTATCTGATTTTTATGTTCCCAATACAACAGAAGGAGCCAAATTTTTTTCAGTATATTCAGAGATAATGTCTCTCAATTTCAATATAGGTTTCAGAGTAAAAGCTGTGTTAGTCTATATTCGCAAAAAGAAAAGGAGTACTTGTGGCACCTTAGAGACTAACCAATTTATTTGAGCATAAGCTTTCATGAGCTACAGCTCACTTCATCGGATGCATCACGAAACCTTATGCTCAAATAAACTGGTTAGTCTCTAAGGTGCCACGAGTACTCCTTTTCTAATTTCAATATCTTCATACATAGCATTTCTTTAATAATCACTGACCCACTCAAAAACTTTGCTAAAGAGAAGTTAAAGATTCAGGAACATACCATTATTTGGAGTTCAACAGAATAAAACACAACTGGTCTGAATTCCATTTACAGATTTCAGAGGCTTCTTGATTTGAGCAATAATCCTCATTAGGGTGTTAGTATGGCTTACCTCCAACTAAGCATCCTTATATAGTTAGTTACCACTTGCATTAAAACTAAAGATTCTGAAACTCCAGAACAAAGGACAATTCTAATAAGCATTCTGAATAGTCATCGTATCAGTGTTTATTTGCTCAAATAAAAAAAAACATTTTTGATGTTAGGAATTCACGTCTGCAGTTAAGAATTTTCTCTCCAGTGCTATTTAGCACCTCTATCTCTTCCCAAAGGATAACCGTTCTCTGTTGTAGCCTGAACATGCATCTCTTAGAATAATGTGTAAATGTTTCAGTACTTTCTCCCTCTCAGGAAGTTTCTTTGAAGAACTGACTGATGTCATTTTTGGCTTCCAAGATGGAAAAATTCCAAAGACACTATTAAACAACAACAACATTATTGCTCCACTTTCATTAAAATGTCCTAAACAATGATTTAAAAGATCAAAAGATATTACAGAGAAAACTATGATAAAGACCCTGTAGCATTTAACTATTATATCATGCTGTTCTTAGCCTATAGGATATATTCTAACCATTGGTTTACAATCTGTTAGCATGGAAGGCCACATTTTTACCTTCTTTTGTACTGTGTGTATGCACAGGAAAGAGCTACATGATCATAGGTAAGAACCCCATCACATTCAATAACTTATTTAGCTCTGAGTTCTTCATAAAGATGTAATAGCCTTTGTATCTGTACTTGACAGAATAAACCCAGCAATAATATAATTAAGATAGTAATATTGTTTTTCCTCTTTGCAGCCACCTAATTCTTTATACCCAACAGCTGTTCATATAGAGCAGAGATGCTCTCAGACATGAAATAGAGTTTTATTCAGAAACCTGAGAAGTGTACATCAAGGATGTTAGATTACCTGTAAGTAACTAGAATACAACAGGTTCCAGTTATGTTTTAAATACAACACTTTCACACCAGTAAATCAAGCATTTCTTGCAACATTTCATGATTATGGGTACTGCATACATTGACACGTTCTAGGAATACTGCACAAATCAAAATAACCTATTGTTCCTAGACAAGATAGCAGGGGCCACTTTGATGGAATACATTTTATAATATTCTTCTAGTAGAAGAAATAAGATAGTGTGACAAATTTCCTCCTCTACCTTGGTGGGTCCTGCGCTTTTTGCCGGATTTTGCTCGCCTCAGAGATTCACAATAGCCCTCAGTTTGGCCAACTTTTGTGGCTCAAATCTGCCATTCACTCAGATAACCTCATACTGGCCAGCATGGGGAAAAGGAAGGAGAACAATCCCCACAATCTCTGCTGGTCCACCTAGTGGGTTGGGGAATAGGCCAGGGACCTTCCCCTCTGGTGGGACCCACAGTCCAAGTCAACTCCTTCTACATCCAATAGGGAGTTGGGGGATTGGATGAACCTCGGCCTGCCCTATACTCCGGGTTCCAGCCCAGGGCCCTGTGGATCACAGCTGTTTATAATGTTTTGTATAACACCGGTGTGACAACTACAACTTCCTGGGCTACTTCCCCATGGCCTCCTCCCAACACCTTCTGTATCCTCACCACAGGACCGTCCTCCTGATGCCAGATAGCGCTTGTACTCCTCAGTCCTCCAGCAGCATGCCCTCTCACTCTCAGCTCCTTGCATGCATCTCACTAACCTCACTAATTTAATTAATTCTAGCAGCTTCCCAATTGGCTACAGGTGTCCTAATTAGCCTGCCTGCCTTAATTAGTTCTAGAAAGTTCCTGAGCGTTCTGGAATAGTCCCTGTTATTTTACCCAAGGAAAAGGGACCTGCTTAACCTGGAACTAATGTATCTACCTTTGACCACTCTTTTGTAGCCATCTGGCTTGACCCTGTCACAGTAGTTTTTAATTAAACATTTTCTTATGAACTAGTTTAGAGGAAAACAAGGATGGTCTTCTTGTGCCCTCTAAGTTGTTATAGTTAACATTGTGTTCTTATTCTTTAGCGTCAAAGCAGAGATTTTTTGGAAGTGGCCCATATAAGTTAGGAACCTCCCTCCAATTTCAAAAACACCTATGGGATTTAGGAGTGGAAGTCCATTTTGAAAATCCCAGCTAAAAGGTCTATTTTCATCTAAAGACATTTAGGCAATTTAGAGTCTATTTTTAATCTGCTCTACCACTAGTGAAACACTACCAACATACTAATATCCATTTATTAAAATTGTTATCCATTTTCAAACAGACACTTAGAGAGATTGTCTTAACTGATTAATAGTAAATGTGGGCATCATTCAGCAAGTCAATAACATTGCATTTTTATTTTCAGATTACTATTTTATCTGTGTTATATGTAGAGGGGGTAGAAATAGTGTATGCAACATTTTCATTGTGGAATATTTCTCAGCATTATGCTACATTTTATAAACTTTGTTCATGCTACCTCAATGCAGTACATCCTTCCTCATGGTGAAATACACATCCACAAGGTACATTCACGCTATATCTCTGCTAGTAATGAAAATAAATACCGGCGGACTAGGCAGGCTTGTATAGCCCACACAAAAGCCTGCACTGCCTCATCTTCACTGCTATTTTTAGTGAGCTGGCTAGATTAAAGTTTGTGCAGTTTTGCCTACCAAAGCAGCCAATCACATCTTTGATTGCAGCATATCCACCTCTGAGATGATATACTGATATGATTTTAAATAATCATATTTAAGGATGAATAAGGAGCAGGATATACAATAGAGTTAACATCTATATAATTATTAAATATTCAGCAAAAAGCTGTTGCTGACAGATACCAGATCCCTGGCCCTCCATTCCTCCTGCTTTGTGCTTCTCTGGGGACACAAAGCAGATGGAAAAGTGGCTTTAGTGGTTAGTTGGCAATTCCGCTGGTGTACAGGTGATGCAGAGCTATTGGGCAGAAGACCACGGCGGACATTCCTGCTGAATGCAAGTTAGAATGCAGCTCCCAACCAGTCCCAGGATCCAAGGGGTAAAGCCATTTCTGCTTCCTACCCATTGGGTCCTGTGCTGAGCAGTTTTGTCTGGTCTTGCCTTGTGTCTCTTTACAGGGTATGTCTTGTGTAAATACTGAATGCAGCAAATTACTTTTTATGTAGCTTCTTTTCTTTAATCCAAGATGTTTAGCAATTAACACATTTTATTACAAGTGGGGGATGTATATAATACCAGGGATGTAGAAAGCATTTTATTACAACTAGCTTGAAGCCAACATTAAAAGTGAAGCTTTCTTTTAATCAGGGCCACAAACAAAATTTACAGGATTCAGGATGTCAAAAGTGGGCCCTCATCCCACAGTGGGTGCACATACCTTCATCATGGATACCCTGTTCTGTCCTATCACAGGATTCAGCTTCACCTTGTTTCTACCCTGCCATCGCAGGTAGACTGAATTTAGTAACTTAGAATTGTAAAGGGCTCCAGGATTAACACTCCTAGCCTTTCCAAATGTGTCATGGGAAAACACTTCTAGAAATATCATAGAATAGAGCTGATATACCCAGCATGGAATAGGAAAGTAAGAGTAAAACCTACTCACCAAAGCTGCTTCTTACAATACAATACTGGGTTTCTCCTATAGAGCTCACATCCAAGACCTGATTTTTAATTGATCAGGCTTTCCTTCTGAGATCTGGCAAGACTACAACTGGAGATGACAAGCTGCATGATCAGCAGACCTACAACAAAAGTAGACTCATATTGTAACAGCAAAACTTTTTTTGAAAAAACAAAACAACTGAACATGAATTAAAGTAAAATGATAGTTAAAGGCATTTATTCCTCCTATGAGGTATGTGTAGCTATAGCTGTCATGACTTATTACACTTTAATTTCTGGAATGTTGTCTTAGTCATTTAATTTTGTAGTATGACCTTCTCCAGACTTTTATATTTATGAATTCCCTGATAAATCCAGTTCAGTTTTAAACAAATATTGTGACTCTGATAAAAATCTAACTGGAGGAATTAGAACCTGTGTATGAAATTTCATGGCTGCCATGTGCTACGCAGAATAAGCTATAATTTGAATAGCATCTCTGTGACCAATACATACATACAGGAGATAAAATAATTAACATTCATGATGAAAATGTCTGCAGATCAGTAGTAAAGGTAAAAACAAACAAACAGAACCCAAGTCCCAAAACAAACAACACGTTGTCCAGATAAAACTAAAAAAACATAAAAATCAAAGACAAAATACGCCTTTTAAAGGTCGTACTGTGAGTGATGAATGCATGAAATACATAATTATACTTCCCAGAAATAAAATGATATTCATTAAAAGTTAATATTATTTCTCTAGTTGATCTTTTGTTTTAGTTCTTTGTTTAGTCCTTCTTAGTTTTCTCTTCTCTCTAGCATACAATTCCCAGTCCACTTAATTAAAATAATGTAAATTCTGTCAAACCAAGAAAAAACTGCATGTAACAGAATAGAAGAAATACAATAATTAATTTAACTTTTTTTTAAATGTCAAGTTGGAAAAATATGACTAAACTTGTGAAAGGCATAAACATGGCGTAAAGGAACCAAGCTCTGGTGTGTGCACAAACAGAACATTGATCAGGACACACAGCGTACAGAAGACATACACAAGGATAGATTTAAACACCAGGCTGTAACTATATTAACTTAACTTTGGGGTGTGGCACTATCCACCACCCTTTCCCCCCTCATACCAGGCATTGAATTGGGTTCAGTGTGCACGAGGAAGGGCTTGGCTCCAACATGTCTGGGCATGAACTCTCCCTCGCTCTCTCAGAGCCTGGCCATCCCCTGGGTTTAATGACCAAACTTCTACCCTGTTGAAATGGCAGGGAGGGTCATTATTGATATCAGTAGAGAGAGGAGGATTCGTATAGTAAACTAACACTTGAACACCATCCTTTTCAGGAGGCAATTGGTCAGAGAGAGGAGACAATGCAATATGTAATTCAAAGATGAAAAATCAATAGAGTCCTTTACACAGGCTAGGTATGAATGATATTTATTTGTGTATTTGTATACATATGCACATTCCCACACAACCACCCCCACACACATACATCTCAACCCTTATCTCCAAAAGGATTGAAAAAATATTATTTATGAACTGAGAAAAGAAAATCAAACATTTTGTAACTTTTTCCCCCTGGATTATTTTTCCATTGAACTGAATTTTGGAACATTAACTGAATTTTGGAACATTAAAGGGAAGTGATTTCTAAAGTGTTTTTTTTTTTAAAAAACACCCACCTTTGCTCAGGATTTCCTATATTTCTAATGTTTATGTTATTTAGCAATAGAGATCAGCAACTTGCACTCAGTGTTAATACAGTATTTTTTTAATGTTGGAACTTCCCTTATTTTCTGTAATGCAAATGAAGAATTATTAGTATAGTAAACACATGGTGTGACAAAGTTCCTCCTCTGCCTTGGTGATTGGCAGATTATTGGCAGATTTTCTTGCATCAGAGGTTCACAGCAGCCCTCAGTTTGGCCACTTTTGTGGCTCAAATCTGCCCTTCACTCAGTTAGCCTCACTACTGGCCAGCATGGGGAAAGGAAGAAGAACAATCCCTGCAGTCTCTGCTGATCCACCTAGTGTACTGGGGAACAGGCCAGGGACCTTCCCCTCTGGTGGAACCCACAGCCCAGTTCAACTCCTCTGGTATCAAGTAGGGAGTTGGGGGGTGGGGTGGAGGGATGGGGGGAACCCGGGCACTCCCTCTACTCCAGATTCCAGCCCAGGGCCCTGTGGATTGCAGCTGTCTACAGTGGCTCCTGTAACAGCTGCGTGACAGCTACAACCCGCTGGGCTACTTCCCCATGGCCTCCTCCCAACACCTTCTTTATTCTCACCACAGGACCTCCCTCCTGATATCTGATAATGCTTGTACTTCTCAGTCTTCCAGTAGTACGCCTTCTCACTCTCAGCTTCTTGTGCCTCTTGCTCCCAGCTCCTCGCACGCACACCACAAACTGAAGTGAGCTCCTTTTTAAACCCAGGTGCCCTGATTAGCCTGCCTTAATTGATTCTAGCAGCTTCTTGATTGGCTGCAGGTGTTCTAATCAGCCTGTCTGCCTTAATTGTTTCCAGAAAGTTCCTGATTGTTCTGGAACCTTCCCAGGGAAAAGGGACCTACTTAATCTGGGGCTAATATATCTGCCTTCTATTACTCTCATGTAGCCATCTGGCCTGACCCTGTCACAATGGATACAGCTTCAATGAGATTGATGAAAGATTTTGATTAAATAAACACTGTTAATATGTCAAATTTTAATAAAACTGTCTTTAAATGGCAGGGAGGGAAACAATTTCTACTGAACACTGAGAAGCTCAAGTTTTTCTTGGACTCCCTTAGTGAGAAAAAACAGCAAGAAAATTTCCTTTAAGAGACAACTCCAATCTAGTCTATTACCCAAGTCCATTGAAAGTATCCTCAAAATCATGCTTCTTGTCGGTGTAAATTACTTAGTACAGTAAGTAATTAGTGAGAAAAGGTAGGTGAGGCAATATCTTTTATTGGACCAACTTCTGTTGGTGAAAGGAACAAGCTTTCCAGCTATAGAGAGCTCTTCCTCAGGTCTGGGAAGGGCAATCAGAATGTCACAGCTAAATAAAAGGTGGAACAGATTGTTAAGTACAAGGAGTTAACATATGTTGCAAGAGCCTGTTACATGCTTAAAGTTAAATATGTGCTTAAATGTTTTGTTGGGGGATCAGAAGCCTGAAATTATGGATGATAGCATCATCATCATCTTTATCATCATGACAAATCCCAAAAGGATGTGGTCTCTTTGCAAACCAAGTCCCATCTGGATCAATCTCTGACAAGGTAGTTTAAGTAGTCTGATTGTATGTTCAGTTTATGTCCATCATTGGCAATCTTATTCTGCCACCTAAGCTGTTGGTGCCCATGTGATTGCTGGTCATGCAGTGGCATTTCTTGGTGCACATACTTTGGGATTCATTGGTCTTTCATTCTTATAACATGTCCAGACCAAGAAAGCTGCAGGAACTGAGCAGTGCTGGTGGTATCAGTTGCTGGGTTTGGCTATGAATATTTTCGTTTCTGATCTTCTCCTGCCATTTGAGAAACTGATGAGAATTAAAAATGTCAAACTGGTGCTCTTCAGCCTTTGTCAGCACCCATATTTCACTTCCATACAACAGAATTGGTATACTGTAGTTCTATAGATCCAGAGCTTTGTAGCAAGCTTGATGTTACAAGATCCCCACGGAGGATGCCAAAGATGGCAGCAACTGCTGCTTTATGAACATCCATGTCCTTCAAGATCCTCCCGCACTGCCTATGATGCTGCACAAATATTTGACAGCTGCCATTGCTCAATGGCCCATCCAGACAGGTTAATATTGATCCACATGAAATCTGGAGCTGGAGGCTGTTCGATGGTAATCACCAGGGACTTCATTTTACACAGAATAATAACCACACCAATGCATGTTCCTTCTTGCCTGATCAGACTTTAGGTAAGTTTCATCTTCAAAAAGAAAAAAAAATTGCCATACATCAGCTTCCTTGAGAATCATTGTTTCTTCTGATCTGCAGTTTGTCGTGAATAGCCTACATTTCAAAGTACTGTATGCTCTCTCAGGAAATTATACTAAAAATAGGGTGATTGAGAGATGAAAGCTTTTTTGATATTTAATACAGAAGCATATTTACAATTCATAATGAAAAATTAGACTTATAATGAGGAAAACTCCCACACAAAAATGAAAATTACCTTTACTATTCAACAATGTTGAAAATATAAAATATTTCTTAAAATACACAGCTGTACAAGACAAATACTTTCCAGATTTACCAACCCAGCTCCCAATAGTTTATTTTTGTTCAAATTTAAGAGAACATTTAATTAGAAAAAGAATAAAGATGGGATTCTCCCTCAAGGAACTGGATTTTATAACCAAAATTGCCTCTCTTACTGTACAAGGAATATTCATATTTTAGGTCTGACCACATAGTTTTTTGATTAGCCTATCCAAACAAACACTCCCAGTGGGTAGCTCAGAATGTCCATTAACTCATGAGTATTTATAAATATTCATGAGAGAAGGCAATTGTCTCCTGGCTGTTTATGATTTTGTTATTGTCAATGTTTCACCGATTTTATGGCCCTTTCTTTTAGGCCTTGTCTGGCAAGTTTCTGCACAGTAAAGCAGCTTTCTGTGTTGTAACTCCTGAAGTGTACACACTGCCAAGCCACTTAGTGCGCAGAAACTGCGCAGTTGCAGCGCTGTAAAAAAACACCCCGAGAGGCGTACAGCTTTCTGCACCGGCGGTACAGCGCTGCAGTTCCAGTGTAGACACCCTGGTCAATTACAGTGCGGAGATTGGCCACTGAGAGGTGTCCCACAATGCCTGTTCTCGCCTCTCTGGTCATTGGTTTGAAATTTACTGCCCTCAGGTGACCAATCGTTATCCCACTCCTTAAATTCCTTGGCAATTTTGAAATTCCCCTTCCTGTTTGCTCAGTGATGCATGCAGTGTTCTCAGCTCATCTTTCCAGGTGACCATGCCTGCTCCATGCACCACGCGATCCTCCACTGGGAGCAAAGCTGAGCTGCTGGACCTCATCAGCATTTGGGGAGAGGAGACTGTCTGCACAGACTGACAGAAAGGGGCCATGACCAGGACACACTATAGCGCAGGGTCAAAGTGAAGGAGCTGTGGAATGCCTACCACAAGGAGTGGGAGGTAAACCGCCACTCCAGTGCCTCACCCACAAGCTGCTGGTTCTACAAAGAGCTGGACGCGATACTCAGTGGTGACCCCAAATCCACTGCGAAGGCCACTGTGGATACTTTGGTGGCTCATGTGCCAGTCGAGAGTGGACCGAGCCAGGAGGAGGAAATCTTGGATGAGGATGTGGAGGGGGAAGCCCAGATGTGCATACCACCACATGCCTAGTCTGAGCGGTGGAACAGGGTGTTGATTGACTCCCTCACTGCACAACAATCTGCCTCACAGAGCTCCAGGAAACTCTCATGGAGATACTGGGCAATCCGCTGCCACAGGTTCTTTGCCAGAGCTACTTTGTTTCTTGCCCCATTAAGGGTAACTTTCCTGTGCCATTCTGCTGTCAAAGTGGGGGGACCATTGCTGCACACAGGCAAGCCACATAGGGGCCAGGGCGGAAGCTGCAGTCTTGGAGAAGACCCTCATTCCCTTCTCACCCTCAGCAGTGAGAGATCTTCCCTAATGAACACAGCCTGTGCAAAATGTGGGGACAGTAATGATTATAAGGCGCCCCCTATAGTACTGTCTCTCTCCAAGTGCCCAGTGTACAGTATGGCCCTGGAAAACTGATTTCCCCTGCCCCTGTAGTTACTCACCATTTTGGGGGTCTTGTGGTTCATATGTGCTTGCTTGGGGTCAGCCAGTTAGTGACAGGTATGTGAATAATGGCTGTGTTTTAAATCAGTGGTCTCTGTGTTGCAAACAATACTGCTTCTGTAAAATGTTGCATTTAAACCTCACAGAGATGACCTTGGGAACCCAGCCTCCCTCTTTGTTTTCAGCGGCTGAATGGCTGTGCAGAATTAGAAAGCGGCCGTGAACAAATAAAGAGGACTTTCTGCATGATGCCATTCCATAGGTGAAAAATAAGAATTGAAGGAGTGGCGGGACAGCGAGAAGAGGGACCAAAAGGAGAACGTGGTATGCCAGACTGAAGCCATGGAGTGGCTCTTAAAAGTTATGGAGTGCTAAGCAGACATGCTCCAGGTGCTACTAGCACTGCAAACTGAGCAGCTCCGCGCCCACCCTCCCCTGCAGCCGCTGTTGCAAAACTCTTTCCCGTGCCCCACCCACCCTAGACCCCACCAACACACTCTTATCAACCTCCTGGCTCCAGTCTGTACCCGCTGCGTTCCACTCCTGCCCTGTCACAGTCCAGCCCTGCAGTCATATACCCACTGCACTCATCACTCTCGCTCTGCAGTTTAGCCCTGCTAAAGTACAGTACCTGCTGCACTGTACTCCAAAGGAGAAGGCTGGATATGATAACTGGACATACACAATTTTTTAACTCTCCTGGAATCCCACCTCTTCCTAGAACCCTCCCTTCCCCCACCCTCCTGAGTGCTGATGTGTTTTTTCATTTGTCTCTCTCCTCCAGTTGTTGTTTTTTAATAAAAGAATTGTTTTGGTTTGAAAGCAATCTTTATTACATTAACTGAAAGCAAACAGAGCCCTGCAAAGCAACAGGCAATTCATAATGCATCATCCGCAGCAATCACAATCACCTCCTAGCATTACAAGCACTGCACTCTCGAGCATAGAAACAAATATTAATGGATTTCAGCTTCAAATTCCTGCCTCAAGTCATCCCTGATCCTTATGGCCCTGCGCTGCACCCCTCTAATAGCCCTGGTCTCTGGCTGTTCAAATTCAGCCTCCAGGCACTGAGCCTTAGCGGTGAAGCCCTGAGTGAAGCTATCACCCTTCCCTTCACAAATGTTATGGAGTGTACAGCACGTGGCTATAAGCACAGGAAGATTGTCATCAGCCAGGTCCAGCCGCTGCCCCCCATATAGGCAGCACCAGCAGAACCTTTAAATGGCAAAAGCACATTCAACAGTCATTCTGCACTTGCTCAGCCTGTTGTTGAACTGCTCCTTGCTGCTGTCAAGGTGCCCCATGTATGGCTTCATAAGCCACGGCATTAAGGGGTAGGCAGGGTCTCCCAGGATCACAATAGGCATTTCAACTTCCCCTATGCTGATCTTCTGGTTTGGGAAGAAAGTCCCTGCTTGCAGCTTCCTGAACAGGCCAGTGTTCTGAAATATGTGTCATGCACCTTTCCAGACCAGCCTGTGTTAATGTCCATGAAATTCCCACGGTGATCCACAAGCACCTGGAGAACCATTGAGAAATACCCCTCCTGATTAATGTACTCAGTGGCTAGGTGGTCTGGTGCCAGAATTGGAATATGCATACTATCTATTGCCTCTCCACAGTTAGGGAAGCCCATTTGTGCAAAGCCATCCACAATATCACACACGTTGCCCAGAGTCATCATCTTTTGGAGCAGGATGCAATTAATGGCCCTGCACACCGCCATCAACATGAGTCTAATGGTTGTCTTTCCCACTCCGAACTGGTTAGAGACCACTCGGTAGCAGTCTCGGGTAGCCAGCTTCCATAGTGCAATAGCCACATGCTTCTCCAAGGACAGGGCAGCTCTCATTCTCATGTCCTTGCACCGCGGGGCTGGGGCGAGCTCATCACACAACCCCATGAATGTGGTTTTCCTCATCTGAAAGTTCTGCAGCCAATGCTCGTCATCCCAGACGTGCATCACGATATGATCCCACCTCAGTGCTTGTTTCCCGAGCCCAAAAGCAGCGTTCCACTGTGGTCAGCACCTCCGTGAATGCCACAACAATCTTGTGTGGTAGCTACTATGCGTGGCAAAATCAATGTTGCACTCCTCTTGCCTTTGTAGTTTAAGGAATAACTCCACTGCCACTTATGACGTGTTAGTCGGAGCGAGCAGCATGTTGGTCAACACATGTGGGATCCATTCCTGCAGCCCAAAGATGCAGGGCGCGCAGTACACAAACTGTTGAAAGATGGTGCCAAATGCGATGGAAGCACAGGGATTGCTGGGATGCACAGCAGTGCATCATGGGGCATTGGGACAGGACCCAGGATGTCCCACAACCCGCTCTGCCTTCCCACAACTCTTAGTGGCAGAAGAGGAAGAGATGCTCTGTGGGATAGCTGCCCAGAGTGCACCGCTCCAAATACTGCTACAAGTCTAAACATGCTGTTGCCCAGGCAGCTGACAGTGTGAACACAGAACAATGGTTTCCCTTCAGCGCTCTCTGAGTGGTGCTGTAACTGCCGGCGCTATAACTCTCCCAGTGTAGACATACCCTTAGAGTCAACTAGCCTAAGGTAAGTGGGGAGATCAGATAAGGTAACAGTCTGTGTTAGGCTCTAAATTATTCTGGCATTTTATTAAATAGACAGCAATCTGCTTTCTGTTGTAATTGAGTATCAGATGGACCCTTAGACTCCTGAGGAAAACTGATAGCATTTTTATATTCTGAATCACTTTGACTGTGTCAATACTGCAGAACATATCAACTATATCCAAGATATGTAGTCCTTAGCAAAATCATGAATTTTATAAATACCAGAAATTGTCGTCCTATTCATTTCATTTATTTAAATGGCTGTAATAGCAAAGCCAATTCCAAAGTATCAGAATGATACAGCAGGGAGAAAGGAGTAAAGTCAGTTGAATTATTTATTTTTTCTCTTTCACCTCTACCTCTTTGTCTGAAAAGAAGAATCAATGATTGTGCTGTAGATTTCAGTGTCGGACAATTTAGAATTGTGAAGGAACATACATGTTGTAGAATATAATGGGGTTGAGATCCCACTATGGGTGACTGACACATCCATTTCCAGTAAAACCAGACTGGTGTGTTATACAATGTATTCTTCTGGTGTGTCTCAGCCATCCCTAGTATTCTGTGGGAGTGACAACTGTATTCTCAGAGAATCTTGCTGCTAATGGCTGTCATGAACATTTTGACACTCCACCCTACTTGTGCGCAGGTTTAAGGCACAGGTTTCATCCTAATTAAATAAAGAAGATACATTTCTGTAATGTAACTTGTACCCACCTTAAAGCCCCTCTGCAGTGTCAGAATGGTGTAAAGTGGTCTTAGTAAAAATGAAAATCAGCTCATTTGTGTCAGTAAAGGTTGGCAGGATTGAACCTTTAGTGTGATGTTGGTCTGGCCACTGGAAGTCAGTCACCAAAATCTTAAAATGCTGATATGACATGTATCAGCCTCAAAGGGTGGCATTTCCAAAAGAACGTAAGTGACTTTGGAGTTTCAGTCCATTTTCAAAGGTAACAGGCATTTAGCCAGATGTTTAGATGTATTTAGGTGCCTAAATATTCAGATAGGCATCTAATGGGATTTTCAAAAGTGCATTGATGTCTAACTCCTATTGAAATCAGTGGGACTTAGGCTCCTAAGAGCCAGATTTTTAAAGGTATTTAGGGTCCTAAAGATCCAGATAGGCACCTACTAGAAAAATAAAAAATTCTTAGGCACCTAAGCCCCACTAATTTAAATGAGATTAAAGCTCCTAGGTGCCTGAGTCACTTTTTAATTATTTTATTTTTTACCCTAAAGATTTTCTTAAGCATTTGTTTGGTAATTTCTTCAACTGAGTTTTGTTATTTCATGGTAGTCTTATAAAATAATTTGTGACGTTTGTCTAGAAATTTCCTGAGGAGGCCATGGTGAATTTGCCCTCTGCTGTTTCTTTATTGTCAGCCTTTTGACTTCAAATGAAATTTGCCACAAAGCCTATTATACCTGTTCTTCTTAGGGACTTTAAAAAAAAAACTACCTAATTAATTCATTGCTGAGTTTATCCATGCAAGTTATAAATGACAAATCCTGTTTTCCATGTAAAGAATATTGTTATATGTAATTTGCCTTCAAAACAGATAGATTCAGGCTCACTGAAATAATCCCTCGGGTTCTTTTTTAGATTTGCATTTCATTTCATAAGCAGATCTCATAGCTTCTGAATTGTTGCAGTGTAAGTCATTTTCCGCTTATATTCAGAAGAGCAGCAAAAACACTTTTATTAGTGTCTGAGAGCAACTCACCACCACACTGTCTATGGACAGAGAGCAAAGATGATCCCATCAGAAACTATCCCAACAAGCTCAACATACTTTTTATTGCTGTAGATGTTATATTACAGATATTAACCATTCATAGAATCATAGAATATCAGCTTTGGAAGGGACCTCAGGAGGTCATCTAGTCCAACCCCCTGCTCAAAGCAGGACCAATCCCCAATTAAATCATCCCAGCCAGGGCTTTGTCAAGCCTGACCTTAAAAACTTCTAAGGAAGGAGATTCTACCACCTCCCTAGGTAATGCATTTCAGTGTTTCACCACCCTCCTAGTGAAGAAGCTTTTCCTAATATCCAACCTAAACCTCCCCCACTGCAACTTGAGACCATTACTCCTTGTCCTGTCCTCTTCCACCACTGAGAATAGTCTAGAACCATCCTCTCTGGAACCATCTCTCAGGTAGTTGAAAGCAGCTATCAAATCCGCCCTCATTCTTCTCTTCTGCAGACTAAACAATCCCAGTTTCCTCAGCCTCTCCTCTTAAGTCATGTGTTCCAGACCCCTAATAATTTTTGTTGCCCTTCGCTGGACTCTCTCCAATTTATCCACATCCTTCTTGTAGTGCGGAGCCCAAAACTGGACACAGTACTCCAGATGAGGCCTCACCAATGTCGAATAGAGGGGAACGATCACGTCCCTTGATCTGCTCGCTGTGCCCCTACTTATACATCCCAAAATGCCATTGGTCTTCTTGGAAACAAGGGCACACTGCTGACTCATATCCAGCTTCTCACCCCTAGGTCCTTTTCCGCAGAACTGCTGCCTAGCCATTCGGTCCCTAGTCTATAGCTGTGCATTGGGTTCTTCCGTCCTAAGTGCAGGACCCTGCACTTATCCTTATTGAACCTCATCAGATTTCTTTTGGCCCAATCCTCCAATTTGTCTAGGTCCCTCTGTATCCTATCCCTGCCCTCCAGCGTATCAACCACTCCTCCCAGTTTAGTATCATCCGCAAATTTTGCTGAGAGTGCAATCCACACCATCCTCCAGATCATTTATGGAGATATTGAACAAAACCGGCCCCAGGACCGACCCCTGGGGCACTCCACTTGACAATCATTCTTTAGTGGGAAGACTGTTTTCCTATTAAACCTGTGATAATATACCGGTTGTTTCCCATTTTCCATTGTATATGCCTTTGAGGCTTTGGTCACTGAATACAAATGGAAGCAGTTTTTTTCTTCTTCTAATTTTACAAGGAGATTTGGGGAATGGGGTGGTTGACAAGGAGTAACTTTTTTCAGTTCTTTTAACTGTTTATTTTTTGTTGATTAGTGAACCAATCAAAATATCAGATTCAGAATGTTTTTTGTACTGACTAATAAATGACATGCTTCATTTTAAGTGCCTTTTTTGCTCATGAAAAGCGGCAGATTAATGGCACTGAAGAATGGAGTTGATGGTCTTAGTCCAGTTCATCATGGACAGTCAGGAGTCTCTGCAGCAAGGCTAAGGAATGAATGGACATGGAAGCTTAACTACCTTCTTACCACTAAAGATCACGGGGTGGAGGCACATTGTCAAGGCAGTGAGGGAATGGTTTTTTCCCACCCCCAATAGCATGTTCCAAAGGGTTATAAGATACAATCTGCTTTATAATATATAATGCATATTGTCAGTGTCAAGGTTCCTTCCCCATTCTGAACTCAAGGGTTACAGATGTGGGGACCTGCATGAAAGACCCCCTAAGCTTATTTTTACCAGCTTAGGTTAAAAACTTTCCCAAGGCACAAATCTTGCCTTGTTCTTGAACAGTATGTTGCCACCACCAAGCGCTTTAACAAAGAACCGGGGGAAAGGACCTCTTGAAGTTCCTCTTCCCCCAGCAATCCCCCAAGCCCTTACACCCCCTTTTCTGGGGAGGCTTGAGAATAAACAAGTTGAGCACAGACCAGCTTGGGTTTCTCAGGACCCTAGAAACCCAATCAGATTCTTAAAAAACAGAACTTTATTAGAAGAACAAAACAAGGAGAAAAGAAACACTCTGTAAAATTAGAATGGAAGATAATCTCACAGGCAGCCAGATTCCAAACATAGAGAATCCCTCTAGGCAAAACCTTAAGTTACAAAAAGACACAAAAACAGGAATACACATTCCCCACAGCACAGTGAATTTACAAGCCAAAAAACAAATAAAACCTAATGCATTTTTTAGCTAGATTACTTATCAACTTTACAGGAGTTGGAGAGCTTGCATCTTTGATCTGTTCCTGGCAAAGGTATCACACAGACAGACAGACAAAAGCCTTCCCCCCTCCTCCAGATTTGAAAGAATCTTGTCCCCTCCTTGGCCATTTTGGGTCAGGTGCCAGCGAGGTTACTTTAGCTTCTTAACCCTTTACAGGTGAAAGGATTTTGCCTCTGGCCAGGAGGGATTTTATAGCACTGTATACAGAAAGGTGGCTACCCTTCCCTTTATATTTATGAGAGTCAGAGAAAAAAACATGCACTAGAAAGGAAGGATGGTAACATGGTTAAAGAACTTGGTCGGGACTTTGGAGATCTAAGTTCAATTTCTGGCTCAACCACAGACTCTTTATGGGACCTTCGACTAGACCCATCTATAAAATGTGGATCATAATACTTACACTTCCTTATCTACTTTATCTTATAAATGATATTACAAAATTAGGAGGAGTTCAGAAACAAGCAAAGAGAATGATTGGGGCACAGAAAAACCCTTATGAGGAGAGATTGAAAAGAGTGGGATTGTTTACATAAAGAGGAGATGAATAAAGGGAGACATGATAAAAGTATACAAAACAATTAACGTTATAGAGGTAGATCACAAATTTACTCCTGTCTCATAGTACAAGATCAAATGGGAAATTACAAGAAATCGAAAGGCAGCAAATTCAAAACTGATAGAAGTAAATACTTTTTCCGCACAATGCATAAATTAGACTGTGGAAGTTATTGCACCAGTCAGTGAGGCCAAGAACTCAGCAAGGTTCAAAGAGGAATTAGCCATTCATATGGATATCAAGAATATCCAGAGTTATAACAGTTAATACAAAAAATAAAGAGGACAGAAATCCTCATACTTAATGGCTTACATCATAGTCAGCAGGTGAACAAGAGTGGTGAATGATAGTTCTGGAGGGCATAGCTGTGGATCCTGTGCTTGTAAGTAGAGGGACTTGGTAAGTGGACGGTTTGTTCTGTTTTTTCATTTGTTCACCATGAGGGTTGCACAGCTGGGTTTTGTGCCTGTGAGCAGGTCAGGGAGACAGGTCTGATTGATTGTATCTTAGTGAGGACCATTTGTCTGGGACTGTTGGGTCTGTGATCATCCCAGTGTTTGATGTCTTTGAGTAGTTAGTCTCTCCCTGGCAGCAGCAAGCCTTAGTATATAAGTCAGTTGTCATGTGGACTCCTGAGTGGCAAACAAGGGAGTTTACAAGAGGGACTGTGTGAGGCTTTCTTTCTAGGTACAGTGCTACCCTCAATACTGCTATGGCCAGTAATAAAACAGTGGTTGTAACCTGCAGTGGCTGTGGCATGGTTTTTTTTTCCTGTCTAAAGTCAGAAGAGACTTCATCTGTATTAAGTGAAAATTGGTGGCTGTGCTGGAAGAAAAAAATTGTGCTTTGGAAGGACAAATACTGACACTATAGAACATGAGAGATTTTAAAAAGTACTTGGACAACCAGAATCTGGAATTTGGAATCTCAAGAAAGAGATCCAGAGAGAGTGAAAACCAGAGAAGGCTTGGAGATGTATAACCACCAGAGGCAAGAGTACCAGGCCACATTCCCATATGCCTACTGTGGCCTCATTGCACTTTCTGTAATGCACAGAGAGAGACAGGATACTCAGCTAGGTTGACTAGAGGTCTCATCCATTATGGGAATTCCTATGTAAGCTCTTTACAGCTGGCAGTCTTTTACTATGTGTTTATATAGTGTCTATAACAATGAGGCCATGGTAGCAATTAGAGATTCTAGGAGCTACTTCAATATAAGTAATAAGTAATTATAACACTACAAAAATACCTAAAGTTTCCCATCTCCTTGCAATTGTGCCTAACTTTGCTGTCATTGGAAAATTTACCACTGACTACAGTGGGACCCAGATTTGTCCCTTTATTTTGTGCAAACAAACTAAACCATTGTTAACAGATAGCAAAATAAGTACATTGACAAGTATTTGACTTAATTCTCTATACATTGGGACAGGGAGCAAGATAACAGTGAAAAACAGATCTGTTTTTCCATATCACATTTTTATGGAACCCAACCCAACTAAATACAACCATTGTTACTTTTGCTCGGTTTGGAACACACTAGTAATAGCTTTCTATTCACAGGAGCTGAGTATTTTATTGAAACAAGATAGAAGTCCCATGATAGGTCTTGTAAAGCAGGACCATCCTATTTAGCATATATAGTACATGATCCTATTGGGATATTTATTCAGTAAGCAAGGCCTTGGTTGCCATCTTTATGCTGACGACATCAAAATATAACAGGTATATCAAATGGTTCATGACCTAGACAAAACTGTCTCTAGTCTGGAAAAAAATACTTACTAGATGTTTAGTGTTGGATGTCTGCTAATATTTGTTGCTTAATTCATATAAAATGTGTGCTAGATGGCACTTCCTCATTTATGGCACCATTTGTTGGAAATATGAAATAGCCTTCTCATTAAATAATTTTGGTGTCATATTTGACCCTGAATTTTGTTTTGAGGGACATAGTGTTAAGTCTTCATGTTTTCCTGTCAGGAATTTTAGCAATGTTAGAAACAGTGCTGTTTTAAGCTGTTTTATGCTGGGGGCGAATTTAGCTACAGATAATCAGGAGAAAGATATTGGACTCATGGTGGATAGCTCTCTGAAGACATCCACACAGTGTGCAACGGCACTCAAAAAAGCAAATGGGATGTTAGGAATCATTAAAAAAGGGATAGAGAATAAGATGGAGAATATCTTATTGCCCTTATATAAATCTATGGTATGCACACATCTTGAATACTGCATACAGATGTGGTCCCCTCATCTCAAAAAAGATATACTGAAATTAGAAAAGGTTCAGAAAAGGGCAACTAAAATGATTAGGGGTTTGGAACGGGTCCCATATGAGGAGAGATTAAAAAGTCTAGGACTTTTCATCTTAGAAAAGAGGAGACTAAGGGGGGATATGATAGAGGTATATAAAATCATGGGTGGTATGGAGAAAATGAATAAGGAAAAGTTATTTACTTGTTCCCATAATACAAGAACTAGGGTCCGCCAAATGAAATTAATGGGCAGCAGGTTTAAAACAAATACAAGGAAGTTGTTCTTCACTCAGCACACAGTCAAGCTGTGGAACTCCTTGCCTGAGGAGGTTGTGAAGGCTAGGACTATAACAGGGTTTAAAAGAGAACTGGATAAATTCATGGAGGTTAAGTCCATTAATGGATATTAGCCAGGATGGGTAAGCAATGGTGTCCCTAGTCTCTGTTTGTCAGAGGGTGGAAATGGATGGCAGGTCTCTTTCCCTGTTCTTTGTTTAAAACGCTTGGTGATGGCAGCATACTGTTCAAGGACAAGGCAAAGTTTGTACCTTGGGGAAGTTTTTAACCTAAGCTGGTAAGAATAAGCTTAGGGGGTCTTTCATGCAGGTCCCCACATCTGTACCCTAGAGTTCAGAGTAGGGAAGGAACCTTGACAGGGCCAAAAGCAACGAAACTGGTTCCTGTTTTTTTTTTTTCTTTTTTTCCTGTGTTTGCGGAAACAGGACTTTCTTTGTAAATAAACAAAATTGCATTGAAGGAAATGTGATGACCATAAATTTCTCCTCCCAACTGACAGAACCTGAAACATTCTGAATTTGGCTAACCAGTTGGATCAAAAGAGTAACAATATATTTAACATTGCTCAAATGTCCTGATTAAAGTTGCATACTTTTATCTTTCAAAAAGGCCAGTGACTCCTTAAAATAAAGCTAGATTTTTTCTGACAATCTTCCCCATTTCATAGGAGAAATGAAGCACACTCAAAGCATGCACTCCCTTTAAAAATAGAACATGAGTACTGTATTATTCAGCCATTGGATGAGTGTACTGTTTGGCAGTAGGGAGACATCTGTTCTTAGCATTTCGGTAATTTACCTACCCAGCATTAAACAGAAGATTAATTTTATTGGTATTACTTTCCATACTCATTATAACATCCCTGGGAGCCAAAAATCAGAAATACTGTACAATGGCATTATTAAAATAAAGGTGACTATGATACATTTAAGTGCAGCAGATTATTATGCAGCTTTACATCAAGAATACCATAACAGAGAGGGCATAGTATACTATTAAAGGTAATTCATTAGAAATTAAATATGTATTAAGTTATAAAAGTCTGTATTGTGGCAAAATAAAAAAGAAAATCTTGTAGAACAGCTACAGCTGTCACATTCATTAAGTTCCTTCTGTTTTGATATAGGGAACAACATTGAAAATAGATCCTCTCGACAAAGAAGAGAATTTTTCACCATGATTCTGAAATCACTGTTAGAAATTCTTTGAGAGGTTCCTGACAACTTGAAGGACTGTTCAAACTCAAAGATGTGAACTAGAGGGTCTGACTGTGCTTGAATTCTGATTGGAAGTGTAAGAGGGTAGACAGGGAAACTTTGGCCTTATACCCCTGCCTCACTCAGGGATAGGTCATCAGAACAGCCCTTTAGTTCAGCTGAAAGCAATCAGTGTAGATTAGCAGCTGTAGCCACCCCAAATGGATCTGGGATGAGAGATTGGTGATCATAGCAACCTCTACATGCCAAACACCTCCAGGAGATATTGTGCCAAAATGGCCCTCTGCTTATAAGGAAAAAAAAATTACTTGGGTATAACTTAGACCCAGAGCTGTGGAAGGGCTTTCTAAAATTGGGTCAGGTTTACGATAGTCCATAAAGCTTTCAGATAACCTGAACTAGGGTTTCAGCAAAGCTGCTTCTAAGTGAAATTGGGCTGATGCATGGTTTTTGATAGAAGCCCAACAAAAACAAGCTTTTCATGGTTTCACCCCACTCCTCCACCAACAGGCAGAGTGGCTGGTTTTAAGCATCATTTGAACCAGCAGTAATCAGTTTTTGATTGCCAAGGTCCAAATTTCTTGGTCAAGGTACAGTCAAGGTCCAGACTCCAGAGAAAATAATCCAAAAATAACAACAATAATGATAAGAAGTAAATAAAAATATTTTGTGTTATTTTCTGTTCAAAAGCATTTGGCAGTCCAGATTTGGTCCGTGGTCCACCTATTGACTACCCCTGATTTAAATCCTAATCTCAAAATAAGTGCCACTAACCTATGTGAACAGAAACCAAAAAGGTCACACATACCTCATGTGGAACTGCTGAATTTCATGAAATTAAGGTTTGACTCTCCAGCTTTGACTTTTGCTGGTGTGGGGGTGGTTTTTTTGGTTGTTAGTTTTTTGCTTTTTGTGGGTGGGGGGGTTCAGAAATACGAAGCATTTTTGATATTCGGTAAGAATAGAAACTTCCCATGGTAGCTCATAGAAACTAAAGGAATGCTTTATCTAAAGAAACCAATGCACATTTTGCTTGTATTTTCACTTACTTTAATTAATTGGTCATAGCAAAGTCATTATCAATGCCACAATGTTTGGACACTGCACACTGGAACACAGTGTAAATTCACTCAGAATAGTTTGAAATTACATTAATTAATCTAGACACTCACTAGAAGAAAATGTGATTAAACCAGATTTCAGATTAAGAATGTTTGCTTCATTTATCTTAAATTTAACAACCTGAGAACACTATTAAAGTTGGATAGACTAATAAATGGTATTATAGAGAACACACAATAGCATGCATAGAACTGTATTCAGTTCTATTTGTCCTATAAGGAAATTGAGAAGGAAAAATATTCAGTCAACGTGGGAAGCAAAGATAAAACAACATATTAAGAAAGAATATTGTTCATACACATACAGATTATTGTGGGTTTCTAATAGTTCATCACTAGGGATGAGCAAGGTATTTTGAGTAAAATAAGAACTGACCTTAACCTTTTGGGGTTTGAAAATGTTCCAGATTTTGGAAAATTCAAATTTTCAAAGGCATAAAATTGCCTTGGAAACCAAAATTCCATTGACTTTAATGGGATGTAAACACCTGTCAGTACATCCGCACTGTACACTCCTTAGAGTGGCAGGTACAGTACATCCACCATACACCTCCCAGCTCAGGTATAAATAGCCATGTACATGGTGAGGCACTGCTTAGGCAAGTAGAGTAAAGACACCCTTAACTCTCAGGGTATATACCTTGCACAGCTTTTTCAACAACTAAGCAGTGCCTCCCTCATCTACTTCTTTTAGCAGCATAGTGTCCTGCTAGCTCCCCACAGCTGGAGACTTTCCCTGCCACAGGGAAAGACTTCGGCACCTGGGAGGCAGTGAGCAAAGGTTCCGGCAGCTGGGAGGTGGGAAAGAAAGGCTCCCACAGCTCCAAGCTGTGGGAGCCTTTCCCCAGCACAGACAGCTCCAGGAGTTTTTCCCACCACAGCAAAAGACTCTGGCAGTGGGGAAAGAACAAAACAGAAATTGTATTGGAGTAAGATTTGGCTGACAACCTAAAAAATTGCTCTAACCATTTAACTTTTCAGAATCAAATAACACAACTACTATAGAAAATAATACTCATTCAATTACTGTCTTGGGAAGGTGATTTTGTTTAGATTTTTGACTAAGAGTCTCTCAGAATAGGGCCTTACTTGTGCCAATTCGTTATCAATTCTGGTGTTGCAAACACAACAGAGGAAAACCCATCCAAAGCCGAAGCATAAGAAATCTGGTCAATTTCTTAAATTCCAATTCACTTAGCTCTCCTTCCCAGTGGATCTACAGTGGTCAATCCTTCTGATCTACTTTCCCACAAATTAAATTAGTGTTGACTGATTAACACTCCTAACTATGTAGCACAAGCCATTTATGACAAACTGTATAGATTGAGTTCAGTTCAAAAGGATTGCACATTTGGTCTCTTATACTTTCTGTACACACCCAGAAATTTAAAGGCAATATGTAACAATTAACTATGGCAGTTACATATGAAGTATTCTGCAATCCTTGTTAACAAAAATAACTTGTTTAGTTTCAAAGCACTTTACAACAATCTTGACTGGAACATATTACAAAACAAGGAGACACACTATAATGTTGGGACAAGCATACTTCTTTATTAGGAACCTAGATTCATAATCCAAGAGAAAGTCTGTGAGATACTTATTACCAGATCTTTGTTCAACTGTCTGCTTTCAGCTCAGATATTCTTCACAGTAGGAGTTGATATTGCAAAACAGGAGGAGCAAAGGACAGACACAACTATAGTCTTTCCTGGTGTGCTAGAGGGGAACCCAAATTGCAGAAAAATTAAAGAGAGACAGTTAAAGGTCCCTATCCAAGATAGGTAGTTGATATCACTAGGAGGAATCCAAAGTGGCCGCCCTAAGACCACAGTCTTCTCCCTTGCAGGTATCTTTGGCTTTCAGGAAGTGAAGTGCTACAGGTAACCCATACTACTTCTGAGGTTTGAAAATGTCCATCCAAAATTAAAGTTGTCCTCTCACACTGTACAATCAAGGAACAAGGCACCATCTTTGTGTTCTTGTAACTGGGACTGGACCTTTCCAGTCTCTTTGTGCAACATATTTTGTTACGCCAGCTTGTATAAGACAAGTTTGATTATAGCTATTGGCACAACCATCTTCGGGCATACATTTAACGCTGACACTAGTCAACAACTTACCTCTGTAAGTCATTTTCCATAGCCCACTCTGCAAAGCACCCCTGGGCCAACTTTGAGGTTATGCTTGCTCAAGTTGCAGTTTCTCCATCAACGCTTTTCTAGCTTCTCAAATGTCCAGTTTAAAGCTCAAAACAGTTTATAGAACATCCCTATGTGTTATAGGATGCTCCTTAAATTTGTTTTAATAGTCTGTTATATAAAGCAAAGTCACTTCAAGAGGCTGTATAAATCTTCTATCCCTGTACTCCTTGTTAAACAATGGTGAGCCTTTGGTATGTATGGCTGAGTGAGTCTGGGCATTATTAATCAAAGAGTTTAATCTTTCAGAAATTAATCATCTCTGATTATTCCACTTTGTGATCAAGTGTCACTATTTCCTTTCTGTTCCTTTTATTTACTGCCTCTTTCAGCACAGATGTATTTCACTAATTTGATAGCATTCATATGCTTGATTGCAGATATTAACCTTACTTCATTTTGTTGCTAAAGTAAAAGAAATCAATATGAACAAACCCCCTTTCTTTCCCTAACAGGATTGATTACCCATAAAATAAACCCTGTAATTAAAGTTTCCAATATTTTGCCCAAAGCTGCATCGCTTACAGTCAACTTCCCTCTTACACATGTAACTTTATGTAATCAGAACATTCAATTCCATCAAATTCCTATTTTTCATTACTGTATCTGGCACATCATATAATAACTTTATGGTATATATTTAATTCATTCACAGACAGGATATAAAAAAGGGAAGTTTCTATGGCTGGTCAACAGCAAATTCTTGAGAAAGGTTGCAGAGATTCTAATTTTTCTCACATAGGCTGGAGAAATTTTGCCCTTAGATCTTGAGGGTTGTATTTCCTCCCTCTCTCCACCCACTATCCTGTCTTCTCTAAACAATCCTGATATCTGGACAATCCTTACATAGTCATAATTCACAATTTTGGCAAAAACAATAAAGAGACCTTGTGGCACCTTAGAGACTAACAACATTTATTTGGGCATAAGCGTTCATGGGCTAGAACCCACTTCATCAGATGAGTTCTAGCCCATGAAAGCTTATGCCCAAATAAATGTTGTTAGTCTCTAAGGTGCCACAAGAACTCCTTGTTGTTTTTGCTGATACTGAATAACACAGCTACCACTCTGAAACCTGTCATAATTTTGGGTCCTTAGTTACTTAATACAGCCCTGTCTGAGACCCTAGGTACTTACTCAGGTAACTATTCCATTCCACTGCCATGCCACTGCAGCTACACTGCCATTTTTAGTGCAATAGGTTGATAAAAGCTAGCATCTGTATGTTTAACCATGCTGGACATTCCGCCTCCATCTCGAAGTGTAGCTGTAGCTGTACTCTTGGGCACTTTTGAAAACAAGACTTAGGTGCTTTTTACTCCAAGGGTATGTCTTCACTACCCTCTGGATGGGCGGGCCGCAATCGATCCAGCGGGGATCGATTTATCATGTCTAGTCTAGACACGATAAATCAACCCCCAAGTGCTCTCCCATCGACTCCTGTACTCCAGCGCTGCGAGAGGTGCACGCAGAGTCGACGGGGGAGCGGCAGCAGTCAACTCACCACAGTGAAGACACCATGGTAAGTCGATCTAAGTACGTCGACTTCAGCTACGTTATTCACGTAGCTGAAGTTGTGTAACTTAGATCGACACCCTCCCTACCCCAGTGTAGATCAGGGCCAAGTTAAATTCCCCCTCATTTTTCATGCATCACTGTGCTTTTTGGGTGCAGTCATGAATGTGATAAGCAGCAGAAGGGTATAAGGATCATGAATAGGCTGATCTCATAAGATTTTTCAGGCCACTTAGTAAACTCAAGTGGTTAGGATATGTCAATGGAATTTCAAATTAAATATCCACACTTTCTGGGCCTTCTTTCAAACTGAACCCATGAACCATTTGTCATTGTTTCAGCGTCATGTAACCAGGTTGAGAAACTGAATATATTTTTCAATTATTTTAGATATGCAGAGTTAAATTCAAGAAGAATTAGTTTTGTCTTTTCCACAGTGTCTTATGCAGAGAGATTGGTAGGAATCAGGTTTCCCATCCTAAAATAAAAAAATTTGAGATTTCAGAAATGCTTCCTATTCTACATCCGGATGAACCCCAAACGTTTCGAAGTTTTTCACAGAAACCAGAGAGAGTCCATACCCCAGAATAACCAATAGCCTGATGGTTAGGGCACTCACCTGGAGCAGAAACATGAACCCTGGGTCTCCCACATGAGTGCTATAAGCACTGGGCTATAGAGTCCCTCTTGCTGGCCCAAAGATATTTAATTGTTTATATGAAGTGGAATACTCCAAGAGGAGAGACTGTGAAAAACCCCTCTGCAGAATAGTTAATTAATAGTCCAGAGCAGGGACTGACACTCAGGTCTCCACATCCCAGGAGAGTTCCCTCACCAGGAGGCTAGTTTGGGGTACTTCTCGATCACTCTCCAGAAATCTGATCATGACAAAAGTTTAATCAAAACCCATTCTTTCCCACAAAAAGTTTGGTTTTCACATGTTGAAATTTTCTGATGAAAAAAGATTATTGACAAATTCCTGACCAGCTTTACCTATGAACACTTGAGACACATGTAAAATTTATCAACATATTCATGACTATGACAGACCTGTCTAGTACTTTAAAAGGAATAAGAACCTTAAGTAAATGAAACAGGGTTTGATATGATTCCGGAGAGAATAAACTTTGTTGTAGCACATCAGAAAATGACAGCAGGATGTTGCAACCTGCAGGCCACCAAGTCTCATGAGACTTCAGCTACAGAAGAATTAGATGTGCCCGAGGTGTCTTTCCCCTTAATAGAACTTAATTAGGTTGTCTTTGTGAAGTGCTTTAATAAAAGGAAAGGTTGGAGTAGTTACACTTCCAATGACATATTTGTAAAAGGCGAATTGTCTGAATTAACCTGCTAACAGTGCCTGTTTCAGTATATACTGATATAAGGCATTCCAAAGGGGACACTATTTATTAATTCTGATCAGTGGACATTTTGGTATTTCTTTCTCATGTCCACATCAATGCCAACATTTGCAAAGTGAAAGCATATTGTTTGAATCAATAATAATAAACATCCCTGGAATTTCTTTTCTCAACCCCTATGTTGCTCATAGTACTATCATTCTGAGGATTCTTTCTTTACCTCTTGGAGCTTGAATATCTGGTAAACAAATCATATTCAAAATAACTGGCATGAATATTCAGAGATGGGGTTTGTTTCTGCACATCATTTGCTGATTGCCATGTTTCAATAAGCATTATAATGTTTCCATTAACAAATCACAATACATTTCTTCATTTGCTTAAATGAGAATAAAATTATGTATATCTATAGCTATATAAGTTTATCTAGTAATCATGGGATAAGTAAAAACTATCTTTAGTTTCTGGTGTTCTCTATTCATGACGATGAAAGTATTAGTAATAAAATACTTTGGAAAAAAATTCCAATTTTAGATATTTTAAGGTACGATGATACTAAATACAATGATAGGAGATTATAGAATAGAATCATTAGTACAGCTCAACTAGTATTTGACAAATTTAGTCTCTTTTTTAGTTATGTAATAATTTTATAAACCATTTCTGATTTTTGCAAGTACATTTTCTACTTACAAATATTCACTGGCTAGTTTGGATAAACAAGTTTCTGTTGTTTATGACATGTTCACTTTGACTATCCCAATTTGTTATTCATAGGTTGTACATGTCACATTTTCTTCTCCCTGATTTGTTCTTTGAAACTTTTTCGTAGGTGAATTATCAATGAATACTACTAAGTAGAAATAATAATCAAGAAATATTTAAAAATTTACATGGTACAAATCAGAGAGACTTTGGAATATCACAATCATTTTCATGAATACTAATGGTCATACCAATATGCATTAGCAACAAATTGTATAACACAATGAATTATAATATATTCACCAATATATTAACATATTTTTCCATTTTTCCAACATTTTGTAATAAATTAACTTACTTCTCTTGCACCATACAGCCATATCAGTCTTCTGAGTACCCACTCTCATTTACCTGTGATGTCACAATCCCTCCACTCATCAGTGATGGGTAGGGAGGAGGGGGAAGAAAGAAGGAAGAGAGTTGAAGTGATGAGAGGAAAAGAGTGGGAACAGGAGATGAAGGAACTACTCTGATGTCATAATACAACCACTCAACAATGAGCTGCTCATAAAGCAGAACAAGGGAGAGGGCATGAGGAGAAGGCAGAGGAGAAGAGAAAAGAAAGAAAGAAGAAAGAACATGGAGAGTGAAAAAAGGGACTGGGATAGTAACTCATTGTTCCTGGGATCTCAATTGCATGCTTCCCTATTGAAAATTGAAATCTTTCCCATCAGTCATTTAATTTATTTTCCCTTTCATTCAACAAATAATGGACAACCCGCAAGTCCTGGACTCTCAGAGGCACAAGATTCCTTTTCAAAACTAAATAGAAACTCTGTCCCAACTGTTCTCTGGTACCAAACAGACTTAATTGCCTTTTCAACCTCATTAACAGAAATATGGGAATCCTGGACATGACCATTTTTAAGATAGAAAAGCATAAAGCAGTGCAGAGTAAATTAAATATGTCTTGTCCAGACACAGGATAAGGACAATATTCACACTAATCAGGATAAATAATTTATGGCTGCATTTAAAAAAACAAACAAACAATCAACATGGGAAAATAGAGATTGGGTGGACAAACCTTTCAAGCAAAAAACAATCTCATGACCACATACCCCTACACTGGTCTACAGACTGATTTTACTGACAAGATGTGGCTAAGCCCACACCTTGAATACTAAGTGCAGATGTCGCCCCATCTAAAAAAAGATATATTGGAATTGGAAAAGGTTCAGAAAAGGGCAACAAAATGATTAGGGGTATGGAATGGCTGCCATATGAGAAGCGATAAATAAGACTGGGACTTTTCAGCTTGGAAAAGAGATGACTAAAGGGGGATAGATATGATAAAGGTCTATAAATCATGACTGGTGTGGAGAAAGTAAATAAGAAAGTGTTATTTACTACTTCTCATAACACAAGAACTAGGGGTCACCAAATGAAATGAATAGGCAGCAGATTTAAAACAAACAAAAGGAAGTATTTCTTCATATAACGCACAGTCAACCTGTGGAACTTCTTGCCAGAGGATGTTTTCAAGGCCAAGACTACAGCAGGGTTCAAAAAAGAACTGGATAAATTCACAGAGGATAGGTCCATCAATGGCTATTAGCCAAGCTGGACAGGGATGGTGTCCCTAGCCTCTGTTTACCAGAAGCTGGGAATGGGCGATGGGATGGATCACTTGATGCTGCTCTGTTCATTCCCTCTGGGGCACATGACATTGGCCATTGTCAGAAGACAGGATACTGGGCTAGATGGACCTTTGGTTTGACCCAATATGGCTGTTCTTATGTTCTTATATCATGTGCAATTACTCTGTAAAAAGGTGGCTCATGTTTAAGCAGACCAATCCTAAAAATCTCACTTTCCTGCAATGTTTGAACCCCATCTCCTTCAACGGGACCTATTAGGTGCTCAGAACTTTTGAATATCAGGTCATTTATTTGGGGGGGGGGGCGCTAAATGTGGATTTAAAAGCCTAATTTTATGTAATTATTTTTGCAAAAGTGTTACCTTTTCCCCCTAAATCACATAATTGCCTCAAATCCAATCTGAGTTTTAGTGTAAGGTTTGGGAAGAGGCTGGGGACATTTCTTATCTGAACTGGGTCACCTCTCTGGACTCAAGAGATAGTGAGATAGTTCTATATATCTACAGCCACCAGCTACAGATGAGTTTAGATTAACATCTTGCATAATGCCACAAAAAGTGACCTGTTTAGCAGGACACTTCTATTCTAGAACATCAGTACTACAAAAAATATCATACAGGTTTCAGGTATCAATATTTATTTAAAAGGCATCCACAGCATTTGCTTGGTATCTTTTAACTGAAAATTCACAAAAGGTACAGGTTTTATTTGCATGTGTCTCCTGTTAACAATTGGGTCACATGAGACTGTCTGCTGAGAAGAGGAAATGAAGAGAAGAAGAGGACTCCAGACTGCACAGAAATTTAGGTTATATTTAAATAAAAACACTGATCAAATTGGATTAAACGGAAATCAGCTGATCCAAATCTCAGGTAATGAGTCAGAATTTGATTAAATGTGTCTTTTTCATATTTGGATGAATATTTGCAAATTTCCCCCCAAATTGTGCTCATCTAATTGCATAACTTGCATTATTGTCACCATTAAAGACTTGTGTTTAGGACATATCCAGAATTCCACCCCTTTGTGTTGGGAGGGTTGAGGGGAGCTCTAAAAGCATAAGACCTCCTTTGAGAGGTATGAGAAAGAACCTGGCTCAAAGATACTTTTGAAGAGTAGTGTTTCTAATATCCTTCCTTCCTTTTTTCTGGTTCGGCAGCATAGCAGGTCAGAAGTTTGGCCTTGGGAATGGACCAAAAGGTATGAAAAATAAATCCAGGAGGGGTAATACCTCCAAAATGACATAAAGGAGGAATACTTTTTTTCCTTCTTGCTAAGGCCTCAGGACCTCCCTCTACCAGCTTTATCTTCTCTGCCCCTAACTCTACAAATTACTCACAATTGTAGGTGGTCTGCTCTAGTCTAAAGCCATTATTATAGCTACTCTGAACACGGCAGTGAGATTCTGATAAATACTTCCATGATTATCAGGGTGTCATGCAGGTTCTCCCTCTCCACCATCTCCATCTTGCCTCCCATGCTTGCAATTTGTGCAACTTTTGTGCATATGGCCCCTTTTCATTTGCTACATGTAAATTTTTCTTTCACTCTCCATGTTTATCCATTTTAATTATTTTCTTTTTTAAACCATTTATATTTAAAAATAAAATCATGCTGATACATTGACCCGCAGTCCATCAATGCCACTTTGTCAATTATGCATTCCCACAGTTATTCTGCCCATCCATTTCTCTTTAAGTATGCAACAGTTCTTGCTATACAGAGCTACATTGTTTCAAATTATATATTTGAAAGATGAAATACCAGGAGTAATTTCACACACTGTTTCATTATTGTGTTCATTTTCATTACTGTTTTTACTGTCAAATAGGCACACAATTTCCAATTAGAGTCTTTTTCCAGAAACATGCTGGGTCAGTAACCATTTGCAAAATTGCAGATAATAAAGTTCAATGTATGAGTTATTCTTAGTTTCTATTAGTGAGCTTTATTGCATGCGAGCTTGCTTTTCAAAGAGACAAATATCAAGTAATAAAAATATTGCTGCATGCATTATAATATAAGTTACAGATATGATGGACATAGATATGTTCCTGCATTAATTTAAGCCACACTTTCAAAAAGCAGTTCATTTGCCCATGAAATTAAATATCACACCAGTGTACAAAAGTATTAAAAAGCAGATTGGCCAAAGTATATAAATCACATATTTTATGGAGACTCTTCAGCTTTCAATCAGCTAAACATATGCCCTGTTAGGATGCAAAAATGGTACTGTCTCAAATTTACAGCCAATGGAGCTTTAATTCATTCTAATTACTGCAACCCCACCACCACTGAACACCCCTCTGAAAATCTCTTTTATGCTCAGTGTTCACATGTGGTACTTGTCAAGTGTCATATTTTCCATTTAAATATAGAGTACTATAAGAATTGTGGGCCAAATCATCACAGGGTGTAAACTGATGTACCTCCTTTGCATCCGGAAGAGCTATGCTGATTCATACCTGTTGGGGATCTGGCCTTGTGTCTTCAGAGCTACTACTTTTATTCACATAGTGTCATTCAGCTTTCACCCCACTGTTAGACCTTCAAAAGGTCTAATCCATGAATGCACACAAAGCTCACAGTTAACTTATCACATATTGGTACGTGATATGGATTGACTTTGGGTAACTTTACTATTATTAGCCATGCAATATTTCTTTCCAAAAGTCAGACAATGTATTTATTTTAATGTCTTTTTTTTGTCACAATGTTTCAGAGAACTTAAACTGTTCTTATGAATATGCACTCTCATTCTTAATTTACCTGGTATTCTTTCTCATAATGTTGATCATAATAAATTCATTAGGTATTAATATGTGTGTGAGAAGTACATCAATAGGATCTCCATTTTGGTTCAACCATAAGTAAAGCACTATTACTTTACAGGGTTTCCTTAAACAGAAATTTTTATATTAAAATGGCATTTGAAATCCTACTCAAAATACTACTGCAGTGTAGCTACCCTGTTGCCTAGTTACAGTGCATCAGATAAATAGCCTCTAATAAATCATCTAAGTATGGATTTCCAATAAGATGTTAGCATAAAATGAAGCAAATTAGTTGTTTATCAAAAAGGGATTAATTAGTTTTAATTTGTAGTACAACAAGAAAAAAATTAAAGAAAAATAAATGATACTCCAATGCACCATCTGCTTAAAAGTGAAACAGGATTTAAGAGTTAACATGAGTTCTGTGCTTCAAAATATTTGTGTTCTGTGGAACCTCATTTGTTTTCCAGGGCCTGATCCAATGCTCATTGAAGTCAATGGAAAGACACATTGATTTCAATAGGCTTTGATTCAGGCCTTTTTCGTATCGTGTGAATGAATTAACTCAATTTCAGTAAGACATTTAATTTAGAACAGGCTTGAACAAAATGCAAGATGAATTATTTTGACTTAGAAGTTGATACAGTTCAAACTAGAATAATGATTAGAAGTGTATTGGCAAGTGGGTTACACTTTTGCTAAACATAGTAAATGGATGACACACTAGGATTTTTTACTCCTTCATGAGAGCAGTGTCTATGTCATATCTATTGCAAAATTCATTACATTCTCCTTTTCAGTACCTCCATAAGACAGAGGAAAAAATGTCTTTGACTTCCAGAAATTGCAACCTTAGTATCACATTGGAGACAGAGTTAAAAGTCAAATATGAAATAAAGTGCAACCTGCTTTGTCACTAGGTTTTAGATGGACCGGTCTGATACTATGTGAGGATAGTAAAATTGCTAATCATGATGTAGAAAATTTATCTTGGAAAGAAATTTGGAAAGAAGCAGGACAATGTATTAACATCTTACAGTGATAAGTAAAAATTTTGTATTCTATCGATAACTAGAGAGGATGTAAAACCCCAAGCAGTAAAGTTTAAGCATTTTTAAATCTGAGGGACTGGATAATTTGCACCAAAGAATATTAAAATAGTTGGCCAAGGAGCAATCTGAATCATTAAAGTTGATTTTGATTAAGTCTTGAAACACTGGGAAAATTGCATGGTACTCAGGAAAAAGCTAATGTCTTGCCAATATTTTAAAAAAGGGAAGCAGGATCATGCTAGTAGTCCAGTTAGCTTGACATTGATCCCAGGCAAAATCCTGGAAAGGCATATATGGGAAATTGTGTCGGGAACTTCACCTAATTCCATATTATCCTAAAAAATGGCATAAAAATTATTGTAGCCTATATTAAATATACGACAACTGGTTTTCTAACAGATCTCAAAAATAATTATAAATGGTGAATCATCATACGATAGGGATGTTTCTGGTGAATTTTAATGTATACATGGCCCAATGCTATTAAATATCATCAATGATCTTGAAGAAAATAGATGTAAGCCACAGAAGGCAAGGGAAA
The DNA here is from genome assembly GCF_965140285.1 of Lepidochelys kempii. Lineage (NCBI taxonomy): Eukaryota > Metazoa > Chordata > Testudines > Cheloniidae > Lepidochelys > Lepidochelys kempii. The sequence goes on along the minus strand of NC_136387.1, from coordinate 59,192,502 downwards.
TTATCCTGAAAAGTAGCAACGCTGAAAAGTACTTAGACGTCATGGTGGATAACCAACCGAACATGAACTCCCAGTTCATAGCTGCAGATAAATAGACTAATATGATCCTTGGCTACATAAGCAGGTAGGTATCAAATAGGAACAGGGAGATGGTATTGCCATTATATACAGCACTAGTGAGACAATTATTGGCATACTGTGTCCAGTTCAGCTCTCTACATTTCAGAAATGATGTTGAATAATTGGAAATGGATAAGGAAAGAGCTAAAAGAATGGTCCAAGGTCTGAAAGACATAACTTATAGTCAGAGACTTAAGAAGCTCAACCTATTTAGTTTATCTAAGAAAATGTTAAGAGGTGACTTGACCCCGATCTATACCTATATATAGAGGAAGAGATTTCTGACAATAGTTGTCTTGTTTAATTTAGCAGAAAAAAGAGGCATAAAAAGATCTAGTGTTTGGAAATTGAAACTAAAACAACTCAGAGTTTTTTTTTTTTTAACCTAGGCACAGGGTGGATTCTTCATCACTTGTGTCAAGGTTCCTCCCCCACTCTGAACTCTAGGGTACAGATGTGGGGACCTGCATGAAAAACCTCCTAAGCTTATCTTTACCAGCTTAGGTCAAAACTTCCCCAAGGTACAAAATATTACACCCGTTATCCTTGGACTGGCCGCTACCACCACCAAACTAATACTGGTTACTGGGGAAGAGCTGTTTGGACGCGTCCTTCCCCCCAAAATACTTCCCAAAACCTTGCACCCCACTTCCTGGACAAGGTTTGGTAAAAAGCCTCACCAATTTGCATAGGTGACCACAGACCCAAACCCTTGGATCTTAAGAACAATGAACAATCCTCCCAACACTTGCACCCCCCCTTTCCTGGGAAATGTTGGATAAAAAGCCTCACCAATTTGCATAGGTGACCACAGACCCAAACCCTTGGATCTGAGAACAATGAAAAAGCATTCAGTGTTTTACAAGAAGACTTTTAATAAAAAATAGAAGTAAATAGAAATAAAGAAATCCCCCCTGTAAAATCAGGATGGTAGATATCTTACAGGGTAATTAGATTCAAAAACATAGAGAACCCCTCTAGGCAAAACATTAAGTTACAAAAAAGATACACAGACAGAAATAGTTATTCTATTCAGCACAATACTTTTCTCAGCCATTTAAAGAAATCATAATCTAACACATACCTAGCTAGATTACTTACTAAAAGTTCTAAGACTCCATTCCTGTTCTGTCCCTGTCCAAGACGACTACAGACAGACACAGACCCTTTGTTTCTCTCCCTCCTCCCAGCTTTTGAAAGTATCTTGTCTCCTCATTGGTCATTTTGGTCACGTGCCAGCGAGGTTACCTTTAGCTTCTTAACCCTTTACAGGTGAGAGGAGCTTTCCCCTGGCCAGGAGGGATTTCAAAGGGGTTTACCCTTCCCTTTATATTTATGACAACTTGAAATCTTTAAGTCAAGAATGGGTATCTTTCTAAAAGATATGTTATAGCTTGCAAAAACATAATAGTCTTGATGCAGAGTTTACTGGGTTAGATTATTTGTCTGTATCATTCAGGAGGACATAGCAGATTATCATAATGGTTAGAGCTGAAACATCTGAATTTCTCTTCTATTCAAAATTCCAACATTTCAAATTTTGTTTTTCCATCATTGGAAAAAAAAACAAAAAATGAAGTTGATTTTTCTTCTTCTCAGTCAAAATGTTTTGTTCTGAATTTGACTTTAAAATAAAATAAAATAAAATGTAAAATCAAAAGACATTTTGAAAGAAAACATCAAAAATTCCCAATATGAAAATCTCAAATATTTCAACATTTAAATGCTTTACCACTTTCATTTTTCAGAGTAACAGCCGTGTTAGTCTGTATTCGCAAAAAGAAAAGGAGTACTTGTGGCACCTTAGAGACTAACCAATTTATTTGAGCATGAGCTTTCGTGAGCTACAGCTCACTTCATCGGATGCATACTGTGGAAACTGCAGAAGACATTATATACACAGAGACCATGAAACAATACCTCCTCCCAAAATGATTTTTTTTTGTTAAATAGGCATCTCTGAGAATTGTTTCAATTTTGACAAACCAGCATTTTTCAATGGAAAAATGTTCATGAAAAAATTTCCAGCCACCTCTAATAATGTTTCCTTCTGGCCTTAAAGGGCATGAATCTATTATTATTATTATTATTTAAATATAACACTTTGTAACCTAGGAAGGGATTTTTGTTTGGTTTCAGTTTTAGATTAAAGTTCAGATTGCTTTTTATTTTATATGAATCTGTTTTAATCATTCCTTTTTAAAATGCTATTCTATATGAGAATGAAAGAAACTGTGGATAGAAGTTAAAAGTTATTTCATTAAGGACAATACCCATTTTACATGAGCTGAATCTGCCATTGTTTCAATATATACACAACATGCACTTCATTTGTTTCTTTGGGAATCAATATGTACCTGCCTATGTTATTTGTAATATTCCTATTGTTTTAGATTCTTGGTATGAGTTTGAGAGCTATCCTTACAGTATTTGCCTTTGTACTAGATTTTAAACAAATGACATGTATACAAAAAATAAAGGACTGTACTTCTGTTTTTGATAGTTCTCATCCACTGGACAATTTTGTTGCTTCTGGAAGAAAATGGTAGCTTTATTAGAGTACAATTGTAAATTCCCATTTAGCTAACAAGCTCTTCTATTTTATCATAGAAAAGATGCAAGTCTCAACTTTCATTATGGTAGACATATAGTCTGCGACATATCTGCCTTTCCATGTCATTTCCCCTTCCCCTTCCCGCAAGAATTATGATTGAGAAGAGCATGATGAATATTTGAGGAGGCAATAGATCAGGGCATAAACTCTATTTATTTCATTGAACCAATTTATATTAGCTAAGGATCCAGCTGGATTGGGTCTAATATTTATAAGGAAAACTCTAAAGGTTTGAAGTTCTGGACTTTTTTTGTTTGTTTTCTTTCAAATTTTGGAATCTTCATATCTACTCATGCATAAAACCTGCAAAAACCAACCAACCAACCAAACTGTGCAGTACCCCATGGGTCTTTCAATTAACATAATCTCAGAACAAAGTAAGTATCATTAATTAATCTTTCAGCCTCCTAGTATCCTACAAGTTCTGGTATTCTGAACTTCTCTCCTGCATTGAGAACTTTCCAGTTGAAATGGCTTGTTGCTTCCAAAACACTATCCCAATTTAGAGACATGATGTGCTATCAGTAGCATCTAAGCATTAATTATATATCCATTAAATCTGACAGGATTCATTATTATCAAATGGCATATCATTAAAATGGCCTAAAAATGCTAGCAAAGTGGAAATTTCACACTTGGAGACTAATGCATAGAATTTTTTTTTAAAAGGGTTTCTAGATGTTATACCAATTCACACTGCATCTGCATTTAATTATTTGGTTATGTACTATAAGGTTAAAGCACCTGTACTTTTCTCATTTTAAAAGGATGTCTAGGAGAGGAGGTATTATTTGGGGGGAGGTGAGAAGAGAGTCTTGGAAGTAAACAGATTTTTTCTTAAACAGAAGAACTGTAAGTGATGATAATTTAACTTGACAAAACAGTGTTTGATACTAATTTTAATTAAAGAGTAATTATTTGAGATGTATGTTTATTTCATCCATTTTGAAACAATGTCTGTCGTCATTTCATCAGTCTTAATTGGCTCATGTAAAAACCTAAGGGCATGCAAATTGTTTGGGAAAACTCAGCAGGCAACTGTGGCCTATTTTAATGTATAATTTTCTCTTAACTAATTTCACCAAAGGATCCCCATGTTTCAGCTGTAAGAAGTGGACTTGCTAATACCATGGTATAGTAGATTGTGTTATTGCTATATGGGCTAGAAATTCTAAATTAGAAAGGCATTATCTATACCACTTAAGATTCTATATACCTCAGTTAGACTGCACTGGAATGTAATTTTTTATCAAGTTGTTTTCTAAGCAGTATACAGCCACTGTAGGTATGTTAGTTTATTTTTTATCGAGCATTTATTCATCATTACATAGCAATGAACCTGAATTATTTCAGAACCTTGACTGTCAGAGATCAGGGTCAAATTGCAAAGGAAATACATATTTTACTTGCAAATCGACCACATAAATTGCATCATTGTAAGAAAATACATATAGACCCACACAATCCCATTTTTAAAGTCAGACATTAGAGTAAATTAAATTTAAAAAAAATCAATGTAAGTGATGTGTGAGTTATCAAACATATTATGGCAGCTTATGCCAGCTTCTGAGATAGACAGTATGTTACGTAACCTGTGGTGACCTATACAATAGAATGGAAAGGGCACATTGAAGAAACGAAACAAACAACAACAAAAAGATTTTTAAGGAAATTGAGTGGAGAATTTTATACAAGGAAAAATACTAGTATTTGACACTAGACACAAGACGATGAGGTCAGAGGATTTACAAACCCAGAATGGCTATACATGTTTAGATGACTTTCAGTTTTCGTAGTCTGGTACACTTAATTCATTTTCTATTTGTTATTCTATTGGCAACCTGGCTTCTACACCATCATTTGTCAACACTGAATTGTATTTGCTTCATGTCAGAAAACTATATAAAGCCTCCTGTTATTCTTTGTTGTCACTGTTTGTTTACCACAGGGTTGATCCTAATAGTTTCTAGTGTGTAAGGAATTTGGGATCAGGCTGCATATGTTTAAGCTTCCTGCAAAGTGAAGAATGTTACTTTTTAACTGATTAAGGAGTGATCTGTCTGGGGGACTGCTGAAAGTATGTTGGTTTTTACGAGATTCTCCTTTTTGATATTGCTATGAGATTGTCTCTCCAGGGAAGAATAGAATTATTGTAAAGCAGATGCCTTTGATTTCTCTAAAGAGTTTTGGTGTCACACAAAGCACACCCTGCAGGGAATATCATTTGTCAGTGGTGCCATCTTCCTGACACTCTGATAGAGAAGACATTTTGAGCCATATTTGAAAAACAGCATGGAATGCCTGATTTCAAAGAGAGTAAAGCCAATAAATATCTTCTTCTGTGAAAGAGATTTTGCAAGAATGGCTAATAGCAATTTGGTCTACTACAGACCAGCATCAAAAAACACAAATCTTGGCGAAGCTGAAGTCGATGCAGGTTTTCTCACTGACTTAGTAGACTTTGGAACCAGAAAGGAAAAAGAGTACATTTTTTCATTACTGACATGTCATGATGGTGACTGGAAGCCAAGTTTGATAACATATAGAATTCCTTTTGAGGTGCAAAGGGAGTTGGAGTGTGTAGAAACCCTACAATCCAAAACTGAAAGAGCTCACACATTCAGTGGAGAAAATGTGAGGATAGCCTCTGATAAAATAAGAAGGATATAAGGTCATATGGGGAAACTTTTAAAAGGGGGGAGCTGGTCTGGTTCCAAAATCTTAGGAAAACAAATGCCAGGAGCCTTAAACTGGATAAACCTTGGGAGAGACCCTATATAATACAGAGCCAAATGAATGAAATGGTGTACAGGATACAGTTGGGTTCCATACTCAAAGATATCCACAAGGTATCTGAAAAATTTTGATCAGAAATGCTGTGGAAAAATTTGTGAAAAACAAAATTTTTATATGTGTGTTTTCACTAAAGTTTTTATTTCAGTTAAAATGCCATGTTTTCAATTTTAAAAACTTTGACTGAAAAATTTCAATCAGTGCTACTTAGAGGAAACAGAGACGTTAAAAAATAAAGCTTTCAACTAAAAGGTGACTGGAAATTTCTAGTTCCTTTTTTCATGGTTGGACAGAAACTTTTCTAGTATCTTATACCACATAACTTGGTTGATACTGGCCATCAGAATCTCTCTTAAGAAATAACATAGCCTATTTTAAAAACAAAAGTATTTTCTTATATTACAAGAAATATCAGCAATATTCTCATATTATTTAATTGAAAAATAGGCACTGGTGTTACCTAGAGCAAAACCTATTCTCAATTACATCTGTGTAAATCTGGAGTGACTACATATATAGACTGTTCTCTCAGACAGAGACTTCACCATGGTGATCCATGCCTATTAGCCTGTAATGCACCCTACCTATGGATGAAATTGGAAGTGACACAAAGTTTGGATGGTCCAAGACATAGTATCCAATCTTCTAATTTGAACACGTTGTAAAGAACATATCACACCAGTTCTCCATATGATCCAATGATTTCCATCCAATACTGGATCCAGGTTCACACGTACAAAGCTCTCAGTGGGCTAGGATATGATCTCAGAGACTACTTCTCTTCATATAAAATACTAAAAACACTTCAATCCACTGGGATGCTAAGGATGATGGAGACCATGATGAAACTATTAAGCAAGATCATTAATCAACCAGAGTCTGCCTTCCAAAAGATCCACAGAACTATGATAAAACTATGGGAAACAAAGAGAAAATAATATGCTCTGGAATTCAACTGACTTCTTTAATTTAAATTACAGTCCCTATTTATGTCAGAGATAGGTGCACTAGAAATACCGAAGCAGCCGATGGACAGAGTATATACATTAGTCTGGTGTAACTGACAAAAGAATTTGGTCCTTTCTATCAACCCTTGGGCCTTGCTTATGTTTTCTCTTCATAGAATCATAAGGTTAGAAGGGATCACAAGAGTGATCTAGTCTAACCCCTTGAAAGATGCAAGATTTGTTGTGTCTAAACCATCCAAGACGGATGGCTATCCAGCCTCCTTTGGAAAACCTTCAGTTAAGTCATCTTTAATCTTAATTTTGGCACTGCTCTAAAGAACAATGATTCACACCACCAGAATATGTGGAAAACTAGTAATTATTGTAACAGCCATAGGGCTAAAAATTATATCCAAACTTCATCTTACTAAATTTTGAAATATTTGCTGGCAACTCTGGTATAGAAAGTAGAATTTCAGGCTATAAACTTATTTGTATACTGTATTGTAGAAAGCTCTTCAATCTAACAGATAAAGGCATAACAAGATCCAATGGCTGGAAGCTGAAACTAGACAAATACAGATTAGAAATAAAGTGCACATTTTTAACAGTATGGGTAATTAACCATTATAACTAGTTATTAAGGGTGATGATGGATTCTCCACCACTGGCAATTTTTAAACCAAGATTGGATGTTTGCTTTTGCTTTTTCTTTTCTAAAAAGATATGCCCTAGTTCAACCACAGCTAGTGAACTTGAGGAAGGAATTAATTTAAGGAAGTCCTGTGGCTTGTGTTATGCAGGTCAGGCTAGATTATCACAATTGTCCCTTCAAGCCTTTAAAAAAATAAATCTATGATTCTTGTCTATTCAACTCACGTTACATCATAATTGATTGGGGACTTCACAACAACAGCATGTGCATGTACATTTACTTCAAAATATGTTATCTACACAGACTTCTTCATTATTTTAATTTGTAAAGTATGTGTTTGTCAGTATCTCCTGGACATATTTATAATAGAGGGGAGGGGAAAAAAAACCCAACAACAAAGGGCAATAAAGATAACAAAATGCAAAAAAAGCAAACTAAAAAAAAAAAAAAAACTTGTCAGCCCATAAAGGAAGCTCACCCCCTTCTCTTGTACTAAATCCAAATGAAAATGCTGCTCTATTTGCACTGTTTGCCATTAGAATATGAAAGGAGAAATATTAGAAGGAGTCAGGGTTCATTTTCGTTATATACCTCTGCAATGATGGTACTGATGCCATGTGTAGCAAAAATAAACTGATATGGCACCTGTGATGAGAACTAATTGTATTCAGTCTTCAGCCAAAATGTCAAAAACAGATATTATAGAAAAGACTTAGTTCAACATGGCACATCTTTATTAATTCCTTTGGTATTTGTTGTGATAACATTAACCGCAATATACTCATTTGGGTTTAAAAGTGTTTTGGGTTTTTTTGGTATTTTGCAACTATGCATATAAAAAGCTCCACTTAAACTAAACATTTGCTTCAAGAAAACAGGGTCATAATGGGAAATATGCCCAACACCAGGGGAAGGGACAGCCTCATGAATAACTGGGCTATATTTATGTTTCTATGAAAGAAAAGAACTGAGATCTCTTATTAATTACAATATATGCAATAATTTTGGTTCGAACAGAGAAAACTGTTTACTTTGTCTAACAAATTGTTCTGTACATAATATTTAATTATTTCTATTAAAACGTCTGTGTGAAATTTAGCTCTTTCTTGAAATAAGGGTGACATACATGGTAAGTACGTGTCTCATATTGCAAGTGACATTTTACAGAAGCTCAAAAAGCCTCCCATCCATAATAATAAAAATATCCATTCCCTGCATCTTTCTTTTTACTGTCTGGGATCATGCTATTTACTTGTAGAAACAGAGCGCAAGCATAGTGACTACAGAGTCCACTGTAACAGCAAGTGGTTTCCATATTCTCTCTCCTCTCTCATGAAGGTGCTGTCACTGGATGAAAGCTCTGGTAACAGCCTTCTGTGTTGGGGTGTAGAGCATCAATAATGAAATAGACTAAAAAAGTAGATTTAATAGATATGCAATATACATGCATAAGATCTCATACAATAGCAAATATTTTATTAACTAACACATGTAAAGTGTCTGAATCTTGACCCTTTCAATTGCAAGTGGGTACAATATAAAATGGGAGTTTCTCAAATTTCTTCATAGTCCATATCTTAATAAAGAAATTATCTCATGACCATGTCTCCTATTCACAATTGTGTGGGTAAACTCCCTTCCTACTGATTCTTTAATAATATCCCTGTGACGATTACAGCAATTTCTTACATGAAAAAATAGCATTTATAAAGTATTGGATATATTTTTAATTTCTTTTAATGAGATTAAGCAGCTAGAAACAAGGAGGGAGGAGCCAGCAGCATGTTACCTGCCATCTCTCTGTTGACCACCAGTAAGTGCTCAATAGACCATGGTTTGGGAACCACAGATATGTATTATTAATACAAATTATTTGTATTACTGTATCACCCAGGAGCCCTAGTCATGGACATGAACCCCATTGTGGTGGACTCTGTACAAACACGGTCCCAGTCCAAAGAGCTTATGATTTAATGATAAGAAAAGAGTCAATGGAAGGAGTACAGAGAAGAGAATACAAATAAATGAGGCAATACTGGTCGGCATGATAGGCAGTGGTCTCAGCACATCGGCAGAATAACTATTGTCAAGTTTTGTTTTTTATAGGCATCACAGTAAAGTATTTTGTGTTACATACTGACTAAGTAAAAATACCATAAGAAGTTACATGTACATGTAGAAATATACAATGAAAACAAACAATTCGATCTCTTTGGGTGTAGCAGTAGCATGTGTGATGTTATTGACATGAACTGTGATCGTATAGATCATTGTTGCAATCAGGGTCTTTTGGTTGCATCAGGTCTTGTACAGAGGAGATCAAGTGGGGTGTCTATGGGGAGGTTGTAGTTTGCTGGTTATGATTATGCTGTCTGTATCATTTTTGTATTTGAAGTTATGAATATTGGCTATGTACTCGTATCTCAATGTGTTTGATTCTAAATAGTCTCAGTGAAGCATTTGGTCAGCTTCTTGAGAAAGAACTAGTCCCAGTAAGTGCCCAGTCAAGAAACACTTAACTGACGATGGAGTTTGGGAGATGTCAATCCACATCTGAGCTTTCCTGGGAACATTCAAACTAACATGTAAACAATGGTGTCGGCCTGCAAAAAGCTGGATCATTCATAGACATGTGACTTGCCCAGATGGCCACAAACTCCATCCTGTTGCTGTGACTTTGCACAGAAGAAAAAAGGAGTTTCTACCCACAAGAGGGAGAATATAAAAGGCCCTGGAAGCCTCTTCATTTTGTCTTCATCTGGTTTAAGAGATGGCCTCTCCACGCCGAAGAGATGCCTGAAAGAAACTGGAACAAATGACAGTAACTACGAGGGTGTAAGTGATTGCTGGACCCAGACTAGGAAGGAGTCCAGTCTGTGAAAGCAGCTTATTGGAACATCTCTGGGGGTGAGATTTCATCTGTAATCAGTTTCTTAATGTATTAGGCTTAGACTTGTGTGTTTTTGTTTTATTTTGCTTGGTAACTTACTTTGTTCTGTCTGTTATTACATTGCACAGAAGAACAAAGGGGTTTCCACCCAATGTTATAACTTGGAACCATTTAAATCCTACTTGTTATACTTAATAAAATCACTTTTTGCTTATTATTGAACACAGCGTTAGTGACTAATACCTGGGGGGAACAAACAGCTACGCATCTCTCTCTCAGTGTTATAGAGGGTAGACAATTTATGAGTTTACCCTGTATAAGCTTTAGACAGAGTAAATTGGATTTATTTGGGGTTTGGATCCCATTGGGAACTGGGTATCTCTGTGCTGGAGATAGGAATATCTGATAAGTGGTTTTCAGTTAAAGCATGTAGCTCTGGGGGACACTGTTCAGACCTGGGTCTGTGTTTGCAACCGGCTAGCATGTCTGTCTCAACAAGGCAGGGTTCTGAAATCCCAAGGTGGCAGGGAAAACAGGCTCAGAGGTAGTCTCAGCACATCGGGGGCAGCTGCAAGGGAGTCTCTGGGTATGTCTACACTATGGAATAAGGTCGAATTTATAAAAGTCGTTTTTTTAGAAATCGGTTTTATATATTCGAGTGTGTGTGTCCCCACAGAAAATGCTCTAAGTGCATTAAGTGCGTTAACTCGGCGGAGTGCTTCCACAGTACCGAGGCTAGAGTCGACTTCCGGAGCGTTGCACTGTGGATAGCTATCCCACAGTTCCCGCAGTCTCCGCTGCCCATTGGAATTCTGGGTTGAGATCCCAATTCCTGACAGGGCTAAAACATTGTCGCGGGTGGTTCTGGGTACATATCATCAGGCCCCCGTTCCCTCCCTCCCTCCGTGAAAGCAAGGGCAGACAATCATTTTGCGCCTTTTTTCCTGAGTTACCTGTGCAGACGCCATACCACGGCAAGCATGGAGCCTGCTCAGGTAACCGTCACCCTATGTCTCCTGGGTGCTGGCAGACACGGTACGGCTTTGCTACACAGTAGCAGCAACCCATTGCCTTCTGGCAGCAGACAGTGCAGTATGACGGGTAGTTGTCATCGTTGTGTCCGAGGTGCTCCTGGCCACGTCGGCTGGGAGCGCCTGGGCAGACATGGGCGCAAGGACTAAATTTGGAGTGACTTGACCAGGTCATTCTCTTTAGTCCTGCAGTCAGTCCTATTGAACCATCTTATGGTGATCAGGCAGGCGATACGGATTACTAGCAGTCGTATTGTACCATCTTCTGCCAGGCAGGCAAGAGTTGAGGATTGCTAGCAGTCGTATTGTACCATCTTCTGCCAGGCAGGCAAGAGATGAGGATGGCTAGCAGTCGTACTGTACCATCTTCTGCTGAGCAGCCATGAGATGTGGATAGCATGTAGTCCTTCTGCACCGTCTGCTGCCAGCCAAAGATGTAAAAGATAGATGGAGTGGATCAAAACAAGAAATAGGCCAGATTTGTTTTGTATTCATTTGCTTCCCCCCCACCTCTGTCTAGGGGACTCATTCCTCTAGGTCACACTGCAGTCACTCACAGAGAAGGTGCAGCAACGTAAATCTAGCTATGTATCAATCAGAGGCCAGGCTAACCTCCTTGTTCCAATAAGAACAATAACTTAGGTGCACCATTTCTTATTGGAACCCTCCGTGAAGTCCTGCCTGAAATACTCCTTGATGTACAGCCACCCCCTTTGTTGATTTTAGCTCCCTGAAGCCAACCCTGTAAGCCGTGTCATCAGTCGCCCCTCCCTCCGTCAAAGCAACAGCAGACAATCGTTCCGCGCCTTTTTTCTGTGCGGACGCCATACCAAGGCAAGCATGGAGCCCGCTCATCTCACTTTGGCAATTAGGAGCACATTAAACACCACACGCATTATCCAGCAGTATATGCAGCACCAGAACCTGGCAAAGCGATACCGGGCGAGGAGGCGACGTCAGTGTGGTCACGTGAGTGATCAGGACATGGACACAGATTTCTCTGAAAGCATGGGCCCTGCCAATGCATGCATCATGGTGCTAATGGGGCAGGTTCATGCTGTGGAACGCCAATTCTGGGCTCGGGAAACAAGCACAGACTGGTGGGACCGCATAGTGTTGCGGGTCTGGGACGATTCCCAGTGGCTGCGAAACTTTCGCATGCATAAGGGCACTTTCATGGAACTTTGTGACTTGCTTTGCCCTGCCCTGAGGCGCATGAATACCAAGATGAGAGCAGCCCTCACAGTTGAGAAGCGAGTGGCGATAGCCCTGTGGAAGCTTGCAACGCCAGACAGCTACCGGTCAGTTGGGAATCAATTTGAAGTGGGCAAATCTACTGTGGGGGCTGCTGTGATGCAAGTAGCCCACGCAATCAAAGATCTGCTGATATCAAGGGTAGTGTCCCTGGGAAATGTGCAGGTCATAGTGGATGGCTTTGCTGCAATGGGATTCTGTAACTGTGGTGGGGCCATAGACGGAACCCATATCCCTATCTTGGCACCGGAGCACCAAGCCGCCGAGTACATAAACCGCAAGGGGTATTTTTCGATAGTGCTGCAAGCTCTGGTGGATCACAAGGGATGTTTCACCAACATCAACGTGGGATGGCCGAGAAAGGTACATGACGCTCGCATCTTCAGGAACTCTGATCTGTTTCAAAAGCTGCAGGAAGGGACTTTATTCCCAGACCAGAAAATAAGTGTTGGGGATGTTGAAATGCCTATATGTATCCTTGGGGACCCAGCCTACCCCTTAATGCCATGGCTCATGAAGCCGTACACAGGCAGCCTGGACAGTAGTCAGGAGCTGTTCAACTACAGGCTGAGCAAGTGCAGAATGGTGGTAGAATGTGCATTTGGACGTTTAAAGGTGCGCTGACGCAGTTTACTGACTCGCTTAGACCTCAGCGAAAGCAATATTCCCACTGTTATTACTGCTTGCTGTGTGCTCCACAATATCTGTGAGAGTAAGGGGGAGATGTTTATGGCGGGGTGGGAGGTTGAGGCAAATCGCCTGGCTGCTGGTTACGCGCAGCCAATCACCAGGGCGGTTAGAAGAGCACAGGAGGGTGCGGTATGCTTCAGAGAAGCTTTGAAAACCAGTTTCATGACTGGCCAGGCTACGGTGTGAAAGTTCTGTTTGTTACTCCTTGATGAAACCCCCCGCCCCTTGGTTCACTCTACTTCCCTGTAAGCTAACCACCCGCCCCTCCTCCCTTCAATCATCGCTTGCAGAGGCAATAAAGTCATTGCTGCTTCACATTCATGCATTCTTTATTCATTCATCACACAAATAGGGGGATGACTACCAAGGTAGCCCAGGAGGGGTGATGGAGGAGGGAAGGAAAATGCCACACAGCACTTTAAGCACAGCACTTTAAAAGTTTACAACTTTAAAATTTATTGAATGACAGCCTTCTTTTTTTGGGCAATCCTCTGGGGTGGAGTGGCTGGTTGGCCAGAGGCCCCCCCACCACGTTCTTGGACATCTGGGTGTGGAGGCTATGAAACCTGGGGAGGAGGGCGGTTGGTTACAGAGGGGCAGCAGTGGCAGTCTGTGCTCCAGCTGCCTTTGCTGCAGCTCAACCATACACTGAAGCATACTGGTTTGGTCCTCCAGCAGCCTAAGCATTGAATCCTGCCTCCTCTCATCACGCTGCCGCCACATTTGAGCTTCAGCCCTCTCTTCAGCCCACCACCTCTCCTCCCGGTCATTTGGTGCTTTCCTGCACTCTGACATTATTTGCCTCCACGCATTCGTCTGTGCTCTGTCAGTGTGGGAGGACAGCATGAGCTCGGAGAACATTTCATCGCGAGTGCGTTTTTTTTTTCTTTCTAAGCTTCACTAGCCTCTGGGAAGGAGAAGATCCTGTGATCATTGAAACACATGCAGCTGGTGGAGAGAAAAAAGGGACAGCGGTATTTAAAAAGACACATTTTATAAAACAGTGGCTACACTCTTTCAGGGTAAGCCTTGCTATTAACATTACATACATAGCACATGTGCTTTCGTTACAAGGTCGCATTTTGCCTCCTCCCACCGTGTGACTACCCCCTCAACCTTCTTGGTCCCCAAAACCTGCTTCCGTATTGCCTCCATCTCCATTGAAGGAGTCAAACAACACGGCTGGGGTAGTGGTGGCTGAACCCCCTAAAATGGCATGCAGCTCATCATAGAAGCGGCACGTTTGGGGCTCTGACCCAGAGCGGCCGTTCGCCTCTCTGGTTTTCTGGTACGCTTGCCTCAGCTCCTTCAGTTTCACGCAGCACTGCTTCGGGTCCCTGTTATGGCCTCTGTCCTTCATGCCCTGGGAGATTTTGACAAAGGTTTTGGCATTTTGAAAACTGGAACAGAGTTCTGATAGCACGGATTCCTCTCCCCAAACAGCGATCAGATCCCGTACCTCCCGTTCGATCCATGCTGGAGCTCTTTTGCGATTCTGGGACTTCATCATGGTCACCTCTGCTGATGAGCTCTGCATGGTCACCTGCAGCTTGCCACGCTGGCCAAACAGGAAATGAGATTCAAAAGTTCGTGGTTCTTTTCCTGTCTACCTGGCCAGTGCATCTGAGTTGAGAGTGCTGTCCAGAGCGGTCACAATGGAGCACCCTGGGATAGCTCCCAGAGGCCAATACCATTGAATTGTGTCCACAGTAACCCAAATTCGAGCAGGCAAGGTCGATTTAAGCACTAATCCACTTGTCAGGGGTGGAGTAAGGAAATCGATTTTAAGAGCCCTTTAAGTCGAAATAAAGGGCTTCACTGTGTGGACGGGTGCAAGTTTACATTGATTTAACACTGCTAAATTTGACCTAAAGTCCTAGTGTGGACCAGGGCTTAGTGACCGAAGCCGTCACAGCCTGTATTTCAAAATGAAACATAATGAATAGCAAATAGTTTAAGTGAACAGTCTGAACAACCCATAAGACATCTTTACAAAAAAAGGCTCAGACAACTACACATAGTGCATGTGTTTAATTTTATGTTGCTTCTTAAAAAATAAATAAAAAGATCATTGGATCCCAGTTCCAGTTGTACTTTGGAATTCCTGTCATCTGCCAGCATCATAACAAGTTGAGCTTTCCAGTTCACTAATAGCCTGTTATCCACCTCTACTCTGCAGAAATTTCACAAACTCAGAGACCCTGCAGTCTACACCAGGTAGTCCAATCAAGGGAGAATTTTGCATTATAACAAGAATCGGGCCCAGCATAGATGAGGAGAAATCAGCAACTACCTATACCTCAGAGAATAAGGACGCCACAGGGAACAGGCTCATGATACAAGGGCAGAAATAAATTAAGGAAAACATTCTTTAAGAAGAAAATGGTCTAAAGTTCTGGTCTGTTGCTTTATTTCTTAAAATGTTTGGATACCACAGAATTATTTACAAAAAATGAGAGAAATAATCTCTTTTTGTTGACACTGAGCCAGAGAAAATTTGCTCAGTTGATGTCATAATTTGGAAAAAATCTGATCATATTGGGTGATTTGTCTGCCAAAAACACAAGTAAAAACA
The DNA here is from genome assembly GCF_965140285.1 of Lepidochelys kempii. Taxonomy (NCBI): domain Eukaryota; kingdom Metazoa; phylum Chordata; order Testudines; family Cheloniidae; genus Lepidochelys; species Lepidochelys kempii. The sequence goes on along the minus strand of NC_136387.1, from coordinate 59,176,933 downwards.
AAAACAATCTGGTGACAAATCACTTGATCGTGTCTTTAAGCACAAGAGCACAAACATATCCTAAATGAGATTTTTGTTTTAGCAAGCAAAGTATTTGACAAGCAGCATAGTGCTTACAGAAGTAATGATTTTGTAATGATTGAGGAAGATGTGTATTTAGAATGTACTAATGAACAGCAATCCTTCAGTGTAAATATATCATTTTGCAGTCATAACCTGTATTATAACATTTTATTGCATATCTTGCTGACCACAAGTGAAAGCCAGCATGTAACTGAAGACAATTGAATTTGAATGTCACTCTCAGTTGAAAAAAGGCCCAGAATGTTAAGATAGCATAAAGAGTACATTAATTTTACCTCTAGAGAGTTTTCTTGCTGCAGGCTAAGGAACTAGTTTATTGGTGGGACAGCTTGAACTATATCTGCCCTCTGAATGATCACTAAGCCTCATTCTCTATTGCTGCCTGCCTTTTAATCTCTGTAAATGGCAATGCCTTTACAGTATATATAAAGCTAAAGTGACAGAAGTGAAAGATATTCTTTGCATAAAGCCAGGGGATATCAGAACTGAACCCACAGAGACCTTTATCAGGAGTTCCTATTTCAGAGAAAGTAGGGATGAGATTAAGAGGTAACCATAAGGGTAAAATAAATTTTAAAAAATAGAACAGCAGAAGGGATTGTAACCAGTGAGTTTCATCTTGTGGTTTGCACGTGATCGTAAGTCACAGACATCATGGAACAAGTATGGGCAAAGACCAAGAGACATCTAGGGTAGGGGTTCTTGCAACAAATTTTTGCAACCAACTCTTCCTGGTGGCTGCCCTGACAAATTTTCCTAAAATTATTTATTTTTCCTAAAGTTAATTAAGTAATATGCATATATATAGATCCAAATCATTGTAATTTATTTATGTGAGGTTTGGGGGTTTTTTTTTGTGGACTCAATAATAAAAATCATGCACAGTTATCTCTGTTCTTTATTGGACCTAATAGAATAGAAACACAAATAAGGTGCTTTGCACATCCTTGTCTTTTATATTATTGTTTCATTTGCTTTTTTGGTAAAAGTGGTTGTCTGTATAACAATTCTGAAGTAAATTTAAAAATGTTTTCACATAATAGAAGTCCAAATAATAATGAAAAACAAAGCTGGGTGGCTTGGGTCTGGGGAGGGGAGGGAAGGCATGGCTGCGGCTGGCCCAGGTAGGTGTGGGGGCTCGGGGCTTCAGCCAGCCCGGGGCTGCTCCAGACAGGTAGGGGTGTGTGTGTGTGTGTGTGTGTGTGTGTGTGTGTGAGAAGGAGAGGTGGTCTCTGGGCTTTGGCCAGCCGGGGCTCCTCTGGCCAGGGGAGGGGGTGCTCGGGGCTTCTCCAGGTGGGGGTTGTGATGTTGCACCCCGTAATGCTTTATAGAAATATGCTTACGAGTATAAATATGACATAACTGGAATATGTTTTATGCTTCATATGCCATCTAGCATATCTTTGCAAAGGTTATGTTCTTCTGCATGTATTCATCCTATTTGTATGCATGTATCATTTTTATATCTGAAGTTATGAGTGTTGACTCTGTGCTTGTATTTAAAGCATTTGATGTAAGAAAGCATCTAAAGCAGATTTGGTCAACATAGTATGAAGGGGTTATTCAAGTAATTGGGAGTACTTGGTTAACAATGGACCTTGATAGACATCAGTCCACATCTGAGCTTTCCTGGGAACATCCTGTAGAAAACTGAGTCATGCATGGACATGGGATTCAACACAGGGAGCGAGGGGTTTCCACCCATGAGAGAGACTATATATGACCCTGGGGAAACCCCCTCCATTTTGTCTTCAGCTAGCACAAAAGATAACCTCTTCACCCCAAGGAGATGCCTGAAAAACTGGAACAAAGAACATAAACTACAGGAGTGTGAGTGATTGCTGGACCCAGACTAGGAGGAAGTCTAGTCTGTAAAAGAGGTTTTTTGGAACATCTCTGAGGGTGAGATTTACCTGCATTTAATTTTTACTGTATTAGACTTAGACTTCCATGTTTTATTTTGTTTGGTAATTTACTTTGTTCTGTCTGTTATTACTTGGAACCACTTAAATCCTTTTTACTTTTCACTTTTTTATTTAATAAAATCACTTCTTACTTATTAACCAGCATATGTATTAATAGCTGGGGGGGGGGGCAAATAGCTCTGCATATCTCTCTATCAGTGTTATAGAGGGCAAACAATTTATGAGTTTACCCTGTATATGCTTTATACAGGGTAAAACAGAGTTATTTGGAGTTTGGACCTCATTGGGAGTTGGATATATGAGTGCTGGAGACAGGAGCACTTCTTAAGCTGTTTTCAGTTAAGCCTGCAGCTTGTGCGGGATGTGGTTCTGACTTGGATCTGTTCGCAGCAGGCAAGCGTGTCTGGCTAAAACAAGGCAAAGTACTGGAGTCCCAAGCTGCCAGGGAAAACAGGCTCAGAGGTAGTCTAGGCACATCATGCGGCAGTCCCAAAAGTGTTTCTGTGACCCAACCTATCACAGGGGTCTTGGAGCTCCAGCTACTGAAGGGGTGGAGTCAGGAGCTAGCCACCCCAAAGGGGGGGCTCCACCCACTACCCATGCATGTGTCCCTCCTCACTCCCCCACCCACCGCTCACCTCCTCACTCCCCCGCTCGTAACCAGACCCCTCTGCCTGCCTCATCATCCTGCTGCTTGCCTCCTTACTCTTCCACCAGGGCTCCCCACCCCACCACTCACCTCACCACTTGCCTCCTCACCATCCCCACCCTCACCCGCTGCTCGCCTCGCCACCTCACCTTGCTCCTTAAGCGTTGTGTCCCCCACCGGTGTCTCCAGAGAGGCGGCACATGCAGGAGCAACAGGGAGGAAGGGGAGGGACTGATGCTTCCCCCCACCACACTGCACACGAAACTGCCGTGGCCTCAGGGAAACCCCCTGATGGCCGCATGTGGCCACGGTGGCTGCATTTGAGAAATGGTGAGCTTGGACCAGGTTCCACACTGGATGTCACAAGATGGGAAAGGCAAAGATGTCTCTGTGAACTTAAAAAAAAATAACCCTGCAGATATTCTTAGTACCACAGAAAAGCAAAAAGTTAAAGAGTTTTTAAAAAACAATTTACTCATCACTATTTTTGTTCTTTGTTTCTTCAGCTATCTAGCTATGGTCTTCACTAATTTTTTAGATAGTCGATTTCTCTTGCAAGCCATTTTTAGGAGTGCTGAACAAGGCATGGACAGATCCCTTGTGAATAAATGAAATACTTAGCCACTCAGCATAATCAATTTGTCAGTTATCTGAAGAGAGAAGTTTAAGCTCATGAATATAAGCTAGTCAGCAACTATATTACATACAGGGAACGCAATAGAAGTGGAAAGGGAAATACTTGCCTAAGTTCTATAAAGCGCTATTGAGGATTAGATTTAATTTAAGAGATGTCTGACATTCAGCACTAAGATGCCGGCAATGATTAATAGGTAAACAAGTCACTGTGGAGGAAGAAAAGAGGCTTTACTACACCTCTTTCCTAAATGGCTGAAATCAAAGTCAAATGGAGGAGTCTCATTATGTCACAACAAACATATTGGAAATCTCCTTCCTAGTCAATTGTATGATTTTCTAGTAGCACTATGGTTCAGATGCAAAGCTAAGGATATTTAAGGTCCAATCCAGCAAATCTTCACTTAAGGCCACTGATTAATCAGGGGCAAATCTCTAAAAGGTTAGTGCAAATAAGCTCTGAAAAGTTTCCACTGAATCAGTTTGCCATAGGCGCTCTGCCCCAGATCCTCAAAGGTATTTAGGTACTTAGTTCCCAAATTAAGCACTTAAATACCAGTGAAGATCCAGGCATCAGATACCATGGTGATGAGCACAGCATACAAGCAATCATGTCAATTGTAAGGAGTTTCCTAGTTCTGCTTGCAGGCTATGGGGCTCTGTAGGGAAGTGTGTGATGTTAGTCTTGTACAATCAATCTGCAAGAGTCAGTCTAGAGCAAGATGAGGTGAGTTGTGGCTCTTTGCCCTAGGGAGCAGCCTGGTTTTTTCCCCCTCTCTCTATTTTTGGTTTGTGTGTGTTAAGGTTCTGGACATTAAGAAATAAATTAGTGTTACACTGCAAACTTCTAGAAAGAGTATTTTATGTTATTTAACTTCTCAGTTTGTGTGCCGTGAACGTATCAAACAAGAGCCTGAATAGAATCAAATAGATCCCTGCTTATAACAGGAGTTGTTTCACTGGCTGCTCAGCTTACTTACCTGCCTAAATATGGATTTAGGCAACTAATTTTAGGCACTAGTTTTTTAAATCTTGGTCAATAGCTTTTGAGATGTTTATTTGAATTGCCCCTTTGTTCTAAAATATAAATACTTCAATCAGCTTGGGGCAAAGCTTCCATGATTGGCTTCCACTGACACAAACCAGGGATGAATTTGGCCTGTTTGTCTCAACGGGAACAGAGACATACAACAGTGTCAGGTGACAACAGGAACATTTGTTCAAGTGTAACACTCCCAGAGTTAGAGCAACATATTCAGGGAGGCCCCACAGAGGTTAAGTTCTTAGAGAGATGGTTGGCACACTGCAAAATATATTTTAAAGAACACCATTTATACAGTAAGAACATGATGATTTTTCAATGTTTCAGAAAAAATTGTGAAAAATTTCATTCTTATTTCTATCACTAACTTTATTTTCAGTAAATGCTCTTTTCAAAACAAACTCTTATTTCCAGCCTCTGATATTTCAGCCTCTAGAGGAGTGATCCATACACTTATTTAAATTCACTGAATAATTCAGAAAGAAAACAGTTTTACCCGTTTGTTTTTATACTTCCTCTATTTTACTTCTCCTCTTTTGAAAAGTCTGCCTTGGTTATTTGTCCTTTTGTTGTTGACAGATGAGAGTCCGTTTAGAATTTCACACTATTTATTGTCTATGGCACCTTTTCCTGAGCCATTCTAGTAATGCAAGTTTGAAGGGAAACTGACATGCCTAGGATAAATGAGCATATTCTCCCCATATTCACAATCCTGCTGGTCAGATTGATGTTTTACAAGTGTAAACAAAATCATCATTTCCTTTGTTTATTTTTGTAGCAAACCACCCAGATGTGAGCAAGCCACCTCTGAAGTATGTGCTGCTGAGAGGAAGTCAGAGATTTTTTTTTGATGGCATCATAAAAAGAACCCAAAGCAAAGGCTTAAAATAAAAGTTAATGGTGCTGCCTGAGGACAGCTTTTCAGTAAGTGATATTGCAACGGTAAAATATTTAGTTTTCATTACAGTTTTGTTTCAATAAGGAACATTTGAAGTGAAATAAATGGAAGCAGAACATTTTAGTATATGAAGCCCACTGTATTGTTTTGGAGTTGTCCTGTCACTGTCAACTCAGTGACCTGTCACAGAAAGGAGAGATTAGGCCTCAGACAATAATCGAGGAGATTAGTGTCAGTAATTTGTACCAGGAATGGTTTCTCGAGCAAGAACCACTGGCCAGAATTGGGCTTATAGTTTGTGTACTAATCAGTCAAGATCATCAAGAACATGGAGATCCATATGGATCCATATGCATACAGTTTGCACTCAGAAAAGTAACAGAGCTTCTTTACGGAAGCATTGATTGGTCCACATTTGGAACAGGAAGTGTCTATTTTTAATGCCTCAGCTCAAGAAAAAAACGTCATATTGGAAAGGGTCCAGAAAAAAAGTCAAAAGTCATTGAGGGTTTGACAGACTTACTTAAGAGGAAAAGCTAAATAAGAAAACAAAAGTAAAATACTTAAATATTCCCAACAATACTAAAAAGGAATGACAGGATACTCTCCACAAGTATCTGAAGCTACCAAAACTAAGGAAGAGGAAGAATTATTTGAGGTATTCTGTGGGTGGGGGGGTGGGGAGACTAGAAATGGTACTGGAGAGAAACCAAGAAAGGAACATTTTAGGCTAAAAAAATCACAATTAAGGTAAAAAAGGTAAAAAATAGACAATATAAGTATTTGATTTTTAAAAGTGCATGTGCATACATCCCAATTCACACCTGCCAGGGATTTCCTCATACATGTATTTAGGTATGAACACTCACATATCTTGACTGAAATAAGCAAAAGGTTGTGTACATAAGGCAGCAGTTGTGTAAAAATACATACATGCTTTTAAAAGTTTAGCTATAACTTACCAGTAGGACATGCCAAACATGTGGAGTCTATGACAGCAGGGAAGCAGGAATTGGGATGGCTGGATAGGCCCAAGGATCCCATTCCAACTGTCTCTTTCTAGCCAAGAGAGTTCTTCATGCCCAGCAAATTGCCACCTGGCAGCAACTGTTAGCCCAAAAAATGGGATTTCAGGATGGGTTAAATTACCTCAAGTTGGCAAAAGCCCTAATGGTTTAAATGTATCTTACCAAGACAGATGTCACCTAGCAGATATGAAAGCAGCCATTTCAGTCTTTAAAAGTAGAATATAGATGTATCAACATCCCAAACCAGTTTCCAGAAAAAAAAGTATCTATCAACAGAACAAAAAGAGACCAGGAAGAGTGCCCAGGGAGGTCAGACTGCACCACCAGAGCCAGCGGAGATCAGGTTTGGCAAACAGAAAGACTGTTGGAGCCTATTTGTGACAAACATTCATTTTTATTTAAGCACTGTACCACTTATGACCAAGAAAATCCAAATAGTGTTAATGACTTTGATGTATGTCTCAACCATCACTACTAACAACAAAAAACAGAAAAACATACAGAGCATGATTGAGTTTTAAAGTTATTTTTGTATGCATTGCAGCGAGGGTTTACAAAGATCACAGATGAAAAGTTAAGGGGGAGAATCTCTTTAGTTTAAAATGTTTACTGAATGATAGATGCTCTTTTTTAACAAAGAAATATATAGGGAAAAGATGCTTTGATTTTAAAATACATACTTTATATGAAATGTGTCTTTTTAAAGTTCTTTTAATGGTTCCAACTTTTGTTATAACAGCTGTATTCTAACAACAATGTACAGTGCTCTGGTAAATTTGAAAATTTATTTTACCTCTTCTAAAAGAAGTGTTAGAAGTTTAGATTTCACTGTTAGAGGGGACTGATTACAGCAAATTTACTTTTTTTTATTGTGAGCTTGCTATAATGAGAAAAAGTAATGTCTAAATTGTTGCGGTTCAATGACAAGACAGCACAAAGCTTTAAGCAAGCAAGCAAGCTGGTCTGCCAATGGACTTCTGCCTGTCAGCTTTCCACCCTCTCCTTTATTCTTTTTCTCTCCCCCCGCGCATTACATTCTCCAACAGATAAAAGGAATACACTGGCTTTGTTTAACATTCTTATTTACCAATTTCTATCTACCGCATTCCTTGCTCTCGGGCCTTGAGCCCAGTCCTGGGAGGCTTCCCACGGTTCATGTCATCTGGGCGAGATTCCAAGGTTCATGCCCTTGAGAGGAGCTGTGTGTGCACAGCTCCTATACAACACTCCGGGTGTGCCCTGAATGTTGCCAAGCGCATGAACCTTGTATGAATCCTACACTAAATACTAAGCTGAGGCAAGATTGGAGGTAATACCTTTTATTGGACCCAGATCTGAAGAAGAGCTTTGTGTGAGCTTGAAAGTTTGTCTCTAACCAACAAAATTTGGTCCAATAAAAGGTATTACCTCACCCACCATTTCTCTTTGTAATTGAAGGGGCAGATTTTACCTGAATACTGTGTATATTACAGAAAATGTCAGAGATATTCAATACTACATGTGATGCTTATCAGACAGTTGCATCTGGCCCTAAATGATTAGATAGGATAGATAGCCAAAGCCAAATAGTGTAATGAGAGCAAACATTTTTCTGAGTGATATTTTTAGATGTGGGAAGAATTAAGAAGACGATTTTAAAATGATGTTAGGCAATAGTTAACAGCGGGGTGAGTTTTCCCACTTTGTTTCAGACAACATGCTAAATGTTAATAAAGAACAGTTGATGACTCATCACAGGAAAAGTTTGAAGTAAAGCCATAAGATTAGTCCAGTCCTACTCAGAAAACAAGTTGATGGCTGATGTGACAATTTAACTAATGAGGAAGGAAAGACGAGAGAGTAAAATTAAAGATAATGAAAGCGTAATTATGGGAAGAGGTTGTGCACCACTGTTAAGCTGTCTGTGTGCAAGAGTGTTGATTTTATGGATGACACAGAAAATGAATGTTCAACTATTGGCAGCTCACTGGATATTTGCTCAAAAATTATGACAGTATGAAGCCTGATTCTGCTCTCATTTGCAGTGTAAAATCAGGAGTAATGTCACTGAAGGCAGTAAAATTGGTGGAAGTTAGAGAATAATCAGGCTCATTGCAGGCTGGGAATTACAGACCAATAGAAAGAAAACACTTTGCAGTAGACTCCACGTGGGTCAGCTCCTGTGCTAAGTCCCACGCAAGTCAACACTTTATCCTTATGCATTTAGAAGCACCAGCCAAAGAGGAGTGGTAGCTCTCAGTCTGCTTTTAGTAGTGGAGGGAGAGCTGCACTCTTCTCTGCTCATTTACTTTAACCCCGGAGTATGTGAACTTCAGAACTGACCTGTCAAGGTTCCTTCTCCACTCTGAAATCTAGGGTACAGATGTGGGGACCTGTGTGAAAGATCCCCTAAGCTTATTCTTACCAGCTTAGGTTAAGAACTTTCTCAAGGTACAAACTTTGCCTTGTCCTTGAAACCTATGCTGCCACCACCAAGCGTGTTAAACAAAGAACAGGGAAAGAGCCCACTTGGAGACGTCTTCCCCCAAAAATATCCCCCCAAGCCCTACATCCCCATTCCTGGGGAAGGCTTGATAAAAATCCTCACCAATTTGCATAGGTGAACACAGACCCAAACCCTTGGATCTTAAGAACAATAAAAAAAGCAATCAGGTTCTTAAAAGAAGAATTTTAATTAAAGAAAAGGTAAAAGGATCACCTGTGTAAAATCAGGATGCTAAATACCTTACAGGGTAATCAGATTCAAAACACAGAGAATCCCTCTAGGCAAAACCTTAAGTTACAAAAAGACACAAAAACAGGAATATACATTTCATTCAGCACAACCTATTTTACCAGCCATTTAAGAAAAGGAAATCTAACGCATTTCTAGCCAGATTACTTACTAATTTAACAGGAATTCTGAGGAATTATGAAGAGCAATCCTGATCTGTTCCCAGCAAAAGCATCACACAGACAGACAGACCCTTTGTTCCCCCCCCTCCAGCTTTGAAAGTAACTTGTCTCCTCATTGGTCATTTTGGTCAGGTGCCAGCGAGGTTATCCTAACTTCTTAACCCTTTACCAAGTGAAAGGGTTTTGCCTCTGACCAGGAGGGATTTTATAGTTCTGAATACAGAAAGGTGGTTACCCTTCCCTTTATATTTATGACAAAACAGGATATCTCTGTTAAAAACCCAGGTGTATGGGCTAGATGGACTTTTGGTTCACTCTATGAACAAATTCTATGCATCTGTTGTCCTTTTTGCTCTACCTGTGCACCTAGTATCCTGAGGAAAGTATCCTTTACCCACAGAAGGTGCCCCACCATAATGTATTAACAGCCCCACCTTTAGCTTCTGGAATGCATTGGAAGAGTCCTAACAACAGGGTTTTAGACCTGAGCTGTCACTTTATTCCATCCTTATGCTCTCTCCCTTAAAACAGTTGATCAAAAACTGTCTTATTCTTATTTCTGTGCTTTGCAACCTGCTTACACATGACACATACCCCTCTTCTTAATGTCACTTTTACTGCTGTCACTCTGAAAATAGAAATATTGTAGGCAAGCCTCAGAAATTCCAGCAAAGCCTGAAATGAGGGAATTATGGACAGCAGTGGTGCTTGCCATTCCTCCTCCTCACTTAAACCCAATTTCCAGCCAATGCCAGCACAAAAAAAAAACAGCTGGGAGCCATTGTCATCAGGCATGTTCATCTGGAGGGAGGGTGGGTCTCTCTCTCTTTTTTTTCCCTGTGGATTTGTTTCCCCCATCACATGTTTGGCTTAAGGTCTAGGGTTCTTTCTCCCCCTCCTCTTTTTTCTCCTCTTACAATCACCTGCAGAGATACCTACTCTAGAGTTAGTAGTAGATTTTTATACTGCCCTCTAATTGCCAGATGTCTAGCCATTGTGACAAAGCTTGTCTCCCTTGTCACCAGTGGGTCCCACACTTCCAGGAGGATTTACGCTAGTCTCAGAGGATCACTGTCACCCTCCACATACCCTTGCCTCTAGAGAGAGAAGGGCTAATACCCTACTGAGCCATTTTCATCATAATCCAGCAAGGGAGGTGGGAAGAAGCAACCCTCCCTCGCACAGTCTCGGTTGTTTCACAGTCTCTGTGATTAATCGTGGAGTGGGGGGGAAACCCGGGCCTGCCCTCTACTCCAGGCTCCACCCCAGGGACCCTAATAGTAATAGCTATTGGTAGCTGACCTTTTGAAATAGGACAAGTATAATTCCCTGGGCCAATTCCTCACAGCAGTCCGTACTTCCTCAATATCTACTTCACCCTTACCTCAGGGCCTCCTTCCTTGTGCCTGATAGGATTTGTACTGCCCATTTTTTCCAGCAGCACAGCTTCCTCCTACTACAGCTCCTGACATGCACGCCTCACTGACTAACTGGGAGGCTTTTAACTAGTTCCAGCCATCCCTTGATTGGCTTCAGGTGTCCCAATCAACCTAGCTATCTCCACTGCTTTCTAGAAGGATCTTGATTAACCTGGAGCAACTGCCATTTGGTTACCATGGTAACAGGGATTTGTTTAGCCTGGGGCTAACATACCTGTTCCTCACTACTTTCCTATAGACATCTGGCCTTGCCCCATCACACTATATAGCCTTCTGGGACTCTTCAGAAATTGATATATGGATAGGATGGGTTCTAATAAAAACATTTTGCAAAACTGGGGCACCTTTGCTTCAAGCATCCCACCACATCAGCAAACATTAATAAACTCACCCCAGAAACAGTCCCTGAGAAGTGGGCAAGTATCTTAAGATGAAAGTGAAGCACAAAGAGGTGAAATTATCTTCCCAATGTTACAAAGGAAGTCAAAGGAACAAGCAAAAACTATATCTCACAATTCCTGATGCTGTGCAATATTTTAACCAGACAGCCTCCATTTTATTTATAACATTATTTGGTACAACCATATTCTGAAAATGACAGTATTGCCAGCATGAAATGTACTATGCAAGAAATATGAAAACAAGACTGTATCAGAATTGAGTGCATCTCTTACTCCCTTGAGGCAATTACTGATACCAATTCATCTCCTAATTTACTTAAAATTTTCCTCTCATAGTGGCATATTTAACTGCTGTCTTTATTTGGCTATGATATGTCCCATGAAACTTCTTTTGACAAGCTCATGCTTTGAGCTCTGTACATTAGTCTTGTCTGTGTCTCATTTCTTGAATGTCATTTTGTTTTGTCTGTTGCCTGTGTTGTAGATTACTTGTTTGTCAGGTTATGTTCATGTTACATAATTCAGCCCCATCTGAAGGTACATAATTAATAAAAAGATATATTGTATGAGTTGTGGGAAATAATACACCTTCTACAAGAGAGGTATTACAGTGGTGCTTGTGGTAGCTATATACAATCTGACTTGTGCCTTCTGTAATCTGTAAAACATTTCAATAAATTATAATAGATTAGTTTGAGATTTTCCAGTAAAGCAGGATTGTTTCTTTAGTTTATTTAGGGTCAAATTCTACCAAGTTTACTTATACTGGGTAGCTCTCTAAGCTTTGGTTTCCAAAAGAGCCAAAGGGAATTAGGCACCCAAATCCTATTTAAAAATCAATGGGTGTTAGGTTTGATATACTTTTTAGGCTCCTTGGAAAATCCTAGCTCACTCTTCAAGTAGACCTATTAATTTCAATAAAACTACTTGTGGAGTAAGGTGTTACCTAACATAAGTAAAGGTCGCAGAATGTAACCCTCACTGAGGGCCAGATTGTAGTAAGAAGCTATTGACTCAAACAGGGGGCAGTGTAGTGTTGCACCTCTTTATAGTGTCCATGGGGAGGGATGGTGTGACAATAGAAGTCTACGAGGATAATGAGGAAGGTTGGTATTTACAAAGTATCCTGAAAGAGTTAGGATCTAAAGAACCTTTGAAAGCCCCAGCCAATGGTGCAGTGTTTACTAAAAACGGCTCACAAGACTGCAATTGTAGAGGCCTAGAAAATCAAGGGAGTATTTTTACAAGAGTTGATTCCAAAAGGCTGATAGATCTATCAGAGAAGGAATAATGGCAAGACTGTGCTTGACCATGGAAGGATGCTGAAGGTAGGAAAACTTTATTTTCCACTTCCTTGATTATGAGTATTTAAGTTTGAACTGGTCTAGACGAACTTTTACTGAGTTAAGGGTAGATATGCATTCATACCAGTTAATTGGCTTGATTCTTCCCACAGGGACCCAGTGCACAGGGGGACCATGCAGAGTACACCACATTTTGGGGGGGAGGGGTGGGGGGAACCTCTCCAATTAAATCATAGCACCTGAACCAAGAACTGAGGGAGAGTAAAGTTCTCTGTATACAAAACAAATAGAATTCTTAATTTTTTTGTCTAGCATCTAGAAACTATGTTGATGGGTACAATTGCAATATATAAAAACATATCTAAATATATGCAATATAGTAGTTGTCTTATATTGTTCAGTTGTCTTTGTAAGTAAATAACATCACTGCAATACCCTGAATATTGCATTAATTAATAGATGAATAGCATTTTAGGCCAGAAAGGACCACTAGATCATCTATTCTGACTTCCTCTATAACACAGGCCATTTCACCCATTTACAACTGTATTGAGCCCAATATCTTCTTGTGTTTGTCTAAAGTGTATTGTGAAGAAAATCATCCAGGCTTAATCTGAAGACATCCACCACAACCCGTGGTACCTTGCTGCAGTGGTTAATCACCCTCGCTGTTTTAAAAAAATTGTGCCTAATTTGAAGCTACTGGTTCTAGTTATGCCTTTTTCTGATATGTTAAAAAAGAGTCCTTTAGTACCTGATATTTTCTCCCCATGGAGGTTCTTATATTCTGTTCATCAAGAAAAACTTCTTGACCCTGCTCAACTTGGTCCAAGAGGAAAAAAAAATCCTTCCTGATCCCCAGAACAGGTGATTGGTCAGACAGCATCCTGGAAAAACAACTCAATATGCATCAATTACAGGGAGGGAGGGCAAGACAGGAATCATGGCAAAATAACTCTGGTCACCTGGGAAAGCTTTACACTGAGAGGAGAGCCAATCGGCATGCACACTCATCTGGCTTGCAGATGGGAAGCAGAGATACCCCTCCCCTGGGCACACTCCCAGGTACTCTTTGAGGCAAAAGGAGGGGCTAGGTTCCCGCATGTCTGAGAATGAGCTCTCCTCTCCCTAGAACTGCTGCTCACTCCTGGCTCATCTAGGCCAAATTCCACATTACTGAAGTGGGGAAGAACACTGTAGCCAAACATTGCTTCTAGCAGTGTTCAGAAATTATTATACAGTCATTTATTTACGTTTTTAGTCTTTGAACTCCTGAAGTTTTGTTTCTTTATATTATCTTTCATCCTGTCAGGACATCTTGACACTCAGTCTGAAAGCCTTTCTTCTCGTTACAAAAATTTACGATATCCAACTCAAGAACCCAACACTTACATTCTGCACACTCCCACAGCCTAACTCCAGTTTCCTTATACCATTGGTTATCTATCTATTTTAGGAGCTTAGATGGTCTCTATCACTGCAATATTCAAGTACCTCACAATCTTTATCCTTTAAAGCATTTATCCTCATCAGATACCTATGAAGCAGAGAAGCACCACTGCCCCCATTTGACAGAAGGGGAACTGAGTCTAGAAAGAGTGAGTGACTTGCCCATGATCACACAGTAAGTATGTAGCTGAACAGGAAACTGAACCCAAGGTCACCAGAGTTCCAGAGAGTGCCTTAAAAACTGGACCATCCTTCCTGTCTACATTCAGTAATGGAGGAATGACTGTGATTAATCACAGGAGAAGGTTGGGTGGGTTTAATATGGATAAATTGCTCTAGTATAAGTATTTATCTAAACCTATCTGAACTTTTGGGGATCGTTTTCCTCCCTGTACATCTATCTCCCTTCTTATGATTCCCTTTCTCCTAATTTAACCAGATGTGTTTTTCCCTTTTCCCCAATCTCTTCCATCTGTTTCTATTATTTTCCCCCCTTTCTCTAATCTCTTCCATCTGATTCTATTATTCAAGCATGTACCTCATCCATCCTGGCTGATCGTCCCCCTATACCAATGAAAGACACTTTTTGCTGCTGATGCATCTCAGACCATGATCACTCTCTTTTCCATGACCTCCAACAGACAACTGTCTTTGAGAGCAAAACACCAAGTCTACTGCAAGTTCTTAACAAGTCTGGCAGACACTGTCAACTCTACTGTAATTTTGAAATCACATGTACTATATGGGATATTTTAGTCAGAGGTGTCCTGATTTGAACTGAGTATCTCTATCCCCAGAAAAAAAACAAATTCGGGGAGATGATTTGTAGACAGCAACGCAGCACAACACTGGGTAGTTCCAAATGTGAATCTTGATCTGAACTTTGCTTCACGGGCCCATTTATTATAATTTTTGCATAATACACATAAAACTCTGGAAATCCAGATAATAGATTTGTTGGTTTCATTAGGTCTCAAACTGGATGGAAACTGAAAAAATAGAAAAATAAAATAAGTTCATGAATAGTTACCAGAATAAGAAACTTCATTATTTTTACTGTGCTCATTCCACTTGTGTGTGTACAGTCTCTAAATATTCCAGTAAACAAAATTAATCTCAGGCATGTTCATGGGGAAAATAGTTTTATGATTGTGATGCTGACAGGCCAGGTGCCAGTGCATGCCAGATTCTCCGGACAACTCACTTATATGTGAATTTCAAAGGAGATGTTGATTATATTGTTTGTGTCTGTCTGTATCCTGTAGTTTGCTATTACATTACCTCTACATTATGTGTACCCAGTAATTAAATAACCCAAGATCAAAGCTGTGTTAATGAAGAGTATATTCAGGTGTTAGAACTTCATTAAAACCAACAGAATGTTATGTGTATAGTTCTCACTTATCTATTCCTATATAATAACAGACATTTGCATTATGTATATCTCTGTATCTAAATTACTCATCAAAGAAGAATGCTAACTTCAAAGCAAGGGCCATTGAGTTCATAATGGGAATCCACAGACTCAATCTGCATTCCTCACAGCCAACAAAGAAAGGCCCACGTGAGTATAGAAGTTGTCTGCTAGTTTTCTGCACGAAGAAGGTATAAAAGATGGATTCAAGGAAAGATCCTTCACACCCTACCTGATCATTCTTGTTACAATGCGTATGGTAACACGTATTGTTTCATGTTCTCTGCGTATATAAAATCCACCTACTGTATTTTCCACTGCATGCATCCGATGAAGTGAGCTGTAGCTCACGAAAGCTTATGCTCAAATAAATTTGTTAGTCTCTAAGGTACCACAAGAACTCCTTTTCTTTTTGCGGATACAGACTAACATGGCTGCTACTTTGAAAAGAGATCCTAGAGTTATCCTGGGTAACCCTGAAAGACTTTTGAGACTGACAGATTACTACATCTCTGCTAACATTTGGATTTACTAATTTTGACATACCTATTAATGCATTTTTCCTGCTTTAATCTCTCAAAAATGGTCATTTCTTTTTCTTAGCTAATAAATCTTTAGTTAATTTACTAGCGAATTGGCTACCAGTGTTGTTTTTGGTGTAAAATCGAGAGTACCAATTTATTTCAGGTAGGTGATTGATCCTTTGGGATTAGAAGTAACCTAATGTGATGTGATTTTGGGGTTATTTAATGTTTTATCAGAAAATTCAGTTTATCTGGGTGGCAAGATAGTTCCCTTAAACCCTCCAGTCTATCTGTGACTCCATGGTAAGACTGGGATCATGATACAGGATTGTACATTTTTTACTGGATTTGTGAAATCTAATTATAGAATACACCACCAACTTGGGGTGTCTGCCCTATTTTCTGACAGTCTGACTTGAGACTGGCACTCACAGTTGTGAGCCACTCCAGACAGCACGACAAAGTTAGTTTTCAAAAATAGTAGGAGAAAGGGAAAGAATTGCAACACAAGTATTCATACCATCTATCAGATTCTAAAAGTTGCACTCATCCAATCAAGGTGGGTTGGGGGAAATTACCATGTGACTTTTCTGCCCAAGAGAAAAAAACAACATAACATCCCAAGACTGGACAGGAAGCAGACTGAATTGCCATATTACAAACAGAGATGAAAACCCTGCTGTACTTGTTCTGCTGCTACATAGAATAATTCAATCTAGACCTGGCTAAATAAAACAAATTCATTTTAAAATATTCATCTTCCATAGGGGGTGGTTGAATAATGCAAAAAATATTTCTTGAAATCATTTATTTGCCAAATAACTAAAAAAAAAGTCTAAGACATTATTTGCCAACTAACATGCAATCAGCTGTTCTTCCAGTCACTCTCCAAAGATATAAATCTGGCAGCTTTTGCAAGATCTAAATACAATTTAAATAAGGAATATCCCATCACTACCTAAGCTATTTCCATATATTATCATAATTTTTCAGGGAACTAATTTCTCATTCTTTACGTGCATTAGCCAAATAGTTATTTGTTTAGAAAATACCAGGTCTGTTCAAAATTTTCTAAACCTTTGGATTCCCTTAGAGTTTGCAGACTTGGAAGTGACATTTACAAACTCATTTTCTACATAGCTTTTAAGAAACAAATTATCAGACTGAATATTTAGTCACTCTTGTCTAGGCTCAATTTCAATTAGAGTTGCAGAAAGAAAAGGCCAATGAGTCATCCAATAAAGTACACCAGAAATTCATTATAAAATGGCTTTGCAGAATGATGATCTCAGTTTTTCACATGGTTTTTTTTTAAAAGGAAAAATTGATTGGATTCTGTTCACTGGAGACATGCTTAGCTATTTGGAAGTGCTGAACATACTGTAATAGTTTTGTATATTGTGTTTCTTACACAACTTTTACAAACTGTCACAGGTAACAATAGGGTATATTTTAAAATACTGTTCATAGAATATATTGGTTATATTAAGGTACCACTAAGGCTGCCTAATTAGTTGATGAGCTACAGCAGAAGACCGAGTATCTCATTAAAATGCACTGGGCTAGATTCTGATCTCAGTTACACGGGCACAAATTTGGAACAGTTCCCCCATTTTAACCAAGAACAGAATCTTTCTGGCTCATTAACTGAGCTACCTTTATACCTCCCCCCACCCCACCCCCCTGCCCCGCTCCCACACACACTGGTGCCACAGTGGTTAAGCACTTTTGCATTCTCCATACTTGAGAGGCTTGTAGAACATACTTGTACTTGTGTACGGTAATACAGGAAGGATTGAGGTGATCATGTTTAGAATCACGGAAGGCAGGAGTGGCCAACTCTCCCTGTATTGACCAGTGCATCCCAATCTGATAGACCCCTGGGGCAGGGGCAATGGCCCAAGAAAACATTTGCATAAATGTGAACCTAGATGTATGCTGCTCTACTTGCTTAAAGCAGCATTAGTAGATGTTCTGCTAGGTTGAAGACAGCACTGCTAGCCAGCATTGCCCACCTCAAAGCAGATACTTGCAGCACCAGTCCTAACAAGATTGGCAGGCAGAAGTTAGTCACATAAAGGAATGACTTCTAAGGCCTACTCTGTCTGTACTATATATATAGCCTCCCTAAATATTGATGGACGTGTGCCCAGGGCCCTGAAGCACATCCCTTTCCCCCAACATAATGAATACTAAGCCAGGGATGCTGTTGTGCACTCAAAGAATACAGAACGTCAAGCTCATTCTGGTGCAGAGGCTGGAGTAATTTTTTCAGACCCTCCCCCAGAAGGCTCCACAATAGTGTAGCACAAAGTTGACACTGGGTCATAACGTGACAGGCTTCTTCTTCACTTATGCTCTGTCTATATTGAAGACTGTACAGTGGGAGTAGTCAATTATTTTTGTCAAGGTCCAAATTTCTTGGTCAAGGTATAGTCAAGGTCGAGACTCCAGAGAAAATAATTTTAAAAATGTATAATGATAATAATAAATAATAATAATAATAAGTAAATAAAAATATGTCAGGGTCCACTCAAAAGCATCTGGTGGTCCAGATTTGGCCTGCAGTCCACTTATTGACCACCCCTTTTGTATAGCCTACCACCCCTCCTTTCAACACAAAGAGGACTCCAGAACTGGCTACTGAAGATGAAGTTATTTTTATTCCACAAAGGCCAAAGTTGACAAGCAGCGGTCCCTGGGTAAGTCACAGACAGATGTCATTTCTGTGTACTGAGGCATTAACAGGGATTCACAGATTTAAGAACTGAATGCAGAGTAGCTTTCATATTTTCAGCAGTGCTACCTGCTCATCCCAAGGCAGGATACATTTTGCACTGTGTCCATTTATTTTATGAAACAGAAAACTGTAAGAGGAAAAAAAAATGTTTCAGTTGATATTGTTTAATGCACATGCACAGCAGTAGTGGCAGGGTTGCCAGGCAACCAGTAAGTAGCATGATTTAGAGGGAAAGGGGTCTGGATCAATGGAAAGACAACACACTTTCATATGGGTGAGAGAAGACTTCAATCTGGGCAGACCATAATTAAAAACAAAGTAGGGTGGTTTAAATGTCTGTCTCTTGCCCTTATTATCTCATTACAACGTAATCATATAGTTGCTTCTTCTGAAAAGATGGACTAAAGGCCAGTTACTCATTGGATAGAGATTACATGATCAGGCTGGGGATCATGTATACACACAATAGAGCTTTAAGTTAATTTTAGTGCTCAAGAAAGGTGACAGATGGATAGACCTATAGAATGAAAGTCCTTTTTGTTATCAAAAGCATGTACAGTTCGAGCAATGACAGTGCAAGCTTCCCCATACTGCTCCAACAATGTGTCTCAACTTTGACCTGTAGGAGTCACCCTGAAGAGATGAGAGAGTAATTCATTTTCCATATCCATTTAATCCTTCACTTCTGTGCCAAAAATGTCAAGCAGTACCAATTCTGCTAGTAGTCCTGTGATGTAAACATCTATTTATCAAGAACTGAATGACAATTTGCATTTCCTGAGTTTCATTTTGTTTTGGATTGAAAGGAATGCAAAAAAAACCAGAATAAAGTATTACCATACGGAGAATGTTTCATAAGGCTCAGTAGAAACTGTGGCATTACACATAGTGTATGCATAAAACAGAAAACCTTTCCCTCAACCGTTCCTGACTAAAGGAGCTTATAGACGGCATAAACAGAAAAGACAAAGGATGAAAATAGAAACAGGGGCACAGAAAAGATAAATGAAGGCAAGTGCAGAGCCAGGACCCAGAACTTCTGACTCTCAGTCCAGGGACCTTATCACTCGATCACACAGCCTATCTGCACATGAGTATGTTATGTGGCAGAGCTCCGACCTTGTTCCCGTGGGTCCCACGCTTCCAGACGCTTTATGCTAATTTCAGAGGCTCACTGCAACCCTCCACATAGCCCTTCTCTCCCTAGGGCCACGGATACAGTTTTCTGAGTCCTTTCCATCATAAGCCAGCAAGGAGGTTGGTGAGAGAACTCCCACAGTCTCTGTTGCTCCTACAGCCTCATACCAAAACAGTTTAGCCTCCTGTCCTGACAGGGGCCTGTTTTCCCCTTCCAGGAGATGTTTCCGTTGTGGGGAAACCTGGGCCTGCCCTCTACTCTGGGTTCTGGCCAAGGGACCCTAATGGTAGCAGCTCTTGGCAGCCGACCTTTCACTGCCAGAGTTGCCACATTTCCCTGGGCCACTTCCCCACAGCTTCCCTACTTCTCCCTTCTTCACCCTTACCTTAGGGCTCCCTCACCAGTGACTTGAGGGTGTCTTCATCAACCAGCCCTTCAGCTGCACTTCCTCTCCCCTGGCTCTCCTCTGCCTGATTGGAGTGAGCCCATTTATAGTATCAGAAGGGCCTTAATTAGAGTCAGGTGGTCACATTAGCTTAATGGCCTCACCTGACTCTTTGCAGGTTAATTGGAGTCAGGTGTTCTCATTAGCCTGGAGCAGCCCCTGCTCTGGTCAGTCAGGGAACAGAAAACTGTTAATCCAATGGCCAGTATATCTGCCTTCTGCTATTCTGCTGTACCCAACTGGCCAGGGTCTATCACAATTAGAATGAAGTATTGGTGAGAGAGCACAATAGTTTTAGCTCATCCAGCGCTAAACAAGTACTTGGAGAAATACACACTTGAGATGATGTGCCAGAATAGGGACCTATGGTGGGAATGTGCTAAAATAAAAGTGTTTTGGAAGAAAACAACAAATGGAATTTTCAAGATCCTTAAAGTTAAACTACTCGAAGAACAGATAGTTTACAATCAAAAGGAGCTTACTGACTCAGGGGAGGACTCATCGATAACATAATTATTACTACCAGCCAGATGTAGGATAGCTTGTTTTTTTTGGAAAAGGACAGATGTCCCAACATTAGTGCCATAGAGAAATAAAGTATGGGAAATTCCTTCAATGGAAAAATCAGGCTCAATGAGATTTCAAATGCATGTTTAAATGTTTGCAATTTGAAGAAAATGAATATGCCAAGAATGATATTGAACAAACACAAGTAAATTGTTCTTAAAGATTACAAATACAGGTTATGAATAGGATTTTTCAGTGCTTTCATGGAAAGTTCATGTGTGTTAATTATAACAAAATGAAAAAGTGTAAAAAAAGCATCAAACCTGAACATTTTCTTTTAATTTTTTAACTGAATAAATAAGAGGAGGGAGCAGAAGAAAGCAAACGACTAATTCATTAAAACTGACAAGTAGTGTACCATAGAGGATAATGTATTTTGATGTCCTAATACGTTGTCACCAATGTGCTTAAAAAAATCTCTCTTTAAAGAATAGCAATGCTCATTCAGTGCACTATATACTTAAGCTTCCCAACATCTACTTCATAAAGGGCATGACCCAAACCCAGTGAATTCATTGGTAAGACTTCCATGGACTCAAATGAGCTATGGCTGAGGAAAACAAAAACAAAACTGGCTTTTTTCCAAAAATGTATTTTAACAATCTAGGCTAAAATATTGTTTGACAAGTGTTCATGTGTTCAGCAATTCCCATTATGACACTTGTGGCCAGATATTTTAAAAGAGTGCATCACATTGGGTGCTGAATGTGATGGTGTCCCCCATAAGGCTTTATGGAAATATGGTTATAAATGTATATATGACATAACTGGAATATGTTTTATGCTACATAAGCCATGTAACATATCTCTGTAAAGGTTATGTTCTACTGAATCTATTCATCCTATTTGTATGCATGTACCATTTTTGTATTTGAAGTTATGAATATTGGCTGTGTACTTGCTTGATTTTTAAGTAGCCTTAGGAAAGCATTTGGTCAGCTTCTTGAGAAAGGAATGGGCAAGTTAAGTGCCCAATCAAGAAGCAATTAACGGACAATGGATCTTGGAGGGCTCCAATCCACATAAGAAATCTACATGAGAATGTTCAAGCTAGCATGTGAGCCATGGCTGCTACCTATAAGTTCTGACAGGTTTCAGAGTAGCAGCCCTGTTAGTCAGTATCCGCAAAAAGAAAAGGAATACTTGTGGCACCTTAGAGACTAACCAATTTATTTGAGCATAAGCTTTCGTGAACTACAGCTTATGCTCAAATAAATTTGTTAGTCTCTAAGGTGCCACAAGTACTCCTTTTCTTTTTGTAAGTTCTGAGTCATGCATGGACATGTGACTTGTCCATGTGACTCCAAAACTCCATCTTGTAGCTGGACTTTGCATAGGAGAAAGGAGGGGGTGTTCACCCACAACAGAAAGTCTATTTAAGCTCGTGGGAGACCCCTCCATTTGGTCTTCAGCTAGCAAAAGATATAGCATCTCCACCCCCAAGGATATCTGAAAGAAACTGGAACAAAGGACAGTAACTACAGGGGGATATGAGTGATTGCTGGACCCAGACTAGAAGGAGACTAGTCTGTAAAAGGAAGCTTACTGGAATTCCTCTGAGGATGAGGTTTATCTGTATTCAGTTTTCTTAGACATAGAATCATAGAATCATAGAATATCAGGGTTGGAAGGGACCCCAGAAGGTCATCTAGTCCAACCCCCTGCTCGAAGCAGGACCAATTCCCAGTTAAATCATCCCAGCCAGGGCTTTGTCAAGCCTGACCTTAAAAACCTCAAAGGAAGGAGATTCTACCACCTCCCTAGGTAACGCATTCCAGTGTTTCACCACCCTCTTAGTGAAAAAGTTTTTCCTAATATCCAATCTAAACCTCCCCCACTGCAACTTGAGACCATTACTCCTCGTTCTGTCATCTGCTACCATTGAGAACAGTCTAGAGCCATCCTCTTTGGAACCCCCTTTCAGGTAGTTGAAAGCAGCTATCAAATCCCCCCTCATTCTTCTCTTCTGCAGGCTAAACAATCCCAGCTCCCTCAGCCTCTCCTCATAACTCATGTGTTCCAGACCCCTAATCATTTTTGTTGCCCTTCGCTGGACTCTCTCCAATTTATCCACATCCTTCTTGAAGTGTGGGGCCCAAAACTGCACACAGTACTCCAGATGAGGCCTCACCAATGTCGAATAGAGGGGAACGATCACGTCCCTCGATCTGCTCGCTATGCCCCTACTTATACATCCCAAAATGCCATTGGCCTTCTTGGCAACAAGGGCACACTGCTGACTCATATCCAGCTTCTCGTCCACTGTCACCCCTAGGTCCTTTTCTGCAGAACTGCTGCCTAGCCATTCGGTCCCTAGTCTGTAGCTGTGCATTGGGTTCTTCCGTCCTAAGTGCAGGACCCTGCACTTATCCTTATTGAACCTCATCAGATTCCTTTTGGCCCAATCTTCCAATTGGTCTAGGTCCTTCTGTATCCTATCCCTCCCCTCCAGAGTATCTACCACTCCTCCCAGTTTAGTATCATCCGCAAATTTGCTGAGAGTGCAATCCACACCATCCTCCAGATCATTTATGAAGATATTGAATAAAACCGGCCCCAGGACCGACCCTTGGGGCACTCCACTTGATACCGGCTGCCAACTAGACATGGAGCCATTGATCACTACCCGTTGAGCCCGACAATTTAGCCAGCTTTCTACCCACCTTATAGTGCATTCATCCAGCCCATACTTCCTTAACTTGCTGACAAGAATACTATGGGAGACCATGTCAAAAGCTTTGCTAAAGTCAAGAAACAATACATCCACTGCTTTCCCTTCATCCACAGAACCAGTAATCTCATCATAAAAGGCGATTAGATTAGTCAGGCATGACCTTCCCTTGGTGAATCCATGCTGGCTGTTCCTGATCACTTTCCTCTCATGCAAGTGCTTCAGGATTGATTCTTTGAGGACCTGCTCCATGATTTTTCCAGGGACTGAGGTGAGGCTGACTGGCCTGTAGTTCCCAGGCTTGTGTGTTCTATTTTATTTTGCTTGGTAATTCACTTTGTTCTGTCTGTTACTATTCGGAACCACTTAAATTCTACTTTCTGTATTTAATAAAATCACTTTGTACTTATTAATTAACTCAGAGTATGTATTAATACCTGGAAAGGGGTGTGTGTGTGCAAACAACTGTGCGTATCTCTCTATCAGTGTTATAGAGGGCAAACAATTTATGAGTTTACCCTGTATAAGCTTTATATAGGGTAAAACAATTTATTTAGGGTTTGGACCCCATTGGGAGTTGTGCACCTGAGTGTTAAAGACAGGAACACTTCTTAAGCTGCTTTCAGTTTAAGCCTACAGCTGTTAGGGGACATGGTTCAGACCTAGGTCTGGGTTTGCAGCAAGATGGTGGGTCTAGCTCAAACCAGGCAGGGCACTGAAGTCCCAAGCTGCCAGGGCTGGAAAGCAAGGACAGAAATAGTCTTGGCACATCACTTGGCAGCCCCCAGGGGGTTTCTGTGATCCAACCCATCACACTGAGATTTTTGGAAAATCTGGCCATTTGTTTTGTGGCTAAATGAGAGTTGAGCTCTTTGGAAAATCTAGTACCTAATGGTGAGGTGAACTTGGAAAGGAAAGAAGCAGAGGACCTGGTTAGGTTTGGGAAAAAACCTTAAGAAACACAAACTAAAATTATATATATAGATAAGGCCTTACTTGAATTGCAGGATGTATGCCACAAAATTGCATCTGTGTTGCGGACAAGCATGGAAAATTGTGGAAAACTAATAATGGCCCTTGTTATTTGCAGTAATAAAGTCCAGTATTACTTTTCCACATTTTTTTACTGTCAGCTGCCCAGGGCTGAGAGTGGGAGTTCCCACTCTTGGCTGACCAGGATGAGAGCAGGGGCTCCAGATGTTGGCAGCCCGGAACTGAGTGGAGGCCCAGGGCTGACAGTGGGAGCATGGGGCTGACAGCAGAGGCTCCTGCAGTCAGCTACCTGGGCCTGAGTGTGGCCCCACAGTGCTGATGGATATTAGCTCAAAGTGGTTTAAGCAACTTTTAAACTGCTTTAAAGTCCCAATCTAGTAAAGCATTTGATTATCTTAAAGAATGTGAGTAGTCCATTGACTTCAGCACTTAAGTACTTTTGCTAGATGGAGGGCTGTATGTAAAATTCACCAAGGTGCAGAGGGCCTGAAGCACAAACACCTGATTCACTTTCTCAGCTGGAAAGAGCATGTCAGATTTCACGATCTGTCATAGCATTTACAGTACTACAGCATTGTTGGGGTGGAGATGACATATTATACAGTTAAGAACATAAGAATGGGCATACTGGGTCAGACCAAAGGCCCATCCAGCCCAGTATCCTGTCTGCCGACAATGGCCAATTCCAGGTGCCCCAGAGGGAGTGAACCTAACAGGTAATGTTCCAGTGATCTCTCTCCTGCCATCCGTCTCCACCCTCTGACAAACAGAGGCTATGGACACCGTTCCTTACCCATCCTGGCTAATAGCCATTATGATCTTACTTAGGTCGGTCAAAAATAAAACTGGATTTTGCTCAATATAAAATTTTAAAAAGTCTTATTTCAAATAGGATAATAAAATTACATACACACACACACACACAACAAAATCAATACATGATTCACTGTATTTTTCACATGCAACGAGAAGATAGAAGGTCGACTCATTAAAACCACTGGGTATTTTCTCCATTACTAAAGCAAAAGCTGTGTTCTATTCAAAGATGTGGTGTAAGTTGAACGGAAAATATTACACTTCATATAGATAGGAAGGAAGTTATTAAAGACGCTTATCTTTCAAACATTTTAACAGGATTTGGTTTGTTTGCTTGCTTTGCTTCTAGGCTTCCATGTTTTTCCCACCAGTTTTACAGATTTTGCCAGAATAGTTTCTCAAGTGGCACTTATTGCCATCTATGGGCTTGTTCAGGTTGTACAAAAATGTCAGATACTGTTTGTATTCCCCTAGTGAGTGTAGAGGTGGAATGGTCAGCTCCCAGATCATCTCCTTCCTGAAGCTGCAGTGTTGGGGGCACATCAGGGCTAGGACAGAGTAGACTGAATTTTGGTGGTAACCACCCACTTGTCAGTCCCTTAGGGGACGTTACCATTTCAATCAGCCCCAAGGCTCCTTTCAGTTCCACTGGAACTAGTGCCAGAGTCCATCCAGCCAGAGAAGAAGGGAGCTGCTTCCAGCACTCTGAGACCCATCATCTCTGCTTTACCTCCTGGAAGCTGGCCCAGGTTCCCTGCTCTGGCCAATGATCTGATGAAAGATTTTAGTTATGAAGAACTGCAAGTGAAGGTAGTATGTCGAAAAGTTGCTCAGTAATTGCATGACATTGGCTTGTGCAGTTCCCAAATACTTCATCTATCCTTGACTCAACCATGTGATATAGAGTGCAGATAGACTACAGAAATCTCATCTACTGAGATGATGGGATTTTTTTCTTTGGAAAGTTGTTAATGTGATCTTAGTTTTATTAGCCTTTTTTGTCTGAATGAAACCTGTTCAAACCTAAAGGTAAAATGGAGAGACTATAATAACCCCCGCCCTTCTCCAAAAGCTTGTATTCCATTTTCCTTTTTAAGCTTTGTTAGAGGTATGGGAAAAGAAAATGATTAAATTGTATTCCAGGCACAGCTGAATGTCATCTTCAAATATATTAAACTGATTGTATAGAGAATAAAGAAGATGGCAAGCCTTACTAATGAACAAATAGCAATTTCTCCTATTATTGTTTAGAATTACAAGGACCTCAGGGAGCCTAATGAGATGATAACTAAGATGAGATGAACTGGGACTGATGATAGTCAATAGTAAATTATATTTGTGCTTTCATTTTGTCATGCATTTTAAAGGGAAGAACAAATGTGACCTTTTGAGATTGCTGGCCCTGGCTAATATATTGCAATAGAAAACCATGTTGGAGACTTCTGGTTATATATATATATTAAAATTTAATATATAATATTAAAATATCTTAAATGTGATGTAAAAAGAAATAGGTACAAATAACAAAAACAATTTAGTTAGAGGAAGATCCTGAATTTTTCATACTTCAATCATCAGTTTTGGTCCAGAGAAATTATTCACATTTTTTGGGGAGGAAACATCAAAGTAACCATTCATCATAACACCTTGTGCCACCGAATGGGATATAATATTATGGAATCTAAGTATTATGGGGGTACTGAAATATTTAAGACTACAGTTCAGGCTTAATTTTGTTTAATTATTTTTACAGTCATGAACACAAAGGGAAATATTTTCATGGATATTTAAAAATAAAAATTCAGTGAAAATTATTTTTCCATGTAATAATTTTCCAGTAATATTAAACAACAAACTAGGACAGCATTGTGCTGATAATACATGAGAAGCAGAAAGTTACATTTATCGTACTAGACTGTCAGTCTATTTAAGTCTTTATATGGCCCTCATCACTGTGACTTCTAAGCACTTAATTCTTAATTGACTGTAACATCACAACACCCCTATCAGGAGGGAATATATTATCCCTATTTAACGCATGGGGAAGTGGGGCACAGGGTAGGATTGGACAGGGTTAC
This sequence comes from Lepidochelys kempii, assembly GCF_965140285.1. NCBI lineage: Eukaryota > Metazoa > Chordata > Testudines > Cheloniidae > Lepidochelys > Lepidochelys kempii. Next base: position 59,149,800 of record NC_136387.1, on the reverse strand, counting down.
TATGAGCTGGTGGACTAATGCACCAGCCAGGGAAGGAGAAATCATATTCTGCACAATTGAACCTGTCCAGTTCCTTTGTTCAGGGCTTAGTAACATGGTAAGCATATGTTACAGGTCCCTCTCTTTGGGTGATCCACAGAGGACACGACTTGTTACAGCCCTTCTTTAGCTCAAGTTGTCGCAGCACCTGTTTTAGCCCTGGACGTCCCAGGTTTATTCCCTGATGTACATGAGCCAAAATGGCATCCGCACAAAAGGAAGAGATACAAAGCAACCCAAAGTCCCACTGCACCCACCCCCGAGATTTTGCCTTAGCCATTGTCTCCAGGGTATCAGTCCTAACGGCAGCCCTTCATTATTATTTATATTGCAGCAGCACCCAGGATCCTCAGTCATGGACTAGGAAGGACCCTGCTTTGCTAGGCTTTATATAAAAGGAACAAAAAGCCAATCCCCTCACCACAAAAAATTAGAATCCTAGTCAGTTCTAATCTTCCAAGACCTGACAGTCCTCTCTGGCTAGTCCTTGTTCTCTGTAATTATCTCCTTCTCGGGACTTTGCCTGACAGACACAGACAGCCTCCTTCCCTGTCCTTCAGTCACCCCTGTGTGATCCCCTACATAAGGGACAGGATGCCATGTATGCAGATTCTTGTTAGGCGTATGTCCTATGACTACAACTCTTAGTTTAAAAGGCCCAAGGGCTTTAACAGATATACTGGGATGTGCACATGTGCCCCGGAGCCCATTGTTCCATTATAGTCACACAGGAAACTTGCAGTTTGCTGGGAATTAAAAACTCACATCTCCTGAGTCCTAGGCCCAATGCCTTATCCACTAAAACAGCCTTCCAGTCATAGTGGAGTGAAATGAAAACATTAAACAAGCCGCACAAATGGTTTAAAGCTAAAGTTACACAGCCCTCAATCTGCAATTCCTTTCAGCTGTTACAAATTTAACCTTGGCTGGTATTTTCACACACAAGCTTACTAATCACCACCACTAACAGCAAGGACTGTACTGCTGAGTGTTTCTAACCCTCACGATTGCAGAAAAAAAAAAAAAAAAAAAAAAAGCTTGAAAACATGAACCCTTAAGCCTTAGATGAACGTGGCAAACAAAAAAAGACTCATTTTTTAAATGATTTTATTTGAAATCTTGTGATTTTGGGGGTGCAACTTATACTTTTTTAATACTTAAGTTGGCACTGCTGAAATGTAGTCTCTTTATCAGCTGATGCTGGAGATCTCAGGTTTAGAAAGCCGAAACTTCCAGCTACTCACTGTCTGTGAAACCCCTTTTCCACAGTATACATTGAAGGGAACTCCACATGTGATGCTCACATAGACCCAGTACAGCTCTCATTAAAGTCAATGAAAAGATTTTAATGGAATTGGATCAGGCCCACAGTTTCCTGGCAATTCCACAAGGTGCTATAGTTGGACCCTATGTATTGACATGAGAGGTACTCAACATTTGGCCTTATATAGAAGAGGAATAAACTCAGATTCCTCATTCTAATTCACCTTCATAGACTTCAAAACCTCTTCAAGGTTATAAGATTTATTTAAAATAAAATAATAATAATAATAATAATCAAAGTGCAGTTCCAATACATTACATGGAAAGTAAATAAAAGTTTCTCTTTGTAACAATACAATCATTCTGAGAATTGTGCTTTACTGGTTTCAGAGTACTTCATTTTGAAAAGATGAAAAACAAGTGCGTGCACAAAGGAAGAGAACAGTAATTGTAGGTGCGATCATACATTTTAGCAGAGACAATTTAAATATCAAATGCCAAGTGCAAATTCTGTACAATGCAGACACATCCTGACAAGTGCAAAATCTTCCAAAAAAAGCACAAATTGTTATCTAGTCTCCAGTGACTTATGCCAGCTGCTTTGTTAGAAAGGCACAGGAGTAAATGTGTAGTTACAGTTGCACAGTATGTCATCTTTCCATTACAAGAATGATTTTTACTAATTCCTACACATCCTAAATTTAAAAAAAAAATCAAACTGTTATTGAATATGTATATTCTTTAGCCAGAGGACAATTATTTGGAAAAGTTGCAGTTTAATAAGACAAGGCATATTAGAGATATAGGACTTTGAAAAATGAGGTGTTCTTCACTTTTTTGAAAAATGAGTTTCATATCTTAAATGGAGTGGTCTAGAAACTGCACATTTATTTTAGTCACAGGTCTGTGTTAGACTTAGTGCATAAGACAGAGTTTGAGAAGAATAGGCAAAATATTTTTGAGTTAATCATGATGGGTGAAAATCAACCCTATGACAGCTGATCAGAACCCAGAGTTCCCATTCCACAGGAAATTCCAAAATTCGGATTTTTTTTCCCATGCCCAGTTGGAATGAAAAAATCAAAATTACAAAATTTTCCATAAAACAATATTCTGAAATTTTGCTTAAAAAATGTTGAACATTTCATTTTGAAAAGGCCAACATTATTTCATTTTGATAAGGCTGAAATATTTTGTTTTGACTTTACATGACACTGTATCATATAATGGACAAAATGTTTTGATTATTATATCATGTCACAGTGTTTGTCCTGTTGAGCCTCCCTATTTATTTTCTATTGTTTGAATATTTTATGAGAGCAAATTTCTGCTCATGAGTTATTCATAAACTTGTCACTCTGCCTATTTGCAATTTATTATATGTTCTGTGGTCATCTTGGTCATATAGTATTATTTTTGCTCTTTGACTGAAATTTCTTAAAGAAGAACATAATGAATGACAAGCAGCAAATAAATGCTCTTGTTCAAGCACTGATGCCCTTGTATATATGTCAATAACAATATTCATATGGTGTAAACTTCTGCACTGGAGTGAATTTAACTACTTAAATGCAACTTATAGCTATTCTCAAACATTTATGTCAACAAACATTTGAGTGATTGTTCGTAATCAGTGATTTTAAAAGGGTACAAATGTTCAAACTAATCTTTCATTTTGAATTCAAATGGATGTAATGAAAACTGTTTTTCCAGTTTTTCATCAGGTTTGTTAATAATGAAGAATTTGATAAATAATGTGTAGCTTGGGGTTCTTTTATAACTCTTAAAGTGTTAAAAGTGGGAGCAAGATTACAACCTTCACGTGGTGCCTCTGTTAAGTGCTGGCATTTTTTTTTGTGCTCTGTGTTTTGTCCACCAACATCTCAATGTCATCAGTTGGCCACTGGATCTCGTTTTACCGACCTCCAAGTGAATGTAGCAATGATTATACTTCCTTAAACTGCCCTTTCCAGGACCAAAAAATGAACAGTTGGGCCAGTCCTCTAAATATACCAACTTAACATAGAAGGGATGTCCAGGGAAAAATGGATTACCTCTCGAGGACCCTCAAAGACCATCACATTGACATTGTGGCCCTCCAAGAAACACACGTGAAAGAAGAAGATAAAGCTGCTAGACATAAAATCTATGGCTATACAAAAATCACTGCTGTCAACCATCCAAAACATGGGCTAGCAGTATATATGCAACATGGATTAGAGGATGCGGAAGTTTTAGAAGAATCATCAACCAGTGGAAGAGAGATGAACATGGTTAGAATTAGGGACATCATTATAGTAAACATATACAAGCCACCTAACATCATGTGGCCTGATCCCATCTAACCTTCCCTTCCTCATCCGGCCATCTACATAGGTGACTTTAACAGCCATCACAAAGTCTGGGGATACTACTCAAATGACACAGCCAGGGAGCAGATCACATAATGGGCTTCCCTTGAAGGCCTCCACCTGCTCTATGATCCGAACCAATCTGGATCTTTTCGGTCTGCGAGGTGGACAACGGATCACAACCCTGACATGTTTTTTTGTGACCCGTAATAGTGCAGGTGTCCCACAGGCCACAACAAAAACCATCCTGAGTCACTTCCCGCATAGCCAACATCACTCAATTATCCTCCAGATTGTCCTGGAAGTTCCTCTTCTGCAGTCTGTGTGAAAGCCACATTGGAATTTCCGCAAGGATGACTGGCCTACCTACACGTCAGAAACAGAATCTCAGATCCCACAGCTTGAACGGATACCTAGAAACTTTGGTTATTTTACAAACATGCTAAAATCGACAGCTAAGTAGTAAATTCTGCCTGGCCATTGCAAGGCTTTCACCCCCTGCTGGACAAAAGAATCCGAGTCTCTTCTGAGGGAACGTGAAAAGAGCGGCAACCCAGATAAAGCCACTGCACTGCTTGAGTCCTTGAATTCGGTGCACCTGGAAAGGTGGAAAGAGACCACTGAAAGCTTTGATTTCACCCATTCGAGCCATAAGGCATGGGCTCTTTTGTGGCAACTTGGAGGATCCCAGCCAGTAACACAATGTTCAGCAAAGGTGACAGCAAATGCTGTTGCCTCTCATCTTCTTTCTAACAGCAAGACACCAACAAATAAAATTACATGCCAGGAGGTCTGGCGGAAACTCTGCAGAAACCTTCAACAATGCCCGGAGGAATCCCCACTCTCTTGCCCATATTCTGTTGAGGAGGTTGATGTTGCAATGGTGGAAACCAAAAGCCAGAAAGCTGCAGGGGTTGATGGCATTCCTGCACCATTTCTAAAGAATCTGGGGAGATGGGGACAGGAATGGCTGGTGGGGATTTTTACTGCTGTGCATAGAACCGGAGAAGTGTTAACAAGCTGGTGACAGGCAACCGTGGTTGCCCTATCGAAGCCTGAGAAACCCCCAAAGGACACAGCCAGCTACTGCCCCATCTCTCTCCTCACAACCACCAGCTAGCTCATGGAATGGGTGCTGCTTCACCGTCTGTCGGATATTATTAAAGACATCCTGCCAGTGGACCAGGCAGGAGTTCACCCTAAAAGGAACTGCTGTGACCAAGCCACATTGAGGCAGGATTCCAGTGTAAGATTACATTGCCACATTTCTTGTTTACTTTCTATGTAATGTATTGGAACTGAACTTTGATTATTATTATTATTTTAAATAAATCTTATAACCTTGAAAAGGTTTTGAAGTCTATGAATGTGCATTAGAATGAGGAATCTGAGTTTACTTACCAGCCACATTGAGGCAGGATTCCAATGTAAGTTGAAGACAGGAATCACCCTTGTTGATCTGTTCTTGGCATATGACACTGTCTGGAGACAGGGCCTCCTCTTCAAGATCTCTTGCGTTATTCACTGCCAGCAAATGATCCGCCTCTTGGTGGTAATGGCTGGGGACTGCTGCTTTACGGTACACCTTAATGGCCAGATCAGTAGACCAAGAACTCTTGACTTGGGAATCCGTCAGGGCTCTGTCCTGGTCCAAATACTTTTTCATCTATGCACTGCGGATATACCAGAGATGGAGTCAAGGAAATTCATGTATGTGGATGATATTTCCCTAGCAGTTCAGCATACAAGACTCCATACCATCAGCTGCACCCTAACTCAAGACCTTAGCACAGTGACTGATTATTTCCAATGCTGGAAATTTAGGCCTAATCCAAAAAAAATCCATGGTAACTGCTTTTCATCTGAACAACAAAATGGCTAATAACAAACTTGACGTGCAGTTCTGTGGTGAGAGCATCAGCCACAAAGCTAATCCAAAGTATCTTGGTGTTACACTGGACCGGAGTTTGACCTTTCGACAACACCTTGAGAATACCCATGACAAGGTTAGGCCTCATGTTGCACTTATCAGAAAATTGGGTGGAACATCATGGGGCTCCAGTCCACGCACCTTACGAACCACAACAATTGCCTTGGTATATTCTGCAGCTGAATATTGTTCACCAGTGTGTTCTCAGTCACACTAAACTCCTTGACACTCAACTCACTAATGCTTTGCACATAGTGTCAGGGATGCACAAGTCTATTCCAAATGACTGGCTCCCAATCCTATTGCACATCCAGCCTCCGCAGCTTAGAAGAGCTGCTCAGACATCTCACTTTCTTAATCATGTCAATATAAATACCAGGATCCCACTGCACCATGACCTGAGATTAAAATCCCGCAACCTTTTATGGAACTGTATCAAGATCCTTACACCCAACTCTGATGCCGAGTCTCAATGGAGAGTCACATGGAGCACTTCAACCACTCAAAACAAACAGCTCTTTGTTGATCCTGTTGAGGAACCACTGGGTTTTGATTTATGTCAGAAAGACTGGTGCAGATTGAATCGCATCAGGACATCTCATGGGAGATATGGATAAACCCTCTTTAAATGGAAAATGAGGCAAACACCTGTAGGCGACTGTGGTCATCAAGAACAAACAACAGAGCACATCATATCTGAATGTCCCCTTTGTTCCTTTGTCTGGGGCCGGAACGACCTTCACCAGCTCACTGCTGCGGCAATGTGCTAGCTGTCAAACTTAGATATAAACTTTTAGTTGTTGCTACCTTCCCAAGCCATACGAAAGAAGAAGTATTAAATGCTCTCTTTCCTCCCTCTGAATAGAGTCTGACCCTGATTGCTCTTCATCATTCAATGTCATATTAATAAATGCTCTAGGTCTAACACATGCTGAGCTGTCACTTAAGCAGAGGTTTGTTAGAAAATGCACTGGAAAGTAAAACATATGGTGTGACCATTTCACACCCCCGACACACACACACTGCTATTACTGAAGAGACATCCATGCTTAGGGAAAAGAAAAGGATTCAAAGGTCTTGCTACAAATTAAATAACGTACCTCTAGAAAGATTTGCTGGAATGCCACTTTTGATTCCGGTTTAATCTCTGTTGACAATACCAATGTGCTCACTGAAGATAAAGAGCTCTGGATCAGGCCTTACTAGAGGAGTAGGGAAAGACCTTCAATGGACAACTGCTTTCTTTACTCTAACTCTCTACCGATTCACATTGCCAAAAATCATTAGAAATAGCTCAGAAGTCTTACTGAGCCTTGAAATGTCTCTAAAGAATTACTTAGAGGTCAGGCGATAAATCAGGAAGTAAGATTGTTCTCTTTCCTCTCATCACCTCCTTACCAAAACAACAACACTATGTGACAATGCTACAGTAGTAGAATTGGTCCAAAGATGGAGAGGCAGAGAACACGACATTTTTCATGGGAAGATATTCCCATTTTTGACCAGCTGTACACAACATACAGAATGTAACAGATTCTCATAATTTTGATCACTGTTCCAGCGTCTCTTCATCTCAGTTCTTACATTTTGGAAGAAGTCAGATAATTTTATGTGGGACCTTTTGCTACATTAGTCACAAATTCAAGTCTATTGTGTTTTTTTATATTTGTTTTGTATTCTACTTAAAAAAACATCCAAATGATTATCTATGGCCCCAACTATATTGTGATTAATGTGAAATAATAAGAATTAATAAGAACACAAAAGAAGTTATAACAGCAGAGATAGCTTATTAACCATATTACAATATTGTTCTTTGTGACAACTAATAAAGTCTCAGATATTGATAAAGAGGAAGGATATGGTTTAAGCACAATTGGGGACTTAGGATATTTAAAACCAAGTTCTGGTTTTTCCATATATTCTCTCTGTGACCTTCAGCAAGTCACTTAGGCCCAGATTCACAAAGACATTTAGGCACCTAAACCCTAGATTTAGGTGCTTAAGCCCCAGTTTTAGTTTCCAAAGTGACCCACACAACTCACACTCGGCTGCTGCCTGACCCTGTAGGTGTCTAAATTAATTTAGCACCTAATTTTTTGCGAGAAAAGTTTCCTAGGCAGCAGCACCTAAGTTCCTGTCTCTGAGCATGTACACTGCTACCTCATTCTAGGCATCCAGACACCTCTCTCCTGTCTAAGTCCCAGAGTGATCCATGAACTGAGGGAAGATGGAGATTAATTTGCCCAACTTGCATGCAGGGCCGGATCTAGTAGGCGGCACTACCGTATCGGTCCCATTCAAAGTCTGGGAGGAGGTCTGCCCAATCCAGTAGATTTGCTCATAGCCAGTCTACTGGATCCAGTTCTATTCAAAATCTAAGAGGAGTGGGAGGGTGTGCAGCTGCACACCTTATAACTTTTAGCCTAGTGGTTAGAGCACACAGCTGGGATGTGGGGGAGACAGGTTTGATTCCTCCCAGTGCCTGAGGTGGAGCAAGGATTTGAACAGGGGCTTCCCACACCACTCAGGGATGCTCTAATCACTAGGCTATGGGATATTCTGATGTGGGTCTCCCTCAGTCTCTCCTGTTAAAGTTGTTTCACTTTGAATAAATAATTAAAGAGTCATTGGAGCAGGAGGCATTGAACTTAGGTTGCCCACATCCCAGGTGTATGTTGTAACCACTGGGCAAAACATTATAAGGTGGGCAAAACCTCCACCACTTTCTCCCTCCAGTCATTTTGTATGGTGCAAAGTAGGTGTGTAAGTCATGCTTACAAGAAATGACTTAGGTGCCTAAGCCACCTGAGTCCAGGAGTGGCATTTCTATTTGGATTACTAATAGAGATAAGCACCTCCCCGCAGCCTGGATTTAGGGATCAACCTCCATGAGAGAGATGGATCTTCAGACACATGCCTCTCATCTTTATCTCCCATTGACTAGCTCACACAGCCCCCTCTTCTAGCATACTGGCTTTTATGGATCTCATTTTTAGGCACCTATTTCTCTGCATTCATTGTATAGGGAGCCTATACACCTAACTCAGACTTTGTGGATCACAGTGCTATTCTTGTGATTTTCAAGGTGCCAAAAAGTTAGGTGCTGCAATGCTCAGCATCACAATCCACATCCCCTTTGTGGATCCAGGCCTTAATCTCTCTCTGACAAAATTCCCCAACTACAAAAACTAGAACAATAATCCTTCCTTTCATTCATGCGTTGTCCTCTCTATTTAGATTGTATGCTCTTTAGGGCAGTGACTATCTTTTACCATAATGTTTGAACAGAGCCTAGCACACTGGGACTGCTGATCTAAAATAAAAATGACATAAAAAATAAAAGTGACATAAAAATGCCACTGGAATAGAAATAATAAATAATGAAAACACGTTAGTTTGTAAATATGGGCATTCAAGCCAATAGTGCTGACAACTCCACCTCTATCCTTCCATTTCTGTGTTTGAGAGTGAGAGAATTAGGAGACAAGCAGAGACTTGGTATGGGAGAAAACCAAAACACAAACAAAACTCTCAGCAAAGTGGAGAAGGCAGAGGGAGGCAACAATGGCAAATACTCCAGTAGTACCAAAGTCATTTGCTTGGTGACACTTTCAACATGTCCCTTCCCCACAGTACTAAACAATGCATCTGAAATATAGCTAGACAAATACTGAAGATTATCAGTGGAAAACCACACTATGAAATCACCTCTACACATGACGCAGAGCAGTATCTCCCACGTGGCTGAAATATGATAAGCCTGTGGGCACAACTTTGAAGGGCTGATCCAAGGAGAAGAGCCATTAGTCTCAGTACAGCATTGCCATTCAGAGGAGACAGGGTGGGGCACAGCACATGTATTATTTGGTATCATTATGACAAGAGAGGACTGGTTCTCAAGTCAGCTCAGCAGCCAACACATTTAGCTTATCTCTCTGAGTCAGGCAGGGACCAGACATTTTTAATTCTGGTGCCTCTATTTATAGCCAAATATAACGTTCTCTGTTGTGCAACAGAAGGCAGCGGATAATTTTAAAATGTCCTAAAATTCCCTAGGCTGCTCTCTCTCACTCTTTTCTTTCTGTCCTCACATCAACAAAGTTAAAACTTAATAAAGTTGCAGCCTTCTACTTAAAAATCAATCCCTGTGTCTGTGCTTCTCTCCTGTGTGCCCTGAGCATTGGCCTGCTAAGCCCAGGGTTGTGAGTTCAATCCTTGAGGGAGCCATTTAGGGATAAGGGCAAAAATTGGGGATTGGTCCTGCTTTGAGCAGGGGGTTGGACTAGATGACCTCCTGAGGTCCCTTCCAACCCTGATATTCTATGATTCTATGGACAGTTGGTTACAAATACTTTGCCCATTGAAATTATAATGATAGCATATAATATAAGAGAATGTATCTTGTGGATAAAGGCCAAATTCTTTGCTGGCATAACTTCATAGCAGTCAATGAATATAGGTCAGCAGAAAGTGTGACCAAAATCTTGAGACAAGATTTGCAATTATGTGATGCACATTTGGGCATGCAAGTCATGGAGTATATAGTTTTGTGCTAAAACCATAAAATACCCCCCAAAAAATTCAGAAAGACCTCAAAAGTATAAAAAGCAATAAAGCAAGGGATCAGTAAACTGTGAAGTACTTGGATTATTATTTTAATGCTCTAAGAAAGACATGAGTTTTAAGACCCTGCAAGATGAGAAATGATTGCAAGGTCATGATTGCACAATTCTTCTCCAACTCAAAACATCTTGCTTTTTCATGATGAGATTCAGTTATCCAAAAAATGATCTTCAGTACCAAATGATCTTTATATATTAAGAGATTCAGGCTCTCAAGTCTCCCTGCTCTATAGACACTATTATTTCTGAGTATGTAATTCTCTCTCTTTTTTCCCCCTTCCCGATAAAAATGGCTTATTAAGGTTTTGACTCAATTAAAAGAAGATTTAGGAATCTGAACTGGCAGGGAGTGAAAGATGTAGACTCACCTTGGGAGGATATTAATTTTAATCTTATTAGTTTTGCCCCAAAGAGTCAAATTTAATTCTTTCCTCATGTTCCTCATCACTTTTTATTAAAGCTACAATGAGGGTCAAGATTTAATTTCACCAATTTTTTAGGTTTATTACAATAGTTATCCAAGGTATTGGACTCTATTAACTGGCCACTGGAAATTCTATTCTGAAATGTGGAACCTGAATTGTATATTCATAGAAGTTAGATAATTCAATCCATGTCCCTGCAAATGCAGAACTCTTTCTTACAGCACATTTTTAGTGCTTGGTCCAGTCCTAGGCTATATATACACACCTAGCAAGCTTACAGCAGCACAGCTGTACCGATGCAGATGTGCCACTGTAAAATTCTTTGTGTAGCTTCTCTATGCTCATGGGAGAGAGCTCTCAACACATTAAAATCACTTCAAAGAGTGGTGGTAGCTGTGTCGGCAGGGGAAGCTCTCCGATTGACATAGCACCTATGCCATTGAAACTTATGTCGCTCAAGGGTATTCTTTCACATCCCTGAATGACATAATTTTTGCTGACATAAATGGTAGGGTAGACATGGCCCTAGTTTTGAACAACCCAATGGGCTTCCATTAGGAGATTATCTATTCCAGCAATGATATCGTATGAAAGATGGGCATAACTCCTGAACTGCTCCCATTTATGTTCGCCCCAGTTCAGCAAAGTACTTATGAAAATGTTTAACTTTGTCCATTTGAGTAATCCCACCACTATTTAGCAAAATCTGTAAGCATGTGCTTAATTTAACAAATTTAATTAATTTCAGTGGGAAAGTTCAGTGCTTTGCTGAAAAGGAATGGGCTAACTCATGTATACACAGTTAAGCAGTATCTTAAAAGTTTGCTGAAAAGGACTCATTATCATTCAATCAAATTAATGTAGAAGGCCGGACTGCTTTGGTATCATGGCTACCCAATCGCTAAAGTGGGTGCCATTCAAATATAACTCAGTATTTACTGGTCCACATTAGCTGACATTTTCACAATATTTGTGGCATTTTCTATACTTAGAATGAAAATGCTATTAGTTTTTTATATATATTATTTCTTATCATGCTTAATGTATTTTCTTATAGTATTCATCCTGCTTGTAAATGGGGTGGCAGGTCCTGTTATCAGACATACTCAGCTGGCAAAGACAGAGGTTTAAGTTTGTCTTCAGCTTTCTGGTGTAAGAGTGCTCCCAAACCCTTCAAAACTGGCATCTGTATGTAGGTTAAAAGGTTTGCCTGGGTCAGTAAAGACTAGGACTGGAGCCTGAGTTAGGTAATTAATGAGTTCTCAAAAAGCCGTTTCACATCTCTTGTCCCATTGGGGTCCAAAGGGTTCTCAGGGGCCATGGTGTCTTTTTGGGAGATGTCAGGGACCTCCCCTCACCCTTGGTCTTAGATTTTCTTTTTCTGCACTGGTATCCCCTGGTGAGATTGTTCAGAGGCTTTAAAATGGTACCATAATTCTTTACAAAACTGCAATAGTAGCTGCTAAATCCTAGAGAGGTCTTGAGCTATCCATAACTATGTGGGAGCAGCCATGTAATGAGTGCTTCTATTTTATCTGGATTGGTACTCTCACCCTCTTGGGACACGTGACCCACATATTTGACCAACATTCTGCAGAGATGGCATTTATCAACTGAAAGCATCAGTCCATAGACTTCCAATGAGTCCAGCACTGTAACAGGTCTTTCTTCATGTTCCTCCAAGGTTCTTCCAAACACAATCAGGTAATTCAAATAAACTAAGATTTGCAATAAATTCATGTCTCCCACAACTTTTTCCATTAGACACTGAAACTTGGCAGGTGCTCCAGAAATTCTTTGGGACATACATCCAAACTGATAGAAACCTAAAGGAGAGATCAGGCTGTCCTTTCCTTTTCTTTTTCTCCTACAGAGATCTGGTAGTATTCACTGCAAAGATTGAACGTCGAGAAACACTGGATTGCCAGAAAACAGTCCAAAGAATCTTGTACTTGAGGAATGATCAACTATATTGTCTATTAAGGTGCGATTGTTGATACATATCCAGATTTTCCCAGTCCTCTTATGAACTTCCACAAGGAAGGCATATCGGCTGAGGGATTCTGCAGTGATGCCAGTTGCAATCAGCTCCTAAAGATGCTGCTGCATGTCTTCCATCTCTAAGAGAGCAATCTTTCTAGATCAATCCCTGAAGGGTCATAAGTCTTTTAGTCTGATGTTGTGTTCCACTACCATTGCACATCCCACTCACACAGTGAGAATACCTTGGATCTTTCAGAAAGTCCCTTCCTCTCACAATCCCTCCACTCCTCAGACAATGGTGAATCCCCAAAATCAAACTTTGCAGGGTCTATCGGTGGAGCCTCAGCTTCACATTTCCATGATGGTTTCAGGCTCAAAAGAGCTCTGCTATCTTCTGTGCTTGTTTCAGACTATTACAGCTTGTTTCATTAGCAATCTGTATAACCACCTTTTCCTGGGCTTCGGCAGGTAAGGTTATGGCTCCATGGGGGACCAGCACACTGTCAGGGAGGACCCCTTTAGCAATGGTAGAGCATCGGGCTGCTACCTTTTAGGCAGGTACTCATGACAAGCACTTCTCTCTCAGTCATTGTAGGCACCACCAGGGGGTTGTGCCCATGTACCTCAACACTCCCATTGGTAGCTCAGACATCTCCTTGATAGTGCTCTTGATTTTTCTACAGGTTGCTGCACAAAGCATATGGATCATCAGGATGTTTAGGTATTGGTCCCTGGCTTGCTGTCTGCAGTAATCAGTGAGTCTTTTGATGAGACTAGAGTTGGTCTCTATCAGCACAGACACATCAGAGACTCCTGCAGGGTTTTTGCATATTAATGTAGTGGTGTCCACCTTTTCTCTTACCCCTGCAGCCTCCTCTGGAAAGTCCAGGTGCACCATGACATACCCTTGGTGTATTCATCCATGCTGAAGCTGCACAGGCATTGTCCCATCAGTTGCTGTATAGACAAGTGCCTAAGCATCTGTTGGTAGAAGGACTGAAATATAATAGTTGAGCTCTGGTGTTAAGCACCACTTCATATTCTGTCCCAACCTCCTTTGGCAGTTCCTCGACTCCTCCCAACTGGTCCTCAGCTTTTCACACATTAAGGAGCCATTTTCTTCATTATGACACTTTGCAGCACAGTTTCCATACTGGCCACACTTGTAGCAGAAGAAGAATTGTCCTACCCCCTTTTGCTTTGATAGGATGCTGGCTTTAAATGCTGATTTCTCCATCACTGCAGCCAAGGGCTCCTTATGCCCAGAAGTCTTAGCTTGGTTGATGGTACTTTGTAGTTCAGCCATCTGTTCTGCCGGAACTTGCACTTGCTGGGTAAGTTCCTCTTTAGTGCTCACCGTCAGTATATTGGATGGTTGCAGGGGTGCTGCACTTGCTGGCTTAGATGACTGGGCTTCCCAAAACTCGCTAGCTGCCTGCCTTCCTTCCTTCTCTCTGACCTCTTTGATCAGCTGGGAGTAACTTGGCAGACTTTCCTGTCATTCTCTTAACCAAAGATGGAATAGAATTGGGTGCTGATATTGAGCTCCTCATCCAACTTGGGCCACTCCTCATCTGTTTGCTCAGCAGTCATTGCTCCCACTTTGACAGATCTCTGTAGCAGTTTCTCCAGCTTCTCTATGTAAGCTGAAACCTTCTCAACCCTTTGCTGATAGGCATTGAGGAACTTACAATAAAATTCCTCAGAGCCCTTTGTGCTCCCAAAAGTGTGACTGAGGATATCTAGGCAGTTCCTCACACTGATTGCAGGGCTACTTATCTTTAGACTGCAAATCAGATCTAACACTGGGCCCAAGTCTCTCTACTAGAAACCTTTACTTTTCTGCATCTGGTACTGCCCACTCCTCCAGAATTCCAGAGGTGTGTTCCAACCAGGTTCACATGCCTTTTCCCCAGGTATTGGGATCATACTGCCAAAGAATAACCTTAACTTACAATAGGAGCTTGACTTAGGATGGAACAACACCACCTTTCCTAATGCTTGCCCCAGTGACTTTGTCTACACATTGGGTGAGGCTGCAGCCTCCACGCTTGGGGCTGCTCTGTCAAGGCCCAACAAACCTGGCATATCAGCCAGGGTCTATCTGTCTTTCCTTAAAAAGGCCGACATCTTCTTTAAAATCTCTGTGTCTGAGGCTGGGGTTGGTGTGGACAGGCTTCCAGCAGCTACCAGCTTCCATGTGTTGTCTGCCACTATCTCACTTGGAACTTATTGTGGTGGGTCCACTGACACTGGCAGCTCTCACAATGCAGCACAGGCACCATCCTCCCTCATAAACATTCACGCATGCATTTGTGCACTTGCTCAGGCATTTGGTAGCTGCCTGTCCAGTGGATTTAACTGAGCCAACATCAAATGTCTCATGTATCCCTGTTGCTAGAAGGTAGTTCTGAGGGTCAATATTCAGTTCCTTGTACCAATTCTCAAATATGTAAACAGCCATTATATAAACTGTGGTTTCCAAAAAAATATAACAAAATATTCCCCCAATTTAATGGCTTAATGAAGATGTGCTTGCAAGGGGTACTGACCCACGGTCCTGATGACCCGCCCCCCAAAATATAAAACTCTTTTGCCGGTTTGAACTGGCAGCAACAAGGGCTGGGTTCAATATCTAGGGGTTCCCTTTAACAATACAAAACAGAACCAGCTTCAGCCTTCACCCAGTAATCTGGGAAAACTAAGCACTTCTAATAGGCCACACTTCCCCACTCACGAACACTGAGTCTGTATAACAAAAGAAAACTTTTATTACAAGGTATAGGGAACCCAGTATTAATTTGGGAAAACACCACAACCATGATTCTAAAGCACATAACCAAAAGCAAACACTCACCCCATAGCATATTGGGCAGTATCCTTTGCCTCAGTTTACCACCTTGCCGTGTGAAAATCTGACAAATGACAGTCCTTTCAATACACCTTTCCCTCTGCTGAATCCCACTCACAGTTGGCTGTCCTTAGGCAGCAAATACTGAGAGTTCAGAGATATATTCATATGGGTCCACCTCCCACCCCTGAAAAAGGGGGTGGTGTCCAGCTATGCCTCTGGTGCTGCCATTACCTCTGCAACTGGCTTATTGTTGCTATTTTTGCTGCTGTTCACCGATTGCTGCTGCCACTGGCTCCTTGCTGCCACCTATTTCACCGTGATCACTGCCACTTCTGTAATACCACATTCTGAGGATCTCCCGCTTAGCCCAGTTCTTATTGATTTCACTGGGTGGTGGGGAACCTCTGCTACTGTCTCTTCACTGTCTTTCATGGAAACGTTCTTCCAATACTAGGTCTATGGCTTAACCCCTAGACCTGCTCATCAGTGATTTCAGCTCTAGTAATCACTGAATTCAAAGTCATTGTTTCTGCTGAGTCCAATCAGCTGTCTTTAAACACAGGACAGCGTTGGGTCAAATGGTGTCTAGAACTTGTTAGGCATAGTCCACATCCTTAGGTAGGAACACCTGTTCATGACTCTTCTCACCTGTAGTGGGATTTGGCATCCCTACTCTCTGCTTAGCAAGTGAGTTTCAGTTTACACCCTCAGTCAGGGCAGACTAAGTACAGTTCTACTGCTCTTAATTCATACAATAAGGATGATATTTCATTATCCCTGCACTCAATCTAATGTGACTTGTAACCCAAAACAGCAAAAATTGATCATCTGGGCAAAGCAAGTCTGTCTGCTGAACACCTAAGCAGAGTTGTTGTGTCTATGCAAATGTGGTCTGCTCCTAAAGTCTTTTCCCCCAGTGCGTCATGAAATCAAGGGTGCTGGAACCTTTGTAGAAGTGAGGGGCCACTGGAACCGGGGGAGACAGGGGACCATGCCCCCACCTTTTAATGTGGGCATGGTTTGGGGAGGAGAGGGCGGTGTTGCCCCTCCCCCCCCAAACTGCTAGCCTCGGGCACGCGCAGAGCAGTTCTGGCAGGGGCTGCACTTCATGGCAGGGGAACTGATAATGGCTTGAAGTTGTGGGGGGGCAACACCACATCTTGACTCCCAAACTACACCCATGTAAAAAGCAGGGGGCATGATATCTGGAAAATAGCTTCAATCATCATCATAAGACCTCCGCTACAATAGTAGACAACAGAATTACTTGCATCTGAGTTAATATTTTTCCCATGCCTTGTACTGAGCAAAGAACTACAATAACCAAATAGTTCATTAATAAATTTTAGGAAATATATTTTATATTGGGGACATAAAAATAGACTTCCTACTCAAGTAGTGACATTGTGATGCAAAGGTTATAATGGTAGGAACAATGCCAAAATGGATTCCCCTATATAAAAGAGCCTAAACAAATATTTTTGACACAAGTGGGCTGAGTAGGTTTGAAAAAGTGTCAATGACCATCAAATATAGATGCTCAGCTAATAAAAGAGCATTAATCTTTTATATTTGTGTGCATCCATGTTTACTGCCACACAACATTATACCTGGCAATAATGAGACTGCACCTATTAGTGAAGTTACATGCTAAATGCCTGGAACAGCAAAGTTGCAA
Source organism: Lepidochelys kempii (assembly GCF_965140285.1). Taxonomy (NCBI): domain Eukaryota; kingdom Metazoa; phylum Chordata; order Testudines; family Cheloniidae; genus Lepidochelys; species Lepidochelys kempii. The sequence continues at coordinate 59,132,652 of NC_136387.1, read as the reverse complement.
ATACAGTGGCCATCTATGTAGAGGACAAAAGAAGCTAACAGTAATCCTGTGCCAGCCCTCTTTGAGATGGGCAACAGTTCACAGAGTAAAGCTGTTGAAAAAACTGACAAAGGAACAGCTGCTTTGTAAGGGGGGAAAGGGAAAAGGCATAAAGTCACTTGTGAGAGATTGGACAGGTGGATGGCTGAGACTGGTATGACTGGCAGAATGCAGGGAATGGCAGATGAGACACAAACGCAGCCTAGTAGGGAAGGATAGAGTTGGGAAGGGCCTTAGAAGTGAAGAGAGGTAGCGTGAATTTGATGTGAAAGAGAAAGGTGGGGGAGATCAGTGAAGATATTTGAGTGTAACATGATGAAAATGATGTCAGAAAATGCATTCCAAATGGACTGGAGGAGTGCAAGAGATCATGGGTGTCAGGATGGCCAGACAGGAGGAGGTCATAATAGCGAACATGGGGAACAGTGAGCGTCTGTGTTGTCTAAATCTTCCACACTCCACCTTTCTCATCACTGATCCCAGTGCCACCATCCTCCCTGCCAGGCAGGCCATCAGCCTGTTTTTGAAATAGAATATAATGAACATGAGATTTTTCAAATATATCTCCTAGTTCCCACTGATTTAGTTACAATATACTGTCATGTTATATGAAAGGCTCCTTTTCGTTCGCTAGCATAGACCATTGCATTAAAACCCATAGTCAAACCCCTCTTTTTAAAATGCCTAACCCCAGGAGCCAGCAATTAAAAATTTAAAATTGTCAGAAAAAAGACAGAACACTGTATTTGTGCTAAGGTAAAGTCAAAAGGAATAGCAAGGGGGACGGAAAGAGCAGCTATGGGAAATAGGGACAATAATGTGCAGACTGCATAGAGGGGAAAGTACTTGTTATTTGCAGATACTAGAGCTGGTTGGAAAATGGAAACAATATTTTTTTGGTGGGGGGTGGGGAGGATTTTGCTTTTTTTGCTATTTCAATTTTATGGCAATTTTCCTACCAGTGGTAAGAGGTAAACATCCTGCACAGAAAAATAATTCAGAGAGAGGCACGAACTTCGGCTCTGCTGCTTCAGTGAGCTCCATGCAGGCAGATCCCTGCACCAGTACAGAACCACACTGAATCTGAATGGGCTTTGTGCATTAAACTCTAAGTATTAAACCTGTGGCAAAACTGAGGCTCTAATACATACTCAGCCTTCCACAATTGCAAGAATAGCAATGCATTCATCTCACCTTGCTTTTGGCCTAAGATTTCAGAATTTTTTTGGTTAGTCATTCTCCATGCTACTGGCTACCCCTTTTGCTCACATTTTGGGAACAGACTCTTGAAAGGTGAGCATATTAATATCATATCCCAATGTGCTATATTCTAGTTTGATTTGAGCAGATTCAGTTTTCAATTTCTGCCAAAAATCATCTGCCCTGGTAAATCTATAAGAATATATAACCCTTTATCATAAGGCCATTCTCAGCTGCTGAATATTGGCATAGGTCAGTTGAAGTCAAAAAGAGCTACTCTGATTTGCATCAGCTGAACATCTGGCCATAGCCTTTATTTTATATTTTCTGAAACATGGACATGTACCAGAGAGTACCAGAGTTGATAGACCAGTTGATGTGATGAGACAAATCCTCTGGCTCTATCAGCAACAGAATATGCAGTAGATTTTTTTTTTAAATGAAACACCAGCTGTAATGATTGTTTGTTTTCAGTTATTTATTTCAGGATGTTGAAAATATTTATTGTGGGAATGATGGTAACAAATTGTTCTTTTATCACAGTTTGGATAGAGGAAACAAATTAAACTGCAATCCTAAATCCAAAATTATTTCATTCTGTGACTATGGAGGCACTGTGCAAAACAGAAGGGGGAAGTGGGACCCTCATGCTTTAAACCTGAAATCGTATCAAGATTGCTCTGTTTAAGGTAATTGGCTCTAGGAACACAATATGAGAATGTGAAAATTCATGGTGACTAGCTTTTTGATGAGTTTTTATATATTTGAATCTGCAACGTACAAGATGCAATCATTACATTACCCTGAATACTCTGAATGTATGTCCTTGGGTGATAGCAATTGTCCAAAGAAAATATGGCTCATAACACCAGTTTCATTTCATTGACTGCAGTACATGAAAAATATAGCAATCCATATAACAGCAGGTGGGGTTAGTTTAAAACTGCAACAAATATTAGAATACAGAAATCAATGTTTGAATGTTTAATAACATTAGGTGACTCTTTTGGTCTTTTTTGAAAACCTGTTTAAAACATCTCTACTTGTTATTTAATGTTTATAATACTATCATCTGTAAAATAGGATGTAACACACATAACATACAAATAATGTAGTAGTGCTATCTGGAAATGTTTACAGTCTTAGAAGAGTTATCAAATTAGTTAAATAAAGGATGCATTTAGAAGGGGAACATTTACTTTATTCATACAATTGGACTCCAGCAGTAGTCACTGGCATGAGGAAATTTAGCTGGCATATTTCAAACTTTTTTTTTTTAAATACATTTTTCATCATTTCCTGAAAAACATTGTTCAACACATGTTGACAGGATGGGCAATTAGATTCACCACTTATTCACATATACCCTTCCAACTGAGAATTTCTGTGAATTCTAAAATGTCTGTAGCAGAGCCAGATAAGACACCTATTTGTCTTTAATCATATACGTTTACCACTCTGTATCAGGAACTAGCTGCTGGCATTGGTTTTCATGCACTCACCAGCATCCTAGCACATCAGTCATTGCAGCAGTATTTTGACACACGTTGCTAAGGCTGCCTGAAAATCTTATATGCTGGTAACAAAATCAGCTACTTGCTTCTGCACAGTACCACAAGCACGACATACAGTACTGTATGGAACAGATATTTTTCCTATGCATAAAATGACAAACAAACCCAAAATAAAAACAACCCTGTTGTGTCTATGTACAAATATAATCCTGTTCACTCATCAAAATGTATCTGGTAGTGATGACCACATGCCACGGTGGGATATATGCAGTTTATCTCCTTGCTCTGTAATTCATCATGCTCTCCTTTCACTATTTCTCACATTCCAGTCCTCTGAATAGCTTCAACCATTGACCATTCCTTTTTGAAAAGTGCCAGAGGAATGTTTCCTGCTTTCCTCTGAAACATGGAATATCCCCTAAATGTACATTTACCTGAAGTTCTGGACATGCAGGACGAAATATTACTTCAGGGACAGATTTTGAAGGACCTAACCAATTCAGTCATGGGTTTACCACTCCTAAGTATTAAAGCTAACTCAAATTCACGCAGTTCTATAAGCAGGGTGCAGCAAGCAGGGCAGCCGCTTAGTGTGCAAAGCCATGGGGATTGAAAAATGGGGCAGAACACTGAAGAGGAGCAGCAGAACCAGGAGTGCCAGGGCAGCAGTGAGCGAATGCCTCAGGAAACATCTCATGGCAGCCAGGTTCTGTGGGCAGAGGCTGGCCAGTGCCGGGCTCCTTTGTGGGAGAGGCAAGAGCATCTCAGGGGTACAGCTCGGAGCTGTGCTGTCTGCCCTGCCGCCCTCCCTGCCCTGGTCTCTGAAAATTTGATTTGAGTATTTGAGGTCCTTATAGAAAATTCTCCATGTAAGAACAAAGAGTTACCATTAAGTAGCACAGGCAGAAAACACATAGGCACAAAAGCATGGAATCTTGCTGTGAAGAGGAACATGGCACATCTTCAAAGAGTACAACAATATTACACCACTGTTATGGTTCAGGGCAACTGCACCTCTATTTCCCCTCTGTGGCCACCAAGGGCACCTACTCTTATGCTTCCAGCTCCTAGCCATCACCTCTCTTGGCAGAGACCCACATGTCACCCCCTCCTGACAGGAAAACCTTTAAGGCTGAACAGTTCCCTGCATGGGTGTTAGAACTAGAGGTGCACAGGAGGTTCTGCAGCACCCCCTAGCTTGAAGTGTTTTCCATTATATAGGGTTTACAGTTTGGTTCAATGGCTCTCAGCACTCCCACTATAAAAATTGTTCCAGCACCCCTAGTTCCCTGCCCACACTGTGATATCCCCAGCAAACCACAGTGCCTAAAAGATCAGCATCTATGCTTTGGTTTCTCTCCAGAGGCTATGACCAGTGTATTGCCAGCAGTTATAAGTTACACACAGTTACTTCTAAGCAAGCACATTAATTCTTATGGCGAAAGCATTACAGAGAAAACATTAAAAAACAATAAGAGAGCCTACACACATTCTAAAAAGCTTGCAAGAGGTCACCCCAACTCAATCCTCAGGCTCTGGTAGGTGTCTGTCCTTCAAAACCCACAAATGGGTTTTACCCATGGTTACAAAGTTCAAAATGGTCTCATATTCAGAACCAGAACACAGGCTGGGCAGCTGGTTCAGCCATTTCTTTCTACAGCTCAGGCCTTTGATCTCCAGGCTTGGTGAACAGGTAATCAGGAGGCAATAACCCACTCCTCAGGGCATAGCATCAAAAGGCTATGTGTTTGCATAACCGGAGGATAATTTGCATTAACCTTTTCCTAGGTATTCCCTGGGAAATCCACTTCACACTTATAGTCCCAAAAGTCTATTCTTGTCTGGCACATTTTCAGTAAAGTCATTTGAACCCCCAGGCCTCACATCACATCTCCCCACTACTGCTACAGAGTTTACAAACAGTCATGGCGCACAACAATACATAAACTTTGAATTTAATACAATGGATCCCAAAGATACTTCAACTTAATCCTATAAGCAAAAAGAAAAGGAGTACTTGTGGCACCTTAGAGACTAACCAATTCATTTGAGCATAAGCTTTCGTGAGCTACAGCTCACTTGAAGCTCACGAAAGCTTATGCTCAAATGAATTGGTTAGTCTCTAAGGTGCCACAAGTACTCCTTTTCTTTTTGCGAATACACACTAACACGGCTGCTACTCTGAAATCTGAAATTAATCCTATAAGGTTTCCCAAGGTTATGAAGGAAATTGCCATATCTGTCTCAACCACTTTTCAGCAAAGAATGTCAAGAACTATAGTGTAACCAACTGAAACTGTACACTTTTTCTCTTGTGGCAAGAACCATGGGACATCCAATGACTATAAGTGGTCAGAACTACTGTTTTACATCTGTCTGAAAGAAGGAATGAGTTTGGATACAGTTTAGAGTTTATAATGTAGCATATAAATAAGCAATAAAGGAAAATTGATTTATTCTCTCACATTTAAGTTTTTAAAAACAAAAAAACATTTTAAGCAGCAGAAAGCTGTCATAAATACCTATGAAAAGCAAAATTCATGATTTTATCCATGCAGAAGAATACCATCATTTTGTTATAAAAGTTGTGTTTACTAATGAAGGTTTTAGGATACAATTTTCCTCTGAACAAATTCAGAGATATTCATAAAAATTTTTAAAGGATCAGCCCTTTGGTTGGTATAAATCAGTTTAACTTCGCTGACTTGAATGATAGAACACTCATTAACACTATCTGAGGACATTTGTGTGTGTGTGTGTGTGTGTAAATGGTAGTTACAGCCTTAGTGCCTAGAAATCTGAAATAATTGTGTCAGTTTTTAGAAGTAGTGGGTTAGCAGCACCTGGACATACTTAATTTTCAGTCACTGTTGAGCTATCAAAAAGTCTCAGATGGATAGACATGAAATGGCAAAGTAGAAAGAATTGTCAAGATGCATTTGAAACTCTCAAGTCATGCTTAGATACCCTATTCATCATTTAACACCCACATTTTACACTCATGCTGGTAAAGATAGACTTAGAGCTGTCCTGACATAGAAACATTCCTGTGAACACGAAGAAATACTGTATTAGCTATGGGAATAGATATATGATAGATAGAGAGAAGAAAGAATCTACTGCATTTCAGATGAAAGACAGACCTCTATTGACATGCATGTAGTCAGTCATCCAAAACCCATCTCGCTGCTGATTAATTGAACTCTATGTTTACAGAAGTTAACTTCCATAATAGTTTACTAACAAATGATCTATTTATTTGTGCATGGTAATGGGCCACTCTCTTACCACTTAAAAAGTTATTTTTCCTCCCTTGGTATCCTTCTGTTAATTGATTTATCTCATTAGATTGACCTCACACTTGGTAAAGCCACCCCCATTCTTTCATGTATTTATACCTGCTCCTGTATTTTCACTCCATGCATCTGATGAAGTGGGTTCTAACCCACAAAAGCTTATGCCCAAATAAAATTTTAGTCTCTAAGGATGGCCCATCTTAGTACTCTACTCATTATTTTATTTATTTGTGCATTATTCTGGAACAGAGAATGGCTCTGGAAGACCAACCATTCTGATAATATCTGATGAAAGAACTGTTGGGGAGGTTTTTTTTGTTTGTTTTTTTAAGATTGTATGACAGAAATTTTGAGCCAGAGTTTGAAATCCTTCTTGATGTTGAATAGAATTGTGATGCTGACAGATCAGATGCCAGCTCATGCCAAGGTCCCTAGGCCTCACTGAACATCGACAAATGCATAGATAGAAACCAGTCTGACTCACCATGTGTTAGTATTGTTGAAATAAATATTGAGTTATAAGAATGTGTTTAGATTTTATTGAATTCTTGTAAGATACCTCATGTATTAATCCTACTTATAATATCTGTACTCCACCTTATAAGGTAATGGTTAAATATTTGCTCTGTAACTATAAAAATATTTGCTAAGACTATAAATTCTCCACAGTGAGGGGAAAAGCATTACCAAGTGTGAAATGCTAGTTTACCACAAAGGATGTTCTCTTCTCCCTTACAAAAGAAGTCTACATACATCAGACAAGCCATTGTGGACAAAAGCCTTTGCTGATTGCTTTACCTACACCTCTAAAGAGGGTACCTGCTTCCCATTACAGCTTGAATGCTGGGGGAAGAGAAGTGAATGAGAAATTGGCATCTTTATTCTGTCTGGACTGTGAGGGGCAAAGTTTCCTAAACACAAGCAAAAGATCCCCAAGCTGCTTGGCTTGAGTTAGCGCTAAAGGACATAAAAGCTGGCTTATCATAGAAGATTCTATTATCTTTTGAACATAATATTGTGTGTATATGTTTACCTGCTTTAATCTTTTTCCTAATTAAGAAACCTTTAGTTAGTTTGTTACAAGATTGGCTGCAAGTGTTTCTTTGGTTTGAGGTCTGAATACAGGTGACCTGGGGTAAGTAACTTGTCCTTAGGGACTGGGTATAATCTGAATATATTTGTGATTTTTGGTGTAAGGAACCATCTATCACAGAGGCAGGCTTGCTTGGGTGGCAAGATAGATCAGAGTACCCAGGGCACTGCCTGTGGCTCCTTATTAAGGCTGTTACAGTGTCTGCCAAGTTCACATTTGTTACTTGGTTGGTGAAATCTAAGTAAAGAGAACACAACCAGTTTGGGGTTTGTGCCCTGTTTCTTGACAGTCTATCCAGAGATTGGCACACTCAGTTGTGAGCCTCTCCAGATAGTGTGACCAACACATTACTCTAAGAGTGGTCCATAGAAGTCAGTGGGCTCACTCATGGAATAAGGCACAATTCAGAGTGACTAAGAGTTTTAAAATATGGCCCTATGTGATTTTTTAAAAAGAAATATTTCTAGGTGCCATAGATCTTTTTTAGAAGAAGAAACTGATCCATGGCAAAAAAATAATTAATGTTATTGAATAATAATGGCAACAACAATACATTGAGTCATAAACAAGTATGGTGGAGAAGCTCTGTCACATTTTAACAGCTGGCTGTTTGTTTGAGAATCCAAACTTTGCTTTGCTAAAATAACAGCCCTATGATAGCACACCCAAGCCAATTTTTTCATAGAAATGCAAATCAGGGGCAATTTTTTTAGGGTATGAGAGGCCAGGTAAAACCAATAACAAATTGCAATATATTAGCTAACAACTAGGGATAGACAAACCAGTTTGGATCACAACAATTGACCTTGTCATTCACCAAAAACTTCAACTATCCCTTTCCTAGGGATTTGAAAAAGCCAATTTACCTCCTTCCTCTGTTCTGCTTCCTCCCCCTGCCATACTCCAACATCTTAGACGGTTGCTCCAAAGCCTACTGAACTTAGTGGGAATAATACCCCACTGAAATACAGAAATACCATGTGAAAAGCTGTTTTTGCTATATTTACAACCAAGTGAGAATCGGGAAATGCCAGCAATCATGCCAGAAAGTCAATTCCCATGAGATTTCTAGAGTGATGTTTAGCCCAAAGATACAAGTATGTGTTAAGCTCTGAATGAGCATTTGATTGTGATCAGTAGAAATTGTTCATAATACTCATTGCACGTGAGATTTGTTGACAGGTGTGAAATGTCAATGTGATGTGATGCTAATTCATGAAATAGTCTAATAGCCAAATTTTATTAAGGATATGAGTCTATAGTGTATTTAATAAATCATTAAGGCTCTTCCATTGAGATTTCCAGCAATAATCCACCAAAATGAAATAAATATATGTCTATACTTAAGACTAGACCCTCAGCATGTTTGGAATGTATGATTGTTCTGTATATCTGGGTCAGTTTGTAGACCCAATCCTTCAAGCTGAGCACCTCTTGTGAGTTAATGCAAGTTGAGGGTGTTCAGCATTTTACAAGATTGGCCTTTGGAATGTAAACTCCTTGGGCAAGAAGAGTGTGTATGTATTTGCACATTGACAAGCACACCTATGTTATTCAAAAACACAAAGGTTGGGATTTCCCACAGGAGCCTGATACAGTTAGGTGCCCAAAACCCCTTAGGCTCCTATGGCAATCCTTGCAAAAAAAATATTAGTCTGCGTGTTTCCTTGCACTGCACAGAGAGAAGCAAATTGGCTTGGATCCTACAGCACAGCAGTTTTTGGGGAAAAGGCAAGAAATTTATTTGGCACATTTCCTGCCTTTTATAGCCACTTGTAGTAGCTCTGTAAATTATCAATCTTGCCTTTTGGACACACACAGATTAGGGTGCAGGGAGGTGGAGCTGGAAATCAACTGCACTGAGAGACAAGCTTCTCCTCCTATATGACCTTATACTATATTACAAATATTTTTGAAAGCAATTAGCATTACCATGGTATTCCCTATACTTCAGAAAGTTAATTACTTTCAAATGGTAAATGTGAATATTTTTACAATTGCTTTTTCTGACCGATTCATAGAAGAGTTGGATTGTTCAAATGGCACCTCAAGTTTTTAGGGGAGGATTTACCAAAGCACAAAAAAAGGAATTGGGTGCCTACCTCCAATTGACTACCTGCCCTTTTGTCTTTAAGAAAAACAATTGCCATTTAATCTCTTTGTTTTAAGTTATATTTTGTAGTTTTCATTCTGCTTTCCAAAAATGAACAAAACAAACAAAAAATTACAACTCAGATGTTTGCAAATGTCTCAAAATATCTAAACAAGCACTATCAGAGTACAGTGAAAAATTTTAAATAAACAAGAAATGGATGGGAAGTATGAATAGTAAATGAAATTCAAATGCTTTCAATTGTAAGGAAATTCATTCATCTTCATGGTTCTTATGATCCTAAATTCTAAACACATAATCTGTACTTATGTCCTAGAAGGACATACTTACTTTAATTTTCACATAATCATAACCTCTTAAAGACCTTGCATTTACATTTCTCCTCCTTTCCAATCCTTATTACTAGAACATCACATGTGTGTCCTTCTTAGAATTAGGGACTGCAAGAGCAACCCATTAGGCAGCCTGGTTCCGCATCTGAAATAGTATGGACTGGCTACAGAAACCTGACCTTGACAGAAGGGGCCCAGATCCTCACATTAAGGTAAAAGGAAAATATTGAGGCTGGGGTAGGGGTGGAGATTAAGGAAAGAGGAAGAGAACGAATGAACTTGGGCTCAGGTTCCACGTGTATGGCAGTTTCCAAAAGTATGTGACCAGCAGATTAGTGAAAAAGGAAATAATACCACTGTTGCTATGTATTTGGTATAAATTGTATAGAGTGCTTAACTACAAACATAGATTCCGTGGCCAGAAGGGACCACTGTGATCATCTAGTCTGATCTCCTGTACAGCACAGGCAATGGAAATTTTCCAAGGTAATGCCTCGGGCAGGTATTTTAGAAAAAGGATCCAGTCTTGATTTAAAAATTGTCAGTTACGGAGAATCCATCACAATCCTTGGTCAATTGTTCCAATGGTTAATTAATCTCATCATTAAACATTTATGCCATGTTTCCAGTTTGAATTTGTCTAGCTTCAACTAACAGCCGTTAGATGATGTTATATATATCATTCTCTGCTAGACTGAAGAGTCCTTTATTTAGTATTTGTTCCCTATGTAGCTACTTATAGACTGTGGTCAAATCATACCTTAACATTATCTTTGTTAAACTAAATAGCTCTCTCACCAACAGAAACGGGGGGGATAAAAGATATTACCTCCCCCACCTTACCTCTTTGTCACTGTAAGGCATGTTTTCTAATCCTTTAATCATTCCTGTGGCTCTTCTTTGAATCCTCTCCAATTTATCAACATCCTTCTTCAACTGTGGGCACCAGAACTGGACACAGTATTCCAGCAGCAGTCACACCAATCCCAAATACAGAGGTAAAATCACTTCTCTACTCCTACTCGAGATTTCCCGGTTGATGCATCCCAGGATTATATTAGCTCTTTAGCCAATATCACATTGGGGGGCTCACATTTAGCTGATTATCCACCACAACCCCCAAATATTTTTCAGTTTCACTGCTTCCCAGGATAGAGTCCGCCATCCTGTAGTTATGCCCTACATTCATTGTTCTTGACAGGGTGACTAAGAAAAACATATATAGAACTCTATTGTGTGTCTTTTCCTTCTTATCCTGTTATTTCTCTCATCTTTATCTATTTCTGTTTCTCTTAACAGTTTTCTCTTCCTTCCTCCACATTTCCGCCTATCTTCAGTGACTTCCCCCCTCTATTTTGCTCTTCATTTTCTTTCTTTTTTCTCCCTTCCCTTCCTCTTCCTATCTTCTATTCACTGGTGCTTCCTTTCAGTCTTCCCCCACCCCACTACTCTTTGGTTAGATCGCCTCTCTATGGCACACTGCTTTTTTCACACCACTCCACTCCCCTTTTTTATTTTATTGTGTGAAAAATCTGCAGAAAAAAAAAAAGAAATGGACATGATCAAAAAGATCTTCAGAGATTTGAGTCAGATTCTGACCTCTGTGGCACTGGTGTAAATTCCAAGTAGCTGGAATGAAGGGAATGGAATGCTAGTGTTACAGGACCAACCCCTTTTGGGTTTTGGAATTAGGGTGACAAGATGTCCCAATTTTACAAGGACAGTCCCAACATTGGGGGCTTTTTCTTATATAGGTGCCTATTACCCCTTATCCCTCGGCCTGATTTTTCACACTCGCTATCTGGTCACCCTATGCGGAATGCATGACTCAGGTGATAGGCCATCTGCCTTTACCTGTACTGGGGTGGAATCTTCTGATTCTTCCACATTTAGACAGGGACCCTTCCCCCTACACAAACTGGTTATCATTCTGCAGACTCAAATGGGGTTTGGATACCTATTCTTCTTCCTTTTGGGAATCAGTGACCAGCATTATCAACCAACAGACTTCTTAAAACAAAGGGTTTTATTATTATTATCATCATCTACCAGTTGGAATAAATCATCAGTGACGAAATATGATTTTCAAACAACAAACAGCCTGCAGGTATATTTAATCTCATCTAATCTTATGCTTTCTTCCAAGTTAAGTTATATAGGTTTCCCCTTAAGTTACAGGAACAGAACAGAAACAATTTACCTTTTCCTAAGAACTTCAGATCCTCCCCTGAGTGTAAGGATCTTTAATATTTTGAATCCCTTTTGCCGGCATGTGTGTGTGTCTATGCGTGCTGCCAGTAGTATATGGAAAACTGTTAAACATTACAAGCTATCACTTTAATTTGTAAGGGGTTTCCTGGTCCTGTTTGCAGGCTAGGGTTATTTAGGGAACCATGTGATCAGAATCAGTCTGCAGACAGACAGCCTACAGCAAGATAGGTTGAGATGTGCCTCTGATTTTAGGGACTCTGCTTTGTCTTTTTCTGTTTTGGGGTTCTTGGTAATTAAGGTTCTGAATTTTAAGAAATAAAGGAGTGTTAGATTGCAACCCTCCAGCAACAGTTTAATGTTTTTATTCAAACTTCTTTGTGTTTATGCTCTGAACCTAACATTGCCTGGGAGAGTGGGCTAGAGCCATTAAGCTTACTCACGCTGACATCATCTCAGAACAACTGTTAGGGGGCTATTAGAAAGGGAGTTCTCTTCTTGACCTCAACTCTGCTACCCAGACACATCCAGGCAAAGTATCAATAACTATGAAAGAGCACCTCTGCATTAGTCAAATGGAAGTATACTAGATTTACAACAATGTATAAGATATGGTTCTTCGCCATGTCCACCTTGTAACTCACGTATGGGCAGTACTCCCAAGAGGTGGAAAAATAAAGCAGAATAAAGAAGTACAGCATGACCTACCAGCTCATGCAAGTTCACTTTGGAACCCTGCAACTGACCCTATGTAATCTGATTCAAAATGTATGTAGTCTCAAATAATACACTTGCAAAATATATGCCAAGTGTAAGGGTACTCACATGATCAGTGCTTAAATCAGTACAACTCTGTGGGGAAAAAATCCTCTAACATCCTGGTAGGACTATTCTACCTTTCTGTAATTGGGTAGGACAAACTATCCCATGGGGTATAATGTAAACATGCTTCCCTGTAATATGAAAAGTTTCAGAGTAATTGGAAACAAAGAAGTAGGACACTGTTAATTTAATTGTTAAGAAATAAGTGTGATCAAAGCTGTAGAATGTGACCTGCATTCTTGAATGCAAGCAGCTTCATTTAGAAAATGGAGTGAACAAATAAGCAAGTATATACATTGGTAGTGACTTATGATTATTCATATCTGATTTACAGTATGCCTTATATTCAAGTCTCCTCCATTATTTACATTTATTAGCCAGCTTTCTTCTGTCTTTCCTTTCTGACTCCACACCCCTGCTAAGAAATATGCCACTGAGATAAGCATATTATCTTCCATGAGTGCTGCAGTCTACTTACTGAGAAAGCCATGCACAATACCACAGTGCGGCTACTGCTGATACAGGATTTAGCTGGAACTGATTCCCTTGGGAACAACTCAGTCTCCTCACTACTGAGCCAAGAATGCTAAATATTAGGAAATTCACTGTGACCCTCACAGAATCCCAACACCAGAGGGCAAGGGGCTCACTGGTATTAGGTAGTAAGCTTCAGCTGGCCTGACTACCCAGATACCTAGTTCAGAGTACCCCAATTCATTTATATCATAATCTGTATTGAATAGGTGTCATGTAAGGTATCATTAGAAAATGAACAACATACTGATCGTTAATATTCTTGTGCAGTGTATGTATGGTAAACACCTAAAGGACTGTACAAACGTGAAGGAAATGTGAGACTAAACTGTCTTTGAACAAGACAAGTCTGGGAAGTGGGTGAACAGTTTTTTTTCCCCAGACACAGGAAGGGCTGACACCTCTATCCAGGTGCAATTGGCACAGGCCTGCCAACAGCAATTCTTGGCCCCAGAGCAGTCTTTAGGGGGGTGCGGGGCCTGGGGTGGAAGTGATGAATTTGTCACTTCTGGGACCAACCAAACTGGCCAATTGCGCGAGCCCATGGGGCCCCCCAAAGCACAGGGCCCAGAGCGACCGCTACCCCGTGTGTGCCTAGGAGCCCTGTGGACAACCTGGGCAATTTAAAAGGGCCCAGGCCCACTACCACTGCAGCGGCAGCAGCTGGGGGCCCCTGGGCCCTTTTGAATCACCCGGGTCCCCGGGCAATTGCCTCCTTTGCCCCACCCCTGTTGGCGGGTCTGAATCTGGCTGCAGGGACAGATCAATTTGCAGTGTTGAAAGCATAAGCAGGGAAGAAACCAACATGGAACCTTCTGCATGAGTGTCTATGGCACCTTTCCTCACAGAAAGGGCACTGGACTTTGAGGAGGATACATTTCAAGAGTTCTGTGGACTACGAAAGAGAGGTGCAAAGAACCCAAAGTTATCTTTCACCTAAGAAGACAAAGGAACTGAGCACTTTGAACTTTGTGGGAGATTCTGACCAAGGGGGAGGTCAGTCATCTTAATGGAAGGAGGTATGATAGGAATCTTACCTTGAACCAAAACTGTAGCTTTGTTTAGTGTTACTCACTAGAAGGGTTTTTCACTTTCAGTTGTTTATAACCATTTCTGACCTTATCCCTGATACTTGAACTCACTTAAAACCTCTCTTTTGTTAATAAACCTGTTTTATTTTTAATCTAAACCAACCCAGTGCTGTGTCTGAATTGAAGTGATTGTTAACTCCAATTCAGGCAACAAGCTGCTGTGCTTTTGTCTCTTTAAGGGAGCAATGGACCTTATTATTCCTCTGGATGTTCTAGGAAATGGCTGGGCATTTCAGGGCAGATGGTTTTGAGGAAATTCAGGAGTGGGGTGTGTGTTGTGGTCATTTGGTAGTAAACAGAGTGTGGTAGGGGTGAAACAAGCAGGCTGCTGGAGTCAGAGTTGCTGAATTAGGGAGGCTCAACACACAGACACTCAGTGAATGCTGGCTGCGGGCATCCAGACAAGAAATTGCAGCAGCAAAGCATTTTAAGGCATTCAGGGTTACAGGACAAGCAGTAACACAATCTCTCACTGGTCTGAATTGCACCCCAAAATGTGACATTCACCTCCATTACAAAGGATTGAAACATAACTCCTACTAACACCACCAGCGAGCCAAAAGGTCAAAGTACTATAAGGGAACTTAAGTACATTTCTGTCTTATGACAGAAAAGGCACAGCTAGCTAACAGGCCATACTCAGGTGATGTATGTGGAAGACGAATGATCCACTTTACAATGCATCTCACTCAGCTCATGGTTCATTATGTTCTTTATTTATTGTGCAAGAGTGGCACCACAATTTAATGTCCACCATCCTACACATTTCAGCATATTCACAGTGATAAAATATCATCTATCATGTTTGATACTCTGCTTAGATGTTTCAGCCTCATTCAAAATGTAGCAAACGTAATTGGAAAAAATTATTAAGATTTATATGAGAGAGGCTTTTCACAGCAACTTAACTGCCTTACAGCTTTTGGCTGGATGTTATTTTTACAGGTACTGTTTCATGTTTCACTTGAAATTACCCAAAATAAAATAGTCAGAGAAAATCAGGCTGGTATCAGGCAAATTTATTTTCCCTTGAAATTCACATACCATATAGGATGTTATTGCTAAGATGAACAAATTCAATATCTTCAAGGAAGAGGCTATAGCAGTAGGAAGAAGTGACATTTGACTTGATGAGCTCAAGTAACCTCTCTCAAGTCCTTGTGCTCTTTAGTTTTAAATATGCTCTCCGGAACCACAGAGCACACTGTGCCCCCCAGAATATTCTATATTTTATTTCAGTAGTAGCTTGAAGAGCACTTGGTGGAGGATTTTATAACAAAGTTGCCTAAGGGAGAAGATCCATGAGGAGTTGAGACTAGAGGAGCAGTTTAGGAGCATTGCGGACCCATGAACAGTAAATCCTATTGAAGTATCATGGAGAAGGAGGAAGAGGCCAGAGTGCGATTTATCACTTCTGAGAAAGAAATGTGAAATAAATTTGTGTGTGTCTTAAAAGTGACTCAGGATTGAGGAAGGAGTGACATACTGAGAGATATTGCATGCCATCGGAACTGTTTTGTTCATACCTAGATTCATTAACTGTAAGCCCTATAATTATTATGATTCATATTAGGATACATCCAGAAGTCCCAACCAGGATTAGGGCCACCTGTACTTGGTAATGTACAAAAACCTATGAAGACATGGTCCCTGCCCTTCAGAGTGGTTACCTGGAGTGATGTAGATCATGTAGCACAAAAAGAAATGGTATATTTTTTAAAAAAGGTATATATGGCTCTCTATGGCTGATGCCAAGGTCGGAGTTGCCCACAAGAAAGGGAAAAGAGCCCTCTTCCTGACCACAATACGAGCACTAGGTATTGGTAGAAAAATGAGATAAGATAAATCCTAAAGAATATTTCCAAAACAGGTTCAGGAGCATTTCCTCTCTGATGTCATGCCTTGCTTTTTGTACACAAACACACACAAAACAGAATTATTTGAGAAGTGCACATGTGAGCAGGCACAATAGTATTCAAGTTCTTGGAATCTCTGTGACTGGATGCTACTAATTTAATGAAAACAGTAGCGGAATTCTCTTTTCAAGAGAGTGGTGTTATTATTTTCTAAGTGTGGTAGATAATAATGTTAATTCCAGTATGGCTAATTGCATTCTGTCTACCTAAAGTCCACCTCTTGTTTTGAGTGCATATACTGTTCCTCTTTAATTTCTGCCCTAAACTGTTGTGCAGAGTTCTCTTGTACTTGCAAAGGCCTTACTCAGCTTGATGGCATTTCTCTGTTTGTATGTATGTAATGCATTTGGAAAACTGAAATGGGGGATACAGAGCCCCTGCCATCTGATTAGCACTGCCCCAGCTTCCAGTGCCTCTGCATTATCTACAGATCAAATAAAACAAACAACTGGCTGATGGCACCCATTAATATCCCACCCAGAAGAGAACAAATTGCATTCCCTATTGGGAGCCATCTAACAACCGTGGGGTAGTGCTCAGTCAGCCGGCACAGAAAAGCAAGCTTCCTTAATACTTTCCTCCCTCCTCAAAGTCTGCTCCATGGTGAGGGAAGAGAGATGTCACCGCCAGCCTGTGCCTGCCCCCTTCCAATTCTGAGGGAAGAAAGGCAATTGGCAGGGGACAAGACAGGGAAGGGGTGGGGGAATGAGAAAGATAGACCCTGGAATGGTAGACAGCAGGGAATGAGGGGAGGAAACAGAGCCCCTGCTGTAGAGGGTGGGGGAACAAAGCTCCTGATGGACGGACTGTTCTACCCACCAATAGCAGAAAGAAAAAAAAAGAACCACATTATTCACCATTCTAGCTGTGAATAGTCAAACCTGAATCCTTTTATAATTACTGTGCATTATTCATTTCCTCCAAACTGTGTTTGCTTTAATTATGGTTTCCAGAATATTAAAAAAAAAACAGAAAAGAGTGAAATGTGACATATCAGATCAAACTATTAGCACGATCTGTTATGAAATATGCTGAGATGTGACATAAACTGACGCAACTGAGCAGAATGTGTCATCCTGTCTAACTGTTCTGTAGGGGGAGGGGAGGTGTGTGTGAAAAATTATTTTTAAGGCAAATGAGATTTTTAGAAACTATTTTAAAGTATTTAAATATAAAACCAATGATACAAAGCTAAAAATAACAACAACAATCTGTGGACAAGCAACACACACACTTTAGAAAATCAAAGTCCTGGACTGCTACATCACCTTCCCACACAAGATATCTTGTGAACCACTCATTTGCATACCTGTCTTCCTTTAAAGATAAGTGTTTCCCATATCATGTGGAATTTGTCAATGTTATCATCATCTTATGTATAAGATTAATGACATGAAGCAACTTTTGCCATATCAACATACCAGTTGGGGACACAAGAACTTTTCTACCTTCCAAACATTAAACTCTGCGAAATGAAGGACAAACAGTTTATTTTTAAAGAGACTTTTGTAGTTCCATGTTCTGAAGTGGAAATTATTATTCTGGCTCACCTGGTATTTTTGGATTCCATACAATTTCTATAACATTTATAACATTTGAGCAAAATTCTCTATTAGAGCATTGCCAAGAAAATGCATTTTCTTGAGGGACCTAACCCTCAAGAAAATGCATTTCAAAGGATGACTGAACTATAAAAGACAGGGGCAAAAACACTCCAAGTTATCTCTCCCTATCCATCTCTTTCTTTTTCACCTAAGACGACAAAAGAAACTACCTTTAGACTTTGGGAGCAGATCCCAACCTCAAACTTGGTTAGCAATGTTACCGGGAACCTGTCGTAAGAATTTCACCTTAGAACAAGTCTAGTTTGTTAAGTTTAGTACCAGGATTTGTTTTATCTTTATTTCTGTTGTAACCATTTCTGACTTTAATGCCTTACACTTGTACTCACTTAAAACCTCTCTCCTTGTAGTAAAATAAACTATTTTTACTCTTTAATAAAAACTAATCCAGTGCTGTATTTAAACTGAACTGTGTGGGTAATTCCATGTATGGTAGCAAACTGTTGTATGTTGATCCCCTTAAATGGACAATAGACCTAATATAGCTGAACTGTCCAGGAGAGGGATGGACAGTGAAGAATACACTGTTTTGGAGGAAAATCCAGGAGTGGAAATGTGTTCAGGTCACCCTACAAGTAGTAACTAAGGCTGCTGGAAGCCAGAGTGTGGCTGGTGTTTGCTAAGAGGCTGATGGCGTCAGAGTTGTTGGACCAGGACTGTGGCTAAACACAGACACTCAGAATATGACCTGCATGATGTTTGGCAGATTGTAAGGAGCCCAAATTGGGAGCTACTGCAGCAAAACATTGTGAGGCACCTCAGGTTGCGGGGCAGGCATGACACAGACCCTCACTGGTCTGGATTGCACCCTGGAATGTCATTAACCTACCTAATCCCACACCTTCCAGTGTCATTTTGAGGATTTTGAATTTATGGCAAACCTAAAGTGAAACTCAGCTGGAATTTCCAAATGTTGCCTGGATTCAGGTCAAATTCAGTGTAAACCCACCACAAGTTTACAGAAACTATATAGGCCCAAGTTTGTAATTTGTGCTTTGTCTGGTTTTACTAGTAAAAGCTTCACACTGAGCTAATAACTTCCCATCAGAGAAGTTACACTGCATTAGAAACTAGAAGCAACAGAGACAATTGCAGTAGATGTACATGTGCAATCATTGACCAGAAAGAGGTCTATATACACTGACTATCTTAAATTATAGCAAGGAGGGATGGAGAGTATTAGAGATGAGCAAAAAACAAACAAACAAAAAAAACCTGCTGACAATTAGAATATCCATGAAAGAAATGGGATATCTCCTGAATCAAAGGTAGCACAGATATTGTTCTATGCATAAAAAGAGATTAAGGCAACACACATAATTTACAAGCTATTGTTCTTTGCAGGGAGCAGATTTCGTTCAAACAAATCTTCTATAAACTTTTTCAAAAATCTATTGTAAGGGGGCGGGAAAGTGGGGGGCCACCAAAAGACAATGCAACAGGGAAACTGATATTTTTTCATTTAAAAACTTGATGGTGGGACTAAAACATTACTTTTTGTTTATATCTTTTAGAAAGTCCATGCAATTATTTGTATTATTAATTATTATTATTGCAAGCCAACACTTTACTTATTAAAAATAAATAAAGCAGCATTGCTTGCAATAAATATCTGGTGCACAGGATCGCTAATAAGAAACTTAACTTTATTTCCTGGCCTCCATCACCTGAGCCAGTTGTGATATACAATGGTTAATATTCTTGTCACATCAGAGGCAATTTCCTCTGACTCTAGTGGTTACTGTTATACTGCTTATATGAAGGGCTAATCTTCAGTTTATGTTTCTTGTTTGGTTGCAGTGTTATATAGGGCTCAACTGCGAGTTCAGCTTCATGCCAGACAGTGGCATAAAGGGGTGTAAGGAGCCTCCATACTCCACTGTGTGGGCCATCAGCATCGCCATAACCTGTGCAGGAGGATTTTGCAAATACTAACTGTTCTTCACACTCATTCCATTCAGATAAGTGGGGTCTCTTTGCCCCTGTTCCTCCCCTGGCCCCAGCAACACCTGCATAGAGAGTAGAACAAGCGAAACCAGGAACAGGCCTAGCACAGCTCACTTTTCCACCAGAATCGGTGGGAAAATAGGAGTAGAATTGTGTGTCTCAATTCAGTCCCTGCTGCAGCACAGCTATACAGTGCCGCTTATTTGGGCTGGGTTGAAAGATGCCACCCCAGCACATTATTTTTTAAAGTAGAGCATCAGTCTGTGAGTGTATGTCTACATGGGAATAAAAGCACCGGGGCACGGCCTCAGCTGGCCTGGGTCAGCTGACTCAGGCTCAAAGGGCTCGGTCTGTGGGGCTAAAAATTGCTGTGTAGTGTTCAGACTTAGGCTCACAGGGTCTCAGAGACTGGACTCCAGCCTGAGCCTGAATTTCTACACAGCAATTTTTAGGCCCCAGAGCTAAGGTTGTCAATGCTCCTGGACTTGCCAGGAGTCTCCTAGAATGACCCTCAATCTCCCAGTGACTATTAAAGGCAATTCGGGAGATTTTAATAGGCCAAAGCCCAGTCTGTGGCACAGCAGGGCTAAGGCAGGCTCCCTCCTTCCCATGGCTCATGGAAGCAGCCGACATGTTCAGCTTCTAGGCGCAGGGGCAGACAGGGAGTCTTTGCATGCTGCCCCTAGTCCGAGCACTGACTCCACAGCTCACAATGGCAGGGAACCATGGCCCATGGAAGTTTCAGGGGAGGTGCCTGCAGGTAGGGGCAGTGTGCAGAGCCACCTGGCTGCCCCAGAGCCTAGGAGCCAGACATACCAGTTCTTTCCAGTGCCTGAACCCCTCACCCCCTCCCATACCCCAACCTCCTGCCCCTGCCCTGAGCTCCCTCCCATACCCAAACTCTTTCCCAGCACCCACACCACACACTCCCTCCTGCATCACTACCCCTTGCCCTAGCCCTGAGCCCCCTCCTGCACCCAAACTCCCTCCCAGAGCCTGCGCCCCATACCCCCTCCTGCACTCCAACCCACTCCCCAGGCTTAGCCCGAAGCCACCTTCCAGACTCCAAACCCCTTGACTCTACCCCCATCCCAGAGCCCACACCCCCTTCCACACCCCACACCCCTGCCCAGTGAAAGTGAGTGAAAGTGGGGGACAGCAAGCGGAGGGAGGAGGGATGGAGTGAGTGGGGGTGGGGCCTTGGAGAAGGGGCTGGCTGGGGCGTGACCTCCGGGCAGGCCAAGAATGTTTGGGTTTGTGTGATTAGAGAGTTAGCAACCCTACCCAGAGCCCGAACCCCATGAGCCCAAATGAGGTGATCTGTGCTAGCCAGAGGATTTTTTATCCCCATGTAAACATACAGTGAATTACTGAGCCCCTCTTGGGAGATCCAGAATGTCTCATTAGCATCAAACTTTATTGACATCAGTGAACACTCTGCACCCCTCAAGAATGTATTCTGCTGCCTATAGGATTGGGACCTTAGATTGTAAACTCCTTGGGACAAGAACTATGTCTTCCTTTATGTTTGTCCATTGCAGAGAACACTGCTTGCTATCAGTACAATAGTAAATAATACATGATGACAAAACACCCTGCTACTCAGGACTGTGCCTTAATGTCTCACACTCGTCTTCAGTACATAAATTAGTAAAGAAACTGAATCCAATTGTTAGCTTTAGCCGTTTTATTTCAGATGAGGGGAATAAAAGTTTTTAAAATTCTTTTAAAAATTCTGGGGTATTGTCTATTTAATCACACTGGGGATATGAAAACTACACAGTTCACCGCCAAGATCAGAAGGGACCACTGTCATCATCTTCTGGTCTCACCTTGCCACAGAACTTCCCTGAAAAAACATCTTTCAAAAAAAAAATTGCCAAGTGATGGAGAATCCACCATGACACTGGGTAAATTGTTCCAAGATTTAATTGCCCTCACTGTTGAGAATGTATGCCTTATTTCCAGTCTACATTTGTATAGCTTCCACTTCCAACCACTGGATTGGATTATTGGAATATAACTGGATTGTTATACCTCTGTCTGCTAGATTGAAGAGCCTATTATCAAATAGTTTTTCCCCATGTAGGTACTTACAGACTATTCACCAGCCCTTAACATTCCCTTTGTTAAGCTAAATGAATTGAACTCTTTAAACCTGTCTTGCATAATTGGGAAGTTACCTGGAATGAGAGGTTTTTATGTTTGGTTTTTTGTTTTGTTGTTGTTGTTTTTTTGAAGAGATGGGGGGTCAGGGTTATTTTTTTAATAATTTACAAAAAGCACATTAAAAACAAACAAACAAACAAACACAACAACATTCCCAGCTTCTTCTGTACTCTTCTACATATACAATGAGAAAAAATAAAAGTACATTTTTAATAGGGAATGTGTGGGGGGAAAACATGATAACACTCTCTTCCTAGCATAATGAGAAGTGGGATATTGTCAGAAAAAATCCACTGTGTTAATTTTCAAGATAACAAGCATTGCAGTACAGTACAAAGGGAGATTGAAATAGATACACAGAAATAAAACAATTCAAACAGATTGTACTAGCCATGAGAATATGTAATTATGGTAGTAGTAGTCCAGGGCATGATCTCTTAGGAAATAAAAATGACTGAACGAAGAAGCCATTTATCTGCAGCGCATTATTTCATAATTAATAATATTTCTCCAGCTAACTATCTGAAAACTAGGGGCTATGTTTCAGTTATACTGGTAACAATCTCAAGTAACTTCAGAAGAGTTATTCTAGATTTACACTGCTGTGACAGAGAAGGATTTGGCACTCAGTATCTACCAGACCTGTTAATTCTAGTTTGCTCAGTTGTAGTTAAACAGCAACCAGTATTTATGCTTACCTTAAAAATATGGTACATCTGAAGCAATTTGGGCATGTCAGTCACAACCGTAGAAAGTTCTGACTTTCTCTGCTCTGTGCTGTTTGTTCCAACCCTCGCCATCACAATCTCTTTACTTCAGCTTCACTCCACACCTGCGCATCATACTCTCTTCTCCCCAGCCATGTCCCCTCATTTCCCTTCCCTTTTCTTTCCATTTTTCTGATCCCCTTTAAGCAAGCCTATCCACTTCCCCCAAAAAATCTGGAACTAACATGCTGTTTACCTCAACCACATAGTTCCCTCTGTTTGTGTGTTCTACTCCTTCCCCCCAACCTGTCTTTCTTGTGTATTTAGATTGTAAATTCTTTGTGGGAAGAACTATCTACTACTGAGTTCTACAGTGCCTAGTACAGTGGAGCTCTATTTTTGGTTTGGTCCTTAGACACTGCCATAATAAACATGATTAATAATTAATGATAATTTCCTATCCTTGTCAGAATCAGTTTCCTTATCCTTTTACACAACTATGGAATAACTATCGTAATATTAATTAGGTAAATAAGCGTAATGAAGCAAAGTATTTTTCTCTTTCTCCAACTTGTCTGTAACCCTTCTGCCCATCAGAGTTGGCAGCAACAAGGGCCGGGTTCAATATCTAGGGGATCCATTCCAATAACACAATGCAAACCGGCTCGAGCCCCCACCCAGTGACCTGGGACAAATATATACCACCCCCGCGGGGTGCCTCCAACAGGCAATACTTCCCTTCTCGCAAGCACATAGTCTAAGTGTAGCAAAAAGCCTTTTAATAACAGAGAGAAACAATGTGACATTATGTTGGGAAAACACCACCAACAGGATTCATAACACAACCCATGAGCAAAAAAAACCCCACCCCAAGCAAATTGGGGCATGCCCTTTTCCCTTTGGTTCTTGAGTCCAGCAACCCCAAATCACCCAAAGTCCCAAAAGTCTAATGCCCCAAAAGTCTCTGTCCCTGGTCAGGGCAGCCCCAGAGTTCGAAAGTTTATCTGCGGAGCTTTACCTCCCAACGTGGGTGGAGATGGGACGGGGGTAAGAGGCACCTTACATGATCTGAAGCTGACCGCCCCATAGCTCCATAGTTTCGCTCCACTCCACCAGCCGCCCCACAAACTCCTTCGCTCAGCTCCGCGGCCCACAAACTGCTCCACGTCGAACTGCTTCCCCAGCCTGTCCACAAGGCACTCCAGCCGTCCTGCAAACTGCTCCACAATATGTCTTCAGGCTCCCCCACTATTTAACACAACGCTCAGTGATTTCAGCTCTTAGGTGAATTCAGCTTGTAGTAGGGGAGCCCCAGTGCTAGTGCACTGTTAGCCGAAAGTGAGCTCAGCAGCCTATAACTAGACTTCTAATGAAATCAAAATTAGCTCTGATATTCCACAGTGGAGAGAGGAGGAAGTGCAATTAGCATGTAAGGCCCTCACCAAGGGGCCCATGCTACCAAGTATTAGTACTTGTCCCCAGCCTCTCTCAATTCACAGAGTTTTGGAACCCATGACCCTTGCCTAGCGAGTGCTACTTAGTTGATGGTGAATCCCTCCATCATAACAAAAGGCCACGTACAGTTCCAAGCACAGTTCCCATAATCAGGGTAATAACAATTTATTCTTCCTGCCCCAATAACAGAGACACTAGAGATCCCACAGCAGCCAAAGTGACCATTTGGGCAGCTATGGTCTCATTCTAGGCTGGGTGGGTGTGCCTATGCAAATGAGATCAGCCCCTGAAGTTCTTTTCCACAACTTGCCACACCTCACCACCAGATGTCAGGGTGGAGCTCATCCTGACACTACTTACATGTCTTTTAACTAGTTAACTTCCCATCCCAGCTCACATTTTACTGAGGCTGCATACAAAGGAGCAAGTGAAACGGCTAGCAAGCTAGCTTAATTGCAGGTTATTGAAAAGGTTAGAAGCACTGTAGTGAAGTACACTGCAATAATGCAAAGAACAGATCAAGTTTTACCATTCAAGTGCTTCTTTTATATGACAAAGGCTGAAACATAAATAGAAGATGGCATAACATTGCAGTAAATGTGTTGAAAACATTGTGATAGACAGAACTCTTTAGAGGATATTATTCAAAAGTAAATGTTTGGCTAACTTCTATCAACTTACCAAAAAAAAAAATAGGTCAGAGCCTCAGTTGATGTAAATCAGCATGACTACATTAATTTCAAGTCAACTATCCTGATTTATACCAACCGAGGAGGTGGGTTGTTCTACTCATATCATATAGATTTGTGGGATCCTTCATAGAGTTGCAGAGTTTGGCCAGTCTGAAGGGTTTCCCGCAGGGTGCTACCTGCAACTGGGATACCACTGAGCCCCCCTGACCCACCAGCCTGGGTTCCCTCTCACACTGTACTGCTATGATAGGTTGCCAATCTCTCCAAGCTTCGTCTTTCACCAGCATACGCACACATAGGGACTCACCCAGCTGCAGTACTTACAGGTTGCTGTGACCAGCTCTGCATGTGGAGGCTACAGCTGAGGAACTGCCCAGCTGCTCAAGAGCACACCTCCCTCTGGAATGTAAACCCAAAATTATACCATCTTGCACTGCACAGAGATCTGTACAGCATAAGCTTACGAAACTCGCCCCCTCCCTCAATGTGGAGAGAGAATATAGAACAGCTTTTTGCCCAAAGTTATAACTCCCACACACCCATTTGTGATAAAGCAAAAAGAAAATGTATTAACTGCAAAAGATAGATTTTAAGTGATTATAAGGGATAGCAAACAGAGCAAAGCATGTTACCTAGCAAATAAACAAAAACTCAATCTAAGCTTAATATACTAAAGAGACTGGATACAAGTAGCAAATTCTCACCCTAAATGATGATTTAAGCAGGCTGCAGGCTCTTAAGGGGCAAGCTGCACTTGCTTGCAGCTTAAAAACCCCAGATATTCCTTTCACAGGCTAAAAATTCCTTCAGCCTAGGTCCAACACTTGTCCCCAGTTCAGTCCTTGTTCCTCAGGTGTTTCCAACAGTCTCCTTTGGGCAGGGAGTCAGTGAAGAACCACAAAGATGTCACTCCCATGCCTTCAATAGCTTTTGCATATGGTGGGAACTCTGTCTCCAAGCTTGGTTCCCACGTCTTTCAGTGGAAAAACACTGGTATTCCAAGATGGAGTCCAGTACCAGGTGATCTGGTCACATGCCCCTATAGTGTCACAGCAGCCATGACTCAGAGGCTGTTTGTAGTGTCCTCAGAAAGGCTCCCTGGTGGGAGATTAGCTTCTTCTAAGACCGATTGTTCTCCCTAATGGTCCACTGATTTGAATGGGCCCTTCTCAGCCAGCCATCTAGACTGACAGTCTTTTGCCTAATGGGCGTTCCCCAGGTGTAAACACATTAGTAATAGATACAAAGACAATATTCCTAACTTCCGATACAAAAATGATACATGCATACAAATAGGATAATCATAGTAAATCATAACCTTCCAATGATATATCACATGCCTATCTTACATAAAATGCATTATGATTATATCATAATCATATCATAGTAATATTAATATAAATAATATGGGGCATAGTGTCACAGCTAGTCTCCTCAAAATTTTTGTGAATCATGAATTATATGTTTAACTGCTCTTTTCGGCTGATGCCACTGCATGGGTTACTTTAAAGGAACCTGACAACTTTACTTTAAAACATAGCTAAAATTTAATAAATAAAATAATATCCACTCTCAGATAGAACAGCTTTTTGGTTTTGTCTTATGTTTTGAGATATTCCTTTTAAAATATAAAGGAATACTTCATTTATTCTGATGTTTATAAGTCTTTTCCACTGCTGAAAAAAACTGATGGACTAACCTGTCAAACAAGCTTTTAGGGGAAGGATGATGGTACACTTGTGGGAATTGTGGGGTGAGAGGCATTTCTGGAGTTTGAGTGGTGTGTCTATTTGCCAGATGTAGTAAAGTGTTACCTTCATTTGATTATTTAAGATTTAATGCATTAATTTGTATATTAGTATTAGTACTGCTGGGGGTTATTGCAAGATGAATCATTTTCAGAGTGCTCAGAAATTTGTATGGGCTTTTCTCTTTTATGCCAAATCTATATAAATAAATAATAGAAGCAAAGTGAAGAACACACAAAGGACCAGATTTTTCAAAGAAGCTTAGTGCCTGATTTTCAAGCGATCACCAGCCACAACCGGGACCAGATTTTCAAGAACTCAGCCTCTTTTAGGCACATAGTTAACATGCTATCAAAATCCATGCAGGTATTTGTCCAGGGCTGTACTAAGTGTATGAAGGGGTCAGATTAACAGCATTATGTTTTTATGCTGCTGTATCATTGTGATTTGCACCAGGATAGTAGGAGCCACAATAGAAATCCTTTCCTCTTTCCAAGCCCTGGTCTACACTGGATCTGGGGGGTAGAATTGATCTAAGTTATGCAACTTCAGCTACATGAATAACGAAGCTGAAGTCGACGTACTTAGATCGACTTACCGTGGTGGTGTCTTCACCGCGGTGAGTTGACTGCTGCCGTTCCCCTGTCTACTCTGCCTGCACCTCTCACGGTGCTGGAGTACAGGAGTCGACGGAAGAGCACTTGGGGATCGATTTATCACATCTAGACTAGACGTGATAAATCGTTCCCTGCTGGATCAATCGCTGCCCGCTGATCCGGTGCGTAGCGAAGACATACCCTTAGAAGAGACGTCTTGGATCTGTATTTAATAAATGCCGTATATCAACATTAATGTCATTCTTCAACAGCTCCTTATAGAACTTCCTCATGCTACACAGCAATATTATGAAAGATTTAGATTTCAATTACTTTAATAATGTCTTTGTTATCAACATTAGTATTTTTAAAGAGGCAAAATTAGACGCAACCACCAATTTCATTCAGAGATTTACAGACATAAAAAAAAAAAAGACCCAGAACAGGGCTATCAAGCTGTGGCAATTTGAGTGAGGGAGACTTCAAAAAAGTTTGAGTGATATTTTAAATATTACAATAAAATACACAATAAAATTCTTCTTACAAAAGAGATGGTTTAAAAAACTGCCTGGAAATAAACGCAAATTGTGCTTCCTCCCTCCAAAATATTATGGGATGTAATAATTCACACCCCAGAGGGACTGTTAAAACAGTTTTGTTCTGATAATAAGTGGCAAGGCCAGGCACATAAATTCAGATAACACATTTCAAAATTTAGAGCTTCTCTCAATCCTGTTGTAATAATTTTTTAGAGGCTTTTTGCAGATCCTGTTGACTTCAGTAGTGAACCACCTAGGTACAAGCCCTACCTAAAAAAATCACTAATTATTTCTGAAAATCTTGTCCTAGTTTTCCAAGGGGGACTAGGACACTAGAATCCGGGGGGAAACCTTAGCCAGTCTTACTTGGGCCCACCAGAAACAAGATTTTCCCACTTCTATTTTTGCAGGATGTTGGTCAGACCATTTCAATTTCACTTTCTACTGGGGTCAAGAAAGGGAGGGGTCCAGTTGTAGGAACTGTGTGCATTTTTCTGTTTTATGGAGAAGTTTAGGCTTTGCAAAATGTTCATGAATGTTGTGACTTTTGAGAAGCTTTCAGTAATTAGACATCCAGGTTGTTGTCCCAAGTATGCAAAATGTCAAGAATATTCTCTGAAACAGAACTCTTGTACATATAGATTAGCTAGTGTACAAACACAATGCTGTAATAGGTTTCCTTTCCTTAAGGCAAGGACGGGTGGGGAATTGGGGCCAGAGGGATAGTGTAAACGTGCTGCTTCAAATGCCTTCTGAAGCAACTTGCTTTTTCTTTTACTCTTCTCCTCAGCAAGGAAAATGGCCCTTTGACTGACACAGCACATTAAAGATTAACAGAGTCTTGTTAATTTGAGACTTGCTGCTTAAGGTAAAAACTGGGATCCAAAACATGGCCCTCAGCACTTGTTTGCTCAGCTATTGTCATCTGTTGCACTAGGTATTTAAAGGAGAAAACTTCATGAATTATCGATACTTCTGAGTTTAGCCTGTGGGGGGAAAAAAAGTAACCTTCCTCATTCCACAGGAATACCAATAGCAATCTGTCGAACGACTGAAGATATATGCGGAATACTAAGCATGTTCACATATCATGAAAAAAAACTGATATGTAAATTTTCTAGTCCAGCCACTTCACTTCTCATTTCATTTTTGACAGAGGGCTTGTCTATACTTAGTGCTGTGGTGGTGCAGCTGCTTAATGAAGTGTAGTGCTTAATGAAGATGCTGCCTGTGCCAACAGGAGTGCTTCTTGCATTGGCGTAGGTACTCCACCTCCCTGAGATGCGGTAGCTATGTCAGCAGCAGATGCCCTCCCATTGACATAGTGCTGTCTATGCCAGGGTTATGTCAGTATAACTACATCATTCAGGGGTGTGGATTTTCCACACCCCTAAGTGACACAATTATATTCACATAAGTTCTTAGTGTAGACCAAGCCCGTCAACACTTTTCAGCCTGCAACCCAAAGTTTATCTAGCTACCTGCTGAAGCCAAGGATATATCATAGAGTCCCCTGTTTGTCACTATTTTCCCTTGGATATGATAAAGATTTGTGGGAGCAGAATTTTTGTCCAAGAAAAAAAATATCTGTCCTTGTTTTATAACTTAAAATTAAATTGTGTTATTGTGTACAATTAGGAGGAATTTTTGCCTCTCCTTTCAGATGACCTTGAGGTAATTTAGCTGATATTAAGGGTCATGAACTCAGCTGTTGTAAATAAATGTACTTATTGATTTCAGGGATACTATGCCAATTCACATCAGCTGAAACTTTGAACTTCCATGTTAAAAAAACAAAAAGTTCTTTCATATTTTTTAAAACACAATAAATAACAGGGATTTTTATTCATTCCCTACACAGATTTATGTAATTCAGATACTGGTCTTTTAGTGTGCCGGTCAGAGAGATTACAAACAATGCACTAATTTCCTTTTAAAGGTGAATTGCTAAGCAAATATATAGAGATTGGCTCTTTACTGCTCCTTTATCATGCATAAAGATGGACTCTTTAAAAAAAAAAAGAGTCTATCTGCTTCTTGCTATTTGCATTAGAAATATCAGGTTTTTATTCCTTTTTCCTTGCTGGAGGACTCTGGTATTATAAGCAGATCTAATTGATATTACATGTGGCTAAAATCTTACTATACCATTCCCCACTCCCAGCTGAGGGGTAAAGGGAATATTGATTCCAAGCTTCAGTTCATAGTTGCCAACTTTCATGTGGTAAATAAGCACCCCAACTTAAACAATAAGACAAAAATCAAGCTAAAATCCCATTTCAAAACAAGGCCAAAACAAGCCAATCCCTAAGAACCCCAACACTCTATGTGACTAGATCCCCCCGGTGTGCAGTCTGGGCCTGTGGTGAACCCCTGACTCTCTCCCCCCTTTGCCCTTGCTTGCCCCTTCCCCCTGCTTGCCCCCCCTTGCTGGGAGCCAATCCAAAAAAAGAAGCAACAAGCAACTCACAAGCCAAAAACAATTTCTGTGTTTTTTTTCCCATGGGTTTGGCATGTCTGCTTCAGTTTCCCCTTCCTACTCATGCTTTCAATGGGAATACTCAAGTGCCCATGTGTAACTCTTTGAATGGAGATCCGAGTGATACCCTACTATACTATATCAACCACACGGGTTGGGAAAGTTTTTCCTGGGTTATTTTTATTTTGTAATACCAGCTTAATTCCCCTGTGGAAAAACTTTTGCAGTAAACACAGTGTCTCTACAAAAACCCTTAGTTTGGTTAAGAGAAAAAAACATTATGATATTTGTTCTATATTAAGATAAGCACATTCCTAGTGTGGAGTGCATTCAGCATAATTTTGCAGATGAAGATTTTTTTCCCTAAAAACATGATCAGACATTTAGAAAAATAAATCAATTTAACAAAAATATAAGGACAGAGAGAAAAAGTAAGTTTAGTCATTTTAATATCGGTTGTCAGAGAATGAAGACGTTTAAGTGAGACCATTTCAATTAGAGTGAATTATAGAGTGGATTAATGATGTGTTCTTTACTTAACACTTTTAGTATAAAAATTGATGAGGAAAAAAATCAGGAAGCATATGGACAAAGGCAAGTCAAAAGAGTTAAATCAGAAAAAAACAACATTTGATCATTTACATGAGTATATGAGATGGCTTCTTCATGTCTTTGGAAAAGAAATAAGTATGTAAGAACTACCTAAAACACTTATTGCTTTTCACCTAATTAAATGAAATTTGGCTTGAGCTACTAGTCTGCAATTCTCATATCAAATGCAAAAATATTTATTTTCATAATGAGAAAAAAGAATGGGTTGTTTTTGTTTTAAACCTCCTACTGTGTAGGTGAAAGGAAGAAGCTGATAATGCGCTGTTGGTAAAATGCACTGTAGTCTGTTGGTATAGGTATTTGCTAGGTTAAGGCATGGGTATAATTTAAGGCAGTAATGTAATGAGCCTACTACAAGGCCTGTAAGAGAATAGCTTAGCTAAACAAGGCATAAGGTAAGGCAAAAGTGTTAGCATATGCAGCTAACCCGCACCCTAGATCATAAGATTTTGCAAGATGGAATGCTGTAATGACTAAACTGCTCACAGGTAACCATAAGATGCTAGCTGATACCAGCTTGGGATATTTTAAGTTAGGAACATCAGCAGATGTCTGACCAGAAGAGTGCCATGGCAACTAATTGATGTATTTCCAAAAAGCTTGAAGTAAACAGCGTAGTAATATGTGGGAGAAGAGCATCCAAACATTAATAGGGTGAGAAAAATACAAATAAGAAAAAGGAGAGACATCCCTACTGAATGATCATTAGGCACAGTTTCATCAGAGTAACACATTGAATTGGCTCATTAGCACTGATCCCCCACTTGGTAAGGCAACGCCCATCTTTTCATATGTTATGTACTTATACCTCCCTACTGTATATTCCATTCCATGCATCTGATGAAGTGGGTTTTAGCCCACGAAAGCTTATGCCCAAATAAATTTGTTAGTCTCTAAAGTGCCACAAGGACTCCTCGTTGTTTTTGCTGATACAGACTAACACGGCTACCACTCTGAAACTTGTCATTATAAAAGTTGTATCCCAGACTGTGTGCCTTGAGAGATATAACTCTTGGAAGATGCTAGGATGATGACTGTTGATGAGGATGAAGATGACTAACACTTTCGGTCCTTATGCAAGAGATGGTATGAGTAGATGGCTACTCAGACACACATTCTGTATTATCTCCATCTACCTTCGTGGGTTGGAGTGTTTATGAGTTTAGTGGTGTTCATAAAAAAAAAAATTCAAATTCAAAAGGCTTTTCCTAAGTGTGAGTGTTGCAACCCTGCATGTTGTGGCTCAAAACTGAGCAGTAATTCTAATACTGGGCCTGATCTTGGCATGAGAACTAACAAATAGATCAGGCAACATCACTGAAATGACTTAACAATGGGCTTATTATTTTGAAAGCTATGAAATTAAATCATTTCTTTTAAGTTTAAATAACTTGTTTATTTAGGCACAAAGCACAAAGGCCTAGTCCTCCTCAAAGTTGGACTGAGCTTATTGGCTTGAAGGCTTTTATCTAAAACGACCCTGGTATCGCAACTTGGAAGAAATCCTTTTATTTTATGGCTCAAAATAATAAGCTTGTTAAACCACATAGATATATTATTGATTGTTATTTTTCCAATAGTACATGGCAAAGAGATTCACCAGCCAATGCACCCTCTCGTAGCTGGGCAAAGCAGGCTCTTGCCTTCTGGTGCTCCCAGCTGATAGCCACTACTAGTCTTGGGTGATCTGGTTCTTCTCATGACTCAGCCATCTGCCTAAGTCACATTCACTTCCACTTCTTCTGAGGTAACAGAGTATCACACAAAATAATAGTCCAATGACTTTATGCCATGTCTTTGGCCCAACGCTAGGCTCAGTGGTCCTCACACACCTTAAATGGTTTTCATGTCATCTCTCTTGGTTGTTGTGTCACATTTCTCCAATGGGTGGAAATACAAAAGTATTTTCTCCTTCACTTCCTCTAACCTTTTAACTTTTATCCCTATTTTGAGTGGAAAAATAGTATGGAGTGGAATAAAAACCTGACCATGGGAATTCCCCCTCTATTTAAAAATATTTCATTTTTGTTTATTTAATTTTTTTATTTTAGTTTGAGAAATAAATTCTTCCAAAATGCATTTTTTCCCACAAGACTACTCATGTGCTTGAGCATAAACATGTAGGCCCAGATCCTTACAGATACTTAGGTTCCTGATTTCCATTGATTACTTTTAAAGATTGTGGCCTATATTAACTGCTGGATCAGGGCCTGAATGAGTTCAAAATATATAACATGAAAAGAAGCCCATTAAGAAGATAAGAATGGCCATACTGGGTCAGACCAATAGTCCATCTAGCCCAGTATCCTGTCTTTTGACAGTGGCCAATGCCAGATGGTTCTGCGGGAATGAACAGAACAGGTCAACTACTGAGTCCCAGCATCTAAAAGTCCGAGGCTTAGGGACATGCAGGGCATGGGGTTGCATCCCTGACTATCTTGGCTAATATCCATCGATGGAGCTATCCTCCATGAACTTATCTAATTCTTTTTTTAACCTAGTTATACTTTTGGCCTTCACCACATCCCCTGATAATGAGTTCTGCAGGTTGACTGTGTGTTGTGTGAAGACATATCTCCTTATGTTTGTTTTAAACCCACTATTAATTTCATATGGTGACTCCTGGTTCTTCTGTTACGTGAAGGGGTAAATAACACTTCCTTCTTCACTTTCTCCTAACCATACACGATTTTGTAGACCTCTATCATATCCCTCCCCAGTCATCTCTTTTCCAAGCTGAACAGTCCCAGTCTTTTTTCTCTCCCAATTGGAAACTCTTCCATCCCCCTAATCATTTTTGTTGCACTTCTTTGTACCCTTTGCAATGCTAATATATCTGTTTGGACATGGGATGACCAGAACTGCATGCAATATTCAAGATGTGGGCGTACCATGGATTTATATAATGACATTATAATATTTACTGTCTTATTAGCTATCTCATTTCCAATGGTTAATAACATTCTGTTTGCTTTTTTGACTGCTGCTATACACTGAGCAGATATTTTCAGAGAACTACCCACAATGACTCCAAGATCTCTTTCTTGAATGGTAACATCAGTAGGCATTAAATTGGGCCCTAATCAAATAAAATGATTGCAGAAAGCAAATATAGGGTGAAATCCTGCTCTATGAAAGCCAAACAAAATTCCCTAATGACTTTAATGGAGCCAGGATTTCACCCTGCAGAGTCTGACTGAATACTGGCTGACCAAAGTCATATGCAGTTATCTGGTGGGCAATGATATCCATCTTACACCAACTTGAAAGCAACAACTGTCCACTTAAACATACATAAAAACCCCTTTATAGTCAATAAATGAGGAAAAAATAATGGCGGAATAAAGATCAAGCACCTTATGGACTTGGCAGGTGAATTGAGGCAACTGGAGTGAAAGTTTTTGAAAGAGAAAATGTGACCGTTCAGAGTGCCCCCTGACTCAAAGTGCTCAGCTGCCATTTCATTATCAGTTTGTGGCCCTTCCAGCAACACACACACACACACCATATTCTAATATCAGTAGATTTACCAGCTAAAATGAAACTCCTGTGCAATTAAATTTTATGCAATTAGCTTTTTAAACAATTAAAAATAATCAAAGATTAATTCCATAGGAATCTCTGCTTATAATAGGCTTTGTTGCTTGGATGTGAGCAAAGAAAACACAGCTCAACATGGATGGGTGGGATGAAATGTGAGAACGGGTTGGAGAGAGAAGGTGAGGAAGTGAAGAATATCTATAGAGGTGAAGCATGGGGATCCCATCATACATTGTGGACTAGAAGGACATAGGGATTAAGTGGGTCAGAGGTCATCGGAGAAGCAGCATTTGGAGTAGCTGGGTGGGGTCCAGGGAAGCAATTGCACACAAGAACATAACAAAAATAATGACTCAAGCTCAACTCTTCAGGTCCCTGAGGAACCCACACCAACCAGGGCAGAGCTATTAAGAGTCTAATGGAGCTGATGCTGTTGGTTACTTTGGAAGCTTACGGGAGGAATTTCAGCCCTGCAGAGTGTGGCAATTGCTATGTACACTCCATTCCCCACTGGTTTCAACAATGGGAGAATTAGAGTTTTTTGTTGTTTTTTTAATTAAAGAAAAGACAACATTTTACTATCTTTGCTCTTGAAAACTGTCTCTTGCAGGAGCCAATATCAAAATCTATCTATATGTGAAGTTCTGTGATGTGGAGTGGATTTTATTGGCCAGATTAAGGGAGTCAAAGAAACAGACAACTAGGAATACTTTTTAAAGGAAGGTGGGGGGATAAAGGGAAAAGGAGGAATGGTAGTGTGTAACAAACAGTATCTAAGTCCCATATGCTGGAGAGAGAGAGAGAGATTTAAGTATGTATATTAAGCAGAGAGAGAATGTATTTATATATAGGACCCAATTATGTTTTCTTTTTTTTACATTGCATTTTACCCGTTTTATGACGCATTGTACAATCTATGCTTTTATGCCTTTTCAACTCTAAAAATATTCACTGATCACACTTGAAAAATGGTAAATAGTGAATGATTATGTAAGAATAAAATCTCTGGCGATCGATATTCATAAATTCATAGTTTCACTGAATTTGCCATCTCCCTCAAGTCTCCTGAAGAACTTTTGGGAAATTAGAGCTTTATTAGAACTGCAACAGAAAGCCCAATACATTAGTATTATGGAGGCATGCTATATTCCTGTCATTTTACAATATACATTTCCTGCTTCACTGACACCATTAGGTAATAATTTTCCTCTTTCCTCTGAAATGAAATACATGAAAAGAACTTCACATTCAGAGAATAAACTGATAATTTCCACCTTGCTGAAAATTTGTTTCCAGTATTAAAATGCAGCCTTGTAAAAATTGATAGAACATTATGATACTTTAAACCTTAAGCATCCCTACCTATACACAGAAAAGAATAAAATGAAATTGAAGATGTGTTTAAGCAACAGCAAGGGAGGTGAACTGTTTTTATGTCATCATGTTAATAGTACAATTATACTGATGTCATTAGGAACATAAAATTCAATTACTGTAATTTACCTTTAATTGACTTGAAATGAAATAGGGGAGGATGGAGAAGTTTTACGCTTCTACTGTCAGTATTTAACATTTTATCACATCTGTTATTAATTTGCCTTGGAACTGCACAGTGGAGTGAGTACATATGTCAAAAACAAAATATAGGGTTTAATTTAAACAATGGTTCACAGAAGAAAAGTAAATTAAAACAATGAAAAAAATCTAGGGTTACTGCTTGACCATGGCTCGTGTACTTTTAGCTTTTTTGACATGATCTCTGAAAAGAAATCAAATCTATATTGTGTTAGTGTTGCAACAATTTCTATGACAGAAGTTGGAAGTCTAGAGAAAAACAAACAAGACAAAAAACAACCTCTCCCCTGGTTGTGAGCATACTACTGCTTGTCCAATAGGTTGCTATCACTGGTAGAGCTCCTCTTCTGCCTGGACATTGACAATACTGCTGTGTTTAGGCCTCATACCTGGGCCCATGTGCTCTTAAGCTTCTCTTCATCAGAGTAGCCTGCAATGCGGTGTCTCCTCTTGGCCTCTTTGGCACAGGTTCTCTCTTACTCCTTAACAGTAATGGGTCCCCATGGCCTAGCTGCCCTAGGCCTCCAAGGCCAACGCTGACACCCTGTGGGCTTCAGCACACATTTACCACAGTTGCAACCTTGTGGACCCCCTAGGTTTACAGTTACCTCCTCAGGTCAATGTAATAGTTGAAGCAAACAGACACACAAGCTTTGAAAGTGCACCAACAGTCACCCATTACTACAAAGTAGTACAAATAATATAAAGATCTAGACAAAACAACAACAAAACACCTATACACATTTGCTTCTCTTGGTTTCCTTACCATTTTGAGCATTCTTTGGGTATATGTCAGAGTGCAAGATCCTTGCTCTCTCATTGAGCTCCTAGACATAGCTTCTCCTCCAGAACTTGGAGTCTCTTCTCTATCTCTCTTGAAAATTGCCAGTCAGAGACTTTTCTTTTATAAACTCAGCTACCTTGTCAGGTAACTCCCTGCTCAGCCTTTCCAGGTGACTGACGTCCCCTACAAGGTGATCCACTGTTTTGATTCCCCACCACCACCCAGAATTCAGACTTGATAAACTGGTATGCTTTGGGCTTTAGTCATCTATTTAGATGAACAACAAAGGTTAATGACTTTCCATTATTAACGCTTTGCCACCAACCCTATTAGGCCAAGAGGAGTATAAAATGGCAGAATCAAACTGGAGTTTGTAGTCTGACACAGATGCACAGAGTGAATCCCCAGTAGCAAAGAGTTCAGAAGCTGTTCATGGACAGCTTCCTCAAATTGTTACAACAGGCATTACTGACAGAAAACTCAAGCCTAGAATCTATTATGTGGCTAATATGATTTTGATCCTGCATTCCTTCTTGGGCATCCAGAACTCCTCCCATTTGAATAAACTGGAGTTTTGAATGCACATGCAGTGGGGAATCTGGCCCTTGATTTGACTTATATTGTGAGTTAAAAACAAAAAGAATATTTGCTCTTATTATAAGTCTTCCTGACCCAAGAAGCCATTCAACCTACTCCATCCAGAGAAACCAAAGCTTTTTCCTCAAAAGAGGACAAAGAGCTCCTTCTGAGTGGACTTTGCTTTTATTATGCAGGACATAATGGGGTACTAAGGTATGAAGATTTTATTGGCACTCCTTTGGGATACCCACATTACTAATTCTTGAACCATACTAAGCATATCCTTATACCACATTATACCATTATGTTCTCTGCACATGCTGCAAATTAATGGAAAAATATCTTAGAAGTGATTTAGTGCTTTAGAAATTGTATTAACACAGTTTTTCTTGCGTAGATTGAGACCAAAGGTATAGATATAGAGGCCTGATAATGTGGTACTTTTCAGGACTAAAGGCAAGTACTGTGTGCCTTACTGGAAAGCTGTCCACCTCCCCTTTCTCGTGGCATAACCTGCTCTTTTTAGCCCTAATGTGTTGAAAAACTATTGGATCTTAATCTGTCATTGGTGCAGGCCTGAATATTCCCTGACCTACCCCTGAGACCAGTGTAATATTGATAGGGTAATAGCACCTCTGGATTGGGTCAGAGGAGAGATTAGGAAACATTTATCTGTCTTATTTATTTTTAAGTAGAATCTCTGAAACTGTTGGGAAGTTTGATATGCAGGAGATGGATTAGTGGGCGGAGTGAGGTTAAACTGTCAAAAATGTGAGATTAATACAATTTATCACATGGGTCTAGCTAGAACTGGTTGAATATCAGAAAACAGTCATAACTTTTTCAAACAAAGATACATTTGATGAAGGATATGTGACCAAAACTAGTTATCCTTCTCACTCCCATATGTGGTACATATGTAGATCAAACTGGGCCAAATTTCACTGACTTGGTCAGCCTGTACTTTTTCATGACAGGTTTCAGAGTAACAGCCGTGTTAGTCTGTATTCGCAAAAAGAAAAGGAGTACTTGTGGCACCTTGTTTCATGATCTCTGTGTGTATATAAAGTCTGCTGCAGTTTCCACGGTATGCATCCGATGAAGTGAGCTGTAGCTCACGAAAGCTCATGCTTAAATAAATTGGTTAGTCTCTAAGGTGCCACAAGTACTCCTTTTCTTTTTACATTTTCATGGAGGATGCTGTCTTGTATTCCAGAACCCAAGCTTTCAAGAAACAACAACATGCAGATAAACTCACAAATTGTGAATCAAATGTAAACCAGTGAACTCTGCCTAAGCCTGCACAGTTGGTCTAAAGAGGTCTGAGAAGCATGAATGCACTCACTCATCTTGCTGAGGCATTCAATCTGAAGCCTAATGGTGATTTAAATATCAATTATGCAAATTTATTCACTGATCGAAGTAAGAAGAGGAACAAAGAATGAGTGACATAACTTCATGAAGAACACACAAGAAAGAAGTTGGTTGATAGTTTTGTGAAATTTTGCCCAATCTACTTTGAGTTGCATCTCACTATGGTATTTCAGGTAGATGGAGCTTGGAAGAATATCACTTTTTCCAAAGATCAGTCTCTGGGTAGGTCCAGCACACCTTTGCATGAAAACTTGCTGGTTTTTTGTTTGTTTTTAAACAAACACTTACATAAAAAAGAGATTACCTTGGAAGGTAATAAAAGCAACTTACAGGGAGAAATCTCTTTTACAACAATTTTCCTTTAAAAAAAAATAGAACACTGTAGTGGTCCATCATTGGGAAGACAAAATGTCACAAAAGCGGAGAGTTCAGCAAGTAAGTAGAGCCAGTAGTAGTTTGCTCTATACCATCTCCCCTCACAGATCTGGATGTGGGAGAATGGATGGAGAAAGGGGGCCTGGCTAGAGTGCTGCTGATCCCTGATGATCCTTGTGTGGCAGGCAAACTAAGGCATAACTTAGAATACTGGAAAACACATGGTCTAAAAAGGTGTCTTTTCAGGGTCCATCTACATTTAAAACTCAGTGCTTCAGGGTAGACACTACCTATAAATGATAGCAGGGATTCTCCCATAAGCATAGGTAATCCACCTCTCAGAGGCTTGGTCTACACTACAGAGTTAGGTCGACATAAAGTAATTTACATAGACCTAATTCTATAAGCGTATATTCTAAAATATAGCTCCCACTGATGTAACTTGCCTACTATACTGGGGTACTTCTTCACTAACCGCCAGCTCGGTGGGTAGTGATCGATCTATTGGGGATCTATTTATCATGTCTCATCTAGATGCAATAAATCGATCCCCGAATTGACTCCTCGGCAGGAGGAGTAAGCAGAGTCGACGGGGGAGCCACCGCGGTTGACTCGCCACAGTGAGGATGGCTAGGTAACTCAAGCTAAGATACTTCAACTTCAGCTACACGAATAGCGTAGCGGAAGTTGCGTATCTTAGTTTGAACCCTACCCTAGTGTAGCCCAGGCCTTACCTAATTACTGCACTTCCGTGAGAGGCATAGTGCTTAAGTTGATGTAGTTAGGCTGATGCTTCATCAGTGTATACATTGCATTGCTTACATCAACTGTTGCCTTTCAGAAACTGTCCCACAATACCTCACATTGGCAGTTAAATTTGTGCAAGCGCTCTTGGTGAGGACGCACACCGACACTAGAAGTGTAGTGTGGAAGTGTAAAACTGATTCAATTACTGCGGTGGCTGTAACTTAGGTCAACTTATTTTTTTTCCATCTACCTAGCACTATCTACTTAGAATTTCAGTTGGTTTACCTATGCCACTAAGGGTGTGGATTTTTCAACTTAGTTAAACTTTTAGATATACAAGGCTTGGTGTGTACACACAAAAACATCCAATATGGGCCTGAAACTTTAGGGATGATGGGGTGCACTTGTCAGACTCAGCAGCTGTCATTTGGCTATGTGGTGTTAGGGATTAGATTAGGAAGGAAACAGATACCAAGTTATGGGGATGGGCGGTGACCAAGCAAATTGCTGGTACCCCAGTGGCCAGTGTGGATAAAGGGTAAGAGGGCAGCCCCCAAGAAGTAAATGAAATCTGAGTCTTTGGTGGTGGATCTTGTGTCTATAGGAGAAGGTCAGACCTGAAGACTTCATGGATTGAGATCCTCATTTGGTACCCTCTATGCACTCTGCAGGATTCAGAAGTGAGTTGAGTCCTATGGGAAGGCTGAGGTGGGTCAACCCAGAGTTTTTGGTTATATGGTGGGAGCCCTGGAATGTACACTAGACCCAGTTAAAATGCCTAGTATGTAAGAGCGGGCTTACAAGTGTTAAAACATAAATAAATAGAATTGTGGCCTGCTGTTCAAATCCTTCCCTGTGGCTGCAGCTCAGTCATCTGCATGTCCTGATCAATAACAGCATACCTCTCAAGTTGGTGTGCTAACTTTTCTTGATAGTAGACTTTATTTTGAAATGTTGCAAGTGCCGTACAAGTAGAAAATAAAGACTTATAAGCTTCTTAAAAATCTGTAATATCGGGGGCTTTTTGATGGATAAACTATAAACTCTTCATTAATATGATGGTTTGTTTAATTAAAGCTGGGCTACTGTGGCTTTCTGAAAGAAAAGAAGTACAACACATAGGGTGATGGTCTGTAATTTTTTGTTGCTTTAAAGTATCTACAAGTAAGTTTCCAATAATCAGTTAACTTTTAACTAAAGAACCTTGTCCACGTATAATTATTTGAAGTTGAAAATCACATTCAGTATAAGAAAAGCAAATTAATGACATTCCTGTTACTACAAAAAACAAACAAACACCACATTACCACACACAGCTACACTTCACTACTTCTCTGTTGATATCTAATTTCCTACTGGTGAAGCAGGGACAGATTAAACTCTATCCTATTTGTGTATTGAGCCAGCAACATGTATTGTATGATTTCTTTCTATAAAGCTCTGAAAACTTAGCTTTTTATTTTAATACAAAAGGTCAGAGTTTCTGTTTCATTGCAGTACTTTAAATCACACATTTTTAAAACAGTCTTTTCGGAACTGTTGAATGAGGATGAGAATTCACTGAGGGTACACTTAACGGAGTGATAGAGGACAGGCCTGTTGGCACAAGGCTGGTATTTTGAAATTGTTTAGGTGTTATGGTAGATAAAACAGAACACATCTTGCTCACAAAGGACCCATTTCATAAGATGTGGCACCTGCTGAAATTCTGTCTATTATTTCTACAGTGGATGTGCCTAACACTCCTAGTCAGGCATCAGAGACCATTGTACTAGAT
This sequence comes from Lepidochelys kempii, assembly GCF_965140285.1. Lineage (NCBI taxonomy): Eukaryota > Metazoa > Chordata > Testudines > Cheloniidae > Lepidochelys > Lepidochelys kempii. Next base: position 59,091,177 of record NC_136387.1, on the reverse strand, counting down.
ATTGTTCACAGAGACCAAGATTTGCCATTGCCTTGCACCTTGTGTAGTCTTTTACACCAATGCAGAATGGGTGCAATATACTCCTATAATGCTACTGAATCTGAATTGTGTATGACACTTGAGAGTCAAGACAGCATATAACAAAAAATGGGGCCAGCCCCGAAGAGTTTGCAGTCTAACCAGATTCTGTGGGTGCAGAATCAGACCCTGAATTATATTCTACTTATAGGGTTACATTTTCAAATGTTTGGGCATACACTGAACCTGCAAAAAGTACATGTGTACCAGTGGTATATGTAACATGCACATTGGTGTATGCCAATTATACATATTATGCACACAAGGAAAGCAAAAAACCCCAAAAATTCAATTGGAGAACATTTTCAAGTTACCCTGCAATTACTGAAGTCGCTCCAAAGTGCACATGTTTTTTGGAGAGTATTTTGCTGTGGGTTTTCTTTCCATGGAGCCTGATTTTGACCAGAATTCTCACAAAAAAGGCTAAAATCATTTCCATCACAAAATCCTCTGTAAAAAATTGTAGTTAACTATGTATAAAATGTTTATATAGCAGTCTCACCTCAGAAAAAAAACCTGCTTTGGAAGCATATTGTAGAGCAGATGCAGCTTAACAAAACTTCATTTCAATTTAGTGTTGGGGCATAGATACCTATTCAAACAATCTGAGTCTCCTGAGAACCGTACTAGGCCATATGACCCTACATTCTCACAAAATCTCCTTCAACGGGCTTTTCCACAACAATTCCCCATCTTGCTGGTGTCAGGAAATGTCACATGGCACTCTAGAATCTTTGATAGGTCAGCAAGTCTTGTACTTAGTGTTGTGGAGGGAGGCGCCAGGCGGGTAATTAGCCTCTCAACCCCCATCCTTCCTCAAAATCCTGGAGGGTCTTCAGTTTTGGGTCAGTGGTAAAAAAATTCACCTCCTTCCCTCAATACTGCAGACCCTCCCTTGTAGAAAACGTAGTCAAAATGGCCTCTGCTAACTTTCCGGAGTGCATGAGATAGACTCAGCCAGTGAGGGAACTGGAATCAATATCATGACTTGTCTGATCCAACCACCAACAATCCAACAAGTTCAGAGTTTGAAAAGTAATGCAAATACATGCCAAAAACTTTAGGTCTTAAGCTCTAGTACTTATCCATTCCCAAAGTACTTTGAGATCTCCAGATGAAAGGAATTATATACTTGCAAAATATTGTAAACACCCATCTGCTACATACAAGCCTGAGTCTGAGCCCTGGTCTACACTACAAGGTTAGGTTAGGTTGAATTTAGCGGCTTTAGGTTGATTTAAAAATGACTGCGTCCACACAATCAACCCCGTTCTGTCGACCTAAAGGGCTCTTAAAAATCGATTTCTGTACTCCTCCCCGATGAGGGGAGTAGCGATAAAAATTGACCTTGCTGGGTTGAATCTGGGATAGCGCAGATGCAAATCGATGGTATTGGCCTCTGGGAGCTATCTCAGAGTGCTTCATTGTGCACTAGCTCCATTGTGCACTGCACATTCTGCAGCAGCTTTGAACTCCAATGCACTAGCCAGATACACAAGAAAAGCCCTGGGAACTTTTGAATTTCAATTCCTGTTTGGTCAGCATGGCAAACTCAGCAGCACAGGTGACCATGCAGTCCCCCCAGAATCGTAGAGCGTAGAATGTTTTTCCGCTCCCCCTATCATCTCCGTCCCTGAGGTCCTCTCAGATTAGAAGGCGGAAAAAAATGCACTTGCAATGACAAGTATTCTGAGCTCATGCAGTACTCCAGCACTGATAGGGCACAGCTTAATGCATGGAGGCATTCTACATGAGAGGCTGAGCGGGTTCCATGCTTGCAGTGGTATGGTGTCTGCATGGGTAACCCAGGAAAAAAGGCGTGAAACAATTGTCTGCTGTTTCTTTCATGGAAGGAGGGGCGACTGACGACATGTACCCAAAACCACCTCAATGTTTTTGCCGCATCAGGCATTGGGAGCTTAACCCAGAATTCCAATGGGTGATGGAGACTGCGGGAACAGTGGGATAGCTACCCACAGTGCAGCGCTCTGTAAGTCGATGCTAGTCATAGTAGTGAGGACGCACTCCACTGACTTAATGCGCTTAGTATGGACATACGCAAATCGACTGTATAAAATCAAATTCTAAAAATCAACTTCGAAAAAATCAACCTATTTTGTAGTGTAGACATACTTTTGTGCTCACATGGGCTCAAGGTGTCAGTAGCCATGGCAGCCATACACACAAATGCTGGAGGCAAGCACAATAGGAGCTCCACATATTGAAGCCATGTGGGCATTTAACACTCACTTGCAGGGCTCACAAATAAACAGCCTTTTACTCCTAGTCTGGCTGGGAACATATAAATAATTTCTATAAAGTAACAAAGAATTAATCAATTTATTTGAGCATAAGCTTTCATGGGCTACAGCCCACTTCATCGGATGCATGCAGTGGAAAATATAGTAGGAAGATTTTATATACACAGAGAACGTGAAAAAATGGATGTTACCATAAACACTATAATGAGAGTGATCAGTTAAGGTAAGCTATTACCAGCAGGAGGGAGAGGAAAAAAAAAAACACACAACACCTTTTGTAGTGATAACCAAGATGGGCCATTTCCAGCAGTTGTCAAGAACCTGTGAGGAACAGTAGGGGTGGGAGTGGGGAATAAAAATGGGGAAATAGTTCTACTTTGTGTAATGACACATCCACTCCCAGTCTTTATTCAAGCCTAATTTAATGGTGTCCAGTTGGAAATTAATTCCAATTCAGCAGTCTCTCGTTGCAGTCTGGTTTTAAAGTTTTTTTGTTGTAATATTGCGACTTTTAGGTCTGTAATCAAGTGACCAAAGAGATTGAAAGTGTTCTCCTACTGGCTTTTGTATATTACCATTTGTGACGTCGGATTTGTGTCCATTTATTCTTTTACATAGACACTGTCCAGTTTGGCCAATGTACATGGCAGAGGGAAATTGCTGGCACATGATGGCATATATCACATTGGTAGATGTGCAGGTGAACGAACTTCTGATAGTGTGGCTGATGTGATTAGGCCCCATGATGGTGTCCCTTGAATAGATATGGGGGGACAGTTGGCAACGGGCTTTGTTGCAAGGCTAGGTTCCTGGGTTAATGTTTTTGTTGTGTGGTGTATGGTGGCTGGTGAATATTTGCTTCAGGTTGGAGGGCTGTCTGTAAGCAAGGACTGGCCTGTCTCCCAAGATCTGTGAGAGTGATGAGTCGTCCTTCAGGATAGGTTGTAGATCCTTGATGATGCACTGGAGAGATTTTAGTTGGGGCTGAATGTGATGGCTAGTGGTGTTCTGTTACTTTCTTTGTTTGGCCTGTCCTGTAGTAGGCGACTTCTGGGTACTCTTCTGGCTCTGTCAATCTGTTTCTTCACTTCAGCAGGTGGGTATTGTAGTTGCAAGAACACTTGATAGAGATCTTGTAGGTGTTTGTCTCTGTCTGAGGTGTTGGAGCAAATGCAGTTGTATTGTAGAGTTTGGCTGTAGACAATGGATCGTGTGGTGTTTTATGGCTGATTTAGAACAACGCTTCCTCAGCTCTCTTCCTCCAGTGCCCCTACTCTACTTGTGCTACATTGAAAACATCTTCATCATCTGGACCCATGGAAAAGAAGCCCTTGAGAAATTCCACCATGATTTCAACAATTTCCATCCCACCATCAACCTCAGCCTGGACCAGTCCACACCAGAGATCCACTTCCTGGACACTACAGTGCTAATAAGCGATGGTCACATAAACACCACCCTATACCAGAAACCTACTGACCACTATACTTACCTACATGCCTCCAGCTTTCATCCAGACCACTCCACACGATCCATTGTCTACAGCCTTCCATCCCTCCTGCCCTTTCATACAGAGAGCTTCCCCTAGACAGACGAGAGGGTCTTTACTCAGGGCTTTCTTTTTTGGCTTAGATTCCAGGAGCTAACCCTATCCCCCCACAAGACTCAAAAACTTGATGCCTCACTGTCCTGACTCTCAAGATGGCTCCTGGCTCCCATTCCACCCTTAAAGTGATATCACTGGCTGAGGGAAAGGAACCCATCTATTCATCCAAACGCCAATCTTGATCAGCTCCAAAGCTGCAGCAGCTCAGAGTCCATGCTGGAGAGACAGTAATAGTCCTTCCACGGCCTATGCAGTATTATTTTGTCAATCTTTGCTAATTTATGTTTTTTTGTCACAACATGGCCTTGTGAAATGGAAAATTTTCACGTGGGCCTCCATTATTCATTATCTTCTTACAGTCAAGGCTACTTACAGCCTCTTCACCCATATAATAAAGGCTTGAGCTTTGCTGTGTATCACGTTGCAAAAACATTCCTTTCTTTTTATGGATTTGTAATGTTTTAAGATAGATACACATGTTTTATGATAAACAAATCATGAAATGGCATCATGATCTGCTCTGAGGAGACTTGGGTTCATCAATAAATACAATAATAATAGAGTTTAATAAAATTTAACTCTGTTTTTAGATTGAGAGGCAGTAGACGCATATCATGTTCTAATGCTCTGTTGCAGCTCCTCTTTCTTTGATCTAATTATTATCCCCAGGACTCTGCAACTTTTGGGACTCTAAGTTGAATTGTTGTTTTTATCCCTCCTGGATATCACACACACAGTGAAGGCTAATTTCCCACTCTGGTACTTTGAGTGCAGAAGACAGGGAACCTCAAGGATTCTAAAAATTAATACTGGCCACTCCAGGCTTGTATTAAACTTCCAAGGTTACAGCTTTTCTCTGACCTTGGATTGGTAGATGCTGCCACCACCCAAGTGCAGAACCCCTTTGAGAGCCCAGGAAGGCACACTTGGGAATTCTTTCCTGTGGGGTACCCTCAAGCCCTTTCACCCCCCACCCCCTCCAAGTAAGAGCTGAAAAAGAAAAAAAAGGAAATCAGTAGTTGCCACCAGCTAATTAAACAACATGTACACAAACCTCTTAAGACACAAAAATCCAATTCTGTTCCTAAAAAAGGTAAATTTTATTAATAAAAAAGAAAATTTATCTGGGAACTCAGGCTATTGCTAGATTTTAAAAGAGAAACTACGAGGATTAAGCACCAAGAATAGCTCTCTTGATGTCCAGTTCAAAGGTTACAAGCAAAACAAAAGCACCTGGGGTTAGCACAGAGGAGTCCACAAGACAAAGAGGTAAAAAGGGATAAACCTAATCGCATCTTCCTTGACATTTCCTGATCTACTTACATATTTGGGGTTTCAAATGAGTAGTTTCTAGGTATGATACTAAGGATTTTTCATACCTGGCCCCAAGCTTCTTACAGCACAGCTGTTGCCTTGTCCACCTCTCTCCGGGAGACAACCAGACGAAAGGGGAGTCTTTGTTTCAATTTTTAAAAGGTCTAGCCTTCCCATTGGCTCTTTTGGCCAGGTGCCCACTCACTTCCTTTTACCTCTATAGCGGTGAGACTTCTTAATCCTTTACAGGTAGAGTAATTAGAGAACAGCTACTAAGAGGGATTTTATAGCTACTGGCTGGCTGGGTGTCCATAAAAGAGAGCTACCCTCCTCCCCCTTCATTTATCACATACACAAAAAGAGAAATAAGTTTCAGAGTAGCAGCCGCATTAGTCTGTGTCTGCAAAAAGAAAAGGATGACTCGTGGCACCTTAGAGACTAACAAATGTATTTGAGCATAAGCTTTTGTGAGCTACAGCTCACTTCATTGGATGCATAGTGAGCTGTAGCTCACGAAAGCTTATGCTCAAATACATTTGTTAGTCTCTAAGGTGTCACAAGTCCTCCTTTTCTTTTTACAAAGAGAAATAATGGCTTCTGTTTTTATTTCATCTGTGCTGTAGATCTAGTGACCCTGAAATCCCACTGTCCAGATTCTGATTTCAAGAATAGGCAATACATGAGTATCTCCCCGAGTAGCATGGATGCTTCAGCCCTTGAAACAGAACAGAGGGTATTCGCCAACCCAAGGCATTTCTGATTATTTTTCAGTAGGGACTATATAGTTATAACTGATAGAATTTGGGGGAGAGGTAGCTCTGCCTATTCCTCTCTACAGAGCAGTGGTGGGCAACCTGCGGCCCATCAGGGTAAGCTGATTGTGGGTGCGAGATATTTTGAGGACATTGGCCATCCCATGGCCCCCTGCAGCTCCCAGTGGACATGGTTCGCCGTTCCTGGCCAATGGGAACTGCAGGAAGCAGCACGCCGCAGGGATGTGCTGACTGCCACTTCCCACAGCTCCCATTGACTGGGAACTGTAAATTGCAGCCACTGGGAGCTGCGGGGGGCCACGACTGCAAACAGTTGATGTAAACAAATGGTCTTGTGGCCCGCCAGTGGATTAACCTGATGAGCTGTGTGAAGTCTGAGGGCCTCAGGTTGCCCATCACTGCTATAGAGGATGGGAAACAGGGGACATAATAAACTTAGTATCTCATATCTGGTTATTAGTTAATAAATGTTATTAGTTTTCCCAGGACATGCACTACCATCAAAAAACTTTTTTTCACTAGCTAGATCAATCATTTGATTGGTATATGTATTTTGGAACTGTATGAATATTTGTCTATCCATAGGGGTTCGTCTATCTAAAAGAAAAGGAGTACTTGTGGCACCTTAGAGACTAACCAATTTATTTGAGCATGAGCTTTCGTGAGCTACAGCTCACTTCATTGGATGCATACTGTGGAAACTGCAGCAGACTTTATATACACACAGAGAATATGAAACAATACCTCCTCCCACCCCACTGTCCTGCTGGTAATAGCTTATCTAAAGTGATCATCAAGTTGGGCCATTTCCCACTTACCAAAAGCAACTACAGCATTTGCTCAAGAAACTTCCTGAAAAAGCACAAGATCAAATCTGCACAGACACACCCCTGGAACCCCGACCTGGGATATTCTATCTACTACCCAAGATCCATAAACCTGGAAATCCTGGGCGCCCCATCATCTCAGGCATTGGCACCCTGACAGCAGGATTGTCTGGCTGTGTAGACTCCCTCCTCAGGCCCTACGCTACCAGCACTCCCAGCTACCTTTGAGACACCACTGACTTCCTAAGGAAACTTCAATCCATCGGTGATCTTCCTGATAACACCATCCTGGCCACTATGGATGTAGAAGCCCTCTACACCAACATTCCACACAAAGATGGACTACAAGCCGTCAAGAACACTATCCCCGATAATGTCACGGCTAACCTGGTGGCTGAACTTTGTGACTTTGTCCTTACCCATAACTATTTTACATTTGGGGACAATGTATACCTTCAGATCAGCGGCACTGCTATGGGTACCCGCATGGCCCCACAGTATGCCAACATTTTTATGGCTGATTTAGAACAACGCTTCCTCAGCTCTCGTCCCCTAAAGCCCCTACTCTACTTGCACTATATTGATGACATCTTCGTCATCTGGACCCATGGAAAAGAAGCCCTTGAGGAATTCCACCATGATTTCAACAATTTCCATCCCACCATCAACCTCAGCCTGGACCAGTCCACACCAGAGATCCACTTCCTGGACACTACAGTGCTAATAAACAATGGTCACATAAACACCACCCTATACCGGAAACCTACTGACCGCTATTCCTACCTGCATGCCTCCAACTTTCACCCTGACCACACCAAACGATCCATCGTCTACAGCCAAGCTCTGCGATACAACCACATTTGCTCCAACCCCTTAGACAGAGACAAACACCTACAAGATCTCTGTCAAGCTCTTTTACAACTACAATACCCATCTGTGGAAGTAAAGAAACAGATTGATAGAGCCAGAAGAGTTCCCAGAAGTCACCTACTACAGGACAGGCCTAACAAAGAAATAATAGAACGCCACTAGCCGTCACCTTCAGCCCCCAACTAAAACCCCTCCAACGCATTATTAAGGATCTACAACCTATCCTAAAGGATGACCCAACACTCTCACAAATCTTGGGAGACAGACCAGTCCTTGCCTACAGACAGCCCCGCAACCTGAAGCAAATACTCACCAACAATCACATACCACACAACAGAACCACTAACCCAGGAACTTATCCTTGCAACAAAGCCCGTTGCCAACTGTGCCCACATATCTATTCAGGGGACACCATCACAGGGCCTAATAACATCAGCCACACTATCAGAGGCTCGTTCACCTGCACATCCACTAATGTGGTATATGCCATCAATGCCCCTCTGCCATGTACATTGGTCAAACTGGACAGTCTCTACGTAAAAGAATAAATGGACACAAATCAGATGTCAAGAATTATAACATTCATAAACCAGTCGGAGAACACTTCAATCTCTCTGGTCACGCAATCACAGACATGAAGGTCGCTATCTTAAAACAAAAAAACTTCAAATCCAGACTCCAGCGAGAAACTGCTGAATTGGAATTCATTTGCAAATTGGATACTATTAATTTAGGCTTAAATAGAGACTGGGAGTAGCTAAGTCATTATGCAAGGTAGCCTATTTCCCCTTGTTTTTTCCTACCCCCCCCCAGATGTTCTGGTTTAACTTGGATTTAAACTTTGAGAGTAGTCAGTTTGGATGAGCTATTACCAGCAGGAGAGTGAGTTTGTGTGTGTATGGGGGTGGGGGGGGGGTGAGAAAACCTGGATTTGTGCTGGAAATGGCCCACCTTGATTATCATGCACATTGTAGGGAGAGTGGTCACTTTGGATGAGCTATTACCAGCAGGATAGTGAGTTTGTGTGTGTGGTTTTTGGGAGGGGGGTGAGGGGGTGAGAAAACCTGGATTTGTGCAGGAAATGGCCCAACTTGATTATCATGCACATTGTGTAGAGAGTTATCACATTGGATGGGCTATCACCTGCAGGAGAGTGAATTTGTGTGGGGGGGTGGAGGGTGAGAAAACCTGGATTTGTGCTGGAAATGGCCCAACTTGATGATCACTTTAGATAAGCTATTACCAGCAGGACAGTGGGGTGGGAGGAGGTATTGTTTCATATTCTCTGTGTGTATATAAAGTCTGCTGCAGTTTCCACGGTATGCATCCGATGAAGTGAGCTGTAGCTCACGAAAGCTCATGCTCAAATAAATTGGTTAGTCTCTAAGGTGCCACAAGTACTCCTTTTCTTTTTGCGAATACAGACTAACACGGCTGTTACTCTGAAATCTGTCTATCTAGGCACATATATGGCTACCACCATAGCAATAGCTAAATGACTATTTCTTATGAAACTGGTGACAAACCAAAATGAATCTATAGCATTTTGGAAGGATACTTTATTGCTAAACATGTAAGAAAACAAAATAGAACAATACTGAGTAACTCAGTTAATAAGAGTGAAAACTGATAAAAGGGAGCCTGGAGAAATGGTAGGAAGAGTGAACAGTTACTACAAAAAGAAACAAATCTTATTTTCAGAGTAACTTATCTTTACCAGCTTGCCACTTTGACCTGCAAGCCATACATTTTCAAAGATGCATCAGTGTTCACCAGTTCAGCATAGAAAGTTAATTCTGAAGGGGGATGCAAGGAATTGGCTAGAACACAGTAAATAACTTGGAAATAGTGCTTAGGAGGAAGGTAAAATTTACAGTGTTGAGAATAAAGAATAGATTTCTAATTCCAGTAACAAGAACACTCTTATAAGAATTAGATGAGCAGATCTATGCCACAGAAATAGTAGAATCAAAGAGCCAGATCCTGAGCAAGTGTATATTAGCAGGGATCTATTGGCTTCAGTTTTGCGATGGCAATTTTCATCAGCTGAGAATTGGGCTCAAAATGGTTTACAAAGCAAATAAATCAAACATTTTGTATAACACAGAACTAAGTAGATCAGACAGTACAGATGATGGAAGAAAGACACATAAGAAAGATGGCTGGGTAGAATGAGGAAAAATAAAAGTCACTTTTTTCCACATACTCCAGGTACTTCCTGATGGAAACATAACGGATAAAAGGATAAAAAACAATAAGTGATATAGGACAGCAAACATATTTTTTGAAAGGTATAATGGACCCATCAATTTTAACCCCCTCCCACACACATACACATGTGTGGAAAACAGGGAAATTTTATTCACAGCTGTCACGGTTCCTCCCCCACTCTGAACTCTAGGGTACAGATGTGGGGACCTGCATGAAAAACCTCCTAAGCTTATCTTTACCAGCTTAGGTCAAAACTTCCCCAAGGTACAAAATATTACACCTTGGACTGGCCGCTACCACCACCAAACTAATACTGGTTACTGGGGAAGAGCTGTTTGGACGCGTCCTTCCCCCCAAAATACTTCCCAAAACCTTGCACCCCACTTCCTGGACAAGGTTTGGTAAAAAGCCTCACCAATTTGCCTAGGTGACTACAGACCCAGACCCTTGGATCTTAAGAATAATGAACAATCCTCCCAACACTTGCACCCCCCCTTTCCTGGGAAATGTTGGATAAAAAGCCTCACCAATTTGCATAGGTGACCACAGACCCAAACCCTTGGATCTGAGAACAATGAAAAAGCATTCAGTGTTTTACAAGAAGACTTTTAATAAAAAATAGAAGTAAATAGAAATAAAGAAATCCCCCCTGTAAAATCAGGATGGTAGATATCTTACAGGGTAATTAGATTCAAAAACATAGAGAACCCCTCTAGGCAAAACCTTAAGTTACAAAAAGGATACACAGACAGAAATAGTTATTCTATTCAGCACAATTCTTTTCTCAGCCATTTAAAGAAATCATAATCTAACACATACCTAACTAGATTACTTACTAAAAGTTCTAAGACTCCATTCCTGTTCTGTCCCCGGCCAAGACGACTACAGACAGACACAGACCCTTTGTTTCTCTCCCTCCTCCCAGCTTTTGAAAGTATCTTGTCTCCTCATTGGTCATTTTGGTCAGGTGCCAGCGAGGTTACCTTTAGCTTCTTAACCCTTTACAGGTGAGAGGAGCTTTCCCCTGGCCAGGAGGGATTTCAAAGGGGTTTACCCTTCCCTTTATATTTATGACAACAGCTCTACATGAATAAAGTGCATCTGTAGAGACATACAAGCATAATATTTTCCCCATCATATCAGGAAATTAGAGGAGGGCACCATAACCATAAAAAGAGAAAGAGAGGGAAGTCAAATAAAAAGTGAAAAGAAAAATCAGAAAAAAAATATTTGGGGAGAAGGAGACATGATCCTGGATAATAAAAAGCATTTAGCAGCAGCAGATGAAATGAAGTGCTCAGAGCATGCATGGAGAGAAGAAAAGAGAAAAAAATATGAAAGCATGTTTGCTAGTTGATGGGCAGATAGCCTTGTTGTTCTGTAAACGTTCAGGAGCTTTTAGCCCATGGTTGGTAGAAGGAAAGAAGTCTGGGTGTTTTTCTTGTTGCTGTTCAAAGTGTGGAAGAAACATACTGGGCTGAAAGGTTTCCAACAGAGTCTCTTTTAAGGATGTTTTCATAGACTTTAAGACAGCGTGAGGTCAGATTTCTGTTCTGTAAGATTTGTGCTAATTGTTCCTGAGAATCATCACAATTGTACTCGGTTATGTGCACTTTATCACCAGTGGGGAATGGTGCACCACAAATAAAGATAAGTACTCTGATATACCTCACTGTTAGTTGAGACTGTTAGATGAAGTTAAAAACATACCCAACCCCATTTCAACAGTTATATGGGCTGTGAATCAGTAGACAAATATTAGAGTGAATGTATTTTATTAAGTAGTTTGAGAACACACCACATTTTTAAACATAGCTATTTTTATCTGTACTAGGTATTAAGTGGTATTTAAAAATATGTTAATTAAAGTAAATTTTTCCAGTGTAGACAAATCCTCAGATGTATTTGGGGATGGGTCCAAAATTTCTTAGAAGGAGAGTGGCCAACTATCAAGGCAATGGAAAGGAGGTGGTTAAAATGCAGATTGGTTGGCATCTCCCACCTGTGCAGCAGTAGTAATAATCACAGTACTAGTTCTATTTCAATTCTTTCCTTTAAAATGGAAATGGTTTTAAATCTTCTATCCTGTTAAAAAACTCTCCTGCTTTTGTTCTACTTATTTGAAAATAGGATTATGTTTATGTTTTAAATTCCAGGAATATATTGTTTTTTTCTTTTCCCAATTCAGCCGAATTTTAAAGTCTGATTCCTTGTTTTTAGTTAAAACTTTTTTCGAGTCCAAAACCTTCAAAAATAATCTATCTGTTGCTGAAAATTGGTGCAACTCCCTGTCAGTCAATAGAGTTACACAAATTTGTACAAGCTGAGGATCTGGTCCCATTGTGCCATTTTGCTCCTGCTATTCAAAAATAGACTTACGGATCTGAAACAATATTTGGGACACAAAATGTGGCACCCAGACTACAATTTTCATTCAAAGTTTTAGCCTGATGTGAACTGTTGTTAATCTAAATTAAGCAGGGGACTAATAAAAATGCTGATGCTACATTAAAACATTATGACACTGCAAAAGGCTACTTAAGTAACAATGACCCATAATAAGTATTTTATATATAAAATGTTGATAAAGCAAATTAACTTTTAAATATTTTAATTAAACATTTGAAAAGCAGAGTGCCACATCAGCAGCTGAATGCTAATGTGGTGTAAAATCAGCAACAGTGAGTGTAGAATCAGGCCCATCAATGCCCTAATAAAAATGACTGATTTTAAATAACTAAATAAGGAGGATTTTTGTGATATAGTTCTTCTATAGATATTGTTTCTGCTAATGTGAGCCAACACTAAAACATGAATATTTTTTCTAGGTTTGACACAGTGATGTAAAACAATGAAGAACAGAAAACCTGTCAGGTACCAACTGAATTTACAGGTTAGAGCTCAGATAAGCCTCTCTACTCAAAATGAAATGTTCATCTCTGTGCAGATTATATTTCAGTGCTTCACTGCATCTGTAGATAAGATAGTTCATTTAGCTTCCTGCCTATGCCATGTCTAATGTCCATTTCTCAGTTTCATTAATGGCCATAATAGGCAGAGTTTAAAGCCATAAGGGACCACCTGATCTAGTCATACTGTGACATACAAAAGAACAGACCAGACCAGTGAGGAGCTCTGTCACCTTTATCCTGCAACCTTGAGTGCATTACAATGCCTTGCTGCTGTAGCTTCCACCTGGGGTGCTCATCAACAACCTTCCAGCATGCAAGACACACCCTGAGTGTTTGTGTGTAAGTACAGCCTGCCAGCCACACTTGGGTAATACTCTGCTCTCACCAGAACTGGTTACAATGTAAGGTGACCCCAAAACACCCTCAGTCCCAGATTTTCCTCAGAAACCTGTGCCTTGTATTGCTCAGTCCTCTTCTGGACAGTCCAAATATATTAAGTCCATTATTCCTTTAAGGGAATAATACACAACTTCTCACTTTACATGGAGTTTCCCCCTTAAACACACTGGATATTGTTTTAAACAAACAATAAAACAAGTTTACTAACTGCAAAGAGATTTTAACTGAGTACAAGCAATGAGGCATAAAAGTCAGAAATGATTATAAGAAAAATAAAGATAAAATGTTTTCTACTAACAACCTATATTAGATTCAAGCAAAGTTTCTCACCACATGCTTCCAGCAGCATTACTGACCAACCTGTACGTCTGACAGCTGTTTCTTTTGTCTTCTCAAGTGCAAAGAGTGATAAAGACAGGGGGAGGGTCACTTGGGGTGTTTGCGTCTCCTTTTTGTAGTTTCAGTCCCACTTTGAAAAGCAGTTTTAGGTGAGAACCAGAAGACAAAGGATCTGTGCGGAAGAATGTTCCCTGCTGGGTTTTTTCCACTTATTTGAGCTTACTTTGTTTTCTCCCTTTCCCCTTTTTGCTTGATGACTGTTTACTGCTTAAATGCAAATTAAGACAAGCATACACTCCTTTGTTCAAAACAAATCTGTTTGACAAGTTTTGTGCTACGTGAGTCTGAACATGTATTTTTAACATCGGGGGGGGGGGGGTGGAGGGCGGCATTTTAACTTGACACAATGCTGCTATACGCATTTTACCAGGATATTACTTACTGGCAAGTTATGAGTTTTCAAATAGCTCACAAGGCATATTTTGTACACAGATTATTACAAGAGTGTGTAGGATGTGAATATAGTAGTGCATTCTATCACACTTCCCTCCTGTAAATCACAGGCCACCAACTCCACCCCACACCCACAAACTAAACCCAAACAGCAGAAATTACAGCAAAGGAGTCTAGACAACTATGTGACACAGGCAAAGGACAGAAGGGACCAAGGTGCACAAGATGCACATAATATAGTGTTTTTGAAACAAACTGGATGGATTATTTTGAATTCCTCCTATCTGAGTTGAGGCTTTAGTTCAGAGTACTGAACGGTTAATGTTAGCACATAAGGACAACCTCCTCCAGACACTGGAAATATAATAAGTTATGTAGTGACCCAAAGAGATCAGCATTTCTTGCATCATGGATATCACATTTCCTTCCATTTAATCTTCGCAAAATACAGTGTTCAGAACAGAGACTATAAATTGTAAGGCTATAAGTTATCTCCTCCACAGCTACAGTTTCAGATTTTACCAGAATATATATCTTAGTCATCAAAGAGCCTGGTTTTCTGTATACACAGAAAACATGACAGAACAGTATCTGTTATGAGATTGTAGAAGATTACTCTGTGTGGTTTTGTTCCCATATTTTTGGTACAGATATGTGGATATTAAAACCTCAGTTGATGTATATACTGTTATATTTGTATGTATTGTGACGAAGTTCCTCCTGTGTCTTGGTGGGCCCTGCACTTATTGGCGGATTTTCTTGCCTCAGAGGTTCACAGAAGCCCTCAGTCTGGCCACTTTTGTGGCTCAAATCTGCCATTCACTCAGTTAGCCTCATCACTGGCCAGCATGGGGAAAGGAAGAAGAACAATCCACGCAGTGTCTGCTGATCCACCTAATGGATTGGGGAACAGGCCAGACACCTTTCCCTCTGGTAGAGCCCACAGTCCAGTTCAGCTCCTCCGGTATCAAGTAGGGAGTTGGGGGTGGGGTGGAGGGATGGGGTGAATCCAGGCCTCCCTCTACTCCAGGTTCCAACCCAGGGCCCTGTGGAGTGCAGCTGTCTACAGTGGCGCACGGGGAGCGGAGCAGAGCGGAGCCAGGGTGAGCAGAACGTGATGCCCTGGGTCCCAGGCGCCGCAGAGTTTTGTCTGAATTAAGACTGCAGGATCAGGCAGTATAATATCTTTATATATCAGAACTGTTCTTCTGTTGTTCTGAACTGGACTTTTTTCTTTTTAATATGTGAAACACTTTGGATTTGACTTTGTATGCAGTAGTTGCTCCATCACCAGGCGGTAATTCAATTGAATACAACAGATTTACTGTTTCTCCTTCAGTCTAGGAGTATATTTTATGGTAATAGGCCAATAACGCTCATAAAAAAAACCTGTATAATAAGACAAAAAAAGAGATACATTATCACTAATACATACTAAATTGTTAAATATGCACTGTTCTGTGTATAGTGAAAATATTGAGAAATAATTATATATTTCAAATGCATTTCTGATACAGCCTTTTTTTTCCCTCCAGAGTGGCATGTTCACAGTTAAAGTATTATTAAGGGATTACCAAAACTGCAAGTCACATATTTGTATAGTAGTGACTATGGAACAGATCCAAAGCCCACTGAGGTCAATAGGAATCTTTCCACTGATTTCAAGGATCTTTTGGATCAAGCCCCATCTAGGCAAATGCTGGAAACTTTAAAAGAAGTTCTTGTCCCTTGTTCCAACCCCAGGAGACTTTACACAGGGGATTTCTTTGGGTATCAGCGGATGAGAAAGAAAATCCTTCCCCTCTTGGCCACACAGCAGTTCCTGTTCTATATTTTAAGTATTCTTAATATAGCATCATGATATTTTGAGCAATGGTCAGTCCGTGCATCTGCATAGCTGCAGCCTTACCAGCCTTGTCCCAAACTCTCCACTCTGCTTATGAGAGAACTGCTGGGGAGCAGGAGGGATGGTGGAGAACTCCTTCAGGGTTTCTTTCTAGCCTGTACAGTGGAACTGCAGTATTGATATGCTGAGAGCCTTCTGCACCCAAAGAGGGATGCTGTGGAAGAATTTAGACTGCATAAAGTAGAGCAAGTTGTTTATGAATACCATTAACAATTATTATGTTGCACTCAAACAAGTTCACTGTTTGAAAGTCTCCCTGATTCTGAATTTCTTTATACATTCAGATCTTTTTTTCCATGTTCAAGTCCCTCTGGCAACTCGATGAATATCATCAGGTTTTTGTGATAATTTGTGGAAACACTGCCATAACACTGCCACCACGGAATTAGTTGTCTCTTTCTCTCTGCACTGCATCTTGGGTAGTATTTTCAAAAGTACCTGAATGACTAGAGTGCTCAGGAAACTCAATGAGTGGGACTTGTGCTTCTAAGCCACTTTTCAAAGGGACTTAGGCACCTAACCACCACGTTAGGTACTCAGTCCAACATTTAGACACCACCAAGAGCCTCAGATCAGCTTCTGCCTAACCCTGTAGGCACCTAAATTCCCTAGGTGTCTACGCTTCTGCAGGTGGACATGCACAAACCACCTAGGAACTAATCCTGCTGAGCCACTCAGCACCGTAGTTTATGCTTAAATGCCAGCATCCCCCACCTACCTTATCTGAGAGGCCCAATCAAGTAGGTGTGATTGGAGCATGTTGTCTGGATCAGGCCCAGCACAAAGAACAGCCAAGATGAACAGATGCACAATTTGGAGGATTGCTTGGTGTGCCCTCCCACCATAACCAAAACATTGTGTCCAGTGTTTACGGCTCTCACCTGAGATGTGGAAGGCCTGGGTTCAAGTTCCTGCTCCAAATTAGGTACAACAGGGATTTAAACCTGGGTCTCCTGCATCCCAGATGAGTGCCCATGCCATCAGCATATTGGGTATGGGGGGGGGTCCTCAGTCTCCCCTGTTGAAGCTGATCCACTTTTTATACATTAGTCATTAGGCCAGCATACAAAGCTGACATTGCAGTCCAGTGGTTAGGGCACTCTCCTGGGGAGAGAGAGATTCAGGTCCCTGCTCCAATGAGTAGGTAATTATTTATACAAAGTGCAACAGCTTCAAAAGGACAAATGACCCCCAGCATAGCCTATAGCCTTTTGGTTAGGGCACTCAGCGGGGATGTGGGCTTAAGTCTCTGCTCCAAATCAGACAGAGCAGAGATCTGAGAACAGGTCTCCCACATCCCAGGTGAGTGACAACCACTGGGCTATTGACTATAACTGGTTCTTCATGAGAAAGGGCTTATCTGGCTTAGATGCCTAAGAAGGCACCTCCCGCTGGCCCAGATTTAGGTGCCCTATTGTCTTTGAGGGGTAGGGCATCTCCTACAGCATCTCCTGTGAGCTAACTTAGCCAGCTCACTGCTTAGCTTCCAGCTTCTGTGAATCCCTTTGTTTGGCACCTGTCCCCAAACAATGCATGGGAAGCCTGGGTGCCTAACTCAGGGCTGTGAATTCCACTTGGGAAGCAGGGTACTTAAGAGTTAGACATTGCAACGCTCAGTGTTGCAATGATTAAGTCCCTTCATGGGGGCAATTTTGAAATTCCTACCCCTTATCTGTATAGATAAACTAGGATGCTTAAAATTGAGAATATTAAATATATCAAGAAAGAGACTGATGATCGGTATCTAGTCTCGGTATCTGTTAATAAAAGAACAGAAGAAAAACATCTGTTGGATATTTTTCTTTTTTCTCTGATCATCTTCCTTGGTTATATCAGTATTTCTTGCTGATAAACTGGTTCCAGTTTTGCTTAATTATTGTTTTAAAATGATTAGCAATAACATGGACCAGAATTCTTAGTAAATTTTTAACATGTAGTGAGAGACTGGCTCTTAAATAATGGACATGAACACAGAATAGCAGTACTATAGCTTGAGCTAGATGGTTAAAGGAAGATTTCTAATACAATTTTTATGTAAAAAGAAAAGGAGTACTTGTGGCACCTTAGAGACTAACCAATTTATTTGAGCATGAGCTTTCGTGAGCTACAACTCACTTCATCGGATGCATACCGATGCATACTGTAGCTCACGAAAGCTCATGCTCAAATAAATTGGTTAGTCTCTAAGGTGCCACAAGTACTCCTTTTCTTTTTGCGAATACAGACTAACACGGCTGTTACTCTGAAATCTGTCAATTTTTATGTATTTATTCTTAAGATTTATAAAGTGGCACCCATCTGGTGCCACTAAAAACACTTAATGCAGTCAAACATATAAATAGCAACACTAAATAATCAGGTGGCACTATCAAAACACGTTCCCCATGATGCCCATAGCTCATTCCAAAATATAGCTACTTCTTAAGCAGTTCTCCTAAAGAGATGGACCATGCTGCATTCCCTGAAGGTCAACAGATCTGGGCTATTTTGAACCAGGCATATTAGTTATTAGCTACATTTATGTTCTCTGTCCAGAGCTTCCAACTCTTAGTGGGTGTGAGCATTCCATATTTCACTCACTTTAAGAAAAAACACAATTCTGACAGTTCAGTGCAAAGAGCTGCTTCAGTGCAATGGATAATTGGTATATACACTATTCTTGGAGATAAATCTTTGAATTTCTATATTTAGGAATTCAAAAGGCCAAGTAGATCAGACAGGACCATCTTTATCCCAGTGTATGATTATTTCTTATATTACATTTTCTTGTGCTTTGTCCAATCTTTGTTATGAGTCCCAAGTGTTGGCATGGGGTATGCATTAAGCCCAACTGACATTTACACTGGTGGCTGCACATTAAATTTTATCAAATACAAAGGGAGAATTGAATCATCATCTGAGCAGTGAGATGGCAAACCTTATACTTGCTGATGCTTTAAATAAGGACCTGTGTTTCAGAAACAGCATTTCTGCAACTTGAGCTTAAGGAAAATCTCCATCAGTTGTAAGTAGCAGCCTCCAACCACTAGAGGTGGCACATATCAGCATGTACTACATATACCATCTGCAGGCAGTTACATTTAGTGGTTGCTGCAACTGAATTATCTGGGATAAGTATGATGCTGGAATGGGGTGACCAAATGTTAGGGAACCACAGGTGAATACAGAGCAACTGTGTTCTCGTGTGTGTAATAGGCTGTTCTCTCGTGTGTGTAATTAGTTGAGTTTGGGTCAGTGGGGGAGGAAAGAGCAAATGAATAAGAATTAGATGCAGAATACATGTATTTATATCCGTGTTTTCTCTGATTTATTTCTTCTTTTCTCTCTCAGAAGCTTTCAGTTCTTTTTTTCGGGGGAGGGGCAAAATGAATAGACTTGGAAGGGATAGATTAAATTGATAGATGTTAGTAAACTTCAATTTCAGCTGACACCGAAATGGATGAAAAATATTGATTGCTAAGAGTCCGAGAGAGTGCAGCCTTCCCCCACTTCTGCCTGTAGGGGTTAGGTGGCACAGGCCCTGTGGCAGCACAGGGAACCTTCTGCAGCTCTGCTGTCACATACTTGCTCCCTCACTCCCTGTGCTGCCACAGGGTGGGTGACATCTGATCCTTGCAGGTGCAAACTGTGGGGAAGGTTGTGGTCCTGGCAGGGCAGAGCAGAGCAGAGATCCCCAGCCAGGGCCACAAGGAGGAGTCATCCCAAACTCTGGGGGAAGCCACCCTGTTGCTGAATGGTTGCTGCCCAGGGACTGAGCCGTTCAGCAGCAGGGTGGCTTCCCCCACAGCCATGGGGTTTTCATCTTCCTCCAGCTCCTTACAGTCCTGGCTGGGGAGGTCTCTGCTCTGCCTCGCCAAGACTGCAGAACAACTGCAAGGATCGGGTGTGACCAGCCCTGAGACTATGCAGGGAGCTCTCTGAAGGTCCCCTGTCACAGCCTACTCACTCACCCACTAGCTAGGAGAGTAGGAGCCATCCCTGGGCAGAAACTATTCAGCAGCACCCCATTGCTGGGGGCTCATTCCCCTTCTTGCAGTCCTGAGCAAAGGTCTCTGCTCCACCAGGTCAGGTCCGCAGCGTCCCTCAGACCTTTCACCTCCATGTCTCAGACCTCTTGGCCATGCACTTGTTGGATCATATTAAAGAAGTTCTGTATTTTAAAATCACAAATGAGTTTGATTCCCCACAGTTTAAATTCCAGGGTATTACTAATTAAGAGCTCTCTTGGTTTTTTGTACTGTTTCCTCTCCCTCTAAGTGTGAAACTTGCAAGCTGCTAATTGTGTTAGTACATTCTAAAACAGAGTCTGTTCTCAAAGCAGTTCTTTGTAACAACAACTACTCACACAGAGAGAGACTCAAAGCAATATTCTGTAACAATAGAAACAGCACCCAGAGACTCCCCGCCCTTTTGTTGTATTCATCTTGCTTTGTTAAAATTGTGATTAAAATAGAGATAGAGGATGTATGTGGATGGATGCTTGGTGTGGATAATAACTGAATGATCAGGGAGGTGCCAGCCTAAGAATGCAGTGTCCATCGTCTGAAGAAGGTGTCAAGTGGAAATAACCAGAGGACCCCCGGAGGGCAGACTGGAATCCACCCAACAGCCTCAAGAATGGGAGAACCAAAGAACAAGATAACATCTAGCAGCACGGAGCCGTCAGGAATGTGACATCTCCTGATTGATTCAGCAACAGCATGATGAAGCAATTCCCATAGACTGGCATAGGAAGAAATTCCTATAAAAATGGACTCTAGAAAGTGAGAACTTGAAGGGCGGGGGGTCTGATTCTGCAAACCAACTTCCAGGAGCATCAGATGTGCATCTGACAAGGCCCTGCTCCCTCCTCATGTCCAGGCCACCTGGCCAGTGGCTTGGCATGAGCAACTCTAAGGCTGGTAACAACCTTGCAGAACCTGTGTGTGTGTGTGTGTGTATGTTTGTATGAATGAATGTGTGAATAAATATGAAATTGAATGGAATGTTATAGCTATAACTAACTGCTTACTATGATTCTTTCTGTATTCACAATAAATATGGTATTTTGCCTTTTCCCCTTTAATAAGATCCTGCTGGTTTTTATTTTATTGGTATAACACACCGAGCTCCCTGCAGTCTTGCTGTCAGTGCTACTGTAAACCTAACTCCCAGCCCTACCCCCACCTTAATTTTCAGCAACTGTAAAAAATGAAAAATTGTTTAAAGTATTAAAAAAAATAGTAATAATTGAAATAAAAAAAATTTAAAAATAACCAGATGCTGCCAAGCCTAAAAATAGATAAGCCAGGCTAAAATCAAAGAGATATTGTCCAGTTTAAGGGTTAGAGATGGGACAAGACTAGAATCGCTTACCTGGCTTTTGGAACTTCCAAAATTCTTAGGTGGGTGGACAAATAATGAGATTCCAGATTTGTGCTCTCTAGCCCCCATACAGTAGTGTCTCTCTCTGACTTCAAGCATTATACAAAAGTAGCTCTGAGTCCTTGAGAATTCTCTAAAATTATTGGGTGGAAGGATAAACGTAAGGTTTCATTTCTCTAACTCTCCAATCTCAATTGGTTTCTGAGATTTGGAATTCTAAGTGGAAATCAAAACTGATTTTAGTTCCAGTTTGGATAAGGTCAGAAATGCCACAAGAAACACTCTTCTCACAGTATTTTCCTAACAAAAATGAAGTGCCTGACTATTGTTGACCTTCTGGTTCAAACATCCAGATCTTCCATTATCCCTAAAAGGCCTTTCTTCCTTCAAGGCCCTCAGCCCCATATATCTCCCAGCCCAAGAGTGACAGAGAAAGTGATCAGCACTGTGGAAGAAAGGTCGAGGTGCTATCCTATTTCTTGATCTATGTGCATGTGTGTTATACATTGAAATAAGATTAAATAAAATAAAAGTCCTACCCAGAGACTTAAATTGATTTGTGAGAACCAATTTGTGAGAACAGAAATGGCATACATGTGTGATATGACACAAATTGAACAAGGCCTGAGTGTCATGGGACTGGCAACAAAGAATGGGTGGATTTTTTTTTTTTTTAGCAGATATTTTAGTCTATTGTTCTGGGTTCAAAAAACAATTAAACATTTTTCATTTTATTTTTATTTTCTTCAGGTAAAAGTAGTAGTATTTTTACAATGAAAAGTTGTTCTTGGTCCAAAAATGGCCAACTTTTACTTGCATCAAGTTGATGAAATTTGCAGTTTTGCATAAAGAGCAGAATCTTGCCATTCTCACAACAACAACAACAACAAAAACCCACTATGTTCCATGATAGAAATGCTGAAATTTCAGGATAGAACAAATTAAATAAGTCTCCTGAAAATATAACAATTCCTTTAGAAATGTGTGTGCAGTGAAACCCGAGCATTTTTGCAAAGCCTTAGTGATAAATCCTAGCCTTTGGCTATGCATATATTGCATTATTCAGTTGTACCCTATAGTAATTGGTACAGGTTGGCATTAGTCAGATCTCGTCTTCAGGCCTCGTGTTAAAACGGTTTACGGCAAACAATTTCAATTACATGAATAAGGCAACTAGTAACCAGAATAATTTTTCCCTGAACAATGGATCTTGCATAACAATAATAGATCACAATTTCATTTTATATCCTACAACCCAGAACACAATCTGAATTACACATGTGGAAGTCTGCGAGAGGGGGAAGCTCCATTGAAATCAATGGAGCAAGTCTAAAATTATATGATTGTAATTTAGACCAGAATATGATGTATGGGTCGCTGGCCTCTTCCAGCATAGTATGACATCACAGTTAGCCTTTAAAGCCTTACAAGTACTGTAGAGCATTGTTATATTAGTAGCTAAACTATATTAACAGTCTGATAGGACAGACAACACCAGCATTTTGAAATACCGTAATCGTATAAAAGTTTAGAGAGGTAGACAGCTTGGACACAGGATTTTAAAGAAATACTGTAGCAGCTAAAAGGACAACTAAGAAGGGAAATTTGAGTTTTTCCTCTCAACAAAATGGATTCTGGAAACACTTCCTGTAATTAGCAATAAATCTAGAATTCCCAATCAAGCCTAATAAATACTGAATATCATCCAATGTTGTATAGAGCTCTCTGATGCCCACTGACATCAGTAGAAAGACTCCCACTGATTTCAATGGGCTTTGAATGAGGCCTTCCATTTCTATTGTTCTAGGGTTAATATCTGTTGTCAGACATCTATGAACAAGAAAAATCCACCATCCTATATTGTGGTGGGTTAATCTTGGTCACTGATCAATTCTTTGTGAAGTGAGTTCTCTAGGATTCTCTGCTTGCTGAGAAACTAAAACTGCAAAGATGGAGATCCTCCTTGGTCTCTCATGCTGAAGATTGGTGTAATTATCTTAGTCAATTAGCCACATTATGAATAGATGCATGCAAACATTGAGATAAATTGGACAGCTGTAATGATTGTGAAGTATGTGATGCTGCCTGAGGTAACTTACGATTATTTCCTCCATCTGCTTGATTGTGTTGTTTAATGTATTAGCATAAGAGGTTAAATCAAGCCAGAGCTTGGACTACACATGCAGCAAGGGAAAGACGACCTGATAACAGATGTTCTACGAACACCTGAGATAATGCAGAAAACCAACCACTTTGAAGTCAATTTCCAAGAGTTTGGTGAGCCACCCAAACCAGTTTGACCAGGCTCAAGACAAAGATTGACCAGGCTTGAGGAGGGAAAAAGGACTTGACTGAACTTACAAAGGAGACACCCTCCTTGAAAGGAGGATAAAGGGATTTTGAACTCAAGTGAATCCAGTTTCTAGAGAGTGGAACATCGAGGAAAAGATGGACCTAATTAGGACCATAGGTTAGATAGGTGTCTGTAGGCTTTTGAGTCAAAAAATCATTTTGTCTTATGTTGAGCTGTATTCCTGCTGTAAAGATTAAACAGTATTTTGCATTGGAAAGGCTGTTTTGGGGTCACTGAATTCACCACTGCTCATAGCTTGTGAATGTAAGACTTGCAGGTGCTGTACCCAGTCGGACCTAGAGAGGAATCATGGTTGCTCTTTGTGGATGCTATAGCCCAAGACCTGGTCAAAGAGTGGGAGAATTTCAGGATTCCATCCCAGGGAGATAAAGGAAAGAGGCCTAAGATCTAGAGAGAATGCACTCAAGGTATGTCTACATTACGAAATTAGGTCGAATTTATAGAAGTAGTTTTTTTTAGAAATAGGTTTTATATATTTGTGTGTGTGTGTCCCCACAGAAAATGCTCTAAGTGCATTAACTCGGCGGAGTGCTTCCACAGTACCAAGGCAAGAGTCGCAAGGAGCGCTGCACTGTGGGTAGCTATCCCACAGTTCCCGCAGTCTCCGCTACCCATTGGAATTCTGGGTTGAGATCCCAATGCCTGATGGGGCTAAAACATTGTTGCGGCTGGTTCTGGGTACATATCATCAGGCCCCCGTTCCCTCTCTCCCTCCGTGAAAGCAAGGGCAGACAATCGTTTAGTGCCTTTTTTCATGAGTTACCTGTGCAGATGCCATACCACAGCAAGCATGGAGCCCGCTCAGCTCACTGTCACCGTATGTCTCCTTGGTGCTGGCAGACGCGGTACTGCATTGCTACACAGGAGCAGCAACCCATTGCCTTGTGGCAGCAAACGGTGCAATAGGACTGGTAGCCGTCATCGTCATGTCCGAGGTGCTCCTGGTCACCTGTGAGAGATCAATCATGAGCGCCTGGGCAGACATGGGCACAGGGACTAAATTTGGAGTGACTCGATCAAGTCACTCTCTTTAGTCCTGCAGTCAGTCCTATTGAACCATCTTATGGTGAGCAGGTAGGCGATATGGATTGCTAGCAGTCCTATTGCATCATCTTCTGCTGGGCAGGCAAGAGATGAGGATGGCTAGCAGTCGTATTGTACCATCTTCTGCTGAGCAGCCCTGAAATGTGGATGGCATGCAGTCCTTCTGCAGCGTCTGCTGCCAGCCAAAGATGTAAAAGATAGATGGAGTGGGTCAAAACAAGAGATAGACCAGATTTGTTTTGTACTCATTTGCTTCCCCGCCCCCATGCTGTCTAGGGGACTCATTCCTCTAGGTCACACTGCAGTCACTCACAGAGAAGGTGCAGCGACGTAAATCTAGCCATGTATCAATCAGAGGCCAGACTAACCTCCTTGTTCCAATAAGAACAATTACTTAGGTGCACCATTTCTTATTGGAACCCTCCGTGAAGTCCTGCCTGAAATACTCCTTGATGTAAAGCCACCCCCTTGG
The DNA here is from genome assembly GCF_965140285.1 of Lepidochelys kempii. Taxonomy (NCBI): domain Eukaryota; kingdom Metazoa; phylum Chordata; order Testudines; family Cheloniidae; genus Lepidochelys; species Lepidochelys kempii. The sequence goes on along the minus strand of NC_136387.1, from coordinate 59,065,974 downwards.
TTGATTTTAATTCCCTGTAAGCCATGTTGTCAGTCGCCCCTCCCTCCATCAGAGCAATGGCAGACAATAGTTCCATGCCTTTTTTCTGTGCGGACGCCATAACAAGGCAAGCATGGAGGCCGCTCAGCTCACTTTGGCAATTAGAAGCACATTAAACACTACACGCATTACCCAATAGTATATGCGGCACCAGAACCTGGCAGAGCGATACCGGGCAGGAGGCGACGTCAGCGCAGTCACGTGAGTGATCAGGACATGGATACAGATTTCTCTGAAAGCATGGGCCCTGCCTATGCATGCATCATGGTGGTAATGGGGCAGGTTCATGCAGTGGAATGCCGATTCTGGGCTCGGGAAACAAGCATAGACTGGTGGGACCGCATAGTGTTGTGGGTCTGGGACGATTCCCAGTGGCTGTGAAACTTTTGCATACGTAAGGGCACTTTCATGGAACTTTGTGACTTGCTTTGCCCTGCCCTGAAGCGCATGAATACCAAGATGAGAGCAGCCCTCACAGTTGAGAAGCGAGTGGCAATAGCCCTGTGGAAGCTTGCAACGCCAGACAGCTACCGGTCAGTTGGGACTCAATTTGGAGTGGGCAAATCTACTGTGGGGGCTGCTGTGATGCAAGTAGCCCACGCAATCAAAGATCTGCTGATATCAAGGGTAGTGACCCTGGGAAATGTGCAGGTCATAGTGGATGGCTTTGCTGCAATGGGATTCCCTGACTGTGGTGGGGTCACAGACGGAACCCATATCCCTATCTTGGCTCCGGAGCAACAAGCCGCCGAGTACATAAACCGCAAGGGGTACTTTTCGATAGTGCTGCAAGCTCTGGTGGATCACAAGGGATGTTTCACCAACATCAACGTGGGATGGCCGGGAAAGGTACATGACGCTCGCATCTTCAGGAACTCTGGTCTGTTTCAAAAGCTGCAGGAAGGGACTTTATTCCCAGACCAGAAAATAACCATTGGGGATGTTGAAATGCCTATATGTATCCTTGGGGACCCAGCCTACCCCTTATTGCAATGGCTCATGAAGCCGTACACAGGCAGCCTGGACAGTAGTCAGTAGCTGTTCAACTACAGGCTGAGCAAGTGCAGAATGGTGGTAGAATGTGCATTTGGACGTTTAAAGGTGCGCTGGCGCAGTTTACTGACTCGCTTCGACCTCAACAAAACCAATATTCTCACAGTTATTACTGCTTGCTGTGCACTCCACAATATCTGTGAGAGTAAGGGGGAGACGTTTATGGCGGGGTGGGAGGTTGAGGCAAATCGCCTGGCTGCTGGTTATGCGCAGCCAGACACCAGGGCGGTTAGAAGAGCACAGGAGGGTGCGGTACACATCAGAGAAGCTTTGAAAACCAGTTTCATGACTGGCCAGGCTATGGTGTGAAAGTTCTGTTTGTTTCTCCTTGATGAAACCCCCCGCCCCTTGGTTCACTCTACTTCCCTGTAAGCTAACCACCCGCCCCTCCTCCCTTCAATCACCGCTTGCAGAGGCAATAAAGTCATTGTTGCTTCACATTCATGCATTCTTTATTCATTCATCACACAAATAGGGGGATGACTACCAAGGTAGCCCAGGAGGGGTGGTGGAGGAGGGAAGGAAAATGCCACACAGCACTTTAAAAGTTTACAATAAATTTTAAAGTAGAATGCCAGCCTTCTGTTTTTTGGGCAATCCTCTGTGGTGGAGTGGCTGGTTGGCCGGAGGCCCCCCCACCGCGTTCTTGGGCATCTGGGTGTGGAGGCTATGGAACTTGGGGAGGAGGGCGGTTGGTTACACAGGGGCTGTAGTGGCAGTCTGTGCTCCAGCTGCCTTTGCTGCAGCTCAACCATACACTGGAGCATACTGGTTTGATCCTCCAGCAGCCTCAGCACTGAATCCTGCCTCCTCTCATCACGCTGCCGCCACATTTGAGCTTCCATCCTGTCTTCAGCCCGCCACATCTCCTCCCGGTCATTTTGTGCTTTCCTGCACTCTGACATTATTTGCCTCCACGAATTTGTTTATGCTCTGTCAGTGTGGGAGGACAGCATGAGCTCAGAGAACATTTAATCACGAGTGTGTTTTTTTTTTTCTTTCTAATCTTCACTAGCCTCTGGGAAGGAGAAGATCCTGTAATCATTGAAACACACGCAGCTGGTGGAGAAAAAAAAAGGGACAGCGGTATTTAAAAAGACATTTTATAAAACAGTGGCTACAGTCTTTCAGGGTAAACCTTGCTGTTAACATTACATACATAGCACATGTGCTTTCATTACAAGGTCACATTTTGCCTCCCCCCACCACGTGGCTACCCCCTCAACCCTCCCCCCTCCCCGTGGCTAACAGCAGGGAACATTTCTGTTCAGCCACAGGCAAAGAGCCCAGCAGGAACGAGCACCTCTGAGTGTCCCCTGAAGAAAAGCACCCTATTTCAACCAGGTGACCATGAATGATATCTCACTCTCCTGAGGATAACACAGAGAGATAAAGAACGGATGTTGTTTGAACGCCAGCAAACATACACTGCAATGCTTTGTTGTACAATGATTCCCGAGTACGTGTTACTGGCCTGGAGTGGTAAAGTATCCTACCATGGAGGACGCAATAAGGCTGCCCTCCCCAGAAACCTTTTGCAAAGGCTTTAGGAGTACATCCAGGAGAGCCGCGAATGCCACGGCAAATTAATCCTTTCATATGCTTGCTTTTAAACCATGTATAGTATTTTAAAAGGTACACTCACCGGAGGTCCCTTCTCCGCCTGCTGGGTCCAGGAGGCAGCCTTGGGTGGGTTCGGGGAGTACTGGCTCCAGGTCGAGAAACAGTTCCTGGCTGTCAGGAAAACTGGTTTCTCCGCTTGCTTGCTGTGAGCTATCTTCTTCGTCCCCAAAACCTGCTTCCGTGTTGCCTCCATCTCCATTGAAGGAGTCAAACAACATGGCTGGGGTAGTGGTGGCTGAACCCCCTAAAATGGCATGCAGCTTATCATAGAAGCGGCATGTTTGGGGCTCTGACCCGGAGAGGCCGTTTGCCTCTCTGGTTTTCTGGTAGGCTTGCCTCAGCTCCTTCAGTTTCACGCAGCACTGCTTCGGGACCCTGTTATGGCCTCTGTCCTTCATGCCCTGGGAGATTTTGACAAAGGTTTTGGCATTTTGAAAACTGGAATGGAGTTCTGATAGCACGGATTCCTCTCCCCATACAGCGATCAGATCCCCTACCTCCCGTTCAGTACATGCTGGAGCTCTTTTGCGATTCTGGAACTCCATCATGGTCACCTCTGCTGATGAGCTCTGCATGGTCACCTGCAGCTTGCCACGCTGGCCAAACAGGAAATGAGATTCAAAACTTCACGGTTCTTTTCCTGTCTATCTGGCCAGTGCATCTGAGTTGAGAGTGCTGTCCAGAGCCATCACAATGGAGCACTCTGGGATAGCTCCCAGAGGCCAATACCGTCGAATTGTGTCCACAGTACCCCAAATTCGACCCAGCAAGGCCGATTTAAGCGCTAATCCACTTGTCAGAGGTGGAGTAAGGAAATCGATTTTAAGAGCCCTTTAAGTCGAAATAAAGGGCTTCATTGTGTGGACGGGTGCAGGTTTACATTGATTTAACGCTGCTAAATTCGACCTAAAGTCCTAGTGTCGACCAGGGCTCAGAGATATCAAGGAAGAGGTTAGACATGCAGTTATCCCTGTAACTCTGACAACAACATGGTCCTTATCCTTTGATGTCTTACCATTAGCTTCTGTATTTGGTTTTCTACGTTCCACAGAACCACTCCCTTTGATGTTTATTACTTAGAGTATATGGCACATTTATTACATCTGTATTCCAAGGTTATTGTACAGTTATCTGTTTGTTTTTTAGAGAGAAAAACTATTCAACATTTAGTTCAACTAAAGAGGCCCTGTCCAAATTTCTAATCAATGTGATAAATCATTGATAATACTGGGGCCGGATCCAACCTCAACTGAATGTCTTTGACTTCCCTAGAGCTGGATCAGGCCATAGCTCTTTGTACATCAAGTCCCATATTTATTAAACATAATGTTAAGTAACCTTAACTAAATTGCTGATCTTTCAAAGATGATATTTTAACTAGAGTGCTGCATAAAGACTGAAGATAGCTGGAAATGTGCTGAGACACTCTCCCTGGAAGCGTGAGTAATTCAGAATATGGAGAGAACTGATAAACTCACCAGAATGAAGACTAATATACCTGCTTTACAATATACCTCAGAAAATTGTACTCCACTCTTTTGCCATGTAGTTGGCATTAGAAAGATTTGTAACCCTTTAAAATAATTGTGTGCTAAATTACTGTGGAAATCCCAAGGAAGCACTGTACTTATGACATCCACATTAATACCCAATGAGTTCATCACAATTACTATGGGTGCCAATAAATACTAGAGGAAATTAATGATATGACCATTACTTTAAAGCATTACTTTATAATTCAAACATTTTTTACATTTAAATTTAAGTACTTTTCAAGAAGTGCCAGTAAAAAAAAAAAAATAAAAAAGGGGCGGGGGAAAAAAGTCCTCACAGCTCTCAGAAGTAAAGATTTTATGTCACAGAATCTTTTGAAATTGTCAGTATAAAATGTTTCTTTAATTTGCTCAGCAATATAAGATGTTGCTAATATCATGATACAAAGGAGGGTGAAATGGAGACCTGAAGCACAGATAGGTTAAGGGATTATTCAAAATCACCCAGAAAGTCAGTGGGAGAGCTGGGAATCGACTCCCAGTCTATTGCCGCTGGACACTTGGGTAAGGGGTGTCTGAGTGGCATAGAAATGGAGTAGTTATGCTTTTCCTGAACAAAGGGAGCACGGCCATGGTGGTCCTGTGACCCATTTAGGGGACCTTTCTCATGTTAGAAGAGGAATGTCTGGCCTCCCTGTGAAGCAGTGATTCCTAGCTGTTGGAAAGGCCTCTCAGGGCTATGGGCAGTAAAGGCATAAATTGAGAATTCTAACAACTGGGATCAGTCCAGTCTTTGGCCAGCCCTAGATTCAGGGGCTGTAACACAGCTCAGCCAGACCAGAGAAACTGCCCCTGGATGCCAAATTCTGATCTCATTTACACCAATGTAAAATCAGAATTCAGTAGAGTTACTCCAGAGTAACACCAGTATAAGTGATATCAGATGTGGTGAAACATTCATATTCAGTGAGGTACCTTGTGGCACTTGTTGCTGATGGGGAAACACAAAAGAACCATTCAGAATCTCATCAGAATAACCAGTTCACTAGCCTCTGTGCAATCAGCCAACATCATTTCATACCATTGCATATGGTATTCTATATTTGGAACTGTGAGATATAGGCTATGAAAGCTATGTGGTCCGCATGTGAGTGACTACTTTGGGGTCAGAGAATTACCCGTTTCTCCTCCAAGTTACATTCTTATGTGGCACTCTTCCACATTAGCACCTTGCTAGTCATCTTCAGCTTCATTTGCATTTTGAGGATTTGTGACAGTGTCCTCATCTATATCCTCAGAAAACCAAATGACTCACCTCAGATAGAGCATGAAGAAAAAATGTAAGTAATGCAATTACAGTGCATGTGAAACTACACACAATTGATATGCCTCGAAATCAGCACTGGTAAGGAACAATTTCAAACATCAAATGTAACATACATTAGAACCTCAGAGTTACAAACACCTCAGGAATGGAGGTGGTTCATAAACAAAATGTTATGGTTTTTCTTTTAAAAGTTTACAACTCAGTGACTTTGATACAGCTTTGAAACTTTATGTAAAGAAAAATGCTGCTTTTAACCATCTTAATTTAAATGAAATAAGCACAGAAACAGTTTGCTTAACTTGTCAAACCTTGTTTTTAAACTATTTTTAGCAGCTTATTTTTAAACACAATCCTGTATTTTTTCCCCTCTGCTGCTGCATACTTCCAGTTCCAAATGAGGTTTGTGGTTGACCAGTCAATTTGTAACTCTGGTGTTCATAACTCTGAGGTTCTACTATACAATATATTGCTTGGAGAGAACTCTTATGCCATGAGAAATCACCTCAACCTTTTCCTACTGGAGTTTTTCCAAGCAGAACTGAGGCATGCACCAAGTTATCAATCCTATACTTTCACACAATATTTTTCTGTCTAACTCACTGAGAGCAGTGTAATTGAAGTTCCTCTTACTCAGACAAATGGAGCCAGAGTAAAAATCACCCCTACTGGAAGTTAGGCAGCTAGTGGAATTTTCAAAAGTACCTATCTTTACATGTCTAAAGATCTTTAAAAATCTGGCAAGTGGCCTCTGCCGATTGGAGAATCTAGCCCTGTGTTTTTATTGTCAGTGATTCCACAAAAGATTAATTTGGCCTGAAATACCTTCTGCCGACTCCCTTAATCACAGGAAATAAAGTCAGCTAGTCAAGGAACCAGAACAGAAAACCTTTTTACTCAAATAATGTGACCATTCCCATTTCCAAACTAAAAAAAAAGGCATTTCTTAAAGCTGACTCTACTTTCTGTAGGTATCTTAGTGGCGGGGGGAGGGGAAAATCTTTGCACAATTTCGAAAGCATTTTTGATTTAGGAAAAAATGAGCACAAATGTATGATTCTTTAACTTTGTGGAGCGAATCAGTCGTTTCATTTTTGTAAATTAATATTTCAGAAAAGTCTAATGACAATCTTTTGCATTCATCTTTTGGAATGTTTCATCTATGAATCTCAAAACACTCTACAAACATGAACAAAACCTCTCAGCACTCCTGTCATATTTTCCAGGTTTTTAATTGTTTAGTTGTTTTGGGGAATATCACAAAAATGCTACAGATAAAATTACAGCTGTAATAGTGAATTATTACTGGTTATAATACTGTACATATTAAAGAAAAATAAATGACAATATTTTGTGAAAGATCCATGGGAGATATCAAATAAAATCTTTCTGAAAAGTGTAAATATATTGGACTTCAGAGTAAAAAAAAAAAAAAATCACTGTTCTGTGAACTATGAAAATGTCAAAAGGGTACATACACTGCAAAAAAACTGTTTAGCTGCTTCTGAGAAGGAAAATTTAACCCCTTTAGTCCTAATCTATTCAGGCTATTTCCCAGGTTAATGTCTGCAGTGCATTTTCTTTTTCTCTGCTGAATTCAAATATGCAGTCAAAATTCATGACTGAAGGGAAAACAGAATACTTTTGTTCTAAAACAATGGATATTTTAGCAGCTGTCTTAAGGATGTTATTCATATAGATATTAAAGACTAGCTGAAAGTCCTAGAATAGTACAAATCATTTAATTTGTGATATAATTACACTGGTCCCCTTATGTAAAAGCAACATGCCATAAGATGTACACACTTTATATGACTGTTTTGATCAACTATGTGCTATTTTTATAATCCAGTCTGTAAAGATACTCAGAAGCAATGATTTTACTTTGGTCAACAACATTTTTCACTTCTCAGGGGTTGTGAGCCTGTAAGATGCTAGCTGTCCTTGACTCCCACTGAATTAAACAGGGAAAAAGTGCAAGTGAACTCAATGAAAACTGAGGACGCTCACTACCTTGCAGGATTGGGCCCTTTGAACATACCCATTAAAGGCCACACTTCATAATACATTGGTTTTAATTACAAAGCTGTTACAGTGTAATTATGCTGTGGTTTTGTTTTTCCAATAAATAATTGCCCTTTGATGTTATGCTTTTTAGATATAAACTGTTAGAATCTAGGTATATTACCAAGATTGTATTTACATTATTTTCAGTCATGTAGTGATTTTCTAGTTATATAAATTATGGACACCCTTCAAAAGATCTTTGCCATTTCCCAAAAGATCCCCATATCAGTCTGTTTTTATATGTCATGTTCTCTACAGATAATCATTACTTTGTACTGTGCTAAGTTGCATAGTGATTAATTGTCATTACTCTTGGTCATTTCAGATCATGAGCTCACCTGTGACAGTTCTGCATATAAATTTTTCCACCTCCATATAACACTGAAAAATAAGAACCAGAATCTGCTACTCTTAACACATACTCAATAGTATCTTATTCAATATTCCAATTAACTTCAAAGGAGCAACTGATAAGATACTAATAAACATATCAGAATCAGTCCTTGGATAGGTCCACAAATATTTACCCACACCCTCAGAAACATCAGGAGTGGTGACAGATGGAGGCAGACAGTACTATCAGGAAAGCTGACACTGCAAAGCTGAAAATCCATATGAGTACTAATTAATTTTTACCCATTGTTCCCTGATAAATGGAATCAAATTTATTAAGAGTATATTAAAAATCTTCCTTTTATCTTTTCAGTTGGTCATGTCTAGCTAGTTGCCCAGCTGGCTATTTTAATGGCACATTGAATGTCAGCTGCTCATTCAAATATCAGCTCATCAGATACTGGCTTGCACAAGCTAATAATCCTGGTGATCAGAGTGATATATTATAATGAATAGACTAGAACAGAATGAACTTAGTAGCCTTTTTTGCTTGTGTTCCATTAATTATTATTTCAGGTCATAAAGTAGCTTTTCAAAAACTTTCTATAGATATTTTAAATTTCATTTTGCAATAGATTGATTGTTTTTGCTATGACTTTTCATAAAATATTGCTTAAGCTAGGAACATACAGACATATACTGTATATATAGTTTCAAAAGTTGTAATAATCTTCTTTCAACTTCATACACCATTCATTATCTCCATGTACATCAGATGCCCATCTCCTCACTTTTGCTGTGAATCAAAAAACGTGTTTTCTTTTCCCCCCTCCCCTGACTCATGTCAAAGTAAAGAAAAAGGAACCAGTAGCAAAGCCTGGTAACTCTCAACTTAAGTATTACTTTAGAAAGCAAGGAATAATTAACATACTTTGGCAGTAATATGAAAGGTAATGGTGATGTCCAGAAGGAATTAATGTCACACATGAGCAAGGCAGCAGCTGTATTCACTGGCTTAGGAAAGATCTGGTCATCAAAAAACTACAATTTAAAGATCAAACTCAAGTGTTATTTCTACTTTAACATATGGATGTGAACGCTGGAAATCTGCCAAAAGTGTCTAAATGCTAAAAATACTAAATACAGCACCAATATTCATCAGAAAGTTTAACAATCCCTTATCTCTAAAGTTATCCAGAAGTGAAGATGAAAATATGCGGGACCTATTTTAAGAATGAAGCCAGAGTGACTGCATCATGGTAGTTGTGTCATTGGGCAGCTGGAGGAACACACAAACGGGGCTGACTGAAAGATTCCTTACATTGAACACTGTTCAAATGGAAAGCGTATGGGTCTTAACAACATGGTGGACATGCAAAGAGCAGCCCAGGATAGAAAGGGATGACAGAGATTTGTTTATACCCCAGGACACATCTGATGGCACAGAAAGAATTGAGATTCAGCAGACTGTTGAACAGTATATGGAATAGAGCTACATCTCCATTTAAGCCAATGATCACACCTCACCTAAAGCTGGGTGGGATGGAATGTTGTCCAGGCTCGGTGGAGGAAGGCAGTAGTGCTTTATGGCAGGCATGGGGTACAGGAGGTCAAACTACTGCAAAAAGGTTGGTGTTGGTCAGCTTTCCAGCAGTGACGTACCTGCTAGAAATTTAAGGACGGAAGGCTTTAAAGGTGCAAACCCTGGCATTGAAACCCCTTTCTCAATGCAGCAGGCAAGACAGCATCCAGCCACCCTCCCTTCCCTTCCCTTCAGGTGTGATTATCAGGTTGGGTTTGAACCTGCTTGTGGGCTTTCAGCTAGTGGCTCTGTTTAGTGGGGCTTGGAAGGAATTTTTCCCTCAGCACCTTATAGGCTTCAGTGGAGTGGTTTTTTTTTTTAGCCATCCCCACAGCGGGTGTCAGGGAAGACCTATTAAGGTGAGCACAAAAGGTGTGGTAGGCTATATGTCACAACTTATTTGGTAAGGGTGGAGCAGATGTCCAGTGCAGATACTCCATAGGGAAGGCATCCAGTAACCAAATAAATGGCCTGGTAAAGGATTTAAAAAGGAGATTCTTGTTAAAGGAATGGAACAGTTAGGGGTTTGGGGCTGGAATGACAGGGAGCCAACCCCCCTTCCTTATAGCCCACCTTACCCTTTCTACAAGGTGGGGTGGATGGTAAGGTTCTGGGAATAGATGTGCTGGAGGTACTTGGATGGAAAAAGAGGGGGAGCTGGTGGAAGCACCTGCATAATTACAGAATAAACAGGGGGTTACCTGCACTGTATACTTTTATCTGCTGGGTAGTCCCAGACATATAATAATTAAGTTGCCACCTGAATAAATCCATATCACGTGACTCCTGTCCTTTCGGTATAGCCGGACAACGGAGCTAAGCCCATTTACCAGAGTATCTGGCCCCTGGTGAGTAATATGCCATATAGTATAGAGTTGTCTTCTGGTAAAAGCAGCATTGTGTTCAAAGTAAATAATGACAATGGAAAGTGGTAGGTCATACAGTAATGAGAGAATGTCATAAATGGGGTTATGAGATTATGCAGTGTATGTCATTATTTTAATTCAGTATGTGTTGCAACACTTGTTTTGTTTATATAATACATCTAGCTATGTTACCCAATCAGAATTTCCTTTCTGATCCTGTTTTCTAAATAGGTTTTGCAGCATATCATAAAGGGGCACACATACTATAGGGATTGCAGTATATTGTTACAGCTTCAGTTTAGTTTTACATTATTCAAATGAACTGACTTTCACCAACCCACAAGGGAGGCAGTTCCATAGTCTAACAGAATTGATTCTTGGAACATTTTCCTTCTATTTAACCTAAATTTTCTTTTCTTCAATTTCATCTCACTTCTCAGATGCATAACCACCCCTTAAAATTGTCCTACATAATTCTTAAGCCTCCTTGGTTCATATACTGCTCCAGAAGTTCAGAAGGCACCATGTAACAGGGTTCACACTGAGCCCTGGGGTATTTGGTCCCTGGGCCTCCCTCTTCAACGAGTCCGGGACACTTCTGTCTGGTGCAACACCCATGTTCTTTATTCTCAAAAGGTTTCCCGCCACCAGTTCCCAACCATATGCAGGCTTCACAGCTACTTGGCCTACAGCATCCCTGACCAGGAACAGACTTGGAGGCTCCCACTTCCCTTCTGTACCTAACCTCTCTCTTTCCCTTCTCTGGCTTCCTCCCAACCTTTATAACTCCAGGCTAATAAGACTGGCAGGTGCAGCCAGTTACCTGGCAGGCACAGGACTCTTCACCCAGCCCCAATCCATTCCCCTTGATTGGGAGCTGGAGTGGCTGGAGCTGATTAAGGGTTTCTCAGCCAGCACCCTGCCACATACAGAAATAGTCTGATGTGGTAATCAGGAATAGAGACAAGAACGAACAGAAAAGCAACATCTGTATAAATCTAGAATAACTCCATTGCCTTCAGTGAACTTACTCCGGATTCACACTGGTGTAAATAAGATCAGAAGCCGTCCCATAAGATAAAAAGAGATTTAGGTGCTTTTTAACATTTTACACAAAGTAATTTAGTAGCCTAAGTCTCATTGAATGTTAATGGCTCTTAAGTCACTTAGGTGCTTTTGAAAATGTTACCCTTAATCAAGAAGGAAGACAGGTTTAATAAAATAATAAATAATAAAAAGAGATAAGAGAGGAATTAAAGTTTAAATGATGGTTTGGGACCAGGGTCAAATGAAAAAAAAATGGTGAGGGGAAATAGAGGAGAAATAATGAAACTAGAATGAAAAAAAGCTAAAAAGAAAGGAAGGCAAAATTAGACAACCAACCCCTAATATCCAGAAGAGGAAAATGAACTACAAATACATTAAAGAAAAAAATGAAAAACAACATTTTTAAAAGCTTTTAATCATGATAATCAAATTTGGTCTGAGAAGAAGCTGACACTGAAAGACAGAGTAAGTGGGGAAAAAAGAAACAAGCCACACACTGACCTGATGCAGCAAGTGCATTTTGCATTATTATTTCCTAACAAGGTTGCTGCCAGAAGTTTTTCTATAACAAAACAGATATTTACCAGTATCAATGAGCTATATTTTTTTTCCCTGAAAAATTTCTTTTGGATTTATTTAATTCATTAATATTACTACTACTTTTTCTACCATCACCATAAATCAGGTTTTATGTCTAATACCAGATCTGATTATAAAGTAATTGTTTAGGTTAAGCTGAATCATCATGTAGGAAGCTTTCCTGTTGTGTTTCACTGCTTAGTTTAAGCAATTAGGTCATTACCACCCTAGTCAGACGTAAGGTGGAAGTTCTCCACTCCTGTAGTATTTGGCTACTGTATTTTTATTATTAATATTACCATAGCACCCAAAGGACCAAACAGAGTACCAAAAGATTGAGGCTTCTTTGTACCAGCCACTAACACACACACAGACAGAGAGACTTTGTTCCAAAGACCTTACACTATAAATAGACAAAGGATGTAAAGGGAAAGAATAGAGGGATGAAGTGATTTGCCAGAGGTCAGGGAGCAGGTCAGTGACAGAACCAAGATTGGAAGGCAGGATTCCCGATTCCCAATCCCATATGCTACCAATAAGACTAGACTGTTATGCTCAGCTGTCCAACACTGTTTTTGTGCTCTCAAACAGTTCAAACTGGAAAGATGTTCTATTAATGTGAACACTATTGATATAAATGTAACAGCCTCCTAGTGAAACATCCGTTGAGAATAGATTTTTCTTTTTTGAAAAAAGAACATATCTGATTTTAGAGTTCCATGTGGAATTACAGGCCTACATTTCTAAAGGTATTTAAGCGCCTAAAGATGCAGATAGGTGTTTAGTAATATTTTAAGGAGTGCCTAAGTGCCTTATTCTTATTGGAAATCAATGGCAGTGAGGCACCCAGGTGTTTTTTTTAATTCCCACCAGGTGCCTATCAGTGTCTTTAGACACCTAAATAGCTCTAAAAATCTAACCCTGAGAGTTTAATGTTGAAGTCTCCCTTTAAAAGTTTAAGGGAAAATGCCCCGCAGGTACTTCACTGTTAGTAATTTTGCAATGATTTATCATCTCTGACAGGTTGTATCACCAACACGCTGTACCTTACTGTGGGACTTAATTATATCAGCACCCGATAGCTGTGCTACAGCAAAGGGGCTTGTCAGCATTTTCAAAATACATCCTTTTTTCAGGGTGGAAAGGGGCTTAATATGTCAGTAGTTTCAAAATCATATCTACCTGAACAGATATAAGTTGTCAGCTAGGATGTGGATGTATTTGTCCAAAACATGGTTGAAATGGATTATGAAGGGCCAAAATCCATTTGCTGTGGATGTAAAATCTTAACTACAGTTTCTGCTAAGAATTTTTCATATAGGCCTGGATGAGGACTAGCTAACAAAGAACAATACATAGGTAAGAGAAAGCTGGGGTAAACAGATAACCATGTGTGTTTCAAGTCAGTGAGCAGAGTCAGCATAACTCCAAATGTAATTGGGTGTCCTTATCTCAAGTTATAGACACTTGAAGTGATGAGAAAGGCCTCATGGTTACTCCCTAATGCAGGGAGTAGATAGTGGTACAATACCCATCAGATCCCAGACCGAGTTCAGGGAGAGGCACCCTCCCCTCGCAGATGTATGCTAATCCTAGCCCACAGAAATTCAAGGGTAAACTTCTAAACAATTGTTATTGTTAAGTAGTAAATACTGCTTTTTTGCTTTAAATCTCCAGGAATGTACCTGTTGGTCAACCGGGAGAGCTGCTACCTTATTCCCCTGGACCCCAAAATTAGGATTTAACCTATATACTTTAATAGACATAGTTTGGTGGTAATTACCTGGGTGTCAGTAATATGTTAATTTGGTCCATGGGTGGAGCCATTGTGTAATCTTTTAGACCATTGGCTTATTGTGCTTATCTTGTCTTGCTGCTAGAACCTATCCAGGGGCTTGGGAAAACCCATCCCCATTGCTTCTCTCTGCCCAGTGAGCACCATATATAATCCATTGTAATTAATTGTTTTGCAATGTCTCTAAGCCTAATAAGCAAAGTGACACTCCGCCAGCGCTGTGCATAATAAACTCTTGTGCTTGACTCTACATGGTGTGGATTACTGTTCCTTCATTCAATCACTGGGCTTTATTTATTTTGGAATGGGGATTAAGAAACACATACCCTTTGCTGTTATTTTTTGAAGTGCTCCTCCCAGGGTTCCCTCCCCACTCTGAACTCAGGGTACAGACATGGGGACCTGCATGAGAGACCCCCTAAGCTTATTTCTAGCAGCTTAGGTTAAAAGCTCCCCAAGGCACAAATTCTCCCTTGTACCCTGGATTAGGTAACGCTGCCACCACCAAGTGATTTAGACAAACTCAGGGAAAGGACCACTTGGCGTTCCTACTCCCCCCTAATATCCCTTCAAGCCCCTGCTCGCCCTTTCCTGGGGAGGCTTGAGTATAAACAAGATGAGCACAGACCAATCTTGGGGTTTTTAGGACACAAAACCCCCCAATCAGATTCTAAAAGAAACAGAACTTTATTAGAAAGAAAGGTAAAAGAAGCACCTCTGTAAAATTAGAATGGAAGATAATCTGACAGGGCAATCAGATTCAAAAACACAGAGGATTTCCCTCTGGGCCAAACTTTAAAGTTACAAAAAGAAAACCAGGAATACACCTTCCTCTCAGCACAGAGAAAATCACAAGCCAAAACAAAAATAAGCTAACACATTCCCTTGCTAGTACTTACTGATTCTAATGGAGTTCGATTGCTTGCTTCCTTGATCTGTGTCAGGCAAGCACACAGGACAGCAGACCAAAACCTTTCCCCCCCGCCCCGCCCAGCCCAGATTTGAAAGTATCTTGTCCCCTTATTGGTCCTTTTGGTCAGGTGCCAGCCAGGTTACCTGAGCTTCTTAACCCTTTACAGGTAAAAGGATTTTGTGCCTCTGGCTAGGAGGGATTTTGTAGTACTGTATACAGGAAGGTTGTTACCCGTCCCTTTATATTTATGACAGCTCCTTTTATAGAATAAGATAAACAACTATTTATAATTTTATTTTTTAAATAATAAAGATAGTTAGCTTGTACCATAAACTGCTTTCATTGGTATGCTGGGAAAAATATTTAGCTTTCAAAAATATTAAATATGCTTGTTGGTGTTGACTACTGGTTATAACACGTGAAATGACATTAAGACTCCTGGGCTGTATTCCTAGCTTTGCAGTATTATGATAAATCCATAGGTCTTCAGAATAACCAAAAAAACCACCACATTGCAGCAGCAGAATCCAGTATTTTATGTTTGTTCATTATGTTTATTGTTTGGGGTTGGGGTTTTTTTTTTTTTGCTTCTTTTTTGGTATTTCTATGTCACTCAGAGACATGTACACAAATATACATATATTGAAGGTGCTTTTAGGACTAGAAGTTAAGCTTCAGAATCAGCGTGACTGAAAATTTTGGCTAATCTAAAAAGTTTCTCTTTTAAATTAGGCCCACCAGGCACCAGTCACAGAAGGATGCTAAATGAAAGTAAACAGTAGAGGCTACTTTACTAACAAAACAGCAGATTAAGCAATTGGCACACTGATATGACAGATGGAGACAGAATTGATAGTGGTGGATAATAATGAGTAAGTTTTGGTAGCTGAGAAAAATCTTATTTATGAAATTTGGAAAAGTTAAGAAGAGGATCTAGTTAAATAAATCTTATGCTGAAGATTTTGCTGACATTTCCATCCTAAAGTAGTGAAGTCAATGCAACATAGTGGTCTAGGTAGCTGTTAGTTCAGTATATTATCTATTTGCCCCATTCAGGCTAATGCTGCATTTTGTACCTGGGATATCCTCCAACTTCGGTTTAAGAAAAAAATATTTTTAGCACATTCGGTAGCACGGTCTCTCCCATCTTCTCACAACAACTTGTATCTTGACAATGCTGTGGGATGTTGTAGTTTTTCTATACATGCCTTTTATAAGTTGCTGTGTTAACAAATGTGTTTTCTCACTACTTCCTACACCACGCTGCTGAAAATAGTTTTCATGCTATAGAATCAGAAGCTCTTATAAATATTTCTACTGGACTGTTTTACTGATAAAGTTTTGGTATTTCTAAGGCCTGGATCCTAGGCATGTTGTGATGGTGATTAAACCTAAGTGAAATTTTTTGGCCAAAATTTTTTTCAGTGAAAAATGCAGAATTGGTAACACTGAAACATATAGCAAGTATGACTCTCTTCCCCCCCCAAAATCTGAAAAACAAAATCTAAATATTTCATTTCAAACCTCCTGATTTGTTGGTTCAAAATAACATTTAAAAAATTCTGTAATATTACATTACAAAAATCAAAACATTTAAAAAACAGTACAAATCAGTGTGAAATGAATTTAAGACTAATTTGGCAAAAAAAAAAATTAAAAAAATCACTTTTGGATAATCCAAAACAATCCTTCCCCACCCCAGTTTTTTGGAGTTGCCAGTGAATCAAAGATCCATTATTTATACAACTCTAATGGTGACAGAGACACTAAAATATTTTTGCATTCTCCAAAGATTTGAATTTAATAGTCCCAATTATCAGCCATTTTTTCTTGTATTTATCTCACTAGAGACAGGCAAATTATATATATATTATATGGCAAATTACTGAGTGGCAAACTGGGTGGTAAATCTACAGTGCTCCAGCATGCTGCATGCTAACTGCCCATATGGACTCTATTGCTGCATACTACAAGTCACCTAATGTATTTTGGAGGGCTGTAGATTTACAACTCAGCTTGCTGTGCACTAACTCTCTGTTATAGCCCTGAGACCAGATCCAGATACCTTTAATTATACTGAATGGTATCTTACTTCACACATAGTTCCACTGACATCAGTAGGAACAGTAGGACATCAGAAGTAAGGAACAGCTCAGTGTGTCAAAATCAGGCACTTACATTAAGTTTCCATGTTCAGAACATGGAACCACCTGCTTATGCTTCTGGCAAATGATTTTTCTCCTTAAAGGTTGAAATGCACTCCACATTCTTTATGCAGATAGAAGAAAAAATATTTCTGTATGTGAGTTATAGGAACTATGACAATCTGAGAATTCTCCCTTTCAAAGCCCAATGCATACAAGTCTCAGTAGCACTTCAAATTAGGGGCCCAATTGTGCCTCTGCAAACCCACTCAAGGGAGAAAGAGAGAGTAAACTGTCTCCACATCTCCTACAGGGCCTACCTAAATCTTAGGGCCAGATGCATCTGAGTAAGCAGGGCTTCTTCCTTGTATACTCCCCTCCTGAATCAAGAAGGTGGGGAGGGGACAGGGATTAGGTGGAGTGTTGGTTTTGCCCCTCCACTACTTGCTGGCCAGAGTAGCTGAGCTAGAGAGAGATGGGTAATAATTTACTGCTGGGATAAGCTTCCAGTAAATTACTACCTCTCAGGAGAAAGCAGATGAAGGATTATGATTATGATTCAGAGATGTGTCTGAAGCACTGTGCTTCCCAGCACTGCTGTTTGGGGGATGCAGCTTATGCAACAACCGTATCTCAGTACTGTATGTAAAGTTACAATATAGTCCAAACCCTCTTGCTGTTAAAGAAAACTTTGTTTGGCACAGGGGGCTGTGTAAGGGCCAATGACGGGGGCATCAGAAGTTGGGTGGAAGTGCTTTCTGTGGGGCAGATCCATACTCTCTCTGATCCTACTCCCCCCCCCCCCCCGCCCCCCAAACATGATTCATAGATACTAAGGTCAGAAGGGACCATTATGATCATCTAGTCTGACCTCCTGCACAACGCAGGCCAAAGAATTTCACCCACCCACTCCTGTGAAAAACCTCTCACCTATGTCTGAGCTACTGAAGTCCTCAAATCGTGGTTTAAAGACTTCAAGGAGCAGAGAATCCTACAGCAAGTGACCCATGCCCCATGCTACAGAGGAAGGCAAAAAAAAAAACCCAGGGCCTCTTCCAATCTGCCCTGGAGGAAAATTCCTTCCCAACCCCAAATATGGCCATCAGCTAAACCCTGAGCATATGGGCAAGATTCATCAGCCAGATACTACAGAAAATTCTTTCCTGGGTAACTCAGATCCCACCCCATCTAACATCCCATCACAGACCATTAGGCCTATTTACCATGAATATTTAATTACCAAAACCATGTTATCCCATCATACCATCTCCTCCCTAAACTTATTGAGTTTAATCTTAAAGCCAGATAGATCTTTTGCCCCCACTGCTTCCCTTGGAAGGCTATTCCAAAACTTCACTCCTCTGATGGTGAGAAACCTTCGTCTAATTTCAAGTCTAAACTTCCTGGTGGCCAGTTTATATCCATTTGTTCTTGTGTCCACATTGGTACTGAGCTTAAATAATTCCTCTCCCTCTCTGGTATTTATCCCTCTGATATATTTATAGAGAGCAATCATATCTCCCCTCAACCTTCTTTTAGTTAGGCTAAACAAGCCAAGCTCCTTGAGTCTCCTTTCATAAGACAAGTTTTCCATTCCTCGGATCATCCTAGTAGCCCTTCTCTGTACCTGATCCAGTCTGAATTCATCCTTCTTAAACATGTAATTTCATTAATTGTGATGTACCTATTAAAGTCTCCTAAATTGCTTCCAATAGTCACTGGGAGATTGATGACAATTCCAGTAGATTCCAGGCCAATCCAGAAAGGTTGGCAACCCTACTTGTAAGGAGGTATGCAAAATTTTAGTAGCACGATGTTTTGAATTCAGCTGCACAATGATGAATTGCCAGGGAGCATTCATTGCAATGCTCATTATAGCTGAATCAAACATGTCTGGGGGAAAAAAAACCAAACAAACAAAAACAAAAAAAGCCCCCTCAGAACAAGTTCTTGGGCATCTTGGGGTGGGGTGGGGAGAGGCGAGAGTATCAAGTGAAGCCCATGGAGGGCAACTAGCACAGCGCATCATCATATTCTTCTGTCATATGAGCCATTAGGTCTGATAAAAATATTTTTCTTCAGAGTGTCTTTGTGTATTTTAGACTCTCAACAGTGAGCTAAGCAATACAGAGTGAAAGCATTTAATGACTGGACTTAATACAGCACAGTTCAGACAGAGGAGGATTCTTCTTAACAGTTGTTCTTCAAAATGGAGGAAATTAACATGGAAACACCTCTGGGCCAGGATAAATTTCACAACAAATTGAGACTGATCCTGCTGACTTTTCCTAGGAAAATCTCCCTTTTAGTTTAATGACTTCTGACTTAGTTAGAAGCACAGAGCTTTTCTTTGTTCAGTGTGGGAGACTGGTTAGAAGAAAACTAAAACCAGGTATTTCCTTCTACTCCCTGCATATTTTAAATATACTGGTGAATGAAGTGATGCTGATTATACCTGCTAAAGACCTGGCTCTATAGTATGTGGAGAAGGTCATTGTTGTTTTTCATTGAGGATCAGATTTACAAGGGCTGAGCACCCAAAACAGGGAACCAGATTTACATAAGAGCTCAGCTCCCACTTAGATATCTAAATGGGGACCAGCTCTTCAAAAGTGCTCAAGCCTCAGCAGCTCCCATTGTGAGAACCAGATTTGCCAAAAAGACCATATGCTAAGTTTGTCTGCAACCCCAAGGTGAAATTATGTTCCCACTTAAATCAGTGGGAGTTTTGCCATTGAGCTTAATGAGGCTAGGATTTCATTCCTGGCCCTGTTTAGGAGTGCTGAATTTTTAAACATTTCCAGCCCTAGTGCCTTCATCTGATGATCAACAAGTGCTTTTTCATGGCTCCCCTATGTAAAAAATCCTACAGTATTTAAGAGAAGAAACCAACTGAGTTAACCAAATTCACTCCTTTGTAATCTAACTGGGCTCTCTAGAAATGGCTAAGAATCAGTACAACAGTGAATGAAATCCTTTGTGTAAGGTTTTTTTTTTAAAAAAATCAGATAGAATTCTATAGTACAGATGCAATTCTTCATTATATTGGATGTTTTTAAAAGTTATTTTTATTGAATTCCACAGGACTTTTCCATAAAAGATAAGGAGGCAAGTGCACCGACTTCATAAGAGTACACTGAATATCATGCTGACTCAGGGCAGAGGAACTCACTGTCTTCAGAGACTGCCTGGCTTCATTGCTCCCTGCCACTAGGTGGTGTACAGGGGACTGTGGCCATAGGCCAAACACATCACAAACAAATTTTCTCTTCTCTGTAGATAGCTTCCCACCAGTAGAATGGGGCCTGATCCAATCCCTGTTTAAGATAATAGGGATTGAATCAGCACAAGAAAACCTTATTATGTCTGTCTCTTGTATAAGTGTGCTGGGGAGCAGGCGTGTATATGTAGCAGGGAGGGAAGGTTACAGGTACCTTTCCTATCACCCATCATTCCCATGCAGGGGAAACAGCTCCTTCCATGCTACCAACTGATTGACTCCATTAGTAAATCATGTCCTATTGATACCTTTTTAAATCTAGTACTTCAAGCCACTACTCATTTCTCCAAAAGAGGCAGGGGCGGGGAGGGGAATCAGTAAAATATCAGCATCTTGCCATCTCTAGAGGTGAATACAACAATACAAGTGAAGTCCATACGAATGAACTGTTGCACATCTCTTGGCGATACGGTTACTATATCTATAGACCAAAAGACACATTCCACTGGATAGAAATCCATGGGGTTTTAGGCATACTAAGCATTACAGCACAAGCAACATGGTTTTAGACCATAGGCATTCTGCCTGCAATAGATAGGCCACAACTGTGAAATTACTATGGTCTTGAATTGATCATGGATAAGTATAGAAGTTTCTGAATTTCTTTACTACTTCTGGGACAGATTGCTCTTCCTGAAAACCCATGAAAGCACCAGGGGAGAGATTGTATGTGAGGTTCCATTTTAACATTTCCCCCAGGCCATTTTGTCAGAAAGGTATTTATTTTCCTTCATGGAACAAGCCCCAAGAATCTGTGGACTCCAGAAATCTGCACAGATATTGAGGGCATATGAAAGACACCAGAACCATCTGCATGCAGCACTCTGCCTTTACTCAGCCTCCTGTAACCGCTCCCCTGTGCCCCAGAAGCATGCGAAGAGTTAACGTTGCAGGTCATACTAGACACAGGAGTATCACTGACTCTTGCATTTCTGGATTATACTTTATGAACCACTTACATCTGCTGTAACCACACATGCCTTTCTGTGAGCTCTTTGCTCTAGTCTGTACCACAACATGACATGGTGTCCAAAATAGTTAGATTCCACTTCCAGAAAGTGGAGAAAATATGAGAATACAGTAGCCAGAAAAAGAGAGAGAGAGGAGAATCAGAGAAGAGGAGATATCTGACATAGATATAGACATGGCTTTGCTGGAGTTTGTCTAATTGTGCTCTGTGCAAGAATCCTG
The DNA here is from genome assembly GCF_965140285.1 of Lepidochelys kempii. Taxonomy (NCBI): domain Eukaryota; kingdom Metazoa; phylum Chordata; order Testudines; family Cheloniidae; genus Lepidochelys; species Lepidochelys kempii. The sequence continues at coordinate 59,044,645 of NC_136387.1, read as the reverse complement.
TTTAAGTGCACTGCACTTTAAAAAGATGTTGTGGTGTTCCATATTTATTGTTTCTCACTTATTTCCACCTCAAATGCTCTCAGTTTGCTAGTAAACATATTTCTAACTCCCAGCCCTGAGAGTGCAACATGTGATTTGAAAGTCAGGCAAAGTTCTTTCCTTCTCACTCATATCCATCAAAAACAAAGATTCTTCATGCTAAATGTAGAATAATGTGTTCAGATACCATGGCAATAGGCACAGTATAAGAAGTAAATAGAATAGAATAATACAACTCTGTGTGTTAACACAGAGGGACAGATTTATCCCTGGTGCAACTCCATTTATTTCAGTGGAGTTACACTAAGGATGAATTTGAATGCAAATTTTCATTAAAAAGGAGAACAAAACATACACTTTGGTATATAATAAATGTCTGGCTGTACATATGCATTTGCAGAAAGTAAAATGTCAGTTTTATGTCCCTGTCATGGGGTACACTCACCGCTAGTAGCACCTCCTGCTAGCCATCCTGGGAATTAGCTCCACCAGGTTTGTGCTCTCCCTCTGGTGGCATTTTCCCCATCCTGTCTGACTCTGCAGCCTCACTCACTCTTGGATCTGCAATCTGCTCTTCATGGTTTGGCCCTCTGGCCAGGTCACTAAGGTCCTCCCCTTCAGGGCAATTCAAAGTCCTTTCAGGCTGCTGGCTGGCATCTCTAATAATCTTGCCACTTCCCAGTGGTTGGTAGGGGAATCTAGGCCTTCCCTCAATACTGGGTTCCAACCAGGGACCCTATAACAAACAGCCAAGGTCTCTGCATGGTCCTACACCTTGTTGCTATTTCCCTGGGCTTCTTCCTACTCATCTAGCTTCCCCACTCTCTAGGCTCGTCAGCCTCTCAAATCTCTCCACTCAGATAGTAACTGCAGCCTATTTCCCTGCCTTCCTGCAGTCCCTTTGCTAATAACCACTCCTGGGCTTTCTACTGGCCCCACCTGTTCCTGCCGAGCTGAGCTTCCTTCTAATTAGTTTCAGAGTAGCAGCTGTGTTAGTCTGTATTTGCAAAAAGAAAAGGAGCACTTGTGGCACCTTCGCAATTAACAAATTTATTTAATAGAATATCAGGGTTGGAAGGGACCTCAGCAGGTCATCTAGTCCAACCCCCTGCTCAAAGCAGGACCAATCCCCCAAATGGCCCCCTCAAGGATTGAACTCACAATCCTGCATTTCACAGGTTAATGCTCAAACCAGTGAGCTATTTAAGCACATACATCTGATGAAGTGAGCTGTAGCTCATGAAAGCTTATGCTCAAATAAATTTGTTAGTCTCTAAGATGCCACAAGTACTCCTTTTCTTTCTTCTAATTAGTGGCATGCTCCTCCTCCAGGTATACCCATTGGAGTTAATTGGTCTGCCTGGCCACCTTAACCCCTTTCAACCCTGTGTGGGGTGGATGCCCCATCACAGTCCTCCTCTCTGATTCCAAGTTTTATACAGATAAAGGAATGAGACAAAACAGTAGCCTTCAGCTATTGGAGTGCAAGGTTCTCTGACTTGAGTATTTTGCTTTCTTCAGAAAACAAATATCTGATACATCAAGATGTCAACTGTCTTTAGAACTGCTTTGAACTCAATGAAAAACAACACAATGGGCTACTTCCATTCCTGTTAGGACACCACTGACACACCAAAGATAACCTTACACAGTACATTAGATTTTCTCATAGGGTGTATTCACTGTGGGAAAAATTTTAAGCAATTTTCTGCACTATTGAAGGTGTGCTAATGCTACTTATCATGAAAGCTGTAGCGTAAACAGTGCATAAGTGTTTCAACCACTGTGTCATTTACACCTGATTCCTCATTGTTAGCCATGATAGAGCTGCCATAGTGTAGAAAAACTAGTTTTTCTAGCGAAGACTAAGCAATAGGCCTCTATTGGGCAATCTGAGCATATTGAAAGAACCACAATTTATGCATTTTTTGCCATAGATGTATATTAATCCATTAATTTAAAATGGATTAGGACTGCAGAAAACTGAGTTCTGAAAAAATGGTCTCCTAAAGAAGACAGCAGGGACAGTCATTAATACCTAGCAAATAGAGCTGGTTGAATAGCAAAATCACAGACAGTATTCAAAAAATGTTTTAGAATAGTAGGGCTTGAACATACTGAAGCCCACTGGTATTCTCAAAAATGTCAAACTCCAAAAGTGGTTTGGATGATTTGCTAATATACACAAAGGTATATGTCAAAATAAGTGTGTTTCTGAATACTCATATTTAATGCTGCCTATATATGTTGAACCCACATGTCTTTTCAAAGCTTTGGTCAAGGAGAGAATTGAAACAAAAATATGCCAACTCGGATGACCATTTCTGAAGCTGGAATATTAAATACACAACACTGGACCTTTTGCAAACAAGTGTTACACTTAAAAGCAGGGTCTTGTGGGCAAAGGTCGTATGCTAGAAAGTATGGGTGAAATCCTGGTCCCACGGAAGCAATGGGAACTGTGTCATTGATTCTGTAGGCCTTGGATTTTATTCTATACTGTAAACAAACCTGGTATTTTATTTCCCATAACTTTGGTAGTGCACACAGCACGACTGTTTTTGTTGGAAGCTGCTGTCAATCATAAAAACATTTTAACCACAACAGTGGCATACACACTATAAAGTAATATTTGTTGAATATTTTAAAATGCAGAATATAATTGCATAATAGTCCCACTGTTTTAAAAGTTAATGGCATACATCCTGAGCTGGCTATTATAATTATACTGTATAACAAGAAAGATGATTTGAGAAACGTCTGCTTAGATGTTCTCAGAGAAATGACTAATTAATACAGTTCTGTGTTTAAATCTAGTGTCTGTGACTTGTATTTTGTATAGTGATTACTTTTAATAAGTCAACATTTGCCAACATACCCCGGCCCTCCCTCCTCCATGTTTATTTCTTTTTCATGATGGGGAAAACTGAGTTATCTCAGATACAACTCTACATAGTTATCGGCAAATGCTGGCTCTGGAACGGTAACTTCTGTGGAAACCCTTTTGTGTGATGCACAGTAGTTCTGTGTCCAGAAAGTATGGCTACTGTTGCTTTCAGTATAACATTCTTTGTATGTATATTTTTTCCCCTAGGATTGATGCGGAAATGTGTCTGATTTTTATTTGAGTTTGTTATTGGTTTTGGTCGTTTTAATGTTGCAAAGCAAAACCTCAAATATTTAAAGAAAGGGGTTATAATTCATTACTGTACAGAATGAAAACTGGACATGGAAGTGGAAACGTCACCCTGACCCTGCTCTGAACTACATACAGGAAACTTCTATGTCCACATAAAGTCCCACTGACTTCGCTCATAGAGGTCAACCCACAGAGAACCCGATGCATTCAGGGCCCTTATGATCACGTTTGGGTTCAGATCCGTTACAATGGTTTAAATAAATTTAAGCAAACTCATTAAGTATCACATATAAAGCTGTTTAACTCTAATAGCAACCCTAATAAACCCAATGGACTCAGAATAATAATCTGATGTGATTTTTTTTTAAAGCATCATTTACTGACACTAAAAAACTGTTGTAAAAATACTGAGGTTTTTCTAAACAGCTAATCAGATTCTGCAGTGTGCTTGACAGAACACGTCTGTCTAAAGATCCATCTTAGCAAAAACCTAATGACATGCATCAAGGAACTAATTGTAGAGGAAACTTTCCTGGCTCTGCTCTTAGTCAAGCAGAATGACTTTCCGCTTTCCACTCTATTAATAAATATGCTGCTGTATTTCTACTCGCATAGATCTGAGAAATAATTCTATTACAGCTGCTGATCGTGCTAACCAATTAACTCTATTAACAAAGTACAAGGATTGTATAATTTCAATTAAGGGTGTGAACAAAGCTGCAGCCACTCATTGGTCCTATGGAAATCACTTCTTTGCTAACATAAATCTAAGCTTGTGGGCTGAGATCTCTCCCATAACCAAAGCATGAAGAGAGATGAGAGAGCTTAGCACATGGAAGCAACAAAAAGTATTGTAAAAGAAAAAGAAATGTCACAGAACTTTTGCAGCCATGGCCTTAGTTTCTGTTTTGAGTAATTATTATTAACCATTTATGATAGTTGCAAGATCCGAGCCCCATTATACGAAGCACTGTATAAACATATAGTAAATAATATTCCTTATTCCAAAGAGCATACACTCTAAAAGACAAGACATAAGTGGATGAGGAAACAAAGGGTGATCTAGTGATTAGGGTGGCAGTCTGGGACTTGAGACACAAGTTCAATTTCCTGCTCACCAGTCTTCTTTTGTGACCTTGGACAAGTCACTTAGGGACAGGTTTTTAAAATAGTGAAGGTGTCTAACGATTAAGATAGGCACTCTAGTGGGATTTTCAAAAGCATCTAAGTTAATTACAATGGTGTTATGTGCTTAGTTGCTCTCAAAAATCCCACTAGACACCTATTTGCATTTTAGGTACCTAAATACCTTTAAAAACTGGCTCTTAGTCTCTTGGTGACTTAGTTCCCATCTGTAAAATGGGGATAACAGCACTTCCCTACCTCACAGGGGTATAGTGAGGATAAACACATTGAACATTGTGAGGTACTCCTATACAACAGTAATGGGGTCCATAGCAGTACCTAGAATAGATAAATAGACAAACATATGAGCAGAGGTTTGAGAAACAATGAGGAGAGTGTAACAAAAATAATAGAATGTTTATCCTTTATGACTGTAATGGGGCTACTCGTGCTTAAAGTTAACCATGCGCCAAAGTGCTTTGCTTGACTGGGACCAGAATGCTCAGCATTCAGTACTGAGGAGCATTGTGTGACTGTCAATTTTTTTTTAAAATGAAGCCTTTTTGAAGTGTGGGGGCTGTGTTGTTTTACATACAGCTTTCCCTAAATATTCTTTCTTGCGCACATTGATAAGGTAGCGGTGCTCTTTTACTGACCTCATCTGGGTGGATGAGAAGGTTGAGCTCCATATTTTTGAGGTAGGAAGGCCCACACAGGGAATTTGTTGAAGAGGTAAGGGTGTTTCAGTCTCTCTTGAGACAGAAAATAAAAGACTGCCTGGGGGAAGATTACATGTTTTAGATCAAACACTTTATGTTTATTATCGGTCCCAGTGGTCCCATCTGGTGTCCAATTCAAGTTTGTAGGGCTTCTGATGCCAAGCACTACGCTTTAACCATTCATACTGCTGTTTTAACATCAATAGCTAATGGCTATTCACATCTGTAACTTGAACTATGGTGAGGCACCTGATTTTGCATTCATTACTGCGACTGATTACATGACACTGAAGGACCATTATTACCCCAATTGTCTCTTGACAGGTATACAGTCCAGCATAACCTGATGAGGAAGAACGGATGCCCTGTAACTGTGATAGGTGCATTGAACTCTACTATAGGCCTTTGAGGGTGAGGGTTAAAATGGGAATTTTCACATTTGCACCTCAAATTTCCTGGGTAGATTTTTAATTAATCAATCTAATGTGAGCATTACAACGACTTATTGTTTCATGATGTCTCAAACGCCACATGGATAATAAAGCTCTTCAATTGCTCAAGATTCATTAGAAGCCATGACAATGACGTGACTCACCCAGCTGGATTCTGGGTCAATGAATAAAGCTGCTCACATCTTATTTTTAGTTTGGGGTTGTAGGTGGAATAGTGGGGAGGAATATTCTCTTTACATCGGCACAGTAGTATATCCTCCATTTTGATGTCTGTGCTCACCCTCTATTTTTATCATAGCATGGTATCTATTTTATTGGTCAGCTTTAATGGGTCAAAAAAATTATAGGATTTCACACCTATTTGAGGACAACTTCCATTCAGCTAGTGTAGCACTCTATTTGAAAGCTTGACCAGAAAGGTTTTTTTATTTATTAAGTCTAATAAAAATAAATATAAAAATCAGGTAGCTATATTGTTGCTGTTAAATGTCCTTAGAAGTCAACCTGCATGTTTGGACTGCGATGTGAACCAGGAAGGTAGGCTAGAGGCCTGGTTGCTTAAATCATGCTCTGAATCTGAATGAGAGTGTTAAAGAATTTTTTGAAATCTTATTATGAAACTGTGATCAAGGGCATAAAAGAAAAAAAAAAGAAGTGGTTATTACCCTTCATCACAGAGTCTGAGAAATCCCAACCTGCACAACTGACAAGCCTTGGTAATTTCTGCTTGGAAAGAGAGCTGAGTATTTCTTTGTGAGAAGTTTTTAACCTGCAATTCTAAGGCTCCAAGCAGCATCTCACTATCTCTGGAAGCACTCAAAACCTGCAGTTGCCTGATTGGTTCACATGAACTAAGCCTGGAAGTGAGCTGGGTAAGTTGTCTAAGCAATGGTGCAGACTTCCTGCTGTTGCCACAGTGGACCCTGCTCTTGCCTGCCTCCTGCAATCCTGATCCAACCCCGTTTTTGATGCCTCCTCCACTCCTGACCTGCTTCCTCACTCCTAACTCCTTCTCCATGCCTGATCCTTACCTCTCTCTAATTCCTGTCCATTCAACTTGCTCCCAACCATTGGGTACCAGTCCTGGCTCTGACCACCAACTTTGACTTCCGATTCCAACTCAACCTTTTGCTCTGACTTCTGACCCCAGCTCCAATCCTCAGCTTCAGTTCCTGGTCCTGACTCTGGCTCAACCATCTCGCTCTGGTACTTAGCAGTTGACTCCAGCTCTGATCCTGCTTCCATTCCCTGACCTGATGCCTTCTCTGCCCACTAGACCTGAATTCCAACATCCCGGTTCCTAACAGCTACACTAGGATTCAGGTCTGAATGATTTCTGTTTTTATGATAGCAAATCAACATACCAGATGCATTTGAGTTTCTATGAATGTCCTTCACTAAGATTCGTAAGGATCATCACACTATGACTTTACCCATTTCACATGGGTCTATGCTACTCTTGTGACAAGTAATGCTTGAAAAACTCTAGGCAGATGAAAAGCTACATGCATTAAATATTTTTATTTAATACCACTGTTTCCTTTTTGTTCCAGTTTAGATTTTTAAAGACAGTATAAAATAGCTCTTTTGTGTTTCATTTAAAAGTTACTTTTCTATTGGTTCCAAGTTTTAAATAAAAGAATGAGAATTGAGTTGATAGTCCTTTTGACCAATAGTTTTGACAATTTTCCACTTTTAAACACATTTTTCTACTCTCAAAATAATTTATTTCAATGGTAGGAAAATAAACACCATTTATTTCCAAGTGGGAAACTTGCAGTGGTATAAATAACCTATCTCTAGATTGCTACATGAGTCAGAAAATAGATCTGCAGTAAAGCCCATCTAAACCTGGTGAATTTATCTGAAGAACACTTCATTTGGCCTAAAGCTGGAATCTTGGTATCTGTAGCACACAAAGGTAAGCCTGGCTATAGCATATGCAGTCGGATTACTTTCTTTTAAAATATTTTTTTCAACAAAGCATTGTATAAGGCAGCCTGAAGGCAAAGGTGTCAGCAAATCTTGATCCACCAGCATGTGTGATCACATCTTCCCTTAATTGGAGTAGAGCATGTTTTTTATTAATAGCTTGTAGTGCTTTACCAACATTATCTTTTGATCTAGGGCTTTACAATCAACTTCCTGAGGATTTTTTTTATTTTGCAAGCAACATTTTTGTTAGCTGTTCCTGATTGTGTTCTTGTTAAAATATACTCATTTATATGTGAAATGTAAGAAGCTGAACTTCCCTTCTAGTAATATTTAGTTCATTTTTGATACATGTTGCACCATGATCGGATTTTAACAATGCATTTTTTATCTCTTTTACATAACCCTTCTTCCATTTCTGGAATTCATACCATTCATACCATTTTGTGCGGGAACATTCATTTAAACTAGTGGAACAAGATACTCCATCGGGTGTATGGGAGTTAATTTTTACATTGGCGAGAAACATTTGCTGGACATAACTGATAGAACCGAGCAGTTCTGATTCCAAGCAGTATAGAGTAATGAGGCACTTACACACCCAACAGGTTAGCACAGTACATTCATCATAAGTTATTAAAATCACATTTTGCTTAGTTTACAGGAAGAATGACACCCCCCTGGTCCCCATGTGGAAATATCACCAGTATTTGTAAATAAAGTGGAGAGTATTAAAACAAGATAGAAATAAGTTGCTAAATTGAACAAGTTCATTCTATTCTTCCTTCTAAACCATCAGTTGACTTATTCAATATGGCCAGCATAGGCTAAATTATCCAAAATCGGTTTTAATTTAGATGTCCATCATGGATCCCTTTGAAGCTTGCCCTTGCTATAGGTCATCTAGTCATCAAGTTCTTCCATTTAAGGGATATCCATTTCACCCACATATACCCAGGGTGGTTTCAATACAGTTATGATGGCATACAAATGATGGAGTGTAGTTATGAATCAGACTTTTGGAGTCTACATTGGAAAATATTAAACTATATTCAAAAAATATATATATTTTTTTCGGTCCTATAACTCTGTTGTTACATTTCTGTTTGGGCAGTGGCCCCATATGGATTTAAAAACAAACTTCTGTTGTGAAGAGAAGCTTAGTCTCATTCAATAACAGAATAAACATTGCTTCAGTTATGCTATTAATATCCTGAGAGGATTTGATTGACCCTTAGGATGCTTTAGAAGTAGTGCAGCTGATTAAATCAGCCCAACAACAATTAATTGATTCCAAAATGCTAGCATGATTAAGATACTAAAAACTAGGAAGTTCTTGTGTTCAAGACCCGCATCTCTAACTCTACTGTGACTTTCTTTTTGTGTTGGAGTCTCATTAAATGCAGTTTATTGAGTTTGTGGGAGGAGGGGAAGAGGAGACACTGTTCACAATGATGCAGTTTTTTTTCTGACACCATCTCATCAGTCATTATGTCTTTGCATTTGTTCAGAAAGAATATCATCATTATTCACACAGTTATCAGTAAGGGATTATATATAATTAAACAAACACAATTATAAAAATATACATATACATGATATAATTAAAAGTAAAATGTGACTAAACTACATAGGGGTGATGAGGGAAATAAGAATCTGAAGACTATCTAAGCAAATCTAATTAAAAAGGAAATGGTAAAAGGGAATGGTATTGGGTGGGCTGAGGTCTTTCTGTGATAATTAAAATCATTCCAGTGAATTCACCATTCGTATCCAAGGTGTCATATATATTTTGGCTAAACAATACAACTATATATGAATAAAGAAAAGGAGTACTTGTGGCACCTTAGAGACTAACCAATTTATTTGAGCATGAGCTTTCGTGAGCTACAGCTCACTTCATCGGATGCATACCTGTATATATGAATAGGGATTTAGAGTGTACATGAATATAATGTAGAAACAGACATTTTAAAGTCATATTTAGTAACTACCAATGCCAGTTTTCTTAAAAACAAAAACTTGTGAGAAAGTTTGTTTTTAAAGTAACTTAAATGCTGTGTTGAACAATTGATCAGCTCTTTCCAAAGTACAGACAAAACAGTGATCAGTGTGAGTATAAGCAGAGTCTGAATGAGCTCTCCCCTGACATCCAGTAGTTAGCTGTGGAAAAGGACTTCAGGAGCTGATCTTGTTTGCATGGACACACCCTCCCTGCCTAGGCGCTCAGCATGATGGGATTGCTTGCCCAAATGATCACTTGTGGCTGGTGTTGGTTCCCCAGTCTTCTTGTTATTGGGGCAGGAGTAATAAAGGATTGTTATCCTTGTTATGTGAACCGAGGGCAGCAGAACTGTACCTGGCATACCCTGATGGAGGGATTCACCCTCAACTCCTCGAACTGGTTTTGTGTTGTATTGTTGAAAAGGAACCCCTAGATACTGAACCTGGCCCTTGGTGCTGCTGGCTTCACCTGTCAGAAAGGTTACATAAGTAAATTACACTTAAAGTTACACTGTTGCTTATACAATATATTATAAAAAACAAAAACAAAAATAGGACAAATACCTCTCGGACTAGTGTTTCCAGAGGATAGTAATATCTTTCCAATTTCTAGGACTACCATTTCTCCAAGTAGTAGGGTAGCTAGGCCTACCTTATCAGAACATAATTCACTCAAATGCTTTTAATGTGTTCATACCGTTTAACATCAGACATCCTTAAAATCCTAATGTTTCCTCCTCTCCAGCATACTTAGCTCTATTTTTAAAGAAACACACTTTAATTTGTCTGTTTATTTCAACCATTTGATGCTAAATTATAACAAGACAAAATTATATGGCTAAGGTTTTCAAAAGTGGCTATCCATGCCCCAATGTTTAGGTGACCGACTGGAGACAGAACACACACTCAAGTGTATACCTTTGACTATGTCTGAGGGAGATAGTGTAGTTTGGGGTAAATGTTTCACTAAGATGAATTTGGGAACACAGAAAAGTAATAGAAATATTCACGTTAACCCATATAAATGCCAATAAAACCCTTCTCAAATATGCCCTGAAAAGGTATTCCTCATATACTACTCGGATTTAGCATGAAGGCAAAAATTTTAGTTAAGTAATGTTCCATCAATCTGGGGCATCTTGTTATGACTGTAAACTCTTTGAGGGTGAGATTGTCTGTTTACTTCATGTTACTACAGTACTTATCACAATGGAACACAAGACTTGATGATCATTATGGGTTTATAATCTATGAATTCCTGACTGATACTTCCAGATGCTACTGCAATACTAAACCCACTAATAATGATAGTATTCTATTAATTATTATTTGTAATACTGTAGTGCCTAAAAGCCCTAGCCTTGGACAGGACCCCTGTGATAAAGCATTGTACCAACACAAAACAAAAAGATGGACTTTGCCCCAAGGAGCTTCCCGTCTAATGATAACAATTTGCCATAAAACAAAGGGTTTGGAACATTGTAAACTGAGGGTAGAACATTTTGGGGGGAAAAAAATAGTGAAACACACAGACACACAGTAATATTTTACTTTACACACGATATACTGTGCAGTGGGGGCGGGGGGAAGAAAGAAAGAAAGAAAGAGAGGGGTGTTGGTACTGGCCAGTTTGTCTTAATTCTGCCAGATATTATTTTGCTTAAAGTCCTAGTGGCTTTGGGCAGACTGCAGCAACATCCTAAACACAATTTCAGTCACATTTAGACTATGTATTTCACTGTAAACTTAATGAGCATGCAGGAAGAGCATGTGAAGTTTCCATAGATGCTAGAATGCCTTGTTATCAGGATATCAAGGCTCTATTTTGTTCTTGAACAACAGTCCTGGTTTAAGAAACAGTCCCTAACCTGGCCTGATGCAGTTTGAATAGCACTCTCCCCGTCCCATCCCACCAGATCTCACCCCTACCCATTACCTCTCTCCCAGCACCACCCCTACCTTAGCTTTGCTATCTTCTGGAAGTAGGGGGGAAGTCAATGTACACTAACTCACTGCTTCTCGGTCTCCCAGCAACTACATGCTAAGCAAGAAAAGCTCTTTAGCCCCGACCTGGTTTTCAGAAATGCTTGCAGCATTCAAACAATTCTAGTAAATAAATGAGGGCTTTTAAAAGGATCTGGGGTGGGGGGGTACAGAGAGCAGCTAGTCCAGTAGCAACAGAGAAGGATTCAAGGAATTCTTTATAAAGTTGGAGAGGTTCACCCATCAGAGTTCTTATCTCTTCTGAACAGGCCGTTCCAGCACTACTTAGTACACTGTCCATTTTTCTTCCTCAAGACTATTCAGCTCAGGTTCAATATAAATATCACTGTCACAAAGCACTGAACATTATGTGTTACGTGGAGTTCTATGAGGCCTGCTACAGCACCGATGGAAGATCATAAACCTTAAACCAAGATCTACAGTGGCATCTAAAAATATAACCTTATCCCAAAAGCTCAGTGCAGGAAGAAGTGAGAGAACATTTACTGATTAACAGAAAAACTAAAGAGATCACAAGCACAGCACTTTGAAAATGACCCTTGACTTCCAAATATTTTCAGAATTTTAGTTGGTACAACAGCTGGAAGCAACTCCCCATTGCCAGGATAACTTGAAAGTAATATTTCATTCTTCCAGAAGTTGTGGTATAGTTGGTTAAACCTCAGGAAATAATCAGATAAAATGATGGAAAGAAATAATTAGTACAACCTTTTTTCTTGTTCTACTAGATACATTTGCTTTATGCTGTAGGCCACTATAATTATTAGCGTTTCCATAACAACATGAAACAAAACATTGCGGGAGGCTGTTTGCCACATCACTGAATTTATCCTTAACACCATTCGGAGTCTATAGTGGTGGGGGCCTCACCCCTGCGGCGTCTCCTGCTGGTCATTCAGGGAATTAGTATTCCAGCCTCTGGAGTGCCCTCTGCAGGCCGGTGTCCCACTTGCTGCTGGGCCCCGAGTCCCTCCTGGACCCTGGTGCCCCTTTCATGCTGGGGTGCTGCCACCTGCAGTACCCCACACAGATCCGGTCTCCCCTCCCCAGGGAACTCCCAACCCTCTACCCAGTCTATGGCCACTGCCAGTCATCACCTAGCCCCCGTTCCCTGGGGCTGACTGCTGTGTCAGCACCGCTCGTCATACGCAAGGGGGGTTTGGACCTGCTGCCCTCTGCAACCCCAGTGCCTATTTGGCTTTCCACTAGGCCTGCAGCCTGGGGGGTTTCTAGGCCGTAGCTCCCCAGCTCCCCTGGCCTTCCCCCAGCCCTGCTCCACCTCAGGTACCTTGGGATGCTCCCAGCAGCCAGGTCCGTCCCTCCCTCTCAATGAGAATGAGAGAGACAGAGACACATACCTTCTGCTCCTGGCTTCACTGGCTTTTATAGGACCAGCTCGGTCTGTTTGGGGTGTGGCCACAGCTGAGGCTGCCTCCCAATCAGCCCAGCTTTTCCCCTGCCCCAGCCCTCTCCCAGGGCTGTTTTAAGCCCTTCCAGGTAATTCCTGGCTGAAACCACAATGCTATCAACCTGGAGTGAACTATCTTAGGCCTTGTCTACACTACAGGGAAAAGGTGATCTAAGCTACACAATTCGAGTTATGTGAATAGCGTAACTCAAGTCGACGTAGTTTGGATCTATTTACCATGGGGTCCACAATACGCGATATCGATGGGAGATGATCTCCCGTTGACTCCCCTTACTCTTATCGATCCGGTGGAGCACAGGAGTTGACGGGAGAGCGATCTGTGGTTGATATAACGGGTCTTCACTAGACCCACTAAATGAACCGCCGATGCATTGATCGCCGCACATCGATCACCTGGTAAGTGTAAAGAAGCCCTTAGTAACCTAAAAACCACCCTCCTACCCCCTCCATCAATATATTTTGAAATGTCTTTCACATTCACTCAGTTTCTTTATTATATACACACACACAGAGTTTGGTCAGGTTTCTGAAACATCGCATGCTTACAGTCCTGAAGCTATTAGCATAATTACTGTCACACTCATATTATCACTTCCTTAGTTCTGACATTTCCATAAGGGCTCCACACAACCTATCCTTTTGTCCCCCTTTTGCTACTATACTTTAATTCTTCTAAGACAAAGCAAAATTTTAAAAGAATGCACAGGTGCTTTTTATAGCTGGTTGAGAAGGCATTTCAAAATCTATTGACCAATTGTACGTTAACATTGCCATATATTATTTTAAAGCACAGCTCGTATGAACTTTGGTTCCAGTGACTTGCCCAGCATGACACAGGAATTCTGTGGCAGAGGCAGGGATAGAATCCAATTCTCCAGGGCAGCATTCAATTACCTTACTCATGAAACCTTCCTCTCTCTCAGGCGTTCTCAACCTTTTTCTTACTGAGGCATCCCCAACATGCTATAAAAACTCCATGGCCCACCTGTGCCACAAAAACTGTTTTTTGGCACATTAAAGCCAGGGCCTGTGTTAGGAGTAGTAAACAGGCCAATTACCTGGGGTTACATGCCTCAGGGGCCCCCACAAAGTTACGTTGCTCAGGCGCTGACTTCAGTCCCGGGTGGCAGGGCTCAGGACCCCGGGCTTCAGCCCCATGAGGTGGAGCTTCCGCTTTCTGCCCTTGGCCCCAACAAGGCTAACACTGGCCCTGCTTGACAGACTCCTGGTTGAAAACCACTACTCTATCTTCCTCCAATCACTTGCCTCACTCAGTACATGCCTTCCATCTTCTGAAACAAATGAAGCAGGGGTCCTACAGACAACAGCCTCACCTTGACTAGGCAACCCTCATTCATCCCCAGAGCAGGTCCAGACTCTGCACTGAGTGAGGCTGGGGTCTTGTGGAAAAAATAGTATGTAATCATGTAATTAAAGACTATATTTCAATCCATATATCGGGGGCGGGGGAGTGGGAGACAACAAATTAAGGTTACAGAAGCCACCTTAATTGTGACATTTCCAAACTTTTGAGTGCTTGACTTTGCAACTTGCATAATCGTGTCTTTTTTCATTTTTATTTGTGTGTTTGTGCACATGTATGCGTGTCTATATATATGACACACACACTTACTTGTAAATAATGTCATTGATTTTTTAATGTAATCCTGCTTCTGCCCCACCCCAATAAAAAAAAAAAAAACTATCATGTGCCTCACGTTGACACCCACATGGATCATCAGCAAGGTTGAAACCACAGCATGCCCAGTGCAGGCAGAATCTTCAGCTACTCTAGCCACTAAAACGTAACACACCTCTACTCAACCCGTGCAAACTGATTTTTCAAAGGCTTATAACTTGCTCAATTTTTTGCAGATTTTTATGAGCATAGCAAAAGGCACATCCTTACACAAAGGCCACCTCTCTTCCAAATGTCAAGTCCAATAAAAGATATTCCCTCACCCTCTTGTCTCTTCAATAACCCTTGAGCAGTCTCTTCCAAACACTAGTCATTTGATTATTAAATCAGCTGATTAAAGCAATTTAGTATAAATTGCTAACTTGTGTAGGGTACTTAAAGTATTTGATCCTTCCAGACCCACCTGCACCGAGTCACCTAGAGGATGAGGGCTATAGTCTCTTCCCCAATAAATTTTCAGTATAAGTCTTAAGTTTAAATGCTTCCTTCTGAATCTTAATACTTAATCAGAAAGGCAAAGCTCTGCTGTACATTATAGAATTAGTGCTAAAAGCCAATTTATTTGCATAGAAAACCAAAGTTATTTAATGCAAGAGTTATTTAAAAAAGGTATTAAAAAAAAAACTTATTTACAGTGTTATTACAATATGCGTAGGTACTTCTTCTAGTCATATGGTCACTGGAGTGCTTGTTACACCTCTCATCAATTAAATGAATTAGCTGAGTTGCATGTCCTGCTCAGATCATGACTAATGGGATCAGGTGATAGCTTCAGTTCACTTTGGTCAATGATGCTGTCATTCTTTTATAAACCGTCACTCTTAGGAATAACACATTCATTTCTTCTTGAGAAGCATAATTTTGCTGAATTGCAATGCAAAGAACCAGAGTCTGTTACCAGCGACTTATACTTTCTTGTGCTGTAATATTGTGTTTACCCTTCCATGAGGATGAAGCACTGCAGGGAAATTGATGCAGTTATAACTGATCTT
Source organism: Lepidochelys kempii (assembly GCF_965140285.1). Classification (NCBI taxonomy): domain Eukaryota; kingdom Metazoa; phylum Chordata; order Testudines; family Cheloniidae; genus Lepidochelys; species Lepidochelys kempii. Next base: position 59,029,111 of record NC_136387.1, on the reverse strand, counting down.
ATGAATAGGTATTTTGCTGTTCTTCTCCCTCTACTTACACTCAGCTAGTTCCACACTTACACTGTAAACAGCCACTTCATAGTCATAAAAGACCTTCAGGAGAAGCTTTTATTTTGCTTAAATACAGCAAATGGCTTCTCATGATGCAGTTGTACAGTGAAGGCTGATGTAGTCATTGGTGATAATGTCTAAATTACTATTATATACGAATCTTTGTAGCATTACTGATTTTCATAAATGGAAAAAAAACATGAAACATGGCAATCTGATTATTGAAGAACTGAATTGTCTTTGATGATTGGGAAGCTGAAAAAAGGGAATGCATCTGAGCAGCTTTCAGAAAATAAACTATTAATGTCCACGTCACATATTCAAATCTGCATTACTGTCTGATCCAGCAAAGACTGAAGTCAATGACTCCTAGTGGAAAGACTTTTAAGGAGAGACCTGCAACAGGTATTGAATCTTATGTCACTCCAACCTAGAGAGAGCACAAGATGTGCCAAAGTTATACTGTTAGGTGTTAAATCATATTCTATCTTACCTTATTACTATTTGTATTACTCTAGTAGCTAGAAGCCCAGTCATGGTCCAAGACCCCATTGTGCTAGATGTTCTACAAAACGCGGAACAAAAAGATGGCCCCTGCCCCAAAGAGCTTACAATCAAAGCCTACTTGCCTTTTGGAGAATTATTAATTTAGAGATATTCCCCCATTCTGAGCAGTAAATAAGTTCAGTGATAGGATAATTAATTACTGTGGTAATATATTTATTAAATTACCCCAATGCTACCATCTTGCAATAGCAAGGCCATAGTTAAGGTTGCATGAAAATTTTCTGTTTTATGGGGTCTGTATCTCATCTAGTTTTGGAACCCTGTTTTGTAAATATGCCATGGGAATTTTGAAGAAAAGTTCAGTCACTAATTAATGTGTGGGGAATGTTCTCCAATACTTATGATGTTTGTTGTTGGTTTTTTAAAGGAAATGTAGAGAAACAAACACCAGAAAAGCCCATTTTTTCCCATACAGTGCACATTTACTTCCCCTGCTGCTGCCTGAGCAGTAACATTGTGACATCAGAGAAAACTATCAGCCACTCATTATCACTCAGTCTTTATGGTTCACTTGCATACTTGTGGGGGATGTGGGGGTGTCACTATTGACCTGGTTGTCATGGAAACGGCTTTCTTCATTAACTGAATTACCTCAGGTGACCATGATAGCATTACAAAGAAGGATTCCAGCAGGAGCTGTAATGAAAGCTGACTGGGTTTAGATAAGGTCATTCTGGAGGTTTGTCCTGGCTAATTTATTATTTCTTTTCAAAAGGTAATTGATTATTAGTTTCCTCAAAAACTGTTACATGAAAATAAGATACAAAATTCCAACTCCTTTTCCTGTATATTGAGGGCTGTAAAAGTGGGGAATATACATGAGTCCAGACTTAGTTTTCTGTTACACATTTTTTAAAAATAAATAGTAATTAGTAATTAAGAAGTTTTTTTTAATGACATTAAAACTTTTCCCCCAAATAGAGAAAGATATCCTGAATTCATGCTGACTTGTTTACGTGATATGTCGACATTCTATAACTATTACGACTTCGTTAAGGTCATATAAAACATTGATGGACTACATAGTTTTACAACATATACATTCATATATAAATATTTCTGTTACAAAACTAAGGAAATTCACAAACAAACAAATAACCATCATTTAACATTAGTTAAGGTTGTCCTCATCAATAAACTCAACCATTAACAAAAATATTAAATACAAAGTTAAGGTTTAAAACTTTACAAAGCTAAGTATTCTCAAGTGTTAGAAAGTGCCAGGATGAAATTTGCCCATACAACCTTAATTCAGCCCTCTTGTGCATATTCATTATGATCCAGCCTTTAACTACGTGCAGAAATGACTGCCTGTGAAAAGTCAGGTGTAAGTCACTTGCCTAGCATCTCATAGGAACTCTGTGGTAGACCCAGGGATAGAATCCAAGTGTCCAGTGCAGTAGTAATTAAAGACTATATCCTAATGAATATTCACAAGGGGCCAGGCTCATCCTGCCTCAGGATTCCAGGCCACTGACCCTCTTATTAAACAGCAAAGACCTAGTCCTTAAAAGCCCTTGCTTCTTCCTACCTCCCCCACCCACATATACCTTTTCCAGGACTACAACTTGCAATCCTCTCTCTCTGGAAGTCCAACACCATATGTGGCTTCCTACCAACCTGTTGCTGAGGAGCCTCCTCTTGGCAGTTTCCAGCCTTTCTGATGATTGCCTCGAGCCCCTTCACTCCTGTTGTCCTTGCCTTTTAGGGCAAGTAAAAAGATTCCTACTGCAGAGCTCCTCTTTCAGTCCTCTCCTACTGGCTCAGCAGTTGTTCCTTTACAGAACCCACCCAGTCTAGTTTTCCCCAGGTGGGTGTAATCCTTAATTAGCTGTCTCCCCTCTAAGTGTCAGAATGGGCTAATTGACCTCTCTGGCTTACCTTATCCCTGTCCCTGCCATCATTTACTTTTCTCTTGATTCAGCAACTAATATAGTATCAAATCCAGACACCCCCTCTTAGGCAAAGTAACAATTGATCATTCTTTTTAATGGTATCCTGAGGTTTTTAACACAACCAACTTTCATCTGAGGTTTTTATAAGATCATTAATGATATAATTCTAGCCACTTTATGTTATTATGGAATCATCCATTAGGTACCCTATCTGTATCATGGTCTGATATGAAACACAGTTAGGGCTTTTTAACACTAAATGCACACATTGGATCAGCACAAAGCTATTTAGACAGGCAGCTTCTATGATATTTCAGCATCCACTGGAAAAAAGTCACAAAGTTCCATCTGTGCAGTTTAGGGATTTAAGACCAAATTCTTTCCTGTGCCAAGAAGAACACAGAACAAAGGTTGGCGAAAGGAAGGCTGTCCTGGCTCCAATTCTGATGACACAGTTGTTGCGATTCAGGTCTCAGCATAAATTATAGCAGCCTAGAAGTTGCTTTAACTTGTGACAATTACCTATGCCTTCTAAGGAACTCTATGCTGTGAGAATTGGCAGAGCCCCTCTATGGCAGCTGAGTCCCTTCGGCAGCTCATTTCTTCTACTGTTGATACTTAACGGACTAGTCTGTGTTCTGGGATAGAACTCAGGTCCTCTTTCACCAAAAGTATAGGCTGTACTCTCTGAGCTATGAAAAAACCTTTTTGCTTATATCAGTATAGGGTCTATGACACTAACCTGAGCAGTTCTGATTCTATTCAACAGAGGGCAGACATCCGCACACTAGCCAGTTCATTACAGCACATTTACTATAACGATTATCACCAACTTATTATGGATGTGTTTCATCACTCAGAACATTCTATTATACACAAAGTTGTCTCTCTCATGATCTTAATGGGATGAAAGGAAAACATAGGCCATAAATATCTGAAAGCCTTTTATCAATAAAAGATAAAATAGTTACGTAAAGATATAGTAATCAATGTAGTAATTGTTACTATATATATTTTAATAGACCATGAACACCTGCATTCAGAGATAAAAACATTATGGAATCAGCATGATTAGATTTTCATTCAGTCACAATCCCATTGTTTTCACCTGAATGCTTGCAATTTATACCTGGGGAAAGATGCCAGTATTTCTGGAAAAAAAGAGGGCAAACTTTGGCTCAAACACTGTAGCTTTGTACAAATCTACTGTGCTGTATTTCATTCTAAATTCTCTTTTTCAAACTTTAGGAATACAACTAGGTAAGCCAAGGGCCATACATCATGAAAAGGCATCAGCAGGTCTTCTTGAGCCTGTATGCTAGGGTACATGTTTTGAATCATAACCCTGTATGTTAACTATTGACTGCTTCAGCATAAAGGTGGAAGTGTCAGTCTGAGGTCCATTGAACACTGCTAATTTTCCTAATATATCACAATAACAGAAACACCTGGGCTAAGTAAGTGTGCTGGGATCACTGCTCAGAGAATGTACAGTGCTCAACAGCCCTCAAAAATCTCATTCCTTGCTAATTCAGGTCATTTTTCTGTCACACTTCCTGCAAGGCACAACAATGTTTCTTTATGTAGCTAAGTATACTTTTTTAAATTCATTTTTAGCTACTTATGAAAAAGTATAGTCATTGGTTCAAGTTATTTTCTTACATAAGCACTGAAGAGAGGATGACAGATACAAAGAATAGGAATATGTAGCAGATTTCATGCAGTATAGGTTAGGAGTTAGAGTAAGTATACATATTATTATTTTATTTTATTATTGTAAAAAGTTATATAAAGGATACTTTTATTCAGTACTCTAATTTGTAGTTAAACTTTTTTGTAATTTTAGCAAAATATCAAATATTGAAAAACACAAAAAAGCTTTGCAAACATTTGCATGATTTTTTTCTCCTTTTGTTGTGCAGCTTAATATCCATCTTTGTTTCATTTAATCAAATCAGTACATTTCCTAATACCATAAGAATTGGAATTTGAGGGAATCTATTTCTGTTCTTTTAAAATGTTATTTTAACATATTAAAAGGAAGAAGTTGTATCTTAAAGAGTCTACTATTCTAAGAGTTAAATCATGGTCAGTCCTTTCCAGCTTCACTGGTATAGAAGGAATGTGTGTGCGCACATGTATGGACCTTCCTTTTACCTCATTCCAATTCTTCACCACATTCGTTTGCTGTTTATCATCTTCCCATATCCTACACCTCCTCCACTTGAGTCTTTTAGATTGTAAACTCTCCAGGGCAATGATTCTTTCTCTTTTCTATCAGTACAATGCTCAATGCAATCCCATTTGGAGTCTTTGGACACTGCCATAATATAAATATTTATTACATCTTGTGCTCATCAAGGCAGGAAGAATGGTTCCATTAATTCTTATGAGTGCTTGAGAAAGGAGGTTTTGTGAGATGGCAGTGATACTCCACAGTGATACTCCACAGTGATACTCCACAGTACCCAACTGTGGGTATTTTGTGGGTATTCTCAGAGCCCTAATCTTTACCTCACACCCAATACATATATTCCTCCTTGCTAGCATCCAGCAACAGGCATGGAAAAATGCACATTGCGTCTTTTTAAAAGAGCAATGTCATTGCTGAGCATTCTTCTCCAGTATCCCCATGACATCCTGCTCATTTATGCCCTCTGCAGGCAGAGTACCTCAAAGTAACTTCACTTGGATGCTACATCTCTGGCACTCTGTGCACTTCCATGATTCTGCCCATAGAAAAGCCAAGATATTTCCCTACAAGTGCACAGAACTCATACCAGTTCCACACTGCAGCCAAATTATTAGCTGCATGGTTAATCAGCTCACACTGACAGTCCACACTGGTCATTTGAAAGAGCATTAGAATAGTCACCCCCATACTTCTTTCTTGTATCTGCAGTACTGTATTTATAAAGCAATCTGTGGAACTTGCAAGCACTTGACTTCCATTACAACAAATTAGCTGTGAAGGGTTAACAGAAATAAATACATAAATATATCTGTGCCAATATATAGATAAAGCACTCTCTTTCTCAGTTTCAACTTTTCTATTGTCATCATTTTTGGAACCATGTGTTACACAAAACAAAGTTAACAAATAAATAATTAGCAATTAGTGTTTCCCTTTGATTTGTGCACCACTGGGTTAATGAAATACAAATACGTGTCTGTTTTCAGAATCATGGGTCAAATTTCAATCAAACTTTTGTGAAGTGCAGGTCAATACTATTGATATCCCTTGATTTCATTTTATCTTTTGAGAACCAACCAATAACTTTAACTGATATGAATTAGATGTTAGGATCTTTCAGACTTGCTTGGGTTGCTTAAAGAATTATCTCCTGTGTACCAGGCCTGTAACATTACATTTGTTAAAGGTGGTTAAGCATGGGGATACATTCTAGCTAAGAGAAGTCATTGTTAACATAGAGAAAGTGTTTATTGAAAATTGGCCCAATAGATACAGACTGGAAAAAGATACTATGGTACTGGTGACTGTGCCTTCAAGGGCTGAACTTCCCAGATAGAGAGTCTGGGATGGGCACTGTGAAGTTCCTGTTATGCACAGACAGTTGGACGTGGACACAGAATAAAGCAAATCTTCTGCAAGCACCTTAAGCATTGAATGGTCACTGGACACCACAGATACCAGGCCTCATCTACTCATTGCTTTGTACTGTGTGTCCATTGTGTCATGGTTTTGTCTCTTGTCTAGCCATTTATACCTCGACAAAGTGGGTCTAAATTGTTACCCTGATTTAATCAGATTTTACATCCACTTTGCAGAGCTGTACATGACTGCACAAAAAGAAAGTCAAGGTATTGGTATTCACATCTCTTTAGCAAAAAGTTTTGGAAAAGATTTTCAAAGACACAAAAAAGGAGTTAGATGCCCAAGTCCCATTGAAAGTCAATGGCAACTGGGTGACTACCTTGGCCTTGTGCCTTTGAACACCCCCCCCCACACACACACACACTTCATTTTAATTGCAATTTTAAATAAGAAAAACATATATTAGCCTGCAATGGTGACAATAGCAATGTTTGATCTCAATACCAATCGCAAAGAAACTAGTTAGACAGAATTTAAAAAAATCTCATCAAGAGGCATATCATACTTATCACTGTAAGCAGTACTATGGAGAAATCAGCAAAAATGGTTTCCAGTGTCAATGGAAAAATACAAAGATAAAAGAAAAGTGAGTTTGCTCATGAGATGAAAGAACTACCTATAGAAATATGAATCAATAAGATGATCTCTTTCCCGCCCCCGCATACACTCTCCTGCCACAGCATCAGATGGTAAAATAGGCATTTTGGGAGATCCTGATGGAGGTGTATAGAAGAATAGAGTCTTTAAATGAGGAGTTGAGTTCACAAATCTGGCATCCAGCACAGATAATTTCAGTACAATTGTTCAACACAATAAGGGTAGAAAAATAAAACAATTTTTAATGTAAAACTGCACTTCTTAAGTGCTATTTAATAAAATAGTTTTATAAACAAAAAGTATTACAAACAAAACAAAACCAGAAAATGCCTATTATATAAATTGCAGTAAAATCTGAGTGTTCTAAGAGCTTTGGTACAGAGAACACATCATTCTTTTTTCTTCCAACAACTTCTAATAAACTCTCCAGAGGTAAACAAATTCAATCACTCACCTCATCTGAGAGCTAAAACACACAGGGAAAATTCAACCTGTCAATTCCATAGCTACAAAGGTTTAAAGTTTACAAAATTAAGGCAAAGTTCTGATTCTCAGAACGGCATGGTGGCTTTCATCTCTGATATTTTGCTCACCCTACTGAAATCAGTCAGAGATCTGCCAGCTTAGGGAGAATAGCTAAGAGTTCAGATACATCATGTGCATGTGAGAGAAGAATCTTACCTTAAAGTTCTTCCTAATTATTCTTTTTTTTTCCTCATAGCCCATGAATATATTGGATTTCTGCATAAAAGATTCAAGCTCCATACTCAGAACCCTGAGGAAAAAAATTCCAGAACCTAATTATTTTGTATAGTTTCCTTCCAATTCCTTGTTCTGCAGTTAACTCATTCAATTTTATGTCCACTCATTTGATTTAAATGGCCTGATTCTCATTTACACTAAAGCCACTTCACACTACTCTGATGACAGGATCCCTAAAATGGGTGTAAACATAATTTACACAGAACTTATGTCCCCTTTATGCTACCAATGTGGTATAAAGTGGCCTTACTCTCAATGAGAACATGTCCAAAATATTCATTATGAACTAAAATTGGAAACGACCCCAAATTGAAGGCAGCCCTTGGACAAGAAAGGCTGAGAGAACAAGGAAAACAGAGAGTACCAAAAACAGATATGAAAAGTGCATGCTTTAACTGAGGGGAAAATCCAGAAAGATTAAAAGTAGCCGGAAGTATGAAGGAGACTGATTAGATTTTCTGTTGGTGGCAAATGATCATCAGCAAGTTAAGGATCCTTGTACTCTAAAATAGAATCAATCTGTATAAACTGGTGCTACACAAAAAATAGACGCAGTGGTACTATTGCCTTAGGAGGAGAGCAAAATCCATAAAATCCAATTTTTGTTATTTATTTTTTAAAATCTAATTAACTTCTCCAGTACTGATATGTCTGACTTTCTGTTATTTCGTACCTCCACCAGGGTTTCAGAAGCTGGGTTCTCACTCTGAGCTGAATCTGGCTCCAACACTATGTTCAATGAGTGCAATGTGGTTCACTATATTTGGTGTAAAATCTTGGGTTTTACTGGGAGAACTGGTTGAATAGGTGGCTTTTTGGTTTTGAAAAATAATAAAAAAAGTTTTAGGTCTAATTGAATCTGGGGTTTTTTTTCAGAATTTTCTGCAAATCAAATCAGTTTGTTTTGGGTCTAACTAAAGCTGTTGTTTGTAAGCATTTTTACCATGCTAAATTTACAGAATAGCAGGAGGAGGAGGAGATAGTGTCCCACCTTATTTGGGAGACACAGTTTTGAACCCCCACTCCAGAACAGGGATCTGATGATAGGCCTTCCAGGTGAGTGCCCTAATCAACAAGTTACAGAGGCTATTTCTCTCTCTGTACTAATGACTTTCAAGTATTTTACACAAACTGTTACAATTGCAACAAGAGAGACTGAAAGAATCCCACCACCCCAGAATAGCTCAGAGCCTAGTTGTTAGGGCATTCACCTGGGAGGGTAAACACCTGGGCCGAAGTCCATTTCCCAGAGTAGGGATTTGAACCTTGGTCTCTCACATCTTAGATGAATGCTCTAACCACTGGCATAAATGTTATAAAGGGAGGCAGCATGTCTGTGTGTGACAGAGAGATCAAATTCCCCTTGTGAATCTAGTCCCCAAGATATTTGGGGCCAAAACTATTTGGAAAATTCATGTCAGATAGTTTCATGTTGACCTAAATGACATTTTTTGGTAAATACACTATTTGCCTAAAAAAAATTCATCCAGTATTTACAACCAATCTTATTACAACCAGTATTGTCACACATCTTTACTGCAGTTGCCCAGAGAAACGACAACAAATTGAAAAAGTACATCAAAATAAATGTTTAGGACCTTATTCTGTCTCCATACTTACAATGAGAAGTATAGTGGGAATCTCCACTTGTGTATGTGTTACTCACAGAAGTAAGGCCTGCAGAAACTAGCTCTTACTGAATTTATTCAAATTAACTGAATACTAACAGTGGGCATTAAACTTTTAAATTTTCTACTGTGCAATATTTATTTTAAAAAAAAACATAGTATTTGTAATGGACTAAAACCAGAAATACCACAGTAATATCAACCGACTGCACATGGATAATCTCCAGTTTTAATGCCATGCATGTTTAATTACAAACAAGTAGCTGCAGAAAAAGTTCCATAATCTATTACACAGACCTGGAAACTGCTGTGACAAATACAGCAATTCCCTTCAATATCTGTGGGTAATCTCACTGTATTAACTGTATGTGTCAGTGTGGGCCTGGCATTGTGTGTAATTCAACAGGGGAGCCACTCCAGGAATTAAGAAGAGTGGGGGAGATCAAGTAAATGCACTCAGGGATAACACCTCCAGAGAGGTACCACTAGTTGGAGGGGCTTGCATATACTGGTTCAGACCGGATTCTCCAGAGACCAACAAAGAAAGGATTTTTGAATGAATATCCTAAGTTTAAACTGGCTCAAGGCCTTCTTTCTGATCCAGCAAATGGACAGAACCTCCTGTCCAAGGAGGGGGCACCGGTCTTTCCTGGGAATGGTTAAAAGAACTGTGACCTACTAAGATCCCATAAGACTGATGGGCGACCTCCTGTAATCTTTTCACATGCATATGGGAACTTTTATTGTTTTAATAGGTTTTTTTCTGTAATGCTTTCACCTTAAGAATGAATGTGCTTGTTTATAGAGGGCTGTGTGGTAAAATAACTGCTGGCAATTATGCTGTTCATAAACCTTCAAAGAGCAACCAAAAAACACAGACTCCACTTAGTTAGGAATTACGCAGTGTAGGCTGGCAACTGTGCGGCCTGGAAAAACTCTAGTCAGGAGGGAGAAAGACACAGGTCTCTGCCCAAGAGAGGTGATAGCTGGGGAGCCAGAAGCCTAAAAGTGGGTATCTTTGCTGGACCACAGAAGGGCAATACAGGACTGGTTGCCCTGAACTGTGACAATTGCTATCAGAATTCAGAGAAATATATGATCAAATATAATACATTGTCTGTTTCTCAGAAATAGCCTTCTTTTGTGCCTTCCTTTCTATTCCTGGTCAATTATTTTGTATTATTACTATTGATTTAAATAAAGAAAACCCCCAAAAGAGTCTAATGACTATGAATCTGAACACTGAACAATAATATTTCACTGGAGATGGGTCCTGGAATAGTGAAAAGCTAATCTCTTTCACATCACAGAGATTCTGGTGAAGACTTTATTCAGTTTGAACAAACATGACTTTATAGCTCCCTCCCTGATTTTTGCTTTGATTAACATGAAATATCAACATGTAATTGAGTCAAAACAGCCATGTTTTATCTGCTTTTGGGTCAAAACCAGAAGCAAATGTTGATTTCACATGACTGATACAGACCACGCAGACCGATACAGACCATGCAGACCTCAGCTGAAACAATCTGTGTAAATGTGTTATGGGAAACAAATCGAAGACAAGGGCAATGACTGATACAGGCACAGAAAAAACACAACACAGCACACTAACTTATAGCAAAGGCACACATTATTCAGGGAAACTAGGTGAACAATGGGAAATCACTTCACTTGAGAGAGATCCTAGATCCGATCTACAATCACCTACCACTCTACTCACTGGTGGCAAAAAGCTAGGACAACATAACTGACTTCTGTCTCTCACTTCCAAACTAGCTGTTGGATGACATTTATCACCCTGATGGGGGCATTTCAAACATTTGGCCCAGTAGGGTTTGAAAGTTCCACATTTAATTCCAAGGACCATCCTTCCTGGACCATTATATACCATGGAAAATACTCCTATACCTAACAGAAGCTACAGTATACCTCTTCTATCACTAGGTATTTAGTCTTCTGCCTGATGCAGTCTGTTCTTGCACCTACCTCTAGTCTTTTAAATCTTGGGCAACTAAGCATGTACCTGAGATCAAAGGACATATGTACCCATGACAAAATACAGCTGACTGTAGAAATCCCAAAGTACAATGAATACTCCTTAATCCCCAAATCTCTCATTATAGGATATATATTTTTAAATGTTTTCAAAAATATCTTTTTTTCCCTATAACACAACTATTCAGACCAAGGAATAGAGAACAAACTCAGACCCTGCACCCTCCAGTCAATGCTGCCACTTCATGGCAGCCTTTCCATATTGGCTGTCTATCATTGGGCTGAGGCTCTTCTGTAACATTCAGTCTTGGTTGTTGGAGGCTTGTGAGCTCTCAGATTACTGCCGGTCTTATCATAAATTTATAAGCATTGAACAAAGACAAGCAGCAGGTGAAGTACAGTATGGTACCTGACACTAAATGCCTATTTGGGAATTACTGATTTAACAACCATTACTTTGCATGAACTTGATAACAGCACACAGAGTTTAGACTATGAGTTATCATGTAGTTTTGTTTATTTCAGGGGCCATATGCAGCATCCAGATATAAAAACTATGCAGAACTAAAACTGTAATATATCTTCTGTGAGAATGACAAAAATCTTTCAGTCATTTTGTATTATGTGACAAAGGCCTCTGTTTAATACATCTATGGAGAAAGCTAAACATTGGCAAGAAAGAATTTACATTTTACTATTATGTTCACAAAACATATTCCAGAAATGATTTTGCTGATATTATTAATTATTATTATTATTAACAACTCTTATAAGGCCCTATATATCTGTAATTATCTAATAGTCTCTTATATCATGGATTATGGCTAATTGGCAACATGACTAGTTTAATTAAAAAATCTGTCCAGAAATAGATTTAATTTTACTTGCATATGTTGAGGATTTGCTGATCTGTGGGGAACAGTCTTGTCGCTGTGAAGATTGTTATGGCCTGTTCATCAGGAGAGATAGGAGGGTGTTGAAACACCATAAATACTGATGAATAATTTGGTAACAAGAGTGAAGGCTGGGTTTTCAGTACTCATATTTATCATCAGAAATGACAGCAATTGTTTTGTCTCATTACTGTCCTTACACACATAGAAGAGCAAAGTCAGAAAGAGAAGGAATAGTAAACAAAGAGAAGAAAGATGATGATTTTTCTGGCAGCTCAGTACAATGACCTTGAAATCAGTGACAGAGGATAGGCCAGGATGATACAGACATTTCAAACACTATAAAAATTGTTGGAGGTGCATGAACCAGTCTGAGTAGAAGATGACATTTGCAAGCTCTTTCCCCACCTAAACCTTCACGCAAAGCTCAAATATTTCTTATGTTTCCAAAAGATTTGGTTAACTTTTCAGTATTATTCATCTATGGCTTTTCTCTGAGATTGGGCTTTGGGAAGGACAAGTGCTGAAATATCCCAAGAAAGCAGTTTCTGTGGTAGTTTTGGCCCAGTAACAAGCAGGAAGTACTGGTATCTCACAAGTGTGGTTAAAGTTTTGCAGCCCAGCTCTGCAGATCAGAAATTTAGAGAATCATCTCAGCTTCCAGGGCTTATCTGAACTGAACAAATCCTTTTTAAGTCTGCCAATAATTAGTTTATCTGTGACTTGTCTTTATGAAATCACTTGCAAAATATTGCATGTCTAACTAAATTATCTTCCTGTAGAGTCAGAAAATTGCAGAGGGGCCAGGAGTTAGATTCTAAAGCAACTAGAATAAATTTAAACAGGATGATGGGTCTATATTCTGATTAAATTTTAAAGAAACACTTGGAGATTTTCATGAAACCAGTAGCCTAAGGGTACTTTTTATAAAAAGGGTATTTGGGACCCTAACTCCCTATATACCTTTAAAAATCTAGCCCTAAGTCTTGGAATAAGAGAGGCTTGTGACTTGTGACTCCCCAGCCTGGGGTTAACAGTAGGGTTATCTCCTACCAACGATGTCTCCAGATCCCACCCCTTCAGATATTGGCTCCTATTTCAGAAGGATCCACAGGACTTCATTTTCTTCCCCAAAAGGACTACCTGTTCTCTACACCTCCCACATACCTACAGAAAGTCCTCAGTGCCCTTTGGAGTCTTCTGTGGAAGAATTTTATAGTCCACTTCTCATCTTCAAGTTTTTTGTGACCTGCCAGTTATCATCTTGGCTTTCAAGAGGAGGTACCAAGAAGATACTCCACAAATCTTCCAGGTAACAGCAACATTTCAGGAAAGGGCTAATGCCCCATCCCATCCTTCAGTTGCAAGACACTGTTAGCTAAGTCTAAAACAGGCAAAGGGCAACATGTCTATTTATGGCTTCGGTCTGCAAAACCCTACCGGAAGTCCTTTGATAACCATAGTGACAATGCACTAGTGATAATGATCATCATCTCAGCTCCTAGCAGCAGAAACATGTTGTCTGTTGCATCCTCTGGACTATCGCGTGAGAAGCCAGAATCCTGTCCTACTCCCCTTCCAGATACACTTTTATGACTGAAGGTGGTGACTTTACAGGGTGAACCCTCTTGCACATGAGCATCCATCCTGAAGACCAAGGAAATGCAGAAAAGGTTGCCATAACTTTAGGAGTGGAAGTAGTAATAGATTAGCTGTGGTGCCCAAAAGACATTGGAAAGTAAGATTAACAACTGCAGAGAAAAAGGAGATGGAGATGGAGGGCAGGTACTGGAGGCTAGGAAAGGAGTGGCTGTGGTGGAAGTAGATGAGGTTTCCCTTATAGAATTGAATTATGAATTCCCTTATAGAATTATGCTTAGAGTCCCACTTACCAGGCAATGGAGATAGCTATGAGCTTATATCTTAATAAATCCATGGTTATTGCACACCTCTGTATATGTTGCTGAAAAATGTATACTGAGAGTCTGTAAATATATAACGCATATGTAGGAAAGGAAAAAAGTTGGTAAAGTAGAGATAGGAGACTGTGAGGAACAGTCAAACATAAAAGATTCTCATTTAAATATAACACATAAAGGCAAGCAACTGAATATTGATAAAATGTACAAGTGCTTATATACAAATGATAGAAAACTAAATATTTAGATGGGTGAACAGGAGTGCCTGGCATTTAATGATATAACAGAAATCATTAAAACATGGAGGAATGACGATAATCAATGGGATACCAGGGTACAAAATACCTAGGAATGACAGAGTAGGTCCTGCTTTTGGGGGAGCTGCACTACATCTGAAAGAAAGCATACAGTCAAATAAAAGTAATACGCTTAAATGAATCCGACTGTACCATAGAATCTCTATGGACAGAAATTCCATGCTTGAACAATAAAAGTATAGCAGTAGGAATATGCTTCTAATCACTTGATCAGGATGGTGATGGTGACTGTGAAATTCTCAGGGAGATTAGAGAGGCTGTAAAAGGCAGAAAATGCAACAGTAATGGGGGATTTCAACTATTCTCATATTGAGTGGATATATGTCACCTCAGGAAGGGATGCCGAGAGAAAATTTCTAGACACAGTAAATGACTGCTTCTTGGATCAGCTAGTCCTGGAACCCACAGGGGAAAGGCAATTCTTGATTTTGTCCTAAGTGGAGCACAGGATCTGGTCCAAGAGGTGAATATAGCTAAACCGCTCGGTAATAGCTGCCGTAATATATGAAATTTAACTTAGTTGTAGGGAGAAAAATGCCAAAGAATCCCACCACAGAAGCATTTAACTTTAAAATGGAACTGTACAAAAAATGAGGAAATTACTTAAATGGAAATTAAAAGGAACAGTCACAATGCTGCAAACTGCATGGAGACTACTTTAAAACACTATAATAGAGGCTCATTCTAGAGGCATTATCCCTCCCCCCAGAAAAAAAGAAATCAGTGAGAGAACCAAAACATGTAATTATGGCTAAACAACAGAGTAAAAGAAGGTGGTAAAAGGTGTAAAGTCATTCTTTAAAAAATGGAGTCAAATCCTAGTGAGGAAAATAGAAAAGAGCATTATCTCTGGTAAGTCAAATGTAAAAGTATAATTAGGAAGGCCAAAAAGAATTTGAAGAGCAATTAGCCAAAGACTCAAAATATAAATATACTAAACTAAACTAAAGAGCATTTTTTAAAGTACATCAGAAGCAAGAAGCCTGCCAGTCAGTCCCTGGTGCTACTGGATGCTGAAGGAGTACTCAAAGAACACAAAGCCATTGCAGAGAAGCTAAAATGATTTTTTTTGCATGTATCTTCACTGCAGAGGATGTGAGGGAGGTTCACATATATGAGCCATTCTTTTAGGTGACAAATCTAAGGATCTGTCCCAGATTGAGGTGTCAATAGAGGAAGTTTTGGAACAAATTGATAAATTAAACAGTAATAAGTCACCAGGACCAGATTATATTCAATTATGAAATTGCAGAGCTACTAACTATGGTACATAACCTACCAGCTACTGTACCAAATGACTGGAGGGTAGCTACCATAATGCAAAAAAACCCCCGAAAAGCCCCAAACAAACAAACAAACAAAAAAAACCCCAAAACCAAGGCTCTAGAGGTGATCCTGGCAATTACTAGACAATAAGTTCAACTTCAGTACCATGAAAATTGATTTGAACTATAATAAAGAATGAAATTATCAAACAGAGGCAAACATATGTTGGGGAAGAATAAACATGGCTTTAGTAAAGAGAAATCATGCTTCACCAATCTATTAGAATTCTTTGAGGAAGTCAACAAGCATGTGGACAAGGGTGATCCAGTCAATAAAGTGTACTTAGTCTTTTAGAAATCCTTTGACAAGGACCCACAACAAAGGCGCTTATGCAAACTAAGCCATAATAGGATAAGAGGGAAGGTCCTCTCATGGACTGGTAACAGGTTAAAAGATAGGAAACAAAGTGTAGGAAAAAATGATCAGTTTTCACAATAGAGAGAGGTAAAATGTATTGGCCCCCAAAGATCTGTACTGAGATCTGTACTGGGACCTGTGCTGTTCTACATAATCATAAATAATCAGGAAAAAGGGGTACTCAATAACGTCACAAAATTTGTAGGTTTCAGAGTAACAGCCGTGTTAGTCTGTATTCGCAAAAAGAAAAGGAGGACTTGTGGCACCTTAGAGACTAACCAATTTATTAGAGCATAAGCTTTCGTGAGCTACAGCTCACTTCCTCAGATGCATATCGTGGAAACTGCAGCAGGCTTTATATATACACAGAGAATATGAAACAATACCTATTCCCACCCCACTGTCCTGCTGGTAATAGCTTATCTAAAGTGATTTCCAGCACAAATCCAGGTTTTCTCACCCTCCACCCCCCCACACAAATTCACTCTCCTGCTGGTGATAGCTATATAATAAATTGGTTAGTCTCTAAGGTGCCACAAGTCCTCCTTTTCTTTTTACCAAATTTGTAGACTATACAAAATTACTCAAGATAGTTAACTCCAAAGCAGACTGTGCAGAATTACAAAGGGTTCTCACAACACTGGGTAACTGGATGACAAAATGGCAGATGAAATTCATTGTTGCTAAATGCAAAGTAATGCTCATTGGAAAAAATAATCCCATCTTTGCATACAAAATTATGGGGTCTAAATTAGGTGTTACCACTCAAGAAAGAGATCTTGAGGAGTCATTGTGGATAGTTCTTTGAAAACATCTGTTTAATGTGAAATGGGAGTCAAAGAAGCTAACAGAATATTAGGAACTGTTAGGAAAGGGATAGATAATAAGATAGAAAATAATGTCACTATATAAATCCCAGGGTATGCTCACTCCATGAATAGTATATGCAGTTCTGGTTGCCTCATCTCAGAGAAAATATATTAGATGTGGAAAAGGTGCAGAGAAGTGCAATAAACATGATTAGAGTTATGGAACAACTTTCAGACAAGGAGAGATTAAAAGGACTGAGACTGTTCAGCTTGGAAAAGAGGTGACTAAGGGAGATATGACAGAGGTCTATAAACTCATGAATGGTATGATGTAAGTGTTATTTACCCCTTCACATAACACAAGAACTAGGGGTCATCCAATTAAATTAATAGGCAGAAAGTTTAAAACAAACAAAAGGAAGTGCATCTTCACACAACACACAGTCAAACTATGGTGAGAGTCAAACTGTGGAACTCATTGCCAGGGGATGTTTTGCAATCCAAAATAATAACTGGGTTCAAAAAAGAAGAAAAAAAGAATTAGATAAGATCATGGAGGATAGTCTATTGATGTTGGCTAATAGCCAAGATAACCCGGGGTGCAACCCCATGTTCCAGGTATCTCTAAACCTCCAATTACCAGAAGCTGGGACTGGACAACAGGGGACAGAGCACTTGAAATTTCCCTGTTCTGTTCATTACCTCTGAAGCATCTGGCACTGGACACTGGCAGAAGACAGGATACTGGGCTAGATAGTCCATTGCCCTGATCAAATACATACATTCTTATGCTCTTATGTTCAGAATATGAAATTGCCACAGGAAGTGAAATATGAATATGCTAAAATTGACATTTTGCAGTACTGCAGCCCAGTGCTGAGTTGCTGATCCTTTGCAGATACCATTGGAGGCAATTGAAATTGGAAGTGTTCAGCAGTTTTCAAGATCAGGTCCTTGCTTTACTCAGACAGTGATCTTCAGAGAACGGAGGGTAAGGAAAGGGATAAAAATCTCTCTCTCATGAATACCTTTGCAAAAGATTGATGGCCAAAATTATGACTCTCCATAGTCCTCAGTAATGCAAAACTTGTATCCATTAAAACTTAAGGCTCGCAGTTCTATGAGGTGTTCTGCGTGGGCAGAGTGGTCTGTCTGCAAATAACAGCTGGCAGGCTTGGAGCCTAAATAATTACAATCTTCTATTTTCTGGAGTTCTAATATAGGTACTGGCTGACTCTCTCATTCCCTTATTAGGCTTAGGTGCTTTAGGATGGGCCTGTATTATCATTGTCAAGGTTCCTCCCCCACTCTGAACTCTAGGGTATAGATGTGGGGACCTGCATGAAAAACCTCCTAAGCTTATCTTTACCAGCTTAGGTCAAAACTTCCCCAAGGTACAAAGTATTCCACCCGTTGTCCTTGGACTGGCCGCTACCACCACCAAACTAATACTGGTTACTGGGGAAGAGCTGTTTGGACGCGTCTTTCCCCCCAAAATACTTCCCAAAACCTTGCACCCCACTTCCTGGACAAGGTTTGGTAAAAAGCCTCACCAATTTGCCTAGGTGACTACAGACCCAGACCCTTGGATCTTAAGAACAATGAACAATCCTCCCAACACTTGCACCCCCCCTTTCCTGGGAAATGTTGGATAAAAAGCCTCACCAATTTGCATAGGTGACCACAGACCCAAACCCTTGGATCTGAGAACAATGAAAAAGCATTCAGTTTTCTTACAAGAAGACTTTTAATAAAAATAGATGTAAATAGAAATGTAAAATCAGGATGGTAGATATCTTACAGGGTAATTAGATTCAAAAACAGAGAACCCCTCTAGGCAAAACCTTAAGTTACAAAAAAGATACACAGACAGAAATAGTTATTCTATTCAGCACAATTCTTTTCTCAGCCATTTAAAGAAATCATAATCTAACACATACCTAGCTAGATTACTTACTAAAAGTTCTAAGACTCCATTCCTGGTCTACCCCCGACAAAGAAGACTACAGACAGACACACAGACCCTTTGTTTCTCTCCCTCCTCCCAGCTTTTGAAAGTATCTTGTCTCCTCATTGGTCATTTTGGTCAGGTGCCAGCGAGGTTACCTTTAGCTTCTTAACCCTTTACAGGTGAGAGGAGCTTTCCCCTGGCCAGGAGGGATTTCAAAGGGGTTTACCCTTCCCTTTATATTTATGACAATCATGTTCCCTTTTTTCCAGTTAAAGCATTTTCTGTGTTTATCTGTTATAGAATTTCCCAGGATATCATTCATTAGATTTTTGCCCCTATAACAAAACATTTAGTGGATGCAATTGAGGGTATCTTCTCTTCCTTTAATACTGCAAGTATATGTGCCTCTTAGAAAATTGTGGTGACCCTATAATTACCTCCTTTACTAGTTTTAAGGGGCTTTTTATTTTGTTTTTTCTTCGCGATCTTTACATTTTTGCATATTTATTATCATTGATTTTATACAACAGAACAGTAGTCAACTCCAGTGCTCATATTAATTATTTACAGTGTAATGACACAAATGTATCCTCAATGGCCAGTTATAACCACTCCTGCACACATGCCTTCCCTGCAAAATAATACCAAAGAAAAAGATAAAAATATGTTAAAATATGCCAGAACAGTAATGTAAGAGACAAACATCTACATTTTTTAATTGAATGAGTACTCATGGTATTACCAATGTCATTGATTCATTACAAGATGTAAATGGTAGAATTATCAATAATAATGCAGAAAAGGTGGAAGTGTTCAATAAATATTTCTGTTCTGTATTTGGTGAAAAAAACAGATGATATAGTCTCATCATATGGTAATGATAACACTTTCCATTCTACTACTACATCTCAGGAGAATGTAAAAAAACAGCTACTAAAGTGAGTCATTTTTTAACCAACAGTTTGCATTCAAGAGTTTTAAAAAGAACCACCTGAGGAGCTCACTGGACCATTAATGCTGATTTTCAATAAGTCTTGGAGCACTGGGAAACTTCCAGAAGACTGGAAAGAAGCTAATGTTGTGCCAGTTTTTTAAAAAGGGTAAACAGCATGACCCAGGTAATTATAGGCTTGTCAGCCTGACATTGATCCCAGGCAAAATAATGGAATGGCTGATACCGGACTATTAATAAAGAATTAAAGTAGGGTAATGTAATGGATTTATGGAAAATAGATCCTGTCAAACTAACTTGATATATTTTTTATGAGATTACAAATTTAGTTGATAAAGGTAACAGTGTTGATATAATATAATTAGATAGCTGTAAGGCATTTAGTTAGATACCACATAATGTTTTGATTACAAAACTAGAATACTATAAAATTAACACAGCACACATTAAATCAATTACAAACTAGCTAATTAATAGCCTCAAAATGTAGTTTTAAATGGGGAATCATCATCAAGATGTTGTGTTTCCAGTGGGGTCCTGCAGGGATCAGATCTTGGCCCTACACTATTTAACATTTTTATCAATGACCTAGAAGAAAGCATAAAATCATCACCAACAAAGATACAAAAAATGGAGAGCGGTAAATGATGAGGAGGATAATTCACTGATTCAGAGTAATCTGGATTGCTTGGTAAACTGGGAACAAGCAAACAATAGGCATTTCAATTTGGCCACCTGTAAATGTATGCATCTACGAACAAAGAAAGCAGGACACACCTACTGGATAGGGGATGCTATCCTTGGAAGCAGTAACTCTGAAAAAGATTTGGGAGCAATGGTAGATAAACAGCTGAACGTGAGCTCCCAATGTGACACTGTGGCCAAAATGGATAAATGTGTAGGAGTCTGTAGGTTATATTACCTCTACATTTGGCACTGGTGTGACCACTATTGAAATAATGTGTCCAATTCTGGTGTCCACACTTCAAGAAGGATGTTGATACATTTGAGAGGGTTCAGAGAAGACCCACAAGAATGGTTAAAGGATTAGAAAACATGCTGTATAGTGATAGACTCAAACATCTCAATCCATTCATTTTAACAAAGAGAACGTTAAGGGATGACTTAAGCACAATTTATAAGTGATTGATTTATTGGTGATACCTCAATTTCAAGGACGATCTCTACCACAGAGTTACATATGAGTCCTGAGATGACTCAGGATTTCAATCCTGGAACCGCAAATCTGCCCACAGTAGGTACAGACATTTTGTGGGGGACCAGCAGCCTGCTGGGAGTAAGTTATATCTTTTTCCTTCCTCCGCTCTCTCTTTTCAGTTTCAAGGGCAAGGCGCTTCGCCTCGAAGCGGGACACTGTCTGATGGAGGATGTGGCACCATTGGGGTCAGTTGGTGGCTTGCTCTTCCCAACTTGTGATGTCCACATCAGTTTTCTTGAGATACGCTTTCAGTGTGTCTTTGTAGCATTTCCCCGACCACCACGGGATCTCTGACCATGGTTGAGTTGAGAGCAGAGGACTTGTTTTGGGAGGTGAGAGTCTGGCATACGCACGTCTGGCATACGCACAGTGTCCAGCCCAGCAAAGTTGGTGCATGAGGATCTTTGCTTCAGTGCTGGTGACACTGACTTTCACGAGGATGCTGGCGTTAGTTCAGTGATCTTGCCACTTTGACACGAAGGATCTTCCGGAGGCATCGTTGGTGATACCTCTCCAAACTCTTGAGGTGCTGTCGACAGTTATCCAGGTTTCGCATTCATAGAGGAGTGTAGGAACAACAATTGTCTTATAGACCTGGATCTTGGTGTCTTGCTGTAGGTCACGGTCCGTGAAAATGCATCGGAGCAATTTCCCAAAGGAAGCACTTGCACACTGGATCCTGTGCTGGATACCACTTTTGATTTTTGCATTTTGAGAAAGTTGGCTACCAAGGTAGCAAAAGTGCTCAACTGTCTCCAAAGTCTGACCCTCAATGGTGATTTGTGGTGGGTCATGTGCAAGGCCCGAAGCATGTTGATAGAGCACTTTAGTCTTCTCAATATTGAGTGAGAGTCCTAGGCTTCGGTAAGCTTGTGCAAGAAAATCCAGTATGGACTGAAGGTCATGCTCAGTGTCAGGACAACACAATCATCAACATACTGAAGATCAGTAATGAACGCCCTGAAGACTTTAGACTTCGAGCAGAGACATTGATGATTAAAGAGCCTCCCATTCTATATTGAATGCCAACTCTATTGGGGAGGTGATCTGTAACGAGGACCAAAAAGACTGCTAAATAGATGGAAAACATGGTTGGGGCAATAATGCATCCTTGCTTAACCCCAGTTTTTATGACAAAAGGTTCCACCTCAAGGCCATTTCAGAGAACCATGGCAGTCAACCGATCATGGAGAAGCATTAGGATCTTAATAAATTTTGGAGGGCAGCCATATCTAGCCAGCACCTTCCACCGGGCTTCGCGATTGACAGAGACAAAGGCCTTTGTCAAGTCGATGAAAGCCATGTGCAGGTCCTGATTTTGCTCCAAAGACTTTTCCTGGATTTGGCGGGCAACGAAGATCATGTCGTTTGTCCAGCGGGATGGTCTAAAACTGCACTGAGATTCCAGCAATATTTCCTCAGCAAGGGAAAGTAATTGGTTTAAGAGGATACGGGCAAGAATTTTCCCTGCTGTAGATAGCAAGGCAATGCCTCGATACTTTCCACACTCTGACTTATTTCCTTTCTTAAAGATTGTAACAATGTTAGTGTTTCTCAAGTCTTCTGGAATCTTCTCATTATACCAGATATGAAGAAAAAAAAATTGTGCAGCTTCCCTATCAGTTCTTCACCTCCAAACTTGTAGATTTCAGCTGGTATGCCATCTGGCCCTGATGTCTTGTTGTTCTTAGTTTGCATAATGGCTCATGTTACTTCTTCAAGGGTGGGGAAGACAGCAAGAGATTCTCTTTCATGTCATGGAGGTATAGATTCAATAGTGTCATCAGAGACAGTTGACTCATGGTTCAGGAGTAACTCAAAATGCTCCTTCCATCTGACTTTGATGGTTTCACTGTCCTTAAAATACATTGACACATCTTGGGCTCAGAGTGGTGTGGGTCCATGGGAGCACTGGCCATAAATGGCACTTACTGCCTGAAAGAAACTCCTTACATTTATCAGCATAAAGCTCAATCTCCTTGGCCTTTACTCTCCACCATTAATTTTTGATGTCACAGATTTTCCTTTGGTCTTCAGCCTTGAGATGCCTGTATGACTCTTTCTTCTACTGGTGTGATATGTCATTTTGCCACATGTGGCGAGCTTTTCTTTTCTGGTCAAGCGGGCCCTGAATCTCAGCATCGTTTTCATCAAACCAATCTTGGTGATGGCGGGTGACATAGCCAATGGACTCAGCACATGCCGAGAGAATGGCAGTCTTTAATCTCTTCCAGAAATTGTCATTATCATCAGGAGCAGTAGGCATAGCAGCAAACGTCTCTTGGACACATTGCTGAAGTTTCTCCTGAGTCACTATAGCTTCAAGGGACGTGATGTTGAAATTCTTTCATACTGATTTTGCCTGCTTGCAATGCCTTGAGGCAATCTGGAAATTCATGATTGATCTAACAAGGCGATGGTCTGTCCAATAATAATTGGTTTCATGCATGGCCCTTGTGATGCGAACATCCTTACGATCTCGAGCTCTGATAATAACATAGTCAAGAAGGTGCCTATGTCTGGAGTGAGGGTGTCTTCAGGTTGATCTTATGCTTCTCACTTTGCCTAAGAGGATGTTCATGATGAACAGGCCATGTTCTATGCATTTTTTCAGGAGGAGGATGCCACTGGAGTTAGCCTTTCCTACTCCTCCTTTTCCGATAGTGCCATTCCAGAGATCTGACTGCCACCCAACTCTAGCATTAAAATTTCCAAGGAGAATGATCTTGTCCTCTTTGGGAATGTTGGTCAAGACTCTGTCAAGATCTGTATAGAATTGTTCCTTGATATCCTCAAAAGAATCAAGAGCTGGGGCACACACACTGATGACAGCAGCAGACTGGTTGTTGCTGAGCTCAAGATGAAGAGTCATAAAACATTCATTGATTCTTACAGGAAATTCTATACGCTGACTGACAAACTTATTCCTACTTGCAAAACCAACACCATGAATGTGCCTGTCCTTGGCAGAGTTTCCTTTCCAGAAAAAGGTGTAGCCTCCGCCTTCTTCTCTCAGTTGACCTTCATCTGGGCACCTTGTCTCACTCAGGGCAACGATGTCGATGTTATATCTCACAAGTTTCCTGGCGACAATAGCAGTTCTTCTTTCCGGCCATATATTGTTATCCATCAGGGTGCGAACATTCGATGTGGCAAAAGTCACTGTCTTTTTATAGCTTCAACCTCAGGCAGAGTGATCCAACTGGATGCTATAATCCAGCCAGGAGTGTATGAGACAGCATAGGTTTAGGGCAACTTTTCTAGCCCTCTCCCCCTGATGGATGAATAGAGGGGATCCTAAGGAGGACTGCTAAGTTGCAATCGTTGCTGCCGAATTGCACCTCTGTCTCAGTCCAGGTGTCAAACGACCATCTAACTACTGCCACCTATGTGCAGATCTGTGGCTAGGGACTGCCAGATTCATTAATCCTGTTCCCACCACCACTAATCTGTCGCCTTAGGGCTTGGAAGGTTGGAAAGATGTTATTTCCCATGGTAGAAGCCTGCGCATGATTTCTTTTAACATGGGGAAGCTGGTGCACCTACAGTGACCACACGATCATGACAAATTGGAGGTCTGGGGCCGAGTGGCAGGGAAAGTTTGAGATGACTGGAGATGTCCACTTGCTACAACCTTCATCCACTTTCACAGCCACTGAGATCTGAGGACCCTCTTTCACCTGATCCACCATTGAAGACTTGGGGGATTGGACCGTTCTTTGTCTGGGACTTCCCGTTAGACCTATTTGACTTGGAGACCCTATCAGGAACATGAAGCTCCCAACAACTTAGCTCTGAGGTTCATTGGAATATGCAAGCCCTTTCACCACAACAAGGTGACAGTCCCCAAAGAGGACATAGGGAACAAAAAAATAATAATGGACTCTTCAATCTAGCAGACAAAGGTATAACAAGATCCAGTGTATGGAAGTTGAAGCTGGACAGATCCAGACCAGAAATGAGGCACATATTTTTAACAGTGTGGGTAATTAACCATTAGAACAACTTATTAAGGATTCCGGTGGATTTTCCATCACTGGAAATTTTGAAATCAAGACTGGATATTTTTCTAAAAGACATGTTCTAGTGCAAACAGAACAGAAGGCCTATAGACAGTGTTATGCAGGAAAGTTGACTAAATGATCATAGTTGCTCTTCTGGCTTTATAATTTATAAACTTCCCTCAGGAATAGTCTGTGAGGGACAATTTTTTTAATCCTGTCCCACAATACCCACTACCATATTGTTTCATGCATTTTTATCCCACTCCTACAGGCAAAACTTTAGATCCCGCAAATTCCACAAGAGAGACAGATTCCCCCATTCGATTAACCTGCCTACCACCACACACACAATGGCTGATTAATATATTAGATATACAAATGGAATTCAGACACAATTTTTACCACTAAAAGAATAAAACAAATCTTGCTTAAACCATGTACAAAATATTTAACTCAAACAAAATCATTAGCAATTCTCTGAATAGGTTACTGTTGGTAAATTGATGAGAGATTTAGTGTTTCCCGCAAATTACTGTAGTCTTGTTTTTTGGTCCACCCAATCCCACCCCCAACTAAATACATTTTACCAACTCCCACAATTATGGCAGTGGGTCCTGCAGGATCCCAGTTCTACTGGGGGGGCTGTTCCCTGAGGAACGCCTTCTTCTAAGGCAGGCGTTCCCAAATTTGGTTCGCGGCTTGTTCTGGGTAAGCCCGTGGCGGCCTGTGAGATGCTTTGTTCACCTGAGCGTCCACAGGTACGGTCGCTCGCAGCTCCCAGTGGCTGCAGTTTGCCGTTCCCAGCCGATGGGAGCTGCAGGAAGCGGTGGCCTGGCCCGCACCACTTCCTGCAGCTCCCATTGTCTGGGAACGGCAAACCACGGCCACTGGGAGCTGTGAGCGGCCATACCTGCGGATGCTCAGATAAACAAAGCATCTGACGACCTGCCAGGGGCTTACCCTGAACAAGCCATGAACCAAGTTTGGAAACCCTTGCTCTAAAGGGAGCACAGGCCAATTCTTCTAGGTTGCTGAGAGAGACAAGGGGGTCTGGAGCTGCTGTGGAGACACACAACCTCCATCCAGATGGCCTTATGTCCCTAGGCTAACTTGGAAAATCCAACAGGATACATGGAGGAGGGGGACTGGGCAAGAGAGGGACAAGAAGGAGCCTCTAGCTTGGTTTGCAATAGAGCAAATCTTGCATCCCCAATGGAAGCTGCCATGGTAAATTAAATGTCCCACTAAAGCCTGGCGTGGTTTAAATCTAATGTAGGAAAAGCCAAATCCTGTTCCATCTCACCCACTTTTATGTAAAAGACAAGGAAAATAGTGTGAGAGATGCAGTTCTTCTGTATGTTGAAAAGGTCATGCAGAGAGACATGTTCAGCGCTGAACATTAAACTGTTGCTTCATTACCTGGCAATCTATTGATTACTCTCTCATAAAAAGTTGGTTCATGTAATGAGGTGATCCATTATTTTCTGCTACTGTAGGTTTTGAGACTAATTTATCGTGTCCTTTTTCTTTTATGAAGTCATAATACTGAAATGTAGCCATAACAGACACACTTTAGGTAACATGTAGTTTAAACACATATTTAGTAAGCACAGTTCAACAATAAAAAACATGACCAGTTTTCACAAGTTCCCACCCCACCCCTCACCCCCAGCCATAAGGGAGGGCGTGGCTCCAGATCACTCAGCTCAGCGGGACTGTCAGTCCATCCATGGTATCCAGAAATCAGGAAATCCTCTCTGTTCTCAGGTCCGCTTGGGGTGTTGGTAAGGGAATCCAGGCCCACCCACTCCACTGGATTCCAGCTCAGGGCCCTCAAGCTAAACAAGGAGAGTCAGAGTCTGCTGACTCTGACAGTGTCCTGAGCTCCTTCTAGGGTTCCAAACCTTTTAGGATTGGCCTGGAGTCTCCAGGAATTAAATATTAATCTTTAATTAAAGATTATGTCATGTGATGAAATCTCCAGGAATACATCCAACCAAAATTGGCAACCCTAGCTCCTACCTACCTTCCCGCAGGCATCTGCAGGCTCTTCAGCCTGTTGGTCTGTTTGTCCCTTGCTAGGGTGTTGTCCATCCCTTGGCGGCTCCCTAGCAGTCTGTGGCCTGCTCACTCCTCTGTCAGGCACCCAACCCTTCTGCTTCCCAGCCCTTTTATCCACCCAGCTGCTGTTAGACTGCCAGTCAGCAGTGGCTGGCAGGACCTGTATTAACCCTTTCATTACTGGCCTAGCATGGAGTACATACACACCATGACACACACTTATTTTAACTATTATTTAAGCATATACACACAAGCCTCTGGAATCTTAAGAAAAGCAGGGCTTATTTACTTACCTTTCGCTAACATGTAAAAAATTGTTAAATCTCTATCTAAAATCTTTATTCTTCTGGATCCTAATATGTTCCATATAAATAAATACCATGAATACAGCTATTGAATAAAAAAAAATCACATGGCAATTTTTTTTCTATTTTAAGCATGAAAAATTAAGATTCATTAATCATTGCTCATTTATCTTCCTTCCAGAACAGAATAATTCTGATCTACTTGAGCCATTTATCCATCTCTAAATACCCATCCCATCATGTTCACTGCATGCAGGTCATTAAAATGGCATGCATATGGAGGTTTATTGCTAGATAAGATTCATTCAGAGACCATACTACAAACATTTGAATGGCACTAAGCCATTTACTACAGAGCAAGTGCACATTTATAATAGACAAAACTATGCTGTAATAGACAATTTAAGCTTTAGTCATTTATGGTTAATAGGAGTGTTGCCTTAAAAAGAAAACACTTTAAATAATGATATAAAGTGGCCTGAAACAAATGACAGAATAGATACTTAGTTGGTGTAAATCAGCCTGCCTTTATTTATTTAAGCAATGGAACTAGGTTGCTTTACACCAGCTGGAGATCTGCATTATTAAGTGTACATGTTAGCTTTTCCTTATTACTAAGTTTCAAGAAACACTGTCATTGTAAAGAAAAGTGATACTACTCTTAGTCTCTGACTGTGGGTACACTTTGCAGATAAGATAAAGACCTCTGCAAAGTAAATTGCCCACCTGTTCCTTCCCCACTCTGAACTCTAGGGTACAGAGGTAGGGACCTACATGAAAACCTCCTAAGCTTACTTTTATCAGCTTAGGTTAAAACTTCCCCAAGGTACAAACTATTTTACCTTTTGCGCTTGGACTTTCACTGCCACCACCAAACGTCTAACCGGTATTATATTATTAGGAAAGAGTCTGTTTGGAAATGTCTTTCCCCCCAAAAAAATCCTCCCAAACGTTACCTCCCCTTTCCTGGGGAAGGTTTGATAAAAATCCTCACCAATTTGCATAGGTGACCACAGACCCACACCCTTGGATCTTAAGACCAATGAAAAGGCAATCAGTTTCTTAAAAGAAGAATTTTAATAGAAGAAAAAGTAAAAAGAATCACCTCTGTAAAATCAGGATGGCAAATACTTTACAGGGTAATTAGATTCAAAACATAGAGAATCCTTCTAAGCAAAACCTTAACTTACAAAAAGACACAAAAACAGGAATATCCATTCCATTCAACACAGCTTATTTTCTCAGCCATTTGAAGAAATCATAATCTAACGCATATCTAGCTAGATTACTTACTAAATTCTAAGACTCCATTCCTGTTCTGTCCCTGGCAAAAGCATCACACAGACAGAGAAAGAGGCTTTTTTCCCTCCCTCCCCGCAGCTTTTGAAAGCATCTTGTTTCCTCATTCGTCATTTTGGTCAGGTACCAGCAAGGTTATCTTAGTTTCTTAACCTTTTACG
Source organism: Lepidochelys kempii (assembly GCF_965140285.1). Lineage (NCBI taxonomy): Eukaryota > Metazoa > Chordata > Testudines > Cheloniidae > Lepidochelys > Lepidochelys kempii. Next base: position 59,000,424 of record NC_136387.1, on the reverse strand, counting down.
GGTGAAAGGGTTTTTCCTCTGGCCAGGAGGGATTTTAAAGGTGTTTACCCTTCCCATTACATTTATGACACCACCATTAAATTTCCACTCTGGTTATTGCAAAAAGATACCCAGAGGATCGTTTCTATACCCCTTTTACCCTGTCCAATGTCCTCAATCCTCACACTCCCCAGCTATTCTCTCAGCAATTTTGAATTATTACCTTCTCTGCCACTCCTAATTGCTAGGAGGTAGGGGGGTAAGCTTCTCTATGGGTGACATTCATCTAAAGATCTTTGAAGAAATCTTTATTATCTGTTGTGTGATTTCAAAGGCCCACATTCAGGAAAGTATAAAGCACATGCTTAATGGTAAGCATATATTCAAGTCCAATTGGCTTCTATGGGACCTAAGTATGTACTTAATGTTAAGCACATACTTAAGTGGTTTCATGAGTAAGACCCAAAGTGATCTTTGGTTTGTTTTGCTGTTTGGGGTGTTTTTTGTTTGTTTGTTTTTTGTGGGGGCGTGGGTTTTTTTTTAACAAACCATACTTTCTAGCTTGTCAAGAGCACTGACAAAAATGTATGTTATGTAACGAAGTATTTTCCTCATTGGATTTTAGGAATACTTTTGTAGATTTTCTTAAGCAAGCACACTCTTTGGTTCTTTATTATGTACTGTGACACTGAATAGTTGGCATTCACCATCCCTAAATTATGTTCATGTGCCTGAACCCATTCTCCTATGAAATTCATGAAGGGCCCAGTAATACATTATACTAAGCAGTTCTTAGGAACTACTGGACATCCTCACCTCCCTCAATGAAAGTGTTGAGAGTGCTCACCACTGTTTGGACGCCATTTAGCATAGGATTGGGCCTCCTCATACGTTTCTACATTACTTAAAGAGACAGAATGTGGAAAGGCTCCCACTGATTTGCGTGGGCATTGACTTGGACCTATGAAGGCAGTTCAGTTTCAGCAGCTACAGATTGTTGTTATGAAGGATATGGTTCTCTCCTGGTAAGTGTTAAGAAAACTCATGCGATCATGATGAAAGGGGCTAACTTCATGGTAGTCAAAAGTCCCACTGACTTCATCTATTCCATTTAAGAACTAGAATATTTGACCTTAAGGGGGAAAAATGCACTGGCAATACATTAGGTTCATCCTATTTCTCACAAGAATTCAGGAATGTAATGGGCACTTAGCTTTTTTGGAAAAACAATAGAGATGAGTGAATAGATTAAAGTGCAAAGACTAGAAACAGTTAGTTCAGTTGAGAGTTAGCTATCGGTACTAAATATCAGAATCAGCCTAGAAATAAATATGAGGGTGATCAGCAGGGTGAGAATAGTCAACTTAGTGACAGAGTAATGACTCAGCCACTGGACAATCTGATGGCAAGCAGAGATTTCTGAATGGGAAAAAAAAATTTTAGAGCAGCACATAAAATTTATAATTAATTGTAGAAAGGTCAGAAAGTGATGCAAAACTCAAAGCTAGTGAGAGCAGGAAATAGAAATAGCATAATATAAAAAAATAAGCTCAAAGGAAAATTTAGCAGAATAATTTAGTATATTATGAAAGGGATATATGGATAAGCAGAAAGGAACAATGGAACTTTACACGTTCAGCTGATTTGTTGGTTCTCTGTGTGGTACACATAATGCCTTGCCTAGTAGTATCAATTAATAAATACAGACAACTAACCAAACACACACACACACACACACACAGAGTAATGGGAGTGAATTTCCCAGATCTCAACTCATGTAGATGGAATATAAATGTCTTCAATCACAGATGAGTTCAATGAAAGCCTCCTCCCATGAAAAAAAAACAAAAACAAACAAAACACCTTCCTATTAAACCAACCTGCTGCGATTTCATTCGTTCAGTTACAACTGGTCATGTTTTTGATTTAAAAAAAAGTTACAGAAAAGAAACACTGTTATTTCTTAAGAAAAGGGGAAAATACCAGTCCAAATTCTATCTGTGAATCTTACAGGTCCAACTCTGCAACTCTTATTTATGCTGAATAGCACTTATGAGAGTAATCTCATTGGAGTCAGTGAGGCTAATTGCATGGAAAATGTAATGTACTGTTACCACATAATGTTTGTTTCCTTGTATGGGTGTAATATGTAGGATACCACTCTTGATCCTGCACCACTTAAACTGATAAAATATTTTCCACTGACTTAAATTAGAATAGGAATTTTTTCTCCCAAGTCAGATTGGCAGAGACCCCGGGGGATTTTTCGCTTTCCTCTGCAACATGGGTCTCTCGCAGGTTTAAACTAGTGTAAATGGTAGATTCTCTGTAACTTGAAGTCTTTAAATCAATATGTGAGGATTTCAAGTAACTCAACCAGAACTTATGAGTCTATTACAGGAGTGGGTTGGCGAGGTTCTGTGGCCTGCAATGTGCAGGAGGTCAAACTAGATGATCATGATTGCCCCTTCTGACCTTAAAGTCTATGAATATATGCTTAATTAGATACTTGGTTTTATCTACAAATATCTTATCTATTTGCTAATTGTGAAAGATCTGACTGTAAGCAAGTTTTTATGTAAACCTTTGAGTCTTAAATGATATCAATAGAACATGCAAAAAAAGAGGAGAAAATGAGGTCAGTAATAACTAAGTTATAAATAAATTAATATCCCTAAATATTGTGCACTGTAACTAGTCCAGGTGAATCCAATAAAGACAAGATGCTTGCTATTATTCACGTGGTGAGTGTGTGTTAAGTACAAGAAATATTACTTAGAAACTTCATTATGTTAATATTGCAGGTGCAGAACATATTTTTAACTGAAAGACACAGATCAGATAGATTCAATGTTCCTTAGTGTTACAATCAAGAATATAAGAATTATGAACTAGATCCAGCTTCCGATTCCATTCACTTCAGAGAGAGTTGGCTCAGACCACATACATCCCACAAAAAAATATATTATTTTATCCTTCTATTTTCCTTACAATAGGCCAGCCATTATTACCACCTGCTCAGTCAAACTGAACCTAAACATACAGAGAAATACCTTGGAAATAAGGGATACCCACCATTTCTGTTGCAAAAATGATCATTTCAACAGTAAATAATTCCAGATATTACATATCTTGAATAATAATAAAATATTTATACAGTATATATAACACCCAGCTATTGTAAAGGTTGTCAGATTCATTATGGAGTTAAACCTAAATAATTTGACTCAAATGAGTTTTCCGTTCCCAGACAGACATTAAGGACATCTCAGCTACTTCTCTCTTATATAAGTCACTTTCTTTCCTTTTCTTACTTTCTTGTTCAAAGACACTTGCTGCTTTCACTCTTCCAATGCTGGACAACTTTCCCTCCCCCAGCCCAAGAGGTCAAGTGTCTGGTCGCTGAATGCAGCAACAGTGACAATATGGTATGCTATATACAATAGAGCTTGACTCTTTTTGAAGGCCCTACATAGAATCATAGGACTGGATGGGATCTTGAGAGGTCATCTAGTCCAGTCCCCTGCACTCATGAGTATCTCAGGGGAGGGGGTGACTACAGAAAGCTCACTTCTAAAGTACCCTCTATTAAATAATGGAAAATCATTACAGTTATGTGGCAACCAATTGCCATTGATACAGTAGGTCAATTTAGGGTTCACACTTCTAACTTTCACTTTGAAAAGTTTCACAGCACAACTGGACAATATCACAATAGGTTACCAAAAACACAAAAGTCTAAAGTTTGGCCCATTCCAGCACATGATGAAAATCTGCCATATTTTATCAAAACCATTGTCATCATTTAAATCATTTCCTGGGGTCAGATGCTCCCTTCCTATTGAAAATCCCACAGCAGGGGATTATATGGGAAGCAATCTCTACCTTTCCTCAGAGATTTGTTGGGGATGAGAACAGATAGCAGATTAGCCCCCATTGTTTTTTAAGTTCCTTTCTCCAAACATGCTAATATGACTGTAACCGTTTGTAAACTGTCTGAAAGCAAAATCAGTAAGGAATGCAACAGAAGGGCTTCTTTTATTATTTTTTATTTATGTGAATTACCATAGGACCTAGGAGTCCTCGCCAAGGACCAGGACCCCATTGTGCTAGGTACCATACAAACACAAATCAAAAGAAAGTCGCTATCCCAAAGAGCTTACTTTAAAGGTATAAGACAAAAGACAAACAGACAGACCAGAGACTATAAGAAAACAATGAGACAGTATTGCTCAGCTTGATAGGCAGTGGGATCAGTGCAGCAGCACCCTAACCATTGTCACATCTTTTGTAGGCCCTATGGCAAAGGAGGTTTTCTTTTTCTTTTTTTTTTGTTTCGTTTTAAGGAGGTTAATGAGTTGGCTCTTGGCTATGTATGGGGAGCTCCACCAAATGTCAGCGGCTGCAAAGGAGAAAGCACAGCTGTGCTTGTTTGAAAATCTAACAGGTAGGCAATGGAGGCTGGCATCACAAGCTAATTGGAGGCAAGTGTTGACCACTTGCTACTGAATTAGAGTGAAGAGGTAGGGTGGAGATAGGCCATGAAGGGCCATGAAAGTGAAGACAAATAGCTTATGTTTGATGCTATAGAAAAGCGGGGGCAGTGAAGGGATGCAAAGAGAGGGGTGACGTGGTTAAAGCAATAATAATAAAATATCTTGAACTAAGCTCACAGGAAATATTTCCCATTTGCTTATTAGTTCCTGAGGCATGAGTCTACCAAGACTTTTAAATGTGTTTAACTTTAAGCACCAGTAGTCCCATTGAGTTCATCCCAATGGGACTACTCACATGCTTAAAGTTCAGTATGTCCTTAAATGCTTTGCTGGATCAGGGCCTAAGGCTAGATCTCAGAACCTCTGACAACTTATGATTTCATAATGTGAGGCATATATTTTAAAACTTGCCCTCAGGCTGTTCAAAGTGGGTCACTGGCAAATCAAAGTACATCTATCATTGACACACTTCAAATGACATTTCAAGTCCTCTAAACTCCAACAGTCTCAGAAGCACATCTTTTCAGTTTTGAGCATTTTTTTCAGCTCACCAGAAAATATCTAGTTACCACTGTACACTAAGAACTGAACTAATGTATGTCAATTTTTTAAAAGTTGCTTTTATTGACCTTCATGTCCAAAAATGCAACTAAAGTGAGGTAATAATTTTAGTTTACATTATTCAATAAAAATAAAACCCCACATCCAACAATCTCTATTCCAGTTTTGAGCCCCTCAAATCACACCTCCAAGAAAGAGTTTATAATAAAAAGCTTGATGGACCTTTAATGCTAGCATCATGAACATGTCACCATAATAAACTTACCTCATAATTTCTGCTCTATTAGTCCAAATCTAATACTTTTTGCCTCTAGTGAACTATGTGTTAACTCATTTTAAAAGTGCATTATGTCTTGTCATGACCTGAAAAATCTTTATTCTTCTCTGAATCATTAATCTCTGCCTTACTTTCTCAGAATACAGCAGATCATGTTTTATGTCTGTATTATGTAATATGCAACATGCCAGGAATATGTTACATACTCAGAAATTGTAGCACAGGAAAACAGAGTATCACTGGATTTACTCACACTTCTCTCTTTTTCAGTATGCTAAAATCCATGTGCAAGTCCTGCAGTCAATACACAGGAATTACTATCCTTAACTTTTGCAGCAATAGGAAGTGTTTAATTTAATGTTGATTAGTGCTAGGAGATGTTTAACTATGAAGATACTTAATACAAATATTTATTAAATAACCAAAATGCCCCTCAGGATAAGTTCATTATGGATACAATCCAATGATCATGTACCTCTGCCGCATTTCCCCCTGAGCATTACACATTGATAGAGGTGACTGAAAAGTGCATGGACAATTTGTGAAAATTTGGCTGTTTTTTTTCTTTCCTTCTTACAAATTTTGATATTTCCTCCAAATTTCAAGATGGGGGGGGTCAACTGCTCACTGACTCATACTGTGACTGTGTTATATGACATTGTATTTGTCTTTTCAATTAAAGTCCTTCCTTTGCCCCTGCATGTGATAAACATACATGCTGAAGGGTTAAAGCTGGTTACTCTTTTTAGCTTATATGGCATAAAACCTGGTTTTAATTGTCATAAAATGTGAGATCCTTTTTAAAAATCCAAACACATAGGAGCAGCTGCTCCTTTTGCCCCCTCCCCGTTGGCGGCCGGGGGAGTGCGAGGGGGCAAAAGAGGCAGCAACATTAAAGTGGCAGTGCTTTAAGCTGGGTCCTTAAAGCGCTGCCGTGACAGTGCTTTAAATTCAGCTGAGTATGGGCCAGTACTGGTGGCCACATTTTACCAGTACACTGTACCGGCCCATGCTAGCTTACTTTCACCCCTGACTACATATAATAATAATATAACATTTTACTGGTTCTAAGTATATTGGCATTTAATTTCACTGTGTCTCTCCTTTTCCTTGTATTATTAGATAGAGTGAAAAAGAGTGACTGGTGGGTTTTCAGCAGGCCCTTCAGAATTTTGAATATCACAGTTGAGGGTAAATCATCCTATTTTTTGCAATCTCTCACCAGACAACATATAAATTAATCTGTCTATGCTATATTTTATTCTTCCTTTTTGTCCTTTACTGTCTTTCTAGTTCATCACTACACTTTTTTTAAAATTTGGATTGCATTTCTACTGTTTCTAAATATTGTCAGAACAATCCCAAACTTTCTAAGAATCAGGGTGGACTGTTTTTTTTTTTTTTTAAGTGCAGGTGAAGAATGTGTTGTTTATTTCAGCTATTAGACAGAGTCTACCTTATTTATACAAAAGTTCTATCACTTTAACTATACCAGTATAGGTAAAGTGGTACAATCACCCTGCTATGGACTTAGATATACTGGTATGGAAGTACTTAAACTGATATAGCTTGTTCCCATATGGGAAGAGCTACACCCCAGTATAAGCACTTGTATACAGCTGTTGTTGTTCATCCTTCAAGTTTGAAGATGACCATAATCTGTTTACAGATTGGTTTGGTTTCTGTAAACATGTGACTGGCTGATCAGGCTAATTTGAGCTGTGAACTTGTCTGTGGCACACTGAACAAGAGATACCACTGTGGGTTATTAATTAAAAGCAGATGTGCTACTTTTGAGAGATTTATGCTGCTGGCGGTTCTGCTCTGCCTCAGCAGTTTTCCTCTGCTCATAGACTATGGATGGGGGTTCACCAGGTAGAACGATCATGAACGAGATCTTCCTAAAACTCTGGCTCAGTGTTGAAATGCCTCAAGGATAACTTGAGGGAATCCTTTAAACATTTCTTATAGCCTCCCTGAGGGTGCTTCCCCTCCTTTAGCTCTCCACAAAAGGTCTTCTTTGGCAGTTGCTTATCTGACATTCTGGTAATATGGCCTGCACATCTCATCTGTGATTTTAACAACAGAGTATGGATGCTTGGAATACCTGCCCGAATGAGAACCTCAGTAACTGGAGTTTTGTCTTGCCATCTTTACCTCATCAGTTTCCTCAGACAGCCCATGTGAAAGTGATTCAGCATCATAGCATGATGTCTGTACACCATCCAGGTTTCACATGCATACATCCGAGTTGGCAACACAATAGCTTTGTAGACCTTCTGTTTGTTTGTTGACTAATGCGTCTACACTCCCACATATTTGCATGTATTCTGCCAAAGACCACACTTGCTTTGACAATTCTGGCACTGGTTTCATCATTGATGTGAACTGCATATGACAGTGTAATGCTGAGGTAGGTGAACGTGTCCACTGTCTGGAGGGTTTGACCATTCATTGTGATAGTAGGCTCTACGTAAGGTTTTCCTGATGCAGTTACAGCTGTATACAGCTATAACTGCATCCACACTAGGGGTTGTACCAGTGTAACCATTTCCATTAAAAAAATCACCCCCCTCACGAAATTACTTATACTGGTACAAACAAACATATGCTTGTTGACCAGACATAAGTTTCTTCCAAATACACTATACAATACTTAGAATGATGGGGTCTGATTCTCTATTGCTCTGCATATTATGCCGTCATTCACACCAGAGCAAAATGAGCATAAAATGCTTCTAGATCAGAATGGCAGCATTTTATACCTACTGTGCTCATATGTAAACAACTACGTGGGGTGTAGCGCAATGGAAAATGTGATACATGATCTAAATGTCTTTTTTCAGGCAATTGCTGGAATATTTCAAGAATGACATTTTTCTTCACCAAGGCATGCTGGTGAAGAAAAATAATTATACCTTATTATTTGTGCATGGCAGTTTCCAAAATGGGCCAAGTGTTTAGAAGTCACCAATTTAACCACTGTGTTCTAACAAACCATTTTACTGATGCCAGCTAAACTACGATCAGGACTTTCCCTACAGAAAACCACTTTTGCATTCCATATAAGAATCTCCATATACCAAAAAAATTATTCTTCATCTTTCTTGAGTCTTTTATAAGATATCTTCTCACCCAAGGGACAGAAAGTAGCTTGGAAATTCAACAAATCTGCTGAGTCAATAATATATTTGCAGAGGTTTTACTCAGATGGATGTGATGCAATGCAAAACAGATTGACCAATTATGCTTTCATTCATTATAGTGTCACATTGTACTTTATGGTGAATAACCAACTACATTTTGCAAGCAATTGGATTATAAAACACAGGTAGTTGACTGTAAAGTTCTTGCATATTCAAAACTTCAGCTGATTTCAAGGGGAGTTTTGGACCTATAAAGAATGTAGGATCTGATTCAAACCACTCCTTCCTCCCTTTTGAGGCCTAACCGCTCCACCAATGGGAGTTTTGCCAGTGACTTCAATGATGCCATAGGTGAATGTTTGTCAATGAAAGGTACACATCTAAAAGGAGATCAGCACACAGTGATTGGAGAATTTTTAACACTATTTAATCAATGCTGAAAATGGATATAACTACTGGACATTCTGGATACATTGTTGAACAAAGGTAATTATCTCCCAATTATTTGCCTAATAACCTACTCATTTGTCAATAAAATTGCCAAAATGTTACAGCATTAATTCATTAGTAAGATTCATAGCTCAAATCCTGCTCACGCTGCAGATATGGTTGGCTGCTACATTTTTGTATTGCTACTTTTTATGCCTGATTTTTATCCCCATTTTACAAAGGCTGATTTACATTAACTAAAAGTTTTACCAAAAATACACATCTTTGTTCAGAAAAATGTGATTTACCATAGGAATATAGGCATCGTATGACTCTCACAGGTTAAATTCACATAGCTAGCCAACACCTTGGATCTGATTATGTTTTGATATAGAGACAACCACTACAGTGAACTACTAGAACTTTCCTAGGTAACTGACAAACTTTATTGTGGACATTGCCAAAAGCTCATGAGTGCAACCAAACCTCAAAATATATTAAAGGACCAAGAATTTTCAGACAAGTCATTATGACCACACCCTTGTCATTGTTATCAGCAAAATGACCCAAACAACCCTTCCTCCTCCTCATTTGTATAGTTCTTTATGGGTATCAGAAGAAGAGACAGGGAGAGAAACTGGTGACAGACATGAAACCTATAAAGAACAGTATTCCTCTTAGCATAATGAATAACAGCCACCAAAACACGTGATAAATGAACCTAAGAGCTATTCAGGGTAACAAACTGCTTCTTCAGTCCAGACTGCCTGCAATCCTCAGCAGACCTCAGCATCTCTAGCTCAAGGAGTGAGTATCTTTTTGAGAAGATCATTCACTTCAGGGAAGGCTTTTAAGGGTACCTAGAACCAGTAGCTATGCAGAGGGGACCACAGTCTAGACACCTTCCTTCCCCAAAATATGTTCTTTTTACACAACAGAAAGTTCTAGACATATTTCACATTCCCTTCAGTGTCACCTGTGAAACTGGCCCTGGGCCTTTCTTATTGGAGAAAGAGAGTATATCTTATATCATTAATAAAATTTATTTGTATTGCAGTAGAAACTAGAGGCCACAGTCAGAGATCTGATGCCCCTATTTGCTAGGTACTGAAAACACATATGATGAAAAGATAGTCCCTGTCCCAAAGAGATTACAATCTAACTATAAGATTAGAGACAATAGATGTATACAATAGAGAAGAAAAGCACAACATAACAGTGACTTTTTAAAATCTGTATAAGGAGCTTTGAAAATTTATGTCAGCAATATACACTTTATACTATGCAAGCTCCGGAGAAGAATCATAGTTGCTATAATAAATAAAGGATTCATACAGAGTACACTAAGTAAACAGAATGACTATGCCTGTGCAGTACTTCTACCAGGATTAAGAATAACTAACAGTGTGTGCATCATAATCAGAATCATATTAATGTTCTTCTGGCAACCAGTAAATAAATCTGTTTTCTGCTACAGTGTTTATTCAGTGGGTTCTGCAAATGGCATGTGTATCTAAATAAGAGATAAAATAATCATATCTCATCATTTTACAAATAAATCTTTGTGAGCATAAATAGCAAAGATGGGGCCTGATCCAACCCGCATAATCAATGATAGTCTTCCACTGACTTTAATGAGGGCTAGGTCAGGCCCATAATGAACAGGCTGTATTGGAACAATCTCAAGAAGAGATGTATTCAGGACAAAAGCATATATAGTCCTTGACCTAGAAGTGCTCTGGGCACTAGAGGTGGTTGGGATTTTTCCAGTTAAACTTTTTTTCACTGGAAAATGCAGATCTGTTGAAACAATCTTTTTTTGCAGGAAATGGTCAGTTTTTACAATTTTTTTTCTACTTGAAACAAAATTGAGAAAGTTTTAAAATTGTCAAAACAGTTCATTTCAACATTTTCTAACTGCAAAAATCTGGTTTTCCATCTCAAAATGACTTTGTTGAACAAAATTCAGGTAATTGTATTAAAAAGATTGTTTGAAAAAAACTGAAATTGAAAGAAAACATTTTGAAGTTTTCTGAATGAAATGGTTCAACTGACGCAAACTGCTCCTTCCCTCTTATCCCCCACAATGTTTGGTTGGTGAATATTTTTGACAGTCTCCCTTGTGATATCTTGGCACTTGCTTTTCCTGTTGGCTGGAACCAGATAATGCAACTGTATGGGGAAGTTTAGTCTGGGTCAAGGTGGCTGCTTACACTGGACTAGTTTGCCCAGACATAGAATCATAGAATTGGAAGGGACCTCGAGAGGTCATCTAGTCCAGTCCCCTGCACTCAAGACAGGAATAAGTATTATAAACTAGTGACAGCTCTGAAGGCCCCCTTCTCCCACTTGACTTTGCAGGTCCTGTTTAGCTTACACCACCTGCCAGCGTCCTTCCCTATCCCATTTCACTGCCAGTAACTTGTGGGCCTGATCTTGTGCCACTGAAGTTAACAGAAAAGCTCACCTCAACTCCACTGTATGCAGACTTTGGCTTCTGGTAGGAAAGATTTAAAAGGAATTAAAATGTTGGTCTCAAGTAGAACAAAGAAGTTTTTTGTTTATTTTTTTCTTTTAAACAGGAACGTTACTACTCATGTAACAGTCATGAGAATGAATGCACAATGAAAGCAGTGCCAGTTTTTTGTAACTGGAAATGACAAGAGCCATCTTATTCTCCAAATGCTAATACCTATATTTTAGTAATTGTGCCACTGAGATATCAGAGCTAAAATAGGAAAGGCATGACTATTCTTTCTGTGGCAAGATGGCCGATTTTAGTCTGGTGGGTCCTGCGATTTTCTTGGCGTGGAGCTAAGATGTCACCCTTTTCCCCTGCTCTTGGGTGCCGAGCGCCCCACTACTACCCCGGGAAGGTGGTAGGGGAGGGAAGTGGGGGAGGGGTCTGGGTTTGCTCCTCGCTCTGAGTCCCAGCCCCTCTCAACCCCTGAGGGTTTCGTACTCTCATCCCCCTTAGGTGGGGTTACCTTCGGTCCTTAGATGCTTCAGTACTCAGGTCTTCCAAATCTCTCAACACACCTCCGAGCTCCAGTCCTTTCTCCTTCCTCCACTTCCTCTGTCTGCCTGATGCAGGGAATTTTATTAGGTTCCTAACAGGGCCTTAACTGACTGCAGGTGCTCCAATTAACCTTCAGCCACGTTCCCTAGTCTACAGGGCACCATGCCTTAATTTGCCTTATCTTATATATTTCCCCTCTAGCACTCTCCCTGGCCCTCCTGTATCACATCTCCTAAAACAAAATGACTGTCTCTCTTCTTCTCTACTCACTATTTTCTTCATCATTTTTTCCCCCTAAATCATGGGAGTATTGGTATTCAACTCACTACATTCTGAAATCATAAATGAATCACCTTAGGATGTCATCAAAGCATGTTTCTCAGCTTCTCAGAAAAATACTATTTGCCCCTTCCAGTGGGATAACTGATTTAACTAGGTCCAGTCTCTATGGAGATCATTGCTTCTCAGAGAATAATACAGGTTTCTAATTTTTGTATTATACAGATATTCAGGTTATACATTACAGTATAAATAAACAAATAAGTGTGACCCTCCTTCCCCACCCCTAGATTTAAATTAGCAGAAGGACTTGTGATTGGCAAGTGGATACTATAGGTTGATCCCCTCCTCTGGAAGGGAAACATTTGTCCCTGGTTGGCTTTGCGACCCAAATATTTGAATCAAGAGACACTTTAAAATGGAAGGGTACATATATACTGACAAGAAGCCGAGTAAGGTAAATTTCCATTTAGGGATTAAATATAATAGGTTTTCAAGTTTCATACTAACATGAATGTAAACGGGAATTTAAATAACAGAGAAAGACAATGATTCATAGGTTGTTAAAAAGGACAGTTATGATCATCTACTTTGATCTGTGGCCTAACACATGCCATAGGATGTCACCAATAGCTTACTGGAATGTAGGTATTAATTAGAAAATAGAAAGTCCTTCATCAAGCTCAATTACTTCTGATAGAACTAGAACATATATTTTAGAAAGACATCCACGTTTGATCTAAAGATTTCAAGGGCTGGAGAACCCGCCATATTCTTGGTAAGCTGTTCCAATGGTTAATTACCCTTGCAGTTTAATATCTGTGCAATAATTCTATTTCTGCATCTGTCCTGTTTCCACAACTTCCAGCCATTGGAGCTCCTTATGCTTCTCCAGCATGGTGAAATGGACATTTTGCAGTTTGTCCGGTAGGACATAGGAGGGACTAGCTCCATGCCTTGTTAGCAGAATGGGGTTGTCTAATTATTATTAGTACTGGTAGAAAGAAGGGACACATATTTCTTGAAAATGTTCATCAAAATGTATCCCCTTTTTGCTGAAAAATGCAACTAGCTCTCATTATTTATATTACAATAGCACCATTTATGCTAAGCACTGCACTTAGGCATAGCAAGAGACAGACCCTGTCCCATAATGCTTATAGTCAAAACAGATAAGATAAAAAAAGTAGTGAACTGGAATGCAGGCATTAATTAGACAATAGAAATGTAAAGATTTAATATAAGATATTAAGAGGTTATGCTCATCTAGAGGTCCTGGAATTTGGGTGCATAGTCCATCATGAACGCCAAAAAATTCTGAACTGGAAATACAGAGACATTCTGTTCACATTTACACAAATGCAGGCACTGGAAGATCACGTTTTGAAAGTGTCATATCAGTTTTCTGCATTATACATTTTTTATTTTTAAATAATGCAACTACATCGATTCAACAACTGACCTAACAATAGGATAATTTAAATCCCCAAAATCCAAATGTTTTAACTGAACAACTCAGAGCCTAGGACCTGATATGCAGATGATTACTTAACCCTATCCTCAGTTAACTGGATTCATTCAGTCCACACTTTCATGATTATCCATATGGGAGGAACAATCTTGGACTAATCAAAGGAAACCAGATTTAGCCTTGACGATGATGGCAGCAAAACCAGTCAGGTGTGCTCTGTTTCCTGAATGATTTAGAACACCACCTAGCATTGTTGACACTAGAAAGTGTCCTTCTAAAGCTAGACACCTTTTTCTGAGCCTAAGACACAGGGGGCAAGCACTGTCCATCTTTTTGATGGGCCCTGATCCTGCAAATGAATTCATACAGGTAGGTTTCTGCCTCTGCCCGGAGTGCCACCAAAATTATTTTACTTAGTGTAGACGATCTGTTCACTCTTTAAAAAGTGTGCACTGTTGTTAGTTTTGTGATATAGTTTCTTTTGGGGGGAGCTGTGGCAAGCTGTGAGGAAGTTTTCTATCTAATCTCTCTAGCTATTCTTGGAGCAGAGCTGCTTCCTGGTAACCAACCACTGATGTTTTGGCTGAGAATCCAGAACACGGATTGCCTTTGCATGGAGACCATCTCTGCTCAAGGACTAGTATACGCAGAGTAAAATAAAAGAGTTGCACCCAGTACACCCAGATCCCGTGCCACTGATTTGTCTACCTACAAGATCCTGACATCTTCTATCACTCATCAGAGGGGGACACGATATTTTCAAATTTTGTCCATTACACCATATTGGAGTTTGATTTGGCTCTGTGACTAAAGAGCAGGCTCAGCAGTACTTCTTGCAGTGTGAATATGATAAAGAGTGAATGTTCTGGAACACATGAACTTTTGACTCCAGTTTCTTAGAAGTTTTAAAAACATTTCAAAAGAGGCTATATACACAAACTTCTATTCAGTCTTTTCCCTTGCAGGTGTGTTTGTGCGGGGGGAGCACTAAGGCAGTGGCTTTCAACCTTTCCAGAGTACTGTACCCCTTTCAGAAGTCTGATTTGTCTTGCATACCCCCTAGTTTCACCTCAATTAAAAACAACTTGCTTACAAAATCAGACATAAAAACACATAAAAAGTGTAATAGCTGAGAAATTGTCTCTTTCAATAGATAATGGTGGTGCTGCTCCTGCTACTGGCAACAAAGGCTAGAAGCTCCAGGAACTGCCCAGAGGGACTAACTCCTTTTCCTTCTTCCAACTCTGATTCTCCTGATTCTTGCCTAATGAATCTTCCTTTCACCAGAAAGACAGAAGGGGGGATTTCAGAGGGACAGGGAAAGTAGGGAAACTGTCCCTCTCTTTTTCAATAGAGGAGAGGGAGCTGCATTGCTTCTTACTTTAACCCCTACTAACGGCTGCATATTGATTCTTTACCATGTATCCATATTTATTGCATGACCCAGTGCTTCTTCCTAAGCTACTGAATGTTAATCAACAAATAATTTTTTCTGGGTTACTCTTTATATGTCCAATGTCTTGAACTGGAGAAAGAAATAAGAAGCGATGAAATGGATAAGACAGAGTCCATCTGGGCAAAAATCACATTGGGAAAGAAACCTACTAGAGCCTCCCCTGGGATAGTGCTTCGGGTGTGCTATAGACTGCCGGGATCTAATTTGGATATGGATAGAGCTCTCTTTAATGTTTTTAATGAAGTAAATACTAATGGAAACTGCATGATCATGGGAGACTTTAACTTCCCAGATATAGACTGGAGGACGAGTGCTAGTAATAATAATAGGGCTCAGATTTTCCTAGATGGGACAGCTGATGGATTCCTTCATCAAGTAGTTGCTGAACTGACTAGGGGGGATGCCATTTTATTAGCACACTAGCCATTTTAGCACATTAGCCATTTTATTGGTTTTGGTGAGTAGTGAGGACCTCATAGAAGAAATGGTTGTAGGGGACAACCTTGGTTCAAGTGATCACGAGCTAATTCAGTTCAAACTGAACGGAAGGATAAACAAAAATAAATCTGCGACTAGGGTTTTTGATTTTAAAAGGGTTAACTTTCAAAAATTAAGGAAATTAGTTAGGGAAGTGGATTGGACTGAAAAATTTATGGATCTAAAGGCAGAGATGGCCTGGGATTACTTTAAGTCAAAGCTCCAGAAACTATCGGAAGCCTGCATCCCAAGAAAGGGGAAAAAATTCATAGGCAGAAGTTGTAGACCAAGCTGGATGAGCAAGCATCTCAGAGCGGTGATTAAGAAAAAGCAGAAAGCATACAGGGAGTGGAAGATGGGAGGGATCAGCAAGGAAAGCTACCTTATTGAGGTCAGAACATATAGGGATAAAATGAGACAGGCTAAAAGTCAAGTAGAGTTGGACCTTCCAAAGGGAATTAAAACCAATATTAAAAGGTTCTATAGCCATTTAAATAAGAAGAAAACAAAGAAAGAAGAAGTGGGACCGCTAAACACCGAGGATGGAGTAGAGGTTAAGGATAATCTAGGCATGGCCCAAAATCTAAACAAATACTTTGCCTCAGTTTTTAATAAGACTAATGAGAATCTGAGGGATAATGGTAGCATCACCAAGGGGAATGACGATATGGACTTAGATATTACCATATCTGAGGTAGAAGCGAAACTCAAACAGCTTAATGGGACTAAATGGGGGGGGCCCAGATAATCTTCATCCAAGAATATTAAAGGAATTGGCACATGAAATTGCAAGCCCATTATCAAGAATTTTTAATGAATCTGTAAACTCAGGGGTTGTATCATATGATTGGAGAATTGCTAACATAGTTCCTATTTTTAAGAAAGGAAAAAAAAAGTGATCCGGGTAACTACAGGCCTGTTAGTTTGACATCTGTATTATGGAAGGTCTTGGAAAAAAATTTGAAGGAGAAAGTATTTCAGGACATTGAGGTCAATGGTAAATGGGACAAAACACAACATGGTTTTACAAAAGGTAGATCGTGCCAAACCAACCTGATCTCCTTCTTTGAGAAAGACAAAGGTAACGCAGTGGATCTAATTTACCTAGATTTCAGTAAGGCGTTTGATTCCTTGCCACACGGGGAATTATTAGTTAAACTGGAAAAGATGGGGATCAATGCGAAAATTGAAAGGTGGATAAGGAATTGGTTAACAGGGAGACTACAGCGGGTCCTACTGAAAAGTGAATAGTCAGGCTGGAGGGAGGATACCAGTGGAGTTCCTCAGAGATCAGTTTTGGGACCCATCTTATTATTACTGACCTTGGCACAAAAAGTGGGAGTGTGCTAATAAAGTTTGCGGATGATACAAAGCTGGGAGATACAAAGTCCATTAATGGCTATTAGCCAGGATGGGCAAGGAATGGTGTTCTAGCCTCTGTTTGTCAGAGGGTGGAGACGGATGGCAGGAGAGAGATCACTTGATCATTACCTGTTAGGTTCACTCCCTCTGGGACACCTGGCATTGGCCACTGTCGGTAGACAGGATACTGGGCTGGATGGACCTTTGGTCTGACCCAGTGCCATTCTTATGTTATATTCTTAATTAAATGTTCTCACTTTTTATCACATTAAACACTTGGACTGCTTTTCTGGTATCATGAATTACTGAGAATTATACAAAACTTTAACTGATTGCTTAACAGTTTACCATCTTGATCACCCAAGTCAAAAAATATTAGCCTGAATCTGTCATACCTTAGGACCTGGATGTTCCTTTCAATTCCCCAGTGCTATAAGGAGTAAAACAAAGTTGCTTCAAAAACAAACTCCTGAACCTGTTTACAAACTTCACTTTCTTTCTTCAAGTATACATCCACTTCCAGAGAAATAAGTTTGACCTAGCTTCTGTTAAATTGCCTCTTAGTATCACCAATTCCCTGTGCCATCACATGTAATGAAAGGCCTATCCCTCTTTGAGGAGCATGCTTTATAAACTTTTCTCAGTTTGAGTTTTATGAAACATTTATCTCCCGCAGGAAATAACTGTTGTGGAGTCAGATTCTGTATGTTTAAAAGCAACTGTTGATTCATTTGGCTTTGACGGGTTGGAGATTAGATGAGAAAACACAATTCAGTCCAATTTAGAACACTTCTGCAGCATCCTAAGAGACTTTTTACTAGCTGTTTCACCATTAATTTGTCTCTCTCTCTCTCTCCCTCCTCCCTGCCCCCAGTGATCTCCATGTCACATTGCTGCGAGACATTAAAAAAACTCCACACACATCACTATGGTATGTAAGTACTAATTGAACCTTTGGGCAGTCATTTAGTCTCTCAGGACCAGATTTTCAAAAATATTTAGTTGCTTGAAGATAGACGCGTGTCTAGTGGCATTTTCAGTGGGCACTGAAAATCCTACCTGGTCCTGTCTGCATATTTAGAGAACTGAAGACCTCTAAAGGTCTGGCTTTCTATACCTCATTTCCCTATCTGTACTTCCCTACCTATCTCACAAGTGAGTTTTGAGGGTAAATACATTAAAGGTTGTGACATGCTCAGATACTACGGTAATGGGGCCCTGTAATAACAAACATAGGTAGTTAGATAAGTAACAAAAAACCTTGGGTGCATTAATACTCAGTTTCCATTTAACCTACTGTGATGAAGCAGAGAAACTGCCAGCCAGCAGGGGTTAAAAAAAAGCCTTTGGACCAGCTAGCCTAGCCCTGCCCCACTATGCCTGCAGTAAATGACAGGCCTGGCGGGGGGATAAAAGATGGGAGCCTCGTTCAATTCAGGGCTGACTGACGAAGAGGCAGGAGTTGGCTGTCTCCCTGCCTAAAGAGATGGAGCACAGGCCTTCCAGCCAGCGCGGCCACCTAGAAGTTAGCACTGGTTTCCCAGCCAAGGGAGACTGCAGAGGAACCTCCAGCACGGGAGGTAACTGACTGAGCGAACCCCAGAGATTTTGTGGGACTCATCCTCACCAGCTTGTGGCTGCTCCACATGAAGGAACCTGGACTGCAGCAAAGCACCATCCAGACCCCACAGGGAATCCTGTGGGAAGCAAGCTACCCCGTAGATTGGACTAGAGGGGCCATGCCCCAAACTGAGCAGCCTGGTAGGAAGTAGACCAGGGCAGTGCATTCTGACTCCCTGCCAGGAGGAACATCAACCCTCTTGTTCAAGCGTTGACCTACCCAGGGCCCTGGGTTGGGCCCCAGGGGAAAGGGAGGATCCAAGTCCCTGTAACTCCCCCCACCCCCGAGCCTTAAAGGCTGAGGCCACTAAGCCAGCAGGGGGCTGAGAGCCAGGTGATCTAACCAATAGGCCACCTGACCACCCAAGCCCTGTTACAACTACCATAATTTTTGTTCTTTTCCACTGGCTTCATTTGAACTGGATTTCCTTTTTTTTTTCTTTTAAGGATACATTTTTTTGTCTTGAACAAACTTTTGTATCTTGCCACTTAAGAATACTATTTTTTTCTTTTGTTTAGGTACATGCATGGCTTCTACGACCCTTCTAAGGTATGTCTAAGTAGTCTCCATGATGATGCTAATGATTTTAAATTTTCTTTTTTTTGTTTAAGATTTTCAAACACAATTAAAGAATTTATCCACATGACCACCACAATTAGATTTATTTGACCACAGACCCTGATCGGCTTTGAAAAATCTCAAACTTCGTTCCTTGGTTCTTTCTATCTTTCTTCCTAATGTTGGAGGTGGAAGAAGCAAGCTGTACCTACCTAAAATGATTTGTCAATGGAGTTAAATGAAGTGACAGGCCAGGGGTGTGAATAGGAGTAGATGGAAGATCCGCACCTTTGCGAAACATTTAAAATGGTCAGTGAAAGAGAAGGCTCAGAGTAGTTACTTCTGAACTAGTTCACTCAAAAATCAGGTGTCAGAGCCTCCGAAAATCATGTGGATAGCTTAAGAGTCATGAAAAAAAAATTAAAAATGACGGGTTCTTTTCATTTGCTTTCAAGATTTGAAATGGTCCCAGTTAACATTTTCTAGCTTCTCTCTATAATCAAAAGGGCTAGAAACTTACAAGGGGAGCAAAAAAATCTGACATTCAGGCAATAACTTGATTCCAGCCACTGATTAAATCATGAGCGTTTGCAAAAATATTGACTTTGAACTTACAACTGTGATTGAACCACATTGTTTCTCATAACATATAGGGCCAGGTTTACACTAAAAAGTTAGGACCACCTACCTACATTGCTCAGGGGTGTGAATAATCCATACCCCTGAGCAACATAGTTAGGTCAACCCATGGCCAGGAGTAGACAGAGTTAGGTCAACAGAAGAATTCTTCCACCAACCTAGTTACCACCTCTCAGGGAAGTAGATTAACTACAATGATGGAAGAACCCCACCTGTCTCTACAGTGAGTGTCTATACCAGTGTTTCCCAAACTGTGGATCATAACTCCAAATGGGGTTGTGCCATCAGCAGATAGGGTCATGAGTCCAACAGGCCAGATTGGCCTGCAAGATGATGCCCTGAACTTTTCCAGACCCAATCTTCAAATGCTGTGCCAAGAAGCCAGCATTTTGATTTACAAAATGGCAGCCTCCACACTGTATGATCCCACACATACGGTGCGTGCGAGGACTCACTGTGGGGAGGCTACCACTTTGTACATCAAAATGACAGCCTTTGTACATTGAAGGTCATGTTGTGTGGAGGCTGATGTACTGTAAAATGGCAGTCTTCTGGTGCGGTGTTTGTGGAGCAGGTCCGAGCATGTTGGCTGTGCGGATACCATTTTGCCATCCATCTGTGCAAACATCCAGGTGAGAGACTTGAATACAGAAGATCCTCATCTGTGGGCAGCAGTATTATCAACAGAGCATCCTCACTGCCTGAGCTGGTAGGAGTATGTGCTAACCTTTTCTGAGATGTAACTTTTCTGAGATCTGCAGTAGCTTGTAAAAAGAAAAGGGGTACTTGTGGCACCTTAGAGACTAACAAATTTATTTGAGCATAAGCTTTCGTGAGCTACTGCTCACAGTCATCACTGAATGCATCCGATGAAGTGAGCTGTAGCTCACGAAAGCTTATGCTCAAATAAATTTGTTTGTCTCTAAAGTGCCACAAGTACTCCTTTTCTTTTTGCGAATACAGACTAACATGGCTGCTACTCTGGAACAGTAGCTTGTAAGCATATCAAGACAAGGCCCATATATTCATTTATGCCAACTTGAGGACTCTGTTGGCACTCAATAAAGAATCATTGTAAGTTACTGTCTCTGTGCTGCAAGTTCCAAGCTGACAAATTATTCAGCCTCCCATATAGGGTGATGGCTGAGCCTCTCAGCCAGCTGGAGGAACAGTTTGCAATTTTCCTGTGAGTTGGACATGACAAGCATGATTGGGTGAGAAACCCCTTTCAGTGCAAGCCTGATGCAATGGATTTGCCAGCAGCTGAAATCGAACAGCTCATTGAAATTTCCTGTGATTGAGTCTTGTGAGGAACATATGCCCTACTTTCTCTCCTAGAGTTCTGGTTCACCATAAAGAATGAATATCTTGCACTATCAACACATGCCTTGACGGTGCCATTCATGAACAGTTATTTGTGTGAAGCTAGATTCAGTGAACTTGTGTCCATCAAGTCTTGTTATTGATCTACCGTTGATGTCACATAGTAGATTAGATCTGCTATTTCTACCATGTGGCCAGACTTTGAGAAGCTGTGTTGCAACACACGAGCCCATGTGAGCGCATTAAATAATGTACTTAATGTGTAAATTTCTTGGTTGCTTTGTTGCTGTCTGGGGTCACAGAAAACAGTAAGTGTCAAAATGGGGTCATGCAGGCAAAACGTTTGGGGATCCCTGGTGTACACAGGAGCTGGAGCTATGCCACTGTAGCGATTTAAGTGTAAACATAGCCTAAATAGTAAACTTCTCCCCTAAGGATAGGCATTGTCAGATCTCCAAGGAGTACATGGTGGTACATAACATTGTTACTGAAATTACCTACCAGTAGGTTTAATCTATATTTTTTACAACTAAGGATGGACTTTTAACTTTAATTCTCAGTTTACTAGATTTTGTGGGTTTATAACAGAGCTCTATATTGTCCATCTAATCACAGAATAGGAAAAATTACTGTAAAATGAAGTTTTCCAGTCTACTGTAATGTCTGAATAGGCTGGGCATGTTGAAACACCACATTTCAGTTGTAATGTTAAATTTTGCTTTTATGCTCACACATTTTATATCCTTTAGTAAAGCAGATTTGTTATTTGCTTGACTTTTAATTCTTCCCAAGATGTTTACTAAATTCTGTTTATAAGCTAACCAAATCATTATTGTTGCTTGAATAATTTTGCTCCTATGGATACAACATTAAATTTTAAATTCCTGTTCTGGAGACTCCAAACATTGATTTTTTTTTTTTATGGATGTTGAAAGAATGTAAAAAGCAAATCACCAGGTTTTATGACAGCAGGTTAGAAGGGTGCTGTACACTTTTTAATTTGTGACTCTTGGAATCCACTCAAAAGTCACAAATTACTGCAAATGGAGTAATAAATCACTCAGTTCACAGTCCATGTCTCCTGGGTTCTAATTCATGATTTCATTTTGGAATGGAAACTTGTTCTCTGCCATTCCCCACTGC
Source organism: Lepidochelys kempii (assembly GCF_965140285.1). NCBI lineage: Eukaryota > Metazoa > Chordata > Testudines > Cheloniidae > Lepidochelys > Lepidochelys kempii. The sequence goes on along the minus strand of NC_136387.1, from coordinate 58,978,188 downwards.
TGCACTCCACCACAAAGACAGAGGCAGGCACCACTGCAACCAGAATCTTCACCTTTAGAAAAGTTTCAGAGTAGCAGCCGTGTTAGTCTGTATTCACAAAAAGAAAAGGAGTACTTGTGGCACCTTAGAGACTAACCAATTTATTTGAGCATGAGCTTTCGTGAGCTACAGCTCACTTCATCGGATCACTTCATCTTACTTTAGAAAAGTAAGCAAATAAGAATCAAGATGTGCCATCTTTTAAAATAAATTAAGACCATTGATAGTTGGATCTCTCAGAGATCTGTCCAGTACAACTAGGGCCTGACCCAAAGCCCTCTGAAGTCGTGGAAGGCCTCCTATTGACTTCAATGGACTTTGGATCAGGCCCCCTTGAGAGTTATTGATACTAGTATACACAAGAAAAGAAGAAAACAATCAATGGCCCCACTATAAATATTTATAATTACCCAACCTATTTTGTCTCATAATTACTGAACTGGTATTATTCTACAAACAGATCTTCACACTTGGAAGGAAAGGAGGGCCGCGTTGCTCATCTTGGCATTGCCCTAGTCTCACAAGATAATACAACTGGCTATGACATAGACTATAAGTAGCAAATAAATCACTTTAAGAGGATAACTTTAATGCTTCCATCTGCCATTGTTTCTCTTTTTTAAACATATAGTTAATTATTAGTTAATTATTGTGTCTTAGGTAGATGCAGTTCTGTTCCCTGTGCCAAAGTAGACAAATGGATAGAGCCACCACTACAACTGGCTCTAATTACCATCCTTATTGAAATTCAGTAGAGATACCAAGAAAAAAAGCAGAAAGCAGAGGAAATCTCTTAAATATAGTTCACAAAGAGGATGGAATACTATCAAACTCAGTCTGCTCTACCTGCTCCCCCTTTGTCCCTCAATATATTGCTAATTTTCACGGGTTATAAAATCTTGGAGTCTACCACCCTCAACTGTCACCTCTCAGCTTTTAAAATGGCCCTGAGATTTATCACAGTATTTTAACGAAAGTACAGTGCCATAGCTTCCTGTCAGAATTTACTGGCATCTTTGTTCATACACTGGACATAAAATATGTCAATGTGACCCTTTACCTATATCCTTAACAGCATGGCATTAATTGCAGATTGCCTTTCCTTGATTTCACATCCACTTCAGATAGAACAGATAAAAGAGGAAGAACATTTCATTCTTCAATGGACTTCTCCCAATAGTTAACTAGCAAAAAGCCCAACCTCTATGAGAACAATCAGAGTAGTAAATGGACCAGAATAAAAATATTAGGAACAAGTCATATGATCTCGTAAAAGATAATGATTGCTGTCATCTTTCTTCACCATTTCATCTAATTTAGCACAAACACGTTTTATAGAATTCAAAGCAAACAACAGTGTTAAGGAACACATAGGGATAAAAATGATGTAGTCTCCCTCCTTAGCATCATGTTTGTGAGATGTTGGGTGGAGGTGACATAGTATAACTTCCCTGCACAGTTATGATAAGATATCAGAAAGACTACGGATATCCCCATAGTCACACTCAGACATCACAACCTATCCCATTAAAAAAAATGGAGGCAAAGAATGATTGTAGAAAAAAAATTACCCTGGCTTGATAACGTTTTTTGCAGTTGTGCATATTCTTTAGATATCACTTCCTCCCCACCCAAACCAAATAAGTATGACAAACTGAACAAAAACTGCAAAAAAAGTTCCCAAATATTTGTTAAATTTTTTTCCATCAAAATTTTCAATAAAAATTTGTTGAAAACTTAAAATTTGGAAAATGTTGATCCAGCTAAGCTAGGTGTTATAAAAATCTATAGAAGTCCCTGTCCTAAAGAGCTTAGTTACACTCTGCAAGACAAGACCCTTAGCAGGTGGATGAGACAAAGATATATTCCAACATGAGGAGTGGGGAAGGCTGAGTAATAAAATTAACAGTGCAATTCTTATCCGATCAGGAGCAGTAACATGGTCAGCATCTCCGAACTGTTACTATTTTTTTTCATATTGTCTCCCTATTCTTCTGTTAACTGTAGAGCTGTGTGACATGCTCAAGTTGACTTGCAAAAGTATTCAAAATTCAGGTCTGGATTTGAGTGACACATGAATTCATGGACATCAGTCCATTCTTTTGAAAATTCAGTGAATAAAAGCTGAGGTTGCTCACCAATTTTGGAATTCCAGTGAACTTTCCTCATACTCGCTGGCCTACTTTGTTCTCCCCATTCCTTCTGATCCAATAAGCCCTCGGAATCTTCTTGCTATTATCTAATATCAAAGGGGCTTTCTGGGATTTGTTAGATGGGGTAAAATGGGGTTAGGGAAGGGGCGGGGGCGGTAGAAACATCTGTAAGTAGTTGTGGATCAGTTTAGAGATCTAAGAAAATGTACAGGAATTGATTCAGTTCCAGACCCCATAAGCCAACTGAATTTACAATCCCCTTGATAAATGTTATCTTGCTGGGTTCACACAACCCTGTTTGATTCCCATTTTAAATTAGATACACTAAAACATGTACATCCTCAGCCCAAACACACCCCTATCTAAAATAACATAACTCTGACTGCCATATGTTTCCTGTCATAATACTTGACATTGCCAATATTATCCCCTAGGTCACATCACAGTGTGTCAGTAGCATGGAATATCAAGATCCACACAAGTAATGCAAAGTCATTATTTTAAACTTATACAAAATAAAGGTTTCGATAGCTAATTACCATGGGTTCTCAATACAGCCAGCCAGCCCCATCTGTCAGAGGACATTTAGCAGATCAGGATGCCCAGTAGAAAAGGATGGCTCATTTTTTATTCCCAATGGCTGATTTGTAATTTGACTGAACAAGACGGTTTCAACCTTTCAAGTTCCATTAAAGTCAGTGGGAGCCATAAGGCTAATGCTTATGCTGTCTTCAAAGAATGTTAATTAATGTTTTCATCTTGTTACTTTTCTCCAAAAACTACAGAGGACAGATTTGGAAAACAATAAAATTGTGAACAAATGTACGCTCATTAGAATATATGAGGCATAATTAACCAATTATTATCTAGTGACTTCGAGTCCCAACGTAACACACCTTATTGGGGCCTGATTTCTGGTGGACAGTATAGCTTAGCACTTTCAGGCTTCTTTAAGGTTTTGCAGTTGGGTATTTGTGATGCTCCCTAGGGTTGTGAGGCACCTCATCAGGAAGTCTTGTCTGTGCCTGCTGTGGATCAGTTCCCTGAAAACTCCAAGCTCTAGAAACACAAACACTACCTTCAAGGCCTCCACAGGCCTCACTTTCTCTATGTGGGTTAGTGAAAGGCACAGAACAGCCTTCAATTCTTCAGAGCATCTCTTGTAGCACCCAGCCCCTGTCCACTGGACACTCACATTACCACCAAACTTGCTTGTTCCCAGAAAAAAAAACAATACACAACAGCAAAAACAACAAGGAGGCCTTGTGGCACCTTAGAGACTAACAAATGTATTTGGGCATGAGCTTTCATGGGCTATATAGTCTCTAAGGTGCCACAAGGACTCCTCGTTGGTTTTGCTGATACAGACTAACACATCTACCCCTCTGAAACCAGTACACAACAGCTTATAAGATTCAACTTGGGGTCACCACTTTACTTAACACGACAGCAGTTAGATTTATGTATAGTGAAAATAAGAATAAGTTTATTATCATAACACAGAGATTCAAGTGATAGTGAGGATATTGCAAACAAATGGTTACATATAAAACAAAACCATAATATACTTTCTAGAAATTAAACTTAACTGACAAGTTATCCTCCTATCTAGAGAAGCACTTTCAAAGAAGCATGTTTGAGACACCTCTTTCATGAAGCAACTCACCATTTATTTCTTAGGTGAAGGATGAAGGGTGTTTTCTTTGTCGTCCCCCCATCCCACACATATTAAAGCAAACCTTTGATGTGCACCTCAAGATAGAGTTCTTCCCTCCACTCCATGCTGTTATTTTTCTCCCTCTCTGTTCAGATTGGGGAGAAGCTACCCGTTGTGAACCACACAATACTTAATTTATATGTAAACAGACACATATACGTTTCTTGTCTAAAACAAAACTTGTGTTTTTACCTTTGCTGGTGACCAACCCCTAGACGCAGACCTCAATGACTGAATTTTCAGTGTATATATATAACTCCTTACACAACATCCATACATGCATTTCATAATATCAATGATCAGAATAATACTGCCTTTTATTTGAGACCTCACATGACACGGTTTGGTTACTGAGAATGTGCATATCAGACCCAGGAGATCTCTGTAACGCCTATTTACCCTTTGTGTGCCCCTTGCCAGTTGGCAGTAAGATTCCTGTATCACATTACTGAAACACTGGGGGCACCCAAAATTGCTAGTCACTTTGGGCTAGATTCACAAAGAAACATAGATGTGAGACACTGAGCATCCTAGCACCTAACTTTTAGGCACCTATAAAAATCACTGGGATACATGAACCCAGTGGCGGAGGCGGGTGGTGGTGGTCGGGGACTCTCTCCTCAGGGGGACTGAGTCATCTATCTGCCGCCCTGACCGGGAAAACAGAGAAGTCTGCTGCTTGTCAGGGGCTAAGATTCACGATGTGACGGAGAGTCTGCCGAGACTCATCAAGCCCTTGGACCGCTATCCCTTCCTGCTTTTCCACGTGGGCACCAATGATACTACCAAGAATGATCTTGAGCGGATCACTGCAGACTACGTGGCTCTGGGAAGGAGGATAAAGGACTATGAGACGCAAGTGGTGTTCTCGTCCATCCTCCCCGTGGAAGGAAAAGGCCAGGGTAGGGATCGTCGAATCGTGGAAGTCAATGAATGGCTACGCAGGTGGTGTCGGAGAGAAGGCTTTGGATTCTTCGACCATGGGATGGTGTTCCAAGAAGGAGGAGTGCTAGGCAGAGATGGGCTCCACTTAACAAAGAGAGGGAAGAGCATCTTTGCGAGCAGGCTGGCTAACCTAGTGAGGAGGGCTTTAAACTAGGTTCACTGGGGGAAGGAGACCAAAGCCCTGAGGTAAGTGGGGAAGCGGGATACCGGGAGGAAGCATGAGCAGGAGCATGTGAGAGGGGAGAGCTCCTGCCTCATATTGAGAACAAGGGGCGATCAGCAGGTTATCTCAAGTGCCTATATACAAATGCACAAAGCCTGGGAAACAAGCAGGGAGAACTGGATGTCCTGGCAAAGTCAGGGAATTATGATGTGATTGGAATAACGGAGACTTGGTGGGATAACTCGCATGACTGGAGTACTGTCATGGATGGGTATAAACTGTTCAGGAAGGACAGGGAGGCCAGAAAAGGTGGGGGAGTTGCACTGTATGTAAGGGAGCAGTATGACTGCTCAGAGCTCAAGTATGAAACTGCAGAAAAACCTGAGAGTCTCTGGATTAAGTTTAGAAGTGTGAGCAACAATGGTGATGTCGTGGTGGGAGTCTGCTATAGACCATCGGACCAGGGGGATGAGGTGGATGAGGCTTTCTTTTGGCAAGTCGCAGAAGCTACTAGAGCGCACGCCCTGGTTCTCATGGGCGACTTCAGTCATCCTGATATCTGCTGGGAGAGCAATACAGCAGTGCACAGACAATCCAGGAAGTTTTTGGAAACTGTAGGGGACAATTTACTGGTGCAAGTGCTGGAGGAACCAACTAGGGGCGGAGCTCTTCTTGACCTGCTGCTCACAATCCGGGAAGAATTAGTAGGGGAAGCAAAAGTGGATGGGAACCTGGGAGGCAGTGACCATGAGATAGTCAAGTTCAGGATCCTGACACAAGGAAGAAAGGAAAGCAGCAGAATACGGACCAGGGAATTCAGAAAAGCAGACTTTGACTCCCTCAGGGAACTGATGGCCAAGATCCCCTGGGAGAATAACATGAGGGGGAAAGGAGTCCAGGAGAGCTGGCTGTATTTTAAAAAATCCTTATTGAGGTTACAGGGACAAACCATCCCGATGTGTAGAAAGAATAGTAAATATGGCAGGTGACCAGCTTGGCTTAACAGTGAAATCCTTGCTGATCTTAAACACAAAAAAGAGGCTTACAAGAAGTGGAAGACTGGACAAATGTCCAGGGATGAGTATATAAATATGGCTCGGGCATGTAGGAATGGAATCACGAAGGCTAAATCACACCTGGAGTTGCAGCTAGCGAGGGATGTTAAGAGTAACAAGAAGGGTTTCTTCAGGTATGTTGGCAATAAGAAGAAAGCCAAGGAAAGTGTGGGCTCCTTACTAAATGAGGGAGGCAAGCTAGTGACAGAGGATGTGGAAAAAGCTAACATACTCAATGCTTTTTTTTTGCCTCTGTCTTCACGAACAAGGTCCGCTCCCAGGCTACTGCACTGGGCAGCACAGCATGGGGAGGAGGTGGCCAGCCCTCTGTGAAGGAAGAAGTGGTTTGGGACTATTTAGAAAAACTGGACGTGCACAAGTCCATGGGGCCGGATGTGTTGCATCCGAGAGTGCTAAAGGAATTGGAGATGTGATTGCACAGCCATTGGCCATTACCTTTGAAAACTCATGGCGATCGGGGGAAGTCCCGGAAGATTGGAAAAAGGCTAATGTAGTGCCCATCTTTAAAAAAAGGGAAGAAGGATGATCCTGGGAACTACAGGCCAGTCAGCCTCACCTCAGTCCCTGGAAAAATCATGGAGAATGTCCTCAAGGAATCAATTCTGAAGCACTTAGACGAGAGGAAAGTGATCAGGAACAGTCAGCATGGATTCACCAAGGGAAAGTCATGCCTGACTAATCAAATTGCCTTCTATGATGAGATAACTGGTTCTGTGGATGAAGGGAAAGCAGTGGACGTGTTATTCCTCGACTTTAGCAAAGCTTTTGACACGGTATCCCACAGTATTCTTGTCAGCAAGTTAAAGAAGTATGGGCTGGATGGATGCACTACAAGGTGGGTAGAAAGTTGGCTAGATTGTCGGGCTCAACGGGTAGTGATCAATGGCTCCATGTCTAGTTGGCAGCCGGTATCTCGCGGAGTGCCCGAAGGGTCGGTCCTGGGGCCGGTTTTGTTCAATATCTTCATTAATGATCTGGAGAATGGTGTGTATTGCACCCTCAGCAAGTTTGCGGATGACACTAAACTGGGAGGAGTGGTAGATATGCTGGAGGGTAGGGATAGGATACAGAGGGACCTAGACAAATTGGAGGATTGGGCCAAAAGAAATCTGATGAGGTTCAACAAGGAGAAGTGCAGAGTCCTGCACTTAGGACAGAAGAATCCAGTGCACCGCTACAGACTAGGGACTGAATGGCTAGGCAGCAGTTCTGCGGAAAAGGACCTAGGGGTGACAGTGGACGAGAAGCTGGATATGAGTCAATAGTGTGCCCTTGTTACCAAGAAGGCCAATGGCATTTTGGGGTGTATAAGTATGGGCATTGTCAGCAGATCGAGGGACATGATCATTCCCCTCTATTCGACATTGGTGAGGCCTCATCTGGAATACTGTGTCCAGTTTTGGGCCCCACACTACAAGAAGGATGCAGAGAAATTGGAGAGAGTCCAGCGAAGGGCAACAAAAATGATTAGGGACTGGAACACATGGGTTATGAGGAGAGGCTGAGGGAACTGGGATTGTTTAGTCTACAGAGAGAAGAATGAGGGGGGATTTGATAGCTGCTTTTAACTACCTGAAAGGTGGATCCAAAGAGGATGGATCTGGACTATTCTCAGTGATAGCAGATGACAGGACAAGAAGTAATGGTCTCAAGTTGCAGTGGGAGAGGTTTAGGTTGGATATTAGGAAAAACTTTTTCACTAGGAGGGTGGTGAAACCCCGAATGCATTACCTAGGGAGGTGGTGGAATCCCCTTCCTTAGAAGTTTTTAAGGTCAGGCTTGACAAAGCCCTGGATGGGATGATTTAGTTGGGATTGGTCCTGCTCTGGGGAGGGGGTTGGACTAGATGGCCTCCAGAGGTCCCTTCCGACTCTGTTATTCTATGATTCTAACCCTAAGTTCAACACCTACACTCTCCTTATAAAATGAATGGGGAGAGATAGGTGACTCAGAATAGAATTCACAAAAGTCACCATGCTAGGAGACTCCTCACCTAAGCTAGCCAATGGGAGATACTAAGGCCAGGGATGCGTGCTAAGCCCAGCCCCTCTCAGGGAGTTTGGCACCTAAGTCCTGGCTGTAGGAGGCACCTTCCTCCGCTTGGGATTCTCAGCTACAAACTTTCTTTTGGAGTTGGGCACCAAAACCATTTTATCAAGAAGCCATGAACAGGTGAAGGTAATGCTGGGAGGAGGAGGAGGAGGACCTCCTTTGTAACTTTTAGCCCAGTGGTAGAGTACACAGCTAGGATGTGGGAGACCCCCAGTTCAAGTCTCCCCTTTTTCTGAGGGGAAGGGATTTGAACAGGAATCTGTCATCTCTCAGGTGATTTCCCTAACGAGTGGAATTGGGCTATTCTATGTCGGACTCCCTCAGTTGCTCTTGTTGAAGCTATTCCACTGTGGCTAAATAATGGAAGTTATTGGAGTTAGGGGAATGGAACCTGGGTCTCCCACCTCTCAGGTGAATGCTCTAAACACCAGGCAACAGTATCACTCTCATGTTTGCTCTCTCTCTGGCCCAATGAGGACAAAGAATCATGAGTTGGGTGGGAACTTCAAGCAGGCATCTCCAACATCCCTAACCACTGGCTAAAAGTCGTAACAGTGGTCATTCTCCTTGTTTTTTGTAAGGCCACCTAATAAAGGCCCAAGCTCTGTGCATGTTTACTGGATCAGGGTTTGCATTTGCATGAGGTGGAGGAATGTCTATCTTCCCCCAGCTCATGCACCGCTCTGGAGCTTAGGCAATCTGGACATCTGGTGTGGGGCTGCAGTTTGCATGTGCACAAGCAGAAACCCAGATACCTAAGGGACTATTTACTGCAAAAAATCTAGGTGCCAAGTGAGTTCAGGTACCTACAGGGTTCAGTGGCAACAGAGTGGGGGTTTTGTGACTCTCAGTGGGGCCCGATTCTGGAATTTAGGCTCTGAAAGTGACAGTTAGGACCTTAAGTGCTTCTGTGAATCTAGCCTTTGTGTTTTCCCAACATCAACTTTCTAAATAAGACTTTAGCCATGCCCTGGTTTCTGCAAAAACATCCTTTCTGGAGTATGCAATATTGCTGACTGCACAGCATGCCCTGCACCCACTGTGCTCAGGAAGTTTAAGCACCACTACAAATGGATCCTCTGTCCTTCTCATTTATGGAAGGGATTGCTAAAACCAGAGAGGCTACTCTAGCCATTAGCCTGGGTGAGGATACTAGACACTCAGATGAAGTACTTGGCATAAGATTTATACCATAAAGTCCGATCTTCAGAATGTGGGAGAAGAGCAGCAAAACTCAAATGCAAGCAGCATTTAAGTGGAAAGATGCGCAGTCCCTTTTGACGGTTTCTATCTGACTAGTATATTTTTTTATGTGAGACAGAGGAATTCCGATTCCTTTTTCTGGATTATTCTAATGCTCATAAGGAACAGATTTCGCTTTCCTGGATTAGCACAAAAACAGTAAAGAAAACAACAATAGAAAAATTGAAAAAAGTGCAATGAACTTATGTGTCAACTTATATTATTTTGTGTACATATTTAGATGCTATTTTTATGGCTGTTTGTTGCTCCAATTGCAGAGATAGATTAAACACCAGTTAGGAAGAACAGAATTGCAAAAACAAAGTATTATAGTACAAGAAGAATGAATCAGTCAGATCAAATTCTAGACAAAACAAAAGTGCCTTATCTCTTGTTGCTCTGAAGGTTGCTAAACTCAGGCTCTTGTGGACTACTGCAGAGATTTAATTCCTAATATGGGGACCCTCCACAGAAAAAGTCCTGCCACTGGTCTTGGAGGGTTCATATTTATTGAACTGTAGGCACACATTACCTTTAATATCTTACACGGGTTGAGTTAGCCTTGTCATCAATAAAGAGGAAATTATCTTTTTTTTATTGCAAGCAAGAGGATGCCTATAGAAACCATCATGCTTCCATGTGCCACATATACAAATGGAACACACGCAGCTGTGGGAAGCACATGCTGTAAGGTCCCAGTCTAGCAAAATGCTTATGAATGTGTTGGGGTGCAAAGCTCGCTGTAAATGGGGGATGGAGGGATAAGAGGTGGACTAAGAACTACTGAGACTCAGCAGGGAGGGGTAGCTGGATCCAGGTTAAAAAGGGGCATCCCGGCAGTTCCTACTGCCATACCTAATTGGCTGGTGCTGGTACTCTGGTCCCTCTCAGCAGTTGGCACCCAGTGCACCAACCCCTCCCTACCTTCCAACCACATGCTGGCACCATATTCCCCACCTCACCCTGTCAGCTGGTGCACTTGCTTCTTCCGAATGTCTCAGTTGGGACTCTGTTGTCTGGAAGAAGGGGAGGGGAGGGGAGAGCTGTTCCTACCTGCTCCCTGGTGGCAGCCCAATCTCCTGCACTTCAGTGGCTGCCCTAGCCCAGCCTGAAGATCCCACTCTTGCATCTGCTCTTCTCCCCTCCTCCCCCATGTGTGGAAACATAGTCGGGTTCCCCTTCGGCCTCTGCAAGATATTGTGGGGGCAGAAAACATTTGGAGAGTGGAAACATACATCAATCCACCAATATTTCCATTGTGGAGGTGCTAACCCCCTCATCCCATCAATTCCACTGTCCCAGAATATGTTCAATTTAAGCACGTGAATTGTCTGAAAGACTGATATGCTCCACTGGATCAGGACTTACAAGAACTCAAGTAAAAACAAAGGCATAGAATGCAGTACTCCCAGGCAGATGAGCTGTCCCACAGATGAATCAAAGAAAAGTTCTCTATTTTAAAGTAAGTAAGTGTGTGTGTGTGTGTGTGTGTGTGCGTGTGTGCACATGTATGGGAGAGCCTTAGACACTCAAGGTCCACTCTCTAAATAAGCTGGATGAATCACTCTTAAATTATGAAAACTGTACACAAAAAGCAAAATTCAGTTTTCTCTGCCTCCAAGGAAAGTCACAATGCAGTGTATGCAGCACAGAAGCCCTTCAGCTCTTCATTCATCAGTGTTGCATGGATTTAGAAAAGCCCTCTCAAACGTAAGGGGACTTTTGTCATAGAGTCTTAGCAAGGTACGACTGCAATGGAAAGACAAGTTGTGACTGGCAAACATGTCTGTTGACTGTGGGAAATTGTTTAACACTGTAGATTACTTTAGTACAAGACATGGGGTTGGAAACACTAAATGCCAATGATAAAGAAAGTCCTGAATGTACTTTGCAAAATGTAGTTTGCAAAACTTCTGGAGGAGGAAATCAGTAATGACTGGCAGGGCAACAAAGGAAAACAAGCTAACTGGAAAGATGTCATTGTTAAGATAATAGTTCTGTAGGATGTTGAAAACTGATCCCAAGGACAAATCTGACCTTTGAGATGTTGCTGTTAACTGATGTTTTATACCCTGTTGACAGGAAAGTGGTTGCCACAGAAATATAATGCTGTAGTCTGAATTTAATAAAAAATGACACATTATTCAATACACATTATTATAGTCACTATTTTTTTCTATCTATTCTGACTATTGAATTTACTACTTGTATTATGATAACTGGGCCTACCAATTTACCCTAGTTGTGAGTTCAACTGTGAAAAGTGAGTGAAAGTTCATAAAATGTCACAATAACCTACAACAATAGATGTTGATAAAGAAAGGTGCAAAAGGGACTCAACGCCTTTATCAGTACAAGCAAAAAGGTCTGCTGATATAATATGAGGGCTATTTTAAGGTTATGCCTGGTAAACAAGATAAGTAGGAGATCAGAAATCAGTGAACCAAAATTGGTGTATTGCAAATTAGGACGAATTGATGGACAAAAAAAATGAAGGGATGGGCCATTATATACATCACTCTTTTGTGGGGTCATTAAAAGAAGAGAGTTTGTGGGGAAATGCTGGCCATTGTTATGAAGGCAGACTGAAACAATGGGTAGGAACATCACGGCTGCCCTCCCAACCATCTCCTGGGATCCAGCATGACACTATTGTGCCTTCGTTGTCATAATCCTGAGAGATGTCTTGACCAGACCAGGCCAGAGAGAGGGACACAGGTGACATCACTGTCTCCACTGGCTCCAGCTGAATTCTGACCACTAGGTGGGATGGGAATCTTTGTCACTTCTCACATTCCCTCCACACTCCTGGGTGTGTCCTTTCTCTTCCCCACCTTATCTCTTCTTGTTTTCTTTTTTCCTTCCATCTAATAAGAGTCTAGCTTAGCCAGCCAAAATCTACCTTTTGCAACACTACCATAAGCCTGTGATGAGAAAGGATGCTGAAAGCAATGCCCTAAACAGCCCGATGCTGGTACAAGTTTGCTAGATCTCAGAGTGACTGAGAAAACTGTGTGTTGTGCTTATATTTTTCCAGTATTGAGGCTGCAAGTGAGAGTCAACACCAGAGGTAGAAGCTGCATTTTCTATCTCTGCTGTTCTCTTCTTTCACCTTTGTGTGTGTTGCTCGTTTTGCCTTTTAGGAAACAGGATTGGACCGTAACAATGTCAATAACAATGGCTCCAGCCAATTTCAATTAACTGTTTTCTTTCCTGCTTCAACCCCACCAGCATCTCAGGGTATGTACACACTGATAAAAAAACCCCCAAGGCACCAGATCAGCTGATTCAGGCTTGTGGTGTTTGGGCTGCATGGCTGCCTGCACTCCAACGCGAGCCTGAAAGTCTACACTGCAATTGTATAGCCCAGGTAGCTCCAGTCAGCCGCCCTGGGCCAACCATGGCCCTGTCGCAGGTATTTTATAGCAGTACAGACATATCCCAAGAGCCTAGCAAACAAGATTTTATTTGTTTGGGCTTTTTTTTGTTTTGTTTTCCTTCTTCTAAAGACTCTTTCCAGCTAGAAGTAAAGGGAACAAGGAATGTTGCCAAAATCAAAGCCTGACTTAATACTTAGTGCTTTCACTGTTTTTCCTTCTTTTGTTGTATTTTTAATAAAAGGTTAACAAGGATTTGAATGATATTTTTTCAAGGTATTAAGCAGGCTGAAGTCTCCGTATACCAAACCCCAAACCTTAATTAAAACTATTTAATGTTGGACAAATGTGGAGTCATGGTAACACTGCTGACTATTTGGACACAGGTATTTTATATAAATTAATACAACATTTCTCCACCTAGAAACAATACTTTCAAAGACACATTATAACTTGATTTTGCTGACAACTGCGCACTTCCCTTAATTGTGACTTATAACATGTACAAATAACATGCTCAAAACATACCATAGCATTTAAGTTTTCAGTCTAACATTCAGAATATTTATTATGGAGGGACAGTACATTCCCCATAATTAAGGACACAATTCAGTTTTCATGATAAACTTGCTTGTGATCCAATTAGCCCTAACATGTCCATCAGCGCTTCCAATGAGCCTAAATAGGCTTGTTGCTGAAGTGCCTATTAGGACCACAGAGGAAAGGGGATAAGCTTAAGAACCCTGGTGGCAAATGGAAGCTCCCATTCAGCCTGACTTCCACTTTCAGCTTTTAACTCTAACGTTTCTTGCCTATGGAATAAACAAAACTTCAGTCTTTCATCTTAATGTATCCACAATACTTTAACAACGCAAATGAAATAAGTAGACTGGAAAGTGGAAAACGAATAGATCCATCTTCATCTTTTATTTAAATGCCAAATTAATTTCTAGAACCTGGGAAATGAGACATTTCAGAAAATTCAGTAGGTTTCTGCTTTCTGATCCCAACAGTTTCCTTCTCACTAAACAATCTTCCTTACTGTAAAAACATATAAAGATTAAAAAAGATTCTCCAGAAAATTATGAACAAACAATTCACTGTGTCTTAGCCCTGGTCTACACTAGGACTTTAGGTTGAATTTAGCAGCGTTAAATCAATGTAAACCTGCACCCGTCCAGACGATGAAGCCCCTTTTTTCAACTAAAAGGGCTCTTAAAATCGATTTCCTTACTCCACCCCCGACAAGTGGATTAGCACTTAAATCGGCCTTGCCAGGTCAAATTTGGGGTACTGTGGACACAATTCGATGGCATCCCAGAGTGCTCCATTGTGACTGCTCTGGACAGCACTCTCAACTCAGATGCACTGGCCAGATAGACAGGAAAAGAACCGTGAAGTTTTGAATCTCATTTCCTGTTTGGCCAGCGTGGCAAGCTGCAGGTGACCATGCAGAGCTCATCAGCAGAGGTGACCATGATGGAGTCCCAGAATCGCAAAAGAGCTCCACCATGGACTGAACGGGAGGTATGGGATCTGATCGCTGTATGGGGAGAGGAATCCGTGCTATCAGAACTCCATTCCAGTTTTCGAAATGCCAAAACCTTTGTCAAAATCTCCCAGGCCATGAAGGACAGAGGCCATAACAGGGACCCAAAGCAGTGCCGCGTGAAATTTAAGGAGCTGAGGCAAGCCTACCAGAAAACCAGAGAGGCGAACGGCCTCTCCGGGTCAGAGCCCCAAACATGCCGCTTCTATGATGAGCTGCATGCCATTTTATGGGGGTTCAGCCACCACTACCCCAGCCGTGTTGTTTGACTCCTTCAATGGAGATGGAGGCAACACGGAAGCAGGTTTTGGGGACGAAGAAGATGATGATGATGATGAGGTTGTAGATAGCTCACAGCAAGCAAGTGGAGAAACCGGTTTTCCCGACAGCCAGGAACTGTTTCTCACCCTGGACCTGGAGCCAGTACCCCCCGAACCCACCCAAGGCAGCCTCCTGGATCCAGCAGGCGGAGAAGGGACCTCCGGTGAGTGTACCTTTTAAAATACTATACATGGTTTAAAAACAGGCATGTGAAAGGATTAATTTGCCCTGGCATTCGCACCTCTCCTAGATGTACTCCCAAAGCTTTTGCAAAAGGTTTCTGGGGAGGACAGCCTTATTGCGTCCTCCATGGTAGGACACTTACCACTCCAGGCCAGTAACATGTACTCGGGAATCATTGTACAACAAAGCATTGCAGTGTATGTTTGCTGGCGTTCAAACAACATCCGTTCTTTATCTCTCTGTGTTATCCTCAGGAGAGTGAGATATAATTCATGGTCACCTGGTTGAAATAGAGTGCTTTTCTTCAGGGGACACTCAGAGGTGACCGTTCCTGCTGGGCTGTTTGCCTGTGGCTGAACAGAAATTTCCCTGCTGTTAGCCACGGGGAGGGGGGAGGGTTGAGGGGGTAGCCATGTGGTAGGGGGAGGCAAAATGCGACCTTGTAGTGAAAGCACATGTGCTATGTATGTAATGTTAACAACAAGGTTTACCCTGAAAGAGTGTAGCCACTGTTTTATAAAATGTGTCTTCTTAAATACCGCTGTCCCTTTTTTTTCTCCACCAGCTGCATGTGTTTCAATGATAACAGGATCTTCTCCTTTCCAGAGGCTAGTGAAGATTGGAAAGAAAAAAAATGCACTCGCGATGAAATGTTGTCTGAGCTCATGCTGTCCTCCCACACTGACAGAGCATAAACAAATTCGTGGAGGCAAATAATGTCAGAGTGCAGGAAAGCACAAAATGACCAGGAGGAGAGGTGGCGGGCTGAAGAGAGTAAGTGGTGGGCTGAAGACAGGGCTGAAGCTCAAATGTGGCGGAAGTGTGAGGAGAGGAGGCAGGATTCAAAGCTGAGGCTGCTGGAGGATCAAACCAGTATGCTCCAGTGTATGTTTGAGCTGCGGCAAAGGCAGCTGGAGCACAGACTGCCACTACAGCCCCTGTGTAACCAACCGCCCTCCTCCCCAAGTTCCATAGCCTCCTCACCCAAATGCCCAAGAACGCGGTGGGGGGGCCACTGGCCAAACAGCCACTCTGCCACAGAGGATTGCCCAAAGAACAGAAGGCTGGCATTCAATAAATTTTAAAGTTGTAAACTTTTAAAGTGCTGTGTGGCATTTTCCTTCCCTCCTCCACCACCCCTCCTGGGCTACCTTGGTAGTCATCCCCCTATTTGTGATGAATTGTGATGAATGAATAAAGAATGCATGAATGTGAAGCAACAATGACTTTATTGCCTCTGCAAGTTGTGATCGAAGGGACGAGGGGAGGGTGGTTAGCTTACAGGGAAATAGAGTGAAACAAGGGGCGGGGGGTTTCATCAAGGAGAAACAAAACAGAACTTTCACACCGTAGCCTGGCCAGTCATGAAACTGGTTTTCAAAGCTTCTCTGATGCGTACCGCACCCTCCTGTGCTCTTCTAACTGCCCTGGTGTTTGGCTGCGCGTAACCAGCAGCCAGGCAATTTGCCTCAACCTCCCACCCCGCCATAAACGTCTCCCCCTTACTCTCACAGATATTGTGGAGCGCACAGCAAGCAGTAATAACAGTAGGAATAATGGTTTCACTGTGGTCTAAGCGAGTCAGTAAACTGCACCAGCGTGCCTTTAAACATCCAAATGCACATTCTACCACCATTCTGCACTTGCTCAGCCTGTAGTTGAACAGCTCCTGACTACTGTCCAGGCTGCCTGTGAACGGCTTCATGAGTCATGGCATTAAGGGGTAGGCTGCGTCCCCAAGGATAACTATAGGCATTTCAACATCCCCAACAGTTATCTTCTGGTCTGGGAATAAAGTCCCTTCCTGCAGCTTTTGAAACAGACCAGAGTTCCTGAAGATGTGACCGTCATGTACCTTTCCCGGCCATCCCACGTTGATGTTGGTGAAACATCCCTTGTGATCCACCAGAACTTGCAGCACTATTGAAAAGTACCCTTTGCAGTTTATGTACTTGCCGGCTTGGTGCTCCGGTGCCAAGATAGGGATATGGGTTCCGTCTATGGCCCCACCACAGTTACGGAATCCCATTGCAGCAAAGCCATCCACTATGACCTGCACATTTTCCAGGGTCACTACCCTTGATATCAGCAGATCTTTGATTGTGTGGGCTACTTGCATCACAGCAGCCCCCACAGTAGATTTGCCCACTCCAAATTGATTCCCAACTGAGCGGTAGCTGTCTAGCGTTGCAAGCTTCCATAGGGCTATCACCACTCGCTTCTCAACTGTGAGGGCTGCTCTCATCTTGGTATTCATGCGCTTCAGGGCAGGGGAAAGCAAGTCACAAAGTTCCATGAAAGTGCCCTTACGCATGCGAAAGTTTCACAGCCACTGGGAATTGTCCCAGACCTGCAACACTATGCGGTCCCACCAGTCTGTGCTTGTTTCCTGAGCCCAGAATCAGCGTTCCACAGCATGAACCTGCCCCATTAGCACCATGCTGCATGCATTGGCAGGGCCCATGCTTTCAGAGAAATCTGTGTCCATGTCCTGATCACTCACATGACCACACTGACGTCGCCTCCTCGCCCGGTATCGCTCTGCCAGGTTTTGGTGCTGCATATACTGCTGGATAATGCGTGTGGTGTTTAATGTGCTCCTAATTGCCAAAGTGAGCTGAGCGGCCTCCATGCTTGCCTTGGTATGGCGTCCGCACAGAAAAAAGGTGCGGAACGATTGCGTGCCGTTGCTCTGACGGAGGGAGGGGCGACTGACGACACGGCTTACAGGGTTGTCTTACAGGGAATTAAAATCAACAAAGGGGGTGGCTTTACATCAAGGAGTATTTCAGGCAGGACTTCATGGAGGGTTCCAATAAGAAATGGTGCACCTAAGTAATTGTTCTTATTGGAACAAGCAGGTTGGTCTGGCCTCTGATTGATACGTGGCTAGATTTATCTCACTGCACCTTCTCTGTGAGTGACTGCAGTGTGACCTAGAGGAATGAGTCCCCTAGACGGGGGAAGGGGGGAAGCAAATGAGTACAAAACAAATCTGGTCTATTTCTTGTTTTGATCCACTCCATCTATCTTTTACATCTTTGGCTGGCAGCAGACGGTGCAGAAGGACTGCAAGCCATCCACATCTCATGGCTGCTCGGCAGAAGATGGTGCAGTAGGACTGCTAGCCATCCTCATCTCTTCTCTGCCTGGCAGAAGATGATACAGTAGGACTGCTAGCAATCCGTATTGCCTTCCTGCTCACCATAAGATGGTTCAATAGGACTGATTGCAGGACTAAAGAGAATGACCTGGTCAAGTCACTTCTAATGTAGTCCCTGCACCCATGTCTGCCCAGGCGCTCCTGGCCGACGTGGCCAGGAGGACCTTGGACATGATGATGACGGCTACCAGTCCTACTGCACCATCTGCTGCCACAAGGCAAGGGGTTGCTGCTGCTGTGTAGCAATGCAGTACCACGTCTGCCAGCACCCAGGAGACATACAGTGACGGTTACCTGAGCGGGCTCCATGCTTGCCGTGGTATGGTGTCTGCACAGGTAACTCAAGAAAAAAGGCATGAAATGATTGTCTGCTGCTGCTTTCACGGAGGGAGGTAGGGAGGGAATGGGGGCCTGACGATATGTACCCAGAACCACCCATGACAATGTTTTAGCCCCATCAAGCATTGGGATCTCAACCCAGAATTCCAATGGGCAGCGGAGACTGCTGGAACTGTGGGATAGCTACCCACAGTGCAACACTCTGGAAGTCGATGTTTGCCTCGGTACTGTGGAAGCACTCCGACGAATTAATGCACTTAATGCACTTAGAGCATTTCTGTGGGGGGGGACACACTCGAATATATAAAAACGATTTTTAAAAAAAACGACTTCTATAAATTCGACCTAATTTTGTAGTGTAGACATACCCTTAGCTGTGGCAATGAATTCCTGTTTGTTTTGACACTGAAGGTTGAATACAACTCTGTGAACAAATGGAGATTCATTACCCTAGTGATTGAGAAATGATCTGCCTAAAGGATCTAACTTGGCCTACACAATGACTTCTTTCTAAGTGCCATTTACAGAAGAAAAAACAACAACAATGTTAAGATGACAGTTCTTTGACTAGTTCAGGGTTTGTAGCACATTTACCTTCCAATGTCTCAGCTTTAGAAAGAAAATGTCACAGGTGCCCAGGACAAAAGAACAAAGGATTATTGTTCTAAGAGCCAAAAATGTTGCTGGTCTTCCACTCCCCAGTCTCCTGAATAGCATGGCTGAAATGCAATAAAAATGTGCACCTACTCATCACACTTTGCAAACAGTCAGTAATAAGGAAATATTGCAGTGACTACAGTTTGATCTCCTTTCAACAGTCACTGCAAGCAGCCAAAATCTACATGGATATTTTATTATGCAAATAAAGAATAAATTAGCATTATTTATCAGCAAGTGATATAGAATAGGCGAATTAAATTGCACAATCTGATCGAGCAAATAGAACATTGTAATTTATTTTTAACCACATAAATTAGAATATGCAAAAAAGGAACAGAACAGAGTGCTTTACACAGACATCCAGGTAAATGTGAACTGTCAGTATCTACATCTCACTAGTTATGTTGAAAGAACGGAAATCTTGTACCGACTGTTGAATTCAAATGTGGATTCTTGAGAAGGAGACAGTATTTGGAAGCAAGCCCTGAGTCTGAAACACCACCAACTGAGGTTAACAAAAATATATCCATTTACTTAGATGGGACTCAGATCAGGCTCCAAAGAACAGTGCATTTATATTGTTGTTCCATTGTCAACCCAAGAGGCTATTCAAATTTGGGGGCCCTGGGGGTGTTCCACTTGAGAGTAAAATCTGGTGATAGGTATTTCTTTGATGCCATTATGTTTATTTACAAAGAATGTACAAAGTCTTTTGTCTCTGAACACAGAAGAATCCAAGAACTAATGGAGCAGTTTCTCAGCTTACACAGGCCCAAGCCTCTTTAGCCAACAGAACCCAAACCATGCTCTCACGCTTTCTCCAGGGTCACACACTGTGTTCACAGGCTATAGCTAGGCTTTCTTGCCCCTCTAGCTTCTTGTCTGTTCTCACAGCCCACACATCCATAGACCTGGTCACAATAACCAGTGGAAAACTGGAGTTAATTTCTGGGAAGACCCTATTTGGCTTTGGTTTAGGTGTGGCCCTTTAATTGTCTCTTACAATCATCTCAATGGGGTACTTGTTTACACATCAGCTTGAATGAGGTTCTAACTCAAACCATAAAAAATGTTTCATCTAGCTCTTAACACTCCATGCCCACCTCATTGATTTGATAAGGCTCAAAGTGGTGACACCGAATAACCCATCCCAAACAGGAAAAATAAATAAATTACAAATGATACAAGCTTCACATATGTACAGTGTATTTCTGTCAGGAGAGTTCACATCACCAACATCAAATAATTTTATTCCTAACCAAATCTCTCTGGGTCTTTTCTCTCCCTGTATTTTTTTTTCTGTGTGTCCTGAGATGTGTCTAATATTTCAGAGGAACTTGCTGGCTGTGACAGTTCCAGCCCATTCTGTTCAACTAGGGGACTCATTACTGTCACAATTTTCCCAGCCTTAGATTCAGAGAGCAGCCATGTTGAAATCCTGTCCCACTGATACCACCTCACAGAAAACGTTGACCCAATTTACACTGCTTCACTAATTTGGGTCAATACTGTACAGGTTCTCTCCCAAGGTTTATCGAGTTTAAGGCTCCTACCCTCCACTCTTCTAGGATTGTGGAACCAGACCAGGTCCCCTCTTTTAAGAGTCTCCCACATATGACCTTATATCGTACTGCCTTTTCATTTGCTCAGAGGCTAAGCTCAGATTTTTCCTCGCAATTTTGGTTGTAGGATTTCTAGATAGTCCAAATAGCTTGAATCCCTTTGTTCCTCTTCAGGAACTCCGAGCAAGTGGTTTCCTGGGGTCCTTAGCTCACACCCAAACACAAGGAGTGCTGGGGTACACTTAATACTCTCATTGAGTACTACTCTATAAACCCGAAAGGGATATACTGGTCCAAGTGCCTTTAATGTTGTTCTACAAAGGCAGCCAACTGAACCCTTGGCGTCCTACTGAAACTTTCTAATCCCATCAGATTGTGGATTTCCTGGGGTGGTGCACATTTGTATACCACAAATCTCACAAACCTGTTGAAACACTTTGGATTCAAAGTTTCTGCCTTGATCTCTGTGTAACTCATCCGGAACCACAAACCTGGTGAAGAATTCAATTCACTATGATTTCAGGCACTGTCACAGCCTTTTGATTTCTTATTGGGTAAGCTTCAGGACATTTGGTGAAGGAGTCCATCACTACCAGCAAGTGTTGATTGCCATCGTCTGTCTCAGGCAAGGGCCCAAGAAGACAAATGACAATACACTTCATTGGTGCTCCCACAAAATACTGCTTTAAAGACGCTCTCCAAATTTTGGTGCGGGAGCAGAAGCTTCTTTGAAACACACACATCATAATTCAAATTCTGCCCTCACTTGACTAAAGTTTTTGCAACCCTAAGATGTCCAGCAGTTTTAAGATCATGCCGTAACCTCGGGTCTCCTTTTTCAGTGTAGCCGGTATAACCTGCTGGTATCTATATCCATCAATTGCTGGTTTCTCCCCTGTAAAATTTCATCTTTAAATTAAAATCTAAGGTGCCACAAGTACTCCTTTTCTTTTTAAATTCCAAGTTTCTCCATTGTAACCAGAAAGCTTTTACTACAGTGTGATGAGTGGACACTACATTCCAGGTTGTCTGCATTTGCCAGTTGCTTTTCCAATTACACATTAACCTAATCTCAGGATCCTCTCTTTGAGAAGTTTTTAGTTGGCCTCGGATCCCTTCCTGCAACCCAATCCCCATTGTTCCAGTGGCTGAACCAAGAACATGAGCATTTCTGTGAATTAGAGAAAGAGAGGCACACCCATCCCTATGGGCAACTAATTGCTTGATCTCCCGCTTAAGGCTGTGTTTTCAATTAGCCTCCCAAGAAGGCCATCTGGACTCACAAAAACATTACCATACTTATGGCCAGGCCTGGTCTGTGCTTGTGAAATCATAGCACTGCATTTTCTCCAACCATCTCGAAAGCAGTGCCTCAGAATTCCTGAATTTAAAAAAGTCACTGCAGGGAAGCATGGTCTGTCCTGACCACTTTCTTCCTTCCCTATAAATAGTGATGACAATATTCTATAAATGTAACCACTGCTAGCTGTTTCCTTTGGGTGGTACAATCATTTGTCTCAGGAGAAGTAAGACTTTTGTTATAATAAGCTACTACACTCTCAAGTCCCTTGTGTTCTTGTTCAGTACTTCCTCCAAACCATAAGCACTGGCATCTTTATCCAATATCAAAGGGGGTTATAGATGTGGCTAGGCTGAGACAGGAGTAATCACCAGAGACTTTTTCCACTCTG
Source organism: Lepidochelys kempii (assembly GCF_965140285.1). Taxonomy (NCBI): domain Eukaryota; kingdom Metazoa; phylum Chordata; order Testudines; family Cheloniidae; genus Lepidochelys; species Lepidochelys kempii. The sequence continues at coordinate 58,955,956 of NC_136387.1, read as the reverse complement.
AAAATGCTGTGGCATACTCTGACCACTACTGCAATTGTTTTCCTTTCTCACCCAGTCATCACAGTGGTTTTGCAATATTGGCAAATCCACAAATGAACCCATTCTAATAGGAGTAGAGCCCTGTAAAACTCTGCATATCTGTGAATGCTGGGGAGTTGGCCAGCTCTGTACAACGTGTTTTCTTTGTGTCAGTGGAAATCCCCTACTTGCTAATTGTGTACCCAAGGTAGAATACCTCTTTTTGGACCAACTCACATGTCTTTCGGGTCAGTTTCAAATTGGACACCTTCAGTTTATCACAGACCATTTGTAAATGTTTTAGTTCCTGTTCAAATGTCTTAGCCTGCACCAGGATATCATCTAGGCATAAAAGTCAGGCTGGGGGACATACCAGGTAATATCCTCTCCATTAGCCTCTCAAATCTTCTGTTGACCTACCTACCATCCCTTGGGGAGGAGGTTACCTATGCCAACGGGAGAAACCTGCCTTTTGCAGAGGCAAAGTCTACAGTGAAGCACAGCAGCAGTGTCGCTGTAGCATTTCAAGTGTAGACAAGCCCTCTCTACCTGTTCTTTTCTGGTCTCATTTTTGCTGTCTTATCTCACAGCTTCCATACATCACTCACCTGGTCACAATAACTAGTTGAACCTGATGTCCACTTGGTTCAAGTTTCTGAGCAGATTCTATTAGCTTTTGTTTTAGGTGTGGCCCCTTAAAATGGTTGAAAGAGACAGTTAAATGGAGGACTTGTTCACATATCAGTTTGAATGAGGCTTTAGCTCAACCCACAACAAGATTTCACCCAGCTAATAACAATATTCATACCATGGAACCAAAGAGACAAAATTCAAAAGAAGCAGCTTCAAAGAGATTTGAGGAGTAGGTTATATCCATTTTTAGGAGAAAACCAAGTGGTTCACACACCATATATACTTTTATAATTAACAATACACACACACACAGAGTATACCACATTTAGTATATGTACAATTCCTGCAAAATATGGTGATGCTCAAGTATGGACACTAAATGGCAAAATCAGCTCTACTTAGATCCTTTCACCACTTCTGTTGGGTACACAAGCAGCCACAGCTGCCAACAGTCACAAACTGGCCAGAACCAATCCCAGGTTTTTAAAACTCACTTGAGTGATTACAATCTGAAGTTTTTCTTCAATGTTGGTCTCAAGCCACCAGAAACATATGTGCAGAGTTCTCTTCAGAGCTGAGTCATTGCTGAGCCCATAACCCCTCCCACCCACAAAAACCAACCAACCAAACAAAAACACACCCTGTAGCATGGCTTCAGGCCATCATGTTAGAGATGCTCAGCCAGGGAGTTCACAAAGACCTGTGCCCACAGATCATCCTACCAAGCAAAAGCTGCTGACCTAATGAGCTCCTAGAGATGTTGACAAGAGAGCAGCATGTTCCACAGATTGTGTCCCTACAGAAATGTGTACCTTGAAGTCAGCTCATTGAGCTAAAGGTACTCAGCCAGTGCCCTGTCAGGGGCCATGGGTCTTAAAGACCTGTGGCTCAGAGGTGCAGGAAATTTTTTTATAGTGGGGTGCTGAGAACCTCTGAACTAAACTCTAAACCCTGTATATAATGGAAATCACTGCAAGCCAGAGGGTGTGGCAGCACCCCCATCACCCCTAGTTCCAGAACCTATGCTGTGGACTGGGATTCTTGGAGCCAGTACATTCCAACCCACCATGCAGTGATGTGTTGACAATCTCCAGAACTCAAAGCTCAACCGTGACAGAGGATCTGGGATCTGACTGGTGGAACTCTGCGGGTCATAGAATCATAGAAGATTAGGGTCCTGGGAAAGACCTCAGGAGGTCATCTAGTCCAACCCCCTGCTCAAAGCAGGATCAACACCAACTAAATCATCCCAGCCAGGGCTTTGTCAAGTCGGGCCTTAAAAACCTCTAAGGATGGAGATTCCACCACTTCCCTAGGTAACCCATTCCATGCTTCACCACCCTCCTAGTGAAATAGTGTTTCCTAATATCCAACCTAGACCTCTCCCACTGTAACTTGAGACCATTGCTCCTTGTTCTGTCATCTGCCACCACTGAGAACAGCCGAGCTCCATCCTCTTTGGAACCCCCCTTTAGATAGATGAAGGCTGCTATCAAATCCCCCCTCACTTTGCTCTTTGGCAGACTAAACAAGCCCAGTTCCCTTAGCCTCTCCTTGTAAGTCATGTGCCCCTGCCCCTAATCATTTTTGTTGCCCTCCGCTGGACTGTCTCCAATTTGTCCACATCCTTTCTGTAATGGGGGGCCCGAAACTGGACCCAATACTCCAGATGTGGCCTCAGTAGTTCCGAATAGAGGGGAATAATCACTTCCCTCAATCTGCTGGCAATGCTCCTACTAATGCAGCCCAATATGCAGTTAGCTTTCTTGGCAACAAGGGCACACTGGTGACTCATATCCAGCTTCTCATCCACTGTAATCCCCAGGTCCTTTTCTGCAGAACTGCTGTCTAGCCAGTTGGTCCCCAGCCTGTAGTGATGCATGGGATTCTTTTGTCCTAAGTGCAGGACTCTGCACTTGTCCTTGTTGAACCTCATCAGATTTATTTTGGCCCAATCCTACAATTTGTCTAGGTCACTCTGGACCCTATCCCTACCCTCCAGCGTATCTACCTCTCCACCCAGCTTAGTGTCATCTGCGAACCTGCTGATCTCATCATTCAGATCATTAATAAAGATGTTGAACAAAACCAGCCCCAGGACCGACCCCTGGGGTACTCCACTTGATACAGGCTGCCAACTAGACATTGAGCCATTGATCACTACCCATTGAGCCCGACAATCTAGCCAGCTTTCTATGCACTTTATAGTCAATTCATCCAATCCATAGATTTTTAACTTGCTGGCAAGAATACTGTGGGAGACTGCATCGAAAGAAAGATCTATCACGTCCACCGCTTTCCCCATATCCACAGAGCCAGTTATCTCATCATAGAAAGCAATCAGGTTGGTCAGGCATGTCTTGCCCTTGGTGAATCCATGTTGACTGTTTCTGATCACCTTCCTCTCCTCCAAGTGCTTCAAAATGGTTTCCTTGAGGACCTGCTCCATGATTTGTCCAGGGACTGAGGTGAGGCTGACTGGTCTGTAGTTATCTGGGTTCTCCTTCTTCCCTTTTTTAAAGATGGGCACTATATTTGCCTTTTCCCAATTGTCCGGGACCTCCCGCATCTCCACGAGTTTTCAAAGAGAATGGCCAATTGCTCTGCAATCACATGAACCTATTCCCTCAGCACTCTCGGATGCATTAGATCTGAACCCATGGACTTGTCCATGTCCAGCTTTTCTAAATAGTCCTTAACCTGTTCTTTCACCACTGAGGGCTGCTCACCTCCTCCCCATACTGTGTTGCCCAGGACAGCAGTGTGGGAGTTGACCTTGTCTGTGAAGACCGAGGCAAAAAAAGCATTGAGTACTTCAGCTTTTTTCCACATCATCTGTCACTAGGTTGCCTCCCCCATTCATTAAGGGTTCCACACTTAAGTGACCCCATTCATTAAGGGTCCTGTTTGGTTCCCTGCTTCTATTTAAACCAAGCAGAGGAACAGGAAGTTGTCTATGCAACGGGTTCTGCCTGTGCTATCTGTTCCTATTGCCTGACTCTGATCTGGTAACCTGACTGTTTCCTGATGCTTTGGCTGCCCTTTGGAACTGTCTCAGACTATGATCTCCTGGTATGCTGACCTGGCCTGCCTCCTGGCCTCCAACTGCTGTTCTGATCACTAGGCATGACTGCCCATGTCCCGGTCATGATGTGGCTTCAAAGACCTGGACCTTAACATTAAAGTGAGATATTGAACCAGCGAATTCACAGAGATGTATGCTAGAGTTAATGAGCCAGTGAGCTCAGAAAGGATTCTTTTGTCATAACCCCAGCAAGGTGGAGGTGCTGAGCCAGTGAGCTCACAAAGGCCTGTAACTTAATATTGTTGGATCATATTAAAGAAGTTCTGTATTAAAATCACAAATGAGTTTGATTCCCCATAGTTTAAATTCCAGGATATTACGAATTAAGAGGTCTCTTGGTTTTTGGTACTGTTTCTCTCCCTCTATGTGTGAAACTTGCAAGCTGCTAATTGTGTTAGTACATTCTAAAACAGAGTCTGTTCTCAAAGCAATTCTTTGTAACAACAACTACTCACACAGAGAGAGACTCAAAGCAATACTTTGTAACAATAGAAACAGCACCCAGAGACTCCCCGCCCTTTTGTTGTATTAACAATTGTGATTAAAATAGAGATAGAGGATGTATGTGGATGGATGCTTGGTGTGGATAATAACTGAATGATCAGAGAGGTGCCAGCCTAAGAATGCAGTGTCCATCGTCTGAAGAAGGCGTCAAGTGGAAATAACCAGAGGACCCCCGGAGGGCAGACTGGAATCCACCCAACAGCCTCAAGAATGGGAGAACCAAAGAGCAAGATAACATCTAGCAGCAAGGAGCTGTCAGGAATGTGCTATCTGCTGATTGATTCAGCAACAGCATGATGAAGCAATTCCCATAGACTGGCATAAGAAGAAACTCCTATAAAAATGGACTCTAGAAAGTGAGAACTTGAAGGGCGGGGGTGGGGGGGTGGGGAGGTGTCTGATTCTGCAAACCAACTTCCAGGAGCATCAGATGAGCATCTGACAAGGCCCTGCTCCCTCCTCATGTCCAGGCCACCTGGCCAATGGCTTGGCATGAGCAACTCTAAGGCTGGTAACTATGATAACAACCTTGCAGACCTCTGTGTGTGTGTGTGCTTGTATGAATGAATGTGTGAATAAATATGAGATTGAATGGGATGTTATAGCTATAACTAACTGCTTACTATGATTCTTTCTGTATTCACAATAAATGTGGTATTTTGCCTTTTCCCCTTTAATAAGATCCTGCTGGTTTTTAATTTATTGGTATAACAATATCACCCAAATAAAATAGAGACATGGAGCCAGAAACATCTCAAGGGCTGCATTAGGAGATGCCATTAAATACACCAAAAGTAGTTTGGTTCATCCATCACATCTAGTATCAAACTTATTTGGAATTTTCTATATTAGTCTAAAACAAATGAAACTTAATTTGTTTTTATCCTTACTGACTGTGCCTATTATTTGCTAGCAAATATGGTTATCCCATATTTTATGGTTATTGTAAAGTATTCTGTGATTGACAAACTGTTGTACTGCCAGTTCTCCAACACTATGATTGTCAGTATTTACTCAGTTTCACCTATTGTAGTAAGTGTATATCAGCTCTTTAATATCCACGAAAGCTTATGCTCAAATTTGTTAGTCTCCAACGTGCCACAAGTACTCCTTTTCTTTTTGCAACTACAGACTAACACGGCTACTACTCTGAAACCAAAATACTTGTGAGTTTCTGAATCTACAAACAAGCAAATCTATGTTTCCATAAAGTTCTGATTGCTAAACTGTGATATAGTTCGAATCTGCCAGAGCTTTTCTAACACAGCTTTCCTTAATTCTGTTAACACAGTTCTGCATTATTTATGCTTCTCACCTAGCAATAACACTGTATGTACAGGTTGTACTCTAATCAAATTAGCTTCATTGTTTATTGTGGCATTAGACTTGAGGCCAGGCCTCCTGTTACTGGCTTGGCAGCAAAACTTTATGGATTTGGCTAGTGGTTAGAGCAGGGGTCTGGAAGTCAGGAGTTCTGCATTCTGTTTGTGTGTTCCCAGGGTCAAGTCAATTAGTCTCACTGTGTGTTAGATTTCTTATCTCTAAATTGGGACTAATAACTTGCCCACCTTTGTAAACGGCTTTGAGGTCCTCCGATGAAAGAAGGTTATATGTGCAAAGTGTTGTTAGTAGTAAGAATAAACTTAGTTAATGTGAGTAACAAATGTCCCGTAATCCTAGCATCAGCTTGTGCCTATCTAGTATTTAATTGGCATGCAAAGTAAAAACCATGGCACCAATTCATTAGTTGTAACAGGGGCTGATGATGGTCCAATCTCTCTTCTTGAAGCTAAATTGAAGTAAACAATTTAAAATCACCACAAGCCCCCCTTGGACATTCAATTAGTAATAAGACACTAAGCATCATCTGTCCATTATCACAACCCAGGCAGATGTCTACAATTAAACTTTTAAACAGACCTAAGTAAAATCTCATTGCGGTACATACACATTATGCCATCATTAGCACACTTGCTCCACATTAATGTAGTAACTAAGCATAGATTAGCATACTTCATAGGAATTAGTAGTTTTCCTTCTATCTATCAGTGCTGTTTAGGCAGTTATAGGCTGTCTTGTGCACAAAATCATACAACAGCACGTTGAACATGGCGTGCCATAGGGAGCAATCAACATTGGTGAAGTTGGGCCAGATTTTTAAGAGTTCACAACCAATAGTTTCAAGCATGAAGCACCCATAGTTGGTCCAGATTTTCAAAAGGGGGGTACTACGAAAATCAGTTACAATTAATCACATATAGCTCCATTATTCTAGAAAGCATGGGAGAGTGTCAGTGAATTACTTAGAAAATACCTGTGCATGATATGGTGATGGAATATGCTTCCATCTTCTCCCAGCTGCAGAAGATAATAAATAAGCATGGAGCAATGAAAACCACTTTATAGCTATGGCTGCAGTGGAGCTGCACTTCCGCAATAACACACTAATTCCCACAGCCTTAACTCTATCCCTGAATAGACACCAAAACCAAAACCCCTTTCTTCAGCGGTAGGGAACATAAACAGTGCTCCATTATACTGAGCAATCTATGTGAAGTGCAATGCAGATGTTCTGATGCTTGTGGCAGGATTTGGATTGGCTGCAGAACACAGAAAAAAAATAAATTTTTATTTGTACTCCATCAGAGATTCTTGGTGTTTTTCATTAACAGAAAAGCAAGTTCAGTTCTAACCTAGAGAAAATGGATTTAAAAACTGCAATAAGTTTCCAAGATGACTTTTTTTTAAAACCATTTTTTCACTACAGAAAACAATTTATGTATGAATGGATTTAAAAATGTTGTCCAACATCCAAATTGCAAATTCCTTCCCCAAAGTCAAACTTTGAAATTCTGAATGTAAAAGTTCACAAAATGAGAAAGGATGGCAACAACAAAGATTGACAGTGTGGCACACATTTCTATATGTAACCCTTCTGCCAGGCCGAGTTGATAGCAACAAGGGCCGGGTTCAGTACACAGGGGCTCCCTCATCAAAGCAAATGCAAAACTGGCTCAAGCCCCCACCCAGTGACCTGGGAAAATCTTACACACCCCCTGGGTGCCTCAAAAAGGCAATACTTCCCCTCTCGCAAGCACAGAGTCTCGGTGTAGCAGAGAATCTTTAATAACATGAGGTAAACGACATCAGCATTAAATTGGGGAAACACCATAACTAGTGTTCATTAACCAAACCATGAGCAAAGACCCACCCCAGCAAATTGGGCCATATCCTTTCCCTCGGGTTCTTGAGTCCAATAACCCAAACATCTCTTGAGTCCAGCAACCCAAAAATCACCCAAAGTCCAAAAAGTCCAACAACCCGAAAGTCCAGCCCCAGAGTTCAAAAGTTCATCTGCAGAGTGTTACTCCCCAGTCTGGGTAAAAATGTGGGGGGGAGGGGAAAAAGAAGAGGTAAGGGGCACCTTACATAATCTGAAGCGGACTGCCCCACAGCTTCAGTCCGATCCACCCCACAAGCCACTCCACTCCACCAGCCGTCCCACAAACCGCTCCATAAGAAGCTTCTCGCCATCCCACAAACTGCTCCACCAACCATCCACAAGCCGCTCCAGCCATCCCACGAACTGCTCTGCAATAGATCTTCAGGCTCCCCACTACTTAACACAGTGCTCAGTGATTTCATCTTGTAGTAGTGGGAGCCTCAGTGCTGGTGCACTATAATACCAAAGTGAGTTCAGCTCAGCACCTATAGCTAGACTCCTAATAGACCCAAAATTAGCTCTGATGTTCTACAGTGGAGACAGACAGAGGTGCAATTGATGATCCAAGCCCACACCACCAGATGCTAATACCTGTCTCTAACCTCTCTCAATTCACAGAGTTTTGGAACCCATGACCCTTGCCTAGCGAGTGCTACTTAGTTGATGATGAGTCCCTCCATCATAACAAAAGGCCAAGTACAGTTCCACTGTCCTTGATTCCCATAATCAGGATAATAAAAATTTATTCTTCCTGCCCCAATAACAGAGACACTGGGGATCCCACAGCAGCCAAAGTGACCATTTGGGCAGCTATGGGCTCATTCTAGGCAGGGTGGGCGTGCCTATGCAAATGAGATCAGCCCCTGAAGTTCTTTTCCACAACCTGCCACACCTCACCACCAGATGTCAGGGTGGAGCTCATCCTGACTCTGCTTACATATACGTTAGAGCCAGCAGAAACTTTTCCAGAAGCAAGTGAAATGTGTGATCGCTATGTAAATATGTTTGCAAAATATCACAGGGGTATTGTGAAGTTTCATGAGTTGTCTGTAAAGTACTTTGTGATCTTCAGATGACAGGCAATATATAAATCTGAAATAAACTCTTCCAAGGGAAAAAAAACCTAATGCATGTAAATGTTACAAACAAATGTAAGCATCTGAAGCATTATTATAATTTGTAAAAATCAATTGTAATTTCTATATTTTAGTGTGCAATATTTGGCCTTGATCCAACAAAGCACTTGCGTATGTGCCTATCCCCAAGCATATAAGTAGTCCCACTGATTTCAATGAGATTCCTCATTTGCTTAAAATTAGGCATCTGCTTCAGTGTTTTGCTGGATCCAGGCCTCATTCTGTTAGAAACTTAAATTTCAGCTAGGTCAAGATATTTTCAAAATACACAGTGTCAATGTGTAAAAAAGGGACTTATTTTGTAAGGTACATACATTTTAAAAAGAAACAGTACAACTCCCACCCCCCTCCTAACACATATCATATAGCTTCATATTTCCGCTTTAAAGAGATTTTTCCCCCTTACCATAACTGTTCCGATTACAAACCCCTCATTTTCTTATATAACTTAATTCTTATTACTACCCCTACCCCTCTTTCCTGACTTTCTTGCTGGGCATGGGTAATTCCTGTTTTCATTTATAACTCTCTGTAATTTAAATCCTTGTTTGTCATTCTTTGGCCTGGTTTCTATATAACAATGTTATCTGCTCCATGTCAATGTCACTGGAACAGATTCTCCTCCACGTGAAATGATCTTGATTTTGATTTATGGTACACCCATTCTTAGTGATGGGAAAAATTAGCCTAGTCAAGATGGATATTTTCTCTGCAGGAGCTACCTCTTTTGCATGCATATATATTATTGTCCAGATTGTCTTTACACACTTTTTTTTTGTTTGCCCTCGTTGCAAAATTTTGTAGACACTGGAAAGAGTTGGATACTTTATGCCAATTTGGCCTTGGAACAGTCATGTTTCTTGGGAACCACAAAAGCCCACAATTCCATTGTATTTTTAGTAGCTTGTAAATCATAATCACACATTAATATCACAGCTGTGACAGTAGATTCATGGGCCACATATCATAATTAAATTTGCAAGCCGGCTCATGTCTGGAAACATTGCCACTATTACTTCAGTTATAATGAGATTACCAAATACATCAAAACTTTTACAAGGTGGACCAGTGCCAATTCAGCTATAAGAAAAGGAGTACTTGTGGCACCTTAGAGACTAACAAATTTATTTGAGCATAAGCTTTTGTGAGCTACAGCTCACTTCATTGGATGCATGCTATAGTTTCCAGTCGGGGGGGAAGCAAAATTAAATCATTTCATTCAAAAATGTTCAATGCTTAACTGTAGCATTGTTTAGAACTAAAAGAAAAGGAGTACTTGTGGCACCTTAGAGACTAACCAATTTATTTGAGCATAAGCTTTCATGAGCTACAGCTCACTTCATCGGATGCATACTGTGGAAAGTGTAGAAGATCTTTTTATATACACACAAAGCATGAAAAAATACCTCCTCCCACCCCACTCTCCTGCTGGTAATAGCTTATCTAAAGTGATCACTCTCCTTACAATGTGTATGATAATCAAGGTGGGCCATTTCCAGCACAAATCCAGGGTTTAACAAGAATGTCTGGGGGGGGCCATGGCCCTACAGTATGCCAACATTTTTATGGCTGATTTAGAACAACGCTTCCTCAGCTCTCGTCCCCTAACGCCCCTACTCTACTTGCGCTATATTGATGACATCTTCATCATCTGGACCCATGGAAAAGAAGCCCTTGAGGAATCCCACCATGATTTCAACAATTTCCATCCCACCATCAACCTCAGCCTGGTCCAGTCCACACAAGAGATCCACTTCCTGGACACTACAGTGCTAATAAACGGTGGTCACATAAACACCACCCTATACCGTAAACCTACTGACCGCTATTCCTACCTACATGCCTCCAGCTTTCACCCTGACCACACCACACGATCCATCGTCTACAGCCAAGCTCTGCGATACAACCACATTTGCTCCAACCCCTCAGACAGAGACAAACACCTACAAGATCTCTATCAAGCATTCTTACAACTACAATACCCACCTGCGGAAGTGAAGAAACAGATTGATAGAGCCAGAAGAGTTCCCAGAAGTCACCTACTACAGGACAGGCCTAACAAAGAAAATAACAGAACGCCACTAGCCGTCACCTTCAGCCCCCAACTAAAACCCCTCCAACGCATTATTAAGGATCTACAACCTATCCTGAAGGATGACCCAACACTCTCACAAATCTTGGGAGACAGGCCAGTCCTTGCCTACAGACAGCCCCCCAACCTGAAGCAAATACTCACCAGCAACCACATACCACACAACAGAACCACTAACCCAGGAACCTATCCTTACAACAAAGCCCGTTGCCAACTGTGCCCACATATCTATTCAGGAGACACCATCACAGGGCCTAATCACATCAGCCACACTATCAGAGGTTCATTCACCTGCACATCCACAATGTGATATATGCCATCATGTGCCAGCAATGCCCCTCTGCCATGTACATTGGTCAAACTGGACAGTCACTACGTAAAAGAATAAATGGATACAAATCAGATGTCAAGAATTATAACATTCATAAACCAGTTGGAGAATACTTCAATCTCTCTGGTCACGTGATTACAGACATGAAAGTTGCAACAAAAAATCTTCAAATCCGGACTCCAGCGAGAAACTGTTGAATTGGATTCATTTGCAAATTGGATACAATTAACTTAGGCTTGAATAGAGACTGGGAGTGGCTAAGTCATTATGCAAGGTAACCTATTTCCCCTTGTTTTTTCCTACCCCCCACCCAGACGTTCTTGTTAAACTCTGCATTTGTGCTGGAAATGGCCCACCTTGATTATCATACACATTGTAAGGAGAGTAGTCACTTTAGATAAGCTATTACCAGCAGGAGAGTGAGTTTGTGTATGTGGCGGGGGTGGTGGTGAGAAAACCTGGATTTGTGCTGGAAATGGCCCAACTTGATTATCATACACATTGTAAGGAGAGTGATCACTTTAGATAAGCTATTACCAGCAGGAGAGTGGGGTGGGAGGAGGTATTTTTTCATGCTTTGTGTGTATATAAAAAGATCTTCTACACTTTCCACAGTATGCATCCGATGAAGTGAGCTGTAGCTCACGAAAGCTTATGCTCAAATAAATTGGTTAGTCTCTAAGGTGCCACAAGTACTCCTTTTCTTTTTGAGAATACAGACTAACACAGCTGTTACTCTGAAACCTGTTTAGAACTAAATGGTCATCTTTTTCTCCAATCCATGCTGCAATAGCCTTGCTTTGTTATTCACAATTCTTTGGTTTCATGTACTGTATACAGTAACTCCTCACTTAACGTTGTACTTATGTTCCTGAAAAATGCTACTTTAAGCAAAATGATGCTAAGTGAATCCACTTTTCCCCATAAGAATTAATGTAAATAGGGGGTGGGGTTAGGTTCCAGGGAAATTTTTTTCGCCAGACAAAAGACTGTATTTTATACACACACACGTACAGTATACGTTTTAAACAAACAATTTAATATTGTACATAGCGATGATGATTGTGAAGCTTGGTTGAGGTGGTGAAGTGAGAGGGTGGAAGAGGGTGGGATATTTCCCAGGGAATGCCTTACTGCTAAATGATGAACTAGCACTTGGCTGAGCCCTCAAGGGTTAACACTTTGTTGTTAATGTAGCCTCACACTCTACAAGGTAGCATGAATGGAGGGAGGGGAGACTGCATGGCAGAGAGAGACAGAGACACACACCATGTCTGAGAGAGAAAAATGTGCATTGCCCCTTTAAGTACGCTACTGCACTGTAAGTACATTGCCTTTTTAAGTAGATCAGCAAGTTGAGATAGCAGCTGCTGCCAGCAAGCTCCCTCCATCCTGAGTCCTGTGGTATCCCCCCCTTGCTCTGTGGAGATAAGGTGCAGGAGCGGGGGAAGAGGGCACCCTGACATTAGCATCCCTCTTCCCCCCACCTCTGCACAGCAAGTAGGAGGCTCCGGGGAGCAGCTCCAAGGCAGAGTGTGGGAGCAAGCACATGGTAGTGGGGGGAGGGACAGCTGAACTGACTGCCAATTCATAGCCTGCCGGGAGGCTGTGGTACGGGGAACTTAGGGGACTGCAGCTGATGCAGGGCTGCCAGTCCACCATGGTTCTAAGCCCCCACAGCTAGCTCCAATGGCCTGCTCTTCCTGCAAGCAATGGACAAAGCAGGCAGCTGTCAAACAACATTATAAGGGAACACTGCACAACTTTAAATGAGCATGTTCTCTAATTGATCAGCAACTTAATAAGGAAACGTTAACTGGGACAACTTTAAGTGAGGAGTTATTTTACTCTAAGTCAGTGGTTCTCAAAGCCAGTCCGCCGCTTGTTCAGAGAAAGCCCCTGGCGCACTAGACTTGTTTGTTTACCTGCCGTGTCCGCAGGTTTGGCCGATCGCGGCTCCTACTGGCCATGGTTCACTGCTCCAGGCCAGTGGGAGCTGTGGGAAGGGCAGCCAGCATGTCCCTTGGCCTGCACCACTTCCCGCAGCCCCCATTGGCCTGGAGCAGCGAACCAAGGCCAGTGGGAGCCGCGATCGGCCGAACCTGCGGACGCAACAGGTAAACAAACCAGTCTGGCATGCCAGGAGCTTTCCTTGAACAAGTGGCGGCCTGGCTTTGAGAACCACTGCTCTAAGTTATATCTCTTTGTTGCTGTGTTTTTGTTGGTTTCCAAACTGGCATCCAAACTACTGATTCACTATAGAGTATAAGACCATTAAAAAGGTCAAATTAAGATGGGTCAATCCTAATTAGTAGTTAGATGGGAGACCTTTAAGGACAAGAAGTGCTGTTGGTGGCACTTTTTCCCTCTGAGTGAAAACTAGACCCATGCGTTAACATGGGGTTAGAGGCGTCATCTGAAAATGGTAAATTGTCACAGAAAAAGCTGCTTATTCCAACACTATATAAGGAACCTCGAATAAAGAAATAGTGTTATAAACAGTAAAAATATTCTGCCTCTGCTTCACTGTAGAAATTCTGCACTGAATCTCCCTGAGTTCCCCTCTTGCATTGCTTTCTGTTACAAATTAAAAGAAACAGTACACCTCCTTGCATGAGTTGCCACCTTCTGATCTGAATCTTAAAACCAAGACCTTGCCATTTGTGGTCTTTTAATATCTCATGGCACTATTGCAAGAATAGAATTATTAATGCTGATGTCCTGGTCCAATTCCAATCAGAGTAACTGAATGCACCATAGATAAATTCACTTTGAGATTTTAATTCGATACCAGGATTCTTCACTATTTTGGCCTGTTGTGTTTCATTGCTGTGAAAAGGTGCCCCATTCCATCTCTTAGAAAGCTGTATTTCAACAGCAGTAGAAGTGATTCCAACATCAATAGTCTTTAGTTTGTGAATCACTTTAAGATGAAAGGTAATAGTATGAGAAATGTCCATTGATTCTTATAGTAACACCCACTGTAGGAAATGTAACTCTTGGTGCACAATACACGATGGGCAGACTCATGAAGATTGCTGTTATGATTATTCAGCTGAAAGGCATTTAATTACCTTAAATTTGTCCTGCTGGGCTGTTTCTCCCTACAGATAATTTACAAATTTGCTCCCATCTCCCTAACTTTAATGTAAAATGAAGCTTGATTTTAACATCTTAGCTGGGTGCTGAGCGCCTGCGGCTTCTCTTGTCAAATAGGAGTAATCAGTTTGTTCAAAGTTGAAGTTTCATACTTCATTCTTGCTTTATGACCCTAAACCTGCAAACAAATAAATGCTTTACTTCAAACAATATGAGTAGTCCCATTAACTTCAAAGGGAGTTAAGCATACACTTAGAGTGCTTTGATAAATAGGAATGAACTTAAACATATGCTTAAAAATAAGCATGTGAGTGCATGCTTGCAAGATCAAGGACCTGTCCTGTAGCTGAGATTTTAGGACATCAGATGGTTTTGTATTCTTTTTGTCAAATAATGTCAGTTCCAGTTCACATATAAATTAGAAAGTACAAGATCCACAGGGAGTACTTGTAATGGTAAATATAAACTCAAAACAGAAGTTTGCCAAAACAGGGGGGGAAATCATCACAGATACATGCATGTAACCCCACTGCACTTTGGAAAACAGCATATAGAATTTAATAGAGAATAATAAACTTCCTATAGAATATAGGATTATTATAGAACTGAATAGAGAATTTTACTCTGCTATAGAATTTTACACAAGGATTAAATCAAACAACAACAATGGAAATTATCTCATTTTCTTTCAAATTCTATAATTTTAAAAAAATATTTTAATGGAATCTTACTAGTTTTACCCTATCAAATTGTATAGGGCTCTTCCAAAGGGTTAATTACAATGTTAAGTTAAACTATGAAACCACTGAATTTTAAAATTCAAGAACATAACACTGATTCAGTGAATGTCCCTATAAAGACTAGGTGGAAAAAATGTGAGGGATGCTCTGGTTGCACATATTTACCCAAAACACAACCCACAATGAATAAGGATGAATGACTGAGCTACGCTTGATAAAAAACATTTCTAAATAAAAGTGCTATTTAAAATTATTTTTTCCCAAATTACAGGAAAAATCAGTGAAGTTTGTTTTGGATTAACAGAGCGAGGATGTGAAGATAAATACCCAGGGATGATGCAGCAGCTAAAATGATAGGATTACTCAGAACTATGACACCTATTGCTGTGTTCAAACTGACACAGTAGCAGCCTTTATTTTTATCCCCCATTGGCAACTGTACCACCATATCACAGCAGATCATGTGTGCAGACATTTATTTTCATGCCTCCGAGGTAAACTATTATCTCCTGTATGACACAAGTAGTGAGAAAGAAAAATCTCTTGGTGGACTATAGGACCTACATGAACTATAGGCCAACTGAACTCCAGCCAAGTCACAGCTGAGGCTAAGTACTGAAAAAGGACAAAAAGAAAAGGAGTACTTGGGGCACCTTAGAGACTAACCAATTTATTTGAGCATAAGCTTTCATGAGCTACAGCTCACTTCATCGGATGCATCATGCATTCGATGAAGTGAGCTGTAGCTCATGAAAGCTTATGCTCACATAAATTGGTTAGTCTCTAAGGTGCCCCAAGTACTCCTTTTCTTTTTGCAGATACAGACTAACATGGCTGCTACTCTGAAACCTGAGAAAGGACAGTTACCTGTTCCGTAACTGGCATTCTTTGAGATGTGTTTGCTCATGTCTATTCCACAGTAGGTGTGCGTGCTCACCATGTGCACCAGTGCACCATTTTTCAGGATAGGTTGTTGATCTTTGATGATGCACTGGAGAGGTTTTAGTTCGGAGCTGAAGGTGACAACACCAGTGCCGGAAGTTTTTCCCTTAGCAGTACCCGTAGAGGGGAGTGCTGCTACCAGTTTACGGTCCTCCCATTTGGCCTGTCCACCACGACCAGGGTATTCACAAAGTGTATGGCGGTCATGGCGGCCTACCTCAGACACCGAGAGGTCCAGATATTTCCCAACCTCAGTGACTGGCTGCTCAAGGGCAGCTCGTGGTCTCAGGTACAGGGCCATGTGGAGCTGCTCTTGGCTACATGTGCCAACCTAGGCCTCCTAGTAAACGAGGCCAAGTCGTTAATACTTGTACTTCTCAAGGTCAGTGTTCAGCCTTTAGAATAAGAATAATATTTCATTAGCACCAAGTTTAACCACTCAATAGTTCACATCCCACCTAGATTTGTAAATAAATTAATTCCTTTGCATTAATTGTATTAGTTCTCCCTTTAAATAGATGCAACCTTTAACTCGACAAATTCTTAAACAAAAAATCTCCTTGCCTTCTGAAGGCAGGAGATGGTATGTGGGTGGTATGTGGGAGACAGAATTATTCATTTTAATAAGTGAGCTGGTTAGGAGCATTATGATTCTTTTCCCACCTTCCTCTGAAGCATGTGGTATTGATAGTGCTCTGGTGCAAATTACTGGACTGAATAGACCACTGGGAAGGCATATTCCTAACAGTTTTGGAAATGCCTATATTTTGTCCAAGTCTGGGAGAGAAAGTGAGATAGACAGGCCAGATTCCCACACCAACATTTAGCCCCAACCCCTGCACTAAGTGGTCGTTCCTGTTCTGTGATACGGGCTGTCAAGGTTCCTCCCCCACTCTGAACTCTAGGGTACAGATGTGGGGACCTGCATGAAAAACCTCCTAAGCTTATCTTTACCAGCTTAGGTCAAAATTTCCCCAAGGTACAAAATATTCCACCCGTTGTCCTTGGACTGGCCGCTACCACCACCAAACTAATACTGGTTACTGGGGAAGAGCTGCTTGGACGCGTCCTTCCCCCCAAAATACTTCCCAAAACCTTGCACCCCACTTCCTGGACAAGGTTTGGTAAAAAGCCTCACCAATTTGCCTAGGTGACTACAGACCCAGACCCTTGGATCTTAAGAACAATGAACAATCCTCCCAACACTTGCACCCCCCCTTTCCTGGGAAATGTTGGATAAAAAGCCTCACCAATTTGCATAGGTGACCACAGACCCAAATACTTGGATCTGAGAACAATGAAAAAGCATTCAGTTTTCTTACAAGAAGACTTTTAATAAAAATAGAAGTAAATAGAAATAAAGAAATCCCCCCTGTAAAATCAGGATGGTAGATATCTTGCATGGTAATTAGATTAAAAAACATAGAGAACCCCTCTAGGCAAAACCTTAAGTTACAAAAAAGATACACAGACAGAAATAGTTATTCTATTCAGCACAATTCTTTTCTCAGCCATTTAAAGAAATCATAATCTAACACATACCTAGCTAGATTACTTACTAAAAGTTCTAAGACTCCATTCCTGGTCTATCCCCGACAAAGACCAGCATATAGACAGACACACAGACCCTTTGTTTCTCTCCCTCCTCCCAGCTTTTGAAAGTATCTTGTCTCCTCATTGGTCATTTTGGTCAGGTGCCAGCGAGGTTACCTTTAGCTTCTTAACCCTTTACAGGTGAGAGGAGCTTTCCCCTGGCCAGGAGGGATTTCAAAGGGGTTTACCCTTCCCTTTATATTTATGACACGGGCCCTCTTCTGATAGCTAATAACTAAATCCTGTTAGTGGTAGCAGTCTGTGCTGTGGCGCTGAAGACTGAGAGTTTAAACCCTGATGATACATAACTAGAGAAGAGGTTGTTAGGGTGGCATGTAATTATTTTTCCCTTAAAAAAATTCTAGAAAGTTACATGCAAAAAAACGTAAGGTGATAGAATGTTATTTAGGTTGCCAAGTCAAACACTTGAAAGTTAGGAAATGCTAATTTAGGATTGCCCACACATCTTAGTCCAGCTCCTATTATGACACAATATTCTATTACATAATCACATACTGTTTTTGCACAGGACCCCTGCCTCATTCAGTGCACAGGATGGATGCACAAGGGGGAGAATTAAAGTTGCTTAGGCAACTGTAAATCTAGCATTACTTAATTTTGAGTGCTCAGTGTGGCAGACTACATAGTATTCTTTTACCACAGATTTGTTGGATGTTATTTTGTTTATATACACACATACTCTACAGTTTTCTGCAGCTACTGATGCAAAACGCTATGGCTCCAGGTAGTGTTATATAACATTTTGAACCATTCTATTTAAAAGGATCTACTTCTAATGGTTGCCCATTGAAGAAATGTGGAGTTTCTAAAGTATAGCTAGAGAGCCAGCATACTGGTGCCAAACTGTAATTAAAAAAAAAAGACAAAATTATAATCTTTGTCATTTGAAATGGCATTAAAATGTTTTAAGTCTTTAGAGATGTCAGTCAGATTTCAGTAGATTTCCCCTATAATTGAAGAATGATAGTAACACAATATATATATATATAGGTTTCAGAGTAGCAGCGGTGTTAGTCTGTATCCACAAAAAGAACAGGAGTACTTGTGGCACCTTAGAGACTAACAAATTTATTAGAGCATAAGCTTTCGTTGGCTACAGCCCACTTCATCTGATGCATAGAACGGAACATATAGTAAGCTCTAAGATACAACCGCATTTGCTCCAATCCCTCAGACAGAGACAAACACCTACAAGATCTCTATCAAGCATTCTTAAAACTACAATACTCACCTGCTAAAGTGAAAAAAAACAGATTGACAAAGCCAGAAGAGTACCCAGAAGTCACCTACTACAGGACAGGCCCAACAAAGAAAATAACACAACGCCACTAGCTGTCACCTTCAGCCCCCAACTAAAACCTCTCCAGCGCATCATCAGAGATCTACAACCTATCCTGAAAAATGATTCCTCACTCTCACAGATCTTGGGAGACAGACCAGTCCTCGCTTACAGACAACCCCACAACATGAAGCAAATACTCTCCAACAACCACATACCACACAACAAAAACACTAACCCAGGATCCTATCCTTGCAACAAAGCCCGATGCCAACTCTGTCCACATATTTATTCAAGTGACACCATCATAGGACCTAATCATATTAGCCATGCCATCAGGGCCTCATTCACCTGCACATCTACCAATGTGATATATGCCATTATGTGCCAGCAATGCCCCTCTGCCATGTACATTGGCCAAACCGGACAGTCTCTACGCAAAAGAATAAATGAAAGCAAATCTGACATCAGGAATCATAACATTCAAAAACCAGTAGGAGAACACTTCAACCTCTCTGGCCACTCAGTAAAAGACTTAAGGGTGGCAATTCTGCAACAGAAAAGCTTCAAATCCAGACTCCAATGAGAAACTGCTGAGTTTGAATTAATATGCAAACTAGATACCATTAACTTCAGTTTGAATAGAGACTGGGAGTGGCTGGGTCATTACACATATTGAATCTGTTTCCCCATGTTAAGTATCCTCACACCTTCTTGTCAACTGTCTAAATGGGCCATCTTGATTACCACTACAAAAGTTTTTTTTTTTTCTCCTGCTGGTAATTGCTCATCTTAATTAATTAGCCTCTTACAGTTTGTATGGCAACTTCCACCTTCTCTGTATGTGTGTGTGTGTGTATATATATATATATATATATATGTATATTCTTACTATATGTTCCATTCTATGCATCCAATGAAGTGGGCTGTAGCCCACGGAAGCTTATGCTCCAATAAATTTGTTAGTCTCTAAGGTGCCACAAGTACTCCTGTTCGTTTTACAATATATATAGTTAACACAAGTTGCATATAGGTAAGATTTTTTGAAGGTTTTTTTTTTCTTAGCAAGCAGTAGATTAGTAATATATGCCAGACTCCCATGGGTTTTTTAATTATTATTATTTGGTAGCTAAATTAATTAATTTTTTTTCAGAGAAAACATGCCTTAAAACACCTCTGTTATACCTGGATAATAACTCTTCAAGTTTGGAAATGGACAGATTGAGAGAAATGCTTTGCTTGAAAAAGCCATAGGAATGATTTGAGCCAGAGAGTTTAAGGCCAGAAGGGAACACCAGATCATCTAGTGATAGGACCGATATAATGCAGGAAATGGAACAGGGAAATCGCATTACCAACAGCACATGAATGCAAAGCAGTAATGTTAACATTACACAGCAATCTTTGACTTAATAATGCGGTGTAGCACTGGCACAGTATTTTGCACGGAAGTCTAGTATTTTTAATGAGAGGAGAGGAAAAATACTTAGGCAAAAGTAATAAAATATTTTAGGGCAAGCTGCTGAAAGATGGGAAGGGGTGCAGGGGATGAAATCATATACCACTAAAGTTGGGGAGCAAATCAGGCTCTGTCCAAACATCTCCATCAGCACTGAAAAATACTCTTGCACTGAAAGGCTCTTGGAGTACCATTCAATATAACTTTAGAAAATAAATTTCACCATAATATGCCTAGTGATCATTCTGAGTTATTCAAAATTATACTTGGTGGTCAGGATGTACCATCCCTCCCTCCCAGGTGTGCCAAAGATCAGAATCTAGTCCTCTTTCAAAGTCTAAAATAAAATAGTTATCACAGACTATGTGATTATGGGTAGCATTTTCAAAAGTACTCATCTTTGGCCTAGTTCTGCTCCTTGGTGTTTCACCACTAATTTCAATGGAGCCAGTGTTAGGCCAATCTTGAGTGCCTTTGAAAATCTCACCCTACCATTAATTCCAGGATTGTGATAATGGTATGATCTATAGTTTACACCAATATTTTTCTTTATAAATGACAGAGTGGGAAGAATACAAGCCCTGGGAAATGAAGCCTATAAAAGACAGGAAGTTAGCACATGACATATTATATATAAAGTATAAAGAAAAACTGTAGCTCTTCTTTCATCTATATCATCTCCAGTACTTCAAACGCAGACCACTTGAAACAGTTCTTGTAAGAAAAGTAACAGCCACATCCTTCTATCTACTTCATTTAACAGCAGAAAAATTTAATTATTGTTGATTCCCATCTTGGGGTGGGGAGTGAGGAAAGAACAGGAAAATCAACCCACCTCATTTTAACTGGTTCAAAAGATATTTTTTTGGGACTTTGAAATTATTAATTTCTAACTTGTCATTAATAATTTCAGATTTTACTGCAGGGGGAAAAGAAGTCTTCCTCAAATTACTCTCCATGAAGCTAATTAAAATGAAAGTTAGATCTGAACTTCTGGGGAAGATTTCTATAGTAAGGTGAAGTTCAATGGACTCTTAGACACCTCAAAATGGAAATGTCAGGGTCCAATAATGTTCCACCACCCTAATTCTCCCCTCCCCCCCCCCGAATGCCTAAATTGGCTTTGTGCAGGGACCTAATACAGCAGATGGGGAGAGTCACTACAAAGGATGCTGGGCATGTGTGCATCCATTCCATTGTAGATCAGTAGTCTACAGTAATAGCTGCAACATACTACATATCACTTAAGGATTGGGGCCAGTGAACCAGTGCTATTTTGCTGACCTATTTGTTAAGTATCTGATCCTATGTCATTTTTGTGTGTGTCTCTGCATGGCAATAACTACTCTTCATTTTTGAAATGATTCAGACACAAACTTAGGCAGTGATACAAACTTTACTGATGCTTGCATAAATTGATACAGATGAGGCTTCATTTTCAAAGGGGTCTCAGCTTGACCTCTACAATTTTACATTCTGCTTTGCCCAAGAAATATCCACGTATCTAAGCATTTGTATTATGCTCATTCACCATAGCCTCTGAGTACCTGTCCAATATCCTGCTTGAGGTATGATCTCTTAGAAAATTAGATCCTCTACAATTTACAAAGCCACTACATATGTCAGATTAAGTACATGCATGCATTATTAAGGGGCAATCCTGACTCTGCTGCCAGTGAGTGGGCCAGATGTACTAGAACAAATACAGTTTCACTGCACAGAGAAGGTGCAAAATCTGGGAATCTAGAAAGAGGACCCATAACCACTGTGTGTGATGTTCAGTAACAATACAGCACCTGTGGTGCTTGGAAGATCTCTACCTTATTCTGTGTCTGATTCTGACTGGCTACGTATAATAACAAGAGGTTCACAGGGCCCCACCCATATCTGGGACACTCAGCCCTTAATGGCACAGTCCCCAGTACCACACTGTGTACCAAACCTTTGCTCCTCAGGATATACCTACTGGGTTATAGATTTGGCTAGTAAATCTATTACTGTGAAGAGAGGAAAATGCTACAGACACTTGGGTGCACGTGGTTTAGAAAAAATTTGGAATGTTAAGAACAATGTTGTTATGATTCAGTGCTCACTGAAGTAAAGGGAAAGGTTCAGTGGGCATCAGGACCAGTGAGAACTAGTTAATAATAGCCTTTGCAGCTTTATGGCATTCCAAATCTTTGAGTGTTTAGTGGATCATGGACAGGGTGGACTCTTTAACTACCTGTGTACATTGTTTCTGTATTAAAAACTGTGACAATAATTTATGCTAAAAGACATGTATTTCAAATTACAAACTACTGTATTTCTTTACCAGTTTATTTATGAGAAAAAGAGATAATCTGACATATTAGGAAAGGTTAAAAAAAAACCTGGACATGTTTAGTCTTGAGGAACGATGACTGAGTGGGGACCCAGTAACAGTCTTCTAATATGTTAAGGGCTTTTATAAAGAGGATGGTGATCAAGTGGTCTCCATATTCACTGAAGGTAAGGCAAGTAGTAATAGGCTTTATCTGCTACAAGGGATAGTCTATGTACATTTTGGTCCTGCCTTAGTCCAGGGGGCTGGACTAAATGACTTCTCAAGGTACTTTCCAGCCCTACATTTCTATGATTCTATAAACAACCGGTATTAAGTTTTAATAATGGCTTAATAGAGCTAGCTGAATAGTAAATAAAACTGATTCACCAATATATTCATTATTAAATCAGACTTCAGTTCCTATGACCTGAGGAGTCACTGCAAATATTTTAACAACCACTGGGAAATTATGAGAATGTTCATGAGCCCTGAAAGTTAATCAAGGTTGGTTCATGAATAATTCACTAACCAAAAAGGAGATGCGTTTGTAACAAATGTTATTCAAAATAAATAAATAGTTAACTAGCTCTACATCTATGCAATGCAACATCACAAAATTACTGATACATTATCTTAGGACAACATGCAAACTGAGAAGAAATGTATATAACAGCTGTACTTTCTAGACCAGGCCTGAATAAAAATGTAATTTATACAGATGTCAAACGTTAATGAAGAACATACTGAACAAGTAACACATACTAACGAAGTGTTTGCCAGTGGCTGTACAAATCTGAACTAAAATCAAGTTAAAGTGAGAGGCCCCAATTCAGGGCAGCATTTAAGAACAAGCTTGACATTAATGGGTCCTCAACATATGCTTAAGTGCTTTGCTGAATCAGGGCCAGAAAATGAAATACTGAATGTTAAAAGAAATAGAGATGGCCAAAGGCTGCTATCTTATTCATGAAAGTTGTCCTGTTGACTTCACTGGGACTGCTTGCATGAGTAAATCTAGCAGAATTTATCAGCTAAAGGTTAGTCTTAACATACAAGTGATCACACAGTTATAATGTTATACTGAAACTGCAGAGCTGGACCCTGGCAGATGTAAGAATGGAAAGAAAGAATATAAAACTTTTTTAAATTCCAAAGCTTATGAGAAAAAGAATGGATCAAAATCTATCTACAAAATATGAAGACAGAGAAATGTAAACAGGACGTAGGGGAGATATTGTTTTGCCCATGAATATTTGGAAAGACAGAAGAAATTGTGATTTAATTTGACATGTGTCAGTAAAATAAAAATACTCAAAGACAAGAGATGCTCATCACTCATGAAATGTCAATGTGCCCAAGGCAAATTTTGGGAAAGAACTTGTTCACGTGGAATGAATATTTACTTATGGCACACTGCTACTCAAAATATTTTCAATGACTCCTAGACACCAAATAGTCATATTGTTATCATTCTCACAAATCCATCCTAGAAAAACATCCTGTGCTCAAACAGAAATGTCAGACAGTGACCGCACTGCACCTTAAGTGAGGACATTCCTGTCTGAATTACTGGGGGAAGGGATATACCTAGGTGGGGATAGAGGCACAGATGCTCAGCAGCAGGTCAGGGATGATGCTGACTCATTCCACAGGCACTGAAAGGGAAGGGAGTTGAGAAAGGGCACGTCCAGCAGGAGAAACCCCCCTTTCCCCAGACCAGGTGGAGCAGCACCCAGCATCCCACCTTTGCAAGTGGTGAAATATCAGGTTTTGTCAGGTCTCACATTGCACTAGCGGCTCCTTTCTTGGGGGGCTGGGAAGGAATTTTTTCCTCACCACCAGATTGACCAAGGCAGAGTGTGTGTGGGGTGGTGGGGTGGGGGTGGGAGGTTCGCCTTCCTCACAGTGGGTTCAGTGTGTGGAGGGAGGAAGTTGGTTGGTGAGCAGGGAACAGGAGTTAATAAGTTGGAACATCATAGCCTAAGTGTGATGTGGCTGTCCAGTGCAGGTACTCCACAGGGAAGGGATACAGTGATCAGATAAATGATTTGGTGAAGGATTTAAAGAAGGTGTTTGTTAAAGGAGAGAAACTGTGGGGTGGGGGTGAGGGGGAGGGTGCCTATGACTGGCACAGCAGGGAGCCAACCACACCCTCCTTTATAGCCCACCTTAAGCCTCAGGGTGGGGGAGAGGAATGGTAAGGTCCCAACAGCTGGTTGCCTGGGGAACAGAATGGGTAAGGGGGAGGGCTGATGGAAAACCTTGGGTATATATTGAAATAATCATGGAGTTACCTATACTGTATGCTTTCACCTGCCGGGGATTCCCAGACATCTAATAATAAAGCTGAGGCTGAATTAAACCATATCCAGTGTCTCCTGTCCTTCTTCTGAGTAAAGCCAAATGTTAGAAGAGAGTGAGAATTCAGATATAAAACTAAAACCCAGAACTGTATAAAGAAATGAAATGGCCAAAAAACTATCTAGGCTGTAAAAAGATTACTGTAGCACTAAAGACATCAGGTGAGGATACTGCCCCCACTTCAAAGTAACTATGCATTAAAAAAAAAAGTAAGATCCATTTCCATGAACAGATAACATCTGGACACGCCTAAGGTTTTTGAAATGAATGGTAGTGTGTCGTATTACTGTACAAAATCAACCGAAGCATACATAGGTTTGAGCACGATCTGATTCACTTTAACAAGACAACATGGTGTATGTATCTATCAAAACGTAATGTTTTGAGTTTTTTTGGTATACTGTACCTTTACATTTCTAAGAACAGAAAGGACAGATGTTTTGTTTTCAGTTATGCGACCTCTTAAAAAGAAGACATGAATGTGTACTATCATGATGTGCTGTCACAAGTACCTTACTTTTGTTGTTTTCCTTAATCTTCCACAATTAAAGTAATTTGAGATGGAATTCTACTTATGGTTATTTGTTTATGGGAGAAAAAAATGGAACAGATGACGGTATTGACACTCTGAACACTAAAAAAGTGAAAACTACCTCCTGTAAATATCATATCAATATTTTCCACAAGTACTACTTCAATTAAATGGTGCCCAGTTTGATTAGCACTGCAGTCAGAGGTTCATAATAGCCTCCACAAGTGCTGGACAACAGAAGCTCCATAAATTGAGCCAGTTCAGCATATGCAAAGGTTTCCTATTATTCTGAAAGGCTATATCCTATTCAGCAGTTGTAAAGCATCAGACAGCTGTCAGTCACAATCCCTTCCAAAGGACAGATTTTACGATTTTGCTGTAATTGACAATATACTGCCTCCTCCTCCCTATCTGAGGTTCTCCAATTTCAAATTAAATACAGTGTATATCTGGCCACTGTACTGTTTTCTTAATTGATGTTTTTCGATTCAAGTTTTTCGATTCAAGATTCAAGTTTTCGATTCAAGTTTGGAAATGGACAGATTGAGAGAAATGCTTTGCTTGAAAAAGCCATAGGAATGATTTGAGCCAGAGAGTTTAAGGCCAGAAGGGAACACCAGATCATCTAGTGATAGGACCGATATAATGCAGGAAATGGAACAGGGAAATCGCATTACCAACAGCACATGAATGCAAAGCAGTAATGTTAACATTACACAGCAATCTTTGACTTAATAATGCGGTGTAGCACTGGCACAGTATTTTGCACGGAAGTCTAGTATTTTTAATGAGAGGAGAGGAAAAATACTTAGGCAAAAGTAATAAAATATTTTAGGGCAAGCTGCTGAAAGATGGGAAGGGGTGCAGGGGATGAAATCATATACCACTAAAGTTGGGGAGCAAATCAGGCTCTGTCCAAACATCTCCATCAGGTTGTGTGTGTGTCAGTCTGACACCCTTGAACAACTGAAACCTCTCCCTAGATAATCTCTGTTTAAACTGCAAAAGTTGTTTTAATTTTCTGATTCCCAGGCCTTTTCCTGCAATGTCATTATCCTTTAACAGCCCTCAGTTGTTTGCCAAGAAGTGGTTTAGCTTGAACCATTTGGTTTCTTTCCTGCTTGTTTTGTTTAAAGCCCTCTTCCCACCCCTGCTTGAACTAAACCGATATAATCACAGATTCAGTACCTGTGCTTATAGACTTGTGATTAGTGCATTTTAAAACTTGGAACAAATAAATATACAAAATTAATTGGGATTTGAAGCCAGTACTACTTGTCTTTACGATGCTCAGGAGATTTACTGTTAGAGGTGAGCAAGATTCTAACAGACTGGAATATTAGGTCAGAGAAACAACCTGAATAGTAGGTGTTTAACTGAAGCTCTTTAGTCTGTGAAACTGGGCTGGAAATCCTGCATTAACAGGCTTTCTCTTATGAAATTTATGCTATGTTCTACCTTCAGTAGAGTTCAGACTAGAAAATGCAACAGTGTGGAAATAAACATTTCCTTTTAAAATTCTCTTTAGCCCCCCTGCCCCCTTTGAAGGTTCAAATCTGGGGGGAAATGTAGGGATTGATTCATATCTTATCCACACTGCTTTGCTCACTCTAATTATTACACCTGAAAAGTGAATTTAGAGAATTAGAGAAATGTGATATAGATTGTGATTGCCTTAAGATTGACAGTGATGAACAAACCGGCAGAAAGGAGCCTTCCATTTATTTAACCATTTATTTATTTACCATTTAAGATGCTGAAACCCTGTTCTGCAGGTCCACCTCTAGAAGCGACAGGGAGAGTTTTTTAGTGCATGCCCAATTTATTTATTTGGATTATTCTAAGAGGAAAACTCTTTCTGATATCGGGGTGGGGGGGGATTGTTTAGTTTTTTAATTAACTGCAGCCTTGCTCCCTGTGCAATACCCTCCTCCTCTTTTGTTTTGTTAGATAACGGGTGAAAATCTGACCCTGCTGAAGACAATAGGAGTTTTTAATGGGCCCAGAATTTCATTCCTTTTTTTTTCCTTCATTAACAGACAGCACCAGTTTTAAAAGCTCATAGATTTTATATTATTTTCTATATTGTAAGTTAATAAGGGCAGGAATTTCAAAGCTGCCTAAATGGTTTGAGCACCCAATCTCCATTAATTTTAATGGGAACTGAGCATTCAAATCCCTTAAGCAGCTTTCAAGTTCTAGGCATTTAGTAAGTTTGGTTCCTTTGCCTTAAAAGGTTAGTTCTTCACAGCGTGGCAGGTTTTATTAGCCACTTTTCTAAATCTGTGTCACTTTAAAGTTATTTTCCATTTTCCATTTCAGTTCATTGCATGCCAAGTACCATCAAGTTGGCTCCACTTGCATGAAATGCTCTTGCTGTCTCTGCCCAGAGTGGAACTCCAGGGAGCTGTGGCAGAGCATTTTTAGAGAAGGGCTTTCGTTTCCACAACTGTGCTCTTTATTTTAGTGCTGTGCACACACATCACAGTGATAAGCATCATAGGAATGATCCAAAACCTGTTAAATGTCAATGGAAAATGCCCATTGACATCCATGGACTTTGAATCAGATCCAGCTGGTTCTTGAAACAGTCCTGCAGAGGCTGAGTTTGGTGGGCCACTGTAATACAACTCGTATCTGCTCAGTCTAGCTCTTAGGATATGTCTACACTAGCACTTCTGTCAGTAAAACATATGTTGGCCAGGGCTGTGAAAAAAACACCCCAATGACTGACAAAAGTTTCACCAACAAAAGTGCCAGTGTGGACAGCACTATGTTGGCTGGAGATGCTCTCTCATGCTGGCATACAGCGGCTACACTGGAGCCCGTACAGCAGCAGAACAGCTGTGCCACCGTAGGGTCCGTAGTGTAGACATAGCCTTAGTCAGCAGAAATGTTACGTCTGGCAGGTGAACAGTCATAGGAAAGGGAGAGGCTTGATTTTGTAAACAGACAGACAGACTGACTAAGTATATATTTTGTTAAAGGCTTGGATCACCAGCATTTGATTATTGCATTGTAAAATGAGGTGCAAACAGAAATCCTAAAATGAAGAAAAGATCACCATCATTTTTTTTTAATATCTCTATCTATATACATTTATGTAGGGGTTCTTGAAACTACATAGTATCCTTATATGAAGTCTTCATAGTCACTGCTGTTGCAAATCCATCACTCTTACCTGTTCAGAGAAAAATAGCTTAGGAACACTTAACCTGCTCCTATATGGAGCCTGTACAAGATGGGTAGACAGCGTTAACTGTTTTGAAGTAGTCAATATGAAAACCCATGTGCTGAAAGATACAGTGCTGTGTCCAGTATCACAGTTAGAGGGCTCGTGGTACCTCTGAGCCCTTCTCTGGTGTCTCTGAGTGCACCTCAGAAATGTTAGGTTTTGTGCCTTACCAATCCTGGGATAAATTCAACAATTCTCCCACTCTTAGATCAGGCCATGGGTTACAGTATCCTGTGTATCAGCCGCATTTACCCAGCAGGTCCAACTGAGTCTGGCACTTGCTATTCTTCCCCACTGAAGTCCATGAACAGGAGTCTATGTAGTGATCAAACATTTTTTTTAAACTCAATATATTATTTCTTTTACCAGTAAGAACAAAGCATTTAGAGAAAAAGGATTTTAAAACACACAAACAGTCTAACTAAAGACAGATCATAACTCATGGTAGCTTAGGCAAGCCTAACTTCTTCAGACAGCCCAGTAGGTTGTGTGTGTGTCAGTCTGACACCCTTGAACAACTGAAACCTCTCCCTAGATAATCTCTGTTTAAACTGCAAAAGTTGTTTTAATTTTCTGATTCCCAGGCCTTTTCCTGCAATGTCATTATCCTTTAACAGCCCTCAGTTGTTTGCCAAGAAGTGGTTTAGCTTGAACCATTTGGTTTCTTTCCTGCTTGTTTTGTTTAAAGCCCTCTTCCCACCCCTGCTTGAACTAAACCGATATATTCACAGAGTAAACATCCCAATAACCAAGTCATCCTTCAGTATTTATATATTATTAGATAGTAGCTTAATTTCTGTCACATCTTACACCTCTCCTAAAATCAGTAGGAGTGGTTGAGTTTCTATTGCTGTCATTAAGAAACCAGGGGGTTTCAAAAAGACTGAGTGGGAAAAAGAGAGAGCAAAAGAAAATGCATGATGGCAGATAGCGCACTACTTTGGTATTTTAGCAGGCTAGCCTGCAGGTCTTATTTCAATGAAGTGACTGTAGTGCAATTTCCAGTGACACTTTTTAGGTCAGATATTTCAGTCACAGAAATTAAGACAGGGTGCACAGATGTGTCAGATAGGACAGTTGGTTCTCTACAGGAATTTCCCAGCAGGGGAGGAAAACCAAAGAGAATAAATTTCCACAAAATCATACTGTTTAGCGTCCGGTGATGCTGGTGAATTAATGTCCTTTTTGCATTCAGTAAAATTCCACTGCAGGAATAGAGAGGCAGCGTGGTGCACAATCATGTTACATGTCTGTGAACACTTGGGCTAAGGATCAATTTAAAGAGAGGGAAATTAAACATACATGGAAGATAAGCTGACACATTGTAAAAACAAACAAGCACTGATGGTACTTTTAGTATAACACATTTGCCTCAGAACAAGTTTGCTAAAATATCTGTCACTCCCAAAATATCCCATCCCCAAAATCCCTCTAAAATAAAATAATAATTATAGGTTGGTTGTTTGGTACGTAGAATAATAATCTAATATTAGCTGCCTGTGGTTTATCTAAGTATTTTGCCTCATCAGTAAGGCCCTTCTTGAACTGTGGGATGATTGTCAAAAAATTGCGGCTGAGTTGTGGACAAGCCATGGAAAATTGTGGAAAAGTATTAATGGATCATATTACAGTATTTGCAGTAATAAAGCCCATTGTTACTTTTCTATAATTTTCTGCTGTTGGCTACCAGGACTGAGAGTGAGGGCCCGGAGCTGACAGTGCGAACATGGAGCTGAGAGTGGGCAGCTCCCCCTGTCGGCTACCTGGGGCTGAAAGCTGGAGCCCAGGACTGACAGTCAGGACTGCAAAACTGCGTGGAAGCCTAATATTGCGGAATCCACAATTTCTGCAATATTGCAAGTTAAGTAGGGCCTTACTCATCAGTATAATTCAGCATCACTGTCACAGCATGAAGAAGCGTGCAAAAAACAAAAAGGAAAATAAAGCACAGCAGGAAATACTCCTGGGGGAATTCTGCACCAAAAATTTAAAAATTCTGCATACCATATTTTAAAATTCTTCAAAAATCTGCATATTTTTTGTCAAAATAACACAGTATAATCAAGCTGGTTTCAATTATTTTGGTAATGTATTTAAACTATAATACAACTGATGAAGAATGGGAGAGGGCAGCACTGGAGGAAATCAGCAAACCCCCTCTGTCTAACAGTAATGTAGCAAGCATTGACCCTTTGCTTCTAGTTATTAGTCAACAAATATATGCTGCCATATGCTCAGTGTTACATCATAAGCAACTGAGTCCTGGGGACTCAAACTCACAATTTATACTGGCTATATTGACCATCTCCACAAAGATCAGAAGCAAACAGTTCATGGAACACATTTTGATAGGAAATGTTTTCAGTCCAAAAACTTAGACTACTTCTAATCACTAAAGCACCAACAGCATTTATAAGGCCATACTGTCCTTTCCACCACTCCGGCAATGTAAAGGAGCCTTAAAATTTTTACACGTGTTTTATACTCCTGGGGGAATTCACTAAGAACAATGGAAACAATTCACTAAGCAGACACACTGCTACATTCTGCTCTATCGGAGGGGACAGAGCCTGCCCCATGCCACACCTACCTCTTCAGAAAGACCCCAAAGTCCTGCCCTTCTACACCGAACATGCTGCAATAACGAGCAAGAGGGACACAGTTTCTCTCTCTCTCCCACACATGACTGCCCAGCCTCCTCCCCTCCCCGCCATGATTTATGTCTCTACCAGCTGCTCTGGGTGCCCAAACCGAGTTGCCTGCACAGCCAGAGGGGGGCGCATGACCGCCCTTGTGGCTTCCCTTTGCTTCCCCGTCACAAGTCATTTTTCTGTGGGGAAACAAAGAAATAGGCTGAGGCCATGAATTCTGAACATGTACAGTGATGCAGAATTCTCCCCACCCCCACCCCCGAAGTGAAGAAAGGAGATAAAAGGAAAGCAGTGAGGGAAGAGAGCTTGTTTCTTAACTGATCTGAGGAGTAGATCCATGCCATAAATGGCATGACATTCAGCTTTCCATTATGTTGGTATATTCTGATGATTCAATAACATTTATTGGATGTCTGTGCACCCTTAATACCTTTTCCATACTACTTGTTTTGTACATTAAATTGTCACTTTGAAATAACTCACTTTGCTCAGACAGTTCTTCTGGATGGATGAAGTGCAGGGCAGTGCAAGGCCTTTATATCACCTCAGCCCTATCTTGAGCACTTAAGCAGTGCAAATGCTCTGTTCTGGCCCTCTATGCATCAGCCTTTGTGTATACCCTAAGAAATATATTTTGGGTGTGGAAAGAAGGGTGCATTGTTTTAACTTCTTTGTTGGAGTTTCTGTTCTGCAATGAATAATGGGGGAAGCTTTAAAGTAAAGTGTCACATGAGTAATGTACCTGGCGCAGGCGATGACAATGAGGACAACTTTTCCAAATGTGTTAGGTATTAGCAAAGCAATTAATTAAAATGGTCCTTTGTGAGCCATCTGTCACTATATTAACCAAGTTGCTGAAAAGTGATGTAGTTTATCACCTAAAGTGTGTTCAAATTCATTTTTTACTAAATAACTCTCCTATGAAATTCTTGGTTATTCTCTAAAAGAAGGGGGAAATAGCATCCTGAGGATTTCATGTGTGTTTTTGTCTCACCGGCTCCATTGTTCATTTTACAAGTATATGGCCAGATATGTAACAAAGAATGGATACCAGCAGAGGATCAGACCCATATTGTTACTGTTTTTCCTAATTGTCAACACAGCAAGTTGGCCTGGGATCTGAAAGTCAACCCTACATCTCTTCCTGCTCATGCATCATCACTGGTAACTGTAGCTCCACTGAAGTGTATAAAGGACTAGAATCTGAAAGTCAGACACAGTCACTTTGTACCACTCAGTGGCATAAAGGGGACGTGGTTCAGTTGTAAATAGCAGTAGAGATTCCCCTATCAGAGAGGAACTCTCTGCTGGCACATTTATTCTACTTCTGGGCTCTGAATCTTCCCACCAGGAAGGGGGCACATTGAAGCTTCGCTCTGCCAGTCCTCCGCTGGATCTCATGCCAGTGGCATTACTTAGAACTGACTGGCAGGAGCTCTATGTGGCATAAGGGCAGGGGCTGGCCTCCAGAGATGGGGAACTGCAACTGCCCCCAATCTCCCACTTTTTTCTACTGCACCAAGTGAAGTTCTGGTGCAGGCAAGAATCTAAGGAAATGTCTACATTTTGAGCTACGGGTGTAAAGTCCAGCTCCAAGAGACATTTTTGCACGATCTCTGATCAAACTAGTGCACTAAAAATAGACCACAGCTGCATAATATGAGTGCTGGGTAGGGCTAGCCATCCTGAGTATGTATCTCCCCAAGGTGATCAATCACAGCTATCGCAGGTACATCTTCTTAAGCTGGAATTTACACCTCCACTTTGGCCATGTCTACACTACGAAAGTACTCCGATTTTACAGAAGGCGATTTTTGGGAACAGATTGTGTAAAGTCAAGTGCATGCGTCCACACTAAGCACATTAATTCGGCAGTGTGCATCCACATGGCAAGCGTCGACATTTCGAGCAGTGTACTGTGGGTAGCTAGCCCAGTTCCCGCAGTCCCCGCTGCCCATTGGAATTCTGGACTGAGCTCCCAATGGGGCCAAAAATTTGTCATGGGTGGTTATGGATAAATGTCATCAGTCAACCCTCCCTCCCTCCATGAAAGCAACAGCAAACAATCATTTTGCGCCCTTTTCCCTGGATTGCCCAAGCAGACACCATAGCAGAGCAAGCATGGAGCCTGTTCAGCTCACTGCAGCAGTTATGACCATTGTAAACACCTTGAGCATTATCGTGCAGTTTATGCAGAACCAGCACCTGAAAAACCAGGCAAGGAGACGACGTCAGCGCGGTGATGAGGACATGAACACAGATTACTCTAAAATCGTGGTCCAAAGTAATTTGGAGATCATGGTGTTACTGGGGCAGGCTCATGCTGTGGAATGCCAATTCTGGGCACGGGAAACATGCACAGAGTGGTGGGACCACATAGTGTTGCAGGTTTGGGATGATTCACAGTGGCTCTGAAACTTTCGCATGCATAAGGGCACTTTCATGGAACTTTGTGACTTGCTTTCCCCTGCCCTGAAGCGCAAGAATACCAAGATGAGAGCAGCCCTCACAGTTCACAAGCAAGCGGCAATAGCCCTGTGGAAGCTTGCAATGCCAGACAGCTACCAGTCAGTCGGTAATCAATTTGGAGTGGGCAAATCTACTGTGGGGGTTGTTGTGATGCAAGTAGCTAAGGCAATCATTGAGCTGCTGCTGTCAAAGGTAGTGATTCTGGGAAATGTGCACGTCATAGTAGGCTGTGCTGCAATGGAATTCCCTAACTGTGGAGGGGCTATAGATGGAACGCATATCCCTATCTTGAGACCGGACCACCAGGGCAGCCAGTACATAAACCGCAAGGGGTACTTTTCAATGGTGCTGCAAGCACTGGTGGATCACAAGGGACATTTCACCAACATCAATGTGGGATGGCCAGGAAAGGTTCATGATGTTCGCATCTTCAGAAACTCGGGTCTCTTTAAACGGCTGCAGGAAGGAACTTACTTCCCAGACCAGAAAATTATTGTTGGGGATGTTGAAATGCCTATAGTTATCCTTGGGGACCCAGCCTACCCCTTAAGGCCCTGGCTCATGAAGCTGTACACAGGCACCCTGGACAGTAGTAAGGAGCTGTTCAACTATAGGCTGAGCAAGTGCAGAATGGTGGTAGAGTGTGCATTTGGACATTTAAAGGGTCGCTTGCACAGTTTACTGACTCGCTCAGACCTCAGTGAAACCAATATTTCCATTGGTATTGCTGCTTGCTGTGTGCTCCACAATCTCTGTGAGAGTAAATGTGAGATGTTTATGGCAGGGTGGGAGGTTGAGGCAAATAACCTGGCCGCTGAATATGCGCAGCCAGACACCAGGGCGGTTAGAAGAGCAAGCAGGAAGCGTTGCGCATCAGAGAAGCTTTGAAAACCAGTTTCATGACTGTCGAAGGTACTGTGTGACACTTCTGTTTGTTTCTCCTTGATGAAAATCTGCCCCCTTGGTTATCTCTAAATTCCCTGTAAGCCACCCGCCCTCCCCCCTTCAGTCAGAGCTTGCTTGCAAAGGAAATAAAGTCACTATTGTTTAAAAACCATGTAATTCTTTATTAATTGATTATAAAAATAGGGAGATAACTCACAAGGTAGTTCGGGTGGGTTGTGGGACGAGGGTAGGAGGGAAGGAAAAGGCCACTTTAAAACTTCTTGAATGACAGCCTTCTGTTGCTTGGGCTGTCCACTGGGGTGGAGTGGTTGGATGTCCGGACCCTCTTCTCACCCCCGCTCCCCCACCTCCGTATTCTTGGGCATCTGGGTGAGGAGGCTATGGAACTTGGGGAGGAGGGAGGGTGGTTAAACAGGGGCTGCAGTGGCAGTCTGTGATCCTGCTGCTGTTCATGAACCTCCACCAGATGCCGGAGCATGTTCATTTGATCCCGCAGTAGCCCCAGCATTGCCTCTTGCCTCCTCTGATATTCCTGCTGCCACCGCTCCTCATGTTCATTGGCCACTTTCCTGTACTCTGCTACTGTGTCCCTCCACACATTCTGCTGAGCTCTGTCAGTGCCAGATGCCTGCATGAGCTCAGAGAATCATAGAATCATAGAATATCTGGGTTGAAAGGGACCTCAGGAGGTCAAGTATGAACGGCCACCTCTGAATGTCCCCTTAATTAAATTCCCCTATTTCAACCAGGTTACCATGAACGATATCACTCTCCTGAGGATAACCCAGAGAGATAAAGAATGGATGTTGCTTGAATGCCAGCAAACACTGAGACCATATGCTGCCAGGCTTTGTCATGCAAGGATACCAGATTACTTGCTACTAGCATGGCATGGTAAAGTGTCCTACCATGGAGGACGGAATAAGGCTGCTCTCCCCAGAAACCTTTTGGAAAGGCTTTTAGAGTACCTCCAGGAGAGCTTCATGGAGATGTCCCTGGAGAATTTCTGCTCCATCCCCAGACATGTTAACAGACTTTTCCAGGAGCAGTCCTGGCCACGAATGCATCCCAAGTCCTCAGGGCTACTTAATCATTAAAAAACACTTGCTTTTATAACATGTATTATATTTAAAAAGGTACACTCACAGAGGTCCCTTCTCCAGCTTCGTTGGGTTGGGAGGGTATTTCAGTCAGGGTGATAAAAAGATCCTGGCTGTCGGGAAGAATGGTGTGCTGTGTGCTCTCCTCAAGCTAGTCCTCCTCCTCCTCATCTTCCCCATCCACAAAATCCTCAGGCATGGCGGAGAGTACCCCATCATCGGAGTCCACGGACAGGGGTGGGGTAGTGGTGGTGGCCCCCCATAGAACTGCATGCAGCTCTGCGTAGAAGTGGCATGTCTGGGGCTCTGTCCCGGAACGTCTGTTTGATTCTTTGGTTTTATGGTATGCTTGTCTGAGCTCCTTAAGTTTCATGCAGCACTGTGTTGTGTCCCTATTGTAGCTTCTATCCCTCATGGCCTCGGAGATTTTTTGAACTGTTTTGGCATTTCGTCTTTTGGAACGTAGTTCTGATAGCATGGATTCCTCTCCCCACACAGCGATCAGATCCAGTACCTCCCATTCGGTCCATGCCGGAGCTCTTTTTCGATTCTAGGACTGCATGGTCACCTGTGCTGATGAGCTCGCCTGGCCAAACAAGAAATGAGATTCAAAAGTTCCCAGGGCTTTTCCTGTATGCCCGGCCAGTGCATCCGAGTTCAGAGTGCTGTCCAGAGTGGTCACAATGGTGCACTGTGGGATAGCTCTCGGAGGCCAATACCTTTGAATTGCATCCACACTAAGCCTAATTTGAAATGGCGATGTCGATTTCAGCGCTAATCCCCTTATTGGGGAGGAGTACAGAAATCAGTTTTAAGAGCCCTTTATGTTGAAAAAAATGTCTTTGTTGTGTGGACGGGTTCAGGGTTAATTCGATTTAATGCTGCTAAATCCGACATAAACGCGTAGCTTAGACCAGGCCTTTGAAGTGTAGACATGTGTTGCAGTGAAATTCCGGTGCAGCTGACATGCCAAGATTGCTCTTATACTTTCCCTGTCTTCTTTAATTAGGGAAATACAACAACAGGCAGTACATGAGCATTATTTTTACATTTACACTGAAACATTCTACAGATTCTTAAAGCACAATGAAAGCCAAATATGATGATGGCATATAACATCACTGATAAAGTTCGCAGTTGACAGAAAAATTGGGGGAGTGGAAAATAATGAAAATGCCATTATCTGATACAGAGTGGTCAGGGTCACTTGATAAACTGGGTGCAAGCAAATAATATGCCTTTTAATGTGGCTAAATGTAAATGTATACATCTAGGAACAATGAATATAGGCCTTCTTTACAGGATGGGAACTCTATCCTGGGAAGCAGTGACTCTGAAAAATATTTTGCGGTTGTGGGTAATCAGCAGAACATGAACTCCCAGTGTCATACTGCAGCCAAAAGAACTAATGTAATTCTGAGATGCATAAACAGGGGAATATTTAGTAGAAAGAGAGAGGTTATTTTACTTCTGTATGTGGCATTAGGGTGACCACTGCTGGAATACAGTGTCCAGTTCTGATGCCTTCCATTCAAGAAGAATGTTGATAAATTGGAAAGGGTTCAGAGAAGAACCATGAGAATGATTAAAGGATTAGAAAATTAGCTTAACAAAAAGAAGGTTAAGGGGTGACTTGATTACAGTCTATAAATATCTACATGAGAAACAATTAATAATGTACTCTTTGAACTAGCAGAGACAGGTATTACATGTTTCAATGCTGGAAGTTGAAGCTAGATAAATTTAGAATGGAAATAAGGCATCAGTGTTAACAGTGAGGGCAATTAACCCTGGAACAATCTACCAAGTGTCACAGTGGATTCTGCATCACTGACAAATTTCAAACCAAGTTTGGATGTTTTTTTCTGAAAGATCTTCTCTAGGAATTATTTTGGGAAATTCTTTGGTCTGTATTGCTCAGGAGGTCACTGAAGATAATCACAAATTATCCCTCTTGGCATTGGAATTATATCTCAAATGGGAATAATTTATTTCTCTACTACCTCTCATCCACTAAATAAGAAAAAGATGAGTGACAAGATTTTCCTTTGTTCTTCTTTTCCTTATTTTGTCTCACAAAACTTTATTTTTCACACCTTCTCTTCACACCTGGCTTACATGTCTTTGATTCTCCCTTGTATCTCATCCCGTTCTCATTTGTAGCCTTCTCTCTTATTTTCACAACAGTTTCTTGATTTGGGTTTATGTCTTCCGAACAGCACAATTACAAGCAGTTCCTGTTTGGGCTATGACACACCATTAGCTACCGTCAGCCTCACCACGGTCTCCCTTGTACGTCTATTTATGGCTCAATAATTTCTCTTTGTACTTCGGCTCTCTATTTAACCAAAGGAACTACAGTACAGCCAACTTTATTTAAGAAGCCTTAATGGCAATTCTTATTATTGCTCCTAATTTTCTGATTTGAAACTCAATAATAATAAATTATAATGATTTGCACTTACACAGCATCTTCCCTCCATGATATCCAGCCACATTACAAACATTAATTAAGCACCATCACGACTTTGTAAGTAAGAGATAGCAAAAGGAAATGTTGACAGCATTTGAATGATATATTTTAGCCTCAAAAGGGATCTTTAATAACTGATAACAGATAGATATGGACAAGAGAAAGTTTCCTTCTGATTTGCATGGAGATTACATACTGTAGATGTAAGAAATTAGTCACTTTTAAGCAAATTTATTCACTATCAGCAGAAAGCTCAGAAATGACAGGTTTGATATTAAAAATAAGGTTTAAATAAATTCCACAAACTATGCATTGTACCTAGTCATGTTTTGTCATGATGCCCATTCATTCTGAGCGCCGAAAGTTATGATTTCCTGAGCTGTGCAAGTGCTGAAGGTTGATTGTGCTGGCTTTGTTGCCAACAGATCTATAAAAGGGAAAGGTCAGCTGGCCATAGAAAGCCAGAAGAAAACTAACATTTTGTACTGAGAAAATTGTGGAGCTGTCCAGGGCAGCCATTCTCTATTCAGAGCTGGCCATCTAATTCTTACCCCTCCATGATATAACAGCTAAGGATATGGAGGAACAATAGAGCCACCACACAGTCACCACTGCTCTTCTCAAACTTCAGTAGCCTGTGCCACTCCACCCCAACTTATCTGTGTGGGGCTGTACGTGGTAGACCCACGTTTATGTCATCAACACAATCTTGCCCTGCCTGCCAAATCTTGGAAATATTCCAAATACAGTGTGCCCAGTCAGTTCACCATAGGGTTACCAGATAGCAACTGTGAAAAAACAGGACAGAGGGTGTGTGTGTGGGGGGTTATAGGCACCTATATAAGAAAAAGTTCCAAAAAATGGGACGGTTAGTCACCCTAGTTCAGCTCAGCTTTCATATATTGAACACTCATAATGGAATTCTTGTGAACACCCTAGGAACCAAGAACCAGGCATGGAAATTTGGAAAACTGTTTCAAATAAGAAATTTTAAATATTCATGACCTGTTCAGTGACAACTCACACACAGGAGAAACAAAATGTGTTGAATCCATCCAATCTGTATTAATAAAAATATAGACAATTCACTATGAATCCTGCAAATTCTTCTTACTCATCTGAATAATCTTATCACTCAGGTCTAGATCATTACAGCTCTTACCCAGATGCTCCCACTTACTCTACTGCTTGGTTCTCCTTGGGGTCCTGGGAGGCGAAGCAGAGGCCCCTTGCCTGATTCTTCCCTATTAGCAAGTTGGTGAAGACAGGCTAAGAGATAGACAGGAAGTGGGAGGAACTGTTAATGCACCCTCCCTCCCCTATTTGCTAGTCAGAGTAGCTGGCTTGGTGAATAGAAAGGACTAAGCTGTTCCACCAAAAAAAGAATGAAGTAACCTATTCCTCTGACAAAAATAAGGCGGGAGCAGGAAGGAATTGTACCTCTCTGAGTCACGCTTCATTCTCTGGTCTCCTCTTGGGAAAGTGCAGCTCTGCAGCATCACTTATGCAGGAGTGATTAAAAAGTTACAATCTCGTCCTCAGGTAATCTCATTGAAATCTCCCCCCGATTCCCCTTATTAGTGAATTCACAAAATTAAATGATGCACATAGGTCTCTTAGCCATTAATGTGAATTAATGTGAATGTCTGGTTTAATTTAAAATGAACAGGTGATGGCATTCTGATTTTTGTTTTTAATACATTCTATCTGAGAGAATCATAGTACTGGTATTTATTATTGAGGACTTATGAAATATAAAGAAGTACAAAGTAATTTCAGGCTGACTGGAGACATTGTTAATTTTTGTAACACTGCCTCTCTCATTCCATTGTGAGAGGAGTGTTAG
Source organism: Lepidochelys kempii (assembly GCF_965140285.1). Taxonomy (NCBI): domain Eukaryota; kingdom Metazoa; phylum Chordata; order Testudines; family Cheloniidae; genus Lepidochelys; species Lepidochelys kempii. The sequence goes on along the minus strand of NC_136387.1, from coordinate 58,915,923 downwards.
ACCTGGTTCTCTTCCGGGCACAATGCTGAAGAGTTTAACTGTACCTTTTCATACCCATCTGGTCAGATACTTTTGCCCCACCAAAGGTAACACATAAAAGAAAAGCAGTGATATTTCTGTTAACAGAGCACAGTCTTCTAAATGACTGTTCACAGATTAAAAAAGAAACACCACCTGATCCAAAGGAGAGCTGGCCAAGGCCAATGAGTCATGCACTTTGTTTGGAGCATGTGATGAAACTGTCAGATCTCTGCCAGAGACTGCAAGCCTTCACTACCACATACCCAGCACTACTGACTGGGCTGCTGACTGTCTGGTTGGTGGCACCATGCAGCGGGGCTGGCAGGCTCCCTGCTAGCCTCCATGCTGCGTGGCTCCCGGGAAGCAGCTGGCATGTCCCCCTTCCAGTTCCAGTTCGTAGGGGCAGCGAGGGGGCTCTGCACACTGCCCCTGCCCCAAGCACCAGCCCTGCAGCTCCCATTGGCCCAGAACCGTGGCAAACGGGAGCTGTGGTGGAGGCACCCATGGACAGGGGAGTGCACAGAGCCGCCTGGCCACGCATCCATGTAGGAGCCGGAGCGGGGACATGCTGCTGCTTCCGGGAGTTGCTTGAGGTAAGCGCCACCTGGAGCCTGTACCCCTGACTGCCTCCTGGGCCCTCAACTCCCTGACTCAGCTCTGATCCCCCTCCCACCCTCCAAACCCCTCGATCCTAGCCCGGAGAACCCTCTTGCACCCCAAACCCAGAGCCTACACCCCTAGCCAGAGCCCTCACTCTCACCCCCGTACCCCAACCCCCTGTCCCAGCCCTGATCCCCCTCCCACACTCTGAAACAGTCAGCCCCAGTCTGTAGCTTCCTCCTGTACCCCAAGCCCCTCCTCCCTCACCTCACCCTAGAGCCTGCACGCCCAGCTGGAGCCCTCACTCCCTCTCCCATCCCAACCCACTGCTTCAGCCTGGAGCCCCTTTCTGCAATCTGAACTCCTCATTACTGGCCGTACCCCAGAGCCCACACCTCCAGCTGGAGCCCTCATCCCCTCGTGCACTCCAGCTCCCTGAGCCAGCCCAGTGAAAATGAGCGAGTGAGTGAGGGTGGGGAGAATGAGTGTCAGTGGAAGTGGGGATAGAGTGAGCAGGGGGCGGGGACTCATAGAAGGGGAGGGATATGAGTGGGGCCTCAGAGTGGTGGGGTATGGGGACAAGGATGTTCGGTTTTGTGTGAGTAGAAATTTGGCAACCATACACTCTCAGTAAATTCCAAATGATTTCAGAGGAGACGTCACCATTTCCTTTAATGTTTAGGAACAGCTTGCTGCTGGGTGTTTTGTCATGATAGTGCCTTTGACCCGAATATTCACTTGGTGAGGTTATTGCCCCATTTCTACATACATGGGGTAGATTGAATATTTAGGTTTAGTCCTGAGACACAGACGTTGTGTAACTGTGTTGATCCAGAAGCAGCCCTGGGAAGGAATTATGATTCCCAATTGCAATTCTGTCCTGCTCTCCTCTTATTCTGGGTGCAGGTGGGGGAAAGTAAGTTACTGCAGGCCTTGAGAGGGTGCAGCTTACTTCCCCCTCTTCTTGCCTGGTCTACTCATCCCTACCCCACATTTTGCCCATTTTCTCACAGTGGGGAGTGTCCAGAAAGCAGGAGCTGAACTCGGCACCAGACCTGGACTCAAGATCTGATTGGATGAACAAGAGGTTGGTGGGGCACTTACCCACAAACTTAGCTGAATAAAACCACGACACAGTCTAGCCTCATGTGAATATGGAGACTGAGAACCTCTTCTAGCGTTCAGCTTTTTTTTCCCTCTTCCAGTTATCCCTGAGCCAGGAAAAAAGAAAAGCAAAAGCAACTATTTTGTTCCTCCAATTAAAGCTGAAGCATAGAAGGAGCAGCAGGAAACCAAACCCAAAGCCACATGTAAACTAAAAAGAAAAGGAGTACTTGTGGCTTCATCGGATGCAAGCTGTAGCTCACGAAAGCATTTGCTCAAATAAATTGGTTAGTCTCTAAGGTGCCACAAGTACTCCTTTTCTTTTTGCGAATACAGACTAACACAGCTGCTACTCTGAAACACGTAAACTAAAGAGTTTTATGGACAGTTCTTAAAACATTTATTCATTTTCTGACAGGCTTTAAAATACCATAAGTATTAAGGTTAAAAGCTCACCCATAACAATCAGATAATAATGACAAGGCTGGACTTTATGAGCAGGCCAGAAATAAAATAAAAATACATCATATAGATAATCCACTATTAAGTGGAATCAGCTCTTACATTCTATTTGCACATTTCAATATCTATTTAATTTCATGAGTAAACCCAGCTTTTTACAGTCAGAAAAATCACTCAATCAGTTTTAATTTACTCTTAGTATCTTAAGTATTTACAACATCAGTGTTCATAATAGACAGCTATTTGAAAATCAATGCATGATAGTACTGCAAAAAGCCCTTTATGCTTCTAAAGTACTATTTTTCTAATAGCAAAAAACTCAATGCAAAAAAAAAATGCTCAACGTAACAGAATTTGCACACATTCAGCAAACAAAGAGTTACAGTGATTATCATTGCAATCTTGATACTGGCTTCTTTCAATAAATTAGTCTAATCCCAGCATTTGTGCTATTCCTTAAGTATTCCCTATACTAAGTATATTAGTGACACTAATGACATTAAGAACAGTGAATAGTAATGTTGTCTACTTGCAAAGATAAAACTGTAGGTATTTCAATGGTGACCATTAATCAAAGTCTGTCTATTGTAAATATGGGTGGGGACAGGAAAGTGTCTGTCAGGGTTCCCTCCCCACTCTGAACTCTAGGGTATAGATGTGGGGACTCACATGAAAGACTCCCTAAGCTTATTTCTACCAGCTTAGGGTAAAACTTCCCCAAGGCACAAACTCTTTTCCCTTGGAGGGTACGCTGCCACCACCAAGTGATTTAACAAAGAATCAGGGAAAGGACCACTTGGAGTTCCTATTCCCCCCCAAGCCCTTATACCTCTTTTCCTGGGGAGGCTTGAGAATAATATCCTATCCAATTGGTCACAAAGTGATCACAGACCCAACCCCCTGGGTCTTAGGACAATAAAGAAATCAGTCTCTTAAAAGAAACAGAACTTTATTAGAAAGAAAAAAGGTAAAAGAAGCACCTCTGTAAAATTAGAAGGGAAGCTAATCTCACAGGGCAATCAGATTCAGAAACACAGGATTTCCCTCTGGGCCAATCTTTAAAGTTACAAAAAGAAAAACAGGAATACACCTTTCGCTCAGCACAGAGAAAATCACAAGCCAAAACAAAAGTAAACTAACGCATTTCCTTGCTTGTATTTACTAATTCTAATGGAGTTGGATTGCTTGCTTCCTTTATCTGTGTCCTTTATCTGTGTCCAACCCCCACCCTCCCTCCCTCTTTGAAAGTATCTTGTCCACTTATTGGTCCTTTTGGTCAGGTGCCAGCCAGGTTACCAAGCTTCTTAAACCTTTACAAGTAAAACGATATTGTGCCTCTGTCCAGGAGGGATTTTATAGTACTGTATACAGGAAGGTTGTTACCCTTCCCTTTATATTTATGACAGTGTCAAACTGGTAACTCTACTAGAGCAATGATTTGTTCTGTAGACAGGGAATCCAGGGAAATACTACTGCCCTATATCCTTTGTTCTAAAAGTTCACTTCCAAGTCAGAGAGGCCCTGATCCAAAGCCCACTTGAAATTGACAGAGGTCTATCCATTGACTTCAAATGGTAAAATTTGACTTTACTACATGCGGCTGGATTTGATCTTACTGTCTTTTTGTTCTGTATTTATACAATGGCTAGGACAACAGGTTCCTGGCCCATGGCTGGGACTTCTAGGTACAATGGCAATACAAATAATGATGATTACTTATTAATATTATCATAGTGCTTAGGAGCTGCAGTCCTAAGTGGATCGGACTCCATTATGTTATGCTCTGTACAAACATTGAACAAAACAATGGTCCCTATGTCAGAGAGAGATTACAATCTAAGTAACAGAAATCAAAGACTCCAGATCCAATTATCCGTCTGCTATGCCATCCTACTTATCTACATTATAATTTTGTATTAGCTTGATTCACAGATTTGAAACCTTTGTGTGGCTTTTCTCTTCTGTCTAGGAATTCTACAAATAAATCATCATGCTGGAAGATGTACCATTCTGTCAAAGGTGGGTCACTCATCTGTTAATATAGTCATGCTGATGTAGGAGCAGGAGATCCAGCATTTGCCAAGATGCAGGACAGCTAAGACAAAACCTCCTTCCCCTTCATCATTCCCAAATATATTGAGAAGTTCCATTCAATTACCTTCATTATTTGTTAATTTAAGGAGCAAATTAATCTGACAGTGCACTAGAAAAAAAGTTTACTCTTAATTGTTGTTTAGTGCATACCTAAGTTACATCAGACAATTATACCATTCATAATAAAACAAAGCTATATATAAATCAGGAATGAGACCCGCTGCAAAAATCAAAGAAGAAGAAGAGCCTTGATTTCCCTTTAAATAAAAGAAGCCATGAAACAAACAAAAATGAAGATGTTTTGTGATATATATCACAACTTGGTATTTTCACTGTGGCCAACTGGCCCACTGCTTACTAGAATTCAGGCAAATCAATTACAAGTGCACAGATCTCCTCACTCAGAAACATGATCCCCTTACAAAAAGTCTATGCATCTTATGGGTTTAATGTCAGTCAGAATGTTAAAAATGGCAAGTGCTTCAATACAGATGATATGTAGCTTAAGAGGGTTGAGACAACAATGTTTACGCTAATATGACTAGCTTGACCAGCTCCTTAAAAATGTTTAATATGCATTCTAATTAAGTCATTATTTTTGACTGAATGATTTGAAGACATATGGACAGACACAAGCAATAAACTAATTTAGCTCAGAGGTAGTGTTCTTCTGGAATTATACAGAGTAAGATGGGAAATCTAGCTGAGGCATGTTCATGAATATCTGTAGGATCAGGGCCTAAATAAAGGCATTCCCTATCATGTTGCACTTACAGTCCAAAATGAGAGGGACAGGAAACAGGAGGGAAAGGAAAAGAGGATGGATTAGGCAATTTGATTGTAGGTTCCTTGGAGGAGGGGCCAGTTTTCTGTTATGGGTTCGTATCGCGTTTAGCACAACAGAGTTTCCTGGCTGATGATGCAGCTTCCTAGGTTCTGCTGCAATGCAAATAAATAAATAATAATGACTATACAGTCATTTGGGAGACCAATATGTTCATCTTGCAGGCATTATTTATTTAATGGCATAACAAAGTCCTGTACGAATAATGCTCCCCCCATTCCACTCCATATTCTTGTGGCCAGAAAGACAAAACTACACACACACTTACTTTCCTTTGGGTAAATTCCCATAGTGTAGTATGACAGCACCATGTCCTATGACACTTTTATAAAGCTTACAAAGCCTGATCCAAATCCACTAAAGCCATTGGGAGTCTTCCATTGACCTCAGTGGGATCTGAATCATGCCCAAAGCGTATAACAATTGACTGGGATGTTTGTGAACTCTGAGACCATTTTTTCCATCCTTCTAACAAACAAAGAAAAATGAAGTTCTATTTTCAAAATAGCATTTTGGATGAAAAAGATAGTGTGCACTGAAATCAATACCAGACTGTCGATATAACCTGCTTACCCCACTTTTGTCAGATATAAACCTTTATAATTTATCATCTGTCATATAAGCACCTTCAATTTTATATTTTTATAGTATAAGATACACTCAGCTCAATCACTCATGCATAAATATGGTTATGAGTCTCATTATGGCATTTATTATAATAAAGCTAAATGCTACAATTCATTTTGTCTGCAAAATGTATTGTATTTGGGAACAAAGTAACACTTTTCTGCAAACAAATATATCACTTGCACAATGGTTGAAAAGAAGCTGTTCTCCTTCTTGTCATTACTGAGCTGATCCTGCATTCCTTGCACACACAAAACTCCCATTAATAGGTGCCCAATGAATATTGAATTCAATCAGAATTGCATTCTGATTTATGGATTTATTTGTTTTAATTTGTATTCCATTACACTGTTTCCTTATTTAGCTTTCTTTTAACAATTCAAAATTTCCTTAATAAATGTTGGGTGATACAGACATACAGTATGCTGCACAAAGAGAAGTTTTATGATTGGCAAAGAGTTATTTTAAAACATGGCAATTCTTCAGAACAAATAGCATAGTTACAATTCTAATGGATCTAATGCCATCTTCATTTAGAATGCTATTCAGTTCAGCAGACACAAGGTGTGAATGCTGAAAACTTAATTAGGATTTCTGAAATTTCCTAGGCTGAAAGGAATTTCATGTCTTGTTATTTAATGTGGCTAAAATACAGAGGTCACTGTAATTATATGACATTAAGTAAAGGAAAACATCAGGAACATTTGAAAATACCTGTAATTTCTGGTGTCAGGATTCCCTCCCCACTCTGAACTCTAGGGTACAGACGTGGGGCCCAGCATGAAAGGCCCCCTAAGCTAATTTCTACCAGCTTAGGTTAAAAACTCCAAGATACAAGCGAGAATTTGTGCCTTGGGGATTAGGTAATGCTGCCACCACGAAATGATTTAGACAAACTCAGGGAAAGGACCACTTGGAGTTCCTGCTCGTCCGTAATATCCCCCAAGTCCCCACAACCGCTTTCCTGGGGAGGCTTGAGAATAAACAAGATGAGCACAAACCAACCTTGGGTATTTTTAGGACACTAAAAAACAATCAGATTCTAAAAGAAACAGAACTTTATTAGAAAGAAAAAAGGTAAAAGAAGCACCTCTGTAAAATTAGAAGGGAAGCTAATCTCACAGGGCAATTAGATTAAAAAACACAGAGGATTTCCCTCTGGGCCAAACTTTAAAGTTTCAAAAAGAAAACCAAGAATACATCTTTCTCTCAGCACAGAGAAAAACACAAGCCAAAACAAAAATAAGCTAACACATTCCCTTGCTTGTACTTACTGATTCTAATGGAGTTGGATTGCTTGCTTCCTTGATCTGTGTCCGGCAAGCACACACAGACAGACCAAAACCTTTCCCCCCACCCCTCCAAGATTAGAAAGTATCTTGTCCCCTAATTGGTCCTTTTGGTCAGGTGCCAGCCAGGTTACCTGAGCTTCTTAACCCTTTACAGGTAAAAGGATTTTGTGCCTCCTGCCAGGAGGGATTTTATAGTACTGTACACAGGAAGGTTGTCACCCTTCTCTTTATATTTATGACTCGCCCCCCAAATCAGTGTTGGACAGCCAGTTCCACACTGGCTGTGATTTCTTCCTGGAACTCTAGGAGAAAGCAGAGTTAATAAGACACATTACCTTTAGATATACTACTGATTATATAAAACTAATAATATTTTCCACATTTCAAGGATAATTTTAACCATTTGATTCTGGGAAATTTTGACAAGAGAGTGCATGAGCCACTTGGTTAGAAGCTCCCGAAATGTGTTGTATTTCAAAATCAAAATCTTGGAGAGGTAAACTCCACCGAATAAGTTTTTTGTTATTGTCCTTGATGGTGTGAAGCCTTCAGCGCAGCCTGTTCAGTTTGTAGTTGGAAAAGCGGTCCCCAAACTTATGGGCATAGCTTTTCCAGTGCGTACACAATGGCGTAGCATTCCTTTTCGCTGATTGACCAGTGGCTTTCCCTCTCAAACAGTTTCCTGCTGAGAAACACAACAGGATGGAATTCTTGACCTGGTCCTTCTTCCATTAAAACTGCTCCCACACCACGCTTGGATGCATCTGTGGTTACTAGGAACGGGTTTGTTCCCAATCCCGCTAGGAGACCATCTACAAGTTTCTGGAAGATGGCAGGTGCATTTCACAGCCTGCTAGGGAGCACATTAAATTCATACAGACCTACATGGGTGATGAAGGCTGACCTTTCCTTGGCAGATTCATCCAGCGGTACTTGCCAGTACCCCTTGGTTAATTCCAAGGTAGAGATGAACTGGTCCCGTCCCAGTTTCTCCAATAGCTCATCTGTGTGTGGCATTGGATAGTTGTCTGGGCAAGTCACAGCATTTAACTTATGGTAGTCCATGCGAAAGCATATCTCCCCATCTGGTTTGGGAACCAGAAACACTGGAGATGCCCATGCATTGTCAGAGGGGCGGATGACACCCATCTGTAGCATGTCCTGGATCTCCTGTTCTATAGCAGTTTTGGCTTGAGGAGACACCCGGTAAGGTTGGGCTCTAATTAGGCGAGCATTACCTGTTTCAATGGAGTGGCATGCCCATTTGGTCTGTCCTGGGGTGGCTGAGAACATCAGCATGAAGCTGGCCCACAGCTCCTTGATCTGCTGTCGCTGCATACATCCAAGGGTCATGGAGAGGTTCTCCTCTTCCACGCCACTGTCATTTTTTCCTTCGTAGTAGACACCTTCAGGCCACTCAGCATCACCTCCTCCCTGGGCTGTAAACTGACAAACCTTTAATTCTCTGGAATAAAAGGGCTTTAGAGAATTAACATGGTACACCTTAGGCTTTAGGTTTGAGGTGGGGGATGCTATGAGATAATTAACAGCTCCCAGGTGCTCTTGGACTGTGAATGGCTCTTCCCACGATGCTTCCATCTTATGGGCCTGGAGCGCCTTTAAGAACATGACCTGGTCTCCTACTCTGAAGGAACGCTCTCTGGCATGTTTATCATACCAGGCTTTTTGCTCTTTTTGAGCATCCTGTAGGTTTTCTTTAGCAAGGGCTAGAGAGGTTCGGAGGGTGTTTTGTAGGTTGGTTACAAAGTCCAGAATGTTAGTTCCTGGAGAAGGCGTAAACCCCTGCCATTGCTGCTTCACCAACTGTAATGGCCCCTTAACCTTGCAGCCATACACAAGTTCAAATGGTGAAAACCCTAAACTGGGATGTGGTACAGCTCTGTCAGCAAAAAGCAACTCCTGCAACAGTAGGTCCCAATCATTGGAGTGCTCATTTACGAATTTACGTATCATGGCCCCCAAAGCTCCAATTAAACTTCTCTACCAGGCCATTTGTTTGAAGGTGGTAAAGGATTGCAGCCAAGTGAATCACCCCATGAGCTTCCCAAAGGCTTTCCATGGTTCCTGCCAGGAAATTAGTTCCTGCATCTGTCAGGATGTCGGATGGCCACCTACCCTGGCAAAAATATCTGTTAATGCCTGGCACACACTTTTAGCCTTGATGCTGCTTAGAGCTACTGCTTCTGGCCATCAGTTGGCAAAATCCATGAAAGTCAATGTGTACTGCTTTTCTCTAGGTGTCTTTTTTGGAAAAGGACCCGTAATACCATAGCTACTCGCTGAAATGGAACCTCAATGATGGTGAGTGGCTGGAGAGGGGCTCTGACCTTGTCTTGAGGTTTTCCCACTAGGATGATCGTGGGCTAAGCTCAAGAGCTTTACCCAGTACTTAGTTGGAACTACCAACTGTCTCTGAGGATGCCAGTCTTCCTGGTGTCCACCAGAAAGAGTTTTCTTGTATAAAAGTCCTCTTTCTACAACAAACTTGGATCAATTAGAAGAGCTGAGAGGTGGTGGGTTGCTCCATGCTGCCATCCAAGCTCTCTGGAGGCTTTCATCTGCTTCCTGTTCAGCCTGGAACTGTTCCCTTGATGCTGGAGACATCAGTTCCTCATCGGATTGTGGACTCAGGCTTGATCCCTCTGGAAGCGATGTAGGGGATGGGGCTGTTTCTGGTGACTGTGAACCACTCTGCACTGGTGCACTATGTTGGGGTTCAGGCTCTGGCTGAACCTCTTGCACAGGTTTAGTTGCTGCTGCCAGTGCAGGCTCGGTGGTGCCCTCTGGTGTTGGAGCTGTAGACGGCATTGCAAGCGCTGGATTGAGAGCTGGCAATGGTTCTGATGCTGGTTCCTCCACCAGTTCCAGTTCTGGGATTGGCTCTGGCTGTGTCTGTGGGACTGGATCCGCTATGGCTGTTGCAGTCATTGGCAGGGGATCTGGTTCCACTACTGCCGTCTGGGTCTCTGGTAACACAGATGGGCCCCTGTTGGACGGCTCAGGAACAGAGCTAGGTGTGACAGCTTGCTTAGCCTGGCTGCGGGTGACCATTCCCACCCTCTTGGCTAGCTTCACATAGTTGGCCAAGTCTTCCCCCAGGAGCATGGGAATGGGATAATCATCATAGACTGCAAAAGTCCACATTCCTTACCAGCCCTTGTACTGGACAGGCAACTTGGCTGTAGGCAAGTTTAAAGAGTTTGACATGAAGGGTTGAATTGTCACTTGGGCCTCTGGGTTGATGAATTTGGGGTCCATTAGGACAGGTGGATAGCTGACACCTGTGCTCCAGTGTCCCTCCACGGGGAAAACTTCTTCCCGCCCACACTCATGGTTTCCCTTTGCTCTGAGGGTATCTGGGAGGCATCTGGGCCTGGGGACCTTTGGTGTAATAAACTGCAATCTGTTGGGGTTCTTGGGGCATTTGGTCTTTACATGCCCCACCTCATTACATTTAAAACATAGCACAGCTGACTGGTCACTGGGGCATGGTTGGTTGCTGGAGACTGGTGTGGTGGAGAGATGAGGTGTGAGGGTTTTTTCCCTGGGATGTAGTTGGGGCCTTGGGTGGCCCCCGGTGATAGGGTTTTGTTTCAGGTTGCCCCTTCTGATTTTTGCTTCAACTCCTACCAGTTTTTTTCTTTTCTGCCACCTCCACCCATTTGGCTCCAATCTCCCCCCGCCTCAATTACAGTTTTGGGCTTCCCATCTAGGATGTACTTTTCTATTTCCTCAGGAACACCCTCTAAGAACTGCTCCATTTGCATTAGGAAGGGCAACTCTTCCGGAGATTTAACACTTGCTCCTGATATCCAGGCATCCCAATGTTTCACCATGTGGTAGGCGTGTCAGGTAAATGACACGTCCGGTTTCCACCTTGAGCTCCGAACCGCCAACGGGCCTGCTCAGGTGTTAGCCCCATTCAAATCCTGGCCTTGTCTTTAAAAAGTTCGTAGCTGTTTATGGATGCCTTAAGCATTTCAGCTGCCACCTCTGCTAAGGGTCCACTGAGCTGCGGCCTCAGCTCCACCATATACTGATCTGTAGAGATGCTGTACCCAAGGCAGGCTCTTTTGAAATTTTCTAAGAAGGCCTCTGTATCATCACTTACCTTGTAGGTGGGAAATTTCCTTGAGTGGGGAGCGGTACCCAGAGAAGGATTGGTAGGGTTAGCTGGTAAATTCACCTTAGCCTTTTCCAGCTCTAAGCACTTCAGCTCTAACTACATCTCCAAGTGGTGCTTCTCCACCTGCAGGCATTGCTTCTCTGCCTCCAAGTGTTTTGCCTCTTTCCGTTTCTTTGCTTCCAACTCCAAGCATTTGAAGGCTGTCTGTCTGTCATGTTCTTTTTGTTTCTCTTCAGCTTCAAATTTAGCTAATTCTAGGTTTTGTTGGACCTAGTTTTTTGCCATCCTAGCTTTTGCTTGCCTAGCTTACCCGAGAGCTAAAAAGAACCTGCTTGTGATTTTCCTGGCTGCAGCTATCACCTTTGTTAAAAAAAACCTAACACCGCTGCCTCCAGGCAAAGAGAGAGAAAAGGGGAAAAAAAAACCCTCCAGCTGTTCTCAGCTCCTGCTTTCCCCAAGCAGCTAAAAGAAGAAAAAAAATTCCTAAGGTTTGTGCTTCTGATTCAAAGTGATCTCTGGTTCAAAAGGATCCCACCTCTCTGCCATCATGTCAGGGTTCCCTTCCCACTCTGAACTCTAGGGTACAGATATGGGGACCCAACTGAAAGACCCCCCTAAACTTATTTCTACCAGTTTAGGTTAAAACTTCCCCAAGGCACAAATCTCTATTTGTCCTTGGACTGAGGTATGCTGCCACCACCAAGTGATTTAGACAAAGAATCAGGGAAAGGACCACTTGGAGTGTCTATTCACACAAAATATGCCCCCAAGCCTACACCCCCTTTTCTGGGGAGGCTTGAAAAACAAACAAGGTGAGCACAAACCAGACCCTTGGGTTTGTAGGACACTGAAAACCCAATCAGATTCTTAAAAAACAAAACTGTATTATAATGGGGAAAAAGTGTAAAAGAAGCACCTCTGTAAAATGAGGATGGAAGATAATTTTAAAGGACAATCAGATTCAAAACAGAGGATTTCCCTCTAGGCAAAACTTAAAAAAGTTAAAAAACCAGGGATAAACCTCCCTCTAGCACAGGGAAAATTCACACGCTAAAACAAAAGATAAACTAATGCATTTCCTTGCTTTACTTACAATTTTTGTAATCTGGATGCTTAGTTCAAGTACGGCTTTGGGAGATGTATTTTCCCTGTCCTTATTCCTCACTGACCTGGAGAGAACCAGCAAAGAGAACAAATCAAAAACCTTCCCCCACAGATTTGAAAGTATCTTCTCCCCTTATTGGTCCTTTCAGTCAGGTGCCAACCAGGTTATCTTAGCTTCTTAACCCTTTACAGGTAAGGAGGGATTTTATGATACCTTTAGCTGTATGTTTATGACATAAGGGCACCTCCATTTCTAGACCTAACTTGATTTTGAACAACCCAAAATTTATAGAGCCTTATCCAGAGCCTTCTCTCTGTGCCCTTCATGCTCTTGCAGTGACTGGGACCATCAGAGCAATCCATGATAGAGGCATACTCTCTCAACTTTCCTCATGAACTGCAAATATTGCATAGCATGGCATTACCAATGCAGAACTTTTGGGCCACATCTACAATCCTCTCCCCATCATCAAGGCACTTTAATACTCTTAGCTCCTGCTCAATATTGAGAACATGCTGTCTGTGTTTTGTCCAACATTAAGCCTATCTTTTAATCCACTAATTTTACTGCTTTATTTTATGTTGTACCACAGTGCTTGAGTAGTCACTAATGATCAGCAATTACTGAACAACTCTGTCCACATATCTATTCAAGGGACACCATCATAGGACCTAGTCACATCAGCCACTCCATAAGAGGCTCATTCACCTGCACATCTACCATGTGATATATGCCATCATGTGCCAGCAATACCCCTCTGCCACGTACATTGGACAATCTCTACGCAAAAGAATAAATGGACACAAATCAGATATCAAGAATTATAACATTCAAAAACCAGTCAGAGAACACTTCAACCTCCCTGCTCACTCAATTTCAGACCTAAAAGTCGCAATTCTCCAACAAAAAACCTTCAAAAACAGACTCCAACGAGAAACTGCAGAATTGGAATTTATTTGCAAACTGGACACCATTAAATTACGCTTCAATGAAGACTGGGAGTGGATGGGTCATTACACAAAGTAAAAACTATTTCCATATGCTAATTTTTTCCTCCACTGTTTCTCACACCTTCTTGTCAACTGTTTGAAATGGGCCATCCTGATTATCACTACAAAAGGTTTTGTTCTCCTGCTGATAATAGCCCACCTTAATTGATTAGTCTCATTACAGTTGGTATGGCAACATCCATTGTTTCATGTTCTCTGTATAGATATATATCTCTTCCTACTGTATTTTCTACTACATGCATCCGATGAAGTGGGTTTTAGCGCACGAAAGCTTATACCCAAATAAATTTGTTAGTCTCTAAAGTGCCACAAGTACTTCATTTTTTTTGCTGATACAGACTAACAAGGCTACCACTCTGAGGCCTTCTGAGGTGCTAATATGCTAATTGGATTGTAAGGTGGTATGTGTCTCGTATTAGGGAATAAGAGAGGGATTTGGATAATAGGGTTTTGGATAAACGGGAGTATATTGTAAAACAAAGTTAGTGCAAGTATATATGATATGTTGCAAAGGGGGAAAGACAGGTTTAAAAAAGGAGTTATGCACTTGGACTACTGAATGGTGAGGTTTTTGATCATTTTTGTCCAATTTTAATAACAGGGGTCAATTTAGGCTGTTCTGTTTATGCTGGAGTCAGGCCAGAACACCAAGGTTAATATTCTGAAATTTCAATAGGTTTAGTGATTGCACATTAAATCTGACCGTAGATGCCTGACAGCTGAAATTACATGCCAAATATACATCGTCATTTGTGTGCTGCTGCTGTGAGGAGATCCATTAGAGAGAGAGAAAATCAGTATACTTGAGAATTCTCTTTCACTGCTTTACTTTATTATTTTTATTAGCCCTGCCACTCATCTGCCCGGAACAGCCCCTCATGATATTGCAGTGAAGTTGAATAGTGATGGAGATGCATTTAGAGGGTTGAAGCCCACAGTTCTCCTTCTAGAGAGATAGGAGATGGAATAACAGATTACCAGTGGGAATGTTGGTACCATGTGAGTTATACATTTCTTTATCTCTATTTCTAGGGCATATATAAAATTAGTAAAAAGAAAAGGAGGACTTGTGGCACCTTAGAGACTAACCAATTTATTAGAGCATAAGCTTTCGTGAGCTACAGCTCACTTCCTCAGATGCATACGATATGCATCTGAGGAAGTGAGCTGTAGCTCACGAAAGCTTATGCTCTAATAAATTGGTTAGTCTCTAAGGTGCCACAAGTCCTCCTTTTCTTTTTGCGAATACAGACTAACACGGCTGTTACTCTGAAACCTATAAAATTAGTGTTGGTTTTAAAGTAATCATTTGTATCCAGTATGTTTATAAACCAGAAAGCATACACTGAGTTAGTGTGGATGCAACTGAACAAAAACACTAATGTTTTTAATTGAATTAAATGACACAAAAATGATTTTTTTTAGATGAGATCCAGTTCTGGGAACTAATTAAAAAAGGCCATGCAATGCCAGGTCTACAGGGCCTATAGTGCCTTTCAGCACCAACCATATTGCCAATTATTAGCCCAAACTACAACTCTGATACAACCACAGATGGGGAATGATAATGCAACTTCTTTTCCAATTAGCTGAACCCTTCCAGCTACAGAAAATTTTATTAAATAATTATCAGCTTTGAAAGTGTAGCCTGTCTAAGCACTTGCAGAATTGTTCTGAATAATTCTTCCTCAGAAATGGACCAGCTTTCCACATCTTTGTATAACATGTTTTTTCTATGGCCTGAATTATTGAAAAGGCATTCTCAAGGAACTGATATGTCTAAGAGCAAAATGTGACAGGAGGGAGGTGATCCACTTATTATTTCAAATTTTGTAGACCGTTGCTCATACGTTTGAAACTATATTGTGCTGTTTTCATACATCTGTAGGGATAGGATAACTGAAAAATGTCACAAAATGCATACAAAACAAATGCTTACTTAATTGGAAGACAGTGCTAGTTCAGAAAATAAACATTTTCCATTTGGATCAGTAAGTAGTACTCAACTTTGGTATTCTGCAGTCTTTTTACATTTACAGTTCATCCACCCTCAACGGGGGAGATCCCCACACAGACAGACTTAGGATAATTCAGATTTAAGAACCATCGAGTATATATGAGAGGAGGCTTGTCTTTTCTAGAAAATTACATTGACATATAGCACGACTTGAGGAGGTGAGATAGGTAATAGGATATTGACACTACTTTGCAGTGAGAAGTTGTGTTTAACATCAAACAAGGGGCTTGCAGGTAAACTCTGGGTTAGTATGGTTTACCCATGAGCAGTTAATAATGTTGTAAAACATGGTTTATCTCTGACTATATGGACTGCAAAGTCATGGCCAATATTACTTTAGTTAACAAGACTCCAGTGTTCTAGTGAAGACACATCCCATTGGAATTGATAGCAATGTGGCTGGATTTATGGATGAAGAAGGCTTAATAGAGACAACTCAGTCCTAAATGTATTACTTATAGAAGTTCCCACAGCATAAAAAGGATAATCTTCAAGTTATCAGCTTCAACCATGAACATCACAGAGTTCTTTTGTGCTGTTATTTCCTAGCTTTCTCTCTCCATCAGATATCTGCTTCAATATGATGGGGGGTGTGTGTGTGAATCCCTCTAGCTGCCTATTCATCACTGAGTACAAATAAATGTTCATTATAGTGTGACAAGATGGCCAACGTTCATATGGTGGGTCCTGAGCTGTTCTTGGGGGGGGAGGGAGGCTAAGACGCCACCACTTGCCCCTGCTCTTGGGCGCCAAGGGCCCTGCTAGTGGCCCAGGAAGGGGATAGAGAAGGGAAGTGGGGGAGGGGTCTGGGTTTGCTCCTTGCTCTGAGTCCCAGTCCCTCTCAACTCCTAAGGGTTTCTTACCCTCATCCCCCTTACGTGGGATTACCCTCAGTCCTTAGATGGTGGGATCAGGTTCTCCCTTATGTCAGTTCCCTGGTCTTCACAACACACCTCCAAACTCCAGTCCTCTCTTCTTCCTCCTTCTCCTCTGACTGCCTGAAGAAGCCGGTTTTATTAGGTTCCTAACAGGGCCTTAACTGACTACAGGTGCTCCAATTAACCTTTAGCAATCCTCCCTAGTCTACAGGGAACCACACCTTTATTAGCCTAGGGCTCATATATTTCCCCTCTAACACTCTACCACTGCTCTCTGGCTCTCCTGTATCACAATAGCCAGAGGTGGGCAAACACAATAGTTTTGGTGAAGGGACTCATGTGAACATTTTCTTTTGCTTCAATCTGTGCAAACTGACAGTTTGAGTTTTGCTTTAAATTTCAACAAATCCCAAAGGATAAAGAAGTTTAATAACAAGTGCTGAGTTGGACTGTTTTTTTTTGTCAGAACAATGCAAAATGTTATGGGAAAGAATTTCACATCATCCAATTCAAGGTATCACATTATAAATACTGTTCAAGGAACTGGGTTTGTAATTTCAGGCAAGGTTGCATTTTTGTCCTAAATTCATCTTATTTTGGAAGGGGGGGGGGGATAAAGAACTTGGTTGGTCTCTTTCCAAGTATCCTGTCACTAATGTTATAGAGGGAATTGGACTCCCATCCTTTGAAGAATATGTACTGTGGGATTAATAGACTTGGGCTAGCTATTATAGGATGTTACAATGCTGGAAAAGCTATATCGCTGTTCTACATATATACTTTCACTGACCTTCTGCGATCTAGTACCACTTCTCTCTTTAAGTAGATGATGGAAAACCATATTTATTCTAAACCTAAAATATATTATAATTCTGATTTTGGTCAAAATGGGGGGCATACTGAATCAGGTCACATTATAGGAACACTTAACATTAGCATACTGATCATTATAATGCTCCCCCTCTAGTAAAAGTTCATGTTTTTTTTAAACTGTACTAAAAGTAACCTTTTTTTTTGAAAGAATTAAAAAAAAGATTAATAAGAAATAAAAAAGCAAAGCAATGAGTTAAAATGTCAAGGTCAAAGTGTATGCACAAAAATCTGTAACTAGGAAGTTTGCATTGACAAGGACACTATAAAACTGCAAGAAGCGTGGGTAGTCCAAGCAGCTTAGAAATAGCCAGTTACTTCAAGCAGCTGAACATACCCAACATCAGTAACCAAAAATAAATCATGAATCATTATTTCCACCCTCTCTCTCTCTCATTGCTGACTCTTTTAAAGTGTATAATATTTCATCTTTAAGAGAAAATGTGATTATGTGAAATTGTGTTTCTGCCCTTTACTGTGTACCAACCTCTTTTCCATGTTATAATTAATACACTGCAATAAAGGTGTTGAAAAGTAAAACAAAACAAAAAAAGCCACATTCAAAACCCCACAAACATAACTGTAAAAATAATAACCTACAAATTGCACATTATATCACCACAAAATCATAAATCTCTCAAGGTTCTTTCAAAAGGTTTGAAAACTTTACAAGTCTTAGAAGAACCTTGTCTGACCACTGAATTTATAACATTCTCAACTAGGTGCATCCTGTGGTTTTGCATTTCATTGTGAATGTTTTGAACTGCTCTGCATGGAATTCACTTGGGGTGTGTTCTTTCCTGTCTATAAGGAATGGGAGAAACTTGGGTGCTTCTCAGTGTGGTATATAAATGACAAGAGTTATACAGAATCAAACTCATAAGAACGTAATAATGGCCATACTGGCTCAGACCAATGGTCCATCTAGCCCAGTGTCTTGTCTTCTGACTGTGGCCATTGCCAGGTGCTTCAGAGAGAATGAACAAAACAAGGCCATTATCAAGTGATCCATCCCCATCATCCACTCCCAGCTTCTTGCAATTAGAGACTGGGATACCCAGAACATGGGGTTGCGTCCCTCACCATCTTGGCTAACAGCCATTGAGGGACCTACTATCCATGAATTTATCTAATTCTTTTCTGAACTCAGTTATACTTTTAGCCTTCACAACATCCCCTGGCAACCAGTTTCACAGTTTGTGACTGTGTTGCGTGAGATAGTATGTCCTTTTTTGTTTGTTTTAAATTTGCTGCCTATTCATTTCATTAGGTGACCCCTGGTTCTTGTGTTATGTGAAGGAGTAAATAACACTTCCTTATTCACTTTTTCCACACCATTCATTATTTTATAAAACTCTATCATATCCCCCCCCCTTACTCATTTCTTTTCCAAGCTGAACGATCCAAGTCTTTTAAATCTATCCTCATATGAAATCTGTTCCATAGCCTTAGTCATTTTTGTTGCCCTTTTCTGTACCTTTTCCAATTCCAACATATCCTGTTTTTTTGAGATGGGCCTACCAGAAGTGCACACAGCATTCAAGATGTAAGTATAAACCATCGATTTATATCATGGCATTATGATATTTTCTGTCTTATTATCTATCCCTTTCCTAAGGTCCCTAACATTGTTAGCTTTTTTGACGACCATCATACATGGAGCAGCTATTTTCAGAGACCTATCCACAATGACTCCACAATCTTTTTGTTAAGTGGTAACAGCTAATTTAGATCCCATCTTTTGATATGCATAGTTGGGTCTATATTTTCCATTGTGCATTCTTTGCATTTATCAACACTGAATTTCCTCTGCCATTTTGTTGCCCAGTCACCCAGTTTTGGAAGATCCCCTTGTAACATCTTGCAGTCTGCTTTGGACTTAACTATTGTGAGTAATTTTGTATCATTTGCAAATTTTGCCACCTTGCTGTTTACCCCTTTTCCCAGATCATTTATGAATATATTGAATAGCACTAGTCTCATTACAGATCCTGTTCTCAGTTCTGAAAACTGACCTCTTATTCCTACCATTTGTTTCCTGTCTTTTAATCAGTTACTAATCAATGAGAGGACCTTCCCTCTTCTTCCATGACTGCCTACTTTGCTTAAGAGCCTTTGATAAAGGACCAGCTGAAAGTTCAGGTATACTAGATTCACTGGATCACTCTTGTCCACATGTTTGTTGACTTCCTCAAAGAATCCTAATAGATTGGAGAGGCATGATTTCCCTTTACAAAAGCCGTATTTGACTCTTCCCAAACCTATTGTGTTCATATATATGTCTGATAATTATGTTCTTTACTATAGTTTCAACCAGTTTGCTGGTACTGTAGTTAAGCTTATGGGTCTATAATTGCCAGGATCATCTCTGAAGCCTTTTAAAAGAATTGGCAACACATTAGCTATCCTCCAGTCATTCAGTACAGAAGCTAATTTAAGTGATAGGTAAATACCACAGTTAGTAGTACTGCAATGTCATATTTGAGTTCCTTCAGAACTCTTGGGTGAATACCACCTGCTCCTGTTGATTTATTATTGTTTAATTTATTATTTCTTCCCCATAACTTCCTCTATTGACACCTCAATCTGGGACAGTTCCTCAGATCAGCCCCCTAAAAGAAAAAATAACTCAGGTGTGGGAATCTCCCTTGCATCCTCTGCACCGAAGATTGATACAAATAATTCATTTAGCTTTTCTGAATGACCTTATCTTCCTTGAGTGCTCCTTTAGCACTTCAATCATCCAGTGACCCCACTAATATTTGAAGGTTCAAATCACAGATGGATAAACAAGCAAGCGACAAAATGAGAGCTAGGTTTTGGGTGTTTTTTTTTTAATATGTGACATCAAAACAAATACATCATTATTGATATAATTCATGAACAATGTTCTAAAACTGAAGGTGCCCTACATTTTCAAAGTGAGGAAGAGAAAATGCATATTCTTAAGGCTTTTTCACAGATAATGAACCTATCTAATACTGCCTCTTCCTTGGGGTCTTCTCTGCAGGAGCTCTGAACATAAGCCAAGGTAGGACTGCTAAATTTTAACGGGCTTTAGTCCACACACGCTCAGTTGCACAAGCAAAATCCACACAGCAGGAAACTGAAATTTAAAATCTTTAAAAGCCATTTCTTTTTAATCCCTGTTATTAGGAAATTAGTTCCAGGTGGGTTTATAGGCTAGCTACGGGGAGAGAAAAATAAAATTTACAGCAATAAGTATTTCTATTTTACTTCAATGGTCACTGGATCATGTGAACCCACTCAGAAATGTTTGTAAGAAGCCCTCCGCTTAAAAGTTCAGATGCAGTGAAGAAAATCAGCATAGTCTGGATGTACTAGCCCCTTAATGCAAGAAGAAATCAATAATTCATCAAAGTCTTTAAAGATACAGTTACAGACTACCTTAGCCTATATAATTCTATATAAACAATTGGCTCCCCATTGGCTTGAGGGGCAGTTTTTTATCGCTATGTTCTGCTTTTTTTTTAAAGTGTATAATCCATATAAAGCTCATACATATTTTTGATTGCATGCTTCTTCTTTACCCTACGTATGTTGTTTGCCTTCTTTGGTCCTAATTCGTCTAGTCAGGTGGACTCCCATGACTATGAGAACCCCAGGTCTTTAACGGGACCCCATGCTAGTGTAGATGTACATACATGGAGCAATTTGGACAATCAGGGTTTATACTGTAAGATTTTTGAAGGAGCGTTGCATCTTCCTTGTGTCTGTGGACAGTGTCTAGCACAACATAGGCATAACTAGAATGCTGTTATTAATACTACTGAATAAAGATTACCTAATTTGAGCATGTGTGTCAGGAATCATCATCTGCAGCAGAGTCACTCTCCAGGCAACCTAACGAGTGCAGCTGGCCTAATTGGCTACACTGCCTGATTGGTTGGAAGAATCAACAGACCGGACTCTTAAACCCAGCTGCAGCACGAGTTCACTGGCTGTTCAAAGCATTTGCCATGGCTGAGATAGATCCTTTACCAGATTGCTCCCAGCCTTGCCAGTTCAGACCCTGGGCTCTGGTTCCTGGTTAATGACACCTGCACAAACCAGTAGGCACGATTACCTGCATCCTACTCACTAATAAAGAGTGAGAGTTAAAAGAATGAGCTACATCTCTGTCCAGTGAAGGCTTTATGTTGCACAAAGGAGTAAAACAGTCTATAAATGAATCATAAAGGAACATTATGGAGGGGTTGATTTCATGGTACAAGGGTCCTGAGTCCCTTGCATGGGGGGATTGCTCAAAGGAAGTGGCAGAGAACTGCTGGTTGGTGATAAGAAGGGAGGAAGTTCTATAACGGTGTTTGGAGAGTTTCAAAGTTCAGATGAGCATTTGGATGCCTGATGTGATCCATCACTACCTGCAAAGGTTTTTTCTGACCAAACCAATCAGTGAATTTTATAACTCTGCTTCAAAATTAAATAGTCATCAATAGGATCTCTCATTTGTTTTGTTTTCATAAATCTTTTTTACATTAACTTAACCACAACAGTCTTAATACCAAATCTAACATCACAAATTAACTACAAGGAGCACCCACAAATTCAGGTGGTGTTGTAGGTGCTTAGCACTTCTGCAGATCAAACCTATATTCAGGGACTTTGCACAGCCAAGACTGTAATTATCAAATGAAGTCATATGACTGCCACTTTCAAAGAAATCTAATGTTTATTGTTCAGTGACAGATCTGACAAAATTACAGCTCCTTGGCATAATGATCTTTGTTCCCTTCTTCCTTCTCTAGGTAGCAGGCATTTTTAAAGGAGGTTGTAAGTAACCAAAGGTGTCTTTTTTTATTTGTATTTTATTTATTTCCAGGCCTTTAGTTGTGTTTCCAGTCTTCAGGTTCCCGCAACAGTCAGTCAAAAATACTGTCCTCGTGAAATGGTTTTTCAGTGTTCATGTAGCTGCCCTCCATGGGTCTGCCCACTCCTGGGACTCACCACTGGTTAGGGCTTTTATTTCTGTTCTTCTTGGGCCAATCAACTCTGAAGGGTTATGTGCTGGTTCACATAGCTGAACACAAAGCTTTTCTCCCATTTCATTCCAAGCTGCCTTTTCTCCTCTCCAGCTTTTGCCAGGCCCTTCTGGCAGATGATATCTTCTGACCTTTTCTGTCCTGGGTCTGTCCTGAGTTCTCCAATCTGCTTATATAGTCATCTCTGACTTCCCACTCCCCGCAACTGGGGTCAGTCATTAGAATTAGGTCTCCACATCACATTCAGCTGGGGGATAGCTGCCAGGACTGAGGCAAGGCTGAGCCCCACTTGCCTTAAAGGGCCAGCCAGCTTGTGATATACCTGCTCCATTCCCAAACCTTGTTCACTTTCAGGGCAACACTACCACCCAACTGGAGACTGCCCTATATTTCCACCATATCTTTTCAGGTGGCCAACTTCAGTAAGTAACTGCTCCTTTTTCTTCAGAAGTTGTTGTTTGGCCTCTCATGAAGCATCAAAGTCTCTCAGGTATCCACTATGGTGAGCCTGCTTGGTCCATGCACCTCACTCAGTGTCACCATCACTGCTTGGTCAGCCCTGTCAGGCACTGCCATTACTGTGACATCTGTTCCCACAACAGCTTCTGTGTCTATATCCCCATCAGCGTTGTTTGCATCAACCTCTGTAGTCCTCTTGCACTGCTCTCTCTCACCTTTACTTGGGTGGGTCTGTTGAGGGGCTGTACAGTTCGTCACCTCTACTTGATCTGCATTTGTCTCATCCAATACACGCTTCTTCTGTTGCTGACTCATGGGGTTCCTGCATTTCTTTCGGAGGGGAGCCTGTTTCTTTCAAGGGCAATGTTTTTTTGTTTTTGTTTTCCTTCTCCTTAGGGAAAGTTTCTTTACAACAAATACAAATAACCTGTCCACATCTCAGCCTCCAGTAGCATTTTGGTACCCCCTCCTGCAATTCACCTTAGCAAATCAGCCTTTTCCTCCTAATTTACATACAGGGAAGTCTCTAACTCACTCTGTCCTTTCCATTTTCTTGCATTTGTGCAGTGCTACCAGCCTTCACTCCTTGAAACCTCTGCTTTGTGGCATACTTTTATTCAGGGGCTGACAGAAGTGCCCACATTCTCCACCATAATGCAATGCATCAGGATGCAGTATATGTCTGCCTTAGTTTCCCCTTGGTCCAGCCACAAAAAAGCACAGTAAATGTATAATGGTCCATGGAACCCTCATGGTAAAACCACTCTCCCAGTCCTCACAGTAAAACACACAGAAAAGTACAGTGATTTTCCATTTCTCTTT
Organism: Lepidochelys kempii; assembly: GCF_965140285.1. Classification (NCBI taxonomy): domain Eukaryota; kingdom Metazoa; phylum Chordata; order Testudines; family Cheloniidae; genus Lepidochelys; species Lepidochelys kempii. The sequence continues at coordinate 58,892,568 of NC_136387.1, read as the reverse complement.
CCAGGGACTTCCAGGTCACTCATGTGAGTCCACCACCACCACTCCAGTCCCAGTTCCTTTCTGCCCTTGCTTCAGGTCCCCACTCTCCAGACCAATCCATCTGAGCGTGACCTATATGGTGGCTCTTCTCCTAAACATAGTCCAACAACTCGGCCCTTTTCAGCCTCACGGCACTGGCTCTCTGGGAGGCAACTGAGCCACACTGGCCTCTTCCTTCTTAAAAATCCAGTCACCCTGTGACATTGGCCTATGGCTCTTTCATAGCCCCATTTAGTTGGCAACTCCACTTTGGAGAAAAGCCAGAAGGCTTCTCATCTTCATCAGACAGCACCAGCGGTAGGCACATTAGGCAATAGCTGGTCTAGCACGGATCACCCAGTATGATTTTTCAGATCTGGCAGGTCAGCAATCTCATCTGGGCCCCACTATGTATATTTAAAAGTATTATATACTCATAGTATAGGCAAAAAGTTTTAGGGAGTACAGCCTGCCCAAGACATAGGAGATTATAATTTAGAACAACAGACCCATCAAAGAGGTTGCCTGACTTTCTGTACCCTGCAATGGGATTATCAAAAGGAATGAGGCTATCAAAAGGTAGGACACTACACAAGAATTGCCTCTGTGGATGGATGGGGGGTTATATTCAATGTGTTTCTTAATTGAATAAAATGGTTAAATAATTAAATATAAAGGTGTATTTTAATAATCCTAATTGACTACTTAATCAGGGAAATACCAAGTCAAACTTTCCTTATTGAATCAATGAGAACTTGAGGCTTCCCTGTGGAACCCAGGGTTGTGAGGCACCTCACTACCATCTGCCCTTAGTAGGAGGAAGCCTTACCTACGTCTGCTATGGGGTCATGCTCCCTTACTCCATTGGCCTCTGCCAACACAAGCACTCCCCACTAGACCTCACAGGTTCACTGTCACTCTACAGCGCTAGGCACTGTTAGCGCTAGGCACATTCCAACCCTTGAGCCCTCCAAGTATCTCCCTGGAGCATTTCCAGACCCCCTACAGGTCCACTGGACTCACACTCAGTATTCACCAATTCCAAAGAAACAATACATCCCAGTTTACTACTTTCACCTCATATTATCACAATGCTTAACACAAAACACTTAGATTAGTTTATAGCAAAATCAAGAATAAATGTATTTAACAAAGCATACAGTCAAGTAGTAGCAAGTAGAAATATTAGAACCAAAGGGTTATATATAAAATCAGAACACGCACTCTGGAGCCTAGACTTAATTAGCAAGATACATTTGAAGTCTAGTAAAGCATTACTCACCCAAAATCTTTGCAGTGCTTCACAGCCAGACAGGCTTTGACTCTTCTTTATATATGCTATCAGTTTGCCTCCTAGGTGAAGGATTCAGTATGTCTCTGCACTCCAAGACTGATCAGACCAATACTTTGTCTTTATTCAAAAACGGGACACTTCTCACCCCCCCCCACTGTTTATTTTATCCTGTAGATTTCTGCTTTGGTAGGTTTCTCAATCTCTCAATTCAAACCAGGTTCAGTATGCAAATAGACATGCAATACACAAGTGGGTCATAGAGGAAGATAAGTGTTAGTTATCTCCTGTATGAAAGGAATATCTGAGAAGTATGTCACCTCTTGGTGACTGCTTTACCTCCAAGACCTTAAGAGAATGATTTTCAGTATAGACACTGTGACAAAGTTCCTCCTCTACCTTGGTGGGTCTTGCGCTTATTGGCGGATTTGCTCACCTTGGAGCTTCACAGCAGCCCTCAGTTTGGCCGTTTTCATGAACCCACAGTCCAGGTCAACTCCTCCTGTGTCTGACCAGTAGTTGGGAGGTTTGGGGGGAACCCGGGCCCGCCTTCTACTCTGGGTTCCAGCCCAGGGCCCTGTGGAATGCAGCTGTCTAGAGTGCCTCCTGAACAGCTGTGCGACAGCTACAACGCCCTGGGCTACTTCCCCTTGGCATCCTCCCAACACCTTCTTTATCCTCACCATAGGACCTTCCTCCTGGTGTCTGATAATGCTTGTACTCCTCAGTCCTCCAACAGTATGCATTCTCACTCTCAGCTCCTAGCGCCCCTTGCTTCCAGCTCCTTACCCACGCACCACAAATGGAAGTGAGCTTCTTTTTAAATGCAGGTGCCCTGATTAGTCTGCCTTAATTGTCTCCAGAAGGTTCCTGATTGTTCTGGAACCTTCCCTGTTACCTTACCCAGGGAAAAGGGACCTACTTAACCTGGGGCTAATATATCTACCTTCTATTACTCTCCTGTAGCCATCTGATCCGACCCTGTCACAATACATAACTCCTTAAATATTATCCTTACATACATTTCACAATAAATATGATGACCAATGGGCTCTCAGTAGAGACTTCATGTGCCACTCTTTGGTGAACTATTATGCACACATCCAACCCAGGGGACCCCAGGGTGTCAGTGGGCACCATCGGGTCCCTGGGTTACACTTGTGTAGATTAGTGCTGAACTATATTCATCCACAGCGTGACCTCTGTACAGCATAATAATGTTGTTCAGAGTTTGGAGAGATTGTCAATATCACACTTTTTAGAATGAAAGGCAAATTAAAGTATAATTTAAACTTTAGCCATTTAGCAATTATATTCTATTGGTCCAAAATAATTTCAAAACATATCCGATCCACTCTTATGTTAGATATAATCTAGTGCTGTATTCATAATTGGAACTATCATAATCTGATAGCATGACACTGATGATGTCATCAACATGATATAGCACAAGGTATCACTTATAATCTACATTATTAAAAAACAAAATATGGAATAATAGTAGTTTGTTTCTGAAGCCTTCATACAACTGACATCACTGACTCTCTCCTCCTAAAAATACAGCAGGTATTTATATTTCTTGTTTAGACTTCAAGCGGTAGATATAATTCTAAACTATTGCAGTTGTTTTGTTTCTATGCCAAGTTTACCATTGCTCAATAGTTCCCTTTCTGCTTCATTTGCATGGGCAGCCAGTTAAAAGAAGAGAATTTTGCAGGAAAATAAATATAGATTTTAGAAAGGTTATCTTTCAGAAATCAAATGGTCTGCAGTACTGTCAAAAAGGTTCCTTATGCTTATACTGAGAATCTAATTTTACTACATCTTTTTTTCCACTGTTTTGCAAGTATTAACTCCTAAGAGGAGAGAAAAAATGTTTCTTGACTTACTTTAAGAAGCCCAACTTAATATCATGACGGGTTCTTATAAAGAATTAATTTCTATATTCAGATGAATAGCTGAAATGCTAAAAATACCAGAACTGGTACCTCTGCAGGCAATAAAGAAAACAGTCTGAACACAGAAAGGTGATATGCTAATGTATTTCCCAACAGATTTTTTTTTTTAAAAATCAACATCTTCAGGATATAATTTGTGCTCTGCCTAATATTTAAACTATTTAAGAAGTTAAAATGCTATTTCAGTATTTCAATGAACTCAAAGATTAAATATTAAATTAAAGCGGTTTGGTTTTGTAACAGGAAGCAAATACCCTACTGAGTCTGGATCCTGAGAGATCCAGATGAATTTTCCATAATAAACTGTAGCTTTACATGAGAACCACAGTCCAATAGTTTATTCAAATTTCAGCCATGAATTGCTACAGCTAACCATGCAATACTCTATTGTATCTCCCATTTGGAAATCATCCACATTGAAAATATTGCTTAAATGAATGTTTAGAGTTAAGCACTTGCTTAAGTGTTTTTTCCTGATGAGGGACTGATTTAAACATGTGCTTAAATATTTTCCTGAACTGAAGCCTGTGTAGTCACACAATAATATCTAGAAGTATAAGTATTTTTTCAGCAATGTTTTAATCTTGCTTTGATTCCTGCCTCTAATTTTGTAAACTGTAACACCCTACTGAATTTAAAATATTAGCTTGGTTGTGTTCCTCAATCATTCTTTGTTTTGAAATTCACCATTCAGTACCATCACAGTAATAAATTCCACAGTCACCCCTAAATATGACTTCCTTGCTTCTTTCCCAAACTTCACAGCCATCTCATTTCATAGATAATGACCCTGACAATTAGGTGGATAGAAGTTGTGATTACACAGAATGCTAAGAGCATCTGTCATGATCTTTCTAGCTGTTTAAGTTGTCCCTTGAGGGGCAGTAAATAGTAAACATTGCTTTATTGCAGACATAGTGGGACAGGGCTTGATGCAACTAGCAGAAACATTTCAGTCACATCCTATATAACAGAGGGCAATATTTTACCATCTCTGCTGCGCTGTGTAGAAGAAAATGTTTTATGTTCATACCAGCCACTTTGGTTTTTTTGCACAATTAAATACTCATTTATTAACCTTAATTTTTAAAAAATGCAGTTTTATGATTGCTTGAAGCTTAGTGCTATACTTCTCTCTCTCTCTCACACACACACACACCCTTTGCCTTGGTCCTAGGATATTACCCACTGCATATGCATGATAGGATTTTAAGATTTAGTGTGCTTGCAATATGCAGTATGCCACACATTGCTTCAAGGCACACAGCAGAACCATTTGCTTTATGAACTTGGCCATGGGGGGGGGGTCTTTATTTATTTATTTATTTTATACCTAACCTCAATTTTTAAATCTTTTACTTCTTCTTTGGCTCAACACTCAGTCTTAACAGACTCTTCTTGATATTAATTCTCAAACCTATACATAATGAAGTACAGGGCAATAACACAAGTTTTCTGTACCGCAGTGGCCTGACTTCTTGCTGTGATTTGATGTATAATATAGGAACAGTCATTCAGACCATACTCAAACAAAATACCCCAGGGAAGTTTCAGCCACTTCTTACTTGAACTGTTCACAAAGTTTGTTCACCTATAATAAAACTGGCTTCTGAGAAGAAAATGAAAAAGTATTCTCTGGGCTCAGACAATCCTATTTCATGGAGAAAGAGCCGGCCAGTTTGTGGTTTATTCAACATGCATACCTTTGCAAATATCCAGCCAAAACCTTGTGTTTTCACTTTGTGATGGTTTTGGATTCTTGGTCTAGAGAAATAAAGAACATATACACATCCACTGCTCACTTGTGAAAGACTAGCTGGAAATAATCTAATTTTCCTCTTCAAATAATTATTGACTTGCTTCTGGGACTATGAGGATAAATAAATAAATAAATAATAATAATAATAAAAAAAGGAATCAAGCAAAACATTCAAATCCTACCCTCTGGCAAAATACTCCCAGGAACACTACACCCAACATAGCCTAAAATTCACATATGTGAATGCAGAAAGCCAGTACCAGTCCTGCCAGAATAAACACAAGAGTGCTTGGAAATAAAGGGGCCCCTATGCAAACATTTTTTGGTACACTGGGACCAGTTTACTCCATAGTCTAAGAAAATGTAATAAGCTAGTTCCATCATAGTAAACATATGTATAAATACTTCTGATGAGGGAAGAGTTTGCTTCGGATAAGCACCCAGACAGTTTTTGATACTTATCTAATTATAAGGCTCTCACCAACTCTGGTTAACCATCATAAATCCTGTATCCACTACAGGAACCGTCACAAACCCTTACCTTTGAGATTCTCCTATCTGAGACAACTGGTGGTTTGTCCTTTGTGGAGACCCAGTAGCTCGTTACCCACACCCGTATATTCTGGTAATGGGGATCAAGTCTTCACTCACTTTAGCTTTTTTAGGGGCATCTCTCTCTTCTGTGCCCCAAGAGATCTTCATCTGTTATGCAGATGAAGGGCTCCATGCAACTTGCTGGCCAAGGCACATCTCCTCAAATACTTTTGACTAGAGCTGGTAAAAAAATAATTATTAAAAAATCCTAGAAATAATGGCTTAGGGAAAACAACTTTTCACACACACACACACCCCAATCTGCTTTCATCTAAAATTTGTTGGGGCTTGGTTTTTTGCTGAAAACAAAACAAAAATATGTTTTTGTTTGACAACTGAAAAAAAAATCCTAAATATTTTCTCCCCACAGTAAAAGAAAAATCCATTTCCCTATCAGCTCTACTTTTAATACTCACTCTCATGCATACATATGCTGATTTGAGAACTATACCTGTTTCTTACCATCAACAGTCCTCTGACACATGCCCCAGAAGGTTGACAGCAACTCCCCTCCCTCAGCTACAAGCTCCACGTGCTGCCTCCTCCCACAGGCACCACACCTGCAGCTCCCATTGGCCACGGTTCTCAGCCAATGGGAGCTGCAGAACTGGGGCACAGGGTGGAGCTGAGACAGCACATGGAGCTAGGGTCGCCACTTCCCAGGAGCTGGGTAGGGAACCTGCCCCAGATCCCCCACCCTTGAGTACCCGCAGCACGCCCCCAGGCCGTGGCGCCCCCAGGGCCACCCTCCTGAGCCACCCCTTCCCCAAGTTTTAGTCAGGGGGTATATACTAAAAGTCACGGACAAGTCATGGGCTGTAAATTTTTGTTTACTGCCTGTGGCCGGTCCATGACTTTTACTAAAAGGTAGCCTTAGCTATGGGTGATGTGATATGTAGGGGGAATGTAACTGAACAGGTTTGAAACATAAAAAGCTATGAGATCTAACAAAACATATAATTTCCTCAAACAGATAAAGAGAAGTAAAGTCTGGGTAAGCACTACAAACTCTCTCTGCACCTGAGATCCTCTTTCCACTTAAGCAGAGTGCTGCACTTTCCAATGCCGTCTCTAGCAGCATCAATTTACTATACAGTATATGTGTGCAATATCATTATCAGTAACAAGAGGAGTGCATCATTTCAACAGATGTTAGTTATACTGAGCCAAGATATAATCTTTACAGTCTCATAGGGAATAATACTCTATCTTTTCAAGGCACATTTTCAGCCCTGGGATGTACATTATATTATTTGCTTAATCTGAGGATGGGTCATTCCTCTCTAATGACTGTGTAGATTACTAAAAACAAACAAACCTTAAAAAGTACTGTCTTAGCCTACTCACTGTGGAGTTTCACCAGCATCAGACTCAATGGTTTTACTTTCCAGTCAGATTGTCCCGTTTGCTTGATCTTTAGCAATACTCAATTTACACAATCTTACAGAGGAGCAAAAAACATAGCTCTCCAAGTGTCTATTCCTCTGATATTCCTTGATGCAGTATCAAGGAAAAAGGATGCATTCTCCCTTGGTTGTTGTGTACTTGAAATTTTATCTTTGTCTACAAAATGATAAGCGACTTGTGACTATGACATGTTTACTCCGATATCTGGATCTCCCTTGCAAACCCAAAACACATTCATCTCTCTAATAATTGAATTGCTGGAGACCTTTAAAAATAATTTCAAACTAAAAATGAACATGTACAATTGACAGAATTTGTGAAAAAGTATTTTCCCTACAGTACAAAAGCAGCTAATGAACTGAATTTTTTAGCATTTGCAAACTAAGGAAAATGCACATCTGCATTACAGCTGCAATTACAGCTGCACTCTATTTGTTCAAAGGTCATCTGGGTTAAAATTATTAAAATTGTCTCAAGACTCACTTAATCTCAGGAGAAGCCCAGATGACCCTACTGAAATTAAATCTAGTTGCTAAAAGAGCATCCACTTTTTAAAGTAATTATTTTTGAAAGCAGGTTTGTGGTTAGACATTTCTTTCAGAATATCCTTTCATTGATGTTATTTACTTCTTAGTGTTAAGATATAGGCAATTACTACAGGCAAAGTTTGCATAAAACAGTACTTCTATATTAAAACTTTGATAAGACAGCCAATTTGTATGCTGTGCCCCTTGCTTTCTGGTTGAGCAGGAGCTAGAAGAACAGCAGAGCAGCTTCCATTTTTTCCAGTTCTGTTAAAAGTACAGATAAGCTCTTACGGAACAGTGTTCAGCCTTCTCAACCATAAATAGAACTGCCACTATTGGGGATCACTGAAAGCAGTAGAAAAGCTCCCCAAAGCCAAAACCTGGGGATGATTCAGATCTGAATTCAACCTTTGTAACTTATACCTGTCTTCATAATGCACTGAACACAAATTCCTCCACATGTTTTTGGAAGGGTAGGTTCAAAATCTGTATACAGTTTTTTTAAGGTTGGTGGCACAGAATCATAGAAACGAAAGGGACCTCGAGAGGTCACATAATCCAGTCCCCTGCACTCATGAAGGATTAAATATTATCTAGACCATCCCTGACAGGTGTTTTTCTAACTTGCTCTTAAAAATCTTCAAGGATAGTGTTTCCACATTTAAACAAGCAAAAACAAAACAACCTAACACCTCCTTCCTTTTTTTCATCTCTGTCTGCCTTCTGCTTAAAACACATTAAAGCTTGGTCCAGCAAAAACACAGCACTAAATTAAATGGAGTGCACAGATGAGTGAGGATTGCCAAATGTGCATTTGAAGGGCTGTTCCTTAATATTTTTGTGCTGAGACTTAGAATTTTTTTTACAGCCTTGTACTTATGTTAGGGAAGTCCTGGATACAACTAGAGCTGCAAACCTCAAACTAAATAGGGAGAAATATGTTTTAGGGGTTACAGAACTGGGGACATTATTTCCAACAAAGGTTTAAACCTGATAAGAGGAAGGTTTCAGCCATTGAAGTGATGCCATATACCTAGTCAAAGAAAGATGTCCAATGGTTCCTGGAAATGTTTAATTATCTTGGAAAATTCCTACCTAATCTATCTACCAAATAACAGCTTTGAGCAAATGCCTACAAAATAAAAATGAATAGTATTGGGGTGCAGAACAGGATGAATCATGGGAAGGTTTAAAACAACACTGATACAAAAACCAGCATTGATGTTCTATGTACCAGCAAGACCTATTAAAATTTCAGCAGATGCTTCACAGTCTGGGTTAAGTACAATGATTTTACAGAAGCATGAAAATTGTTGGCAACCACTGGCATATGCATCCCAGTAACTGACTGAGGCAGAAACCAGATGTACAAAGATTGAGAAGGAGCTTTTAGGAATATTGTTTGCCTGTGAGAAATTCAAACAGTATATTTATGGACAGAGAGTGGAAGTTGCAATGAACCACTAGCCTCTGACAGCGTTATTTAGCAAACTGATAAATGACTGGATCTTAAGGATTCAAAGAATGAGGATAAAGTTACAAAAGTATGATTTGGTTGTGACCTACATGCCCAGTAAATTCATATTCACAGCAGGTGCATTTTCCAGAGCAGGGGCTCCCATGAGACCAGAGAAGATTTTAGAGACACAGATGCAAGCCTACGTAGATTTGATTGTAAAGTCAATTGCCACAGCTAATAGGAAACTGCAACAGATGAGAAAGGAAAAGGAGAAAGGTGAATTGCTGGGAATCCTTGAAGAAGTGATAATTAAAGGGCAGCCTGAAAATAAAAGTAGTTGCAGTCCAAGTATAACAGACTGTTGGAACTACAGGCATGAACTTACTGTGATAGACAGGGTGATTTTCAAGGACAATAAGGTTGTAATTCCAGTGAGCCTCCAAAAATAAATGCTACAGAAGATCCAGGAGGGTCATTTAAGAACCGAAATGTGCAAACAAATAACACAAGAGGTGCTGTATTGGCCACAGATCAATCACATTACTAATATGCTTGAAATTTCATGCTTGAAAGACAAGATAAGCCAACAGGCACAGCTACTGAGACCTCATCCAGTTCCACAGAGGCCTTATGAGAAGGTAGGGCACTCATTTATTTACCGAGCAATCAAAGGATTATTTAATAGTCACAGATTATTATTCTCTGTATCAAGAAATTTGCACATTGCACAGTACTAATAGTAAATCAGTGATAGCCAGCATGGAAGAAATCTTCTCCAGACATGGAATTCCAGATGAAGTCATTAGTGATAATGGACAGAAATTTTCCAGTGCAGATTTTAGATTTTATATGTATAGGAGTTAATTTGCTTTTCTTTAACAGGGAAGATGTAGAGATATGTTTGTAATGATGATTATAATTTAGAGATGCTCTCTCATAAAGGAGAGTACAATGAGCATAGGAATTTGGAGATGTGCGCTTAAGGCAGGGGTTGAGAACACTGAATGGCTATTTGCCGCAGTTTACCAGAGATGCTCTCCAGTTTGTTTTTATTAAAGTTTTATTCCTTTCTCATTCTCTGGTCTGTTATTTAATGAACCCCAAGATTGTTCATTACTGTGTAACAAACTGTTGTGCCAGTTTTGTCACACAGTAATTAACTTAAATAAAATAAAATGCATGCCAATCCATAGACTAGAGTTGGGTGAATGATTATAAGTAGTATATTTGTGGAATAAAACTGATCCATTTATTTTACAAAATAAAATATTTCTGAATCTGTCTGATTACAGAGCTGGGCTGGTAGCTTTAAAACTATGTTATGGCTCGAACATTTCCAAATCAATACTAGAACAATCTCTAACTATATATGTATTTAAACCACTTGTTTACAATTATATTGTAGGATATCTAAAGGAATGAAGCAAGACCACATTGTAAAAATAATCCAGCAAACTTTAATGCAGCCCGAGCCCCTATACAACAGTACTTGTCTCCCCTAGAGCTGACAATATGCAGCAATAATCACTCTCTTTCTTTCTTTATGTATGTATTTATTTCATTACCCATCCCTGTCCAACCCAGCTACTGTTTGAGGATCCATCTTTCAAGGGAGTCCTGGAGTCAGCTACTAAATGCAGAAGCTGTAAACCTTGGGTGCATTGCAGCTGCAATGCCAGGACCAGGGGAGGGGTTGACTAAGCAATGTAGATATGGTGTAGAGACACCATATAAGAGGCATATGTAATTCTAATATCTAGATCCATAACCACTTGGTCTTCATAAATGGCATAATAGGAAGCATATTCATAAAGGTATTTCACAATTTCTACAAGAAGCCTAAGAAAATTGTACACAGTTATTAGGCTTGGCAGAATTGATTTTTTATGCTTTATAATTTCAACAGACTTTTTTATTTTTGACTATTTTAAAATATTCACAGTTAAACAAAATTATGGGGTTTAGGGTTTTTTTTTCTATTTTGAAATATTTAAATTTTCAGATTTGCAGAAAATTATGGGGAGAGGTCAGGCAATAGGAGGGATCAAACAATAATTATGTAATGAGAGTACATGATGAGATTCAAGAAGTCAAAGTTTTGTAACAGTTAAAACACAAATTGTTAACACCACGTTTAACCATACAAAGTAAATATCGGTTAATAAAACTTACTAACATTCTCAAGCAGCATTTTTCTTACTGTTTCTATCTGTAATTTTTTATCTTCATTGATGGAATTTTTTTTGTTGGTTTGTGTGTGTAAGGTGAAATCAACATTTACCAATAGTAATCTAATCCTTCCAAGCCTAATTATTATTGACTCATCCAAAGATTTTAAAAGCACACCTTGAATTCTGGTTCAATTTTTGGTTTTTTTCATGCTTGAGAAGAAGATTGGAATGGCTGTGGAAGATGTATTTGGCAGTTTGCAAAGTGAGATATTGGCAGGATTCCAGGCATATGCTATAACTATTTGCAATAAATATGGATTTCCCCCCTCATTCTGTACATCATTAAGAGCACATTTAATAAAGAGAGATACAACTTGACATTATTATTAATTGTTAACAATGGACTGCTATTTTTTTTTTTTGCAATCCTCTTTAAATTACAATTACTATAGCTCAAGTCATGCAGGGAATCCCTTATTTCAAAAAGAGAGACACTAACAATATAAAACACAATCACCAGTGAACCTGGGAAGACAATTTGGCCCTCACTGACTGTTTTAAGCCCCAGTTTTGCAAGGAGTTCTGTGTAACCAGGATCTCTTGTACCAGTACAGAACCCTAATGACGTAAATGTGAAGTTCTTTTCTTTTCTGAAAAGATACACAAAAATATCATGCCCGGACTGTAACCATATCCATTTTTTCCATCAGCTGGGATGTTTATGGTCTTTTCAGTTCAATATAGTAATATGTACATGTTTATATTCAAACATAATATTTTTTAAATGACAGAAGTCCTGAATATAAGTTATAGATAGATGACTGTAAGAGAGCTCCATTTACTGGTCACTCAGCTCTTCTCCATATTCTGGCTGACATCTGTGAATTTATTTATATTTATTTCTAGTAAGTTATATAACATTTAGCTATGCACTGATAATGGTTAGCATCACAATCCATAGTTTGCCCCGGAAGCTCTAAAATACTAATGCTTTTGACATTAAAAAGCTTATTTTTTCCTGTTAGGAACAGTTGCTGAAAAAAATGAAATTTAGCAGATATGACAAATGCAGACTTAACCCTCTTCCTCATCCCCCTGCTCCCCAAAAAATAACTAAAATAAATCCCACAATAGAACCATTATTTAAAGCATTGGGAAATCTTCTACTTCATCAACATTTGTATTAGACTACTTTGGAATTTGTAAAAGAATTTCAGTAGGATTTCTATAAACTGTGGATAAATTTTGGGCCTAGTCATGAAATGTTCTGAGGCTGCATTTTCAAAGGGGCCTTGGGCAGCTATGTACTGAGCTCCCACTGACTATCAGCAAGAGTTTGGCCTAAGTGCCTGTTTTAACTTTCAAAATTCCAGCCTGAATGCCTCCTCTGTCATGCTAAATGCTCCTGGCTCCCAATGAAGACTGTCTTTTGTTCCTGTTTTCTGTACAGCACCTAGCATAATGGGGTCCTGGTCCATGAACAGGGCACCTAGGCACTATAGTAATACGAATAAAAACATAACATACTAATAAATTCAGTGTGGACCGATGTTCAGCACCTCACATGACTGGGACATTGCTGAGTGCCCTGGAACTCCCTCTCCCATTATCTTTGACTGGAGTTATGGCTGTTTAACACCTTTGAAAGCCAGATCACTATAATCTCTGTGCCAGGGCTAGACAGCCCAGGCCTCCTATCATGCTTCCAATAGCAGTGATGTAGTGGAAATGGGTTCTTGCTGTCTGAGTTCCTGCTGAAATTAGTATTTTAATGTTGCTTTGGTTTAATCGTTTTTAATGTATTGTTAATGATTTGTTATGGCACCTTTCCATTATTTTAAATTTAAGTTAGTAAATATTGAGTATTGATTCTATGAGTCTGCATCTTTCTTCTCCATATCACATATATACTTTTATCCTGCCCTCAACCAAAAAATCCTTACTCACCCTCCTATTAACTTCCTATGCATCCCCACCCACCCATACCCTATTAGTACCCGCTCGCACAAATCCAGTGATATACAGTAACTATTCCAAAGAGGAGCAGTATGTAAGTAAACATTGAAGTTCCTCCCCCACAGATGTGGTAGGGTAAGAAAAGAGGATATGGTGTCTTCAAAAAATCACCTTGATCACCCCCTGAGAAGGAGCAGATGCCATCCCAAGGGCAGTTGTAGAGGGGGAGACGGGTCCAGGATCACCATGAACACTGGTATTGCTCCTCCTGTCAACAACATCAATATTAATGATAAAAACAAAAACAAAAAGCCAAGAACAAAACAGAAACCTAGCAGGCACCCTGTACACTTGCCTCAAAGCATTATGCAGTTATGGTACTGCCAAAATTTCTGTGGTGCAGCTGTGCACCCGTTGTATGGAAGAATACTGTTATCTTTACACCTGCTTGACATTTGCATCTCATAGACTATCAGAGTTGGAAGAGACCTCAGGAGAGCATCTAGTCCAATCCCCTGCTCAAAGCAGGCACAATCTCCAATTTTTTTTTTGCCCCAGATCCCTAAATGGCCCCCTCAAGGATTGAACTCACAACCCTGTGTTTAGCAGGCCAATGCTCAAACCACTGAGCTATCCCCTTTTTAAAGGTCACCGGGCATGTTCATATGAGGAACAATATCTGTAAACTCATGTAAGTGGCCTTTATTGCCTATTGTGTATCACCACCAGTCTGTGCGGATCTTTCCTACCAGAATTTATTGCATTTTATTTGGATCTACATGTGTACTCTTGGATAGACCTCCTGCTCCAGTGCATACAGACATACCGTTTTGACTGTACTTCTAGGGACACATTTGTTGGTAGCTCCAAATCTGTTTTAGAGGAAGATTGGTTTAGTGGACTGCAACTCAGAAAATCTGGGTTCAATTTCTAGCTTTGCTAAAGTGACATTGGGCAAGTCCCTTAATCTCTCATGCCTTGGGCCCCCTCATCTATAAAATAGGGATAATACTACTACTTCTGTCCTATCCTTTATCTGTACTGTCTACCTATGTTGTAATCTTTTTGGGCCAGGAGTTATCCCTTGCCATGGGTATGGGTTAGTACAATAAGGCCCTGATCACAAATGGGACTTCTAGGTTTTATTATAATACAAATAATATTTTCATATATTCCTCTATTTAACTTCTCTCTTGTCTTTCCTCAATTGTGGGATAAGAAGCCAAAAGCCATTTGAGTTACAGGTGCATGGAAATTGGAATTAAAACTCATTTTAGATTGTTCTTCCATCATTTAAATATGATTAGAGTTTTAGTTAATTTTAACAATGAAAGAAACATTACTTCTGGGTAAAATTTGGCACACTGTTTCAGCCCAAAGTGGGCTTTTTTTGTGCGGCTGAGTTACCACCCTCTGAAAATAGAGGTTTGTAATGGAGATGCTGAAATAACTAACTATAACAGCCCAAATGGCACTACTACAATAAACTAGGTCATAAAAATTCAAATGCTCCTAAGGCTTATAAACTTGGATTAAATGGAGCAAATCCTTCCTTAAGTACCATCCCTTTACTTGCTCAGATTATGCAGCACATTTTGCAAACTAGCATCACAAGACAACATAAAAAAGCATACTTTCAGATACTAAATCTTTGTACTTTCTTTCAAGAAGAATTAGGTTACAAAATAAAACTCACATTCAAAAATCTGAAAACAAAAGTACATGTACCATCCATTAAGTAATACTCTAAAGTGTCAGAGTCAGAATTTGAATGTGTTTCATGTGGAGTTTTGTAATCAATCATCCTCTTTGGCATGACATAGCACAGTGAATACACTGTATGATCACTTACTGAGTACCAGATTTTGATATCCTTACCCCACAAAGTACTTCTAGTAAGGCAGATATTTACCTGATGTAAATTTTCATCGCTCCACTGAAGTCAATACAGCTATAAATCTATCCTATTCACAACAAATGGGACGTTTTGTGCAGTCAAATTAGGCTAATATTACTTCCCTACCTCACCGGGGTGTTTGAGGATAAATACATTAAAGATTGTGAGGGGGTCAGATACTAAGGTAATGGGGCAATATAAGTGAAATAGATAGAGACACGTAGTCATCAATGACTGAGTTAGGGTGTTGGGAGAGCAGGGGCTCCCAACGATCCTGGGGGCATATGCACCTAGGATTGGCCATATCTAAACATAAGGATGGAGATGTACCTGTGTCATAAATTAGAAACTATGATGGTATGTGTGAAATTTAAATAGCTTAAAGTCCTGCATCTGTGAGTCTCTCCCCCTTATGTTTTTACCCAACTAGAATGTCTTCCAGGTATCTTTACCTGTTGTTGTTAATGTACCAAAAGAGGAAGATGTTATGAACACGGAAGCTCTTTTTTAGCTGAGTGTGAAAAAGGACATTACCCTGCAAATTTCAAACTCACAGGATACACAATCTAGGGGTGAAATCCAGGCCCCCGTGAAGTCAATGGCAAAACTCCTATTGACTCGAATAGGACCAGCATTTCATTCTTTCCCTAAGGAGGATATTAAAAAGATATTTGGGCAGTCTGCCGAATCTTTCTGCTTGGAGTGACACCTATGTCTCAGGCTCATCTCTGCCCTGCTCCAA
Organism: Lepidochelys kempii; assembly: GCF_965140285.1. Lineage (NCBI taxonomy): Eukaryota > Metazoa > Chordata > Testudines > Cheloniidae > Lepidochelys > Lepidochelys kempii. Next base: position 58,876,789 of record NC_136387.1, on the reverse strand, counting down.
TGCCCATTGATATCAATGGAAAGTTTTCAGAGTAACAGCCGTGTTAGTCTGTATTCGCAAAAAGAAAAGGAGTACTTGTGGCACCTTAGAGACTAACCAATTTATTTGAGCATGAGCTTTCGTGAGCTACAGCTCACTTCATCGGATGCATACCGTGGAAACTGCAGCAGACTTTATATACACACAGAGAATATGAAACAATACCTCCTCCCACCCCACTGTCCTGCTGGTAATAGCTTATCTAAAGTGATCATCAAGTTGGGCCATTTCCAGCACAAATCCAGGTTTTCTCACCCTCCACCCCCCCACACAAATTCACTCTCCTGCTGGTGATAGCCCATCCAAAGTGACAACTCTCTACACAATGTGCATGATAATCAAGTTGGGCCATTTCCTGCACAAATCCAGATTCTCTCACCCCCCTCCCAAAAACCACACACACAAACTCACTATCCTGCTGGTAATAGCTCATCCAAAGTGACCACTCTCCCTACAATGTGCATGATAATCAAGGTGGGCCATTTCCAGCACAAATCCAGGTTTTCTCACCCCTCACCCCCATACACACACAAACTCACTCTCCTGCTGGTAATAGCTCATTTTCACTGTTTTAGGATGGGGTATGGCCGTGGCACCCTCTACTACAGATCTCATTTGGAGTGAAGTGTGTACTCCAGGGAGCAGTACCTGCATTCCCCAAAATGTAGGCATTGTGACTTGAATAGCCCTTGTGTACGCGGGGGAATAGTCCCGCTATTGTGGGGCACTTTCCTGGCTTCTCCACTACCCCGGTGAAGTAGGCTAGCGAAAGGATCCGAGTCCTCGCTCCCACTTCCTCTACCCAGAGGCCTCCCTGCCCTTGAGGACTCCCCTTCCACTCTCCTGTCTGGCAAAGTCCTCCTAACCCCAACAAGGCTGGGCTCAGGATTCCTGGTGGGCTCGACCCCCAACCCTGCTGTGGTCACCTAGGACAGGGGCTAGGGTGTACCCACTCCGGGGTACTCTCTCTGCACTGGGCACTTCTCTGACCCACTAACCATTACATACAATTTAAAGCAAATGCAAGATATTTAATCAACAATTAAATTTAAAAAGAATAAGGAAAAATGGGAAAGGTTAAAGGAAACACATCAACCTGCTCTGTGGCAGGGAACATCACAAACCGTGTCTCTGGAACGTCAGGGCAGTTCACAGTCTGTTCCTTGTAAGTCCCAGGCCTCCTTCTCAGGCTCTGGCTGTGCTGCAGGGATGCTGTGGGTTGTACACTTGCTCTAGGGGTGGCCACACGCTCTCAGGCTCTAAGTGGTAGGACCCTTCTTCCCAGTGTTGCCCCCGCCCTGTCGGGGTTACGATCCAAGCCTGGCCGGCAGAGCCTCCTGCCTGAGGCATCTCCCTGTGCTGGGCCCGCTGCCCAGGTTCCCCCTCGGTCTCCCCAGCTGCTCACCGCACCCAGCTCCAGACTGCTCCAGCCCCAGCTCCACCACTCGGTCTCTGCACTGCTGCTGCTGCTCTGCCTCCAGTTCTCTGGGCTGTTTCTTTGGCCCCTCTGGTTCTGGTTGCTGCAGCTCTGCTCCCAGGACAGGTCTGCTCTGCAGGCTGCTTCTGTGACTCTGCTCCCAGCACTGACCTGCTTCCTGGGCTGCTTTTCTGGCCCCTCTGGCTCTGGTTGCTGCAGCTCTACCCCCAGGGCAAGTCTGCTCTCTCTGGGCTGTGCCTCTGGCTTTGGGGCTGCAGCTCTGCTCCCAGGACAGGTTCTGCTCTCTCTGGGCTGCTTTTCTGGTCTCTCTGGATCTGGCACAGCTCTGCTCCCCAGCTTAGCTTGGGCCCCTTCTTTCTCCTTAGCTCAGCCCCACTCTGTGTGACTCAGGCAAGTCCAACTCACACGAAGGGCGGGACCTCCCTGGCCTTCTGACTCCTTGATTAGCTTGCCCACCCTGTCATTCAGGCTGACCTGGAGCACTGGCCTCTCCCCATTGTTCCTGGAGTCTATCAGTCTCAGAGTCCTGATTTCCCATCGACCCTTCCCCTTTTAGTACTGGGAGCTAGCAACTAAAACACCCCCACTGAAAGTTAATAAGGGGGCAACAGTCCCCTTACAATTGAACCAGGTTTCAGGAAGTACCTTTGTGTAAAGACAGATTTCAGAGTAGCAGCCGTGTTAGCCTGTATTCGCAAAAAGAAAAGGAATACTTGTGGCACCTTAGAGACTAACAAATTTATTTGAGCATAAGCTTTCGTGAGCTACAGCTCACTTCATCGGATCAGCTCACTTCATCGGATGCATCCAATGAAGTGAGCTGTAGCTCATGAAAGCTTATGCTCAAATAAATTTGTTAGTCTCGAAGGTGCCACAAGTACTCCTTTTCTCTTTGTGTAAAGAGTTTACCCTGGTCATCCTGCAAAATGGCCAGTCAAAATCTGGCCAAATAATGTTTGTTAGCCAAGATTCTGTAGGAAGCATACAAAAATTGCACCATCCGTGCAATAAAAGAAAATTTCTGCACAGAATTTGTTAGTTGTACGCTACAAGATTCAGCACTGAGAAATTTCTCAGATGTAAATTAGTTAGATAGTGCTACTGAACGCAAAATGCCCAGCCTTAATAATTTTACTAAATACAAAGGCAGCCCTAGTTTGTCAAGTAACATCAGGCTGACACAATGCTCCTCACTGTGGAAGACCAATGCAAGATAATAGGCCTTGGAGTTAAAAAACAAAAAAAGCAACATGTTCTAAAGCTTAACAGTTTGTCTCGCAAAGGTCCTCCAACTACTTTGCACAAGGCAGAAATTGGCATATAATTTATAGCTTTGTGTTTGTCATCATTCATTAATTACTAGCTGTGTTTCTTTGTAACTACTTATATAGGTTTCAGAGTAGCAGCCATGTTAGTCTGTATTCGCAAAAAGAAAAGGAGTACTTGTTACTTGGTTAGTCTCTAAGGTGCCACAAGTACTCCTTTTCTTTTTACTTATATAGGATTTATTATTACGTCATGCAAACTGTGTTTATATGGCTCCAGTTAGATTCCTGAGCTTTCTTGATAGATGTGGATGGGATTATTTTTTCAGTCCTCTGAGAGTTTGAGATTTCAGATTTTGTCCCAATTCAGGATTGGGAAAAAAGTCAAATCCCAAAAATGTTACCAAACCAATAATCCAGAAAAATCTAAACATCCTATTAAGACAATTTAAAAACTTTTAACAAAGTTTTTAAAAAATGAACAGATTCATCAAAACTGACACTTATCTGTAAACAGTTTCAGTTTCTATGAATCAAAGTTTTCTCATGAAAAACGTTTCATTGGAAAATTCCCAATCAGCTCTACATCTAAGGTCTATTATCGTGATCACAAGTCATGCAAGAGAAAAAACAGCATTGGTCTGTAAGGGCTCGACTCTGCAGAATACCAAGACCTTAACTGCCATTGAAGTCAGCTGGAGTTGAGGGTGCTCTGCACTGAAGTGCTCAGCATCTTGAAACACTGAACCCATAAGTAGAAACAAAACACGTTCTGATCTCAATACATAGAAGTGATTGAAATGCATATCCTCTCTATAGTTATTTTTCAGTTACAGGCCTGCAAGCAGTACTTGATCTTGGAGGTAAAGTTATTCTGTACAACCAGTCTTTCCACTCATTGTTGCAGTAAAGTGTGTGAGACTGCAAATACTATCCATTCCCTCCTCTACCCCCCACCCCCAACAGTAGTCAATTGTATTCTCCAGTTCAGGTATTGCTACAGGATATGTATCGCTGTAATCTTAATTATTGAAATATACGATAATAGTGTATGGTAAACACTAAACATTTACATAAATTCACATTTACAAACAAAGAGTCACAGTGTGTCTCTTATGACCTAATGAAATGGAGTGGCTCTGCATTGCCACAAATGATCCCGTTGTTTCTACAGTAGTATTTTGCCATTACTTAGTGAATCTCAGTTAATCCGAAGGGTAACTACAATATTTCTAAATCTCTTCTCACCCTTAAAAACATCCCCATTCTGCAATAGATACATAGATGTGGCTACCTCAGTATTTGCAACAGCATCTAAACTTTTCTGAACTATGGATTATGGAATGTAATCAATGGTTATCAGCCTTCTCTATACTGGGAACCTGATGGCATACCCTTACCAATAAGCTGGAATATGGTGAGAAACCCTGTGACTGGGATCCGAGGGAGCCTCACTGAAGTTACTCAATTAGGATAAACTGCAAAGAATGGTGTAGACCGGGGTGGGCAAACTTTTTGGCCCGAGGGCCACATCGGGGTGTGAAACTGTATGGAGGGCTAGGTAGGGAGGGCTGTGCCCCCCCAAAGAGCCTGGCCCCTGCCCCCTATCCGACCCCTCCCACTTCTTGTGCCTCTCAGAATCCCTACGCATCCAACCCCCCTGCTCCTTGTCCACTGACCGCCCCCTCTTGGGACCCCCGCCCCTAACCACCCCCCAGGACACCACTCCCTATCCAACCCCCCCTGCTCCCTGTCCGTCCCCCTACCCAACTGCCCTCTGTTCCCCATCCCCTGACTGCCCCCCCCAAACCTCCACCCCATCCAACCACCCCCTGCTCCCTGTCCCCTGACTGCCCCCCAGGATCCGCTGCCCCATATCCAACCCCCCGGCCCTCTTACCATGCTGCTCAGAGCAGCAAGTCTGGAGCTGCGTCACCCGGCCGGAGCCAGAGACGCTGCCGCGCTGCCCTGCATGAGCGCGCAGCCCCACCACCCAGAGTGCTGCCCGCATGGCAGCGTGACTGTGGTGGAGGGGGGCAGCAAGGGAGGGGCTGGGGGCTAGCCTCCCCGGCCAGGAGCTCAGGAACCGGGCAAGACAGTCCCATGGGCCGTATGTGGCCCGCAGACCGTAGTTTGCCCACCTCTCGTGTAGACAATCCCCAAAGCTGGTGGCTATTCCAACAGTTAGATTTATCAAGCCAGCACAAAACAGCTTCTGTAATACCTCACTGGTTACCCAGAAGCCAATGACACAGTTCCTTTAAAGCAACCCAGCCCTGGGCTCCCACCCAGACAGCCAAGTCAAATGTGATGAGGACCACTGAAAATCTTATTAATCATATAAGAAAGATCTACCAATCCCAAAGGATTGGACACATTACTTCCCAGGTTAATGAATATCTCAGATCTTTTCCAAATACACACTTACAGCCAATCCTTATTAACTAAACTAAAATGTATTTAAAAAGGAGAGAGAGAGAGTATTGGTTAAAAGATCAGTAAACATACAGACATGAATACAGTTCTGAGATCAGATTCATAGCAGAGATGGTGAGCTTTGTAGTTGCAAAGAGTTCTTTCAGAATTAGTCTGTAGGTTATAGCCCAGTGTTCATATTCAGGGTGATCCAGATAGGACAGAAGATCTCAGTCTTATGATTTAAGCTTTCCGTGCATGAAGCATCAAGCAGATCTGAGATAAAAAGGATCAGGACCCAAGGGCTTTTATACAGTTCCAGGCCTTCTCTTGACAGCTCGGCATCCTTAGGTGAACAACAGGCAATCATGGAGACTTTGAAGTAGACCTATTTCCTAAGCATCACAGGTATTTAGCTACAGAGATTAACATAAGGCAATTGACTATTTTCCACCATTCACAGGTGATTTGCTATACATTTCAAAGAGAGGTGAATACAGTGACATCATGATGTTTACAAAAAGAAAAGAAATACTTGTGGCACCTTAGAGACTAACAAATTTATTTGAGCATAAGTTTCATTTAAATGTTAATATTTCCTTTTTATCTCTGAATTAAAAGCATACAGCATAGACAGGGACTGCTTGATTACATTGTTTACTTCAAACATTATATAAGTAAACACACAAAACCACAAACATTATCTATCATTATGTCCCTAAATGTTGAATCCGGGGCAATTAGCCTGCAAACTGCTTAACCCTTTCTGGCCATGTGTCACACACCTTTCCCCCATTTACCTATAAGGGACTGACAGGGTGGTCACAAGCCCCTGACATTTGTTTGTGGACCTCTCCTCCAGGTTGAGAATCCCTGGTCAAAATCATTATTTTTATTGAGATAAAAAAATATGTAGATACTTGGGCAGTACCTAAGGCAATTAATAAGTTTCCAAGGGTGACCATTGTATTTATACTGCTCTCATTACTTTGTCAGACGTAGAATGCCATATTATATATTCCATGTTTACCCCCTCTCCAGGGAAGAATCTCTTATAGCTATATATGGAAATCCCCAAATGAGTAATTGAACAATGAAGGAAACAGTAATTATACTCAGAAAAATAACCACAATAGCAGGTCCTGTGCTGACATCAAGCAGGGAAAGCTGTAAAGTATGTGCCAGATAGTCTCCTCCTTTTCCAGTAGTGATAAGGAGCTTAAGCCACATATTGGACAAATAGTTGACATGAAGGATAGATCAGTTAGCCAGGGATGAATGTTAGAGAAACTACAAATTGAAGCTTCTTTATTAGTGACAGCATTTATAGCAATTTAGACAAGCTAAGAAATTCATTAATACTGTATTTCTTGCTAAAAGTATGCTCCTGCACATATCCTTGGTAAAGTAGACTTTCATAAAAGAATCAACACTGACAGTTATTGGGTTGTAGTTGACTACATTGTTGCTGAGAAGATTATGGATTAGCCAGTTCCAAGTAGGGATGGAAGAGGAAATTAGGACTGGTTAAATGTTTCCATCGTAACGATTTTTCTTCAGACAATGGTGGTTTGCATATTTGTATATTTTACATCCCTATTAAAGGTGTCTGCATATTTTTATATTATACATACATGCTAGAGGTGTCTTCTTTCCATGGAAAATTCTCATTTTTTCACAAAAAAATGACTGCTCCAAAACTGAAATATTTTCAGCTGGATATGTGCTTCATGGGAGTTGTAATTTGCCTCACGTCTCCATTCTCCTCTATGGGCTAAGCTCCACAGCTGAGTTACATCTCTTGTGATACACTACAGCCACAGGACTCCCATAATGCATTGCATCCTCCCTCAAGAGGTGGATACCATGATTAATCATGTGGGATATAGTCTGAGTATGGAACATGGATCATAGAGGAGAATGGGAGCATAAGTTATCAGCAATGCAAATCATAGTAGGCTCTGTTGAAGCATTTCAGAATAGTTTATTTGTTTACAGCAGAAATATATTGGTTTTCAACTTTTTACCCAAAAGTTCATGGCAGGAGTGCAGGGGGTGCAGCACGGGTGAGGCAGGAAAAACAAAGAAACCAAAACCACACACACATCGCCATGCACACCACGACCATCTGACCATCTCTAATCTTAAATAAGCACCCAAAAATGGATCCATATCCAAGGCCAGATATTCAGCTTGTGTAAATCACCAGAACTCCATTGATGTCCATGAAGCTACCTTGGTTTACACATGCTGAGGATCAGACCCTCAACCTTTATCAGAACCTTTTCAGGCTAAAAGTTGTGCTAGAGCTCTTGGAAGAACACGTTCTCTCCCCTATTCTGGCACTTCCATTACTGGCCCAAGAGAACTGGCCAGAAAATGGGAGTGGAACAATAACAAATCTTACTTGGGAAATTTCAGATCTTCAAAAGAAGTTCATTTGAGTTTGGTTACAAAACATATGGTTTACTAGTTGCTGAAAGCCGGGGCTGTCACATGGGTGTACATTCATGAAGTCATGTGTATAAAAAAGCAGAAAGTGACTCAGAACATAAAAATTGGATGGCAACAAACCATGAATCCCCTGATGATTGAACCTGGGGGTATTCAAAACAAAAAGGGCTTTCAACCATGCTTATAGCTATTTCTATAGCTTCACACTGATTCCACAGACATTCAAGGTTTCAGAGTGATTATGATGATTCTATGTCCAGATTGTGCTGATTTGTGTGGCTGGGTTGTGAAGTGTCGGAAAGCTGTGTGGATTTCTGCAGGTGGTGAATGAGGGTTATGGTCTGTGATGAGGGGCTGTGTTGGGCTTATTGTGTATGCTGGTTGTGTGATGGTTGTGTTGATTTGCATGTGGAGTGTGTTGTGATGGGAGAGTTGGGTGGGTGATGAATAAGGGGTATGCTGCTGTGAACGGTTTGGGGTTATTGTGTGTACTGGTTGTGTTGATGTGTCTGGGAGGTTCTGCCAGGAGATCTCTATTGATTTTTGCAGGTGGCAGTTGGGTGAAGGGGTATGACAGTTGGGCCAAGTAACTCACTTTATGTGCAGTATCCATCATATAACAAATGAAATTGTTGCATGCATACTAACTGTAGAGCAAGGGTAGCCTGGTTGAGTTATCTCTGCTATCACAATGGTCTAGGATTCATGCCATGGCATAGATAAATGCCTTACTGTAGCTATACACCACACGGGTGTAATTTGTAAATTTATCATGACTGGCAAATTTACATTGAGCATTAATAGACCACAAAATCCAGTGAGGATTTAATCAATGACACTCTGAACAAAAAGGAAGTCCAACCATGTGTGTAGCTCCTGACATCACTTCATACTAATTCCACAAATATTTTAGATTTCAGTGTGACATTCCTGGAATCTTATTATACAGATTATTTGTGTTAGGGTATTACATGGAGGCTACAACCAACAGCAGTGCCCCATTATGTTAGGCATGTACAAATACATACACAGGAACAATCCCTTACAGAGCTTACAGACTAATTAGAGAAGGCCAAAAAGGAAATATAATCCCCATTTTGCAGATGGGGAACTGAGACAGAAAGATGTGAGTGACTTGCTCTATAGCAGGGGTTCCCAAACTTGGCCCGCGCCACTTCCCGCAGCTCCCATTGGTCAGGAACAGTGAACCACGGCCCTTGGGAGCTTCAAGCGGCTGTACCTGCGGACTCTCAGGTGAACAAAGCGTCTTGTGGCCTGCCAGGGGCTTACCCTGCGCAAGCTGCGAACCAAGTTTGGGAACCCCTGTTCTGTAGTCACACAGGAAGTTTGTGGCAGAGCTGGGAGTTGAACACAGATCTCAGTCCTAAGTCAATGCCTTGACAACAAGATCATCCTTCCTCTCAATCACAAGACCTAAAAACAGACAAAGAAGGTTCATGGGGTTCTTATTTTATCCCATCCCTATTTCAGAGTGAAAAATTGATCCTGCAGGAGCTTTCCTGTCCAAGGGCTGCAGGTAAAGATGGAGGAAGGAGTAAACAGCAACATGGAGAAAGAACAAATTGAGACTTGTAGAGTTTCTATTCCCCTACAATAGAATAACACCTGGAGGAAAGTGGATTCTTATTTATTCAGTCTTCCATATGGTATTGGTACAAAGACAAATGTCTCTGCATGGATGAAAAGCAATTGTACGACATGTAGCTCTATTCATAGGGCTACAAGTGAATTTCCAGTCACTCCAAAGGTTTTAAACAGGAGATTTTTTTTTTAAAAAAAAGATAGGAGCAAGATGGATGCTAAATGACTAGAGGAAGACAAAGTTTAAAGCGAACATAGGGAGTCATGTAATAGATCCCTCCACAAGGAAAGGAGAAAAGAAGTCCTTTCCCGTGAACAATGCTACAATTTAAGGGGAAGAAGCTCAGGTGTGTCCCCTCATGCTATATACCACCATCATCCAACCTAGAAAATAAATACTTATTCTTGTCGCATTTCCTCCTATGTACATCTAGTGGAAGTAGCACTCAGAGCTAGTGTTTGTAAAGAAAAAAGTTAGAGGGAATAAATGGGAACATCTGCTTTAGGAAACCACTTGAAAAATAAGCATGGAGAAACATCTTCACAGCTTGCCTGCCAGTTATGAACAATGGAACAGGGACAGACAGAAGGAGGAAGACGCAAGGGAGCTAGGAGAATGTCTGGTTAACTAGCTTGCTCTTTATTGTCCCTTTTGTCTAATGGTACAAGTAGTGACAAAAGAATATATATAACAGCCAAGCAAGGCAGATGATAACACTTGCCACTGAGGGAGAAACCATTTAAAAAGGCAATGAAATACAGCAGCAGCCACCTACAAGAAAAATCATAGAATCATAGAATATCAGGGTTGGAACGCACTTCGGTTCCTCCCCCACTCTGAACTCTAGGGTACAGATGTGGGGACCTGCATGAAAAACCTCCTAAGCTTATCTTTACCAGCTTAGGTCAAAACTTCCCCAAGGTACAAAATATTACATCCGTTATCCTTGGACTGGCCGCTACCACCACCAAACTAATACTGGTTACTGGGGAAGAGCTGTTTGGACGCGTCCTTCCCCCCAAAATACTTCCCAAAACCTTGCACCCCACTTCCTGGACAAGGTTTGGTAAAAAGCCTCACCAATTTGCCTACGTGACTACAGACCCAGACCCTTGGATCTTAAGAACAATGAACAATCCTCCCAACACTTGCACCCCCCCTTTCCTGGGAAATGTTGGATAAAAAGCCTCACCAATTTGCATAGGTGACCACAGACCCAAACCCTTGGATCTGAGAACAATATAAAAAGCATTCAGTGTTTTACAAGAAGACTTTTAATAAAAAATAGAAGTAAATAGAAATAAAGAAATCCCCCCTGTAAAATCAGGATGGTAGATATCTTACAGGGTAATTAGATTCAAAAACATAGAGAACCCCTCTAGGCAAAACCTTAAGTTACAAAAAAGATACACAGACAGAAATAGTTATTCTATTCAGCACAATTCTTTTCTCAGCCATTTAAAGAAATCATAATCTAACACATACCTAGCTAGATTACTTACTAAAAGTTCTAAGACTCCATTCCTGTTCTGTCCCTGGCCAAGACGACTACAGACAGACACAGACCCTTTGTTTCTCTCCCTCCTCCCAGCTTTTGAAAGTATCTTGTCTCCTCATTGGTCATTTTGGTCAGGTGCCAGCGAGGTTACCTTTAGCTTCTTAACCCTTTACAGGTGAGAGGAGCTTTCCCCTGGCCAGGAGGGATTTCAAAGGGGTTTACCCTTCCCTTTATATTTATGACAGGAGGTCATCTAGTCAAACCCCCTGTTCGAAGCAGGACCAATTCCCAGTTAAATCATCCCAGCCAGGGCTTTGTCAAGCCAGGCCTTAAAAACCTCTAAGGAAGGAGATTCCACCAGCTCCCTAGGTAACCCATTCTAATGCTTCACCACCCCCCTAGTGAAAAGGTTTTTCCTAATATCCAACCTAAACCTCCCCCAATGCAACTTGAGACCATTACTCCTTCTTCTGTCATCTGTTACCACTGAGAACAGTCTAGAGCCATCCTCTTTGGAACCCCCTTTCAGGTAGGTGAAAGCAGCTATCAAATCCCCCCTCAGTCTCCTCTTCTGCAGACTAAATAATCCCAGTTCCCTCAGCTTCTCCTCATAAATTGTGTGCTCCAGCTCAAAGTTGGCCACTGGCCCTAATGAACTTCTCTTTTAAAGTGCTTTGAGTGCGAGGCTGAGCTGGTTGGACACACATTAACAGAAAAGCTTTCTGTTTGAAATTTCATTTCAGAGATAAAAAGTTCCAATAATGTCACACCATCCCATTTCAATATTGCTGGAATGAAACATTTTGAAATGACTTTACATTTAGATTTTTATTTTTTATTTTATTCTGTTTTATAATACACTATAAAATACTATACTAAATACTAACGAAAACATTTCAATTTTGTCATAATAAACTGTTTTGATATAGCTGAACCATTTTTTTTTTAAATTTTCTTTCATGGAGAATTTTGAAATGTTCTAGTTTCATTCTGAATTGGAACAAAAAACAACAACAAAAAGCTAATTTTGAAACCTCAAAATCCTACACAAATGGAACTTCAGTTCTCTGCCCAGTTCTAATTTAGGGTATCTCAGTATAAAACAAAACCCTAGTGTCAAATATCAAATAATTTAATCTACTTTCTTATCATGAGAGTCCTGGAATCGTGGAGAGAATTTTAAGACTCTGTATTGAGAGCAATTTTGTGAAATAAATTATCCTTCTAAGTCTTAAAGAACAGAAGTTAATAGAATTAGGCCAGCATAAAACCAGTGTAACAGTGGAGAATCAGACTTTATGTACGTGTGTATTTATGTATTAGTGGGTACAGCACTGACTGCTGAAAGTGCATCTGCTCATCAATTTTAAATATTACCCTCTTCCCTGTCCTTTTACCATATTTCTCACATAATCAATGTCTAATAGTAAATAACCATGCTGGAGCCGGGAAATTGACAAAAAAGCCAGGCAGCTAGAGCCAAGATGCCCCCAGTTCCCTACTCCCAGTTGAGCTGCTGGAGAGGCTACCTGCTCAGGGAGCCAAGAAACCCGGGTGGCTGCCCCGCACTCCCAGTGGGGAGGCAAGAAGCCCGGGGGTGGGGGGAAAGGGGGGAGAAATGGCAACTGAGCTCCTGGAGGGGAGCTGAGAGCCCTGGCTCTCAGTCCCCCACACTGCCCCTCTTCAGTTGGTGGAAGCACTCCTGGTGAGGACGCACACCACCGACAGAAAGATAGTGTTGACATCAGACACCACAGTAATTACTGCAGTGGCTTTAAGTTGACCTAATACAGCTCGACTTAGGGCTGTAGTGTACACATGCCCTTAGTTGGGGACACGCTGCTGTGTAATCCACCCTGCACTAGCCTACCACACACTAAGACTATGACTACATTACAGTGTTTACAGCAGCGCAGCTGCTAGTGCAGACCCTCTAAGCCGATGGGAGAGAACTCTCCTGTCAACTTAATTACTCCAGTCTCCATGAGTGGCAGCAGCTACATCGGCAAGAGAAACTCTCCCACTGGCATAGCACAGTGCACGTCAGCATTTAGGTCGGTGCAACTTACATCACTCAGGAGGTGGCTTATTCACACCACTGAGTGACATAATTTATACTGACATAAACCATACTGCGTACATTGCCTAAATGTCTACATGGACCTTGCTGCCATAAAGGACCCTAGTGCACTTTGACCTATCCCTCTTTAAAATGAGAATAGATTAAAATGCACTAGGGAATGTTGGTGTGCAGCAACATGGTCCACCTGACACAATGCACGGCACGCTAATGCGAGATAGATTTACACCTGAGCTTGCCACTAAGCACTTGTGTAGAGAAGCCCAAAGATATAGGTCTTTAAGGATAAAAAAAGATGCTTCTTCTATAACACTTGGCCAAGAGGGTGTTTTCAGGAAGATCACCACTGCATTGTAGTTTCCTCGGGAAGTTGGTGGTGTCTCGAAGATAGCTAGGAGTGCTGGTAGCGTAGGGTCTGAGGAGAGAGTCCAAATAGCCAGATAATCCTACTATAAGAGTGCCGATGCCTGAGATGATGGGGCATCCAGGGTTTCCAGGTTTATGGATCTTGGGTAACAGATAGAATACCCCTGGTCAGGGCTCTGGGGGCGTATCTGTGTTGATATGTTCCTGTGCTATAGCAGGGAGTTTCTTGAACAGATGGTGTAGTTTCTTTTGGTATTCCTCAGTGGGATCAAAGGACAGTGGCCTGCAGAATCCTGTTCATAATCCAGGACACATCACACGATCCATTGTCTACAGCCAAGCCCTAAGATACAACCGAACTTGCTCCAATCCCTTAGACAGAGACAAACACCTACAAGATCTTTATCAAGCATTCTTAAAACTATAATACCCACCAGGGGAAGTGAGGAAACAGATTGACAGAGCAAGATGGGTACCTAGAAGTCACCTACTACAGGACAGGCCCAACAAGGAAAACGGAACATCACTGGCCATCACATACAACCCCAGCTAAAACCTCTCCAGCACATTATCAACGATCTACAACCTATCCTGGAAAACGATCCCTCTCTCTCACAGAGCTTGGGAGGCAGACTGGTCCTCGCTTACAGACAACCACCCAACCTGAAGCAAATACTCACCAGCAACTACACACCACACCACAGAAACACTAACCCAGGAACCAATCCCTGTAGCAAACCTCATTGCCTACTCTGTCCCCTTATCTACTCTAGCAACACCATCAGAGAACTCAACCACATCAGCCACACCATCAGAGACTCATTCACCTGCACATCTAAAATGTTATATATGCCATCATGTACATGTACATTGGCCAAACCGGACAGTCCCTAACGTAAAAGAATAAATGGAAACAAATCGGACATCAAGAATGGTAACATACAAAAGCCAGTAGGACAGCCAGTAGGACTTAATTCTTCCTGGACATTCTATAACAGATTTAAAAGGAGCTATACTTGAAAAAAAGCTTCAGAAACAGACTTCAAAGAGAAACAGCAGAACTAAAATTCTTTTTCAAATTTAACACCATTAATTTCGGCTTGAATAGGGACTGGGAGTGGCTGGCTCATTACAAAAGCAGCTTTGCCTCTCCTGGAACTGACACCTCCTCATTTATTATTGGGAGTGGATTACATCCACCCTGATCTAATTAGCCCTGTCAACACTGGTTCTCCACTTGTGAGGTAACTCCCTTCCCTTCATGTGTCATTATATAATGCCTGCATCTGTAATTTTCACTCTGTGCATCTGAAGACATGGTTTTTTGCCCACAAAAGCTTATGCCCAAATAAATCTGTTAGTCTTTAAGGTGCCACTGGACACTCTGTTGTTTTAGTGTATAATGTCATTATACTCGATTTAAGTATTAAGAAAAACAAACAGTAACTATGTATATCAAATATTAAGATTTCATAGTAACAAACACTGAATTTCAAACCTGCACTTTGAGACTTGGGATCTGAACATATCTCTGTTGGACAGATTAAGGTGTAAAACTAGTTGGCTGAATGAGAGTTAAAGGAAATGTAGTTTGGTATATGTGACAAAGTGCTCTTTAGAAGTCTTGACAGCTTGCATAGCACTTTTTCTTAAAAAGAAAAGGAGTACTTGTGGCACCTTAGAGACTAAGAAATTTATTTGAGCACAAGCTTTCGTGAGCTACAGCTCACTTCATCGGATGCATTCAGTGGTTTCACGAAAGCTTATGCTCAAATAAATTGGTTAGTCTCTAAGGTGCCACAAGTACTCCTTTTCTTTTTGCGAATACAGACTAACACAACTGCTACTCTGAAACATTTTTCTTAAGTTGGCCTAATAAAATATGTCACTTTGCCCATCTGTTATCTGTGCAAGAAAAAGTATATATTTACAAACTGGATTGTTAGACTCCAGCACAGAACTCTTTAGCAGGTATGGTGCAGTAGACAAGAGTGGAGATAAACCTGCAGATTCTTTCTCCAAAGTCTTAGCATGTAGTAAATCTATCTCCTCTTTTGTGGATTTCCATCTACCAATTGTTTATTGCTATTTTAAGGGAACTGAGGGGGTATGGGAAGGCAGAGAGGTGAAAAGGAGAAGTGTCACATTATACCCACGTACTGATAGTCAATCTTTGCCAATGGCTCTTTAAAAATGGACTAAAAACTCAGTCTAGTTACCTGCTATTCTTAATTAACAACCATACATCATAAAGGTATTCCTCTCAATTAAATGTGAATGTCCATGGGATTTCTAGTAACAAGTAAACAGACAAAAATAATACAAATTAAAAGAAGTGGAAAATGATGGATTACTGTATTTGATTGAACACAGCTGACATTTTATTCCATTTGCTGACTACACCTAGATGATAACCGAGATAACCTACACCTAGATGATAATAGATGATGACCAGTTGATTATATTGCAAGTAATTTATGGTGACTTGATAGTTACAAAGGAAGTCTAATATAAGTAAAAAAGGGGCACTCAGTTGGCTCAAAGTGGCAGAATCTGGCCCTAACAAGCCAGATGAAAATTCCCTCAGTATAGGGAGCTCTCAACTGACATAAAGAGGGTTAAGCTACTATTATGCAAAATGTCCCCAACCCTCCCACACACATGCCAGCACAGTGAACAAATTGGAGAGAAAGGGCATGTGTCAGAGCACGATGGATACATATTTTTTTCAACAGTTCTAAACTGGCATAAAGCCTCTTTGGGACCACAGATGATTGGCTTAAATTAGAGCAACCCCTGGATTGTTCTCACTAATTCTGGGACTGGGGCAGTTTGAGAATCAGCTGCTCATAACTTGCTTCCCAACCTCAAGACTGAAGCAGATCTTAAGGTGAAAGAGACGCTAGCCCTGAATGATTATGATTGGAACATTCTTCTCTCAAGGCAAACCCCTCAATGGAGATCTCTGTGGGAAGAAATATCCATCAGGGACCCTGTTCAGAATTTCCCCCATATCATTCCATCAAGGGGGAAAAAGAATAGACTATATAATCTGAACAGAAACCCCAGGGTGCTGTAGGAGTCCATGACCACATGCACAATGACTTGTGACTCCCTGGAACCTTTACTCCAAATCACCTATCTCCTGCGTCCCTGCTAGCAGGAGTCCACTGGAACCTCACTACTAGGAGCACCACCTGGCTGAAGTTGCCCCCATAAAGCCCTTTAAAGGGAGTTCCCCACTGGGTAGTGTACTCTGAAGAAATATTTAAGACAGCTGCAGGCTTTATTGCCTTTCCTCTGAATTCCACTAGGTTGGCAGAAAAAAAATGGTGTATCCCCATTCTGCCAATCCATGCCTCCTTCCAGCCCTTCTAGTCCCCAGTCATTCTCTCCACATAGAGCCCAGTCTATACAGAACCCATGTAGTCCTGCTGAATGTTCTCAGAGATCTGTGTAAGACAGAGGTAACTTGGCCATGGGGGTGGGTGAGCCTTCCTTCTGCATATATTATATCTATTTTTTACTCCACATTTAGAAAGTAAACAGACATGGAGCCACATTCTTAGAAATGCAGCTCCCATTGACTTCACTCCTCAGAACCTTCAGGGCATGATCAGAACTACTCAGAATTTGTTCCATACATATTACAAAATTAAAATATATCATAAGGATGTTATAGTCACATCAAGTGAATATAGTATACTACTCAATAGATCAGATATATAATAGAATAACTTGGCCAAATCCTGGAATCCTTCCTTTAGGCCAGCTTCTGCACCCAATGAAGTCAATTACTAAGTTGCCATTTTTTACTCTTTTCTCAATCCTATTGGCTCCCATTTTGCTTACACAAAGATGTAGAGAAGTAGAGCTAGTTGACATCCTGCAAATTAAAAATATTTGATGAAAATTCTCCTTGCAATTTTGAATAAATCGGTGAAATTTTCATTATTCTTTTCTGGTTTTTGAACCATATCTACTTAACAAAAACTGAGGAAGGACTTTGGGATGGGCCCATTGTACAGAAGTGTAAGAGTAATTAAGAGTCTCGAAATGTTATGGTTTAAAAGTATGTCAAGATTTAAAAGTGATCCTTGATTTTGCAAATTCTTACATGCATGCTTAATTTTACTATCTCAAATAATTCCATGAAATCAATGAGACTTCTCATGGGCATATTGAGGATGGCATTTGGCTCCAGAATTTTACAGGTTAGCATATATGTCTTACCTTCTTGCATAGAATGAGACAAAAGAAATAAGAAGAAAAAATGTATTCTAAATTTAATAAAAATCTGAAGCCAGATACAACTACAAAAATGTAATTTGATGCATAGTACCATGAACCAGCAGGGAGGGGGGCACTCTGCTGGTCTCTCCAGAAGATCAGCGAATAATATGTTGGTCCATGTTGGTCCATGCACCTGTGGGATTTATCCTGGGATAAGAAGGTAGAAGGTTAAGGGGTCTGTTATTGGGGCCATTGGAAGAGAAGTCAGTTTTCATTGCAGAAGATGAAAAGAGAAGAATGTCATCTAGTCATGGTCTAGAAAGAGAGAAAGTGTTATCTTCCCACAGGAGAACTGAAATCTGACATTTTATTGACTATTTTTACACAGCCCACTTCTCTGAACAATCATCCACACTAACTCCTTCCTTCAACAATTATTTACCTAATCCATGCCCCACACTGGGATTTGTTGAAGCTACTTATTAAGTTACTATTTAAATAAAGTGCCTTTAAAACGTATTTAAACCCTCTCACAACCCAGGAATACTGGAAACTAAACACTCTCTACCCATTTGAAATGGTATTGAACTCTAGCCTGAAATAATCTTCCCTTTCAGGATTTGAGTAGCAGTTGATGGGCAGGAAATCTGGCTGCGCCAAAGGAAACTATCTAAACGTTGTCAATTTGAGAGTTAGGATTTGACCACTCCTCTTCTCCCCCCCCCCCCGCCTATTAGTTAAAAAAATACATGAAAAAACAATAAATTGTTACATTAAGGTGATCTCAGTTCTGGGGTGCACACAAATCTGAGGGGGCAGAGGAGTGTGAAAATGTAAAAACAACACACACTAAGAAATTAAGGGAGAAAAGTAACATTTTGCCACAGTGAATGAGAATCAGTGAGTAATCTCTAAGCCCACATCAGATTTGCAACGTTTTACCTGTAGGACTAAAGGAGTTAAATCAGAAGTCTACATCATACACCTTTCCACAGATACCACTCCTTCCCTTCACTGTTAGAAAAAATATGTTGGTATATCTTCAGTTACTTAATAGATAAGGTGTCAATTACTGGTGCTCAAAAATATTCAGGATAGTTCCTGTGTTTTGTAAGACTCATAAAACTTGTATACTGCCAATGGCTTTACATCCACTCTTAACACCCACCACACTGTCTTTAAAGGCAACTCACTGGTTGCACAGTATCATGTTCAGTTTTGCCAACCTCAAATGTTCAAAAGTCATGAATCAGGCCCTCAAAATCATGGCATTAGAGCAAAAATCATGATTTTTTTTAAAAAAAATACAATGTATGGGCAACTTTTATTTGCCTTCTGGTTTCTGAAATTTTACAGGGCACTGAGGTCACATTTTTAAGCTTTTCTCCACAACCCTTAGGCTTGGAAACCTACTTTAAAAAATGGAGATTCTCACATAATCTCTTGACTCCAGGAGCTGCAGCTTTAGAAAAACAACAAATATTATGAGGGTTGGTAACTTCAGTATTAGTGAAATGAGATGCCAAGAAACCATAGATGAGCATCACACAGATGAAGTTTAGAAAAATCTTTCTTCTAGCTGCTCAGTGGAAAACCACAGTCAGCATCCACATGCTCAAACCATGAGTACATACAATTTTGGCTAGAATTTGAAAGGCCCACCAGAGCTGGCCCCATATAATGACAAATATACCCTCAAGTGAGTGATTTTGAACATTCTGGTCCATTTGCTAGCATGAGGTACACACAAATGACTAGAATTGTTGCTTCAAGAAATTCTGTTGCACTCTGCCTTCTGACATTTGGTTTAATGAATAACCAGCCACTTACACATGGGAATCTGAAAAGGCTCATGCAGGAGCTTTCTAAATGGAGGAGAAAAAAGGGGGGGGGAGGGAATGTCACATTCACATTTATTTTGTGATTTCAGGAGCTTTATTTTTCTTTGTATAGAAAGTCCCTCCCCCGGTCCCCTTTTTCTTCCCAAGGATGAGCAAAGCTTCCAGGATTAGTTCTGAAATTAAACAAACTTCCTCTCTGTTGAAATCTTTATCCTTTAAAAAAATTCAAGATCCCTTAACACTATTTTTAAAATTGCAAAACAAGATAATACTTTGCTAGTGATATTGATAATACATTTATCGCTCATCAGTTCATGATGGAGATTTTTGTGTCTGCATAGTTTACTTTATTTTGACTACAGAAGTGACAAAGGGAAACAAAAACAGAACTGTCTTTCTCAACCAAATTTTCAAATCCTCTGTTTCTCATGATAAGTGCCTGGGTGACAGGATCACTTCCAGTAGAGTAATTCTCAGCTCTGACTTCTGAAGTCTTGTTGCCTTATTAATTTTGTTGAGCATGGAAAAGTACTTGAAATACTTACACACACTTTTCTCCTGAAATAAAAAAGCATGGACTTTGATTGATGTCATCTAACTATGACATGACTATAGATACAATTTAGCCTCAGATATAAAATGCTACGCAAATGTGATTATCCTGTTGATTTAACTCAAAAAGAGCTAACCAAAAAAGGAGGAATTTCAGGCCCATTTTGGTACTTTAATTAATCTCCAATGTCCCAATTCTTCATTGGCTTGAGTAATGGCTGCCATGTTGGCCAAAACCCAGAGGACCTTCATGCAAGGGGACTGTTGCCCCCTTACTAACATTCAGTGGGGGTGTTTTAGTTGCTAGCTCCCAGTACTAAAAGGGGGAAGGGTCGATGGGGAATCAGGACCCTGAGACTGCCAGTCCCTAGGAGCAGTAGGGGCAGGCCAATGCTCCAGGTCAGCCTGAATAACAGGGCGGGCAGGCTAATCAGGGAGTCAGGAGGCCAGGGAGGTCTCGTCCTCCGTGTGAGCTGGAACTGCCTGCATCAGGCAGAATGGGGCCGTGCTAAGAAGAAAGCAGGGGCCCAAGCTAAGCTGGGGAGCAGACCCTGTGCTGGGAGCAGAGCTGCAGCCCCAAAGCCAGAGAGAGCAGACTTGCCTTGAGAGGAGAGCTGCAGCAACCAGAGCCAGAGGGTCCAGAAAAGCAGCCCACGAAGCCGGTCAGTGCTGGGAGCAGAGTCAAAGAAGCAGCCTGCAGACCAGACCTGTCCTGGGAGCAAAGCTGCAGCAACCAGAGCCAGAGGGGCCAAAGAAGCAGCCCAGGGAGCTGGAGGCAGAGCAGCAGCAGTGCTGAGGCAGAGTGGAGCTGGAGCTAAGACAGAGTGGAGCTGGAGCTGGAGCAGTCCAGGGCTGGGTGTCGTGAGCAGCTGGGGAGAGCAAGGGGGGACCCTGGACAGTGGGCCCAGCACAGGGAGATGCCTCAGGCAGGAGGCTCTGCAGGCCAGACTTGGAGGGGGATTGGTAATGGGAGCGGGGGGGGACAATGCTGGAAAGAAGGACCCTGCCACCTAGAGCCTGTGGACACCACCAGAGCGAGTGTCCAACCCATAGCATCCCTGCAGCACAGCCAGAGCCTGAGAAGTAGGCCTGGGACTTACAAGGAACAGACTGTGAACTGCCCTGACATTCCAGAGACACTGTTTGTGATGTTCCCTGCCACAGAGCGGGTTGATGTGTTTCCTTTAACCTTTCCCATTTTTCCTTATTCTTTTTAAATTTAACTGTTGATTAAATAACTTGCATTTGCTTTAACTTATATGTAATGGTCAGTGGGTCAGAGAAGTGCCCAGTGCAGAGAGAGTACCCTGGAGTGGGGACACCCTAGCCCCTGCCCTAGGTGACCACAGCAGGGTTGGGGGTTGAGCCCCCCAGGAATCCTGAGCCCAGCCTTGTTGGGGTTAGGAGGACTTTGCCAGACAGGAGAGTGGAAGGGGAGTCCTCAAGGGCAGGGAGGCCTCTGGATAAAGGAAATGGGAGCGAGGACTCGGATCCTTTCGCTAGCCCGCTTCACCGGAGTAGTGCAGAAGCCAGGAAAGTTCCCCACAATAGCGGGACTATTCCCCCGCTTACATTCACATCAAAAAGCATAAGCCATACAGCTTGATTTAAATAGCCATGGCTTCCTTGCTGCTACAGTAAGAGTCTCCTATCCTCTGTAGATCGATTGTAGAGTGAGCGCTGTAACATGCTCACTAGTGGATTATACTTGCACCTTGTGTGATCATTTATGCCAGTGTAAAGTGAGTGAAAAATACTACCATTCAACTTTACTCATAATTTGCATCTCCTCTGCAGTGGTATAAATGACTACACCATGTCATGGGCCATGGAGAATCAGGTACTGAATATTTCCCCATAAATTTAAGTTTGCAACAAGGTTCCTTAAAGCCCCACCTCTTAAAGGAATCCTTCATACTTGATCACCAACAATCCCCACATTTGCCCTTACTGAAATTTAGCCACTGACCTGTGTAATATTTACTTATTTTTCTTAAATTATAATCTGTTTGGGGCTTGGAATAAATCTTCTGTATCACCCTGATCTGACAAATAGTTTTTGAATATGCTTAATTTTAATCATTGAATAATTCCATTTGTGATCTGCAGGACTAAAAGTTATTCAAACTTTTAAGTGTTCGCATATATTAGTGCCACTGTTTGCAAGGCACTATAAATGTATAGTTATGTCACTTTATTTATAGGAATAGCAGATAGGGCACCAATACTGGAAGTAAAAGAGAATTTAAAACAATTTTCTCAAAACTACTGATTAATCTGTCCTCATTTCCTGTGGCACAGGTTAAGGACATATGGAGAGAAAGTAGTCAGATCCGTAATGGTAGGGTCGGGGCTCAGAGTAACTTTCAGACCATTTGTCCAGGGAATGCCATTTGAATAGTATGCCTTGTGGAAAGGACTTTTGGCCTTGGAAAGATGGTACAAATTGCACCACTTAGAGAGGAATGAACTGCTAAAAGGAATTAACAGGGGCCTTGGAATAGATTATACAACCAGAACTCCTGATGGGGGAAAGATATACTTTGAGTGATACTACTGAAAAGAAAGACAGCTAGATGTCATTGTGGACAGATCTGTTCAACGTGCAGCATAAATGAACTAGTGACTGAGAAACTAATTTAAGAAGGTATTAGAGATAATACTGACTGTCATAATGCCATTATATAAAATAATGATACTTCTCCTGCACCTTGGATACAACCCTGATTTTATTATTTACTTCATCACAAACATATATACTAGAATGAAAAAGCTCCAGAGAAAAAGTGCAGCTTAGGTGGCATGAGCAATAAGAAGCTTTGATATGAAAAGAAACTAAAGAGAAAGTAGATGGCATTTTCAAAAGCCTAGTGTAGACCCAACTTTCCTCCCACCCCCACTAACATGAATGGTGAAACCCCCACTGACTTCAATGGAAGCAGCATTAGGTGAATGTGGAATGCTTTTCAATATCCCACCTCATGACAATTTAGAGACTAATCCAGCAAACATTTGTGAATAATTTTACGCATATGAAGAGTTCCAATGAGAAGCACTGATGCCACCGAATTCACAAAATTAATAAGGCTATGTGATTGGTTCCGGTGTCCCTGCACATGGATGCAGTTTTAGAATGGGGCCTTAATGATCATGAAACATTGAGGTCTTGGTCCTCTGAATCCTCAGTTGGTATTCCTTCTCTGCACAGACCTCCTCCCATCTTTCCAGTTAATATCGCGCATTCCATTATTATCCTTTCAAAACATCTCTCTTGAATAAACAGATGTTTTTATTTCAGTCTTAAAGCTGTACCTTTTTCTCTCCCAGGCTTTAACTTTCTTGTAAACTCATAATGAGTGAATTCCTTTTTTATAGATCACTTGTTTCTAGGCCCCTTTCGAAGCTTACGTGAAAACTAAAATATTAGAAACAAAAAAAGCAATAGACAAAAAGCCTCCTTTTTTACAGGCCACAGAACAATGATAAGATGGTAGTGGCTCTTGGTCATTCATTACTGACCTGGTTTTATTTTTGAACTAATGATCTAGAGGTAAAAGGTTCCATATCTCCTTTCTAAATAGCATTTCCCTTTCCCATCTACTTGACCCCAATATTTCCTTTTTTTAGAACACTTTACATGTTAATGCAGGAAACGAGGAATGTGCAAGAGTACAGTTCCAAAGTTTTAGTTTTGGAGGTGGTGCAATATATGATGGCAAAAAAGAGGAAAATGTTGGGGTTTCCATGTATCGATAGGATCTATTTGCCTATAATCTCTCATGGAGCAGGAATGTTGCTAAAGCGAGATATCCTGCTAGTTCAGTGCAAGATGTCCCCGTGGACTGGGCACTAAGCTGGGATTCAGAAGACCAGAGTACTTTCCCCAGCTCTGCAATGAACTCTGTCTGTGATACTGGACAACTCATTTAACTTCCTTGTGCGTCCTATCTGTGAAATGGAGCTAAAAATGCTAACCAGTATTTGTAAAGTACTTTGAGATAAATTCTGCCACCCTTACTCACACTGAGAATGTATTATCTTAGGTGTACAAAAAGTACCATTTATTTCAATAGAAGTACTCAGGGAGTAAGGTACTACTCATCATGAAAAAGGGTTGCAGAATTTGACAGAAATCTATGAATGAAAACCTCTACATAAAGTATTATTCTACCTGATACTGTTTCTTTCTCTTTAATCACTCATTCTCATTATCTTTTTTACTCTTTCTTGCCCCATAGCACCAGTAAACATTTCCAAAAAATATATATCTGGTATCTGTACCAAGCTTTGGCAGGTATTTTCTAGTGCTTAGCAACTTGGGTGGCAGACCTATTGCACACCTGTCCATAGCTGAACTACTCCACTGCTATTACATATTACAATAAAATATGTTCGATTCCATTTTCATTTGCCCAAGTGTTATTTTTCAAGAAATGATCCTGTGTTGTTTGAGAATACAAGACATCATGCTGAGTTCTCTTGAGAGCTGCATGCAATTCAAATTAAAACAAAATATTTCCAAAGGACCTTCTATTTAAACCTCATTGGTACTCAAGGACCACTAAGAGTTGGCCCATATACTTCTGTTCCCATGTAAACTATGCTTTTCTCTCAAATAGTAGGAGTGAATTAGAAGAGGTGGGGAAATACAGACTGTTTGCTACTCACACAAGATAAAATCCACATTTTTGTTATGTCTTGTTTAGTCTAGTGCTCTGTATGGATTTTCTGAGAACAGGGTCCTTCAGGTGGAACTGCTGCTGTTCTACAAACAAGGCAGTTCAAGGATGCTATTGCTAATGTGCTGTTCAAAAAGCATAAGGGTGCTCATCTCCCTTTCTATATTTTATAATTATTCACTGTTATACAACAACTTTTTTTTAAAATGTAGCACTTAGCATGGAAAAATAAAATTGATGGCAGGCAAATATTTGTCAGGAGATAATTAATTCAGGGAGGCACACTCTACAACTCATTAAAGTGCAACAGATTGATCACATCTGTTTATCATTGAAGTATATATCCCCAAAGCAGTATTATTGGGTTTTTTATCCTTTTTCTCCAATCAGGCACTGCAGAATTTTAAACAGACCCTGAAAAACAAATACGTCCAATACAAATTAGGAGTGAGAAGATTAAAATTCCAAGGTGTTTTGTTCATAAATTGGATACAGTTTTCTTCCCTGATAAAATTAGGAATGGGTGAATGGTAGGATGACTCTTACTACTCAGTTAAATGACTTAATGAGGACTACCAATAAATCAAGAGGATAGTAAATACAAGGCACAATTTAGTTTACAAAAAATAAATAAATAAAAATAAAATCAGACTATGGGGGTGGGGGGCGGGGGGAAGGAGGTCAGGCAGGCTAGTCTCCAATATCTAAGCTTCTCCAAGGCCCAATCCAAAGTCTACTGAATTTAGTGGAAAGACTCCCACTTACTTGTATGGGCTTTGAACCAGACACACAATGGTACCCCTATAGGTTCCCCTCTTGGGCTCACGGCCTAATTATGGCAAACTGAGAACCATCTAGTCCACTGGTTCTCAAATGATTACACGTTGTGTAACCTGGGCCGCAGGGGCCGAGTGGCAGGGCAGCGGCAGCCCCAACCCCAACCCTCGCTGTGTGGGGCAGCCGGCTGCCCACCCCAGACCACATGGGGCTGGCTGGCTGCCCCAGACCCTGCTATGCAGAGCGGCCAGCTGGCTTGGACCAGGACCCCGTAGTTCACAGGGCAGGCCAGCAGCCATGACCCCGGACACTGCTCCAGCGGGGCAGCCCGGCCAGACCCTTCCATGCTGGGCAGCAGGGCAGCTCGGACCCTTCCGTGCCAGGCACCTGGGAAGCTGGCAGACCCCAGACATGCGGGCCAGCCTTTAGCACACAGCTGAGCTGGGCTGTAGCTGTGTGCTAATTGTGCCGCATGTGGCCCATTGGCCGTGCGCTCAGAACCGCTGATCTAGAAAGTATGGCAGCTAGCAAAAGTGTTTGGTTTGAGGTGAGGAAAGGGACGGTTACCATATTCGGTAATACAGAAGATTCCAAAGGAGCAAGGAACAGGTGTAGTGAGCAGCAGTTGGTTGAGGCAATATACTCAAAGAACTTCAGTAACAGGTAAGTTTCTCTTCCTTGATAATTGCCTCAGAAGATTCTCACTCCTGGGAGACCAATTACCAGTAAAAAGCTGTACAAGGAAACTGAAGAGTACCTAACTAAATAAAGATTGTTCTGCTACCATGACCATCAGTTCTTGCTCCTAAATCAAAGCAGTAGTACTGAATAAAGGTGTGTGTTGAGAAATGTCTCCTTTTTTGAAAACTGACCACATGAAGCTCAAGTCTACGATAAACTGGTTTAGACATAGTAAAAAGCTTTTGCACAGATCTTGTGAAGTAAATTATAGGTAGCCTCAGTGTAGTTCATAGGAGACTGCCTAACTTATAAAAAGAAAAACACATACATTCATGTACTGTGCACTGGACTCCATGTTTCTAAAACTAAACCATCTCTTTATTAAGAGAACTATTTACAGAGATGCTGCAATTACAGTAGCATTCAAGCCATGTATAGACAGACTGATTTCCTGGTGCCCCTTCCAAAGCGTTCCTCACTGCAAACTCTTCTCCTTCCTCCATCTTAAATGCCTATTGCTTGCTACAACTTTTTTGTTTTTAATTTTGTTGTTTTTGTGTCTTTTGTGCAAGTGTTTACTGGCTTGCTGAGGCCAATGGTTACTAGTAGATAGCCTACTGTAAGAAATGGCCTTTACCACCAGCCTATTGTGGCCTGTTAGACCTCATATTTCTTCAGGTATGCTGAACTTTGAACCAGTCTCTCACTTCTTGTTTGTGTTATTGCTCTTGGTGGGAGACTACTTTCCACTACTTCCATGCTTGTGCAAGGTTTTGTGGGTGGAAACCCAGCATTCCGGGTGGTCTGAGCCACTCCATGCTTCCTTCCAGTTCCATGCAGGCAGCTACACACACACTCGCAACTGGCAGTCTCAGCAGATACGCTGAGGCAGAGATGACCCATACCTGCCTATAGTGGAGAGGCAGAGTGATGAGAGTGGCTTCAGCAGATGTTTACGGAGCGTGGGTCCGTACAAGCCAAGCAGCAATTCGGGGGGGGGGAGGGAACATGACCCCGATGTGCCTCCCCCAATGTGGTATCTGAGCTGAGGACTGAGTGTGCATAGTGAATGAAACTACCTACTCATTCCTAAAGATGGTCCCTCCAGGTTAGAATTAAGGCACACTGATAGAACACTGTGGAGAAGTTTGCTCTGCCATTACTCATGCCATATCTGTTTTGTTAATAGCAGGCTTCATTCTCTAGGATTGTCAATTTGACATCATTCACAGGCATTAAATTAATAGCATGTATAGATAGTATAGGGATAAGAAGAATCTTGTCTCAAAGGGATAACAAACAGTAACATTTCATTTTTGAAACATTAATGAACAGATGCCATTCTTATTGACTGAATTTCACATTCAGATAAGTAATGGATAGTTCTAATGACAACTACAAAATGCCTATGTTTAAGGTAAAATGGTACTTTTCAGAAATATTAAATTGTGCTTTTGTCTGTATAGATATGGTGGTTTTCTATAAACTTAGATATTCTGTTATTACCACTAGCCCTATTTGTTTTTATCTAAAACCATACTTTTTAAAAGAATTTTTTTGTTTTTGTTTTTTTTAAAATGAAAGAAAAAAAACCTTCTGATGAACAGGTGACAAAACTTGGTAAATACTTCCTTCCTAAACCACTATTTTAGCAAAAAAAAGTATTTTTTGTAGGTTGCCTTTAAAGTACCACAGAATACTTCACAATTCATTACAGTCTATATAAATACATTCTGCAGGTGAATATCATGCAGGTGCCATTTATTTAACAGGGGACATCTTATTTGGGACGGAGGGAAGGATAGCTCAGTGGTTTGAGCATTGGCCTGCTAAACTCAGGGTTGTCAGTTCAATCCTTGAGGGGGCCATTTAGGGATCTGGGGCAAAAATTGGGGATTGGTCCTGCTTTGAGCAGAGGGTTGGACAAGATGACCTCCTGAGGTCCATTCCAACCCTGATATTCTATGATTCTGTTGTCTCCAGTCACCTTATTAAGTTGATTCAAGTGAAAATTAATGCCAATGCTGATCACTGAGGCTAAAAGGACAAATCCAAACTACAACAATACTCTCTTTAAAACTCCCCCCTTCCATTGTTAACCCTCTAATCAGAGTATTAACTCCTGCCACCTATGCTTCACAGGGTAGCCAACCCTCCAGGATTGTCCTGGAGTCTCCAGGAATTAAAACTTAATCTTTAATTAAAGGTAATGTCATGTGATGAAACCTCCAGGAATTCATCCAAGCAAAATTGGCAACACTAATGCTCCAGTCATGGTTTTCTGCTCTGAAGGAGAAATGTAAATCACTACCAGCTAAGTCCTAAACTGCAGATACATAAAAAACAGGCTTAAGATGCACACACCTAAACAGGGATGTGTAATTCTGGACTTAAGTTTCAAGTCCCTATCTTCCAGATCATGCCCATAATGTCTCCTCAATTGCATGTGGACAATTTTAAATGCATACACACTTCAAATTGTGCTATCTGAAAATTATATGTGTTTGGTTTTACACCAGCAGATGCACACATACAGTCACCCCCACCCATTTGCAAGTGCACAAGTCTTTAGACATCTGGCCAAACAGCAACAATAACTCAGACTAAGACCTGGTCTACAGTACGCGGTTATTTCAGAATTAGCCGAGTTACCTCAAAATAAAACTGGTTCCATCCACACGACCAAACCAGTTTTTTTTTCAATTTAAAAGGCTCTTTACTCCAATTTCTGTACTCCACCTCGGCAAGTGGAGTAGCACTAAAATCGAGATCGCAGTTCCAGGTTCCAGGTACTGTGGACGCAATTCAACAATATAGGCCTCCAGGAGCTATCCCAGAATGCTCCCTTGTGACCGCTCTGGACAACACTCTGAACTCCGATACACTAGCCAGGTGGGCTGTAAAAGCCCTGGGAACTTTTGAATTTCCTGTTTGGTCACCATCAGCACAGGTGACCATCAGCATAGTACACCATCACAGGCGACCATGCAGAGTCCACCCTCACAAGAGACCACGCAGTCCTGGATTCGCAGATGAGCTCCAGCATGGTCTGAACGGGAGGTACTGGATCTCATTGCATGCTGGGGAGATGAATCTGTTATGGCAGAACTACGTTCCAAAAAAAGGAACACAAATATGTATGCTAAAGTCTCCAGGGCCATGACGGAAAGAGGCTACTCCAGGGACACAGAACAGTGTCGTACAAAAATCAAGAAGCTCAGGCAAGCGTACCAAAAGAGAGAGGTGAATGGGTGCTCTGGGTCGCAGCCCCATACATGCCGCTTGTACTGTGAGCTGCATGCAATTATGGGGGGTGACGCCACCACTACCCCACCGCTGTCCGTGGACACCTGCAAGGGGGGAGTAGCACGGAGCGAGGAGGATGAGTTTTTGGAGGACAAAGAGGAAGAGGAGGAGGACAGTGCACAGGAGGCAAGTGGGGAATCTGTTTCTCCCCATAGCCAGGAACTATTCTTAACGCTGGAGCCAATAGCCTCCTCCTACTCCCAAAGCATGACCCTGGAGAAGGCACTTCTGGTGAGTGAGAGCTTGATCAGAGGCACGTGGTGGGGGGTGGGGGGAAACCCAGCTGTGCTGGGCTGTTCGTGTTTAGTTTAAAGAGCTCATCCCTGCTCAGAGCCTCATTGGAGTCCCGCGGTGTGTGGGGGTGGGGTGGGAGAGGGAAGGGTGTTGTGTGAAGTGATCATCCCAAAGAGCCCGCAAGCTGCCTGCAAGCTGAATTCTGTTGCCTGGCTGCTGCCTGCAAGCTGAATTCTGTTGCCTGGCTGCATGTGATGGCTTACTCACACCCAAGTGGCAGGCACTTCAGTATAGGAGCCAAAATGAGACCTTCTACAGAAAGAATATGTGCTGTGTACTATGAATTGCCTCTTTCACTGAGAAACAGTGTCCCCTTTGTTCTCTAAAATGTATCTTTTGAAATACTACCCTCCCTTTTTCTCCTCCTGCAGCAGGTGAAAATGTTTCAATGTGGCTCCTATCTACTCCGTCCCAGAGGCTGGTCCAGATTAGAAGTAGCAAAAAATGAACTCAGGATGACATGTTTGCTGAGCTCATGCAGTCCTGCCGCACAGATAGGGCCCAGGTGAATGTGTGGAGGCAAACAATTTCAGAGTTGCGTAAAGCATTACATGAATACGAAAAGAGAAGGGACGCACATGATGAGAGCAGGAAGGATGCTATGGTCAAGCTCATGGGAGAGCAAACTGACATGCTCCGCTGTATGGTGGATCTAATGCAGGAAAGGCAGCAGTATCACATACTGCTGCTGCAGTCCCTGAATAACCACCCTCCCTCCCCCCAAGTTCCATAGCCTCCTCACCCAGACACCCAAGAACATGGGGGTGGGGGAGTGGAGGCTACAGGGACCCACACAGTCAACCCCAGAGGACTGCACAAGCAGCAGAAAGCTGGCAGATCCTAAATTTTGATTTGGTTTCTGGACTTGTCCTTCCCTCCTCCTCCACCCCCCTAACCCAACCCCCTCATCTAGCTTCTGATTTCTCTCAATGTTTTGTGCAACAAATAATAAAGAACAGTTTTTAAACAATTGTGACTTTATTTCCACATATATATATATGTATATATGTATATATATATATATATGGGGTGGGTAACTTTAACAGAAACAAACACAACTCTCACACTGTACCCTGGCCAGTCATGAAACTGGCTTTCAAAGCTTCTCTGATGTACAGCGCGCCCTACTGTGCTCTTCTAATCGCCCTGTTGTCTGGCTGTGTGCAACTGACCACCAGGCGAGTTGCCTCATCCTCCCACCCCACCATAAACGTCTCCCCCTTACTCTCACAGATATTGTGGAGCACACAACAAGCAGCAATTACACCTGGAATATTGGTTGTGCTGAGATCTAACCGAGTCATTAAACTGAGCCAGCGCGCTTTCAAATGTTCAAACGCACATTCTACTACCATTCTTCACTTGCTCAGCCTATAGTTGAACTGCTCCTTACTACTGTCCAGGGTGCCTGTGTACGGCTTCATGAGCCATAGCATTAAGGGGTAGGCTGGGTCCCCGAGGATAACTATAGGTATTTCAACATCCCCAACAGTAATTTTCTGGTCTGGGAAGTAAGTTCCTTCCTGCAGCTGTTCAAACAGACCAGAGTTCCTGAAGATGCAAGTGTCATGCACCTTTCCCGGCCATCCCACGTTGATATTGGTGAAACATCTCTTGTGATCCACAAGTGCTTGTAGCACCATGGAAAAGTACTCCTTGCGGTTTATGTACTGGCTGCCCTGGTGTTCTGGGGCCAAGATAGGGATATGCTTTCCGTCTATCACCCCGCCGCAGTTAGGGAACCCCAGCGCATTAAAGCCATCCACAATGGTCTGCACATTTCCCAAAGTCACTACCCTTGATAGCAGCTGGTCAATGATTGTGTTGGCTACTTGCAGCACAGCAACCCCACAGTAGATCTCCCTACTCCAAACTGATTCCCAACTGACCGGTAGCTGTCGGGTGTTGCAAGCTTCCACAGGGCTATGGCCACTTGCTTCTCAGCTGTGAGGGCTGCTCTCATTTTGGTGTCTTTGCACTTCAGGGCAGGGGACAGCAAGTCACTAAGTTCCATGAAAGTGGCCCTATGCATACGAAAGTTTCGCAGCCACTGGGAATCATCCCAGACCTGCAACACTATGAGGTCCCACCAGTCTGTGCTTGTTTCCCGGGCCCAGAATCAGCGTTACACAGCATGAACCTGGCCCAAGAGCACCATGATCTTCCAATTGCCACATGCCGTGCTTCTAAGAACGTCTGTGTCCATGTCCTCATCAGTGTAGTAATCGCGCTGTCGTCGCTTCCTCGCCCGGTTTTGCAGGTACTGCACATACTGCTGGATAATGCTTGAGGTATTTACAATGGTCAAAACTGCAGCGGAGATCTGAGCGGGCTCCATGGCTATGGCACTTGCATGGGTAATCCTGGAAAAAGTGTGCGAAATATATGAGAGCAGATTGGCAGCAGAAGCTGTGCTGTTTGGTTCATGGTAGCCAAACAACGGCTGAAAATGGTTGTCTTCTGTGGCTTTCACGGAGATGGGAGCCCAGAACAGACAACATGAAGAAGCTCAGAAGCATGGCAATAGCGGGAGAGCAGAGTTGGCAGCAGAAGCTGTGCTGCTCGGTTCATGATGGCCGAGCACAGTTGAGTTGGAGAGGTGGATTCATAGTAGCAGGAGAGCAGCGGTGCACCATCTGCTGAAAGCAGTATGGCGTCTGCAAGCCAAAAAGGCGCGAAACAATTGTCTGCCGTAGCTTTCTGACGACACACACCCAGAAACACCCATGAGAATGTTTTTGCCCCATCATGCACTGGGAGCTTAACCCAGAATTCCAATGGGGGGCAGGGACTGCGGGAACTGTGGGATGGCTACTCACAGTGCATCGCTCCGACATTCGATGCTAGCCTTGGTACTGTGGACGCAATCTGCCGAAGTCATGTGCTTTAGTGGAGACACAGAAGACCGAATGTATAAAATAGCTTCTGAAAATTCGAATAGAATAATTTCATACTGTAGACGTACCCTAAGTGTCCTATTTCCTAACCTAACTCCACATTATTCACAGCTCCCTTTTCAGATTTCACCTTGCTTCTTCTTTCCACTTTCTACTATACCAGTAATTAAATCCTTCCAAAGTGCAAAAGACTCCTAGCCAACAGCTCAGATATGGTGCAGTAACATTCCTGTTGCTGTGGCATTCTATAGTAGAGGATACAACCATTCCAGAACAAGCTCTACTATCTATAGTTATTAGGGAAAGTAGAGTAAGTCGAAGCATGGAGTGGTCTCTCTCTTTCTTTTTTTTTTTAAAGCTATATTATTCCTCATTTATGATTTAAACAATGGTACTCAACTTTTTTTTTCATATCATGATTCTCATATTACATTGTGGGAGGGGGAATAAAAATCAAAAACAGATTTTCCCTCCCACGCAAAAATGAATAAGGGGTATGAGGGATATCTTTTATTGGATTGACTTCTGTTGGTGAGATAGACAAACTTTAAAGCTTAGGCAGAGCTCTTCTTCAGATTTGGGAAAGGTACTCAGAATGTCACAGTTAAATATATCATGGAACAGATTACTATGCTAAACAGTTTACTTATGCTAATCAGTTAACACATACTTCAAGGAATCCTTCAAGGTGAACACTCCTAGCGTCTTAGGGAGGAAAAGTAGGTGGGGAAGCATTGAGGGAGGAGGAAGTGTTAGTGGATTATATATCCTTATAATAAACCATAAATCCAGAGCCATGAAGTCTCTATTCAGTCCATGATTTTTAGTGTCTAGCAGAGTTATGAATGTAAGCTCCCAGGCTCGTCATTTGAAAACATTGTGCAGGTTTTCTTCAAGGATGAGGACTTATAGGTCAGACACAGAGTGATCACTTTGTGAAAAGAAAAAAAAAGGTTCACTTACATGTGACGTGGTTTTGTCTTTTATCATTTTGCTATGAGCTCATTCAAGTGCATAGTAATTGTCTGGTTTCACTATTGAAATACATTATCTACTTATGCTAAACAATCTGTTCCATGTTGCATTTAGCTGTGACACTCTGATTAAGTTTCCCAGACTTGAAGAAGAGGTCTGTGTAAGCATGTCTCTCTCACCAACAGAAGTTGGTCCAATAAAAGATATTACTTCACCCACCTTCTCTCTAATATCCTGGGACCGACGCAGCTACAACAACACTGCATACTGACTTTTAATGGCAATTGCAATTAGCCCTTCAGCCCTCAAATTAGTCTGTCCTACTCGTGTATCATCAAGATCAAATCACACCCTTTCTGTGGATAAATAGAGGAAGTTATATTCCTAAGCCTGCCAGTCATTACCTTTTCACAAACAGTAATTATCATTGTTATTCATTAGGTTTACAGCATCCATAAATTTGATTAGCTGTACTGTAAAACATTTAAGAGAAAAAAGAAAAGAAGTACTTGTGGCACCTTAGAGACTAACCGATTTATTTGAGCATAAGCTTTCGTGATAGTCTCTAAGGTGCCACAAGTACTCCTTTTCTTTTTGCGGATACAGACTAACACAACTGCTACTCTGAAACCTAACATTTAAGAGAGTAATTCAGCAATGGAGAGCTAATTTTTGGCTTCACATAACAAAAAGGTAGGAAAGTATAGAGAAGAAATGAGAGAAGACAAACGAAGTTTTCAACTGAATAGCATGGACCAACAATATTCCAATTGTAGGTTGCTCACAGAGTACTCACTGCGGCTATTTACTGTTCATTAGTCATATGTGGCTGACATCATAATGTGACTTAGTTTATCTGCTCCATAAGTGGTTAGGAAACATTTAAAACAGAAGACTAATGGAAAACAAACAGCAAATACTGAATAACTCAGTTCTGGAATAAATTTTTAGATGAGAAATTATTTGAGGTAAACTTTGTTCAAGAATCCCAGAAGTTTCCTATATTTATGAATGGCCAACGGCTACAGGAATACTCATGAACAAAAAACAACATGAACTTGCCATACACAGCAAGTAAAACATACTGGTTTTGTTCACTAAAATATTGGGGACTCAATACAGGCATCCTGTTCAAACACCCCAAGAATATATTGAGTTAATTAGCATCAGAAAGGAACCTCTTATAGGAATTGAATAATATACAAGATGTGCACCATATTCTGATTGTACCTTGAGCTCAGCAAATAGAATTGCAATAGTCCAGCTTCAAATCCACTGTTGTGGGCTAGCATTTCCACAAATTCCTGAGAGAAAAAAGAATATACCCTAGCAAAGTTCCTAAGGATAGCAATGGAGAACACCTTTCAAGACAGATTAAATGTGTTCCTACATAGAGTACTCAGAATCAAGGACACCACCATTCTTAATGCATCAAATTGAAGCAAGGCTCAACCAATAGCAGAATCATAAAGGAAAATAATTTAACAAATATTTGGAATCTAATGCCAGTATTTGTTTTATCTTAGCTTATGTTTAAAAACATTGTTTGTCATCCAGCTCCCCACTTCTGAGAGATATTGAAGTCTTGCCATGCTTCTGCTCTATTTTTCCCTTTTCTCTACAACTTTCTTATTCATGAAACAATACACAGAATAAGGTGACTCTAAAAATGTATTCTAATAGCTTCAGTGCTGTTCCCTATCACTTAAATTTTGAACCTGCTGTAAGTTGTTGGCTACGTGTGTGTTCTCTGTGTGTGCTGCACTGGCTCTGGCCAGGTAGCCCATATAGCAGATTTTGACTGAGCTGCTGAAAAAGACCACAGACTCAGTTCAGTAGCCAAGGCGCTCAGCAAGATTTATTATTTAAAAAAACACTGTTCTAGTGCCCTGATGAATGGTTACAGGTACACTAACACACGTATGGCCGTTACAGTGGACTAGCTTTCACTTCAGCCAGACAAAGACACCTCTTCTATGACCTCTCTTTTATACATGGATACAAAAACCTTATATATTGCTTGCTCCTCTGATATGGTTAGTTACCACCCTTTACTTTATACCTGCTGGTCAGATCAGAACATCTCTATCTATCACCCTGTTATCCTGATCTTATCTTTAGGAGGGGTCAGTGTGTCCCTATATCATCTTCTGGGATGTTCTGGTACTCTCCTTCTGGAATGTATTTACATGAATACTTAGTGCCTAGCAGTGCTTGTGTTGTTATAACACCAGCCCTGTTCTTGCCAAGTTCATGTATCGGACAGTGAAACTGCAAGCTGGTTTATAATACTGCCTGATTTTTGCTCACTTTAGTTCAGACCTTAGGCCTTCTACCAGGCCCCAGGCTTTAGGCACTCTCTTTCTACCACAGCACGCCACTGTTATTTTGCTTTTTCAACTGCTGCTGTGCATTGGTCAGATATTTTCACTGAATTGTCCATGACACCCAGTTGTTTGCTTTTTTCCTGGCGACCATTCATTTAGAACCCATCAATGAGTATGAGTTCAGATTTTTCATTTCAGTATCAGAGGAGAGGAGAATTCATTTATAGAATAAATCATTTTCGTCTCTGAACAATTTACACTACTGGGTCAGATTCTGCCACCTGTATTTATGTTGAACGGCAAACTTAATGCAAAAATATTCCCACTGGTTTCCATGGGATTACTTACTTAGTAAGATACCACTATATCTGAGTGAAACAGAATCTGGCCATGGTAAATATAACAAAACCTCTTTTCCGATAGCAAAGCTCAAAGGTATAATTGCTTAAATCTAATGGCAATTTTTATGCTAATATTAAACTTTAGCAGCAAGAAAAAAAGTCTCTGTAGACACATACTCTTCTGGTGTCAAAGATAATTATTAAGACAGAATGAGCAGAACTATATCATAAAATTCCATTATACTCATTAGTTGTCGTATCTTGTCATAAAGTGTAACATTTTGATTTTCATAATATCAATGAACTGATATAGTTTTCAGCAACAATACCAAGGTACCTAATTACACCCAGTATATTACTAGAAAATTGCTATGTTGTGTCACAAAAGCCTCATCTATGACAGCTTAAATAGTAAAATGAGAATTTTTATTTTGTCCTAAAATTAGTTCTCTACAAAAGTGTTTTTAAAATGTTCTTTTATCTTTAAAAAGAAGTCATACTGCAATTAGCATTCTACTATGATCTGTACTATGCCACAGAGGGCAAATGGTATCTTACTCTTTATGCTCAAGATGTACATGATATACTTTTGTTACTGCTTTAAGCCTTAACTCATGCTTTTATTCCCTCTGTGATGGCTGTATTCCAATTTCTAGAGAAGTGAATGAATTCTGTGTTACAGTGTAATCGCATAACTTTATGAAGCTGAGACACTAGTACTGCTCCAACAATAGAGGAAATAAGTAGATGACATTTTGAGGAAGAATGTTCCCCAGTTATAAATAGGTGGCAACAAAGGAAGTCAAGTTTACAGCAAAATAGTACTGGTCTGTAATGGGTATTATGACTATAATGCCAGTGGGGAATTTTGCTGCTAAGTCTGAGGCTTTCAGTTTTTTGCCTATGGAATTAGGTTCACTAGCTACAGCTGTGTGTCTCCAAAATGGAAGGTCTAAATTCTTGCAAGGCAAAAAGCAGCCCAAGGTCAACTATGATATGCTTGAGATGACATTTTGGTGTTTCTAATTTATTCAGACTGAGGTGCTTTATGTGTCGTTTCCATTCTTGTGTTTAAACTGATGTCTTTAGAACTATTTAAACATCCAGCGTGACCTAAAATAATCAAAAGGGAATGCTTCAAGGAAGGGCCAGGCAGCAGGTCAGAGGGAAGAGAGAGGAAACTTTCTCAATGCAAGCTTCCCAAAACAAGCAAGCTTGCAGCAACATAAAGCTGCAGAATTTTGATGAGGTAAATAAAATGGTGAGTAACATTATGAGTTGTCTCTTCATCTCATATTTGGTTTTCAGTGTGATGATATTCATATATCATTTTGGTATTAATGCACATCCATGGTTCAGTCAGATTGTCCCAAATTCTTTTCGGCATTCAGGCCATTTTGTGCTGTGCTGCTTGTAAAAAGGAGACCTAAAGCCATCACCAGGGATCCTCTGATGACATTGAGGCAGCATGAGCAATTATTATATGTTCTCTTCCTGCTGGTATAGAAGGCTAAGCTTGAGCACAGGGAATATGACTGTAGCCTCTGTCATGCCCACTGATACTCCATTGCCATATTGGCCTCTAACACCAGTGGGTAGCTGGTGTAATGGCCAGCAGCCTTCCTGGCTGCTCTGAGGTGGGGGAAGAGACCAGTCCACCACATAGCCAGACCAGGATCAGGTGAGCTTTAAGCCACATTTGACACCACTTCCTGAGGTCTGCTCTATGCTCTTTGACCACAGTCAGGCATCTAGCAGAGTATTATTACTTCACTAGCTGGCAAAAACTCCCATGTTCTATTATTAGAACTCAATTTCCTTTAATTTCATTAAACAGAAAATTCTATCAATGTTTGTGAAAACAAAACAAAAACCCCACAACCCTCCCACCCACAACACACCATAAACACCTTATATTCAGAGATACTGATGCTTTCTTGATCCAGTTCAGAAGATCTCCAAAGATGTCACATTTTTAAACACCCTGAATTTTGCTAGTGGAAATATTCCAGAGTTCACAGAGAGTGTAAATGCACACTGATCATATGGCTGATTTTACATCCCCAATATCAAAATATTCAAGTTCATTTGATTTCTCATTTCTTCACAAATACAATAAAATAAAACATTTTCTATTGCAATAGAGTTTTGGTAGCAGTGTGACAGGGGTATTTCAGAAGACAGGTTACAGTACAATGTTGTACTAATTCCCAGGTAAAAAATACATTAATATGGGTTTGAGAGTAAAGATTTGTAATTTAGGATTAAAACCTTCACAGGGATGTTGTAATTATCTTAAAAACCAAGCATTATGAACACAAGAAATTCAGAGTTAAGGTTATGTAAAAGATATCCAAACATATGCTTTGATATCTTTTACATAAGATATGGTATGAAAATTCTCAGATAAGGCACCCAGACTTAAAGTTTTCTCTGCCTTATTGTGCCACCATGCAATAACTATACAATTTCAGTTAATGCATTTCAGTGTTGTGGTTCCAGGTTAAATTAGATTGATTTTAAAAAGACACTTGATTTATATTTTTCTCCTCATGCATATACCTCCACTAATATACTTTAGATTTAAGTTTAGAAAAATTATAACATGATATACAATAGCATCAACAACATTGAAATATGGCTTGCATCATGCCAGTGAACCTAAGGAGATTAGTTTTGTTAAAATAATTTCAATATTATTAGGATATTTATATGTTAAGGGTACACAGAAGCGCTGCTATTTACAGTGTATCTTCATGATCCATTCAGCAACGATGATACAATTGTAGGTACCAAAGATAATTCATTGCCCTGGAAGCCATTGTGAGATTAGAAAAACTGGCTTGTAGCAGCACATGAATCGAACAAAATCTTAAATGGGATGTCTGTGTACAACTCCAGTAACTTAATAAAAGGCTGAGAAAGGAATACAAAAAAAGGTTGATTAAAATAAATAAATGGCAAAATAGTGCACAAAAAAGATACCACACTGACAGTCCCCAAACTGTGTTGTTTAAAAGCTTAGTGGGTTACAAACCTAAACCTCATTTCTTTCCTAAGAACTTCTTGATTTCCTCATCATGTGTCCATCATCTACACTGAATGCAGTATTCAGGGACAAATGTTTCTTGTTTTTGAAATCCCCGCCCTTCCTAATGTGAACAGATGGAAGTTGGAAGGATGTGCACAATTCATCACTTAGACCACAAACCTTCAAACACACGTGTAGTTGCCTTTGAACACAAGTAGTCCAACTGATTTCAGTGGGATTATTTGCATGCTTCAATGTAAATATGCACAGAAAAGTCTGTAGGATCAGGAGCCTTAAATGGATTTTCTGAAACTTCACTAGGCCTTTTCAAATCATGCCTCAGAAAGCAACACATTACACTCTTCTTAACTAGTCCCTCTTCCATCCATACCATATGGAAGCTACCTGGGAATATTCTTCCAAACATAAAATTTATGAATTATCCATGAAAGCAATTGATCTTGGGATTGATTGTTCCATGAGAGCTTCATGTCCTGGACACAGTCAACAGCAAAAATTACCAAAGGATGGGCAAATATGTTCTGCCTAATTCCAGAAACACCCTAGTCTTCTGAGTGCAGAATTATGTGCCATATGACATTTCATTTAGGGTGATATTTGCACCTCCTGAAGTTCTGCTTTTCTGTGACACTTTGGCCAAGTGGCTTTTCCCCACATATTGAAACGTTCATAAATGACAGATTCACTCAATGTCATGCTTTAGCAGTAGAGACCCAATTCCTCCTCCCGACTCTTCCACCCACCCAAAAAATTGACTGTTGCCAGATCCTCAACTAGTATAAATTTACATTGGAATCAATGGAGCAGCACTGATTTCCACCAAGTGGTGATATGGCCATGAAGTGTATAAAAGCAATGTAACATGGACAAACCTGCTGTCATGCCCTATACATAAAAGATTGGCTCTATCTGTGATCACAAACAAAACAGAAGTAGGAGCTGGTTAACTATTCTTTTATTGCTTTCTTCTGTTGCTGTCTAGCAGACTTTCAACACCTGCTTTCTTTCCCTTTAAAAAAAAAACATTTGAAGCACATTTCAGCCCTAAACTGTCATGATTCAGGTTTATGTCCTTCTTTATTAAATCTGTAAGATCTTTCTACATTACCATTCCACTAACACTAAATGCACAAATAAAATTTCAATTTGCATCTTTCTGCCGAGTGCCCTCTCCCTCTGCTCTTTCAAATCACACATCTTCCAGGAATCCTTCCTACCTTGTTCTCCCGCTGTTAATCTTTCCACACCATTCCTTACTTTAATTCCTTTTCTGTACCATGTCTATCCCAGATTTCATGTGTACCAGTAGGAAATCTCTCATTGTTTGTACACTCCATAGATGATTGATAACAAAGATTAACATAGGTTTCAAAGTAGCAGCCATGTTAGTCTGTATCCGCAAAAAGAAAAGGAGTACTTGTGGCACCTTAGAGACTAACAAATTTATTTGAGCATAAGCATCCGATGAAGTGAGTTGTAGCTCATGAAAGCTTATGCTCAAATAAATTTGTTAGTCTCTAAGGTGCCACAAGTACTCATAAAGATTAACATAAACACCTTTGAATTTCTGCTGAAACAACAGCTAACAGAATTGGCTGTACATAT
The DNA here is from genome assembly GCF_965140285.1 of Lepidochelys kempii. NCBI lineage: Eukaryota > Metazoa > Chordata > Testudines > Cheloniidae > Lepidochelys > Lepidochelys kempii. Next base: position 58,836,071 of record NC_136387.1, on the reverse strand, counting down.
ATCTGACCTGCAGTTTCAATTAATATCTAATGACAGTGCCCAGTGTGTGTGTGTGGGTTGAACATTAGCTCATCTATTAAAAACAACCGTTTTTGGATGTTGTTCCTTACGCCAACACTGAATGTGTCACAAAGAATTACTTAAAATATCTGAAATCACAGTGTTCCGAAAATTTCATTACCTTATCTATGCAAGTGCTAATGCTTTCCCTTTCCCACTTTCATGCTTGTGAAATCTGAATCTTTCTCATGTTGCCATATGCTTTGGAGCTAAGTGGTTTGGCAACATATCTCCTTGTTCTTTGAATGTCAACTTTTTTCCTGCCTCACTTAATATTGAACTTTATAATATATTATATTATATTATATTATATTATATTATATTACTGTAGATTCCCCACAACCCCTTTCTGTTATTAAATTAAGATAAGCAGATTATTTTTAATAAAAGACAGTAGGAAAAAACAGTGTTCGGGCCTGATTTTCAGAGATACTTAGGAATTTCAATTCCAACTGACAGCAAGGAAGCTACAGGAACTTCTGAAACATCAGGCTATCATTCCAAGAACTTAAATTTTTCTTCTTATTCTTTTATTATTAAATGCTGGCATGGTTATTTACTATCATGTTCACTAAACTATGTGGCTGGGAGGGGCTCACTGGCCTCACCATGTTCCATAATCTATTCATCTGGAATTAGTGAATAACAACCCTGCAGCCAGAGATTCAGGAAAGAGAATCTGCTCAAGTTTAAGGAGCTATTTATCACCACATCATAGGCTTAACAACACAAGACCACCATTACATGTCTTCATTAACATGCTACCTAACTACTTAGGATTGACCCAGTCCCATACTCATTAAAGTCAATGGAAGTCTTTCCGCTGACTCCAATGGTCACTGGGTGAGGTCTTTAATGTATATACTGGCAGGTCTCTTCAGAGGCCGTTGGTGAAAAGGCCACTGCAGATGTACACAAATTCCAAATATGGTGATGTTTACACTTATTCTGGAGATAAGTGACCAGTTGCATTGGGGTTTCCATTTTCTGCATCTTGAAAAGATGTATACTGAGATTTTTGTGTATGACAGCAATAGACTGTTGTCTCAGGACAACGCTTTTTGAAAACAGTCACAGTATTGTAAGGTGACCAGTAAACATACAGTTTGGAAACAATATCACATTGTCTGTGATGTGGAAGGGTAGATGAGGTTATCATAATGGCCTCTCTTTTTGACCTTCAAATCCCTGAAATACTATGAGTATAGAAAGGTGCCTTTTGCAGCATGATTTTACATACAAGAATATCCCTGAGAGAAGATCTGAAGTAGCCTTTCTTCTTTCATGCTAATCCCTACACGTGGAACACAACTCTCTGTCACAGGGTGGCAGGTCCTATAAATTAATCAGGTCCAGCCCCTTGTGCCAAAACAGATGCTTCCAGCTTGGCCAGTGAAGCTGTAGGGGCAGCAAACTGCGGCTTTACAAGATCAGGGAGACCTGTGGGAGGAAGTGGGGGCAGGGGTGGGTGACAGAGAGAGAGAGAGAGAGAGAGAGAGTGTGTCAGGGTTGCCAGAGTCAATCAGAAGAGGGCATCTCTGGGGAAAGCTGCAAAGAATTCTCTGCAGGTCCTCTCTGGAAAGAGGGAGGAATTATGAGGAAGCCAGTGAAGAAGCTGGCCTGTTGACTTTCAAGAGCTAAACCGAATTTCAGGAGTCTGAAAAGAGCTGAGGACCAGAAAACCAGTGGACGGTCTAGCTGCCTATCTGTCCTCAGCCAGAGCCACTGCTGGGAAGCTGAAAAGGGCTAGGGAACCAGTGGATGGGCTAAGTCTACTGCCATTCCTAAGGAAGAAAACCAATGCCAGCGAAGACAGAGAGCTGAAGACTGAGAGCAGCAGAGGGAGATGCCTGAGGGCCAGAGAGAGGACCAGAGGCTGGGAGTGAGGGATGCTGGAGCGGTATCAGAGAGCTGGAGTTCTACTCTAATTGATGTATTGTCTGGACTATATTTATGGGACATGGGTTATGGTTTATGTGCACAGGGCTTTCTTTCGTATTAAGTGTCACACTGTCTGGAGCGGCTCACAACTGAGTGCTAACATCAGGGCAGATGGTCAAAAATCAGGGCAGAAACCCCAAACTGGTTGCATGTTATATAATTTGATGTCACTAACCCAAGACCAAGTTGAACTCCTAAAGCACTATAACTGTTTCCCCATGGAGTCACAGAGAGTCCTTTTGGGCATTCCAGTCTATCTTACCATCCAGGCAAGCTGGGCTGTGTGACAGATGGTCACTTTACACCAAAAATCACAACAATATTGAGGGTACTCCCAGTATCAAAGGACCAGTCGCTTACCCTAGGTCATTTGTACTCAGACCTCAAACCAAAGACAATTCCTGTAGCCAATCTTGTAATAAACTAACTAAAGGTTTATTAACTAAGAAAATAAATGAGTTATTTACAAGGTTAAAACAGGAAACACACACACAAATGAGTTACAATCTTATATTTAAAAAGGCAATATAAGTTTCTATAATAAGAAGCTGTGTCCTCTTTGGGCTGACCCATGCCAAGCAGCATGGGAATCTCTTGCTTATGTTTAAGAATCTTTGCCCCCTCAGAGTCCTCACAGCACAAAGCTCTCAATTTCTACTTGTCAAGGATTTTTATCCCCTTCCCCCCAGAACGAAAGCTGATGGGATCATTTCATACAAAGGTTTCCCTTTCCTGGAAGGCATAAGGAATGCAATCCAGGTGGGGCTGTCTTATGACTGTCCCACTTCTTGTCCACCAGGCTGCCATCTCTCCTTCTTCTAGTCTCTCTTTAAAACTTATTTGTTTAACTCTTCTCATAATCAGTGATCTCCCCTCTCCCCCATTAATTGAAACAGTCTCCCACGTATTGTCTATTTTAGACTGTAAACTATAGGAGAATATCAGTCTACGTTTTGTCAACTTTCATATGTTTATTATACTGTAGAAATGCTTAATAATAATGATGCTAGGGAACTTTTTTTAATTAGTCACATACAACAGCCTTCCTTCTAGTTATATGGATATTAGAAATACAGAGGATGGTTTCCATTTGCAACACTTGTTTGTATCCAGAAGTGACAGAACATAAATATCTTGGCACTACTAGAATCTAAGGCCACGTCTACACTACAAAATTAAGTCAACCTCATTTATGTCAGCATACAACCACCATGATTTGATTGTATTGTCAGAGTGGGGCACTTTGGGGTGAAAGCCAGTAACTGTCAACAGACACAACACAGTGATTCTCTGGCACTCTGTTACTAAATCGGTGTAGAGAGGCACTTGTATCGATGGGAGCCAAATTTAAGTTAAGCTTAATTAGAGAAGCAGCTTACATCAACCAAACTGTGTAGTTTAACCCAGGCCTAAGACAGATCACATTGCTGAGAGTTAGCTACAAGTTCTGAAATAAAGTTTTCACCTGAATAGCTCCTTAGTATTTTAAGTACGTCAATAATATTGCTTGGATTTCCCCCAGCTTCATTACATAACACTTTTCCCACAGTAAATTACAAAGCCTATTTTCAAGTATGTTCAGCATAATTTATGATGGCTCTGGTCCTTATGATGATGGTCATCCTCTACCACTATCCTAGTTTTGCACCAGCTAATTTAATCATGCTTCTGTTCCTTTGTCCAGGCTACTAATGAAGAGGAGAAAATTGATCTGCACATAATATCAGTACCAACTGCTGCCACCTCTTTAAGTACTTTACAAGAGATTTCATACTAATTTTACGTTTCTGCAGAACCTTTCATCATGACAGTTCCTTAAGTAGATACAGGGTATATATACACACGCAAGAATTACTTTGACTTGGAGAAACAGAGCTCAATTCAGTAAGGAACTTAAACACACAAGTAGTTCCATTCCTTCAGTAGAAACCCTCTTCTGCTTAAAGTTAAGCGTGTGCTTACGTACCTTGCCGAATCAGGGAGATATGAACAGTGTAATATAGAAGGCCTTGTGAAGATAAAACAGCCATCTTAATTGTTTTATGATCTCAGTTTAATCCTACATCTAACATATTAAGTTTTACTGTCTCATATTTTCCTCCCAACATCACCTTTTTATTATACCTCAAGAGTAAAATAATAAATTCTTCCATTTCTAGTTCCCGCTTTAAGTACTGAGTAGGCATTAACAAGAGCAATCCCATGTGTATACATATTTTGTTCTATTTACTCCTTCCTTTTAATGTATCCAACTTTAATTGGCCAGCTGAAGACTCCATAAATGTAACTTTGCCCTTTCCACAAACATATTAAGTTTCCAATACCTAATGCTGCTTCTTTTGATCAGGTGATTCATAGAAAATTCCTTCTAAAATACCTTTATCCTATCAAGATATTATCCTAAAATTCCAAGATGTAACATTTCTACCCCACTGTATTCATCCAGGACTGAGTCTTATTTCAGTTACTTCCAAACCTCAGAAAGGCTGCTAGTTCACCATTGTTTGTCTGATTTCACATAGTCATCCTACATAGCTCAGTGTTGTTGTTGTTAATGTGGTAACACCTACAGACCTCAACCAAGTCATTGCACCAATGTATCTATCATCCACTGATGGACTGTTGTCTGGCATCCACTAATTTTTCACTGTCTCATTCATTGCTGCATAAACCTTTTATGCAAAATTGTTTAAATTGGTTAAAAGGGGGAGGGATTAGAAATAAAAACCCCTTTCATCCTTCTCACCCCACATTTTTTTATGTGAAAATATTCACCCTACTCTCCAGTTCTTTGTTATTCAGATTTTTGTTTTAAAAAAATGCTCTTTAAATTTCTGTATAAATACTTCAGAAACTTGCTCTGACTCACCCTGTTGCTTTCAGGAATTATATTCTAAATGTAATTTCCCCCCACCCCACAAATGTTCTTGTGTGTCCTCCAGGATCCCACCCAACAGTCTCAATGGCCAGCATCCCTTCCTCGAGCTGAGGAAAAGGCCAAATCAGACATACGGCAAGAGTCCATGGCTAGGCTGAAATGGTATAGCCCTGCAGTCTGAGCACTGAGAGCTTGAGTCAGCAGACCCCGCCTCTGAGATTTGGTGCTGTGGAGTTCTTTATTGCGGAGTACACATACCCTGAGTAACTATTTCAGCCTTTCACTCTGCCTCAGAACTTTCTCTGCTATTGCTCATGCTAGGCAATCAAGATAGCCCTGTCAGAAAATAGGCTGTGTCTAGACTACAAAAAACAGTGCCTTGTTAGAATGTGATAGGTAAGCCTACTGCACTCCAACAACACATCTTTAAATCGTAGGCTAGACAAGGCTTAAATGTCTCATGTACTTACCTTCTGCCTCTCTGGACAAAATCCAGACCAGCTGAACTCAACTCTCAACAGCTTCCAGGTGCTTGAAGAAACGTCTGGATCAAAACTACACTTCTCATTAGGTTTCAGAGTAGCAGCCATGTTAGTCTGTATTCGCAAAAAGAAAAGGAGGACTTGTGGCACCTTAGAGACTAACAAATTTATTTGAGCATAAGCTTTCGTGAGCTACAGCTCACTTCATAGCTCACGAAAGCTTATGCTCAAATAAATTTGTTAGTCTCTAAGGTGCCACAAGTCCTCCTTTTCTTTTTACTTCTCCTTAGGTTTCTCTAAGAATCTTTAGGGCTTTCAAAATTATAAAAACAACGATTGCAAACCAGAAAAAAAATATATTTATAAACCTATCCCTTTCAGTCTGAATAATCTGAAGTCACGATTACATTTGGAAAGGGAGTCAAATGGGAAGATCCATTTCTTTTCAGAGACTACAGCACATAAACTCTGAAGTGCTTGCCATTGAAAAAGTAGGTTAGCGTTGTATATAAAATCTGATCAGAGCCTTTCATGCAGTGAAGAAACAGGTCATCAAAAATTCAAGCAGAAGAAAAATTACTGTAAGCAGTTCTCAATAACCCTGTGTGCCTTAACATTGCTCCGAGAATTACTAGGTGATCTGCAACTGTCTTGTAGAGAAGAATAGCTAAAGAGAAATGAGTCAGACTCAAAATGGCAAGACTGAAAATTTCCTTTTTTTAAAAAAAATATTAAGTCTAGGTTGCACAAAAAGCTTGTCAGAAGCTGCAAGGCAAGAGAAAACAATATGAAGTGCTGTATGCTTATTTTGAGCAGCACTGTTGAACCTTTGCTTGATGCCCTGAGTATGGTATAATGTATAGCTGTACCATGCAAGGAAGACTCGGTAACAATACTCCTTTGTTCCCTAGGGAGGGAGGGAGAGAAGTAATTCATTACAGCCTTTTTGTCAACATAGTGTAAACTCCTTGTCAAGGTTCCCTCCCAACTCTGAACTCTAAGGTACAGACATGGGAACCCGCATGAGAGACCCCCTAAGCTTATTTCTACCAGCTTAGGTTAAAAACTCCCCAAGGCACAAATTCTCCCTTGTACCTTGGATTAGGTAACTCTGCCATCACCAAGTGATTTAGACAAACTCAAGGGAAGGACCACTTGGAGTTCCTACTCCCCCCTAATATCCCCTCAAGCCCCCACACCCCCTTTGGAGGCTTGAGAATAAACAAGATGAGCCCAGACCAACCTTGGGGTTTTTTAGGACACTAAAAAAAAAACACCCAATCAGATTCTAAAAGAAACAGACCTTTATTATAAAAAAAAAAAAAAGGTAAAAGAAGCACCTCTGTAAAATTAGAATGGAAGATAATCTGACAGGGCAACCAGATTCAAGGATTTACCTCTGGGCCAAACTTTAAAGTTACAAAAAGAAAACCGGAATACACCTTCCTCTCAGCATGGAGAAAATCACAAGCCAAAACAAAAATAAGCTAACGCATTCCCTTGCTAGTACTTACTGATTCTAATGGAGCTGGATTTCTTGCTTCCTTGATCTGTGTCCAGCAAGCACACAGAACAGACAGACCAAAACCTTTCCCCCACCCCCACAGATTTGAATGTATCTTGTCCCCTTATTGGTCCTTTTGGTCAGGTGCCAGCCAGGTTACCTGAGCTTCTTAACCCTTTACAGGTAAAAGGATTTTGTGCCTCTGGCCAGGAGGGATTTTATAGTACTGTATACAGGAAGGTTGTTACCCTTCCCTTTATATTTATGACACTCCTCTTTGCACTGGCTCAGATGTGCTGGCCAGCACACTGGCGGCAGAGCCAAGATACCACCTGTTCCTCACCCTCTCCAGTCACTCCTGAAGTTGGAAGAGTATTGGATGCACCATGTTGCTGAAGGGCAGGATGTTCCAGTGGTTAGGGCACTAGCCTGGGATGAGGGAGACCTGGGTTCAGTTCCTTGCTCTGTCACAGACTGCCTGTATAACCTTGGGCTTGTCACTTTGCTTCAGTTCCTCATCTGTAAAATGGATATAATAGTACTTCCCTACCTCCCAGGATTGTTGTGAGAATAAATACGTTAAAAAATTGCGAGGCACTCAGATACTACAGTGACCAGGGCTATATAAGTACCACAGATAGCACTGTGCTGGCCTCAAGATCTGTGGGAACCTTAATGCAGCTGCAGAGGAGTAATGCAAGCTATGTTAGAATTAACGACAATCCAACCCTTGGCTTTTCTTATTCTAACTACAGAATTGCTGTCAGCAACAAGTATCTTTTTTTGTTGTTGTTGTTGTTGTTCTGTGAAACCCAGTATTGTGGCCCTTGCTTATAGGAGGAATGCAACAAAAAATCATCAGCAAGTCATGTTATTTCAGTAGCAACTGTTTCCTTTCTGTATGGAAGGGGCTGTCAGGCCAGGGCCAGCTGAAAGAGAACATTAAAACAAAACCAAAAAAGGCAATTTATTCTCCCAGAAGTTTTCTGCTTCTACCCTGGTTATTACTGAAGCAATTTGTGTTAGAATAAAAACCTTCCCTCACTCTGCAATCCTGCTTCTCCTGCTGCTCTATCCTGCAGGGAAAGTCTAATTTTCTATTGTTGATATCCATCTGTTGCCATAGGTGAGAATGCTAATGTCACAAATTTGAGATCATTACTTCACTTTAAGACTATGTAGGAGTAAGGAGGCTACAGAAATAAAAATCCTGTTTAAACAGTGATCTGTGTAGTTGTGTGTGTCACACTGGAGAACCTCCTTGTGGGCAGGCATAGCGTAGGGGCTCTCCACCCTTTTGGTACCCTCTGCTAACAGCTATTCTGATCTCTCAGTGGGCTGTCTCTTCCCTTGACTCAGCCCTTTAGACAAGTCATGATTAACATCCACCCCTTCCAGAGGAACAGCCCCCAAAATAAGGGTCCAATATCCTTATATTATATCTCCAGCCCCAAATCTGGGCCCAGTAGCCCTTGCAAACCCTTGTCCTTGGGTTTTCAGTCATTCTTATCTCCTTCTCAGGGGCATCATGCTACCCTCTATGTTGGCTTTTAGGGGAACCTAGGCCCTCCTACAACACTGGGTTCCAGCCCAGGGACCCTAAAATCAGGAGCCAAGGTCTGCTCCTTCAGTCTACTGTCTGCTACTTCCTTGGGCTTCTTCCTACTGTGGCCCTTCTCTTCCCCCCACAACCTCTCAGAGCCAGGACTCTCATGGATTTCCCTGGAATCCCCTAACAAAACCCCCAAGCTAAAAATATAAACTCAAAACAATTTCTGCCCTTCTTGGGCTTGAGTCCCTCCCTTCCCCCCACTCTGTTCCTCATCTGATACCTACCTGGAATTCCAAATCATGCCTTTTTATCAGGGCCCACCACTGGAGCCTCTTCCACTTCCAGTGACTTTTTTGCCTGTCTGTAGACTTCCTTACTCAGAAGAGGATCCCAGGGCCATCTGTCTTCCTGGTCTCTCTACTCTAACCCAGAGAGTGACTGCAGAGGTCCTCCCTGAAACCCGCTTCTGCACTGAACTTCCTACTTTTATATTAACTATCTAGCTCCTTCCCCAGCTAAGACTACTGCTCAGTTAAATCTGTCTCTCCCTCCAGGTGCAGCCAGGTAATAGTGTTGGCCTCTCAGGGCATGTGTGGGATACATATCTCATCACAGTTTCATAATTGGGTAGAAAGGAAATTAAGAAACTATACGAAGGTTATATCTATTGAGTAGATAAGTATGACATTTTAAATTTTTAACCAGAGGACAAGTACAGTACTGCTGGTGAATCCGTTGGTACTGGTTGATCTTCCTTCATCAACTGTTTTCATGGAGATTGTGCTTCTTCACCTGGTAGTGTCCATTGCTGGGTGCAGAATGCAGGTTCCTCATTCTTGGGTGACTAGAATATGGATTGCATGGACTCCAATAAGATTGACATGATGGATAGTAGGGAAATGGAAGTAGTCCCCAGGATGAGTACCATTGATGCTTAGGTCAGATTGCTGTTTACAAGGGTGGGGAGGTGGAGTGGATCTGGAAGTCTTGACTGGACTGATAGTCCTATCTGCTAGTTGGAGGGACCATTGGTAATGGCTTATATTTGTCCGATGAATAGCCCTCCCCATTCCATCATTGAGGCTGGGGATACCATGGGATCTGGACCCATCAGATCAGAAGTGGATGGAAAAGAGATTGAGGCCGAGGTCCCAGGTAGGCCCCCGCATTGGCAAATGTTAGGTCAATTGAGTGAGGACTTCCTGCAACAGTACTGTATCTGCAGAAGTTAGAGACTCCAGGTCTGCATAGATAACAAAGTCCTCCAGGTCAACATATTGAGGACCCTCCTGAGGTAACTGCCCTCCTGAGGTTCTTGACTTTGTCAGGACCATGGATGCAGTCCTAGAGACAGAAGGTCTGTGTGTGGATAGTACGGGCAAGCAGGGGTAGAATGGTCCTTCCTGCCCATTTGAGGCACGGATATTGTTCATGCTCTGTATATACATGGTTTCAGGGCACTGAGAGCTCTCAGTAACTTCAATGTTGTCTTTGCTGTACAGGCTCTGACTGCATCCATTCTGGGGCATGAAGTGTCTGGTGGTGCTGAGGAAGGGGCCAAGTCTTTGAGGACTTATGTGGGGATTTGTCCCATTTCTTGTGGGGAAATTTGTGTCTCTTTCATATCTCAGCTTCACAGAGTCCTTGTGTTTGGAGGAGATCTGAATGACTGGTACCAGACACTGGCAGTGAACTGCCTGATGGTTTTGGATGAGAGGGAGGATCCAGGATCCAAGGAGGACCTCATGGAAAGCTCCATAAGGTGCTCGTGGAGCCTGAAATCATGAGCTTTTGTGATGCATGAGGAGAAGGTTGCAGCAGATGCCATACTTTGAGAGCCTGTGCGTTTCTCCAAGGCAGTACAGGCAAATTTCTTGAGGTTCACTCCCTGGGAAAACCCTGGGGCATGACAGGTGATGTTTAAAACCTGGCACCCTGGATACAACAACCAATGCCCTAAATAAAAGGGGGCAACTAGCAGGGGAAGCCCCCCCAATCTCCAGCTAACATGCTCTAAACTAAAAAAGAATATGTTTTACAATGTACAGCTCCTAGATGAAAACCAGAGAGAGGAAAGGGATACAGGACTGTCCCAGACCTCAAGTGTCAGAAAAGCAACTGGGGAGCGGTCAGTCTACACTACTGTTTATGCCACTGGGTGGAAGTACGAGGACATATAGGATGCAGATGTGGACCAGCAGACACTGCTGTCGAAGAATTTTTCATCCCAGGCTCATGGAGCATGCATGCATGCATTCACAATGAATACTTACAGGGACCGGCACATGAAGGAGAAACAATCGCTCATCCAAAAAATGGTGTGCAATTATGAATGAGGTAGTAGAGCCAAAGTTTAACCATGGAGTAGATTTATTGGAGACTGAAATAAGAATAAAATAAAGAAAAACCATCAAGAAAATGCATATAAGGAAGCAGCTAGAATCACTAAACCTAAAATGTGAAACAGCAACAGCCTCATCTGTGCCTATGGCAAAGTGACATCAGATATGACTAAAGTAACATTGTAGTCATGTCAGGGGACTGGTAGCTTCTTCTGTCCCATCTGCCTGCTGTCTTACTGAGCACTTGAAAGCATGTTTGGGTCACAAACACCTTAAAGAAGTGGTAGTTCTACCATTAGAGCACTGTGCTACTCGCAGTAATAAGCTCTTATGTAGTGCTTTTCATCCGTAGATCTCCAGGCATGTTACAAGGGAGGTCGGAATTATTATCCTCTTTTTACTGATGGGGAATCAGACACAGAGAAGTGAAGCGACTTGCCCAAGGTCAGCCACTAGCCAGGCTCATAATAGAACTCAGATCCCCCCAGGCTCAGTCCTGTGCTCTATGCCACAGGCCACACTATTTTACCAAAAGTGAGGAATTATAATTACTGTTCTATTCACTGATCTTCATCCTAGTTTCATATACCAGCAACTGCTATGCACTTAACAGAACAGATCTTCTAGACATAGAGATCCATGCGGGGCAGATGCTGTGGGGCTGCAGTCTGTACTGTAGAGTACGTTTAAGTACTGAACGCCAAAGCAGTACACAGCTAAACAGCCCAACAGCAGAGGTGCGGGACATGAATGCATGTTCAGTCAAGGTGAGTTTCAGTGACCCCATCCAAAACTTTGAATTAGAGATGCCACTACCATTGACAAATATTTTGCAAAAGGGGGAAAGTCTTACTGCTTGAACTTAAATATTCACATAGAAAGATTTAGCTAACAAACAATATTTAAAATACCTGTGACTAATATATGCTGACTAGCATATAAACATACATCATATTAATAATATGCATTATCTGCACCATATATATTAGTCTGTATTAAGCACCAGTAATGTTAAACAAATACTGTAATAGGGATATAGCCTGAACTGGCCTGTACCATAATTTTGTTCACTTATGCAAAGTATCCCATAACTCCTCACATTTGATGAAGTAAGCATTTGGCACAAGCTGATAGGAAACTTGTCAAAATCAAGGTACATTCACTCTCTGTCATAGTACAAGCCAGGGAACAGTACCTGGAATGCTAGTATCCAAAACAAATATAAGGAAGGAACAGAACAACAGGTTAGGGAACTGGAACAAAGTGATGGGTTGAATTTTAGTGATGTGTAAAGAAATATGTAACTTGTAAAATCACATAAATAATACCAATTGAAATAAGCAACTTGGAGAGCACACCTTCTATGTAAGGTGAATGTGACATCACTGCAAGGGACTGCTCTTCAGAGACTGCTACTGTAAAGAACCTTTTCTCCTGTATCATATTAATAAACCTGACTGACATAGGTTATTTGGTCTCTTGAGTATGTTTCATAACAAAATAATGAACTAAAGTGTGGTCAAGCAATTGACTGTATAATTTATCAACACCACCTTAATTAAAAATCTAATTTGTGTCTGTCTACTTGATGTGAAGAATGTCCCTTATACATGTATTTTTTTCTTGATAAAGAAATAGTGTGGGATTTTCCCACTCATTTCTAACCCCCTTTTCCCTCCAACTGATGAATGATTTCAAAAATCATAAGACCAGTTCTTATTTGCTATTTTAATATTTTTTAAAAATAAGTTTTCTAACATAATGATAAACCCCTGACCTTCAGAAGGTCCTATTCATTTGGCTTAATAACTTCCAGTCTATTAGATAAGCAAATTTCAGATAACTACTAATTTCATTCCAATGAAGTCAAGACATTTCAGGCAGAACACCATTTGTTCTGGAGCCCAGTAACATGAAAGTTCAAATGGCAAGAAGTACTTACTTTCCATGAATAAGCTGTTACAGCTAGTGATTAATGTCATTAATCTTGGTGGGTACCTTGTTGTGGAAAAGTGATGTCTTGTATACTCTTTAGAACCCAGGTGGCAGAAGCAGTAGAAATGAAAAACACAATTAATAATGAAAAGATGAGTAACTCTCTAGTGAGAGGAGGTTTAGTTAACATTTTATTATAGCAGCTAAGGAAGACCCTGAACTTTTCTGGACAAAGTGGAACCTAGTACAACCTGATTCTCCACTGGCTTGCAGCTTGTATTGCCATTTACATCTGTGCAATATAGATGTAAAACATATCTCTGAGTCTGCCAAGGACATGATGTGTGACAAAGAACCAAAATGAGGGACACAAAAAAATTATTCATTCGGGACACAAAGTGTGGTATGATTCACTTTATTTAGTGTGAATATCTCTTCCGTAATCTCTATCTCAGGTTTCTTCATTTCAGCAATAAAAGTGACAGGACACTAAATGTGTGAGGAAACTAAAATAACTAAGACAAAAAAAAAGTGATGTCCCTTCACATGAGGATCATTTGAGAAGAATGGTGTAAAATACTACCGATCAGAACTCTTCACTCCTTTACACCACTAATAATATTTTACATTCATTTTGTGCACGTGTAACTATGGTTACCCCTTTAGCCGAAGCAGCTATCTGGTATTTGGGGCCTTGTGGGTTGTTTGCATTAGCAGGATAAATTGATGAGCCAGATATTCGTTTGATGCAACTGTATTTGTTAATAAGGAATATACAGGAAGTTCTGTTTCCCTGAACACACTAGAGCTCAAACAGGTGATAGTTGCCTTGCTCACAATTCCAAACCTCTTTCCAGGCAGCAGCCTGCCCTAAAATTTCTCTCTCATAATTCACTCACAGCCAAACGACAAGTTCTTCTCTGTGTCCTTGACTTTTTTGTTTCTCTCCCCTGTTTCCTGGTTCTTCTCGCTCCCACTGACACACACATATCGAAGCAACCAAATCAATCCCATCCTCTGCATTTGTATTCAATCTAATTTTGGGGCAGTGGCTTCCAATGTTTCAGAGATCACTAATGAAGGGACATTTAACTGTTCCCTCATTTAGTGGGATGAAAGCCATCATACACAGCAGCTTGAATAAGGTATGTGGCTGCCCACAGATCATAGAATCATAGAATCATAGAATATCAGGTTTGGAAGGGACCCCAGAAGGTCATCTAGTCCAACCCCCTGCTCGAAGCAGGATCAATTCCCAGTTAAATCATCCCAGCCAGGGCTTTGTCAAGCCTGACCTTAAAAACCTCTAAGGAAGGAGATTCTACCACCTCCCTAGGTAACGCATTCCAGTGTTTCACCACCCTCTTAGTGAAAAAGTTTTTCCTAATATCCAATCTAAACCTCCCCCACTGCAACTTGATCACCTCAAGATTCTTGGGACTGGCTCAGCCCCCAACATTACACTATGAAAAGGCAGTAGAGAGTCAGACTCACAGGTTAAAGGCTGAATCCAAAACCCAATGAAGTCAGTGGGAATCTTTCCAGTGAATTCAGTGTGCATTCATTTTGACTGCAAATAGAAACGACTCCCTATCACAATTGCCAACTTTTGCATGGTAAATAAGCACCCCAGCATTCATAATAAGCCAAAAATGAAGTTGATCCCATTTCAAAACAAGGCCAAAACAAGCCAATCCCTAAGAATCCCAACACTTTATGTGACTAGATCCTCCCAGCATACAGTCTGGGACTGTGGTGGGCTTGCCACCCTTTCCCCTGCTTGCCAGGAGCCGATAAAAAAAAAAAAAAAAGACAAAGCAACAAGCTACAAGCCAAACAAGCCAAAAGCTACAAGCCAAAAGCTAACCAACAAGCAATTCACAAGCCAATCAAGCCAAAAACAAGCCCAATTTCTGTTTTTTTTTCATGGGTTTGGCATGTCCACTCCCTATACCAGTAAAATGGCACTGAAAGGATTAAAGCTGGAACCAGTAGACATTTTTAGTGTGTAATATGTTAAAACAATTGTTATTGTATAAAATTCTGTTATAGAATTACAAGAGGGCTAAAGGAGCCACAACCAAGATGAGGCCCTATTGTACTAGGCATAGCACATACATAGTATGAGACAGTCCCTGCTGTAGAGAGCTTACATACTGAACAGAGAGGACAAAGGGTGATATAAAGGAATTATTTTATCCCTATTTTACAGATGTGGAACTGAGGCACAGAAAGATTATGAAACCTATCCAAGCTCAAAAAAGGAAGTTTGTGGCAAAGTTGGAAATGGAACCCAGATCTTTTGAGTCCTAATCCAATGCCTTCCTTAATCACAGCACTTTTCAATAGTTATTTAAGCTGATGGAGAGTGTTTTTCAGTCCCTTTTGATACTGTTGAAAATCAGTAACAGCTGCCAGTATCTCTAATAATAGGACACGTTTCTTTTTACTTCTTCCTTTCAGCAAGCTGACTATCCTCTCCCAGCAGGCTTAGAAATACCCATTTTAATTGCAACCTTTTATTTTCCTGAAACACTTCAGAGTTTATTCCTGCTGAGAAATGCTTCTTGCCTGCAAACTTTCTGAGCACTAAAACAGGGCCAAAAATGGGCAGAGTTTGCTTTTAGAAGTATGGTCTTGGTGTTGATTGTCAATCTCAAAGCTCTGCTAAAAAATAGGAATTTTCAGGTTCAGATAGGTTTTTTTTATCTCCTTCTCCCTTAAGGACTACTGAAGATAGATTGGTGGAGCTCTGATTTATGGTTAAAATTCTTGAAACAAATGCAGACAGCTCTCATGTTGCACAGTCCTATTTAGAGATGAAAAATTCTGGGAGAAAATAATAAAATGAACAAACAGTGCTCCTGTTTAAAGGAGAATGTTTGAGTCCATTGTTGTTGAAAACAACAAAATTAAGAGGAGGCAAATGAAAGTGCTATGAACCAAACATCAGGTAGCCCAAGTCAATTACAGTATGTGCCAAGCTACAGTTATATTTGCTGTGCCCATACAAACAGAGTGGCAGATCGTGATTTTCTTTAGCCTGTTTTAAAATAGGGTAAAAAGTATAATGCAAAAAATCCTCCCCTCTCATGCCATAACGTAGTTGTGGAAAAACCCAGGGATCTTCACTGCAGCCTTTGGGTTGCAGTTGTTTCTGCTCCTTCTGTATTTTATCCTCTGCATTAAGAATGACTGGTTGATTTGTGATGGTTATGGATTCACGGCGTCCTCTTTCTCTACATGCCTGGACTTAAGATGCCTTTGCAAAACTGTGCCTCACATCATACAGAGTGCAGATTCGTCACACACAGGGCTAGACCAGTTCTGTTGTGTCTATGGCACTTTTTGCTCATTATTTTGGAGAAACACAGGACTAGGAATGAGAAGACCTTTGTTTTGCTGTGGATACGATACTGGGTAAGCCACTCAACTCTACATTTTCAAACACAGATGCCTAAAATTAGGTACTTAATTCCCCAAAGTTAGATTATGCCTATTAAGCTCAGTTCTGCATTGAAGCTGTACAGAGCTGCACCACACCAGGGCATGGCTGGAGAGGGGTTGTATTTTCCTTCTCTCTCTCTCCCAGATACACATTTGCATAAGGGCCAGGAACAACCAAGTGCTCAAATATGGCTTGAAGTGGCCTGATTTTTAGAGATGCCAAGTACCTGCTGCTCCCATTGACTTCCATTTGGAAGTGCCACATCATTTCATTGTTTTTGAACGTGCTTTGCTTTCAATGTTCGCATTTGTTTGAATGCAAGACTCAAAGCATGGGGTGAGGGGAGCGTGAGGGCAGGTACTGAGAAAAAAAGTGAAACCAAGGGAAGTCAATTGAGCTATGCTATTTTGCAGTAGCTGAGGATCTGGCCCTAAATTTTTGGTGAAATGCCAGTGAACATGCACCATTCAGATTTTCAAACTTCAGCTGTTGGTTAGGGTTATATAAAGCAAAATAAAGTGCAGCTTGTTTAAAATGAAAGGTTTGAAACTGCATGTGGTCAAAAAGCCTTCCTATCTATCACTTCTGAGATACTTAAAATACTTATCTGCCCAGAAAGCTGTGCCCATGACTTAATTTTAGATAACCACACTCTGTATTTATCACTCAAAAACATCAGTACTGTGTACTTTAGACCAATATATTCCTCTGCACCCCTTTGGTAGAGGCCATGCTCTCATAAGTCAACCCTCTTATCAGTAAGCAAAGGCAATAGACTTTAATCAGGTCACTGCAAATCAAAAAGAGGTTAAGGAAAATAAATTGAAGCTGTTCACTCTAATATTGGCAGAACATACAAAAAACAAACAACAAGAATGATTATCCCCAGGTATGTTGTGTACTTTTAAAACTTGCAGTGCATTTGGTATGTATGTTACTTTGAAATGCTTTCAGTGAGGTTTGAGAAATGTTCAATTACTAGTGATTAAGACAATAAGGAAAATAGCATTATTATTGTAGACTATTATTATGGATCACCACTCATTTACCAAAGGATCTCCAGCCACTTAACACTAAGTTTCACCATGCCCCGGTGATTACTAGTATTACTTAGTTTGATCTCACTGAAGTTTTAAAGATGGATAACTGAGATGGAAAGAGATAAAGAACAATGTTTTCAAATGAAGTTTGATCTCAAGAATCTAAATCCCTAATTAGGCACCAAAATAATAAATCAGATTTTCAAAGTTCTTGAACATCTAAAACTCCCACTGGTTTCAAATAAAACAAACAAAACAACCCTCATCACAACTCATCCACAATTATTGAGATTCACCACATTTTGCACAGAAAGTATCTTAAACTGTCAAATTTCACATAACCATGACAGAAAACCATAAGGCGAGGAAGAAAATTTCATGTAAAACTTTGCCCAGGTTCACCTGAAACTCAGCTCAACTTTGCTCATGTTAGTTTGGAAAAGCAGATTTGCAAATAGGAACAAATACTACAGTGCTTGATGACCATTTAGTGATGTGGAGTACACAGTACATTTGCAGTCGGGGGATGAACCTTGAGATCACTAAAAGTTTTTGAAATTGAATAGACAACATCCAAGGAAAATCTGCTTTTAGTAGGTTTTCATAGATGCACCAAATGCTTTAGTCATTTGCCATTTTACTACACTTTACCTGCTATACAAAACTTCTGACGGTTTTATATGGGACTGCAGTTCTTTTAATGCCAAGTGAAAAGGCAACCAGTCTTATCTGCTCAAGCCGTGTTCATGTTTTGTTAGTTTGCATCATCACCTTCCACCACTAAAACACATTGTGGATGCTTTATGCATTCCTAACAGGAAACCTTGATATGTTTTGAAAAGGATGGGGATGCCTTTTAATTGTGCATTGTTTGTTTTTACAGTGACTAGGTTGAACTAAATGAGGCTTGAAGCAAAGAAGCAGCTTGAAAGGCTTCTGTTAATTTATCATTTCAGGTGTTATGTACTGTTATTAGAAGTCCAAATGGATGGCTAAATAGCCAGATGTACTCAACAAAAGCTTCAGAATCAGACATCTTTCAAACTCTTACCACAAAAACCCACTTTAGAAACATAATTTCTTCAGCATAAATCCATGCACTTTAACAAGCAGTTAACACTGATTTGCACCTGCTTCCACTGACATTAAATTGTCTGAGCTGGTAAAACCATGTTTGAATGGAGGCCAAACATTTGATTCTTTTAAAATAGATTCAAGCTTCTAAGTAAGAGTCACAGTACCATAACAGTTTGTTAACTGGAAAAAATAGATTACATGCTACTCTCTGTTCCATCTTGCTAAAAGAAGCAAAATATGGGAGCAAAAGCCCCCATAAGGTATAGTGAGGAGAAGCTTCTCCATTGTCTACTCTTTCCTGCTTCCAGAAATTGCAGGTCACCTATTCTCCAGTCCTGTAAGATGAGATATCACCCAAAGGGACTGGCCTCCAATCTCCTACTTTCCTTAGAGAATGCACCTGACATTCTCTCCTAAGGAAAGGGAGTGAGGCAAAAGTATGGTCCAGTTTTTCTTAGAGCTTTTTCCCTTAGGAAGGAAGCACATGGTTCAGTTTACTCCACTTTACCACTTATCGCACCTATTAATACATGTACTACTATTTCATGAGATTTTTTTTTTTAAAAAAGACAGCTAGGAGATCTGTGAGAAATTGTTCTACATTTTGGATGCTTGTTAACACTTAGACTCGTAGAAACCATTCCGGAATACAGGGAATCTAAATTACTTTGCAATTAGAGGTAGTCAGCTTCTTTGATAATTTGCTATATGAATCAGTAGGCCAATTTTTTGGTGCTCTCTCTCTCTCTCTGTATATAATTCTATTGAAAGTATCCTTTTACAATATCTGCACGTTCTACAACACCAGCAACATTGATGTTAAAAAATTTACAACCTACTTTTAAAAGGAAAGCTTTTATTAGTTCAAGCTACTTCTGCAATCACTCAAATTGCTGAAATCATCAGTAGGAAAGTTACTTGCTCAGCACATTCTGCTCAGCACCGAAGGTTTATGCAGAATTCTGAGCTTTCAGACATTAAACATAATAGCTTCTCCAGCAGCATTCAGTGGCAATATATTGGTAGGGAGCTCAATCAGAATACTTTTTACTATGATTCTTTATACTTATCCTAATGAATTATGTTTCATCATTTATTTTCAGCAGGAGGAAATATGATAAGGATTTTTTTCCTGTTTATTGTACTACAGTACAGCTGCAGTCCTAAAGTCTTTATCCTTACCTTCCTCATAAAGCCAGCCCTCAGGAGAATTTGTTATACCCTCTAAATGAAAATTGCCAGTACTGCCTTAACAGAATTCTGCTCTTAAATGTTGAGATGGGATGAGAATAAAACGCTCCATTCCACACCCCCGTCAATAATTCCTAGACAGCTCTGCTCTGACTAGAGCAATGTAAAGGTTATCTCTTTAGGCTCAAAGGGGTCCAATGTGCTTTCCTTTTTGCCTTTGGTTTACATAGGAATGCATTTCTTGAGATTCAGTCTCAAATCTGAAAACTGACAGAGCAAAGCTCAATTCAAAGTGCCAAATTTTGATTTAAGAGTTGAAAGCTTGTGAAATTCACCATGTTTACAATTTCCACTACAAATCAGATATTCATCCTCAGCAACCATAAAAGAGGGTAGTGTTTGAAATTCAGCTCATATACACTGAAAATTTCATGTAATTTGCTGCATCTTTGTGTGATCACAGGGTAAACTTCAAGTTTCTAGAGAAACACAAATTTTGCTAGGTTTTAATACAGAAGTTCTGCACTGTTTTATTACATAATGACCACAATGATAGACTATCTGAACATTTCTGAAACTTCAGTGAAAATTTGTAGGTGTCAGTGGGTACTAAGACCATCTGCTCTTGCTACATAGAGTTCAAACAACTTTATTTCTTGTCTCTATTAGATTTATGTATTCTCATGTTCCAACCTCAGAATTTTGACTGCCTGTATTCCACTTCATACATGTTATATTCTTGGGGGCAATAGTTTTAGGAAGAAATCACTGGAGAGACACAGAGAGCTGTAAACCCTGAAAGCAGACATTTATTGCCACACATTAAATTAACCAAAAACCAGCCAAAACTGGCTGGGCTATCCCCTAATAATCTAAGTCAGTTGCCATAGCAACAAAAGATTCTATTACCACAACAGCCAAATACACAACATATTCCTCCCCCCTTAATAAGAACATCCCCTAAATAAAACAAACACTAAACTAGAGAAGGAGGGTAGACTGCCTCCTTTCCCAGCTAAAGCCCGGGGATTATTTTGGCCCATAACCATGGGTTTGCCCTAGCTAAAGATCCAGCCATTGAAGAGGCCTTCTGTCTCTCGGTGGATTACGGCGGACTTCTGGTGTTGTTCACCTGAAAGTGTCTTGGGCATGGGCCTGACAATGGGCTCAGTGTTCATAGGGTGAATGGTGAGGATGTGGTATCAGCTCATGCCAGCCAGAGGGGTATCTCTCCCGCCGGCAGTAATGGAGTGGAAAAGTCAGGAACAGGTGACTCTTGATTCGGTGTCTCGCCGGAAGCGATGAAATCAGGCAACTCAACTGAAGATGTGTCCTGAGGACTGGTATGACCTGGCAGCAGCTGATCTACATGTCACCACCAGGTAAGATCCTCTGCAGTCTGGACTGTTTAGGAAACAGGCCCTGTCTGAGCGATGACAGTGGCAGGGACCCATTTAGCTCCGAGCCCAAACCGGCTGTCCCGGGCTAAAGGTTCGGTCTTTTGCTCTGGGTGCATACCTGATGACTTGATCTTGCTGCTGACACTGCACAATTTGTTGGGGTTCAGAAGGTTTCAGCAGATCAAAGCAAGTGTGCAGCTGTCATCCTGTCATTAGAAAGGCCAGGGATGCCTTGGTCATAGCATGAGGTGTGTTTCTGTAGGATAGTAAGAAGGTGTCCAGATACTTTTGAATGGATAATTGTCCCCTTGCTGATTTCATAGCTTGTTTCATTGTTTGCACAAATATTTCAGCTAATCCATTGGTCGATGAATGATATGGTGCTGATGTGATGTGGTGTATTCTCTACCTGTTCAAAGTAAAAGATTTCCTTCTGGGCAATATCTTGATGTGAGACTGGCAAAGGCAGCCTTGAGAGACCATCCGCATTGCCGTGCCGAGTGGATTTCTGATATTTGATTTCATAGGTGTGCGTGGAAAGCAACAACGCCCAGTTTTGCATATGACTAGCATCTAATGGGGGAATGCCTGTGTGGAGTCCAAAAATTGAAGTCAGGGGTTGATGATCCGTGAGAAGAGTAAACTTCCATCCAAACAGGTACTGATGAAACTTCCGAATTCCAAAAATGATTCCCAATGCCTCACATTCGATTTGGGCATAGTTAGTTTCTGCTTTGCTTAGAATGCGTGAAGCAAAAGCAATAGGTCTTTCTTCTCCCCAAGGCATAATATGTGACACGACTGCTCCCACTCCATAAGGGAATGCATCACAAGCCAACTGTAGTGGTAAGGATGGATTAAAGTGCATCAGAACTTCAGAATTTAGCAATGTATCCTTAGCTTTGTTAAATGCAACATCACCGGCTTCAGTCCACCTCCAGGCCTTGTTCTGCCCAAGGAGTTTGTGAAGTGGTTTTAGCAGTGTGGCTAACTGTGAGATGAACTTTCCATAAGAGTTCAATAGTCCTAGAAATGAGCAAAGCTGGGTAACATTTTGAGGAGGGGGAGCCTCTACAATAGCTTTAACTTTTGCAGCCTTACGAAAACCTGTAGCATCAATGATGTGTCCCAAATATTCAACAGATTGCTGGAAAAATTCACACTTGTCTTTGCGGACTCGTAGGCCATACTCTTCCAGTCTTTGTAGGGTAGCCTCTAAATTCTTTAGGTGATCCTCCTCATTCCTTCCAGTGACCAGGATGTCGTCCAGATAGCACTGGACTCCTGGCAAGCCACACAAGATCTGGTCCATAGCCCTCTGGAACAGGGCAGGAGCAGACGTTATTCCGAAGGGTAGGCGACAGTATAGATAAAGCCCCTTATGCATCACAATAGTCAACAGCTCTTGGGACTTTTCATCGACATGCATCTGTAAATATGCTTGACTCAGATCAATCTTACTGAATTTTTGTCCCCCAGCCAGGCCCGCGAAGAGGCCATCAATCTGGGGAAGCAGTTATTGCTCTGCACACAACAATGGGTTGACAGCGACTTTAAAAATCACTGCAAATCCAGAGGGAGCCATCTTTCTTCACTATTGGAACAATAGGAGTTGCCCATGGGCTATGGGTAACTGGCATTAGGACTCCATTTGTGACCAGGCGCTCCAGGTCTGCTTCAATCTTTGGCCTGATGGCATATGGCACAGTTCTGGCTTTCAGATATTTTGGTTGACTGTCAGGTTTAATGTTCAATGTCATAGTGATTCCCTTCACACTTCCCAGATCCTCTCCAAAAATAGCAGCATGTTTCCTTGGTATAGCGGGCAGATTGGTTTCTTCTTTAGTCATTTGGTGCACTTCTACCTTGTTCAGCTGGATCTTCCTAAGCCAAGACCTATCCATTTAGGCTGGGTAATTACCTCTCACCACAAACAGTGGCAATTTAGCAGCCTGTCCATTGAGCTCCACCTTAACATCAGTAGTGCCCAACATGGGCACAGCTTCTCCCATATATGTCTTCAGAACTGTTTTTGTTGCTTTAAGCAGAAGATGCTGTAGCTTTTCTTTATACACAGTCTCTGAGACCAGCGAGACAGCTGCACTGGTGTCCAGTTCCATGCGTATAGGTTTGCCGTCCAACAGTGGGGTTACCCAGTATTCACATGAGCCCACTGCCAAAGACAAAATGTGGAGTCGCTCTTCTTCTTGTGATGAGGTGTCTCCTTGGTCATCCTGGGTCTGCTCTAGGGTATGCAGATTTCCCTTTTTGATCAGCCAGACCACAGGCCTCTTTTTCTTTTGTTTACAGGCACACTCAATGTGTCCCTTTTTGCCACAGTGTCGACACACCAGGTCCTTACACCAGCATTCTGATGCATGGTGACCTGGCTTACCACAGCATTAACATTCCTGACCACCACAGTTTTGTGGGTAGGTTCTTGTGACACCTTATGCACCCTACGGGATGCACCGATGGATTGCACCTCCTTTGTTGCCAGTACCATAGAGACTGCAATGTCAACAGCCTTCTCTGTAAGGTAAGCTGAGCCTCTGTCAATAAGCGTTTCCATATAGCTTCATTGTGAAGGCCACACACTAACTGGTCACATAGGGCGTCATTTAGTATCTCCTTAAATTCACAGTGTTCTGCAAGCTTTCTCAAAGTTGCTGCAAATTGTACAACTGTTTCATCTTCTTTTTGGTCTCTTTTGTGGAACCTATATCTTTCAGCAATTACCCATGGTTTTGGAGAAAAATGGGACCCCAGGATTTCCACAATGTCACTGTAAGATTTAGTCTCTGGCTTAACAGTGTGTAGTAAGCTGTGCAGCAGGGAGTAGGCCTTAGCCCCTACAACACTTAAGAATATTGGTACCTTCTTCTCTTCTCTAATATCAATTGCAACAACAAAAAGCTCAAAACACTCAGTATATACATGCCATTGCACTATAGTCTCCTCAAAAGGTTCCAGCAGCCCCATAAGGTTTTAGTTTCAGTTTGCACAGTCAGTGCAAACAAGCCAGTTCTCACCCCCTTCCAGCAGCAAAAAGGTTGTGGGGTTTTTGTTTTGGTTTTTTTTTTGTACCTTAACTTCTACTTCCTTCTGCTGCTGGGGCAGCACAAACAACTCATCCTCATCACCACATTGTTATATCCTTGGGGGCAACAGTTTTAGGAAGAAATCACTGGAGACACAGAGAGTTGTAAACCCTGAAAGCAGACATTTATTGCCACACACTGAACTAACCAAAAACCATCCAAAAATGGCTGGGGTATACCCTAATAATCTAAGTCAGTTGCCATAGCAACACAAGATTCTATTACCACAACAGCCAAATACACAACAATATACACCCTTCATTTTTTCTCACCTTGACAACTGTATGTTTTTCTTCTATAGTCCCACTCACATCCAGCTCCTCACTATCAACAAAAGATCATATCCTAAAGTATTACAAAGAGAAGACAGTGTCCACGCTACTTTTATGGAAAGTATTGATGATTCAATTGGGGTCTCTTGGTACTGGTGTAATACAAATAAATAATAATCTTAGTATTTTTGAAGAAGGATGTTAACTCATATCAGTTAACTCATATGAGTGGACCTAAGGAGATCTGGATGGCTTCCCATATTTCCCGCAGATTTTCTGTGTGACCTTAGACCAGTGATAAACTCTGTTCTCTCCATCTGTATCTGTAAAATAGGGATTATATATCCCCACTCCTTGTTGTCTGTCTTGTCTATTTATTTATATTATACACTCTTTAAATGGACTGTTCATTACTATGTGTATGCACAGTGCCTAGCACAATGGGACCCTGGTGTTAGTTGAGACCAATAAGCAGTTGCAGGAGAGTGTTTGAGAACACCTGTGCTAGGAATGGATCACTTGATGATTACCTGTTCTGTTCATTCCCTGTGGAGCACCTGGCATTGGCCACTGTCAGAAGACAGGATACTGGGCTAAGTGGACCCTTGGTCTGACCCAGTATGGCCATTCTTATGTGCTTGGAAACGATTACACAGCTAACTTGGGGTTTCTTTGAACACCAAATGTCATGACATCCTTCTAAGCAATGTCTCCCTCATCTCAATCTGGAAAAAATTGACCTCACTTACATGATTGGGAAAGTTAATCACATATTATAAAAAAAAAAAAAAAAACAACCACCAGCCACAGCTTGTTAAGACACAGTCAAAATGTTGGTTGTTTTATTAGCTGAAAAATGCTGGCCACATCTCATTACGTGGAAAATATTGGCCATGTCTAAAATGTGTCAGCCTTAACACAAAAACTGAAAATAACCTAAAACTAACTGAAACCTGTCAGGCTGGAGTTGCCATCTGAAAAGAAGGCACTCTTGACCCTTTTCAAGTTGCTGCAGAAATGTCAAATATCATTTGCAAAGGTGGTGGGGAGGAAAAATTGAGTGTGTCTCATTAACTGGAAGTATCTGGCATATTCTATGAACTTAAACCTTTCTTCCACATATCCAAAAGTTTGTCTCACCAGACAAAAGATTTAAAATGTATCCAGCACCAAAACATTAAAAAAAATCAGAGTAATTTCTGAGGCAAGAATATTGTACATCAGCTTGAATACTAATTTGCTTGACTCAGACTTTTTTTTTTTTGCTATGTTTGATGGGGGGTGAGTTTGTGTACAAAACAAACAAACAGCAAAACCTGGACTTTCAGTCGAGATGATCTATTATAGATTAAGGATACACAAAGAAAAAAATACAAAGGGATGGATCCATTGATTTCAATGAAGTTATGCTGATTTTCATCAGCAGAGAAAATGACACAAAGTCTCTACAAGAAAGTCAAGCATCTCTCGCATTCTGTAAGAGCTTCCATCTTCAATTGTCTCACCATCTTGTCCCATAACAGACAGGGAGGTAGATTTCTTACATTTAAGGGATCATTACTCGGAAAACAGATTTGTAAATGCTGCAACTTTATTATACCCTATGTGATTTATTAGCATCAACATTAAATGCTTCTCTGATTAAACAGTTTTGGTGTAGACTTGGAGCTTCTTGAGGGATTAAATGAGCCCTTCCAGATCATGAAGCATAGGCAGAATCACTCTGCATCTCATTGGATAAAGGTTTCAGAGTAACAGCCGTATTAGTCTGTCTTCACAAAAAGAAAAGGAGTACTTGTGGCACCTCAAATAAATTGGTTAGTCTCTAAGGTGCCACAAGTACTCCTTTTCTTTTTTCATTGGATATACTAACCTATATGACAATTGTGCATCCCCTAAACAGGTGGGTTTAGCTGGTGGACTGACATAGTTGCTGATCTTCTTATCATACCCCTCTCTCAAATTACTCCTCCATGCTCAGCTCTGTGGTGCACAGTGGATGTGACCATTCTGTTGGACGGGTTCCTCACATACAGGCACCTTCCTCATGCAGGGAAACTACTCTAGATCCAGGCCTATCAGGCCTTTGAACACATTATAGCAATAATGGTGGTTCTGTGGGAGAGAAAATTACTTCATTAATTGGTTCCTGTGCATTGCAATAGGCTGGAAATCTGGTCAGATGCCATTTGCCATTAAATAGACCCCAGCACTAGGATACTAATGTGTGCCTAGTAGAACCACGAATTCAGTACAGTCTATACAATTCAAGGTCAACATACTTCTGTGTATACATGTGTTACATCAATCAAAAGATGACAAAAGGGATTTGGGACAGGATCCCACAAACAAAAGTAATGTTGCCAAACAGATATGGTTCCCTGTGTTGTCTTCTGTAGCCTGGGCTTCATGGCATGGATGCTACTGTAATGAGCATCAGCAGTATGACTGAGCAATCGCGTAAGCCACCTTCATGAAAACTGGGATCTGGGACTGCAGTGGGACCCATTGCTTAGCTAAGTTTGGAAGCCTCCATCACTATCAGGTATGAGAGTAAATTAATAACTACTAGAAGTATAACAGATTCAGAAAAATTCTCATCCTTTTCCCCCACCTGCTGTGTTTGAAAGGGTCTCCATAAGGGAAATGAGTGAAAGTGTATTTTAGTTACATCTTGTTAAACAAAACTCTGTTACCACCTCCTTAGCTATTTATTCTTTTCTTTTCAGGTGGAAGTAAGGACTCTAACTTTTGCTCTCTGAGAGAATTCAGACAGAGTCTAATCTCTGAAGCATAAAGTTGCTGTAGTTGATAGAGACTTTCTATTGGAAAGTCAATTTTGATGTATAATTTTGATGTATTTTGGTGTATAATTTGAGTATTTTGTAAGTATACCAATGGATAGTTCGACCTCAGGCTGTTTGTAAACAGCTGTTTTGTATACAGTTTGTATTTAATTATAAAAACAAATCTTGCCGTCTCTACTTGTAAATAAATCTGCACCTAAAGATAACTAATTCTGATTACTATGTAAATCAAATGTCAGTGGAGTTACACCAATGTAAAACTGGTAGAAGATGGATACTAGTCAGGCTCTTTGTGCTACTTATGGAATTTCAGTCACCAGAAACACCCCTCATCCTTGCCTCAAGCTAGTGTAATATAAATTAAGTAATATTAAATTTTATTCTGAGGCACACGTTTTTCCATTTTGCAAAATCTAGTCCCTTTTAACCATAGTTTTTTTTTTTTTAAAATAAATAGATTTCTTCAATTACTATGCCAGAATTTTATTATCAAAAGCATTATGATACCTTAGCCTAATAGTAAAATCTATGGAAGTATAGATCTCACTATACTTTCATTAGAGCATTTTTCTCCCCAAGGACACAGCTACCATTTACTATACAGACATTGCATACTAGAAAATATTTGAGATACTTATTCTACTGCTCTACTTGACAAAGTGTAGATTTTTGTATGGGCTAGACACTGATTTCCAAAGCTTAGCTAATAAAAACAGAATGGGAACTACAGCAGGTCTGCAGAAATCTTATACACAATTACTGAAAAACACTATTTAAAACTAAATACAGTTGTAAAGGTTGAAAATGGGGAGAAAGAACCTTATTATTCACTCCCTGCCTGGAAATCTTTTCTCACTCCTGCTTCTTGAGCCTTTCCCCTGATGACTTAGGGTCCTTCAGGAGCCTCCTTGCTCCCTTCAGCATCTACGGATATCGCTGCAGTTTCCTGGGCTTCCCCTTTCACTGCAACATTTTGTTCCTTTTGTACTGAAGTCACCTGTGTCAAAGTTTGACTCAGACTCACAATTTAGCAGACCATTCTGTTTTATTAGCAAAGCTGCTCTGCTAATACTTTTAGAAGTGAGCCCCCCGAGTGGGGCTTGTGTCTTTTAATTTATACAGTTTTTTGGAGAACAAGTTACAGAGAAGTTACAGACAAAAGAAGAAAAATATTTTAGTCACCACCCTTCGAGATCCCTGAGACCAGTCACGTATCTTCAATTACCTGCCACCCTTAACAATCTCCTTTAACAGCTTCCAGTTAACTTAACTAATTGCCCTTCACACCGTCCATTCTGATGCCTGCTTCTTAGACGTGCTGGCTCTATCTTAATTGCTTCTCCATTCAAAAGCTAACTGTCCCTACGTGTGCTCCCTCAGATACTTTGTAACATGTTTTGGCATGCCCTCTCCTATACAATGTATCCAGCATGTCCCCTTATACAACATTATACTTATACAATGTTATACTTCCACAATTCCCCTTTTTGGTCAAGGCTATGCCCATGACCAATGACTTACTGGATTCCATACATCAATCGTTCTTTTTCATTACTTTCACTGGTGACATTTAACAACATTAGATTAGCACTCTGGTTAGGGGTAACCTGATGGATGGTGTGTCTTGTGCAGTTTTGGATACAACAAGAAATCAATTGAAAACACACAAAGATTATTAGAATTCCAAACAGGATAGTCAGGATTCCTTGAAACAACCAGTTTCCCAGATTAGAGAAATTGAATAAGTTACTTATCCATTTCCACAAGGAACTTGGTTCTTCGTGGGGAAGGTATGCAATTTGCTCCAGATAGCTAGCACGATTTATTACCTCATTAGTATTATCAGGTATGTATACACAGCATTCTGTTCCAATTAGAGCACAGGTCCCTCCTTTGGCTGCCAGTATTATATCTAATGCCCGACGGTTTTGGAGGGCCTCACTTGTCGGACCGCTCCTGCTTCTTTGGCTAGAGCTTTTAAGCTCTCTCCTGTTTCATTGGCCATGATATCAACCACCGCTTGTAACCTTAAAAGCCTTTTTGCATGGTGGATTACCCCCCCTACTGGGACTAAAGAAATGCCAACAGCTTCTTCCCAAGATAGGGGGCTTATGTTATCCACATACCATTTAGCATCTGGCAAGTCCCTCCTTTTTCGCCTGAAATTACGGAGGCGATTTCGTGGGAGGGATTGAAGCACCCGGAATTGTGGGAAAAGCTAAGCAGGATAACAGATACCTGACCAATTTGCTGGTAACACAGTGTAAGCATTTTCCCCACAAACACAATGATGTCCCATTAAAGCTGGGAAGGGTTGACTGCAACCCTTTGACATGTAAGAATTTACGAAGGAGGAATAGTATCCCCCAAAGGGCACAGGATGATTTTCACTGGGAGAAGAGGTAGCATTCACATGACATTTGTAGATGGTGCTGTTTTTCTCAGGGAGGCTGTAGGGGGAGCAAGAGATTGAATCTTTGGTTTGATCCCAGGTTGAGAGGAAGTTTATCTTTCCATACCCGGTTCGCCATTCTCCAACCTTGTTTGAACAGTCCCATACACCATGGGACACAATGTATTGGAGACAGCTGCTCCTCCCTAGATTCAGCCCTGTCCCATTACATACCCAGCACCAGTGGCCCTTTCCTTTCACCACACTTATAAGTTTAGGAACATATGTTTTTCCCAGCCCCCAAGTGTCATTTTCCTTCCATGTCCTTTTAAGTGGATAGGGTTCTCCAGTAAGCTCTGAGGAATTCAAAGGGATTGCCATGATGGGGATACTAGCTTGTGAGTGAGCTGGGATGTGGCTGCAGACCCAGCAATTAGAAATATTCAGGATCTGGGCTATCAGCACCTGTTGTTGGATGAAAGAATTGTCACTGTCACTCTGGATTCCCCAGACCCTCAGGACACAGTAGCTGAGGATTAAGCTTCTCAAAGGACACATGTTGGAAGCAGGACCCTTTCTGGTTCCGACAACCCCTTTCGAGGGAACCGCAGTCACGGTTTTACGTCCACTAGGCAGCAGGCGCTAGGCTCACTACTGCTTCTTGTTTGTTGGGTCCTGCTGTCTGCTTACCCTCTGCTTCTGGCAACCCTTACGAGAGCGCAGATTGTAAGGTATTGCAGGCTGTTCCTCTTTGTCTTCTGGGGTTGAAGCTGGTTCTGCTTGGTCTTGCAGAGGTGCTTGGTCCCCTTGAGGTGGCTCTGGCTTACACTGTGAGGCATGGATCCATGCAGCGATGCCGGATAATTTCACTGCTGTCTGGGTGGTGAGCAGTACCTGGTATGGACCCTTCCACCGGGGTTCCAAGGTGTGCTTCCGAAGGTGGTGCCGCAGGTAGACCCAATCACCAGGCTCAAGAGTGTGACAGGCAGCAGAGGTGGGTTCCGTCGGACAACCTGCTCGCACCTGCGAATGGAAGGAGCTCACAGCTTGCATTAACCCTTTGCAGTACTGGAGGAGCGTGCTGTGAGTTAGGTTTAGGTCTGGGGCTGGGGTAATAGTAGCCATTGTTCGCATAGGGCGTCCCATGATGATTTCAAATGGACTCAATTTGTGTCTCTGGGATGGGGATGACCGAATTTCTATAAGGGCCAGTGGTAAAGCAGCTGGCCAGTTTAACCCTGTGGAACTACAGATTTTTGCCAGCTTATTTTTAAGCACACCATTTCACCTTTCAATTGCCCCTGCACTCTGTGGATGGTAAGGGCAGTGCAACAGGTGGGTGACA
The DNA here is from genome assembly GCF_965140285.1 of Lepidochelys kempii. Classification (NCBI taxonomy): domain Eukaryota; kingdom Metazoa; phylum Chordata; order Testudines; family Cheloniidae; genus Lepidochelys; species Lepidochelys kempii. Next base: position 58,805,304 of record NC_136387.1, on the reverse strand, counting down.
TGTAATACCTGGTTTAGATGTTGAACAATTTTTCCAGTAAAATGTGTTCCCCAGTCACTAGACAAAGTGGCAGGAATTCCCTTGGTAGGGATAATGTGGTTTAACAAACATTTTGCAACGGACAATGAATCAGCTTTGCGACAGGGAAAGGCTTCAATCCAACCCGAAAACAGACATATTATAACTAAAATGAATTCATATTTCTGACACTTTGGCATTTGTACAAAATCAAGTTGCCAGTGTAGGAAAGGTGCTTGAGGCAAACCCCGGAACCCTTGTGTTACTTTTACAGATTTGCCTACATTGTGTCTTTGACAAGTAACACAAGTGGCACAGTGGCGGGTTGCAAAGGAGCTGAAATGGGCCACCACGCCGCTTTACTCATATCAGAGACCATCCCCTCCTTGCCGACATGCGAAACACCATGTAGCAGGGCGGCTAGAGACGGGTAGAGTGAGAGGGGGGCTACAAAGGTACGGGTGGGCGATTGCCAAAGGGAATCAGAATGCAAAGAGCAATCCAAAGCACTCCAGGAGTCTTTCTCTGTTTCTGGGGCAGAATCCTGGAGCTGAGCAAGATGAGACAGGGATGTGGCATTACAGAGACAGAGAGGAGACCAAGAAACGCTTCTGGTGAAGGTTTTATAGTGGCGGCATGTTTTGCAGCAGCATCAGCAAGTGCATTACCTTTTGCCACCTCGGTGTCTGCCGCTGAGTGGCCAGTACACTTAACAATTGCCAAGGCAGATGGTAGTAAAACTGCATACAGGAGGGCAGCAATGTAGGGGCCATTCTTGATAGGGGTACCAGTAGAGGTAAGAAAACCTCGAGCCTGCCAGAGGGTGCCAAAGTCATGCACAACCCCAAAGGCATACCGAGAATCAGTAAAAATAGTGGCAGAGAGCCCCTTGGCTAGAAAGCAGGCATGGGTTAGAGCAATCAGTTCAGCCACCTGGGCAGAGGTCACAGAGGGTAAGGGCGCAGCTTCTGTGGTCTCAGAGAGAGAGACCACAGCGTACCCTGCAAGAAGGTGGCCTTGGTCATTTCTATAACAGGACCCATCAGTGAATAATACCAGGTCAGAGTTAGGGAGAGGTACATAGAATCATAGAATCATAGAATCATAGAATATCAGGGTTGGAAGGGACCCCAGAAGGTCATCTAGTCCAACCCCCTGCTCGAAGCAGGACCAATTCCCAGTTAAATCATCCCAGCCAGGGCTTTGTCAAGCCTGACCTTAAAAACCTCTAAGGAAGGAGATTCTACCACCTCCCTAGGTAACGCATTCCAGTGTTTCACCACCCTCTTAGTGAAAAAGTTTTTCCTAATATCCAATCTAAACCTCCCCCACTGCAACTTGAGACCATTACTCCTCGTTCTGTCATCTGCTACCATTGAGAACAGTCTAGAGCCATCCTCTTTGGAACCCCCTTTCAGGTAGTTGAAAGCAGCTATCAAATCCCCCCTCATTCTTCTCTTCTGCAGGCTAAACAATCCCAGCTCCCTCAGCCTCTCCTCATAACTCATGTGTTCCAGACCCCTAATCATTTTTGTTGCCCTTCGCTGGACTCTCTCCAATTTATCCACATCCTTCTTGAAGTGTGGGGCCCAAAACTGCACACAGTACTCCAGATGAGGCCTCACCAATGTCGAATAGAGGGGAACGATCATGTCCCTCGATCTGCTCGCTATGCCCCTACTTATACATCCCAAAATGCCATTGGCCTTCTTGGCAACAAGGGCACACTGCTGACTCATATCCAGCTTCTCGTCCACTGTCACCCCTAGGTCCTTTTCTGCAGAACTGCTGCCTAGCCATTCGGTCCCTAGTCTGTAGCTGTGCATTGGGTTCTTCCGTCCTAAGTGCAGGACCCTGCACTTATCCTTATTGAACCTCATCAGATTCCTTTTGGCCCAATCTTCCAATTGGTCTAGGTCCTTCTGTATCCTATCCCTCCCCTCCAGCGTATCTACCACTCCTCCCAGTTTAGTATCATCCGCAAATTTGCTGAGAGTGCAATCCACACCATCCTCCAGATCATTTATGAAGATATTGAATAAAACCGGCCCCAGGACCGACCCTTGGGGCACTCCACTTGATACCGGCTGCCAACTAGACATGGAGCCATTGATCACTACCCGTTGAGCCCGACAATTTAGCCAGCTTTCTACCCACCTTATAGTGCATTCATCCAGCCCATACTTCCTTAACTTGCTGACAAGAATACTATGGGAGACCGTGTCAAAAGCTTTGCTAAAGTCAAGAAACAATACATCCACTGCTTTCCCTTCATCCACAGAACCAGTAATCTCATCATAAAAGGCGATTAGATTAGTCAGGCATGACCTTCCCTTGGTGAATCCATGCTGAAAGGTCGGGGCGCGGGACAGTGATAGCGGAGACAGTTGCAAAGCAGTCATGGGGTTCACCATCACTAGGTAAAGGAAGGAGGGTAGCAGGGTTTAACCGGGAGCAGCGCTTAATAGTGATATGTGAGGCTGAAAGCAGCAAAAGTTCATACCTAGTGAGGCGAGCAGAGGAGAGGTGAGCAGTGTTGCGTTGAAGAAGGAGAGTTTCCACAGAATGGGGAACCATGAGAGTGAGAGGAGAGCGGAGGACAAGGGACTAAGACATCTCGACCAGGTGCACTGCAGCAGCTACAGCGCGTAGGCAAGGGGGTAAACCCTGGGCTACAGGGTCCAAGGTTGCAGAAAAATAAGCCACCGGGCGATTTCTGTTACCGTGCTCCTGAGTAAGAACCCCGAGGGCACAAGCAGATTGTTCGTGACAGAAAGGGGTAAAAGGCTCGTCATAGTTAGGTAACCCTAAGGCAGGGGCAGAGGCTAAATTCTGCTTAAGGGAGATAAAAGCAGAATTTGCTTCAAGTGGCCATGGCATGGGGTTAGGTACAGAGGATCGAGTGAGTTCTTGGAGAGGTTTAACCAGAGAAGCATATTGGGGAATCCATTGCCTACAGAACCCTGTCATGCCTAAGAATTTTCTGACCTGGCGTGGAGAGCAAGGCTGGGGAAAGCTAAGGGTGGCTTGTACCCGGGCTGGATAGAGTGTACGGGAGCCCTGGGAGAGAAGGAAGCCTAGGTATGTGATAGAGGTTTGGCAGAGCTGCAATTTTGTGCGAGAAGCCTTATGACCCTTGTTTGCTAAAGCTGTGAGAAGTGTTAGTGAATCAGTTTCTGAGGCAGACAGAGAGGGGGAGCACAGGAGTAAGTCATCCACATATTAGATCAGTGTGGATCCTGATGGGAAAACCAGATCAGCGAGATCCCTGGCTAGGGCTTGAGAAAAATAGGATGGACTCTCTGTATACCCCTGGGGAAGGGTAGTCCATGTATATTGCTGACTCTTGTAGGAGAAGGCAAAGAGATACTGGGATTCAGAGTGAACTGGGACAGAGAAGAAAGCGGAGCACAAATCTACAACAGTAAAGTGGGTTGCATTTGGAGCAATAGACGCTAGTATTGTTTCAGGGTTAGGAACCACTGGAAAAGAAGGTATGACAATACGGTTAATAGCTCAAAGGTCTTGAACAAATCGCCATGATTTGCCATCAGCCTTTTGAACTGGGAGGATAGGGGTGTTACAGTGGCTGGAACAAGGAACAATAATTCCTTGTTCTTTTAATGCAGATATAACTGGAGCAATCCCAGCCTCTGCCTCAGGATTCAAAGGATACTGAGACAGGCGAGGCAGAGGTTTGGAATTGTCTACAGTAATCCGAACTGGGTCAGTATTTAATCGGCCCACTTCAGATGGGTGAGATGGCCATAGGGAAGAAGGAACCTGAGAGATTAGGTGCTCTAGGGACGGAGTTAAGGGACAGCAAGGGACCGGAATGGAGAGGGAAGTTTCAGACAGCAGGGAGGCTACAGAATCACATAAGGAAGACTGAGGGATTTGCAGATAGACACCATCTGGGGAGCAGTAAATAGAACAGCCAAGTTTGCATAGCAAGTCCCGTCCCAGAAGGTTTGCAGGGGTTGAATCAGAGAGGAGGAAAGCATGCTCCTCAGAGAGGGGACCGACCTGAACAGACAAAGGTTTTGAGAGGGGAAAAGAGGTAGGGATCCCTGTAATGCCAACAGCAGACACAGATTTTCCAGATCGGGGAACCTCAGGCAAGTCAGTGGTGCGGATTGTAGAAAGAGAATCATAGAATATCAGGGTTGGAAGGGACCCCAGAAGGTCATCTAGTCCAACCCCCTGCTCGAAGCAGGATCAATTCCCAGTTAAATCATCCCAGCCAGGGCTTTGTCAAGCCTGACCTTAAAAACCTCTAAGGTAGGAGATTCTACCACCTCCCTAGGTAACGCATTCCAGTGTTTCACCACCCTCTTAGTGAAAAAGTTTTTCCTAATATCCAATCTAAACCTCCCCCACTACAACTTGAAGCTCCAGTATCCACAAGGAAAGGGAGAGAGAGATCATTTACAGTCAGGACACATTCTCCAGTAGGGGACAGAGGTAATAAGGGAGCTAAAACTTTGTGAGGTTCCCCAGCATCCCGTCATTGTTGGGGTGAAAAATAGGGTTGGGGACCAGCGGGGGGTTCACTTGATTTCCCATACAATTATTAGGTTGTCTTGGACACTCTTTTTTTCCAGGTTTCAGAGTAACAGCCGTGTTAGTCTGTATTCGCAAAAAGAAAAGGAGTACTTGTGGCACCTTAGAGACTAACCAATTTATTTGAGCATAAATATGTATGCATCCGATGAAGTGAGCTGTAGCTCACGAAAGCTTATGCTCAAATAAATTGGTTAGTCTCTAAGGTGCCACAAGTACTCCTTTTCTTGTTTTCCAGTGTCCAGGCTGTTTACAGTAGTTACAAACCCCAGTTAATCCAGCCCCCCGCCCCCTTCTGCAACCCCGTCCCTGTCCCCGGTGTGGTCTGCTTAGTCCTGAATAATGCTGTATCTGCAGAGCCATTAACTTTTGGGAGAACTGTTCCTCCTTTCCTTTTAAAGTGCGGTGGCAATGCTCTGCTACTGCCAGCAATTTGTCCATGGTTTCAGTCTCCCATCCCACACTTATTCGTTTTAACATGCTGCCTGTGGCAGGGAGAAGACCATCAACAAATGCATGTGCCAAGGCCCCCTGCCCATTTACATCGGGCTCTTGTATTCCTGAATGTTGTAGGAAAATATCAGTTAGCCGGTTAGTTAGCTATAGTCGCCTGGGCTTTCTCCTTGCCCTTGCTTACAGCAACTTATTGCTGTCCAGTTTGTTTTAGGAGACCACTTTGGGAATGGCTTGATGCAGGCGCTTCCAAAGAGCCATACACCGGTCTCTGTATGCCGAATCTGGGCCAGTACTTTTTATGGTTGAGTGGCGTGCCTCAGCTGGCCAGTCTGCGGCAGCCAACCATTTTTCATAATAACTGGCAGGAGCTAACAATTTACACAGTTGGAGGAGATCTGTCTCAGAGGGTTCATAGGTTTCACAGATTAACAGAAACTCCTCAGCAAATTTGACAGAGTTTTCCTGTGGTTTGGGAAAACTTTTAACTATAGATAAAAGTTCCGTATGAGTCCAGGGCTTATAATCCCATATGGACTCACTTTCTCCCATCTTAAGGACTTGTAAGGGTGCCAGAACAGTTTGATCAGAGTCTCTCATTAACCTCCCATCAGGTTCTCTTTTCCAAGAAGAGATGTCAAGAGAATCTTTGCAGTTTGCTTTGGATTTCTTCTTCATAATATTTTGCAGAGCTGCGAGGCCAATGAGGGTATCTTCTTCACTATCATTATCTGTAGTCACTGAAGATTTTTCCTTTTCTGATTTCTTATTTGTGCAGGAGTATGGTGGGGGTCGGGTTTGATCCAGATCATTGCACAGGACTGGGCAAAGGGGAGCACTCGGACTAGTGGTGGGAGAGACTGCATCCAATTGAACTGTTAGTTTTTTGATAGAATTTTTAAGAGAGGTGAGTTTTGACTCAGTCCATCTCCGATTTGCCTCTTCCCACCACTGCATGAAGCAGTCTACTTCTCCTCTCTCCAATTTGGTTTTTGGGAGGACGAGTTTGCTTTTTAAAGCGTCCACTAGATCTTTGTCCTAAGAACCTAACAGTGGCCACTGTAATTTGGGGTTCTCTAGAGCTAATTTGGACCATTTTTCAAGAAACCTACAAGAGTCCGGACCCCTCCTAAAATACATAAAATAAGCTGGAGTTCCCTTAGGGAACTGTTCTACCTTAGACTTCTGATTACCCATCCAGGAGGACTTCACACAGCACTCACACAAGAAGGAAATTCGGGCTCAGCAGAGTGGTACCCGGTGCAACACACAGAAAGGAGCCCACAGGCTACTGCCTCAACTGCCCTTGTTTTCACACCAGGGGTTATACCCAAGGCATGGTGCGGCTGCAGCTGTGCAGATTCCACTTATTCAGACCGTGGGGACGGGGACCCCTTGGTCAGCCAGTCTCCGGACAGAGATGGCTCCCAGATTCACACACACACCCCGGGGAAGACGGATGGACACAAAGACAAGACAGTCCTCAAACCGGTTAAAGCACAAAAATAATAATTACCTGAGACATCTGATTCCAGAAGCTGGATCCAAAGACCCCTACCCGAACAGAGTGGGAACCAACAAGCTCAATGGCGTAGACTGCGCTGCTGCTGTGTACCTTTCGGTCTTGTGGAGGATCGCTTGGACTAAGCGTCCAGGCACCGGCTGCCACGATCATCCTGTAAGGCAGTCTGGGATCACACAGCCCCAGTGAAGCCGCTTGCCATCTCGGTTGAACCTCCAAATTGTCGAAGTTTGACTCAGACTCACAATTTATCAGACCACTCTGTTTTATTAGCAAAGCTGCTCTGCTAATACATTTAGAAGTGAGCCCCCCGAGTGGGGCTTGTGTCTTTTAATTTATACAGTTTTTTGGAGAACAAGTTACAGAGAAGTTACAGACAAAAGAAGAAAAATATTTTAGTCACCACCCTTCGAGATCCCTGAGACCAGTCACGTATCTTCAATTACCTGCCACCCTTAACAATCTCCTTTAACAGCTTCCAGTTAACTTAACTAATTGCCCTTCACACCTTCCATTCTGATGCCTGCTTCTTAGACGTGCTGGCTCTATCTTAATTGCTTCTCCATTCAAAAGCTAACTGTCCCTATGTGTGCTCCCTCAAGTACTTTGTAACACGTTTTGGCATGCCCTCTCATATACAATGTATCCAGCATGTCCCCTTATACAACGTTATACTTATACAATGTTATACTTCCACACCTGATTCCTTTCAGGTGGGGCTCAGCCTGTAATCAGGGTTAGCTTACCCCTGGTTCAGGGGCAATCCACTCTGTTCCAAATGCCTTATTACATATAGTAGTACAATATTCATATTTATGTACCATTATACCAGTTTGTTTGTTGTTAAATATAAATCTAATATTTCAAGTAATGAAATTCTATCACTGGTTTGAAATTCAAATGCCCTGCTTAAAAATATACAAAGCCAATGGTACCTCTACTTAATGGTACCTCTAGCACAATGCAATTGTATTACTTATAACCTATTTAATTGCTCCAGAGACTCAAACAAAAACCAAACTATTAGTTTCTCCACCAGGGAGAGGCATAACTGTTGACCGAGTTTGCTTCCCAGAAACACTTTTAAAAATGGACAGGAAACTATGTGAATGGCTCCCATGGGGTAAAACTCAGACAGTGTTTGGATGGAAAATTCAGATTTGGATGTATGCTGATGATTTGGGATTTGAATAAGCGTCTTTGAATTTGAAAAAAATAAAATAAAATTCAGAATTTTCTCCCACAGCTGCATAACTTGGACTTGTGTCTATTAAAGACATACAGCTCAGAGATTCTCCCAGATTGGAGCAGGTGAAGTTCAGACAAGAGAAAAAACAGGTAAACTGTGGGTGGGTTTCTTTGTTTTCATTATGTGGTTTTCTTTTGTTTGTTTTTTTCCTTCAAACTCCATTTCTACCACCTTACTCACTTCTTACATGACTGGCATGATGAGCAACTATTCATATTCCATAGTCTGAAATCTGTCCTGAATGATTAATTTCATTTTCCTGTTGGTACAGGTCAAAATCTGTATTAACCCTCAAATGGGAATTGTAGCTTGAGCTGGAGAAAAGAAAAGAAAAGAAAAGAAAAGAAAAGAAAAGAAAAGAAAAGAAAAGAAAAGATGATCCCTGCAGGAAGGGAGAACATCTGTGACCAGTGACAGGTGTGACGGGGCAAGGCCAGATGGCTATAGAAAAGTAGTGGGAGATAGATATATTAGCTCCAGGCTAAACAAATCCTTGGTACCAGGATAAGTGAAATGGCAGCTTCTCCAGGTCAACTAAGACACCTGGGGCCAATTAAGAACTTTCCAGAAGACAGGGAGAATGCTAGGTTGATTGGGACACCTGAAGCAAATCAGGGGTTGGCTGAAACTAGTTAGTCAGGTGGGTGTGCATGTCAGGAGCTGTGGGAGGAAGTTGTGCTGTTGGAGAGGCTGAGTAGTACACACCATATCAGGCACAAGGAAGGAGGCCCTGAGGTAAGGGTGAAGTGGAGCTTGAGGAAGTGAGGGCTGCTGTGGGAGAAGTAGCCCAGGGAATTGCACATGTCATGTTTCTAAAACGTCAGCTACCATAGCTGATACTATTAGGGTCCCTGGGCTGGAGCCCAGAGCCCAGAGGGTGGGCCTGGGCTCCCCTCCCCCCATCTTTGCCCCCTGATTAATCACTGAGACTGGAAGACAAGAGAGACTGTGCAAGAAAGGATAACTTCTCCTCAACTCCCTCGCTGGCTTATGATGAAAATGGCTCAGTAGACTGTGACCCTTGTCTCTAGAGAGAGAAGGGTTACGTGGAGGGTCACGGTGAGCCTCTGAGGCTAGCGTAATCCACCAGGAAATGCAGGACCCACGGAGGCAAGGACAGAGTTTTGTCACACAGGTTATTAAGGCTCAAAGTTATCAGGAGATTTCTCCATTAATCTTGGAAAATTCTATAGCATTCCTTTTCTAACTCTGGATCACTGTGTGCTATGGATCAATGCTGTCACACGACTTACCTTTTTCGTGCTGTTTCAAAGCACATCATTCTGTATTACAGTAGCGTTCATGCAGTCATCCACAAAAGGCTCAAGCTAAAGAGTAGTCAAGTATGAATAGTCCTTAGATCGAACATATAATAGTACTGGGTTGTTTTGTTTTTTAAATGTATGTTGCTTCACATAAAAGCCTCTTGAAATCAAGGAAGGTTCTGACAATTGCTAAAAAATTATGGCCTGATTCTCATTGAGTTTCAGCCCTCTTTACACCACTCTGGATGAGAAAGGGAATTTAAAGTGTGTGTAAAGTCAGACACCCTTTATGCTGCCAGCATGGTGTAAAGAGACTTTAAAAATCAGGCCCTTAAACAATATTTTTTAAACAAATATTTGTGATCAAAAAGATGGCAGCTATGGATTCTCTTCACTGTTACAGACAGTCCTTTATTGAAGAGAACACTTATATTCTATCTCCAGAATCCCCCTTTCACACAGAACGGCTCTGACTCCTCAGGCAGGCAGTGATAAATTGTTCATGCAACATAAGTCTAGCTAGTGGTTACAAAAGGGGACAGGGAATATGACTGATGGGTTCTATTCTGGATATTGCCACTAGTTCACTGTGTAACCTGGGTCAAGTCACTTAACTCCTCTGTGCTTTAATTCCCTCTTTATAAAATGGGCATAATACTACGTATTATAACTACTTCCCACTGACATGTGAGGCTTAACTAATGTTCGTATTAATTAGCTTTAGATCATTAGTATGACACGGGGTTTGAAATTACATTCCATGTTAGGGCAACATTTATAGCATCAATATAGCTACACAAAAAATGGGGAAATTGCAAATATTATCTACCGCTTCTGCAGGGCTTTTGTATGTCATAATCTATTACTTTAAAGACAAACACTTATCAAAAACTGACTTCTCTCCAAGTGTTATTAGAATTTAGTTCTTTGTTATTAAAGATTAGGAACAAAAAATTGTATCAGAGTCCGAAGTGATATATTAACACAAATATATGATGCTGCACATCTAAGATTCAATTAGATCAGGAGTTCCCAAACTTGGTTTGCAGCTTGTTCAGGGTAAGCCTCTGGTGGGCTGCGAGACACTTTTTTTACTTAGGGTGACCAGATGTCCCAATTGTATAGGGACAGTACCGACATTTGGGGCTTTGTCTTATGTAGGAGCCTATTACCCTTCCCCCATCCCGAATTTTCACACTTGCTGTCTGGTCGCCCTATGTTTACCTGAGCATCCGCAGGTACAGCTGCTCACAGCTCCCAGTGGCTGCGGTTTGCCATTCCCAGCCAAAATGTCTCGTGTCCCTCCAGGGGCTTACCCTGAACAAGCCGTGAACCAAGTTTGGGAACCCCTGAATTGGATGAATGAATGGTTATACACTGTAGTATAATTGCAGATTATTATACATTATATATTTCTGCATAATTACAGAAATAATAGTTGGCAGTTAAACTGTGCACATGCCAAATAGGGAGAAATTAGTCAAAGGGCCTTCTGCTTCTGCAGTTTGAGTTAAAGGAAGATATCTATTAGTCTCAGTAATACTAAGGCATGATGATGCCAACTGAGGATTAGCATTTGAGCAGGTCTGACATTTTATCCAGTATAAGGTAGCATTAGTCAGTCCATTACAAAGGCCCTCCTTATCCTGTGCTAGCATGGTACAGAGAATGTGAAAATGAGGATCAAGCTCCAGACTTCATCATGCTTCAGATAAGTTTCTGAGCCAAATTCTACACAGGACAAAACCCTCATTGGCTTTAATGGGAACCTTGCCTGTGTAAGGGACTTAGAGCTGCAAGATTTGGCATTTTTGGTAGCAAGTAAAGTCTGATTAACATGGAACAGTATGCGATATACACTAAGTGCAGATATACACAACAGATTCTGTTGCCATTGGTCTTGATAAGGCTTTTGCCATTGACAGCAGGGGGCACAGCATCAGGCCTCTATTGCTTGAACAGCAAAAAGAGTGATGAGATTATATGCTTCCTGTCCTACAGCATCACCTTACCCCCTGCACCTCTTGATCTTAATTGGTGCCTGCAAAAAAAGTGTGGCTCTGGCATAACCATGTATACTAATTCAATTAAGACTTGATCCTGCATCATGTCAGTCAACAGGAGTTTCACTGTTTACTCCAGTGGGAAGTTGATCATGGCCTTAGAGCACTGTGTTCACTGTGAGAGAGCTATTTATTCACAGGAAGGATACAAGGAAGCCCTGGCCTCACAGTCCCTATTTCTTTACATAAAGTTGTATTGTACATGAAATTCACACTGTGTATGAGGTCATGCAACATATTGTGGTATCAGGAGCTTGAGTGGAAAAGCATCTTTCAATTCTGTGCTTTTCCACATTATTTTTCACTTCCACCTTTTTGTGGTGAATTTTGTGAAATGTCCTTTCTGACTAATTCACAAACAAACAAACAACTCTCTTTCCTCCACAATCTTCTGCAAGGAAATGAAAAGACACTTCCTTTGGTACCTGTTCTGCCTCAATAATATATTTTTTAAGTATTTCTCTCCCCACCCCCATTTACTAAATTATTTAAAATTTGCCAGTAGGACTAACCTTATGAAAAAGAAATCTCACTTTCGTGCGGATCCTATACAATACTTTTTAATAAAAAAACTCTTAGTTATGAAAAAAATGTATTAAAATTATTTAAGGATAGAGTGAGCATAGTTGGGGGAGATCACTTTTTAAGTGTCTTGGAATACCCTTGAAAACTTAGTTTATCAAATTCTGTCATGCAGTTCTTTTTCATACTATCACACTCGAGTAGAGTTCTCTCAGTGATCTGATAATTCTGGTATGCTTTGCAAGAATGTTATGGTTCACTCAAGCAAGTCTGATTCAGTCCCATATTTTGTTCTATTCCTTTTAGATGAAAGATAGCTTTGTTCAAACCAATATTTTCAGAAATATTTTTAGGAAGGAGAATAATTCACTAGTGGATTTTAAGGAAGAGATTGCTAGGAAAGATTTAGAGAATTCATTTACTTGGAGTAGTTCTGCGAAAGGAGAGAACAAAACACACCACAACAAACAAGTTTCCCCTCACACAGATCTAACCAAGAAGAATTAGAGGATGAACTTATGTTGGATCTTTACATCAAATCAAAGGATGAAGGATAACTATAAAGTAATATTGTCTGGTTTTGTTAGCTATGAAAGACAAGGGTCAAAACACTGAAATACTTTACTGTAGAGAGAACAAAAATCCTACACCATTGGAAAGTCAGTAGGAATTTTGCCATTCATGTAAATGGGAGTAGAATAATTCATTTTGTCCTTTCTCAAATAAAAATACCATCAACATTAAAAGCTTTGAAAAAAAATACTTGAATTTTGCGAGAACATGGATTACAATCTTCCCCCATGTTACAGTGGTTTAGTCCAACATTAGGGGCAGTTTAATGATTGTGTAAAATGGATACATTTAGGAAACGCTAAAATGTTGCCCTCTATTACATATTCAAAGTATGCAATGCACATCCTGCTATGTTTTTGATCTAATATTCATTTAGAAATGTTTACTTTTTATTAACTTAATATTTGTGTGATGGGCCTGAATTGAAAACTCAGTAAGCAATATCACTGTATTTTGAGAACATTTGGATCTAGCTATGAACTTTTTGGTTAGCCTCTAATCTCAACAATGGATTGAGCCAAAACCCCAGAAGCAAAACAGCCCTGAACTTTAGGGAGATTTGGACTGAAATATTGCAGGTTGGGCCCATTGGTCCTTAATACTTACTTTATTAATTTTATACCATAAGCAAAGTTGGTTGTTTTAACAGTGGGAAGAGAAATGGGGTCAAACTTTATATTAATTGACATTCCATGCAGCCCCACCTAAGTGTATAGGTTGCAAGGAGAATATGTCAGTGCAGATCTTGATCCAGGATATTTCAGTTCCTTAGGAATGACAGAAAGTGAAATATTGAACAAAAGAGTAATGCTAAAATAATGTGTCTGTGTTATCACATTGTTTGTTTTGGGAAAAAAGACACTCTGGAGAAAAACAAAAACATATATTTTGTCTAGACAGTTTGAAATGAAACGGTTTACTTTTTTGATTCAAAATGAGTGGTTTGCAAACATTTCTTTAATATCATTTACATTTTTTAAACATTAATAATGCTCAAAATCAAAATGTTTCATTTTGTTGACCTGAAACATTTATTTTATTTTATTCCGAATTTCCAGCAAACTGAAAAATGTGTTATTCTCCCAGCTCAAAAAGATCACATTTTATCCATACTCCCTAATTTCTGGATTGGTTCATTTTTGCTTTCTAGAGATTTCATAAAATAAATTCTGCATACACTAATAAAAAGAGGCTTAGAAGTTAGCAAATTTAGTTTCACAGTTACTACAAATAACAGATCTATACTGGAAATTTGGATAATGACATGTAAATTCCAAATAAAGCTTCTACATTATAGCACAGAAACAGTCCATTTAATTGGAGTAATTGCTGTGTACGTGAGAGTGGGATAATATTTCCTTTTGGGGCGGCTCGTAGAAGGTTATATGGCTGAAAATACACATGAAATATGACTAGACCCCAGTTCCAGTCCCAAACAATAAGTCACCAGACCTCCTTCCTAGTGAGACCTCTTTTATTGGTTTTGATATAAACAATAATTCTGATTCAGGGGCCCTCCCATTTGTCTCTCGGCTGACTACTCAAATAAACTAGAGTACACAGAAAATCACACAAAATGTCTGGGCTTGCCTACCAGAAACTGTCTGATCAGATTCTACAAACCAACTCCAGGAGAAAAAAAGACAGCAGTTCCCCTTGCAACTTCTTTCTTTCATAAGCAGCCCTATCTAAGGATCTTTCGTTAGGAATTAATTAAATCTTTAGTTAATCTGTCTCCATAGAGATTCAACACATCTTCTCCTAGGGCCCTGGGATCTAGCTTCTCTTGCAGCCCTCCGGTCCCTTTGTCTAAGCCGATACCACTTTCTTTTACTGGGAAACTGAGAAAAAGAGTATATCATGACAAAGATGATGGACTCCACCAAGATGCAGTAAAACTGCCCCATATTCTGCTTTTACAACACTTAAATACTAGACAGTAAGGTGTTATTTTCAGATCGTATTCCAATATTTTCATTTTCAGAAAAACTGAACAAACTCATGAAACTGTACATTAGATGGAAGGGGGGAAAATGATGCTATTACTCTACCTACTATGATACATCAGAGGATAAAAAAGAAATAGAATCCAACAAGATAGGACTAATAAAAAGAACTAAGCATCACAATATCTTCAGATAGAAGTCAACATTATCTTCAGAAAGAGCACAGTATGTTACAGGTCTACACAATTGTGAAAAAAATGCTGTCAGTAAGATAGCAGCAGATGTACTGGAAGTCTTTCACTTAAAGGAAATGGGAGGACTGTTCTAATCAGTTTTAGCAAAATGTTTTCTTAACTTGTCTATCCATCAGCTGTTTACTACAAATGCACAGTGCATCATGACTACAAAATGTCTTCCTTTAGTACAGCTCTGGGCATGGAACTCAATAGAGCGTATCAGAACTTGTTTAAGGTTTTCGGGCGTCTAGCAACGTGAGCTGTTACTTTCTCACCAATCCACGTCATTCTTCTTCCATTATCCTGCAGCACAAGATTAGCTGCACTTAGAAAACCGTGTGCTTTCTTATTTGGTTATATTTTTGATGCAGTATTAGAAGGTGTTTTGATTATACAATACCACATGTAATAATGATGTATAAACCTCAAGGTGCTAAAAATGTAGAGCTTGTATACACACAAACGTTTTGCCACTTTAGCTATGTGGACATATTTAATGAAGCAACCCCAATCCCTCTAACCACCATACCCATACTTTTTGACTAAATTCTAATATAGAGTAGTCCTTTATACAGGAAAAGAAAACAAATGGATTTCCCAAGCTCTTGTCATTCATTTGAATGAACAGTAGTCAGAACTGTCAAATGTTGGGATACTTACTCTAACAAGATTTTTCCTAGTTATGTGGTCTATACATAGTAGCAGCACATTTATATTCCTCTAGTAAGCTCCCCTTCTGAGAAAGATGTTGAACTTTCCAAATGCATTTATTAATTTACAGACATATCTGGTGAATTCCTCACAATAGGTGAAATATCTGATAAACCTGAGTTGACCATTCATATTTCACATATACTATCCATAATGGCTCATCCCTATATTTAACTAGCAACCTAATGAAGCATCAGCTGAAATACACTCATCTTTTAGAGTTAAAAATATTTCAAAATACTGTAACCCACTGGGGGTTTAGAGAGCATGGTCCCTTTAAAATCTTGTCCTCAGGCAGAGGAAGTGCTGATTGTTCCAGAAGGAGGAAGCACTGGTTGTTCTGGGGGGGTGGGGAAGAGAGGGAGAGCAACAGGATGTGTGTGTGTGTGTCTGGACCTTCAGACTAGAGGCCTACAGCAAGCAGGCCTCACATAGTGAAGCAGCTGAGAACCTGCCTGAAATCTGGGAGGGACAGAGCAGCCGATCGGGGACATCCCAGGACAGGAGCCAGGAGGAGCACTGTGCCAGAGAGGAATCGCCCGAGAAGGACAAACCAGAGCTGGACCCAATATCACTGTTTCCCAGAGCTGTATGGGGCTGAAAGTATTGGGGGCTTGTGACCTTGCATTGGGAATAAGGAGGGAGGATGAAGCTAGCTAAGTGGGGAGGTTGTCGCTCTGTGTGGGTTTGCAGAGAATGGCAGAAGAGGGCACCACAGAGGTTTGTTGGGGAAAGTTCACTAGTGCAGAAGAGGACCAGGAGCTCTGAAAACTCACTGGACTGGAACTCTGCCCAGGATTCCAGAACTCCAATTGTAGACGAATTGCTTGTTGTCTTCCCTTTCATATTGTGGTACCTCTGGGCTTGTTGAACATCACGTTGAATGTAACTCTCTTTTATTGTCCCCTCCCATCTTGCCCCTTGACCAATATCAAGCAAAACCAATATATTAGGCCAAATATCAAGTGTGAAGACAAGGACTGAGGTAATATAAAAACTGAATCACCTCTCATTCCTAAAGCATGTCTGTATGTGTATTTGATAAAGAAATGAACGATTTTGCTCAGATGAAAATTGCCCTGCTTGTTAAATTTGTGTACCATAATTCTCTCTCCATTTAGATCTCTCTATCAACTGTGACAGGGTTGGGCCAGATAGCTATAGTAGAGCAATAGAAGGCAGATATATTAGCCCCAGGCTAAGTAGGTCCCTTTTCCCTGGGTAAGGTAACAGAGAAGGTTCCAGAACAATCAGGAACCTACTGGAGACAATTAAGACAGGCTGATTAGAACACCTGCAGCCAATCAAGAAGCTGCTAGAATCAATTAAGGCAGGCTAATCAGGGCACCTGGGTTTTAAAAAGGAGCTCACTTCAGTTTGTGGTGTGCATGTGAGGAGCTGGGAGCAAGAGGCACTAGGAGCTGAGAGTGAGAACGTGGACTGTTGGAGGAGTGGGGTGTACAAGCATTATCAGACACCAGGAGGAAGGTCCTATGGTGAGGATAAAGAAGGTGTTGGGAGGAGGCCATGGGGAAGTAGCCCAGGGAGTTGTAGCTGTCGCACAGCTGTTCCAGGAGGCACTCTAGACAGCTGCATTCCACAGGGCCCTGGGCTGGAACCCGGAGTAGAGGGCGGGCCCGGGTTCCCCCCAAATCCTCCCAACTTCTGGTGAGACACAGGAGGAGTCGACCTGGACTGTGAATGCAGAAAAACGGGCAAGCTGAGGGCTGCCGTGAAGCTCCAAGGTGAGCAAATCCATCAATAAGCGCAAGACCCACCAAGGTAGAGCAGGAACTTTGTCACAACTCAAAATCTGAGAATCTTGTGAAAAAAATTAAAAGGAGTTGGAACAAAAATTATATCAAGCCCATTATTTTTTTTCACAGCTTTTTCCTCTGAAGATATATTCTTCATAAGTGTTGTTAGGATATAGATATTCAGGCCTGTCTGCAAAGGTCTGTACTTTAAGAATTTAGGTGTATTCTTATCATTTGGCTATTTAGAGGTATAAAAGAAAAAATCAAAATCACTGTCTGCCAGTGTAAGGTCCTTCTCTTACTGTGACAGTCTGAGGCCCTGTTCTTAGGCTAAGGCCTTTGGCTAAGCGACAGAGGCAGCCATAAGCTGGGAAGTGACCGGTCACATCCTCACATTCCAAAGTAGTCACATTGAAAGAAGGTGCTATTGGGCTGTTAGGAATACAATCCTGTCCTCATAGTGCCTATCACCTCCAGAGAAAGGGAAGTGCCTAGAAGATGTAAAAGGAAATCAAGATTGATAGTTTTCTGTCTGGTAAGAACTCACTTATCAATAGACACAGCTGGGAAACTCTTATGTTTTATAGATGTAGTTGTGAAATCCTCACTCTGTATTGTTTTGTCATTATAGTTCCCACTTTGCTATTGTTTATTGGCATGGTCTCTGTCTGGTTCTGTGATTGTTTCTGTCTGCTGTATAATTAATTTTGCTGGGTGTAAACTAATTAAGGTGGTGGGATATAATTGGTTAGCTAATCATGTTACAATATGTTAGGATTGGTTAGTTAAATTTCAGTAGAATGATTGGTTAAGGTATAGCTAAGAATATTACTATATAAATTAGTGGCAAACAGGAAGTAAGTTGGGATTCGAAAATAAGGAAAAAGGAACCTGTATTTAAGCTTGCTGGAAGTTCACCCCAATAAACATCGAATTGTTTGCACCTTCGGACTTTGGATATTGTTGCTCTCTGTTCATGCGAGAAGGACCAGGGAAGTGGGAGAGTGAAGGAATAAGCTCTCTAACAAGTGTCTGCTATGGAGATCAATGTTTGTTATCTAAAAATAAATCTATGTTAATATTTATTTCCCCATTAAATAGCTTTGGATTAGTGACATTTTTATGTGCTAATAAAACAGTTATTGTGTGAAGTGCAGTGTGTGTGTGTAGTGGAGAGAGATTTCACTAGGGTTATCATTTTGGTCCAATTCCATTGGTTTGGTATTTCATGGGTTTTACAGGTAATATGGATCACTCTATTCTAAAATCCTTAAATATATTTCTATTTACAATGAGAAACTGAGGCACAGGATTTATTCAGTGAATTGCCTAAGGTTACACAGGAAGTCTGTGATATAACCATGTTCACTAGACCATCTCTTCTGCAGGCCCACTCATGAGTCCATTGAAGTAGATGTCGGAACACCCATTACTTCAGTAAGCCAAATTCTGTCCTGATTTACACTCATGGAAGTCAACAGGCTAAGCCAGAACAAGATTTGGCTCAATGGAACTGGCATGGGGCAAAAGTGTAGCTGGTTTATTAAGGAGGTTCAGTGTTTGAACAGGACACCATACATACAGTACAATGTTTGTGTGCATCTGACAAATATACACAGATATGCATTTGAGGTACAAATTGCTGTGCAATGTAGCCTTACTTTTTACTTGTGTGTGAAAATATCTAAACTATAAGACATTAAAAATTTCAATCAAATTACAGCTACAGAAATCAGGTTTATTTTGTGCTCAGATATCTACATCATTTGGACTCTTGTAAGATATACACATTACCACAGTTGTCCTTTCATCTGTTGGATGAATAGACTGGCCAAACTGATAATATGTTCTCTGCCTGGCAAAGGTAGTCACATTGGCTATTACTTAGAGAAAAGGAACAACTGGGAGTTAATACTGAAGGTCTGAAATAGCAAGAGGGCAGAAGACCAGCCAGGAAGGCTAAAGGACTCCTGGAGATAGATTGAGAAGTAGTAGGAAACTATTTTGTTATATTTAACACTTCATTAAACCAGGCAGGTTATCTGATCCCAGAAACAGAGACCTCACTGAAACAGCTCTTTACTTTGGAAAGAAATGCCTAAAAACACTTTGAAGAACATCTCATTAAAAAGTAAAATGATACTTAGAAACAGTGGGCCAGATCTTCAGCGGATGTATACTTGTGTAGCTCCATTGATGTGATGGTTTGTATTTACTTTATCTACATTTGAACATTCCTGTTACAACATTCTGATAGGTGTTAGTATTTTTGGCTTTCAAGCAATCTCCATTTGTCTTTTTCCATTATCTTCATTCTACCACAAAATTCAAAAGTAACACTGGAAAAGATACCCTGCTGGGTTTCAATCTGCTCATTTATTATCTGAGATCTCTATGAGTTGAAATATCTCGAACACTGAGTTTAAACTCTGACTTCAAATTGTTGAAAGTTAATATCGTAGGTTTTGAGGGATGAGTTCAGCTGATGACAGTGATATCTGTCTGTACGCTATGGATTTATTGCACACCATTTTTTTTTATATTCAAATGCTGTAGCAACCAAGAGCAGCCTTCAGAGAGGCTGTTATACTCTCAGTGTAACTTGCCAGGCTCATCTAATAGAAACAAATGTTTCCTATCATTTTAGCATTTAAAAATGACCCACATCGGAAATCAATATCACTTAGAGTACTGAATTTTCTGTTGCCTGGCATAACGTTGGGACTGCATGTCAAATATTTCCTTGCCAAGTTTGTCAGTCCTTGTCATATTATTTGGTTCTTCTGTTAATAAGGCAGAGAATCAGCTGTCGATATTTAAATTCAGCTAGGCACATTATGTCACATCCTCCAATGCTGTGAATTGGCTTCATAGAGTTTATGTTGATTTATTCCAGCTACAAAACTGGCACATTCTTCCTTAAGTGGAGAGAAAATATCTGATGAAGAAGCACCATCAAAACTATTTGTATTTCCCATACCACCACCACTACTCATTCCCCAAACAGTGAAACAGTCCATCTGTAGATCCAGTTCTGTTTCTCTATTAGGCTTAGTTCCAAGTTGTCATTTAATCTCATGTGACTTGTTTTTAGAAAGAATATAGTAGCAAGTCTGATGTTTTTTTCTGAAAAAAATTGTCAAAATGTCGACAAAATAATACGAGCACTACATCTAAACACTATTCTCAACTGGACAGCTTTTTGGTTTGCTTGTTAATTCTACAGAATGAGACTACTGGTATGAACAGATCAGATTTTCAGATTAAAAGGACCTAAATCCAAACCAGACTCATCTGTTTTGCTGTGCTACTTCGGAGCTGTGGCAGGAAAGACATTTGTCACTGTTAGCAAGTGTTTTACTGATTTTAATGTACAGGAGTGGTCAAATGAAATATGAAGAGGTATGGTAATAGTGTAAGTAACTGGTTTTGTGTGTAGAAACCATTTTAATATAATGAGGCTTGTCTACATGGAGACACCCTGGAAAGTTATTATGAATTAAGAAAAGGTGTGACTTCAAAATGGATTAATTATCCTACATTAAATCCCCATGTGGACACTGTTATTCAGCACTGAAGTGGCATTAATTAATTTTATTTTAATCCACTTTAAAATAATATTTTTACGTAATACAGATTAACTTTCCTGAGTATCCTCACATAGACAAGCCATTAGAGTTATCCAGTATCAATGTGTACAAAGAATGATTATTAAAATTTGATATCCTGATGTAAAATATGTCCTGTTTCATCTTCAGAAAGATAGAGTAATATAAATACTCTATTCCATCAACATTTAAAGTAAATGCATTAAATATGAATTATGGAAATATATAATCTTAATACCTGATCATAGTACCTGATAACCCAACCTTAAATGTTTACATAGTGTTTTCTTTCATTACTATTTCTTTGTTATCCCTCCTATTATTTATTGTTTTCCAGATTAAATCAACATCTTTCACCCTGCAGGTGAATTATATGAATGTCATCAAAGAAGCAACACCACCAAGTCATCCTAAAAAGGCCAGATCCTCAGCTGGGTGAACCACCATGGCACCATTGACTTCAACAGAGTTAGGTCAATATATATTAATCGAAGATCTAGCCCATTATTAACCCCGAAGCTTCAGTTCCTACCCAGGCAAATCTCACATTGAAGACAATAGGAATTAGAGGCTTAAGTATCAGGCTTTTAGGTACTAAAAATATAAAAAATAATAAAGTCTAAGGGTTAGAGAGAGACAGCCTAACTCAGTCTTCTTTTTCTTTCTCCTGTCCATGTAGGGTGACCAAATAGCAAATTTGAAAAATCGGGACAGAGGGTGTGGGGGGTAATAGGCATCTATATAAGGCAAAACCACAAATATTGGGACTGTCCCTATAAAATTGGGATATCTGATTACCCTGTGTTCATGCTCCCCCAGTATAGCAGGCATGTGCTCCAGTCATCCTAGGCTACTAAAATGGCCTCCAGGAGGCTATTTAAGATAGAGAAGTCTTGAGGATGCTCTGATTTACACCAGGAACAAAACTGATACCTGCTTGTATCTGGGATCAGGGCAATTTTGATTCATACTTGGTTCAACCCTATGCACTAGTCCATGGACATGATAGTTTATTTCTGAAAAATGAGTTTGCCACTAGTCCAGATATGTTGTTGTCTCAGTGCTGTATTTTAAAGTCATTTATTACTCATGCATTCCTATTTCTTTTATTAATTTTAAATCTACACAATAATTTGTTGTTATTTATTTATCCCAGGAAGCTTGGTTCAAGATAATTGTCTAGTTTGCAGTTAGGACCAGCTAAAGGGACTGACTTGCACAAATTAGAGCAGTAATAATGTTAATGGACACACTCACTGTGAGTGACTGAATTATACAGCGACCACTTGAAGATAAATGCCTGACAGCTGCACCTTACTGGTTATGACTGATAAATGTCTCAGTAACTAGTGTTCAGCATTCACACATTATCCCCACATAACATATAATTCCAAACATTACTGTTCAATTATTTCCTATTTGGAAGGGACGCACATTTTAAATGTAGCAAACCGTGTTCTCTCTGGTGGTGCGCTGGGGAGGGGGAGAGCAGACACAAAGCAAAAATCAAGGTCAAAATGTCTGACAATTGACTAAATAGCATTACCACAAGAGATGAGAACTGCTTCTTTTTCTTTTCACATGCTGAAAGTTATCAGCAATGAGACACACACATTGCCAGAATGACTCACCTTCTAGAGACTCTCTCTGTGCTGAATTTACTGATTGACAAGCTGTGACTGTGTCGCTTTGGGGCATGAGACAAAGCACTGCATGGACTCCAGTAGAGGGCACACAAACAGAGGTTTATTGAGGAAGGTCATCCCCTTTGGCAGATGAGGAGGATGTCAATTGCAGTAGACCCATTCATACCATAAATACGTCCAGAGTAGAATAATAAACACAATACCCTAGGTTGAAAAGGGAACATCATAGCCCCAGACAACAAAGTAAATAATATTCCTATGCCAAACCTCTTCCCTTGGGGCTGGGGGGGGAGAGGGTTTGGAGGGGAGAGTCCAGCATCTAGTAGCCTCTAATTGTGTTTTAGTCCCCCCATGCATTACTTCAGAGAGCTAACACAAGAAGTCTGTTCTCCCTCCCACCCTTCCCTCAGTTGAGCTGGCTTTCTCCTTTTAACCACACCCTCCAAGCCTGACAGCTTTTGCAGGAGAGGCAGGATAGAACTGACTGAGCCCACAGCATTTCATTAACCCTTCTGTGGCCATTGTGCAACCCTTCACACGAGGAAATTGGCTTTAAATCCATACCATCTTCCCGACTGCCTCCTTGCATCTCTGTGTGTGATGCAAGTTATCTGTTTATTCCACAATAACCATGAAAAATGTGAGGTTATTTTAATTTGTTTGTTTATTTTTTGGTCCCAACAAGTGACATATTATGCTTCCTCTGAGGCTTACAGAATATCTCATATGCTATATCCAAAGAGGAAATTTTATAGTTTTGTATTAGAAAACATGGTTTTCAGCTTGTAAGTGCTCTAGGGCTTTGACTGTTTGAGGAATGAAAAATAAATTGTGTGATCTGTACTTAAAGTGAAAGGAGTTGATTAGTACTTTGGTGCCTCTCCAGGGAATAAAGCACTTGAAAGGTAAGGACATGCTCACAAAAAAGACCAGAGTAAGCTCAAGTTGTTTGATAAAGAATAGCCACTGACACATGCTGTTATTATGATGCTTTTGTTCTATACTACTTGGACATTAAGTGGGATGTGTACATTCTGAAGATAGCTGGCAGATACATGGTCTTTTTGTAAATCTATAGGGGAGTGGTGCCCAACCATAAAGCTGTTCTTGAATTGTGCTCAGTAATACATGTAATATAGAGATCTCTACTTCCCACATCAAATTTTGTGCTGTGAAAGAGATATATGCCATGCTACCAAATGGACTCATTCAGATACACTAGCTGTGGGGAAATGAACAGAACCATCCAGTGTTGCATTAGATTTGACATTTATTTTTTCTGTTGCTGCCGTAGATGCTAGGTTACCTATTACACTGGCAGAGGCTGAATTAATGCAGTGGTGGAAAAAGTTATTCATGTTAAGCATGAATAACTATGTCATGACTTGGCAAACAAAAAACACGATTGGTTGTGGATTGGCTGGCTGTTTTGTTGTGGAAAGCTTGGGGACAGTCAATGGAATTTGATTTAAAGGAAAGGAAAAGTTCATTGACAAAAAATACATTAACACTATTTTGATTAGTACCATAGTGCTGCTGGGCCTAGGATGTTCTGAAGCCTATTTAAACAAGTGCATCTTGGTGATCTTCCACAACCTTTTAAATTTTTTTTAAATTTAAAATAAAATGTTGGAGACTCATCAGTGTGACTTTGTAGATTTAGGCTCTCACCAAAGACCTCAAGTCTGATTTAAATGAAAGCTACATGAACAAGTCCTGTTTCCTCCTTTGCTTTCCATCTGAGGATAAATTGACCCCAATTTTGGAAAGCATTTGTTTAAGTCTCTTCAATGGGAATTAAGCATGTGCTTAAGTGCTTTCCTCAATAGGATTTCCTTCCATCCCTCAATCAAGCACTCATTGACCTGAACAAACATTAATTAAGTCTTTCAAAATCCTTGTGGAATTAAGTTTAGTACATGTGGGCAACTGAAGTCAAAGAGGTTAAATAACTTATCTAAAAGTCAGGTCAGCGGCTGAGCTGGGAATAGGACTTAGGAGTCAATCTTGCCTCTGTATCTTATATTAGTTATACCTCACTATGGCCTCACTCCAGCAGAGTACTTATGTACATATTTAAGTTAAAACATGTGAATAGCTCCTCTGACTTCAATAAACTACTCACCGCTGAAAATGTAAGCACATGATTAAGTGTTTGCAGGATCAGAGCCATTTTAGTAGATTTTAAATAAGATGTTTGGTTTTGATTAGCTGGTCCTGCTGCGGAGTTTGTTTAATGCTTGAAAAGCTATGCCATGCTTTGATGTATGGGATTGCACTTTGATAGCATTGCACTGAACACTTGTTCAACATAATTGAAGTTTCCCTTAAATAAACTAGCTAATTGGGTTGTACTAAATAAATAGACTCAAGGTGGCTACAGTGTAATGTGATTTATTGAAAGATAACACTACAATTCCCGCAAAAATGCAACTCAGCAGTAATGATAATAAAATGTTGTTTCTCTCTACTTTCAATTTTTCTAATACACACAATTTTTCAACTTTACCCTAACCAACCACACATCAATTCTATTTTTTAAAAAAGTGAACGTAAAGTTAAGATTCTAACTTAAAGCTACAGAAAGGGGGCTAAATGTTTGTGGGTGTATGTACGCATGCACACTTTCCTTCTTTCTTTCTTTTTTGAATTCACCTCAGCTGTGCTCATGCCCTCTTGTTTTTGCTTTAATGTTCATGGAAAGCTGTGCTAAGTTTTACTGACACGTACATTTGTGGAAATTACATATCAAATTAACACAAGTAAACATTTGAGGGAAACAAACACTAAAGTTCTCACACACAAGTATTCATATCTAAAGACCTTGTGGATAACATCAAGAATATGAGCAGTCCCACTGAAGCTAACTGAACACATTGGGCCAGAGAGCAACACTTATACTCACATAAAATAGCATCTTGCACTCTGAGTGCTATCACTGAAATGAATTCAGTGGGCTCTGGACTGGACCCTCCTGGCCTATGGAGCGCTATGAACTAAAGGACAATCTCCATTAGCTGTCAAAAGATTAAGGTTTAATTCCATCTCACAGGCCTGTCACTGGGGATCAATATATTCACCAGTCATAAAATCATAGAATCATAGAATCTCAGGGCTGGAAGGGACCTGAGGAGGTCATCTAGTCCAACCCCCTGCTCAAAGCAGGGCCAATCCCCAGTCCTTGAGACAAGTCTCACTATCCCCCCATATAGAGTCAAGTGTCCACATACACACTAGCATGTGCACTCTGTAGGACTTAGGGTGCGCCTACACTATAGCTGCTGCAGTGGCACAGCTCGTGATGCAGTTGTGCTGCTTTAGTGTAGATATTCCCTGCATCGACAGAAGGGTTTTTACCATCGATGTACGTAATCTACATTTCACAGAGGCAGTAGCTAGGTCAATGGAAGAGTTCTTCCACTGACCTAGCCACATCTACCCTGGGGATTAAGTCAACCTAACTATGACAGCCAGGGGGGTGAATTTTTTAACAACCCTGAGTGACCAGGTCTCAAAAGAAACAGAAGCCAAGTTTAAAATTGGATAAGGGGTAACATTTCAAAATCACGCTACTGACTTAGAAGCCTAAGTTCCACTGCAAAAATACATTTAGACAGTAGTGTGATCTGAAAGTCAACGGCGCTTAAGTACCTCAGTCACTTGGGCACATGAAAATTGTACCTAAAGTTTTAAAAAAAAATACGCAGTTTTGGCAGAGTACCCGTAACTTTGTATAGAGTGCAAAATGATGCTAAGCAGCCTTGTACTATTCATGAGAGAACGCACAGTAAAACACCAGGGTATATGCATCATGTAAGACAAATAACAGACACACAGAAGGATTTCAAGTTCCCACTTGCCTGCTTCCCAACAATTTATCTACAATTCCTTACAAATAAAAATTGCATTGTTTCCTTTTCACCTTATCTTTGTGGTGGTCAATCTACTTTTTTAGGCATCCTTCTCTTATGTCAGAGACTTGAGCAAAGGAATTCTTGCTACATGTAATACATTCTCCTAGACCAACGGTTCTCAACCAACCGCCTGTGGGCTGCTTGTGGCCCAATCAGCAAACACCTGTGGCCCATGTGACATCCTCAGGGCCATACAGGTAGTATATATATTATGTAGATGCAGTCCACATAACACAGAGAGAACTGCATATGCAGACCACAATGGTAAATACGTTGAGAACCACTGCCCTAGAGAGTCATATAAAGTTAATTTCTGTGCTCACTGAAGAGCCATGGACTTCTGTTTACCTAGTTTCAAGAGCTAGAAGTCAGTGGAAGTATCAGACCCACACAGTTTCAACTGTGAGTACATTCATTTTTCAGCATTTTTGCTTCATAAGCTCTCCTGTGCAACCATTTGGCATCTCTGATGGCTCAGAAGACTTAAATTGAGTATATATTAAAATTAGAATTGACAGGAACAAATATTAGAGCTGTTAAAATGCATTCTTGAGACAGAATCTCCCATAAACAAACCTAATGAGAATGAAACCATATTTTGAAGAAGGGAATATCACATTAATAATAAAAAATAGCCTATAGCAAGGGCAAGATGTCTGAAACAAATCAATAATAAAATTCATGGGATGTTTAATGGACCTTGTGTTATTGTGATATAAAGGAAAAAAAATACACAGATGTGCTAAATGGAGCTTTGCCACTGTCCTGCAGTTTTCTCCAAGCCTCATTTGTTGATTTTCTTTAAGAAAAAAAGTTTCAATATTGAATACAAGAGTTAAACCAAAACCAACTGCTAAACTTCTGTCATCTTGTTCTGCTAGTAAGTGATAATTGAAATGTCTGTTTCTTTTGCTTCCCAAAATGAAGCATTTTGAAACTAAATGAATCAGTCAGTTTCTGAAAAATACTAAGGGGAATATGTTCATACACATACATCGCTATCAAGTGTCACTCATCTGGAGTGACAATCACACATTTATTCCTGCTGTCACATGCCTGAGAGCTGGAATGTCAACTTCTGAACAGTGCTGTAGCTCATGAACTAGATCCCCCTGAAGCTCCTCATTCTGCCTGTTAGAGACTTATACTTCCTCCTCCTGCTCCCCATCTCACTGCTTTTCCTGCTGGCTCCCTCCTGCTCAGTGTCCCTACGTGCAGTCCCTTCCTAGCCCTGAATGGCAGCACATTCCCTCCCCTAAGGAGGTGGCAAATATGTGAAAGACACAGAACCAGAGGTGTGACTAAGAGAAAAAACAACAACAAGGAGCAAAGTGGGAAGTGGAAGATTATGGGTTGATGGCTAATAATATGACATTCAGCTCATTTTTTCTTAGCCTAATTTCATTTCAATATTCCTGCTGCACCACCCTGAACAATTCAGCTTGTGTTTACACCTTTCAATAATTTAGACATGGTTATTATATCACTACACAGTCATCATTCATCATTATTAATGCATTACACCCACTGTTCACTAATATTTTACTATGTAATTTCTACGGCTAGTAAGCACTGGAAAGAAGAAAATCCAAAGGAAACCATACAGAGACAATACAAGCTGCAGCAATGCAAATTTCCCCAAACTATCATGCTATTTATTATACCTCCAACTGTACTATGGTAGCACAGCCTGGGGTTTCAAGAAGTGTGTGTTCATTGTACATGACTATACTATCTGCAGCCTTTCTGCCCAGACTACTAACAAAAATATCATCTGAGCAACTGTTTTCCACAGATGAAGATCTGCTATTTCCTAAATTCATTACCATTTGTATTTTTTTTTCCTTTATAGACATTGGGCCAAATCCTGTGTTGTAAATGGGCACAGCACCGATGCCCTCAGAGTTACTTCAACTCATACCATTTGAGGATCTGGCCCATTGTTGCAATTTCTTCTAGATTTACATCGTATTACAGTTTCTGAGTGGCACCATAAGAGCATATAATATAAGTTATAGTTCATTTTGTAGTATACATTCTGTAGCCTAGAGGATAGAGATTGGCTTGAATCAAGATCCGAATACCTCCAACCTTCTAGGAAGTTTAGAATCTGAAGCTAGATCTGGGTCTTACCACTGGGCCCCATCCTTATTATAGACCAATTCGAACCAATGGTTCTGAACTCCATTGGTTGAAATGAAGGTATTGAAAATTGGAACGCACATTTTGTGGCCATCATTATGCATGTAATAGCAAGGCAGATTTTTTTTAATACACATTTAATGTAAGTGATGGGATAGGACAGCATCATATTAGTCTTGAGGCTATCTGACTGTCTGAGTCAAGCAACAATCTTATTTAAAGAACTCAGGATTTTGCCTGAATAAGGTCAGTAGGATTTGGGACCATCAAGTGCAGCAATGTGTCAAGCATCTTTTAAAGGACATTACACAGAAGCATTGTGCAAGGACTTATAACACAGATACGACAAATACACAAGTAAATATGTGAACTGCTCCTGGGGAAGCCTCTCTAGAGGTCACAGCTTTCTCCTAACTGGTCTCCCCCAATTCATCTCAAATTAGTGCACTCTATCAACTTAAACTCCAGGGCTTGCTGTCTTCCTTTAAGGGCTGATTGACTCATTTTAGGTTATCTTCCTGTCAGTTTCTCAGAGGCAGTCTGGCATGGGACTATTGCCCCTCTACTATCCCAACCCTTTCTGAGTCCCCATCTATCTCTGTTCGCCTTCCTTTATTGCTGGGCTTGTTTTCCTTATGGGTCCCAGCAGTGGGTGCATGCCATCATGAATGGCAATTCAGGCACCTGTGCTGGGTTGTGGTCAGCTGGTTGCCGGTAAGCTGGAAAGATTCTCCTTTCCTTTCTGCCTATGCTCCGCATGGGATTTGTAGACCCATTACAAAACACCATTAAGGACACTCTAAGCAGCAACACAGCCTTCAACTGATATAACGGTGCCAGCAAGATATCAACAAAAGAAAGACTATTCTGCAGTCCATCTCCCTGCCTAGTAAGGGGTTTACAACAATTCAATCAATCATTTTTTTCAAATGTTTTGCCCCTTCTAGTTTTAACGTAAAGTTCTACTGAAAAGTGTTTCTGTAAAATAGCATAATGAAGCTGTATGCTCACTCTTTCTCAATTACTTTTAAGATAAAATATGCTCACATAAAAGATTAATATTGAATATATTATGGTAGCACCTAGGGCAACCGAGATCAGGGACTCATTGTGCTACGTATTGCACAAACACTTAAAAAGAGACAGCTCTGCTCCAAAGGCAGTCTAAATAGACAAGACAGACCCAGAGAGGGAGAAAGTAAATATTACCACCCACCCACCCACCTACATGCACACACTTTTCTAAAATGGGTACAGTGGCACAGTCAGGTTAATGTCAAGTTTTTTCCAAGTGTCTAGTGACTTTGGGTGCCTTCGTTTGTGGGGCACATTAAAGAGGCATGGATTTTACAAAATGCTGAGCACTGACTCTCTGAAATATCAGACCTCCTTAAAACCTCGCAAATTGAACACCCACACATTGAGGTGACCAGAATAGTTCTTTTAAAAATCTTGGCCTAAGTGACTTATCCAAGATTTAAGTAGGCAGTCTGTAGTACAGGGAAAGAGAGAACCTGTCTCACCTAATCACAGTCCAAGCTCCGAAACACATGATCATCCTTCCTGCGCTGTGGAAGCTTTCACTATCACTGCTCCAATTTTCTTACTCTGAGGCATCTATTACTACTGAGCTGCCAGTTTTACACCTTTTATAGCCCCAAAGGCCCAGATCCTAATTTAATGCAAATAGACATACCTCCATTGGAGCTATGCCAAATTACATCAGATGAGGATCTGGGACCAAAATATAAAGAAATTAAATATAGCCAGTTGTGTTTTTAAAAGTTATTCATATAGAAGAAGAACAGAAAAGTGAGCAAAAATAAACACAAAGATTTTGTTTTTCCATTTACGCATTCCCAAAAGTCTGTCAGATGTGAACACAGACAAAAGTCATAGAACTGTACATACTCAAGCATTTCAGACATCAGTAGCTCATCAGTGAATTCAAGTATCTTCTTGGTGTCAACAGAACCCTGAAAACTGATGTCAAGTTCTCTATACAATCTGACATTACAACATTATAAACTAATTCTGATTCAGTCTGTTCCATGGCATACATTTAAAGTCTAGCAATAGGATCTGAGATTCCTAGGAACTTTCCCTCAGGGTTTTGAAATGCCATTTCTAAATCAACATGTGAATGTGATGTCTGCATGCAGGTAGAGTTCCAAACAGACAATATACACAGTGCCTATGGATCAAATTTACCCACTTTCTGGAGTTTGCCCTTCCTGTTAACATCAAGAAAAAGAAAACAAATATCTCCCAAAGATTTCTCCTGAGTTTACACTGGAGATCTGGCACCCAGAACGTTGGATTACAAGCGTGTTCTACTCCTCTATCCTCTTCTTGCTTTATTCTGGTGACTCACCAGGGGCTGAGTCAAATGATTGAGAGTCCTGCTCTTGTATTACATATTCTTGCTCAAGCTATCAATACACTGGCTATCTATGAACCTAGATACACTGGGGTAGCATTTATAGGTCAGCCTATTTCTTGCTAAGAGTGGAACTGTAGAGAAACTGAAAATTAAAAAGATAATGATCTCATATTTATATGGAACTGTGGGGGATCAGCCACATAAACTAACAACCCTCCCTCCCCCAGCATATGATATAACAGAGGCTTCAAATTAGTGCTAGTTTTATGCTAATTTTGCTACTCTTATTCACATTGTGTAGTCCTTGCTCATACTACTACTCCCCTTCAGGTGAGAAGAGTGGCAGAACCTGAATCTATGAGTCTGGACTGACAGATGTTACAACAGCCTTTGATTTTCACAAAAAGCCTGGGATTATGTTTTGTTATAGGTTCTTCCTTAGGAGGTAGGGGAGAGAAAAGTGGGGGACTGTTTCATTCTTGCATGGGAATAAGAGCACTGCTCATTACCTGAGTCTTCACTTAGTAAGGCACTCTACAACCAGACAGCTTCCTGAAGACTTCTTCTACCAACAGTAGCCTCATTCCTACAAACTGCTCTGTGTCAGCCAATCATTACAGCTACACATAATCACACTGAAGCAAATTGGACTCCTAACATATTCCTAATAGGAGCCCCATTTGCTTACTTGGGATTGTGTGTGGGGATTACATGCACAGATGCCTGCCTGTGCAGAGCACTTTGAAGTATTGGGGCCTGTATGCAAAAATATTTCATCCATTGCTGAAATACAGCAACTGTTTAATAGTGCACAGTAGCACTGCACAGCAGGTATGGATAGGCAGTGAAGAATAACTTACCCCCTTGAAACTAAAAGAGGAATTTTCGGTAGGCAGAAAGGTAGCTACCCAAACTGAAATCTGGCTGGGACAGTAAAGCTAAAAACTGTTTAAAATGTCTTGTTTAAAACATCATGGCATTTCTGATTAACACAATGGTCAAGACCTTGATTTTAGGTCTCTAACCAAAAGAGCAGCACTTTCAACACCACAGCACAATCTAGCCATATGACTTTTCTCACATCTGACTAGGAGGGGAAAGAGCTGACTGCTGAAGCATTGCTGAAGCATTGCTGACTGCTGAAGCATCTAGGTGTCCTTGGAGTGCTCTGCTTGTCTTATGTGATGTAGCACAGTAAGAGCACATGAGGATATGGATGACAGAGAACCTCTCACCATTGTAGTGTAGATGGAACTGTTAAGCTGAGATTCAGTCTATTCCTATATATGTGCTGAACTTTTTGGATGTGATTTTCAAAGTTGCTCAGCTCTGGTCTAACTCTGAGGCCCCTCAAGTCAACAGGGAGTTTTATGATTGACTTCAATGGAAGCAGTTAGGTCAGTGCTGTGCAAATCTGAAATCCCACCATTCTCCTTTGATCTATTATTCTCTGTGTTTAATTATGAGGACTAAGCTAAAGTCTTGCTATTTTATATAGTACTGTACCCGTGTGAGAGAGTAGGAGTAGCTTAAGCTGTCTTATTACTCTGTGCACTTTGTAAATTCCACCTCGTGGGCCAAATTTGGAGATAATTCATTAGGAATGGGTGATTAACCAGTTAATGAGGGGATTCAGCTCACTGGCTTGGGGGCTGTTAAGTGGGGGACTAAAAGGAAGGATAAAGAATCCTAGGATCTCAGAGTGGTGAGACTTCTCTCCCCACATGCCTTCCTTCTCTACCAAGTCTTGTTCTACTTCTGCTCCTTTTTTCATTCCCTTCTACCTTGGTGTCTTCCCCCACCGCCATTGGGTTCTCAGCTTGTCTCTTGTAGAGTCTGTCTTCTTCCTTCTCTAGCCCCCCTTTGGCTTCTTGACACCTTGCCTGCTGTGGTCCTTCACTTTCTAGCCATTTGATTCTTTGGGCATTCCTCCTCTTCTTTAAAGGAATGGGGTTCTGATTTGTTGCAATTAACACAGGTTGGGGCAATGTTTTGAGTACCCCAATCTTCTTTCATCAAATTGTTCCCTGAATCTCTAGAGGCACTGTGGCCACTGGCCAGATTTTTGCTTCCCCATGGATACATGTTGGCTTCAATATTTCCCCTGGCTTCATGAGTAGAGTTTCACCCCATCTTTCCTGGCCAACAAGCACCCCATGGCAGAATCTAACATACCCAACACTTGTTGCTGCCCAACACTCATGGAGACTGTGGGTGTTTGTTTTGACTACCTGTCAAGGGTTTCCATCCAGCTACAGAACTTGGCAACATTACAGTCTATATGCAACAGTTCCTTTTCAGATGCCCTGGGACCCAACACTGGTAACAAATGATTTGATGGTTGATGGGTGGGGTCTCTTTCCTCTCCCATCTCTTCTTTTCCTGTGGCTTTATTGTCAGTAGTTCTGGCCTTTCCTCCACAAGTTGTGTCCTTTACATGTATGGGTTGTTTTACTAGGGCCACTAGTTTCCACAAACTCCTCTATGAGTTTAATGATGGCTTCTAAAGTGGATGGTTGGTGCCTCCACTAGTGACTTCAGGGAGACTCTGCAAGAATTGTTCCAAAACTATAGTCCAACTCCTTTGTCATCTGGTCTAAGCCACACACTGGTACATACTGAGTTTTGGGCAAATGCCCTAAGTCGTGTCCCCTCTGACCACCCTGACACTCAAATCTTCTGCATATACTGCAGACAGACCCATCTGATCTAAAATGGCTGCCTTCACAGTATGCTAGTAAACTGCTTGTTCATCCCTCAGTACCATAAAAACAGCTTGAGCTTCTCTCAAGAGGTAGGGAGCTAGTCAGAGGGCCCATACCCTCTCCTCCCAGCCTGCTCCTGCAGCCACTCTCTTGAATGTTAACAAAAAGGATTGGGGTCCATCTGTCAGGCCCATTTTGCACACTCCTGTGCCCACCGCCCAGTTATTGCTCTGTGCCAGGGGACTCACCATCTTTTCCAAGAGCTGTTGCTACACCAGTGATTGACATGCAATAAACTGCTGTAGGCTTTGTTGTTGTTCTGCTTGCCCAGATAACAGGAACTGTCTCTTCTGTCACTGAGTCTGATGAAACTCTGGGAAGGCTTTCTGTAGCTCCTTTTGCTGTTCAGCTTCCCAGCACAGGAGTTCCTACCGTACAGTTTGCTGTGTTTTTCTCATCTGTTCCCCTCTCATCTTACATCAGAATGGTAAGATCTTGAATGAGCCCCCTCCTGTTTACGGGTGAGCTTCCTGACCCTGGATTTCTCTTCACAAGAAGTCCTCACACACTTACATTGTAAATAAAGTACACTGTGGTGAACCTGTGTTTTATGCACTCTCATGTCCCAACACCATAAGGCTTTACCCAAGCTTCAACGTACCCCCTTGGCATGGTGAGGAGGGAGGTTTCACCCCTCTGAACAGTCCCCAGTTTATGAGCTGAATCAACTCATCAGCTGGATAATCACCCACTTCTAATCAATTACCTCCCAATTAGCTAAAAATGGTGAGCCAGTCCTCAGCTACTCCCACTCTGTCACAACCTCATTCAATTTTCTATGGCCTGATGAAGACTGAGATTTCTTCAAAGTATCCCCCTTGAAGTTTCCGGGTGGAAGCCTGGCAAAACTCTCATTGACTTCAATGGGATGAGGATTTCATCCTCTGTTTCTAGTTACTGTAATAAACTGAACTCATGTACAACTTTCTTATGCTTTGTTTTTTCACTCTCACTGTGGGATTAATGTTAATACTCCTTTCACATTTTCCAGAAGAAAAAAAAAATTCATCTTTCAGCAATTATTTGTCCTGACTCAGATCCTTCCATTTGATGGCAAGGCATAGGGAAAGCTCTCATGTACAGGTTCAATAGTTTCAAGGTTTCCACTTTTGTTGTTCCACACTTTAGTTAGTTAAAACAAACCTCGTTGAATTATTCTTTGACTTTTTACAGCATGGGCCTTTAAAGTCATCACCTCGTGCTATCTGAAAGTCAAAAAGCTCCCTTTTCCAAAAAAGCGTCAGGAGAGAGGTCTTAGAAAAAGTAATAATGAAAAGCTTTCTCCCACAACTGAAAAAATCTTTCAGGCAAGAAGAAAAATATAACATGGTATGTGAAAACTTGCCAGTGACATAAAAAGACAAAAAATTAACAGCAATTGTGGACAGATTAAATAAATAAATAAGTTTCAGGGCCAATCCAGCTCAATTAAAATCCATTGGGATTTTTCTGCTTACATCACGAGGAGTTGAACTGGGCTCTTAACGAATAAATGACATACCCCAAGAATTATTGCTTTTAGATATTACAGGATTTAATAAATAGCATTGTGCAATTCCCTGCATATGTGTCACAATATATTTTTCAATGAAGAATCAGTACATACCTCTTACCCTCCCTTTCATATCAAACGTGTATTAAAATGTCAGCAAAGTATTCAGTAACAGTGTCCATAGGTTCCCAATCCCTCAAAACATTCCAGATAATTAAAATCTAACATACTATAGATTAAAAAGAAACAGGCATCAAAGAACAGTTATAAATTACCAGGGCTGCATTCTTCTCACGTGAAAAAAAGCTTCTACTGATGTGAAAGAACAAAGCAAGACTGGATCCTGAATGGTTTAAAGGGAGACCAAGAAAAATTAAAAGATATCTGTCTCATAGATACCCTTCATCAGGTTGTACTGTCAAGAGTGAGAGTAAAGTGTCAAGTTGGTGGGTCTCGTCCAAAACCCATTAAAGTCATGGGAATTTTTCAAAATGATTTCAATAGAATCTGTATAAGGACCTAATTCCTGCGTGAAAAGGCTTTTTGTAATTACATAGCCTACTTTGTATTCATCTCACTATTCATAATGCATCCATCACTGTTGTACATGGGTGCCAACAAAATTACTCAAAGCACAATTTACTACATTCTAAATTCTGCATTATTCCTCTTAACGTGTATGTGTGATTGTTGTAAATATCATAATGTCACTACATGAATCCATAGTATGGTTACATCTCAAATACTATACGTAGTTATGATCACCTCATCTCAAAAAAGACGTATTAGAAATGGAAAAGGTACAGACAAGGGCGACAAAAATTACTTAGGGTATGGAACAGCTTTCATATAAGAATAGATTTTAAAGACTTGGACTGTTCATCTTGGAAAAGAAACAGGTAAGGGAGGATATGATAGAGATTTATAAAATAATGAATGATGTGGAGAAAGTGAATAAGGGAGTATTATTTACTCATTCATATAGCAAAAGAACCAGGGATCACCTAATGAAATAGGTAGCAGATTTAAAACAAACAAAAGGAAATACTTCACATGACACACACTTAACCTGTAAAACCCATTGCCAGGGGATGTTGTGAAGGCCAAAAGTATAACCAGGTTCAAAAAAGAATAATATAAGTTCATGGAGGATAGGTCCATCAATGGCTATCAGTCAAGATGGTCAGGGATGCAACCCCATGTTCTGGGTGTCCCTAAGCCTCTGACTGCCAGATGATGGGACTGGACAACAGAGGATTGATCGCTTAATGATTGCCCTGTTCTGTTCATTCCCTTTGAAGCATCCAGCATTGGCCACTGTCAGAAGACAGGATAATGGGCTAGGTGGACCACTGGTCTGATCCAGGATGGCCATTCTTGTATTCTCATGTCCTTCCCTACACCCCTCCACACCCTTGGAAATTTCTGTTGCTGTTCTTATTCTTTGAAGGTTGGATCAGGTTCTGAATGCAGATCTGGTGTAATATACCCAGCTTTGGAATGCTTTCATCTGTCTGCCTTACCCAAGAATTGTGCTGCTGTGAGCTGAGCTCTTTGAAGTCCCCTGTGACCTTCACTGCTATACACCACAGACAATTAATAGCACTACAAGACTGGAAGTGACAAACACATGTATCATTGTGGCTTGGTCTGCCTCCAACAGGCTGATCAAAGGTTGAAAAAAAGCATTTCTAGCTACAGTTACTATTAAGATTTCCAGGAGGAGCAAAGAGTTCAATAGGACCCTGGCTTGTGCACAGAACTGACAATGTTAAGGCAATTTCCTTCAATGAAGGGAGAGGGCACTGCTTCAGCTAGGTCTTCTAAGCTCTGCCCTCCAATGCCAGAACCTGATCCAACCTTCAAAGTCCATCTGAAAACTCTATAGTTAGCAGTAATCTCACCTTACACGTATCAAGGAGAAAGAATTTAAGAATTGATACATAAAGAGAGTTGCTCTTCTATATGGAGAATATTGATGCACCTTCAAAAGAACTACTTTAAAAGGCCAAGAATTAGATCATCCCCTTTTGCAGAAAACATTATTAGAAAGGAGACAGGAGGTCCAAGACATTCCGTATCATGTTTCTTGTATTGTTTCCAAACATATATCCAGTCAGGTGAGAAGACTTTTGGTAACCATGAAGCCTTCCATCCCTAGGGATGAGGATCTACTGAGCAAAGTAGTTCTTGTGGAATAGCAGCATCTGCTTGGAAGTCAAGTCATTCTGGACTTCTCAGCTGGCCTCTTCTCCTTGTCAGGCAATGACACTGACCTCCCCAACAGGAGCTCTGGAGCAGCAGCCACTGAGAGCACCAGTCAGAGTCAATGTCATTTGAAACAAAATTAACTGCAGCTGCTTGGAAATCTGTGGATTCTTCCAAACCTCCTCTTCCTCCCAGCTCCACCCCAAACTCCTATGAAGAAGCTTGCACAAGGTGACAGGAGCAGGGGATGATGCAGCAGAGAGTGCCTCCCACTCTTCTCCTTTCTATGTCCACAAAGGTCCCTGAAATCAAATACGTTATTTTTAAATGTTCCCATTTACTTTGATGGGAGTTCTAGTGTACAAGGAATAGGTTCCCAGGTCTTGATCAACGTCTCACGGAAATCAATAAGGAGTCTTTCCTTTGACTTCAATGGGTTTTCAATCTAGACCTTACTTCTTTTCCCCTTTGCCTTGCTGAAAATTCCCCTAATTCACAAGCAATAGAATATGTATGGGAAACAGCACATGCAGATATAGATCATCATCTTGTGGATAAAAGTATATATGAATGCACCATAAAAGTGGAAATGCACCATAAAAGGGGATGGATCATTTGATGATGAACTGTTCTGTTCATTTTCTCTGGGGCACCTGGCATTGGCCACTGTAGGAAGATAGGATACTGGGCTAGATGGAGTTTGGTCTGACCCAATATGGTCTTTCCTATGTACTTATGTGCCCAGATTTAAGTGCTCAGGTGAGTTTGTAGGAGGATTTTAAAATGGAGGGGGGGGGGAAGTAGTACAGGCTTAAATCAGAAAATTGAGCATACTTATCTTTTAATATGATGCTAGGGGTTATTTTTAGTGCTTCTTAACTCTTTAAAAAATATATTTGACTGCAAAAATTGCAACTCTGGAAGAGATTTCTTTCTTTCTGTATTTCCTTTCCACATCAAGTTCGGATAGCAGCTGTAAAACAACAAAGCAAATTAAACTTGCACAATGAATTTATTAAACTGCCTGCTACTGTTAGTCCTTCACTAGAAG
Source organism: Lepidochelys kempii (assembly GCF_965140285.1). Lineage (NCBI taxonomy): Eukaryota > Metazoa > Chordata > Testudines > Cheloniidae > Lepidochelys > Lepidochelys kempii. The sequence continues at coordinate 58,767,217 of NC_136387.1, read as the reverse complement.
CACACAACTTACACATGTCAGCAAAGCAGCACCAAAGGGAGTAATGGAAATTAAATTCTTAATCTCTACCAATTTTGAAGGAATAATCGGAGGTTCGAAGAGAAGCTGCTGTTGTTTGCATATTCCTTGGGTTTTTCCCCTCCAGCAAGATAAATTATAGTAGAAACATCTCTATTTTTTCACTTTGATTGCCTTTGCTATACTGTAGCCCCAAATTAAATTTTGTAAAATCCAGCAGATGACAATCAATGATTAAAACTGTACTATGCTGGAAAGAATGTCTTCTGAACATTAAAAAAAATCCTTAAAATGTGATTAAGAAAAAAAAGAACACCCCTGCCCCCCCACAACCCACACTGATTTAATATTAGTCCCTGAACATCAGGAGGCTGATTTTCCTTGTGCAGTGTCCATTTGCCAACCACAGATGCACCAAAAACATAGATTTAAGGGCTGGGTGGTTTAGATAACATACTGGGTTTGCCTACAAGACAGATTAAGTCATATCTGATATTTGAAATAAAATGAAATGCGGAGTCTGTAAAGTAGAGTCTGTAAAGTAGAACATAGAAATATATTTATTTTTCAAGGCCACACACAATATCCAGGACATTTAAGGAAAACTGGATTTTCCAAGTCCAGGAAAACCAAAGTCCAAGCTATGATTTGTTTTAATCCTAGCTGGAAAGATATTTTCTCCCCTCTGAGTCAGTGTAAAAGATATTTACAAACTTTGAGACAGTTCCTCTAATGGTATAAACTGACACAGCCTCACTGATATTGGTAAAGCTATGCTAGTTTACATCAGCTTAGAGCCTGCCCCTCAGTATTGAAATGCTATAGTTGTACCATTTCATTTCCAATAATGACAATTATATGCTCTCCCCAAAGTTCTAGTCTAAAACAAAAGAAAAGAAAACAGACTACTAGAATGTTTTGATACTTTCTAGATAGGATTGGGCCCGAGCCCCAGAGAGTGTAAATTGACATAGATCAGTTGAAGTAAACGGCACTATACAGATTTACACCAGCTGAGGATCTGGCCCATAATTTATAGTTAGCACTAGTTTTATATGCAATACTTCATATGTTCCACCATTATTTACATGATATATTTGAATTGCTGTTTTTTAAGAAATGTCTTAAAATGATCTTTTCTTTTTAATGTGCTATTCAGACAATCACTTTGTATACACAAAACATATTTCCATTTCTAAAATAAAACTATTGAAGTACTAAGATGGATACCAGACTGTGCAACTATGTATAGTAAAGCATTGTTTGCAGTGAGGTAATGCTTTCATTCTATAAACATACCTAAATCCTAACACAATTTCATTAAAAAAGCACATTACAGGAAACTATTCTGGAATAAAATAGAATGAAACAAAATACATATAACTGTTTTAATGTCATTATGCTTTGTTGCTCAGTTACCAATGCTTCATCCATTTTTTCATCTCACTGTCACAAACAATAGGGTTGCACTTCCACCCCAGAGAAATTTCCCATCAATCACTGATGTATGCAATATATTTGCTTTCTAATATTATTTTCACAAAGAAATATCATAACAGGTGTTACATTGGTGATACAGCAATAGTAAACAACAGTTTAAGCCTTGGATTGGCAGTGGAAAGAGATTGCACTTTTGTGCTCTATACATGCTTTCTAATAAATGGAGGTCCAATATGTAACTGTTCAGCTGGAAGTATGAGACTCTTAACTCTTCACAGTTACAAGCATTACCCTGATATACATCTATAGCTCAAATACTCGCTTTACTTGCCCTGGTCGGGCCCTGGCTGGGCCAGGGACATCTGAAAATAAGTTGTTCAGGGTGAGGAGGAGGTGAGGCAATCAGTTTGTGTTCCTCTGGTTCACTCCCCCTTTTCTGCTCCCTCTGGGTGGTTTGTTCCTCCCCCCACATCTGCACTAGGGAAAGGAAGCTGAATGACTGGCAGTTTTGCACACATCTATTATGTGTTGCAAGCTGAGATTCAGGCCAATTCATTCATGGCTGACCAGCATCACACACATTAACCTGTTAAGTTGTGTCAATTTCAGAAGCATTTCTGGTACAGATAAGTTAGCAAAGGTCAAACTTGAGGCCTTTAAACACAAGTGGGAGTACTTCTTGGGTAACAGTCTTTGTCATTGGCATAGCATGATGCCAATGCCAAATGCCAGTTGCAGAGTACTGTGCACCTGTGTGGACAAGAAGCTGCCGTACCCTACTTGTGGATTGGCAGCTAAATCAGACTATGCAAATAATCATGGCAACTTTAAAATCAACACCTCTACTGTGGCTTTCTGTATAAGAAAAGATTGAACTTCCAGCTGTCTGTCGAGATATAGCCATAGCACAAGAACTTAAATGCACCGAAGACTACCCAGAACTTCCTATCTGCCAGATTATGGATAGTATACCCCAACAATGGCTGAAATCACAAAAACCACTATAGACCACGTATGACCACCTCAGTCTCTGGATCCAGCCAGGATATCTGGACCTCATCCACCTTTCCAAACGAGTACCTTATATCTGACCCAACAAGCCACCCTCCCAGTTTCAGCCTGCCATGCAAACTTTGGGCAACACTGAACCCCATCTGAACAAACCATGGAAGATGTGGCCACTTGATGCACAAGTAGAAAATCAAAAACTCTGCTTTGTGTGACTGTGGTGAGAACATCCAAACCAAACATCAAACACATCATAACTCAGTACCCCAAATATAGATTCAAAGGTGAACTGGAGAATATCCACAATGTCACAGAGGCGGCCTTGATATGGCTGATGGACCTAAAACTGCATCTATAGAATGTTGCTCTGCAGATACCATGCATGCAAGAGAGAGGATTGCATGATAAAGGGTAAGCTTCATGTCTGATGCAGCTTCAGGCTCTACTCATCTCAATTCTTCTATCTTCCATGTGGAAGAGGAAAGGCTGGCATCTAGGAGATGACCCTTAGCTGGCTGTAAGAGGGTCAGATTGTGAGAGACAGCACTAAATATTCACAATATATCCAGATACATTACTGCATTCATTTCATTAATTCATTCTATGGTTCTATCAAAACAAACAAACAAACAAACAAACAAACACCACCCCCCAATGTGTCTGACAATGACTAGTCTCTATAAACTCATTTTGCTTGTTGCTCTTGTTTCTGTGAGCTTCCAGGTATTTTGCAGACTTTGTTTTACAGAATTAGGCTGTAGGTGTTTAAGTGATTTTTCTCAAAATATTTGTTCCAGTACCATACTAGGGATAGAGGTTAGACTCATAATAGGAATTTTCAAGAATCCCTCACTTGGCAATCAGTACTTTTTCTTGTACTTTTTCTTGTCTGCTGCTACTTGCCAGTTCTCCTGTCCAAAGTAGAGAATATTCATTAGCTAACTCCCTTAGCACCCTAGGATGTTTATAATCTGGAATGGCTGTTTTGCATGCTATATTCCAAGTGTTTTCTTATCTCACCTTAAACAATGGTTATTATAGCAAATCTTCCTAACTTATTAATTGTCCAATTTAAGTCATGGGGAAAAAACAATCCTTGTGTTTAGTGCCTATATCAGTTTTTCAAAAGATTTTTGGATACAAGGTACTACATAAAATTTAACATAATCATTACTAATCTCAAGACTTTTCTATTCCTATGGGGTTTTTTTCTTTATAAATGATTAAACCTCGAATGTCATAGGGGAAAAATCTTTCTTCCCAACAGACATGATTACTAGTGAAATATCTCCATCTTCAGGCTACCGGAACTATCATTCCAAGGGATCTCTCCTCAACACTTTATTTCAGTAGATTTGGAGCTTGTACCATGCTTCACTAGCTGCAGGAGGAGACTCTGACTCATCCTAAAGTTATTGTACATCCTTAGATTTCTGAACATTGTAAACCCTTCTCTCCTGCAACAAGATTCTTCTTCTCCCCTCACCCCACAAAATACCTATCTTGGTCTCTACCACATTGCTATTCACAGAAATAAACCAGTCATGATTTCGGAAGACATTAATTCACGTTCTCAGGAAAAACAAAAACAAAAAAACCCCAAGGATACCCCATCCACAGGGGAAGGATCTCAGAGGCTCACTGGCAAAAGCACTGACACATAACCTTGACCTTACTGATGCAATATCTACAACTACAATTTTATAACTGGTTAGAGGCACGCTTGCCTTACCTGGTTATGAGAAACATGATTCAGGTTGTTTCCACACAGCAGCTTTTCTCCAATCACAACCATCTTTGTACATCCACACCAAATGTGTTTGTATCACTTCATCTGGGACTATCTGGGCAGCTATCCCATACTGCCCTAGCAGCACATGGGGCAATATGCTCTGGGATGCTACCACTCAAGAGGTGGGGGGAAAGACTAGTTACAAAGGTATCTTCAGAGGGTCCTGTTTGTACTACAAAAAAAGTGTGCTGAACCAGTTAAAGGAAACAATAAAGTGGCAGCTTAAGCCACTGGCAGGGGAGAAACTTTGTTAGAGACCCTATTACTGACCAACTTCAAATGAAGACACAAACCAGTCCTACTGCTAATTGGTTAAAAACAGTTAAAAGATGTAGTCTGATCTGTACCTGAAAGAAAAGCACATATTTTAGGCCAGAACTCCGTCAAAATGTTGATCAATGACATTGAAAAGATTTTTAAATAATAATGTTGGTAGCAAACGTATAATGCCTAGAGTATAGTCTTTCCTAATTAATGACTTTAATCACCTTTAAAAAATTTACCCTATCTCCCTAGGCTAAACACCACACAGAAATATGTGGAAGAGAAATTCAGATTATATGAGTAATTCATATTATAGTATATGAATCAGTATTACTTATATATTGTTTCATATATTGCATATGAATCAATAATTATATGAATGAATTGATCTATGACTTTTAGCCATATCAGCAAGATTTCTATCTGTCTCTCCTATTTCATAACCCAGTACCAGGTACTATATAGGTCTTATATTACTCCCCATGCATTAACAGAAGTGTGTGATATGTTGTCAGACCACTGTTGGAGAGGTTGTGAGGAAGTAGGAAATTTGTATGGGGAGTGTGTCCCAAAATTAAATCACCCTGGAGTGTGCTGCCAAATCTTCTTCTGCAATAGTAGGGTTGTGACAGTGCCCCCCATAAGACTGTATGGAAATATACTTATGAATGTGTGTATATATATATATATAATGTGTGTGTGTATATATATATATATATATATACACACACGACGTAACTGGAATGTTTTATGCTACATATGCCATGTAACATATCTCTGTGAAGGTTATGATCTATTGAATCTATTCATCCTATTTGTATGCATGTATCATTTTTGTATTCAAAGTTATGCATATTGGCTGTGGACTTGCTTGATTTCTAACTAGCTTTAATAAGCATTTGGTCAGCTTCTTGAGAAAGGAATGTGCAAGTTAAATGCCCAATCAGGAAGCACTTAACGGACAATGGATCTTGAAGACGCCAATCCACATCTGAGCTTTCCCAGGAATGTGGCTTGGCTGGTAAGAGACGCAGTCATACATGGACATGTGACATGCCCATGTGACTCCAAAACTCCATTTTGTAACTGGATTCTACACAGAGGGAAGCAGAGGTGTCCACCCACAGGAGAAAGTCTATTTAAACCCCTGGGAGACTTCTCCATTTTGTCTTCAGCTCTCTCAAGAGATAGCCTCTCCACCCCCAAGGATTCCTGAAAGAAACTGGAACAAAGGACAGTAACTACAGGGGGTGTGAGTGATTGCTGGACCCAGACTAGAAGAATACTAGTCTGTAAAAGGAAACTTACTGGGTGAGGTTTTTATCTGTATTCAGTTTTCTTAGACATAGACTTGTGTGTTCTATTTTATTTTGCTTGGTAATTCACTTTGTTCTGTCTGTTACTACTTAGAACCACTTAAATCCCACTTTCTGTATTTAATAAAATCACTTTTCCTTATTAATTAACCCAGAGTATGTATTAATACCTGGGGGGGGGGGGGGCAAACAGCTGTGCATATCTCTCTATCAGTGTTATAGAGGGTGAACAATTTATGAGTTTACCCTGTATAAGCTTTATACAGGGTAAAACAGATTTATTTGGGGCTTGGACACCATTGGGAGTTCAGCATCTGTGTGTCAAAGACAGAAACATTGCTTAAGTTGATTTCAGTTAAGTCTGCAGCTTTGGGACTTGTGATTCAGACTCTGGGTCTGTGTTAGAGCAGACTGGCATGTCTGGCTCAGAAAGACAGGGTGCTGGAGTCCCAAGCAGGCAGGGAAAGCAGGGGCAGAAGTTGTCTTGGCACATCAGTTGGCAGCCCCAAGAGGGTTTATGTGATCCAACCCGTCACAAGGGTAACAAGTGGTTTTCTCTCCCTTGTATGTACTTCCAGTATTAAGAGTCAATGAAAGCAATAAACCAAAGTCAAATCAATTGTTACAGTAGTTTACTGTGAGCAGCCATGTCAGGGTTCCCTCCCCACTCTGAACTCTAGGGTACAGATGTGAGGACCCGCATGAAAGACCCCCTAAGCTTATTTCTACCAGCTTAGGTTAAAAACTTCCCAAGGCACAAATCTCTATTTGTCCTTGGACTGAGGTATGCTGCCACCACCAAGTGATTTAGACAAAGAATCAGGGAAAGGACCACTTGGAGTTCCTATTCCCACAAAATATCCCCCCAAGCCTACAGCCCCTTTCCTGGGGAGGCTTGAAAAATAAACAAGGTGAGCACAAACCAGACTTTTGGGTTTGTAGGACACTAAAAACCCAATCAGATTCTTAAAAACCAAAACTTTATTATAAAGGAAAAAAAAAGTAAAAGGAGCACCTCTGTAAAATCAGGATGGAAGGTAATTTTACAGGACAATCAGATTCAAAACACCAATGATTTACCTCTAGGCCAAACTTTAAAGTTACAAAAAGAAAACCAGGAATACACCTTCCTCTCAGCACAGAGGAATAGAGTTGGATTGCTTGCTTTGTTGATCTGTGTCTGGCAAGTACACGAACAGACAGACCAAAATCTTCCTTCCCCCGCACACACCCCTCCCCTCAGGTTTGAAAGTATCTTGTCCCCTTATTGGTCCTTTTGGTCAGGTGCCAGCCAGGTTACCTGATCTTCTTAACCCTTTACAGGTAAAAGGATTGTGCCTCTGGCCAAGAGGGATTTTATAGTACTGTATACAGGAAGGTTGTTACCCTTCCCTTTATATTTATGACAAGCCATATGTGCAATTGGGGCTGATTGAAAGATGGATTTCAAAGATATTCGTAGTTCTTGCAGTGCAAAAGATTACTAGGTATACAATATATTTATAAGCAAACTACTAAAGTACTTGGTTGACTTGCATCACCTATTCAGATGAGGAACCCAAGCAATGAAGCATGTCTTTTTTTCATCATACACAGCATATTTTCACTGTACTAATTGACAAAATATTAATTTCTTCTGGGCTCTGTATTGTATTTCACATGGGACCAGGTTTTGCCATCCTCGCACTAATACCAGGGTCATGTTAACTAATACTAGGGTCATATTCTGGTCCCCACACTCACATCAAATTGTGCTTTACTCTGAGTCATCTCACTGAAGTCAGTGGAATAATTTGTAAAATCATGTGCTAGTAAATATGAGGAAGGGTATAAAAATTTGGCCAAGTGGTGTTCATTTTCTTGGTTCTATTCCAGGAGTATAGTACAATACTGCTCAATGGGAATGTGGGTGGAAGAATCAAGAGCAAGGTTAGTGAGTTACTACCAACAACCATAACAATAATTTTACAATATATTATTATGTATATATTATTTTCTGGTGTAGCTGCATCAAAGGCTTTTTATACAACTTTTACTTTGCAGGTATGTCAGAGGAGCAACAATAAGAGTGAGTTTAAAACACAATTTTATCTAAGGTATCCAATTTTTTTCTAATAAAAATGACCTCGAAAGAATGCACATCTACATTTCAAAGTAGTCCAGGAAAAGGTGTTTCTGTAAAATGGACATTGTATTACAGAGGGGTTGGCTAGCTCACCATTTAAATTGCTGTTTTCATTATTTAGAAATAAGGATACATCATGGTTCATGTGGTTTCTGCCCCACTTCTTCGTATCTTCATTCCAGCTTGAAAACCAATCAATGAATCTAGAGAGTTTCTTCACTGAAAAGTAAAGTATACAAATCACCTTTACATTTGCCAGGGGGAGCTGATGGCTTGTCATTCAGGAATGAATCAGTTTTATGTTATGTTGGGAAATGTAATGAGACACTTAAATGATATAATGCCAGATGCCTAGAGAAATTCAAAGTGATATACCTATTTTTCACCTGGTAATGTACATCTGTTTTCTGCAGCTTGTCTAGCAGGTTTCCCTGCTGAAATAAAGATACAAAGCAATACAAATTGAATATTAGTGGCAGGCAGATTTCATCCCACTGTTCTTGGATAAGATACTGACAATGAACAGTAGGAGGTCAAACCATCTCAATTTCAGTTGTAAATAACACTTAAATAATCTGTTGCATAGTACTGTGAGAAGCAAGGCTGCTGTACTAAAGAAAAGAGATTTAATCCTGAAAGAAGAGTTGTTTTTCCCTGGACTTTTGTTTGTTTGTTTGTTCTTAAGTAAAAGTGTGGGTGAAAATATACACTGGACTATAATTAACACACGTTCCCATTTATTGTGCTGGTTCTAACCCAAAGCTCCCACAGATCATAGTATATAGATATGCACTTTCCATTCCCACTTATAGAATTAAATCTTACTGAGACAAATACGGTAAACAATAGAAGAGTACAGTGGAAGAAAGTGTACACATCTAATTTATGAAACCAATATATGAAAACTGCCATTGAAAAAGTCGGATTAAGTAGCATGGTTTCAAAAATTTCCCTTGAAACTTTTTTTAATGGAAAAATGGGGTTTTGACAAATTGCGTGCATATGCACATGGAAAGCATCTGCTTTCTGTGGAAAATTTTGACTGTCACAAACTTTTGAAAAAAGAACATTTTTTTTAACCAACTAGTTTTAAGGAAAGATTTGAAGGAGTGGCCCATAGAATAGTAGACCCAGATCCTCTGGTCCTGGTGAACTGTTCTCAATGCCGGGCCTTATCTCTTGCTAATGTTATATATAATGCATTAGCAACAGATAAATGCCAGGCCTAGCACCGAGAACAGTTCGGTGGGACCAGAGAATCTAGGCCTTTGTTTAGTGTATTTCCCATTCTGTTTCTAGCCATGTGTCCTGCAAATTTATCCATGTTTAATTATACATCATCACTTCTCAGTTTTCTCAAAACAAACAAACAAAAAAACCCCTCTCTCTTTGAAGGACTTTTGTTTTCCTTACAACAAACCTACCAGAGCTGTTAAAAAAAAATCATCAACAATAAAAGTAGAGCTACAGCAAACACTGTACCATTTTCCTTTCTATCCTTCTGCTAACAGAGGGAACAAAAGATAGGCAAATGTTTTGACAATAAGTAAGCATGATTCATTTCAACTTTGCTATTGAAAAAGGGAGATGTTAAAGAGGCTGTTTGTCTGTCACACTAGACTGTATTTCATTTGCAATCATTTTACTAAGAATTCCTTTTTTTTTTTAATGTCTTCTTTGTACCATTGTGTACCAAACATCAATAGACAAGGATTAAAATAATGTGTGATTAATGCATGGGTAAAAAAGTTTGATGGTTTTGTGAAAAGTTTTTCTTCAGCTTGTTTTATCTTTTTTAACCTTTCCAGTGAAAATGAAAAGCAGTTTTCATATGGAAGGGGAAGAAATGTTTTTCCTCGGGCAAAGCCTAGATGGAGCCAGAGAGAATTAGTTCCTGTATACCCGAGACGTTAAGGCCTCAACTAGGGCACATGCTTAAATGTTCTGATGAATAGATTTAAATACATGCTTAACTATTCTGAAGTATCAGCAACACAATGAAGGTAATGTGGAGTCACACTGTAGCCAAGAGAGCAACTCCAATATTTCAACATGCACCACATGCCTGCTACTACTTTCCTCAGAAATTTTCCACATGGTATGCACAACTGAACCACTCTCTCTTTAACTTAGTATGGTCCAACTCAGGTTAGGCCCAGCTGGGTCAGACATCAGTGAGTGGTGCACAACTCAATTTGTTGGGTCACAGCACCACTACTCAGTTCTGGGAACCTTTCAAATGAGAGGCTGAGGGTAAAATGCCCCTCCCCCCGGGTGGCCCTGGTCCTTCCCAAGCCAATGATATGCAGGATGCATAATGTGCACACAGCTGGGAGTCTCACTGAATACACAACTTTGTGGATGTAGTTTACTAACCCCTATCTGAGCCAGTACATGGAAGTGGGGAGGAGAACTGAGACATGGTTTCCACCCCTTCCTGACATGTTTTCGGGCACTAAGCAGACAGTAAGCCTCAATCTAACGTTCATAATATAGCTCCATCACCATATTATCTGAGCACCTCACAATCATTAATGTATTTATCCACACAATGCGCAGAAGTATTATTACCTGCTGCCCCTTAAAAAAATACAAAACATGAACCGTGGCACAGTAGATTAGGAATAAAATGTTTAGATGTGTCTAAGGAGACATCAAGGAAAATTAATCCTAATTAACTAATGGTGTGAAAACCTTGTGTGGAGTCTGCTACTCAAAATTTAAAGTGGTCTTAATTTGGTTTAGTTTAATTCACTCTGGAAGTGAATTAAGTTAAACCAATTTAAAGCCACTTTAATTCTCAATGAGGATTTATTTTGGTTGAACTAATCCACTTCAAATTCATATCTTTAGTTAATTAGGATTAATTTTTCTGGCTGTCCCCATGTAGACAACCCCAAAGTGATTTAGGAGACTAAGCTCCATTTTCAAAAGTGATTTAAGAGTTTAAATTTCATCAAAAAAGCATTGGGATTTCAGCTCTTAGATGCTTAAGTCACTTTTGAAAGTATAACACAGGCTCTTAAATTGATTAGATATTTTTGAAACACTTTACCATAAACTACTTGCCCACAGTCATTCAACTAAAGTGGGTGGTGGTGAGTGCAAGAAATTGAACCCAGCTCTGCTGACTCTTGGTATAATGCTTCAATCACTGGATCACCCTCCTGTTCCTGCTAGATCTTCTTTCCTCCTCCATACCCATCTCCAAAAGCAGGGGCTGTAATCTGGCCTAACCCTTACACAGAGCACACCGGAAGGGGGAATGCTCCTGAACACCTGACAAATCCTAGGCAGTACCTGTCCAATTGGAAAGGTTTCCTGCAGAAGAGCAGCAAGAAAAGTATCCTATAACTGGCTTGCACATTTTAAGTGGTCTTCTCTGGATTTCTTTAGTGCATTGTTTTCTACAACTAAATTAACTATCATTGTAATGAAACTACAATTGAAGTAGCTTTAGTGAAGTTTTATAGATATTAGGAATAGGCTAAAATCCAGATTATTTCTTTTTCTCCCAAAAATTCAGCTGCACTTCAGTGGCTAATGTCACAGTACACTCCAAATTGACGAGAAATCTTCTCAGTTAACATTTAATATACTATGCAGCTGAGCAAGGCATTTCAGCCACAGCATTGCCAGCTTTGTTGTAATCTTCCAAAATTAAAATAAATTCTGTACCTAATGAAACATGAGACCATCATCTCTTACTGGTTTGCTCACAGCATGATATTGCTAAATTCCCAAAACTGAGTTCCCAAAACAGCAGTGGTGTTTGGCATTTCAAACTGACCTCGTTATTTCCCTTAGCTTTTTACTATAGTATCCATCACCCAGGGTCTGGGTCCTGGGTACATTAGGTTTGCATGACAAGGCCATAGCAGACTTCAGGAGCTAAATTCTCTGGTGACAGTTGCGCTGAAATGAATAGACCTGTGTCCATTTACACCTTCAGAGAATTTGGCCACAGAAGTGTTCCTCTCTTCTGCTATCCCTGGAAGACTGCAATCTCACTGAAACTTGCCAACAATATATCAAAAAACTGCAACCGTTCATGTTAGTTTTTCAGAAATCCAAAGAATAGCTGGGCATCCTAGGCAATATTTGATGTTCTATTTCTGATCTAGCTCAAAGTATATTGGTTCTAGCAGGATTCATATTAATATTTCCAAATAAAATAGAGGGGGAGGAGAAGAGAGAAACTAGATAAAAGCCCACTTATGACATCTCCATGGGTCATATTTATCTGCATGTGAAGGCATGAAATTCAGATTTACACATACTCGTACAAACCCATAACTGAGGAAATGAGATTAGCAGGTATTCCCATAACATCACCATGCATATAAGAAGATTATTTGTACACTTGTTATCTGCTAAGGAAGTTTGTCTGCCTTTTGCATAGGTTCCCTAAACTCTTATCTGCAAGACAAGTAGAAGGTAAAATCTAAATATCTCATCTAAATCAATGGTCTCCCCTGGAAAAACAAACAAAAACAAGTGGACCTGTTTACATTTTAAATGTCAAATATTATTTCATCAACGCAATATTACCCTGAAGAATTTGAATTATGTGCAAATTGGCAATGAAAATTAGCTTGTGAATTTGTATTCAAAGAGTTATTCAGTCAGTGGATAATTGTTTAGAAATTTTAGAGGTAAACAAATTTGTTTTTAGAGCTGGTCTTTAAAAAAAGGGAAAAACAGCAAATGTGTAAGGTTGGATGAATGGAAAGGGGCAGGGAAAGGGAAGAAAACATTGGATGAACCATTTAATATAGTATCTATGCCATAAATAAGGAACCCATTGGTGGCTACTTAATTTTGGATGTGTGACTGCAAGGGTTATCTTTCTGATTCATAGCAAAGGCTTCCCTCCAACTACACTTTTTTAAAATAAATATGGGTTTAAACTATGTGTGGAAAAAAAGAGCATTCTCAACATTTGCAAACTCCCAAAAACAGTTGTAGAACTTACCCAAGCCTGCTACACATATGGGGCTGGATCCTCAGCTAGTGTAAATCAGTATAGTTCAATTTACTTCAAATGATGACCCACTTTTGTCCCTCATCCCTCTCAAGTTTTTCACACATTTAAGTGATCTACATTTGAAGGAAAATTTAATATATTTTTTTCACTCTGCACATAGCACCTTTCATCATGAAGCACTCCAAAGGACTTTACAAATTACATACATAAAGCACACCTGAATGCAGCCATGTGAAATTCACCAGGTATCCAGAACAAATCATGGTAATTACTTGGCTCCGTTTCTGTCTAACACACCAGCTTGGAACTGACACCCACAACCCTGACCTAAAGCAGATTCCCACTCACCCATATTGTGTGGAGCACAACAACTTTGGAGCACAGGCCTAGCATTCAGAGCAGATTATAGTTGAAGGGAGTTAAACATATGGACGTGATCCTCCCCACACATAGTTGGGATTTTTCAGGGTAAAGTCTTTGCCCATAGTCCCTAATTCTAACCCCTTAACCATCAAATTGATAGCCACATTGGTGTCAATGAGGTACGCTTATCAGGTTAATGGCTGTAGTTACCCCTAACCTTAACTGCAAGAGAAAAAATAGCATGAGGTCACAACTGATGGGTAATGGGCAGAACAAGGAGCATGAGGGGGAAGTATAGGCAAAATGACTGAGGACCAGTGGGCATCACACACAAGTGTGTTGTGGTACAGTGTCTGGAACAGCACAAATCACAAAGATAATATGGAAAGACAGAAATCATGAATAGGCACACTGACAGGTGTTGTGTGTCTGTTTGCAACCAAAGACCCATATAATTCCAACAACAGTCAGAGAAGTGACCCACAGAGACTTCTGTTACCATCAGCCTCTGTACAATAAACAGCACACACACACTGCCCTACCAGGGCTTTAGTACTTCTGGTGACATAATCATATTGTCTGACATGGGTGCCTCTTATTTATCAATCAAAAATGATGACTCTTTGAAACAAATGTGCAGGGACTCTGCTCACTTACAGCTGCTGCCCCGTACATCATATGGTTGGTATCTCGGCAGGATTTGTGCACAGCCCAGGCATGTACTTCCTTAGGAGCGGGAGCATCACTTAGTGGAAAGAAGGTCAAGAGTGGCCATTTTGTTGAGTGGAGGAGTTGAACCAGGGTCAAAGATCATATGAGGAGGTAGAAGGCTATGGAGTTAGATGTAACATCAATGATTAAACCAAAGGGTGAGGCTGGGGGATGCAGGAAGAGGAAGCCAGGTACCAAAATCAAAAGAGAAAAGTGAAGAGGGGAGGAGGAGGAGGAGGAATTGGGATGGTAACAATATAGAGGGGGAGAGGAGAACAGAGCTTAGGAAGTTTTGCTCAAAAGAAGGAGAAAGTGGGTAGAAGGTCTGGAAGCAATAGAAAGGGAGCCTGGCATTCCTCCCAGCATTTTCTGAGAATGAGTCATGTCAGGATGTGTGTGAGGAGCAGGGGTTTCCACATGAAAGCAATAGCATGAGTTACAAAACAATATAGATAATAAAGTCATCCCCAGGAAAGTTTGCTTTCCTTTCATTATGTTTAACTGGAGGCATGTATTTTATTGAGGCCAGTTGCATACATGAAAAAATAATTCTGTAGTATTGTGATATTTTTTAAAGGAAGTGAGGAGCTATAAAAATATTTTACTCTGTCAGCATTAAACCTTATAAATCTATTATTGTAGTTTTCTAAATCCATATGCATTATGGAACGAGGAAAGAATAATTTAAATACCAACAAGATGATCAGCATGTCAAAAGCTCACTGCTGAGTGAAGTCCAAACATTTCTTTGGGCTTTATTCCAAACAAGGCAGCTAATTTGTATGTGGGTGCCAGGAATAAGAAACTTTAGTGTAGTTTCCATTATATTTGTGATTATGATGATGATAGCCCCCTTTCTATTACTGTGATCATTACCATCATCATAACTCTTTCAAAACCCATACAAGCTGTTCTGTGTTGTCTTGAATTCCTAAGTCCAACACTCTGAATTAAGGCCAACCCAGGGCATTTAAATTACTGTCAGAGTTAGGACAAGGAAAGTCAATTTCTTACAGTGCAGGACAATTATGGGTCCGGAACTGACTGATCCATTGACTTATCTTGCTGATGGAGATTAAGAAATGTTCTGTGGACACTATCAATCTCAACTTTTTCTTCATCTCACTATACCATAGCTAGCTCATTTTTCTGAAGGAGAAATTACAATTGTGTAGAGGCAAAAGTTCTCTGGGAGAGAAAGTTTGTAGTTTTGTAACAAAATGTTATGAATATTTTTGATTTGCACAGATTGAAAGAAGACTTTTTTCCACAGGGTTTCTACAGTAATTATTGGCTTTTATTTCAGGAACACATTAAATACAGTTTTGGTAGGAATAACTGAATCATGATTCTGTACTGATTGATTTTACAAAAATTGTTTTCATGCTCTGATGTAGGTGGCCATTTCATTCTGAAGGAAAAGTAGAATACATTACAAAACTACCTTGACATGCACCATTGGGGAAATAAAACACGCCTTGACATCTCAGCAGTACATTTCTTGCTCATGATGGGCTATGTGTGAAATGGACCGAGAAGTCCACAGAAAACTCTTTTATTCATCTGCACTGCAGACAGTCTACAAAAGCAGGGCAGATCTTCATCCACATATAGTCTACTCTTCATCGGCACTGCTCTTAGAGTTTGTGAGAAAAACATTGTTATGAAAATCTCCATTTCTTGTTGGTCATTTTGTATTTTGTTTTGAATCTTTATTCCAGAGCAAAGGGTCTGAACGAAAGGCTAGAGGCATGGAAACAAAGAGGAATTTATTTTTAAAAAGGGAGGAACTGGTTGGCTGTTGGAATCTGATCCAAACACTGTTAAGTAAGAGACTTTCCATGAACTGTAATGGACACTGGATTTGGCCCTCAAAGCATTCAGTCATATAAAATTATATAGCTAGAGTTGACGCTTTAAAAAGATATAGAGCTCCTTGCCATGCTTGAAACTCTCCACTGTGTGACTTTTCCTTAAGTCCATTCCTCTCTCCAGTTCTCACTTTCAGGCTTGGTCCATATTTAACCTAGGTTGCCCAGCACTATAAAACATTGTGTGCCCTGCGAGTCGTAGTTAGGTTGACCTAATCCTGGTGTAGACGCAGTTAGGTCAACAGAAACATTCTTCCATCAACCTACTGATACTCAGATAGATGGATTAACTGCATGAACCGAAAAGTCCCTTCCACTAGTGTAAGAAATATCTACACTAAGGTGCTGCAGCATGTAGTGTAGACGTGCTCACAGATTAAATGCAAGGAGGTGAAGTATAGGTCTTAAAATGCAAATCACTAGGAGATTAGTCAAATGGGTTGACTGCAGTAAAAAGGCCCTTTTTTCCTTTGTTTTTTGTTTTGTTTTTTAGGGGTTTGAAGCTCTCCTTTCCATCACTCAAACATTTAACCATAGATAAATCTTCCAGGAAGTACCAAACAGTCTGTCTTTTGAATTTTCAAAGAGAAGTCACTGCTATGCAAGACCGAGAGAGTGAATAGTTAAATGCAAAATTAAAGCCTGTGGGTAATTCTCAGAGGAAACAATTTTTCTGAAAAAGTCCTGTCTGGGATAGCAGTGAAAACTTCCACACATTTGCCTGAAGGACTGGTGAATCATTAAAGGAGAAGAAAAATGTGGAGCTATAAATACAAAAGCAATTAATTTGTTCTTTGGTGTTTTATGGAAATTCACTCAGGTGGAAGAAATAACTTTTTCAGTATATGCATATGCAAATCACATACCATTATACAATCTGCATATTTCATTATATAGGAAACAGGGTGAGACTGAAATAATCCTTTGAGATCACACACAGACAAGAGCAGAATCCCTTCAATGCAAATAAGTGCTTATTCCTTTGTAACTCCATATGACTTTCAGACTTATTTTAGAAGTAGGGGGCTGGAAGTCAGATCTTGAGTTACACAGAGGATGATGACCTTATATTACCACATCAATTCAGTGAACCAGTCTCAACTCATTTACTTTGTAATTAGTCTTCTTTGTTTCTCTACCTGAATAAATATATCTGGGACAGGGGTTCAGCTGTTGTAATCAACATAAATCCATTCTCTTCAATAGAGTTGTCATAAATATAAAGGGAAGGGTAAACTCCTGTAAAATCTCTCCTGGCCAGAAGAAAAAATCCTTTCACCTGTAAAGGGTTAAGAAGCTAGGATAACCTCGCTGGCACCTGACCAAAATGACCAATGAGGAGACAAGATACTTTCAAAAGCTGGGAGGAGGGAGAAAAACAAAGGGTCTGTGTCTGTCTGTGTGATGCTTTTGCCACAGACAGAACAGGAATGGAGTCTTAGAACTTAGTAAGTAATCTAGCTAGATATGCGTTAGATTATGATGTCTTTAAATGGCTGAGAAATTAAGTTGTGCTGAATAGAATGACTATTCCTGTCTGTGTGTCTTTTTGTAACTTAAGGTTTTGCCTAGAGGGATTCTCTGTGTTTTGAATCTAATTACCCTGTAAGGTATTTACCATCCTGATTTTACAGGGGTGATTCTTTTTACTTTTTCTTCTATTAAAATGTTTCTTTTCAAGAACTGAATGCTTTTTTTCATTGTTCTAAGATCCAAGGGTTTGAGTCTCTGGTCACCTATGCAAATTGGTGAGGATTTTTACCAAACCTTCCCCAGGAAGTGGGGTGCAAGGGTTGGGAGGATTTTGGGGGGAAAGACGTTTCCAAACGGGCTCTTTCCTAATAAAATAAACCCGGTCAGACGTTTGGTGGTGGCAGTGGAAGTCCAAGGGCAAAGGGTAAAATAGTTTGTACCTTGGGGAAGTTTTAACCTAAGCTGGTAAAAATAACCTTAGGAGGTTTTCATGCGGGTCCCCACATCTGTACCCTAGAGTTCAGAGTGGGGAAGGAACCTTGACAAGAGTCATACAAATTTACACCAGCTAGGAATCTGGGATATTTCTGTTGAAATAACAGAATAATTTTCTGTCTTCCAATGCATGTTCTCGCCTACTTGATCCTGTAACAAAGTAGTCATCCTGTAGGCATGGCATCATTATGATTTCACAAATTAAGCATTATGACTGAAACAATATTAAGTAGGAGTAAAAATGGGCTGCGAGGGATAAAGTCTTCATTTAAGACACATATTTTTTTCAAATTAGCAAAAGTGGCAAGGGAAATTATAAGAAACAATAAATGAGTTTATGTTTAAATCTAATATATTACAAACTTTCCCACTCTGTTGAGAGGGAAGTCCCTTTTAAAATCTATTAATGACATTTAACAACCTAAATCAGGTTTTGGTTGTTGTCTGTTCCCTTTTTTCTGGGGGAAGGGTTGAGGAGAGGATAGATATATTTCTCTTTCAGAAACAAAGAAGAGTAACATTGGAAAAAATGAAATAAATTCCATTGACATGCTGTAGAGCTCCAATTGATTTTGGACATGCACTATGACAGATATGACTATTTCCTGCATATTCTGTGACTTTATTGAATTAAGTTTAAGTATTTGTTGGGACACTGTATTATTTTCAAAGTTTAAGTATTATTGTGGGCTGGGATTATAAGTAACCTCCATAGAGCGGGAGAGGTGATGTGAGGCCTGGGACTTCGAAGGATTATATTGAAAATGTGCCAGACAAGAATGGACTTTTGGGACAATAAACATGAAGTGAACTTCCTGGGAAATACCTACAGACAGTTCAGAGCAAATTCTCCACCTCCAGATATGCAAAAACTCATACTTTTGAAGCTACACTCTGAGGACTGGATCATCATCTGCTGATTACCTGCTCCAGGAAACTCAAGATCAGATACTCCAGTGGTATAAGAAAAAGCTGAACTGCCCAGTCTGTGTTCTGGTTCTGAATCTGAGACAGTTATCAAGTTGTAACCATGGAGAAAACCTAGTTGTGCATTTTAAGAACTGACACCTTGAAAGGCCTTAGGTTGGAGTTGAAGGTGACCTCTGGTAAGCTTTTTAACATGGGTGCAATTCTTTTATTGTTTTAATATGTTTTCTCAGTAATGCTTTCACCTTAAAAATAAATGTGCTTTCTCAGAAAGAGCTGTATGGTAACTTCTAACTGTGGACAATACACTGGTCACAGCCTTTGGAGAGAATGTAAAGTGCAGAAGCTGACCTTTTTGGCAATCTGGCTTGCTGGGAGTATCACAGTGTAGACAAGAAACTGTTCAGCTTGAGAAAAAACCCACCAGGAAGAAGTGAGACACAGGTCTCCAACCAAAAAAGGTGACATTTGAGAGCTGGAAACCTAAAGTTGGTGCCTTTGGTGGACTAAAGGAGGAACAGGAATGTGCAGTTACCATGAAACTATAACAGTGGTCAAATACCATGTAAGTTACTAGAAGCTGTATTTTGTGTGTGTCTGTTATTCCCCATGGGTGAAAGTCCTGTCTTCCCAAACAAAGCTGAAGTAAATGGCCTTTGTGGGGGAAACCATGCAGGGGTGGGGGGAGGGAATCCACTCCTCGTACCCTCCAGCAGGTCATGGGAATAAAATATATCCCCTATTACTCCTTATACTTTGGGTTCCTGGCTACTAGATCCAGAAGTCTCTCTCTGCATCACAATATCTCTGCTCTGCACCAGACTTTTTGCATTTGGTGCAGAGCCCATGATCTTGGTGTCTTAGAGGTTGGTAAAATCTTCTACCACTCTGTATGTCTACTCTTCTGCCTGCTCTACAACTTTACTATGATATCACATAGCTTTCTGTTGAAAAAAGTGGTTTGAGTTAAATTAAATATGTGGTTTGCAGGCATTTAAAACCTTTTAAAAATAAAAAGCAAAGGGTTAGATCCACAGAGGAGCTTTCCAACTTATAAATGAATAGTGCAGGGGGTTTTGTGGGGTTAGGTTGATTTCATCCAAGATGCACTCATAGGCCCCATCCTACAATACGGTCCTTGGATCTTTCCTACAACATGGAAATCAAATGGAGTTTTGCTAGTCACTTCAGTGGGTGTGCAATCATGGCCTAGGTCCATTATAAAGGTACATCCACTTAAATCTGATTGCAGGATACAGGCCATAAGCTGCACAATGATTACATATATAGAAATAATATATTTACCTTTCAGTTTTAAGGCTTAATGATTGTGTTTAACCATAATTGGTTCAGTATTTTCCTAAAGCATAAATCATAACATATACCACTATACCTCTGAAGTGCAAGCTGTGCTTTTATATTAATGTATGCACAACATATTCATTTATGTATCAGCAATCCAGAAATGGGTCTGTATATGAAGCAATTTTGATGCCATGGCTATGATTAAAGAGGTAATTTCATAGTAACCTACTATGTTCTATCATTCACAGCTTTTATTTTTTAAAAGTTGTTTGTTATGATATTCTTTACACATAAATGTCTCAAAAATTACAATATGGTTTTTCCAAATTTTCCTCCCTCCCAAGCAACTAATGGAAATTTTTGAAAAAATTGTATTGTTATTTTTGAGACTTCTTCAGGGCATGTTTTCACCACATAGCACTGTTGCTATCTGGTGGTCTCTTATAATCCGAATATGGCTTAAAAAAAAAATCAAAGTTGTGGAGTTATCCTCAATGAGAACATGCATCTTTGACTTACTTGAAGAAATTTGGTTTAGAAAGAAAAACAATGAAGTCATAAGTATTCAAAAATGATGGGCTGTGTTGCTCAATACATGAATTTACACTACTTTCTCATCAGTGAACTGCAGTGTGGAACTTGAGATTTAGCATGTATATATATGTTTTTATTAAGGACCACTATGGATCTACCATCCTTCCTGGCCAACCAGTGTATTTATTTCAAACTGTAGGACTTTTATATCCAACATCCAATAAGCCTAGAATTTTCAGTTTTAAACATATGCAATAAACTAACATAGTGGCAGATCCAATCTTCCCCATTCAGTGAGAAGAAGAGGCGGCATCTGAAAAAAAAAATAATTCCACCACTCTGGCAACTAAATAACTCTGAAGCTCAGAAAGCAGCTATAGTTATTTTAGAAAGAAGGGACAAAAGTCACAACTGGAGCATCTATCTGAACTCCTTCATTCTTATACATATATACATACATATATGTCTTTCCCACACTTTCCTAATCTTTCTTCCACTTTCAGATTTTTATTTTGGATTGACCACTTGAAAGAGTCCGTTGCTGGGAACAAAGAACTTACAAGAACAGTTTGCAAAATTTTGACCCCATCAAATCAAACCTTAGCCAGGACTCAGAGCCTGACCACAACCGTTCATTATACTTAATTCAGACAAGATTCCAAATACCATTCCTTGAATACATGTCCAACTCACGAAGGTGGAGTGTAGTTTCAAAAACTCATGCTTAATAAATGTAAATTCACTTTTTTACTAATTCCCAACACCAGCTCATTTAACTTAATTACATGCTAGTTCTCAGTTTTAGGATCCTCACACCCTACTAAAACACTAACATTAGTAAATGTTCCTCTTTCTATTAATGCAACGTTCACATCTGTACAAAGGTTGCATGCATCATCACAGAAGCCATGGCTGTGGAGGTGAGATTAACGGGTTAGTCTTGGCATGGGCCTATTTTATCTGTTCTTTAATGGTTTGTTTTAAAAGAGGTAATTACAATTAGAACTGGATTAGAAACTGATATTTTGATTCGCTGGCAGTTCAGAAAAATTGGTTTGAGTTAAATATTTGGTTTGCAGGCATTTTAAACCTTTTTAAAATAAAAAAGCAAAGGGCTAGATCCACAGAGGAGCTGTCCAATTTTATAAATGAATAGTCATTGGAGAAAGGACTTACATGTCCTACATCCCAAGGGAGCACCAAGCCATGAAGTTATTCTCTCTTTGGCACACTGTCTATTCAAGTATTTTTTTACAAAGTGGAACAGCTTCATCAGGAGAAATTGAGAGAAACCCACTCCAGAATAGCCACAAGTCCAATGGTTAGGGCATCTTCCTAGGAGGGAAAATGTGGGGGTCAAATCTGTACTCCAAAGCTGGTATCTGAATGTGGATCTTCCCTCTCCCATGTGAGTCCCGTAACTACTGGGCTTTGGTATGTAAAGGGGTGTGGGGTACACTACTATCTTTTCCACCTGTTGTATGAATCTTTTCCACTCCATCCCTCTCCTAACCCCCCAAAAATATCAAAAACTCTTTGGTGAATCATGTCAAATTTTGGTTGACCCTAAACTGCTTTTTTTAGGCAAATAAGCTACTCATCCCAAAAATTTCACCGATCTCTAATTAGAATAATAGAAAAAGTACCTTGGCTGATTTTTCATCAGAGTTTGAATGTCTGTTAAGAATGTAAACAGCATTATTTTTTTTCCTTTTACTGATACATACACAATCATCCTCCCAAACCAAAGTGTTTGCATTTTGACAAGGAGCATGGCTTTGCTTATCATAAAAATTTGAATCAAAACTAACTCAGGATGGCAAATGTGAATTTTCTGACCTTCTTCCACTTTAGCTCATTACTTACACTGTAAGCAAATAACCCAGGCATTTTGAGATTTCATTTCTCTATGCTCCCAGATCCCCCATTCAAAAAAAGAATCAGGTTCCCCTCCAACTCTGCCCCAAATCAGTTTCACTCTACATGCAATTGTTAAAAAAATAAAATATTCATGCAGGCAAATCTCCTCCTGCATATTAACCATTAAGATTGGCCTATATTTATCCTAAGTGACATAGTATCCATTCAGCCCCAGTGGAGACTCCAGTCATCCTATTTTGACAAGCCTGGCTTTAGAATAGGGACAGGCAAACTTTTTGGCCTGAGGGCCACATCGGGTTTCCAAAATTGTATGGAGGGCCGGTTAGATGAGGCTGTGTCTCTCCAAACAGCCAGGTGTGGCCCGGCCCCGCCTCCTATCCGACCCCCCACTTCTTGACCCCTGACAGCTCCCCCGGAACTCCTACCCCATCCCCCCTGTCCCCTGACCACCCCTGGACACCCCACCCCTGACTCTCCCCTGCAGCCCCATCCAACCCTCCCCCATTCCTGACTGTTCCCCCGGGACCACTGCCACATCCAACCCTCCTGTTCCCTGCCCTCTGACCCTCCCCAACTCCTATGCACACCTCCGACCCCTGACCACACCCCTGAATTCCTCTGCCCTCTATCCAACTCCCCCTTCCCCCTTCCCATGCTGCCTGGAGCACCGGTGGCTGGTGATGCTACAGCCGCGCCGCCCAGAGCACCGGGTAAGGCCGCAGCTCTGCAACTGTGCTGCCTGACCACCCAGACTATGGCATAGCGCTGAGGCTGCGGGGGAGGGGGAAGAGCAGGGGAGGGGCTGAGGCCTAGCCTCCCAGGCCAGGAGCTCAGGGGTTGGGCAGGAGGGTCCCGCGGTCCAGCTGTGGCCCGTGGGCCGTAGTTTGCCCACCTCTGCTTCAGAATGACAAAAAGTTAAGTAATATGAAGCTAGGAACAAGCAAGACCTCAGAAATCAAAATCTGGGCTAGAAAAAGGGGCATTGTAAAACATTAATGGTATTTCATATAATAAAACTGAAATTAGCCAAGGCCATTTTATTTTCCATTTGCACACAATTGAAATAGGCCTGAAGTAAAAGCCAAATTCTAAGCACTCCTAAATTAGGGAGCATTTGAAATCTGGATCTACATTTTGTGGTTTGAACCCATCTCTAATACAAAACTATCTTTCATACACAAGAAAAGAAGATAGTGTGCTACAAATGACACAATGGGCCTGACACTGCTCTCAGATATTCAGGCATGACTCCCACTGATGTCAATTGTGTGTTCATGTGAGAGACAGCAAAATAAGGTATGGGATATCTCAGAAATTCCATTGACTTCAATGGGTATGCGATGAGGTCTTACATAAAATTACAACCATTCCCATCAAGAAGAATTAAAGCACCAAATAAAATAATAATAATTAAAAAAAAAAACAATTACACTAACAACCAAAACTAAACCAAACAAAATTCAACAAGTACTGCCACATTCCATCTAGTAATGGTATTGGGGATATTTTACAGCCAAGGAAATTTGCAATAGAGCTGGTCAGAAAACAGAGTTTCCATTCTGTCAGAAATTCTGCATCTCAGAATTTTTGTTCTGAATTGTAACAAAATGTAAACATTTCAAGAGTTCTGATGGAATGAAAATTTCAAGAAATTATTATTTGGAACCATCAGAACATTTTGTTTCAATAATTCTCCGTTGCTTCATTTTGACAACATTGAAACATTTTGTTTAGATCAGGTAAAATGTTTCATTTTAATGTCAACACATAAAATATCAAATATGCCATATTGTATATAATATAGCTAAACCAAATATATCAAATTAAGAAAGTCAATACTTTAACAAAACTAAACAAAAAACTTTAAACAATTTGTTTAGAGATTTTCCCGTTGAAAATTTTGTCAAAAATCAATATGTTCCTATGAAATATTTCAATTTAGACAACATTCTATTTTCTGTCAGAAAACTGTTACATTATTGCTATTTTTATCATATCTAGTTGCCAGTAATGGTGTTAAAGGTTATTCCATTGGCAAGATACTCAGAATAGGTCATGCTGGTCCCTGTATATGCCATTAAATCGCTATTTCCATGTCAAAGATTCAGTTGTTGCCAACACTGTAAAGCATGAACTTGACTATTTCGAGATTCATCTGCCTTTTGGATACATGGAGGATTTATTATTCCATCACTGTGAATCCACTTAAATTTAAACCCAAAAAATTGAGAGAAACAACTCAAATTTAAACAAATACAAGTGATTTTAGTGGTCCTTGTAGGTTTGAAACAGGAAATATATTTACATATACATATATAGATCCTGTTAAATTACATAACACACACAAACTTACTCACCAGCTTAAAAATATGTAAGGGAGAAAATAAACTGTTCTAACATCAATTTGAGTGTAAACAGCTCTTTGAATTGCATTCATAGATTTCGCTAAAAATCCATGCAACAAGCTTAGAGATATGTATCTGTCCAGGTTCCTATACTGGTGCCCATCACTACAGTATCTGCATGCTTCAGTATGTCCATATGTAAAATACAAAAAAATAGAGTGTTTGCTGAACTACAAGATGCACCAGATGTAAATAAACAGGGAGTAGGTTAGATTGACTTTTCTTTTTATTCCCCTCCACAAATTCTTTGTCTTGGTTTCTTAACGTTATATTAATTTTGAATCCCCAAATTCTGAAAAATCTCAGATGAAACTGTTTGATTGTTTTATAAACAGAAGAAACTCAAGGGCTAACTGTTACAGCCAAGCCTCGTTCTTCATAGTACAGCTCATAAACAAAAGGACAATGTTCTGATAACGTAAAGGTCTGACATACCCACTAAACAATTGGTATTCGAGTTGAGCTTAGCAATAACCATAACTGTGCTTAAGTAATATACAGCAGATGGTACAAAACATCACACACCATTCTCCTGCAACTCTTGCAATTTCCATTTTTTAAAGAGGGAATGTTGGGGGAGATTTTCAAAGAGACAAATAGCAGTCGGGCACAGAGCTGTGCAAATTACTGACTTTCCATTTGACCTGCAACATTTCATTTGTTTTTGTGTTTTTGTTCTGTTTTTAATAAAACCAAAGGGAATTTGGAAATGAAGAGTTCTATTCACAAAAACAAGGAGGACGAGGCACCCTTTTGTAGCTGATACCCCAGTGGTGATGGCACTCAGCTGGGATATAGGGAATCTGGTGTTAATCCCTGCTCTGGAATAGGGACATGAGTGCAGGTCTCCTACCTCCCAGGCCAGTACCCGAACCACTAAAATATTAGCTATTCTAGGGTGGATTGCTCTCAATCTCTCCTGTTGAAGCTGTTCCACTTTGTTACAATGCATATTGAATTATTTAAAGAGGGAATGGAACCTAAGTCCCCCCCACACACACACCCCAAATGTCCCATCTGTGTCCAAAGCACCAGTTGACAGGGCAAACAGACTTGCTCTCTCTGCCCAGTGAATATTTATTTATACAAAGAGGAACACTTTCAACAGAAGACATTGAGTGAAACCCACCTCAGAATATCTGATAGCTGGGTGGTTAGGACAGAATATCCAATAGCTTGGGAAGGTGGGGTCAGCTGGGTTCCACTCTGTACTTTGGAGCAGGTCTTCAAAACTGGGTCTCCTACTTCCACCATGGGTGCCCGAAACACTGAACTACATATAACAGGGGCCCACAATCTCCTATTACTTTGTAAATGGTGTCTATATCCCCTTGTGAATCTAGCACTTCCCCACCACAAAACATTTTGTTTAGGAAATAGTTCATGTCAACATTTCCAATTTTCCCCCCAACTGAAACAATTTGCCAAAATTGATACATTCACAAAATGTTTTGATTGACTCAAATCTACAGTTTTTTAATGAAAAAAAAATTGGATGAATAATTTTGCCCAGCTTGAGTTAGGCACCTAACTCTCAATCCAAAAACAATGGGAGCTAGGTGCCTCACTAATATTTATGCCTGTGAAAGTCTCCCCCATTAACAATAATTCTTTGCTTTGGTGGGTCAAACATCCTCCCTTCCCTCCTCGCAACACCCTTCACCCTTATTTTAAAAATGATTGGATAGTTCTCCTAAAAAAATAACTATCCAATCTTTCACACTTAGGAGTTTAATTTTAATCCAATAGTTGATTTCTGAGCCTCTCTCTCTCCTCTTAGGATTCATTGGCAACAGTACTCTTCACTCACCTGCTGCTCTGTAGATACAGAACAACATTTAAGTAAATGTTTTGGAAAATAATACCTATGCAAGGGTTGGGGACCAAGTACTTTAAAGTCTTACCTACAAAAGATGAATCATAGAAATGTAGGACAGGAAAGGATCTCCGGGGAACATGTAGTCTGGTCCCCTGCATTATCTTATCATTATCCCCCTGAGTATCATTATCCCCCTGAGTATTATCTTACCATTCCTGACAGGTATTTGTCTAACCTGTTCTTGAAAACCTCCAATGACAGAGATTCCACAACCAACCTAGGTAATTTGTTCTAGCGCTTAACTACTCTTACAGTTTGGAAGTTTTTCCTAATGTCTAACCTAAATCTCCCTTGCTGCATTTTAATCCCATTAGTCTTGTCCTGTCCTCAATGTGAGGTTGGTGTCCACGGTGGTTAGCTGCAGGTCGCGCTGGGTTCTGCATCATCTGGTGTTGAAAATGATTTAGTGTAAAGGTGACACAACTATTTTTTTTTCTAGATTAGGATTGAAAATATTTTCACACTGGCATTTTAAAAGTCCAGTGCAGGTAATGCACACTACCCTTGGCACATTTTAAGTTAGTTGCATAAAAGCCTAGAGGACAGCCTAATTAAAGTATATACTGACTTCTCTATATAAAATGTTTTATATTAATTAGCATGTATTACCTAACAGAGTCTAACATCACTCCTGTAAATCGTAGGCTGGAAAAAAGCACAGACCTTGTGAAATGTTGTCTATGATGGTTTCTGTGGATATTTAACCTGTGTACAACAACAGCCAAACTGCTATCTTCAACAATTGTTTCGGGGGGTTGGGAGAAAACATTTTCATTATTGTTTAGATGGGGCATAAAAGTCGTAATTGGAATATAAAAGGATGGTTACATTCAAACTAAGTCACATCATTAGCAATAAAGGTGAAGCTATATTGTTTAGGTAACAGTGATATCATCAGTGCTTGTGGTGGAAGCAGAACTGTGAAATCGGGTCTGTCCACTGCTATAAATCATCAGGTGGTGCTATTAGAGAAGGGCATATTAGATCTGTTTATCTGAATGTATAAAGTTAGATTGGTGAAAATGCTTACTATCAAGTGTGAAGCACCTCTTTTTAGATGCTGAATACAGCTGTTCAGGAATTTTCTGTCAGAAAATACAGTTTCTGCAAAACCGAATTTACCTGCAAGAAAATGTATATATATATTTTTGTTATGGCAGCTGTAGCCCAGCCCATAGAAAAGATTGAGGCCCACACTCTGACTCCCATAAGGTAATGAGGCACTATGGGAAAATGTAGTTAACTATTAACTGATTTGAAAAAAATGTTTCAGATCAGTAAGCTGAAATAAAAGATTTTAGTTTCAGGAATGATAACAGGTTTCATTTTGTTTTGACATTTTCAAATGATTTGTTTTCAGAATTTCCATTGTGCTGACCATTTAAACTTTTCATCCCACATTGGGATGAAAACAAGTGTCCTCATTTCAGGATTTCCCATGGGATGGAAATTCCAGATGTTGTTCTGTTCTAGTGCCAAGAATAACACCAGTAAAGTTCATTTGCCCACTGAATCTTTCTTACTAAAAAATCTCGTCCTTATATCTGGCTACTGTTTACCGATTATACCCACACAAGTAAGTAGAATAGTACAAGACCTTGACAGTGAAGTTTGTTCTTATCATTCTGGATGTTCTCATTATCAATAGAAATGTTTAATCCCCATTTCACAGAAGATGTTGATTCCTTGAAACAAAAAATGTTCACAGTAAAGGGTCAAGTTCATGTTATATATATATATATATATTAAAATAAACTGTCAAAATGTGTGACATTTTCTAAAGAAAAAATTCATTTTTTTTCAATATGAAATTACTTTTCCTTCTGAAATTCAAGTTAATATATAGTAAAAGAAAAAAGGTTGAAATTGAAACAAAATGATTTTAAATGATCAAAACTAATAGTTTTGATTGATCCAAAGTGTTCGATTTTCAGTTGATTTTTGGTTCATGAAAATTTGAGATTTCAACTTTTAATCATAGTTTGGGATGGGAAAAAAATGAAGTCTCAAACATACTATTGGGATGGGAAAACTGTTTCCCAGCCAGCTCCATCCTTGGCTTCAATTATATATTGTGGGAATGAGTTCCCCAGGTTAGTAGTTGTGTTGTGTATATTTTAATCAGTTTAAATGTGATGCCTTTCCATTTCAAGGAATGCCCCTGGGGATGTATTTTTGAGCTGACTCGCCTTGCTTGGGAACAACACCATTTCACTCTTATTAGGAAGCCATACCACGAAAACTCTCATGGTAGCTGACTCCTGTGCTAGCAAGCCCCCTTTAGCATTTTTTCAGCAGCCAGACTTACAGGGACATGCTTACATTCACATTGTCTCACACAAGGCTGTTTGGAGTGATGCCTCTTGGTGAATGAGAGAATGCAATATATGCCAATGCATATTAGCTGGATATATTTGATATAGGTCATATGAATCAATATATAAAGTTACCCTTTTCACATGTTAGTTCAGACACGTAATACACAGAGAAAATCTAAACAACTATCACAGATATGAAACACAAAGAAAATGTTCATAGAAGTGCTGCCAAAAATAGCAAGGTGGTCAAAATATCCATTGCAAATTAATTTCCATGAACTTTTAAAATCCACAGTTACAGCAAAAGTTAATTTATAGTGACTATATCCAGTGCTACAGGATTTTGTTTTAAAATAAGTTAATTTGTAATGTTGGAGTCTAGCCAGGTGTTCTGTTAATCATTTGCCATTTTACACAGTTTTTAATATTTTCTTTTAAAGCATTTCAAATATTTTTTTATCTAGGTTTTCGCCACTTGAATTTCCTTGGGGCTTTCATTATTTGCTGTTGCTGCTAATAGAATATAAAAGGGGGCATTGGGGTGGGAATGTGTCATAGAAGTGTGGTTGCAAGACAGATCATAAAAGCTCCTAAGGATAGAGTAAATATATGTACACTAGTTATACCAATCATTTTTTCTCTATGCATAAAGCTATTTTATTTTTTCTTTGCAGCTGTAATAATTTATCACAAAGTGTTCTTGTGGCTCTATTGTCCCGTTGATATATGAAGGAGCTGTACATGTAAATCCTATTATCCCTTGCATCAATGACATAATAGATCCTTTGGTTTGCAAATGATTAAATGGAAATACAAACATGGCTCCAAAGGACCCATTCTAGAATAAGATTATTATTATTTTGTATTATTTACTAGAACAGCACTGTAGAAACATGTAAAAAAAACAAAGTCACTACCCTGAAAAAGCTTACTGTCTAACACACCGTATGGATAATAGCTTACAGGCAAACATTCCACATAGATAGTAGATAGATTGCATCTACACTCAGGATTTTCAGAAATTTCACCTCTCCTACCCTACCATGGCTTCATCAGTACTAAAAAAATGAGAATTCTTGTGGAGACAAACCATCAGGGCTTAACAATCTAGCCACCAGTGTCACAATGGGAGCTGCTGGGTACTGAGCTCTTTTGCAAAATCTGGGCCATGCCTGGATTGCTGTATATTGAAAATCTGTATACTGAAAAATTGAGCTCCTTTGAATACCTGGCCCTATGTGCGCAAAATATCAAAGAATAGACAAGGCCTTCCTTTGTAGGGAAGAATAAAAAGAAAAATCAGTGTTTATTTTAAAATTGTTATACTAAAAACTTTCAGAAGACTGAGACCTTGCACGCTGTCTTTCAGCCCAAAGGGGACTGTTTTTCTTTTGATGCCTGTTTTTCATTCTCATTGCTCTTTTATATGCATACTTCAAAAGGAGTATAAAAATGCTGAGAAAGTTTTGAACTTATTGGTGCTCCTATCAGTGAAGAATAGCTAGAGGGCATTTCTGGAATCTTGGGATCCCTACCAGTCCTTTTAATAGTAAGAACAATTATTCAAAGAGAGGAGATTTATTCTTGTTGTTTCTGGTGTTTTTTTTGTTGTTGCAAGTTTGATATCAATAATCTTGTTGAGCTTCACCTATTTTCCCTAAACCTGGAAATAGGGAATTAATCTGGAGACCGTTCAAGCCTTTCATAGAGTTATCCATCAAGCTGCATTTTACTGAGCTGTCAGACTCAACATGCATGAGTAAACTTTCCAAAAATGGAAGTTAACGTGTCTTGACAAGGAAATATTTTTTATTGCAAAATTATGAGAGATGCCTTCAGGGCTGTTAGTGAGACATACATAACTTTCATCAGAAACTTGATGCTTTTTCCATCTGATAAAGAAGGAGGTGTGTATGCTACTGGCCTTTCTATTCAGTGTTCCATTAATCGGTATATTTATTCATGATTGAGCCCATCCCAGTAATAAGATCAAATGGTTAGAAGTTCGCATTAGAAAAACAAATCAATTTTTTAAACAACAAAAGTAATTAAACAGTGTAACAGTTTATCTAGAGAAGTAGTATATTCATCATCACTTGGAGTCTTTAAGCTGAGATTGGATGTCTATTTAAAAGCTATGTTTTAGTTCAGTCACAATTTGTTGTCCTCAAAAGTGTCCGCTTATATAGAAGTGGAGTAGAATTCCCTCCACTGCAGGAATCATTGGTGAAATGTTATGATGGGAGGCCAGACTAGATTATCACAGTTGTCCCTTCTGGTCTTAGTCTATTAAATTTCTGTACTTGTCAGATGAGACATTTTTCTGGTTAAAAAAAAATATATATATAACTTTTAAAGATGATGTTCTGTTTAGAGCAGAGGGCTAGGAGTGAGTTCTAGTTTTCCTGTCTCTGACATTGACCAAACTGGGTAATTGGGTGAAATTTAATTGCTTGTGCTATAAAGGAGGTCACACTAGATAACTGATAACTAGGCTCCTTCTCACCTTAAAATCTATGAACCTATGACTAACTGAGCAGACAAACATTAAGTAATTTGCTCAAAGCCACAGTTTCCTCATCTGTAAAATGGGGATAGTTGAACAATGACCAAACAGATATTGGTTAATCTAATACTGCTGAGATTGGTAGTTGGTAGGAGTGAAAGTAAAGGCCAAATTCTGTTACTAAATCATAATACACATCTACGGAGTCTTGTGACAAACGGAAAATGTTAATTTTGAAAGAAACATGGCTTAACATGGTTAAAAAGGGGAGTGACATCCTGGCCCAACTGAAGTCACTGGAAAAAACTCACTGACTTCAGTAGGGTCAGGATTTCATTGAATATGCCCAAGATGAAAAACCAGCTTTTTATATTAACCATAAGGGTACATACAGATATTTTAAGAGTTACGATAAGTCATTAATATTTCTGTGAAATTTTATAATTTGTGTTTGTTTTTAATCTGTTTAAAGGGTTTTCAGTCTTGGGTTCCCAACTACCCACTGTCTTTCCTAAATTGTCAAATGGGATGGTGGGGAGGGAGTGTCAGAGTATAGAAAATGTTGAGAACCACTGATCCATGGAGAGAGAGGATCCAAAAGGGTTGGATAGTCGAGCGGCGTGGCGAGAACAAAGGTTTGGTATTTTTTCCAGATACTAGAAGAAGGTAGGGAGCCATCCCTTGCTATGGAAATGTTGACACTTGAGAAGGTCTTTGTTTAATGATATTGTTTAGGTTTTTAAATTGTAAACATTGTCTATAAGACAAGAAGAGTAGGGAAAAGTATAATAGCTGTTGGTTATCAGGAGACTGCTGCTAGGGCAATGTGATTAACCCATTCTGGGCTGTTTATACCCAGAGGGTGTTGATCACCCTCTCAGACAGAAAAACCGATCAGAGGGAGATAAAGGGGAAGCTATCTCCATGAGACTTCCTTTCTGGAGATTTCTCCCCACTTATGGATCCTAGAGGGCCATCGGAAGGGCAGGAGAAAGCCCATCATACCATGTTCATGTTCAATATTGCAGTGGAGTCCAGCTGCTACTGCTTTTTCAGCCAGCAGCTGCTTCTGTGACCCACTTACAATCATGACTGCACAGATGGTGCCATGGAAGTTTAATATCACCCCAGGCTGCATTCCATTGCTGTGCCAAGTGCTGATGGGAGCAGAGAAGCAGAAACCCCAACCCAGACAAAAGCCCCCAGTTGGGTCCACATGGAAAAAAAAGCATATGTAAATAAATCATTTAAACAAAAAAATAAGAAGAGCTCCAATTCCCTAAAAAAAAACCCAAACCAAACCCACTAATTAATTCTAGCTGTTTATGATCCCCATTCAAACTTAAGTATTTCTTCCCCCCTTTTTTCAATTGCAGAATATAAACTCATCTGTGCTGATATACAATTAGTCCCATGGTTTGTAATATTTAAGATATACCTCTCGTAACTTAATTACCCATTCTCATCTTCTCAATAACATATTGTCTTTGGTTAAATAAGGCTATTTTATTTAAGTATCACCTTCCTTCTTTATTCATGAGGACAGCTCTGGTCAAATCAGGAAAGGCAAAAGCTCCTCATTAGAAAAGGCAATGCAGTATAACTAAAAATCACACCATGAAAAAAATCTCCTAGCAAAGCACATTTGCATTATGTGTTTGATCACTCATTTTTCACTGGCTAGATGGAGCTTTCTTTCAGCATTCACATATGGTCAATTCTCTTCTTTTAATATTGTTTCTTTCTCAATTGCACCTAGAAGTCATCTTAATACAGATAATTGAATTTCAGTTAATTTTCCATCTGGTGTTCCAGATTGGTTATTCACTAGTGCTGATGCAAGTCTGGTATTACTCACTTATACTACCAGTGCATTTTATTTTCTGCCACATATGTAACAGAATGCAACATTTAAAAAATGTGTCATATGAGCACAATGTATGTAATACTCACAAGGAGAGAGACCTCGCTGAGGCAGCTGACTTGCTTAACTCTTTACATAGACTTGATTTCACTTTCAGATTTAAAACTCTGCAATCTTTAATTTTATTATGATGTTGAACATCCTCTAATAAGAAAAATATGAAGGTGTTTGAGTGTGTCCTGTCACACTCAGGGGTCTACTTTAACTTAAACACGTATCTATATGGTTTCTGCGGTACGAAACTGCAGAAAAACCTGAGTGTCTCTGGATTAAGTTTAGAAGTGTGTGCAACAAGAGTGATGTAGTGGTGGGAGTCTGCTATAGACCACCGGACCAGGGGGATGAGGTGGATGAGGCTTTCTTCCGGCAGCTCGCAGAAGCTACTAGATCGCATGCCCTGATTCTCATGGGTGACTTTAATTTTCCTGATATCTGCTGGGAGAGCAATACAGCGGTGCATAGACAATCCAGGAAGTTTTTGGAAAGCGTAGGGGACAATTTCCTGGTGCAAGTGCTAGAGGAGCCAACTAGGGGGGGCGCTTTTCTTGACCTGCTGCTCACAAACCGGGTAGAATTAGTGGGGGAAGCAAAAGTGGATGGGAATCTGGGAGGCAGTGACCATGAGTTGGTTGAGTTCAGGATCCTGACGCAGGGAAGAAAGGTAAGCAGCAGGATACGGACCCTGGACTTCAGGAAAGCAGACTTAGACTCCCTCAGGGAACAGATGGCCAGGATCCCCTGGGGGACTAACTTGAAGGGGAAAGGAGTCCAGGAGAGCTGGCTGTATTTCAAGGAATCCCTGTTGAGGTTACAGGGACAAACCACCCCAATGAGTCGAAAGAATAGTAAATATGGCAGGCGACCAGCTTGGCTTAATGGTGAAATCCTAGCGGATCTTAAACATAAAAAAGAAGCTTACAAGAAGTGGAAGGTTGGACATATGACCAGGGAAGAGTATAAAAATATTGCTCGGGCATGTAGGAATGTTATCAGGAGGGCCAAATCGCACCTGGAGCTGCAGCTAGCCAGAGATGTCAAGAGTAACAAGAAGGGTTTCTTCAGGTATGTTGGCAACAAGAAGAAAGCCAAGGAATGTGTGGGCCCCTTACTGAATGAGGGAGGCAACCTAGTGACAGAGGATGTGGAAAAAGCTAATGTACTCAATGCTTTTTTTGCCTCTGTTTTCACTAACAAGGTCAGCTCCCAGACTGCTGCGCTGGGCATCACAACATGGGGAAGAGATGGCTAGCCCTCTGTGGAGATAGAGGTGGTTAGGGACTATTTAGAAAAGCTGGACGTGCACAAGTCCATGGGGCCGGACGAGTTGCATCCGAGAGTGCTGAAGGAATTGGCGGCTGTGATTGCAGAGCCATTGGCCATTATCTTTGAAAACTCGTGGCGAACGGGGGAAGTCCCGGATGACTGGAAAAAGGCTAATGTAGTGCCAATCTTTAAAAAAGGGAAGAAGGAGGATCCTGGGAACTACAGGCCAGTCAGCCTCACCTCAGTCCCTGGAAAAATCATGGAGCAGGTCCTCAAAGAATCAATCCTGAAGCACTTGCATGAGAGGAAAGTGATCAGGAACAGCCAGCATGGATTCACCAAGGGAAGATCATGCCTGACTAATCTAATCGCCTTTTATGATGAGATTACTGGTTCTGTGGATGAAGGGAAAGCAGTGGATGTATTGTTTCTTGACTTTAGCAAAGCTTTTGACACGGTCTCCCACAGTATTCTTGTCAGCAAGTTAAGGAAGTATGGGCTGGATGAATGCACTATAAGGTGGGTAGAAAGCTGGCTAGATTGTCGGGCTCGACGGGTAGTGATCAATGGCTCCATGTCTAGTTGGCAGCCGGTATCAAGTGGAGTGCCCCAAGGGTCGGTCCTGGGGCCGGTTTTGTTCAATATCTTCATAAATGATCTGGAGGATGGTGTGGATTGCACTCTCAGCAAATTTGCGGATGATACTAAACTGGGAGGAGTGGTAGATACGCTGTAGGGGAGGGATAGGATACAGAAGGACCTAGACAAATTGGAGGATTGGGCCAAAAGAAATCTGATGAGGTTCAATAAGGATAAGTGCAGGGTCCTGCACTTAGGACGGAAGAATCCAATGCACCGCTACAGACTAGGGACCGAATAGCTAGGCAGCAGTTCTGCAGAAAAGGACCTAGGGGTGACAGTGGACAAGAAGCTGGATATGAGTCAGCAGTGTGCCCTTGTTGCCAAGAAGGCCAATGGCATTTTGGGATGTATAAGTAGGGGCATAGTGAGCAGATCGAGGGACGTGATCGTTCCCCTCTATTCGACATTGGTGAGGCCTCATCTGGAGTACTGTGTCCAGTTTTGGGCCCCACACTTCAAGAAGGATGTGGATAAATTGGAGAGAGTCCAGCGAAGGGCAACAAAAATGATTAGGGGACTGGAACACATGAATTATGAGGAGAGGCTGAGGGAGCTGGGATTGTTTAGCCTGCAGAAGAGAAGAATGAGGGGGGATTTGATAGCTGCTTTCAACTACCTGAAAGGGGGTTTCAAAGAGGATGGCTCTAGACTGTTCTGAATGGTAGCAGATGACAGAACGAGGAGTAATGGTCTCAAGTTGCAGTGGGGGAGGTTTAGATTGGATATTAGGAAAAACTTTTTCACTAAGAGGGTGGTGAAACACTGGAATGCGTTACCTAGGGAGGTGGTAGAATCTCCTTCCTTAGAGGTTTTTAAGGTCAGGCTTGACAAAGCCCTGGCTGGGATGATTTAACTGGGAATTGGTCCTGCTTTGAGCAGGGGGTTGGACTAGATGACCTTCTGGGGTCCCTTCCAACCCTGATATTCTGTGATTCTATGATTCTATGATTCTATGGTAACTCCCAAATAATGAGACTGGACTACCATCCTGATCAATCAGTATGCATAGGCCCCCAGTAACTGCTATCCCAAATATGCATCAGGCAAACTGATCCAAATGACTGTTGATCCAAGTATGTAAGGATCTTGGTGGGCTGCTCTGAAGACCTGTGCAATGCTCAGAGAGTAGAATGCAAAGGAAGCTCACGAAACTATGCATAAGGCTATACAGTACAGCATATGGAGTTTCTGAGTAAGGGGGTGGGGAAAGAGGAAAGGAGAGGAACATGAGGTAATCAATTTTACACTAAATTAAAGTAGGAATAAAGAAACTTGTGGCTTTGGTGGGGGAAGTACTTGGGGCTGCAACTCATCTTGATGCATCATCATTGGGGAAAGTGGCCAAGAGAACCTCACGCTAGATGAGCCCTGCTCCCCTGGCTGTTGGGATCATTTCAGCCCACCCTGGTCCATTCAGTTCCCTCACCTATCTCACCAGCTGTGATACCAAAATGGTGCCATGGGCTAGAATTTGGTCCAATGTGAATTGTCCACACATCAAGGAGAGAGAAGATGCATTATGGCACAAAAATTGCAACCACAATTATTTACAGATTCAAACATGGGTCTGCAGAAAAGGGAGGCTTTGGGAAGAGTCTAAGGCAGACGGCCTGCAGTGTAGGCTGGCTTAAAAATTCAACCGTAAGCTGTTTGCTGGAGTTCTGAAAGTGAATGGCTATACTTCTGAGCTATAGGGTGCATGCTTTTCAGCTATCTAATATCTCCATTCAAGTGTGTGCATGTATTATATATATATTTACAAGAAACCCACATTAAAAACACTATTAAAGTTTGCGAAGTCAAGCACTAGCTGTTAAATGTAAGAGATGGTTCAACTTGAAGTTTCCTCCTACATACAAAGCAGCTAGGGAAGAAACTGTGCCCCCAAAACTCTTCTCTGGGGTGCCATACTTCTGTGCTTATTCCTATTAAGTCAGACAAGATTATGACATTTAGAAGTATTAAAGCTCTTTAAAAATATATTTTTGTAACTCAGGACTTTCATTCCACTGCAGAGTTTAACAATATCCAGGCTCACTATAAGCAAATTCCAAAGTATCAATGGGTAATGTTACCCTACCTTCCTAAGCAGTTTAGAAGTATGAGTTCCATTCAATCAATAAGACTTAGGCTCCTAAATGACTTAGGCCCTTTTGAAAATAGGACTCAGTGTAAATTTTGCAAAAATGCCTAAATCCCATTTTCAGAAGTCCCATTAAAAGTCAATGGGATTGAGATGCTTTAGAAAAAATGTTACCTAATATATTTAAATGCATTAATACAGTGATACTTAGATAGACGGAAGAGTCGCAAGTGGCTCCTTAATGTGCCTCCTCCGGCTCTCTGCAGCATGTGTTATTAAAACGCTGTGTGATTTAATTATTAACCAATCTAAGTTATTAACCAATCAGGATGCTTTTACTATGTTACTAACCAATTGTGGCTGATAACATAATAATACGTGGTCGGTCATTTTGTTGTGAAAAATTATATACATATATAATATATATTGTTTATATATTATATAAATAAGGACAAATGCAAAGTAGTCCACTTTGGAAGGACCAATCAGTTGCACACATACAAAATGGGAAATGACTGCGTAGGAAAGAGTACTGCAGAAAGGGATCTGGAGGTCATAGTGGATCACAAGCTAAATATGAGTCAACAGTGGAACACTTGCAAAAAAAAAAAAGCAATCATCATTCTGGGCTGTATTAATAGGAGTGTTGTAACAAGACATGAGAAGTACCGTATATACTCATTCATAAGCCAAATTTTTTTAGTAAAAAAGGGAAGCATCAGAGAAGGGTGTCGGCTCATGAACGAGTATAGAGAGGGAGAGGTGGGACACAGCCTCTCCCCCCAACAGAGGGGGCAAGGAAAGGCAGCAGAGTCAGAAGGGAAGAGGCAGGGCCAGAGTGTCTCTGCTTCCGGCCACGCTGCTCTCCCCTCACCCTCCGAAGCAGCTGCAGCTCTGGGGCTGGCAGGCTGTGGCCACGCCACCTGGCTCCGCCCGCTGGAGCAGGTTGCTGCCACAGCATCTAGCCTGCCGGAGCAGCTCCGGCCAGGCCAGAGACATCCTCCCCTGGCCCACCCCAGCTAAGGTGAGAAGGGATGGGATGGGGAGAGTGTGGGGGTCTTGGGCTAAGGGTGGGATCATGTGGTGGGTGGTCACAGGGGTTACTCCCCTGACCCCCAGATTCTTCCTCTCCCACCCCCCCCCGCCCTCCCAAAAATATCCCCACCAGTTGCTGTCCCTGGCCCATCAGGGTAAGCAGCTGGTGGCTGGAACACTTTGTTTACTTAGGTTTACCTCTGTGCCTACAGACAGTCAAGGTAAACAAACCATCTTGGCCTGCCAGAGGTTTATCCTGATGGCCCGGGAGCCAAAGTTTGCCGACCCCTGAATTATAGGGTTGGCTTATGAATGGGTCATACAAATTTTCCATTTTTACTTATCCATTTTATGGGGGTCAGCTTATAAATGAACCGGCTTATGTTAGAGTATATACAGTCATTCTTCCACTCTACTCTGCACTGATTAGGCCTCAACTGGAGTATTGAGTCCAGTTCTGGTGCCACATTTCAGGAAAGATGTGGACAAATTGGATAAAGTTCAAAGAAGAGTAACAACAATTATTAAAGTTCTAGAAAACATTACCTATGAAGGAAGATAGAAAAAATTGGGCTTGTTTAGTCTGGAGAAGAGAAGACTGAAGGGGGACATGCTAACAGTTTTGAAGTACATAAAAGGTTGTTACAAGGAGGAAGGAGAAAAATTGTTCTCCTTAATCTCTGAGGATAGGACAAGAAGCAGTGGGCTTAAATTGCATCAAGGGTGGTTTAGGTTGGCCATTAGAAAAACCTTCCTGACAGTCAGGGTGGTTAAGCACTGGAATAAATTGCCTTAGGAGGTGGTGGAATCTCCATCATTGGAGACGAACACCTGTCAAGGATGGTCTCAATAATTCTTAGTCCTGCCATGAGTGAAGGGGAGTGGAATAGATGACCTCTCGAGGTCCCTTCCAGTCCTACGATTCTATATATGTAGACATGCACATCTATACACAAAATATTTCCCCTGTCATACTGTTTAAATATCAAATACATAGTACTACAGTAAATGAAACAATTAATTCACACTACTGTGGCTCTTTTGGGTAATGCTGATCACTAATTTGGCTCCTGAACTACTCGGTCTGAGTATTACTGCATCAATATAACCACTACCTACAATAGTTGGCAAGAAATTAGTTCCATCCCAAGCCCTCTAGAAAATATATCTCTACAAAATGAGTCATTTCAGTAAATAATGAAAGGTGTTTTAGCATGGAAGTAGATCTTCCTGTTATTTCTTGAAGATTAAGTTCTTTCCTATACAGTGGGGAAATGAGCACTATGGGGATGTGATTTCTAAAGTGCTCTAATATGTTGCACACTAATTGGTCTGTGTAGATTCCGCTGACGTCTATTAAAATTTCCCTAATGTGCTTTAACATGGTATGGCACTATGTTAAAGTGCACCAGGGATCTTTTAGTGCACATCAATAGGTCTATATGGACAAATTAATGTGCAACACGATAGTGCACTTTAAAAATCACACCCCCGTACTCCACAATGTAGACAAGCCCTATGTCTGCATCCAAATTGTCTAAATGACATTCATATAACTCTTGGTATAGTGTCCACAGGCTGTTCACAGCATACTAAGAAAGATAAAGAGGCAGAACGCCCTAGTTCACATACAAACTGATCTAAAGCCCATTGAGTCCAATGGCAAGACTTCTGTCAGCTTTGGATTGGGCCCATACTGTATATAGGTGTTTTACCTTATATTTACTGTATAGAAAAAATCCAATATTGTAATTACATAAACCAGATGCACAAGCTAATTTTTGCATGTTTACAAGAATTATACAAAATGAAAATTCTAACACACCAGCAGGAGTTCTTTTAAATACACATTGTGCAAGGCATGCATGGTTAATTTTAGTCGGAAACATTAAACCTCCTTATGGAAACAGAATTAGTAATTAGAAGGAAATAGCAAAGACTGTAGGATTCTATGAGTCTTGCCATTCCAAATCCATTAACAGATTTAGCTTATTTTCAAAATTTTAAGTAATGAAAATAGTTGAATAAGCAATGAAGTTTGAATCCATTAAAGCGGAGTCACATCTGAAGTTTATCTCCTGGTTTCCTGCAAATCTTAATGAACAGACCTGAGTGGAAAAAATCTTCCGGCATTTGGTCTTTCCTAATTAATGTAAATATACAAGATGACTTCTTCCCTAAGTACCAGTATAAAGGCATAAGAACACACCTTGAAAGGCCAGATACTGCTCCCTATTGATCTCAATGAGAGTAGGATTCAGCTCTAAGTGTAGTTATAATCTCTAAACAGACTGTAAAACTAGCTTTAAAGATTTCCACATTGATTGCCTTTCAATGATTTCCGTATGAAATGTGCTCAGTTTACAAGTAAGATCCCCCGCCCCCCACTACCAGTCCTGCACATTCAACTTGACTACTAGAATCAGTCTAAGTTATTTCCTTCTCATGCACCAACACCATTAATAAAAATTCTGCAGGCCAAATTAGACTCTCACACCTGTGCAATGCCAGTCTCTTCTTCAGATTTCCACAGCTGTATTTGATTGAAATTTAGTAAACAACTATGTTGAGGACATACAAGGGGGGAGAATAATGCAGCTCCCTCACCATTAGCTATGATGCCTCGGCAGTGCTTTTGGACAAAAACTTATTTTTGTCACTCAAACAACTGTGGATACAGGAAAAACACATCTGTTGAGTTTGAAAGATGCCATCGTTTTCATGGCCATTTTGAGTAAAGCTATCCTTTCCATTCACTGTATCAGCAGTCCCATTACAAAACACCCCCGATTTCATGGGTTATGAAGAAGGATGGGCAAGGCTAGTCCAAGAAAAATAACAACCCTTTTCTGAGTTTCCTTCCTCATTGTGTCAGATAAGCACAATAGCTTCTTAGCCTGCTGTGGGAGTAGGTGTGCTACTATCCCCATTTGGGAGGGGAAAAGGGGCAATGTGGTATATGCTTCCCTCTGCAGTAGGTTATCTCCACTGGCAAGTGTGGAGAGGGGTAAAATATGGCCTGGCCTCCTCCCTGCTACACTGCGGTAGGGATAGCCCAGGTGGTGGTTTTACTCGTGAGTAGTCCCTGTAGTGCAGAGGGTTAAAAGATTAAGGGATAGACTCTGTGCAGTCTATTTAGGAGCAACAGTGCAGAAGACAGCCCCAAGATGAATGATCAAAAGGTGGCTGCTTGCCAAATCTACCTACTTCAGAGATAGTACAGCCTTGGATAAAAATTAGTGCAGCCCCAAGATTTTCCTTTGACTGCCCATGGGCTGCTCTGAAGCAGAGCACAGCTGTGACATTTTGCTCTACGGACACTCTCTCTCCTGCCCCTGGCATGCCACTAAACCAGGGGCTGTTGAGGTTTTGCAGCATAGGGTGGTATACACCTGCTTTACATTGCTCCTTCACTGCATTAATTTTCCTCTAGGCTTTTGAGACTCCTTTACAGACCCA
This sequence comes from Lepidochelys kempii, assembly GCF_965140285.1. NCBI lineage: Eukaryota > Metazoa > Chordata > Testudines > Cheloniidae > Lepidochelys > Lepidochelys kempii. The sequence continues at coordinate 58,725,193 of NC_136387.1, read as the reverse complement.
ATATGTTGCCACAGTGATGTAGAGGGACTCGAGGGGGCCCAGAATCTGTTTCTACTTCTGAGTGGTGGTACCAAGAAAGAACTCCTGATGCCTTCACCACACTTCTTGTGCAAGCACGCACAGACAAATACAACTAACATAATCTGTCAGGTCATTTCAATTAGTGACATGCCCATTGACTTTCAGAGGGACTAAGGTTCTTTTGAAAATTATGCCCACAGACACTAGAAAGGAGATAGTGACCACAGAGCATGTAAAGATTAAATAAAAGAGAGAACTCAGACCACCTGTCTTTTACCATGTATTTCAAGTAATTCTGGTTTTATTCTCTAAAATGCTTACTAATGAGTTTTATGCACATTAATCCACAGATTGAAAAGTGCATCATACCCCCCAAAAGAACATTTTCCAGATTAGCCACCTGCATCTCCACATGCTGGGTTTTGTTAGTTAATCTTTCGAATTTACCATCAAGTGTGGGCAGCAAATCTCAGATGTCATCAAATCTCTTGTGAGAAGACCAAATATTCTAGTCATGGCTGATTTAATATTCTACAACCCAAATCCCAACTAGAGTGGAGAAAAGTAGCTAGGAACACCATGAAACCATAATCTTTACTTCCCAAAGTTTGTGGTTTGGAAAAAAGATTCTTTAGAAGCCTACCTTGGCTTGCCATTAAACATCATAAAGCATAATCCTTATAGTCCTGACAAAGAAAATTAAAGTAGGTAAGTAAAGTGAAACATTATTGATGGAAAGACAGTAGGAGATATAAATCGAAGTGGGAAAACTGACTCAAAGAAACCAAGCAACCATGTGCTTGCTCTTCTTCACCATTCAAACCTTTTAATGAAATCCTTATTGCTTTCTTTTAGAAATATTTTGTAATCAGACATCACTCATTCGACTAGAACACAAGGAGAAAGAAAAACTGGTATTTTGTAGTGTTATTAAAATAAATATAAGAAAAAATCCTGTATGCAACAGATGTACAAACCTTTTTAAAGATTACATTTATCCTGATTTTAAAATGTCCTAGTAAACATGCAATCATTTTGTGAAGTAAACAAAAGAGTATTTGAAGTTGCAAGGGAAACCACTCTTATCTTGGGGCCAGATTCTCACGCACACTGCGCAGGAGCTAATTCTATGAACAATCACAATTAAATCAGTGATGGAGTAAGGTATTACAGAGAATGAAAAATGGTAACTATTTGGCCCTTAAGGCTCAAGATGAGAACAGACAATAGATTTTCTTTTTTGTAATTGAATTGGTCTGTAAAAGGACTGAAATAGCTGTCATAGCTAGATATCAGTAAAACATTTGACATGATACAAAATCTTATCTGATCCTGTGAGGCAGATGCATGTGTCTACAATTTACAGATGGGGAAAATGACATATAGAAAGGTTATGGAGATTGCTCAAATTAACAAAGTAAAGCAGTAGCTGAGACAAGAACAGAACCCAGAAATGCAGATTTCAGCTGGGCAAAAAATTTTCAGCCTACATTTTTATTTTGGTGGGGGAGGGCACAAATGTAGATTTGGGTCATTCAAAACATTTCAGAAATTTGTGTGGAATTTGCCAATTTGTTTTAATAAAAAAATCCTATTAAAAATTGAAAAAAAGAAGAAATGTTCTATTTTGACATTTTTGAAACAAAACATTTGTTTTGGAGTTTTTTTCATTCAAAATGGCTTTTTTGAAATTTACTTCAATTTTTATTTTTCACAGATTTTATAAAGCTCAAAAATGATTTAAACATTTAATTTTGGATCAAACATAATGTTTTGTTAAACCTGCAATGAAATATTTGATTTTTCAGTGGGCTGATTTTTTTTTCTCTCTAAAGCAACCAGTGAATCAAAGAGTCAGTTGTTTATACAGCGCTAGACCACACTCTACTACTGTTACAATCTTTAGATGACATAGGAACCACAGGGTTGCTCTGTAGATACCTTTTCCAATTACATATGTATTTCGGTTTTCTGATGACATGGAAAGAAGAGTGCTAGCAACTCTCCATTTTAATCACCAATGTTTTTGTTGTTACTTTGATTGGGGTCAGATTTGACATTAAATAGCTCTTAGAATATTCACTTGTAGGAAATGCATGTAGGGAATAAGAAAAGGAGTACTTGTGGCACCTTAGAGACTAACCAATTTATTAGAGCATAAGCTTTCGTGAGCTACAGCTCACTTCATCAGATGCATATCGTGGAAACTGCAGCAGACTTTATATATACAGAGAGAATATGAAACAATACCTCCTCCCACCCCACTGTCCTGCTGGTAATAGCTTATCTAAAGTGATCATCAGGTGGGCCATTTCCAGCACAAATCCAGGTTTTCTCACCCTCCACCCCCCCACACAAATTCACTCTCCTGCTGGTGATAGCCCATCCAAAGTGACAACTCTTTACACAATGTGCATGACAATCAAGTTGGGCTATTTCCTGCACAAATCCAGGTTTTCTCACATCCCCTCCACTCCCATACACACACAAACTCACTCTCCTGCTGGTAATAGCTCATCCAAACTGACCACTCTTCAAGTTTAAATCCAAGTTAAACCAGAACATCTGGGGGGGGGGGGGATAGGAAAAAACAAGAGGAAACAGGCTACCTTGCATAATGACTTAGCCACTCCCAGTCTCTATTTAAGCCTAAATTAATAGTATCCAATTTGCAAATGAATTCCAATTCAGCAGTTTCTCGCTGGAGTCTGGATTTGAAGTTTTTTTGTTTTAAGATAGCGACCTTCATGTCTGTGATTGCGTGACCAGAGAGATTGAAGTGTTCTCCGACTGGTTTATGAATGTTATAATTCTTGACATCTGATTTGTGTCCATTTATTCTTTTACGTAGAGACTGTCCAGTTTGACCAATGTACATGGCAGAGGGGCATTGCTGGCACATGATGGCATATATCACATTGGTGGATGTGCAGGTGAACGAGCCTCTGATAGTGTGGCTGATGTTATTAGGCCCTGTGATGGTGTCCCCTGAATAGATATGTGGGCACAATTGGCAACGGGCTTTGTTGCAAGGATAAGTTCCTGGGTTAGTGGTTCTGTTGTGTGGTATGTGGTTGTTGGTGAGGGAATGTACACGTGCTGCTATATCCTCACTGGCATCTGGAAATTGGCACCTTCAGGTTTTGGATTGGTTATAGAATCAAATCCGCAGACATGAGTTTGAATTTCTGGATTTTAATCTGAAATTTTGAAGTTCAAAGGAGTTTGGATTTTCAATTTCAATTTTGGTTGAAATTAATAACTTCTTATGGTCAACTAAGCCAAACTGTATAGTTATTTGAGCGTGAACAAGTGTATCAAACAACAAATTCTACCGATTAATCTATGTTAGAAAGGCATGTGGTTTACAAAAAATATAATTGATTTCCTTGCCATGATGGGAAACATGCCATCTGGACATATACTTTGGATATTTTCTGTTTTTCCAAACATTTCCTTTCTATTTTATTAATAAGTCCCGCTCGCTCTCTCTCACACACACAGTCTTCTTCTAAGTGTCCATACCTATTCAGCTGAATTATGAAAGACTGAGTAGTTCAGTAATTCTACCATTTCTGAGTCATCATAGATTTAAGCTTGCTTTCAGATGTTTTTAAATGGGCCTCTGTCCTCTGTAGTATTTCTTCTCCCCCTCCTACCCCCAAAAAAACCCCGACACTGTGTTTGTGCAAGAATTTCTTATTCCCCTTAGCCCCTTTGGCTAGTACTAACTCATTTTGAATGCAACCAATATTCAATCCTTTCACAGGAATGTGAGACAGGTGACAGCTAATCAATAATTGACTTTGTCCTTAACTTGTTATACTGTCAAGGATACAGCATGTCAATCAGTGAGAAATGATGCCCTATAAGTTGCAATTACCAACTAGTAGGGAAGCAATCAGTTCCAAATCCATATATTATGTATGTTTAGCCCCTTTGAATGCTCAATTCACATATTCTGGGTTATAGTAAGACCTTTTTTTCCGATCAGACCAAAAGTGTTTAGACTGTAGTAACTGGGAGGTTGTACATTTACAAACACACAGCCTGATTTTGATCTGTTTTTGCCAGATTAAATTAGCAGTGATTCCAGTGAAGTCAGTGGAATGACACAGATGCTAAAGAAGAGCAAGTAAGATCAATATCTCCAGCCAGCCAATAGATTGTAGCCAGACTTTGACTTGGAGTTTTCAGTTTTAAAGTGTCATCAAGTTTGTTTACACTTAGAGGAGCCAGAGACTGCACGGCTGTGTCAATTTCTTTAATTCAAAAATCTACAGTTTGGAAGTCAGCAATATAATTTTCTGATCACTTCCAAACTCCAAGCCCATATTGTTTGAGAGCTTCCTTTACTTCCACTCAGCTTTGGGCCAAGCGATGCCTAATTATTGTTATGGTTATTTCAAAAAATACATAAAACACTTTTTTTTGTTAGGGATTAAGCTGTTTGACAGTTTGTGAATATTTTTATTGTGTTTGCCTACAAACCAGTCATGTAGACATCAGTTCAGCAAGGTACTTCAGCATACACCTACTAGAGCTGGTTAGAATTTGTCAGAATAATTTCTGACAGCAAATGTCCTTCTCATGAAACTGAGACACTCTGGAAAATTTCAGTTTTGCTAAAAAGTTTTGAGTTTTTGCTGGGAAAAATCAAAGTTATAGCTCCCCAGCTGCATGCCTGGAAGACTCTTTCAATTGATAAAAGACTACTAATTGGAGGGGTGAGCAAGGTAAACACCCTGATTCGCTCCCTCCTTGGCTCTCTGCCTGCCTCACCAGCTCCAAGGCTGGAGAGGCAGAGAAACCTGCCACTCAAGCTTCTCTGACTTCCCTCAAGCTCCGGGCGAAGAGGTAGACAGACACTGTGCTCTGCCTCTCAGGCACTGGAGTTGGGAGGAGAAGCTGAGGTTCCTGGCTCTATGCCACTCTGGTACCTGGGCTGGGAGGCTGTTGTCAATTTCACTTTCTGCCACTGAAATTGACAGAAGCCTTTAGGGTAGGCAGCTAGGAAACCAAAAAAAATTCTGTTTTGATTCAGCCAAAACAGGACTTTTTTTTTCAAATTCCTTCCTGTAAAAAGGTGTCTGTGTGGGTGCAAATTTGTGTCTGTATCCAGGATGGCCAACTGTCCAGTTTTCGACTGGAACACCCTGTGGAAAAGGGATCCTGGCAGCTCCACCGCTGACCAGGCCATTGACTGCCCATTTGGTGGTGCTGCACTTCCATGAGCAGCTTTAGGTTAGTGGTGCCTGGAGCCTGAATCTCTGACATTGCACCCCCCCCCACGCTGGGCCTCAAACCCCTGCCCCAGCCCTAATCCCTCTCTGAACCCCTCAATCCTAGCCCGGAGCATCCTCCTACAACCCAAATCCCTCATCTCCAGCCCCACCCCCCAGCGCGCACTTCCCAGCCGGAGCCTTCACTCCCCCCCCCCCCCCCCGTGCCCCAGCCCTGATCCCCCTCCCACCTTCCAAACCCCTCAGGTCCAGCCCAAAGCACCCTCCTACATCCCAAAGCCCTCATCCGCAGCCCCACCCCAGAGTTTGCACCCCCAGCCAGAGCCCTCACACACCCCCATATGCAACCCCCTCCCGCACTCTGAACCCCTCAGCACCAGCCTGGAGCCCCCTCCTGCACCCCAAATCCCTCATCCCCAGATCCACATCAGAGCCTGCACCCCCACCTGGAGCCCTCACTCCCCCTGCTCCCCAACCCCCTGCCCCAGCCCAGAGTCCCCTCCCGCACCCTGACCCCCTCATTTCTGGCCCCACCCCAGAACCCGTACCCCCAGCCCAGAGCCCGTAGCTCCTCCCACACCCCAACACCCTGCCTCAGCCCGGAGCCCCCTCCGAACTCCTCAGCTCCACCCCCCAGCCTGGAGCCCCCTCCTGAACTCCAAACCCCTTATCCCTGGCCAAAAGCCCACTCCCCCAGCGAGAGCCCTCACCCCTTCTCACATCCCAACCCACTGCCTCAGCCTGGAGCCTCTCCCACACTCTGAAGTCCTCATTTCTAGCCTCACTCTGGAGCCCGGAGCCCTCACCCCCTCCCACACCCCAGACCCCTGAGCCAGCCCGGTGAAAATGAGCAAGTGAGTGAGGGGGGAGAGCGAGTGACAGAGGGAGGGGGGATGGAGTGAGCGGGAGACGAGGCCTCGTAGAAGGGGCAGAGTATGGGTGGGGCCTTGGAGGAGGGGAAGGGCAGGGCAAGGGTTTTGGGTTTTGTGCAAGTAGAAAGTTGGCAATCCTACCTGTATCCTGGTTTGAGATGACTCCCCCTGCCCCACAAAATGCATTTTTGGGTGGGTAAGGGATTTTAATTGTTTTGCCAGCTCCATTATCTAACTTTAAGTATATGAATAGTCTAATTGAAGTCACAGCGAGTACTCACATGCTTAAAGTTTGGCCCATGCTTAAATAACTTGCTGAACTGGGTCTTTACAGCATTATATTACACTACTAGCATTCATAGCTTTAGGTGGGAAATCATAACCACATGTACTACACATAAACCAATAGCACTGTTATATAATATAGAATAGCACTATATACAGAATTCATACAAGAGTAATTTAGTGAGCTAAACATATCTTTGAATTTCTGGGGCTTTTCTTTCATGGAAAGTCCAATAAAAAGTTAATTACAAATAATAAATTTTGAGAGAGATGATTGTATCATTACTTTTAAAGATCCATCAGCATGTGTCATATTTCCAGGGTTTTATAATTCAAATAGTTTAAAGTTTAAATATTGCATCTGGGCTACCAACACAGAGAGTACAGCAAGTTTCCATGAGAAGGGATGTAAAGAGTAGAGATGTGTTGAAGTTAACTTTTTTAAAGCAAACAATTAAAAATCTGTTGGCTGAGATTCTGTGATGCTTTTCGAGGCGCAACACAGAACTTGCAGCCAAGTGCGAGAGGAAACTATGGTCGCTTTAAGCGCTTCCGATGCTAGGTTTCTCCAGAGGCTAGAGAAGTACATAGTATAACTAAGACAGCCCAGGGGGCCTTTCTAAGTTACAACAACTTCCCCTGACAGTCCCGGCAGTCACAGTGATGCCCGGAATTTCCACAAAGCTGTGAGATGCAGTCCTGTTCCTGGCACACACTCCCTGCCCCCCATTCTGCTAGAACTTACCAGAAAGTCCCTGAAGGAGCATGGTGACTGCAGCAAGAGAATCCTGCTTTAGGCAGAACTGAAGTTGTTAAGGCCCCTTTACATCACTCCCCTCCTTCTACCTTGTGAAAAGCGGCCAGAGCAGTGGTCAGGATCTCATTCATTAGTTTGAATAAGAGAGCTTTTGCACACTTACAATTAATTAGCATTTAATGTTGATCCCTGTTCAGGATTAGGGCCTCCTTTATATGAGGCCCTTTACAAACACAAAAGGAGACATGATTCTTACCCCAGAGAGGACAGTTCAAATCTTTATCTGTGCTGCTACATTTGGATATTTTGAAAAAAGAATGACCTACTCAATGACTTGTCCTTGAAAAATAGGTTCTGAAGATGCACACCAGCTATTATTAGTAAAGTCTCTGCTTGGCAATGTTACAAATTTAGGCCCTGATCTGGCAAAGTTGATCTGGCCGCCAGCTGAGTGGCGGCGAACCAGCTGAGCAGCGGGGGACAGCAGAGCAGCTCACAGCAGGAGTTTGTCTGGGAGTTCGCCTGGAGTGAGCCCAGTGAGGCTTACGTCTTGCAAACTGCTCTGAGGAAGCTCATAGTAGGAAGGTGATATGGAAGGGGGGGGGGGTTCAGCTATTGTGACCTGCACTGGATGTACCACGTTTGTCTTTCTTCCACAGGACAGAAGCGACTTTGTCTGTACAAAGTGCAACCTGGTCTCCATATTGGAAGAGAAGATTGAAGGTCTGGAGCAACAGATAACGACCCTGCGTTGCATACGAGAAACTGAGGATTTTCTGGACAAAACTCAGGATAGGCTTCTAGGGGCACAAAGCTCTAAAGATATAGAGCAGGTTGCACAGAGTAGCCAAGAGGCCAGTGAAGAAGCTTGGCAACATGTGACCTCCAGAAGAGGTAAGCGGAATGTCCGGGTTTCAGTAACACAGACACAGGTAACTAACCGCTTTCATGTTCTCTCCACAGGTACCATTGCGGAGAGTGGACCAGATGATATGTCTGGGGCGAGAAAGCAGAAGGAGACTCCGCTGGTTGGAAGGCATGAGATGCGATGTCCTGAGGTTGGGGGTTCCACGACCACCACTCCCAAGAGGAGAAGGTGGGTGGTGGTGGTCGGGGACTCTCTCCTCTGGGGGACTGAGTCATCTATCTGCCGCCCTGACCGGGAAAACCAAGAAGTCTGCTGCTTGCCAGGGGCTAAGATTCGCGATGTGACGGAGAGACTGCCGAGACTCATCAAGCCCTCGGATCGCTACCCCTTCCTGCTTCTCCACGTGGGCACCAATGATACTGCCAAGAATGACCTTGAGCGGATCACTGCGGACTACGTGGCTCTGGGAAGAAGGATAAAGGAGTTGGAGGCGCAAGTGGTGTTCTCGTCCATCCTCCCCGTGGAAGGAAAAGGCCTGGGTAGGGACCGTTGAATCGTGGAAGTCAACGAATGGCTACGCAGGTGGTGTCGGAGAGAAGGCTTTGGATTCTTTGACCATGGGATGGTGTTCCATGAAGGAGGAGTGCTGGGCAGAGACGGGCTCCATCTTACGAAGAGAGGGAAGAGCATCTTTGCCAGCAGGCTGGCTAACCTAGTGAGGAGGGCTTTAAACTAGGTTCACCGGGGGAAGGAGACCAAAGCCCTGAGGTAAGTGGGAAAGCGGGATACCGGGAGGAAGCACAGGCAGGAATGTCTGTGAGGGGAGGGCTCCTGCCTCATACTGGGAATGAGGGGCGATCAACAGGTTATCTCAAGTGCTTATATACAAATGCACAAAGCCTTGGAAACAAGCAGGGAGAACTGGAGGTCCTGGTGATGTCAAGGAACTATGACGTGATTGGAATAACAGAGACTTGGTGGGATAACTCACATGACTGGAGTACTGTCATGGATGGTTATAAACTGTTCAGGAAGGACAGGCAGGGCAGAAAAGGTGGGGGAGTAGCACTGTATGTAAGGGAGCAGTATGACTGCTCAGAGCTCTGGTACGAAACTGTAGAAAAACCTGAGTGTCTCTGGATTAAGTTTAGAAGTGTGTGCAACAAGAGTGATGTAGTGGTGGGAGTCTGCTATAGACCACCGGACCAGGGGGATGAGGTAGATGAGGCTTTCTTCCGGCAGCTCACGGAAGCTACTAGATCGCATGCCCTGATTCTCATGGGTGACTTTAATTTTCCTGATATCTGCTGGGAGAGCAATACAGCAGTGCATAGACAATCCAGGAAGTTTTTGGAAAGCGTAGGGGACAATTTCCTGGCGCAAGTGCTAGAGGAGCCAACAAGGGGGGGCGCTTTTCTTGACCTGCTGCTCACAAACCGGGTAGAATTAGTGGGGGAAGCAAAAGTGGATGGGAATCTGGGAGGCAGTGACCATGAGTTGGTTGAGTTCAGGATCCTGACGCAGGGAAGAAAGGTAAGGACCCTGGACTTCAGGAAAGCAGACTTTGACTCCCTCAGGGAACGGATGGCCAGGATCCCCTGGGGGACTAACTTGAAGGGGAAAGGAGTCCAGGAGAGCTGGCTGTATTTCAAGGAATCCCTGTTGAGGTTACAGGGACAAACCATCCCGATGAGTCGAAAGAATAGTAAATATGGCAGGCGACCAGCTTGGCTTAATGGTGAAATCCTAGCGGATCTTAAACATAAAAAAGAAGCTTACAAGAAGTGGAAGGTTGGACATATGACCAGGGAAGAGTATAAAAATATTGCTCGGGCATGTAGGAATGATATCAGGAGGGCCAAATCGCACCTGGAGCTGCAGCTAGCAAGAGATGTCAAGAGTAACAAGAAGGGTTTCTTCAGGTATGTTGGCAACAAGAAGAAAGCCAAGGAAAGTGTGGGCCCCTTACTGAATGAGGGAGGCAACCTAGTGACAGAGGATGTGGAAAAAGCTAATGTACTCAATGCTTTTTTTGCCTCTGTTTTCACTAACAAGGTCAGCTCCCAGACTGCTGCGCTGGGCATCACAAAATGGGGAAGAGATGGCCAGCCCTCTGTGGAGATAGAGGTGGTTAGGGACTATTTAGAAAAGCTGGACATGCACAAGTCCATGGGGCCGGACGAGTTGCATCCGAGAGTGCTGAAGGAATTGGCGGCTGTGATTGCAGAGCCATTGGCCATTATCTTTGAAAACTCGTGGCGAACGGGGGAAGTCCCGGATGACTGGAAAAAGGCTAATGTAGTGCCAATCTTTAAAAAAGGGAAGAAGGAGGATCCTGGGAACTACAGGCCAGTCAGCCTCACCTCAGTCCCTGGAAAAATCATGGAGCAGGTCCTCAAAGAATCAATCCTGAAGCACTTGCATGAGAGGAAAGTGATCAGGAACAGCCAGCATGGATTCACCAAGGGAAGGTCATGCCTGACTAATCTAATCGCCTTTTATGATGAGATTACTGGTTCTGTGGATGAAGGGAAAGCAGTGGATGTATTGTTTCTTGACTTTAGCAAAGCTTTTGACACGGTCTCCCACAGTATTCTTGTCAGCAAGTTAAGGAAGTATGGGCTGGATGAATGCACTATAAGGTGGGTAGAAAGCTGGCTAGATTGTCGGGCTCAACGGGTAGTGATCAATGGCTCCATGTCTAGTTGGCAGCCGGTATCAAGTGGAGTGCCCCAAGGGTCGGTCCTGGGGCTGGTTTTGTTCAATATCTTCATAAATGATCTGGAGGATGGTGTGGATTGCACTCTCAGCAAATTTGCGGATGATACTAAACTGGGAGGAGTGGTAGATACGCTGTAGGGGAGGGATAGGATACAGAAGGACCTAGACAAATTGGAGGATTGGGCCAAAAGAAATCTGATGAGGTTCAATAAGGATAAGTGCAGGGTCCTGCACTTAGGACGGAAGAATCCAATGCACCGCTACAGACTAGGGACCGAATAGCTAGGCAGCAGTTCTGCGGAAAAGGACCTAGGGGTGACAGTGGTCGAGAAGCTGGATATGAGTCAGCAGTGTGCCCTTGTTGCCAAGAAGGCCAATGGCATTTTGGGATGTATAAGTAGGGGCATTGCCAGCAGATCGAGGGACGTGATCGTTCCCCTCTATTCGACATTGGTGAGGCCTCATCTGGAGTACTGTGTCCAGTTTTGGGCCCCACACTACAAGAAGGATGTGGATAAATTGGAGAGAGTCCAGCGAAGGGCAACAGAAATGATTAGGGGTCTAGAACACATGACTTATGAGGAGAGGCTGAGGGAGCTGGGATTGTTTAGTCTGCAGAAGAGAAGAATGAGGGGGGATTTGATAGCTGCTTTCAACTACCTGAAAGGGGGTTCCAAAGAGGATGGCTCTAGACTGTTCTCAATGGTAGCAGATGACAGAATGAGGAGTAATGGTCTCAAGTTGCAGTGGGGGAGGTTTAGATTGGATATTAGGAAAAACTTTTTCACTAAGAGGGTGGTGAAACACTGGAATGCGTTACCTAGGGAGGTGGTAGAATCTCCTTCCTTAGAGGTTTTTAAGGTCAGGCTTGACAAAGCCCTGGCTGGGATGATTTAACCGGGAATTGGTCCTGCTTCGAACAGGGGGTTGGACTAGATGACCTTCTGGGGTCCCTTCCAACCCTGATATTCTATGATTCTATGATTCTGTGAAAGTGCTCTGCGCAGGCACCGGCATCTACTCCAACAGAGTTCACTGCAGCATCAAGGCCTTATACCATACTTTGCTATCTCACAGTACTTTGCATTATAAACTAATTTTTCAGGATGCAGTACCTGAGGGATTGCATATCTGGGGACAACTGCTAGTACTGCTCCTAATCCCTTAAAAATTAATATTACCTATACAGATGTATTATATTCCCAGAAAAGCAAAAAAGTAGCATTTTTTCAAAGTCAAGACTATAGACATCAGGCCTGATTCTGATCTCATTTACATCAGTGTAAATTACTCTACTGAAACTAGTTGAGTCACACCAGTGACATTGGAATCAGGCTCTAGTTTCTGAAATTCTTTGCTATGCTCGTAGTCAACATATGACATCAAACTCACTTTGAAACTAATGAGATGTTCATACAGTACCTTTTTATTCAACAATAAATACTGCATGGAAAAACTCAGTGTAGTAGGAATGAACTCATTACTGTTGTGTATTGCATTCCAAGAAGATTGTGGCATGGATAGAGGTTTCACTAAATAACATTTTTACTTTATTGAAGTAACATGTTGCCATATCAGTGTGGCTGTCACACCAAAAGCCCTGTTAACTGAAGGGTTAAGGCAGCTCAAGTTTATTTCCTATCAACACAATCACGAAAGTTCAAGGAAATTACCAATTAAGGCAACACTAAGATTCAGACCAACCTCAGTGCACGTTTGTTACCACTAAACCCCATAAACCAAGTGCATTTGCAGATTCCTCACTTCCACCACAATCTCCCTTTCACTTCCACCATATAAGTGCCTCTCCACATCCTCAAAATCAAATGTGATTTTGAGGAAATAGGTTAACAGGAAACACACAAGAGAAACCTTCCCTGTAAGTTTATTGTTGTTAGTAGCAATAGTGTTACAACAGCGCTCAGAAGGCCCAGCCAAGATCAGCCCTCCATTGCATTAGGTGCTGGACAAACACACGAGACAATCCCTGGTCTGGAAAGCTTGTAGTGAAGACAACAGAGACAAAGTATGGGAGGGGAAACAGATGGAGAGGTAAAGTGATTTGCCTAAGGTCCTACAGCAGGTCAGTGGCAAGTTGGGAGTAGAATCTAGGCCTCCTGAGTAGCAGCCCAATGTCCTATCCACTAGACCATGTTGCTACCCCTAGCTAATTAAGCATTTAGAATAAGAATTTCCCTGTTATTTTATTTAAATTAGCAATAAAAAAAATCTAAGTGGGATTGTCATATAAAGGCACACTGGAGAGAAGCCTGCTCTGACAGATGCCATTAGGACAACCAGAATGTGGTACCCCTCATGCAAAGCCATTCATATGTATAGGAGATGTGTGCTGAAGGTAATCATAGCTGTGGGACGTGGGGAGTCAGGTAGTGGGGGTAAGAGGAAAGTAGATTGAAAGTGTACAAAAATTAAGTATTTCAAATAAGAAGCAAGTCTCTCCTTTTTGGCTCCCTCCACAGATTATTCTGACAGCTTCAAACGGTTGCCAGATTTTTAAACAACCTTCTTGTGAAATTCCTCCTTCTGGCCCAAAAGTGATCTGTTTCTCCAAAATTCTGGAGAAATGAGGGGCAATATTCAGTCCCAGACTCGCAAAAGAGTTTTGATCGGAGAAGTTATTCTGAGAGCTCAGAATGGGTGCTACATCCGATTGGGGAAAAGATTCCCAAATTGCAGATGGCATAGACCACCCCCCCCAGAGAGATTTGCGGATTGACTTCCCTGAACTTGGGCCCATTACACTGGCAAAGAGTGGCTGGAACATGCTGCACTTGCACCCTGCTTCAAATCCCTGCCACACCTCCTCCCACCTTTGGTGTATCCCAGTGCATCCCATATATCATGGGGGAGAAGGCTCTCTGTCATCTGTGGAAAAAGAAAAGCAGTACTTGTGGCACCTTAGAGACTAACAAATTTATTTGAGCATGAGCGTTCGTGAGCTACAGCTCAATGCATGTGATGAAGTGAGCTGTAGCTCACGAAAGCTTATGCTCAAATAAATTTGTTAGTCTCTAAGGTGCCACAAGTACTCCTTTTCTGTTTGCGAATATAGACTAACATGGCTGCTACTCTGAAACCTGTCATCTGTGGATTCTTATATGCTTGGGGAGTCCTCAGCTGTCCTTCTAGGACAGCTTTCCACCTGTACATTGCAAAACAGCTGGAAGTGGGTCAAAAGGCCATAGGGGTGAAATCCCAGTTCCATTGAATTCAATGGGAGTTTTGTCATTGGCTTGAGGAGTGGGGGGAAGGATTTCACTGCAGGGCTCTCTGGTGACAATTCCTCATCCACAGACACACAACTATGGACTGTCAGCTCAAGTGTCTGAGGTTTTCAACTGCTAGGGAAAGGTAAAAGCAATGACATTTCATGCTGTGCATGAAAGAGATTACACATACACAGTGCAGTGTTGTGTGCATATAATATATTGTGTGAGTGGGAGAGAGAAAGAAACAGAGATGCACACAACATTGTATAAATCCCAGAGTTACTATAGACTTTTTCAACTGTCTGTAAGCTTCAGTTCTTTTCAGTTACTATAGCAACAGGGAATATGAATATAGCACTGAGACATGAATAGTCCTGCCTTGGTATGATTTTGATCAGCTCTTTGTGTTGAAATTAATATTAAATTGGAAGTCAATTATAAACGAAAATACCTTTTTAAAGAGACTGCGGATGTTAACAGGATGTGTAACAGCAGGAAGGATGAAACAATTTAGTAGAGAGAAAGTTCTATCCAAGAACATACAATAAAGGAGGAAAGTAGCTATTGTTTCATAAACACTAGAAAAAATAACTTCCAGAAGCAATTTCCAATGCAGAATGAGTCACCTAAACAGCATGCAGAATTATATGTAGTAGTTAGTCTCCCTTTCTCCATATTTATGCCGTCGTTCATAGCATTTAATTAGATGTTTAGTGCTTCACTTGTCGAAGGACCCACTGACTAGAAGTGACATCTTGAGATTAAAACATTTCTTTCAGCATCATGTCATGACGGGAAGGCTATGCTTACAAGTTAGTTGGGGGCGGGGTGAGACAGGAAAGAGAAGGGAAAGTTCAATTACTATGGAAATAAGGGAGGAATTATACAACAAACATCATACTACATTTACCCTGCTTGAGAGAATCCTCTGGGGTTTGTTTACTTAGTGCTAAAACAAACTGCAAAACAATAAAACTAAAAGGAAAAGACACTTTAGATGTAAGGTAAAAAATTCAAAAGTGCCTAAGTGACTTAGGAACCTATGTCTAGTTTCAAAGGAGAGTAAGGACTTGATTTTTTTAAAGCTATTTAGTCACTTTAAGACACAAATAGGTGCTTTTGAAAATCCCATTAAGCATCTAGGTGTCTAACACCCACTAAAAACATTGCAGGATCAAGGCCCAAGTCATCACTTTATTACTTACCAGTTCTTTGTTAGCCTTCGGTACTTGAGACAGTCTATTTTTTGAACTTCTTGTCAGTGCAGATTTCATTGTTACAAAGCAGACATTTTTCTTAGTCATCTCACAGTAGATGAAGCTTGTGGCTGGGCTTTATTAGATTTTTCACTATGCCTTGCCAAGAAATGTGAAACTCAAGTAACTATGTAAATTCATTAATCTCATAAGGCAATTAGTATAAAATCCAATGACTGTTAAATGATTGTAAATGAATTAGTTACTACATAACATTTAATTTTCATAAGTACATTAATTTATTTACATGACATGGCAAGCTTTACAAGGAAAAGGCAGACATTTAGACCCCAAAACTACAGCTCTTGCACAATCAAAACTCAATTTTCTTCGAATGTATCCTTTCTGTTATGTAGCAAACTGCAGTATTGGTCCTTAGGGGTAGATTTTCAGGTGCTGAGCACCCACAATTAGGACCAGGTTTTCAAAAAAGCTCAGCTTCCATTTAGATTCCTACACAAAGGCCAGATTTTCAATAGTGCTCAGCAACCAGAAGTTTCTATTGTGACACTGATGGGCACATTTTCAAAAGAACCCAGCACCCAAAGCACTGAGCTCTTTTACAAATCTGGCTCAAAACCAATTCCCAGTCAGCACACTCGGCACTAGTTAAACAAGTATGATTTTCTTTTTGTGTTGTTCATACTAAGGTTAAGGTTTAGATTTTCATGCCACAACAACAACATGTATGGTTAATAGCTAATTATTCCCAACTGAAGCTAAACCTTTTGCAGTTGAAAAAGTATAATTGGCAGCATCTGGTAAATTGTTTTCTAGGGCCTCAATTTACAATTCTTGCACAAGCTTCGATGCTGAAGTCAATGGGAATTGCTTTATCCCTGTTCGCTGATTTCACTTATGCTGACATTAGGAAATTAGAAACAACTCAACCATGGTCAATGGAGTTAAAGCATTGAAAGGGAGAGTGTAATCAAACCCAAGGAAAGTTGTTGAGGGAAGCCTAAAAATAAAGGAATTTTGAGTCAAGAGCAAACATTTAAAGGATTTCTTATGTCCTATGGCTCATTATAGCAAGAGATCTGGAGACTGTGGGGGCATCTCCTTCAGTTGGTTTTTGATCAACATAACTCTACATAAGTCTGCACAGCCATGCCAATTTTACGCCAACTGAGAATTTGGCCCAGCATGTTTAAGCTGCCAGGAGGCAGAAGAAACTGGAGGTTT
Source organism: Lepidochelys kempii (assembly GCF_965140285.1). Classification (NCBI taxonomy): domain Eukaryota; kingdom Metazoa; phylum Chordata; order Testudines; family Cheloniidae; genus Lepidochelys; species Lepidochelys kempii. The sequence goes on along the minus strand of NC_136387.1, from coordinate 58,708,755 downwards.
TCTCAGGATTTGTGATTGATAGGTCTGGTCCTACTTCTGATGTTGTAAGGAAGAGGAAAAGAAATTGGAATGACAAGGCTAAAAGCAATCAAGAGTTATAAAGCCTACAAAGAGTACTACAACATCCTATAATGTTTGGTATTTTCAATCCAGTGATAATGCCAAGAACACAAATGCTACCTGTCCTGTAGTAACAAAGGAGAATCAGTGAAGGAGAATGCAACTATCATCATGCATAGTTCCTTAACCAGGTCTAAATAGTAGAGGTGTGGGAGAGTATAGGAGTTGATCAACAGCATGTTCACTCTTTACATTAAGAACAATCATATATGGCTGATAAATCAAGAAGTGGTTCACTTTAAAAATGAGTACAGCAAGCAAAAGTAAAAAGACAAAAACGTTGAGAAGTTTTTTGCAGTGCTTTTAAATAGGTCTGGCATCCAAAGTCTTCCACAGAAGCACATGTTTAATTCATTACTTTCTATTGTTAAACTTCCGTGTAACATGCCTGGATTACAGATTTTTTTAATTCCAATTTGTTTGTACTAAGTTTAGCTGATCTTAAAATACTTAACTGTCAGCTAACCAAACAACTATTTCCACCACTCTTTTAGTGCCAAACTTCCAGCCCTATTGCAATTACATTGTTTCTAGAAATGTGCCAAGTCTCATTTATTGAGCAGAACAAAGCAGTTTTCAAAACTATGGACTTGGTTTGGTTGTTTTTAGCAAAACTGGATTGTGACACAGATCTGTATGGAAACCTTTAAAACGAGCACCATTGCAGTTTCCTTATTTTAAATTACCTGTGCCATAGAAACCATCATTCATAGAGTCAAATTCTCAACAGGAAAACTTTGAATCCAAATGACCAGCTACCAAATGAAAAGTATTGAAATAAAGAGTCCTGGACCTTCTTCCAAACCTCTGGCAACATAATTGTGTTCCACAACGATGAAGATTGTGCAGGGAATAGAGCATTCAAAATGTCTGGTCCAAGACCATGAAGTTCACTCCCAGAAGAACTGTCTCAAACCTCAGCACTTTCCACTCCAAGTGCAACAACTTCAACTTCGTGTTTACTAATAAAAGCGTCTAGTCTATAAAAGAAGCAAAAAGCACACACAATTTTCCTTCTGGGGTGAGGACTGGTGAAGGAATCAGGTGTGACATGCTAGTCACAATGTTCAATACATCATTGGAAGGCATTAAGATACATGGGTTTGGTGTGGCATAAGATCTAAATTGAATAGAATAGAATACAAATGCCTCAGGTTTGAAAAAAAAATCAGTTAGCTTTTTTTTAAAAAAAATACTGTGACTGTACTTCTGAAACATACCAACATGCTAGTAAAAGGCTATTCCCAGAGATTTTAGCAAAGGTGACATTAGAATGCACTGCAAGAAGAGCTGATGCTGTAAGTGTTCCAGCACAATTTGAGAGTTGAAAGCTTTGGCTAGGCAATCCAGTTTTCAGGGTGCTTATTTAATTTAAGCTACCTCAGTGTATCATTAGTTCACAAGTCATATCTTTTCACTGGGTGGATTTAGTTGCTCTTGATTAGCAGTACTCAATGCTGGAGATCTGCTTTGTTATCAAATTCCATTGTAGATCATGAAGCACTGACATTGCACTGCAATGTTTACAACATTATTACTTCACACTGTCACAACTAAAACGTTATGTTAATGAAACATCACTATATTATAATTGTTTTGTGTTTCTCTACAACTCAGTTAACAAAATAGTGTCTCCTCTATTCCCTCACCAACCAACTCTAGGCAAATAGGGCATTTCGGGGAGGGCTGTTTGCCTCCCCACCCCTTTTCTTCTATCCCCATCATTTTTTCCTGGCAGTGTGAAGAAAAAAAGGAGGGGCAGCTCAGTAACATCCTTTCAGCTCTCTTTAGGCTACCTTGTGTGTGAATGCATTCGGAGGAGTCCTGAGATGAATGAGTTTCTTTCAGAGAAAAGGCATTTTGAGAGGAGAGTTGGTGTTGGTCCTGCTTTGAGCAGGGGGTTGGACTAGATGACCTCCTGAGGGCTCTTCCAACCTTAATATTCTATGATTTGTATGTTTCTAAACCTGTGCACTACAGCAACTGTACTTGATACACCGAAGAACTGGATGTGACTATAGCCAGGAGCTGAGTAGTGAGTCTCCATGAGAGGAAAGTGATCAGGAACAGCCAGCATGGATTCACCAAGGGAAGGTCATGCCTGACTAATCTAATCGCCTTTTATGATGAGATTACTGGTTCTGTGGATGAAGGGAAAGCAGTGGATGTATTGTTTCTTGACTTTAGCAAAGCTTTTGACACGGTCTCCCATAGTATTCTTGTCAGCAAGTTAAGGAAGTATGGGCTGGATGAATGCACCATAAGGTGGGTAGAAAGCTGGCTAAATTGTCGGGCTCAACGGGTAGTGATCAATGGCTCCATGTCTAGTTGGCAGCCGGTATCAAGTGGAGTGCCCCAGGGGTCGGTCCTGGGGCCGGTTTTATTCAATATCTTCATAAATGATCTGGAGGATGGTGTGGATTGCACTCTCAGCAAATTTGCGGATGATACTAAACTGGGAGGAGTGGTAGATACGCTGGAGGGGAGGGATAGGATACAGAAGGACCTAGACCAATTGGAAGATTGGGCCAAAAGGAATCTGATGAGGTTCAATAAGGATAAGTGCAGGGTCCTGCACTTAGGACGGAAGAACCCAATGCACAGCTACAGACTAGGGACCGAATGGCTAGGCAGCGGTTCTGCAGAAAAGGACCTAGGGGTGACAGTGGACGAGAAGCTGGATATGAGTCAGCAGTGTGCCCTTGTTGCCAAGAAGGCCAATGGCATTTTGGGATGTATAAGTAGGGGCATAGCGAGCAGATCGAGGGACGTGATCGTTCCCCTCTATTCGACATTGGTGAGGCCTCATCTGGAGTACTGTGTCCAGTTTTGGGCCCCACACTTCAAGAAGGATGTGGATAAATTGGAGAGAGTCCAGCGAAGGGCAACAAAAATGATTAGGGGACTGGAACACATGAGTTATGAGGAGAGGCTGAGGGAGCTGGGATTGTTTAGCCTGCAGAAGAGAAGAATGAGGGGGGATTTGATAGCTGCTTTCAACTACCTGAAAGGGGGTTCCAAAGAGGATGGCTCTAGACTGTTCTCAATGGTAGCAGATGACAGAACGAGGAGTAATGGTCTCAAGTTGCAGTGGGGGAGGTTTAGATTGGATATTAGGAAAAACTTTTTCACTAAGAGGGTGGTGAAACACTGGAATGCGTTACCTAGGGAGGTGGTAGAATCTCCTTCCTTAGAGGTTTTTAAGGTCAGGCTTGACAAAGCCCTGGCTGGGATGATTTAACTGGGAATTGGTCCTGCTTTGAGCAGGGGGTTGGACTAGATGACCTTCTGGGGTCCCTTCCAACCCTGATATTCTATGATTCTATGATTCTATGATTCTATGATTCCAACTTTCACTCCTTCCAAGAACCACTTTGAAAGTAAATTATCACCCGATGGACCTAGCTTCCTCTGTCTACCCCACAATATTTGATTTTATTTTGTGGACCTTCGGTGTAACTGACATAGACTATAGTTTGAAAAATTATACCTCACGGGAAGACAGTGCCACTAGAGATGAGTGCATAATTTTTTGATTTGATGGCCCAATTGAAAAAAAAAGTTTTTAACTGAAAATGTTTTGTTTTCATTTTTTCCTCAGAGTCACGGAAAAAACTATTTGGGTTGAATGAAATGTTTCAGACATTGTTTCAAATCAACATTTTCAAAACAAAGTGTCAAAGTGGTTCATTGCAACAATTCTTATTTTCCCCTCAGTTTTTTCTTTCAGCTGAAACTATTCTCCAAGTTGGACCCACATTTTCAAATAATTTTGGTGGGCACAAAAATGCATTTTTCAGTGGATTTACTATTCCCTGAACACAGTTTTCCCTGGTTCCAATTGTAGCCCCTAATTCACAGGCACAGAATGTAAAATCATCTTCCATATGTTCAGAGGGAAAAGAAAAGTGTTTGGTTTGAATATTCAAAGCCACCAGGATTGACATAAAGAAAGGAGGGAAAAGGGATGTTCTTGCCGTCATGGTTTAGGATTAGGGACTCAAGAGACTTAAGAGCCTTGCTCTGGGGAATTCCTGAAAATGGTTGTCAGGAATGGTTCCCCCAAACCAGAATTGTTTCCACCAAGCTTCAGTTAGGTTTTCTGAAACTGTATTGCAAATAGTTCTCCTTCAGTCTATACTATTATACTATTACTGATTTGGGGTGGAACTGCTGCTGAAGACTTTTCAGCAATAATTTAGTTTCCTACTGTAGGCAGAAGTTTGGATCCTATTTCCAGCTCCACTACAGTCTTCTTCTTCTTCCATCACTTTGGCTATGTCTACATGCATAGGCATACCCATTGTGATGGGTTCCCACCGGGGTGCCACTTGGAACTGGGATACCACTGAGCCCTCCTGTCCCACCAGCCTGGGTTCCCTTTCCTCTGTGCTGCTGTGACAGGCTCTCAAGACCCCTTCCAGCACACACACAGGTAGAGAGACACTCAGCTGTAGCTATATTCAAACAGATGCTGAGATCAGCTCTGCATGGGAGCACTCAGCTAAGGAATTGCCCAGCATGCAGGTGCATAGCCCCTCTGGAGTGTAAACTCAAAATTGAATTGTCTTGTGCTGTACAGAGAACTATACAGTATAAGCTCATAAAATTCGCCCTCTCCCTCAATGCGGAGAGAGATATGCCCAGCTTTCTGTCCCAAGTATGAGTTCCACACTGGTTTTAGAGACAAAACAAAATGAGTGTATTAACTACAAAAGATAGATTTAAGTTATTATAAGTAATAGCAAACAGATCAAAGCACATTACCTTAGTAAATAAACAAAAATCGCAAATTGAACTTAACACACTAGATACTGTAGGTAGGATATAAATGAACAAATTCTTACCCTGAGTGACAATCAGGCTGGCAGATTCTAAAGGTACAAGTTGCCTTGGCTTTCCCAAGTTTTCACATAAGGCTAAAAATCCTTCTAGACTAGGATCATCATTCCCACAGTTCAGTCTTTGTTCCTCAGGTGTTTCCAGGTGTGTTGTAGGGAGAGTGAGGTGCCCCTATGATGTCATTTCCACCCTTTTATATCTTCTCCCCACTTGCTGGAAAACTCTTTTGCTGTGACCTGGGCCAAACAGTTGTGTAGTGCAATCTCTGAGTGGTTTCTATTGTACACAGTTCCTGGGGTAATCATTGTGCTTGTGTGCATTTCCTCAATGAGTGCATTTCCTCAATGACCCATTAACATTGTTTGGTCTTTTTACTGTCGTACCTAAAAGGCTGCTTGTGGGTGCTTTCAATCTCATAACATGTTTCAGTCACACATACATAGCCATGTGTACATACATACATAATGCTTGGGTACCTTACATACTGTGAGGCTAAATTCATAAAACTTTTTGAGAGCCACAGATGTGAGGTGTTGTACAAAGCTCATGATATTATATCATTGCCAAATAAAGAAAAGGTTTGTGTAATCCTCCTTACTGTCCAAGAGCAGCCCATTATGACATTTCCATCATGTTGTCCTAGTCCCATCTTAAGTAGTAGGCCCCACAGCCAGGACCGTCTGGAACCCTGTTTCTTCTGGAGTATCAGTGTCCTAAATAGTGTCCTTCACCAGTACTAAAACACAGATAGCAAACCAAAAAGTATTTTTCCCCATCTGAGATCTTACAACATTTCTAACTTCTTCACCAAGTGACTGGAAACAAACCACCACCACCAACTCACTCAGACCCCTACCAGTTTGAAATTTCAGTCTGTCTTCCAGTTCCCATCTCCTCTATTCTATTTCAGGACACCAATCCAAAGGTCTATTTGTCTTGAATGACTCCCCACAATAGCCCACCCCTGAAGCTAATCCTGGTCTCTGAGGCTTATTCCCTTCCCTCCCCTCCCCCAATATCTGAGGCCTTCTTCAGCCTCTCCACCAAGGAAAGGATTTCCATCTTGCCTCTTCCCTGGGCCTTTTTAGAAGACAACATAGGACCACCCCTGGATCTTCTCTCAGTGCTGTTCTGAACACCTTGCTTTATGGCAGCCACTCAGCTGGGTGTGATACTGAACTGTGCATGGCATGCTCTCCAAGTGCAATAAGGTGGGTTAATTGGGCTCTTGGGCTTCTGTTAAGCCTTTCTAGGCCTACTTGGGGTTATACATCTCATCACAGATGGCAAGGAATGGCTAGTTAAGATAGTTAGAGGTAAATCAGAAATAAAGATACAACAAAGTAATCCAAATTGTAGCTATAAATTATTTCAAACTAGGAAGAATAATGTAACACTCTTATGATTCAGCAGTAATTAAAGTATCCTAGTAATAAACAAGAGTTACATAAATGAATGAAGATTTGACTTGGCAACAATTGGAATCTCACTGATCATTTATGGTTCATATTAACAACAATGCTAAATTAATTAATTCATATATCCACTGGTATAATGCAGCCATAATTTGTTTTCTAAAATTGTCTTGACTAATGACTCACAGAAAATCACTGTTCCTTTTTAACGTCAGCATCTCTCTTGGATTGCATTAGAACAGAAAGTGCACAATTATTATTTTAAAATGTTATAACTCTTCAATGGTACAATCAAAACACTAAGAAAACCATTTGTGAATTACTTTAATACATTCATTAGATTTGTGTGGGCAGTTTAGAATTCATTGCAATGGATTGTCACAATGAAAACAAAGGATGCCATTAGCACTCAAAGAAAAACCCAACAGAAAGAAGAGTCAGTAATCTGATCCTTACTATCTTGAGCAAATCTATAAAAGCAATTCAGTGATGCTAGAAAAGAACATATGTGCACCGAAATTATATTAGAGGTGCTGCTGCTCTTTCTAGACAGACTTCCCATTGGCACAGTGCTTAAAACAGCTAAAGGAGTATTGCATGAAATATGCCATTATTTCAGCCAGGAGCGTTCAATCAGTGTTATACAGATAGTGACCAGTGATTGAGAGGAGGAACAATACAACATGGGTTACATATGATTGACAAGGAAAGAGAACTGTGCTCTGACAAAGCTTGTTAACACAAAGATTGGTTCCTGGCACTAGCTAGCTGAAAGACAGCAATACTGTTGATATTTCTTGGTCTCTATACTGATAAGAGATACTGCATCATTTGGCCAGATCAGGCAAACAAGCTAGGAGAAAGTAAATGAATAACCAAATTAAAATAGTTTCTTCAGTACTGCAGCCCAAGAACTTCTTAATGCCAACTGGTGAGGGGGTTCAGAGGAGTTACAGGGATCTCAGAGATCTGATATGTACATTCAAGATCACCAGAAGAGGTCTCTAATATAAGCTGGGATCACACTGGTCATCAATATCATTGTGAAATGCATGTATGGATGTTGTGTATGGAGGTAGACATATACACTGAAAATTATGTCCTTATACTCTGCATTACGAGCCCTATCACCAGCAAGGTGAAAAACAGGTTCTCTTTTCGATATGAAATGTTTATGCATCTGTTTGTTTACATGTAAATTAAGTATTATATGGGTCGCAAAGGGTCTCCTCTCTCCAGTCTGAACTGGATGCTAATAATGGATTGTGAAAACTTCAGCATAGCAGGATGAAGTAAACAACAGCCAGGTTGGGGGTGCGGGGGAGGAACACTATTGTGAGGAGCACATCAAAGATTTACTCTAATATATTTGGAGGACAAAGAAGACACCCCTGCCATCCTTCACCTAGGATGTAAACAGGCAGCGAGTTTGCTTCATGAAAGAGGGGTAAACATTGGAGAGAATTTTGGGCGAGAAAAACTTCTCTAGACAGGAGGACAACTTGTTTAGTCTTTAGAAAACATTATGACTTAATTGTATATGTAACATTTGTTTCCAGTATACTTACTCTCTATCACTTGAATCCCCATTCTTTGATAATCAATTTATTCTTGTTTTCACTATAAAGATATCTAAGTGCTGTGGTATGAAGCAAAGTAATGGTCTTGAGTTGAATCTTACAAGCTGTTCCTCTTGAAACAGCAGGCCTGGTACTTCTGAGTGTTGAGTGGATAAGTGCCTGAACACTATAGGGAATTCTCTGAAGACTCGGGGGTCAGTTTGTGCCTTTTTCTAACTGGTACAGAGAGACTGAGGCCTGCAGAGGCCTGGACTGTAATATCTGTGTTTCCAGAAGCTGGTGGTTCAGGAAGCTGATCCACAGAAGGCACAGACAAAGCTCCCTCACGCTATGGGCAAGTGGTGGTAAGTTGCTTCATAAACCTGGGTACCTGGGGAGCATCACAACAATTGAAACCAAACTTTCTCCTGTCCTCTTTCTTTTCTTATTGTTTGCTATGGCCCTGCCTCAAATATGTCCCTGCTGCTCTCAGCACATCCTTATCATCAGAGTTTGTAAGGTGGTTCTGTGAAGTCAGTCATACGGTTGCCACACCAATGAAATCATCCCTGGCTGGATCTGGGGCTTTTCAAGCTTCTTTACCTTACCCCCGTACTTTTATTCAGCCCAAAGGGGCCAGAGAGAGGTGAGAATCTCACCTGTGGCTCCAAAGGATTTTCTTATTTAGCCGCAGAGGTATTAGTGGAGTTGGTTGGGAGTAGGGCCTGATAAAAAAAGCAGAAGGTGGGGATTCTCATGAATCCTGCCCAGCTACCTAGGAGATTTCTGACTTATCCATCCTTGGCCATGGTGGCCTGTTGGGATTAATAAACATGGTTCCGTTGGCTATTTTTGATTACTCCACAAAGGAGAATGTGCAGCAGGAGTTATGTTCAATAGTTCATTCATACAGATGTTTTTCAGAGAAAAGGAAAGTTGGGGAGACTTGTTGGAAGAAGCATTAACTTTGGCTTTTTCCATAGACCTGTTGTCCTTTGCATTGTGCAGTGAGGGAGCATATGGACCGGTTCAGCTGCGAGTAGAGATCTGCTAATGGTTCACGGAAGGAAAAGGGGAAATAAAACAACAGACTTCCCATGGGCAGAGAATAAAAGTGAATGCATGATATTGGTGTGTGGCATATTTTCATTGTGAACTAAATCTGCAAAAGAATAGTGACATTTTCAAAAGTGGCCACTGATTCTGGGTGTCCAAATTAGACCTAGACAATTGGGCCCAATCTATCTCATGCTGGACAGATCTATCTCATGCTGGACACTCAAAAAAGAGGCACACAAAATTGCTGGCCATTTTTGAAATGCATAACTATAATGTTTGGAAGGTTGCCTCTAATTTTTACTGCTTTTCATAAGCATAGCAGTTTCCACAGGCCTGAAAGGCTTCCTACCATTTTGCTGAGGTGAGAATGGCAACTATAAGATAACAGGGTAAGCATATGTTGGACACAACTGGGAAATGGTTTTGTCCAAGGTGAAGTTTTGTCATGTTCTGAGGGACAAACTTTATCTTCCAGGTGCCATAGTCACCAATTTACCAAATGCTGTAAAGACTCACTAAAATAAAAATTGCAGGTTTTGCTCATCATTTATCTATGTAGCTTATATTTTTCTACAGTGCCCATCATGCAGTATGTTATCACCAATAGCCCAGAAACAGAATTTGCTAGTTTGCCAAAGATTTGTAGGAGGCCAGTCCCATCATCATGTCAAAATGGTATTTAAACAATTCACATAACAAAACATTGAATTCTAGCAAAAACTTCCGAAGATATTTGTTTTCACACATGAATATTTGCTAAGACAAAATGGATAGTATGCACAGCTCTCATCCCTCCCAGGGCTAACAGCAGAGAAACAGAAATACCAATATGTAGATTTTTGCAGTAGTTTTGGCTTGGAAATACTTGCAAAATATTCTTCACAGAGTGCATGCTAGATTAGTATAAATTGTCAGCTCTACTTCCTATCTTTGGTTTATTATTAATATATTATTTTTATTTATATCATAGTAGCACCTAAAAGCTCCAATCATGTATCAGCTCTCCACTGTGCTAAGTGTTATACAAACAGAACAGAAAGATGTTCCCTACCCAAAAGGCTTATAGTCTCAATATTTCTATGAAGGAAAGAGAAGATTCTTTCCCTTGACCTCTTGCATTGAATTTTGATGGAAGAGATATTTGGCGGTCATAGTTTTACAGTGAAGTGAAATTCAAACTGTGATGTTTTGTTCTGTTTGAGGAACCACATTGTACAGCTCATTGTTAGACACGGTGTGTTAAACTAGATGATTTATTAGTCAATAAACTCTATGTATTAGAAACCCGAGATTGAATGCTCAAAAAGTGGTAAAGATATGAAATCAATAAAGTTATTGGAATAAATGCTTGAGATGAACCTACCACTAGGAGGGTTAAAGATGAAAATTATTTCAAGAAACCCTCTCATTTACTAATGTCTCACACTGTAGAGTCACTCAACAATAAATAAATGATCGATTAAGCGTATCTATCAGCTAGCACAGTTTTCTTTTGTTAAAATGTGATGGGATAGGGTGAGGAGGGGGAAATGTAGCTTTCTTGGAGTCAGCCATGGGATGATAATCCCAATCAGAGCCATCCTTAGGGTATGGAAAATTGGGGCAACCACCCCAGGATCCGCGCATTGGGGGGCCCTGTGTTTTGTGAGTAGGCAGGCAGGGAAGTGAGGCGGAGGGATGGTGAGGGAACGAGGAGCTCCCATACCAACCTCTCCCTTGCTCCAGTGTTTCCTGCCCGCTGGCAGGCAGTGCCAATAAGCGCCTCCTGACAATCAGCTGTTTTGCTGCATCTGGAGGTGATGGGGGAGGAGCGAGAGTGCAGCATGCTTGGGGGTGGGGGAGGAACTAGGCAGAGAAGAGGCGGGTTGGGGCCTTGAGGGAAAGGTGGAGTGTGGGAAGAGCTGGGGGGAAGAGCACCCCCCCAGTACATAGAATCTAGGGACGGCCCTGCTCCCAATACAGAGAGATCCCTTGGAGGCATACAGCTGCATACAGGCTTCTTCACCACTCTTCTCCCTGCAGCCTGAATGACTGGAAATAATAATTAAAACATCCATTGGAATAATTTTGTTCTGACTTCCTCCCATTCCATCCAGTCCCAGTCTCATTCTCTTTGCCTTCCCTGAGCCTTGCCAGCCTTCCTTCACTTCTCTCCCCATTTTGGCCCTGATCTGGCAAAGTATGTAAGCAAGTGCCCAACCTTAAGGTTATGGATAGTCCCATTGAACTCAAAGTGGCTCTTTCTTTGCTTAAAGTTAGTCATGTTTAAGTGCCTTGCTAAATCTAAGACCTTAAATGTCCTTCTTCACTGCTCTTTGTCCTTCCCGTTCTCTTGCATCTTTTATTAACCTAGAAGCACTTAGGCATTTTTGAAGATTTTCCCCACAGTACATAGGACCAGATTCCAACTAGCATAAACAGGAATAGCTCCAATGACATCAAAGGAGCTCCTATCTACACTCGCTAATGATCTGACCTATCTTCTTTGTTGGTGTGTTTTTGTGTTTGGTAAAGGCTTTTCTCATTTAGCACCTGCATTTCAGTGTTTTTTCTCAGGCTATATTATATTTACCTAATGCAATGATAATTCATGTCATTCACCAAAGACATTAGATCCATATAATTGTAGAATCATAATTAAACAGTTTTAAAATAGCTTTAGTAAAACAATGAATAATTCTGCATTTGCCATTTTTCCATCTCTCCCTTTCCTCTGCACTTGCAGCACAGCTGATAACTATCATCTTTTTTACTAGCCAGCTGTCTTCATAGCCATCCCATATAATGCTTTTTTGGCTAGTAAGTAATTAGAAAGGACAACAGATACAACTCAAGGACACAGTATACTTTATTTGAGGAACACACTGTCTGGAACACTGAAAGAAATGTTTAATTCAAAGAATCAAATACAATTTGAAATTCGCAAACTTTTCTTCAGTAACATTATTTAGATTCTGAGGTACTAAATTTCACACTCTGGCCTGAACATAAAAGTTGAGGAGAAAACGAAGAGCAAAAATACTCAAAAATGTAAAGATGGAAATAAATGTCATTACTGAAATTATAGCGTAAAATATTCATTTTCCCTCTCTACTTTAAAAAAGATTTTTTTTCATTTAGAAAAACCAATTTTTTGTCTCAAATACACATATTCTCTTATGAATAAACTAGATGCCAATTAAATTTTCCCCTAAAGTAGAATTCAAATGCACCGTGAGTTTTGTTACTCTTTATTCTTTTTTTAAAAAACTCATTTATTGTCTTGGCAGTTACTGAATTCAATTCAACAAGATACATTATGTAGCAATCAGACTTCAAAATCCAAATATATAATTTATATATATTTATACTTGTAATGCTGCATAGGCAGCAAAAAATGGTCTTGACACCTAAAATGAAAGGATCTGTATAATTCTGATTTATTGTTTTTTAAATGATTTCTGGCACCATTTAAAAGGACATTTCACATTAGCTAGCTACATTGGTCGCTTTCCCACAAAAAAGAAAGCAGACATAAATGTGTTACCTGGTTTCAAAATCCACACTTTAAATAGTATGGCTTGTATAATCTTCCACCAAATGACAGAACAGCCTCTTTGCCCTTATAGAGATTGTAATAAACAAATCTAGGCTGTAAATCATGGGTGGCTACACAGATTTTCATTGTCAATATCTGCTTATTCTTTGCAGCTTGAGTCAGTAAAAGCCTGAATAATTAAATCAATAAATGTTCACCTATGGGATGCACAAGTTTAAAACGTGTCACTGAATAAAATCACCCAATCTAAGTCTAGAATGTCACATGGATTGGAATAGATTCGGTGCTAGATAGCATGGGGATAAAAGGCATGGAGATGGAAATTTATGGTAGAATATTTATAACCATGCTTTCAGGGGAATGAAAAAGGAAATAGTCTGTTTCTGGAGTTGATGGAAACAAAGTATCAGCAATCAAGCAACAGCTTGAATTTTCTTAGGCCTATTCGATCATGACGAATATTAAAAAAAAAAAAAGTTTACATGTTTAAGGACCACAGATTTTATTTCTTCACAAATAGGCAGCCAACAATTTTGAACCAAATTCTGTTTCCTTGAGTAAATGTAGCTCCCATACATGTCAATGCATGTGTGCATTTGATGGTGAAATTTAGCATGTTCTCATTTTTGTGTCTCCATTTGAAATTATATTTTTTTAGGAGGAGACTTTTTGAATTCCTTAGGAAAGATCCTGTATATTCTGTATTCGTGAATTGGGATAGGAACAAAGATGTTACAGTTACTGAAAGGTCTCGGGCCTGTCAGAACAAGTTGGGAAGTTAATCCAAATTATTTTTACTTGGTGGAAGAGTCAAATATTTCTCACTGTAAGGACTTTTCACATTTTGTGGACCAGATTGCTTAGATCTGGACTCATTTGTCAGCTTTGGTAGTAGTAAAGTCAATTTTGGGAGAAGGGACAAACACAGTGTTTCAGATATTGACAATGACTGAGGTTCACCTGGGGCATGTGTGTACTACAACTTGTGAATTCAATCCATACTGCTCCTACCTAGTGAAAACCAGTGAGGAAGCACTGGGTCATTATTAGGGTTGATTGCCACACATTTCTGAGAGGACAGACTGTCAGCTCAGCTTCTCTTTGGCTTTATCCACATTAGAGAGATCAGTTGATTATAACATCCCCCAATCAATCAAAATTTATCTCACATCCACAGGGAAAAGTGATTCGTATAATCACAGTGAGGCCACAATGCATTGCAGTTCCTTTGATATCTTGTACGGGTAAAGACACAATTGATAGAGGTTTAAATAGCTATGTGCTTTCATGGAGGCAGGGCACAGCAGAGATCTACACAGGCAGTCCAACTGTTTTGAGATAAGTTGAAAGTTGTTTTTAACTTGTGGTATAAAGTCCTAAATAATTTGGTCATGGCTACTTAAGAGTCCACCTTTCTCCCCAAACAATATTACATCAACAGGCTCAGTTTAAGCTAACAGCTCTCTAGTTCAAACTGAAGGGATGCTGATAGAAGGGCAATCACAGTGAGTGCCCCTTGTCTTCAGAATTTATTTTTCCCTTTGTTATGTGACATCCCAGATATGGTGATCTTTAGGCAAAACTCATCTGCTTTCTCATGGTTGGGGGCATGAGGTGGAGATTGGCTTAGGTCTGAGGAGGTCTTTTTATGGAGATACTTTTGCTACCCCTTTTGTCATATTAGGTTATTGGTTTTGTTTTGTAACTGCACATGACTCCAAAGGATGATCTATAAGTGCCATATATAAACCCAGAAGATAAATTGATGGATAATTTCCTTTGTAGGTAAAACAGGACACTGAATCAGAAAAAGAAAGATGAAGCAGGATTCCTATTTTCTTCCTTTTCTTATTTTCAATCAGTTGATCCCATCTCTGTCATTTGTTTCACTCTTCAAAATGTGTGCTTAGTTGTTTTCCTCAATCTAATTTGGATTCCCCTACAATATAGAACTAAGAGAGCCTTGCTAATCGCAAAACCTTTTTTCCTTTTGATATGTATTTTGTGCATTTCTATATAGGCAAAAATAAATAAATAAATAAATACTGTACAATGATCCCTACACCCCAGAGAAACAGTTGCTTACAATGAGCCATTTTAAATGACCATCCAATGGATCAGAGAAAGCAAGTTGCACTCTACAGGTGATCTTTCATTAAAACTAGAAACTTGATCTTTTAAAGTGGTCACTCTGAGAGGCAGTAGTCACCTCAAAGTGGTCTTTAGCGCAATTTTACTGTTTCTTTTCCTTGGATTTTAGATAAAGGAACCTTTTTTAAAATTGAATTGGTGTTTTGCTGAGATGGATCTCAAATCTACCCCGTGCTGGGAGATAAAATTAATGACTCTAAGCTGAACTGTAGAGCTGACTTGAGATGACCTTTTCAGAATATAGATGTAGTGGCTGTATTTAAGGAGCAGGGACACCAGAAAAAATATTTTTTCTCTCTCTCTCTCTCAAAAGAAATGCACCAGAGAGAGGACATGAAAAGCACTTTTGTTGACATAAAATCACATTAAAAACTATTAAAAAGTGTTATAAAATGTCAATATATGGACTAAAATATATGAATAAAATAAAGCAAAACATGTCTTAAGAGAACATTAAATGTGGATCACTAAAGCTTCACCGCCACCAAGTTCGCTCAAAATATTGTGAACACACCAAGTCAAACAACAAGTATCCAATTTACAAGTAAATTTCAAAAAAGTGTAATCAATGCACAACTGGGACACAATCAGTGCATGGAACGCCACAGCACACCACACTGCTCTACCCCGGCCATTCTGTTCTGGTGAGATTTCAAAGTGGCTAGTTTTGCCTGACCCAGCAAAAAGTTAGCCAGGCAGGAAACCAGCCAAATGTGAGCACTGTATCTCACTCCAAGAACAAGCAAGAGCATGGAGAAAATCAATCCAAAACTTGCAAAAAGCTGCTTAAGAAAAAAAAAAGGAATCAACCTGGAGCAATGTAGGAAAAAATGAAACACTGTGTCTGAAGTGAAACAAAAGGACACTGTGCTGACAGTGTACAAAATGATTGCCATAATGCTATGCATTTCACCAGAGTGCTATGCAAGTCACCGGAGCGCTTAGGAAGAGGAAGTTTGTACATTATCCTCCAAGGTTGGGACATAGAGTCACCCAAGGGCAGAGGTATCCTTCAGGCTGTGTCAGGGAGATCATAGACGGGGGCATGATGCCACACCTTGACACACATAACATAGAGCTGCGTCTTGGTCATGTTGCAAGAGGAACGTTCACAAAACCCTTCCAGGACAACAATCTTCCTGGTTCACAAGGATCTCATCCACAGAAGGGGAGATAGCTAGTGAGAGGAATTCCCCCTGGAAGAATAATCTCCGCAAATGTTGAGCAGCCTGCTGAGGGAGTGCTGCCTGGAATTCAGAAAGGACATTATCCAAAAAACACGCAGTCCAAATTCTGGTCTGAACAGCAAGAGCTGTCACTGACTTCCAGGTTAAACAACTAGGAACAATCACATGAGACAGCTTGTTCAACCCAAACTGAGTAAAGGCAGAAAACAGCTCCTGGAAGAGAGAGCTTCAGAGGGAAACAGAGGGTTAAAAACAAGTGGCTCTTCCAGGAGTCATAAACTGGAAAATGCCTGGTCCGGTCACACACCTCACAGAAATGATCAGGCATTAAAAAGACCATTAAGGAATGAAGGCAAATCTAGACTCTGTAATTGACCAGGTGCCAACAAAAATAGGTAAGAGACAAAGCCCATTCCCCAGCATGATGGAAGAGAGGGGAGAGAAGGGACTTACAGGGCAGTGGGGAGTCAGAGTACAGCAACCGCTGAGCAGACCAGAGGTGAAAGGCTGCCACCCTGCTTATTAAATCAATGAGCCCATGGCCCCCTTCATCTAATGGCAAGAACAGCAAAGCATGGTGTAACTGGTGTCTGTTCTGGAAAAATGGTTAATAAGCCCCTGAATCTGGTCCAAAAGGCCTGGGGCAGGGTTAAAACACAGTAGACGGTGCCACAGCATTGAGGCTATGAGGTTTCTGGCAATCAAAACCTGTCTCTGAAAAGATAATCCAGGAAGGAGCCAGTGCCATTTCTGCAAGCGGATTTGCACCTTCTCCTCAACCCTCTTCCAGTTCCTTAACATATATAGTTTAGATCCAAAAGAGAAACCCCCCACCCCAACACTATAATCCCAGACATGTCCCATTGCCATTGTTGGGGCAACACTGCCAAGAGCCCAGTAAGAGCAAACTGCTCTTAGCTCAATTAATGTGGGGAGAAGACACCTATTCGTACACTTGTCAACAAATGCAAAGTGCTTGCATGTCACTGTCAGACGTGATATAAACGGAGATATCATCAGCATAGCCCAAGAGACCAACCGGGAAGGTATCTGGCACACCTGGCACAGAAAGGCCAGTCAGACAGCTTCTGCGGATCTGCAGAAATGTCTCCAAACTAAGAGGATACAGAATCCCACACAGAGGACAATGCCTCTGCAAACTAGGAAGTAGTGGCTAAAATCCCCATTAATCTTGAGTCCACTAAAAACACTATGGTACAATAAAAAAAAAATATGAGGACAAGACTGGCCCAATCCCAAAAGCTTCTAATGTTTTTAAAAGATATCTGTGGTTAATGCTATCAAAGGCCTTCTCTTGGTCCATTGAGATAAGCTCTACAGATCACAAAAAGTTTGATAACAGTAAAAATATCATGAATTAAAAACAAATTATCAAAAATATATCTGTTAGCAATACAATGTGTTTGATCAGGGTGTATTAAAGAGGATAAACAGTCCTTCAGCTGGTTGGTTAAGGCCCTGGATAAAATTTTATAATCAGAGCAGAGAAGGGAAATAGGTTTCTAATTCCATAAGGCACAGAGATCCCCATTTTTGTGCAGAAGGGTGACCACTGACTGCAGCAATTGAGGGGCATCTTTTCCTCCTGGATACATTCCAGCACCACTAGAAAAAAAATCAGGACCAAAAGAATACCAGAAACACTTATAAAATTCAGATGGCAGCCCATCACAATACCTGGCACCTTGCCTATAGAGAGCTGCTTGTACTGCAACACAAAGCTCTTGCAATGACAGTGAGGTGTCCTGGTACTGCTGTTCCTCAGCAGTCAGATAGGATACTTCCTGGTGCAGCTCCTCCATTGCCAGCACATCACAGGCTTCAGGCAAATACAGAGTGCTGTAAAAGGAAACAGCTGCTTTCCAGATATCAGCAGGGTCAGCTGTCAGACAACCATCCAGCAGCCATAGGCAAAAAAAATCTGTTGACTGTCCATAGACTTTTTCTCCAACCCCAAAGAAGAACCTTGTAGAAGCACCAATTTCATGCAGCTGAGTAAAGTGGGACCTAACCAGGGCTTCTTGCATCTTATCTTCTAACAAGCATCTCAGGAGCAGGTACTTATCAGTTAAGGTTGGGTGAGTCTGCACTGGGTTTCCCACATCAAGGTTGACATGAATTCCAGAGCACTCATGGCCTGAAGCAAGGACTGTATGGCAGCCTGGGTATCCTACTTGCAGACTAATTGGATCTGGACCTTTCTGACATCCCACCACTGTCTCAGGACTCATACAGGGAATTGGCTGCCACCAACACTCCCAAAGCACAGCAAACATCTATGTTAAATTGAAGTCCTGTAATATCTTGGTATTAAAGCCCCAGTGGGAAGCACAGCCAGGAAGAAGGAGAGAGACACTTAGAGACATAATGATGATCGGACAAGTGAGCTTGAGGCATAGAAGTCCAAACATACATATTTGCAAGGGCCTTCATGGTAAAAAAAAAAAGTGAACCAATCTAACCCAAGACCTGGCTGGGAGTAGCCTTCAGCCAAGAGTACTGGGTAACAGTGGGGTGAGAGAACCTCCAAACATCTACCAGCCCAAAGGTCTTCAGAAAGCAATATACTTCCCCGGATGACTGAGGATGTGAGTCCTTATGGTTCCTATCTAAAACAATGTACAGTGCAATTGAAATGCCCCCCCAACCCCCGCAGGACAACAACAGTAACAGGGTCACAGCTATGCATGGCAAGGGCAAGTGTTGGCAGATAGGAGGTAAAATCTCACCCCAGAGTAGGGGCATATTCAGGAGAAAGGTTAAAAACAACAGTGCTAATACTCACCTCCCACTGGGAGGTCCAGGAATTATGCCACCACTCAAAGAAATACTATCCTTCTTCTCAGAGCACACAGCTGAATCCTCAGCCACTGCCAGCAGGTGAGGTGCCTTCAGAGTCTTAGCCCTTCTAGAAATTGTCCTGCATAAATTCATCTCATTGGTCTGTTCTTCTTCCTCATCCTCGTCCCAGCCTGTCCTACTCATTATCCGGGAATCCCACATTCTTACCAGAGACCCCGAGCCAGCAGTGTATGGGCAGGAACCCCTCAAATGACCAGGATAAGCACACAGGAAGCATTTGATATCTTCAAAAGGTAGCAAACACTGTATAATCCACCCCATCAATGTGGTGCTTTAAAACCAGGTTCAAGGGCTGTTCAGGGTTATTTAGAACCATGTAAACCTGGCGCTGGAATGACATAACATGCCTCTCATTTGGGTTCTTGAAGCCTAATGGAATCATCCTACCAATAAAAACTACCTTCCTATAATGGGAAAGCTCAGACACTAGCATCTCATTGTGAAGGAAGGGGTGAGGGGGACACTGGAAAAAAAACAAAACATTCATAGCAGAAATAAACAAGGGGAAAACTTGAACAAAACACTCCTTGACCCAGAGTCTCTCCTGTGCCAAACGATTCACAGACTGCTTCTGGGCCAGGAAAATCACTATAGAATTACTCATTCAAGATGCAGATTTTATATCAGCACAGTCAATAACATTACCTACACTCGGCAACACACCCTTCGCCATGCAGGAGACAGCAAGTATGCATCAAAGCCTATGCTTGAGGGTCAAACCACTAAATCCATCTGAAGTGTACCCCATGGAGTAACCCCCACCCCTCCATGGAAAAAGGATATGTATGAGGGGAACCAACAGCACCCCTAAAACAATGAAACAGCAAGTAACAAAACAAAAAGAGAATCAGAGCTAGTGCACACAGCACACATTAAACATAGGCTCAGTCCCAAAATCTTCAGAGAGAGAGACAGAAAGAGATGAAAAAACACTAAAAGCCATCAGATGGGAGTTGGAAATTCACTGTTGTTGCTGTCTCAGACTTTCACTAACATCTCTTTGGGGGGCAAGGCTTAAATAAATAACAATAAAGAGGAAGGAGAGTCTTTTGTATGAAGAACGGAGCTGAGATTTAAGAGATATGGGTTCAGCTCCTAGATCTACCAGAGACTTGCTGTGTGAGGCTGGTCAAATCATTTTGCCTTTCTTAACTGTGAAATAAGTTCTAAGACTTCCCTTCTGTCCTGTTTATTGAAACTGTAATCTTTGTCTGTACTGTGTGTGGCCAACATGTAGCATAATAGGAACCCAATCTCAGTTGAGCACTACTTTAATACGTGTAATTAAAACAAAACACACACAACCAGCAACCAAAACCCCTACTACTTGGAAGCATAGTCTTTGTCAAAAATGAGTGACCAATAGTCATCCCATGGCAAATTCTGTCCTTTTGTGTGCAGCCTTACAGTTTAGTTGCCCTACTTTGCTTATTTCAATGGGCAGTGTTGGAGCAACTCAGACAGAATTTAGACTACTAGATATGAAGATTTCACTGTTTCCAAAACAAAGAATGTTTAATGTGCCTGAACTCTGGCTAGAATTGTTCTCAGCTCTTATTAACAGAGTTAAGAATGTGCTTTCTTATATTAGATTCCAGGGGAGGTTACATTTATCTGTCAGTGCTAAATACAGCATTCAGGAGACCTGTTTTCCAGTTTGGGTGGGCCATTTCTCGGTTTAAAATAGATTGGGCATGGTACAATAACTTCTATGAATGCATGACTATATCCTTCCATTTGGACATACTCAAATTGTCAAGTTCACTTAATACTCCAGAATTTTTTATTAAATTATCTGTAGACATGGATCTGGAGCAAAATCACCTTCCAGGTTTCTGAAATCAATCCAAATAGCATAACGTTTAATTTTCCACTTACGGTACTTGTATTTGCCTATTGGTATATTTCCTTTTTTGTCTGCTGTGAGAACTGAAACTGCAGACTTTGCCCGTAAGCAGGGCATTGACTTTAGTGTCACTCACAATTATAAAGATTGCATTTGCTTCCTGATGGTTCGGTTTTAAATGAATCATAACGTTTTTGAAGGTTTCATTTCATGGGCATCTGCATTTCTGGCATTAAGTCAGTGGTTCTCAAACTAGGACTCCACTTGTTCAGGGAAAGCCCCTGGCGGGCCAGGCCAGTTTATTTACCTGCCGTGTCCGCAGGTTTGGCCCATCGCGGCTCCCACTCGCTGCGATTCACTGCTCTAGGCCAATGGGTGCTGCAGGAAGGGCAGCCAGCACATCCCTCGGCCCGCGCTGCTTCCCGCAGCCCCCTTTGGCCTGGAGCGGTGAACCGCAGCCAGTGGGAGCTGCGATTGGCCAAACCTGCGGACACGGTAGGTAAACAAACCGTCCCGGCCCCCCAGGGGCTTTCCCTGAACAAGCGGCGGCCCTAGTTTGAGAACCACTGCATTAAGTGGTACAGTACAAAGTGTTTGTGGTCATCCCCTTCCTTTAGGTGTCATGATCTTCAGACATTTATTGGCTTTCTAAAATGTGCCCTGATGTCTTTCAGGGCACAGTGGCAGTATAAAAAATAAATAAAAATGAAATGCTGTATTAATTCCAAGCAGCAAAAGGAAAGGCACAAACAAAAAATCCTCTCACACACCAAAACACCTTCTCAATTAAACCACTGAAAAAATTGTGTGCTTTCTTATTACTGGACCATGGGGAAGCACGTTCCAGCGTCAAAGGCCCTTCACTGAGATAACCCTGAAAATATCTAAATCTAAGCCTTGCTAGTTTAAGGGCTCTAGCTCCCTCCAACTGCAATAGTAACTGGTGGAAGGAAAGAGGCAAACAGTAGTACCAGTTGGTCAAGCCAGTTATGAAAGGATTTACATATCAAAGTCAAGATCAACCACTTAAATTGCGCCCAGGAGTGATTAACATGACAGCACTGTTTTGGGAAGGTTAATATATTATGTTCCTTGTGGCTATTACTGCCCAGAAGATGAGTAACCAAATTTCTACCAGCTCAGCTATAGTCGTTAAGCAGAGCATATTACAGTAAGCCAGTCTAGATGCTTGAAAGGTATGAACTACTGTGGTGAAATCACAAATGCTTAGATACCGAAGAAGGCCATTGGTCAGCATGGGAGAGAATTTTAAAGCACACCTGGTTTGCCTGCTTTCCCCAGCTATTTCTAACTCTTCTCCCTCTCAGAACTCTTATGCAAGGTTCACATATTCAGACAAATCAGTTTTTAGATTACCAAAACAGTCTTTCACAAAGGAAATACTTTGGACACTTAAAAAACCCCAACCTTTAAAGTACCCTTTTCTGAAGCTATGGATATACTGTCTACAGTTGCTTATAACTAAAACAGCTTTTATAAAAAAATTAAATATACAGTTGCATATTAAAAGGCACTCTTAGGCAAAAAATGCTTACTATTAAGAATGGGCAAACCTAGTGGAGTGAGGAGATTGGTCATAACTTGCAATAAGACAAAATCACAAGTTGATAGATTCGTGGGCAGTGTGCAGATGAGATGGTCACAAGTACATGAAACATTTGTTTGTCACATACCCTTTTACTTTAATATGTAGCCACCACCTTCACATATGGTATGTGTGTATATTAACAGAAAAAAACACCCTCTTCATTGCTATCAGTTAAGAGTGTCATAGAAAGGACTGGGTAGACACATCAAACACGGACCATAATCTCTGTGGATGCTGCGTGGCTCTGTTTTTATTAAGTTAATCACTGCATACAGATGATCAAGCCTAGCAACCATTTTTAAAAAAAAAAAAATACTGATTTTCACATTAAGTTCTATTACATCTCATTAAGGTTATTAGAGTTTCTCCTTTTATAGGATTCACAGCAATAAACAGTTGCTATCTGAGAACAAAATTAGTTTTCATTTCCTAGCAAAGATGGACTCACAGTGTGAGGGCCCAGCAAAAAACAATGAGGATGGGTGTCAATGGGAAATCCTCACAGCTACATACCACCGGGTCAGGCAACAGTGGAAAATATTCACCTCATTTACATGCAGTAATAGCTTAATTCTTGTTTGTAAACACAGCTGTTATTCCATGGGAAAGGTTGCCCCCAAGCATGAAAATAAAATGCTTTTCTAACTTACCAAGCTCACTCATCTGCAACTGTACATAACTTATAAATGCCAGCAAGTATGTATTCTGTCCACATACATTAGAAGTCGTTAGTGTTGTAGAAAATCATAGTGTTACTGACCAGATCTGTAACCAAAAGGGAAAATGGTAAACCTCAAATCTTAATTAGAAGTCCATCTTAAAAAGTTAATGATTCCTCCTACCCCATTCCTGTCTGCTTAGAGGATAAGAGAAAGGACAGCAATAGTGCATAAAGATTAAATGGCATGAAACCAATCTTATGGGTTCAATTAATTAAGAATCAGCTACACTCCCACTGCAGCAACAAAATGAAAGAAAACTGTTATGTCAGACACATTTCAGCTATCCCCAAAAGTCACCACTTCTCTCCTCTAAAATAGAACCTTCATGTTAAAAGCAAAAGATAAATACATTTAAAAAGTCACAGTATCCATTAAACATCAGAAGAGAAGGAAAGAATAAATACATAAAGGAACATATTTCTTGTCTATGTCATCTAGAACATTTTACTTCATAATAAGCATTTTAAATGAAAAACATTATCTGGAATGTGCCTGTTGACCAATTTCAGCTTGAGAAACCTAAACATGGGAGAAGTTGTTTTACACTTTTATATGTCAGGTTTCAGAGTAACAGCCCTGTTAGTCTGTATTTGCAAAAAGAAAAGGAGTACTTGTGGCACCTTAGAGACTAACCAATTTATTTGAGCATAAGCTTTTGTGAGCTACAGCTCACTTCATCGGATGCATACTGTGATGAAGTGAGCTGTAGCTCATGAAAGCTTATGCTCAAATAAATTGGTTAGTCTCTAAGGTGCCACAAGTACTCCTTTTCTTTTATATTAATTTTTAATAGAACTACAGTATTGTACATTTGAATCACTCAGCATAATTATGATAGTTGCAAGACTGAAGGCAAGCGTTCTTTTAATGGGTATGTTCTCAACATTTTCCAAACTGACGGGCACCCTAGCATAAAGATAGAACTGCAGGAGATGCACCACTCCTGTCAAGGATGACTTTGTCCCAATCTCTTTAACACTGTAATTAATGCAGCATGTATGCCTTGATTGAGGGCAGGTCTACACTACTGCTTAAGTCTATCTAACTTAGGTCTCTCTGGGGTGTGAAACCCCACCGCGACCTCTCCCTGAGTGATGCAAGTTTTATGCGGTCCACACCAGCACTGTGTCAGCAAGAGATGCTCTCCCACCAACATAGCTTATGCTTTTCACCAAGGTGAAGTAATTATGCCAATGGAAGAGCACTCTCCCGTTGGCATAGTGAGTCTTCACCGGACATGGAGCTGCGCCGATACAGTGCTTAGTGTAGACTTGCCCACGTGACTTAAATAGTAGAAACCATTTGCTGCCCAAAACAATGGAACACTAGCCCCTTGTCTACACGGAAGATTTAACTGATGGAGTAATAAGATTGCTGGAGAGCATGAGAAATGATATCCAGATCCAAATGAAGCAAGGGTAAGGCAGACAAGGAAGCACTCTCCTGCAGAAAAGGACTCCTGGCAAGTAGATCATGCTTATGTGGGGAAGGGTCCTGAGGCTGAGGGGGGCCAGTACAGGCTAGAGCAAGTTAGGGTTGTGTGGAAGAAGCCCTATAGAGAGGGCTTAGGAAGTCTTCTGGAGCCCTGTTGGAAACGGGGAGAAGATTGATAACTCGACCTGGAACGGTAGGCCAAGATAGATGGACTTTGTCAGTTTAGTGCTCAGAGTACGCTTTATGAAGACTGCAGGGAAGAGAAGTATAACTTGTCCAGGTGGAGAGACTGGGAAAGGACTGTGTTAGTCCCTGGGAAAGTAGAAAAAGGAACTGTGTTTTAATTTAGGAGTTAATAAAACCAGCTTTGAAGAAGTAGGTTCTTCCATGGTACTGACCTCATGTGTATGCTTAAAAATGTTTCTTAGTGAATGAGCACCATGGGTTAGGTGACTCTAGAGACACCGCTGACCAGTAGGGGGTGCTCCTGCACAGGTCCAGCCCCCAACAAGCACCTCACACAATGGAGTCCTGGTCCATGGCTTGGGTTCCTAGGCACAGCAGCCATACAAATAAATAATGAGTATTTAAACTTTGTAAATTTAAGACTCAGTCATGTACTTTTCTGTGCGCCCATACAGGAGAGTAAGGTGGTACAGGATCCACGTTACTTTCTTGTGGGTTGCCAGAACAAAGGAGTAAATGGACTTCCTACATTCCCTTAGTGCCATATGCAGGTCCATCTGCATCATCAGAGCCTTCAGCAGCTACTGCTGGGCTGTTACTCCTTTGCCAACATAGCTGGGAAGGGTACTGGTGGACAAGGGCAGGAGATTGGCAGATGCTTAACTCTATCTCCTCACATGCCAGCCTATACACTCGTTCCAGTCATGGTGCAGAAAGAGAATTTGCACTAGCAAAAGAACTGGCAAGGATTATTTTTCTGTAGAGCAAGCATTATTTCACCTGTCAGTCACAATCGGATTCCTAACCTACTCCAGGGAGAGCACAAGTACTCCCTACCCATAGGTTGGATTGCTAGGTTATAATATGGCCCTCAGAAACTAATCTGTTAAAATAGATTAAATTTAACTTTCTGCATTCCAGATCATGCAAACAAACAAACAAGATGGGACTTTTACTATGAAACAGATATTCAAAGAAATATTAAACATATCAGTATTAATGGGTTTTTACAATACTTGAACATGTTAAATGTCAGTTACAATATGAAATAAGAAAGTAAAATGTATATATACCTGCAATGTACTTTAAATTAAATGTAAAAATAAATCAAGAGGAAAGAAGAATAAAAGCCATTGCTATTAGGGCCTGTTCCAAAGTCCACTGAAATTGGTGTTAAGACACCCATCGAGTCTTTGAGAATAAGTAGGTCACAGTATGAATATGGTGAAGGGGCTAACTTAACCAATCTACAGCACTGGTTCTCAAACTATAGACAACAAACTTTTCGCTTGTTCAGGGAAAGCCCCTGGCGAGCTGGGCTGGTTTGTTTACCTGCCGTGTCTGCAGGTTTGGCCGATTGCTTTAGATAAATATATAATTAAACAAGCCTTTCAAACAATCAGAATTATATACCATTTGCAAGTGCCAAATCCAATGTTATGTCCATACAATGCTATATTTTTAGTTTCGCCTTATGAAAGGAATTATTCCCCATCAGGTCACAGCATGTTGGACGTGTGAATTTCTACTGCTTCTAGAATATTTATCATTAGAGGAGGAAGATGTATGAGTGGATATACAGATTGAGACAGAAGAGCTTGGAGATCAGGGCAGCTAGTTGTGCTTTTAAAACTGGGTTGAATTTTGTATAATTGTTATCCACAAAAGATCACAATCAAACCTCACAGACTAGGACCAGACACACACAATTACCCTTTCGGAAGCTCTAGATGAAAATATTTCACTGCCTCCCATTGATTTTTGGAATTGTGCTATGAACTACCACAATTGTCTATTATTATCATACTACTTCTTGGTGCAATGGTTCCCCAGAAGGAGTCAGCAGAAACCAGAAGAAGAATTCTAATGAATTTTACTGGAATTTCCACTAGGGACACCCCCAAGACACTTATTAGGGGCTCTCATTGAAATAAATGAATACAGATTCTCCCCATTCCTGTCCTATATGGGACAGTTAATCTAGTTTTACTAGAAGCAAAAGAAGCTAGTGCTATGACCTGGAAGCCTTTGCAACTGATGTGTTTCAGTATCATTCTGCTCTAGACTGACAAATTAGAATGAGTGGCAAGGTCATTCAGAGGATTACTTCTCTAACCCAATTTAAGTGAGCAGTGTGGGGACTAGGCCCCGTGCAGTCCAGCAAGACCCAATTAGCTGAAGTCAGCCTGAGTTTTATGTTGAGAGGACCCATTACAACTGTACCTTTAATTTTAATTAAACAAACCCTTTACCTTTATCATTTATAATAACTACAACTGTCCTGGGAGAATTATGCTTTATAACTTGCTTGTGAATGAATATTCTGATCATTTAAAGTTAACTTTTACATCACTCAACTTGGCTATACTTGTCCTCAGTAAACTGCACTCAGGACCCGAAGACAAATATACTTTTCGACAGCTGCTCATCTCTCCCATTACATTTGAAGAGTGATTCAACCACTCTCTTAACTGACTAATGAACCCATAACTTCTACGATGAAACTGTTTGAAGTTAGTATTCCAATTGCTTGTCCCCTCTCCACCACCTCCACTTTATCACCCTGCCAGGTACCATTTTTCTCTTTTGTCTCCTGGATTTGACATCTACCCGACCTCTCTTTCACTTAGCTTCCCTACTGCATGCCACCTCTCAGCTGTCAATTCCCACATTCTCACCTGGGAAAAAGAACCTCACTACTCTCCTCAGGCACCAGTCTCCATAAAAACCCTGGACACCTTCCCCATTTGCCCCAATCAAGGCCTTCAGAACATTAAGATACCAAGCATTATTAGTTGCTAATTCCCCTTCATTTTTTTTAATTGTTAATTATCCAGATCTAGCATGGACAAAGCTAAAGGGACACTACTTTAATATGGTTAAATAAATATGGTTAAATTTAATATGGTTAAATATTGTTATATAAACAAATAACACATGTATGTAGAGACAAAATTAGAAAGGCCAAAGCACAAAATGAGATTAAACTAGCTAGAGACATGAAGGGTAACAAGAAAACATTCTACATATACATTAGAAGCAAGAGGATGGACAGGGTAGGCCTGTTACTCAATGAGGGGGAATGAAGAAACAAAAGAAAATGTGGAAATGGCAGAAGTGTTAAATACCTTTTTTGTTCAGGTTTTTACAATAAGGTTAGTAGTGATTGGATGTGTAACATAGTGAATACCAGTGAAAATGAGGTAGGATCAGAGGTTAAATAGGGGAAGAACAAGTTACAAATTACTTAGACAAGCTAGATGTCTTCAAGTCACCAAGGCCTGATGAAATACTTCCTAGAATACTCAAGGATCTGACTATGGAGATATCTGAGTCATTAACAATTATCTTTGAAAAGTCATGGAAGAAGGGAGAGATTCCAGAGGACTGGAAAAGGGCAAATATAGTACCCATCTATAAAAAGGAAAATAAGGACAACCCAGGGAATTACAGACCAGTCAGCTTAACTTCAGTATCCAAAACCATAATGGCACAAATAATCAAGCAATCAATTTGCAAACACCTAGAAGATAGGATAAGTAACAGTCAGCATAGATTTGTCAAGAACAAACCAACCTAATAGCTTTCTTTGACAATGTAACAAGCATTATGGATAGGGGGGAAGATGTGGTATATCTTGACTTTAGTAAGTCTTTTGATATGGTCTCACGTGACCTTCTCATAAACAAACTAGGGAAATGCAACCTAGAGGGAGCTACTAAAAGGTGGGTGCAGAACTTTTTGGAAAGCCATCCCCATAGAGTGGTTCATAGTGAAGATGGAAGGGCATATCAAGTGGGGTCCCTCAGGGATCAGTTCTATTCAATATCTTCATCAATGATTTAGATAATCACACAGAGTACACTTATAAAGTTTGAGGATCATACCAAGCTGGAGGGGTTGCAAGCGCTTTGGAGGATAGGATTAAAATTCAAAATGATCTGGACAAATTGCAGAAATGGTCTGACATAAATAAGATGAAATTCAAGAAGGACAAACGCAAAATACTCCACTTAGGAAAGAACAATCAATTGCACACATACAAAATGGGAAATGACTGCCTAGGAAGGAGTACTGCAGAAAGGGATCTGGGGATCATAGGGGATCACAAGCTAAATATAAGTCACCAGAGGAACGCTGTTGCAAAAAAAGTGATCATTCTAGGATGTATTAGCAGGAGTGTTTTAAACAAGACATGAGAAGTAATTCTTCCGCTCTACTCCATGTTGATTAGGCCACAATTGGAGTATTGTGTCCAGTTCTGGGAACCACATTTTAGGAAAGATGTTGACAGTTGGAGAAAGTCCAGAGAAGAGCAATGGAAATGATTAAGGGTCTAGAAAACATGACCTATGAGGGAAGATTGAAAAAAAATGGGTTTGTTTAGTTTGCAGAAGAGAATACTGAGTGGGGAAATGATAACAGTTTTCAAGTACATTAAAATTGTTACAAGGAGGAGAGAGAAATATAGTTCTTGTTAACCTCTAGGGATAGGACAAAAAACAACGGGCTTAAATTGCAGCAGGGGCAGTTTAGGTTGGATGTTTGGAAAAACTTGCTACCTGTCAGGGTGGTTAAGCACTGGAATAAATTGCCCTGGGAGGTTGTGGAATCCATCACTGGAGATTTTTAAGAGCAGGTTAGACAAACACCTGTCAGGGATGATCAAGATAAAACTTAGCCCTGCCATGAGTGCAGGGGACTGCACTAAATGACCTCTTGACCTCTTCCAGTCCTATGATTCTACTTCAGTGATTATCTTAATGATTATGTCATTCAGTAGCTTGGCATAAGAGCAAAGAATTTCTTTTACATATCCAAACACCTTAAGAATAGCTCCTCTTAAAATTTTAACTTTATTTCTTCCATTGTTTTGTAAATTTAGAATAGCTCTGGAGAGTTTGGTAGGAACACAGTTTTATGCTTTACATTAAAACTGTGAGAGAATTCATTAATTTCAAGTCCTCATTTATGCATATATGTATTATTTTGGAGAATAAAATAATTCATCACTGCTTTGGCTTCTAACTGTCTGTATTACTCTTTGCTTTTAACAATTACAGTAATTACTCAAAGAACTTAAAAACAAACAAACAAACAAAAACCCCAAACAAACAATGCACTGCTTCTGTTGATACTAAGTCAAGAATTCATAAGAACTGGGACAGGTATGTTTAAGGACACAGATATTCTGCATATAGGATGTGATCCAAAGCCCAGTTAAATCAATGGAAAGGCAGCCATTAACTTCACTGGGCTTTAGATCAGGCCCTTCATTTACAAAAGCAAACCAAAACAAACAAACAAAAAAACCATGCAATTCAAGCTTTTATTTTGGTATTTTCTCCAGAACACAAGCTTCCATTTAAACTGGGGTGAGAAGAAAACCTTAGCAAGGCTTCTGATTTTTCAGATGCCTTCAACAATGGAAATTGTTAACAGTTGCATGGCTCATGCCCCAAAGAGGAAAAAGAGCACTGACAGGTGTGAACTTTCCCATTTATCTTAAAGAGTTATGAACTCTTAAGGCCCATTTAGCAGAAGCAGTGATTGGTCCTGGAAACACACCTAGAATGTAACTGGCTGAACAAAATTTAACAGCAATGCAGAATTTCTCTGTGGTACCTGAAAGAATGAGACTGAATTGGGAAACAATGCAATCCCAGTTTCCTGCATCTGCCCTCCTCTCTCAGTCGCAGATTGATCCCTTACTCGCCACTGCTGCTTTGCTTAATCCCCCACACAGCCTGAAACAAGCCTCTCACTCCACTGATGCTTCTTGAATCCCTGTGACTCATCCTATCCTCACCTTACCTCCTCCTATTGCTTCCACTGGATTCCTCACCCCTACCTCTATCTTGCTGACTTCCTCCAGCTGATCCATCTTTACTTTTCCCTCTGTGGGAAAGAGCCAGTTTCATGTTTATCACTCTAGTGCCCTTGCCAATGCAGGTTTGACATTCAGGTGAGGAGTTGTGCTGAGGTGATTTACCACCCACACTAGAAAATTCATTTAGGAACCAAAAAATAGCACAGTGCATTTCCACAGCAGGACAGGAAAGCTTATGTTCCAAAGGGCAGCACAACTGTAAAATGACAGGTTTCAGAGTAACAGCCGTGTTAGTCTGTATTCGCAAAAAGAAAAGGAGTACTTGTGGCACCTTAGAGACTAACTAATTTATTTGAGCATGAGCTTTCGTGAGCTACAGCTCACTTCATCGGATGCATCACTTCATCCGATGAAGTGAGCTGTAGCTCACGGAAGCTCATGCTCAAATAAATTGGTTAGTCTCTAAGGTGCCACAAGTACTCCTTTTCTTTTTACAACTGTAAAAGTTATAAAAGATATTCAGAGTTTTACAAACCTCTAGAAAGTTTCTGTTAGGGTTTTCTTTTCTTTCCTTTAATTGGGCCTGACTTGTGGGCCTTGAGCCAACCTCCTTTTTGCGTGGAACATCAGATGTTTATGTAGTGGACAAGAGGATGCAATCTGGTAATTAACAACTAGGGGAAGAATTTCAAAGGCATAAATGAGTTAGGTGCTCAACTCCAATTGGCTTTCATTGCTAATTGATAGGACATGTCAATGCAATTAATTGAAGGCACCACATTGGACTGATTAAAAAGGAGACTTTTTCCAAAATCAGGTTCATTATTTCCTCTTTTCATGCCACACCAAGTGCTCACAACAGCCTCTCAAATTATGTACAGCAATTGCTCTCCACCCTCACTTCCTTTTCAACAAAACTGGTGAAGACCATGTGTTCCATGGCACACTCGAGTTAAAAGGACTAGGCCTATTTCTGCATGTTCTGTAGTACAGCTGCATATTGTATACACTTGTCTTAAAATTATTCATTTCAAAGAGACTCTTATTTGTTCAACACACTTAAAAATTGCATACATCAAGGCAGATAGAATCACCGAACTGTAGGGCTGGAAGGGACCTTGAGCGACCATCAAATCCAGCTCCTGGCTGCACTGAGGCAGGGCCAAGTAAACCTAAACCATCTCTCACAGGTGTTTGGAGATATTTAAGAAAAGGTTGGACAATGATGGGGATTCCACAACCTTCGTTGGAAGCCTACTCCAGTAATTAACTATCCTTATAGTTAGAAAGTATTTTTCCTATTATCTGACCTAAATCTCCTTTGATGCATATTGAACCCACTACTTCTTATCCTACCTTCAGTGGATATGGAGAACAATTGATCTTCCTCCTCTTTATGACAACCATTAACGTATTTTAAGATTTATCAAGTGTTCCCCTTTTGTTAAGACTAAACATGCCCAGTTGTTTTAACCTTTCCTCTTAGTTCAGGTTTTCTAAACTTTTAATAGTTTTGTTGCTCTCCTCCGGAATTTCTCCAATCTGTCTACATCTTTCTTAAAGTATGGTGCCCAGAATTGGACACACTGGCAGAGGTGATGCATGGGGGAGGAGGGGCAAGCAGGGTCATGTACCCCCACATTTCTGCCTTCCATTTAGCAAAGATGTTTTCAAACCCCTAGGGGGCATACCCAACAGTTTGAAAACCATCACCTCCTGCCAGGAACCACCTGACTCACTCAGGCCCTTGGCTCTCCCCGCTGTGAAAGCCAGGGCACTGGCTGGCTGCCCAGCCACTGTCCCTGCCCTGCTCCCCAAGCCGCGCCACCTGCAGGGGTGCTGGAATTAGAGGTGCTGGGGGCACAGCAGCACCCCTTGGCTTGAAGTAGTAACAACAACCAGATACATGATTTCCACTTTCAGCGCCCCCCTATAAAAGTTGTTCCATTACCTTTAGCCACCTTTGCATGGTCAGGTGCTCCATAGGCAGGGCAGGCCGCACAGCTCTGAGCTGCGTCCCTGATGCACTCTTGTCTCTTCCCTGAAGGTGCCCAGCACTGGCCAATGACACCCTGTGAAGCCCATCTGCTATGAGATGCTCCCCGAGGTGCTCTCTAGCCTCTTCCCTGCACTCCTCGCTCTGCTGCTCCTCCTCAGCCCAGAAGAGACATGTGGTGTGGTCATATGCACCCCCCCACCATCAAAAGTTACACGACATCTCTGAGACACAGAACTCTAGCTGAGGCCTCACCAGTGTCTAATAAAGTGAGACAATTATCCCATTGTCTTACATACAAGACTCCAGTTAATACACCCCAGAATATTAGGCTTTTTTCACAACTGCATCATATTGTTGACTTGTGTTCAATTTGTGAGCCACTATAACCCACAGATCCTTTTCAGCAGTACTACCACCTAGCCAGTTATTTGGCATTTTGATTTTTCCTTCCCTAATGAAGTACTTTGTACTTGTCTTTATTGAATTTCATCTTCTTTCAGACCAACTCTCTAATTTGTCAATCTTTAAGTAAGGTCCTTCAACCAATTGTGCACCCATCTTATAATAATATGGTGTAGATGACATACCCCTAGGTTGCTTATGAACATTTCCTGTGGGACAGTGTCAAAAGCCAAACTAAAATCAAGATATATCACATCTACTGTATTCCACACCCACTAGGCCAGTAACCCTGCCAAAGATGGAAATTATGTTGGTTTTGCATGATTTGTTCTTGACAAATCCAAGCTGGTTCTTCCCTATAGATAGCACTTTGTAAAGTGCTATATTATAATTCTATTACACACACACACACACACACACCCCAGTTGTGAAATCTCTGCACAGGGGGATCAGTAAAATGTCTCATGCACATGTTTTGGACATTTCAGTTACTATAAATAAAAGACACTGTCTAGATACTGTGGTGTCCAGTAACTTATTTATTCTGATTTATACATGTGTTCAGTACACAATCTTCTGTGTTACTGCACAGTAAAATATGTTTAATCATAAAACATTGCCTGAAATAGGCAGAATCTTTAAACAGTTCCTTATCTGCCACACACATGCCTTCAAGACTACTTTCATGTTCTATTCACTCTCAATAATATGCCTAGGCAAACAAAATCTGTGCCAGGCCCTAAAGGTCAACAAGCCAGGGATATGACAGTTAGATAGGTCATTGCAAGTTCCAGACCTGAGTATCCACCCCAAGAACACCCTGACTCCAACCCCTCAGGGTATGTCCAGACTGCAATAAAAGACCAATGGCATAGCTGCAGTGACACTGGCTTGGGCTTTGGCTGGAGCCTGGGCTCTGAAACCCTGCGAAAGAGGTGGGTCTGCGAGCCTGAACTCCACCCTGATCCTGAAAGTCTACGCTGAATTTTTTAGCACTGCAGCCTGAGCCACAC
The DNA here is from genome assembly GCF_965140285.1 of Lepidochelys kempii. Classification (NCBI taxonomy): domain Eukaryota; kingdom Metazoa; phylum Chordata; order Testudines; family Cheloniidae; genus Lepidochelys; species Lepidochelys kempii. The sequence continues at coordinate 58,674,960 of NC_136387.1, read as the reverse complement.
AAGCCTAATCAGCTGACCCAGGTTTTGAGACTCAGTGCCATGGGTTTTTTATTGCACTGTAGATGGACCCTCAGTGTCCCAATCTAGAGGTGTCAACAGACCCCCCCCCCCAAAAGGCAGGACTGATGCCTAGGGCACACCTATATGTGGGACCCACTCATATAGAGTAACTCCTGCTCCAAGCCAAGGTAGTCAGTGCAGCCCAGTGACAGGCCCCTCTGTGTAGTGGGAACCTGATCTGCTCTGGTAATACATGTGGAGAAAGACAGCTTCTCCCTTGGCTCAAGTAACTGCTGCTCCTCAATATGCTGAAAGCTGTCTGCAGATTCAGGCAGACATCGCTGGAGAGGTTGCACTTGCTTTACCTTTTAAAACTTTTCTTTGAAACCATGAGAGCTAGTCTCCCTGATCCCTTTCCCCCCATAAAAGCTTTGATTCTATCATCACAGGACCAAGGGAGATGCCTGGGGTACTAGGCACATGCCTATTATGCCTATGCCTTAATCCAGCTCCACTTAAGGGGTGTGTATTTTGGAGGAAGGAAGCAGGAGAGGGTGTGTGTTGGTAAGGGAGAAGTTCCCAAAATATTTACATAAATATGTGGGGTGAAATTCTGGCCCCATTAAAGTCAATGGCAAAACTCCAACTCATTTCAGTGGAGCCGAGATTTCACCCCATTATTTTTGGATGCCTGTATGAACCAGATCCCAATTTTGCTTCATCCTCAGTTGCTGCTTCTGAATACATAAGGGAAAAGTACAGAAAGACTAAAGAATGGAAATTGCAATGGGGCTGAGTGCTCAACTACTTCTATAACTGCTTTGGGATTACTGGAGTCATAGATACTGCTACAGAAGTTTTGGAATCCCTGTGGCTTTATACATAGCACTGCTCCCTGGAGTGATTGAAGAGACAAAGGGGGAAAAAGATCTGCATGCAGAAAACAAGGCAAATTTTTCAAGGGAAGTTGAAAAGCAATTATGAATAAAACTACATGTACAATCCCCTCTTTTTGCCATCCCACTGTTTGGAGTTCCCATACTCTAGTCTGTTGAAGGGGAATCTTCATTTCTTTAAAACAGATGCTGATTTATGTTAAAATTTGTATTAATTTGGTAATTTTTATGCAAGGTTTTCAGAATGCATAGAACTGTCCTCTGGGAAACACAACTTACACTTGATTCGCTCCAAGCTAAAATAGGCTGCTTTATAATGTCAAAAGGTGGCACGGGGGTGAATTTCTTTCTGTTCTCAGGTGCAGTGCATAATGGTACCTACAGCAGCAATTTTAATGGTAATTTATTGTTACTGAGAAGGGGAAAAAGAGGTCAGATCTGTATATTGGTTCAGCAGTCACTTGCTGCTAGTCTTTCGCTCCCTTGCTCCGTTTTTGCAGAGATGATGGAGAAGAAAAATGAAGCATAATACATTCTCAAGGTTACTAGGAGCAACTAATGCTTCCAAATTGGTATTTGTGTTTTATTACATCTTAAATTTCAACACCTTAAAAACAATAAAGGAAATTGCATTTTCACAAAGGATCTTTCTTCGGGGAATGCACTTCAATTTTAGTGTCATTTTCCGGAAGCCTTTGTCCATGTAGTATGAACTCTTTGCTCCAGACAGAATATATATATCTTGGTCTCAGCAACTCAATGAGAGAAAACCAATTTTGTAAAAGGTAAAGGATCTGCAATTATATATACATGTGTTCATACATGCATGTATGTACACATATGCTCATACAACACATATATAGTCTTGATTCAATGCCACTGAAGTCCATAGAAAGGCTCCTATTGGCTCCATATAAGACCTGATGCAATGGTGTTTGAGCACCCACCATTTGAAAATCAGGCTTATTTAAGGAATTTCAAGTTGAAATTTACACATTATGTCCCAGGGTTGTGTGTAAAATGAAAATTTAGAGAGTCCAACCCCATACACACTGAAGCCAAATGAAAGACTCCCATAGAGCTTGTACAGGATGCCATAAATCCCTTTGTTTTCTCAAAAATCCCACTTCATATTTCATCACTTTCTGGACAGGTGAGAATGGTAAATATCTAACAATCTAGTCATCACAACTCTTGAAACTTTTTACCACCTAGTCTGCTTATACTTTAAACATTTCCTTCCAGTCACCATAACTGTCTTGCACATTTTTGGGATGGTTGTTTTGTTACTAGATTGCCAGGCACTACCTACTAGACCTACAGCCAGCAACAATGCAACAAAAAGATATATTTTGCTTTTATCAGCATTAAACAGCTGTGGAAGTAGTAACTAAATAGATTTTAAAAATAAAAATGTGCCCTGTAACAAACATAAGCCCCAATAAGAAGAGATATTGGGTAAAAATAATATAGGATAAGCTGTTAAATTCTAAATCATTCATACTGGCACTCTGAACCATCACATTGGTGTGAGGAGCATTGGACTGAATACAAAAGGAATTTAAATGAATGTCAGTGGAAACAAATAGCAATGATGTAAATTTGTTCTGTTATGTGCAGATATTTATGGCATATACACTCGAGTAGAGATTGCTAAATTAGGTTTTGATTGTATTAGGTAGACAAATGTTCAGCAAGGTACTGAATGATACCATCACTTTTTTCACTGAACTCTACCGACTTTGGGTCTTAAGATGCAAAATGATAGTACATTAATAGGCTATGGGACACGTTCATTTCTCAGTTACATTGGTGTAAACTCAGAGTAACTCCACTGAATTCTGAGTTACTTCCTCTGCAGTGACTCTAACCATCTCCTCTTCTGGGGAAAAAACGCTTTAATTGACCAAACCACCTGAACTGCTTGCGAATTGTTCCAATTAAATTTCTACTGAGTTTTCTGTTTGTGAAATCAGAAGCTTATGTCTGATGTGTGGATTCACATGCAAAGAAATGACCTTTGTTCCCTATCTGAGGGTGTTTCATACCTGCTTAATGAAGTAAATGATCTAAGATCTATATTTACTTTCAGACTGCGTAAAAGTTTCTGGTTTCTTCACTGCACTTCAGTAGATTAATGAAAAGTCAAGATAAACTGGAAGTAAATTTCTTCAGGAATTTAGGAATACTGTGGATTAATTTACTCCTATATATCTCTTCTCACTAAAATACTGGCCAAACATAATTCAATAGATGACTGGACTTGAATTAAATCTGGCTATATCTTTGCTGATTCCATTGGTTTTGGCTAAACCTCAAGAGACCTGCGAGTTTTTTCCAATATCTATGAAACATGAACCTACCAATGAAGTGATGGCTGTAAACTGTCTATTGTATGGATTTCAGACTTCTTGTATCTTTCAATTTAGAAGAATGTATGGTGAGAAAATGGATTTATTAGACACCTTTAACATGGGGGACCTTGTTATTTACTTTTTTGAATATGGCCTGCAGTCATTTGTCCATCTTACCCTAGACTCTTCTCATTAACATTGTTCTGGGGGTATTTTTTTTTTACCTTTGTTTCATTTATAATCCTGTGGCATGTTAATCTTCCTTTCCCAATGCTTCTAATAACTCCTTACTACATTTCTGCATTGACTCCCCTCTTCTCCTGAATCAAGTTCCAACTTCTACTTTTCACCTTCAAAGCACTTCCTACATCTGCAGTTTCCCACATCTCTGCCCCCATTTAGGGTGACCAAATAGCAAGTGTAAAAAATCGGGACAGGGGTGGGGGGGGGTAATAGGTGCCTCTATAAGAAAAAGCCCCCAAAATTGGGACTGTCTCTATAAAATAGGGACATCTGGTCACCCTACCCCCATTTCCTCCTATACCCAATTCCAACAAAGTCTCCCCCACCGTCCTTAGTCCTGATTATTGCTCCTCTTTTATGCTTTGGCCATTCATGACTTCCTGTTTATTCCCATCCCAGCCCCTTCACCTGGAACAGCCTCCATCAAATGTAAACCAAGAACTCGTCCATATATCCTGCAAAAAGCCTTTCATAAACCAATGTCTACAAAGGCATTTCAGCTGTAATCATCACATATTCTGTTAAGCCTCAGGGTATGTTCTGTAAAAGTGATAACTAGCTTTTCCGCCACTCCCTCTCACACTTCTATTTCTTTTCTCTCTCCTTTTTCCTGTGCTGTTTCTTGACTGTTGTAATAGGCTTTATGTAACAGATTCAATGGTAACAGGAGAGCTGAGCAAAAAAGAACCATTTTCCTTCTTTCTATTTTTCACATTTCATGAACATGTACACATTTGCTCCAGCACAAAATGTATGTATCCTACAGTTTCAAAGTTCCAAATTTGCAAAGTTAGGCCCCTGGAAAAACTGCATTTTTCTCCCAGCAAGAGAACCACTTTATTAGAGTACATTTGTTTCTGCCTACAGAAACTGCCTTGCACATGTTGGCGTGAATATGTGAAGGTAGCATATGTGAAAAAGGTTGGTTTGAGAGTCCTGGAGCCCTTTTGTCTGAACTTTACAGCGCCATATTCTCAGCTGATGTTAATCAACATATCCTTGAAATTTGTGGAACTAGGTTAATTTGTATCAGATGAGGTTCCAGTGCACCAAGCCCATTCCTGGAAGATGATGAGAACCTGCAATTTCCAGCGAAGTCTTGTAGGGTATGTTTACATTGCAATCAAACACCTGCGGGTGGCTGAGTCAGCTGACTTGGGCTCATAAGGCTATAAAATTGTACTGTAGACATCCAGGTTTGGGCTGGGGGTCCCAAAGGTAAAGCTCTAGCCTGAACCCAGATGTCTCCACTGCAATTTTATAGCCCCAGAGCCCAAGTCAGTTTACATGGGCCAGCCACAGGTGTCTAACATAGTGTAGACATACCCTAAGAGATGTGGGTGCTTAGCAGTTGATAGGCCTGAGCTCAGAACAACTACAACAAATTCAATGGCAATTACGACTTCTCCAACCTGCCCTGCCTTCCCATTTTTCTTCAGCCTTCGAGGAACCACAACTAGGGAAGAAAAGTTAGTTAGCCTCTATTGGCTTCTCTGCTGAGACTGCAACAAGATTCTCAGATAATGCCAACTGTAGCAGGGATTTTTGTGATGTGTACACCTCCTTTCACATTGCCACAAACAAATTTATTTCACATAAGCCCCTGGCAAACATTTGGATTGGATTTGAACTGGTGACATAAAAATAAAAGACTACACTCTCTTGCCAATCCTTTCAGTTAATCCCCTTACCCAGAAACTCCCATTGCTATTGCCAGAAATTTAAGGCAAGAATAACATATATTCTTAGAATCAGAAAAATCATTTACTCTGTTTTTTATAATGGTATCAATTATTCTGCTTAGCACTAGCTAATGGCTATATAATAGTTTAGTTCTGGAAGACAGATCCAAACTTTGAGGACTGATGGAATCAAAACCAGAATATAGACCCAAAATAATACTTTCTCTTAGTGAAAGTCATGATAACCTTGACTCATTTAACAAGATATAGACATTTTCCTCTCCACAAGTATATATAGGACACTTCACAGGCTGAGTGACTAAACAATTTATAGGTACGAGATTATATTGCTAAAATTACTTACATAGACTAGGTATGCATGTTTATTCAATGTGACAAATTCTGCTCTCACTATTTACAAAACTGTAAGTCTGCAGCAAGTCCACTGAGGTCAGTGGAGTTACTCTGGATTTACTGCAGCTTAAGAACAGAATTTGGCCCAATATCCACAAAATTATCAGGGATCCTAGTTTTCAGTTATTAAAAAAAAAAATTCTCCAGTAAACCGCCCCCCCCACAAATATCCATTTTTCCCCGCAATTAAAATGAAACACTGAACTTTCCTTAGCCGCAATATATATATATAGATATCTGTTGAACACAATGTTTTATTGATATATTTACAATTTTTAAGCATTCATGGCTCACCAATACCATGAATCATTGTAAGAAAATAAAATTAATAGAATTAAAATTTGTATTACTTACAAAAACCAAATACTTCTGTCTGTATTCTATATTTTTAGAAAATTGTTTTTCTTTTAAAGGACAAAAATGCTGGAATGATTTCGTGATAGTGAATTATTTTTTTACTGTTGTCCATAGCCCTGCTGTTTCAGCCCCGTTTTCATGTCTTTTCATTCAGTTAATGTTTAGCGCTGTCCATGTTGTGGTGTTTAGATGCTGCTTGTAATTATTAGAACTGGGAGCACTGGCTGTTGGGAGTCTGAAAGGACAGGAAACAGGAAGGGGGTGGGAAGTTGAGGAGGTGGAGTCAGAGCTACCAAGGGTGCAGCAGCAGCTTGGTAAAGAGGTTTTCACTTTAAAAATAAAGTTCTGTTGAAGTTTATTAGTACCTTGCCTGGTCGCTACAACATTTTGGCAACGAGGATGGATCTTCTGCCTCTGAACCCACCTGCACCATTTTTGCAAAGCCCAGGTGAGCCTCCAATTGCTTTTACTTCCTGGATCCATATGTTTCAGACTTATCTGCTTGCAATCACTGCTACAGAGATTTCTGAAGTAAGAAAGCGTGCTCTACTAATCCACTGCCTTGAAGCAGAAGAGCAGCCTATATTTTACACTTTTCCCCTTGCAGATGATAAATATGAGACTGCACTCACTGCAGTAAAGAACTTTTTGTACCAAAAGTGAATGTAGTAGCTAATCACTACAGATTTCGCCAGCGTGAGTGTTAGGATATAGATATTCAGGCCTGTCGGTAAAGGCCTGTACTTTAAGAATTTAGGTGTATTCTTATCACTTGACTAGTTAGAGGTATAAAAGAAAGAATCAAAATCACTGTCTGCCGGTGTAAGGGCCTTCTCTTACTGTGACAGTGTGAGGCCCTGTTCTTAGATTAAGGCCTTTGGCTAATCAATAGAGGCATCCATAAGTAGGAAATTGGAATCATGTTTTGCTAAAGGGGGAAATGGGGACAGGAAATGGGGGTAAGGAAATTGGAATAATGTTTTGCTAAGGGCAGGAATGGGAACAGGGACACAGGTGTAAGGCTCTGTGGTGTCAGAGCTGGGAAGGGGGATACTAAGGAAAGAAACTGGAATCATGCTTGCTGGAAGTTCACCCCAATAAACATCGAATTGTTTGCACCTTTGAACTTCGGGTATTGTTGCTCTCTGTTCATGCGAGAAGGACCAGGGAAGTAAGTGGGTGAAGGAATAAGCCCCCTAACAGTGAGCAGAAAACAGGGGAGACTATAATGCAGTATATTGCTTCCCTGAGGAGTCTGATTGTAACTTGTGATTTTGGGAATATGGCAGATGAGATGACTAGAGACCAGCTCATTGGGAAAACAACCATGCTTCATGTAAGAGAACGCTTACTTCTAGAACCACAATTTACACTAAAAAAAGCAATAATCATTGCTACTCAGATTGAGTCAGCTACAGCTTAAGCTAAGATAATGAGCATGGATACAGGAGGCACAGTCCAGGCTGTGACTCCTTTGCAGAAAAGTTCACTATCGCTGCAGACGAATGATCACATAGAAGAAGTATTTGCAGAACTCCATGGAGCAAAGATGTTTTCTACTCTCGATTTGCAGACCACATACTACCAGGTTATGTTGCATGAAGATAGGAGAGACCTCACAGCATTTATTACACATGAGGGACTATTTCATTTTAAACGTGTTCCATATGGTCTCGCATCGTAGAAACATAGAATATCAGGGTTGGAAGGGACCTCAGGCGGTCATCTAGTCCAACCCCCTGCTCAAAGCAGGACCAATCCCCAATTAAATCATCCCAGCCAGGGCTTTGTCAAGCCTGACCTTAAAAACTTCTAAGGAAGGAGATTCCACCACCTCCCTAGGTAACGCATTCCAGTGTTTCACCACCCTCCCAGTGAAAAAGTTGTTCCTAATATCCAACCTAAATCTCCCCCACTGCAACTTGAGACCATTACTCCTTGTTCTGTCATCTGCTACCACTGAGAACAGTCTAGAGCCATCCTCTTTGGAACCCCCTTTCAGGCAGTTGAAAGCAGCTATCAAATCCCCCCTCATTCTTCTCTTACGTAGACTAAACATCCCCAGTTCTCTCAGCCTCTCCTCATAACTCATGTGTTCCAGTCCCCTAATCGCAAAAAGAAAACGAGTACTTGTGGCACCTTAGAGATTAACCAATTTATTTGAGCATGAGCTTTCATGAGCTACAGCTCACTTCATCGGATGCATACCGTGGAAACTGCAGCAGACATTATATACACACAGAGATCATGAAACAATACCTCCTCCCACCCCACTGTCCTGCTGGTAATAGCTTATCTAAAGTGATCATCAAGTTGGGCCATTTCCAGCACAAATACAGGTTTTCTCACACTCCGCCCCCCCCCCCCCCACACACACACACAAACTCACTCTCCTGCTGGTAATAGCCCATCCAAAGTGACAACTCTCTTCACAATGTGTATGATAATCAAGGTGGGCCATGCACAAATCCAGGTTTTCTCACCCCCTCAACCCCCTTCAAAAACCACACACACATACTCACTCTCCTGCTGGTAATAGCTTATCCAAAGTGACCACTCTCCCTACAATGTGCATGATAATCAAGGTGGGCCATTTCCAGCACAAATCCAGGTTTTCGCACCCCCCACCCCCATACACACACAAACTCACTCTCCTGCTGGTAATAGCTCATCCAAAGTGACCACTCTCCCTACAATGTGCATGGTAATCAAGGTGGGCCATTTCCAGCACAACTCCAGGCTTTCTCACCCCGCCCCCTTTTCCCGGACACACACACACAAACTCACTCTCCTGCTGGCAATAGCTCAAATAGCTCATCCAAACTGACCACTCTCCAAGTTTAAATCCAAGTTTAACCAGAACGTTGGGGGGGGGGGACAAGGGGAAATAGGCTACCTTGCATAATGACATAAATGTAAATGCAAGGCACTGCATTTAGCCGTATGGAGTGGAAATCTATCAACTGCATGAAAAAAGTTGTACAGATACAGACAGACATCATCTTCCTTTCCAAATGCAAACAGATGGACATCGTACCAAAAGGACTGAAGGTAAAAAATCCATTACAATCTACATACCACACAGATTATGCTGACAGCTTGTGCCACACACTCTCAAAGAAACTGCGGAATCACCTGATCAACATCCTCTACAGCAAACAGGGAAAGATTAAGAATGAGCTCTCAAAAATGGATACTCTCATAAAAAACCAACCTTCCACACAAACTTCCTCGTGGCTGGATTTTACTAAAACTAGACAAGCCATTTACAATGCACACTTTGCTTCTCTACAAAAGAAAAAGGACACTAAACTTTCTAAACTACTACATGCTACAAGGGGCCACAGCAATGGTTCCCTCAACCCACCTAGCAATATTGTTAACCTATCCAACTATACTCTCAGCCCAGCAGAAGCAGTGCTTCCGCCGACGTGCACGGGCTGAAATTGTGGAAAAGCAGCATCACTTGCCCCATAACCTCAGCCATGCAGAACGCAATGCCATCCACAGCCTCAGAAACAACTCCGACATGATAATCAAAAAGGCTGACAAAGGAGGTGCTGTTGTCATCATGAATAGGTCGGAATATGAACAAGAGGCTGCTCGGCAGCTCTCCAACACCACTTTCTACAAGCCATTACCCTATGATCCCACTGAGAGTTACCAAAAGCAACTACAGCATTTGCTCAAGAAATTTCCTGAAAAAGCACAAGATCAAATCCACACAGACACACCCCTGGAACTCCGACCTGGGATATTCTATCTACTACCCAAGATCCATAAACCTGGAAATCCTGGGCGCCCCATCATCTCAGGCATTGGCACCCTGACAGCAGGATTGTCTGGCTATGTAGACTCCCTCCTCAGGCCCTACGCTACCAGCACTCCCAGCTACCTTTATGACACCACTGACTTCCTGAGGAAACTTCAATCCATCGGTGATCTTCCTGATAACACCATCCTGGCCACTATGGATGTAGAAGCCCTCTACACCAACGTTCCACACAAAGACGGACTACAAGCCATCAAGAACACTATCCCCGATAATGTCACGGCTAACCTGGTGGCTGAACTTTGTGACTTTGTCCTTACCCATAACTATTTTACATTTGGGGACAATGTATACCTTCAGATCAGCGGCACTGCTATGGGTACCCGCATGGCCCCACAGTATGCCAACATTTTTATGGCTGATTTAGAACAACGCTTCCTCAGCTCTCGTCCCCTAACGCCCCTACTCTACTTGCGCTATATTGATGACATCTTCGTCATCTGGACCCATGGAAAAGAAGCCCTTGAGGAATTCCACCATGATTTCAACAACTTCCATCCCACCATCAACCTCAGCCTAGACCAGTCCACACAAGAGATCCACTTCCTGGACACTACAGTGCTAATAAACAATGGTCACATAAACACCACCCTATACCAGAAACCTACTGACCGCTATTCCTACCTACATGCCTCCAGCTTTCACCCTGACCACACCACACGATCCATCGTCTACAGCCAAGCTCTGCGATACAACCGCATTTGCTCCAACCCCTCAGACAGAGACAAACACCTACAAGATCTCTGTCAAACTTTCTTACAACTACAATACCCACCTGCGGAAGTGAAGAAACAGATTAATAGAGCCAGAAGAGTTCCCAGAAGTCACCTACTACAGGACAGGCCTAACAAAGAAAATAACAGAACGCCACTAGCCGTCACCTTCAGCCCCCAACTAAAACCCCTCCAACGCATTATTAAGGATCTACAACCTATCCTGAAGGATGACCCAACACTCTCACAAATCTTGGGAGACAGGCCAGTCCTTGCCTATAGACAGCCCCGCAACCTGAAGCAAATACTCACCAACAACCACATACCACACAACAGAACCACTAACCCAGGAACTTATCCTTGCAACAAAGCCCGTTGCCAACTGTGCCCAAATATCTATTCAGGGGACACCATCACAGGGCCTAATAACATCAGCCACACTATCAGAGGCTTGTTCACCTGCACATCCACCAATGTGATATATGCCATCATGTGCCAACAGTGCCCCTCTGCCATTTACATTGGTCAAACTGGACAGTCTCTACATAAAAGAATAAATGGACACAAATCAGATGTCAAGAATTAAAACATTCATAAACCAGTCGGAGAACACTTCAATCTCTCTGGTCACGCAATCACAGACATGAATGTCGCTATCTTAAAAAAAAAAAAAAACTTCAAATCCAGACTCCAGCGAGAAACTGCTGAATTGGAATTCATTTGCAAATTGGATACTATTAATTTAGGCTTAAATAGAGACTGGGAGTGGCTAAGTCATTATGCAAGGTAGCCTATTTCCCCTTGTTTTTTCGTACCCCCTCCCAGACGTTCTGGTTAAACTTTGATTTAAACTTGGAGAGTGGTCAGTTTGGATGAGCTATTGCCAGCAGGAGAGTGAGTTTGTGTGTGTGTGTGTGTGTCCGGGAAAAGGAGGGAGGGTGACCTGGATTTGTGCTGGAAATGGCCCACCTTGATTACCATGCACACTGTAGGGAGAGTGGTCACTTTGGATGAGCTATTACCAGCAGGAGAGTGAGTTTGTGTGTGTGGTTTTTGGAGGGGGGTCAGGGGGTGAGAGAACCTGGATTTGTGCAGGAAATGGCCCACCTTGATTATCATACACATTGTGAAGAGAGTTGTCACTTTGGATGGGCTATTACCAGCAGGAGAGTGAGTTTGTGTGTGTGGGGGGGGGCGGAGTTTGTGTGTGCGGGGGCGGAGTGTGAGAAAACCTGTATTTGTGCTGGAAATGGACCAACTTGATGATCACTTTAGATAAGCTATTACCAGCAGGACAGTGGGGTGGGAGGAGGTATTGTTTCATGATCTCTGTGTATATATAATGTCTGCTGCAGTTTCCACGGTATGCATCCGATGAAGTGAGCTGTAGCTCACGAAAGCTCATGCTCAAATAAATTGGTTAGTCTCTAAGGTGCCACAAGTACTCCTTTTCTTTTTGCGATTACAGACTAACACGGCTGTTACTCTGAAACCAGTCCCCTAATCATTTTTGTTGCCCTCCGCTGGACTCTTTCCAATTTTTCCACATCCTTCTTGTAGTGTGGGGCCCAAAACTGGGCACAGTACTCCAGATGAGGCCTCACCAGTGTCGAATAGAATCATAGAATCATAGAATATCAGGGTTGGAAGGGACCTCAGGAGGTCATGTAGTCCAACCCCCTGTTCAAAGCAGGACCAATCCCCAATTAAATCATCCCAGCCAGGGCTTTGTCAAGCCTGACCTTAAAAACTTCTCAGGAAGGAGATTCTACCACCTCCCTAGGTAACGCATTCCAGTGTTTCACCACCCTCCTAGTGAAAAAGTTTTCCTAATATCCAACCTAAACCTCCCCCACTGCAACTTGAAACCATTACTCCTTGTCCTGTCCTCTTCTAGCACTGAGAATAGTCTAGAACCATCCTCTCTGAAACCACCTCTCAGGTAGTTGAAAGCAGCTATCAAATCCCCCCTCATTCTTCTCTTCTGCAGCCTAAACAATCCCAGTTCCCGCAGCCTCTCCTCATAAGTCGTGTGTTCCAGACCCCTAATCATTTTTGTTGTCCTTCGCTGGACTCTTTCCAATGTATCCACATCCTTCTTGTAGTGTGGGGCCCAAAACTGGACAGAGTACTCCAGATGAGGCCTCACCAATGTCGAATAGAGGGGAACGATCACGTCCCTCGATCTGCTGGCAATGCCCCTACTTATACATCCCAAAATGCCATTGGCCTTCTTGGCAACAAGGGCACACAGTTGACTCATATCCAGCTTCTCGTCCACTGTAACCCCTAGGTCCTTTTTTTGCAGAACTGCTGCCTAGCCATTCAGTCCCAATCTGCCCCAAGTGCCTTCCAAAAAATGATGTTGGTGATTCTGAGGAATCAACATGGAGTTGAGTGCTATCTGGATGATATTATCATGTTTGGACATACTTCTGAGGAGCATGACAATAACCTGCAGTCTGTACTAACCTGCATCAGCAAATCAGGCCTCAAGGTGAATAGGTCCAAATGCAAATTTAGACAAACTGAACTCTCCTTTCTGAGGCATACAATTTCACAGGCTGGACTAAAACCTGATCCAGATCATATCCTGGCTATTTCAAATGCTCCTCCTCCAACAGATTTGCAAACCTTACGTTCCTTCTTGGATCTTACCTCCTGGTATGCAAAATTCATTCCCAATTATGCTTCTGTCATTGAACCGTTACGAGAATTACTACAGAGAAATTCAACCTTAGTGTGGAAAACGGATGCACAAGCTAGTTTTGAAACGGTGAAAGACTTGATTGTACATAGTCTAGTACTTGCACTATTCAGTCCTGCATTGCTCACAATTGTATCTACTGATGCTTCTGATTATGGACTTGGGGCTGTCCTCACACAACTTCATGAGGACAACACAGAGAGGACTGTTGCATTTGCTTCAAGGACATTAAGTAATGCTGAGAGGAAATATTCTACAGTCAAAAAAGAAGCACTTGCTTGTGTCTGGGCTACTGGAAAATGGAGAACTTACCTGTGGGGCTGCACGTTCAAGTTGCACACAGACCACAGCCCTTTGATGATGTTGCTCATCACGAAAGGACTGGGAAGAGCAGGATATCATATTGCTAAGACTACTCTCTTTCAATTATGAACTGGAATATAAACCTGCAAACCAAAATATGGTAGCTAATTGCCTTTCTCACCTGCCTTTACCTTCACCAGATGGTCCACTGGAGGATGAGGAAGTAGTAGTTGTGCTTATTACAAGCACTCTTACTGCAGTTACAAAAGGACAATTTCAAGCTGCTTGTTCAGCGTGTCCAATTCAACAAAATCTATGGGAATTTCTGACAAAGAGATAGCCCAGTAACCCTTAAAACCTTGACCCAGTGTTGCTGCCTTATTTTAGAGTTCGGGATGAACTTTATTTTCTTGATGGCTGTGTCCTACGAGGTACACACCGGCTACTTGTGCCAGGAGAATTACAATCAAAACTCATACACCTGGCACACGATACTCATCAAGGAATTGTCCGAACCAAAAAATGACTACAGGATCTGTATTGGTGGCCAGGGATGGACTCTCAAACTGAAGCACTCATAAAATCCTGTGTCACTTGCGAAATGCATGATAAGACAGCAGTGATTTGAACCCTCCATTACAACCTGTTCCTCTTCCTGAATTTGCATGGGAAAAAGTGGTGATTGACATTGTAGGACACTTTGATACGGCTCCAAGTGACTGCTGTTACTGTTTGATACGGCTCCATCACTTTAATAGACTATTTCAGTAAATGGCCTGAGGTAGCGTTTACATCGCAAATCTCTTCTGCTACAGTAATTAAGTTCCTCTCATCAGTTTTTAGCAGAGAAGGTAATCCCAAAGAATTGGTTGCAGATAATGGTAGTCAATTTACTTCCCTGGAGTTTGAAACTTTTCTAGCAGAAAGGAACATTTTACACAGAAGGTCATCCTTATATTACCCTCAAGCCAATGGGGAAATTGGACGGTTTAACAGAAGTTTGAAAGAGAGTTTGCAAATGGCTAAACTGGAAGGGTGATTATGGATAACCTTCTCTACTGATTTCTTGCAAGCATACCGGGCTACACGACATGCCACAACGCAAAGATCACCCGCAGAGTTACTGCATGGGAAACAGATGAATACTAAACTGGACATTGCTGGATTGTTAAAGGCACGACCTGATGCCCCAACCTAGGATGATGTGAGAAAAACAGTAGAACAGAACCAAGCAAAGTATAAGGCTTTCAGAGATAAGCAGTGCGGTGTTAAGGAACCAAAGTTTGAGTGTGGTTCCTTCGTTAGAACACGAAAACCTGGAATTTTACTCAAAGGGGACCATAAATTCACAGCTCCTCTTAAAATCATAGAGAAGAAGGGACCTTACACCTATTGACTTTCTGATGGGCAGGTATGGAATGCTTCTTATCTTGCACCAAGAGGAGATTATGCCAACACCCAGTCTGCATTGGATGACTTCAATGTAGTATCAACACAACAAGACATTGCACGGGAACTGGGGCTTGAGAGACATCCTGTCAGACCCAGATGACCACCTGTCTGGACTAGAAACTATTTTATGTAGTATCTACAGTGTTTTCAGTGTAATATTTCTGCCAACAGTATCGTGTCTTGTTTCATATTTGTTCCTGTGTTTAGAAAAACAATGTTTATTTTAATTGGGAGAGTTTCTTAGAGAGAAGGGAGCGTGGTGTTTAGATGCTCCTTGTAATTATTAGAACTGGGAGCACTGGCTGTTGGGAATCTGAAAGGACAGGAAACAGGAACGGGGGGCGGGAGTTGAGGAGGCAGAGTGAGAGCTACCAAGAGTGCAGCAGCAGCTTGGTAAAGAGGTTTCCACTTTAAAAATAAAGTTCTGTTGAAGTTTATTAGTACCTTGCCTGGTTGCTACAACACATGTGTTTACAATTATCAGCTTTGAACATAATCATAGCCTTGTTGCATAAAGTACAGAACAGCACATTGCCATCAATGTGAAATTTGTCCTTACCAAACTCAGTCACACGGTTTTAGAGCTGATCTTTAAAGTTTTAGGCATCTTTTCATAACTGTAATTACTCACATCTGGAGGCTCAAGTGAAATCTGAAATGCATTAAAACATGAACCCCTATATGTCATTGTGTAACCTCTTTACACTGGAAACAGTTTATTGGAGTATGTAAAGTTAAAGAGCATTGAAAAATCTACCAGAAGACGGAGGTTGCATGCACTGATTAAGTGACACTGGTACTTTCAGTAAAATGTAGTTAATAGTTAATATGTTTTTATTTTAGACAAAATGTAAAAATGCAAATTCTATGTTTTTTTCCATGGCAAACAGATTTCTAGGATCCCTGGAAATTATAAACACACGCTCATTCTTTTAAAAATCTCTTGTGTTTGACTGAAAAATGCATAAGTCTATTGAAAAATGTTTCTAACTTCAATACCAACTTTATTTTTGTAAACGAAAATGCCTTAAAAAGCAATTTAAAAAATCTTCCAGCTGAGTTAAGTTTAGCACATTGGTCATGAAATGACCTTTAAGAAAGCTAATACTTTTTTTTAATTTGGGTGGGGGGAGGAAGGGAGGTATATGGGATCTTCAAAAGTTTCAGCTCATGCATCACTAAGTACCAAACACTATGGACAAATGCCTGTATTTAGGAGGTGTAGTCCTTTTCAAACTCTAATGTTATGCTTTTGGTGTACAGAACTGGTCCTAGATTATAAATCAATCTGAGAAACTCCAACACTTGCCATTTCAGAGGCCCTCCTTGTGTTGTAAGCAGCGTGGCCCTGTTTAGGAGAGACACAGGGGAAGCAACCTCAGCATGGTGCTATGTCCACTTTGGAGGAGTGCACTCCCCATTAAGGTAAAGGAGACATAGAGCAATTACTAAATCAGTCACTGTTATTTGTTCTAAAATGCCCCTGTTATAGGATGCCAGACTTCAGGATACACCCTTGTGGCCCCACAAGGCATTGTACTCAGCACCCGCTCAGGTTCTTTCAATCAATTATTGAGATTGAGGTTGGTTGAAAACATGTATCTCCTTTGGGGGAGGTGATTTCTGAAGTCTTTCCATAAAGTGTAATTTACTTCATTAGTCACCCCACTCTGGGTTCATATAGGAGTCCTCGTCAGCTCTCACTCCTGTTGAGGAGACTCACTCAGCCCCTTTCCTTGAGCTGGGGTTGTACTTTACATGGTTACTTTCTCAAAACAGGAGTCCCCAGCTGTCCTCCTTGGAGCTGGGTTGTCATTTAGCCAGCTGTAGGGCCTTAGCAAGGTTCTCCCTCAGCTGGCCTTTTCCCCCACCATTTTCCACAAGCTCAGTGTTCTGCAGGCCAAAATTTCTCCTACTGGGGTTTGTCATGTTATGACAGAGGAGGCAGCATTCATACTAGTCCCCTTCCCAGGGCCAGGAGCCTTGCCCTGCCCTCCCTGTAAAGCTCCAGACTCTGGGCCCTTAAAGGCATAGTGACAGGATATCCTCCCAAGCAGCACTTATTCCTGGGCTGCTTCATTTCTCTCAGTATCTCCTAGATCCTTCCATGTACATGTATCTCAGACCTTTCAAAATCTTAAAGGGTCATGCCATGTGACAGGGTTGGGCTCACCCGTAGGCACCAGTATTGTCAAGGTGAATAAGGAATAGCCATATGGTCAGTTCAAGAAGATTAGCCAGGCATGCTGGAACGACAGCAGATCCCCACAACTCATTTCAGGGAACTCTCCGCCCCACCTTCTGTGCTTTTGTTTATTTCTCTGTTTCAGGCTAGATTATCAGTTTACAATATGCTGAGTGTCCTTCCTGAACTCCTCAGTGTACCTGAGAGGAAAATACCATGACAGGCTTATAGCAAAGGCAGTATATGCTTCCACCATGATGGTATAGCTGCATTGCTGAGCATGTTGTATGTGGGGAGTGGAGCTAAGACTTTTCTCATTCTCTGCCCCCTTCTGCTCAACAGTGCAGAGGCTGCGTCCTCTCCCATGTTGCAGGTAGCTGGCAGAAGAGCACAAAGGGGGTAACTGAGCATGCTCTTACATCTTTATACTGGCACATAGCCCAGACTATCATTCAGTCCTTACTTAGTACTTCATATCACAGATACATTACTTGACATATCCTGCGCTGCAGGGAAAATATATCTTCTGTTCTTTCCTATGGCTCTGACTGCAGCCCTCTGTCTCTCTGGTTACAACCCTGATCTTCCTTGTTTTGATACACATCATCTGGCTATGGTTCCTGTTGGAATCATTATTAAAGCAGCACCTTCTTTGGATGGACACAAATGCTTAGTTCATTTTGGCAGAATTGGGAAACCCCCTCAATTATATTTTTAACACTGTTTTGCAATGTTCATGTTTAAATTGCATAGTCTGATAAAGTGGAATTTTCTGAATCTCAATTTACATCCTCTTGGCCCATGGTTCACATCTTAAATTGTTGTGAAGTGTATTTGATGGAACATCAAATTCATGTACCACAGTTTGGGAACCCGTGGTCTAGGCCACCAAATAAACTGAAAAGTAAAATTTTGAATAAAAACTAATTTTTAAGACTTTCATATCTGCCACAATCATACATATACTCTCATACCATCCAATAATATTTCACTCTCTCTCCTTTTTTTCAGAGAGATCTTTGTTTTGCAATGGTGAAATAAAAAGAAACCCATGAAAGAATGGCCTGATTTATGAAAATAAAAATCAGCCAGAAATAAATCTCAAGAAAACAAGGGGCACTCTGTTGTCAGCCCTGTCAAATTCACTGCTGCAGGAGGCCACCAAGACTAATAGTGAAACAGGTTTTTTGTTTGTTTTTTGTTTTTCTCTTTCTTTAAAGGACTAGACAGACTTGTGTACAGTCATAACGTTCAATTACATAAGCACTGTCAGATTTATAAGGTGTAAGTCGATCACCTGAAAAAGTTAGAAAAGAATTCCCTTCCTCTCTCCTCTCCATTATATTATAATAATGTAACCTGTAGTCCACTAGGTGCTGCCAACTGTTGTCTGAGCATCCTAGTTTCTTTAGCAGCAGTGGGTTTTCATGGCATTGTTTGTACTCTAGTAACAAAAGTTTGATGTACTGTTTGTAAGTGGTGTTTTTTGTGCATTCACTAAGGCCCTCTTGGAGACTATGGAAGGCACAGTGAGTGTCACACTACCTCTAATGACAGTTTCAACATGGATAAGAACTTACACAATGATCTAAGGAATCAAGGAAACAGTCAGGATCCTAGTGCAAGTTTGGGGCAATGTTACTAAGGAGAAATGAACAATAGAAAAAAGAGGGAGGTAATAAAGAAACAAAAATACTAATCAAATTATTAAGCAAACAGAGTTTTTCCACATCTGCCACAACCTCAGACAGGCCCCAAGCCCTCAGAGTGTGGCATTAGAAGACTTGCCAGCAGTTGTATGCACAAAAAAGAATTCCAAGAGCTACACCGTTATTCATGCTAAGTGTATGGTCAATTGCCTGGTGAGAGTCTTACAAAAAAACAAAACAACCCACCCTACAGTACAAACCAATGCAAGAGATTCACATGTTACAGACAAACTATTCACACCAATGGAGATACTCTGCTGCAAATTCTTAGTTTGAGTTCAAGATTGTAACAAGCAAAGCCCCAGAACTGAAGTTCTCACTCCTCAGGTGGTTTTTGAACTTAACTTGATAAAAATATCACTGCTGAAAGACTAACTAGGTACTAGTAACCACCTTCCTCTTCAACTCTCCACAGGAATTGATTAAAAAATTCTTCACTCCTGAAACTTGTGGCAATGCATCCTTCTTCTTACACTCTTTCCTATGAAAAGATCCTGGGACAGAGGGCTACAGCTGATCCCATACATTGTCAATGACAGAGGCAGTATATTTGAATGGATCGGGCGTTGCTAGACTAAAAGTGAGCACAGTCATTCAAGTCTATAGTTGACCATTGCCAGTGGCTGAGTGCCTGACTAAATGGATCAGCAGCCTGATTGGATATAACCAACAGGTTTCTATATATTTCTTCTAGGAATAGTACACCAACACTGGTATAATCATATGAAGGCATTCCACTTCAGGCAATCATCTCTCCAGATTTTCACAAGTTAAGGAAGGTCAATCATAGTCGGTACCCGGATGTGAGCCCTCTCATCATGAACCCACAAGTACGTTTTGATAACTCAGAGTGAGTAACTCTACCTTGTGAGTCAATTCTGAACAGAGTTCTCAGCAAAATGTAAGAAGCTATGTGTTGCATAAGCTCATCTTTCAGATGAAATGTAAACTAAAGTACTGAAGATGGCTAGTAATTAAAGATCCCTTTGCAAGAATTAGCTTATTAACCTTGGTGTACTGGGTAAATCCAATCTGGATACTTACAATTTTGCATTCTTATATTGCCCTTACAGTTTAATACACGATTTGTCATTTCCTGTCCTAAACAACGGTTTTGTATTGCTGTGATTTTTTTAAATGGTTAGTGTGTTCCACTTCTGAGGTGCAAAAAATCAATTCAGATTTATTTTGTAAATTATGAAAGATACTATATAAATGCAAGATGCTAACGTGACATCAAGTTTGTGTTTATACATACCATAAACAATTTTGATTTTTCTCCTCAATCTTTACACTGCAAGTTCAAAAGAGAAATAATAATAATGCAATGGAATCAACTAACTATTTGACAAAAGTATCCACATTTTAAGAGCCAAATATTCACAACTAGTGCAGTTCTGAAATCATCACTGTATTATCTTTACAGTTGCTAAGAACAATAAAATCCAGCAAAGCCATTTAGTCTCAAGTTACTATTTCACTAGCCATGTAGCATTGATTCGGTTTTTTTCTTCATTTCTTCCATTTTCATATTTGCTTATACTTTTTTTCTTAGTATAGATACAGGAAAATTTGTCTTAATTTAACAAATAAAGTGGTTATTTTAGAAAGCACACAGGAAACAACAACAACAAATATTATGATGTATGAAGCTTCTATTTTTATGGCAGTTTCATTTGTGGAAAGGGTTAAGGTTATATGAATGTCGTCTCTTTATTAAGTGCTACACTTTGGGTTTATTACTAATTCCCCTCTGCATCAAATTGAAGAGTGCATATGGTTATAACATTGATTTCTTAATTTCATGAAAATTACCCTACCAACATCTGGTCTCTTGAACAAATGAATATGTCAATGGGTGATTACAGATTAATGATACAGTATTTTTCAATAATGTGGCAATTTCCACTGAAATTTGGTTCTTTCCAGTTTTAGGATGTTTAGTTAAAAAGGAATGTTGAAGTTATTCTTTCAAACAAATATACTCTTTTTCTTTATACAGAGGGTTACTTGTTATTAAACGTCCTAAGAATACTGAAAACTCTCCTTGTAAAAAGTATTTGTATTCTAGGTTACAGAACATCTCAACTACTTTCTATGTGCTGATCTCTCAAGCCCAGCATGAAGTGACTGCTAATCAAATGTGCCTCCAGGCAGCAGGCACGAAAGCATGCAAAGTTGGGATTATTCCAGGTGTATTTATTTTAACTCAAGTTTGATTTGTACTAAATTTAACTGGCTTCAAGAGTTTTACTTAACTAAAGCCCAAAACATTCAAGAACCATCCATATTGCGTTATGCTTATTAATTATTATTACTATTCATTTAAAACATATATGTGACTTAAACACCCACCCACACCCACACACACACTAATTCAGTAAACCAATCTCTTTCCTTCTAATCTGTATATTAGTGCCACACAGTTCAAGTAGTTTATCCACACACACACACACACTGTGTGTCAATGTCAGCGGCAGCTAGCACTGCTGCTACACAGTGCTATCACAGGTTCTGTGCGGCTGATAGAACTATCACAGATTAATATTTTTTAAATCCAGAAGGAGTCACAAAAGCCATCTGGAGCTTAAAGATGAAGACAGGCACCTAACCTGCTTAAGTGCTTTTGTAATCCCAGTAGACACCAACCTGCATCTTTAGGCTTGCAAATAACTTTGAAAATCTGTTCTGACATTCTGCATATTATAGGCCATAGAACCTCACCAAACAATCCCTGCATCAACTTATTTGAGCTGTAGCATATCTTTAAGAAAGATATCCAGTCTTGATTTAAAGACTTCAAATGATAGAAAATAACCACATTGCTAGATAAATTGTTCCAATGGTTTAATACTATGACTGTTAAAATCGTGTGCCTTATTTCTAGTCTGACTGTGTCTAGCTCCAGGTTCCATTCCAAGCTCCTTATGCCTTTTCCTGTTAGATTAAACAACCATCCACAATCAGAAATCTCTTCCTTATGTAGGTATTTGTAGACTGATCAAGTCACCTCTTTACCTTCTCTTTAGTAAACTAAACAGACTGAACTTCTTAAATCCCTCACTGTAAGACATATTCTTCAGAACCCGAATCATTCTTCTAACTTCTTAATATTGTTTTTGAAGTGCTGACACCAGAACTGAACACAGGTTTTTAGTAATGGTATCACCAGTGCTCTACTGGGAAGTAACACCATCTCTTTACTGCTACTTGATATTCTCCAGTTGATACCTCCAGGATCACATTAGCCCTGTAGTGACAACATTGCACTGGGAGCTCAACAGGTTTTTCAGTATGACCTATATGTACTTTTCATAATCACTGACTTCCAGAATATAGCCCCTCATTTTGTAAGTGTGACCTACATGTATGATCTTGCATACGGTTGTATTGAAATGGAGGTTTGAATGAACCCACCTTATCAAGTGATCCAGATCTCTTGGTATAACTGACCTGTCCTTATATTTTCCTATTATTATTTACCAGTCCCCATTTTTTGTGACATGTGTACATTTCACCAGCCATGATTTTATATTTTCTTCTAGATCATTGAATTACATTGTGCATCATCATTGCATTGATCCTCAGGGAATGGTCGTTGATAGCCACAGCTGTAAATAACTTCCAGGAGTGGCTGTGCAAT
This sequence comes from Lepidochelys kempii, assembly GCF_965140285.1. Taxonomy (NCBI): domain Eukaryota; kingdom Metazoa; phylum Chordata; order Testudines; family Cheloniidae; genus Lepidochelys; species Lepidochelys kempii. Next base: position 58,652,470 of record NC_136387.1, on the reverse strand, counting down.
TAGCTGTGTTAAACCTTTGAGCAATCCCAGTGTGAATTAGATATTTCCACAAATTTAAGAAGATTTAATCTCAGACTGAGTGCTCATGAAGTTAAAAGTTACAATGCTACGCCCTCTTCCCAACCAACTTGCTTCCTGAGTTCTTACTAAATGGTACAACTACACCAGAGGCATTGGGCATGGAAGCCACGCAGCACATTATCCATGCCTGTCACTTTGAGGTTGGAATACTGCACTATGGGGCTAGATCTGAAGTTCCCTTGGAAATGTCTTCTAATACAAAATGCAGTTGTCTGCTTATAAAATGTCACTTCATTTAGAGAGTATGTGTTACACCTATACCACCTGCTGTAATTTTTAACTGGTTTTGTGGTGAATGGGTTTAGATGCAGAAAGCTTTCAGTAGTTTTGGTTCTGGGTACATGAGGAACCACATTACTCTCTATTGTATGTATTCTGATGGCATTTTAAATCAGCTGAGACTTTCAAGAAATTAACCCCACAATTTTAAACGTATTTTTTACGTTGGCATCCTTGGTAGTAGAAGCTACTGTTTCATTGGTCCAACACATCTCAGCTTTGTTAGAGACTTTCACAACAGTGTAAGTCCTGTATATTTTCCCAGTCTCTCCCTGATGGGGTAGACTGGAGGGACTCTAGGTAGACTGAGGGGAGGAGAGACTTTTTTGTGGTGCGTGAGGAGATTTCTATGCATTTTTATAATGATGTATGTCATTGTAACATGGTTCCTGCTCTCCATTAGTGCGCTGCTTCATGTCTAGATCTGGGAAACTGGCTCTTTCGCCACTGGGCACCCTCTTTTGCTCACTGCTCACCTTGCTATAGTTTCTCTTCTGGTAATGTGGCCCTTTGGCCAGATCCCCATTTAGTCCACCCATTCTGGGGTTACAAAGTCCAGTAGGATCACTGTATAAATGCCTCCTCTGCACTATTTTCAGGCCCAGATCAGGACTCTGTGTTACCCACTTCACCAGGTTCTGGTGTAGGGATCCAAAAACAAGCAGTGTAGGTCTGTTCAATCTCTGTCCCTGTTGCTGTTGCCCTGGGCTCTGTCCTACCCAGCCCCCCCCCTCCTCCCCCACTAGGTTTAACTCTTAATTAACCATGACCCTCCCTCTCACAGGTGGTGCCAGGTAACCTAATTGGCCTTTCAGGTCTTTGATAAGCTTATCAGAGCTAGGGTGGAAAGCATACACCATCACAGTCACCTATATTTTAGAAGGTTATATATCCAGGAGCATGTTCCCATACCTTAGGTATGGCTAATAAAGCACCCTAATCAACAGTATTGCACACCTGTCATCACCTTTCTTTTTCAAATTCTCCTTTGTCATTAGGTCCAAAATTAAAGTTTGTTTCAGACAAAGATTATGACCGTGCAGCTTGCAATGAAATTTCAGATATCTCTTTCAAATACAAAGAGCGGTGTCTCAAAGTTCAATCAAATTGTCTGACTGAAGGAATATTCCAAAATTTCAAGAGCTTTGCAAGATACTTTAGACATTTCCCCATGTTCTCATTTTCAAAAGGTGCTTTACAAAATTTATTTTTGAAATGGACCTTTTTCTGCCCCGCTCTCCAGTTCAGTGCCACAAACACTTTCAACAGAATGTGTCTCACAGTCAGAGACATAGATGCCAGCAGTCCTGAAAAAAGCTCAGACTTCAAATCAAAGAGACTTTGTGTGTGGGGAGGGGACCAAAAAAACTCCACCCAGCAGCTAATAAGTTTCATAATAAAATATTTTACTCAAACCTGGAAACTTGTATCAGAAATAGTCAATGTAGTATAATTCAGCTTGATATTTTCTCCACATTTCTCCTGCCCTGTGTGTCCAACCCCTTCTCTTACTTTTTGTCTTTGTATAGTGTTTATTAATGATTAGATTCTTCCAACCTTACTCTCCTTGAGCAGTACCATTGTGATTTTAGTGGAACATCTCACAGAGTAAGGTAAGATGTAACAGGAATAAGGGTAATAGAATCTGCCTTGAATATAGTAATTTTTTAAAAGACAACAAATGCAATTCCATGTCACTAGAAATCCCCATAGTTATAAATACTACTTTCATAATTCATTTTTATTGCCACTGTGGTACAATCTACTCCCACTCTTATGCTTGACTGTCCACAAAAAAAGTATCAAGCTAATTTTATATGAAACAAAACAATTTGTATAGCCTGCTTCCTGCGGAGAACAATATTCTCAGTACAGTTGTTTTCCCATTTCAGTGTTTACTGATCTCTCCCCATCTCTTTCTCCGTTATCCTACCTGCCATGTTCTCTTCTCACCATCCACTGTGTTGACCATCTAATCTGGACAATAAGATCCTTGGACAAGGGCAATTGTCTTCTTGTGTATCTGTAATATTCCAAGAACCCCAATAATGCTATAAAAACACTAATTGCTGCAATGCTGGTACTCAGATCGTCATTAATTGCTGCCTGGATTTTCCTATTATCCAAAGCAATTCTGTCTATTGATCAAATTATTTAAAAAGTCAGACCACCTCCACTTTAAATGAAAACAGATGGGAGGAAATTATGAAGCCTCTATCAAACACAATAAGGTGAGATCATCTGGCCAGTATTACTCATGTTGTGAGGTGCATTGGGAATCTGCCTCTGTAACATTGTTCTCCCTTGCTCTAGACTTTTCACAGCATCTCTGCAGGGGGGGGTGGGGGAGTATGTTTTCTGGAAGAGTAGGGGGAGTTTATAGGGTTACACTAACTCTTCCATAGCCCCACGGCACATGGATAATCTTTGGGGTAGCAGCAGATGGGGGAAGACAGGACAATGTGGTTCCAATGGAGCTAGAATGGTGGTCAAGGTCTCCTCAAGCTGGACCAGAGGTAAATGATCTCCATGTGGAAATACCCTTGTCTTCTGCAGAAACTGGTGGATCCATGGGTCCCAGGGGTGGGATTGCAGTCGTACAGGGACAAACCGTCACGTACTCAGATATAGTTCCTACCTATGGCTATTTCCATTGGAGGGTCACTAATTCAGAGCCATCTGGATCATTTGATGAATGGGGAGCAAGCAAACAATGTGCAATTTAATACAGCTAAATGTACATGTATACATCTAGGAACACAGAATGTAGGTCCTACTTCAGGCGCAACTGTGCATTACTACTCTGTTTTTGCTTTTAAAATCAAAGACTATTCCATTCAGTAGGCAACAAAAATTGCTTCCTTGAAGCTTCTGAATATTTCTCTATGCTACTACTTAACATGATCTTCTCTGATTAGTGCAGCTAATGTAAATGTGACATTTGGATCACTTCTGACTTCACATTTGTAATGCTCTGCTTCTGTTGATTGAGAAGGCTGGATGATCATGTGACTCTCTGCGATTATTTGCATCTTCCCCATTTTTCTGGTGTTAAAGGAGGTTTCTTTTGCAGACCAGATAAGAATTTTGGTTAATCCACAATAGGGAAAAGAAGGCCGTGCTAGTAATTGGAATTGTTAAAATCCATTTCAGTGCACAGGTGGTGTGCATTCATTAAATAATTCCCACTTGGTCTGAAAAATAACCATGGACATTTTGTATAAATACACAGCTTTGTTCAAAGCTTTATTTTCCATAACTGCATTCTCCTAGTCTCTATCAGCTAGCAGAAAGATCATTATTAAAATGTCTTGAGTGGCTGCACAAATATCTCTTCACACCAGCAGTTTAAAACAAGGTTTTTTTAGATAGATGGAGAGAGAGAGAGAGAGAGAGAGAGAGAGAGAGAGAGCGAGCAAAAGAAAGAGAGAGAGAGAGATGATTAATTCTACATACTAAACTTCAAGCAGACATGGCAATTAGCATCAGGTTTCTTAAGCCTGACATACTAGACACATAGGGTTTTCTTGGGGAAAGGGTAAGCAGAGGGGAAAAAAAGATAAGAGATATTGAGAACAACTTTTCAGCAATCGTTGGCACACATTGTCAGATCAGTGTGCAATATAAGAGGGGGAGTCAGCTCTTCAGAAGCTACCAGATTGATTGCGCTCTCATTGTTACTGAGTGATGGGAATTACTAATAAGGCAGAAGGCAGGCAGACAACCCCTAACTGGAAGGTGAGTAGTTAGGGACCTCACTTGCAGCCCCTAGTTAGACTATGGTGGAAATAGGGATTTCTGTGTAGATTATAGTGTATTATTTAACATTTGCAGACATTTTTTCTGCGGAAAAGGACCTAGGGGTGACAGTGGACGAGAAGCTGGATATGAGTCAGCAGTGTGCCCTTGTTGCCAAGAAGGCCAATGGCATTTTGGGATGTATAAGTAGGGGCATAGTGAGCAGATCGAGGGACGTGATCGTTCCCCTCTATTCGACATTGGTGAGGCCTCATCTGGAGTACTGTGTTCAGTTTTGGGCCCCACACTACAAGAAGGATGTGGATAAATTGGAGAGAGTCCAGCGAAGGGCAACAAAAATGATTAGGGGTCTAGAACACATGACTTATGAGGAGAGGCTGAGGGAGCTGGGATTGTTTAGTCTGCAGAAGAGAAGAATGAGGGGGGATTTGATAGCTGCTTTCAACTACCTGAAAGGGGGTTCCAAAGAGGATGGCTCTAGACTGTTCTCAATGGTAGCAGATGACAGAACGAGGAGTAATGGTCTCAAGTTGCAGTGGGGGAGGTTTAGATTGGATATTAGGAAAAACTTTTTCACTATGAGGGTGGTGAAACACTGGAATGCGTTACCTAGGGAGTGGTAGAATCTCCTTCCTTAGAGGTTTTTAAGGTCAGGCTTGACAAAGCCCTGGCTGGGATGATTTAACTGGGAATTGGTCCTGCTTCGAGCAGGGGGTTGGACTAGATGACCTTCTGGAGTCCCTTCCAACCCTGATATTCTATTCTATTCTATTCTATTCTATTCTATTCTATTCTACAGGGAATTATTACAGAATAACAAGGAACTGTGTTATGAAAGAGGATGAAAGACTCATGGTTATTCAGTTAAATGTAGCTCAGCTTCATTTACCCCCATGTTATTTCTTATAGATCCACAGATTCCAAAGACAGACAAGACAATTGTGATCATCTGGTCTGACCTGTAGAACACAGGCCACAGAACTTCCCCAAATTAATTACTAGAACATAGCTTTTAGAATAACATCCAATCTTGATTTAAAAATGTGTCGGTGATGGTGAATCTACCACTCCCCTTCATAAATTGTTTCAGTGGTTAATTACTCCCACAGTTAAAAAAAAAAAGTATGCCTTGTTTCCAGTTTGAATTTGTCTAGCTTCAACTTCCAGTCATTAGATCATGTTATATCTTTCTCTGCTAGCCTGAAAAGCCCAATATTAAATATTTGTTCCCTATATACATACTTATAGACTGTAATCAAATCATACCTTCTGCTCTACTCTACACTTATTAAGCCTCAACTGGAGTATTGTGTCCAGTTCTGGGCACTACATTTCAGGAAAGGTGTGGACAAATCGGAGAAAGCCCAGAGAAGAGCAGCAAAAAATGATTAAAGGTCTAGAAAACATGACCTATGAGGGAAGATTGAAAAAATTGGGTTTGTTTAGTCTGGAGAAGAGAAGACCGAGGGGGGACATGATAACAGTTTTCAAGTACATAAAATGTTGGTTCAAGGAGGAGGGAGAAAAATTTTCTCCTTACCCTCCAAGGATAGGACAAGAAGCAATGGGCTTAAATTGCAGCAATGGCAGTTTAAGTTGGACATTAGGACAAAACTTCCTGATTGTCAGGGCAATTAAGCACTGGAATAAATTGCCTAGGGAGGTTGTGGAATCTCAAAAATCTCCAATGACTAAGAGCATGTTAGAGAAACACCTGTCAGGGATGGTCTAGATAATATTTAGTCCTGCCTTGAGTGCAGGGGACTGGACTGGATGAGCTCTTGAGGACCCTTCCAGTCCTATGATTCTATGATTAATCTTTCTTTGTTAAGCTAAGTTGATTGAGCTCTTTGAGTCTATCACTATAAGATATTTATATTTCTTTAATCATTATTGTGGCTCTTCTCTGAACCCTTTCCAAAGTATCAACATCCCTCCTGAATTGTGGGCACCAGAACTGGACACAGTATTCCTCCAGTAGTAGCACCACTGCCATATAAGGAGGTAAAATAACCTCTCTACTCCCACTTGAGATTTCCCTATTTACGCATCCCAGTATAATATCAATTCCTTTGGCCACAGCATCACTCGGGGACTCTCGTTCAACTAATTATCCAACACAATCCTCAAATCTCTTTGAAAGTAATAAGAATGGCCATGCTTGGCCAGATCAATGGTCCATCTAGCTCAGTAACCTCTCTTCCAACAGTGGTCAATGCCAGGTGCTTCAGAGAGAATGAACGGAACAGGCAACCATTGGGGGATCCAGCTTCCAGCATCTGGAAATCAGAGGCTAGAGACACCCAGAGCACTGGGTTGCATCCCTGACCATCTTAGCTAATTGCTGTTGATGGATCTAACCTCCCAGAAACTTATCTTTTTTTTAACACAGTTATACTTTTGGCCTTCACAACATCCCCTAGAACAACAACCCCACATTGGCTGCACATTATGTGAAAAAGTACTTTCTTTTGTTTGGTTTAAACCTGCTGTCTATTAATTTCATTGGGTGATCCCTGGTCCTTGAGTTATGTGAATGAGTAAATAACACCAGATGTTTTCAGAGAACTATCCACAATGACTCCAAGATCTCTTTCTTGAATGATAACATCTGATTTAGATGCCATCATTTTGATACAGTTGGGATCATGTTTTCCTATGTGCATTACTTTGCATGTATCAACATTGAATTTCACCTGTCATTTTGTTGCCCAGTCACCAGCTTTGTAACTCTTCACACTTGGCTTTGGATTTAACTATCTTGAATAATTTTGTATTGTCTTCAAATTTTGCCACCTCACTGTTTACCCATTTTTCCAGACAATTTATGAATATCTTGAACAGCATGAACAGCACTGGTCCCAGTACAGACCCCTGGGGAACCCCACTATTTACATCTCTCTGTTCTGAAAACTGGCCATTTATTCCTATCCTTTGCTTCCCATCTTTTAATCAGTTACTGATCCAAGAGAGAGGTCCTTCCCACTTATCCCATGACTGCTTACTTTATTTAAGAGCCTTTGATGAGGGACCTTGTCAAAGACTTTCTGAAAGTTCAAGTACACTCTGTTCACCAGATCACCTTCGTCCTCATGTTTGTTGACCCCCCCACCCCAGATAGTTCTAATAGACTTATGAGGCATGATTTCCCTTTTAAAAAGCCATGTTGACTCTTTCCCAAAAAATCTTGTTTATTTCTGCGTCTAATAATATATTCTTATTCTAGTTTCAACCAATTTGCCTGGTACAGAAAATAGGTTACCGGCCTGTAAGTGCCCCGATCTCCACTCGAACTTCTTTTTTTAAAAATGGTGTCATTCTAGCTATCCTCCAGCCTTCTGGCACAGAAGCCGATTTAAATGATAGGTCACCACACTTAGTAATTCTGCCATTTCATATTTGAGTACCTTCAGAACTCTTGGGTGAATACCTGGTGACTTACTGTTTAATTTATCAATTTGTTCCAAAACCTCTTCTATTGACAATTCTATTTGGGATGGTTTCTCTGATCTGTCACCTGAAAAGAATGGCTCAGGTATAGAAATCTCCCTCACATCCTCTGCAGTCAATATTGATGCAACAAATTCATTTAGCTATTCCTCAATGGCCTTATCTTCTCTGAGTGCACTTTTAGCACCCCAATCATCCAGTGGCCCCACTGATTATTTGACAGGCTTCCTGCTTCTGATGCACTCCCCCCCCCTTTTTTTTTCTGTTAGTTTTTGAGTCTTTGGCTCTTCTAATTCTTTTTTTGGCTTGCCTAATTACACTTTTACACTTGACTTGCCAGAGTTTATGTTTCTTTCTATTTTCCTGTGTAGGATTTAATTTCCACTGCTTCATAGTATAGAGTCCCCCAGACTGTAAGTGTGGCCTGTTTTTTGTTCGTAAGTATATACAATTTAAATTTATCCTATTAAAAACACATCATTATTTGCTTGCATCCAGTTTACCAAGCAATCCAGATCACTCTGAATCAGTGGTCTATCCTCTTCATTATTTAACACTCCCCCCAAAGTTTGCAAATGACACAAAAATTATCAGTGATTATTTTATGTTTTCTCCAACATCCCTGATAAAAATCTTAAATAATGTAGGGCCCAAAACCAGTCCCCGTGGGACTACATTGGAAACACATCTGCTTGATAGCAATTCCTCATTCATAGTTACATTTGGAGACCTATCCGTTAGCTGGATTTTAATCCATGTAATGTGGGACATGTTAATTATATATTGTTCTATGTTTTTTTTTAAATGAAAATGCCACGTGGTACCAAGTCCAGCACCTTACAGAAGTCTAAGTATATTACGTCAACACTATTACCTTTATCGACCAACCTTGTAATCCCCTCAAAAAAACAACAACAACAAAAAAGATTTCAAGTTAGTTTGACAGGATCTATTTTCCATAAACCCATGTTGATTTGCATTAATTACTCCTTTAATTATTTATTCATATTGATTTCTATGTAAGTCCCTACTATATTTGAACAGAATCATATCCTGAAAAGTACTCTTTCAATCATCCTGTTTCCTGTCTGGGTGTGGGGAAAATGAAGAGAAGTGTTTCTCAAAAACAAACCTTGAAATGAGCTATGTCTCACCACAGGAGTACCAGCTATCCCTATGTTAGTTACAAACAAGTGAGTCTCAGTCTTGCAAAACACAAACTGGTCAGGCTTAGATCAGGATTGTTGTGGTTTTTTTTTAAAAATATATACACACTGTTCCACATTTGGGGGAACCTCAGCTAAGAATGTGTTATCTTTGATAACCAAGAGCTTTGTCCTGGGTCACCATCAACTGCATTATCCCAGAGGAACAGAGCTGTCTCAGGCCTAGATATAAAACCCATTGTAGTCAGAGTGTTTCCATTGGCTTCAATGGGCTTTGGACTGGGCCTTCATGGAGCTAGGAATGGAGAAGTGGTTATCTGAACTTGCCAGACAGCATCCAGCTGAAGTCCTTAAATATTAAAACCAGGGCCTTGAAATGGCACTAAAAGACAACTGGGAGCCAAGGAAAACTAAGGAGCCCTAGCAGCAGGTATTTTCAAGGTGTATCCTTCTAATGAGTTGGGCTGTTGCACTCAGACCATGTTCAAATTTCTGCATTGCTTCTACTTTCACTCCCAGATTCCCTGAATTACATCATTCCATTCTGGAGGCAATGAATGCATGCATTACTGTGCCCAGATCCTCATCTGAGTGGAAAGAGAATAGTTCCTGGCAAGTTGGTGATATAAGAACACATTTCCTGGCATAGTTGCCACCAGAGTAAGCTAATTATGAATACTCAGAAGTGTTCTAAGCTGATGGTGTAGGTGGCATTGGGATGGGTCAGCTGGGGAAGGAGTTATAGGAAGGAGATGTACTAAGGGCCCACATACCATTTGAACTAGCACAGTTCCACTCCAAAGTCAGCATTTGAGAAGTCTACAGAAGAGGTCCATGCCCCTTTGCACCTGGAAGCCCTGTCTCCTTGCATCTCCACACACAGGCTAAGGCAATGGTTCAAGCAGCTGCCACTATGTGTATGTCTACACTGCAGCTAGGAACATGTAGCCAGGGTAGCAGAGGCAGCATTTCAGATGAGTCACCTGAGTACAAACCTGTCTGAACTCCCTGGGTACATACTCAAGTGGCTAGCTTGAGCTAACACTGAGGCTACCAGAGCTACACTGCTATTTTTAGTGCGCCAGCTGTAGCAGAGCTAGTGTGTGTCTGTCTACCCACACTGGGAAGCATGGTCCCAAGGACTGTGTAGACATACCCTGTGGTGTTCCAATAGCCACAAAGCTTCACTGACATCAGTTTAGAACAGAATTCCAGTGGTCAAAGTGTGTTTAATTTGATGATAATTAAAATGGAAGTTTTTCAAGTAATGTCAAGCTGCAAGTTAATGAGCTATTTTTTTTTAATGGAAGAGCCAACATATTTAGGGAATCAAGAGAAAATATATAATATTTTCATTATCATTGTGTAATACTATGGTAATGGAGGTCTTCTTTCATGGGTTTTTTAAATGTACTAAAGTAAAACAGAAAAGTCTCTTTTCCTACATTTACAAATCGTAAGATGTGGGTGTAGTCTGCTAGCTTTACTCCATTTAACACAAGGCAGGGATCATGATTTTTAGTGAGTGCAACAGCAAACTGTGAAGTATCATCTCCAAGAAGGAAGGAATTAGTTGCTTCATGTCCCAAACTGTCATTAAGAAGCAATTTTGGTGCTGGCATGATTGATTTTTAAACCCAGAACTGAAAAAAAGGGAATATTAAAAACAGAGAGGGAAGAAATAGTTTTTATGAAATGTCCAGTTTTCAAATAATGTAGCTTGCTGTGACAGAGAAAATATCATAGAGGCAAATGCTATAAATTCAGAAAGGGTGATTATCCACAACTGCTGCACATGGAGAGTTTGTCTGCCATCTGATCTGTTACTAGTCACTAAATAAAGATAGAGCATTATAAGTTTCCTGCCTGCTTGGGACCGTCCCAAGAGTTTACCTTCCAAAAAGCTGAAACAAACAGAAACAAGTTAGGAAAGGGATATAATGTTTCACTAAATTGGACAAGTGCTGATTATTGACCAGATCCTAATAAGAAAAAAATAAATACAAAATATGGAATGTGAAATTATAGCAGATGACTCCAAACATTGACAGGCAACAAAGAATTTCCAGCTAAGACAAGCTTAGCATCATGTCTACTGACTTGCTCAGAGAAGGACTTCCTTTTAGTTCATTTGGTATTGCTGCTGGCTACTGTACACAAAGATCCCAGTTCAAGTCTCAGCTACTGGGGTGAACAGAATTCTCATACAAGTCCAGTAACCAGATGGCAGACTTTTCTAATTAGTTAAGAATGCTTTATTATCTAGCCACCCCCACTGCGAAAACTCATGCCTGAGTTACTAAAGTGGAAATGCCAATCCCTCTAAACTTAAATTGTGCAGCAGTCCACAAGTCTTTGTTACTGAATCAAGTCACAACATTTCTCTCCGTCTCTTTCTCCCACTAGCAATTGCCTCACAGGGGAAAAAGAAAGTCTAATACTATATGAACTACCACAAATAATATACATTGTGACATTACACAGATGGAAAACACGGTCCATAATGGGTGCCTCTATATCAGGGATCGGCAACCTTTGGCACACGGCCCATCAGGGAAATCCGCTGGCGGGCCAGGGTGGTTTGTTTACCTGCAGCATCAGCAGGTTCGGCCAATTGCAGCTCCCACTGGCCGTGGTTCACCATTCTAGGCCAATGGGGGCTGCAGGAAATGGCGGCCAGCATATCCCTCAACCCACACTGTTTCCCGCAGCCCCCGTTGGCCTGAAATGGTGAACCGCAGCCAGTGGGAGCTGCGATTGGCCGAACCTGTGGACGCTGCAGGTAAACAAACCATCCCGGCCCACCAGTGGATTTCCCTGATGGGCCGTGTGCCAAAGGTTGCCGATCCCTGATATAGAGGCACCCATTATGGACCGTGTTTTCCATCTGTGTAATGTCACAATGTATATTATTTGTGGTAGTTCATATAGTATTAGACTTTCCCCTGGGAAAACACACACACACACACACACACACAGGAGAGTGAGTTTATGTGTGTGTGTGTTCCCGGGGCGGGGAGGGTGAGAAAGCCTGGATCTGTGCTGGAAATGACCCACCTTGATTATCATGCACATTGTAGGGAGAGTGGTCACTTTGGATGAACTATTACCAGCAGGAGAGTGAGTTTGTGTGTGTGTGTGGGGGGGGGGGGGGCGGAGGGTGAGAAAACCTGTATTTGTGCTGGAAATGGCCCAACTTAATAATCACTTTAGATAAGCTATTACCAGCAGGAGAGTGAGTTTGTGTGTGTATGGGGGTGGAGGGGTGAGAAAACCTGGATTTGTGCTGGTATTGGCCCACCTTGATTATCATGCACATAGTAGGGAGAATGGTCTCTTTTGATAAGCTGTTACCAACAGGATAGTGAGTTTGTGTGTGTGGTTTTTGGAGGGGGGTGAGGGAGTGAGAGAACCTGGGTTTGTGCTGGAAATGACCCACCTTGATTATCATACACATTGTGAAGAGAGTGGTCACTTTGGATGGGCTATTACCAGCAGGAGAGTGAGTTTGTGGGGGCGGAGGGTGAGAAAACCTGGATTTGTGCTGGAAATGGCCCAACTTGATGATCACTTTAGATAAGCTATTACCAGCAGGACAGTGGGGTGGGAGGAGGTATTGTTTCATGGTCTCTGTGTGTATAGAATGTCTACTGCAGTTTCCACGGTATGCATCCGATGAAGTGAGCTGTAGCTCACGAAAGCTCATGCTCAAATAAATTGGTTAGTCTCTAAGGTGCCACAAGTACTCCTTTTCTTTTCTCAATAACTGTGAGCTCATTCATATGTCCAATGCCATGCCTACCCAGAATCCCAGGCCAGATCTCAGTATTGGACTGAATTCTTGCACTGAAGTCTCCAAGTAGTAGGATGGATTCCTTCCATGGAATCCTGTCAATCAGTTCTTCCAGCTGTTGGTAAATGTTATCTTTTCATCGCTAGCCTATAGAGTGGGAGCATAGACACTGACTAGGTTGATGAACCCCTTATGTATACTAACTCAAAGTGTCTTGATACATATGGACACTGCAATCAGAGCTTCCCACAACATACGTTCATTTCTGATAGGAATACCATACTTCCTCTCCTTATTACTTCAGGTTTGCCTTGCCAGGAAATGGTCTAGTCCCCCTTCCTAATGAAGCCTGTGTCTGAGAGCTAGGTTTCCAAAAGAGCTGCAATATCAAATTCTGAAATATGCAAGCTTATTATTCAACACCGCCATTTATCTCAAATCTGAATTCACATCAAAGACATATCCAGGGGTTGAAGTCTGAATATTCCAATAAGCAATTTTGTTTATAAAAACAGTTGATCCAGGATGTAAACAATGGGGCTGGGCTTGTTTGACCCACCTTTTCTAGGGCCGACCTCACACGAGTCAAATCTTCATAGCTGCCCTACGGTCCTTATGCCTCTCTCAGATCCCTGCAACCATCTTGTCAAGACCTTCAGCACATGTGCTTAGGCAAAGTTATGGAGGAATAAAGGCTGCCATAGACTTGTCGTCCCTTCCCTTTAGACCACTGAGCCAGAATCCAAAGGCCAGAGCAAAACTGGACATTCAGAGACACAGAAGTCGTATCTTCTGCCAGAAAGCAACCTAAACAGAGCTGCTAACTGCCTATTGCTTCAATGTGAGTACCTTTTCTGTCAGGGTGAGATTCCTTTCTTCAACCAAAAGTATCCACAAGGCAGCGAAGGATACAGTTTAATGTCATGCCCAAGACATAAAGAAGTTAGTATTGGCAGGAGAACTAAGTATACTAGTCAAATAATCCACTAGGCTGGGGGTGGCCACCTGCGCCTGAGAAGAAGCCAGAATTTATCTATGTACTTTGGCAAAGAGCCACAGTAATACATCAGCAGCCCCCCATAAGCTCCCCCGTGCCTGCCAGCAGCCCTACTGATCAGTGCCTCCCCCTCCTTTCCCATGCCTCCTGCAGCATGCATGAGGCTCTGGGTGGAGGGGAAGGAGCAAGGGCATGGCAGGCTGAGGGAAGGGGGCAGGAAGGAGCGGGGGCCTCGGGGGAATGGGTGAAGTAGGGGCAGGGCCTGTGTCAAAGTCAGGGGTTGAGCAGTGAGCACACACACACACCCCCGGCACATTGGAAAGTTGATTCCTGTAGCTCCAGCCCTGGAGTTGGTGCCTACGCAAGGAGCCACATATTAACTTCTGAAGAGCCGCATGAAGTTCTGGAGCCATAGGTTGGCCACCCCTGTGCTAGGCTTTGTCAGATTAATGTACAATCAAATTACTCCTTTCTAATGTTAGAAAATAAGACAACTATAATTCATAATCATTATTTTTATTTTTAATTTTACACAGTAAAAATAAAAATTCCGAAGCAATTTCTTTCTGAAGCATTTTCAGAAAGTTTTGTTCAAACCTTTTGATGAAGATAAAGGAGTCAATTAATATGCCATTAAATAGACTTCAGATGTAGGCAAGGTACAGCCTCAATTTATTAAAAATTGTTAACATAATTTTGCAGGTACTGTAGTAGGAAAATGAGTTCAAGATCTTCATGGATTTCTCCAAAGTTATTGTTACCTACAGATGACCTTTGGTTTAAAATTAAGAAATCTAGTTTAGGATTTGGTTAAAATTAAATCAATTCACAACAGTCATATATGATGATAGAAAGAAACTGTCAAAATGATTAGATCCAGTTTTATTATAAAGAACCACGTGAGATATTGAAATTCCTAGCAGATAAAAAGGTATTTATTCTCCTCAATGCAAAATTTATTTCTATTATGGTGGCACCCAAAAGGCCCAACTGTGATTGCAATTCCATTGTGCCAGACATTGCATATACATAAAGTAAAATACAGTCCCCCCTCTGTCCCCTCCCCCCTGCAAAAGTGAAAATCTGAAATAGACAAGACAGACAAAGAGAAGGGAAAGGAAGTAGTATTATGTCTGCTTTACAGATGGGGAACTGAGGTGCACAAACATTAAGGCCCAATTTAGCAAAGTGCTTGTGGGTCACATTTTCAAAAGAATATAGACATATTTTTAAAGTTCTCAGCTTCCAGAAGCTACTGCTGAAAATAATGGGGGAGGGGATGCTGAGATCATTTGAAAAGCTGGCCCTTAATCATAAACCTAATTGTAAGCATGTAACTAGTCTCACTGACGTCACAGCCTAACCCCATGGTTAAAGTTAAGCACATGCTTAAGTGATTCACTGGATCAGGCTACAATGCTCAGCTCTAAAAGTCTTGTCCAAAGCATCACAGGAAGTCCACAGCAAAACCATAATCTGAATCCATATCATGAGTCTCAATTCAATACCTTACCAACAAACCATGAAGTTATGTTTATCCACTGATCAAAGAGATTATGCCCCTGGCATATCCAGAGTGAAGATCAAATAACCTTTTTTGAAGTTCAATACACATTTCATACCATTTGACAGGTTATAGCCAATGCCTTTAGCAATTATTTTATTGAGAGAGTCTAAAGCTTCATGGAGAATATATTGGTAAATGAGAAATTTGTTTGTAGAATGACTGATTCAGAGGATGGTTCTGCTCTATTTTATTTTAAAGTCTGCCTAATTTAAGGAAATAATCCATGCAATACAAAAAACATTGCTACAGCTGCTGGTACAGATGACTTGGACAGTAATATATTCAAGTTTGCAGATGAAAGTATTAGCTAATGCTGAAGCTAAATTTGTTCAGAAGACTTATTAAATGCTGTCTTCAAAGCCTGGCACACATCTGCTCATAGCCTCTTGCCATGTCATGACTCTCTCTGTGTTGTTGGTTCATTTCACTTTCATGCTATTAACAGTGTGGCTCCTTTATTTCCGAAGTTTGCCTTTGTGGTTGGCGTTAACAATTGAAAAAAGGGGAACTAACCAAATGAGAAGTTTCACGGGAGTAAACTTAAATCCAACCCATTGGCAGGATATGTCTGCAAGAGGCAGATTTTGCCATCCTTACCCAGACCGAGTACCTTAATCACATAATTGAAATCAATAGGTCTGGTTGAAGAATAAGAAATTACTCATGAGTAAGGGGAGCAGAACCTGGCACTGTATGAAATATTGTATCTTAGCAGACTGAGTCTTGCAAGATTTAAAATAAATAACACTGCAAGAAATAGTAGGGTATAAGCTAGTGGGCCAAGGCACCAGCCAGTGCATCAAATAAAGCTCCCAACACAAGGAGAATTTCAGTCCCTTTCTTCAGAACGGATTTATTTTCCAAAACCAAAACGGTTCAACACAAATCAAATAAGGCTATGCTGCCTAGCTCCTCCTAAAGCCTAAGAAGCATAAGGCTTCTTCTGCCCTTCCCCACACACTATCAGGTATCTAACAGACAAGTCTTTCAACTCGCTAGTGGGGCAAGACCCCTTCTAGGTCTGTTCCCCTGAAACCGGGCTTTCATGTTACCTGTGGGCCTTTTCTCTTACTGCGCTGCTTGCTAGCCTTCTGAGTATCATGTGACTTGGAGGCTGATCCAATGCCTCAAACCCATGCCCTCCAAGACAGCTAAATGAGTCACAGGTTGGAGGTTATGCTCATTTCCTTTAAATTCAACCCCACCTTGTAACATAGATGTATTGACACATTTTTTAGAGAGAGAGAGAGTCTCCCTCTTGGGGAAAAACATAGAATCATATAAAAGTAGGGCTGAAAAGCAAATTACTTCTTGTTCTACCTTCAGTGGACAGGGAGCACAATTTATCACCATCCTCTTTATAACAGCCCTTAACATATTTTAAAACTTATGAGGTTCACCCCTGCCCCGACTTCTTTTCTCAAAACTAAATATGCCTAGTTGTTTTAATCTTTCCCTTTAGGTCAGGTTTTCTAAATCTTTTAATATTTTTGTTGCTCTTCTTTGGACTCTCCAATTTCTCTACATCTTTTCTAAATTTTGGCACCCCAAACTGGACACAGTACTGCACCTGAGGCCTCACCAGTGCTGAGTAGAGAGGGACAATTATCTCCTGCATCTTACATATAGCATTTCCATTAGTACACCACAGAATTATATTAAATCTTTTTTGCAACTGAATATTTCATTTGAGATCCACTCTCAGATCCTTTTCAGCAGTACCACCACTGTCATAAATATAAAGGGAAGGGTAAACCCCTTTGAAATCCCTCCTGGCCAGGGGAAAGCTCCTCTCACCTGTAAAGGGTTAAGAAGCTAAAGGTAACCTCGCTGGCACCTGACCAAAATGACCAATGAGGAGACAAGATACTTTCAAAAGCTGGGAGGAGGGAGAGAAACAAAGGGTCTGTGTCTGTCTGTAGTCGTCTTGGCCAGGGACAGAACAGGAATGGAGTCTTAGAACTTTTAGTAAGTAATCTAGCTAGGTATGTGTTAGATTATGATTTCTTTAAATGGCTGAGAAAAGAATTGTGCTGAATAGAATAACTATTTCTGTCTGTGTATCTTTTTTGTAACTTAAGGTTTTGCCTAGAGGGGTTCTCTATGTTTTTGAATCTAATTACCCTGTAAGATATCTACCATCCTGATTTTACAGGGGGGATTTCTTTATTTCTATTTACTTCTATTTTTTATTAAAAGTCTTCTTGTAAAACACTGAATGCTTTTTCATTGTTCTCAGATCCAAGGGTTTGGGTCTGTGGTCACCTATGCAAATTGGTGAGGCTTTTTATCCAACATTTCCCAGGAAAGGGGGGGTGCAAGTGTTGGGAGGATTGTTCAGTGTTCTTAAGATCCAAGGGTCTGGGTCTGTAGTCACCTAGGCAAATTGGTGAGGCTTTTTACCAAACCTTGTCCAGGAAGTGGGGTGCAAGGTTTTGGGAAGTATTTTGGGGGGAAGGACGCGTCCAAACAGCTCTTCCCCAGTAACCAGTATTAGTTTGGTGGTGGTAGCGGCCAGTCCAAGGTGTAATATTTTGTACCTTGGGGAAGTTTTGACCTAAGCTGGTAAAGATAAGCTTAGGAGGTTTTTCATGCAGGTCCCCACATCTGTACCCTAGAGTTCAGAGTGGGGGAGGAACCGTGACAACCACCTTGCCAATTATTCCCTATTTTGTAGTTGTGTATTTGATTTTTCCTTCCATAACTATCCTCTAATTTGTCAAGGTCATTTTGAATTCGCATCCTATCCTCAAAAGTGCTAGCAACCCTTCCTCCCATGTTGGTATCACCCACACATTTTATAAGCATATCTTCTACTCCATTGTCCATGCCATTAAGAAAAATATTGAATAGTACTGGACCCAAGACAGAGTCCTGTGGGACCCCCTATATACATCTCCCCAGTTTCACAGCAAACCACTGACAACTACTCCCAGTAGAGGCTTCCAACCAGTTTTGCTTCTACCTTGTGGTAATCTCATCTAGACTACTTTTGCATGTGAGACTGTGTCAAAAGTATTACTAAAATCAAAATATATCTTATTTATAGCTCCCTCCCCCTGTGTCCCAATAACCCTATCAAAGAAGGAAATTAGGTTAGTTTAGCATGATTTGTTCTTGAAAAATTCACATTGTCTATCAGTTATTACTCAAATATAATCTGGGTGCTTACAAATTGATTGTTCAATCATTTGTTCCAGTATTTTTTTCCAGGTATCCATATTAGGCTGACTGATCTGTAGTTCCACGGGTCCTCTCTGTACCCTTTTCAAGACAGGTACTATGTCTGTCTTACCCCAGTTTTCTGAGACCTCACCCATCCTCCATGAGTTGTCAAAGATATTCTATATTGGTTCCAAGATTGCTTCAGCTAGTTCTTTAGTATGCTGGGGTGTATTTCATCAGACCCTGCTGACTTGAATACCTCCAATTTATCTAAATATTTTTTAACCTTTTCTTTCCCTATTTTGGCTTGTGTTCCTTCCCCCTTGTTGTTAACTTCTTGTTAAGTATCTGGTGACAACTGAGGAAGGCTGAAGCAGAAATTGGCATTAAGCAGCTCAGCCTTCTTGATTTTGTCTATTAGCTTTCCTTCAGTGCTAAGCAGAGGAACTACACTTCCCTTCATCTTTCTGTTTCTCCTAATGTGTTTGTAGAGCCTCCTGTCCCTTGCTGGATGCAACTCATTTTGTGCCTTGGCCTGATTTTCTCCCTTCATGCTTGTTCTATTCTTTTGTACTCCTCCTCAGCAATTTATTCATGTTTCCACCTTTTGTAGGAATCCTTTTTAATTTTCAGCTCATTAAAGACCTCCTGCTGGAGCCATAGTGACCTCTTACTATTCTTTCTATCTTTCCTTTACATACGGATTGCTTGCTGTTGAGCCTTTAGTAATGTCCCTTTGAGAGACTGCTAGCAATCTTGAACTTTTTTCCTATAGATTTTCTTCCCATGGGACCTTACCTACCAGTTCTCTTACTTTGTTAAAGTCTGGATTTAAGTACACTGTCCTTATTCTGTTGCTTTCACTTCCTTTCTTCAGAATAATGAAACCTACCATTTCATGATTGCTTTCACCCAAATTGCCTTCAGCTTGCTAACAAATTACTCCATTAGTCAGAATCAGGTTAAAATGCCTGTCCTCCTGGTTACTTCCTCCACCTTCTGAAACAAAAAGCTCTCCCCAACACATTCCAAAACTTACTGGACATTTTGTGTTTTGCTCCATTACTTTTTCAAGGGATGTCTATTGGCAACATGGCTATCAACTTCATAAGCCTGTGTAGCATTCATTTACCTTTGACAATTTTCTTGGCTAAAATCTTATAAACAACACTAGTGACCTGAGATAAGTCATCTATTGTAACTGGTGGACTCATATCCCCTAATGCATACATTTAAATGGTTGAAGTCCCATAGAAATGGCTAACAAGTTTGTGGGGGGATTGCTTTCTGTGCTCAGTATTCTACAATGAATGTTTCCCCCATCTCCCTTTAGTCATAATTTGGAAATGTAGTGTATTCTATAACAGAAATATTGCTAGATACCAATTTATATTTTACCCTGAGTCATACTTAAAACATTTGGCCCTGTTCCTTGGTTAAAAATTGGAGAGCCATAAATAGTTCTTTAACTTTCAAGTTCTTCATCTTTAATTCTTAGTGGTTGTATAAAGGTTACAGAGTCAGTCCTTGGCTGCCATGGAATTTCACAAATTAGAGTTAAAGAAATATGTCCCAATGTGCTAATTGTATCATACATATTGTTTAAACAATATAAAGCATTAACTTGAAATATATTACTACATCCAGGCTGATAAAAAATTAAAACAAGTATTAACAACTGCTGCTGCTTAACTTGTACTATCTATAAAATTGTTCCCCACAAATCAAATAAAAACCTTGTTGTATATTCCTTATTTTTGAAAGTGAAAAATGTATGTACTCGCAGACTTCCTCAGTAATAGGATTCAGTGCACATCACCTACTTTCAGAGGTGAACGTAAGTTGGTACAGTCCGGTACAGTGTACTGGTAAGAAAGTGGCTGCTGGTACACAGCCGACCGTACCACCTGGACTGCTGATGGAGTGGGGGGAAGGGGCAGCTGCCCCAGAGCCTTGTGATTTAAAAGGGCCCGGGATTCCTGGCAGCGGCTGGAGCCTCTGGCCCTTTAAATTGTCGCCAGAGCCCCAGAGCTCTGGAAGTAATTTAAAGGGCCCAGGGCTCTCGGCTGCTGCTGCTACCACTACCATGCCAGTGGCCAGAGTCCCAGGCCCTTTAATTCACCACTCTAGCCGCAGGCTGGGCAGCACTGAAGGGCTGGCTGGGGGAGTCTGGCCCCCAACCCGCCCCTTCCACCTGAGGCCCCACCTCTTTCAGGCCCAGAGCCATGCCCCGCCCCACACCTTGTCCAGGACACAGGCCGCCCTGTGTACTGGTAAGTCCGTTATTTTCACCCCTGCCTACTTTATTTCCATTTCAATTCCATAAAAAAACTCTTGAGTGGAAGGTGTAGGAAACTGAAGTTCCAGATTTATTTGCAGCCCAGGTACAGTATGGTTATGTAATATTATCCCATGGCATTTTTTTTCAGATCCAGTATAGAGGTTTACTATTGCTTCAAATTCAATCTTTATTCCCAAACTTTGCCCAGTTAGAATCCCCTTCCATCAGATAAGCAAACTCCTAATGCTTTTTAGGCTCTTACTCAAACACTGTCTGTTACTTAAATAGCCATTCAACTTTGTAAAATAATTGGATATCTAAAATAATAAGTGCAAGAAGTGGTTCCTTATATTCTCACACAATAAAATCTCAGGTTTCAAAGTAGCAGCCGTGTTAGTCTGTATTTGCAAAAAACAAAGGAGTACTTGTGGCACCTTAGACACTAACCAATTTATTTGAGCATAAGCTTTCGTGAGCTACAGCTCACTTCATTGGATGCATTCAGTGGAAAATACAGTGGAGAGATTTATATACATAGATAACGTGAAACAATGGGTGTTACCATACACACTGTAAAGAGAGTGATCACTTAAGGTGAGCGATTACCAGCAGGAGAGCGGGGGGGAGGGGGGAGACACCTTTTGTAGTGATAATCAAGGTGGGCCATTTCCAGCAGTGGACAAGAACATCTGAGGAACACTGGGGGGTGGGGGAATACACATGGGGAAATAATTCTACTTTGTGTAATGACCCATCCACTCCCAGTCTCTATTCAAGCCTAAATTAATTGTATCCAGTTTGCAAATGAATTCCAATTCAGCATTCTCTTGTTGGAGTCTGTTTTTGAAATTTTTTTGTTGAAGAATTGCAACTTCTAGGTCTGTAATCGAGTGACCAAAGAGATTGAAGTGTTCTCCAACTGGTTTTTGAATGTTATAATTCTTGACATCTGATTTGTGTCCATTTATTCTTTTACGTAGAGACTGTCCAGTTTGACCAATGTACATGGCAGAGGGGCATTGCTGGCACATGATGGCATATATCACACTGGTAGATGTGCAGGTGAACGAGCCTCTGATAGTGTGGCTGATGTGATTAGGCCCTGTGATGGTGTCCCCTGAATAGATATCCTTGATGATGCGTTGGGGCTTCTTTTCCATGGGTCCAGATGATGAAGATGTCATCAATGTAGCTCAAGTAGAGTAGGGGCTTTAGGGGACGAGAGCTGAGGAAGTGTTGTTCTAAATCCATTGCAATCTACACACCACACAGACTATGCTGACAGCTTGTGCCACATGCTCTCAAAAAAACTGCGGAACCATCTGATCAACATTCTCTACAGCAAACAGGGAAAGATTAAGAATGAGCTCTCAAAACTGGATACTCCCATAAAGAACCAACCTTCCACACCTTCATCATCTGAACCCATGGAAAAGAAGCCCTTGAGGAATTCCACCGTGATTTCAACAATTTCCATCCCACCATCAACCTCAGCCTGGACCAGTCCACACAAGAGATCCACTTCCTGGACTCTATGGTGCTAATAAACGATGGTCACATAAACACCACCCTATACCAGAAACCTACTGACCGCTATTCCTACCTACATGCCTCCAGCTTTCATCCAGACCACACCACATGATCCATTGTCTACAGCCAAGCTTTATGATACAACCGCATTTGCTCCAACCCCTCAGACAGAGACAAACACCTACAAGATCTCTATCAAGCATTCTTACAACTACAATACCCACCTGCTGAAGTGAAGAAACAGATTGACAGAGCCAGAAGAGTACCCAGAGGTCACCTACTATAGGACAGGCCCAACAAAGAAAATAACAGAACGCCACTAACCATCACCTTTAGCCCCCAACTAAAACCTCTCCAACGCATCATCAAAGATCTACAACCTATCCTGAAGGATGACCCATCACTCTCACAGATCTTGGGAGACAGACCAGTCCTTGCTTACAGACAGCCCCCCAACCTGAAGCAAATACTCACCAGGAACCACACACCACACAACAGAACCACTAACCCAGGAACCTATCCTTGCAACAAAGCCCACTGCCAACTCTGTCCACATATCTATTCAGGGGACACCATCATAGGGCCTCATCACATCAGCCACACTATTAGAGGCTTGTTCACCTGCACATCACATCATGTGCCAGCAATGCCCCTCTGCAATGTACATTGGTCAAACTGGACAGTCTCTACGTAAAAGAATAAATGGACACAAATCAGAAGTCAAGAATTATAACATTCAAAAATCAGTTGGAGAACACTTCAGTCTCTTTGGTCACTCAATTACAGACCTAAAAGTTGCAATTCTTCAACAAAAAAACGTCAAAAACAGACTCCAATGAGAGACTGCTGAATTGGAATTAATTTGCAAACTGGATACAATTAACTTAGGCTTAAATAGAGACTGGGAGTGGATGGGTCATTACACAAAGTAGAGCTATTTCCCCATGCGTATCCCCCCATCCCCCAGTGTTCCTCAGATGTTCTTGTCCGCTGCTGGAAATGGCCCACCTTGATTATCACTACAAAAGGTTTTCCCCACTCCCCTCCACTCTCCTGCTGGTAATAGCTCACCTTAAGTGATCACTCTCCTTACAGTGTGTATGGTAATACCCATTGTTTCAAGTTCTCTATGTATATAAATTTCCCCACTGTATTTTCCACTGAATGCATTCAATGATGTGAGCTGTAGCTCACGAAAGCTTATGCTCAAATAAATTTGTTACTCTCTAAGGTGCCACAAGTCCTCCTTTTTTTTTAATAAAATCTCAAAAGCTTCAGTGCCTGCTATGCAATTCCTTTTGTATTACAGTAATTATCTGAATGGTATACATTAAAAAAAGATGCTTGGAGGGACTCACTTAAAATCTGGGGATTCATTTTCTTTTGCCTTTAACAAATTTTTATTTAGAATATTGCATCCTGAGGATTTTACCTTTTAAGTTTAAATTATTGCATAATGTTGCAGGATATCAAGAGTGTTATACACAAACAATCACACATAGGCTTTTGGAGTCCTTATGTTATTGCTATTAAGGGGAGATTGTTGGGTCAACGGGGGAGGGGAGCAGAAGGGGAAGAGAGCCCTTCAGAGGTGTAATGGCACACAGCCTCTCATTCCTCCATGAGATGAGGGAGGAAGTGTTGGAAACCAGTCCCAAAGTTGCATGTGAGTCTCTCACATGGGAAACTAGGAGTTGTAGCCCTTATAGCAAGGGATGCTGGGAACTGTATTTTCCTGAGGTATCAAGTTGGGGGTTGGAAGAAATGCTATCCATCTGAAGAATCTGTACTTCGCTGACAGGGGGAGTGGCCTGAGTCATTATAAAGTTCCAGCCTCTCTCCTTTACCACTCAGTGTAGGATCCAAACTTCAGAAGCATGGAGGTCAATACAGGATGTATAAATCCCATTTTTCCAGCCCCCCATTGCTTCCTATTTTGTTTATTAATGTAAATTCATGTGTCATTATTCCTATACTTATTAACCTTTACCCTCCACTAGGTCTGAAGGGTGGATTAAATATGCCTGGATTATACCAATCTCTTGCTCACTATGACATGGCCTCCTCTAATCACTGTTGTGGTGGCAGTCTTATATGCTTCAATTTAAAGGATAATTTACTGCAAGAAGTTTGAAACTGCATGAGATTCCCAGCAAACTAAATTAGAGCATAAAAATGTTAATGTAGTCCTGTTTAATACAGAGGCAAAAGTATGAAATATGAGGATTTATTACTACCACACACGTTAAATAAATCAAGTTAAATACTTAAATAAGAATAATGGGTGCTTTCAAACTACATGACCAGTTAACAACAGCCACTTGAAACTTTGTAAGAAAGAGAGTGGTTTATAACTGAATTAAAGCAGGATTATTATTATTATTACATTTCAGAGTAGCCAAGGAGAAAACAGCCCATTTGTCCAATCCAGAGAGAAATCCAGAGACGAAGAACCACTTGTATATGTCATTAATGGAAACCATACTGAACCGGATCAGGTGACTCTGACAGCCTTAGAATGTTATAAAATGGAAGATTTACATTTTTAGGTGTGATGCAAACAATTCCCCAACCAGCTCAGAGAGACCAATAATCTGGTTGGATCTGATAAACAGCTCTGTAGCGCTGAGCTGTGGCCTACTTTTACTCTCTCCTACAGTGTTCAAAAACATGGAACGAAACATGATGGTATTCTCTTTCTGATAATTTCACACCCTCTCCCCTCCCCTCCAATATCTTTTTATTTTCAAGCAGCATTGGTCAGGACAACAGTTTTGTGGTATCATCACTGATAAAGCGCTGTGGAAATCCATTGGGTCATACAATCCAGACAGTAAATAAGTGGCCATGGAGGGTATATGCACATCCTCTGCAGGAATAGTGTATGAAGAGGTTCAGGAAGGACTGGGGCAGTAAAAGACAGATAAATGAGGTCCTGCCTTCCAAGCAACCGTCCACAGAACCCTCATCTCTCTCTCCCGGGCAAAGGCTTCAGGTATTACTGTTGCCCTAGCATGGCAGACACCCGTCCATTGTAGAGTTGCCACAGATGAAGAGGAAAATGTATGGGGACAAGGGATTCTGGACTTCTATTTTAAAGAAACCAAAATACAAAAATACATTGCTGGTCAGAACTTGGTAGAAGGGCATTTTTTTTATCCTGATGGGCCCATTCTTCATTTGCTGGCTGAGAGCAGCCTAATGGACTATCACTTTGAGCTGCACAGCACCATCAAGGTCCATCCTGCTAGGAAAACACACTGCACTGCTAGCACTGGGAAGATTCTACGTGGGATCATGGCTTTCCTAATTTCACTTGCAATCAAGTGATTGGGAGGGGAAGATTGAGATAACTCATACTGTGGACTCCACTCTCTGGGGAGGAGTTGGACAGACATGTATGGAGTCCATAGGCACTGATGGGTCTCCGAGGAAATGTCAGTTGCAATGACTGTGAACATCTTGTCAACTGTGCACTGCCCAAGCTGTAGGAATCAGGGACTTGGACCATTGTGACTAAATCTTGACCAGTAGAACATATCCTCCACTTACCTCTCTCCCAAGAAAGGAATAAACACCCTGTTGGAATCTAACCCTTCCTTATTCCTAGAAGTCATTTCAATATTCTACATAGATTTTATGATGTTGGAAAACTAAGAGTTAGCATTTCAGTTAAGCCATGCAACAGATCAAAAATGCTTGCAGCAGAATATTATACCTGACAAATATTCTAGTAGCTTCATGTTACAATAAATGTAATATTGAAGGTGATCTGGATGAGTTGAAAATTTATTAAATTTGATTTCATCCAACACTGAAAGTAATTAGAACAGTTTCTGCTTACTCTTCCTCATTAAAAAGTCAGCTACATTCTGAAAGTCAAAGTATGACTCATTCCTTTTAAAATTAAGAGGGAGAGAACTTTACCCAAAGTTACTGATCAAATTCAATGAAAAAAAAATCTGTTATTTCTAAAAGAGTCTGCTCCAAGCAGTAAGATGATCATGTTATTCCCACTGGGATATAGGAAGCATAGGATAGAAATTAAATCTGCATGGAAAAAGCACCATTTCTACAAGTTCTAGATGTCCACTAATACACAGGTATTTTTTTTTAAGTTTCTTAAATTTAGAAAGTTTTTAAAAATTCTTTTAACTTAAGGGTCAACTAGATTGTGAAAGATGCAAGACTGTCAAGACTGAATTCTCTTTGTATCTTCAGAAGAAGTATGGCATACACAATGGTAATGCAAGCTTTCCACAAACTACCTGCCAGTATGTCTCTGCTCTCTGGATCTAGGGGCAATTAAGGGATAACTCCCTTCAGGGATCAGAGGACTTTCCAGGTGTAAATTTTGGGATTTAGGTCTCTGGTGTTCACAATCCCCATTGACATCGCCAAACTCTCCCAGAAGGCTATGTGAAATTGGCAACAACACCCTTCTGGCTTGCAATGGTGCTGGGAACTCTGGGATACATATTCAGAATACATTGCTGTCAACATGACTGAGCAGAGCACTAGTGTGGTTGTGGATCCTAATGGCAAATCCACTAAACAAATATATGTATAACCATATATTTGTATATGCTGAGTGTGGATGGGCTTATTTGACCTAACTACTGTCAAGATAGCTACATTGAGTTAGGTTCACTGGAGAACTACATTGGTTGTAGACAAGGCCTAGGAGTCAGAACCTAACAATCTCCATGTCATCATAATCCACTCCTGGCCTCTTGAGACTGCCAACAACTGCCATTTCTGATGTCAATATTAGATATTCAGCAGTTTAGACAACGTATAAATTCCATCCCTATAATTTTGCTCCTTTTTAGAACCCAAAGCAAACCTTTGAGGGTCCCTAAAAGTTAAGGGTTGGGGTACCTCTGGTAACCATTTGAGCAAAACAACCCCCATTCAATCTCCCCCAGAGACAATGACTACTAATACCACAAAAAAAATGCTTCATATAGGAGATTTAGGAATAAGATGGCCAGCTGGACATTACTGATAAGACAAGAAGGTGAAGTAAGAGGAGGTAGAAAACAGTGAACCTCCTCCTAGAGAACAATTGATAGAAAAAGTGTAGGGAGGGTCATGAAGCTCTTATGGGACATGTATTAGGGAAAAGGAGGGTTGTGGGTAGCAGAGTAGTACACATGGGAATTCAAAGATAAAGATTCACATACAAATGAAAAGTAAAGTATATCTCATAGTATCATTATTATGAAGAAATATTCTGTAACTGCACTGAAAAATGCCCATTACAGAGCTTAATTACTTGTGAGTTCTGCAAGGTTTGCACAATTTATCACTCTTGGATAAATCTGGTCACAGTTAAGTACAACAGAAATGAATGCCTAACCCTGCAGGTCATGAACATCACTACTGAGTTCAGTGGGCGATGAGGATGCCGAGTGTCAGACCTCAGTTACTTTTTCTAACATGTAGACGTGTACAATCACCACCTATCACCAATAAATGAAAATTATTAGCACTTTTTATAATTAATTATGTAAATTATAAAAATGTACATTATGTTTTTGTTTAATTTTCAATCAAACATAATGCTGTTACACACAGAAATGATATATTCAGGATATCAGTCTTTTCATACATCTCAGGGTTTTTTCGTCACCTTAAATAATTCCAACATCTGTTGCCATATAATTCAGATCTATCAATGTACAAGCTGTCGATCCTCAGGCAAAGAATACGTTTTGAATTTATAATTTCTCTTCCAGCATTCATTTACTTTAGATTGGTGTTTTTTCATGTCCTGGCAGAATTGCTATTAAAAAAAAATGTACATGGAACTGATTACACTTAATCTCTACTTCATACTTTCTGGAGGAAGTGAAATAAATCTGTAATTGGAGCTATTCCCAATGAAACATAACTGCAGGAAGTTGAGGTCTTGAGGGTAGACCTGAAATGTCTTGAGAGATGTTATCCTAGTGTACAGTAAGCAGGGTCTAACAAAATATTCAGGTTCAGAGAAGCACAGTCACGGCAATAGACCTTCAATTGACCTAATATTTCACAGTTGGAATACACAGGGCTTCTCCAGTTGGGTAAACCCCAAACTGGGTCCAAAAGACTCTCTCATCCATTCTAGCTCATTTGAATGGTTTAGCTTGTATGTGGGTTGAGGTGTTGTCTACTTCAGGTACACTGACAGCCAAAAGGAATACACCACTTAGAATCAAAGGTGTCAAGGAATCACATCCTTTCACATCTCTCATAGAACAAAGTATAACGAGAGATCCATATGTCATAAATATAAAGGGAAGGGTAAAACCCTTTAAAATCTCTCCTGGCCAGAGGAAAAATCCTCTCACCTGTAAAGGGTTAAGAAGCTAAAGGTCACTGGCACCTGACCAAAATGACCAATGAGGAGATAAGAAACTTTCAAAAGCTGGGAGGAGGGAAAAAAACCCAAAGGGTCTGTGTCTGTCTGTATGCTGCTTTTGCCGAGGATAGACCAGGGATGGAGTCTTAGAACTTTAGTAAGTAATCTAGCTAGGTATGTGTTAGATTATGATTTCTTTAAATGGCTGAGAAAAGTACTGTGCTGAATAGAATGACTATTCCTGTCTGTGTGTCCTTTTTGTAACTTAAGGTTTTGCCTAGAGGGATTCTCTGTGTTTTGAATCTAATTACCCTGTAAGGTATCTACCATCCTGATTTTACAGAGGTGGTTTCTTTACTTCTATTAAATGTCTTCTTGTAAGAAAACTGAATGCTTTTTCATTGTTCTCAGATCCAAGGGTTTGGGTCTGTGGTCACCTATGCAAATTGGTGAGGATTTTTACCAAACCTTCCCCAGGAAGTGGGGTGCAAGGGTTGGGAGGATTTGGGGGGGAAAGACGTGTCCAAACTATGTTTCCCAGTAAACCCAGTTAGAGTTTGGTGGTGGCAGTGGAGATCCAGGGGAAAAGGATAAAATTAATTTGTACCTTGGGGAAGTTTTAACCTAAGCTGGTGAAAGTAAGCTTAGGAGGTTTTCATGCAGGTCCCCACATCTGTACCCTAGAGTTCAGAGTGGGGGAGGAACCTTGACACCATATATCCAAACAGAAGGAGTGTGATGCCAGTCCTTCTTCAGATGAAGCCACAACTAAATAGTAAATACTATAGAACAGCATACATTATTAGTGTAAAACCTGTTGAAGACAGCATTAGATAGCACAGGCTTATCATCAGTTCCTTGGGGTTTTCTTCAGATGGGTTATCAGTAAATACTTGCAGACATTTAACACCAAGACTATTGAGAAATCTTTTGTTCAGAGAGCTCTACCTATTGGTTCTATTTAGAAGACACAGTGAGAGAACCTTTCCAGTATTGTTCTAGGATCCATAGACAAACAATCTTCCAGTATCAAATTCTGATCTCAGATGCATATGAGAGAGCCCCATATTGGCAGACCTGATGAACTCTGTGGAGTTTGTAAGCTTGTCTCTTTCACCAACACAAGTTGGACCAATAAAAGATATTACCTCACACACCTTGTCTCTCCCAGATAAGTCATTAGACACCATTAGCTTGCATATGGAGGACAAAATTTGGCCTTTTACATTGAAAAAGAGGCAAATATAATAATAACACCCTTAAATTTATAAAAATGAGAATGGCTCCAGGTTTTACTTAAACAACTATTTTTCTCCTTGTCCTAATATTCTTTTCCCCTCTGTTAATGCACCTCATCGTTTAGACTAAACTACATATACTATGGCCACGGTAAAGACCAAGAAGAGAGGGTATTGGACAATAAGCCTAATTAAATGGTACCTGTGTGAAATAATACGAGTCTATTAACAATCCTAACAGCATATTCCTAAGAACCAAGGACCCTCTCAATATTAACACCACCTCCCCTGTTAATATTCTTACAGTTATTAGTTCTTGTTCTGACTCTAATCCCATTTATTATGCCCATTTTTATTTTGTTGGCACAGAAAGATATTTTTAATTGCTATATTTTCTCACTTAATGGATTATCCAACAATGTTAGTAAATTGTTCCTGACTTTTCTTCCCATTGTAAAATGCTAGAATGGCAAGTTGGCCTTTTTTTTTTTTTTTAAAAATTTGGTCTCTACTAAGTAAGATTAAATCACCCTTATTAATGGGAAGTGGTTTCACTGTAGTCTAATTAAACAATAATGAACAATAGCATGTTGGTTCTTCAATGAATATTTAATAACTGCCTGGAGTATTTATATGATTGACCCATTAAGTTAATCAGTGGATGTCCCAGGGTATCAACAGGTGATACTGTACTTTGTGTTATGGCTGAAATAATGCATAAAAAAAGAATTGCTGCATATAGAGAAAAAAAAAAGACTGACATTTCTGCAGCTTCTTCTAAAGGACACAATGCACAAAATGTATCATTTTAAGACCTTAGCTCTTCTGCTCTTAGGTTCCGCATTTCAGCAGGACCTAAGGTTCTTGTCTTAGGTTCTTGGGTCCTGCATTTCAGCAGCAGTTGTCAACAGATTTGCCATTCATATGACTGGAAAATTAATAGATGTTAGGTACAATTTGATCTGTGCAACAGTAGGGTATGACTTTTCTCACACACAAGCTCAGGTCACTGAAAGAGTTAAATCCTTTCACAAGCTTTAACTAGTATGGAATGTTGACAACCACAAATCATAATTTAAAAAATATTTTTTTTAAAAAATGAAAAAAACCTAATTTATCTAATGAATATCCAAGGATTATTAAGACAATGCCATGAATAGAATGAACACCTGATTGTGAAAGATAGAAAAGCCATAAATAATTTCAAAAATAATTTCCTTTATCTGTACCACCATCTCTATATTCCACATATACTCGTTATGTACCTTGTTTACACTGGAAAACTTTTAATGATGCCTTTAAAATGTCAAGATTTTATACAGCTGCTTTAATCTCCCTCACTTATCCGACAATGAACAAGCACAGATGTTTTATTATATCATTTAGCATTCTACAAGCTCTGTACTCTGTGTTTATGTTATTTGGTGGAAATATTATTCCTACTGGAATAAAATTGAAATGGATGTTTTTTGTCCTCTTGTTCTGTTTTTTAAAAAATGTATAATATGTATACTTTACACAATACTCTGTTCTGTTTTTTTCCCACCTGATTTAAAACCACAGTTATATTTTTAATTTGAAGTTAAGGACTAGATTCTAATATTTATGCTGTAATCACACATCAGATTAAGAAAACTCTCATTCTTTCACCCATAGAAGAACTACGCTGAGCTTGGGCATATTCTGTAGGAACAAGGAGACCTACTTGCTTTCTTACTAGCAGGTAGGCAGTGAGTGGCAGAGAAAAGGCTCTATCTGCTTATACGTGCGTCATCATTCTGCAGGCAAGTAATAATTTACAGCAGTACACATTGGTAATATGGAAAAAGCAGGGAAGGAATTGTGCATCAGAGAGGTGTCTGGGGCACACTGCCTCCTGAGGCTGCTCCAGCTTCCATACGTCTTGCTCATGTGCCTAAAGGCCCAGTCTAGTTAGTTTTTAGATGACATTGTCTGGACTAGAAAGAAAACCTCATCAGGAATTGCAATGACATTTGAACATTCTTCCCTAAATTAGAATTTAACTTCACTTTGGGCTCGGTGATTATGTTCCCCTTCCACACACCCCCCGCCATCCCCGCCGCGGAGGCTGTAAATAATTTTCTTTTAACAAAATAAGCCTGATTTGTTGAATGTCAATAGATTTCTGTATATATCTTCAGGTCTTTTTGTTTCCATGATGGGCAAGAATTTAGGACCTTATTACTTGAAAATAACTTAAATTTTCAGGTAACCTTAGACATAATTCCCTATTCTTCATTACGTGAAGGTCCACACATCTGTTATGGTGGGGATTTCACACTAGTGCACCACTAGGGTCATCATTTCATTGATAATATGATTAAAAACAACAGATTATAAGAAGTCCTTATTCTTCAGTATGGTATCTTTATAACAGAGGTCATTTCATGTACACCAAACAGCTACTTTGGGGCTGATTTGAGAGTCCAAACACTACTCTTCTCTAAGTTCTTGATTCAGGACAGCATTTAAGCATGTGCTTAAATCACATTTGGAATTTAAGAATGTGCAGTCCCTAATGGGGATGCTTTTCTGAATTGGGTCATAAATGAAATGTTTCTCTTAGTTTAGGAATTATCAAAATATTTCTATTCTCAGATAGATGGTTTACATGAAGTGTGCTTCATTTTATCCCCAATAATATTTTTCCATCAAATCTAAACACAGGGATGTATAATAAATGGGTATTCCTCTGAAATTCCTCTAGGAAAGGTCTTTATGCTAACATTTATCACAGCTTTCTCATATACTTTATATACACAAGCACTTCTCACAAAATAGGTAGAATGTGTACCAGTATATGGAAACCCTGAGAAATTATTTGTCTATGTCTCCCTCTGTGGTTTCAGAAGAGACTGGTTTGTTTGGAATTAGTCTGGCCAAATTACCAGTTGTCCAATACCTTTACGTTTTGCATATTCAGTGCCTCTAAATCCACTGATGCTACAATGAAGGGAGCCATATAAGTAGATAAATAAACTGTTGACATTACGTATTTATCTATGTTGTTGTCTCATTTTATTCTCTAAATTTGAAATCCCTTTTATTTCAACTGAAATTGTCTATCAAAGGAGCAGTAGGCTCTGCCCCCTCGTAGTCAGCTATACTTGATGCTCCACAACTTGCACAGTCTATAAAAGGGAGACCCAAAATAGAGAATATTTCAAGATTAGCATATCTGTGAATTTATCTTTTCTTATTTTCATACTGAATGTTCTTGCAGGTGAAAAATCAGTGGGAGTGGGCTGGGGAAATGAGACTGAAGTTAGACAAAGATGAAACACACAAAAATAGTGACAAATTGCAGTGACATCTAAGGATACGATAAATTGCCTTCTGATATGGCAAAATGAATTCCCTGACTACAAAATGCAGTCAATGTTATCAATCACTCTCTCTGTGAAGGAATATTTACAGATTTTTTTTTAAAATATGCCCAACTAAGTTAGTGCCAGAGCATAGAAATAAGAGAATTTTCTTGGCATCTAAACTATACTAATAATGTGACAGGAACTCTACTTTGGATACCTCAGACCCAGTGATGCCTACTTCTTCACCTGTCTTAACCATCTTCCTTTCAATGAGCTCTATGGTGGTGTCATGGGGCACTCCTAGGAAGAAAGGAGTAAGAGCAGCTGAGGGAAGCTGGCTGAGTAGCAGCCACAGCTGTGGCCACACCCAATCAGGTCACAACTGACCCTGATATAAGGGCTAAGGGAGGACCTAGGTCAGTCTCACTCCAGCCCTGGAGTGGGAGGGACCTGGAAGCCTGGGAACAGAGGAAGGTACCTGAGGCAGAACAGTGCTGGGGAAAGGCAAGAGGAGTTGGGGAGCTCCAGCCAGGCAACTCCCCAGGCTGAGGCCTTGTTAAAGGCCTAAGGAGGTACTGGGGCTGCAGAGGTGCAGCCTGGGGATAGCCAGAGGTAGCTGATCCAACCCCCTTGCCAATGATGAGTGGCCATCATAGACTGCAGTTTGCCCCAGAGAAAGGGGGCTAAATGATGACTGGCAGTAACCACTGAGGGAGGTGGGCATGGGGGGGTTCCCCTGGGAAGGGAGACCCAGAGTGTGGGGGCACTGCTGTGGGGCAGTGCCCCAAGGTAAGGGGTACTGGGGACCAGAAGGGACATGGAGGCCTGAGGCAGGATAGATACCGGCCAGCAGGAGGCTCTCTGAGGCTAGAAAGAGCTAATTCCTGGACAACCAGTAGGAGGCGCTGTGGTGGTGAGTGAGCAGTCTGCTACAGGTGGATGCTTATATGCATTTTCCTGCTAATATACAATTGCTAATATAACAAGGCACAACAATTTCAGCAGCCTATAATGGTTAGAGGTGATGTTTCTTCTGGAAATTTCAAAATGAAGCTTTGTCCATCTCTTTCACTATGCTACTAAATGCAAGTACTGTTCAGTGATGAAGACATAAAAATCAGACCACCACATTTTTGTGAAGAAAAAAGGAAACTTGACATATTGAGTAATGAAATTAGAATCATGATTTCTGAAATGCAAGGTTGTAGCAACAGGCTGTATGGCACAAAGCATGTAGAGGATTTTTTTGTAAGTCTTCACAGGCTGTCCAGATTTTATTTCCCTACTACAGAGTAGCACAACAGAATCCTGGGCTTAGGTGGACAAAATAAATGCAACTTAGTGGCCTGTGATATTCATAACTGGTGATGGAGGATATGGCACTGAAGGTTTGGGCTAGACAGATCATTATTACATACAGAGGCAGATTAGGGGTTTGTGGGGCCCTCTCACCCTTTCTGCTTGAAGTCCCCCCTGCTTCCAGGGAAATGGGGACTGGTTCCCCAGCAGGAGCACCAGATGAGCAGGGCAAGCCCCCATGCCCCAACTCCACTCCCCAGTAGGACCAGTGGATCAAGGCCCAGTGGCACCCATTTTTCTGGGGGCCCCCCAATTGCCAGGGCCCCTGGGCCTGGGCCCTGTTGGCCCAGTGGCTAATCCACTGAGTAGATGTCTAGAATACATTGAGTATGGGTAAAACGGCTAACTAATATATACACATTATGTATTGATAGTCCAATTATAGGTTTGTGAAGTGGTATACATAGTGTTATATAAAACACTAAATATTAACATGTAATTATTAATGTATGCTTTCACCACTGCCGTCTGCTAGATGGAATGGGAACTCAGTTATGTTTCATAGGCCCGTTAGCATAAAATTATCAAAAGTGCCTAAGACCCATATCCTCAAAGGTATTTATGTACCTATCTCAACAGGAGTTAGATGTCTAAGTGTCTTTGAGGATCTGGTCCTAAGTGACTTAGTTGCTTACATCTCATTGGCTTTCAATGGGAACTATGCATCTAAATCATTTCTGAAAGTTTTACTGAGTCACATTGAAACTCAAAAGACGTTGGGCTCCTGAGTCCTTAAGTCATTTTTGAAAATTTCAGTTAGGAGCTTTGAAAAATGAATTGTAAGTGCTAACAAATTTTTCTTTATCTCTAATGGCAGGAATCTGTACTATTTAGGCTACATCTACACTGCACACCTCTCCTAGTAACTTGTAGGGTATGTGTAGCTATGCACCACAGTGAAAAGCAGGCTGCATCCACATCAGTGTGTAGCTACATGTGTCAGTGAAAGACTGGCAGTGGGGAGGCAGTTCCCAGCGGCAGGAGTCTTTCTTTGCAGCTGGGAAAGCCCTCCGCAGAAAACTGTGGCAGCAAAGTTTCAGCAGCAGGGAGCTGCTAGAGTCTTTCCCCACTGCTGGGGTCCTTCCATGTTGCGTGGAAACGCTCCAGCAACAGTATACCACGCTGCTAAAACACAACAGTGTAGATGGGGAAGGCACTGCTTGGGTGAGTATAGTACCTATCAGTTACATTTCCACAGGGTTCAGGAGTGCCTTTACTTGTTTAATCAGTGCCTCTGTCTACACTGCTGTCTATATTCATGCTAGGAGGGCATGCAGCATATGTACTCTGTGTGCTGCTGTGTCTACACTGCATACTCCTAATGGCCTTACAGCAGCAGAAGCTAAGTCTGATCCCCACTGATTCCATGAAGTGCAGGCAGGTCAGTGCTACTGACCGATCTGGATCATTTGGTAAGGAGTGCTGATTTGAACAACATGCATGGTCAAAAATAGTTTACCTAAACTGTTCTGATGGAAAATTGGGTTTCTGATCCAACACAATTTTTCACAAAGGTCTGATTTCTTCAGAAAGTGTAAATTTGTCATCAAAAATCAAACTTATGAAAACCAAAACATTCAATTTTCAGCAAAAAATAAAGCATTTCTATTTAGATATGCTGTCACAATCTCATGAAAGTCCTAGTTTGTTTGCCTCGTGTTCCAATTGTCTTCTCTGGGCTGGGCTTCCCAGCCAGACTTCATCTTCCATGAGACACCCTGGCCATGGAGACTTGTAATGAAACGCCTCCCCTCAGCAAGCCAGAGACTGTGGAGCATCATGGGAGATGTAGTGTGACCTAGAAGCCCAGGTTCTAGAGAAGAATGGGAGCATGGCGTATCTAAACTACAGCTCCCATGAGGAACCACGGCAGCAACTTTCAATATAAAATAAACAATGATCTTGATTGGGGAAAGATAACTATCTTAATATGTTTATGAAAACAGAAACTTAAATTATAAACTTAAGGCTTTTGAAAGTTCCAAGAAATATGAAAATTAATCTAATTATAAGATGTAGTAAATTATTAGTTATTTGCAGTTTGAGTGCAGTATCAGAGGTAGCGAAGCATTTTAAATATCTGAAGAGAAGAGTACAGTGAAAGTATAACAAAAGATAAAGTATTCTCCTGATAAGTTACCTGAAATGTTAGGGAATTCATCATGTCCTTACCGCAATATGCATTTTCATTATAATCACATGTTATTGATTCAGCCATAATGGCAATTGTGACTCTTTTTTTGAGTGGTGCAATTTACCTCTTTGTGAAAAACGGGTACATACAAGCACTGAATTCACCCCTCATGAGCCAAAACACTTTAAAGGACTATATCAGTGATCCAAGTCAGGGATCGAGGGGGTGGGTGGGAAATGAAGCTGATTCATGTCAGGAAGTAAGGTCATGTGAGGCATATAGACCTTGATATAAACATTTAACCAGAAAACTGATTTTAGGAAGAGAAGATGTTTTACTGTGATTGATTTAAAGTCTAACCTTTTCCCCCACATTTTGTGTGTTGAAAATGGTATTTAAAGTTGGACTGCTGAGTATCAAACAATTAAAAAAAAGTTATAAGCATCTGTTGGCAAAACAGTAAGTGTCCCTCTCTCAGCATGGCAAGGGAATATCTGACTCGTGTAGTCCTAAGACTTCAGTTCCAAATTCTTGCTCTTTGCATTTTGAAATTGTTTTTTGAGTTGGGTTTTGAGAGGACAATGTGGACTGAACCATGAACTCAAATGTCTCGAAATACCCACCGGCCTGCTGTGTCTGTGGATGACTCTCCAAGCCCAAAGTTCCCAGAATGGGGAGGTTGACCTAATCACATCCCATTTTGGGAATATCAGTGACCGCAGAAGAGGAGTGCCTCATTCTGATTTGCCAAGAATCAGAGTTCCAATGAGGAGAAACCAATCGGATCCAAGCCTGGAACCCAACACGACAATGAAACAGCCCAGTAGCCCAAGCGCCATGAGCTGAAGTTTGCTGGTATGTGCCAGCCATGGGTCACTAGTTGCTATGTAGACATACCCAAAGAGGCTTGTGCTTCCTCCATCCTCTCAGCTTGCCACTGAGGCATAAAAGAGTTCAGCAATATCTAAGATTTGATATCTACAAGCAAGTAACCTCTAGCCAGCCAGCAAGTCTGTCAATGCTAAACAATATCAGAGCCAATAAGACCATGAGCTCATCTTTCTAGATAGGTACCTTCAGCTTCCTGAAACCAAATGAAATCACAGAAGTCACAAGAACTATCCTGCATTATGTATTAATGTTTTCGGTTTGGTTCAATTTCAAGTCTTAATAGAGGGACACTTCTACTATAGCATTCTTGCAGTTGTTTATAATTCTAGCAGATGGCTGGTCATGAGCATGTGCAGACAGGGTGTGTGTCTTCAGAAGTGTCTGGCTAAAACCCACAGAATTTGAGAGACGCACATACAGCAGAGTTCAAATACCTCAAACAGCCTGAGGTTAAACCATTTTGTTGTCTAAAAGATCACTGTCAGAAATATAAAGGGAAGGATAAACCCCTTTGAAATCCCTCCTGGCCAGAGGAAAAATCCTCTCACCTGTAAAGGGTTAAGAAGCTAAAGGTCACTGGCACCTGACCAAAATGACCAATGAGGAGACAAGATACTTTCAAAAGCTGGAAGGAGGGAGAGAAAAAAAGGGTCTGTGTCTGTCTGTCATACTGCTTTTGCTGGGAATAGAACAGGAATGGAGTCTTAGAACTTTTAGTAAGTAAGCTAGCTAGGTATGTGTTAGATTATGATTTCTTTAAATGGCTGAGAAAAGTACTGTGCTGAATAGAATGACTATTCCTGTCTGTGTCCTTTTTGTAACTTAAGGTTTTGCCTAGAGGGATTCTCTGTGTTTTGAATCTAATTACCCTGTAAGGTATCTACCATCCTGATTTTAGAGGTGGTTTCTTTACTTCTATTAAATGTCGTCTTGTAAGAAAACTGAATGCTTTTTCATTGTTCTCAGATCCAAGGGTTTGGGTCTGTGGTCACCTATGCAAATTGCTGAGGATTTTTACCAAACCTTCCCCAGGAAGTGGGGTGCAAGGGTTGGGAGGATTTGGGGGGGAAAGACGTGTCCAAACTACGTTTCCCAGTAAACCCAGTTAGAGTTTGGTGGTGGCAGTGGAGATCCAGGGACAAAGGATAAAATTAATTTGTACCTTGGGGAAGTTTTAACCTAAGCTGGTGAAAGCAAGCTTAGGAGGTTTTCATGCAGGTCCCCACATCTGTACTCTAGAGTTCAGAGTGGGGGAGGAACCTTGACAATCACACACGGGTTAGCAGTTGTATTTTTAATCCCAAGAAATCATGATGTTCTCCCCAAAATTGTCACTGAATGTTAAGCATAACAAGCTGTGCCATCTTGACTTGCACTGGAACATTTCATTTCAAACCCATGTTGGGATAGCAGGGGAGAGAGAAAGAAGAGACTGACTCATCTAACCACCAGTAAATTGGACAGACTAACTTAACTGGCATCAGAGTGGTAGTCTCAACATTAGCTTCAATCTTGGAGTATTTTCACCCTCCCTAAATCAGCTCTTTGGGTGGAGCCTAAATATAATGTTTGGCATTGAGAATGATAATGCCCTTTTATTTTGGGGGCTGATAGCCGAGGAAGACTGCTGCCTTTTCAAATTATTACAAAAAAAGAAATTTTAAGCTTGTCTGATGTAGTTTTAATCAACCTGTCAAATAGATTAATTTGATGTAATATTTGCCCACTTTCTTTTAATTTGATTTGTTTATATATTTTTATGCTTTTGCTTGGGTATATAATTTTGTTGATAAATTGTATAAAACTGGAAACCCATGTGATCTGACTGTTTCCTTCTCAGACATGAGGATTCCAAACCTAAGAACTCTCAGAGGAAATAAGCAACATTTTACCCTTAGAGTAACCCCATAACTTGTGTGTGAATTGAATTTGTTTTTTTAAACAAGGAAAGTTGACTTCTGTATTGTGCATTTCTTTTCATAAGCATCACAGATTCCAAACCCTTTGGGTGCCAAGTGTGGTGGATATGAATCATTCAATCTAAAGTTTTAAAGTTCCCCATAATAAGTCTAGACTCCTCACAGTCACTAACATTTAGCTTTCCTTCTGAACTGCTGCTTTTTCCCCCAGCTAACACCATAAAGCTGCAGTGCTCATAATGCAACATATTTCTGTACACGAGATGTGATATCTCTCTTCACAGCTGTGAGAATGGCCTAAACCTTGGAAGTAATACATTCCATTCCAATACAATGGGATACAGTTTTCAGATCTAGGTTATGAGCTCAGTAGGTTGGTAGTGAATGAAAGGTGGCCTATGTGAAATGAGTTGCATGTCTTAGTAGGAAATCATCCATATAACCCCCTCACCCCACTACACACACACACACTATAACTGACAGTTTTAGCAAAGAGGACAATGACAGTATAAGCACACAGAATGAATTACCCTCTCACTCTTCTATAAGTGAACTCTCCAAAAAAAAGGTTTCAGACTTTACTTTCCTCTAGTCTGGAATTGCTGACGTACTTTGCATTTCCATCTATTTATGCCAGAAAATCTCCTTAGTGAACTATGACTGTGAAATCCTGGAGTGTATCCATATGAAATGTCTGGGCTGTCATGAAGAGGTTTAAGGTCTTAAATCTAAATCTGGCCAATATTCTTCAGTAGACTTAAAGAATGGAAATATGGAGTTTCTCAGCCCTTTTGAATTTGTGCTCCTGTTACTACTTCTAGGGCTTGAAAATCAAGTTCTCTTCATTTCTCTTCTAAGACTAGGGAAGTATCTTTGTAGCAGTTTTATGAACTGGGGACTACAGATGAGCTGCTTTTTTTTTTTTTTTTTTTTGGGTGCAAATGATTTTATCCTTGAAAATGGGGATTTGGGGTGACCAAAACAATTTTCAAATTTGGGTCAATTTTGGCAAATTTTCTGTCAGGGAAAAAACAAATGAAAAGAAATCAAAAATATTAAAATGCTTCATGTCAGTGTTTTCAAAATCAAACACTCTGACTTGTAATTTTGGAAGGTGTTTTCATTTCTGAATTTCCCTTAATATGTTTAATTTTAAAATAAATAAAAAATAAGAAACCTTGAAAACACAAATGTTTTGGTCTACCCCAAAATGATTTTTTTTTTCCTGAAAAATTAGAAATGGTTTTATTTTGGGTTGAGCTGAACCAAAAATATTTTTCAACTTTTATTTATTTATTTGGTTTGTGTTGGCCTTGAGAAACAACCATAAATCCTTTTGACACTCCTAGACTGATACAGTTTTTAAATTATCATAGGTTTGAACTTAGAACCTTTGGTCCAGATTGTAAATGCTCAGGCATGTGAATAAAGATTCCATAGTCTGACTCTGCTGCTGCTCAGATTAGGCAACGCCAGTGGTTTAGAAAGAACTTTATCAACGCACTTTGATTTATAATCTGGCCCATACTGGCATCAGTTAGTTATCCAGCACCAGAGCTGTTCTGTCATCTTGATAGACATCCTGGTACGTTATCCCCTTTACTGGAGTTGCATGCTGAACACCAGACAGACTCCCAATCTTCTACTCAAGCACTAAGCAACCTAATACACACAGTAATAGCCCCATAGGATCTACAATCTTCCCCTAAACAATGAACCGCTTGTGGTCTTGTTCCACCATCTTTTGGTCTATTTCTTTTCTGCTGGGGACTTTCCTTGACGACATTTAAAAAAAATTGACAAATGACTTCTCTTGGTGGGGGGGAATCTCTAAACAGCCTAATTCAGGGCAAAAGAACTGCATGAAAGCTCTCAAACTATTTTCATGATATTCAGAAATATCATTGCAGATGCTGGTGGGGAGAAATCTGATGTCCCGAAGCCCTACCTAGGGCAAACCACCAGTTTCCATTCAGCATGGAGGCATGTTGCAGTGGCCAGAGAACTAGAGGCAGTTTCTGCTTCAGGCAGCTCTAATTCTGTCATGGAGCGTTGCCATAAGTATGGATAAAAAGCACTTAAGTCTAAGTGCAAAGTACACCATTACAGAAGTTCTTTAAGTACAAATATGCTGTGGAAATAGTACTTATTACTAGTATTTGGGGTTATAAATAAATGTCAACTCCCATATTCCCTGTAATTGTCTGGTCAATATATGACTAACTACCTAAATCGTATAAGCACATAGTGTAAAAGAAAGAGCAACAATGACAGAAAGAAGCAGACTAAGAAATGTAGGCCCCAATTTCCCAGAAGTCCCTTCCTCATTGGCGCATGCCCAGTGGTTGGTAGGCATTTCTTACCCAATTAGCAGGAGATGCAGCATTGGAGCTTGTTCCCACAATGCAGGGCACTGAGAGGTCTAGTCTGCCTTCTCTGCCATTTACCCCCCCACTACACACACACACGCACACCTCTGCTGGGCTGTGACTCTCCCACTTCTAGTTTCAGTGACCAATCATAAGTGAGGGGCAGAGCATCACCTTCCCTAGCTGGTGAAACAGCAGGGCCAACAGAAAAAAGCTATGGTAGCCAGATTTCAGGGCCCAAAGCTCCCAAGCTGCGGCAGAAGCTGGGACAGTTAGAAGAGATGTGATTGTTTCCAATAGCTATTTTGCAAAAGTGCTTTCAAATAAAAATATTATGTATTCCTTAAGTACCTTTAAGCTGTAGTTAAATACAAGTACTAAGTACTGAATATTTAAACTACAAGTATGTGGAGTGCTTCAAACTACTGACTTATATGGGAACACTAAGAAGGTGTCTTTAATCAGAAAAGACATCACTATGTAATCCAACACCTGTCTCACCTCTTCAATGAAAAAGATGAGATAGGCAGAGCTCACACATGATTCTAACATATAGAGAGATGCTGCAAAGGTGAAAGGTGGCATCTCCATGTAGCAGTTCACCCAAGATTCTGCCCACGGGGTAGGGCGGAAGTTGCTTCACAAGCCAAACCAAGTTTATAATGGGAAGATCCCTTACCTGATACCAGAATTTAAATG
Organism: Lepidochelys kempii; assembly: GCF_965140285.1. NCBI lineage: Eukaryota > Metazoa > Chordata > Testudines > Cheloniidae > Lepidochelys > Lepidochelys kempii. Next base: position 58,610,112 of record NC_136387.1, on the reverse strand, counting down.
AGGTAGGTGATTCCCACAAGAGTAAATAATATGGTATTGCTCCCTGAGAATACCATTGCTTTCCAGTTAGTTCTCTTGATTTTTTAGGCTTATTAATCACATAAAATTCCTCAATCCCTATATACATCAGCAACCAAATCCTTTTCAATTCTAGCAGAACCACATTTTAGGATAGTTTGTATCTCTTGCCCTGATTCTAAATCATTTTAAGAACAGCCTCAAATCAAAATAGTTTACAATACTGAATGCTAAGATTTTGAAAATATATTCCAAGATGCAATTTATTTTTAGGCAATATGTATATTGGTGACACAGGTTAATAGCAGGGTTATCACTAGATATTAATATTCATTATTAACAGGTTTACCATGTCCAGAAGCAGTATTTTATTTGTGGAAATGACGATTCATTATAAAAATCTGTTGCAATGTCTCATGGGAAATTACATACATATATTGCAATCTGCAACCAGAATGAAATTAGTCCTTTTTCCTTGGTACTTTCTAAAGTGTTGCACAAAGGTAATATCACAGTTTGGCTTTATCCTAAAACATTTCTGGAGAGCTGCAGAGTTTCTCTTTTGGTGCTGATGGGGGAACTTGAAGGAGAGCAGTATACAAACATTCTCCCTGATCCTATAGCCAATGTAATCAGTCTTCTGCGTAGTACCCGCCCTCCAAAAAAGGTAAAAAGAATGAAAAATAATTATACTGTATATAATATACAAAGACACATACAGTATGTTATTCATATAGGCGATTGACATATGATAGGTGTACCACAATTCTGTGGAAAAGGCTATGGTTTTGGAGTTTAATGTACATAACCTACACACAGCCAGGGGCGGCTCTACCAATTTTCCCGCCCCAAGCAGTTGCTGCCGAATTGCCGCCTCTGCAACAGCGGCGGAGCTGCTGCTGAATTGCCACCACGCCCGGAAGAGCGGCGGAGCTGCCGCCAAATTGCCGCCGCGGGACACAGACTGCCGCCCCATTCTGAATGCCGCCATTGGGAAAGCTGGTGCCTGGAGCCGGCCCTGCACACACCCCACACCACATATCATTTGAAAGCTTATTTTATGAAGTTTTAGGTGAGGTATGATGTGGAGCTGTCAAGAGGTGCCATAAACCCACAGGCAAGCTGAAACAGTGGTACCCAAAATGAGTGTCATTTTTGTACAGTTCCAGAAACACTGCAATATGACTATTACGACAGTTTTTAATGTTTAACTTAACACCAACAGCTTCATGTAGTGTTTATTTCTCAAAGCTACCAAATGGTAATGTATTAAAATAATTTTTATTGGTTTTACATGGGCAAGTATTTTATTCTTCCAGAAATTATGAAGCTGTGTAGCATGTGGCAAAAATGGTGGTTCATTACTATTGCTGCATAAATAGAAGGAGAAATACTCTAGGTAGGTGTATTCATTTCAAATGGAAATATGCCACTTCATGCTGGTGGAAATCTCATGTATGAAGGAGATGGTATAGACATCAACATAGAGACCACTGATGGAACAAATACCTTCCATTCAATGGCTAGAGTGGGATTTCCAGAACAGTTTGATGGTAGACCACCTTTATAAGAAATATCACTGAACTGTGGAAAAGAAAGTCACTTACTCTGCCTAGGCAATCAGAGTCTCTTCTGTTGTATGCAGCATTTAAAAAACCTAGAACATGTCCAGAACCGACTTGTCATGAAGAAGTACTTGAAAAATCTCATCCCCTACAAACGAAAGCTGCCTGGGATCTCTCCCTGTGTCTTTTAAGATTACCACCTTGTGATTTCCTACCAATACCAAATGACATTGATATTGTTCACACTCAGGTGATTCCATTTTGGAATGGTTTTAACCACAAGCTTGCAACAAAGAAGAGCACCCATACAGCAGTTGCACATGCAACCTATTGCAGATGCCAAACCAGCTGACTTTGTCAGAGTCTGTATTTCAATGTTTAAATACAAGGACATTTCAACAGCTCAAGGACATGAGCATGCCATTCAGACAATGGATCAACAACTGTATGCTGTTGCTCAGCAAGTGAACTGGATTCTTCCAGATAAACTTGGTACAAATGTGATTTGCCTGCATGATTTTTCACACCCAGTGCTGTTTTAATGAATGTATTGGGAAATATTGCTATACAATCTTATCCTTCCAATGTGTTTGCAGCTTGACCTGCAGCTCAAATGCTTGCTGGTAAGGAATTTGACCAAGTGCATGAGGCTTCACTTTAGCATTGACGGCCACAAGTGCTCTGAAACTTTACTCATTTGTTAAATGGTGTGAGCATGGAGGAAATACTCATGTCGTTCCTGCATTTGTTTGGCAAATGGTGGCTGATAATCAAAACGTGTTTGAGTCTGAAGACACAGAATCCTTACAACATGTCATTAAAGAGCTTGATGATTGTGTAACTCAGCATATGCTACCCCTACTGGAGGAATTTCAGACACGAGGGTATGCCCAGTCTTCTATATTCAAGTTCTGGGATCATTTTTTCTGAGTTGTATTTCTAAATACCCATGCAGAGCAAGAGGGTGATTGGAAAATTCACCCAGAGCATGTCAGGCTTCCATACTTCTTTACGGCAAACAGGCCCAGATATGCCAGTTGGATACACAGTGCTTTTGAATCTGAGGAATTTGCTGTGACTCAGGCTCCTATTTTTTTCAAAGGAATTTGGAGTAATCTGGGACTAGAGAAAACTGTCAGATTCAAACAGCTGCAGTAGGATTGAGGGACTGAGGAGAAAGAGGCCACGCCTTGTCAAATGGACCCTCATATGACATGTCCTGAGTAAATATAAAAAATCTGAGACAAAGAAGTGACCTAATAAGAAATAGTAAAGACAAAGTCCACAAACTAGTCCTTGTCTCTGCAATGAAGAGAGATGAAGGGCATGTTACAGCTCTTACCAACTACATCATTAATATGACAAACCTATTTGACTCTGAGTCCCATCCAGAGGTGTTTTATCAACATATGTACTGGACTGCATGTAATATCAGATATACAAAAGTATATTGAATATAGCAGAGGAATGGAGAAAGGGGGCTGCTGAGAGGAAGGCACATTAAAGATACCCAAGGTATTCAGGAGATGCCAGAGAACGATCAAGAAGGAAACCAGAGATGGAAATGGTTGGCACTTTCTAAATTTGTCATCATCAGAGGGAAGTGTATTTATAACAATTGTATATATTTAATTGTATCCGTCTCCTCTGTCATTCATCAGTCAGTTATTCTCTTAGATTGTAAAGTCTTCAGTCTTGCTGCTGACTCTGAGAATCCCAGGCTGCAGCAGCAGATGATTTAGCACACTCAGCATTACAGGGCACATGGTGACAACTCTTCACTGGTCTAGATTGCACCCCAAAATGTCACGCTGTGCTACTTAGATCCTGCAGTATAAAACATGCCTCAGATGCTAATAACTTTATCCTTTGTACTGAAATAGTGTGACCGAACCTGAATTTCAGTTCACTAACTGACGATATTGGGAAAAAATCCAGGAAATGGGAAAGAAGGGAAGACAGAGAGCCTTCAATGTAATATACCCGGAGCAACAAATAAAGAGGAACCTGAATAATCAGGGCAAATTTGGCTTTCATTGATTTTATTAATTTTATGCTAAAAAAGTGAAGATTAAGTGATTATTCAATGTTTAATCAAACCAGCAAGTGATAAACACATTTGACATAATTTCTTCTAATTAAAAGGTCATTTATGTTTTGCACCATATGGTGGCTTATTGTTATTACCATTGGTTACTAACCAAAACAGTTTATCTGATCTTTCTGACTTTCTACAGACCATCTGGCATCAAATTTTGCTATTACTTCTATCACATCACTGACTTGACAAATACATAACTCAAAGTCTGTAGAGGTGCAATGGTTTCCTCTCTCTGCCAAATATTCAGAGAGACTTAACATTCTGATTGCCTCCTTCAGTTGAAGTATCCAAATCAGAATGCATGTGTTTACTTTCTGTGACGGGGTCGTGTCAAATGGCTACAGGAGAATGATCCTATTGGGATTAAAGAAGTGGGCTGGCAAAGCCCAAAGCCTGTCCACTGCTAAAGGATACCCTCCCCCCCAGCCTAAGAGTGGGATCCACAGGACCTGGAAACCAAATAAATCCGGGGGACAACTAATGAAATAACAGGGACAGGAGTGTAGTCAAAGGGTCAAACAAAGGGAACCAGACGGTGACACCAAGCAGAGAACCCCGGACAGCACACACTGCTCCTCAAAGGAGTCAGTGGACAGTGCCCAGAGGAACTCTTCCCGGATACGTGAACAGACGGAGGATCGGAAATACGCCCCATAGTCACAGGATACTCCATTGGCCATCCTCCTCACCCTGGTTTTATAGATGGCCACTTTAGCCAGGGCTAGGAGGAAGTTGACCAGGAGGTCCCGTGACTTTGTGGGGCCATGGATAGGGAGTGCATAAATAAGAATGTGAGGGGAAAAGTGTAACCAAAAGCATAAAAAAAATATTTATGAGGAGCCGGAATAGGGGCTGCAGCCTGGCACACTCCAAGTGTATGTGTGCCAGGGTCTCCCTCACGCTGCAAAAGGGGCAGGTGTCTGGGATAGGGGTGAACTGTGCCAAGTACATGCCCGTGCTCACGGCCCCATGAAGGAGCCACCAACTGATATCCCCGGCAGGCCTCGGGACCAAGGTAGAGTATAGGATGGCCCACCGGGGCTCCTCACCCTCCAAAGGTGGCAGGAGGTTCCACCATTTTGTATTGGGGCTGGACGCGAGGGTGAGGACGTGAAGGGTGTAGAGCACGAGCATGTATAGATGTTTCCTTGGCACGGTCTGGAAACGGACTGGCAGCAGATCATGCAGCCGGCTCATGGTGAAGGGGCGGGGGAGTTGGTTGGGTGCACAGGGTAGGGGCCTGATGAAAAGGTCTGGAGGGCTTGGGGTGGAGGGTGGGTGGGGCGCACCCCCATGCAGGACCCAGTCGAGGTAAACCCGAGCAAAGCAGCCCTCATCTCCTGAAGTACACGCCGGGGAGTACGAGGCCTGGAGAGCCCCATGCGCTGAGCAACCATCAGGGGATCCAGCCAGTCTCCCCGGTCGTAGTCCAGGAGGTCACCTCAGTGGCTACTGACAGTCATCATCTAGCCCCTGCTCACTGGGGCAGACCGCAGTCTGTAATGGCCACTCATCACTAGCAAGAAAGTTGGGACCTACTGCCTTTGCCTATCCCTGGGCTACACCTCTGTAGCCCCAGTACCTTCGTAGGGTTTTTACTAGGCTGGAGCTCCCCAGCTCCCTTTGCCTTTCCCCAGCACTACTCCACTTCAGGTATCTTGCTCCCAGGCAGCTAGCCCTTCCCACTCCAGGGCTAGAGTGAGACTATGGGAGAGTAATAGAAAGCAGATATATTAGCCCCAGATTAAGCAGGTTCCTTTCCCCTGGGTAAGGTAACAGGGATGGTTCCAGAACAATCAGGAACTTGTTGGAACCACTTAAGACAGGCAGGCTAATCAGGGCACCTGGTTTAAAAAGGACCTCACTTCAGTCAGTGAGGGGCGCGCAAGGAGCTGAGAGTGAGAGGGCGTGCTGCTGGAGGTTTGAGGAGTACAAATGCTATCTGGCATCAGGAGGAAGGTCCTGTGGTGAGGAGAAAGAAGGTGTTGGGAGGAGACGACAGGGAAGTAGCCTAGGGAGTTATAGCTGTCACACAGGTGTTACAAGAAACACAGTAGACAGCTGTGATCCACAGGGCCCTGGGTTGGAACCTGGAGTAGAGGGTGGGCCCGGGTTCCCCCCCCCATCCCTCTCCCCCTATTGGATATAAGAGTAGGTGACCTGGACTATGGGTCCCGCCAGAGGGTAAGGTCCCTGGCCTGTCCCCCGATCCTCTAGGTGGATCAGCAGAGACTGCGGGGATTGTTCTCCTTCCTTTTCCCCATGCTGGCCAGTGATGAGTTTAGTGGAGTGAATGGCAGGTGTGAGCCACTCACAAAAGTGGCCAAATTGAGGGCTGCTGTCAACATCTGAGGTGAGCAAATCTGCCAATAAGCTCAGGACGCACCAAGGTAGAGGAGGAACTTTGTCCCATTACATATCATTAAAGATGCTAAATAACAGAAGCTACTTTGATCTATTTATGAAAATGTTTCTTAATGAACTGGAAATTAACAGAAAATGTGAGTGGAAAAGCACAGTAAATGTGTATCTATTAGTGATCATTTGGAACTGAGTTGTGCCATATGGGCCGGATGTAAAGCCCACTGAAGACAAAGAAAGTTCCATTGACTTCACTTGGGTTTGGATTAGATCTATATGAACACTCTTTTAGGGGCAGGACAAAGCTACTTCACAGGAGAGCTCAGGACAGAACAGAACTCAGGAGATAGGATTTTTCTATTAACCTTTTTTGGCTTTTTACCCAGAAAATACAGTTTTGTAAAAAATTAAATGTTGGAAACAATTTGATTTAAAACAAAACATAACAAAAAAACCTGTTTTACTTAAAGTCAAAATTTGCCATGAACAAATAGAACAAAATAGTTTCATTCAATTTTTTTCACAAAAATAAAGTGGACTTTTTTCTACCAGCTCTACACTCAAGGGAATGTTCAAAATGGATTAAAAATTAGGTCTATCTGCTCTTTCTGGACATGCAGGGACCATTTTTGATCTTGGGGAATCTAAAGTTCAGTAATATTTAGAGGTAATATTTTTAGGAGTGCCTATGTGAATTTGCCTCCTACGTCCCATTCTCAAAAATGACTTAAGCACTTGGTAGCCACAATTGCAATAACTTTCAATGCAACTTTGTCTCCTAACTCACTGAGGCACTTCTGAAAATGGAACTTAAGATTTTAAAGGTAAAAATCACCTCTGTAAAATCAGGATGGAAAATAACTTTACAGGGTAACAAAAGATTCAAAAACACAGCAGAACTTCTTCTAGGCTTAGTTTCAAAGTTACAAAAAAACAGAAATAAACCTCCCTTCAGCAAAGGAAAACTTCACAAACAAAACAAAAGATAATCTAACATTCCTTGCCTGGCTTTTACTTACAATTCTGGTAATATGAGAGACTTTTAGGATGGTTTATAGGAGGAGTTTTCTGACCTGAAGCTTCTCTGCTTCCCAAGAGAACACACAAAACAAAGCCCTCCCCCCTGTCCCCGATTTCAAAGTATCTTTTTTCCCCATTGGTCCTTTTGGTCAGGTGCCAACCAGGTTATTTGAGCTTCTTAACCCCCTACAGGTAAGGAGGAATTCTAGGCTACCCTTAGCTGTATGGTTATGATAAGCCTAAAGTGTCCACTTAGGGTGAATAGGTTTAAATATTGGGCCCTACAGACCTGTTCGTGCTCTTTGTGAAAGTAGTCTTCCACCCCAGCTACAGCCTGAATATCTTCTACCTTAACTATTTTGTAACAGGCTGTGTAACCATTTGTGTATCACGCTACTGTCTTCCATCTCAGAGGCAGCTGCATTTCAGTGGGGCTGTGCATACTGTACAAGTTCTGTAAAGTGTCTGGAATCCTTCAGAATTGAAGCATATAACTCAAGGATAGCACAGAATGGAAGTATAACAAGATATATACAATAATTTTCTCTTAAAAACATTTTGCCTTCTTAACTCTCAACATCTTAGAATTTTAAATAAGAAGCTGTCTTATTAGAATGTATCAAAATATTTAATAGAAATTCATACCTTCTGTTGTATAGGCACCTCTGAGAAAAGGTGTAGAGGTTATTTATTGTCCTAGAAATGCACAGGGAGATTCCATAAGTAAACACCCTCCTATCTAAAGACTAGGCTGCTTAGAATGGCAATAGCAACAGCTGGTTAATTACGGGAATGCTGACACCATTGCAACAGATTGTGTGTACATTCTGCTGCTGCCTAATTATGAACTAGATTGTAACTAATCTACTCCAAAAAATGGGTGGTATATATCTGCAACATCCCAAGAGCAGAGTCCCAGTTTCCTTCCTGATCTCCCCCAACCCCCATCTTGATCCATGGAGGCATAAAATAATGGAAGTAACCCATAACTGGTATAGACACAGATTATTTCCTTCTCTGCACTAGTTCAGCTCCTCTGACAAGCACAATTCCCCATCCCGCCCCTTCCACACAGGACAAGGGAGACAGTAGCAGTGCCTTAATCCTCTGCACTATGTCCAGTGATCCAGGTATTGCGGTGAGGTGAATAATTCCTTACATGCTGTTATGAAGGCAGGTCACAATCCTGCTCTCGATTGATTATATTATCTCCATATCGTGTGAATGTATCTGCATGTAGTTCACTTCTGTGTATTGCTTTGTTTTACTTTAAACAGGCTTTAAACTGAAGTGAACATTTCCGCCTAAATACACCTTTAATGATAATTTTACATTGATTTCAAACTTTGTGGGGAAAAGGGACCACTTTTCATTATATATATTATATATATATAAATACACACACACACACACACGTATTGGGGGGTAGCCACGTTAGTCTGTACCACAAAAACAACAAGGAGTCCGGTGGCACCTTAAAGACTAACAGATTTATTTGAGCATAAGCTTTCATGGGTAACAACCCCACTTCTTCAGATGCATATCACACACAGAGTGCTTAGAACCATGGGACTCCTGATTCGGGCCTAATAAAAACTCTGTGTGTGTCCATTTATAAATACAGACACTCAGGAACACTGAATGTAAAATATATATATTCTGTAGTGAATTTCATAATACCTAGTGCAGTTCTCTGGGAGGACCTTGGTAAAGTAAAGCTTGTTCAATTCTTTTCAATGAGACAGAACATCCATTAGACCTGATGATGTCTTTCCAGCCTATTATGCAGTGAAATAACTATGTCCTTCACCTCTTATCTTAACCAAAGCTCTGTTTATTATTAATCTCTCAGGAATGACCTTTTCCTATGCTGCTGAATCCAGTTTTTATTGTTCCTAGAAAACTCTATTTCTCTTTTCACGCTGCTGCAGGTAAAACCTTGTAAAATAAAATAAAATAATAATAATAATAATAAAAGAACATTATGGCTTCACATTGTACCTAACAGGGATCAAAAGATTTATATAAAACTATCCTCTTGCCAATAGCTACTTTCAGTGCAACCTAGAAGGGTGTATATGTGTGTGTGTGTGTGTGTGTTTAAAACAGACAAGGTGCTGCTTGCAAAGAACAGCAGGCTATATAACTCACAAATTTCCCAAAAGGCAGCGGCCAAATACTCAAGATGTGAAGAGACAAGTAATGAAAGCTTTGAATTCCCATTTGCACTGCTTATAAATGCACCATACTGATAACTCTTATTGCCAAGGGCAAATGTTAACTCAAGTAAGAACTATCAAGGGTATAAAAGTGAGTCAGCACACATCTGTCCAGTTATCAGTTTTCCAAGGGCAAATCACACAAATCTAGAGGTCCCTCACACACAACGTTCCATAAATTAGTACTTCCAATATTTTTTATTTTGCAGAAAGAAACTATTCTTCTGGTCATTTAAGAATAATCACATAAGGGCAGGAGCAGAGGGGGGGAAAAAACAGAAATTTGAGGCTCTGCATTGCTAATATTTTTTTTCTTTTTTGGGGGGGAAGGAAGGAAAGGTAGAAGTTGTAAGAAACTTTATATTGTTAAATAAATCCTCCTTCAAGTGTATGAAAGATAACTGAATATAATTACTCTGAATATTCTAACTTTAAGGTTGGAATTATTTAGATAATTTCTGCTTTGATACCAAAGGAACAGAGAGGTTGGTTGGATGATAGATTTAAAGGTAAATTGACAAATCAAACCTATTTCATGAAAGAGCGGCAAAGAGTCCTGTAGCACCTTATAGACTAACAGACGTATTGGAGCATAAGCTTTTGTGGGTGAATACCCACTTTGTCAGATGCATATTCACCCATGAAAGCTTATGCTTCCATACGTCTGTTAGTCTATAAGATCCCACAGGACTCTTTGCCGCTTTTACAAGTCCAGACTAACACGGCTACCCCTCTGATACTATTTCATGAAGTGATTGCACATTATCCTCTCATTTGATTGGATAAACCCTACTGCTAGGAAGTTGCAGTTCTGTAATATTAGCAGCCAAAAAAAAAAGAGTATTTTTTTAACTTGGATAAAGGCATTTTAAGTGGGGGAGGGATAGCTCAGTGGTTTGAGCATTGGCCTGCTAAAACTAGGCTTGTGAGTTCAATCCTTGAGAGGGCCAGTTAGGGATCTGGGGCAAAAAAAAAAAAAAAAAAAAAAATTGGGGATTGGTCCTGCTTTGAGCAGGGGGTTGGACTAGATGATCTCCTGAGGTCCCTTCTAACCCTGATATTCTATGATTTTTATCTAACATTTTTATAACACTATTTTTAATAATTATGCCTCTGAGAAATGTATATCTTTATTCTCCTCTGGTATTCATCAAAACATATTGGAGGTGATATGTTAAATGACGTAAGCCATCTTAATAACAGGCTTTAAAAAGAAAAAATCAAAGTGCCCAGTTGTGCCACCCTTACTCTCCAAATAGGGTATGTCTACATTGGAGCTAGGGGCTGTGATTCCCAGCACATGTAGCCATACCCTAGCTCTCATTGACCTAGAATACCAAAAATAATAGCATAGCTTTGGTAGCAAGGTCAGTGGTGAGTCATGGTATGGGCTAGTGGCCCCAAGTTCACATCCACCTAGATTGTGGGGGTAAGTACTAGGAGGAGCTAGCCCATGCTGCCACTCACCACAGCCTGTGATATCACTGCAACACTACTATTTTTAGCATGCAAGCTAAGAAGTGTCGCCAAGATTCACAGAAAGAAATATTCTATTCGGTGGGCATAAGGATGGCAAAAAATATCAGACCTAACTGACAGCTCTCCCAAACAGCACAAATACCAGCAAGAAATCTATTTCTTCTTCAGTTGTTCAGCAAAAATTTACCCAAACCATCTTTGCCTCCATAGTTATGGTTTGTTGAACCATAACAGTGGGAATAGGATTTTTCAGCAGTTAGTACATGTGCCTGTTACTACAGCATGCAGAGTATAACATGCAACAAGACTAACTTGGACTGTACAATCATGCAATGATACTGTATAACTATGCAAAGAAACCAGCTTGCACCCCTTAACAGGCTACCCAGATCTTGGGTTCAGAAACAAAATGGTAAAAGGGCACTGTACACATGATTATGCTTCCTCTGTAGCAGGTAGATGGGGACTTCACAAGAGCCTTGGCTCCACTCTCTACTGGCCAATACAGCTGAACCACCATAAAGCGTGCTTGCTTCTGGACTGTACCAGAAGCAAACTGGAACTGCCAACACAGACTTCCCACAGAACAAGAAGGCAGCAAGGGCAGAATGGTGGCTCAGAAGGCTGTCTGAGTCACAGTGTCTCCTAAGGCTATTCCCAGGGTCATACAACTTGCATACTGCCCATTGTTCAAGGCTGTGCCTGCAGGCAAAATCTAGCCGACGATGACCCATTTCCTAACCACTGCTGTAGATTTTGTATAAAGAAAAAAAGACATTTATATCTTCCCCCCGCGCCCACACACATCAATTTTCAAACCAAAATGTAAAACACACTCTTTTTGGAAGGAATTGTGTTCTTCTGTAATTAATAAATATTAATATTAGATCCTGCAGCTGAAGCAGCACTAACTAATTAGATGGTTTTAAGATACTACAGCTTTCAGCCTGAGAAAAGTTATAGAATTAGAAATAGAGAGTTTTTTTTTTAAATAAGTTATTACTTCAAACCTAATTTATTGTTACTGACACTAGATGAAATTCAGGTGTTTTATTATTACATTGTCACAGAACTAAAGAGGATAAGACTCTGAAATCCAGCCAATAATACATTTTTAAGTGATATTGAGAACTGAATATGGCAATAACTCAAAGCTGTCTTAAAAGGTCATGATTCCCATGATTTTGAACTGTACTGAATAAAGTCCCACTTTCTATATTTTTATGCTGGTATTAACCTGTAACACTGCATATGAACCAACATTAGACAGCTGAAAAATGGACATAAAATGCCTAAGAATGGGTAAACTACAAATGCAATAATCTGAACAGGCGGAGGCAGATGCTCCAATTGGATTAAGGCCCATTAGGACCACTCAGGTCTGTAATCCAAATGAAGATCACCAGCAGAGGTATCCCCTGGCATAAGCAAACTCTATGCTGGGGCACCTGTACTGTGATGAGCCCTCTACCTCTGTCCCTTCAACACAGAGAAACAGAACGGTATGTCTGAGCTCTCCTCTGTCACAACAATCCTCTATTGCCATTTGGTCAATTTAAAAAAAACCTCCATAAAATGTAAATCCTAGAAGTATCCCAGCTGCTGCTTCAAGTCACTTCAAGGCTACATGTGGATTACTTGAACTCCTCCTGGACTAAACAGTGTTCTGGCACAGGAGAGAATCTAGCCAAATAATTTGTGTTAGTGACTGGATTTGGCCATAATTAACCACTACCATAAGATGTGTGTTCTGACTCAGGCATATTTCAAATGGTCTCAACTGTGGCATCTATGTTCCTGGATTCCAGAGGCAGAATACAAAAAAAACAGTCCCTTTCCTGAAGAATCTCTACAACATTTAGGATTGAACATTTGTTAGTAGATAGAACTCTAATAAGGGATGTAATGATTTGATATAGTCTAGATTGGATGCCTCCGAGCCTATATAATTCTACACTGATGAAACCTTTACCAAAGATTTAATAGCTTTCATATTAAGTTTATAATCAGCCATTAAGATCTGAAGCCCTTCATACTATGCAAAGCAAGAGTAGCCACTGACATTAAAGGAATAAGAATCTTTATCTTGCAGCTCTATTATGACAGTGTTTCCTAACATAGGGCCAGACTAGTCCAAACATGACCACAAGGTAGAGCAGATGATCAGTGTGAACGGAGAAAGCTGCAGGACCCCAGATCCATCATTCCATTCACACTTCAAACATACTGTTTTACCTGCAGGTGAAGTGGCACATGGCACCTTGAAAGTTACTCACTTTCCCATTATGGCCCCTAATCTAGATGGCTGCCCAGCCTCCTTTTGTCTGCTCACATGACACTCAGCTCACCTTGGCTTTGCACCTACAGTACATTCACTGTCAACATCTTGCAACCTTCTGATGGAGAAAAATGGGGAGATAGAATAGGGCTACTAAATAGGATGGCAGAAATAAGAGGAGAAGGGTCATAAAAATTAAAGTTAAGAAAACAAGTCAAACGGTGGAAGACATTGGTGAGGACAAGAAGAAAACAGTAATAGTGTCACCAGTCATGTCAGGATATAGTGCTTGGAGCACATGGGTGTACCCATCTGCCAGTCCACATATTCAAGAAATCAGAATTAAGGAGTCACAATATCACCAGTATGATATAATTGGACTGTGCTACTTCATTTTTAATTCCTTCAGCTCGGTCTGGGCTGTGGAAAAAAATATGTGGGTGGTTGAAACCTATGAGTTTATTCCAACCACTAAGAGAAAATATACACTTGCAAACAAACATTGGATTTTATGTAAGTAAAAATGCCAGTCATGTATCTCTTGTAGATGGCTCAAGACAACTGGATTTTTTTTTTAGTAGACCTGGCATCCTGCATACCGGAGTCTGTATCCATAAAGTTAAATGCTTCATAAAAAAACTGATTACTTGAGGATATTTTAAAACTATAACTTTCTATGGAATCAGCTTGAAGAAACATGGAGCCTAATCCAAAGCCCATTGAAAAGAGTGGGCAGATGCCTCTTGGCTTCATTGGGCTTTGGCTCAAGCACACAAAAGGAATCTCTTCCTATGAATTACACAAATAAGAACAAATTGTGGCCACCTAATCAGCGCACATCCTTGGGCAAGTCACTTAACCTCTGTGCCTCAGTTTCTTCACCTTCAGAAATGAAGCAATGGTATCTACTTCACTGGGGTGTTTTGAGGCTTAGTTGGTGAGTATTTGCAGAGTACCTTGAGATTTACATGAAAGGTACTATATAAGTGCAAAATAATTGCAATAAATAATGTAAAAAGTAATACAAACCATTTGACTGGCTAAGCATAAGGCCAGTATAAATATCTCTAAATAGTGTTAAAATAATCTGTCTCTTTAATTAAAAAATATACTTAATATTGTAGAATTATTTAGTTTTCAGCAGGGGTCCAAGTGACTACAAACCCGGAGGTGCAGTAAATTAATTAACTCCCTTAATGCCCAATCCTTTCACTTCTCAAAGCTTCTTCCATAGAATTATTTTTTTTAATTCCCACTGTTCCCCAAATACATATATGAAGTCAAAAGTGAAATATCATTAAAAGCTCTTTAATAATTTGGGTTAGAATGAAATTCTACTCTTAATTTTCAAAGGGTATCTTTATTAGGAGGACATTTTCTCAGAATCAAATCCAATATACACTCATTTCTAATCTAAACGAATATATTAAACCCAAAAAGAGAAATTGGAGGAAAGATATATTCTACAGTATTTATGTTTACCCTTGTTTTTCTCTCACGTAGGGCCAATGACGACTGGTCCCATACTCTGGGCTTTGTCTTTGGTAAACACAACCAGACAATCCCCATTCCCTAGACAGAGCTCTGCATATCTTGTTTCATTCAGATCCTCAAAAAACTGAGCTTTCCTATTCTGACTTTCCACTTTTCATCATCATCATGTTCCATGAATGATATTTTTGTGCTGGTGAAATTCACTTTCATTGTAATGGGGAGTAAGTCCCTGTAAAGGCAATGGGTGAAATCCTGGCCCCGCTATAGTTTTGCCAGGACTTAAATGGGCCAGCATTTCAGCTAATATTTCTGGTAATGTTAATATGGCACAGTGATGGACAATACATCTCTCCTCTACTTTGCTATATCTTGTCAGGTATTCCACATGTGAAACACTAATTTAAGTCAGTGATTGTTTTAGCTGATCAAAGGCAACCAGTATGTGCTCAATACACACACAAAATCATGCTGTTTAAGGGTTGCCAGCTTGTACCACATTTAAGGCTAAATTCTAGGTATTTTACTAGTGCGGGCAACGTATTGCTGGTTAGAAATTTTCCAATTGAATGTTTTTTCCATAAGAAAATGTGAAGTCATTGAAAGTGAAATGTTTCACAGAAACGTGTCAATTTTGAAAATCTTCCAATGGAAACCTGCTTACTTTCCTGCCAGTTTTTCTGCTCCACTCCTCAGGGTGCCACCTAAAGAACGGTCTCAGAGTCAGGACCCCATGACTTTCGTGGTGCAGACTTTTGGGCCAGCTGTCTCCCACAGCCTGAGGATTCAGCAGCCCCAAGGTTCAGGAAGCCAGTTGGCTGTGGAGCTGGGAGTCTGGAAACCCAGAGGGACTTGGCTGGCGTGCTTCTGGGCTCCCTGCCACAGAGCTGAGAGTCTGGAAGTCCTGGGATGGGTTTTCAGGGTCCGTGACTCTGAGGCAGCCCCCCTGTGCAGACTCTTAGAGGGCTTCCGGACTCCTGCAGCCAGTTATCTCCTCAGACTGCCCAACCTCCACAGCATGGGGAGCCAGCTGGCCTGGATAGTCTATTAGCCCAGGGAGTCAGCTTCATTAGGAGCCCCGCGGTCCCTGCCCTGGGAAAATCCACATGGTGGAGTTACCTGTGATTCGCAGATCCTGAAAGTCCCGCTGGTGCGGACAAACGGAAAGTGACAAGAATCAGGTCAATTACAGTCAACAGCTGCCAAGAAAACAGGGTAACATTTACTTTCAGAAACAAGTTTGTGTTCTTGAAACAAAACGTTTGCAGATTTCTGTTCTGTGAACTTTTTTTAGTTTCGGCCTTTTTGTCCTGATACAGGATGAAATGTTTTTTCTAAAATTTGGAAATTATTGCAAACTGGGTACCAGAGCCCAGGCTCCACATTGCAATTTTATAGGCCTGCAGCCCAAGTCCTGCGAGCCCAAGTCGACTAACACAGACCAGTCATTGGTGTTTCTTTGCATTGTAGCCATACCCTGAGCCGCTTCTGTATCTCCCCCTAGTGTGGACCAAGTTTCCAGAAAGACTTACCCCACCCTTTAGGCTGATGCAATTTCCCTTGCATAATTTGCACAGGTAGTTATGTTGCAGATGCAAATTCAAGTAGTTGTAAGTTGCTATTCTTTCTTAATATAGATAAAAATCAGTTAGTTACATGTCCAGATTTACAGTTCATTTTTCAGGCTCAGATTGTGCATGCAAACCAGCATTTTAAGCCTTTTAAGACTCCAGCTGTTTAGATGCTCAACTGATAAAGGCCATACAAATGGCTAGATAAATTGTGTTATCTGTATATTCCTTTGTATTTTCTTCTCTTTTCTATATCCTTCTTAGGAGTTACTCTGAGAACTGAACACAATGTTCAGAGTTCTTTTATATCCATAATGCTATTACCTTGCTAGAGTCACATTTGATCACCTTATATTTACATCCAAGAATAATACTGGTTTTTGTTGTAATCTCATCTACAATTAGCCCAAAAGGCTTTAATTCACTTCATGCTCTCCAGCAAAAGGTAATGAACAGCAAGATATTAGTCTCTATTAAGAATAATTTTGCTAAATACTAATCAAATCAAAACATTTCAGAAAACAAGAAAGATCTTAGACTCATTCATAGGAAACAAATTAATTTAGAACTTTTTTGTTTATTTTAAGGTGGCGGGGAGGACAGTTCTAGCAATCTAAGAAAATGTACAGCAAAAGAATAATTACCACAAACAAACACACAAAAACTTCAGTTATTGAAAAGATCATTCCCTGTGTTGGTTGCTTGACTCAAAAAAACTGCCATAAAAAAATCTAACAATCAATACAAATGATTATTTTTATTTTTCTAATATATATCTTTCCAAGCAGATACATTGTTTGCATTTTATCCCCTTGGCAACTACAGAAAAACTACAAAAACAATGATTGCATCCTAATTCCAACTCTGGTTTGGTAATAACCTTACATTTCTAAATTCCTGATCTGCTTTATGCACACCATGGCAGTTTTTGCGATTATCCAGGCCCACATAAAATAATCTCAATCACAGTGTGCAACTGTCATTTATTAAATAATTGCTTCATTCCATCTGAATTTACATTAGCCTTGGGGCCCATAGAGTTGTCATTCTAAGAAACAATGAACTCTTTAAGGAATCTGTCACAGGTACAGCAAGCAGAACAACAGATCGAAGGCAAAGACAGTAACTTTTGGACACATTTACAATTATGTAGCACAGAAAGCTTCTAAGAATTATTTGCAACTAAAATTATTTCCAAAAAAGTCTTAAACCATTCTAATAAATGTAAGTAAGTAATATAAAAACAAAATATAGAATCATAAAAATTAATCCCAGAAATGTAGGGCTGGAAGGGACCTTAAGAGGTCATTAATTTTTTTCCTCCAATACCTAATCTAAATCTCCTATGCTCTGAGTGGTTCTATTTTATTTTTTAGATGTTCTGTTTATAAGGGTGGAAACTGAGTGATTTGGCTGTTTTGAGCTGAAATCAGGCTAAAAATCAATGTGTTATAGATGAGATTCACTTTGAAATTTTGTTTGAACTCTCCCCAAAGGGAAACATGGTGCCCAAACCATGATACACAGAACATATAGTGACCATATGAACTACCCAGCAAACTGAATCCATGAAGTGTATTCAGATGAACTCAGAGTCAGAAACCTTGTAAACATGTCAAATTGTATTTTATCACTGCAATGTTATTGACTATGCAAGGAAAATCCATAAGGCAAAGAGTCATGGAGCCTCTTGAGAAAGATTTGTTTATGCTTTTCTGGGACAAGCAGAATAGAAATGTATTATGTTAAAAAGAAGGATATTCTATCAAGTGCTTCATCTATTTCAAGGGGATATGTTCCTCTGGAGTCACAATGATATTGTCATTTATCTCATAGTAGCAGTATTGAAAGCTATCACTTGGGAATAGGAACAATTTTGTCAACTTTTGGCCCCATTACTCCAATGTGATCTTCAGGGATGGTCAGAGGAGCCACTCAGAGCCCCACTGAAGTCAATAGGTTAGTGCATGAACAGATCATAAAGCAGCATGGACCTTGTAGCCCACTGAAAAATGGTGGGTTTTAGGTTCAGAAACAATGTTTTTTGCTCTTTAAGCTCTGTCTCTCTCTGGTAAAAACACCAATCATTTCTCACACCATTATAGGAGCCAGACAAGCATTACTTTCAGATTACGATTGCTCATATCTATAATGCCAGCTTCCATTTGGTTATAAATACATGAGACTTTTTAAAAAATGCTTTAAACAATAGTTTTAGGGGTTCTCCCCTTTTAAGTACCCCTATTTTTTAAACCACACAATATTTAAAACATTTTGTAAATCCAAAAAATTGAAACAAATGTTAAAAGGTTCACAAAGCTCCAGCTTGAGCCCAAATTTTATAGCCCTGCAAGCCCAAGTAGGCTTACTTGGGCCAGCCATGGGTGTTTTATTGCACTGTAGCCAGCCATACCCTGAGCCTCTTCTTACTATGAACCAAGTTTCCAGAAAGACTGTCTCCACCTTTTAGGCTTATGCAATTTGCCCTTCCACAATTTGCATAGGTTGTTATGATACAGATGCAAATTCAAGTAGTTGCAAGTTGCAATTCTTTCTTAACATGGGGTGAAAACCAGGTATGTCCAAATACCCAGATTTACAGCTTCATTTTTCAGGCTCCAATTGCATCTGCAAATAATCATTTTAAGCCTCTAAGACTCCAGCTGCTCAGATGCTCCTCTGATGAAGGCCATACAGGTGGCTAGATAAACTGTGTTATCTGTACATTTCTTTGTATTTTCTCCTCTTTTCTATATCCTTCCTAAGAGTTACTCTGAGAAATAAACATAATGTTCAGGGTTCTTTCTTATCTGTAATAATGCTATTACCTTGCTAGAGTCACATTTGATCATACTATATTTACATCCAAGAACAATACTTTTCTGTGTTGGACAAGCAGCCAGAGTCTCTCTCTTAGTTTATGCTCTGCAGATTGGCATGTGCCCTTGACTTTTGCATAGGATATTTATTCCCTTATCCTTGGTGAAGTCCATACATTTGTTAAGTGTTGACTCATTACACTGAATGCTATCATCTTACCAGGTCACTCTGCAGTTTGAGCACTGGAGCTCTCCAACAGTGTGCTAAACATGTCCTGACATCCTAAACTGACTCATTTATCTTCTGTGAACTTTTCTATGGCTTACAAGTTTCATTGTTGAGTGATCCTAATATGTAGATGAAAACGAGTAAAAGAAAAGCACCAAAATAAGGATTGGTCCACACACTGTTACTTTCAAAAATAGCATTAATGATCCCCTCCAGCCCTGCCTTTCCTCATTCTCTAGGGGTGCCAGTCAGCCTATTCCACCACTGCTGTCCAGATGTACAGCTATTATTCCACTCTGCTAAGCACAGAAAAGGATGTAAAAGATGGAGGAAAAAGACAAGACATGGATGTCACCAATGTAACTGAAAGAACTGTAGAGGGATGGTCTCTGCTGCCCTTTCAGTCCATATGGTACAGCCACTCTCTCTTCCACCTGTCTCCCCATGTGGGAGGAATGGATAATGAAAGGCTCCAGCTTCTTCTGGGGCTACCTGTTGATGGAATTGGGAAACGGCATGGTCTCTTCTGCCCCTTTTGTCCTGCTTTCAGCTAGGGCATAGTTGATAAATTAATCTAGTCTGTTCTAAACAAAGAACATTGCTCTTATTTAAGGCATGCATATATGAAAATGGTGGGCTCCAGAGCAAAAAAAAGTAGTACATTTTATGGTAGTTTCCACATGCAACAACAGGCATTGAAACACCAGTTGAGTAGGTGTGGCATTATGTGAATATATGAATATTCTAGGACATTTCAACATGCCATTTTCTCCATATCACTATGCACCATGAGATTGATTCAAAGCTCATGCAAATAAAATAAAATAAAATGGCCTATCCATCTTCCTTTCTCCACAGGAACAAGAAGGAAATAGGGACGAGTGTGATAATCATGGGTCCTGTTATGCTTCTGAGGCAGCACAGCTATACGCTGTTCTGTATTCATTATAAGGCAGCAATCCAACCCTGACTGGTAATTATTTAACAGACAGCCAGGAATGGAGAGCTTATAGTGCGCCATGTTCCATTTAATAAAGGCAGTATTTCTCTTTAAGGATAATTTTCGTTTGCAAATAGCTATTTAATGTTTCTTTCCCAAATACTGAAAACGATCAAACTACATAATGGGCTAATTTGTAATAGTAAGAGACTATAAAACATCGATCTTTAAGAGCCTCTTGTTAAAAAATGGCCAAATTAATGTTTTTGAAATTTACTTTTTTAAAAAAAGGTCTTAAAGAGTAATCTCTTAAATTCCAAGTTTCAGTCTTGATAGAAACAAATTAAAAAAAGAAAAAAAAGAGCGGCTATGGAAGAAGTGTTCCTAATTGACTACACAGACAGAAAATAAATATTAAAACTACACAAACTCAATTGGGCCTCCACTTTTGAATCAAGGTCATTTTGCTCCACAAGTTAATGCTGCTGTTTTATTTTCTTTAATGTTAAGGTATTGAAAAGGATCTAAGTCCCAGGCTTATATAAGGGTATGTCTCCACTATGAAATTAAGTCAAATTTATAGAAGTCAGTTTTGTAGAAAGCATTTTTATACAGTTGATTGTGTGTGTCCCCACACAAATGCTCTAAGTGCATGTAGTCTGTGGAGTGTGTCCACAGTACCGAGGCAACCGTCGACTTCCGGAGCGTTGCTCTATAGGTAGCTATCCCACAGTTCCCGCAGTCTCCGCCGCCCATTGGAATTCTGGGTAGAAATCCCAGTGCCTGATGGGGCTAAAACATTGTCGCGGTTGGTTCTGGGTACATATCGTCAGTCCCCCCTTCCCTCCCTCCCTCCGTGAAAGCAAGGGCAGACAATCATTTTGCGCCTTTTTTCTTGAGTTACCTGCACAGACGCCATACCACGGCAAGCATGGAGCCCGCTCAGCTAACCGTCACAGCATGTCTCCTGGGTGCTGGCAGACACGGTACTGCATTGCTACAAAGCAGCAGTTTATTGCCTTTTGGCAGCAGACAGTGCAGTATGACTGGTAGCCGTAATCGAAGTAGTCCTGTGTGCTCTTTTAAACTACCTCAATGAGGTCAGGGGCGCCTGGGCAAACATGGGAGTGACTCAGCCAGGTCATTTCCCTTTTAAGTTTCGTCTCATGGCGATTCAGTCCTACCAGCAGTGCACTGTCTTTTAATCAGCAGCCAGCAGAAGATGATGGCCAGCAGTCACACTGCACCGTCTTCTGCCGAGCACCCAGGAAATGATGATGGCTAACGGTCGTACTGCACAGTCTGCTACCAGCAAGATGTATAAAGATAGATGAAGTGGCTCAAAACAAGAAATAGACAAGATTTGTTTTATATTCATTTTCTCCTCCCTCCCTCCGTGAAATCAACAGCCTGCTAAACCCAGTTTTGAGTTTTATCCTTGAGGTTTTGAGTTCTATCCTTGAGGGGGCCATTCAGTTTCTCGCAAAGCCACCCCCTTTGATGATTTTAGTTCCCTGTAAGCCAACCATGTAAGCCATGTCATCAGTCACCCCTCCCTCCACTCAGATCACTTTGACAATTAGGAGCACATTAAACACCACACACATCATCCAGCAGTATATGCAGCACCAGAACATGGCAAAGCGAAACCGGGCAAGTAGGCAACGTCAGCGCATTGACGAGAGTGATGAGGACATGGACACAGACTTCTCTCAAAGCACGGGCCCTGGCAGTGCAGGCATCATGGTGCTAATGGGGCAGGTTCATGCGGTGGAATGCCGATTCTGGGCTCGGGAAACAAGGACAGACTGGTGGGACCGCATAGTGTTGCAGGTCTGGGACGATTCCCAGTGGCTGCAAAACTTTCGCATTCATAAGGGCACTTTCATGGAACTTTGTGACTTGCTTTCCCCTGCCCTGAGGCACAATAATACCAAGATGAGAGCAGCCCTCACAGTTGAGGAGCGAATGGCAATAGCCCTGTGGAAGCTTGCAACGCCAGACAGCTACAAGTCAGTCGGGTATCAATTTGGAGTGGGCAAATCTACTGTGGGGGTTCCTGTGATGCAAGTAGCCAATGCAATCAAAGATCTGCTGATATCAAGGGTAATGACCCTGGGAAATCTGCAGGTCATAGTGGATGGCTTTGCTGCAATGGGATTCCGTAACTGTGGTGGGGCCATAGACAGAACCCATATCCCTATCTTGGCACCGGAGCACCAAGCCGGCGAGTACGTAAACCGCAAAGGGTACTTTTCAATAGTGCTGCAAGCACTGGTGGATCACAAAGGACATTTCACCAGCATCAAATGGGATGGCTGGGAAAGGTACATGACGGTCGCATCTTCAGGAACTCTGGTCTGTTTCAAAAGCTGCAGGAAGGGACTTTATTCCCAGACCAGAAAATAACCATTGGGGATGTTGAAACGCCTATAGTTATCCTTGGGGACACAGCCTACCCCTTAATGCCATGGCTCATGAAGCCATACACAGGCAGCCTGGACAGTAGTCAGGAGCTGTTCAACTACAGGCTGAGCAAGTGCAGAATGGTGGTAGAATGTGCATTTGGACGTTTAAAAGCGTGCTGGCGCAGTTTACTGACTCAGTTAGACCTCAGCGAAACCAATATTCCCACTGTTATTACTGCTTGCTGTGTGCTCCATAATATCTGTGAGAGTAAGGGGGAGACGTTTATGGCAGGGTGGGAGGTTGATGCAAATCGTCTGGCTGCTGGTTATGCACAGCCAGACACCAGGGCGGTTAGACGAGCACAGGAGGGTGCGGTGCGCATCAGAGAAGCTTTGAAAGCCAGTTTCATGACTGGCCAGGCTACGGTGTGAAAGTTCTGTTTGTTTCTCCTTGATGAAACCCCCCGCCCCTTGGTTCACTCTACTTCCCTGTAAGCTAACCACCCTCCCATCCTCCCTTCGATCACCACTTGCAGAGGCAATAAAATCATTGTTGTTTCACATTCATTCATTCTTTATTAATTCATCACACAAATAGGGGGATAACTACCAAGGTAACCCAGGAGGGATAGTGGAGGGGAGAAGCACCAGGAGGGGCGGTGGAGGAGGGAAGGACAAGGCCACACAACACTTTAAAAGTTTAATACTTTAAACCTTATTGAATGCCAGCCTTCTGTTGCTTGGGCAATCCTCTGGGGTGGAGTGGCTGGGTGGCCGGAGGCCCCCCCAACCACGTTCTTGGGCATCTGGGTGAGGAGGCTATGGAACTTGGGGAGGAGGGCGGTTGGTTACACAGGGGCTGTAGCGGCGGTCTGTGCTCCTGCTGCCTTTCCTGCAGCTCAACCATACGCTGGAGCATATTAGTTTGATCCTCCAGCAGCCTCAGCATTGAATCCTGCCTCCTCTCATCACACTACCACCACCTTTCAGCTTCAGCCCTCTCTTCAGCCCGCCACCTCTCCTTCCGGGCATTTTGTGCTTTCCAGCACTCTGACATCGTCTGCCTCCACACGTTTGTCTGTGCTCTGTCAGTGTGGGAGGACAGCATGAGCTCAGAGAACATTTCATCGTGAGTGCATTTTTTTGGCCTTCTAATCTTTGCTAGCCTCTGAGAAGAAGATCCTGTGATCCTTGAAACACGTGCAGCTGGTGGAGGGAAAAAAAGGTACAGTGGTATTTAAAAAGACACATTTTATAGAACAGTGGATACACTCTTTCATGGTAAACCTTGCTGTTAACATTACATACATAGCACATGTGCTTTTGTTCCAAGGTCGCATTTTGCCTCCCCCCACCACATGGCTAGCCCCTCCACCCTCCCCATGGCTAACAGCAGGGAACATTTCTGTTCAGCCACAGGCAAACAGCAGCAGGAACGGGCACCTTTGAGTGTCCCCTTAAGAAAAGCACCCTATTTCAATCAGGTGATCATGAATGATATCTCACTCTCCTGGGGATAACACAGAGAGATAAAGAACGGATGTTGTTTGAACGCCAGCAAACATACACTGCAATGCTTTGTTCTACAATGATTCCTGAGTACGTGCTACTGGCCTGGAGTGGTAAAGTGTCTTTCCATGGTGGACGGAATAAGGCTGCCCTCCCCAGAAACCTTTTGCAAAGGCTTTGGGAGTACATCCAGGAGAGCCATGAATGCCAGGGCAAATTAATCATTAAATGTGCTTGCTTTTAACCCACGTATACTTTTTTAAAAGGTACACTCACCAGAGGTCCCTTCTCCCCCTGACGGGTACGAGAGGCAGGCTTGGGTGGGTTCGGGGGGTACTGGCTCTAGGTCCAGGGTGAGAAACAGTTCCTGGCTGTTGGGAAAACCGGTTTCTCCGCTTGCTTGCTGTGAGCTATCTACAACCTCATCAATCATCACCATCATCATCATCATCTTCCTCGTCACCAAAACCTGCTTCCGTGTTGCCTCCATCTCCATTGAAGGAGTCAAACAACACGGCTGGGGTAGTGGTGGCTGAACCCCCTAAAATGGCATGCAGCTCATCATAGAAGCGGAATGTTTGGGGCTTGGACCTGGAGTGGCTGTTCGCCTCTCTGGTAGGCTTGCCTCAGCTCCTTAAGTTTCACGCGGCACTGCTTCGGGTCCCTGTTATGGCCTCTGTCCTTCATGCCCTGGGAGATTTTGACAAAGGTTTTGGCATTTCGAAAACTGGAACGTAGTTCTGATAGCACAGATTCCT
Organism: Lepidochelys kempii; assembly: GCF_965140285.1. Lineage (NCBI taxonomy): Eukaryota > Metazoa > Chordata > Testudines > Cheloniidae > Lepidochelys > Lepidochelys kempii. The sequence goes on along the minus strand of NC_136387.1, from coordinate 58,585,346 downwards.
CTCCCCATACAGCGATCAGATCCCGTACCTCCCGTTCAGTCCATGCTGGAGCTCTTTTGCGATTCTGGGAATCCATCACAGCCACCTCTGCTGATGAGCTCTGCATGGTTACCTGCTGCTTACCACGCTGGCCAAACAGGAAATTGAAATTCAAAAGTTCACGGGCCTTTTCCTGTCTACCTGGCCAGTGCATCTGAGTTGAGAGTGCTGTCCAGAGCAGTCACAATGGAGCACTATGGGATAGCTCACGAAGACCTATACCATCCAATTGTGTCCACAGTACGCCAAATTCAACCCAGCAAGGCCGATTTCAGCGCTAATACCCTTGTCGGGGGTGGAGTAAGGAAATCGATTTTAAGAGCCCTTTAAGTCCAAAAAAAGGGCTTCGTCATGTGGACGGGTGCAGGGGTAAATCGATTTAACGCTGCTACATTCGACCTCAACTCCTAGTGTAGACCAGGGCTAAAAGATCTCTTTACTCATACATTGTCCACACCCTTCTACTTGTCATCATTGCCCCAAAGCACCATGCATTCCACATTCCATGTATTTCAATCCTTGGTTCATTGTCACATTCCAAAATGCAGCTGCTAAAATTGAACATAATTGATTTCTATGCAAATTATGTTTTTGTGTGTGGGAAAGGGGACAAGGGCAGGACAACTGGCCCAGGCCTGTAAACTCATACACGTGTGTTGAAGATTTTATGAAGTCACTAGGACTACTCACATGCTCAGAGGTAAGCATATGTGTAAGTAGATGTACGGCCTTAAGTCATAGGTGTCTGATCTTCTTTGAGTATAAAATAGATTTCAACCCAGGGGGATTGATAGCTTGCCATGGTTTGAATCATTAGTCTCCCACTGAGGTGTCAACTCATCTGGTAATGATTTCAAGGATCTAAATGATCTGGACTCTGTGGCCCAGAGAGTAACACAGGGAATCTTGGTGTGGAGAGAAAGTTGATATCCAGGATTTCTATAGAGAAGACATGTGACTAGACACTAGTAGACATGTGACTACACAGTAGATACCTATTAGTACAATGGGTTGGGGAAAGGGGGTTCCCAAAGGAGGCAGTGTCATGGAACAGCTGCTGCATGTGGTGTTTGTTTTTGCTTTGCTTGGGGCACAGCTTGTATAGATACAGCACACACCCAGGCATGAGGCATTCCAGTTTCATAAATCATTCATTTGAACAGATGTTATTTGTTCTCTCATTGTTTAGGAATAGTTTCTTGATGAGGTAGCAACTGGCAAATACTCCCTGACTCTGTTTCACTTAGGTTTACAGACAATTTGCTACCTGTTACCTGACAAGAAGCAGCTCAACAAAGCAAATCAGAGAGTTTATACATTTTGTTGCAATCTTTAAGACCCAGCAGGTTTTTGACAAATATATCTATTTCGAATAAAGCCCCCCTGGTTACAGTATTAGTTCTGCCACTAGAGCACTTGGGAAACTCCTCTACTTGAAAGAGAAAAAAAAGTGTCACAGTAAAATAAATGTTTCTTCATCCCTGTTCTACGCACCACTTGCAGTTGTGAATTTAATAGAATTGCTTTTCCACAGGAACATATCACCCATTTGGAGGCAACTGATCCAGTACCCAGACTGCATTACACATGCCCCAATAAAGAACTCGTTTGAAAGGCAGATGCCCTTTATGAAATCCTTGAACTGATCCAAGACTGCTCTTAGGTAGAAGCCTGAACAAAGCCCATTGAAGTCATTGGAAAGTCTCCCATTCACTTCAATGGGCATTGGATTTGATGGTTAGTGAACACATAGGGAACTACAATGCATCTAGGAGTTTGATTTAGAGAAGGCATTGCCAATTCCAGTTCACGTTTGTGTGCATTTCCACCCGAGTACTAAGGAGGCAATGCAATTTTAAAGGTCTGCCCCACTTCATTGTTCTTTCACAAACTGCTTTTTTGAAGACAATAAATAAGTAAATTGCATACATTTACTCTTCAGGATGTCACACATTTATACATGTAAATTATGCAGCAATGGCTAGAACTTTTGGTCTGGGAATGAATATGCATAATAAATATTTGAAGATTTGTTTTTATGAACAGTGATTAGAATTGAGATACAGCATTTTCTAATCTTTAAATAAAAGACTTAGCTTTTTCATGTTTAAACAGTGGGTTGAGGAGTTGAATATAATAGAACAAGAAGAACAGTCTTCATACTCATTTCTCCATGCTTTATGATCCTTCATATACATTGGGCATACTAAAGGATTGAATTTGGGTCAGCTCGCTGGCCCTGAAATTAGGGTTCTGTATTACAAGAGATTGGGTTTCATTTCCAGACTGAATTTCACCTTCAGAGTTGCCAGGTTAGGTAAGGCACTGCTTCTGCAGCACTTGGCTCCCATGCAGCTAGGAGGGATACACTCATGTTGCTTTTAAGTGACCTTTGTGGCTGGGAGTTGGAACTCCAGTCATTATTTTACTTTTTCTAGTCCTCCTGAGTTGGAAAATGGAGTCATGCATGGAGATGGGGAAAAACTCAGAGGGGAAAACAATGCATAAGTGCATGGGGGTCCTTCAGGGCACTGAATTGGCAGAATATGTATGTTCTCCCTTTGAGACATAGGGCTGGTAGTCATATTGGCTATAAACTGATCAGCCATTTTCCTGTGAAGATTCTGGCGAGGTGCTTTTACACCTCAGTTATTCGTAGCTTCTTAAATCAAACACACTATATTAAGATAGATGAAAGTGCGATTGATTATGTCTTCATTATTCAGTTATCCACCATTGACTAAACTCCTCAAGTTCTGTGAGCATTGTTATATTAATTTGCATGGCATAAATGGGCCCAAGTGTCAAAGGTGTTAACATGACCCTGTCACATTTAAAAAAAAAAAACATTTTAAACAAGGTTTGGGATTTGAGAGACCTCAGCCTGCTTAGTACTGCAGCAAAGAAGGTTAAGGGGTGACTTAGCTATTGCTTATAAATAGCTATATGGGGAACAAATATTTAATAATGAGCTCTTAAATCTAGCAGAGAAAGGTATAACACAATTCAATGACTGGAAGTTGAAACTAGACAAATTCAGATTGGAAATAAGATATAAATTTTTGAGTGTGAGAATAGTTAGCCACTGGACCATAAATGACTTTTTTTAAAAATCAAGATTGGATGTTTTTTTCTAAAAGCTATGCTCTAGGAATTATTTTGGGGAATTTCTATGGCCTGACATATACAGGTCAGACTAGATGATCAAAATTGTCCCTTCTGGCCTTGTAATCTATGAAAAAAATCATTAAAATATATTATTTAACCTTTTATTAAACATACAGAAAGTAAAGGAAAAACAATTAATATTTTATATTTCAAATGTTTTAAATAAGGTTTTCATTTTAACAACATCCTTTGTTCCCTTTGGCTGTAGAAAGTTTTTAGAAGGAAAAAGTCCCCTTAGATGTTAATTGTGCTTTTGGGGGAAAAGATTAAAAATTAGCTGAGATTGGCTGGAACTGGCAAAAAACGAAAATGCAACTTCTGTTTCTAGTGTTGACTTTTACTTGCACTCTCACTGGCAGAGAAACACTGGCATCACAAAGTCTTATTAGCCACTGAGAGACCTGGCAAACTTGGGCCAGTACCAGGGTGTATAAGGGCATTGCTTTTAGCTGCCTCTATATCACAGATTTAGATCAGTGTTTTACAAAATATACAGTCTTGGCTGGTTAAGATAGAATCTTACTAAACAGAAGGCAAAAGGAGAAGGACAGGAAAGAGAAAAAAAGTAAGGTGAGGAAGGAAAAGAATACACAAGAGGGTGAGGGGAGATGAGAAACTCTCACATCCCTGGTGGTATTTGAGATTTAGCAGGAAAGGGTTGAGATGGCGAGGTCATTGGGCTCCCATTCTCTGACCTGGCCTGGATTTCTCAGGATTACAGCAAAGAAGGTTCAACAGTGTTATAGTAGATTCCAGGATCCCAGGAAAGGGTGAGGGTAGCAGTCATGATGGTACAGCTCTCTGCAATGGTTGTTGGTAGACAGTTGATTCTTATTTTCCCCAAAAAGTCTTTTAAGGACCCTAAAAATAGAGCAACAGAGCCCATCCCCTTATTATTCCTCTCCCCCAACCCCCCCACCCCCCACCCCATTAAGCCTAATTTCTGGCACACCCATTTTGGCCTACTGATTTCCAGTCTGACAATTTTCCTTTTTACCAAGCATAATCTCACCACAGTCCTGGAGTTACATCTTTTAGCCTTTTTGTTTGGACAAATTGCATCTCTTTCCCTTTTGCACCTTTTTCCAATCAATATGTGTTGTTAAAGCTCGTTGTGACATTTTATGAGCTTTCACTCACTTTTCAGAACTGAGCTGTCCAGTAGGATAAATTTGTAGTCTCAATGATCACAACAACATTCACTGCTCTCAGTGCAAAAACTGGAATGAAAAATCTTTGTTTTTTTTCAAAGTCAAGTCAGGAGACGATATCCCTATTATACTATGGATATTAGGTACCCAAATTATAACTCAAAATGAAATAAATTGGATACAGAGAGCACCACCAATAGGTTCTGATTGCTTCCATGGAAACCACTGACATTTCTTAGAATTACAATATTGATAGGTATCCTGCAAACAGACTGGGGGATAATAGAGCTGTACTGGGTTATCCTGACGTAACTGAAATTTTGCTGTGGCCCTACGCACCATAGTTAACACCCCATACACTACTGCAATGATATCTGTACAAAATATACCTTATGCAGTTTCACATGAAAGCTAACAACATGCTGGTTATTATAACTGGAAAATGCATGTATTAACATTATATATGAATTTATGAATTTCATCTGTATGGAATTACTAAAACATGTTGAAGACTAAGCAGCCTAGCCAAGGTAAAGGTGATATATAGGTCTGTCCTAGACAAGGAAATGTGGATTTGCCTCAATTTAACATTAAACAAAGCTATCAAGCTAAAGCAGCGGGGATCATCCTGTTCTTGAATTTAAAAAACTGAGAATTAACATGACTTCTGCATCCCAGAGACGCAGGAGACTGAATCCTTCCTGACTTGTAAGACGAAGGCATGCTCACTTTGGAAATATAAGGAACAGAAAGAGACTCCATCTTAATCCTTCACATAGGAGACAAAACAAGCAATTTAATCTCTGTAATGGGTCGTGGCCAGGCTGGCCAGTAAAGAGCTGGAAAGGAAACTGAGTAAAATAAACCAACTTTAACAAAAAGACTATCTTGCTAGATTAAGTTTTCAACTTTTAGAAGTGTGAATTCTCTTTTATTTGCATGTGACCTCTCTAACTTACTCTCTTTTACTGGGTAAATCAATGCTTTTGTTTTAATAAGCTTGTTTTACTTTTGCTATAAAGTGCTATGTTTAAGGAGAAGGGGGTATATACCCCAGAAAAATTAATGAACTGTAATGCACTCACTAGCAGAGCAGCAAACAATATCTTCTGTGAGTACATAGTGATCAATGCTGTGCATTAAACAGAAACATCTCTGAGTAGCTCGGGGGCTAGAGTTCATGGATTGTTACCTGCTAGGGAAGGTTTGGTCTAGGAGAGCCTTGAAAAGTTCGCTGGTGAGGAAGGCTGGTGTGGCCGGGAACTGAAACAGTCTAATGTCTAGAAAAACTCACTCTTGCTGAGGCAGAGAGGTAATACAACTGCTTGCAGCTTTGAGTATCCCCATCAGCATGTTACATTGGCTTATAGTTTGACAGATGTTAACACAGAATTTGTGCTGTTCGATTGTTACTCAAATCTTATATTTTTTTTTCTTTGCCTATATGATTTTTTTTAAAAAAAAAGATCTTCATGAGTTTATTTCATTTCTTTGGTTGGTTGGGCTTTTTAAAAAAATAATACATTTGTTCAGTGTGAAATAGTGACTTCAGAAACTTGATTTTAAGTTCCTAGCTACTCTGCACGGCTGGCATTTACACAGCAAACCCACTGTCTCACTAAACCTAATGAGAATCCTTGTGAATTTTAATGTTAAAATCCTTTTGCCTCAATGAGAAAAGAGAAGGGTTTTTTTGTTTGTTTGGGTGAGATCTTACAATGATGCCAATGATAACACTTGAAGTCATTCCTATCCCAGTCTACTTTTGATAATCATTTTCAATATTCTGTGGACACTACCAAGAGCCCTTCTTAAACTGATCAAAGAATGTATATGAAAAAATGAATAAAGAACAAAATTAACAGATTTCTGGTAGTTGATAATATACATCACTCCTAGGATAGAGCACGTAAATGTTGGTTACTATATTATGGCAAGGATCTTGAAAACCTGGAAGAGCTATGAAGATGATGTACAGGATAGTTCACTGACCCAGTCCTTATGCAGGCAAACATTCTCGTGACTTCTCCCAGTGGGACTGGGTTCTATGTGAAGAGGTGAAGAAAATCAGATTTGCTTGACTCAGAAAGCAAGATTTTGTATGCCTCTGTGACGGGGTGCAGACACGCTACTTGATTTCCAGCAAGCAGGGAGTTAATTCCCTACTCTGGTCTAGGCAGGCATAGTGGGTGGAACAATGAAGGATAGCTGGGGACAGAAGGCATAATTATGAACCCACAAGTAAACTAGGGAATGATAGTAATATAAATCAAAGGCTGCAGCAATAAAGAGGAAGAGCTTTTTGAAGAGACCAAGTGCTGCAAACTAGTGGCTGTCTGGTTGTGTTTCTGTTCGACTCTCCTGGCCAAATTCTGCGGTTACATAAAACAATGTAAATCCAGAGTGACTGCACTGAGCATCTGTGACACTATTCCAGAGTAACACAAAGTAAAATATGACCTGCTATTAAGTACAAGCACTTGGTTTCCTTCTTTGCTATAAATGGTACTCATTAATACAGGAGAACAAAACCCTCACTCAGTGAAAAGCTTCTCTTACATTGCTGGAGCAACTAAATCTCCCTCCCCAATCCCATTTCCTTTTCTTAATACAAGGTTGGAGTGTGACATTTAGCCACTGCCCATAGAAAGGGGAGGTGCAGAGCTGAACTGCCCCAGGGGCATGCTGGAGGCATTCTGTAGTTGAGCTGCTGGCAGACCTGGTGCCAGCTCATGCCAGAGCCCCAGGCTGATTCACTTGTGCATTAGTATCGCTCAAAGTGATTATTAAATGTATAAGAGTATATCTGGAGTTTAAACTTCATGAAAACTAGTGGGATGTTACTTGCTTTGTTTTCACTTATCTGTATCCCATTATAACATAGTAGCAAACATTTACATTGTATATACCCCTGTAACTAAATAACCCATCAAATGAGAAAGAAGACTTGTGGAATGCAAATGAAGAACTTTAACAGAAAAGTGCTAATTTCAAAGCAAGTGGTCATTGTGTGTGATGATCAGAAGTCAAAGACCCAAAATGTATTCCTCACTCACCGTCATCATAGGAAAAGCCCATGTAGGTAGTGGCACTGTCTGCTTGTTTTCTGTGAGAAGAACCTATAAATATGGATTCCAGAAAAGATCATGGATCTCTGGATGATTTGGACTCTTGCATGGAAGTGTACCAGATGCAAAGTGGAGATCCTCAGAAACTATCTGGGTACCCTGAAAAGACTTTTGGAAAACTTGCAGTTTATTACATTACAAACTGACTCACCCATACATATATTTTACCTGTTTTAACCTCTCAATAATGCTCATTTCCTTCTCTTAGCTAATAAATCTTTATGTAGATTACTATAGAATCGGCTGGCAGCATTGTCTTTGGTGCAAGAGCTAGACTGCCACTTGACCTGGGGTAAGTGACTGGTCTCTTGGAACTGAGAGCAATCTGATGTAGTGTGATTTTTGGTTTAAGTGACCTTTTATCACAAAGCCCAGTTTGTCTGGGTGGAAAGATAGACTAAAGAGTCTAAGGGACTGAGAGACCACAGTAAGACTGGCATAGTGAATCCAGAAGTTCATGTGTCACTGGCTTAGTGAAATTTTAAGTATAGAACATTCCACTAGTTGGGGTGTCTGCCCTGTTTTTGACACTCTGCCCTGAGGTAGGCACTCACAGTTGCGAGCCACTCCAGACAGCATGACAGCTGCACTAAGGAGAGCTTTATGGCATGCAGAACACTCTTCCTCACCTTTCATCTCCACACAACTGGTCAGGTCTATTGGCTGGCACATAGATGGGCAAAGCTAAGGCTCCACATTTCTGATGGTCTCTTTGAGGCAAATGTCTTTTGCCCTTCTTGAGTACAAGAGATTCAGTTATGCCCAGCCTATATTCTTTTTGGAAATCAGGCAGAATTCCAGGAATCCTGCAGTTTACAAAATATTTTTTCCCTGTGTTGTCAAAAATTAAATGAAGAATTGTTCACAGTACCTTTGGTCAAATTAAGGTCATGGTCCTCTTCTACTGTAGCGTTTTAAGATAGTGTTCAGGGTAATGTGTTCCATAAACAATAATGTTAAGATAATAAATGTGCTGCTTAATGTCTTCCCATAAGACCAAATAAAATCTGATCATAAGTGGATTTTCAGTTAAAAGAGGAATGCAATAGCTATATACTAACATGCAAATTCAAAGATTAGTTTTCAGACGTGTAGTATCTCAGGTAAAAGTCCCTTTGAGAACAAAAACTTTATCTCCTCATAGCTTGGCTCTCTCCACATATAGATTTTGACTGGTATTCTAATGAAACAAATGCATTTCACAGCTACTCAGTAAACAGGGTAGATGCCCTGTCTGATCTATGTGATCATACTGGTAACTTCTGATCCTAGATAACAGTTTCTGGAACATTTCCATGAAATGAACAAATATGATAGTGACCGAGAAAGGTAGAGAAAGTGAATGTTCAACATTCATTAGAAAGGAGTTAGGAGAATAACCTCATATGCTGACATTTCAGCAAGGTATAATAATAAAGCTGTAGCTTGAGTCTCATCCCATTCCTTTATGTCACAAAACTGCAAGCTGGTTGCAGGGGAAAGTGATTCCCTTGAGGAAGCAGGAGAGAACAAAATAGGCCTAAAAATAACCTCAAACATTTTATCTATAATCTTAAAATGCTCAAGTTTAACTCTTATTTTAACTTATGGAACTGGCTGGATAAATATATCTTACATTGGTATGGGGCCTTTAATTCCATAGGTTACACCACATTTGAAAAATAGTTACCTGTAAGACACACAATAAAAATAAACCCCGAATCAACCCACAGTGCCCAATACAACAGATGAGCAGGAAATTTAGGGCCACAGGACAGGTATGAAAAATGGCATGTGATTTTAATGCCAACAATGAGCAAAAGGGACTAATAGTTTTCCTCAAGACTGTCACACATTAAATTGCATGTTATTCAATTTATTTACCTCAGATGGATCAAAGATTGAATCAATCCTGGTGAGATTTGAACCTGTAGTCCTATGTAGTGTATGTTTTTTTTTAAGCTTCAAGCTTATAGTACTTGCATTAGTGTAACATGCCAGTCACTCACATCTTACTCTGGGTGGTGGTGGTTATTGATAAACAAACAGTAGTATAAGAGAGAATTTCCTAGAAGTATTCCACTTGTTTTTCACCCCAAAATTGTTTTTACATTGCATGATATTACAAACCCTTTTCTATAATAACTCACCCCCACTAAAAACAAACAGAGCTTCTGTTTGGTGATCTTACATTCTTTCCATATAGGTGTATGGAGAAAGCAGGTGACTTGTGCCAAGAACACAACCAATATAGGAAAAACATTCAATTATTTTGGTAGATAGAAAATAAATGGCTTGATAATCAGTAGTTGGTTCAGCACGTAACAAGGAATCGTTCAGATCGTGGTCTCATTGTTACAAAGTTAATGGAAGTTCAGCAAATATTCTTTCCAGGGACTTATCAGTGCAGAGCAGCATATGTCAATATCTGAATTTATTAAATTATTATATGCATGTGTGATGTTAAGATCAGAACACAAGGAGATAGGGAATCTGTGCTCCTCTGGTTTAGTCCCTGAGTTCAGTTAATTTCTTTTCCATTAGCCTAACATCATTTTCACTAACTGATCTAAATCCAAATCTGGAATTTAAGAGGACACTTCTATGTCTGACTATGATGCAGGGACTAGTGCTGGGCAGTAGAACTAACTGGTTCCTCACAGCATAATCCTCTCATTCTCATGCATGTGTTACATGCTACACTTTCTTGTAATTTAATACAGAAGATTTGTGTCACAAATGGGTATGGAGAGTTACCATACACATTTACAATTTGTTTCCCTTTTCTTTTACTCTTTAATAGCTTCAAATTGTGGATTCTTAATGTGTTCCCAGTTTTGAAAAATTCATTGTTAACTCATATCTTATACTGCAGCTTTCCACTATGTCTCTCTCAATTTATAAGCCAAAAATCAGAAGAATGGTACAGCAGAAAGAACACTGTACCAGACCTTGAAAGACCTGGGTTCCATTCAGTTCAGACACAGATGTCTTGTATGAACTTGAGAATTCATTTAATCTTCTCTGTGCCTCAGTTCCCCATCTGTAAAATGGGGATAACCCTTACTTCACAAGTATGCTATAAGAATAGAATCCACTACTAGCTGTGAGGTGCTCAAAAACTATAATCATGACAGTGATGCTTTAAGTTTAATTCTCTCATTGGCCTTTACAGTTCAATTTTAATAATGAACATGTATACTGGCCACTATTTCACAAAAGAGCCAGATCCCAGCACTATAGGTGCATGCCCATAACAGCACAGGGTGAGACAAATGGCCCATTTTCCACAAAAAATGTCCAATGAATGCCACACAGAGGTTGGCCTTCTGATTTGACACTCCCAGCATACAAGTTCTTCCACTATGGGTTTAGCACCTGTGAGTCAGTAGAACAGGTACTCTCTGCAGCTAGTTACTTTTGAAGTCACTCAGGAACTATGATGCTTAAAGCATCAACTCTTTGAGACATTTGTTCGCTGTGTGTCAGGAGCCAGTACTGCAGTGTAGGATAGGATATGGGAGAGGCACAGAACAGAATCCAGCACACGAAAGAATATTTTTCCTGGATCCTGACATCTAAATTTAGCTAGTCACTCCCCATTTCTGTGCAGCAGGACCTGCTTCAGTAGAGTAACAGCAGCCCAGAAGCCAGTATTAGGTCTTCTCCTTCCATACGTTAAATGAGGATGGAAAAGCAGTGGAGGGAAACTTGCTTTTCTAGTAGGAGTGGCTTATGATGCTTTAAGTATCACAGTTCCCAAATGACTTCAAGGGTAACATGACTTATGGTGAGTAAGGCCACAAGGCATGGGTGAGAGGTCTTGTGCTGCAGCTTTTGGGAGACAAACAGGAAGCCATCATCCCTCCCCCCTCTTTTTAAAATGCTGGTTGCAACACACGCTGATCCCTTCTAACCACAACCATGGCACCTTTGGAAAAGAGTGGCTGCGTGACCCAGATTTCACCAAACAGGGGTGGATTACTTGTTGAATTGTTTGTGGTTTAAGGGCCAGCATTTAAAACTTCCCCCATGTCCCCTAAATGACCATATGTGATATCACTCTCCTGAGGGTAACAGAGGCAGAAAGGGAGCAGATGCTGCAAGCATCTGGGTGCAGACCTGGTCCTTATGCTGTCTGCTGCAATGATGCCAGCAGGGTTAATAGTGGAGTGGTGTGGGGAAGTGTCCTGCCCTGATGGACAAAACAAGGCAGCCCCCCCCCCCCCCCCGAAACCTTCTGGAAAGGATTGCAGAGTACCTCCATGAAAGCTTCCTAGAGAGCTCAATGGAGGATTTCTGGGCCATCCCCATGCACATAAACAGTCTTTTTCGGAGAGCATATCTGCATATCTGGAGTGTCCAGCAATATCCATTACATCTACTTTTTTGGTTCAGATTAAACATTAAAAATAATAGTGTGCAACCCCTACAGTTTGATTGGAAACGTGTACTCACTGGAGGGGCTCTCCTCAGCATCACACTCTGCCACCAACTGGTCCTGTGAAGGGATGGGGTCCAGGGTTAAAAACAGTTCTTGGCTGTTGGGAAGAATGGATCTTCTGCTTGCCTGCCTCACATTCTCCTCCTCCTCCACTTGAACAATGTCCTCCTCATTGTTGCTGGAGGTCACCTAGGGCTCCTGAAAGGTATCCATGGAGCGTTTTGGGGTAGTGGTGGAGTCGCCACCAAAAATCGCATGCAGCTCCTCATAAAAGCAGCACATCTGTGGGGCAGAACCAGAATGACTGTTCACCTCCCTTGTCTTCTGGTGTGCTTGCCGAAGCTCCTTTATTTTCATGTGGCACTGCCGCGTGTCCCTGGTATAGCCCTTCTTCCCCATACCCTGCACAATTTTGTCATAGATGTCAGCGTTTCTTTTGCTGGATTGAAGTTGTGCCTGCACAGACTCTTTTCTCCACACAGCAATAAGATCCACCATGCTAGAGCGCATTTGTGGCCTTGAGTCTCCATGATCAGCTGTGCTGGTGAGCTCTCCACATTGATCAAACAGGAAATGAACATTCAAAAGGTCCCGGTGCTTTAACAGGGGAACGGCTGTTTCCTGTGTACCTGGCTGGAGTTGAAAGTGCTCTCCAGAGCAGTGATAGCAGAGCACTGTGGGCCACCTCTTGGAGGCCAAGTCATTCAAATTACACAATGCAGTGTCTACACTATCCCCATGTCAACAGGTGGATCAAGCGCTATGCCTTTCCTGGAGGTGGAGTACAGAAGTCGACTTTACAGGCCACTTAGATCTGTGGAAGGGACACACATTATTAAATTGATTTAACATGCTTTATGTTGACATAACTTTTGTAGGGTAGACCAGGCCTTAGACTTAACAGTCTCTTTAAGCTATTGGCCTTGAACATAACACAGCTATTGTGAAATACACTGGCCTAGTGCACGTTATCATGTCTCCATCTAGTGACTCGTCCCAACAACTATATAAAGCCTTCTACTGTTTCAAAGCTTAGGGAATTCTCTCTTCGCATAAGTGATAAATACAAGTGTTTTTGGTGCTGAACATCCTTAGCATGATCCAATCAACAGCTGTGGTCATTGTACATGTAGCACTTTACAAACATTGATGTATTCATCCTATTAACACTAGATGGAAGAAGGCAAATATGTTTACTCAGAACTAATCTCATGCACACAGGTGTTAAATGGCTTACCAAGGTCACAAACTTCCAGTGTAAAAAACAGAAAACTGATTTTCTGTCTCCCATTCTGTGCTTAGACCACTAGACTGTACTTCAGCTCCTCACAATACATTAAAGTGCATCTGGGGTTCAGACCAACATTGGTTTCTAACATCATCTTTGTTGGCCATTTGTCAGTTCCATAGACCTTTCAACAGCCACAAGAAGAATATTAGGGTTATATACCCTGATGTGCATGGTTAAGAAAGTTGAGATGCATACTAGATTTTAGTTACTATATCTCATAGCTGTCAACCACAGCTGTGTAGTGAAAAAAAAGTTTTTTTCCTGAATACTATAGCAAATGCAGAGAAAGTTCTACATTGATAAACACACACACACATACACTTAACCAGGTGAATACTGGATTAAATTATACGTGCCAATTCAATAGAAAATTCAATATTAAAAAACATTCAAAGCTACATCTGGACCATACCCACTCTTGTGTCTGCCTAAGGGACTTTGGTAAAGATACTGTATCAGGGTTAGACATATATAGAAATATTGCTAACCTGTGTTCATTTGAGCAGAAATTCAAATAATTACTTAATTCTTATCTGGAAGAATATTACTGTTTGTTGTTTATTTATACTACAGTAGCACTTAGAAGAGGCAACTCAGATCAGGCCCCATCATGCTAGGTGCTGTACATACACATAGTGAGAGAGTCCTTGCCCCAAAGAGCTTACAATCTTGACAGACAAGAGGGTGACCAGGGAAAGAGAGGCCCACAGAGGGGAACAGACTAAGTCCAAGATCACATTGCAGCTCAACAACAGAGCTGGGGATAGAACATATGCAGTGGTACACAGAGATAAATGTGTTTTCCAATCTTCCTATTCAAAACCAGGGGACAATTCTATTAGATAATGTGTGGAATACAGATGAAAGATGGCTAGCTAACTGAGTAGGTTCACACACACACACACACACACACACACACAATAATGCTGGGTCTTACATTCATATCAGTCAGATGGCATGGAGGAGTGTATGTAGCTAGTTACAAAGAGAACGACTAAATCTCTGTGTGGATTACGGTGCAGTTTAGTTATGATGGCTGAGGATTGGGAACCTGTTCTGTCCCAATTCAACCATGACAATTTAACTTTACTAAATCCATTTAGGCCTAAACTTTCCGAAACATCCACTAATTTGGGGAAGTTTAGTTCAACTTCACTAAAGCTGATAGGGACCTGGAGACGTGCAGCATCTCTGAAAACTCAAGGTTGGTCTCTCTCAATTGGGCTCCCAAGATCAAATCATTCACAGCTAGTGAACATTTTGGGATCAAAAAACTGAGCCTTAATATCTGAGTTTCAATCTTCCCCATATGCAAAATAGGACTAGAAAAGTACATTTTCATCTTGATAAGAGATGTGGATATACTTCCATGATGATACTAAACAAGTATGAAATATAAGTATAAATGTCTAAATAGCTCATTCCTAATGGGAGGAACAGTAAGCAGACAAACATGCAACTCCATGCTCCAATTTTTCCCTTCTCTCACAGGCTCTTCACCTTTGCTGCCCTCTTACATTTTTCCCCTTATCGAACTCCCCTCTCATCCCCATTCTGCTTCTTCTCCATTTAGCTTATTCCATCCTAAGTAAACTCCCACCCAGGCCCACACAAATCATGGAACTAATATGGCATTTACTTCTGTTGTCAGATGCTACCGGTGTGGTGCTCTGCTCTTGCTCGATGTTGATATCAGTTGGCTGCGTGCGTGCGTCCCCTCTGTGTGCTGCCCCGGCTCTGCAGATTGCTGGCACAGCAGACCCCGAGAGAACCCTCAATGACCACAGACTCCAGTAAGGTATGAAGGCACATTGGCCAGGTTTATTGTCGAAGAGAAACACAGCCTCTAACTCCACGGATTATACATCTACAGTTTATTGCTAGTCCCTATGTGCTCCCTGTCAATGGACACAGCTCAGTCAGTGGTGGGATTTTCCACTGCCCCCTAGGCTGGGCAGAGAAACTGCCCCAGGGATGTATTCTTATACACAGGTACAAAGAAGTTACATAACACTCCTGACGTATTGAGGTGCAACCCCTTTACGTAACAATGAACTACCCTTCTACGCAGTAAGGTGCCGCCTCTCACCTTGTACATGTTGATTCGAACAAAACAACTCTATCCATCATACTAGCCTTTTGCCCCATCCTTTTTATCTATGGGGACGGTAGAAGAATGTTCTTGTACCATTTGTGTATGGCTCTGGTATCCAATACACTTTAGATATAGGTTTGTGCAACAGCATATATTTATGCAACATCAGCCCTTTCCTTGCCAGCTTCTGTGAGCAGGGCCTGCCTCTGGCTCACAGCTTAACTTTGCTTTATGTTAGCAAAGTCTTGACCATTACTTTAACTCAGGCCTTAAGTCTCATACTGGCCTCTGATACCAAAGGGTTTATGTTTCAGGGCCTCACCTTACTACAACTTTCACTGCATTGTTCAGACTGTTTGCATGTTAGATCCCTTCCCCTACCCCACATCTGTGTTCTCTATTTAGACTGTAAGCTCTTCAGGCAAGGACAATCTACCACTTAGTTTGTATGGCATTTAGCATGATGAGGGCCCTTCTTTGTTGGCCCTTTGGCACTACCATAGGAGTCATGATTCATAATGATAATAATAAACATGCCCATGGTGACTTTTGCTTTGCATTGCAGACAGTGCCCTGTTCAAAAGAAATGCCTAACATCCTGTTCAACGCAATCTCTGAGAAGCCATCAAGACAACAATCTGAGGCCATTGATTGTCTCTCAGCTACCATCCAACCCCGTGGAACAATGGACTATCTAGGCAGCAGCCCAGAGAGAGGGGACCGGAGAACACGGCAAAAAGAGACAGGCTATTTAAGCATGTGTGCATCTTTGTGAGGGAGGCAGATCATTGCAGCCCAGGAGGTGCAAGATAGAGAGCAGAACCTTGTCTGAATGCTGCCAAAATTTGGACTCAAAGAAAGATAAATCAGACTATTCGAAGGTGCACCTCAGGACTTTTGTTATTTCACAGGGATCTATAACTATTGCTTTTTACTGTTAAATTGACTGTAGTTAAGAAAATCTTTTGCTACGTCTGTGTTCCTTGCTTTCCCATCACATTGTCACCAAAGGGGTTAAACTAGAAGCCCAGAGTGTCAATAGTTTTTGTGGAACTCTGTGGGGAGCATATCTAAGTGATTTGGGGAGATTTGAGTTTCTAGGATGGCTGGACTGTAGAGTCACCCATACCAAGGAAGTGGCATCAGAAAAGAGGTCTGGACTGGGAGTATGCCTATAGAGCCATGCTATGCATACCCAGTTGGCTTAGAAGCACATGGGATCTAGCCATTGGGTCCCCTGCAACAGACTGGTGACCACAGAGAGTGATTCTAGCTGAGGTTGACACACTAAGAATTGCATGTTCTTTAATCTGGACATAAAACCATTCTGTTGCTCCACCAAGCTACTTGCTAATAAATAAATACAAATAAAATACCCCCAAAGAATTCCAACCAGGAAAATTAAAGACCGATTTTTTTAAAGAATCATCTCTGGTGTTACTTTTCTGGATTTAAGGAATTCTGCTGCTGTAAACTGCTCACATTTATTTACTTTGCATTGAATGTATAATAAAAATCATAAGCCAATTTGTGAGTCCACTGCTCTTTTTTTTAAATCAGGTAAGACTCCCATTTGGGTCAACAATCTCACCTCAAAGATGGAGTGAGTAAAATATCTGAGAGAGTCAGCCCAAAGTGAAATGTCTGTTCTCTTGTTTCTTTCCCAGATATAATAAACTAGTTACTATACTGTTTAATATAACAGATATTCTATAACAGTTTTCTAACAAGGTTCCAGTAAGGCAGATTTGCATCAGTGGGACAAGGAGAAAAAAAAAAAACCCAAGAACACCACCACCACCCTTGAAAGACTGGTCTTCAGATCACTTTTCTTCATGTCTAAAGATACTCTGCCTCATTAATCACAGCTCTTAATCTAACTCTTAGAAGTAATAATTGGTTACATTGGTTTTTTTCTGTATATAGATTTTAGTCTAGCTACTCCTCATTGGTTGTCATTCAATCTCTGCTCCAATGCTTTTGAAATATTCTAATTAGAGGCATAATTTCCTTTCATTATAAGGGTCAAGATAGTGATATAGATTGGTCAGAAAAACTGTCAATCAGAATCTAAAAGGTGATGGAACCACTGTACCAGCCATCACTTTATCTCAAGGACAAGAGGCCTTTTAAAGGGAACTTGTCCCAACAAATTGTTGCATGCTTGCACAATACAGGAGGATCAGAGGGCTTTATAGTAGATATATAAGTTTCTACCAGCACACTGCATTTATCAGACCTATTACATGGAAGCTAGTAATAACAATACTACAAATTGTTTTTCAGATGCTAATCTGATATTTCTAAATATTATGAAATGGATTTCTCTCACTTTGAAGATATTTCTCAGCAGCAATAAGAAACTCCAGGGATTTTGGATATCATGAGATAATCACACTCTTGGGATTAAAAAGCATTTGACTGTATCATGTGCCTGATAAAGCCCCTGGGGCTTGATTACATCTTGATAACTATACCCCTGTAGGGTTTAATTGCTGTTCTTTTAATACATGAGATTATTAATTTAATTAGATAATGATCTTTCTATTGCCCTATTTAAAGTATACTTTCTCAGCTTCACTTAGATAACTACAAAGAAAAAAAAAACTATCTTTATAACATTTATTAGTTTCATAAGCAGATTTTTGGGATTCATGTGCCATTTCTATTACAATTTGAAAAGCCATTTTGAAAATATTATATCTTTTAATTAAAGGTATTCCTAGGTTGCGACATTGACATATTGAGATTTCTATTGTAGTGTGCTTAATTGAGAATTATAAGGTTCCCATAAATCAATTTGATACTTCATTGATACTTTCACAATTAAGGTTCTGATCCTGAAATTTGATCAATTTGGGTAGGCCTTTGTGCTTTCACAGAGTTGCATTGAAATCAATGAATTCTTAACAGGTACAAGGATCCATTTACAGGATTGGCTTTTAATTTGTTACATTACATTTTTAAAACTGGATTTAAAAAGTTTTGCACATATACAGTATATTTAAAGCTGCAATTAAAACAAAACTGCCTTAAAAAGATATTTAACTGAAATATAGATATTTTTCAAGAATTGCCAAATTTACCCTCCTTCACACTGACTCAAAATGGAGGGTCTACCACCACTTAGCTCAAAAGGGTCATTTCTCAAAATACTTTAGCAACAGGATGCAAGCTTTGACACAGTCTTAAAGATAGTAATATAGATGTCAAAACTGAAAATACTTGAAGAAAAGATTGAAATAAGTACAATATTTTTCCTTCCTCCTTCAATTCCCCCCTCCATCCTCTCCTTGTGACTTATAGCAAATCTAATGGCAAAAAATTCTAAAATATCAAATTGCCTGTGACATGTCACGGTCTATACTTAACAGCAGCCTTATGCTACAAAGTATGCATTAGTAGAACACTGATGGACTGAATCTTGGAATGATAGCACCGCATGTCTTAGATCCCACAATACGTACAGGCCATGCAATAATGAGCCAATTAATGCACTACCTGTAGTGTCTTGCTGCCTAAGGATAAGCAGCTACTATGCTGGATAGCAATTATGTAATTTGCCCAATCAGAGAACTATAGAAGTGGTTACACTGGGCTTGGGTTGGAAGTGAACTGGATTAAAAATGTGTTACAAGGAAAGGAAAACTGGAACTAAATAGTACTTTTCAGTTTCCTTCCTCCATGTTTATGCATCTGTTTTTATTTTTCATTTGGAAATGAAGCTTGCACATTGCCTTTTCAAATATCTATAGGTTAAAATTTATTTTTCATCTTTTTTTTTTCTTTTTAGTGTGTAGTAAGGTGATTAGGAAAATGACTAAAACAAATCATGGACACAAATTCATACAAAGCTCTCCAAATATTTCCGTTAGTTTAAAGACCAACTAGAAAAAATACATAAAGATGATTAAATGACAGCATCAGGAGAAGTAGTGGGGAGGACTCAATGACACATTTCTCAATGAAGGTACACATAAACCTAATGAATGAAAGCTTTCATGACTGTCAGCATATTTCTCTAAACAATGAAGAACAAAGCTGGTTAGGATTTCTTTAGACACCTGTCCTCTTTCATTTATTATTTACTTTTTAAATGAACAAACCAAGGGGTATATTTGAGCTTAACTTCAACTAACTAACTATATTTGAGCTTAACTTAATTTGAGCTTAACTGGACTAGCAGTGGCCAGTGGCTTTGCAGAGGAAGAAATGCCCCTAATAATCCATCAATTTGGCCATTTTATGAGTTATTTATCTGTATTACAGTAGTCCTCCAATGCCCAAATTGAGATCAGAACCCCCACTGAACTAGGTACTATATAGTAAACAAAGTTCTTTCCTTGAAGATCTTATAAAAAATAAGTAGGCATATTATCACCATTTTACAGATTGGAACCTGAGGCACAGAAAGAATCATAGAAGTGTAGGACTGGGAGGGACCTCAAGAGATCATCTAATCTAATCCCTTGCACTCAAGGCAGGACTAAGCAACAGCTAGACCAGTGGTTTTCAAACTGCGGGTCGTGACCCAGTACTGGGTCATGCAATGTAAGGCACTGGGTCACGGTGGCTGTGGTTAGCACCTCTGACCAGGCCGTTAAAAGTTCCATCGGCGGTGCTGCCTGGCTAAGGCAGGCTAGTCTCCACCTGTTCTGACACTGCACTGAGCCCTGGAAGCGGCCAGCAGAAGGTCCGGCTCCTAGGCAGAAGGGCCACAGGGCTGTGCGCACTACCCCACCCCGAGCACTGACTCTGCACTCCCATTGGCTGGTTACTAGCCAATGTGAGCTGTGGGGGGACGGTGCCTGCAGGTGAGAGCCGTGCGGAGCCACTTGCACACCTCTGCCTAGGAGCCGGACCTGCTTCTGGCTGCTTCTGGGGCACAGCATGGTCTACAGTGCCAGGAGAGGCAGGAAGCCTGCTTGAGCACCCCTTCTGTGCCACTGACCGGAAGCTGTCCGAGGTAAGCCCACACCCCAATTCCCTGCCCCAGTCCTTTGCTCCATTTTTGATCTGGGTACTGAAGTTAAGCTGACTGGTCTGTAATTACCTGGGTTGTCTTTATTCCCCTTTTTAATTGATTGGCACTACATTTGACCTCTTCCAGTCTTATGGATTCAGACTTTAAAGTCAGTGTATGCTTACACAGCCATAGTTGTGGCTCCAGCACCGGGAGAGAGCTCCACGAGGGGAAGCCACCTCTGCGAGGGAAATAGCTCCCAGTGCTGTATCACTTTCTACACTGCCACTTTACAGCGCTGAAACTTGCATTGCTCAGGGGGGTGTTTTTTCACACCCCTGAGCGAAGAAAGTTTCAGCGCTGTAAGTGGCAGTGTAGACAAGGCCTTAAACGGGACCATCATGATCTCATCTAACCTCCTGCACATTGCAGACCACAGAACCTCATCCACCCACTCCAGTAATAGACCTCTAGCCTCTGGCTGAGTTACTGAAATTTTCACACCATGGTTTAAAGACTTCAAGTTACAGAGAATTTACCATTTACACTAATTTAAATCTGCAATCGACCCATGCCCCACGCTGCAGAGGAAGGTGGGGGAGGAGGGGACACAGGTCTCTGCCAATCTGATTTAGGGGAAAATTCCTTCCCAACCCCAAATCAGTTAGACTCTGGGCATGTGGGCAAAACCCACCAGGCAGATACTCAAGAAAGAATTATCTGTAGTAATTCAGAGCCCTCCCGAACTAGTGTTACATACTTCATGACTTTTTGAAGATAATTAATAATGGCTCAGGTGTATCATCAGTCAGCTCCCTGAGTATTCTAGGATGTATTTCAACAGGCCCTGCCATCCTGAGGACTTCTAACTTGTCTACGTAATTTTTTCCTTCTTCTTTCCCTATTTTAATCTCAAATGCTACCTCAGTTTTATTGGTGTTCCCTATGTTAGATGTCTGATTGCTACCAACTTTTCTGGTGAAAACTGAAACAAAAGTGTCATTTAGTATTTCTGCCATTTCCACATTTTCTGTCATTGACTCTGCCCCCCTCATTGAGTAATGGGCCTACGCTATCCTTCTCTTCCTCTTGCTTCTAATGTATTTATAGAATATTTTCTTGTTACTCCTTTATATCTGCAGCTAATTTAACCTCATTTTGTGCCTTGGCCTTTCTAATTTTGTTCCTAAATGCTTGTATATGAGCTCGCTCAAAGTTGGCTGTTGCCAATTCACAGTCATTTCTTTATAAAGTTATTTTCAGTTTTAGTTTGACAAATCCTTTGACATCTGGGAAATAATGTCCTGATCCAAAGCCCACTGAAATCCTTCGACATCTTTCCATTAATTTCAACATGTGTCAGAGCCAAACCTTATCCAAGGAATGTTGAAGTCAATGCAAATACTGTTATTGACTTCAGTGGCTTTGGATGAAGCCCTAAATGAACATAAGTAAATAGTCATGAGCAGACGGAGATGTTTTCCCCTTTTTCTCAGCTCATTCTTCAGTAACACACACAAAGAAAAACTGCAGACAGTCCAGATTAATCAAAAGTAAAATATAGGCTCCAGTCTTTAATTTGTAATGAGAATGGGATACGTTTGTATCATTTTTGTGCTCTTTGTGATTGGTGTCAAGGCAATGAATTCACGCTTATTTTTCTTCTCTGAGGTATATTCTTAATTCACTGTTTAGGGATTCATCTGCATCATGTAACTTAGTGTTAATGTGCCTAACATGAGTTAATTCCCATGCAACTGATTAGACTGACAAAATGGCCTGCTCTAAATCTATTCTTGTAACGATGATAGGGAGAAAGGGAAGAGAAAATTATTCAAATTTAAGTCACTCCATTTCAGGATTGTAATGTAATGGTTCTCCTAAAACGCACTAATCATAGAGGGAGGAAAAGGGGTTCATATAATTAAAGACTGATGTATACAGTATTGGCAGATATGTTACATGGAATGTAAAAGAGACAGGACTCAAACAGGGCTGGTGAGGGACCTGTGTTTGTGTTGCTCACGATCAACCAAAGTCAGTTAGTCCTGAGACCTTTGGGGTTCTTTGAACAAATGGGTTAAACCTATATAAAACATAACTAATCCCATTTTTCTGGCAAGAGCTTGGTCTATAGTTCTTAAGAATGTTAACACACGGTATCTAATCAAAGCAAGTTAGCCAGAAGGAGACTAATTTCTAGACCATAACACTCATTTGGAAGTAGGTCCAAAATCTGTTCTTCCTTGAAGCTAACAAACTCCTCCAATGTTTTCAAGTGTTCTTCTCTAGCTTTTTATAAGCCTCTTACTGAATTAATAAAAGCAATGGTTCTGCACCTTATCAAAGATTTCTAAGCAAAATCATATACAGCCAGCTCAACAGCTGGTCAAAATACTCAGTTTTCAAGGATGTATTTTCTCCAGTGAAAATTAAGTTTTGAAACTAAGGGTTTACTCAAAATTTGGGGGAAATTTTGACCAGTTTTAGGTTCATTTGAATAAGGGACCAATTCAATGCCTACATGATCCCTTTCTTTTTACTTGAATGGGTTTGGCTCAAATCCTGATAGATGTTGTAAATATATCAATAGGAAATTTAGTAGGAGCTAGAAAGTAAGTCCATTAATAAGACAAGAAGTTGATGTAATTAATTATGACACAGAAATGACTGAGAAACTAATGTTTGTAATGTTGTTGCAGTTCTCTCTCCCCCAGGATATCAGAGAGCGAAGGTGGGTGAAGTAATATCTTTTATTGGACTACTCTGTTGGTAAAAGAGACAAGCTTTTGAGCCCACAGACCTGAAGATCTCTGTGTACTTTGAAAGCTTTTATTAATATCTAATAAAAGATATTACCTCAGTCACCTTGTCTCTGAGAAACAAATATGAATTTTTAAGTCTGTCAAGTAGAAAGCAACCAAGCAAGGAAAGCCCAGCCCATTAAATGCTCCATTGACTTCAGTGAACTTTGGACTGGTCTCCAAGTAAGTATAAAATATTTATATGTTGCTAATGGACCAAAATACTGACTAAAGTCTTCAGAATTAACTAGAGAAAGGCAAATTTACTCTGTGCATATTCTTTTACATTAATTTGGTTTTGACTATTGTTGCCCCCTGCAGACTTTTGTAAGATATAGTTTTACTAGCATGGAAGGTTGTAGATATCTACTTTTAACATTTTTCAGTAGCAATATATGTCAGCGAGCAGCATTATTTACATCTCTAAAACCCCAGGGTCCTCAGGTTCTTTGACCTAGGAAATTAGGGTTCTTCAAGAAACCAATATTCTAAATACTTCTGCTAATTAGGAGGGAAAATTAATGGCTGATGGCAGATGAGAGATAGAGTGATGATTTCATACCCATCGAGGATCTTATCAGGGGAGCTGTGAGGATCTGACCTAGAGATATTTGTCAGAATCACTTCAAGATGAACATTATCTGTCTGGGTATACTGACATTACAATGTGACACTGAAGGCTTTGATCGAGCAAAGTACTTAAGAACATGTGTAACTTTATGCATATGAGTAGTCAGAATTAATTCAAAAGGACTACTCTATGCTTAAAATTAAGCACAAAATAAATTGCTTTGCTAAATTGAGGCCTTAACAATTTCTAAACATCTTTTGACATTCTTTGTTTCATATCCACTTGGCACTCTGACTTTTTTAAAAAAAAAAAAGACTTTAAAAATACATGTACCATATTTTATTATCCCTGCAATAAATCAGTTCAATTGCTTGGTCTTTCCCAGAAATCTATTAAGGTTTTTAATAGGTATGAGCTCAGACAAAATGTAGATACCCTTAGTCTATTTAATGTGGGTCAATCAGTACTTGTTGAAGAGGTGATGGGAGATAATTTTAAGATTTGAATTCAAGGCCGATTGTTGTTGTCAATGAGCATCGGTCTCTAACTTCACATTTAAGGAGGCAGACAGACGGGATTTTCTAGCACCAATGTTAATGGAATGAAATACAAGAGAAGTGTCACTTCTATTCTGTCTATTAAGTGCGTTCTTTGAGAATGTGTAGAAGAACTGTCCTCCTGCATGTGTTCACACATTGTTCATCACTAATGTGCAGCAGGAACAAACTGCAAAGCTTCAGATGTTCAGTTCAGGTATCATTCAGAGCCAGGATCCTTATCCAAAGCTTATTTTAACTTATTCAAGCCTCTCTATTCTGGAAAATAATATATTTCTGCATAGAATTTCTAGGATTTTCTACCTTAAAAAAAAGTATGGGGACATTTTTTCCCCTATGATCCTTCTGCTTTAAGCTGGTCAGAGTTTGACACAAAGTAACTCAGGTCACGAAAGAAAAAGTGATCTGAACTCTTTGAACTGCAAAAAAGACAAGTTTCAGATTCTGTTGTGTTTGGGAGAAAAGTTCTGGCATAGTAGATTGTCAGGGTGGGATTTTCAAAATGTTTAACATCTGCATAACTGCTCCTACTGAAGTCAACGGGAATAGAGTTAGACCAACACTGCACTTTTGAAAATTGCAGCCTTACTGCAACCATGTTAGTTTTTGCTCAGATGCCGGAAGCCTTTGTACAATTGTGCAACAGAAGTCCACTGATGCCAGCTGGCAAAGTGTTTGCTGTTCTGTAACAGCAACTCCTAACAGGCCTGACAAACTCACAATTTCTATACACCATTTTCATGGTATTTATCCATGAAGAACATCATGTAACATCTTAAATGAAAGCCACGATCACACTGATCATTAATATAAATTGTGAAATATTTACACAGATACTATGTTAAAAAACTTTGTAGATATCATCAAAATATGTTTCTAAAGTCTGAATCAAGGCAGCGCTGACAAATAGGTGAATATTCATT
The DNA here is from genome assembly GCF_965140285.1 of Lepidochelys kempii. Classification (NCBI taxonomy): domain Eukaryota; kingdom Metazoa; phylum Chordata; order Testudines; family Cheloniidae; genus Lepidochelys; species Lepidochelys kempii. Next base: position 58,560,233 of record NC_136387.1, on the reverse strand, counting down.
CTTTGTCTGGCAGAAACCTATCTCAGGTCACAGGTAAATTAAACATTATATGAAAACACAGTGGAAGCCCAATTTGTAGGAGTAGGATGTATTAGAGGTTATAATGATTGATGATTATAATAATATAGTAAGTATTAATGTATTATTTGATTTCATCCTGCCACCCTTTTTGAATAGCAGAAAGGAATGACCCTCTAGGACATTGGTAGAAACGCATCTCACGGACTGCCAGTGTCTCTACTGATGTTAAGGCAGGGACAGAGCTGTACAGTCCTATGGCTGATTATGGTCTCTCTCTGTTTTAGGATAAGTTATAATGTCTACTATGGGGTCTTATTTCCTATGTGCATTACAAATTAGGCCCTCTAGTTAAATATACATTTCTTTGTTTTAAGGTCTAGTAAGTAAGAGACAGGATCTTGTTTTGTGTCTATGTTAATTACATAAGAGGAATGTTGAAGGCCCGGGCCCCAATGCATAAGATTTAGTAAGGTTTAATTTACTAGGTCTTTTTTGCTCAATATAAAACACTCCTGTTTGTATACCTTTAAAGGTCTCTGTAAAAAAGTGTTTGTGTGAATGAGGAGTGTATGCATCAGAAAAAGACAAGGTGTGAAGGCCATTGTTGAAACCAGATGGTCAAGGAAGGAGGAGTGAAGAGACTTAATGACGCCAGAGAACCATCAAAGTGCATCCATAACTGAGGAAGGGCAGATTGATGACCCTGACGTGGAGGCTATCACCCTTAAAGACAAGATAATTAATTAAATCAAATCAAAACCAGGACAGGATGACCCTGTCAGAGGTGCTTTGGAGTGTTAACACCAAAAGATAACACCAATTAAGGAGTAACCGGTCATAAATGACACAGCAAAATCCATAGACTTCAACGGAGAAAAAGGACTATAAGAGCAGGGTGCTTTGCCATGTAACATTGGGTTCGTCTTGCCAACAACTCCAGGAGCATCGGATCACGACCGACAGAGCCCGGCTCCCCTCTGTGACCAATCTGGCTGGCCACTAGATTGATCCAGACTCTGAACTGGTAACTAGAACTTCGACTGACAGGAGGGGTGGGGTATGTGTGTGTGTGTGTGTGTGTAAAAAGCATATGCTAACTGCTGTATTCTCAATAAATGCAGTGTATTGCCTTCTCCCCTATAAAAGATCTCGTGTACTTTGTATAAGCATAACAAATTTACATACAAAGTCAGAGAAATGAAAACTCAACAAAGAGACAAGACACCAAAGATTGAACCATAGGAGATTGTCCTGTGAGTCTCTGGGGCCAAAACAATGAACTTTAGGGAATATAAGGAGAATGCAAAAAGAAACCCTTTTACCTTCACCTGAGGAAGTAAACGGTCAATCAACCTTGGCTGAAAATGCTGTAATGTCATCTTTAGGTAAAATAAGATTACTTTAGCCAGGAGGTTAGCCTATAAAATTCAATCTCTAGAAAGTGTGTTATGATTTTGTTTTAGAAGTAACCCTTTTCATTATCTTCATAGAATCATAGAATATCAGGGTTGGAAGGGACCCCAGAAGGTCATCTAGTCCAACCCCCTGCTCAAAGCAGGACCAATTCCCAGTTAAATCATCCCAGCCAGGGCTTTGTCAAGCCTGACCTTAAAAACCTCTAAGGAAGGAGATTCTACCAACTCCCTAGGTAACGCATTCCAGTGTTTCACCACCCTCATAGTGAAAAAGTTTTTCCTAATATCCAATCTAAACCTCCCCCCCTGGAACTTGAGACCATTACTCCTCGTTCTGTCATCTGCTACCATTGAGAACAGTCTAGAGCCATCCTCTTTGGAACCCCCTTTCAGGTAGTTGAAAGCAGCTATCAAATCCCCCCTCATCCTTCTCTTCTGCAGACTAAACAATCCCAGCTCCTTCAGCCTCTCCTCATAACTCATGTGTTCTAGACCCCTAATCATTTTTGTTGCCCTTCGCTGGACTCTCTCCAATTTATCCACGTCCTTCTTGTAGGGTGGGGCCCAAAACTGGACACAGTACTCCAGATGAGGCCTCACCAATGTCGAATAGAGGGGAACAATCTTGTCCCTCGATCTGCTCGCTATACCCCTACTTATACATCCCAAAATGCCATTGGCCTTCTTGGCAACAAGGGCACACTGCTGACTCATATCCAGCTTCTCATCCACTGTCACCCCTAGGTCCTTTTCCGCAGAACTGCAGAATCTTCACTTGCTAATCAATGGAATCTTCATTATTAAACATTCTTGTTTTCACAACAAACATATTTCAGTGCTGGGTATTAATCAAGGTGTTGCTCTGGAGTTGAAATTATTCAACCTGGTGTATACACTGTCCCTTTGGGAATAGCAACCCTTATAATTCTGTGAGTGTCCAGTGGACAAGGGGGTAGATATTGCAGGGAATGCTCCAAGGACTTAGAGATAGGCACACACCAATCCCCAACCTGCACAGAAAGAGCGAGGCCTGGATGGTAATACATTTGTTACCAGAGGGCTGTTTTCAGGGAGCTGAGCTGCAGCAGGCCAAGTCAAGACTGCTTCAATGCTAAGAACAGGAAGCAGTGAGGTGTATCACAACCCTGGGTATCCCTGGTCAGCATCACAAAAATTTGGAGATGGAGCTAAACAAGAATCTCAGATCTAACATCCAACTCTCCTATTTCAAACACTGGAACAGTTTAGATCCTGTTCTAGCCTTTAAAGCTTTAGCTCATCCCTACTAAACCACCACCTGGGTTTAGACTGACAATGCACCCGGGATTTAGCTGTGGCTCATTCTGCTGCTTGAGGCAATTATGTGAAAGTTCTATATGCAGTTTTTGTGACTGAGTCATCAAGAAAAATAATCTTTAACAAAAGTTACTTAGCTTGTCAATCGGAAAAAGAAAAAAAGAATTATTTTAAAAGGTTTACTGATTAATTACATTTACATTACTCAATTTACATTTAATTTCTGGCCTAGGTTATTGGTAAAACTGACAGGATTTTGATTTACATGGAGATGTTGTTGCTTTACTTAATTAACTTTGAAAACAAAATAAGATTTTCCAGTTAACTAATTGTTTGCAGTATTAAAGGTATTTCCCATAGTAAACAGAGAGAAGTACAAGGGGATACTGCAGACACAGAATTAAATTGTATTTTAGGTTAGCTAACAAGCTTTTCAATACTACTGCTTAAGAATTATGTCATGCACACATTACTTATGTTAATAAACACATTTTGGATGTTAGAGTGCTAGGCAATCATAATTCAAATACATACATATTTCAGAGTGGTTCTATATGGCTCTATCTATACTCAGTCTTATTCCCATTTTGTCCCTGTGATTTTAGCTATTGTATTCAATGGATCAGGATTGGACTCTTGGCTTTACCTGAAATAACAACTATGTGGCTCAGAGAATTGCTGGTTCACATTGTAAAAAAGAACAATAATTAAGAAATACAGGGGTTTGTTTGTTTTTTAAAATGCCTTTCACTATATTCATCAAAAGAATGTCTTATGAACCACACCTTGTTTCTAGAGCATATACTTGTAAAACAGTGCTAGGGATGTACTAGACAAAAAGATCTTCCAAGTTATTGATGTCTATAAAGGTTCTATAAACACAGATATTTACGTTTAATTTGGTTACTATTTGAAGTAAGTTTATTACAAAAATAGTGTGGATAGCTTTTCTGGTTTTGGAAACATGCTTGCAGAACTAAGAGAAAAGCATTGAGTGGCAAGTATGGTGCTAAATCTCTTGGGTTTATCTCTAGAAAGCCTTTTGAATCAAAGCCGCCAAATAAACTGAGTTCAGATCTTAGGGATTTATATTTTTCTTCCTGGCACTTGAATTCATGCAGTGTTACATATAAATGAGAAAGCCTCTGCTTCTAATGTCTGATATTCTGTTATTATAAGTCTAAGCAAACTATTTTTTTTACATGAGATGTGAAAAATAATGCCAATGTATAGAATTCTGAGAATTAACACACAAATATTACTTAGAATATGTGTACAATGCCCTACATTTTCCGAAGTGACTAGTGATTTTTGAAGTCTTCTGTTTTTAGGTGACCAATCTGAGACTCTTTAAGAAAGGAGCTTGATTTACAAAGGGTGAATGTTCAGCATTTTCTTGACTGAAAGAAACTAAGGCAAAAAATCATTGATCACTTCAGAAAATGTAGGGGCAGTGTGAGCAGTTGCTGTATAATGCCCTGAATAAGGTCTTCCTTCCTACCAGCTATTTCCTCTCAATGAAAAGGAATGATTCGAAAAAACTTTGGATCACAGACTGTTATCCTTTCTCAGTAAAGCCATAAGTTAGGAATGGAAAGGCACTGGCATTGTCAATATGAAAATTAATGGCTAACTCCTGCACTCCCTATTCAGGGAAAACTTTCATTAACTTTAATGGGAATTTCATCTGAGGAAGGAGCACAGGAGCAGGCCTTGTGAAGATAAAGAGCTAGATGAGAGTTTCACAAACTTTTCAAAGCTGACCCCCTCTTCAGGAAAATAAAGTCAACTGCAACCCTTGTCAGCCCTGCCATATGTTAAAGACTTACTAAGAGAGTGACCACTCACATCGAGTAGAAGGCATAGATCTTCATACTTGTTCTGTCGTTTATCATAAGCAGTAAAATAGTTAACAACATTGACATTTAAAGGATAATTAGCAGCTGACAGTTTTCACATGTAAGCTGTCCCATTCATGCACCTCAGACTTATTGTTTCAGGCTGTCTGCAAACTCAGTCAGTCAGGGCTGCATTGTTTTATTCAGCTTATGTTTTGAAGATTTTCTTTGCAGCCCAAAGAGCCACACTTTTTCTTTTAAATGAAAGCTACCAATCCAGAGAACATTGGAGAGGTTTGCTTTATCTTCTCTGGCTAGTCTTTTAGGTCCCAACAGGACTTTGCCCAGCACTTTCTCAGTATAGCCTGATGATTCTCACTTTTTCCCCTCAGACTACATGACTATGTAGGGGAGCTGGAACCACCATTGCACTTCTGCACAGACTGCCTAGACACAGTAGTAAGCTGGGTACTCACCCATTTACTCCCTCCAGGAAGCAAATGTACAGAGAGTGGGAAGAGCCATGGCTTGACTTTCCTATTATTCCATGGCCATAGAAATAGAGCCATTATGGTAGAGCAGGAGAAGTTTGCTTGAGGTATTGGTCAGCAGTTAACCACTAACTTCCTTCCTCTCCCGCCTGCCTCAGAAGCAAAGAAGAATCAGGGAAAGAATTGTGACTTGGGGTGTGTTCTCAGTCAAAGTGCCTCCAGGGGTTTCTCCTTAGATAGTTCAGCATACACACAAACCCTTGCTCAGAGTTATGGTTCAAATCACAGTCTAGCCCTAAATTAAAAATATTCAAAATTAGAAAGTGTGCAACAGGTATAATTTTTGAAACCTGGATTTCTGTGTAGTTATTTTGAACTAAAATCTTGTTCTTATAGAGATTATTCTCATATACCCAATAGTTCAAGAGAGCAGTTAAAATTTGCATTTAAATAGTGATGTATGAGGGGACCTGCACAGGGAAGTTTGTATCAATTACAGACAGTATTTTTCTATAATGTTTGACCTTCACAAAAAACAACCTAGCAAGATTTTTTTAAAAAACAAAGAAATATTAAATGTAATGAAAACTGAAGACTTGGCTCTTTTTCATCATTATTTCACAAAAACCATTTTATTGTTCAAAGTCATCTGTATTATATGGATTCTGATTTTTTTTTTTGCCTGTGTACTTGAAAATAGTTTTAATTTAAAGCTCACAGTAACACAAAATATCCTGATTTTACCATTTAATAGGATGATTTGAAATTTTGTTTTAAACAACAATTATTCTTTATTTTGTACACTCAATATATATTCAAAACAATTGTGACAAAGTTCCTGCTCTACCTTGGTGGGTCTTCCACTTATTGGCGGATTTGCTCACCTTGGAGCTTCATGGCAGACCTCAGCTTAGCCGTTTTTCTGAACCCAGAGTCCAGGTCGACTCCTCCTGTGTCTGACCAGGAGTTGGGAGGATTTGGGGGGAACCCGGGCCCGCCCTCTACTCTGGGTTCCAGCCCAGGGCCCTGTGGAATGCAGCTGTCTAGAGTGCCTCCTGGAACAGCAGTGTGACAGCTACAACTCCCTGGGCTAGTTCCCCATGGCCCCCATGGCAGAGCACCCACCAGCAGCTCCCCACCATGCTCCAGCTTACCTCCGCTCCGCCTCCACTCCCTCCCCTGAACGCGCCGCCCCGCTCTGCTTCTCTCCCCCCTCCCGCGGCTTCCCGTGAATCAGCTGTTCGTGCAGGAAGCCTGGGATGACTGAGAAGCAAGCGGTGGCTTCGCGCTGAGGCCCAGGGAGGTAGAGGCGAGCTGGGGTGGGGAGGTGCGAAGAGGGCCACCCACGCTGCAGCAAGTAACCCGAGGGCGGGGCCTGCAGGGTAACCACTCCCTGCCCTAGCTTGCCTCCGCCTCCCTGGGCCTGAGCACGAAGCCGCCGCCTGCTTCTCAGCCCTCTCTGGCTTCCCATACGAACAGCTGATTCGCAGGGTTGGAGAAGCGGAGCTGGGCAGTGCATTCAGGAGAGGAGGCGGCGGAGGTGAGGTGAGCTGAGCTGGGGCTGGGGGGGCGGGGGAGCTGCCGGTGGGTGCTCTGCACCCACCAAATTTTCCCCGTGGATGCTCCAGCCTCAGAGCACCCACGGAGTTTGTTGCTCCCCTGCTCCGCCCCTAGTTTTGCTACCCCGCCCCTAGGAGCCAGAGGGACCTGCTGGATGCTTCCCAGGAGCCGCACCAGGTAAGCCCCACTAGGACTCCCCATCTCAGCCCCCGGCAGGTCCCTCTGGCTCTTAGGGGCGGAGCGGGCACCCACTATGGTGTCCCACGAGACCCTCCTGCCCGATTCCAGGGGCAGTCAGGGGAGGAGGGCATCAAGGAATGCGGGGGGCGGGGAGCGGGTTGGATGGGGCAGGAGTCCTGGGGGGCAGGGGTGGGCCACGACCCCCTCGTGGGGTGAGGAGGGAACCAGTTATTAAGATTTTGGCAGCTCATCACTGGTCAAGTCCATTACCAGGAAAAAAAAGTCATACTAACCCAGAATTATGCAATGTACTGTGACTTCTATTTCTGGATAAGTGCTGTGAAAAAGTGTGACTAATGCACTGTAAAATTTAAGAAGGTTTGAAATGTTAAGTGGCTGGCTGGGATTAAGTGCTTCACCAAAGTCATTTTTGCTCATATGCAGGGGCTTGAACTGATCACACAGTCTCTCTCCTTTGGCTTCAAATTGTGAAGTAAGGGAATATCTTATTCAAAGGGATCTTGGAAACTTTCCGTCTGCCTCACGTTGAAGCACAGAGAGAGAATCATTCAACAAGATCATGTAGGTAAATCCCTGAAAATTGCTTTCCTGTCAACATAGCAGCATTTATTAGATATTGGTCCCCATTGTTTTCTCTTTCATGTTTATGTTTTTTATCCTGTTTTTTTTTATTATTATTATTACATGCACTATATACTTTTAGTACTGTTTTAATATAAAATACCTGGTTAAAAGTTCACAAAAATATTCATATGTAGTGCAATTTCAAAGACAATTTGCAAATATTTTAAGAAACCATCACTTGATTTTTCACCCTAGCAAGAGGACTTCATGCTTTTGAGTTATGATGCACTGTTCTTTAGTTAGTTGAACATTGATTGAGTTACTGTGCTGGTTGGGTTAGCATTACAGTCGGTCAGAAATTTTTCAATTGAACGTTTTACCATTGGAAAATGACAATTTGTTGAAATCTAAGCATCCTGTGGGAACATGTAGATTGATACAAAAACAAAAATCTTTCAGAAACGTATCTGGTTATTGCTAAGTCATCTGCTCACCTCTGCAGCTCATGGGCATCTCACCTGGCAGCTCCAAGGTTCTGCAAGTCCCTGGGCTCTATAGTATCCTGCCTGGCAGGGAGCTTGGGAGCTAGGGCTCTCAAGCTTTGTTATACCCCACCAGGCAAGTGATTATGGAGCTGGGGCTACCAGAGATTCCAGACTCCCAGCTCCTTGGCATGCCACTTGGTGCACTGCTGCAGAGCTGGAGCTCTCCCCAAGAGGCTGGCTCCCCAGCTCTAGTTAGCCCTCAAGCCACACAGCTCTGGCTAGCATTCCTTGGCACACACTTTGGCCCTGACCCTGCAAACACTGACACAGATGCTTACTTTGAAGGACATAGTTAGTCTCAGTTAGTGTGTGTATATATAGCAAACAAACAAAGAAAACCCTGTATTGAAAGATTCTTAAGACTTCAAAGTCTATCACTGAAAAGTTAGAAGCAACTGAAGCAAGATTTCTGTGTGCCTATGCATGATACTGTCTTTAAGTACATGATCATATATCCCCCTACCCCCACACACCCATTTTCTATCTGTACAATGGAGACATAATACTTCTTTTTCTTTGCTCAGTATTTTTGCCCCTTATAATTTAATGGAGAAGTTGGATTTTTTTTATTCTGCTGCAGTGATTTTTTTTTATTCTTAATGAATGCATGCATCCACACACACACACTCTTCTCTGGACAGCTTATACACACCTGCTCCTTTTGTGCTACATTCCAAATCACAAATCATTTCTTGCAGTGTTGTTCCAGGATTCCCTTTGAGCTTGTAGAGAGCCCCTAAAAATGCTTCCAGCTGGTGGTCTATCTATTTTGCAGCTGTAGTGCAAGTGCTGAGCTAAAGCCTCTCCACAGACAGCGGTATGGTTGCAGCCTCAAACCTTGTTCTGTATATTTAAACAAAATGTTTTCCAAATCCTGAGTCCCATCCATTTGGGAAACCCCTTAAAGTAAAGCTTACCTTCAAGCATGTGCTGTAGTAAAGAATTTTCCTGAATTGTGGCTTTCTAAATTTGCTATAATTTAATTTCTTGAAGCATCTATCTTAGAGATGATAATTATGGAAGGGATCAGAGAGTTATTGCAAAATAGGTCACGCACAAGTGCACATGGGATTGGGCTGTTTGTTACCCACCAATCTGTTATAAGCACCTGTGTTCCTTAGGAAGTCTGGATTCATACAGTGAGTTTGTATTAAGCTGATGACTCAAAGAAAGTAAAGAAACTCATGCACACAACACAAGAAATGATCAACTATTTTCTCAAGGAGAGTTTGTCAGTGTCATAAATATAAAGGGAAGGGTAAACCCCTTTAAAATCCCTCCTGGCCAGAGGAAAAATCCTCTCACCTGTAAAGGGTTAAGAAGCTAAAGGTAACCTCGCTGGCACCTGACCAAAATGACCAATGAGGAGACAAGATACTTTCAAAAGCTGGGAGGAGGGAGAGAAACAAAGGGTCTGTGTCTGTCTGTATGCTGCTTTTGCTGGGGATAGAACAGGAATGGAGTTTTAGAACTTTTAGTAAGTAATCTAGCTAGGTATGTGTTACATTATGATTTCTTTAAATGGCTGAGAAAAGAACTGTGCTGAATAGAATGACTATTCCTGTCTGTGTGTCTTTTTTTGTAACTTAAGGTTTTGCCTAGAGGGATTCTCTATGTTTTGAATCTAATTACCCTGTAAGGTACCTACCATCCTGATTTTACAGGGGTGATTCCTTTACTCCTATTTACTTCTATTTCTATTAAAAGTCTTCTTGTGAGAAAACTGAATGCTTTTTCATTGTTCTCAGATCCAAGGGTTTGGGTCTGTGGTCACCTATGCAAATTGGTGAGGATTTTTACCAAACCTTTCCCAGGAAGTGGGGTGCAAGGGTTGGGAGGATTTTGGGGGGAAAGATGTGTCCAAACTATGTTTCCCAGTAAACCCAGTTAGAGTTTGGTGGTGGTAGTGGATATTCCAAGGACAAAGGATAAAATTAATTTGTACCTTGGGGAAGTTTTAACCTAAGCTGGTAAAAGTAAGCTTAGGAGGTTTTCATGCAGGTCCCCACATCTGTACCCTAGAGTTCAGAGTGGGGGAGGAACCTTGACAGTCAGTGAGGAAGCACCACATCCCAAAATGATCTCTTCTGGTGCATTAAGCCTCTGCTCTCTGTTCTTTAGTATTTTGCCTGAGCTGAGGATTCATGAGCACAGTTAGAGAGGACTTTTACACTCCTTGAAATGTCAGGAAGGGGAGGAGGTGAACCTCTGGCTGAGGAGATCACTGAACAGTTCATATTTGGCTACCTGCAATCAATCAGTAATTGCATACCCCCATAAAAATGATTGAAAAGTATCTAAGCTATTTCTAGGAAAAAAATAATAAAAATCTAGTGGTTTTGACCCTTTTAGTAGTTTGGCGATAGTATCTAACTGAAAGTAGACATGAGAGTAGACATGGGTTAAAAACAAGAAGCTAAATATTATATCATGTGTATTAATTGAATTACATTAACTGAATGAACTGAAACAATGAAAAAAAGCACAGCTCACATTTCATTCTTCTCTTCCTGGCAGTCAGACATGACAGGCTCTACAGATGCCGAGACTCTCTCACCAGCAGTGGCTTGCCTGCCACAATACAGTCAGCAACCAGTACTAATCAGCCACAGAATTCACACTTCCTTACAGATTCATCCTGTAGTCCTTTGTGAGCAAACCTTGCTGAGGAAAGTAAGCCAGCCTAAGTTTTAAAGGTTTAGGAAGCAATGATAGGCTCTGTAGTTGCTTAAGAAATAATGCATGTACCAACCAAGTATGCACTCATGGTTAATCAAGTGAATGTGGGGGAGTTCAGAGTCCTGGTGCAAGCTCATCTGGAGTCATCCCACTTCATAGCATCAAAAATATGTCATTATTAGTTGACAGGTTCAGAATGATAGAGTGCAGTGGTCCCACAGAAGAGAATATAGTTTAGGTGTTTATATGTAGAACTTCTGATTTAAGAAAAGGATCGATTTACATGTGCAGACTATGTTATTGTTATTGGAGTAAACCTTGACTATTCTTTTTTCAAAAGTAGGCAAAATAAGTATTCTGCATTGTAAACAAAGCATTTGTCAGCCACATCATCTGCAAAGTCATGACCCATGCAACTTCATTGTGGGCAGTCCAATTATCCCAGACGGCCTCAACTTGCTTTTTTTAAAAAAAAACAAAACAAAACAAGAAAAACAAAAATCAAGAGTTTCTTATTTTGAGGAATTCTTGATGCATTTCATCATTTAGGTTGAGCAGACACAGACTAATTTGACCTATGGAAATGTCAGAGTAGAATGGAAGAAAATCTCAGTGGGTTTTCTCTCCCAGTTTCACACTTTGAAGTTAGGATGATCTTGAGAAGCTTTACAAGTTGAGATGGACCCTTGCCCTTTATGGTTGTTGAAAGCCAAAGGAAGAGAAACTGGTCCAGCTATTGATTCAGTGTGTTAATACCTCCCTTAAACAAGCAGTGGCCAGGTCATTCCTCAAAAATGTCCCATCTTGGGGGAAAAAAGTAAGCCAGAAATTATTGTTCTCCCTCAAATACTGTGGATTTAGGGAAAGTTATCTAGGAAGCAGTGAGGGAACAACTCTAGCTGCACCTAGATTTCATGTCTCTGATTCCCAGCAGTTGGGGTTGAGACATGTCCCTTGGTTATTGAACCGAGGCTGCTGTGGCATCAACACTCAACCCTATAATAAACTATAAATAAGCTCTGAATTTAAAATAAAAAGCGTGAATCACTTAATGTTTTAATGAGAGTTCTACATCTCTGTATGAAAAAAGTACCATAAAAATATAGATCTGGGTTCCTACTCTCTTGCACCCTTATGACATTAACAACAAAATGGGTATATAATATTTCCAGATTGAAGACAATAGGCTTATACACACTCTTTGCAGAGATGTCAAAGATTGTGCACAGGAAAACCAGACCCATAACTTGAAATATAACAGGCTCTCTGTGAGAACAGAATATACCAAGCAGTATTTCAGTCCTATTGAAGTATATGGAACTAGTCAATTTACTAAATCCATAACTTGTGCAGCAGTGGGGCACCACTTGACACTCTGATGCTCTTCAGCTTCCATTAAATGCCTAGAAACTAAGTTTATCTTCCTGGTCTAGCCAAATATTATGTGAACATTGAAGATCCCATGGAACCAGTCACAAGAGTCAGAGCTATTTGCTTTGGTGTCAAATCCAAATAAGTAGTTTTTTTTTTTTTTAAATAGATCTTCATTACTCAAATTCCTTTTAAATTTTCAACTGTGTATGGTCATCTTCATTTACTGTTCTATATTGTTAGTGTGCTAATTCTACCACAAAGATGCTGCATTTCAGTGGAAGGCTAAGCAATTTGTATTTATGTAGTGATAAAACATTTATTTCATATCATCAGGTATTCTATTGGAATGAGACATCCTTATCATAGAATCATAGAATATCAGGTTGGAAGGGACCCCAGAAGGTCATCTAGTCCAACCCCCTGCTCGAAGCAGGACCAATTCCCAGTTAAATCATCCCAGCCACGGCTTTGTCAAGCCTGACCTTAAAAACCTCTAAGGAAGGAGATTCTACCACCTCCCGAGGTAACGCATTCCAGTGTTTCACCACCCTCTTAGTGAAAAAGTTTTTCCTAATATCCAATCTAAACCTCCCCCACTGCAACTTGAGACCATTACTCCTCGTTCTGTCATCTGCTACCATTGAGAACAGTCTAGAGCCATCCTCTTTGGAACCCCCTTTCAGGTAGTTGAAAGCAGCTATCAAATCCCCCCTCATTCTTCTCTTCTGCAGGCTAAACAATCCCAGCTCCTTCAGCCTCTCCTCATAACTCATGTGTTCCAGTCCCCTAATCATTTTTGTTGCCCTTCGCTGGACTCTCTCCAATTTATCCACATCCTTCTTGAAGTGTGGGGCCCAAAACTGGACACAGTACTCCAGATAAGGCCTCACCAATGTCGAATAGAGGGGAACGATCATGTCCCTCGATCTGCTCGCTATGCCCCTACTTATACATCCCAAAATGCCATTGGCGTTCTTGGCAACAAGGGCACACTGCTGACTCATATCCAGCTTCTCGTCCACTGTCACCCCTAGGTCCTTTTCCGCAGAACTGCTGCCTAGCCATTCGGTCCCTAGTCTGTAGCTGTGCATTGGGTTCTTCCGTCCTAAGTGCAGGACCCTGCACTTATCCTTATTGAACCTCATCAGATTTCTTTTGGCCCAATCCTCCAATTTGTCTAGGTCCTTCTGTATCCTATCCCTCCCCTCCAGCGTATCTACCACTCCTCCCAGTTTAGTATCATCCGCAAATTTGCTGAGAGTGCAATCCACACATCCTCCAGATCATTTATGAAGATATTGAACAAAACCAGCCCCAGGACCGACCCTTGGGGCACTCCACTTGATACCGGCTGCCAACTAGACATGGAGCCATTGATCACTACCCGTTGAGCCCGACAATCTAGCCAGCTTTCTACCCACCTTATAGTGCATTCATCCAGCCCATACTTCCTTAACTTGCTGACAAGAATACTGTGGGATACTTATGCCACAAACACCATCATGTATTCTATATCTACATAGACAAAGGAAGTTTGCTATCTTTTAAAAGCAACATTAACCTTCAGAATTAAAGGCATTGCATGGAAGATACTGTATAATTTTTCACTTCTTGATTATTGTATATTTGTTAAAAAACAAATTAAAATGTTTTCTAACATTCTTGAGTGCTGGATCTTCATTTCAACACAAACCTCTATATACAAAGAAGTAGAGCACAAAGAAGATCGACTAAGGCTGTTTCCGTGAGAAATAAGTACTGTAGCTATATTTGGGAAACGTAGAGCTCTCCCTTCACCTTCCATATTCCTCATAATGCTTTAAAATTCAAGGTTGATCATTCCTTCCCCTTCTTCATAGGCTATTGAGGCTGTAATTAGTGGAGACATGGGATGACCAACCAGTCTAAACACAGAATATTGAAAAGGTCAGTGAAGTACGAGGCAGGAGTTATTTATAGAACAGGCTGGACATTTAAATTCTCATCTACTTTTTCATGACAATGTGCAAAAAAGAGGAAGCTGACAGCAAATTAATTCTTCTTCATGATAAGTTATGTTAATGAAATTGAGAAACTAGAACACAATTATCCCACTCACTATTAGTTTAAAAAGGACACTGTCAAGTTTTTCCCCCTCATTTATTTTACCCATTCTTTTAAAAAGCCCCCAAGAAATTTGAAGTCATTTCTTTTTTTTTTTTCCTTCATTCATTAGGCACAATGTCTAATTCTGCCCTAGTCCAAATTCAGTCATTCTTTGGCTTATTTACCCAAGGGTTAAATTTATTCCTCAAGAACTGTCTTAGAAATGGGTGCAATGATACAGGCTTTGCTGGGTTCCATCCCAGTGGAACTTTTCTCCTCACAACCCATCAAAGAGAGTTGGGTGACTTGTTTTGGTCAATGTACTATTCACCACCACCACCACCACAAAAAAAAAAGTGCATTTTTTGAGGGAACCAAAACTATTCAGAAATTCAGGTCAAATTCAGCATATAGTTTCTGATGAAAAAATCATTTTAATAAATATCGAAAGGTTTACAAAAAGATTGTTTTGAATCAAAATTCAAATGGTTTTGTTTGACCGAAATGATTTTTTTTTTTTGGATAAGGGAAGAAACACGGTAAAAAGGTTTTGGCTTAAAGCAACCAAATTGTACAAGCCCACCTGGGATTTGAGCGGCTGTATTATGATGTTGTGGTTTCACTGCTGTAGTAACTCAAACTAGATAGATCAAAGCTAGCTTGGGTATCTCTACAGATGCTGCAGTCATACCTCTGATTGCAGCAGAGACATATGCTAAGGGTTGATGGATGACAGTAACTTTAACATCTTTTGTGTTCGTTTTCCATGAGCACTGTAGTAAACGTATTTACTGGCAAGAACTTTAAGAACTGAGGCAGTGAATTTTAATTCTCTACTGAAGAATATTTATGGATAACCATGAGTACTGGAAACCTAAAAAGATAAGATATACTCTCATCCAATCAGAAATATTGCATATTACAACCCACCTGCACAGAGGATGAAATAGCAAACCTGTGGAAACTGCTTCTCTCCCCCACACTGTGACTCATGAGTAGTAGTTAGTGCAGCATTGCAAAGTGGCATCTTATGTTCCCTGGTTTCTTTGAAGATTCATGTAAAACAAGCAACAAAACTTGTTCTATAAATTTCTCTCACCCTGTACCGATCACTAATGCCTTAACACTCTCCTGGTACAGACACTTTCACAGTGGTGAGGGTAATTCAGCCTTTTTCATTCAGTTTTTGGCCTCAGTACCTAATTAAGTCAGATGGGATGCTGGATTCAGTGAGGAAGTCATCAGTCCCAGAGCATATTAAGACCCCTAACTCAATGTGTCTGAACATATCTGGGTTTGGGAATACTGTATTTTTTTTAAATAGTTCATTCTATCTTTACTACACTCTGCTTCTACTTTCAATATTGACATTTTTCCTTTTTACAATCATACTTTATAATGCTCTATGTGCATATATATAAATAAGCCTGCAGTCTCTGTTAATTCTGTCTTTAAATTCCAATATTAAACCTTGCTGCTGCCTCAGCAAACACAAACCCAAGCAATATGTTTTTAAAAGTTTTGAAACTGTCAATGACTTTTTGTAAAAAGTTTACTATTTCAAGGGGATGTAACAGGAATTTCTATTGACCCTTGAAAAATGCATATTTTTGTGATTTTTCTCCAGGGCTGAAGAATGCCTTGAGCATGACAGTTATTTTCAGAGGTTTTCTTTTCAACAAAATGTTTTCATGTTTATCCATGCTGAAATAAATTCATTGCATGAGGTGTGATGCAAGCTGTTTACTAATGCTGAGCTTCTCCAGAATTTCACAGTCGCTAGGGAGGAACAACTTCAGAAAGCAATCAACCTTATTCCCTCCTCCCGCCGCCCCCCACCCCACCCCTTGGGCAATTCATGTTTTAGTGCTTACAGGGGTGGCTGCAGTGATCAAAGGATGAGAAGTGAACTCTCTGAACCAAGATGACCAAATGAAACATTTGCACTCTGTGATCCTTCTGATATGGTCAGACAGTGCTGATCAGTGGCAAGGGCTGTATTCAGTGCATACAGAAGGAAGTGGAATAGAATCTGAAGGATTAATAATTTTGTGTTTCCCTATAGTGCAGCAATACTCAAACCTGTAGTCATGAAGCTGTACCATTGGACATATGCAATGTGCAATAAAGTGATGTGTGGGTTTATTTAATCAGAATAAGAACCCATTATAAATGAACGGAAGAAGATTGCACAGGTGGCATGCTGAGTATTATTTAATTTTAGATGAGGGTTGCTAGGTGTTAAAGTCTCAGAATGGTTGTTACGATTCATAAGATCAACCTATTGCTAGCTCCTCACTTCCTGATTAGTGAAAAGTGTATCTTCCCATCCCTGCCACCCCGTAGTGTAATAAATCCTGGACCAATATCACACTTACTGTGGCCACTCAATTTCACAGGAATTGGAGGGATAGAACTCTGATCATACATCACTTGAGCTAAAGAAGGATCTCCATACCCTGTTGAGTGGTTCTGATTCTCTCCAGTTCCAAACAGAGCTGCACATACCCATTGGCGATTCATTAAAATATGTTTTTTGGACCAGTCACCCTTAGGGTAAGCCAGTAGAGTCACATGAGGAATGAAGTTGGTCTACCAATACAAATGTGATATAATCTTGATTTCTGGTAAATTGCTGTAACTTCTTAAGGGAGGGATGATATTTTTGGTAAAATGCATTGAAACAATCATCTTCAGTTGGCATTCCAGGCAGGAGAGAATAGTCAGGACCATAGGCAATGATGGAATTTAGAACCCTCAAACACTTTTCTCAAACTATTTTACACTCCCTGGCGGAGGTTCATAGGGTTTGATCCTGAAGGCCCTCTAAGCACAGAACTCCCACTGAAGTCAACATAAGTTCCTAACTATGGTATTTAGATCACTGTAGTATCTGTAGGATCTGAACACCTCACAATATTTAATGCATTTATTCTTGCAACACTGCTGTGAGGTAGAGGAATGCTATTATCTTCATTTTACACATGAAATACTAAGCCACAGAAAGACTAAGATGTGTCAAAGGAAGTTTGTGGTACAGTTCCTGGTTACCATCTCGACCATTGTTCCTCCTTCCCATGGCCTCTCCAAGCATACAACTCCCTAGCACACAACCCAAGAGATGGTCCAGCAGTCTCTCCATGACTGGACTGAGCCTATAGCTAAAAAAAATATTTCAATTCATTAACAGCTCAATAAAGCACTCATTTTCTAGAAACCTTATCTCCATTATACCTTTCTCCAGTTGTCGGATTATGAGTAAATATTAAAAATTACCACTGAATAACAGTGATGACCCAGATTCACTGAACTTGGTGCTAGAAGGTATGAATTATAGACCTTCCTGCCCCAACCTGTCATCTGACAACCAAAGTTGCGACTGGGCCCAAGGTAAAACACTCAATCAGGGGCACCTCACATACTCTCCCTCAGGATTTTCTTCCTCAGAGGCAGCTTTTATTTCACCAGGGAGTCTGTAGGAGACCCAGCACTACATGCTACTAAGGGGAAATGGGGAAATAAAGTGTCCAGAGGAAAATGCTGAACACCCACTCTCCATTCAGCACTGCTCACTTTGGAGCTCTGCTGGCCCCCAATGGGATACAGAAAAGAGGAAGTCACTTTGCTTCGTTATGATATCCCATTGACAGGCTCTCTCTCAGGGGCCCTGTGTCTTGTTGGATTCCAGTATAAGATAAATATATAAAGGATGTTTGTTGATTACCCTTTATGGCTACTGCATTGGGGCAATTGAAAACCAATTTCCTAAAACAATTTTAAAGTTAAAAAAATAGGTACACTCTCTTATGCCAATTCTAATCAAATAACTCCAACTGAAGTAGATACATTTACTGTTCCTAAGTGCAGACTTCCCAGAAAACTTTAAAAACATCAGTTTTAAAAGGTTTTCCATAAATTCACTTCTTGCTTTTCAGCTTTAAAATTTGCTATTTTACTGCCAAGGACACAGACTCTACACAGCTGACCCTGGTAAACTCAGTATAGTCATGTTTCACTGAGATCTTTAACTATAACAACATGTTTCATATTGTTCTAAAAAAGCATATCACCACCATCATAAAAAAATAAAGACGTAGCCAGGCACAGGAGCTACCATTCCTTGAGAACAGTGTAAAGAAGATAGGATGAGATCTGAGGGAAGAAACCTCACAAATGAGCGTACACTGAACACAGGTAAAAAGAAAAGGAGTACTTGTGGCACCTTAGAGACTAACAAATTTATTTGAGCATAAGCTTTTGTGAGCTACAGCTCACTTCATCGGATGCATTCAGTGGAAAATACAGTGGGGAGATTTATATACACAGAGAACATGAAACAATGGGTGTTATCATACACACTATAAGGAGAATGATCCCTTAAGGTGAGCTATTACCAGCAGGAGAGCGGGGGGGAAGGGAGGGAAGAGAAAAAAAACTATTGTAGCAATAATCGAGGTGGGCCATTTCCAGCAGTTGACAAGAACGTCTGAGGAACAGCGGGGGGTGGGGGAAGGGAGAATAGGCATTGGCACCATGACAGCAGGATTGTCTGGCTATGTAGAAAGAATAGTAAATATGGCAGGCGACCAGCTTGGCTTAACAGAGAAATCCTTGCTGATCTTAAATACAAAAAAGAAGCTTACAAGAAGTGGAAGATGGGACAAATGACCAGGGAGGAGTATAAAAATATTGCTCAGGCATGCAGGAGTGAAATCAGGAAGGCCAAATCACATCTGGAGTTGCAGCTAGCAAGAGATGTTAAGAGTAACAAGAAGGGTTTCTTCAGCTATGTTAGCAACAAGAAGAAAGTTAAGGAAAGTGTGGGCCCCTTACTGAATGAGGGAGGCAACCTAGTGACAGAGGATGTGGAAAAAGCTAATGCCTTTTTTGCCTCTGTCTTCACGAACAAGGTCAGCTCCCAGACTACTGCACTGGGCAGCACAGCATGGGGACGGGGTGATCAGCCCTCTGTGGAGAAAGAAGTGGTTCGGGACTATTTAGAAAAGCTGGACAAGCACAAGGCCATGTGCTGCATCCGAGGGCGCTAAAGGAGTTGGTGGATGTGTGATTGCAGAGCCATTGGCCATTATCTTTGAAAACCCACGGCGTTTGGTGGAGGTCCCGGATGACTGGAAAAAGGCTAATGTAGTGCCCATCTTTTAAAAAGGGAAGGAGGAGGATCTGGGGAACTACAGGCCAGTCAGCCTCACCTCAGTCCCTGGAAAAATCATGGAGCAGGTCCTCAAGGAATCAATTCTGAAGCACTTAGAGGAGAGGAAAGTGATCAGGAACAGTCAGCATGGATTCACCAAGGGCAAGTCATGCCTGACTAATCTAATTGTCTTCTATTATGAGATCACTGCTTTCCCCTCATCCACAGAGCAAGTTGACGTGTTATTCCTTTACTTTAGCAAAGCTTTTGACATGGTGTCCCACAGCATTCTTGTCAGCAAGTTAAAGTAGTATGGGCTGGATGAATGGACTATAAGGTGGATAGAAAGCTGGCTAGATAGTCTGGCTCAACGGGTAATGATCAATGGCTCGATGTCTAGTTGGCAGTCAGTATCAAGCAGAGTGCCCCAAGGGTCAGTCCTGGGGCTGGTTTTGTTCAATATCTTCAATAATGATCTGGAGGATGGCGTGGATTCCACCCTCAGCAAGTTTGCTCTGCAAAGATGGGCACTACATTAGCCTTTTTCCAGTCATCTGGGACCTCCTCCGATCACTATGAGTTTTCAAAGATAATGGCCAATGGCTCTGCAACCACATCCGCCAACTTCTTTAGCACTCTCGGATGCAACGCATCTGGCCCCATGGACTTGTGCTCGTCCAGCTTTTCTAAATAGTCCCGAACTACTTCTTTCTCCACAGAGGGCTGGTCACCTTCTCCCCATGCTGTGCTGCCCAGTGCAGTAGTCTGGGAGCTGACCTTGTTCGTGAAGACAGAGGCAAAAAAAAGCATTGAGTACATTAGCTTTTTCCACATCCTCTGTCACTAGGTTGCCTCCCTCATTCAGTAAGGGGCCCACACTTTCCTTGACTTTCTTCTTGTTGCTAACATAGCTGAAGAAACCCTTCTTGTTACTCTTAACA
The DNA here is from genome assembly GCF_965140285.1 of Lepidochelys kempii. Classification (NCBI taxonomy): domain Eukaryota; kingdom Metazoa; phylum Chordata; order Testudines; family Cheloniidae; genus Lepidochelys; species Lepidochelys kempii. The sequence goes on along the minus strand of NC_136387.1, from coordinate 58,540,071 downwards.
TCTCTTGCTAGCTGCAACTCCAGGTGTGATTTGGCCTTCCTGATCTCACTCCTGCATGCCTGAGCAATATTTTTATACTCTTCCCTGGTCATTTGTCTGATCTTCCACTTCTTGTAAGCTTCTTTTTTGTATTTAAGATCAGCAAGGATTTCACTGTTAAGCCAAGCTGGTCTCCTGCCATATTTACTATTTTTTCTACACATCGGGATGGTTTGTCCCTGTGACCTCAATAAGGATTCTTTAAAATACAGCCAGCTCTCCTGGACTCCTTTCCCCCTCATGTTATTCTGCCAGGGGATCTTGCCCATCAGTTCCCTGAGGGAGTCAAAATCTGCTTTTCTGAAGTCCAGGGTCTGTATTCTGCTGCTCTCCTTTCTTCCTTGTGTTATGCTGGAGGGTAAGGATAGGCTACACAGGAACCTAGACAAATTAGAGGATTGGGCCAAAAGAAATTTGATGAGGTTCAACAAGGACAAGTGCAGAGTCCTGCACTTAGGACGGAAGAAACCAATGCACCGCTACAGACTAGGAACCGAATGGCTAGGCAGCAGTTCTGCAGAAAAGGATGTAGAGGTTACAGTGGATGAGAAGCTGGATATGAGTCAACAGTGTGCCCTTGTTGCCAAGAAGGCCAATGGCATTTTGGGATGTATAAGTAGGGGCATTGCCAGCAGATCGAGGGACGTGATAGTTCCCCTCTATTCAACATTGGTGAGGCCTCATCTGGAGTACTTGTCAAGTTTTGGGCCCCACACTACAAGAAGGATGTGAAAAAATTGGAAAGCGTCCAGTGGAGGGCAACAAAAATGATTAGAGGACTGGAACACATGACTTATGAGGAGAGACTGAGGGAACTGGGATTGTTTAGTCTACGGAAGAGAAGAATGAGGGGGGATTTGATAGCTGCTTTCAACTACCTGAAAGGGGGTTCCAAAGAGGATGGATCTAGACTGTTCTCAGTGGTAGCAGAGGACAGAACAAGGAGTAATGGTCTCAAGTTGCAGTGGAGGATGTTTAGGTTGGATATTAGGAAAAACTTTTTCACTAGGAGGGTGGTGAAGCACTGGAATGTGTTACCTAGGGAGGTGGTGGAATCTCCTTCTTTAGAAGTTTTTAAGGTCAGGCTTGACAAAGCCCTGGCTGGGATGATTTAGTTGGGATTGGTCCTGCTTTGAGCAGGGGGTTGGACTAGATGACCTCCTGAGGTCCCTTTCAACCCTGATATTCTATGATTCTAATAGATTCTCCCATTATCTCTTTGGCAAGCAAACTAAAAGCCCATTTTGCTCACAGTTATTTCACAAGGCTAAGCCCTATCTCCAGTAACAAGCGATCTGATGCTAATCCTAACCGTTGATGAATGTCTTTTCCCCGGTTCCATGCTCCCGCCTCCCCAGCTTGCCAACCCAGTTGGTGACAAGTGTCTTATAGACACACACTAAAGACATGCAACCTAAACTCTCTGCCAGCTGCTAAACCCTTCTGCTGGCATGATCCATATCCTCCCAAACCGCTGGCAAATGATAAGATTATATAAGACTGACACCCAATTTTTCTGAGGTCCCCCAAAAACTTAAGTAGCCATAGGGTTTAAGCTCCATTACAATCACAATTTCTAATGAAAACTCTTGATACACTTGCCAGCAAGTAACCTTTCCACTCCACTGTGAAATGAAGCAGAATTACAGTGAAATAATCTCATTGTAGGAAAATGCCGTAAGTGAGAGAACTTATTTTTTCCACCCTCAGAAAAGGAGGTGGTAGTTCAAAGATGACGACTCCCAAAGAAGAATGTGATTCATAGCTGCTTGAATTGGCTTTTGAAAATAAACATTTTCTATGGCAATAGGATGTTTTTTCCTCAAATGGACCTTTGTCAGTCATAATAGAACGATAGCAGATCACTGAACTTGGTATCTAGCAAATGAATAAAAAGGGAGCTCTGACCATTCCTCGTGTAAGATTACACAATTTCAGAATATTACACACACCCCTTAGATCATTGTCAAAAGAGGCAAAAGGTCCTTTTCATTTGTCTTCCTCAACTACTACTCAAGAAAGTTGACCTGATTAAGCAGACCTTGTTATAATCATTCATTTCTAACTTCCCATTAAGCTGCAAATGCAACTGCTATTACTAAGGCTTGGAAAGATTAGAGTATAGACTTTTGCTTCAGCTCCTAGCAGGCAATAGTTGCCATAGCACCACTCGACTGCAAAGCCTCATCTTCACTCAGCGGGGACAGTGTGCCGATGTGGTTTTTATTTGGATTGGGGAGGGTGAAAGGGACAGGACAAAAAAAAAATCACAAGTCATCTTTTAAAAAACAGTGTCCTATCTTATGTAGCCTATGCCTACCCTAGTTTGTGAGTATATGGAAAATAAAGTCTGTATAAACATGAAGAATATTCTAGTCATGTCTGCCATTTCTAAAGGTGGGAATTTGTTGTGTTTTACTTCAGCATCTAATTTATATGTAATTGTTTCAAGAAGATAATAAGGATAAAGAAAATGGTATGGAAATGAATTTACTGTTCCCCCTTTACTTTTTTAATCCATTCAATATGACTCCCATGACTCTAGACTATCCTAGATAAATTATAAGTTCTTATGTAACATTTACCACCACATTTTTTCAGGTAAGTTTCATTCTCAAGTGACAGGTATTTAATCTTTCTCTAGTGCAATGACTACCAAAAGAACAACAGAATGTAATGTAGATTTTCTGTCAAATTATTTTAAATTGTTATGGGTCTGTCTCATGCAGAGTCCTCAGAATTGATACTGCAATCAATTTAGTATTTAAATGAATCTTTGAGGATTCTTGATTTTCCAGGAAATCTCTCTGGAGAATTAGGTTTTGCTGTTGAAAATTGTTGTTTAATACCTTCCTAAATTAAGCCTCTGTGCGCTATATTAGCTGCAAAGTACTCAGTCCAGTTACTGGATAGCTGAAGAACACAGTAGAAGTCTACTGTTGTTTAGTTATAATACTTAAGAGGACCAGCATAAATATTTTGGTTTGGGAAATTTTGTGCCCAAAACAGATTGTTACTTTCCTGCCATACTGCTAATTTTTCACCCTTCAATAGCATTTAATTTAAAAATTCCTGAGGTTATGATTTCAGCAGTGTGCTATGGCTTGTCTTACAAGTTCCAAAATTGACCTTTACCCAATGTGGGCAACACTGCAATTAAAGTCGGCAAAAGTAACAATGAGCAATAGGAAAAAATTATAATCACAATCTTTTAAAATTAAATCTAAACTACTGTGCTGGCAAGAAATGCACTTCCAGTCATAAAATGTCAAAACAGTTTTAGGACTAGAACTTCATCTGTTCATAGCAAAGACACATTTTTAAAGATGAGCTAATTAAAGATTTCACTTGTCTGCAGTTAACATCACTGGGAATATTTTTTGACAGATGGCTGAAATGTATACCCTTCATGATCATACATCTATGAGCCACATACTGTATCACTGCACAGTCTCTGATTTACTACCAGTAAATGCCTTTGGCTAGTTTGCAATCCCTGAGTGAACATTAAGAACTGTGGCAGAGCTTCGACCTTGTCCCCGTGAGTCCTGCGCTTCCAGGCAGTTTATGCTAGCTTCAGAGTCTCACTGCAACCCTCCACGTAGCCCTTCTCTCTCAAGGGTCACGGATACAGTCCACTGAGCCCTTTTCATCATAAGCCAGCAATGGAGGTTGGTGAGAGAATTCCCACAATCTCTGTTGCTCCTATGGCCTCATGTCAAAACAGTTTATCCTCCTGTCCTGACAGGGGCCTGTTTTCCCCTTCTAGGAGGTGTTTCTGTAGTAGTAGTAGTGGTGGGGGGGGGTGGGCAAACCCAGGCCCGCACTCTACTCCAGGTTCTGGCCCAGGGACCCTAATGGTAGCAGCTGTTGGCAGCCAACCTTTTACTGCCAGAGTTGCTACATTTCCCTGGGCTACTTCCCCACAGCTGTCCTGCTTCTCCCTCACCAGTGACTTGAGAGTGTCTTCATTAACCAGTCCTTCTATCACACTTTCACTCCTCTCTGCCTGACTGGAGTGAGCCCTTTTGTATTATCAGAGGGGCCTTAATTAGAATCAGGTGGTCACATTAGCTTAATGGCCTCACCTGACTCTTTGCAGGTTAACACTTTGGAGTCAGGTGTTCTCATTTGCCTGGAGCAGCCCCTGCTCTGGTCAGTTAGGGAACAGAAAACTGTTAATCCAGTGGCCAGTATATCTGCCTTTTGCTACTCTGCTGTACCCTCTGGCCTGGGTCTATCACAGAACATATGGGGTAAAAAAGTGTTGTGTCATAATTAAATAATTGTTTTTGAATAATTGTCCTTGTAGCAAAATATATCCTCTTCATTGTGAGGAAATATTAGTTTATAATACATCATTTGAGTGGTCAAAATGCCTCATAATTAATTGGTATTAACTGACAAGAATATTGGCCTTTTCTGTACATTTTCCTCTTAATATATGTTACCTCTGGCAATGAAATTAGAGGGAGGAGAGAAAGCTGTTTTAGATCTAATTTTATTAAATACTTTGGACATTGTATGAGGGAGTGGAGACAACAGAAATTATAATTTAATATGCTAAACTATGGTTTGCTGTGCTCATCCAGCTTTTCCATGCAGCTTTGTAGAAATTGGTTAATAATTCCAAAACAATTTCCTTTTTGTTAATTTCCCTTTAGACATTTCAGAAAGGCTATTTAGATAGACAGTGATTATTTATTATCTAAAATTGCAATTCCCCAGTGCCACTCATATTGTACACCACCTATTTAAAACAAATAAATATTAACAAAAACAGGAAACTGACTGGGGGAGGCAGGAAGGAGAGAAGATAAAAAGCCCACAATCACTTTCTACAGAAGTATTGTGTGAAATAGAAAAATATAGATTCAAAGTGCATGAAGAACAAGCAGAAATGAACAAAAACCTGGTTGTTTAAGAAGAAAAGATTATTAAGAACATCCAATGGCTTTGGCAATGACCTCATTCTGGGGTCCACCATTAACCATTACAGCAGTAATGGTTCTCATTGGAGCTTTGGAATATTGTTGCTACCAAATGTGGGACAAGTAGCCTGCTCCTCCTGAAGTAGAGATTTCTTCAATGGAAGTAGGCTTTTCTTGAGGGATCTGTCCAGTCCTGTTGCAGAAGGAACATGCAGGGAGCTGATGAGGCTGTAGATGGGAAGAGCAAAGTTGTCTGCCTCTCAAAGACATCAGGGACCAAATTTTCTAAAAGTGACTAATGAGATTTGGAGCCTCCATTTTGTGTGACCAATAGGAGATTTTTTGAGACTTTGGGTGCTCATCACTTTCTGGAAATAAGGCCCCGTAAGTGTTTCTCAAGTTGGGCACCCTAAAATGGAGTCTCCCAAAATTAACTAGTCAGACCCAGTTTCTGGGCAGCGGTGACTGCAGCTACCTATGCATATACTGCATGCAAGAGCCTTCAAACATCTCAGTAGCACTAGAGAGCAGGACAGATTGTGCCTTTAGCGATCCAGTGGGAAATGTTATGATGTGGAGTGGAGCTTATGAGAAACTTGGGAGTTTTTACAGAGTTTGGCTTTGAGATTGTGTTGTTCATTGAATCTGAAATTCAAAGCAAAATACAGAGATGTAGTTCCAGGTGAACCAAAATTGGAAATAGATCTTGTGCAAACAAAAAAGAAACAATTCTTGGTCCTACTACTGACTCACTCTATGTTCATAAGCAACTTAACTCCCCTCTGAACCTCATTTTCCCCTTCAGTAAAATGTGTAGAAAGACCTATCTTCCTTACATGGGTGTTGCAAGGCTTAAACAGTAGATGTTTGTAAAGCACCTCCAGAATTTCCAGAAAAACATTACACTTTGGTAGAGTCTATTATCCAAGATTATGCATAGGTTGTTGAGGGACATACGGATTTTGCCCTTCACAGCTGAGGAATGAATCCATTGTTATTTATATACAGTAGCACCTAGATGCCCAAACCAAGAATAGTGATATGATAGGTGTTGTACAAAACATGGGGAGAGATGGTCTCTGCCCCAAAAGAGATTACTTTCTTAGTAGTCGAGCCAGAGAAAGGGTGGGAGGTTAAACTGAGTCACAGACATGTGAAACACCACACAGCTGGTTAGGGGCAGAGCCAGGAATGGTGTCTTCCTCCACTGAGTATGAATCAAGTGTCCTGTACACTGGACTACACTATCTCCCCCAGGCGCCGTAGTCAATACAGTATATCCTTACTAGCCTATTAAGGAATTTCTCATTAAGCAAGTATTGTATATTGTCCAAGAGCACACTGACTATATTACACACACACACACACACACAGAGTGGTGGTATATATTTCTGCATGCTATAGATAGGTGATATTTATGATTATCTTGAACATTCCCTTATTAGATACAACAGTCTTGAGTTACGGTGAGCATGAGTGGCAAACAGGATATGAATGCAGAACATTTCATCCATGAAGGATGTTTATATTATTACTTTCATGTGTGCAAAAGAGCCATAACTCATGAGCCTCGCTTCAGAGAATTATGAAGGTCTATATTCACATCTGGGAAAAAAAATCCAGCCTTCACAGGTGGGCTATTTTATTAATTCTCTGAAGATTCATTGTAGTTTACTTTAAAATAAACTGTGTTACTATACACGTTTGGATCCTGTCTGACAAGAAAGATGATAATGGGGAATACTCAAAGTTACAATACTATTATCAGATCCTTCAGCACATTCTATACAAGAGGAGTACGAGGATTGCTTCCCGCACCCCCTCATTTTGGACAAAAATGTTACAGTCTACCAAAATAATTTCTATCTAAATTGTCCTCTGAATGCAATTTGTAGACCAAGTTCAGCCTCAATAAAAAAATTCCACACTCCCAAAGTTGTTGATGATACATAGACAGTGGGATCAGTAAGGCCTTTAAGCCCATTTTAGTTTTTCAACATGCATCACAATATCCACTTTTTTTCTTCCAGATCAGAAATTGAAAGAATCATTGTTTGATTTTTTTAAAGCTACCTTTGGTTTTACAGACAAAAGTATAAGGCATATTTCCAAGAAGTATGGTGAAATTATTTATCCAGCAGTATTTCAGAGGCAGATGACATTACTTGCTCCTCTCATATAATCAAAATATATATTCTTAGATTCCTCAGGATGGGGATGCTTTCCCATTTCAAACCATGCCAAGGACTTTGACAGCATTAATAGAAACAAGTTGAAAGAGGCCTACATGCAATCCTTATTCTTCTGGAAGAATAATTTAAATTACTAACATTTTTCTTAAAGCAGAATGACTTATAGATTCACAGATTTTAAAGCCAGAAAAGACCATTAGACTTCATGTATACACTACACCATTAAATTTCACCCAGTTACCCTGCACTGAGCCCAATAACATGTGTTTGGCCAAAGCCTATGTCAAGGTTCCTTCCCCACTCTGAACGCTAGGGTACAGATGTGGGGACCTGCATGAAAAACCTCCTAAGCTTATCTTTACCAGCTTAGGTCAAAACTTCCCCAAGGTACACAATATTCCACCCTTTGTCCTTGGATTGGCCGCTACCACCACCAAACAAATACTGGTTACTGGGGAAGAGCTGTTTGGACACGTCTTTCCCCCAAAAATACTTCCCAAAACCTTGCACCCCACTTCCTGGACAAGGTTTGGTAAAAAGTCTCACCAATTTGCCTAGGTGACTACAGACCCAGACTCTTGGATCTTAAGAACAATGAACAATCCTCCCAACACTTGCACCCTCCCTTTCCTGGGTAATGTTGGATAAAAAGCCTCACCAATTTGCATAGGTGACCACAGACCCAAACCCTTGGATCTGAGAACAATGAAAAAGCATTCAGTTTTCTTACAAGAAGACTTTTAATAGAGATAGAAGTAAATGGAAGTAAAGAAATCCCCCCTGTAACATCAGGATGGTAGATACCTTACAGGGTAATTAGATTCAAAACATAGAGAACCCCTCTAGGCAAAACCTTAAGTTACAAAAAGATACACAGACAGAAATAGTTATTCTATTCAGCACAATTCTTTTCTCAGCCATTTAAAGAAATCATAATCTAACGCATACCTAGCTAGATTACTTACTAAAAGTTCTAAGACTCCATTCCTGGTCTATCCCCGGCAAAGCAGCAGATAGACAGACAGACCAGACCCTTTGTTTCTCTCCCTCCTCCCAGCTTTTGAAAGTATCTTGTCTCCTCATTGGTCATTTTGGTCAGGTGCCAGGGAGGTTACCTTTAGCTTCTTAACCCTTTACAGGTGAGAGGATTTTTTTCTCTGGCCAGGAGGGACTTTAAAGGGGTTTACCCTTCCCTTTATATTTATGACAGCCTATATTCCAGAAAACAATCCTGTCTTGATTAGAAGATATCAAGAGATGGAGAATCTACCACTTCTCTTAGTAGGTCCAGTAGTTAAATCACCCTTACTTTAAAAAGTGTGACTAATTTAAACGTGTCTGGCTTCAGCTTTCATCCATAGATTCCTGTTATGCCTTTCTCTAATAAATTAAGAGTCCTTTAGTACCTGGTATTTCTCCTTATAATGGCTGTAATCAAGTCACGTCTCAGTAATCTTTTTGATAAGATAAACAGACTGAATGCTTTACGTCTGTCACTGTAGAGCATTTTCTCCAGCCCTTGAATCATTTTTATGGTTCTTTGCTGCCGCCTCTCCATTTTTAACTTCCTTTTAAAATGTGGTCCCCAGAACTATATGCAGTATTCTATCATCAGACTCACCAATGTTATATACAGAGGGAAAATCACCTGCCTACTCCCTTATCTATACATTTAAGAATGAAAACATGGCTTTTTGCAATAGCATCATACTTGGAAGCTCCTGTTAAGTTGCTTGTCTATTTTGGTCCCCTAAATCCTTTCTGAGTCATAGCTTTCCATCAAAAAGTCCCCTATTCTATAGGTGGGGCCTGCATTCCTTGTTCTTAGAAATATAATTTTACATTTAAATGCATGAATTTTGTTTGAACGGGCCCTAGTTTCATCTATCATAATTAATATATTAGGTTTCTAAAATAAACTGTTAAATGGCCAAGTACTGATCTTTGTGATTTTTCAGACTTCAAGAATTTAAAGCTACCCTTAACCCGTGTATTGTTGAAAAAATGGAAAAGGTGGTACAGCCTAAAAGAAAACAAATAATAAAAGAATAAATAAAATTGATATAGTGATACCTGTTTTATTTTATGTTTTGCCAAGGGAGAGGTGAGATGGCAGGAAAAAAAATAAATCTCCCCAGCTGTAATGTGTTACCGTGTCTGCACTAGAGAAAAACTGGATAATTTATAGGCTACAATACATTTGTAATGAATAGAGCCCTCAAACTATGTTGCGTATGTTAGGCTTCAACCAGAGGAAGGATTAGGATGTTCTTATTTTCTATTATGAGCAGCATCTCATGAGTAGTATTCATGGTATGGTTGACAAGCCAAATATTTCACAGTGTATCCAGAGTCAGATTCAGGATGGATGTGAAGGGAATTCACTGCATCATCATTAACCCTTATGCCACTAAGAGCATTTACAGACCCCTGTGTGGCAAGAATCAGAGGTGGTGGAACAATTTTTACAGTGAGGGTGCTGAGAACCATTGAACTAACGTGTAAACCCTATACATGATGGAAACCACTTCAAGCCAGTAGGTGCAGCAGCACCCTTAGTTCCAGCACCTATGGCAAGAATATTTATTTTGGGACAAAGATATTTGGAGCTTTATTCAAATATGTACCGTTTAATATGCCCTAGCTAAATAATACATTGATTTTTCCCCCCGCAAACCCTCTTTTTCACTGAAACCATAGTTTGTTTGCACAGTGGCTAGTCACATGAGCATGAAATGGTAATACATGTTTTTAGAAGACTGTTTAATCAAACCAACCAGTTAAGAAACTTACATTGTTCTTTTCATTGAAGTCTAAAACTTGTGTGCATTTTGCTGCACTCTATAGACCAAATTCGAAGGAGATATGCATGGCTGTATATATTAGATGCTTTAATCTAAGTTACTAATGTGTAAAGGACTCTAAATAGATAAGAACATAAGAACGGCCCTACTGAGTCAGACCAAAGGCCCATCTAGCCCAGTATCCTGTCTTCTGACAGGGGCCAATGCCAGGTGCCCCAGATGGAATGAACAGAACAGGTAATCATCAAGTGATCCATCCCCTGTCATTCATTCTCAGCTAATAGCCATTGATGGACCTATCCTCCATGAATTTATCTAGTTCCTTTTTGAACACTGTTATGGTCTTGACCTTCACAACATCCTCTGGCAAGGAGTTCCACAGGTTGACTGCATTGTGTGAAGAAATTCTTCCTTTTATTTGTTTTAAACCTGCTCCCTCTTAATTTAATTTGGTGACCGCTAGTTCTTGTGTTATGAGAGGTCGTAAACAACACTAATTTATCAACTTTTATCTATCAATCGTATCTCCCCTTAGCCTTCTCTTTTCCAGGCTGAAAAGTCCCAGTCTTATTAGTCTCTCCTCACATGATAGCCAATATATACCCCTAATTATTTTTGTTGCACTTTTCTGAACCTTTTCCAATTCCAATGTATCTTTTTTGAGATGGGGCGACCACATTTGCATACAGTATTCAAGATGTGGACATACCATGGATTTATGTAGAGGCAACATGATATTTTCTGTCCTATTATCTATCCCTTTCTTAATTATTCTCAGCATTCTGTTCACTTTTTTGACTGCCACTACACATTGAGTGGATGTTTTCAGAGAACTATCCACAATGACTCCAAGATCTCTTTCTTGAGTGGTAACAGCTAATTTAGACCCCATCATTTTATATATATAGTAGGGATTATGCTTTCCAATGTATGTTTTCCAGTGCATTACTTTGCATTTATCAACATTAAATTTCATCTTCCATTTTGTTACCCAGTCACCCAGTTTTGAGAGATCCTTTTGTAGCTCTTTGTAGTCTGCCTGGGTCTTAACTATCTTTAGTAATATTGTATCATCTACAAATTTTGCCACATCACTATTTACCCCTTTTTACAGATCATTTATGCATATGTTGAATAGGACTGGTCTCAGAACAGACCCCTAGGGGACACCACTATTTACCTCTCTCCATTCTGAAAACTGACCATTTATACCTACCCATTGTTTCCTATCTTTTAACCAGTTAGCAATCCATGAGAAAACCTTCCCTCTTATCCCATGGCAGCTTACTTTGTGTTAGAGCCTTTGGTGAGGGACCTTGTCAAAGGCTTTCTGAAAATATAAGTACACTATATCCACTGGATCCCCTTGGTCCACATGCTTGTTGACCCCCTCAAAGAATTCTAGTAGATTGTTGAGGCATGATTTTCCTTTCCCATGTTGATTGTTCCTCAACCAATTATGTTCATCTATATACTGACAACATTGTTCTTTACTATGATTTCAATCAGTTTGCCCGGTACTGAAGTCAGGCTTACAGGCCTGTAATTGCCGGGATCACCTCTGGAGCCCTTTTTAAAAATTGGTGTCACATTAGCTATCTGGTACAGAAGCTGATTTAAATGATAGGTTACAGACTAGAGTTAGTAGTTCTGCAATTTCACAGTTGAGTTCCTTCAGAACTCTTGGGTGAATACCATCTGGTCCTGGTGACTTATAGCTGTTTCATTTATCAATTTGTTCCAAAACCTCCTCTAATGCTACCTCAATCTGGGACAGTTCCTCAGATCTGTCACCTAAAAAGAATGGCTCAGGTTTGGGAATCTCCCGCACATCTTCAGCCATGAAGACCAATGCAAAGAATTAATTTTGTTTCTCCGCAATGGCCTTATCATCCCTGAGTGCTCCGTTAGCACCTCGATCGTCCAGTGGCCCCACTGGCTGTTTAGCAGGCTTCCTGTTTCTGATGTACTTAAAAAATTGCTATGACTTTTTGAGTCTTTGACTATTATGTAACTTGTATTCCAAGAACCAGAAGGTATAAGATAAAATAGAGTGGTGGCTACTTCCACTTGCATTTTCTTTAGCTCCTCAGTATGCTAATTACAATAATTTTAACAGATTTATCTTGATATAAGCTTTCATGGGTAAAAAACCCACTTCTTCAGATGTATGGATCTGAAGAAGTGGGTTTTTTACCCACAAAAGCTTATGCCCAAATAAATCCATTAGTCCTTAAGGTGCCACCGGACTCCTTGTTGTTTTTGTGGATACAGACTAACATGGCTACCCCACTGATACTTGGTACAATACTTTTGATTCCCATTACACATCCATACAGCAGGTCTAAGAGATTCAGGTGTGAGGGAATCTAAGTAAAAAGTACCTTATGCATTCAGAAGTTGCACTGACTTCATGAATCAGAGCCAAAGTTTGCAAAATAGGCCAGGACAGTCAGATTGCTGTGGTCTGCCACTAGCACAAATGCCAGGCTGTGATACTGAAGCTGTGCCCATGTTAGTATTGTGGCCTGGTGTTTACGTAGGGTCTAAATGTGTCTGACAGACTTGTTTCTCCTTTCACTGATACCTCTGTTTATTGTGTGTGTTGACAGCCTGTAAAGTAGTTACAAATTGAATACATCATTAACACAACAGGATATTACTCCAGAATATCATCATGATTTTCTCTAGAATTAAATATTTGACAGCTCATAATTTTCTATCTGACCATTTCAAAGCAGATTAGAAGAAATAAGGAACTAAGTCTGACAACATATTACATATGGGCAAACTGACACATGGAGAGGTTATGTCAGCTATTCATCATCACACAGCAAGTCAGTTGCTTTAGCCCCCAACCCTTGTCCCTACATATACACACATGAGTGCTGCCTAGCAGATGGGTTTCCCATTCCCCGAATCACCATGTGTGTTTAAATATTCCAGGTCAGATCTAAGTTACATGTTTCTCTGCTTATTTGCTGAAACCATTACAAGATACAGTTCATAAAAGTTATCTGCTGAACTTGCCAGAGAGTATATCAGAGAATCATAGAAGATTAGGGTTGGAAGAGACCTCAGGAGGTCATCTAGTCCAACCCCCTGCTCAAAGCAGGACCAACTCCAACTAAATCATCCCAGCCTGTGCTTTGTCAAACTGGGCCTTAAAAACCTCTAAGGATGGAGATTCCACCACCTCCCTAGGTAACACATTCTAGTGCTTCACCACCCTCCTAGTGAAATAGTGTTTCCTAATAGCCAACCTAGACCTCCCGCACTGTAACTTGAGACCATTGCTCCTTGTTCTGTCATCTGTCACCACTGAGAACAGCCTAGCTCCATCCTCTTTAGAACCCCCCTTAAGGTAGTTTGAAGGCTGCTATCAAATCCCACCTCACTCTTCTCTTCTGAAGACTAAACAAGCCCAATTCCCTCAGTCTCTCCTCATAAGTCATGCCCCAGCCCCTTGATCATTTCCTCCTCACACATACTCATGTTACTGAGATTGTAATTTACACATCTGATTTCCCTGTCCTAAGGCTTCTGATCCAGTACTATCGAGAGCACTGGTGTAAGCTTGTTTCTAATTTATTTTATCCAGCTTCTCTCCTTCTTACATGAGCTAAAGCTGTGGAGAGAGATTGTCCTGAAATGCTAAAATAGGGAATTGTGTACTGCTAACAAGCACTCTTACTCATCTGCAAGTGCCTAACATACATCCAGTGTTATATAAATTAATACTCATTCAGCACAGCTGAAGAGACCAGCTAGCATATCCAGTGAGTATAAGGCTGTTCATGACTTTAGACATCTTTAAAAATGGGCTTCAAAACCAAGGCTTGGATCTAAGCTTTCCTAAACTTTCATGACTGAGATCCAATTTGATATTTGGAGCTGCTACACACCTCTACAGTATCTTCCTCCTGCAGGCTATACCTATACCTAGATATAGGTATTTGCTAAATAAGGCATGGGCATAAGTTAAAGCAGTAATGTAAATTAGCCTACAATGCCTGTAAGATAATAGCTTAGCTAAACAAGGCACAAGGCCTAAAAGCCTTAGCATAAGCAGCTAGCCAGGAACAACCCTAGATCAAGGATCGGCAACCTTTGGCACACGGCCTGACAAGTAAGCCCCCTGGTGGGCCAGGCCCATTTGTTTACCTGTCGCGTCCACAGGGTCGGCTGATCGCAGCTCCCACTGGCCACAGTTTGCCGCTCTAGGCCAATAGGGGATGCAGGAAGCAGCACGGGGCAAGGGATGCTTGCCAATCCGTGCCCAAGATCATAAGATATCACAAGATGGAACACTGTACTAACTAACTGCTCACAGGTTACCACAAGATGCTAGTTTATACCAACATGGGATATTTTAAGTTAGGAACATCAGCAGATGTCTGAGCACAAGAATGCCATGGTAACAAATTGACATATATGCTAATAAGCTTAATGTAAAATGCCTATTAACCTATATGAAAAGGGCATCCCAACGTTAGCAGGGTGAGGAAATAAATACAAACCCCTACTGAATATGAATTAGGCATAGTGGCATCAGCATAACCATTATAAAAGTTGTATCCTGGCCTGCATGCCTTGGACGAGGTCAGGATGATAACCACCGGTGATGGTGAAAGGAAGATGGTGATGGAGAGCAAGATAAAGTGATTAACACTTCAGGTTGTTCTGAAAGGGATGGTGTCTGTATAGGGATGCTCAGACACATGCTCTGTATTATCTCTGTCTACCTTGCTGGGTTGGAGTGTTTAGGACTGATAAATGAAGCAGGGAGGGGGAGAGCTCCATTTTATGGACACCCAGCCAGCCAGCAGCTATAAAATACCTCTTAGCAGCTGTTCTCTAATTGCTCTACCTGTAAAGGGTTAAAAACATCTCACTGCTATGGCTAGGTAAAACGAAGTGAGTGGGCACTGTTAGGATATAGATATTCAGGCCTGTCTGCAAAGGCCTGTACTCTAAGAATTTAGGTGTATTCTTATCACTTGGCTAGTGATAGAGGTATAAAAGAAAGAATCAAAATTACTGTCTGCTGGTGTAAGGGCCTTCTCTTACTGTGACAGTCTGAGGCCCTGTTCTTAGGCTAAGGCCTTTGGCTAAGCAGCAGAGGCAGCCATAAGCTGGGAAGCGAACGGTCACATCCTCACATTCCAAACTAGTCACATTGAAATAAGGTGCTATTGGGCTGTTAGGCACTATCAGGACAGGATTGTATTCCTATCACCTCCAGAGAAAGGGAAGTGCCTAGAAAATGTAAAAGGAAACTTAGTTTGATAGCATCCTGTCTGGCAAGAACTCACTTATCAATAGCTGGGATGTGAAATCCTCACTTCTGTATTGTTTTGTCATTATAGTTCCCACTTTGCTGTTGTTTGTCTGTATAATCTCTGTCTGGTTCTGTGATTGTTCCTGTCTGCTGTATAATTAATTGTGCTGGGTGTAAACTAATTGAGGTGGTGGGATATAATTGGTTACATAATCATGTTACAATATGTTAGGATTGGTTAGTTAAATTTCAGGAAAATGATTGGTTAAGGTATAGCTAAGCAGAACTCAAGAATTACTATATAATCTGTAGTCAATGAGGAAGTGACTGGGGTGTGGGTGGGGGTGGGCATGTGGGTGTGTGAGATGGGAACAGGGAATGGGGGTAAGAAAATTGGAATCATGTTTTGCTAAAGGGGGAGATGGGAACAGGGAATGGGGGTAAGAAAATTGGAATCATGTTTTGCTAAAGGGGGAAATGGGAACAGGGAATGGGAGTAAGGAAGTTGGAATCATGTTTGGCTAAGGGTAGGAATGGGAACAGGGACACAGGTGTAAGGCTCTGTGGTGTCAGAGCTGGGAAGGAGGATACTAAGGAAGGAAACTGGAATCATGCTTGCTGGAAGTTCACCCCAATAAACATCGAATTGTTTGCACCTTTGGACTTCGGGTATTGTTGCTCTCTGTTCATGTGAGAAGGATCAGGGAAGTAAGTGGGTGAAGGAATAAGCCCCCTAACAGGCACCTGGCCAAAAGAGCCAATGGGAAAGCTAGAACTTTTTAAAAATTAAAATTTTGAATTTTGTCTGTCTATGGTTGTTCTCTGGGGAATGGCGGACAGGACAAAGCTATGCTGTAAGAGCTTGGGCCAGGAATGAAAAAAATCATCAGTATCATGCCTAGAAACTACTCATTTAAAACCCCAGATATGTAACTAGATCAGGAAATGTCTAGGAAGACAAGTGTGCCTTCCTGGGTTCTCAAAGGGTTTCTGCACTTGGATAGTGGCAGCCTCTACCCACCCAAGGTAAGAGAGAAGCTGTAACCTTAGGAATTTCATACAAACCTGGAGTGGCAAGTATTAATTTTTAAGTGTCCTCGCAGGCCCCCACCTTCTGCCCTCGAAATGCCAGAGTGGGGAATCAGCCTTGACAATGACTTTGCTAACTGTGTTAATAAAACTATTACAAATACAAAGATTTTTCCTAAATGTGAGTGTTGCAACCGTGCACGTCAGGGTGCCCAACCTCACAGTGTTAATTGGGAGTTTGTAGGTAATCAATATAATTAATACATCAGGCAATGCTCTCTGTTCCTTCCTCTCCACTAACTCCCCACCCCAAATGCTACAAAGACTAGTTATTTATCACAGTTATCCAACTCTTAAGATAAATGATACCACTTCTGAGTTGCTTTAATGTGTGTATTTCTAAAAAGAAATAATGTTAATGACTGGTAATGTCTCCTTGCTTTTAAAAATCAATAGCATGTTACTAAAGAGAGAAAACAGAAACATTTACTTTTGCAGCCAAGCATGAGCTGAGAAAAACATCAATTTAAGTTACTGGTGACTGTACATGAATTATAATAAATGCTGGAACATTCTGGATTTTATAAAAATCTTGTTTAAGCAATTTTCCCAATCCTGATGTGATTGTACAAGAAATTCATTCATTGTAATGGATTTTCAGTTAATGGCCAGCAAAAATTGAAAACTCAAATATGTTTTCATTATTTTCTGCAGAATCTAAATTTATGCTTTGATTTATTTAAACTGGCAAACCATTACAAAACCGTAGTATTTTTGGTTTTCAAAACAGAATGTCAAGAAATAATTAGTAGTGATGCTGGATGTAGCTTTGAGTAGTGGGTCTATATCTTCATGTGTTTCCTCTTGCTTTCCATTCTTCTATTAAAACACTCTTGTAGAAGAGCATTTAGAAAAGAAAACGTTGAGAGGCACATTTTGGTACAGGAAAAATACAACAAGAACAGTTATTCGTACAAATTGTATGGTATGGTAAATTCCTACTATTATTTGCTGTTGTCTGGTAATTCATACTCTAGAAGTTTTTTGTTGGTTGGTTTTTGTTTTAAATTAAATATCATAAAGGGCCAAGATCAGTGACAGGAATATTTTCTTCTCCTGCTAGAACTGTGCAAAGAAAAGAAAGCAAATCACCTTGAGGTATCCTGCTAGTTTGAATGACCTATATCACAATTCAGGGCAACTGCACCTTTATTCCCTCTTTGTTGTCGCTCAATGGCACCCACTTCAGGCTCTCAGCTTTTCAGTCATCACCTCTTTTGGGAAGAGACCTGTCTCTCTCTCTCCCTCCTGACTAGGGTTTTTCCAGGCTGCACCATACCCTCTCGATTACTGTGATATCTCCAGCAAACCAGACCACCTACAAGGCCAACATCTGTGCTTTGCTTTTTCTCCAGAGGTTATGGAAGGCATAATTGCCTGTAGTTATAGGTTACCACACAGCTCTTTATAAGAAAGCATATTTATTCTTAAGGTGAAAGAATTAAAGAAAACACTAAAAGAAGATCCTTCATGCGTGTTACAAAGCTTATCAGAGGTACCCACCCTCAACTCCAGCATCAGACCATGGTAGGTGTCCGTCCTTCAAAACCCACAACTGGGTTTTTCCTATGGTTACCAGTTCATAACAGTCTCAGAATCAGAACCACCATGAACACTTAAGTCTTCTATACAGCTTGGGACTTTGATCTTGGCCTCATGTAACAAGTGACCAGCAGATAAGGTTCACCTTCTCAGGGCACAACTTCAAAGGGCTAGATTTTTGCATAACCAGAGGTGGGGAATTTGCATTCACCCTCCCTAGATATTCCCCAGGAAAACCACTTTCTTAACACTTTCTGTTCCAGAAATCCATTCTTATCTGGCACATTCTTCAGTATAGTCCTTTGAACCCCCAACTCTCACACCTGGAACCTCTTCCCCCTCATCCTAGAGGGGACATACAATCCTGACCCACAGAACATAAATCATTCATTTAGTATCCTGGTCCTCAAAGATTCTTAAACTTAAATCAGTAAAGTCTCCCAAGGATATAGCAGGGAAATTGGCATATGCCTTTATCAGACAATGGTAATGGATTTCAAAATTTGTATGAAGGGAAATTTAAGAAATGTAAGCCAGAGAAAGGTGGGGGTAATGAATAACTTATAGATATTTTTAAAAAGTATAGGGAAGGATTTTCCGAAGCATTTCAGCCTTGGCATAACAATGCTCCCAGCGAGGACAGCAGGAAATCTACGAGATTTTAATGGAAGAATTTTGTCAATTCTATGTGCTTTTGAAATGTCCATCCACATTCTCAATTACTTGTAAAGGTTATGCATGACATTTTGGAAGATAAACATTTCATTTGAAGGAGAGAGTAGTTACTCAAAGTTAAGTTCCCCCAAGCCAAGGGCTAGGACTGACATTGTTAGAGCATGTTTCAGAGTAACAGCCGTGTTAGCCTGTATCCGCAAAAAGGAAAGGAGAACTTGTGGCACCTTAGAGACTAACAAATTTATTTGAGCATAAGCTTTTGTGAGCTACAGCTCACTTCATCACATGCAACTTAGGCTCAAATATGCTCAAATAAATTGGTTAGTCTCTAAGGTGCCACAAGTACTCCTTTTCTTATTGTTAGAGCATGCCAGTTTCATAGCCAACAGTACACAAGGGAGTGATGTGGCCAGCATCAGATCCAACTACCTTTAACTGATCTAACCTAATGGATAGGTACCCATTTTGCATTTTGGTAAACTGCAGGTGGCCTTTCAGAATGAGATTGAGTGACATTCAAACCCATGACCTTCAGGACTGTAGTCCAGTGCTTTAAACCACTCAGTCACCAAACTTCATCAAGAATATTAATGTATATTACAAACAACAGGTCCTGATCCTGCAAAGATTTATGAAAATTCTGACCTTTACACACATGAGTAATTCCAATGAAGTCAATAGTATGACTTACATGGGATATTTTTTTCAACTGGAAAATGCCATTTTGTCAAAACAAACTTTCTGCAGGAACAGGTCAATTCCCAATGCATTGAGTTTTGGAAAAAATGGAAAAAAAGTGTTTCAATTTTGGCATTTTCAGAATGGAACAGTTCAATTTTTATAGTTCAGAGCAATTGTTTTAAAGTTTATTTTATATTAAAAATTACATCATCAAAATAAAATGTTTCAACTGAAATGAAGTTTTTTGGAAATTTTGTTCCAAGGGAAATTTTAAATAAATTGGCTTTGTTCCAATTTGGAGCTAAATAAATTTAAACATCACAGAATTTCCTCATGAAATGGAATTTTTAGTTCTCACACAGCTCTAATGATAAGGTTTAACAGCCAGTAACATAGAAAAAAATACATTTACCATCTAAGGCTGGTGTAAATCTGAAGTAATAACATTTCTGATTCTCTGGTCTTCCTTATCTTGCATTCTATCTCCCACCGTCAAAATTTACCTTTAAAATATTTTTAAATGTTATGGGCCAGACTCTGACCTTATTTATATTGTGTATATCCATCAGGATTAGTCAGAGCTGAGATCACAATCTGCCCCCTATCAGTATCTAGCCACCACCTACAAACTTAAATACTTCTGCTAAACACCTCCATCTCAAACTGCTTTGAACCATGCACCAGGCTTCACACAGGCACAGACTTGTGGCTGTGCTTCTATGTTATGGACAAATATCTAGGAAGGATTATGGTCAGGCCAAATACATTTGTGACCACTCCATGCAAGTCTGCGCTAAAATGCTATGCTAGTGAATTTGCATTAAACTGTTTACCTGGCTGTTCAACTCCATATACATGGCTAATTTATGGACTCCTTAACCATATCTGAGTTTCTAAATTTATACGTACTAGCTGCTGCAAATTTTAATGTTATTTTGTTTTGTTTGTTTTAGAATGAAAGCTATGCACCAAAGTAACTTTTTATTTTTCTAATGAGGTAATTATTGAAACTAGAACATTGCAATCACACCTAGCCAAGCGCATTAATCATCTTTGGCTGTATGCTTATTTAAGTAGTAGGTCTATGGGAGACTGCATGAGATCCCACTGCAGGTCACAAGATGCTAGAGCTGTTCTAAACAGCCAAGAGAAAAACAGCATTACTTTTAATTCATTTAACACTTTCAGTAGCAGATTACAGCCTCATAATGTACTGAATCTAGTTAAATATATGAAACAGTAGTGCTATCAAAATAAGACTCTGCAATGGGAAACTGTAGAAATATTGCTATGGCCATACCAATATATCTAGTCTACGGATAGGTTAATAACTCAGTGGTTAAGAGTCCACAAGTAAGGAAATAAGTTAATAGGTGATGGACAATTAGCTGATGACTCTTGAGAACTAGGATAAAATTAATTCATAGTTTAAGGCCATGTCTACACTAGAAATGCTGTGCTGGTACAGGACACAGCTATATTAGCAAAGCTGAGCTTTATACCAATATAGCAAAGCAACCACCTGTGAGAGAAATAAGCTGTGCTGTTTCAAATGGTACTGCATCTACACCAGGGATTTCTGCCATCACACCTATGTCTGTCAGTGTTCACACCTCTTCACACCCAGACGTGCAAACATACCCATGTTGGCCGATGTCTGTAGTGCAGATCGGGCCTAAATCAATTGAGATCAACATAATGCACCAATTTCTCCTCGGGTATTTCAGAGGGAGCTACACTGAATTGTAGTGGGCAGCTGGAAAAAAAGGGGACAGAGAGCCCACTTGGCTGAAACCGAGAACTAGAGGGGCAAAATATGCATAACATTTAGAACAGAACAGCCAAAGCCATCTGAGGTTGCCAATACTGAGTTAAATGGATTTTTAATATATTTAATGGGGATGCAAGACAAACTGTAATGTAACTGGGAATATGAACCCAACTCTCTTTTCCTTGACTACTAAAAATGGTGCTGTTTCTTTTCCCTCCCCACTCTGAACTGTAGGGTACAGATGTGGGGACTCGCATGAAAGACCCCCTAAGCTTATTTCTACCAACTTAGGGTGAAACCATCCCCAAGGCACAAACTTTTTGCCCTTGGAGGGTATGCTGCCACCACCAAGTGATTTTACAAAGAATTAGGGAAAGGACCACTTGAAGTTCCTATTCCCCCAAAATATCCCCCCAAGCCCTTACATCCCCTTTCCTGGGGAGGTTTGAGAATAATATCCTAACCAGCTGGTTACAAAGTGATCACAGACCCAAACCCCTGGGTCTTAGGACCATAGAGAAATCAGTCAGGCTCTTAAAAGAAACAGAACTTTATTAGAAAGAAAAAAGGTAAAAGAAGCACCTCTGTAAAATTAGAAGGAAGCTAATCTCATAGGGCAATCAGATTTAAAACAGAGCATTTCCCTCTGGACAAAACCTTTAAAGTTACAAAAAGAAAACCAGGAATACAACTTCCTCTCAGCACAGAGAAAATCACAAGCCAAAACAAAAATAAGCTAACGCATTCCCTTGCTAGTTCTTACTAATTCTAATGGAGTTGGAGTGCTTGCTTTCTTGATCTCTCTCCGGCAAACACACAAAACAGACAGACAAAAGCCTTCCCCGCCCCCCAGATGTGAAAGTATCTTGTCCCCTTATTGGTCCTTTTGGTCAGGTGCCAGCCAGGTTACCTGAGCTTCTTAACCCTTTACTGGTAAAAGGATATTGTGCCTCTGGCCAGGAGGGATTTTATAATACTGTATACAGGAAGGTTGTTACCCTTCCCTTTGTATTTATGACAGGTGCTCTACCCACATAAGCTTTGCTGCTAATTTTACTGTTAATCCAATTATAGGAAATATATTCATATAGTAAATTAACAGACCAGGATGAAAATTCTGAGCCTGTGTCCCAGATTTCTTTCCCAACAAGGGAAGAACTTACTGCTGGAATCCGAATCTTTCCTGGCTGGTCAAAAACTGACAATCTTTCTTTTGATTTCTGAAAAGCCACTTGTATAGTGCTCTCTTAAAGACACAATACATATCAACCAATACCTGTACTGTCCTCTTCATCTGATCCAAAACGTACGCACTTGCCTTTTACTGAGACCCTGCATGCCATGCACTCTTTGAGTCCCTCTTTTTGCTCCAGCTTTGCTTTCGCATCAGAGGATGTTCAAGTCATCTTCAAATCAAATCCTGCCTTTTCCCCTGCCAAGTTTGGAAGCATTCCTAAGTATCCCCTAGTCTGTGATTTGTACTGTGACAAATTGGATATCACTTAATAGTAAAATAGCGGAACCTATCTACAGTGAATTCAGATGTAGTGAAAATGTGTAGTTAATTAGAATGAATGTTCCAGAGCGTGTTACTGCATCACAATTGCAATAAAGAATCAAGATAATAAAGTTGTTCTGTGAATGAAATTGACTATAAGAAAAATTCCATTATTTTAAACTGGATGCATCCTGAAGTCCTCCTCAGGTTTTAATCTTCCCATATTCTGATCAATTCCCATTGCAGTCAATAGAACTGAGTAAATGACTACCATTTTTATGATTGCATTGAAAACAAAATGAGTTTGTTTTTGACAATGTCTGTGCCCCCTTAGGGTCACTTTCAGTGAATGATCCAGCAAACAAGCTGATTGTTTTTTGTGTGTGTGGAAACAGTGAATTTTAGAAAATATTAATGGAAAGTGAATTTTGAATTCATAAATTAGGTATTTTTTATTTGAAACCAAATTCTAAAATATTATGCTCATCCAGTCAGTGAACAGACATGCCATGTAAACTTCATGTCCAACCAACATCTCAGATCTTCAGTGTCAAAATATCTAAAGTTAACATCTTACCCACAATATACAGGCTAAGAATTGTGTTCAGACAATACAGTGAATAATTTTGAATAATGAATAAAAGACTAACTTACTTGTTAATAATTTGTGAAGAGCAAATTATGTGAAATTCAAATAAGTTATTCACTATGAATTATTTGTTGAACACTAAATAGAAATTTAGGAGATTAAGTATGAAACAAATGTTTATTTTACAGGGTTTTTTTTTTTAAAGAGAGTCTTAAAGGTGGATCTATATGTGTTTCAGTTTTCCATTGGGAAAAAAATGGGAGTTTTGTAAGTTTAATGTCACAAAATAGAAGAGGAAGAAAAACCCAGAAACTGGCAATGCAATATCTTATTTACAAAAAATATTTTGACTCAGATTTTAATGTATACTTCTTCTATATTCAGGATTACAAAGAAAAAAAACTGTTCTGAAAGAAGCTTGCTTCTTCAGGGTTACAAAGTATGGCCTCAATCCTGCATTGTGATTGCTGCACCCTCAGAGTCCCATTTCTTGCTTTTTTCAAACCAGGGTATTGATATGAGACATGACAATTTGGTTAAATAGCTCTTGATCATACCAAGGTATGTTTTTATTCAGAAAATATGGCCCAGAATTGCCCAGGAGTCATTCAAATTGCACTCCAACTCCTGCCCATTTAATACTTTCTAAGGTATCAAAATCCAAACCAAACTATGAACACACACCTCTAAAATTAGGTCTGTTTTTAGCTGCACAAGAGAAGTTGCAATGGTGACCTGACACCTGTCCAACATTTTATCTGAGTGAAGTAACAGCTTCTAGTTAGAGGGCACATTTGTTCCCACCCAGAACATGTTGGTAGAGAAACGGCATGACCACTGCTCACAATTATTTATCCACTGCTCACAACTCTATTGTTGGTTGCTGCTGTGAAACAGAACTTAACCATTTATTATTTTGGCAGCCAGTGAGAGAAAAACTCTAGAACACTGCATGTGTATTTGAGCAATGAGCTTAGATTTTTTTCTTGATTTCCTTACAGGTCTAAAATTAACATGACTGTCAAAGTTGTTTTTTTTTTTTTGGCAAAGTTAAACGTATTTATTTTAAGGGATAATTGTCATTACTTCCTCAGGGGAGGTAAAGAGTTCTGATTTGTTCAGCTCCTTGGAATGTATGCTCTTATGCAAAGAGCATGGAATGGTGTCAGACTGTCATAGTGACATGGTTTTGGATGGATTGACAGGGTGCCTTACTTTCCCTTTAGAACTGGTGGGTCATTATCAGTACAGATCAGAGGATGGATGACCAGAATGTTTCGTTTTTTCACTTCCTGGAAATCTAGAAGATACAGCAGTGCAGACCTCAGAAACCTGTCAAAGCATGATATTCCCCTATCCCTGTGGACTCTCTCCAATCTTGCCCCAGCAATAGTTACGTGGACTGTGAAGATGGCAAGCTGCCACTGGGTGTCTTTTCTTCTTATTTCATGGGCATGCCCCCTCCTCTCATTTCATGGTCATACCCTCTCCTCCCCATCTCTCGAGTCTGTAAAATCAGGTTGGACATCTTTGGAGTATATGTTTTCATGAGGTTTCCAGGACCTACTGCCTCCTGTCAAGCCAGAAATATTGCAGAAGAAGCCTTAATGGATCTGTGTCACTGAGTAAAGGAAGCAGGACTTGGCCCAAATTGTGTTTGTACAAAAGTTCAGAGCTATTTTCATGTAATTATAAACTCTTCGTTTATAAATATACTGTACAAAGTAATCAGGTTAAGGTTCTGCAATGCCTACCCTAAGTTAAGCTGTGACAGCTTTGTCACAGACTTGTAGTCCATGGCAGAGGGCTGAAGATCAAAACTTAACTGTGATACACAACAGGATTAAAAAACAAAGCATTAAAAACATGGAAATAATGTTATTAAAGGGTAACTTTAATGTGGCTACTGCAGCCAAAATAAGAGATATTGTAGAAATCCTTATTGGATGGCTGGTTTTATAGTGTTGTTTGAAGGCAGGTCACATTGTATCTAGACTCCTGAAATTTAGGATATTTTGGGTAATAAATTTGGTTTTGGTCCATCGCCATTTCGTATTCGCTTACTTCTAACCGAGAAAGTGGTTTGATTTAGCACTTCTATTTGGGGGAAGAAAAAAAAAAAGATGTCTCCAAACTAGAATTACTTTTCTGAATTCCTTTCTCATACAGAGGCTAGGGGAAGCAGGGAATTAGGATACACAAAACAACAGTTTGAGCACATATTCTTTTGAACTTGGCAATCTTTTCTTCTCCTCCTGTCTAACAATCTGTGAATTAGTGAAATTCTTAGCTATCTTGGCATTTATTCATATTGTCCTATTCACATTTTTAAAAAGCCTATGCACTTTTCTAAATAAAACCACTGTTTAATAAATAAAACTAAACTTGAATAGATATGGATTCACATTCAGAGCTACATTCCAAATATAACACCTGTAAATTAAAATGGTTGTGTGATAGAAGTAACTTCATGGTTACTTAAGGTAAATACACCACAGTAAGTAAGCTTCAAAAGTATGCTTCATTGTGACTTAACACTTCCAAATGGAGATTGTCAGGAATTTTCCAACAAACGTTTCACCAGAAAAATGGTAGTTTGCCAAAACCAAAATAGCTTGTGGGAAAGGTGTGATTTTTAAAAATCCTTCCTCCCTTGTGATACTTTGGCATTTCTATGTCCAATTCTGGATGAAACTGAGAATTGCAGGAAAACTTGAACAATGAAATATAAGGGGGGCAATTTAATTGACTATTTTAAAACTTCCAGAAATATTTGAGGTTTGGTTCTAGGAAGATACAGTTTTCGATAAAAGGAGTTGTTACCTACATGCACCCATTAAACTCTTCATCCATCTTCCTAACTCAGAAGTGTCCTAAAAGCTTTCCCAAATCAGTTTTGCAAATTTGATATAAATTGTCATTCTAATTTCAACAGTCAAACAATTTGATTTTTTTAATAACTTAAATGATTCCCCATGGCTATGACTGCAAAAACTACTAGCACTTTTCATGCATATATGGGGAGCTGTCTCTTGAGACACAAACTGATTAACAAATCTTGGAAAAGCTGAACATGGCTTTCAGCCATTCCAGTAAAGCAGAACTGCACTGACAAGTGACAATAAAAACCCTTGAGAGGCAGGTGTCTATCAAGCTCAGGGGACTTGAATATTGGAGAAACAAAATCTTCCCTTTACAGGCAATGTAAATTTCACTCCAACCAGAAAACAAGTGCATTGACAGACGGACAATTATTTCAAACAAGGCCTTTTAAGCAAATGGAAATAAGCAAAGCCTTCAAATCTCTCTTTTTCCATTGATATACCTCACTTTCATTTGGGCTTTTCACTATGGGCTGAATCTTGCACGATGCTAAGTGTCAGATGAACACAGATTCAGAACACCAGGGTAATCTTTAATCCTCGCTAGCCTACAATTTTTATACCTCTTCACTAAAGCCTCCTAATGGCTTGTCAAGTCAGTGACTGTAGGAAGTCATAGTTAATGCTACAGTGAGAACTTTGGCCCAATACAGCAAAGCAGTTGAGTGGACTAGTGCAAAGTAGCCAGTCTAGTGCAAATAGAAAATTTCCATGCAACTACGCTAATTTACGTTTTGACTTCTTTTAGTTTCCGATGCATTCCTGACAGAGACCTGTAATATCTTAGGTTTGGAATCTTCCTAGCTGGAATTCCCTTAGATATTACTGACTGGGAACTTTACTGAACTGGAATCTCTAACACAGAGTTTAAGCCTATAAATTTATAAGAGAAAGATTAGAGTTTTGTTGTTGCTTCACAGACCTAATTTTCCAGAATCTTGCATGCTCCACAATGGCAATCTGGTATTACTGCCTTCTGGAATTCCCCATTGTAATTGCCCAGAACCATCAGTTCTCTTGAAACTAACTGGCTTCTTAGTTGATAGCATCAGCAGAAGAGTCAAAAACCAAAAATAATTTTCCATCTCATGCTATGAGAGCTCCAAGCACAAATAGGATTTCAGATGCTTCAATCCATCTGTGAATTTAGGTTGCTTTTTTAAATTAGTAACTATTGTTAATTAATGTAAT
Organism: Lepidochelys kempii; assembly: GCF_965140285.1. NCBI lineage: Eukaryota > Metazoa > Chordata > Testudines > Cheloniidae > Lepidochelys > Lepidochelys kempii. The sequence continues at coordinate 58,512,906 of NC_136387.1, read as the reverse complement.
CAAAATTAAAATATATATATTAATAATTGCTGTCAATTTCTGTATTTTTCCTTGCAATTGTTTGTGTATTTCTTAAAGTCCCAGCTACTAAAGTTACAATATTGCATGAGAATACCCCTGTTTTTATTTAAAAGCAAAACGTAAGATTCTAGCCCTTCTGGTTGCTGGGGAAAGCCTGAAAATGTGAGCCAAGTGCACCCTAAAGGCTCTAAAGACAAAAGATAAATAGATAGAATACACTTTTAAAACCCCCTTATTTTAAGAGACCAGACTTGTGTGATTTTTTAACATTTGGGCTGATCAATGCTGATTCATTCATTGAATTTATGGCCAGGAAGGTCCATCATGATCATCTAGTCTGATTTCCTGCATAATACAGACCTATGACTACATCAGTATTCATGTAATGGTTAACTTTTTAAATAAATCAATTACTATTCTGTATCCAATATACCAGTTCCTCCCAAGTTAGACTGTATACATTTGTTGATTATGTTATCCAAGGACTAAACATATAATATACTAAGTACCTATTGCAATTAGCCAAGTACTCAGATCCCATTGAAATCAACAGGAGTTGAGGATGAGTAATGTCTCACTGGATCAGGCCCGTAGGGTACGTCTAAGTGAAGATGTAATTGTAGCAGAGGAGACATACCGGTGCTAGCTTTAGTCTAAACATCACAGGTCATAACTGTAGTGAAGACATGATGTCATGGGCTGCAGTGTAGCCTACCAACTTGAGTACAAAGGTAGACTCCATAGTGGGCTTCTTAGCCCACGATGAAGCCCACGTTGATCTCGCTTCACTATTTTTGTTACCAATGCTAGTTAGACAAAAGGTAGCGTGGGTAGACATACCCATACTACAGTCACACCTGCACTTGTAGGCTATGTCTGTACTTGAAGCTGGGGGTGTGATTCTAAACTTAAGACGACATACTCCCACTAGCTCTCATTGCTAAAAACAGTAGTGTAACCGCAATATCGGGACAGTGGCATGGGCTAAGCGCCCCGAGTGCAAACCCACCTGGACCCCAAGGGTACATACTCAGGGTGGCTAGCCCATGCCACCGCTCACTGTTGCCTACACTATCACAACTTAGTGCGCTAGCTTCATGAGAGCTTGCACAGGTATGTCTACATGAACTGCAAACCGCACCTCTGGCTCCAAGTGTAGATGGCAGCTGTAGTGCAGATATAACCCTGACCCACCACCCACGAAGTCATATCAATACTGCTATTTTTTAGCATAGTGGCTTGAGTGAAGCTAGTGAGAGTCTACCTTCCCAGGCTGGGAGGCACGCTCCCCACTGCAGTACAGACATACCTTAAGAGACAAAGGTAAATTTGTGACCTTTTAAATCAAAATATTTTTCTTTTTCTGCCTTGTTTATCACAGATCTTTGTGCTGGAGCTACTTAAACCTAGGCACAAATCTATATTTATGAATATTTTTAAAGAATTTGAGCACTGATTCACAAACACTGTGTATACATATGTAAAAGGCTCGTGGTAGCATGACCTAAACCAGAAAGTAACCATGCATATTCTGGTTACAGAATTGTGTGCGATGTGATTACTACATCACCTGGACTATTCACAAGACTTTGGCTAAGCTATTAGTGGTTAATCTATGCCATTCACCTACTTTCATAGGCCGGTATACTGCAAAAGTTTATGAAATGTCTTCAGTATTTTAATTGGGTGGATTTATACTTCTCAAATGCCATTGGATAATTAAAAAAAAACAAAAACTCAATTTATTTTTGGAAGTCTCCTGATCTGTGGGAGTCTGTCATGATTTTTGAATATGTGCGGTGAGAAATGCTGACTCTCAGGTGATAGAATGTTATTTATACTGAAGAATGGAATCTCGCAGCACTAATTTTCTGCATTAATGATGTATACATTTCCCTCATTTGGGGTCTGACATCTTGCATTCTTCATTTAGGCCAATGAAGGCTGAGAGGTATGAATGGGAGTATTCACAAGTTATGTATGTGATTAAATCTTCACAGGAACAAGGCCTACTTGCTAATGATATTATGTGAAAGTCCCACAGATTTTCAACTTCTGCAAAGACAATACATTAATCCTACAAGGCTACTCTGTGTTTGTACAGTGTCTTGCACAATAGGGGTCCATTCTTGACTGGTCCTTAGACACTGCTTTAATAAAGATTATTAATAAAATGCATTTAAAGTAACAGAATATTCATTGTCTTATGAAACAATGCAAACACGCTTTCTTTTCGGAAAAAAGGAAAAAAAAATCCTTTTCTCTTAATATTTATTTGCTATAGGGAATCAAACAGTTATACCATGGACTACTTTAATTATAACATGCACTCACACACAAAAGGTCGCTGTGGTTATAAAAGTCAATCTTGGGAATGAAGAGCAGAGAATTATAGCCGATGTTTTACATGTGCCTAGAAAATTAATCATATATTTAAAAAAATAATAGCATTAGAGTCCATCACTACTCAAGGCACACATTGAATGATTGAAACCATGTACCTTGGACAGAGTGATCAAAAATTAACCGTATCTTTGACATCGCTGTTGACCATCATACAGGCAGGTTACTGGAATAGCTACTTCTGATACAGACTGAAATTAGCTCTCCCCTCAAAGATGCAATGAGGGCCACTTGGTGGCAATCTGCATCCTTACAGAGTCTCTCAGGAGTCATCATGATACAACAGTCTACCTCGGCAAGGGTACTGTGACAAGTGTAGACTAAGCAGAGTAAGAGTGTCAATGAAATCATTAAGCATAACATATTTTCAATGAAGAAAACGAGGGCCCACAATCCCTCTCCCATTGAGTTAAATGGTAATTTCTGTTAACTTCAACTGAAGAAGAACCAGGCCAATATCCATTAATTCCCAATGCACAGAGGGACTGAAAATTACTTTCAATTACAGATAAGTGACAATTGCAAGCAAGAATAAGAGTACTTGGGAAGGAAAAGTTAAAATCATTTATCTCAAAAACTTTCCTTGACATTTCCATAAAACAAAACAAACACAAAAACTCTGAAGGCTGAAAGGACAAGAGTGGGCATCAAGAGAAGTGGATTTGTGTGTGTGTGTGCGTGTGTGTGTAGGGACATAGGAAAGAAGCTGAAGCAGAGGGATGATTCTTAAAGTTCACAGTGTGATAGAAGAAACTAGCTGTTAGAAGGAAGTAAAACATTCAAAGAGAATAGGACAATTGGATTGTCATAAGAGAAATCAAAGTGAAAATTATAATAACTAATATTGGTGGGAAAAAATTATATAGATAAAATACAAGACATTCACTAAAACTTCTTTGGAAGATATACAAGGGCAAATACTTAGCTACAGGTCTCCAGCTTTCATCCAGACCACACCACATGATCCATTGTCTACAGCCAAGCCCTAAGATACAACCGCATTTGCTCCAATCCCTTAGACAGAGACCAACGCCTACAAGATCTTTGTGAAGCATTCTTAAAACTTAAAACAATACCCACCTGGGGAAGTGAGGAAACAGACTGACAGAGCAAGATGGGTACCCAGAAGTCACCTACTACAGAACAGGCCCAACAAGGAAAATAATAGAACACCACTGGCCATCATGTACAGCTCCCAACTAAAACCTCTCCAGCACATCATCAAGGATCTACAACCTATCCTGTAAAATGATCCTTCACTCTCACAGACCTTGGGAGGCAGGCCAGTCCTCACTTACAGACAGACCCCCAACCTGAAGCAAATACTCACCAGCAACTACACACCACACCACAGAAACACTAACCCAGGAACCTATACCTGTAATAAACCCAGTTGCCTACCCTGTCCCCATATCTACTCTAGCAATACCATCAGAGGACCCAACCACATCAGCCACACCATCAGAGGCTCATTCACTGCACATCCACTAATGTGATAGATGCCATCATGTGCCAGCAATGCCCCTCTGCCATGTACATTGGCCAAACCAGACAGTCTCTACGTAAAAGAATAAATGGACACAAATCAGACATCACAAATGGTAATATACAAAAGCCAGTAGGAGAACAGTTCAATATGCTTGGACATTCCATAACAGATTTAAAAGAAGCCATACTTGAACAAGAAGCTTCAAAAACAGACTTCAAAGAGAAACTGCAGAGCTAGAATTCATTTGCAAACTTAACACCATTAATTTGGGCTTGAATAGGGACTGGGAATGGCTGGCACACTACAAAAGCCACTTTGCCTCTCCTGGAATTGAGACCTCCACATCAATTATTGGGAGTGGACCACATCCACCCTGACTGAATTGGCCTCATCAGCACTGGTTCTCCACTTGTAAGGTAACTCCCTTCTTGTCATGTGCCAGTATATTTATGCCTGTATCTGTAATTTTCACTCCATGCATCTGAAGAAGTGGTGTTTTTTACCCACAAAACTTATGCCCAAATAAATCTGCTAGTCTTTAAGGTGCCACTGGACTCCTCATTGTTTTTGTGGATAAAGACTAATACGGCTACCCACCTGATATAAGAGCAAATACCAGACGCCAAAGATTTAGGGTACACTCTGTGTTGCTTAAAAAATCACAAGAAAAGGAAACCTAAATATGCATTTTCTTTCTTTTTCTGTCTTTTTATTTAACTAGCCTGTCAAACTACAAAAAACAGTAGTATGATGAGATGAAATCATTCACATTGCACCTCAGACATATTTCATAAGGGCAATGGGAATTGGTACTAAATGGCAATGAGAATTCTGTGACAGCACATCGACAGTCCTGTAAAGATCCAATAAATTCTTCCAGATTAATAATGGTATAATTAAAAACTGTGAACAAGGAAGGAATGTGAGTCCTGTGAGGCAGGTGGAATCAATGGATTTGAGGAATACAGTAAAGGAAAAGTATAATAAGTATTACAAGAAGTGATATTATAAAAGATATTAACTGTTTCAGATTCAAATACAATGTCTTGAATTTCAGAGCTTCTGACACTCATAACTTCAACTGATCTCAGCAGAAGATATGGGTGTTCAGCATCTCTGGGGTATGGGGAAGGTGTTAAAAAGAATCAGCCTCCAGAGATACAACTTTCATGAGTCCAAGCGCAGTAAGAGGAAGCTTGGGCTACACCTCCTACTTAGAAGCTAGATTCTCTGGTGATGTAAATTGGTGTAGCTTCAGTGCAGTGAAGCTCCACTGTTTTAATATCAGCTGAGGATCAGGCTCTGAGAATTTGCTCAGAACTTCAGAAAGGGCATTTTCCTGCATATATGGTTTCTCAAGTGCCAGAACAATTCTTATGAGAGCAAGAAGATGGCCCAGGAACATTCTATGCAACTAAGACTATATATATCTGCAGCAATAGATATTAGAGATTAAGACGAAAGGTATAGATTCACAGAATGTTGAAAATAAGATGAAATCAAGGGAGGAGGATGGGAAACAGAAGCCATTTGAAAAAACGTCAAGGATAAAACTGAAGTAGAAGTCCTGTACCTCTTTTCACATGGAGTAATCAGTATGAAGCTCCTATGTGAAAGATGTCAAGTATTAGAGGGGTAGCCGTGTTAGTCTGGATCTGTAAAAGCAGCAAAGAGTCCTGTGGCACCTTATAGACTAACAGACATATTGGAGCATAAGCTTTCGTGGGTGAATACCCACTTCTTCAGATGCATGTAGTGGAAATTTCCAGAGGAAGGTATAAATATGCAAGCAAGAATCAGGCTAGTGATAATGAGGTTAGTTCAATCAGGGAGGAGGAGGCCCTCTTCTAGCAGTTGAGGTGTGAACACCAAGGGAGGAGAAACTGCTTTTGTAGTTGGTGAGCCATTCACAGTCTTTGTTTGATCCTGAGCTGATGGTGTCAAATTTGCAAATGAACTGAAGCTCAGCAGTTTCACCTTGAAGTCTGGTCCTGATGTTTTTTTGCTGCAGGATGGATACCTTTAAATCTGTGAAAGATGACATGTATGGAGTCAGGTCATATATGTATATGAAGCGTATTTTTTTTTAAAATACCTAGGCCACCCCTGTTTTTGTTTTTTTATTTATGACAGAACAAAAAATGTTATTACTGCTCTTAAAGTTTTGATAATATGTACTACGTTACTCTGAGTAATTGTGATATTGAAGACCCACGGTATTGTTACAGTGGTCTTATGGACTTAATAGCACTGAAAATAAATGCACTAGAGACAACATTGTGAATATTGGGAAAGCTCAATAGCCATTAAGTGATGAACAAAACCTCACATATACCTGAAAGCTGTTTTATTGACCAGGGAGATGTTGGGTAAAAATGCCTGCTTATCCCATGGTCTTTTTGAAAAAATATCACAGGATTTTCAACTTTCTCCTCATAGCATAATTCTTAAAGAAACTAAAATTTTATTGCTGCAGGAAAAACATCTCGCTGGACTTGATTGTATCAATACATTTAAAGAGAAACCCGGAGATAAACTCCCTGCTAAAACGGAATTCACTGTAAATAGCAATATACAATAAGGTATAATATACAATTATTAAGAGTTTAAAAAACACACACACATTAGACAAATCAAACACCACTTTAAGTAGTATTAGTGTGTGGCAACAGGATCCACATGGACACTTAATGCAAGGCAGGCTAGTACAGGCTAAATTTATACCCCAGCTTACCGCCCACACGCATGTAGAAAAGCCCTAAGGAGCCTTATTTGAAAAAAAAAATGCTGAGTACCTAGCAGCACCCAATAAAGTCAGGGGATAGGTCATCAGAACTTTTAATGATCTGAACACTTATCTTGGTGCCTAGCTCTAGGTTTAGGAGCCTTCTTTAACACACCAAGAGAAACATTTTCAAGAATAAGAACCTAAAGAAGTGATCTTAATGCTTAACTTAAAGTATTTTCCACATATTTGATTGTTCATCTGATGCATGCAATAGTTCCACTGAATACAATGACTAGTTTTCACATTAGGCACGCACAGGGTTACCAGATAGCAACTGTGCAAAACGGGACAGGTGATGGGGGATAATAGGTGCCTATATAAGAAAAAGTCCCCAAAAATGGGACTGTCCCTTTAAAAAGGGGACATCTGGTCACCCTAGGCAAGCAGGATTTGGACTGTGGTCATTTGTATAGAAATGGGGCATATGTAACACATCAATGATGGAATTTTAGGCACTGTACTTCAATCTCAGATCTTTCATATGATAGTTAGCTATTTATCTAATCCACAACACATTCCCCACTTAATATTTTGATCTTCCATAAGCTTTAGAACGGGATGATTTCTTTCTTCCTCATTTAACTTCTTCATCAAGTTTCTGGCAGTAGATCTTGTTAGTTTTCTATTTTTTACTTCATTGTGTTGTCTTTCAAGAGCATTGTGCCATTATATACTAATTTCTAGTTTGTGTTACTTAACCTTAGCAAATAAATATATTTGTGAACGCTAACTGAATCACTCAGAGCAAAAATCCAATCAGAAATAGCCACTTTCTTTGCAAAATGAAGTCTGATTACATTCTAATTGAATTTTAGGAACAAAAACGAATAAATACTGTATGTGCTTACATGAAAATATCCCATTGACAGCACCAATTTATTGAGCTTATCTTAAAAGTAGTGCTAGTTTCAGTAATTTCTCTGCCAGCAAGAAATAGAAAAGCTTTTAGCATTTCAAAAAAAGATGAAAGATGAACAGCTAACAGAATAATCTAAGTGTATTTATGATTTCTGGGCTTATGCATAGTCTGGGCATGTGTGTGGCTGCATGGACACATACATCAGTTTAACTAGCAACAGTCAATGTGACTGTGTCCCACATAACATTTTCATTTGGTTATTCCAGTAATTCATACCGTCCTGTCAGAATGACTAATTCATCTCACCCTTCACCCCAAAATGTTTGCAAAAGCAATCTTTCCTTAAACAGGAGTTGGTTCTGTGAGGAAGCTAATTCTGCCCAATTTGAGATTAAACTGACAATTAGTTATCAAAAACAAAATAGCAAACGGTGGAGAGGAATTTAAGTCTTAGGCTATTGAACAGATTCCCCAAGATAGAATTTCTCTTAGTAAATGCCTTCTGACATAATATTGTAGCTCTTACTTTTCCGAAAACATTTTCTGTTTTCATCATATGTCTTGTTTGTTGTTGTTGGTCTTTTTTAAAAACTTTTGTTTAGTTCTTGTCTAAACCAATATAATCAAAAGAGCCTTTATGGGATTTTAACATAAAATATTTGCTACATTACTTTCAAAAGTCACTAATTTGTTTGAAAAGTAACATATCTGAAGAATACATCATGTTTAAAAATGTGAAGCTCTTTAGTAGATATTGGTGATATGCCCTCTTACTACCTTGGAAGCAGTATGTCAGAATTAAAGGGACTTTAATATCGTTTTAGTAACTTTGAAGTCTTGACTCTCAAGGTTGAACAATCTAACCTTGAATTATAGGTTTGAAAAATGATAATAATTCTTATAGCTTTGAATATGTATGTTTTAAAACAATGTATTATTTACCTTTGGTCTAGACTATTCTGGGATGTGTAAGTAGTTCTTTAAATGGAGTCTGTCCTTACCATTACATCTGACAGACGGTTGTACATTTTATTTATCTGTATCTAGCGCAACCTACAATGATGGGAATTTAAACGTAGTTAAACATATTAAAGTGAAGAAATGCCAAAAGTTAAGATTGTACATTCAAACTTAATTCTGTTCTTTGCGTGAATACACCTTACAGTACATAGTACATGTCTATACAATACAATTGAAGCAGTATTATGCATTTTTGTCCATAATCATATGCATTTTGCAATAGCTTTTAGTCATCTTGTACTTACAGTAATGTAGTCCATGACACATGGTGTGCTGTGCTCCTATTCAGTGGTTACTTGAACTGCTCTCTCTTGTCTATAGTTCCGTTGAAGATTATCTTGTGGCATGCATTCTTGGGCTTCAATGAAAAAGTGAGAAAATACATTAATTGTCTTGTGGAAACTTACTGTGCCACATCTTTATTGGACAGATTTTTCACCATGATAGGCCAGTCAGAACAAAGCTAAACTGATGTTTCATCAACATTGTGTACAGTGTGCTTCATACAACATTGTTTATTTTTTGTCATTTTATAGCTAAGTATAATCAAAGATGTCTCAAATGAAAGTTCCCAACACTGTGACATAATGTTGAGAGAAATTCCATGTAATAATGCCATGAAATAGGATGTAAAGCTAGGAACAAAGGTGAACACGGTATGTGCTTCTATATGCCATTGAGAAGACAACCAAGTTCAAAGCTAGTTGTTTTGCTCAATAGCTTATCCTTATTAAAAAAAAAAAATAGATAATTCCAGGATTCGTAAATTTTGTCTCTGTGTTTAACACACTACCATCACTTGATAACAATGTTCTCTTTAACATAGTTTGTTTGGCCCTAGTTCATACATAGACCAAATTCTTTCCAACAAAAGTTGTCAAGACAAAAATATACTACAAGTAGAACAAATAAATTGAAATCAAGGGTCAAATTCTCTTTCCCCATCATATGACACACTCAGTGCAGAAATGGGGTGTTGGGCAGCAAAGATAACTAAGTCACCAGTGGTACCATTACAAAAGAAACTGCAATTCCCAAGAAATCTTGTTTCCAAAATGCCTTCATAGATTTTTAGGCCAGAAAGGACTATTACTAGTCTCACATCCTCCATAACAAGTCTAGTCTCACATCCTGAATAACAAAGGCTAAAGAACCTCAGTCAACTCTGTATCAATCCCATAACTTCTGTTTCAGCTGTGGTATCTCTTTTTTAGCACATGGCTCTGCGGCCAGTCCAGTAAATGTTGTTCTTCCCAAATTGGCCTATTGAGTCATGCGAAGACACATTAGTACAAACTATGATTGTTGACATTGTACTCAAAAATTGAGGAGACCAACATTTTTTAGAAAAAAGGAAAAAGGAGGACTTGTGGCACCTTAGAGACTAACAAATTTATTTGAGCATAAGCTTTCGTGAGCTGCAGCATCCAATGAAGTCAGCTGTAGCTCACGAAAGCTTATGCTCAAATAAATTTGTTAGTTCTAAGGTGCCACAAGTCCTCCTTTTCTTTTTGCGGATACAGACTAAGACGGCTGCTACTCTGGAACCTAGCTCTTAGAAAGGCATTCAGTCTTGATTTAAAGACATCCCTACGATAGTTGTTCCAATTGTTAATTACCCTCACTGCTAAAAAGTTTGCCTTTATTTCTAGTTTGAATGTGTCTACTTTCAGCTTCCAGCCATGGAATTTCATGTTCTTCTCTGCTTATGAATTTTTAAAGGTTTCCCTCACAGTATTCCACAGGTAGGTTTCCCCCCCGCCCTTTTCCCAATCTATAAAAAGCTTTGTCAAATATTCTCCAGACCTGTTCTCTTCTGATCCGTGTTGTCTTCACTCAGTATTTTTCCCCTGCAGAATTTCTGAATTCTCACTACCCCTTTAAAAGCAGAGCATGATAGATTAAAGAGCCATTTCCTTCCAAAAAATCTCATTGTCCATGTAGATCCATGTAGAGTGATCGAATTGCCTCTTGGATCTTTTTTAAAAAAGGGCTTAAGTCTCTCACTGTAAAGAAATGTTTCCCAGACCTCAAATAATTCTTTTTGACAAAACTGGAACAGACCTGTAATTTGTTATTCACTCTTGTTCTGTTCACATACGTTTAGTCAGCCAATCAGAAAGCAGAAACAGTACCATGAAATGCAGGTAACCAACTACCATACAACAGAAATAGCTGAGTGAACAGTTAATCAAACCACAGCCTGAAAACTCTTTCAAACTGTTCAATGAATTCTCATGAGTAACAAGTGCATTTGAGAACTAGGATCTGTTTACATACTATTTGTTTGCTAAAAAGACACCAAGTGTGTAACCTGTGTTATTCAGAACAGTTTTATCACCACCCACTATGCGTTTGAGTTCATAGAGAGCATTCGTGTGCATTAGACAATAACAAAATGAGAATTTGTACGCCAACTGTTTTGTACTGCTTATACACTGAAAAAATCAGATGAATTTTTTTCTTCTTTTCTACCATAGTCTATGTTTGATGAAAATTCAGACAAATCTTATTACCACATTCCAGAGAATACTATTTTTCTCTGATGTAACATTTCATTTACGACCTCAAATTAGCAGAAATAAATTGGATTTTAAAACCACTCAAAGGAAGGAAACATTGTGTGTTCATACCAATAAAATATACATTTGCATAAAGAAAGAAATCATGTATGCCTGTTTATTATCCAGCATTACTGTATATATAAATAAACCTCATGCTGTGATTTTCTAAAATGAAATTTTACACTGAGCAAAAAAAAAGTTTGGGTTATAATTTGTTAATAAAAATATATATACTCTAATGGGGTAGGGGAAGGGAGAGGAAATGAAGATGATTTCTCCCCTTCCCCACAGTAAAATGTTAAAATGATTTGCAATAACTTTAAATAAATTAGCTAACAAACATATTGCAGAAGCCTTATTATCTAAACCACACACAAGCTGATAATCAGATATGAACAGTTCGGATTCAGGCATAATATGATCTCAAAGTTCCACACTTATTGCGCTCTGAATTAGATACTATTTGCATAATAATTGTGCCAAAACAAGGATACTATAAATGGAGAGAGTCTAGACCCAATGTAATAATGGAAAAAAGAAAAACTACTTACTGTAATATTGTCGGGGAAACCTTAAAAGGATAATTTCCTTTTATATAGCTGTAATACCATGAGACACCAGGTACCTCTATTAAATACAACAACATTTAAGATTACCTGTAACTGAATATGGAGACTGTTAGATCTTGGAAGAAATGCCCTCTAAGTTGTGGCATAGTTCTTTTTAGAAATAGTTCATAATCACCTGTAAAGTTTGTTCCCTGCCTGTGGGTCTGATTGGAATACTTTCTTAGAGATGCTACAAGATATCCACGTAAGCGAAACTCATTGCATATACCTAGCAAGATAGGTACAAAAGTGTATGCAGCATAGAGACCATAAGAACTAGCTGTATGATGTGCCAACTAATTCTGCAGCTGGTCATCTTGGTGAACAAGAGCAGTGGGGACCTACAGATAATCTGCAACTAGGAGATGCAGCACTGCTTGTAGAGAAGGCCAAAAACTTGTTTACGTTACTTCTATGCCTTATGGAAAAAATCTTTGAAACTCAACTCCCTCCCCATAGATGGTGTTGTCTAAGTTACTGCTGCCCTCAAACATGCTTACTGCAATACATGCCAGTTAGGTCTTTGGGTATGTCATATATGGAAACACACAGAGTTCTCCCTTCATATTCCAGAAGAGATACATTTACCAATAGCCCAATGGAGACAACGGATCACATGGTAGATAGCTTCAGATCAGAATAGTCAGGGAGAGGAGAAAGGGGCCAGTTGTGCTAAAGATACTGCCCCTCTCCCAGTGGAAAGGGGGCCTAACATCCATGTGGCTCCAGTGGGGTAGAAAGAAAGGAACTTGCAATGAAATCCCTGTGATTTTTTGAAGGTTAGAGGGCCCATTTAGTTTGTCTCAATGTGATGGTCAATAGACAACCCGGGGGGTGGCAAGGTTATAAGAGGTTCTGTGGATCCTCAGAAACAACAAGGAGTCCATTTGGCACCTTAAAGACTAACAGATTTATTTGGGCATACACTTTAGCGGGTAAAAAACCCACTTCTTCAGATGCATGGAGTGAAAATTACAGAAGCAGGCATTATTATACTGACACATGAAGAGAAGGGAGTTATCTCTCAAGTGTAGAACCAGTGTCGACAGGGCCAATTCGATCAGGGTCTCATTCATCTGCACATCTACTAATGTTATATATGCCATCATGTACCAGCAATGCCCCTCTGCCATTACATTGTGCCAAACCAGACATTCTCCACGTAAAAAGAATAAACGGACACAAATCAGACATCAGAAATGGTAACACACAAAAACCAGTAGAAGAACACTTCAATCTTCCTGAACATTCTATAACAGATTTAAAAGTAGTCATACTTAAACAAAAAAACTTCAGAAACAGACTTCAAAGAGAAACAGCAGAGCTACAATTCATTTGCAAATTTAACACCATTAATTTGGGCTTGAATAGGGACTGGGAGCGGCTGGCTCAGTACAAAAGCAGCTTTGCCTCTCTTGGAATTGACACCTCCTCATCCATTATTGGGAGTGAACTACATCCACCCTGATCAAATTGACGCTGTCAACACTGGTTCTACACTTGTGAGGTAACACCTGCAGAGAGACACCACCTATTGGTGAGGCTTCTAGAGACTAGTTCAAATTGGATTCTCCAGAAAACAGACAAAAAATGAGTCTTGGATAAATAGCCTGAATTTCAGCTGACTCAGGGTCTCTTTCTGATTCGGCAAACTGGCAACAACCTGTCTCCAAGAGGAGAGCCAGAATCCTTAGGGAAGTGTTGAAAGGACTGACATCAACCAGAGCCCTTGTGTGAGATCTCCGCTAAGCTTATTAGCATATGTGTAGATGTTTTGTATAATTCTTTCACCTTTAGAATAAATATGCTTGATTAAAAAAAAAACAAAAAAAACACCTGTGTTGAAATTTAAACCTGTGAGCAACTTCCCCATTCACAGCATTTAAAGAGAAAGCAAAGCAGAAACGCAGTACTACTTAGGCAATCTGTCTTGCTGGAGATATCACAGGGTGGGCAGGAAACGGTGCAGCCTGGAAAAACACTTTTCAGGAAGGACAAATGGAGGTGAGAGTTGAGGGAGCTGGGAGTCTAGAGTGTGTGCCCTTGCTGGACCATGGAGGGGGAGTACAAGTGTTATTACCCTGAACTGTAACAGTGATGATGCCCAAAGGGCCAGTTGATCTATGGCAATAAGTCAGCTCAGAATCAAATTACACAATCCCCTGGATAGTCTCTGGCCATGGCCAAGGATAGCTTTTACCCCACATTTATTCAGGTGGTAGAGCTGCTTTAGGCTTAAGCCACACATTTTAAGACTATAGCTTAAAAAAATATTGATAATTATAAACAAGGAATAGTTGTAACAGGTCTGTAAAAATATCACAAAGAAAGTTTGATGCCAGTAAAAAAGTAAAGCGTTTGGGTCTGGGTCAATTATTGGACAGCTTGGAAGCTGAGTCAAAGTGTATCTATGCACTAAACAAACATCTTGAATCTGACAAGAATTTCAGGGTTAAGTTTTTTGAAGTGCTTGGCAGATCCCAATTGTTCTCAATCAGTGCTAAAGTCTTTTGAATCTCTCTCTGCCATTGTTCTCAGTGTGAACTGGATCAAGCCTATTGGTCCAGCATAGACAGCCAGCTACAGTGTTTCAAGACAACAAATGCAAGCTCACATCAGTGAAGCCTAGCTACTTTAAGACGTTGGAAAGACCTTGATGAAGAAAGGAATGGGGAGTTAAAAAATACATAGAAAGATGTATGGAGCTGCTTCTGTTAAAGTACTTGAGACAGTTTTTGTTATCATTAGAGCAGATTAATAAGGGGGAAGGAAACGAAGTTAAATTTTAAAATTATTAATAAGTTTAACCTGTTTGAACCATATATTTTTTTTTAAATGTGTAATTGTTGACAATATTTAAAGTGTGCCACAAACTTTATTTTGTTACTGAGAGATTATAGTGTTCATACTAGGGCTGTCAATCACAGTTAACTCAAGTGATTAACTCAAAAAAATTAATCACAATTAGTTGCACTGTTAAACAATAGAACAACAATTGAAATTCATTAAATATTTTTGGATGTTTTTCTACATTTTTAAATATATCAATTTCAGTTACATCACAGAAAAAGTGTACAATGCTTACTTTATATTATTTTTGATTAAATATTTGCACTATAAAATGATAAAAGAAATAGTATTTTTCAATTCACCTCATAAAAGTACTACTGTGCAATCTCTATCATGAAAGTGCAACTTACAAATGTAGATTTTTTTGTTGCATAACTGCATTCAAAACCAAAACAATGTAAAACTTTAGAGTATATAAGTGCACTCAGTCCTACTTCTTGTTCAGCCAATCGCTAAGAGAAACAAGTTTGTTTATATTTACAGGCGGTAATGCTGCCCTCTTCTTATTTACAATGTCACCTTAAAGTGAGAACAGGTGTTTGCAATGACACTGCTGTAGCTGGCGTGCAAGCTATTTTATATGCCAGATGCACTAAAGATTCATATTCCTCTTCATGCTTCAGCCATCATTCCAGAGGACACGCTTCCATGCTGATGATGCTCATTAAAAAAATAATGCATTAATTATATTTGTGACTGAACTCCTTGGGGGAGAATTGTATGTCTCCTGCTCTGTTTTACCCTCATTCTGCCATACATTTCATGTTATAGTAGTCTCGGATTATGACCCAGCACATGTTGTTCATTTTAAGAACACTTTCACTGCAGATATGACAAAATGCAAAGAAGATACCAATGTGAAATTTCTAAAGATAGCTACAGCACTGAACCAAAGATTTAAGAATCTGAATTGCTTTCCAAAATCTGAGAGGGATGAGGTGTGGAGCATGCTTTCAAAAGTTTTAAAAGAGCAACACTCCAACGTGGAAACTACAGAACTCTAACCACCAAAAAGAAAATCAGCCTTCTGTAGGTGGCATCTGATTGAGATTATGAAAATGAACATGCGTCGGTCAGCACTGCTTTGGATCGTTATCGAGCAGAACCCGTCATCAGCATGGACGTATATCCTCTGTAATGGTGGTTGAAGCATCAAGGGACATAATTTTTAGCCCATCTGGCAGGGAAATATCTTCTGGCACCGGCTACAACAGTGTCATGCAAACACCTGTTCTCACTTTCAGGTGACATTGTAAACAAGAAGCAGGCAGCATTATCTTCTGCAAATGTAAACAAACCGGTTTGTCCGAGCGATTGGCTGAAAAAGAAGTAGGACTGATTGGACTTGTAGGCTCTAAAGTCTGACATTGTAGAAAATGTAGAAAACCTCCAAAATATTTAAATAAATGGTATTCTATTATGTTTTAACAGCACAATTAATCAAGATTATTTTTTAATCGTTTAACAGCCCTAGTCTATAGCATTCAGTGCCACATAAAATCAGTAATACTAGCTATATGGATTATAAAATGGTAGCCTGATGCTTTAACAATCTCAAAACTGTTTTATTAAAGTAGTTCCCTACTTAGAAGAGCTGTCACACTGCCAGGTCTCCTTTCAATAGGACAGTTTGCATCTTAGAAGCCAGTTTTTCTAAATAGAACAAAAATTTGGTCACTCAGATAAATCCATAGGACTAAAGCAGATGGACTGTCTTATCTTGGAATCTGATGCCAGAATTCAGCCAGTGGCTGGAACTACTCAAGTTCATTGCTGCTTTGAAAGAATTAACTCCTAGCCTTCATAGGAAGGAAGATGAGTATCAGCAAGAGTATTTATGGATATGGGACCATCTTGAGACTTATGAGCTAGGTGAACCAGAAATATGGACATTCAGATTGTGACATCAGTGGAGGTCATAGTCTCATGAAAATGAACTGCAATGTATTGCATGGTAGAAATCTATACTGAATGTTGAGATATGTCATTATGGCTGTGTTAAGTCATTTACACTTCAACCCTTAGCCTTCACTTTAAAAAAATGTAAAAAGGGGTCAGAGGCCTGACTTTATACCTCTTAAGATACTAGACCCACGCTACTCTTTAAATCTAAAAGGAGGGCAATTCTACTGGTCTAAGGTACAGGAGCAAAGATACAAGCTGAACCTAAGCTTCCTTTCTACCCCTCATGACTATTAACCTTCTACCCTCAGATCTCAGAAGGCAAGATGAAAGATTCCTAAAGATCAGAAGTTCAGCAAGATAGTTGTGAGTGATCCAGTCTATTTAGGGCTTTAAGTGTTAAAACTAAAACCTTGAACTCCATCAAAACGCCAACAAGCAGCTTGTGCAGAGCAAAGCAGCGGGTAGGTCAAAAACCCTCCACCCAACCTTCGTAATAATTTCCCTGCTGCATTCTGCACTAGCCGCAGGTAATTGACAAGCTTCTTTAGTAGCCCCGTACAGAATTTCATTTGAAGTAGTTCAACCGCGATGTCACAAAGGCACGCAGTATGGTTATGTCACAGAGTGAGAGGAAGTGCTGCAGTCTGGTGACCTTACTAAGCTAGTAAAGAAACTGGCTGTGACTATGACTGTCATTTGATCTTCCGAACTATGAGCCAGGACTGAGCTGCATAACACCCTCACCTCACCTTTTACAGACAAAGTCAGGACGCAGAGTGAAGAGTCACTCTGTATTCCAGTTGCCAAGTTGGCTAACTTGGATTAAAATTCCGTCATCATTTATGTCTGTTCAACCCTACTGGAATCAAGGAAATTGCAGAGTGTGTGAGGGCAGGCTTCAAAACTAGATAAAGAGCCTGTGGTTGTGCTTCTTCATAACTTGTGTTACACGACTTTCACTGTGTGATATTGTTCCTGGAACATGATATTGGACTTTTAATTTTGGTTTAAAGGATTTTCAGCTCTGGTCTGTTTTTTAAAACATCCTGGAGAATATTTTTAATCTGTTCATATTTAACCGGTTGAGCTGGTTCCAAAAGTAGCAGTAGAGACTTCAGTGGTTTTTGTGAGTTGGAGTGGTTCTACTGCTGTGCTATGTTTTATGATGAGCTATGGAATTAAGAAAGGAGTGACAACAGTTAAATAACCTGGTTTTGTCTCATATTGCAGGGAGTGAAGATACAGGCAATCTAGTGCTAAAAACAAACATCCGATGAAAGCTCACGAAAGCTTATGCTCAAATAAATTGGTTAGTCTCTAAGGTGCCACAAGTCCTCCTTTTCTTCTTACAGCAGAGACAGCGGCTGAACAATTTGTATAGTGCGGGTGCTGAGAGCTATTGACCCAAAACCGTAAACCCTGTATATAACAGAAACTGCTTCAAGCCAGGGAGTGCTACAGCATCCCCCGCATGCTTAGTTCCAGCACCTATGAGCAGAGAGCTTTATAGCTACACTACATATTTGGGTAGGGAAGCAACAACCTCTTTGGGTCAGAGGGCTATCTTTTCACTACATGTATACAGCACCCAGCACAATGGGGCCCTGACGCATTACTAGTACTTTTAGGCATTACTGGAATACAAAAAATGTTTGTTAATACTACCGCAATGTTCATTTCTTTTTAAAAAAAATATCAGTTCCTCTAAACAGTTTTTTTTTTTTTTTTTTTTTTTGCAAACAGCAAAAAGCTTTTTGAAAAAAATAAAAAAGTTTGCCTGTTTATATTAACACTATAGTTAGGCTATTCATCTATCTATATGTTATAGGTTAACTATAGACTATAATTATCAGTGTTGATTATCAAGGCGCTCCTCAGGCCTATATGCTGACCCAATGACTTCAATGGGATTCCATACAGTTGTAGGGGTCTGCACTGATTTGACTGCAGGATCAGGGCCTGAGAAAGAAACAGTCATCCACTTTTTCTACAGGATACTTTTTTATTCTAATATCCATTAGTTTCTGAAAGAACTGGCTTTTTCCCCCTTCTGAGTCAATATGCAGTGATAGATATTTCATTAATACTGTACCTGGTGTACACTGTGAAGAACTTTGTACATATAAACTGTACAAGAACACAAAGCATTTTATATTTTAGTGTTACTTTTCCTACAGCTTCTGTAATTCACAAATTATATTTTATCAAAAGTTACTGAACATATCAGCATACTATTGACAAACATGCATATAATACCAAAAAGGAAAAGAAACCCCACACTGTTTTCTAAGAACCTTAAGGTTTGTGTATGGTGCCAGAGTTTTGTAGGATAAGACAGCAAATACCTAATAATATGCCATCAAAAAGTCAATAGAAGCTTTACAATTGACTTCAATGGAAGCAGAATTGGGCCATAAGGGACTATGTTCTGCGTGAATTGTGTGTCATTTTCAAACTCACATGTATGGTTCAAATTTTTCAAATGTGTTCCTTCTTTCCCAAATTATTATTTGTTCTTTGTATTGTAATTAAAGCTGATAAGAAATGGTTTTCCCATTTGCAAAAAAATGTGAGATTACATTTTTATTCCTACTTAGCATTGGAATAAAACGAAGACCTTTCAGAATTTTTCACAAAAATCACAGATTCCCCCTCACCGTAAACTTGTTGATAGCCTGGTGAATAGGACATTCATCTGGGATCTGGGAAACCCAGGCTCAAGTCCCTGCTCTGTCTGAATCAGAGGGTATGTCTAGACTGTAATTAAACCATCAGAGCTGGCACATGTCAATTGTCTCAGGCTTATGGGATGTTTAATTGTAGTGTATCTGTTCAGGCTCAGACTAGAACCCAGGATCCAGGACACCGAAAATAGAGGGTCTCAGAGCCTGGAATCAAATACCTACTCCACAATTAAAGAGCCCAGTAGCCTGAGCCAGCTGACGCAGGCCAGCTGCAGGTGTTTAATTACAATGAAGATATACACAAAGGGACTCGATCCTGGGTCTCCCACATCACAAGTGAATGCCCTAACCCCTGAGCTATTTGTGGTCTGGAATGTCTGTCTCTCTCTGATCAGAGATCGGATCCTAGTCTTGATAAACCTTCCCAACACACAAGTTTCATCAAAATGTAGTTCCACAAAAAGGTTTTGTTTTGACTAACTGGCATTTTTTTTAGAAAAATTCCCAACAAATTCTATTTACGGAAGCATCAAGAGACCCCAGTCTCTTGGGGCCATATTGTGCTAGGCACTACATACACAAAGAAGAACCATCAGTGATCCAAATAGCATTCAGCCTAAGAAGTTAAATGAAAGAAGAGTGCTTCTTAACAGAGGTCAATCTTCAAAATAGTTACATGTGTCTCTTCTATCCCACCGATTCTTCACCCCAGTGTGCAAGAGAACTAACAAGTTTAGCTCCTCTTGTTAAAACTGGAACAAATCAGTTACATAGCGAGCATGGAATATAAGAGTTACCTTGTGCTGCTTCTTGACATGTAGGGGAACCTTCCTGCTTGCAGGAGCAGTTGTGAACTGCCATTTTGTTTGGTTTCTGAGTCAGAATGTCACAGAGTGAGTCTCTATTCTCTCTCATTGAGCTAATGGGTCAGAATCTCAGCTGGTGTACATCTCCGCAGATCATTTGATTTTTCTAGTTCACATCACAGTCTAGGTTCATCTAAAACTTCATACAAATCACACTTAGCACTTATACACCCAAAACAATATTGAAATGGAAGATCAAGGAATACATGTGTCATAAATATAAAGGGAAGGGTAAACCCCTTTGAAATCCCTCCTGGCCAGGGGAAAGCTCCTCTCACCTGTAAAGGGTTAAGAAGCTAAAGGTAACCTCGCTGGCACCTGACCAAAATGACCAATGAGGAGACAAGATACTTTCAAAAGCTGGGAGGAGGGAGAGAAACAAAGGGTCTGTGTCTGTCTGTATGCTGGTCTTTGTTGGGGATAGACCAGGAATGGAGTCTTAGAACTTTTAGTAAGTAATCTAGCTAGGTATGTGTTAGATTATGATTTCTTTAAATGGCTGAGAAAAGAATTGTGCTGAATAGAATAACTATTTCTGTCTGTGTATCTTTTTTGTAACTTAAGGTTTTGCCTAGAGGGGTTCTCTATGTTTTTGAATCTAATGACCCTGTAAGATATCTACCATCCTGATTTTACAGGGGGGATTTCTTTATTTCTATTTACTTCTATTTTTTATTAAAAGTCTTCTTGTAAAAAACTGAATGCTTTTTCATTGTTCTCAGATCCAAGGGTTTGGGTCTGTGGTCACCTATGCAAATTGGTGAGGCTTTTTATCCAACATTTCCCAGGAAAGGGGGGGTGCAAGTGTTGGGAGGATTGTTCATTGTTCTTAAGATCCAAGGGTCTGGGTCTGTAGTCACGTAGGCAAATTGGTGAGGCTTTTTACCAAACCTTGTCAAGGAAGTGGGGTGCAAGGTTTTGGGAAGTATTTTGGGGGGAAGGACGCGTCCAAACAGCTCTTCCCCAGTAACCAGTATTAGTTTGGTGGTGGTAGCGGCCAGTCCAAGGACAACGGGGGGAATATTTTGTACCTTGGGGAAGTTTTGACCTAAGCTGGTGAAGATAAGCTTAGGAGGTTTTTCATGCAGGTCCCCACATCTGTACCCTAGAGTTCAGAGTGGGGGAGGAACCTTGACAACATGATTGGATCCATAATACATTACTGCAACTACCAAAATGAGAAGTTTTACATTCATAGATCCAACCTGTAGTCATTCTAGTTACAAAACTTCCATTGAAGCTTATCATCTTGAGCCCAGACTCAGCACAGATCTTAACCCCTGTTAAAATCACCAATAGGAACTTAAGGCCCTACTTAAGTGTTCTGCTGAATCTGGCTCTTTGAGTCTAGGCTCACATTGAAAATCAGATTCTTAGGATGTAACCTAATGCTCATTGAAGTCAATGGAAAAATTCCCCATTAACTTTAATTGACATCATACCGGGCCCTTAAAAAAAAGAATGAATCAATTTGTAGTAATGTGATAGAGGACTTCTGTCTATGCAAGACTGAAATAAAAGGTTTCATTGCAATATATTATTAATGCAAACTTAGTTTGCCATTAAGTTTAGACCTGTACAACTGCCAGATTTTTTAACTTGGATCAAGTCACTAGCAACACTAAATATTTTAACAAATATATCACTAAGATACCTTTAAATTCATATCATATATATAGTATTTTTTAACCAAGAGAACTAAAGTACTTTATTTTATAGTTCAAAAAGTTATATGGCTCTAGGTGACTCATTCTTCAAATCCAAGAGGCTAAGAATGAGTGAGATGTTTGCTTTTTTAGCTACAGGTGAAGCTTCCATAATAATTGACACCCTCCACATGTTCTCTGCCTCCAAGTGAATTCTCCAAAAAGAAAAGGCTTGTGGCATTAATATTAAACACCTACCTTAGTAGACGGGGAAATTTTCCCCCCAGAAACAAACAGCCCCAGAAAAATCTAGATTAAAATCACCTAATGTAAAAATGTTGCTCTATATTTAGTAAATGAAAATACACAATGACTTTTTTGTACCAATGATCATTCTGATTTAATGCTGTGTCCATAAAAAGACTAATAAACGTCAATCCTAGAAAACCTACATCTGACGTGAATTCCAATACACTGTGCAAAGCAAGGACTATTTTTTGCAGCTGCAGTGTTGATGTAACATATAAAGTAGAGCTGGTCAGGATTTTAGGCAAAACTTTAAAAAAAAAAATCAGAAAAAGCCAATGCAAGCGAACAGAAACTTTTCATTGAAAGGATAGTTTCAACATCTTAATCGGAAGTTCTCTCAGGTTCAGGATGGAATTTCTGGTTAAAAGCAGAGACCCACCCCTGAGAGAACAACCCAGTGGTTAGGGCACTCACCTGCGATGTGGGAAATAGATTCAAGTCACTACTCCAAATAATATGATGGGTGTCTTAGAGACACCAGATATACGAAGTGACTGATCATTTAACCACAGAGATCATTTGGGGATTGTTGAAATACCAGCTGTAAACGAGACCATCTTTCATGTCACCACAATAGTTCTGCAATTTTTTTTTTCCATGTCTGATAGAGTACAAGTGACAATTCTAGCTTCTTCATGGTGGATAATTTTTAGTGATCCAGTTTTTTAGAAATATTTACAAATGAAAACTAAGCATCATTTCACAAAGGAAAATACTCTGTTTCCCACCCCCCAAAAAAGCATCCAGTCAGCATAATCCTAGGAGATAATATCCACATCATACACACACTCTCCACGAAAGACACCATATTTGACAGCGTTAGTGGAGAAGTAAAGGTTTTAATGTGTATGGAGACAGAATTACACCCTTACCAACAGAGAGATGGATACTAGCTAAAGGAGGAGGCACATTGGTGGTATAGTATCAGTTATCTTGCATCAGGATGTACAAGCTTCTTCATATTCGGAGAACACATTTTACATCAGTTTCCACCAACACTGTTTCTTGTAATATTGCTCCCCAATAAATTCCAGAGAGGTGCCTTACAGACAGTAAAATGTTTGACATATCCATGATTAGATACTGGATTCCCCGTATTAGAAGATTCTAGAACTGCCAGCCCTATCCATGTAGATATATAGACATCAATTTAGGAAAGCACTTAAACCATCGTTCCTATTCAGATAGCATTTAAAAACGTGATGAAGTCACATTGATTTTAGTGGTCATTAAGCATATGCTAAAGTGTTTTCCTATATAGGTGTCCTAGAGAAGTGGATATTTTAAGCAGAATTTCATTGTGCTATTTACTTATGCACACATACAAACATCCCAACCACCCCTACAAGATGTTGCTGTGGAAAATCCACATGGTGTAAAAAAGATACTCGTAGCTATTCCCATGAAACAGTGAAAAGAGTGTGCAGAGAAGAAAATAAGACACTAAGTGATGAACAGAAGAGAAAAAGCTCTCTATAGTGTATAAAGTTCAACCATTTAAGAAAGCTCCATCTTTGACTCCTAGGAGATCTATTATCCTTCCTGCCTCCCTTCTTCTGGGCAAAGTTCTGCAACAACATTTTTCAAGGCAAAACCACAGAACTTTGTCATTTAGACTACTTTTCAACTTTCTTCGACACATCTATCAAGTTTCAAACAGGATTCCGCCGCTCTCAGAGTTCTTAAATAACCTCTTCAAAACACTCAGGGAAAGTGTAGACAAAATTATGAATAATGTTCAGCTGAATTATGTACGTCACAAAAAATAAGTTCACCCACAAACACACACTTCCCCAGAGAGAACGTTGCAGCAATGCAAGCTTCAATATTACAGACCTCAAGGACAGCTGTTTTGCTAGCATTCGACAAATACGATCATGTTGCCCTACATGTGTAAAATAAAGCCTTCACAGTTTACCACCCATTAGCATCTTTATGGAAAGGACTAAATATTTTAATTGCAGCAGATTCAGATTTGACTGAGGAGCTTGTCCTTATTTTATTTACATAGGACAAGTACAAATTTTGCATCAATAATGTCTGATCCGGTGCTTGTAAATTTGAAAACATTTTGATTATAATAAAAGTTGCTAACTAGCTTAAATTTAAGAATGAAAAATTATGTCAACTGAAAATAAGACTTTTTAGTTTCAACATTGCTGAAACTTTTTTTTCCTTTTTTTCGGGGGGCGAGGGAGAAGGTTGGTCAGGAAATTAGTTGAAACTACCTTTCCCTGTGAGAAGTATGATTTTAATGAATCAGCATAATGAATGTTTGACAAAACATTTATCCTAGAAATTCTTATAGATTCCAAATCCAGAAAGGCCCATTGTGATCCTCTAATCTGTCCTCATATATAACACAGGACATAGAACTTCCCCAAAATAATTCCTAGAACACATCTTTTAGGAAAAAAACCCTACAATCTTGATTTAAAAAATTGTCAGTGATGGAGAATCCACCATAACCTTTGGTCAATTACTCCCATGGTTACTTACTCTGACCATTACAAACACACGCCTTATTTGAAGTCTTGATCAGCTTTATTCCAAGTAGCCATGTTTACAAAACAGACACAAACATACAAGGCCTGTCTTAGGTCACTGCAGCTCTGGCCTGGTTTCTAGAGGATTCTAGAACATGGAACACCACTACCACTAGAGGACAACCACTAGAGGACTCAAAGAATTTAAGGGATATAATCCTAGTCCTATACACTATGATCCTGTTCATACACAAGCCAGATTAATGATGTTTAGTTATTAAACTATCTGTTTTTCTATAGACCTCATCACCATAGTATCAGAGCACCTCATAAGTTAGTTTAACCTCATGACACACAACACTCTTGTGAAGTATCATTTACATTTTACAGAGGAGGAGTGGAGGGACAGAGAAGTAAATGGTACAGCTGGAAATTAAACCCTGGTGTTCTGAATTCCGAGTCCCAAATTCCAGTCCCATGGCCATCCTTCCCAAATATCCCACTACAACCCCTGCTTGGCACTAGCTTCCTCTACCCCTAGCTGGCCATAAAGTATCAAAGGGCCTGATCCTGAATAGTGTGAAACAACCCCAGCTCCCACTGACCTAGATGGAAGTTGCAGCCACTCAGCACAGAATGAGAAAACTAAGAAGGCAGAGTTTGTCTCATACCTTCAAGAATGGAATATTTGACAAAAGGAAAATGTTCTGTTTGGTCTGGTCTTGCAGACAAGTTTCAATGATACTGAGTGCTCAGTCTCATAAGTACTGAACTAAGTCTGCTAAAGAAGCTGTGTGTGCAGTCACACTAAAAAACAAACAAACCTATATTGGTGCTGAGCTGCATGTCCTAGTCACATAAAGATAGAGATTGTTTATACTTACAGTCCAGGAGAAATGGCTGGAGTGCTGAGCTGCTCTTAGAAATGTCTTATGCAGAATTCCAGTTGTAATGCATGTCTCCTGAAATGAGGGATTTACAAAAGGTTCACTATAAGAAAAAGAAGACCTATGAATGCTGCTAAGCCTGACTGGCTATCTCTTCTTGTCCTTTTGAAGTCCTAGTACTGTAGATTCTTCACAATTACCGCAACTCTGGAAACTAAAGTGTGCCAGACTAGTAATCACTACAATTAATTGAAAGCGCATGGGAATACATCGTTTCAGTCCATCATTTCTTTGGAAACGTTACTTTAAAATAAGCACAACCCAAAGCATTTAAACATCTCCAAAATATATATTACTATGAAAGCAATTCGCTTAGGAACAAGAAAGCAATCTGAAATGAGCAAAGACCCACACAGCAAAGCAAGCACCAATTCACACCTGTGAACAGGATTACAGATAACACCAAGTGTGTCGTTCAAAAGGATATAGTGTTCCATTTATCCACTCTGTAGGGTCAGTGAAATCCACTGCATGGAATCAGGCCTTTGGCAATTATTGCAACTGGAGGTGGGTGCACCAGGTGGTTGTGATCTCAAATGTTTGTTCTATTTATCAAACAGTCAATCATCTCCATAATGAATATAGTTCCCTTTTATTTCAGGGTGTTTAAGTGTAAATTGTGTGGAGAATGAAGATCAGTGACCAAGGAGTATGAAATAATTCACTCAGTGAGAAGTCAGGGAAAACCTGATCAGACTGCTTTTGCACAAGTAGCTGCACAAAAAAAAAAAAAAAATCTGATTACAAACTGCTTATGTTCCACTGCTAAGCAGGTCAATTATTGGATCAAGAGAAATAAGCAATATTGGACCAATTTGTTTCCACCAGGAAAAAAAAAAAGTCTGAAAGATAGTTAAAGCTCACCCTTTCATATCTACTTACAAGCTCACTAACACTACCAGCACAGCTGTTTGTTTTGATAAGTGTTATCTATTCAGCAGCCATTGGCTGTTGAAACTAGGTTTACTTAGACAATGGAAACCACTTGTCCTGTGTGATAATAAATGGCATCAGGCATGTGTGTGTCAGCCAGTTTGGGACCTGGATAGCCAGAGCAAATGACCTAGTTTCAGAGAATGTCCAGTAGCCTCAACATTTGTCTTTGCATTCATTATAGTCATGTCTTTTCTCTGTACTGTAGAAACACTAACCAAGGCAGTTATCTTAAGAACCAGCTCCAGAGGTGATTATCCTGCCTTCCATTACATCACTACTATAAAGCTAGATCATGTCTTATAGCCCAAAGTAAGGGAAGTAAGGATAACAGGTAAGGGAATATTTAATTTAAGTATCATGAAACATTTTCTGACAGTAGTATCCATTAGGTTGTAGAACAGTCCCCCAAAGGGCACGGTAGAACCTCATTACATGTGACTTTCAGTAATACAACATACATCTGTAGCATTTTCCATCCATGAACCTCAAAGTGCTTTACAAACACTGTTAAAGTAAGGTGCCCAACCTTATGATACAGGGAAGGACTATTATCCCCATTTTAATGAATAGTATACTGAGGCACACAGAGGGTAACTAACCCTGATCTCCTGACTCCTGGAAGCATGCTCTAACCATGCAATTATAGTTTTTCAATTAAAAGCAAAAATCTCAAAAATTTCATAGTTTTTGTTCTGGTGGAAACCATAATAGTGACATAGCATAAATGCATTGAGGCATATATTTGTCAACATAGACAGTAATACAAAATACACTATACACAAGAAATGAGTTACAGCTGTTGTGGGAGCCATACGTTTTTTATATCTTGAGTTGCGTGTTTCAGTTTTTTTGTTTATTTGCTTTGAATGGATTGGTGTCTGCTAATGCTACACTCATCAACTGCCTCTGTGTCAGCATTTCCATTCAGGAGCTTAAACCTTTGCTCTTAGCTGAAACTTGGCAAACTATATCTTAGTGTTCAATTTTTAGGATGTAATGGTAATATAGGACAAAAATAATTTAGTGACTGTGAAAGTTTGTAAGCATTCCTATTACACAAAAATAGCTTGACGTTTAAAGTGAATTGTCCTCAGGTCAATAGCAAGTGTGAATAGGGAGCTTCTGAGATTTTAAAAAAAGTAATAATGAAACAAAGCAGGCAAGTTATCAGAATCTGAAATATCAACAAGTATCTATTTGCAGCAACTCCTTAACATTTTTAAATGTAAGATTATTTAACACTATCATCTGAGACTCTGCATTGTACAGTGGCCAAGAAACTAGATTAGGTCTCTGAAAATCTGGGCTCTATTCCTGGCTCCACTGTTGACCTACTCTGTGACCTTGGACCAGTCATTTGATCTCCCTGTCTTGCTTCCCATCCTTTGTCTGTGTATTTAGACAGTAACAGATGTCCTAGCTCTGAAGAATTTGCAGTGTTTGCATGGTGTCTAGCACAATGAGTCCCACAAGGGGCTATTACAGTAATAACATATTAAAATTGAATGTTGCAAAAATCTTACAATCCTATACTAACTTCAACCCTGTTAGAAATGTTATGGCAAGTCTGCATCTGAAGTCAGTGGCTTTCTAGCCTGCTTTAGTAAGAGTCAAACCACTGGAAAAGGCATAAAACTCAACCCATCCTATGAGGGTTTGGGCAAAAAATAACTACAAAACCCCAACAAATTCCAGACGAACCCTGTTCTCCCCAGGTTGGGCTGTTACTGGGGTGACTTTTCTAGTACTACTTATTCCCAGAACCTAGTTTTCCTTCTCCTCAGCAAGGCTCTCCTACCGCGCAACTCCACCCGTTTTTTAACAGAACTATTGCAACAGTGAGTCAGGAAGATGCAGGCTGCACGGGCAAACAACACCGGGTTAAAAGCTAGGTCCACAATAGCACTGGCTCTCTTTTTCACACTGCACAATATGCCAGATTCAGAAGCTGAGGTTTAGCGTACAGTAGCTCTGAAGAGAAAGGTGTAACTTATGCCACTCATGTAGTATAAGGAGAAACCTGCAATTTGCACTGTCTTTGGTGTACAGTAGCATACCAAGTAATAGACTGAGTCACAATCCATTGTCCATATAGCACTAGTTATATACACCCATGTGCCACTAACTAAATCCCAACGTGAGGCTATTTGACAACAGCAGATCTAATGTGACTAAGGTCAGATATTCATGAGATTAGCACCCATATTTAGGGCCAAAGGAACTTAACTCCTGTTTATAGATCTAAATAAGGGCCAGATTTTCAGATGTGCTTGATGCACTAAATTTGAGCTCTTTCCAATAGGCTTTGGGTCATTAGTTCTTAAAACTATATCAATGTTCTGAGAAAGGGAAAACACATTTATCTTATTTCAAGTCTAATAAGTTTGGTTCTCTCATATTGTGCATTTACAGGGTATTCTCCTGTCCCCTCCACCCAAGATCTGAATTCACAAAACCCAAGATGGTCTTAAAGCTAATTTTATTTAATAAATAGTTCAACATATGGGTATATTTTTCTCCTCTTGATGTTTAGGGAATTATGCACATTCAGATGAGAATACTCTTGATTTTTTAAGAAATTGTATAATAAATCAATAAATACTTCTAAAGAACCTGTGCAACCTCTTTCAGACCTAAAGAAGTTTACTGGTGGAGTAACAAAAAACAAACACAAACATTTTTAAAACAAACTTTCATAACTTGTACTCGGGAGGTACCTTCCTATCCTGCACCCGTCTATCTAGTAGTTATGCTTCCCTCAATCTTTATATTCACTAACACACAACACTTCTCTCTCACTATTCTGATGTAATGTTTGTATATTAAAATTATGGCTTGCTTTATTAAAAAATAAATCAGGAGATTTTCAGTTAGTAGCCTCAGGAACTGAGAGAAAAGGAGCACTTGTGGCACCTTAGAGACTAACAAATTTATTAAAGCATAAGCTTTCGTGAGCTACAGCTCGCTTCATCGGATGCAGGCAGTGGAAAATACAGTGGGGAGATTTATATACACAGAGAACATGAAACCATGGGTGAGAGATGTAACTTGTTTTGGATATCAAGTAGATCAAGTTATCCAACTCCTACAAGTTTTCAGGGAATTAGGTTAATTGTCCTGTTAGCCGCAGCGATCCTTCAATAGGAAGCTGCACAGAAAAAGATTTATTCTACCTAGACAGTACATTTTCTGTTTTAATACAAAGAGCTATGCTAGCATAGTCGGACTTGCTGTCTTGGTTGAACAATACTTTTATTGTGTTTTTATTATAATGTAGTGGCTGTTTTGGCCATACCAGATGTACTACTAGCTTCTTGTTGTGTCTCAATACTGTTGCCCCCTTTGACCCAAGAGGATAGCCACATTTCAGGGTCCAGAGGATGTTTCAGTTGGAAGTAGAAATTGATGGAGTCTGGTATTTTCTTTGACCCAATCTTGTTTATTTAGAAGGAATGTACCAAGTCCTGCTTCTCCAAATGCAGGAAGAACTGAGAACAAAAAGAGAACTTTTTTAGCTTACAGCTTCAAGCTTTAGCCCACAGCAGATCCAAAAGCTCTCTCTAGCTTTTTCCAGGGTCACACTGTGCTCACAGGCTAGTGATTAGCTTTCTTCTTTCCCTGTGCCCCCTCTCTGTTCTGTGTCTGGTGCATGCAAGCGCACATACACCCACCCAACCACACACAGTTCTAGTTTATGCCCAGATTCTATTAGGCCTTATTTTAGTGTGGCCCCTTAAACATTTCTTACAACTAATGTAAGTGAAGGGTGCATTCACACATCAGTTTGAATGAAGTTAACTCAATCCATTACAAGATTTCACCTAGCTCATAACAGTAATTTACACATCCCTAAAATAAAATTAAAGACAACCCAATATTAAATTACTAAACTTCCCTTTCTCCTGAACCTTATTATTTAACCTCAATTCCAGCATCCTACCATCCAATTTCCTACCTACCCTGCATTCACTATGACAAAAGCACTCATCCTAACCAATTCCCCTGCCTTTGGTAATGCATTGTTTAAAAAAACAAAAACAAAAAAACAACCATTTATTTCTTGCACATCTAGCTGTTCTAATAAAATCTGATTTACTCCAGGGATTTTCCAGGTAAGAGTAACTCTAGAATGCATGGCTTCCATTGCTCCATGGAAGTGTTAGAATTCATACAGTTTGAGGATTGGATGCCAACAGCCCTTATCTGGCAATTTTGCTACTAACATTCTGAGCGGATGAGGTTCATACATGCACAGAGACCAACCAAAGTTCTATGCACCATTAACATCCCAGTTAAGCCTCCTAAATGGGACTTAAGTGGTACATAGAAGTGGACTTGAACTGCCCTCTGTACAATGATGAACTTCATCCAGAAAAATGTTAAAAGACAAGACCCCTGCTGGAGAGAATGGAAGATGGGAAAGAAATTTGCTGATTTGCATTTTTTTTCAAACCAGATGACCCATCACAACTCAATGAGTTGATCTTTGGATGTCTTACATACATTTTATCTGATTGGACAGATGAGTTAGGAAACAATATTTGTAGCTGTA
The DNA here is from genome assembly GCF_965140285.1 of Lepidochelys kempii. Classification (NCBI taxonomy): domain Eukaryota; kingdom Metazoa; phylum Chordata; order Testudines; family Cheloniidae; genus Lepidochelys; species Lepidochelys kempii. Next base: position 58,481,973 of record NC_136387.1, on the reverse strand, counting down.
CTACAAGGACAGATATAAAAGTTTGACATGTTTGATTGTATATCTCTAGTCATTCCATATTATTTATGAAACTATATTTTCTTTGTGGAGCCCTTCAATTAATTTGCTCTAGATTGAATCTGAGTGGTGAGCACCAAGGAGAAATCACTAGCTATTATTTCTGAATCTCATCAGATCTGGTCTAGTTCATTTCCAAATGTATTTTACTTACTGACAAAAGAAACAGACATTCTACACAGTTTCAGTGAGATTGCTTTGTCATCATTTGATTAATTCTCTTTCCCCTCCCCCTTCTTTTGCCTACATTGTAATGAAATGCATCAGACCATTAAAACTGTCATTTTCTTCATAACAATCAGAAAAAGAGACAATTTATCGTTACTGTCAGCAGTGGCTATATCCCAAAATAGAGTTGTTGTTTTTTTTACATGGGAGCAAGCACAAAATATGCACTGGTTACACAAATTAACAGCTTCCTTTAGAATCTGAATAGGTATTCCATCTGTTAAACATTTCCCATAATCCAGGTGCCTCCCACCCTATCTTTGAGTCCTGTTTAGAGCTGGTTGGGAATTAGTAGTCAAAATTATTTTTCAATGGAAAATGCAGATTCTGCAAAATCCAACTCCGCCCCCCCCCCCAATCAGTTTTGCCAATATTTTGATTTTTCTGGGAAAACTGAAACAGTGTATTTCATTTTGGATCAGTTTGACCTGAATCAAAACACTTTGGTTTGTTGAACCGAAACTAGGCATTGTCTTCTGTGTCAGTTCGATATTAATATCTACCTCAGTTGCTGAAGTGCCTCATGATTCAGGTATTTCATATCCCTCTTTCCCTCCTTGGCCAGACTATGTATCCCATAATGCACCCTGGTTTCTCCTCCCACTAAGCTGTGTAATGCATTATGGAAGACTCATGTCTGTGATGCATTAAGGAAGCTTTAGTACAGCCAGGATGCAAGGCCCATAAGGAAGAATGAAAGCATGAAGCATGCAAAGTACAACTCCAGTAAGGCAATACAACATTTCAGGCACATGCAGTTTAATTTTGAACTGACTCTAAACATTTTGATTTAACAGCAAAACCAAACATTTTTAATTCAGGAATGTCAAAAATGAAGCATTTTGCAATTTTTCATAACTTTTTACTAAGTGAAAAATTTGGATTTTTAAACTTTTCAGGATGAAAACAAGTGTTCATATATTTGAATTTCCACGCTGCAGGATGGAAATTGTAACTTCCGTTCAGCTCTGGTTCTATCTGTAAAAACAACAACAACTACTTTGTGAGATTAGTTTCCATCAAAGGGATACATTCCAATCTGCAGTTATATTTCCTGTGTAGAGGGCAGAGAATGCTGCAAGTTTTGATTCACAGATTCTTATTCACTGTTCTGTCTCAAGGTAAATTTGCACTATATCTCAACTAATGGCAGAAGGCTTATACTGAAATGCAGTTTAAGCGTTAATAATAGACTTCTCACTAAACTCAGCATGATGATATTTCTTAACAGTTATGCTGTTTTGGCCACCAGGGCTCTTGCGGTGTTTAGAGTTTATTAGTTACTAATCATTATTTGTATCACTATAGTGCCTGGGGGGCTAATTATGGACCAGAATGCCATTGTGCTAGGTACTGTACAAACACAGAACAAAAAGATAGCCCCAGCTCATAGGATCCGAAAAGGGAATGAATTCCCAGTAGAGCTGATTGATATTTTTCATGTGAGTTGTTTTTAAAAGGCTTTTCCCATCAAAAATGGAAGTTTCCACCAGAAAATTTAGGTTTTACTTTTTGGGGAGAGTGTGTGTATGGGGGGGAATGGAGTTTAAAAAAAAAGAGGGTTTTTTTGGCAAATTGGCCAGTATTTGTTTTTGCAGTTAAACTATTTTTTTAAAGTTTTTTTTTAAATAGGAACTTTTATACAAAAATTAAAGTTTTTCAACTGCCTCCCTTGCTCCCCCCCACCCCGAAACAATCAAAGCTACCATCCCCACTCAAAAAGAAAAGGAGTACTTGTGGCACCTTAGAGACTAACCAATTTATTAGAGCATAAGCTTTCGTGAGCTACAGCTCACTTCCTCAGATGCATATCATGGAAACTGCAGCAGGCTTTATATATACACAGAGAATATGAAACAATACCTACTCCCACCCCACTGTCCTGCTGGTAATAGCTTATCTAAAGTGATCATCAGGTGGGCCATTTCCAGCACAAATCCAGGTTTTCTCACCCTCCACCCGCCCACACAAATTCACTCTCCTGCTGGTGATAGCCCATCCAAAGTGACAACTCTTTACACAATGTGCATGACAATCAAGTTGGGCTATTTCCTGCACAAATCCAGGTTTTCTCACATCCCCCCCACCCCCATACACACACAAACTCACTCTCCTGCTGGTAATAGCTCATCCAAACTGACCACTCTTCAAGTTTAAATCCAAGTTAAACCAGAACATCTGGGGGGGGGGTAGGAAAAAACAAGAGGAAACAGGCTACCTTGCATAATGACTTAGCCACTCCCAGTCTCTATTTAAGCCTAAATTAATAGTATCCAATTTGCAAATGAATTCCAATTCAGCAGTTTCTCGCTGGAGTCTGGATTTGAAGTTTTTTTGTTTTAAGATAGCGACCTTCATGTCTGTGATTGCGTGACCAGAGACATTGAAGTGTTCTCCGACTGGTTTATGAATGTTATAATTCTTGACATCTGATTTGTGTCCATTTATTCTTTTACGTAGAGACTGTCCAGTTTGACCAATGTATATGGCAGAGGGGCATTGCTGGCACATGATGGCATATATCACATTGGTGGATGTGCAGGTGAACGAGCCTCTGATAGTGTGGCTGATGTTATTAGGCCCTGTGATGGTGTCCCCTGAATAGATATGTGGGCACAATTGGCAACGGGCTTTGTTGCAAGGATAAGTTCCTGGGTTAGTGGTTCTGTTGTGTGGTATGTGGTTGTTGGTGAGTATTTGCTTCAGGTTGCGGGGCTGTCTGTAGGCAAGGACTGGCCTGTCTCCCAAGATTTGTGAGAGTGTTGGGTCATCCTTTAGGATAGGTTGTAGATCCTTAATAATGCGTTGGAGGGGTTTTAGTTGGGGGCTGAAGGTGACGGCTAGCAGCGTTCTGTTATTTTCTTTGTTAGGCCTGTCCTGTAGTAGGTAACTTCTGGGAACTCTTCTGGCTCTATCACTCACCTCCCAACCTATTCTACTTTCCAGTCACACAATGAGAAGGAAACCAACCTATTGTATAATTTGTTGCTACTCTTCCTAGCAGAGGCCTGTTTAAGCAAGACTGTGGTCCCATATATTGCAATGTCTGAAAGTATTGTAGATTATAGGGTTGCCACTCCCACATGTGGATGTTTGAAATCAGGGTCTGAATCAGAACCTTCCAAACAGCTGCATGTTGAGATTTAGCCTTGCATTTAGATAGATCCAACTTCAAACCTAAGCCTACAATGAGCAGGAGGGGGCTGAAGCATATAGTATTCCTCCTAGTTCTTGGTCAGTGTAGCAGTCCTTATGGAATTGTTACTGCCAGCAACAGAGTTTTCAACTCCAAACCCTGTCCTGTCTCTTAATTTCCTTAAGGATTATTCTGTCAAGCCTAAACTTGAAGAGGCCATCATTCTTCTCTATTAACTGTGCTTAATATGAAGTCAACTCACCTGAGGACTGGGTTCAAGAAATGAAGCATTTTCTTGCTACTGATATTACACAAATCTAAATTACAACATTTTGTAATAATCAGGAAACAAACAAATGAATCACAGATGAGCAGACCTGGATTAATTATTTTTTCAAATTCACAGGAATGTAACAAAGTTTGGGACAGAGACCTCATCTAAAATATGCTGCAATTTGGAACCCCATTTTAGGAGTGACATAGTAAGGATTGAAAAGGTCCAGTAGAGGGCAAGTCGAGTAATTTGGCATTTTAGAGAGTACTGAGAAAGTCTAGTCAGACTTGACCCATGAGGCACAAAACAAAAATGAGAGATATTTCCATTAATTATATGATTTCCTGAAGTTCAAGGAACAGACTGATGTCAAGTTTCCAATTGAAGAGGTTATAGATTGATATGAAGAAGGAAACTTTTTTTAGAGAATCAGATGAAACTTCTTTACCAAAAGGCAATTGACACATGGAATAAATGGCTGGAAGCAATATTAGGGAACTATTGAGTTGTTTCTAGATACAGAGTTGTGGTACAGCTATAGGGTTTATTAGGTAGAGATATACAAAAGTAGATGATAGAGGGCAACTTTTTCAAGTGTGACCTCTGTCAGTCCCTAGGCATGTTGCCCCTGGTTAGGCCTCTTTTCCAGCCCTCCTCTTTACTTCCCAAGTGCATCTCTTTCTACTGGCAGGCCTATGCCTCCACTTTTCCTCGGGATAGGGCACATCCCATCCACTTCCTGACTAGGTCTCCAGATTACACCACTCAGTAGCCAATCATGATGCCTAGCAGGCCCAACGGGCACCTGCAAGAGTTTCCCTTTGGGAGCCTATGGACAGTAAAGCTATGCAATGACAGAAGCAGATAAATCACACTTTGTTTTGAAGTATTTGCCAGAAAGGTACAAAGTGCTTAGAGAAATGGATTTAAAATATGAAGACACCTATATGCATGCTGTCTTACCCACACTTGGCATTCCCCCAAACTCCTAAATAGACATGACTTAGTCCTGACTTCCCCAAATTCCCTTGGGAACCAAGCTGTAGCCTGCTTGCCACGGATCCCAGCTCTCAGTCAGCTGTCAGCTTGCAGCTTCTGACTCTTCTCCCCTCCCTTTCGTGTTTTTTTTTTTTTAATCTTATCTTCTAGGGTCTCAACCTTGACAAACAGCTCTTTCACAAGGGTTGGGGCTGAGGAGTCCCTTCTTATGCTTGTAAACCTGGCTATTGTTTGAAGGAATGTTCCTGAAACAAGTCATTGTTTCGTCTTTCATCCCTGGTTTATTTTAATAATCTCTTTTGATCTACTAGGTGGGGGATAAAAAAATATCACACCAGCCACATAAAGGGGCATACAATATTTACGAAAAAAATGTGACTTGACTCTACCTTTTTTGCAAATGAAGTTTAGTTGTAGGTGCAAATCAAGATTTTTTTGCACACTCATCTTCTTGATTTTCAAAACACTTTAAAATTATAAATGTTATGAGGAAAGCTATTAGACTGATCACACTGCAAAATGAAGGCATCTATTTACCAACAAGAGAGGTGCAGCAAGTATGAGCAATGGTAATACAATCTTTCAACAAGTTATCCCACCATATATCTTACCTGTTCTGGAGTAACCCAGCTATGCAAAATGAGCACATATGTAACTGCATGAGCAAACAGATCTCCTTTTTCCTAGCTGTGACTGCCAGCAGAGTGCCAATTAGTGTCATTTTGGGATATGGCTCGTGTTGTGGATACCCATCCATTATATATTGGACTAGGATCACCCATTCATTTCGCATAAGATCTGAGCGAGCCTTTAGATGGAAATGATTTTAGTCACTATTGCCTTGAATGAGTTTAGTCCACAAGCCATTCAAATCCCTCTTAAAACAACTGGAACAATACAATATTTTCTATGTGCCACAATAACAACAGGGATATTTCAAGCCCAAAATAGATAAACCCAATAGGATTTACAGTTCTGAAATATACAAATCTATGAACCCAATGACTAACTCGATAAACACAGTGGAATACATGGCTTCAGAAGCTGCTTTTATAATTTAGTGGCCCACAAAGGCACAGACTGATAGCATTTAATTTGAGCAAAGGACTCTTAAAGAGGCCATGAGTATGAGTAGCCATTTCAAATGTTCATAGGCTCTAGAGGCCTGCTGCAAAGCCAGTTTTACTTCCAATAGGCTTTGGGTCATTAGTTCTTAAAACTATATCAATGTTCTGAGAAAGGGAAAACACATTTATCTTATTTCAAGTCTAATAAGTTTGGTTCTCTCATATTGTGCATTTACAGGGTATTCTCCTGTCCCCTCCACCCAAGATCTGAATTCACAAAACCCAAGATGGTCTTAAAGCTAATTTTATTTAATAAATAGTTCAACATATGGGTATATTTTTCTCCTCTTGATGTTTAGGGAATTATGCACATTCAGATGAGAATACGCTTGATTTTTTAAGAAATTGTATAATAAATCAATAAATACTTCTAAAGAACCTGTGCAACATCTTTCAGACCTAAAGAAGTTTACTGGTGGAGTAACAAAAAACAAACACAAACATTTTAAAAACAAACTTTCATAACTTGTACTCGGGAGGTACCTTCCTATCCTGCACCCGTCTATCTAGTAGTTATGCTTCCCTCAATCTTTATATTCACTAACACACAACACTTCTCTCTCACTATTCTGATGTAATGTTTGTATATTAAAATTATGGCTTGCTTTATTAAAAAATAAATCAGGAGATTTTCAGTTAGTAGCCTCAGGAACTGAGAGAAAAGGAGCACTTGTGGTACCTTAGAGACTAACAAATTTATTAAAGCATAAGCTTTCGTGAGCTACAGCTCGCTTCATCGGATGCAGGCAGTGGAAAATACAGTGGGGAGATTTATATACACAGAGAACATGAAACCATGGGTGAGAGATGTAACTTGTTTTGGATATCAAGTAGATCAAGTTATCCAACTCCTACAAGTTTTCAGGGAATTAGGTTAATTGTCCTGTTAGCCGCAGAGATCCTTCAATAGGAAGCTGCACAGAAAAATACCTTTTGGAAGTACTCTGTTGCAAAGGATTTTCGAGAATATACAAATGGGAAAGTCAGATTAAAGGACAAGATTTTCAGAGCTGCCTAATGGGTTTGGAATCCAAATTCCTTAGGCAGCATTGAAAATCTCACCTTAAAAACCCACTTGGTTCAAAAATTTAGTGTTAGAGAAGAGAATGATGGACTACAGAAGACTAGCTATTGGCAGAGTGATATGTCGTTCACATGTTCATATGTTCAATTACATAAATACCTATGTTCAACATACGTATAGTATTACAGAAACTGCTCTCGTCCACAGGAAGTATGCAGTTTCGTATAGAAATGAAAAAAAATCAGGTTGGCAGTGTTTATTTGGGGCCAGATTCAATCCAACTTCTCAGCTTCTGATTACCCTATTTCATCTACTCCTCCTAAGTCAATCCTCATTTTAAAATGCAAATTTCTTTACTCTATCATAGAGTAGAAACAGTCAAGCTTTTTGTTTCTGTTACTTATGAAAACATACATTCAGTGGGACTACAAAAGAAATCCATAACAAATGGGATAAATTTTTTGTAGCATTAGCGAGTACACTTCAAATGCAAGCAACCAAATAGTTGCATGAACTGCACATCAATAGATTTGTTCACTGTAAAATGTCAATTACTTACCAGAGCCCAACAATTTGGAAGACAATCAAATCTTCCACTTGGCCCTTTGTCCCCCCAAAGATGGACAGTGTATGTTGAACTATCTATAAAGGCAGATTGTGTCAGATAACATGATATAATGCTATATTTTGCTAGCTCCTTCCTCCTGGACACCTCAATGCACTTTAGATTTTAATTAAACTAGTAACCTACATTACAGGTGTTAGTGAAGTATTAGACATAGAATAATGGACATACCAGTTCACACCAGTTGTCCATGTTGACTTCTATCTAATCTCTTACTGTGGCTAGCAGCCACAGACCACATGTTTAGGAGAAAGACTCAAGGAACCCCACAATGGACAATTACCTAACATGTCAATGATAATTATAGGTTAGTTTATTCCATGAAATACAAGTGTGCATATCCCTTATGGTTTTTTAAACATTTTATGTAACTGTGAAGATTCTCCTTATTCAAATAAGTGTCTAGTCCTGATATTATGGAGTTCTTGGCCTCAAAGATATCTTCTTTACAAAAGCTGAAACACTGAAATTAAGAAACTTGCTGGAAGGCAGTCTGTAACAGAGCTGAGAATAAAAGCAGATAGAAGAAAAGAATAAAACCCAGATCTACTGACTTCTATTCCTGCAGCTTAGCCACTAGATCTACAGACCAGAGGTTATCAAACTGTTGGCCTATAGCAGTGACTCTCAATCTTTCCAGATTACTTTAGCCCTTCAAGAGGCTGATTTGTCTTGTGTACCCCCAAGTTTCACCTCACTTAAAAACTTACAAAATCAGACATAAAAAATACAGAAGTGTCACAGTACACTATTACTGAAAAATTGCTTACTTTCTCACTTTTACCATATAATTATAAAATAAATCAATCGGAATATAAATATTGTATTTTAATATATACTGACTTCGCTAGTCCTTTTTATGTAGCCTGTTGTAAAACAAGACAAATATCTAGATGAGTTGATGTACCCACTGGAAAACCTTTAAGTACTGCCCCCCCCCCCCAGGGATACGCATAGCCCTGGTTGAGAACCACAGGCCTTGTTTGTGGTATATATGTAGAGTAGTTCACATGGTGCTGGCTCCTCCTTGTTTCCAACTGCTCGGTATGTTTTTGGATGGGAAAAGTAGCAAGCTCCTTCCTCCTGGACACCTCAATGCACTTTAGATATTACCTGGAGAAGTGGGCAACAAAATAGCATATGACAGCCACCGTTGATAAGTGCCAATTAATGTATACTGATAAATATAATCCTCACTATACATACAAAATGATGGGGTCTAAATTAGCTACCACTCAAGAAAGCTCTTGAAGTGATCATGGATAACTCTCTGAAAACATCTGTTCGATGCGCAGCGGCAATCAAAAAGGCTAACAGAATTTTAGGAACCATTAGGAATGGCATAATTAATAAAAGACAGAAAATATAATGCCACTATAAAAATCCATGGTACACCCACATCTTGAATATTTCGGTTCTAGTCCCACCATATAAAAAAAGATATATTAGAATTGGAAAAGGTATGGAGAAGGGCAACAAAAGTTACAGATATGGATCAGCTTCCATATGAGAAGGCATTAAAATGATTGGGACTGTTCATCTTAGACAAGACAACTAAGGAGGATCTATGCTGCAGGTCTATCATGAATGGTGCAGAGAAAGTGAATAGGAAAGCTTTATTTACCCCTTCACATAACACAAGAACCAAGGGACAATCAATGAAATTATTAGGCAACAGATTTAAAACAAACAAACAATTACTTCTTCACACAACCTGTGCAATTCAACCTGTGGAATTCATTGCCGGGGATGCTGTGAAGGCCAAAAGTATAACTGGGTTCAAAAAAGCATCAGTAAGTTCATGGAGGATAAGTCCATCAATGGCTATTAGTCCTGGTGGTCAGAGATGCAACTCCATGACCTTGATGTCCCTAAACTTCTAACTGCCAGAAGCTGGGACTGGACAGCAAGGGGTGGATCACTCACTTGCCCTGTTCTGTTAATTTTCTCTTCTGGCACTGGCCACTGTCAGAGGACAAGATACTGGACCAGGTCTATAGTCCATCTAGCCCAGTATGGCCATTCGTGTATCTCAATTCCATGCTGTACTGTTTGAAGACTTACCTGTAAAACTCTTTGAAATGGGAAACTCCGATTTCCAACTAAACAGTTATTTGAACGTACTAAATTAATTAATAAGTGGGGCTGAATGAAAACACTCCTTGGGCCAGATTTGTTTAACCTCTTAATGTTAGAGGGTTCTAGATTCATCACTGAAGTTTATATGACATTTCCCAGAGAGATGAATTTTAAACCACTTAGATATATCTTGAGCTTACAGAATACATTCTTACAGAAACCTTGGCCAACTCTATCCTTGTCCTAACAAATTACCATATACACCTGATGCTAAGACCTCTTTGTAAATATTGATACAGAAATGTTTTGTTTGCTACACAGTCGTGTGTGTCTCCCCAATTCAATATAGTTTAATAAAGTACAATTGAAAAAGCTGAACATATGACACCAATAGTCAGCACTTGCTGGCAAGGGCTTTGGGTTAACAGGAAAAACAGACTTGGGTGATGTTAATACTGAGAGTAGGGCATAGGAGACTTAGGATAAAAATGGTATTATGGCATTTTCTTCAACGTTTGTATTTTTTCTAGTAAATATACTGTTCCTTTGGTGCTAACTAACCAATCTGAAATGATCTAGCTGAACTAGTGGGAAATCTAGGGTAGAAAAGCGGACATGTTTTTAATCACCATTTCCATTAGATTTGTTTTTCAGTAGCGTTTGCTAAAAAGGGGGGCTAGTCATGGAAACTTTCTCTATGCTATAATTCTCCAGTCCCAACACTAGCTCAAATGAACTAGTGATATTTCCCCCTCCCTAGTAAGTTATTTTGTGTAGACATTGCCCAATACAGGCTTGGATAAATCATTTAGCGTTAGACAGATTATTTTACCACTGCACAATGAGCTGGGCCATTGTAACCAGTGAATACTTATGGAAGAGCAAGTGGATCATGATCTGGCAACGGAGTGATGTGTTACTCTGGCCCTTTCCCTCTATGTAGAGTAAACAACTGAAGAAGTCTAATAATAATTTTTCCTATTATATTCTATATTGAGAGGCTTACTTAAGGTTTACAATATTTTTAGACATCTTTGGATAAATACATACATATGACCTTTAAAAAAAATGTTTCTTATATTAAAAATAGTTCAATTTCAAAAGCTGCTGCCCCATGAGAAACTTTACAAAGTATTTTGTTTGGGACATACATGATATTCACACACTATTTCCCCTCCATCCTTTAATATGAACATTCACATGAAAAACAGTTCTTTGCTTCAAATAGCTCATCTGTTCCTGCTGCTTAATTCCCACCCAAAGTCATAATGCTCTTTTTGTGACATCATAACTACCTCCAAAGTAGCCAATTGTGATAGCTCAAACAGAAGATTATGATTTCAAGTCAGGATTAAGCAGCAGGCATCAAACTCTTAGGCAGCAAAGATCCTGTTTTCATGCAAATGGACTGGTTATTAAAGGAATTAAAAGAGGTACTAAAATATGATACGCCGTATAAACAGGGCTTGAAGTAGATACAGAACAGTGCCAGGGCTGGCATTGCCCATTAGAGGAATTTCTTTAGTTTGTGGAAAACTTTTAGGGCTTTAGCTTGTCTATATACATTTGTAATACCCTCTAACAATTCACTTAAGGCATTTTTGCTTTAGCCAGATCTGTGACATCTTGTGACCAAGACCAATTTAAACGTTGGGTATGAAAATCTTCCAAACATTTATCCATGAAGTACCTTTGGTTCTTAATTATATTGTATCCTATCTTATGTAGGAGGTCATGCTAGGCAACTGGTTCTGAACATTTCCCATACTGTGGACCTATGTTGTTGCGAGCGAGAGAGAGAAAAGTTTCAGACCCACTCTCTCATTTAACCATAGGGAATGGAAGTTGGTTTTGACCCGCTAGAACCTGCATGATGAGAATTCATGGCCTAGATTATTTTAGTTGGCCCTTTGGTCTGAAGAAGAAAAAAAATCTACTGAACCCATTAAAGTTATCAGAAATATATAAATACATAAAAAGGTGAGCAGCTGAAGAACCTGAAAGAACCTAAATAATGGAATACTTAGAGTAATGGAAATATGAAGACACTCTATTCACCCATAACACTTCAGAAGATAACACAGTGGGATACCAGAAAGGTAGGATTACTTTCTCCAACTCAAGAGAATGCTGAATGATATCTATTTTTTATTTGCTGATTTTTACTGATAAAATCCTCCCCTTCTACTCTGTTATGACTGTGTGTGTCCTTCCCACACCCAAGGACTTTTTACAGCAGCACCTGTGCACAGAGATCTTATACCTGGCAACATCCTTCCACTCAATGGAAAAATGCTCATTGATTTTAATGGGAGAAGGATAAGGGCCATGATGCAATGAATTATTTTAGTTAAAAGTGAAAGGACAACTCATTTCATCCATACATAAAAACTGGACAAGAATATTTTCATACAAATTTGGCTTTATGACAAAAGCCATACAAATTCTTGCAACTGCCTTAGTGTCATTCTAAATTTAACAGCCTTGGAAGGATGATGATTAGCTGATGTATGAGTTTGATGAAGAGTCCTAATTTATGCACACAGTTTTCAAACTGCCAACACTGAAATGGGAAACATAAGCCTTTCACAAGTGTAATAACGACTCAAAATTAGAGCACAACACAACACTGCAGAGGATGGAGCGCGAAATTATGTGGGGTTAGTTTCTACAAAACATGTATAGTACTTCAATATAAAACATGAGGTTCACTGATGAGCATTTCTGTTGTCATTAATTTGCTTCAATGAGAAGTGAGATACTACCATCAGGTACATCAAAAATGGAGGACTGATTTCCATCATCATTAGGTCTGCTACCCTGGCCAACAATCTGATCTCCTTGCTCACCTATTACTATTTACTTTTTCTATTAGGATAGTGCCCCAAACATGCAAAACACTGTCCACAGACAAGAACACATTCATTGTCCCACAGTTTCTGGCTCCAATTCTTAAAGGCACTGCTTAAGCACATCCTTAAAAAGTAAGCATGTGCTCAAATGCTTTCTTGAATCAGTGCCCAAGATGACATGCATGACACAGAATTGGGAACAGTATAAAAACTTAACAAAAGGGCAAAAGGTTATTAGTTAGCAACAAATCCCAGGGAGCTAGATTCAGATTCACTTATTGATGCTGAATATTACTTACCCCACTTAATAGTACCATGGGGCCACTGGTGTAATAAGGAACTACTCCATGTAAGCAAGGGGTGACAATCTGCTCCAAGCAAATCTCATTCCTTCACCATACTGAGTGGATCCCTAAGTTTAAAAGTTTTAAACCCTAAGTTTAAAAACAGGCTTCGAATTACGGTTTTAGAGTCAGAATTTAAGCCCAGAAGGGACCACCACATCATCTAGCCTGACCGCCTGTATATCACAGGCCACCAATACCCAGCACATGCATGCTAAATACAACTGCCAAATTATTACAGTCCTCAAGAGATTAAACTATTGTGTGCCACAGGCAAAAAACAGGTGGAACCAAGGTGCACCAAAGCCCAAGTCCCCTGCAAAGGCAAGGAATTGATTAAGTAAGATATACCAGATGTTGCCAGCAAGTTGCCTGCACCATATGCTGCAGAGGAAAGCAAAAGACCCCCAAGGTCACTGCTAATCTGACCAAAGGAAAAATTTCTTCTGAACCCCAATAAGAGATCAGTTGGACACTGGGGATCCTGACCCCTGCTGGTAACTAGTAGAAACATGAAATTACAGGAACAGTAAACATGAACCAGAAGATTTGCTATTATACACATATGTTCCCTCCATCAGTTCACTGGGTCATTAGAATCTCTCGAGTTCCAGATCCAGTTGGTGTAAAAAGATGTAGCTCCATAATGCTGTTTACACCAGCTGAAGATCTGGCCCGATGTGTCCATACCATCTTTATTTTCCGTCTTCTACCATCTTTACTTTCCATGTAGGTCTCTTATATGGAATTCCAATGGTCAATTCTTCCCACTTACTCTTATTGCCTTAGTATTCTAATCAATACCATCTTATTGGGACAAGTAGAATTACTACCTGTATGGAGCTTGTATTTAACTACTTTTAAAAAAATTCTTACCTTACATCCAATGAACACCACAGTAGCCACAACCTGCTCAAAGCTGCAACTCTGCTATGGGAAGCACACAATACTCTATGTTGAATGCAGAGTTAACTATTGGCCTTTTTTAAGCCACCTCACACATATTTATAACAATAAGATACTCCATACACATGCATGTCACTTCTTGGTGTTTTGATTCTAACTATATACTAGGAATGTCCCACTTACTATTTCCCCTTCTGTGCCCTGTTCATTTTATAAAACAATGCTGATATTCCACTCATGCAAATTTCACCATGTTTCCGTAATTGCTTTGAAAAATAATATTCTTTTTTCAGCGTTACCTCAAATTAATCCTCCTTATTACACGTGCTCTGAACATGTTTCTAAGAGTATCTGAAAGGGTCATTCCACTCTTAGCCCTGGTCTACACCACGGGGTTAGGTCGAATTTAGCCGCATTAGGTTGATTTTTAAATGAATGTGTCTACACAACCAACCCCATTCCATCAACCAAAAGGGCTCTTAAAATCAACTTCTGTACTCCTCCCCGGCAAGGGGAGTTGCGCTAAAATAGACCTTGCTGGGTTGAATTTGGGGTAGTGTGGAAACAAATCGACGTTATTGGCCTCCAGGAGCTATCCCAGAGTGTTCCAATGTGACTGCTCTGGACAGCACTTTCAACTCAGATGAACTAGCCAGGTAAACAGGAAAGCCCCGGGAAATTTTGAATTTCATTTCCTGTTTGGTCAGCGTGGCAAGCTCAGCAACACAGGTGACCATGCAGTCCCCCCAGAATCGCAAACGAGCTCCAGCATGGACAGAAAGGGAGACACTGGATCTGATTGCTGTATGGGGAGAAGAATCTGTGCAGGCCAAACTTCTATCAAAAAGAAGAAATGCTAATATATATGCCAAAATCACACAGGGCATGGTGGACACAGGCTACAACAGGGACACACAGCAGGGCCGCGTGAAAGTCAAGGAGCTCAGGCAAGCCTACCAAAAGACAAAGGAGGCAAACGGTCTCTCTAGGTCAGAGCCCCATACATGCTGCTTCTACGATCAGCTGCATGGCATTTTAGGGGGGGGGACCCTACCGCTACCCTACTACTGTCTGTGGACACCTGCAAGGGGGGAGTCTCACGCAACAAGGAGGAGAATTTTGTGAATGAGGAGGAGGAGAATGCACAGCAGGCAAGTGGTGAATCCATTTTCCCCAATAGCCAGGACCTTTTCATCACCCTGGAGCCAATACCCTCCAAAGGCGGGATACCTGACCCTGAAGCCGGAGAAGGCACCTCTAGTGGGTGCACATTTGTAACTACAGTACAGGGTTTAAAAGCAATAGTGTTTAAATGTTTGCCCTGAAGAATTGGGATGCATTCGCGGCCAGTACAGCTACTGGAAAAGTCTATTAATGTGTCTGGGGATGGAGTGGGAATCCTCCAGGAACATCTCCATGAAGCTTTCCTGGAGGTACTCTGAAAGCCTTTACAGAAGGTTTCCAGGGAGGGCTGCCTTATTTTGTCCTCCACAGTAGGACACTTTACCACACCAAGCCAGTAGCAAGTAGTCTGGAATCACTGAATGACAAAGCATGGCAGCAAACGGTCCTGGGTTTTGGTCGCAGTCAAGCAACATTCAGGCTATATCTTTCTGTGTTAGCCTCAGGAGAGTGATATCATTCATGGTCACCTGGTTGAAATAGGGGAATTTTTGTAAGGGAACAGTAAAAGGACCCCGTTCATGCTGGACTGTTTGTGCTTGGCTAAAAGGGATCATCCCGAAGAATAGCCACACGGCGGGAGGAGGGGTGAATGGATCATCCCAGAGAATAGCCATGCGGTGGGGTGCGGGGAGGTGTGTGCTGCACATCCACCTGAAAACCACAGCCCCTCCTTTTAAATGTGAAACCCAACTGGCATTGCTTGCTATGGGAAAGGATGGCACTGCAGTTTGAAACCATTCCCACACATTATGAAGGTGTAAGAAGTCAACTCCATGTACCAAAAGGCTTACCATGTCTGCCTGGAAACTGAATTCTGTTGCCCAGCCGTTTGTGATGTGTCACCGTACCGGCAGGCACTCAATATAAAAAGCAAAATGCAACCTTGTACCTAAAGCACATATGCTGTCTGCTGTGAATTGTTTGATTCACTGTGAAAGAGTCCCCGTTTTGTTCTCAGAAATGTATCATCTTAAATTTTACTCTCCCTTTTTACCTGCCCCCAGGTGCAAATGTTTCTATGCTCCTTCTATCATCTCCGTCCCTGAGGTTATCACAGATTAGAAGGCGAAAAAAACACACTTGTGATGACATGTTTTCCGAGTTCATGCCGTCCTCCCACACTGATAGGGCACAGCTTAATGGATGGAGGCATTCAGTGGCAGAGACCAGGAAAGCATTAAGTGAGCATGAAGAGCAGAGGCAGGAGGCGATGGTGAGGCTAATGGGGGAGCAAACGGACACAATGAAGCATCTGTTGAAGCTGCAGGAAAGCCAACAAGAGCACAGACCCCTGCTGCATCCATTGTATAACCACCTGCCCTCCTCCCCAAGTTCCATATCCTCCTCACCCAGACACCCAAGAACATGGAAGGGGAGGCTCCGGGCACCCAGCCACTGCACTCCAGAGGATGGCCCAAGCAACAGAAGACTGTCATTCAAACAGTTTTGATTTGTAGGGTGGCCACAATAAGCAATGTGGCCTTGTCCTTCCCTCCTCCCCCACCCGGGCTACCTTGTCAGTTATCTCACTTTTTTTTTTAATTAATAAAGAAAGAATGCATGGTTTCAAATAAAAGTTACTTTATTTCCTTTGCCAGCTGTGATTGAACGGGGGAGGGTGGTTGGTTTACAGGGAATTAAAATCAAGAAAGGGAGCAGGTTTGCAGCAAGAAGAAACACACACAACTATCACACTGTAGCCTGGCCAGTCATGAAACTGGTTTTCAAAGCCTCTCTGATGCGCAGTGTGCCTAGCTGTGCTCATCTATTCGCCCTGGTGTCTGGCTGCTCAAAATCGTCCACCAGGCAATCTACCTCAATCTCCCACCCCACCATAAACATTTCCCCTTTACTCTCACAGATATTATGGAGCACACAGCAAGCAGCAATAACAATGGGAATGTTGGTTGTGCTGAGGTCTAACCTAGTCAACACACACCACCAGCAAGCTTTTAAACGTCCAAAGGCACATTCTACCACCATTCTTGCTCAGCTTATAGTTGAACTGCTCCTAACTACTGTCCAGGCTGCCTGTGTACGGCTTCATGAGCCATGGTGGCAAGGGGTAGGCTGGGTCCCCAAGGATAACTATTGGCATTTCCACATTCCAACAGTAATTTTCTGGTCTGGGAAGTCAGTCCCTTCTTGCAACTGCTTGAACAGCCCAGAGTTCCTAAAGATGCGAGCACCATGCACCTTTCCCAGCCATCCCATGTTGATTTCGATGAAACATCCCTTGTGATCCACCAGTGCTTGCAGCACTATTGAGAAGTACCCCTTGAGGTTTACATACTGGCTGGCAAGGTGGTCAGGTGCCAAGATAGGGATATGTGTTCCATCTATCGCCCCACCACAGTTAGGGAACCCCATTACAGCAAAGCCATCCAGTCTGACCTGCACATTTCCCAGAGTCATTACCCTTGATAACAGAATGTCAGTGATTGCATTGTCTACTTGGATCACAGCAGTCCCCACAACTTGCCCACTCCAAATTGATTCCCGACTGACCAATAGCAGTCAGGTGTTGCAAGCTTCCACAGGGCTATTGCCACTCGCTTCTCAACTGCCAAGGCAGCTCTCATCTTGGTATACCTGGACTTCAGGGCAGGGGAAAGCAACTCACAGAGTTCAAGGAAAGTGGCCTTACGCATGTGAAAGTTTCACAGCCACTGTGAATCACCCCATACCTGCAACACTATGCGGTCCAACCAGTCTGGGCTTGTTCGCCAGGCCCAGAATTGGTGTTCCACTGTATCAACCAGCCCCAGTGCCTCCATGATGTCCCAATTGCCACAGCCCGTGCTTTCAGGAACGTCTGTGTCCATGTCCTCATCACAATTGTCCTCATGCTGGCATCTCTTAGCCCAGTTCTGCACATACTCCAGGATAATGTGCGAGGTGTTTACAATGCTCACAACAACAGCGGTGTGCTGAGCGGCCTCCATGCTTGCCATGGTATGGCGTCTGCTTGGGTAACCCAGGAAAAAAGGCATGAAATGATTGTCTGCCTTTGCTTGCACAGAGGGAGGGAGGGGCAACTGACAACATATACTCAAAACCTCCTGCAACAATGTTTTTGCCCCATCAGGCATTGGGAGCGTAACTCAGAATTCCAATGGGCAGCAGAGACTGTGGGAACTGTGGGATAGCTACCAACAATGCACCAGTCCAAAAGTCGATGCTAGCCATGGCATTGAGGATGCACTCCACTGACTTAATCCACTTAGTGGGGACATATACAATTGACTGTATAAAATCAATTTCTAAAACTTGACTTCTATAAAAACAACGTAATTTCATAGTGTCGACATACCCTAAGCACTTCCTTCCATTTTCTTTATCTGGGTTACACACTGCTTTTCAAGTCAAGTGTTTCAATTAGTTGCGTCCTCCCATGAACCCAATCCACCTCCTATTAACCAAAGTATAATTATCTTCAACTTCAGTATGATTTCGTTAGTTTTAAAAATTATTAACATTTTAACAAATTGGCTACTTTTGCTGGATAGAATTGAAACTGTTCACCTCTATACTAGATCCTACACTGCAAGCAGCAGAAAGGGGGAGGCAATAAGGACATATATATTTAGACTAGGAGGATACGACTTCCATGTTGTCATGGTGAAGTCTGAGTGTCCATTGTATGTAGCATAGCAATAACCAGAGCTAGGAGGTGTATTCATAGCAAACAAATCACCTGATTGATTTAGCATTTTGTTCCATTTGCAAGTTGTCTGACCAGATTGATTTTTACATAATTGTTCATAATTGTTTCGTGAATATATTTCAGCCTATGAGCATTTTCTTGACTATCTTCAACTACACACTTGTGGTGAATGACTTCTCACCCAAGTCACATGGCATTATCCCAGCTCTGATATGAGAATTTAAACAGAAAGCAATCACTTTGGGTGATATAAGTGAACTCACATGAGAGAGCAGAGCAAGGAAAGCATGGGAGGAGCTTAGTTTGTGTGTGATGGACAACAGAGCTTGAATTGTGTGGGGTTTGGGGTAGAAACTGTATTGTGAGAACTTAAATTCTCTTTTCATAGGCCAGGTTGTAAGAGGAAGGATGAGGGCATCACAAAGAAGGACAGGACAGATTAGGTGCCTCCTCCTCACCACCTGCCTGCCAGTTTGCCCATCAAAAATCCCCAAACTTCACATTTTGAAGTACAATACACCCATATTTAACTCAACTTAGCAAATAAAAACAAGTTCAGTTTGGTCTTATGGGATTTTATAGATGTCCTGAAATTCCTCCACACTCAGGAAGGGAGACCATTACGCACATCGCAGCTGGGAGCCTGGCTAACTCTCCCTGCTCACCAAAAGCCTGTTTATTGGAAGGTTTCCAGTGTCCCTGAAGTCTGACTAAAGGGATTTACAATGTATAGTGTTTAGTTTTACAGCATTACATATTCTACTCTCTTAACCTTCAATTTTACAGCAGCAATGGTGCCATCATAAAATATTTCTATTTATGTTGTATTTCAGATAGAACTTAAGTGATCATAATTGTCTGCCTTTGGAATAAAGTGTTATGTGATGTATTGCTAGTGATTAGAACACTGATTAATACTTCATTGAATCAGAAGCAAGGCAATGATAGGTTCCTTCTCTACCCCTTCCTTTTCACATTGCTTCTGCATTTATTGACAATTACAATTTGTTCTCACATAGCTGGAAAAAGATAATTTCCTTTCTTTTAACTGTAGCTCAGTGGATACTGCGTACTGCTTGACTTTTTTTAAAAAAATACAGAAGCTTGTTTAAAAAAAATCATCCTGATTTAGTAGGTCTTCAGTTTTCCACCATGTATATTTTTGTGATGAGAAAAGGGTATTTTCCTAGCCTTGTACTGTACATGCTCTTAACTGCCATCTTCCATATATTTGTCACTATCACCATCCATTATCCATGCTAGCCTTATGCTCCCTAGAGTCAAATTGACAAGTGGTAGCATGTTGATTTCAATACCTGTCCAGGAGGAGCTGGAGTCACATTTGTTTATTTATATTGAGATCCATTTCTAGACACATTGATGCCTTGCCTCAACAAGTCTATCATTAGACCAAACAAAAATAAGGCTTTCTCCTTAGTAGACCGAACAACTGAATCCCTTCTCCATAACAAGAACTGCCCAATATTAAACAATAAAGTTCACTGAAGCTTGACCAAACAAATTAGTATTACTGTGTCCTCACGAGGCTCAACCTCAGGCTGTAGAACAGTGCTAGAGAGATCAGAGTAAAAGGAACTGAATTATAGCAAAGGCTGCTGATGAGGGGAGTTTAATTCCAGAACTGATGTCAGAAACTATTAGGAAAATATGATTCCTGTGATGGGACAGTGACAGAACTCATCTTTATAGAGCACGGGCAACACCTCCAATTTTAGTTAGGAGCAGCAAGGTAGTCAGGATTATTATTAATGAGTTAGGTGTATTGTTGTAGCACTCGAGAACCCCAGTCATGGAGCAGGACCCCAATGGGCTAGCACTGTACAAACACAGAACAAAAAGATGATAAATAGCGATAGTGTTCATTCCACTCAAGCGATCAACTAGTATAGAATGCAGTAGCCTAAGCTTTCAAGTGCTTTTTCAAGCACCGTAGCAATGTGGTCTTGAAGTTACCAAGACATGATCACAATGGCAAGCTTTAGGTCAGAGAAAGATACTTTTTAGCCTCTGGGTCAACCATACTGGAAAAGAGACACAGCTCGGACTTTAGTAACAGTCGAAGAACAGCAACACAACTAATATGATTCTAAGATGGTGTCAATGTCTCCTGGTTTGGTCCTTTGGAGGGTTGCTGCTGTTTTGCTGGGACCCCCTTAGTTTGTTCCCAGGAGGGGGGCTCTTTACTCTGACTTTTGAGTCCAGAATCTTGCCTCTGTCTCTTAACTGTGCTCGGGGAGGCAGCCTGGTGCTGGGATGTGCCCCTTTGCTGTCGTAGGCCCTTCTGCCTCCTTTTCCTTCTCTGCACTCTCTCCTTTACAGTAGGCCTTGTCTATTGGACACAGCTGTGAGTGCCTGCTTCCATGGTTGGCAGCTCTGGTAGCTTGATGTGGGTGAGGTGAAGCTGCTTGCTGGCAGACAGAAGAGGATACCCTCCCACTCAGCTCACAATTGGGTTTGTAGCCCCCATTAAAGATGGTGAATCATAATGGCAAAAGCTGGATATGCACTCCCTACAGAAGACAAATTACACACATTTGTGTGGGTGTATTCTTCTATAACATTATCTGGCCTGAGGTAAAGCCAATTGGGGCCTATTCATCTGTTTAGCTCTCTCAGGGAATAGAAAAGCAGCCATTACAGTATTGAGGGAAAATGAAATGCAGACGCAAGTATTATTAGCATATTGCTTATGTTATAAATGCCACCACTACAACTGGTACATTGGTTGGCAGTTCCAGCTGAGAGAAAAATAACTGGATGGACACTGCAATATTAGATAAGTGTAACCCTTCTGCCCGTCAGAGTTGGCAGCAACAAGGGCCGGGTTCAATATCTAGGGGATCCATTCCAATAACACAATGCAAACCGGCTCGAGCCCCCACCCAGTGACCTGGGACAAATATATACCACCCCCGCTGGGCGCCTCCAAGAGGCAATACTTCCCCTCTCGCAAGCACATAGTCTGAGTGTAGCAAAAGCCTTTTAATAACAGAGAGAAACAATGTGGCATTATGTTTGGGAAACACCACCAACAGGATTCATAACACAACCCATGAGCAAAAAACCCACCCCAAGCAAATTGGGGCATGCCCCTTTCCCTTTGGTTCTTGAGTCCAGCAACCCCAAATCACCCAAAGTCCCAAAAGTCTAATGCCCCAAAAGTCTCTGTCCCTGGTCAGGGCAGCCCCAGAGTTCGAAAGTTTATCTGCGGAGCTTTTACCTCCCAACCTGGGTGGAAATGGGACGGGGGTAAGAGGCACCTTACATGATCTGAAGCTGACCGCCCCATAGCTCCATAGCAGCGCTCCACTCCGCCAGCCGCCCCACGAACTCCTTCGCTCAGCTGCGCTCCACTCCGCCAGCCGCTCCACGAACTCCTTCGCTCAGGTGCGCTCCGCTCCGCTCTGCTCCGCTCCGCTCCACCAGCCGCCCCACGAACTCCTTCGCTCAGCTGCGCTCCGCTCCGCCAGCCGCTCCACGAACTCCTTCGCTCATCTCCATGGCCCACAAGCAGCTCCTGCCATCCACAAACTGCTCCACCAGCCAGTCCGCAAGGCCTCCAGCCGGCCCGCCAACTGCTCCACAATATATCTTCAGGCTCCTCCACTACTTAACACAACACTCAGTGATTTCAGCTCTTAGGTGAATTCAGCTTGTAGTAGGGGAGCCCCAGTGCTGGTGCACTGTCAGCCCAAAGTGAGCTCAGCAGCCTATAACTAGACTTCTAATGAAATCAAAATTAGCTCTGATATTCCACAGTGGAGAGAGGAGGAAGTGCAATTAGCATGTAAGGCCCTCACCAAGGGGCCCATGCTACCAAGTATTAGTACTTGTCCCCAGCCTCTCTCCATTCACACAGTTTTGGAACCCATGACCCTTGCCTAGCGAGTGCTACTTAGTTGATGGTGAATCCCTCCATCATAACAAAAGGCCACGTACAGTTCCAAGCACAGTTCCCATAATCAGGGTAATAACAATTTATTCTTCCTGCCCCAATAACAGAGACACTGGAGATCCCACAGCAGCCAAAGTGACCATTTGGGCAGCTATGGTCTCATTCTAGGCGTGGTGGGTGTGCCTATGCAAATGAGATCGGCCCCTGAAGTTCTTTGCCACAACTTGCCACACCTCACCACCAGATGTCAGGGTGGAGCTCATCCTGACACTGCTTACATCAGGTACACTGAAAGGTAGGCAGCAGCAATAAAAGTTGTGCTGTACCTATTTGGTAAACAGGAAGACATCAGTCTTGAGAGATGTCAAATCTGCACCATTCAAAACCAACTACTTCGCAGAAAATTGAAAACAAAACAAGACCAAAGCTGTTGTAAGCAGCTGATTGGTGGAGGTTCAGAGAACATAGACACTGGAATTTTAAATCAATATTTACTTGTACGAGGGTCTGTAATAGAACTGGGGGACATTTTCACTCCTAAACTGTAGTTTAAACAAAAGCAATAAAAATACAGGAACATTGCATTATAAATATTTACTGGTACAATTCTCCAAAGATTAAAAGTGTGTATATTTATGTTTGCTCACTAATTAGCTTTTTGGTCTTATATCAGGACGTTTTTTGTTTCAGGGTTCATTGCTAACACGATACCCAGGCCTACTTCATTGCTGTGCACATGTACCAACACGCAAACATACATTGTACTTGATAAAGGCAGCTACACTGTTTAGTGACTGCTGTTTTCAAAAACAAGTTATATGCTACAATGGAGGTCTAAAATATAGATGGTGGCACTAAAGCCGTAGTAATACATTTTGATTTATGTTATCCAATTTCAAGGTTAAAAATAATCAGGAAGTGCTTGGGCTTTGTGTAATAATGCTGCAAAAATGAGTTACTCTTCAAGTGAGTTGCCCAGAACAGGCTGCTATTAGTCTCTTCTGCTTTATTAATAAATGCAGAGATTATACTTTTACATAAACCAAGTAGTAGCAAGAGGAAAAATAAGCCATATCAAAATATGTAGTCTCAATTGGGTGAACCATGTAGATAGGGGAATGGAAGCACCCAAGGCTAGCTACAGATTTATTACGCTGTGATTCACAGAGTAATTCGAATGACTGATTCTTTGCTCTTCAGTGTCCTCTGGTGGGGTGTTCTGTAAAGAAACTGCTGCAAGTTTGTACTGTTGCATACTTAGGAGATCTGCTTTTTGAATCTGGATATTTTACAGATTCATAATAAAAAGTTCCATAAGAAGAGAAATTAGAGAAGGCTGTTTAAGAGAACCTATTATATCTACTTTGGAATCAAAAGTTTTAGTCAGACAAGGTATGTTTTGGGTAAAGCCTTTGCACTTTATTTTACCTGTTGGAATTTTATCAGAACTGAAGAATGGTTTGTAGTTCAAATAAAAATAACTAGTGTGCAATTCGGATCACTGATGACATATTTGTATTTACCACACTTGCTGTTTTAGTTTTTCTAGTTGTAAATCTTTCTTAAGCTGTACTCTGTCCTTATAATAAAATTCTTCAGAATTAAGGTCCAGATTTTGACAACCTTAATTATGTTTGATAGCACTTTAATCCTCAAATTGTCTCATGGACTTTAATGGGAGTACTTGCAGTAAGTGGAGTAAACATGTCCACACTGGGTATTTGCACTGGTGTAGCTACACCAGGTGCTCAACTCCCCCATTTAGATAAGGCCTAAATATAAAAATTTAAGAGGTAAGAAGCTTCACCAAGTGTTTATAGAGCCTTATCAAGTTTTTGCAAGTAGTCACTGAGACCCCAGTATCTTAAAGGAAGGCTTCCATATTGTTCAAAGTTCTAAAAAGAGTACAGAACTATATTAACAATTAAAGATCATCAAAAAGCAGAATATACCATCATTTTTGTTCTACCTTGTTCCCTAAATTTTGAAAATAGGACAATCAGCTCCAAAAGATCTGAAGAAAATCAGTGATAGAGACTGTTTATGAGGAAAAGACAGACAAAAAAATCCGCACCTCAAGCTGATTCTGAAATGATCCCAGAACAGAAAAGAACATTTCTTACCAATTGTATGTCTACTTAGACTATGTCAGAAGCACATTTAACTTAAGTTAATATAGTCCTTAATGGAATTTCATCTCTCAAAACAAGAAATTAGAGTTTTCAGTTGGATAGTGCTCTTTCAAAAGTTGGTTGTGTTTCAATTTGGAACAAAATACTTTGTGAAAGCAAATGGAGCCCCAGCTCAGAGACAGCTCCCTGCCTGTGGAGCTGCCCTGGAGCCATGTTCCCTGGAAGCCTGCCTGTGTATCACCAGAACCCCTTAGAAATTAAACCAGGTCCTCAGAACATTTGGATTTCAACAAGTCAGCAAAATCCAACAAGCGTTTCATCTTTTTTCCCACTAGTGTTGCTCAAAACATATACAATGTAACAAACAGTACATTTCTTGGCTGTTTGTACAAGTATAATCTTCATTAAACAATTTAATAGTAAAAACTGGAAAATTCTTAAAGTTTCAATCAGTCGAAAAAGAATACATATATTATGGCATCTGAATAAACGACCCTCCTTTTCAGAAATCGACTGCATCTAGCAGCAGTTTATTGCAGACCTCAGAGCTAGATCTTGACACTAGGCAGAGCCCTAAGCACTGAGTAGTGTGTAACCACTGGGTGGTTGCACCCACTCAGGCGTAGCCTCGTGAAACACTGCTGCTCAGACGACGATGCCCCCCCACCCCCTCCCCGGGACACATTTCTCTCCCTGCCTCCTCCTTTCTCCCGGGGTTATTAATGTACTGCGAGTCTAATTCAACTGAGCATTACTACCTCCCTCACTGTGCTGGCTCAGCTACTCAGAGCAGTAAAAGTAGGGGATTAGAAGTTGAACTAAGTCCCCAGACCAGCTCCACTGAGTGAGCAAGAAGGTAAGTAGCCCTTTTTACCCCTGAATATTCAGACTCAATATCAGAGTAGCCTATGTAAGGGGGTTCTTATTATAACTCACAGTCTAGCATTCAGTTTTTATTAATATTTTTATTCAAAGGTATCTTTGAGTCTCCCTTATTTGATCTTGATACAGTCCTCCATCATGCCATGAGCTTGCATTGAAGCAAATCCAAAAGTGCCAAATGAAATTTAGGAAAAAGTGTCACGTTTTGTCTTGATTCCATCTGCAACCATCATCCCTGGTTCAAAGACTTTTCTGTGGAGCTGAATCAGGCCAGGCCCAGCTAAGTCTCCAGCTTTGCATTTCAATATTGAAGTTTGACATAGCTCTGTCTAGGAAACCCTTCTCAACTGACTGCAAAGTGTAAAAATCACACCTCTTTTTTTCTTGTACAATAAAGCGTGAAAGTTCACTTAAGATTCTGTTAACAGTAATCTGGATGTGATTTTAGTTTTTTTCAGGAAACATACACTGAATTTATTGAATGTAATGGCAAAAGCATTAGTTAAAAATAAAAAAAAAATCATTGCACATTTATTACAATATCTTCATTTCACTGTCTGATTACTGCTCCTATTCAACAGAGGTATCACAGATTTCTGAAGGACGCTCATTAGAGACAATTGTTTGTTCAGGTTTCTAGTTACGGTCTAACCAGTTGCATAAAATTGCTTTAGATAGATTGTATTTTTGTCCTTTTGGAAAACAAGATCTTAAATGTTATTCTCAACAATCTCAAACAATAGTCTAAGCTTGACCAGATTTAGGATATGAATTTTATATCATGTGAATATGTAATATTTATCTGCATAACCTGGCTACAAATATAGGAGATTTGGGGATTTTGAAAATAGATTGCTAGTCATTTCCACAAAGCTTCTAATACTTCAGGTTAATAAGTTTAAATAAGAGAACAAATGTGATACAAGTCACATTGAGGCGATGAGCTGGTTTGTCAAAAAAGCCAGGATCATGTATCCTGAACACTGACCACTTTCTGAAACAAGCCAAACATTTCTGAAAATTCTAAAACTTTTTTTTTCCCATAAGCATCTCTAGTTACAGGTTCAGGAAAAATCCTGGAAACAAAACTGAGGATGTACTATTACAGAGACAAGGCGTGTGAGGTAATATAATTTATTGGACCCATTTCTGTTGGTGAGAGAGACAAGCTTTTGAGCCACACAGAGCTCTTCATTAGAGAATGTTGTTCTTCCAATACTTTTAGCTGGAAACAAAGTTTTAAAAATCTCAAAAGTCTGCCCTCATGAGTTTTTTAGCCATATGTCTAGCTTGGTATAAACTGTTAACAATCGATGGAGGATATCCTCCAAATCTCATATCCATGGGTGACTTTTCTCATTTCAGTTTTCATCCTGTTTCCTTCTAATTGCCTAGAAGATTTGGCAATATGCCTTGACTTCAGGGAAAGCACATTACTTAATAGATTAGTCAGTAGATTTAAATTACGTTATATAATGCACAGTATAAGACAGACTGAACACAGTCCAATGCCTCTAAAAGCCAAGGATTCAGCCCTGTAAATGTTGACCTTTTTTCCTGCATGGAAATGTAGTGAAGTCAATGAGATTTCATGTTAGTGTAGGGGTCCATCTACATGAAACAGTTTACAGAATCACCCCTTTGGTTTGTAGACATGACAGAGAAAGTCCAGCCACCAACTTGTTCACTTTACCTTTGTGGGTTTAATACTAGTTCCCCAGTAAAACATCAGAGAGGATTGATGCAAAAGTGTAATCACATACCTTTATACCTCAGATTTCATGTTAGTACCCCGCACCAAGAGAAATTCAGGGTCATTTCATCCCTTTTTCCCCTCTCCCTCCCAAATGTGCTTTTGACTGACAGCTAATGATCATACTGAATTATGGTAATCTCCATGGATTATAAAGTCTACACAGAATTTGACTGGTAACTTCTCATCTGACAAGATATTTACAACTAGCTCAATAATAAATGAGTCCCCAACTGTGAAATCAATCAGACTTCTCATGCATGAAGTTACTCTCAAGTTATTTGTGGGATCTGGGCCTAAAGATTTTTCACAGAGAAATGCAATTATTATAGCACAGTAGTTTTATACAATCAAGACAAATTTTGTAAAACTTAACTTCAAACCATTTGCCCGTGCCTAATACAGACATTTTAAAACTCAAATCAAATACATTCCAGAAACAAGACCAAAAAAAATCATCATTCATTTTCCACGTCAAAAGCTCTCACAGCTCATGATTCTTCAACTTCCTAGAAAACCAAAAGCTTAAAACAAATTTATGAAATCCAAATTAAAGACTAAAAGGATGACAATTCATCAAATCTTCTCTTTTTTGTTTTTACCCAATATAAGGAAGTTTGTTTTAATCAATATAAGAACCCACCTCTCATTGGTACAAATGGAGCCCTTCATAAACAAGAATAATATTCTCCAGCAAAAAAGGACTCAAAGAATACTAAAATTCATATGCTAAACTACCATTACTTGGGGATTTACCATCTTATGTGATTTTAATGCATCTTTGGCGCTGTAACAATCTAAGATAATTCCTAAGCCATTGCCTGACCTCCAGGGAAATGCATTTTATTTAATAATTTAACAAAACCAGCCTGGCAATATGTATCACAAATAGTGTAGGAATAGAATAGTTTCTTTAAAAAACAAGACCACTTTTTAATCTCTTTAAAATTACCTAAAAAAAAATAAAAATATTTTGATAGCCTGCCTCAGGATGTCAGCATCTCTTTCCAAGCAGATTTACTAAATTACTCTTGAACACTCTCCCTGGAAATAAAAGGTTCAATTTATGAACTATTGTTAGCAACCCTGGGAATTAGTTTGAAAAATGTTTCAGGGCAGATGGATGGAAACATCAGGGCCTTCAGATCAAGTTTATTCTTGTTTAGAAGACTTGGGCTCTGCTCCTGGAATGAGAGCCTTCCTTTAATCCCTCTAAAAACATCCACTTCATGTTAGTCTTCCTGTACTGATTTCCAACCTACTGCTTTTGGCCTACAAACAGACTTGGTTTCTTCACACTGTAAGGCACAGATCCTGAACTTGAACACAAAGGAGCCATTAGAGTTTATATCAGCTCAGGGTCGGTCCATTAACACATAACTTTAAGGCTTCCCAACACTGCAATTAACACAAGTAGGCTCCTTTGCCCACATAACCCTCAAAGAGGATGAGGCTTCAAGTGTGGGGTCAGTTGCAAGATCAAGGTCCAAAATTTTAGTGATAAATTAGAGAGAGGAGGAAGGAAGAAACAATAAAATATATATGTAACAAATGCAATTCAATTACCTTCTCTCTAAGTCTTTCCCATGACATCACACCCTCTTGTCTATCATCCCTTGCTGTTCTTTGTCAGGTTAGATCCTGCTTTATTCAAGTCAAAGGCAAAACTCACCTCATCCTCAATGAGAAGGATGGAGGACCTTAAGACCTGTAAATTACTCCATACAAGCACAGTGCTGTGCAGTCCCTTTGAAGTCTAGGAGGCTCCACCAAAAAAATATCTTGTAGTCAGCCTTTGGAGCAGGAACCTGTCCTTGCCTTTAATGCTGTGTGTTAACTTAAGATGCTGAAATAATAGCAAATAATGTACATTTCAACATCCAAGAAGAGGAAAGAGCACAGATAAGCACAACAAAATAGCTATGCACATCATATTAGAGCTAGTTTATTGGTAAGGAGACTATAACCAAGCACTATAGCAGCTGAAGGAAAGGTACTGGTTAGAAAGGGAGGTTGTTTATAAAATAATCTTCACCTCCACACTCTTAAAGTCCACAACATAAAAATATTAGATAATCACTGGGATCTGGTAAGATTATCTATCATATATGATTCTTAATTATATATTATATTATTTTTTCCATACTTAAGCCTTGAAGATTGGAGAAAAATTATAGGGATTTTTGGAGGAGGAAGAATGTTTCATGTTGATCGTTCCATGATTACATAGACTCCTCTATAACAATATTGGCTTACATCATTGACTTGCTGAAAGTTTATTTTGGATTTTCAGCCTTCAAGGCTCTTTGGCAAATTTACTGTTACTTCTTATTTTAACTGGTACTTACCATCAGTAATTTCTACTTCCTTGAAGAAAAGCCGTAACTTAAGGCAGCGTTGGAGCCAAATATGGGTGCATGCTAATGTTTTCTAAAAAATTGTAATTAGCCTTTGCAGCTGCAGAAATAAGGAGGCAGAGAGAAGCTCCATGACTGAGCTGCAGAGGGCACCAACAGCAGAAACTGTCATAAGTGAGTGACAGTGCTAAATATTTATTGTGATTATTGTCCTACTAGTCCTATCTTCATTTCAAAGATACCTGGCCCAGCAATCACCATAAGCAATATGAACCACAGATTATTAGCAAATAAGTCAGACCACCTTTATTTAGGCAACCAAATTTGAAGAATTTAGCTCTTATCTTGTTATTCTAGGATTTTAATAAACCAGCAGGCCAGCCATTCAAACACTTCCTATGCTAAGCTCAATGTGCCTTGCATCCAGTAAGAAGGGCTTCTAAGATCAGGCCATACAAAAATCTCCAAGTTATAAACCTTTTCTACTTTAGCTTCCCTTAATTTGTTCTGTTAGCATATCTTTCATTCACCTGAGTGCAAAATTTCGGAGTTGTGCTGTATTTAAATCAAGAGGGTTAATAGAATAATCAACATTATTTTGTTTAAAATAAAACAAAACAAAACCCTCTTCTTTCTAGTGTCCTCACTTTAAAAAAAATCCCTCTTCTTTTCTGCAGCATTTTTCTTACTCTATTTGGTTTTATAGTCACACCTTTTCTTTTACCAGCATTGCTGTTAAAACTAGACAGAGGAGGTTCTATTTTTTCTGTATCCGATAAAATAGACTAGGACTTTTTGAACTACTAGGGATCAAACCTGGCATGGTTCCAGCCTATGTTAACAGAATACTTATGTGATCCACCAATAAAAGGTTACACTATTTTTCAGTCCATAATTTTATGAGGAGAACCTCCATAAATATTATATTTGGTCAAACACGCCACCAGGAGCATTCCACTTGCCCACACTTTGTACAACACAGTCTAAAATGAAACAGAAAATACTTCATTTCCCTCTAGATAGCCACTATTTAAAAGGAATGATTACTCTAGTCGTTAGCTAGCATTAAGAGGGTCAGCAAATATAAACCCTATTTAATTTTTTATATACTTCATGTGTTGTCTGTACAAAAAGCCATCTGGTATATCCAC
The DNA here is from genome assembly GCF_965140285.1 of Lepidochelys kempii. Taxonomy (NCBI): domain Eukaryota; kingdom Metazoa; phylum Chordata; order Testudines; family Cheloniidae; genus Lepidochelys; species Lepidochelys kempii. Next base: position 58,451,279 of record NC_136387.1, on the reverse strand, counting down.
AGGAAACTGTTACTACCCCCTCACTTCTAAATATTAGTAACTTGATTTATCTAAGTGATAGGCACTCATCTCCCAGCACAATTGAGATTGAAATATCAGACCCTGAAATATTCAAGATTAGAACTAAAGAAGCAGAGCATGACAGTATTGCAATGGGAGAAGAAAGGGCTAACTATGTATAATTATTACCCTAACTGTTGCTCACACAGAACATTGCTGGAAGACTGATTAATTCTTTTTCTGGTAACTGGCTAAAAAGAGGGGGGGAAATCAGTGTGAAGTGTTAAAGTCTCACATGAATTTCAGTTTCAACACCTTCCGCAAAATTAATGTCCCAACATCTTAACTCCCCTCATTTTGATCCACTACTCCAGTAGGGAGACATACACACCGAGGGAGTCTGTGTAAAGGAAATTTATTTCAGTGGGGGAAGAAAATTGCCTTTGAGATTTCTAACTCACCTTCTAAAAGGAAGAGTTACTCTCCAGTAGGCTTTTTATAAGCACTTGTCTTGGGCTCTGATTGAAACCAATTATGTGTTCAAGCCTCTAGCTGGAGTTGAACAGGTGCAAGCAATTAGTCTTAGGCTGCAACTTTCTTGTCTAAGGGAAAATTAACTCCATCATTTCCTATAGCAGGCACCTTTTGGGGGGGGGGGTATTATGTTGGTAAGTTATAAGTTGATCAATGTTATTACAGCCCCCGAAGGATTCATATTTCAATATAAAATGAACAATCCTTGGTTAATGCACCCAAAGGGGCTCAGATATCATTTTGGCCAGGGAAAGACTTTCACATTGTTCCAAACATGCAATTAGCATGCAATGAGGTGGATATAAAAATATAGCAAAGCCTCTAGAGTTCAAATAATGTGGATTCTCTAGTTCATAACAGTATCAAACATGCTTGAAACATTAAAATAAAAGAAGCAAAACAGACAGAACTGTATCAAAATCTGAGACACAGAGGTAGACAAAAAATAAAAGATAAGTATCCTGGTCCATGTTATGGCTTGTTTACAGTTTTAGAGCAGTGTAAATGGACCATATACCAGGCAACCAAGGATTCACATTGTTAGGCTATAGATATTCAGGCCTGTCTGTAAAGGCCTATACTCTAAGAATTTAGGTGCATTCTTATCACTTGGCTAGTTATAGAGGTACAAAAGAAAGAATCAAAATCACTGTCTGCCGGTGTAAGGGCCTTCTCTTACTGTGACAGTTTGAGGCCCTGTGCTTAGGCTCAGGCCTTTGGCTAAGCAGCAGAGGCAGCCATAAGCTGGGAAGCGAATGGTCACATCCTCACATTCCAAACTAGTCACATTGAAAGAAGGTGCTATTGGGCTGTTAGGAATACAATCCTGTCCTGATAGTTCCTATCACCTCTAGAGAAAGGGAAGTGCCTAGTAGATGTAAAAGGAAACTTAGTTTGATAGCATCCTGTCTGGCAAGAACTCACTTATCAATAGCTGGGATGTGAAATCTTCACTTCTGTATTGTTTTGTCATTATAGTTCCCACTTTGCTATTGTTTGTCTGTATAATCTCTGTCTGGTTCTGTGACTGTTCCTGTCTGCTGTATAATTAATTTTTCTGGGTGTAAACTAATTAAGGTGGTGGGATATAATTGGTTACATAATCATATTACAGTATGTTAGGATTGGTTAGTTAAACTTCAGGAAAATGATTGGTTGAGGTATAGCTAAGCAGAACTCAAGTTTTACTATATAGTCTGCAGTCAATCAGGAAGTGAGGGGGTGGGGAGGGGTAATGGGAACAGGGAATGGGGGTGGGGAAATTGGAATCATGTTTGGTTAAGAGCAGGAATGTGAATAGGGACACAGGTGTGAGACTCTGTGGTGTCAGAGCTGGGAAGGAGGACACTAAGGAAGGAAACGGGAATCATGCTTGCTGGAAGTTCAACCCAATAAACATCGAATTGTTTGCACCTTTGGACTTTGGGTATTGTTGCTCTCTGTTCGTACAAGAAGGACCAGGGAAGTAAGTGGGTGAAGGAATAAGCCCCCTAACACACATGCCATGAAGGAATCTCCCCTAGTGTAGAGATGTGTGTTTGAGGCAGAGATGGAGCTGTGCTGTGCTTCAGAGTTTCCTGGCTGGCATAAAGGACTTTAGGAGGATTTTACAAACTGGCAAAATCTAAAGACAGCACTAAATTTCACTGTGAACTGTTGCTTCCATGTAAAGTCCAAGTTAACCATTTACAGCAGACTTTTCCCAAGTAGTCACTTCTGCATGTACCCAAAGACATGCATGAAAATGCATATGCACTTCAGGAGGATGAATCAAGATTGCATGTGCACTGTTAATTCTGGCATTTCCTAATTGACGGGTGTTTGACTTTCTGTAACCTGTTAATTCCTTTTAATCCTTAACTTTGTGTTTCCAAATTTTTTAATTGTTTAGTTTATTGATGAGAGCAACTTTAACAAATGAAGATTGTGGTTTATGATTTTCCGTAGCCTGCTAATAGAAAAAAAAATCACGAGCTACTAAAATAATGAAGCTCTTTTATATTTGTCTTCAGTGCGTATTTTTGTCGTTATCTTTGAGAAGCTCCATATTTCACTAGATGTTGCCCAACATATTAAAAGTAAAATAATTAAGCTAAACTATATTCAAACAAAACATGTTTGTTTTTTGTTCTTTTTAATGCAACTTCAGTTTCACTGCAGCTTCTAAATGATATATAGATACATATAAATAATTGTATAAACAGAAAACTCGGGAAGTTAGGAAATATGTGTAATTTCCTGCTTAATAAAAAAGGTAAATAGTCAGAAAGCCACAGCCCCCAATTGGTAAAACAACAGCATACTGATAAATTATAACAATTAGTAGACAAGAGCTTACATATTACATTTAGGCTTAGCAATGGAAAGAACCCTGAGAAATTTATTATAGAAGGAATCATGGAGGATCATCATTGTAAGTGATGACCAGCAAGGAGATGGATGGGTGGATGCTGTGTGCCAGATCATTGAAAAGTTGGCTGAAGTGTGCTGGAATTTAATATAGATTGTGAATGCTTCCAAAAATTCTCCTGTGAAATCACTGATACTCAGACATGAGTAAATAGATTTATTTAAACAACTACCCTTTGAAAAGAAACAGTGTTACTTACCCCAGTACATGACAACCAAAGCACTGGTGACTCTCCCCAAGCATACAAATGAACTGGAGGGAGTGAGTACTGAGTGCATTATCTCTGATGATACAAGTTACTGTTCAGGCAGCCACAGGGGGCTCTCTCTCTCTCTCTCTCTCCCCCTCTGTGTGTTCATTTTTCCAAATTTCCCCAAAGACAGGCACAAACAAAATATATTTTTGAATTCATTCCACACAAATATTAATTAATGAAATTTAGTTCAAACCCCCCCTGGCCTATTAAAAAAAAAAAAAAAAAGGCTTCTGAACGAAAAAAAAAAAAAAAAGGTGAGACTCTGAGGTAAAGGCTTTGGAAAACAGACAATTCTGATGGAGCCCTGACTATGAGATCACTACTGCAAGACCATAATAGCATCAGCAGCGATCTTCTGACGTACCTTTCAGTAGAAGCAGTTTATTAGACAAATTAGCTACAAAAAACCCCTGATTTTTATGAATGAATGTTTATTAAAAAATATACACTGCATGCTTATCAAAATTTCAGTCTGTGAAGTCTAACTATTCACTGATACTATTGCTTTGCATGATTGTTATTGGTAATGGCCCATTTGTGCTGTGTGATTGGTTGCCTAAAATCACATGGTACCATTTCTGGCCCCAGAATTTTCAAAGTTGCTAGCAGTACAGTTTCAGCAGAAATACTTGTGAGAATGTGCATTTATATCACTTTCTGTGTCTGAATATTTTTTCACTCAAAAATTGTTCATTTAAATGTTTGAGGGAAGTAAATAAAGGTGACTAATGGCCAAATGATTGTGGGCTTTATTTGAATTTAAAAAAAAAAAATACTTCTTTGCACTGTTCAACCAGCTCTGACTTTGAGTTATTGTCATGAATATCAATAGTACCTTTTGATTATTTAGATATGCTTTAGGAATCATTTTGGGGAAGTTATGTGTCCTGTGTTATACAGAAGGTCAGGCTACGTGATCACAATGGTCCCTTCTTGCCTTGAAATTTATGAATTATTGATTAATTTCTTATAAGAGTGACAGAGAATGTATAGGAGATAGCATAATTCATCCTGAGACATGAGTGCTGGTTTATATAAATAGATTGGGTCCTTTTGAGAACTTTTGTTGATATGGGAAATGAAAGTACTTCATTATTGTTTTTATAAGCAATGGCTTGGAAAACTCAAACACTTATCCTTACTCTGGTAAATCCCTGCAGTTATTGAGCATAGTTTATTTCACTCATTGATGGCTTGATTAATGAAAGGATAAGTAAATCATTAGGCCTTCTTAAATGTCAATGAGGAAAATGGAGCTTTTACAAGAATATATTTATTATATACTATAATTTTCAATAAGCAGGGTGCACATTTACATGCTTTAAATACCCAGTGGAAAGTCTGGAGAATATAATTGTTAAATTAACAGAAAACCCATACTTCAACAATGAAATGGGATTAGATGATCCATTACATGAATCAGTCTATTATACAGATAAATCTGCCACTCATCTGTGTACTGTATTCTAGTTTAATTTGCAGAGAAAATTAGTAAAAAATCCCCTAAAAATAAATCTATTTCAAGGGGAATGAAAAGGGATCATTTTTTTTCTGGTGTTTTTACTGCCACTGAGCAAAGGTGGAATTCTTTGCAGGACCAGGACCGTGGACTGTAAATTCTTAATAGCAGGGCAGCAGCTGTCTTTGTGACTGTATAGCATCCAACACAAGGGGGTCAGGATCTTTATTGGGAACAATAGTAATAATAAATGTGTGGGTGAAAATTGGCAAAAAAAAGTCCTGAATTAGAATGAAAAGGCAAAATTTCCTGCTAAATAGTTTGGGGTGTGGGAAGTAGGGATCACAAATATTGAAAGGACCCTATCAAGTTGCCTCATATTTACTTTATTATTTTGACTTTTATGTTGTTATTATATACAAGTCACAACAAAACACTGATTTTTTTCCATCTAAATAAACACTTTCCCCAAACATTTTGTTATTGTCATATAAGCAGTTTCCAATAGGAAAAAAAAAAAAAAAAAACTACCGCAGGCAGTGGACACTGGACCAGAACTCTGGAGTCGTCCATGGGCAAGTCACTTCTCTATATCTCAGTTTCCCTAGTGGTAAAATGGGGTAATGATACGGAGTTCTTTGTAAAGCACTTTGAGAACTACTGCTTAAATGTGTTATATGAGATCTAGATATTCGTGTTATTGTTACTGAAGACAAGGAAATTATTCTGGATTGCATTCATAAGGGTTACAAATCAAACTACATTAAAAGTATTGATGATATTCTGATGCTCTTTTTGTGACCAGTTACACTATATGGTGATTTATTTATTTATGACCATCTACACTGCATAGAATAGATACTCTGTAGCAGGAAGACATGTTCAAGACAGATCTAGTTACTTCTTAGATCTGTCTATCTGACCTTTAGCTTGCTGTGATACCATACTCAGACATATTTCTGTCACCCCTGTATTTCATTCAACTGTTTTATCTTTCAGGATTAAGGGCAAAAAAGGACACTTGGAAGACATATAAGAAATTTATTTTTGACATTTGGCTTCAAATAAGGAGGTTTGTCCCACATGGAACTTCAACTAGATCATAAACAAAGGCATGATGAAAAAAGTCTTAATTCTCACAAAAGGGATACATTCACTCCACTCTCATAAAGCGTGAGTAAGCAAGCTGTCAAAGTACAAAGGAGAGAGAAGGTTGGGATGATGAAATCCAACCGAAGGCTAGGCCATCATGCTATTTCAAATACCTAGTTGACCTTTTGGTTATGTAGCCTGAGCCATTAGCTCTGCCAGAACAGCCACACTGCAGAGCTAGGGCCTGTATGTCTACTCAAGCTGTGATTCACACCTCCCAAACGCTGCTTTGATGTACCCTAAAGGTGGACCACATAACCCCTGCCCTAATCCACACCTTCTCCTGTCCCGCATCTCCTTAAGGAAGAGTCCTAAAGGACTTACTTCCTTAGAAGTTTTTAAGGTCAGGTTTGACAAAGCCTTGGCTGAGATGATTTAGTTGGGAATTGGTCCTGCTTTGAGCAGAGTGTTGGACTAGATAACCTCCTGAGGTCCCTTCCAACCCTGATATTCTATAATTCTATGAATAGATTTCCTTTCTATAGAATTATATCCCTACTAGAGTGCTTTAAAATAGATCATACAACCTATGCAAAGGATCTGGTTTTTAAGAGTAATTTCTTTACAACCATATAGGTTTTGGAACTCTCTCCCTGTTCCTGCCCCCATCTTCTTCTTCTTCCCATAGGAACCTAAAAAATAAGTAGGCAGCTAAGTGTCACTCCATTTGAAGGGGATTTGGGTGCTTAATTCTTAGGCTCTTTTTCAAAAATAATCCCAGCCTTCACCCTTATTAAATTCAACAGAATTTTTCCATACGGGTATGCTGGCATGAGGACCCCCACCCCTCATAGTACAAAGGCCATACAAGGACTTACATCCCTGCACAGCCACTCCATTAATAGCGTCCAACCCAGCCTGAACACATAGCTTAGTTGTGCCTTATGCTGCCTCTCACCTGGGTGTGAATTTGTATCATCTGCAAACTTTGCGACCTTACTGTTTATTCCTTTTTCCAGACCATTTAGGGATACACTGACCAGCACTGGTTGCAGTGCAGATCCCTGGGGGGGACACCACTATTTACCTCTCTCCAGTCTGAAAAATGACCATTTATTCCTACCCTTTGTTTCCTCTCTTTTAACCATTTATTGATCCATGAGAGAACTGTCCCACTTATCCGATGACCGCTTACTTTGCTTTGAGCCTCTGTTAACGGTGTTTTTAAAAAAAGTTTCCATACAGTTTGCAGGCATTGCTGGATTCCTCTTAAGAACAATATAGCCAAAATTGAAAAGCTCGATAAAAATTGAGTAAAGATGCTTAGGCTAGATGTGTGTGGGATTTACACATGAGAAAACATTACTAAAACCTAAAATTATGGTTACAGGGAACTTAACTGAGGCTGTTAAAATTCAGAAGGGAACAGTCAAATCAAATCTCTTTTCCTCCAATTAGCCTATAATAAAAAAATCAAGGGGCCACATAAAGTTAAGGATATGTACAATTAAAACTTATAAAGCAAAATATACTCACACAAAGTGTAGTCATCCTGTGGCATTCACTGACACTGGAGGTTAAAGCTAGCTGCTATGAGTCAAACTCTGTTCTCAGTGACACTAAGGTAACACTGGATAATGCCTCCTTAAATTTCATCTGCTAAAACGTTGCAATCACATTTAAGTCCATCTAGCATTTTTTTTTAAAAGTCAACCAATGACTTTTACTGACTGGACAATTTATGAGTAAGCTTTTACCCAACCCTTTCTCCTTTTCCTCCTGCAACACATCGCTGAACATACACTTGTCCCTTGACATTTGTTTCTACTTTTTCTACATTCTGACATTATCTTTTAAAATTCTTGGCTAGAACATGCCCAGCCCTGTATGGGTGTGGGACACTGACCCCTTTTGCCTCTGCACTGTGTTAGGCACTAGCTTCTCCAAAGGATATTGGGTGAAGGCAGAGTTATTACCCCATTACCATACTCTGCAACCACCAGCAGAAGTTGCTTTATGACTGTCTGCCTCATTCCCATTCCCTTTGATGTTGCCAGAAGACAACATCCATAGCCATAATTTCCCTTCCCCCTCTCCATCCTCCCCACACTTTAATCATTATCTGCTATTTTTCCTAGACTAAAAAAAAGTGCATTTTGTAAAAAGTGACAGTTATAACATTAGTAGGATCTATAGTGTAAGGAGATAGAAGCCATCTTGGAAAACAACTGTTCTGTGACCAGAGAAGCCATTTAAAATTATGTAGCACATCATTATTTTTAAATTATGTTTCAAAGTGTAAAAGAGGGTTAGTATTGTACAGAATAAAAAGTTTCACTTGCACTAAGTCATTTTTATTTTTAATATTTGGAATACAATTCTTCCAATTGGTTCCTGTCAGTTTTACATAAACAATATGTTCTTAAAAAAAAAAAAAAGTAAAGAATCCTCAATGCATTCTCTGATTTCAAAACATGATCTCCAAATTTGAAAATAATCTTTGGCTCCATACAGGTATTTTACATAATATGAAGCAAAGTTGCTCATTTCCAAATGAACTTTTAAAAACCCTCTTGATCACTTGTTGCTTCAATCCAATAAATAAAATAGAACCTGTGACCCAGGGAGTTCTTGGTGTCAACTGGCAGAAGTCACAGGGGCATATAGGATTAAAGGGTTCCCCTAGGTCTGGTTGCTACATAGTAGTTTGTCAAAGGATGTCATGTCACAATGATTGATATAGTCATTGCAAAATGTATCCATGGATAATATGTATGAAGTTATGTTTATATACTCAAAATTATGTTCTTACACTTTGAGAGTTGGGGCTGGTCACCAGAAGGTGATAAACAAGTTTCTTTCAGGCCGGAGATGCTTATTTGCCTGTCTGGCTATTTGTCAACTGAGTATTGTATACTTGACAATGAATACCTATTTACACAGAGCAAAATGCTAATCAAGGGTCTGAAAAGTCTCCAGGGGAAAGAAAAACAACAACAAGCAGCAGAGATTACCATATTTACCAGTGAAGACAATGGTTGGTTGGAAATATATCTGGGATATAGATTTACACCCAGGTATCCTTCACCTATGGGAAAAACTGTCAGCTGTCTTGTTTTATGAATGGAGGATTACAGCCAGTCTCGCTGTTTAATGCTGGTAGAGAGACTGTTTGAGCTAACCTGTATGTGACAAGAGAATGTTTTGTTAGTTAAATTAAGTTCTAGAAAGTGTGTTATGATTTCATTTTTGATGTAACCATTTGGTTCCATTAATTCTACTTGCTTCTTCACAAATCTCTGTTCTTTGTTAAATGTCTACATGTTTTCACTATAAACAAATCTAATTGTTGCAAGTTGAGTGGAGTGGTGATCCTGAGGTCAGGATGGAGTGTACTGTCCCTTTAGGAATACCGGGTCTGTGAATTCTGTGAGTATCCAGCAGACCAGAGGCTGGATGCTCTGGGGAAAACTTTTCATGCTCAGGGTGTGGCACATGTATTGCTTACCTGCAGAGGACAGGGGAGCCTGCACAGGCTGAGAGGGGAATGCTTGTGTTGCCTCTGGCTGGTGGAGTTGGGGAGCTGACCCCTGGCAGGCACTGTCAAGGCTTCCTCAGGCTAAGGGAAAGTGGCAATGAGGTACCTCACAGTCCTGGGTACCCCCTGGAAGCATCACAGAACCACAAATAGAAAACATGTTCCCCCTCCAGTCTTGCACCTGATTGTTTTAATCTTGTCCTTGCTCATCTTTCTTGAAAGAAAAATGCTAACTGTTTCCCAGCACATTTAAACATCATCTTTATTTTTTAAAAATTCACTACTTGTAGAGGAAAACAAAACTAAACTCTCTCTCATTACTCTAGATAATTTATTCTAAAGCAAACTGATACCATGTAGCGCTTTCTAGGTCAATTTGTATCACTGAATTGCTTGTCTTATGTACGGACAAAAATTCAATGCTTAATTTGTAGACTGCTTACAGGAAGGTTGATTTTGTGATTAAGGCACTCAGCTAATTCTCAGAAGATTTTAATTCAGTTCCTGGTTCTGTCTCACTATTCCTGTGCGATCTTGGACAAGCCACTTAATTTCTCCTTGCCTCATTCCCCATCTTTAAAATGGGGATAGTAAGATCTTCTCTCTTCTACCCTTTCTATTCTGATTGTAAGCTCTTTCTGGCAGGGATTCTCTCTTCTGTATTTGTCCAGTGTCTAGCAATATGGAGCCTTGATCTCATCTCAGTTTCTTTTTGCTATCATAATACAAAATCTGTCAATATTTCTACCATTCTAAAATGGTATCAGGTAGATAAAGGTATGATAGATAACCACTGGAACAGTTTACTAATAAATGTGGTAGATTTTTCTTGTGGTAAAAATCATTTGGCATCTTTAAATCAAGACTGGGTATGTTTCTAAAGAGTTATGCTCAGCTCAATCAAAAATTTTGGGGCTAGATAGATTTCACCAAGTGATCCCTCTATGGCCTGTGTTAGGAATGTCAGCCTCACTGATCATAATGGTCCCTTATGGATCTGAGATTCTATGAAATCCTGCTCTTTTGTCAAGAGCTGTCCTAACTAGAGCTAGAGGAAAAAAATGAATAAACTATTCATGGAAAAATGCAATTTGAGGCTGATCTAAAACTGATAATTGTGGTCAAATTTGGGAAAATGTTTCGGGGGTGGGGGGGAAGGAGAAAAGTTTAAAAAAAGTTACCGAAACAAAAAAAGTGAAACATTTTTAGGATGTTTTGAAACAAGATGTCAAAACATTTCAAATTTTAGGTAGATTAAACTAAACAGAGAAAAAGGGTGAATAGCCACCTTCAAATGAAATGAACTAGTATTTGTATTTGTTTTCCCTTTTGATGGTTAGGTTAGCCCCAAATCAGGGGTTTTCCCCCCCACCTCCGTGATTTGTCTTATTTTTATTTATGCACAACAAAAAACAGTCAAAAATATCCCAAGAATTATTTGCCCAGCACTAATCCTAATATAGCAACATATATGAGGACTATTGTTGGACAAGCATTTGTATGTGTTTTGAATCAGGGTATGCCCATAGCTAACCCAAGAAGCACCTTAAAATATATGAACAAGTTGGCTGATCATTTCCCCCACTATTTAACAACCCCCATTTTTTATTTATTTCCTATAATGTATCACAGATATTGAGAATTCTGAAATCTGATTGATGATATTTGTGTAATAAAAGTAAATTGCAAGCATTTTTCATGAACAAACATTTATTTTCAGCTCCTTATCTTAGACAATGGTTACTCTATTCCTCTCTCAGTACATACATTCTGATACTTATCTCCTCCCTTCTGGCCCCCGCCTCCCTTTTCACTTTTCTCCCATTTTTTACCTTTGTTCTCCTTTCTCCCAGCATCTAACCTCATCTCAGAGTAGAGGTTGTTGTTGTTATTATACCTAACAATGGAAGGTCATTGGCTCATAGCAAAATATCAGGGCTCAGAGCCCGTTTAAATACTTTTGGCCCAGGCCCTCAAATGGTGTAAATCATCGGAAGGTGTTTCAACCAAGGGCTTGATTCCTCAGGAGGAAAAATGTTATATGAATATGATGTGATGTCTTCTTACACAATTCTAAGCATTTTTCCCTTTTTTACAGTTATGTGCATACTGCCCATAGTAGCACTTCTAACTGGCATTTCCTACTTTAAGTTTGTCTCCAGTATGCTTTCCAGTTTTATCTGCATTTTAGATGCCAGTAAGTCAGATTTCTGCCTACAAGATAGGGATTTTTACCATCATTCTGAGCTTCCCATAATGAGTGTTTTTTCTGTCCAGGTTGTTCTTTGGACTGAGGTCATCCAAGACCAGATGAGGGCTTATTCAGACCATAACTGTTTGACAACATTCCGATTTCTGAACTGAAGAATTGAGCACCTTTAATCAGCAATAACCTCATCCCGAGTGACTTGCCTGGCAAATAGCAAAAACACTATTGCTTTATCATAAATTCATTGAACTCAATTTTTTCCTGGGCATTTTAAGTTTTAGTCCATTTAATGGCAAGATTCAAACTTGTTTAATTCAAATAAATCAGCTCAATAATTCATAGCTGAACAGAGGTCCCACTGGATCTTTTTTTTTTATTTGTACAACTTGCTATGGACACTGTGGAAAGCTGTTTCACTAATTTCAAACCCTCATGAATATCATAGATGTGGAAATCTGGCTCAGATTCTAAGCCAAGTTATAGGGTTCATGTGGTGCTTGGGCGCAATTGTTGGGAAAAAAATATAGCAAAGAAGGGGAGAGGAAAAATATCTAATTAAAGTATAGATACACCATTTATATATATTATTATTATATATATATATATATTATATATATATATTTATTTTTATATAAATCCAATGCAACTTCATTGGTTTAAATGGAGATACTCATGATTAACACCAGCATAGGCAAGTTGAGAATGATACCCATTAGTTAATGTTATACTAAATGCCCACACATCGTTGCAAATTTCAACACAGGGACCATGCCAGAGGTGGCCCTGGGAGTGGGAGAAAGAAGGACTATAATGCAAGGACTGTGGGTGATTCTGGACTGAATGGTGGCAGAATTTTTCAGAAGCTCTCTGCATAATCTAACACTGCTCCCACTGCAGTATGTTTGAAAATCTCACTCATAGTAGAAACCTATGGTGCAAGCTGCTGTGGAGATTGAGGACTGAGGTATTCTATGAAGCTTACTCCAGGCACCACCACAACATTTAGACCAAAATTGCCACTGTGATTATTGTTGAAACTTCTCTTAACTTGTTAGTTTCTTTGAATGAACCCATTCTGGGGCTAGAAACATTTTAAAAAACACCTTTGAAGCTTTCTCTCTGGCTACTTGCCAAAGATTTATTTTTTTCAGTCCAAATAACAGAACAGCTAAGAGCTTTAAATGTCACTTCTTTGTTAGTTTGACTGCAACATTTAAGTTGACCCATATCTTAGGAAAAGAATAAGATACACTACTGGTACCATATAGGGCTTTTCAGAACAGCCAGATACAGGAACCAGTCCGGTATGTTGTTCCATGTGGGCAGATATTTGACCCCATGTAGATCCCTATTGATTTCAATGGGACCCTGTAGAAGAGACCAACCTGGTCTGGCTTTAGGCCTGCTCATTGCTTCAGTTCCCCTCAATGTCAAACTTCAATTTTCCCTCTCTGATGGATCTATGACTCCCACTGCACTTAGGTTGCTGTTGGGACTTAGCCCTCCACAAAAGTCTCCCCAGCAGAAGTCAGAGTCCAAACAGAAACACTCCAAACACTTGTTGGACACAGCCTTTGCTCCCAGGGTCAGTCTTCTCCCACCCCAGTCTTTACCCCATTACTTGGGTTCAGTTTCTAATTCTGGGCTTTAGTCTTTTCTTCCTGCTGGTGGTGGCATAGAGGGAACATACACCCCATCCTTTACTATAACCCCTCAGTCTTCAGACCTTAAACAATTGGACTATTTGGCCTATAATCTAAACTTCCTCATCTTTCTTTCCCAGGGTCTCTTCCTACATGTTCAGCATGACCACCCCAGTGGCCCTTTCCTGGCTATTCTCCTGACCTTTAGTGAATCATTCCCTTCCAGATCTGCTTTCCCTGGGGTCTCTTACCTTACTCATCCCTTCACCTGGAGAAGTGGAGTAAGCTTGGCACAGGTATAGCAGAGATCCAGCCCACAGTCCAGCTCACCCTGTGACAGGCCCCAGGCAGGTCCAGGGGTCCAGGTACAGACTTCATTGCAGGGTTGTTTCCTATGTCCACAAAGCAATATTTTTTAAAGGCCTCTCCATTCAGTACACATCCACATTAGCAGTCAAGTAATAAGCAATATAGAGCTGAGAAAAACAAAACATCTTGACAGGAAATGTGCATTTGCTCTCTCTCTTTGGCCCTATTTAGAAATACTCATTTTTCTCCCAGACAACTACTTAAAGCTGGGATAGCTGAACATCATGAGAAACAGATGTTTTCTACAGGTTTCAGAGTAACAGCCGTGTTAGTCTGTATTCGCAGCAGACTTTCTATACACTTTATATACACACAGAGAATTTCACTCAATTCTAACAAGTCAGGCCTCCGGAAGGAAACAGTATATCTGTCTGCACTGGCTCCAACAGCCACAATATTTCTAGTGTTGTAAATACAAGATCCAAGACAATGAACTGACCAAAAAGCAACTGCTCTCTATGCTTATTTAAATGAGCAAAACCCTTGTATAAGATTCACTAAGAATGCCAGCATTCTGTTTTGGTTTTTAAAGAAGACTAGCAAGAAGTTTAGATTTGACTTCTGTAGTTCTGCAGCCAGTAGTTACTTTTGTTTGTTTATCATATGCTTTCATACCTTGAGCAAGTCTCAGGGTAAAATATCTTATCATTTAGAAAGTATTTGTCACTATTGTATTACAGTAGCAAAATACCATCTATTTTGGATGTGCAAGTAATATTTTTACCCACACCTTTCTTACTTTCCCCCTACCCAAACATTTACATAGTTAAATTACCACCTCTTCTCCCCCATCCCCAGTGTTTGTAGGGCTTTTGTCACCTTACCATCTGAAGGTGTTATGTCCCTATGCTTAAAGGATAACAGTAAAGATTTTCAAAGGCATGAACTGCAATTAGGCATTTAGCTCCTATTGACTTTGAAAATCTCACAGACAATGTCCGAGCCAAATCCTGGTCCTATTTGTTTTGACAGAACCAGATTTGGACCATCTGTGCCTGTATTTGGTGGGCATCATTGAGGAAGGCAATGCCCTACCTATATTAAAGAAAGGATCTCCATCTTAACTATAAGGAGACAAGAATGGAGTGGGGGAGGGAACACCAAAAGTAAATAAATCTTTTAGCAAAAACTTCTGAGACTTGTATAAAGCCGCAGTTGGAAGAAAGCTGTCAGGTGCTTATGTGCACTAAGGTCAGGCTATGAAATCTGCAGGTGCTATGAATTGAATGTAAGAGAAAATAATTCATTAGGAGTTATTTTGATTCCAGTGGCAAGTACAATCAAGGAAATACAAGCATCAATCCACACAAAAGCAGAGCTGCAACTCAATATGCTGATTAGCAATATGTGTACTGCTGGCAATAAAGAGCTCAGGTGTTTTAGGAATTGTCAAAAATATAAAGGGAAGGGTAAACCCCTTTGAAATCCCTCCTGGCCAGGGGAAAGCTCCTCTCACCTGTAAAGGGTTAAGAAGCTAAAGGTAACCTCGCTGGCACCTGACCAAAATGACCAATGAGGAGACAAGATACTTTAAAAAGCTGGGAGGAGGGAGAGGAACAAAGGGTCTGTCTGTATGCTGCGCTTGCCAGGGACAGAACAGGAATGGAGTCTTAGAACTTTTAGTAAGTAATCTAGCTAGGTATGTGTTAGATTATGATTTCTTTAAATGGCTGAGAAAAGAATTGTGCTGAATAGAATAACTATTTCTGTCTGTGTATCTTTTTTGTAACTTAAGGTTTTGCCTAGAGGGGTTCTCTATGTTTTTGAATCTAATTACCCTGTAAGATATCTACCATCCTGATTTTACAGGAGGGATTTCTTTATTTCTATTTACTTCTATTTTTTATTAAAAGTCTTCTTGTAAAACACTGAATGCTTTTTCATTGTTCTCAGATCCAAGGGTTTGGGTCTGTGGTCACCTATGCAAATTGGTGAGGCTTTTTATCCAACATTTCCCAGGAAAGGGGGGGTGCAAGTGTTGGGAGGATTGTTCATTGTTCTTAAGATCCAAGGGTCTGGGTCTGTAGTCACCTAGACAAATTGGTGAGGCTTTTTACCAAACCTTGTCCAGGAAGTGGGGTGCAAGGTTTTGGGAAGTATTTTGGGGGGAAGGACGCGTCCAAACAGCTCTTCCCCAGTAACCAGTATTAGTTTGGTGGTGGTAGCGGCCATTCCAAGGATAACGGGGGTAATATTTTGTACCTTGGGAAAGTTTTGACCTAAGCTGGTAAAGATAAGCTTAGGAGGTTTTTCATGCAGGTCCCCACATCTGTACCCTAGAGTTCAGAGTGGGGGAGGAACCTTGACAGGAATAAAACACAAAAATGTAAGAACAGGAATCAGTGATCTGTTGAAGGAAGTTTCCTGGAGCTCACAGGAGCCTCTTGTTAAAATTCTGCCACATCATGGAAAGGTTGAGGTAATTAGCCCATCTCTTAATAAATTAATTCCCTTTCTGGACTCCACTACACAATCCTTGTCAGATATGACTTGCTCCTGGTATTTTATTTCTGAAGAACCAATTTTTAACCTTTGGAATGAACCTGCTTACACCAGGTAACAGGTATTTTACACACACAAAAAAGTTCCTCGTGTGATGTCTCCCCATCACAATTCCCTCCCCTCCTATCCTTTACTGCTCCATTCTTCTTGATTTCAAATTACACACGATGAACACTATGCTATACTACATAAAACATGTACATATTGCCTCTTCTTCCAACACCAGTGTTCCTTTCTTACACCAGCATCAACCCTCTGCCAAGCAGCTGCAGAATGTCTGTGACCTTGTAGGTCAGCTTCCTAATGGAGAGGCAAAATAATCAATGACACGGAGTATATTCCAAGTGTAATTTGTTTTATTTATACAGATACACCAGTCTGGAAACGGAGGTGCAGGCAATCCTTTTTTTCCAGAAATTTCAGTCCACCAAACACGCTCAGCTCGCAGGGAGCAATTTTGCCTCAAGAATTGACTCTGATCAGAACCCAAGGCAGAGAGCAGAACTCCTGCCACTCTCAGTTTTGCTTCCTCGGTCCCAAACTCTCTCTACCTTTAGATTTTATTCAACAATACAAGCATTTCTCCTGAGACTAAAAATGTGATTGCATGTTAAGAAAGAACTCTGAATACTGTTTGCAACAGCACCACCTTGTTTGACTTTCCAGAACAGATACTTATGGAAAATATCCTTAATACAAGTGTGGTTGCCAGGTGCTATTATCTCCTATCTTGGTCATGGTAATGAGTGTGCACTTAAGTCAACCAAAAAGGTGTTCCTCACCCCCTTTTCTTCAGTGTACAAAACTATGTAGGCTAAGAGAGACATTTTGAAAAATATGATGAGGACAACACATGCCCCACATTAAATCAGCCAGGGGAGAAATAAAGTCCCATCAAAGGGAGCCCTGCAGAGGGCCTGCTCTCACACTGGAAAAGTTGCTCAGATCACCTGGGTACATTTGGGGTGAAATTCACCCCTGAGCATGGGGCCAACACAAGGACTAGTCACCACTTCAGTCCTACTTCGGAAGGAGAGTTTAAATAGAACTTAAGTGGTACATAGAATTGGTGCTGGTCCTCTTTACAGGAGTGAATTTCACTCTAAAGTATATAAACAGGAAGGGGAAATAGTTTGCAGGCTCTCCTAAATCAAGCGCTGACCATGAAGAACCTAGAAAAGTGATTTCTTAATCCACATGAGAAAACCTGTTTTTTTCCAGGTTGCTTGTTTTTGTAGACTAGAGAAAAGATCACAGATGCAGTGGAACACAGAATCATAGGAGATTAGGGTTGGAAGAAACCTCAGGAAGTCATCTAGTCCAACCCTCTGCTCAAAGCAGGATCTATCCCTATCAAATCATCCCAGCCAGGGCTTTGTCCATACCAACAACCATGCTAGAACCTGGTTCCAGCCTGACAATTATATTGCAGTCCTACTCACTAGCTAATTGGAAGCACGGTGGAATCATTACCTTGTGTGAAGGGGGTGCTCAGAAATCAGGTCCTCTCAGTGTTGTCCCACAAAGCAATGCTGCTCACCTACCCAGGTTGGGTTGGCAGAGTAGTAGCTGCCTAGTAGTAGCTGTTGAAGCCAAAGAAAGTGAGAGTGCACTTCAGGATCTTTCTCTACCAAACAGAACTCTTCTTCTGGGATTTAACTGGGAATTGGTCCTGCTTTGAGCAGGGGGTTGGACTAGATGACCTTCTGGGGTCCCTTCCAACCCTGATATTCTATGATTCTATGATTCTAGATGCTACTTGATGGGCTTGTGCATAATGAATGCTTGATCCAGTGCTGAAATCTGCACTGCATCCCAGCAGACCTAGATCCGTGTAATACAAATGTTAATTCGAGACATAAATGTGGTAGTGCATCTCTGAACGTTGACCTTGGCATGATGGCCGCAGTTCAGCAAAGTTCTCAAGCAGGAGCTTAAAACTTAAGCTTGTGCATAAATCCCACCCTACCCAGCAAAGCATTTAGACAGCATTAAATCCCACTGACTTCAACAGGAATTGGATTAGGCCCCAAATTTGCTAACATAGCAAAGGTCGCTGTCTCAGGAGCGACACAGTGGTGCTTTTAGGTACAACATCTGAGGCAGGGGTTCCAGTATAAGAAAAATAAGCCTTCCCCTCCATGGCCTCTCCTGCTTTAAAATTAAAATCCAGTCCTGAGTAAAATATACTAGAAGTGTAAAATATTTTACGGTTCAAAGTTCTGTGAAACTGAGTTAACATGTTTACAGAAATAAACCATGTATTTGAAAAAAAAACACTAATAAGTAGCTGAGAGCTGATTACACTCCTATAATTTATCCGTCTATCTTAGGGTTTTCTATAGCACCAATCAGCACAGTACCTAGGAACTGAAACATCAAAATATTTAATCACTCAACCATATTTTCTAATTCCTATTTCTTTCGTGAATTCCTCCATTCTTCACTAAAAGCATTTAAATGTTCAGTTTGTGAACTGCTGAAATGGTAGCCAAGAAATAACCTGCCAGAAAGAATTAGGATGTTCATCATAGTATCAGGAAGAATAATAATAAGAAGAAAGTTGTCTTATCTGTTAAGATAGTTTCTATTGTAAACTTGTCAATGTATGAAATCAGACAATAAGAGTCTCTGCAAGGTCTCTTGTGTTTTACACTGTCTAAGCACATTTCAATAATTGTTTCTATTGCCCTTTATACCTACTAAACAAATGATGAATAGATATTAAAAGTCAGTCTCAGTAGGATTATGTACCATATTTCATAAAACAAATGCTTAATTAAAAATCATCAATGCAATTATGAATGGCATAAGAGGAAACAACAAAAGGAATTCAAAAAGTACTATTAAACAGTTAATTAGTTAATTCTTCCCCCTGCATTCCCCCTGCATTCCCCCTCCCCCAGCTCCTATGAATAAAGTCAAAATACACCATATCCATACTTAATGTCCCTATTTGGAATTACGGCCACATCTGTAACCAATGTCTTTGCTAACACCAATGGTAACTATTAACAAACCTGTGGGAGAAGACTGCTTTTGGCCAATACCTGTTTTGTTGGATTAGTAATCTTAAACATAAAATTAACAGGGCCAGCTTTCTGCACCTTGCACATTTTCTGGTTTTGTATTCAACAGCAAGTATTGCTAGCAAAAAGACCATTGGATGCACATCATGTCAGTTCCATTTTCCTCCAGAGGAAGGCCAAGTCAAAAGAGAAATGGCCCCAACAGTAACAGTTCTATATGCAGCTCTCTGTGCTATGTGACAGAGAAAGGGTGTTACACACACTCCCACCTGTCCACTCCTGTTCCTTCTCCATTTTGTATTGCAGAGTTCCCACAGAAAAGACCAAATCCTAAGGGAAATTGCTCCCCCCCAAGGGAAAACCTGAGGGCTTCTCCACTAGTAGCTTTGTAGTTTGCCTCCTCAAGCCCTTGACTTTTCAACATGGAGACATTCACATAAAATGGTGATGCTACTTTTGTTGTGGGTATTTCTTTAAGACCTACCGTTCCTTCTGTAACATGTAGTATAGATTGTTATGTAGGTTGTGGAGTGAGGGAAGCATTGACTAAGATCATTCAGTTAGAATTTTGACCCCTCTATAGTGATTCCCATTAACAGTAACATTCTCAAGATCTGCTTTGAAGAGGAGTAAAGTTAATTTTGTGCTTACTCTCATCAAACAAGACAAGTCAGACTCTCTCAAACTGACTGCATTGCTAAATGCAAAATAATAAAAATCAGAACTGAATAAAAATCAGTTTGAAATTGAGTGAGTGACTCAAGCCATTCACATGACCCCTGCAAAGTTTGGGCAACAGGATTTTAGATTATACAGATTTGCCTTCTACCTGTTGTGATGCTGTATGATTGAAACATGATCATCATTAATATTTCCACTGTTAGGCAAGTGCAACAAATCCTGTGCACAGTATGTCATGTAAGGGACAATGGAAAAGTTATGATTTTCTAAATGTGATTATCCTGTTTAAATCCACATATCATCTCTCAGAGTAACAGCCGTGTTAGTCTATATTTTCAAAAAGAAAAGGAGTACTTGTGGCACCTTAGAGACCGTCCAATTTATTTGAGCATAAGCTTTCGTGAGCTACAGATCACTTCATCGGATGCATACTGTGGAAAGTGTAGAAGATCTTTTTATATACACACAAAGCATAAAAAAAATACCTCCTCTCACCCCACTCTCCTGCTGGTAATAGCTTATCTAAAGTGACCACTCTCCTTACACATGTGTATGATACATGTGATACATACACATTGTAAGGAGAGTGGTCACTTTAGATAAGCTATTACCAGCAGGAGAGTGGGGTGGGAGGAGGTATTTTTTTTATGCTTTGTGTGTATATAAAAAGATCTTCTACACTTTCCACAGTATGCATCCGATGAAGTGAGCTGTAGCTCACGAAAGCTTATGCTCACATAAATTGGTTAGTTTCTAAGGTGCCACAAGTACTCCTTTTCTTTTTACATATCATCTCTGCATCTGAAGTTGTGAATATTGGCTATAGATCTGTATCCCAAATGCGTTTGTTCCTGGAGTAACACCCACCAGGAAAAATATACATTGAAGCCAGACATCTGTGTGTTGATGGCCCATCAAAGGCAATTATCTCTCAGAATGGGCTATAGAAGAAACTCATTTCACCCAGATGGCGGCTAAGGCATCTGCAGGAAGAGTCAAGTGGCCAGTGGCTTGCCCCTTAGAGTCAGGAAGTCATGTAAGGGCATGTGACTCACTCATGTGACCCTGGACTCTATCCTGTGCCTGTACTTTTCCACAAACTATGCTGTGGGCTGTGTTTGGGACAGTAAAATTCTATCCACATGGCAAAGGCTATAAAAGACCCTGGAAAATCTCCATATTGTCTTCATTTCCTACTTCGTTTCTCTGGACTGGAAGCTCTTAACAAGAACTGATGACCCCCAAGCTGTTTTCAGAGAGACTTTTGCAAACTAGCTGTTTATTCCATCCCTGCTTTAAACTTGAGACAAGAACTTTGCAATCACTTATATATGTAACCCTTCTGCCCGTCAGAGTTGGCAGCAACAAGGGCCGGGTTCAATATCTAGGGGTTCCATTCCAATAACACAATGCAAACCGGCTCGAGCCCCCACCCAGTGACCTGGGACAAATATATACCACCCCCGCTGGGCGCCTCCAAGAGGCAATACTTCCCCTCTCGCAAGCACATAGTCTGAGTGTAGCAAAAGTCTTTTAATAACAGAGAGAAACAATGTGGCATTATGTTTGGGAAACACCACCAACAGGATTCATAACACAACCCATGAGCAAAAACAACCCCACCCCAGGCAAATTGGGGCATGCCCTTTTCCCTTTGGTTCTTGAGTCCAGCAACCCCAAATCACCCAAAGTCCCAAAAGTCTAATGCCCCAAAAGTCTCTGTCCCTGGTCAGGGCAGCCCCAGAGTTCGAAAGTTTATCTGCGGAGCTTTACCTCCCAACCTGGGTGGAAATGGGACGGGGGTAAGAGGCACCTTACGTGATCTGAAGCTGACCGCCCCATAGCTCCATAGCGGCGCTCCACTCCGCCAGCCGCCCCACGAACTCCTTCGCTCAGCTGCGCTCCGCTCCGCTCCACCAGCCGCCCCACGAACTCCTTCGCTCAGCTGCGCTCCGCCAGCCGCCCCACGAACTCCTTCACTCAGCTCCACGGCCCACAAGCAGCTCCTGCCATCCACACACTGCTCCGTGTCGAACTGCTTCACCAGCCGTCCCGCAAACTGCTCCACAATATATCTTCAGGCTCCCCCACTACTTAACACAACACTCAGTGATTTCAGCTCTTAGGTGAATTCAGCTTATCGTAGGGGAGCCCCAGTGCTGGTGCACTGTCAGCCCAAAGTGAGCTCAGCAGCCTATAACTAGACTTCTAATGAAATCAAAATTAGCTCTGATATTCCACAGTGGAGAGAGGAGGAAGTGCAATCAGCATGTAAGGCCCTCACCAAGGGGCCTATGCCACCAAGTATTAATACTTGTCCCCAGCCTCTCTCCATTCACACAGTTTTGGAACCCATGACCCTTGCCTAGCGAGTGCTACTTAGTTGATGGTGAATCCCTCCATCATAACAAAAGGCCACGTACAGTTCCAAGCACAGTTCCCATAATCAGGGTAATAACAATTTATTCTTCCTGCCCCAATAACAGAGACACTGGGGATCCCACAGCAGCCAAAGTGACCATTTGGGCAGCTATGGTCTCATTCTAGGCGTGGTGGGTGTGCCTATGCAAATGAGATCGGCCCCTGAAGTTCTTTTCCACAACTTGCCACACCTCACCACCAGATGTCAGGGTGGAGCTCATCCTGACATTGCTTACATCTATATATGATTTCCTTAACCATTTTAACTCTCTTCTTTCCTCTTATAAATAAAACCTTTACATTTTAGTTACTAAAGGACTGGCAATAGTGTGATTATTGGGTAAGAGTTGAGTTGTATATTGACCTGGCTATGTGGCTGACCTCTTGGTTTTCAATAACCACTCATTATAGAGTCTAGTATGTGGGTGGTGCAATAAGTGCTGGAACACCTAAGGAGACTGCATTTTTTGACTTCTTGTTAACCAGTGTGGTGAGACAGAAGTTTACTTTTGTTACTGGGATGGTATATCTACTGGTAGAATAACCACAAGTTTGGGGTGAGTTTGCCCTATTTCTCTGTAGTTTGTCCTGAATCTGGTATTCTCAGCTGTGATCTCCTGAGGCACAGTGACATCTGTGAAATGATTTTGTCTTGCACAATCAATTATACAGTTTTCAAGGTAAGATTAAAGATTTCCCTATCTTCTCCAGTTCAGATATGTGTGCCATTATCTGCTTCAGGTATTAGTTCTTATTTCATTTACATTATACACTTGGTTACTCAAGTATTGTCACATCAAAATGAAACCTTTACCTATACAAAAAGCATTATTATTTTTATCATCAAGTTAAACATTGACCACGACAGCAGCTCCTCAAGTATTTGTTTGAAGCTGATTAGCTGTATAAATTTTTGAACAGCCATTTTCTGCACCAGTTCACCGTAATTACAAACTGTCAGTGTGACAATGAGATTCCTTACACTAAAATACACACTAATTGTTACAAGAACAAAGGCCTGATTTCTATAGCTAAACATGCCAGACAGAAGGAGTCTGCTGATTTATATTTATTCACCTTCTTTCAGAGGTGGACTAATGATAACATTCATATTTTTAGTTACAGGCCATTATAAACCCCCAAATCACACAATTTCTCCAAAGCACTATATTCACCTTAAGTCTATGTTGTTCTAAAACACTAAAGCAAGCTGAAAGGCCAACAATTGCATGACATTGTTGGTTGTACTTATTGTCCTTGCAATGGTCCCACATAGTCATGTGGGGAAGGGAATGTCTCAAACAACACCTTTTTGATACATCCCCACACAGTACTTGGGCTTGGTTGGAAACAGATTTCCTGTTCCATGAAAACTTGAGATTTTGATTCCCCCCTCTTACCAAATTGGGATGAAAAGTCAAAATCTTGAATTTTTTTTTAATGAAACAATCTGAAAACAAGATTTCAGTTCAGGTCAAAATATTTTGTTATGATAATTTCAAAATTTGTTAGAAATAAAAACAGTTGAAATCTAAAACGTCTTTTTATTCTAATTATCAACACAAAGTCATTTTGTCCCATTTTGACCATTTCAACTTTTCAACTCAAGTTTGCCAAAACTAACCCTTTCTCTTTTTCATAAAACATTAAATTGTTTGTTTGGGGTTTTTTTAACTTAAAAGATTCCTGACCAGCTCTCCTTCCAGCTGTCATTATATTAGTGCTTTCTGGAACTCTTAAAGCACCTATCAACTTCTAAACAGAAAGGAAAGGGAAAGAAGGAAGGAATTATGAGAATGTTGCAAAATAGCTGCATCTAGTGGAGACAAAGAGGCTTTCTGGAAGTGTTATACATGTATTCCAGAGTTACTCAGGCATTGCACTACTGTCAGCATGAAGTCCAGTTTGAATCATACCAGGAAGGATCCTATAGTGGCTCTTAATATTGGAAACTAATTTTAAAAGAAATTGCCTGGTATGGATGAGTCAGATAGACACTCAGGTTCCGAGTCAGGTAGAGGCGTGTGAAAATAATTTATGCAGGTCTCCAGGGTGCAATCATTGCAGAGATTGTCCAGAGCGGTGTGCTAGGCAAAGTCTAATGGTGAACCCCAGGAAATGCCCTTGGGGAAGTGGCCTTAGTGTTATGGTTCCTCAACACACTTTCTGGCACTAGCCTTACTCAAATGGAGAACTGCCTTTGGACAAAGTCAAAATAAACTTGATGGTAAGATGATGTTCTATGGGGAGCCTCAAATCATTGTGAGGGGCCAAAGAATTTCAAAGTACAGTTTTTGCTATTTCTCTCAGGAGCTGGGCCCAACCATACAGTGAGTCCACCAAGATAAGAACTCCATGACCCAAGGACAATGAACAAGACAGAAGCTACAACCAATTTTTCTACATATACCAGGTACTGTTTGCAGGCACATATCTAGTGTGAGCATCCTGATAGTAGGAAGCCTGTAAGCTAAATGTGTGTGTATGCTAAAAGTAACATCTTGTATTAGGTTCCTTTGAAAATCCCAGACCATGATTTAACTGCTTTGTATTCATGTCATGAGTCCATACGGAGTATTGTATTATGCTGTGTAGTTCATGTGGGTACTTCATAAGAGTACAACTATTAATCAACATCGACAGATGTATAATGCTTTAGTTTGATAACATTCTAATGAGCAGTGGAACAACAATACCAGGCAAGTTCTATGGCAGTGAAATAATTTATCAGCATCTCAGCCATTTATAATGTGATTACATGTTACTTCGTTTCTTGAGGTGCTAGGGATGGGGTTAGGAAATGGGAAAGTTATAGAACAGTACAGTTAAGAGGTTATACTTAACAATTAATGGCACATGAGAAATCATTTGATACAATTCTCCCCATCCAGTCAGTAAACATGAAAACACAGATTTAATCAAGAGTTGCTTTCAGTAAATAGTGTATTAAAATTGCAACCGGGGTTTAGGAAGAAAAAAATCTATTGGTGCTCTGATTGCTGAGCAATCAGAATAGTAGCAGATGCATTGGGGGAAAGTCAGGAGATAGAAGGAGAAACCACAGGGTTTGTGGAAGGACTAAGGCATTTTGGGAAGTAAAATTATTAATTTACATCTTTTCTGAAAATTGGTAAAACAACTGGGATGATATATCTGGTCTGTTTTGAAATGTCCTTTAAAATACCCTTTTCCCCTCCATATTCCAGTTTTCACCACATTGGACACCCACAGATTATTTCCTGGGATTTTTCTTTCTTGATCAATAAAGGTAGTGGTTCTCTCTCTCATCTCATCCCCTCCAAACTTTCTTGACACATGAAATAACCTCTTCTTGGAACAGCTAGTCCTAGAATCCACAAGAGGAGAGGCACTTCTTAATTTAGTCTTAAGTGGAGCACAGGATCTGGTCCTAGTGAGGAAAAATAGAAAGGAGCATAAACTCTGCCAAATGAAGTGCAAAACTATAATTAGGAAGGCCAAAAAAGATTTTGAAGAACAGCTAACCAAAGACTCAAAAAGTCATAGCAAAATTTGTTTTTAAGTACATCAGAAGCAGGAAGTCTACTAAAACAATTAGTGGGGCCACTGGACAATCAAGATGCTAAAGGAGCAGTCAAGGATGATAAGGCCATTGAGGAGAAACTAAATGAATTCTTTGTACTCGTCTTCATGACTGAGGATGTGAGGGAGATTCCCAAACCTGAGACATTCTTTTTAGGTACAAATCTGAGGAACTGTCCCAGATTGAGGTGTCAATTGAGGAGGTTTTGGAACAAATTGGTAAACTAAACAGTAATAAGTCATCAGGACAAGATGGTATTCTCCCAAGAGTTCTGAAGGAACTCAAATGTGAAATTGCAGAACTGTAGTTTGTAACCTATTATTTAAAGCAGCTTCTGTACCAAACGACTGGAGGATAGGTAACGCAATGCCAATTTTTAAAAAAGGGCTCCAGATGTGATCCCAGCAATTACAGGCTGGTAAGCCTGATTTCAGTACCGGGGCAAACTGATTGAAACTATAGTAAAGAACAAAATTGTCAGACACAGATGGACATAATTCATTGGGGAAGAGTCAACATGGTTTTTGTAAAGGGAAATCATGCCTCACCAATCTCCTAGAATTATTTGAGGGTGTGAACAAGGGGATCCAGTGGATATAGTGTACTTAGATTTTAAAGAAAGACTTTGACAAGGTCCCTCACCAAAGGCTCTTAAGCATAGTAAGCAGTCATTGGATAAGAGGGAAGGTTCTCTCATGGATTGGTAACTGGTTAAAAGATAGGAAACACAGAGTAGGAATAAATGGTCAGTTTTCATAATGAAGACAGGTAAATAGTGGTGTCTCCCAGGGGTCTGTACTGGGACCGGTCCTATTCAACATATTCCTAAATTACCTGGAAATAGGGGTAAACAGTGAGGTGAAAAAATTTGCAGATGATACAAAATTACTCAAGATAGTTAAGTCCCAGGCAGACTGCGAAGAGCGACAAAAGAATCTCTCAAAACTGGGTGATTGGGCAACAAAATTGCAGATGAAATTCAATGTCGATAAATGTAAAGTAATAACATTGATGGAAAAATTATGGGAGCGACTAGAACTGAATTCCCTAAATGAACACCCACATTTTTCCCCGCAATGAAAATAAATAATTTGATACGGAAAATGTTTGGATGGTTTTGGTTTTTTTTTACATGAACTGGAGAGTTGAATTTAATGCTCAAGAATTTTTAAATAAGAGACCAATTACAATCAAAATAGCACCGGTTCTAACAAATTATTAAATGTAACTTCAGAACTACATCTAATTGATATCAGGGGACAAAGCAATCCTAGAGAGATAGAGAACAAATAACTCCACAGTCATTAGGGAATAGATCACTTCTTCACACCTCAAAGCTTCATGGACTTTAAGGCCAGAAGGGACCACCATGCACAGTTCAGGCTACAGCTCACCCACCTACTCCTGTAATAGACCCGTAACCTCTGACTGAATTACTGCTCTTGGGATTGAGAAACAACTGAGAATAAGACCCTCTTCATCACCAATATTATTATAAATTCAGATTTTAAAGACCAAGAGAATCCATTTATCTAGTCTGACCTGTTGTCAATATAGGCCATAGAATTTCACCTTATGATACCTGTATCTAACACAGTAACTTGCAGCTGAGCCAAGGAAGGTATTTTCAAAAGGCATCTAATCTTGATTTAAAGACTCCAGGTGATGGAGATTTTTACAGCATCCCTTGTTTCAATGGTTAATTGCATGGTTTGTTAAAAATGTCATAGAAAAATATAGCTCCAATTGCTTAGTTATATACCAGATAATGAAAGATTCAAAGAATGAACTGTTAAAAGTGTCTTACTTTGTTTGCTGATTTCAGCTTTCATCAAGTCTTCATCCACTTTCATTACGTTTTAAAATAGGCTTCAAGAAACCTACCTAATTCAATCACTCAGACCAACAAAGAACAATACCTTACTTAAAATGATCTGCTAATAGAAGGGAAATAGAATTATATTCAATATGTTCTGAGATAATCTGCGGCAAAGTCAGGAAATAAAAAGGTTTCCTGACAGAAGTGTTCTCTTGTGTAAGATAATCTGTATTAGAAAACAGAACGTTTGCAAGTAAACACACATTTTAAACTTTATTACTAAAAGTGATGCTAACTCTTGGGTTCTGACTATTGGTACTTCTCTATTTTGCTACTAAGTAGATGTATTGGGCTTTTAGGAAAGGATGTATAGGTTTTTAGATTTGTTTTTTAAAATTGTATTAAAATATTGACCTGGAGAGGTAGCAGTGGCCCATCAGCCACTGTTTGCCTTGTCTACTCTGATACAGTGCCTACCTCTTGCTCTATGGGAACATTCTCCATCCTGTCAGAAGTTTGTGTGAGGCCTGCCATTGTGTACTCCACCACTTGTTCTTTGGTTCCCTGCTCTATTTAATTGATCAAACAGTCTTCTTGAATTGGCTCCTACATCAGTTATATTGTGATTTTTTTCCTGGTTGTCTGGAATTATTTTCCTTTCACTTTAAAAATGCAGTTGTTGCTTCTATTAGAATCCTAATACAGGAACACTTTGAACCCATCCCTGATAACGACTGGTGGTTAATGGGCAACCACTCCTCTACCAACAGCGACGTCCCCAGTAGGGTACTACTAGTTCCTGACATATTCACTGTCTACATTCAGGTTCTGGAAGGAACTGTGACATCCTATGGACTCAAATAGTAGCAATAATGTAGATAACACTCAACTCTTCACATTGTATCTCAAAACCGTCAAACTATCCCAATGTATGGCCAGGATTGGCACATGAATGAGGCAGAATTGGCCTTAACCTCCATCTTTATTGGATTTAGTTTAACATTTTGAAGAGCTCTCCACCACTATGCTATCTCCTACACTTGAGAATATCTCACTCCCAAGTCAGAAAGGTAGTCAAGGAATCCTTCCAGACTCTTCAGTCTCACTTGGTTCTTGCATAGCAATGCCCCCTTTCTATCATCTACAGTTAACTGAGGGACTACCCTGTCCAATGATTAATTGGGTTTGGACACACACACACCTCTAGTCTCACTCAAAAATTTAAAAACATGTGTTGGAAAAATCCAGTTAAGTCATATTTAACAAAGTACCTGCAATTAGTAAAGAATGTGACATTTCCTTTCCTCAGCAGGACAGACTACATTTAGCACGTGATCGCAGTTTGCTGTTCACTCTATTGGCTACATATAAAATATTACATCAAGTTTGAAGACTTAGTCTTCATTTTCAGAGAATTCAGGTGGTTGGCCCTATGACATATGAAGGTCCATCCCTCAGGAGCAATGGAACTGTGTAGCTTGAATATGAAACTCATGAGCACAGAACAGAGGGCTCTTGGCAGATAACCTGAGAATATAGAATTCACTTCCACAGGGATTAAGAATGGCCATCTACCCACCATTTTCTGGACTAAAGAGAAAACCCAGTTTTTTGCACCTTGCTTTCCCACAAAGTAGCTCATAACCTATTAGCAACTGCACTCAGAAAAGATAAAGAGATGATAACTTTGTACAGGAGATATGTAAAATGAGAAAACTCTTGTACAGGAGATATGAGAAATGAAGACAAAACTCTTGACTAGTTGAGGAAAGTCATCTTGGAGTTTTTTATTGGTTTCATCCATAAATTGCTCACATACCATCATGTTGTGCATGATAGAAGAACCTAAACAGAAAAGTACATGTCAACAATAGACAATCTTATTTTTGACTACAGTGAGAGTGTTATTTAAAGCTGTAGAAATCAAAAAGCAATAAAAAGTGGCTTTTACTAAATGCATTAAGGTTTCACTTTTATCAGTTACTTTTCCAGCATTAAGAGTATTACCCACATGAGAGTTAGTAAGGAAAAGAATAATTAATTTACAACCTTAACTGAAAGTACCCTAACCCTTTCTCTTCCCCCCCCCCCCCCCCGTCATATTTCTGAATGCACCCTCTTCAGCAGTGCCAAAAGCACAGTGAACAAAAAAAATCTGTTGTGAAATTTCTAACACAGTTTTGCAGATCCAAGAGGTTTGCCCATCACTGAGTGTGACTATTAAATTTAACAAACACATAAGTGTTTCTCGGTTAGAAATCAAATACAAAATGGAACATTTATATTTGACACGTCTGGACTGAAGGATGCACGTAGCCTAAAATATAGAAATATCAATATTTGATGGGTTACACTGAGAATGTTAATTTTGATATATACTTTGTCATACAGGAAATCCGCTCAGCAAGTGTTATCCAGATAGTCTTTATTTTATTAAACTCTAGCAAAGTGTAAAATTTCTTCTAACTGTCGGGTGACATCCAAAGAGATCCCTAATCTAACAGTCACAGCAAAGAAGCTACTTCGCCTATAGGTCTTTAATGGTTCAGACAGCTATTGCTTTTCAAAACCTCAGATGCCAGAAAAAGAGAAAAGCTGTTAGAACTATTCCTTTATCTGCCTGGACTCCAATGAGTTTACACTAATTAAAACCCTTTTGATAAAGTATAGAACTCCAAACACATCATTTTCCCACTGTTAATTAAAATGCTATGAAGTAGTGTTATGTTTTCAGATGTGTTAGAATACCATCCAGCAAATCCAAAGTGTGTCATTCCGAAGCAGCCTCCCTCTGCCCCCTTTTTTTCCCCATGACAAGCAATTGCAGGCAAAATTAAAGATGAATCTACTCTGTATGATTGTTGTTCCCAGAGGGCATATGTTGTTCTACTTAGCTATAACTGCAACATCTTAAGGAAATGTTTCTCAAATGAGGCCACCATGAAATTTTTCTGCAGCAACAACAGCCTCCTGGGCTGAGGTTGGGGGACAGGACAAAGCAGCAGCCCCTTCCCACAGCACCCAGCTGCCTTGGTGTTTGCTGGCACTGCCAGCACAGGATCATTACCCCTTTTCCATGCAGCCTCCAGGGGGCTCTGGGCAGCGCCTCTGCAGATGGGACCAGCATGTGTGCTCAGCAGGCTTCAGTCCCTGGGCTTCAGGATGGGGCAGCTAGACATGGCCTTGGAAAAATTGTCAGAGCAACCACCAGCAAGGGTTGCTGGCCATGCTCTTAGGCCACCCAAAAAATTGTTCTGAGAACCCTTGCCCTAAAGGGAACTCCAGCAGGTATTTTGCCCAGAGTTGCTGGGTATTCACAGGCAGCATGTTGTTACTGAACCATTTTTATAAGATGCAGCTTAGCATCCTCCCTATATGACTGTACAGCTTTGCTGACTGGTTTGTAGGTATGGGGAGCCCTGGATTTACCTTATCCATTCCTTGTCCCCCCACTCCCAAGGGAAAGGAACTGTCCGATAAACCCCCAGAGAACAGGGACTGCAATTCTATT
The DNA here is from genome assembly GCF_965140285.1 of Lepidochelys kempii. NCBI lineage: Eukaryota > Metazoa > Chordata > Testudines > Cheloniidae > Lepidochelys > Lepidochelys kempii. The sequence goes on along the minus strand of NC_136387.1, from coordinate 58,420,244 downwards.
CAGTCCACTTGCATGTCAAGCAAAGGAGCAGGTGTATCACTCCTTTTGCCTCTCCCCTCACTGTGCACCAGAATTCTGGTGGGAAATGGTCCTCTATGTCCAAATGATCTAGGATATATGCTTATTTTTCTTAGGGTGTTTTTTGTGGTGCCCCAAGCCTTGTAATTGGCATACTTGAATTCCACTGAACTCAATAATGCATGTGCACATCCAAAGGCAGAATATAGCCCTTATATGAAATTGCATACATTATCTTTAGAGGAGGTACAGCATAATTATGCCCTCTATACACCTGTACTCAGCACAATGTACATATACATATATGCCTGTGTGGTTATATAAGCCCTATGGAACCCTTGAGTAAAATCACTGTACATCTTAATGAAGCAAGGGTTCCTGCAAGAAGCATTTGTTTAACCAAGTATGCAAAACTCATCTTTAAGTGAGGTAAGTCTCCTTTGCATCCCTGCCTCTTTCCATTAACACTTATACATATTGTGTGTTAAGAAGAGGGGCTACACACCCTCCCAGACCAGATAGTATGTGCACCTGCACAATAAATGAGAGTTCTAATCACCTTTCTTATAAAAAAGAACAACAAAAAGACAGGCAGTCTCCCTCGACAATACTCAGTGAAACAACGGTAACAATACTGCCAAGTGCAACATGAAGGAAAAGGTCTTCTGGGCTGCCTGGGCTCAGCTCTTACTTCTTCCTGCTCTGCTACAGAGTATTGACTCAGAGCTTCCTACCCTTGTCTGTCCCTTCTACCAGAGCTAGGCATAGGAGTGAGTCAACTTATCTCCTGAAATCCTTCTCAGTGCTCCTCCTGGGAGTTACCTTTGTTCAGGGCTTCCTAGAAGAATGAGCAAGTAAGCAAGCCTTCTGAAGCACCCCTCTTTCACATGAACTCTCAAAACCCTCTCTAATTGTCCTACTGCCCCCCTCCAAGCTGTGTCTAATAAATAAATAGGGCTATCTGCTCACAAGCCAATCAGAATCAGCTAGGAAGGTAGCAGATATTTCACAAGTAAGGCTAGGCCCAGCTCCCATTAAAAAGCTCAGCCTGCTTGTTGACACCCTTTAATCTCTGTCATTCATATTGGCTGCATTAGGTTGCTTTCAATTACTGGCCCAAGTTCATGGTAAGCCCAAAATCTACATTCTGGGCTGTGTTGTGCAATGGACCATAAGTAAAGAGGCAAATTATGAGACAAGGAAAAAACAAGCAGCTCTGGTAGTGCAACCAAGTGTATTGCTAACAAGAAGCAGGTGTACACTGCAGGAAAGAGTGACAATGAAATTGTGAGAGATAAGGGCACAGAGCTGTCATCCTAATATATTCATCCCATGGTGCACATCTGCATCTATTATATATTTCACTATTTCTTCAGAGGTATTTAATCCAATGACTCTCCTAAAAAACCTAATATGTACAACGTAACAGAGATTGGAAGTGGGAGAAAATATAGACAGTAGATGGAATGTAATACCTTTATCAAATTCTGTCTCACTGGCTGTAGTCTGTCACCACTGTCTTTGAAATGTGGTCATCAGTCCTTCCTCTCTCTGCTACCATGTAAAGCTCACCTAACTATGAAGTAATAGAAAACTCCCTCCCCGCCCCCTTTCTGCAAAGGGCTTGTCAACAATTTCATTCTTAATTAAATTAGCCATTCTCTTTCTCAGTACTACAATACTTTTTTCCTACAGTGGATAGTACACATTTGAAAAAAGTCTTCTCTCCATATGTGAATATATATATATACACACACACCCTTTTAAAGTTAAATACAGTACTGCGTACTTTGTCTTACTTAAAGAACTTTAGTCTTTTTGTTGCTTTATTTATATTACAATATTGCCTAGAGGCCCCAATGAAAGACAGGTCCACATTGTGTTAAAAGTTGTAAAATAATGAGAGGCCCTGCCCTGAACAAATTAAAATTTAAAGAGAGAAAATGGTAGTATAGGAAACTGCCCATTGTCACAGAGCAGGTAAATGACAGAGCTGGGAATTAAACCCATAACGCTGTGTACCATTCTTCTGCATTATTTTTTTTACAACACCAGCAGTGTTCTCACATATGAACATCACATTTTATGAGGACAGTTCCTGTCCCAAGGTACTTGGGCCCAGATCCACAAAAATACTTAAAACACCTAAACCCTAGAATTAGGCACTTAAGTCTTGAGTTTAACTGTGAGGCCCAGCTGTGGATTGTAATGAAGCCAAAAACCTCCTGCTGAACCTGGTATGTGCCTAAACTGGGTGTCATTTTCAGAGTAAAAGTTCCTGGGCACCTATGTTTCTGCCTCTGAGCAAGCGCATTGCTGCCTTCCTCTGGACCAAGGGTTCTCAAACTAGGGGTTGGGACAAGCTGTCAGCCTCCACCCCAAACCCTGCTTTGCCTCCAACATTTAAAATGGTGTTAAATATATAAACAAGTGTTTCAGAGGCTTGCTATGTGAAAAGGGTCACCAGTACAATAATCTGAGAACCACTGCTCTAGGCATACGGATGACTATCTCCCTCCTAATCCCCCCAAGCAATCCACAAATGGGGTGGAAGATAGGTGGCTGTATACCTAAGTCATATTTGCAACCTTGTAGGTGTGCTCAGAGGTCACCTACCAGATTGGGTGCCATTAATTAATCTAGGTAGAGAAGGAGGCAGCCACTTTATAATTTTTAATCTAGTGATTAGAGCACTCACCAAGGATATTGGAGACTCAGGTTCTCTCCCCTTCTGACAGTGGGGGGGGGAACTGAAGATTTGAACAAGCCTCTCCCACCCCACAGGAGATTGAGTGAGTGCCTCATCAGAATATCACCTCTCTCTTGTTGAAGCTTCTCCACTGTGGATAATGAATGAAAGAAAGATTTAGAGTATGGGGATTGGACCCAGTGTCTCCCACCATCCCAGCGAATATCCTAACCCCTGGGCTAGAGTCATTCTTTCCCTCCTATCTCTGGCCCAGTGATGAAATAAGTGTTTGTCCACAATGGAATAGTCATTGGGCCAGAGAGTGCATATGTGCCTGGGCCTACGGAACATTTTACAGAAGACAGATACTGAATTAATTTAGGTGCCAACTATGCAGGAGTTCTATGGATTGCAGTGGTGCTGCAAACAGGGTTGTAAGTGCCTAACTCTAGGGTTTAGGCACATATGTTACTCTGTAGATCACACTTTGTGCTTCTCAGTGTTGAAAAGCTTGAGTCCCTTTGTAGATCTCACTCTTACAATCTAGAGATCAGGTGGTGTGGTTTGTTTTTGATCCACTGCATTTTAATTTACCTCTATGAAAACTGTGCTTATTCATTCACAAGAAGACATTTTAAACAGAATGCTGTATAATATGAGAAACACTCAATTTCAGAATCCTTGGGGCATCATTTAATGTCAAGACATTCTTTTAAAGGATTCAAATATATAGTTTAATTTGAATATGTAGCATTAAAACTCTAAACTTTCCTTAAAGGGTTATTTAGTCAAAAGTCTGAGGCTACCTGTACAAAGTGACTCTTTCATTGTGACATGGCATAATATTTAGGATTTCCCTTCTATCTTACCTTTGTTGTCATGAAGATTCATGTTTAAAAGTAAGAGGGAAAAAGAGAGATTGCCATGAGCAGTTGGATATGTAAGCATTGCAAATTGGGTTGAGGTGCAGAATAGCATTCCAACTGTTCCCATTATAACAGAGTTGGCTTACTCAGCAGTGAGCTTCTCAAGAGCCAATTGATTGTATGATGTCAGCTGGTGATGAATTAGGAAAAAAGCCCAGGTTCCTGTGTCCCAGTAACTAATGACTTACTTTACAAAAGGTCTTGGCAATCAAAGGGTTTCATAAAAATTCTATATTGCAAAGAGAACAGTTCTATATCACTTTAAGACCTATAGATGCCATGGTTTTCCCTAAAAGATGTTTTTTCAGCTCATACTTCTAAACTCAAACAGGTGTAAATAATTTATATAATTTTCTTTCCAACATTTGGAAGCAACAAACAACAAAACAACAATAACTGCAACATATCAGATCAGATCTTTTTATCCCTCAGTACTCCAGTGGCACCTAATGTTGCAAAACTTATTTCCCCAGGTTGCTCTTAAGTGAATAACCTCATTCATTAAAAGGTTATACTCACCTGAGTAACCCTGAGTTTTTGCCAAAAAATCAGTGGGGCCAGTACATGACTGAGGTGCTAAAGGAGCACTCAAGGAAGATAAGACCATTGCAGATGTAGGGATGCTTTCCTATAGAGACTTCTGAACTTTATTGGGAGTATACCAGTTGGGAAGATCCTGTGTGCTGCAATCTAGTCTTAGAGACTACGACTCCCATGATGCCTTGGGGAAACAGTGAGAGACTTCCTCTTTCAGAGAGAGCAGGAGGTGGGCTCCATTTTGGGAAGAGGAGTAAGACTGCTGGTGTGGAGCTCTGTCCACACTAGGAGCTGCTGCGAGGAAGCCAGAAGCAGGGGCTTTGATGGAGCAGAGAGCCTTAGAGGCTGTTGGTGGCTTCGCTGGGGTCAGAGCAGAGACTGTTGCTGTGCCTAGAGCTGACTGGGGTGGGCCTGCAGTGAAAGAACTGTGAGCAACTCCCACTCTGGTTTGGGAAAGTACTTGCAAGGGAAGGGGCACAGCAGAGAGACTGAGTCTGAGGAGAGGCAGAGCGATCTTCCCACCGAACCAGGAACCAGAGCTGCTGACATACGGTGGGGCCGGCTCCATTCGTAAGAGGGCTTGTGCAGCTTGTCGCTGTGGCTGCACTGATGCACAGAACCAACAGAGTGCTATCTCCAGCTGCAGATCGTCAAGCGCGCCCACGCAAGCAGGTGTCTAGGACTCTGCAATCCAGAGGAGTGTACGCTGTGAGGTGGGGTGAATGGTGGCAGTGTAAATGCCAGTTAGATAAGTTTCATTTATTACTGTATACTATATTTGTTAATTGATCTTATTCAACTGTCCCCTGTGGATTTAAATTAGTGACATTTCATCTTAATCTGTTATATCTTGTTTCTTTAAGTTGTTAAGTAAAGGTATGTTAACTCTAATGTAAGTATATTGGATGTATATTATTTATAATTGGTATTTTTGAGTTACACCCATACCCTAGATTATATTATTATTATTTATTATTAGAATAGGTTTATTCCTGGAGGTTCCCAAGGCACACCACTGAGTGTGTACAAGGGCCATTCTTTGCATCAGTCTTCACTGCCGAGGATGTGAGGGAGATTCCCACACCTGAGCCATTCTTTTTAGGTGACAAATCTGAGGAACTGTCCCAGAGTGAGGTGTTGATAGAATGAGTTTTGGAACAGATTGATACATTAAGCAGTAATAAATCACCATGACCAGATGGTATTCACCCAAGAGTTCTGAATGAACTCAAATATAAAATTGCATAACTACTACCTGTGGTGTATAACCTATCACTTAAGTCTGCTTCTGTACCAGATGTCTGGAGGATAGCTAATGTGATGCCAGTTTTTTAAAAGGCCCCAGAGCCCATCCTGGCAATTGCAGGCCAGTTTACCTAACTTCAGTACCAGGCAACTGAAACTATAGTAAAGAACAGAATTGTCAGACACATAGATGAACATGATATGTTGAGGAAAAGACAACGTGGCTTTTGTAAAAGGATATCACACACAAATCTATTAGAATTCTTTGTGGTGGTCAAACAAATATGTGGACAAGGATTATCCAGTGGATACAGTGCACTTGAACTTTCAAAAAGCCTTTGACAAGGTCCTTCAACAAAGGCTCTTAAGCAAAGTAAGCAGTCATGGGATAAAAGGGAAGGTCCTCTCATTGATCAGTAACTGATTAAGAGCCAGGAAACAAAGGGCAAGAATAAATGGTCCGATGTCAGAATAGAAAGAGGTAAATAGCGGTGTCACTCCGGATCTGAACTGGGAGCAGTGCTGTTCAACAAATTCATGAATTATTGGGAAAAAGTGGTTAACGAGTGAGGTGGCAAAGTTTGCAGATGATACAAAATTATTCAAGATAGTTAAGTCCAAATCAGACTTTGAGGAGTTACAAAGGGATCTCATAAGATTGTGTGACTCGGCAACAAAATAGCAGATGAAATTCAATGTAGATAGATGCAAAGTAATGCACATTGGAAAACATAATCCCAACAATACATACAAAATGCTCATGAGTTGCCACTACTCTTGAGTAGAGATCTGTGTTTCCCTCCCTCCTCCCTGTTTTTTTTTTCATGCTCCACAGTCCCCTGCCTATACTGTGATATCCCCCTAGCAAGCCAGACTGCCTAACCAGGGCAGTGTCCATTTTCCTTTCTTTCCAGAGATTATGAAGAAAGCAATTGCCTACAGTTATAAGTTATTACACAGCCCCTTTATAAGCAAGAACATTTATTCTTAAGGTGAGATCATTAGAGAGAACCTACACACATGCTAAAAATTTACCAGAGGTCAAACAACTCCAACCTTTGGCTCTGGTAGGTGTCAGTCCTTCAAAACCCACAATTGGATTTTTCACAAGGTTAGAGGTTCATAACTGTCCCAGATTCAGAACCAAACCACCATGAAGAATTCAGTCTTTCCTTTATACAATTTGTCCCTTTGATCTTAGTCTCACATAATAGGTGATCAGCAGACAATGGCCCACTCCTTAGGGCATAGCTTCAAAAGGCTGGACTTTTGCATTAATTGGAGGTGGAGAATTTGCATTCACCTTCCTCTAGGTATTCCCCAGGAAAACAATTTAGCACTTTTTTTGTTCTAAAAGTCCATCCTTGTCTGGCACATTGTCCAGTATAATCCTTTGAACCCCTAGGTCTGACATCTGGGACATCTCCCCCTTGAGAGGTTAGATACAATCCCAGACCATGACACAAACTGTTTGTTATTACGATGGACCCCAAAGATATTTAAACTCAATTCAATAAGGTCTCAAGTATATGATACTTTCCTGCCATATCTGTGTCACATAGCTCTAGCAGTGCAAAGTAGGAGGTCAAATCATCCCCACTGCAGCCAGTGGCAGAGCTGGAATGTCAGGGACATAAGTGGGTCTGGGGCATGGCCAGAATATCACTGTGCTCCAGGGGTCTCTGGGTGTTAGACTAGCCTCATGATGCAGCTTGGAGCAGCCCTGACTCTTCTCCAAATTGTGCTTTAGTACCAAGTCTGCTCCCTGCAGGATTCAGGTGATAGTGTAGCATAAAAGGTAACAGACATCTTTCCTGTTTCCCAGCAGCCATAATAGTATTAGTCCAAGTGGCTCTAAGTACTACAGTGATAAGTGGCACAGAATTTCATATAGATAAAGAAACCTGAAAGGGGTGGTATGAGTTTAATGTATTTCTATTGTATTGAACATGGTGTGGGTGGTGGGAGGACACATAGCGTAGCCAGATGTGTAACTCCCATTGAAAGTCAATAGAAATTGGATGCTTCATTTTTCGTTTTTGCCTTTGAAAATCCCCCACATGGTCTATGTGTCCTTAAAATTCTGTTTATAAATGGTTAATTTGAAAGTTTATAGGGAAAGAAGCAATCCTCTTCTTCACAGAAGAAAGAAAGGAATTTATAAGAGGTAATGTTAACATTAATAATGTCTAATTAGACATCTGATTAAAATATAATCAACTGTGTTAATTTATCATGGAAAGCCTAATAGAGTTCTATGAGGCAAAATTAGTTCTGGGGGCTTTTATAAATGTTCTTGTCTAAATTAAATATTCTTGTTATTCACAAAATTGAAAATAAAGTTACTGTGGTAGAAATCAGATTTTCAAATGAAGCTAATCATATACCAGAGATTTCAGATATATATTTTAAAAGAATAATAATTTTCAAGACTAGGATTTTGTTTATTTTTGATCATGTAAATCTTTAGTCATTTTATTATTGAGTTTCTTTTATCAGGGATTATGCACACTAGTAATAAATCATATAATGGGTTTTTGATTAAATGCCTCTATCAAACCAAATTTGAGCATGTGAAGAACCCACCATACAGCAATTGGAGCCTATACACTTTGGGTCAGATCCTCAGCTGCATCCGATGAAGTGAGCTGTAGCTCACGAAAGCTTATGCTCAAATGAATTGGTTAGTCTCTAAGGTGCCACAAGTACTCCTGTCATAAATATAAAGGGAAGGGTAAACCCCTTTGAAATCCCTCCTGGCCAGGGGAAAGCTCCTCTCACCTGTAAAGGGTTAAGAAGCTAAAGGTAACCTCGCTGGCACCTGACCAAAATGACCAATGAGGAGACAAGATACTTTCAAAAGCTGGGAGGAGGGAGAGAAACAAAAGGTTTTGTGTGTCTATATGCTGCTCTTTGTCGGGGATAGACCAGGAATGGAGTCTTAGAACTTTTAGTAAGTAATCTAGCTAGGTATGTGTTAGATTATGATTTCTTTAAATGGCTGAGAAAAGAATTGTGCTGAATAGAATAACTATTTCTGTCTGTGTATCTTTTTTGTAACTTAAGGTTTTGCCTAGAGGGGTTCTCTATGTTTTTGAATCTAATGACCCTGTTAGATATCTACCATCCTGATTTTACAGGGGGGATTTCTTCATTTCTATTTACTTCTATTTTTATTAAAAGTCTTCTTGTAAGAAACTGAATGCTTTTTCATTGTTCTCAGATCCAAGGGTTTGGGTCTGTGGTCACCTATGCAAATTGGTGAGGCTTTTTACCAAACCTTGTCCAGGAAGTGGGGTGCAAGGTTTTGGGAAGTATTTTGGGGGGAAGGACACGTCCAAACAGCTCTTCCCCAGTAACCAGTATTAGTTTGGTGGTGGTAGCGGCCAGTCCAAGGACAACGGGTGGAATATTTTGTACCTTGGGGAAGTTTTGACCTAAGCTGGTAAAGATAAGCTTAGGAGGTTTTTCATCTGTACCCTAGAGTTCAGAGTGGGGGAGGAACCTTGACAACTCCTTATGTTTTGTCATTGTTAATCTTCCTCCTCAGACTTGTTTGTTGCTAGAACTCCATCGACCCAGCCCGTAATTCTCACCATTTTTGAGTCCTTCACTTTGCTGTTAAATTAAAAAAAATAAATAAACAAACCACTTTTTTCCCCTTTAGTGTAACTAATGTGAAATATTTCGAGATAAATGTAATGAGGACAAGACATTTTAGTTTTACCATGAGGTAAACTTGGGGCTTGTCTACACTGCCCCACAGTTCAAACTATGATGATTTGAATAGCAGTGTGCACAAAAGTGCTGCACTATAATTCCCCCATGTTGGCACTGCAGGTTTGAACTAAAACGTTCCTAGTTCACATTCAGAGCAGTTCTCTTCAGATAGGATTACATGAATGCGAACTGGGAACCTTTTAGTTTAAATCTTGCTGTGCCAATATGGAGTTACAGCACAGCACTTTTGTGCACACTTGTATTCATACTCCAGGAGTCGGAACTGCAAGGCAGCATACACCCCTTACTTAAGTTCCTTCTAAAATCCCAGCATTAAAAACATGAATTATTGGTGTCTAGCTACCACTCTGATAAGCATATTACAAAGCCCTGAGAAGGAAGAAATTTTGTTTTGGAGCCCGAGAAAGCCGCTAGAGTCTAAACAGGCCCAGAGATGGGGCTGAAGACTCTGGAGGCTGCCAACCATTTGTTGGACGATGTTATCCTGGAAGGGAGTCTAATTGTATGAAGGAACATGTGTGGCTTTGTCGGAGGGCTGAGCCGCTGACATGGGCAACAGCCACCAGGGGGCTGCACAAGCAGAGTGCAGGTTTGCATCCAACTGACAGGAGGTGCTCACAAGTGGTGAGTGCACCCCATCTCACACATTTATAAAGAAGAAATCCTTGGCTATTTGTTTATTCCTGGAGATTTCCTCTTGGACATCTTGCAGTCTCTTCTTTTTCCTGTGGCTCAGTATGGAAGTATATATAATACATCATGAAGTATACAAAACATGATGCAGAAATGACCAGACAGGTTGTCTGTTACCTTGAATGTGTTCCTTTCAGGCAGAAGGTATGTCATCTCCCAGTGACCTACCTGCCTTTACTCCAAGAGCATAATTTTCAGTATAGATGCAACTCGTTAAATATTATCTGTATACACGCTTTGCAATGATGACTATGACCAATGGTTTACTGGCTCTCTGTATAGACCTTGCATGCCACACTTTGGTGAAATACTATGCATAAATCTGACCCAGGGATCCTTGTAAAAACCCAATTCATTCCCTGTGCCTTCTGCCAGTTGGCAGTAAGGGGTTTCTGAGTCAAAACTGATTACACTGTGGAAAAGTTTACTTGCCTAGAAAATTGTTGCTAACATGGGATGTGGAAGAATTGCATTCAAACACTGATTTGGGCAGAAATTTCCAAGAGTCCTATTTTAAAGAAGTGGTAGTATATGGATAATTCCTTTGCCTCAGTATCAGTTAGCTATGAGTTTTGTTCCATCCAATTTGTTCTTTGAACAGTCATCTTCATTGTGACCAATGCAAGGTAAATTCCATTCTTTCTGTATCGCTATATCCTTTTTTTGCGATATTGATCCAAGCATGTGCAGCTACTACTAATTCCATTTTTTTTAAGTAAATTGCATCCTGTTTCAAAACTCTAGTACAACTGGAAGAGTTTTGAAGTGAACTTCTGTGTAATGCTGTTGAATCATGTAATTTTATTTTGCTCATGTGCACTCTACAAAGCAACTGTGAACCCAAGAATGATTCCAGGCCGTGCCATTCAGCCAAGGAATCAACTTTATTGGTCAGGAGCACAGCTTCCAAATGAACTTCACCACAACTAACACCAGGAAGATCCAAAACGTTCTGCTCTTACTAATGGGTCAATTCCTGATCCCATTGAAGTTAATGTGTTCTACTGATTTCATTGAATTCATGTGAATTGTGCCTCCTACGTCACACCTGCAAAGAAGTTTTTAAGACAATAAAAGTGGTAACCATTTAAGCATCCATGAGTAACTGACCAATTGTTTTCCAGCACAGCAAAAGAGAGAGGTGGGCATGAACATGTCTCACATGTCAGGTGTTCTAAATAGTACCTGCATCACTGGTGTTAAGATTTGAGTAGTTCAATCTGACAACTTTAGCACAGTGCTCTGCAAATGGAAGTGTCTTTAGTTTTGCTGCACCCTGTGTAAGCGTTCATTTTGTGTTGACTTGTGCAATTCGTTTCCCTCGATCTACAGAAGTGTAGAATCCATTCCCGAGTTCATCTTTAAAAATCTACTTATGTAGACTGATGGGTAAATCTGTTCCTAGTGGCAGGAGTGAGATGGGTCTCCGATCATCTTTTCATTGTATAAAATATTGTCAATGTATCATTCCTTCCTGACTTGCAGAGAGGTCATAGCAAAATAGTTTTAAAAGACAGCTGAATAAATGCAGTATGTGAAAATGAAGTGCCATGCATACAGATCCCCACGTGATTAAACTAAGAACCTGTTTGAGTTTCACTACAAGGTCTTAACATTTCCTGGAGAAAGGTCTTACTAATTAATAAATAAGATTATCTTGATTTTTTTTTAACAATTGCAGCAAATCCTGAATGAGTAAACAACTCCATTGTAAATACTTCTTAAGGCCCTGCCTATCTGTAAACACTGCTGCATAGAAAAAGAACCCTATAGAAATCAATACCTATATTTCATCTAAATTATACTTCTAGCACAGTAGCATGCAACTTACTTCTGAAGATATTTTTGGACATTGTTGAAGAGCGGTAGATGTTAATGATTTTTATGAATCATATAACTTTCAGCAAGTAATGCAGGTCACCTCACAAATTCTCAGTTACTTTGCACTACACCACTGTATGCTACTTTGGGCCAGACTTTATGGCAGTAACTCTATGGTCATAAGAAAGGGGTAATAGGGAGCATGTGTGTGGGGATGTCTACAGATTCTCAAGGATCCTCAGTCTAAGTAGCCCTTATTCATGATGTTGTGTTCAGGCACTCATTCCATGGGCCTATGTCGAAGAAAGGGGCTGCAGGAGGAGGAAAAACACCCATACATCAATCTTCTAGATAATTTCATTGAGAGAGGGACGTTTGATCACCCCCACATCAAACACTGGTTCTGACTCCCCACCCCACAGGTACCCTCCTAGTAGACTCAAGAGAAATGGACCTTCACACATAAGCCTCTGCACCTGCTCCTGAAATTGTACTGTTGTCTATACTAACTCTCTTCTAGGATTTGGGGGAGGGGTTAGTGTGTGGATCCACCCTTTCTATTCATCCATCTGTCAAGTCATGGGCATTGTCTAATTGATTTCAAATGGAAATTAGGAACCTACATGTCTTTCAGAATCTGGTCCCTATTCCTCAGCCATACTGCCCTTATAAATGTATATCCTCAGTCCCCTCCCCCGCCCCAAACACCCCACAAAGTCCTCTCTGCAGCAGCTATGCCAGAGATTCTCTCACGTAGGCAGGTGAAAACACTTCCCTGCAAGATGCGAGAGAGCTCAGCATGAATAAACTGCTGACTGTGGTGGAATGATCAGGCTCCATGTTTCAGCACAGATGTCACACTGGATAAACCAAAAGTAGTTATAGATTCTTCAAGCATCTTTTCCCTTCTCCAAGTTTTTCTGTGAGGCATTTATACAGCCACTTCTGATTAAGGATACATTTCCGAGATCTACTGTTAATCGATAGACTTTTGCTCAGTTTTCTATTTAGAAAAATTACACTGGAGGAAGTCTCAGTACTTTTTCTGTCTGCAGGGTAAGAAAACTATGAAGAGGCTTGACTTCCATATGTTATGAAGTTTATATTCCCCATATGCTCCCTCAGGCCCAAGAGCAGAACAAGGAGAGAGGGAAATTCAAATCAGAGCCTTGGGTGAAGACAGAGCCACCCATTCCAGATAGATCTTTACTGGTTGGATTCTGGATTAATACATCTAGATAACAATTTAGCCAAAAGTGCCCAACTGCATCCTTTTCATACACATAAGCTTTGACACTATTAAAGCTATATTATACTTCCTAACTTGGTTTCAACCCAACACAACCCACTTGTCTCCCTTATAATTTTTGAGGAGTTGATCCTAAATAGCCTCAGCTATACTTCATTACCTCTCAAGTGGTCATTCCACCCTAAGCTGTTTCTGAATGCTAGCTGGGAATTAGTCATCAAAACTTCAAGCCCTTGGCAAGCGTTCTCAGGCCTCCTAGGAACATCAACTTGATGGTGTTGCAGCGCCTCTGGGTCCTCACCCTTGGTCATGTGAAGCCTCTACACCCAATTGCATAGGCACTTCTACCTCTGCTGGTGGTTAAAAAGTACTTAAACTGTTCTTATCTGTAAGCATATCTGTATGAAACATCAGCACCTTTCTTGTCATAAATGAGTGATTAAAGGTGCAGACAAACAGAAAGGGCCACAAATACAAAACAGTTCATGACAACAGCTAATGGGTATATGCTCTGACTCTCACAGAAGCTGTTGTGCGTTTGCAACAAGATTTTATCACTGACAAAGATACATTTTTACATATATATGAGATGGTAGAAAATTTTCCACTAAAAATATTTGACAGAATCTTTTTTCTGCCAGAATGCAAACTTTGGTTTCATTCCATCAATCAACGAAACACTGATTTGATTTGATTTTTTTGTCTTTTCAACAAAAACCTGAAAGTCTACAAAGATTTTTTTTCATCAAAGTTGTTTTGCAGAGAAAATATGTATAAATGGATTAATTATCTGCAGCAGTTTCCATCTTTTCATATGAATGTGTACAGTGCCTACCACAATGCTGTTACAGTCTTAATTATGGTCTCTGGGAGCTGAGTATTAAATAATTAGCTTTAGAGTGGTAAGTTATTCCTCTCCTCCCTGTCTGAGCTAGTTCTATTATGATTCTTTACAAAATCATAAGTTAATAGAGCTGCAGTGACAAATAGTCACTGGAAACTGAGCATTACTCACTGTAGCAGAGATCAGAGTGGTTGCCCTTTTAGCTCATCATTTTAGTTTTTAATAGACACTCTTTTAGGTCAGCTTTGAAATTGTAAAGATCTTAGAGACAACAATTCCAGGAACTCCTTCCCTTTTTTTCTGATAAGGTTTTTCTGATAAGATAATTCAAGTGGGGGTGATTGCTGTGTGATGTACAACCGCAGAGGAGACAGAGTGCTTCTGGGAACTGCTAGTGGAATTTTGGATTCTTCCCCTCTAGGTGATCAGCTTGCATTTGGCCTAGGATGGTAGAACTGTATGATGGCTATATCCTCTATTAAAGAAGCTGTGTGTCTGAATTCATAATATGCAAGTTGGCACAACAGCAAAACACACCACTTCAGTTGCACTCTCAGAAGAGAGAGTATGGACTGAACAGATATGGAGACTGAGGGTATGTCTACACAGCAAGGACACACCAGCAGCTGGCCTGTGGTAGCTGATTCAGGCTCATGGGGCTGTTTCATTACTATGTAGACTCCAGGCTTAGGTTTAAGTCCAGGCTCTAGCATTGTCTGATCCACTTTAAGCAAGAGCCCTCAGCTGTCTTCTCTGGAGCTGGGCTGGGTTAGCCAGCTGTAGGGGCTTTGCCAGCTCCTCCCTTAGCTGGCCACATTTCCTGAATGAGGCTTCAGCATGCTCAACCATCCTTTTCCTGCTAATATCTACTCCCCACTGCAAGGTGGGAGGAGATAGCACTTTTGCTGGTTCAATTCTCTCAGCATATCCCCAGTTGGTTAGTTAAGAGGGGAGCCTTGACTCATACTCTCTGCAAAACTCCTGGCCTAGGGCCCTTAAAGAAACAGTAACAGGACTTTCTTCTGAACCTGTATTACTCATGTGACCACTTTCTCTCTCCCAATATATCCCAACTCCTTGTTTGTGTGTGTAATATATATATATATATATATATATAAAATCAGACTTTTCAAACTCTTTAGGAGGGCAGGGGGAGTTGACCACCAGGCCCCACTACTCTTAAAAGGAAGTCTATCCCATCACAGAAGGCCAGACTATAAGTGGCACCTTAGAGACTAACAAATTTATTTGAGCATAAGCTTTCGTGAGCTACAGCTCGCTTCATCGGATGCATCACGAGCTGTAGCTCACGAAAGCTTATGCTCAAATAAATTTGTTAGTCTCTAAGGTGCCACAAGTACTTCTTTTGTTTTTGCGAATACAGACTAACATGGCTGCTACTCTGAAACCAGACTATAAATGCCATCTGAAAAGTCTTATGGTGGTCACCAGAACAGCCACCACACAATTGTGAATTGGGTCCAAAGTCTGTGAGGAGCAAGGATCTCTTTCCGTCTTCTCTCCTCCCCCTGTTTATGCATCCACATAAACCCAGCATAATCTAACCCTAACTGCACATTCACTCTTGTCTGCATTCCAGCAAGGCCTTTAATCCTCACAATGTTCTGAGGGAAAAATAAATAAATAAGCATACTACTGAATGTGGTAATTGGGCTGGAGGGCGGTTGTTTATTTCTGCTCAGTTCCTTTAGATTCAAAATCAGACAGAGACTGACAAAAAAAAAGAATCCCCTCATTAAATGGAGCAGCTTAGCATGAGAGTAATGATTATGACAAAGTAATGAAGAACAATTTGATTGTTTATAGGGATGTTTCTTGTTTTCTATTAATGAAATTTGTTCCTTCTCCTATACCTCTCCTCTTTTATTCCACTTTCACTTCCCCTTATTTTCTATTTGCTTTTCCTTCAAATTATCGTAGAATGTAAGGTAACTAATATTTTTGCTAAATATGGTGGCATGAGTACAACAACATAAGTGCAACAAATCATAAGGCTTGCATGTTCTTTTGGGACAAACCAGAGTCAGATTCTTTCCTCAGTCATGGTAATAATTTCAGTGGACTGAGAAGAGAATTTGGCCTTATCTATCACACCATGCTTTTAGATGTAAATCTGAAAAGCTTCTCTTTCCCTAGGCACCTTCCATATCTTCAACAGCTACCTTGGACCCCAGAAAATCTCCCATCAAAAACTTTGTTAAAATCAATACATCTCCACAAAACATTTCAGCTTCAATAAAACAACATATTTTGGTGAGAAAAGGTTTGTTGAAAATTTTCCAACAAGCACTATTACTAATGTAACACAATAATGATAAATAACAAATGATACTTTTTGCAACAGCATTTGTTCTCTTTGGATTAATACATTAAAGGATCTCTCTTTTATTTAAAGCAAAATGTGCCCTATATACTACAGTGATTAGAAAATAAAGTTTCTTAATAGTACATATTTCTGAGAAGAATTTTGTATGTTCTGCACAATTACAATGGTCTGTGAAGCTCCTGAAAGTTCATGCCTATTAGTATAATATGAAATAGGAAATTCAATTGAGGGCATCCTCCTTTGGAGACAGATTTTTGCAATTTCTGCTTTTCTCCTGTTTTCAGTTCAGCCAGACAATAGACAAAGATATTCAGTAAATCCCTAGTTATCTTTCCCTCAATATTCTTTCTGCCATTTATTCTCCAGACTGATGAAAATTTATCTCTATACCCTGACACCGATCACATTGCTGTAACTATAAAGGTCTGCCTAAGTGAATGTACTGACCTGTGTAGTTCTGTGTGACCCTTGACTGTCAGTCATAAGAAAGTCCAGGAAATACGATTGATTCAATTTTATTATCTGAAGCCATTCATTTGCCATTTTGCAAGTTCAGGCAAAGCTACTGAGAGTAAGAGTTTGAGGGATACCACTTATGCATTTACCTCCTTTTTCACTGTGTTGAAGTTCACTATGGGTCTTAGCATTGGCCAGGTTCTGCCACTCTTATTCACATAATCAGTGGGACATAATTTGGCAGTAGGCTACCAGAAAACATTTTTTTGAGTGTTTATTCCTGGGAGAATAATGGAATTTATGTTTCTCTTTATACATATAGTTTTCTCTTTTTAAAACATTTCAAAACAGCAGTCAAACATGAAAAGAAAACAAAAGAATGAACTGCATATAGATAGTCTATATGGTCCCAGGTGCTTGGATACCTTGGTAATCGTCTCTGCCAATACTCCCACCTTTCTCTGCCCAGTTGTCACCCTCACAAAAAATGCACCTTCTTCTGCATGACCACCATGCAGTCTCCCTGAGCTCTCCTGCAAGACCCCTACTCTCTCCATTTTAAAATTCCACTTAAAAATCTGTCATGCTGCCTATAGTTAATCTTGATTTGTATAAAAATCCCTTTGTTGTGAGTACCTTGGATCAGGAACTCTTTCTCCTTTATGTCTGGAAAGCATCTACCATCTTATGATTTTATTTAATGACATTTAACACTCAAGAAGGCCAATTTCTATTTGGGGGATTTGAAAATAGAAATTAGATTCTGCCACTTCTTTCATAGCACCCTCCCTTACTGTTTCTGTGCTCTGGGGTTCGGGAAGAGTCCACAGACCTCCATACCCATGCTGGGCTTCTCACTGTGCTACTCCCACATCAACCAACAGGAAGCTTTGAGTGGGGTGATAGAAAGACCGGATACAGACACTCACACATGAGAATCAGTCTACTTCTCCTTCCTAGCACCAGACACTGAAACTACAGATCTTGGAAGCCCAGACCTAGTTGCTAGGATATATGCTGCCTCCTAAATCCCCTATCCCTATTTGTGCTTTGGATTGGTGTAACATCTGGCCTTGTGAAAGTGCTTAACTTTGGGGAAAATCTGACTGGCTCCTGAGTGATTGCTAGTGAAACTAGGAGAATGTAGTTCAGGGCTGATGAACAGGAGGCACTGGGCGGGGGGTGGAGGAAAGGATTTGTACCAGCGCTCCAAGACAAGGGCGCTCCCAAAATTTCTCTAACTAGAGTGAAATAGGGATGGGAACCCAGAAAAAACTGAATTATGAGGGGCCCAAATTTCTCGATGATCCTGAATGTAGGTGATGGTCTTTCCTCCGTAACAATATTGTAGATGCCACAATAGATATTGCTGGTTTCCAAACAAGCAAACAAAGTCTGGATATGTGTGGAATTGTGTTAAAGAAAGGAAACAAGCCAAAGCAAACATCAACTCCTCAAAAACACATCTAGAAAAGAAGCAGCAAAAAACCTATATGTATCAAAGAAGTCCATGTTCCACCATATTGGCACAGAGTGAAGGAAGGTTGGTTCACTTGTAATTTTTCTTTTCCTTTTCCCCACCTATAAGAAGAAAATAAACTGAAGACAGGACTGTAACATTGTCATTACATAGTGCTGAATCAGTCTTCAGAAATAATACCACATAAAAGTGCTAGTATGTACTGTGATATATTTCAGGAAGTAATTTTGCTATGTCATGATTTATTATTATTATATAAAAGGCTAATTTGTAAAGAACAAACAGCTTTATGTCGATACAACAATCTCATTAACTTTTTTCCCCCCATGATTTGAGATCCTGATGAATCTATGTTATTAAGGCTAACAACTGTAATTGACTAATCACATACCTATTATGGCTAGATGCCATTCATTAAAAAAGGGGGACTATTTATTAGTATAGGGAAGGGGTGCTATTATTTGATCAATTGCTGACAGGAGTTGTGCTGTCTTGGAAAACCGTCTAGATACAAAGCTTTTTAGCAGATTGACAAGTTCTGTATTAGCTGGATGGAAAAAAATGGCAGTTTATGGATAAACTGATATTTGCCTTTCTGTCTTCAGCAGCTAAAAGAGAAGTGTGTTTCTACAACCCTATGCATAATACTGATATATCTGAACTTCGACCCATTAATAAGCATGTGATGAACATGTCCTGTGGATAGATTTTTGTACTGTATATAATATATCCTGAAGGAGATTTGGAAGGGTAAAAATGTTGTCTTTTGTGCATTCTTCTATCTTCACTATTTAATTAATATACAAGTACTTGAGCTTTTATTTTAGGTGCTTGAAGTATCCCAAAGTACATTAGATGCCTGGAAAAGTTTTGATGTTTGGTAGTGGTTTGAGAGATACTGTACTGACCTCCTATTGAATGCCTGTCGAAACACTGTAATACAAACTTTGAACTTGTATTTCAATTTTGAGTGGTAGAAATGCATATTGATCTATCCCCAAACTCTTTTACAGTTGGTTTTTTAGCTGTTTCGACAAGGAAGCGTAAGGTAATTGCATAGAAGAATTAAATTGGTATATACAATGAAGGAACAGAAAGCACCAGTTTCACCATAGTCTGTAGAATAGGATGCTACTTTAAAAAAAAGAGTTAAAATATTTGAGATAAATTAGACATGTAAATAACTCAAGTCAGAAAGGGGTTCCAAGTAATTTACCAAATGAGTTTGCTAAATTTATCTAGTCTATACCCTCCACTTTAGCCAGTCTTCTTACCTCCATGTGCTGTAGAGTATCTCAAATAATTTTGTTCCCTGTGCTACTTTGTGTGCACTGCATCTATTTCTTGGAAACTATGGGATAGCTCCCCAGACTTTTCCAGAATGCACAAAGTACTGTTAGGCAGATGACACAACACAATATTTGTGTGCATCCCACTCTTGGCCTTGTGGATGGAGCATGCAGGGCCTGAGAAGAACTATACTAAGCAGAATGCTTCTTCAGTAGCAAGGCAGACTCAGAAGGAAAGCTCTGGATAATCTGTGCTCTGTAATTCCTCTCTATGTAATGCTGAAGAGGCAGAGGTGAGCAGATGGGACACTGTGCCAATGGCAACATACGGCTGTACTCCCATGGCTGAGAGGGTACTGCAGGAAACCTCTCCACAACTCTGGGGGAAGTTTATAGGGTTAAGGAACAGAATATCTGAAGATTCCCAGCTGACAAAGGGAGGTATGTTGGGGATATGAAAAACTAATTCCTCCTGACCTTGTTAAGAAGGGAGAGAAAATTTCAGTGCTGCAAAAAGGCTGCCAGCTGCTGTCTTCTTTTCTTTGCTCAACAATTGGAAGTGAAACATCTCTTACAGAAGCACAACAATGAGATTCCAGGTACACTTCCCTGCTTAGACATTAGCCTCTTGGTGAGAAATACTTCAGCTACCCTCATTTCACAGCCCTTAATATCAATGTGCTTATTTTCTGTAGTTCTCTTGGAGCATATGGTAATACCAGCCCTTTCAATACTAGATTAATATGCTAATCTGACACAATTTATGGCCATAATTAAACCTAATTATGTGATCATTTTACTCTAAACAACCCCCCAGCCCTGAGAGATTTCATCTGCAGGGTTTTCAAATCCCATTCACATACCTATACACCAAAGTAGGTTTCGTAATAAAGATCTCTTGATGCTGAGAGTTTGTTCCTTTTTACAGAATCACATGGCAGAGGCACAAAAAGAATTCCGGGCTAATTTAGTGTCAGTCTGCACTTACGGGTCATATTGTGCCAACTGGGAATGAGCTTGCATTGGGGAAAGTTCAGAGCTTTACAGCCAGACTTTCAAAAATATTTAAGCATCTGTTGATGCAGATAGGTTCTTACTGGGATTTTCAAAAGTGCAAAATATCACTAGGAACCTACATAATTTTAAAACTCTAGCCCCTAGTGCACCAGCGAGGCAAAACTTTCTAGGAACAGGAACTGGTGAGGTTGGGGGAAAAGGTGGAACCATGGCTTACCTGCTCTTTCCCCTATCTGGAGTGGTATGTGCTCCCTAAGGGATACAGAGTGAAAGGGGTTGTCTCATATGTAAGGCATGCAATTGGACCTAGTCCATGCATCAGGAAAACAGAATCAGGGGGCTCTGTACATTTACAAAAAGGGGGGGAGCTAATATGGCCACAAAGAAAGAAAATGTGGCAAGGATATTGGTTGCATAAAATGAAATGAATGTTGTCCTTGTACTTGTAATAGTTTGGTGCAACAAAACAGTTATTGACAGAATCATTATGATAAATTGAGACATATTGTAGTTATATCAGTGCTATCTGGGACTAAAGAGACTTCTTTCTCATAGTATTCAGCACTGTTCTTAAGTTAGGAGAGATTTCTACATTGCTTTGTGGGATGGAGTTAGGCAGATCAGCTGAATTGGTGCATATGTAACCCTTGCAGCTTCTTTAACACTGGTAGAGCCCAGTGCTGATGGTATCTATCAGCCAGAACAGAATGAAAAACATTTTCCCAAGGTTTTGTTTTTAACAAAATATAAACATTTGTAAAATGCCTGTGTCATGGGACCTCTCAACACACTGGCGATTCCTGCTTGCCGTTTCAGGAATTAGCTCAGGTCAGTAGGTGTGCCCTCCAGTGGTAGTTGCTCTCCCATCCTCATCTCCTCCTCCTCCCCCCCCACCGCAGTTTGTCTCACTGCCTCTGCTTCGTGGCACAGCCCTCTGGCCATGTCACCATCTGGGTTCCCCCCTTCTGGGGGACTCCTTCAACAGTCTACCACTTCTCACAGTGGCTTGGAGGTCCATAGCCTGGCTGCTTCTTCAGAAGCGAGTCGGGGGAACCCAGGTCCACCCACTACTCTGGGTCCCAGTTCAAGGACACTGTAATCAACAGCTTCCCCGTACCCTTCCTTTCTTTCTCTATCAGACTGTCTCAATTCCTTGGGCCACTTCCCCGCAGCCCCAGCACTTTCGGCTCCTGCCTATGGCTCCTTCACTCTCTTCCCAGGCCCTACAAGTCCTAGCAGCCCTGTTCACAGTGCTAGCACTGCAGCCCTCTAGGAAGCCAGTCCCCTCCCTTGGGCTTCTTGCAGTAGACTCACTTGCTCTGGCCTGCAGCTTCCTTTTATATGGGCTGGCTGGACCCTGATTGGCTGGACCAACTACCACCCTAATTGGCTGCAGCCACTGTCCTAATTGTCTTGCAGCAGCTAACCGGAACAAAACCAGCAGCCACTAGTGAGGAAGAAGGAAACTGATCACCATGAGCTGTGTAAGTACATCTCTGTGTCCAGTATGCCTAATGGAAAGGGGTATCTTAATGTGGTCCATGACATCTTTGAAAAACTGGAAAAATTGTTGCATTCGGTTTGTAAAATAAGGGAAAATTACAATATGCAAAACTTCATGGAAATTGTTCAATTAAATGCTGCTACTGGGAAAATATTAGCTACAAAAACAAGAATGCCAGAAAGGAGAGAAACTGATAGTTTCCTCCTAACCTTCAATAGTCAGTGGCTGCCCTAGGCTCTGAAACCTGACTGTTTATACCTTTTTTTCATTTTCTTAGACCCACCTCCTCACCCCATTCAAGAAAACATCCCTATTCAGGAAATCCCTTAAACATGTTCTTAACCCATTGAAATTAAATTTACAGTGAACTGTGCTAAGAGTTTTCCTGAATAAGGACAGATTTTTACTTGCTTAAGTGCTTTCCTGAAATGTTTAATATTTCCTGAAATGTTTAATATTTTAACTCTAGATGTTCTTGTTACTCATATAAATGTCTAAACTTTTCTGAAGGATTGCCTAGTTTCCATCCAGAATTTTGTCCTATGGAATGTGTCACTTTTGATGAATTATCATTTTCCAACAGAAAATTGTTCCTTCAGGAAATTTCCAACCAAAGCTACACACTCCATTCTGTCTGCAGTATTGATGAGATGCCATCGACACTAAATACAAAAAAAAGGAATTATATAAATAACTTGCCAGTCTGCATGATGGTGACACGAGGGGAAAAATATAAAAAATACTAAAATTCCAAAATATATCAGTTTGCCCCAGTGTGTCTGTCACTGTACCATACAAACAGCAGATTAGTACTACAAAACTCCAAACCAGTTTACCAGAAATACAGATGTATCAGGAAAAATCCTATAATATCTTAGGGCAGGACTATACTTAAAATGCTGCAGTGGTGAAGATGCTACTATACCGACAGAAGAGCTTCTTCAATTGGCATAGTTAATCTATCCACCTCCATGAGAGGCGGTGGCCATGCTGATGTGAGAAGCACTCCTGTCAACAGTGCTGTCCACACCAGAGGTTAGGTTGGTATACCTACATCACTCAGGGGTGTGGATTTTTCACATCCCTGAGTGATGTTGTTATATTTATGGAAGTTTATAGTGTAGACCGAGCCTTATGAGCTTTAGTCTGTAAGATCACTGCAGCTTTCCCAACAGTCAATAAATGTTCCTGTGAGCTATCCAAAAGATAGAAACAAACAGGTGCAGCAATGGGAACCAGAGGAGATACTAAAACCTAAATACTAGGGTTCTAAGGGAAACCATTGATTTTATAATTCTGTTATCCTTTTAAAAGCCATTTTGGTGAAGGTGGCTGTGAGTGAATTAGATGTTTGAGCATCAAGCTCCAGAAATGTCATAAATATAAAGGGAAGGGTAAACCCCTTTGAAATCCCTCCTGGCCAGGGGAAAGCTCCTCTCACCTGTAAAGGGTTAAGAAGCTAAAGGTAACCTCGCTGGCACCTGACCAAAATGACCAATGAGGAGACAAGATACTTTCAAAAGCTGGGAGGAGGGAGAGAAACAAAGGGTCTGTGTCTGTCGGTAGTCGTTTTGGCCAGGGACAGAACAGGAATGGAGTCTTAGAACTTTTAGTAAGTAATCTAGCTAGGTATGTGTTAGATTATGATTTCTTTAAATGGCTGAGAAAAGAATTGTGCTGAATAGAATAACTATTTCTGTCTGTGTATCTTTTTTGTAACTTAAGGTTTTGCCTAGAGGGGTTCTCTATGTTTTTGAATCTAATTACCCTGTAAGATATCTACCATCCTGATTTTACAGGAGGGATTTCTTTATTTCTATTTACTTCTATTTTTTATTAAAAGTCTTCTTGTAAAACACTGAATGTTTTTTCATTGTTCTCAGATCCAAGGGTTTGGGTCTGTGGTCACCTATGCAAATTGGTGAGGCTTTTTATCCAACATTTCCCAGGAAAGGGGGGTGCAAGTGTTGGGAGGATTGTTCATTGTTCTTAAGATCCAAGGGTCTGGGTCTGTAGTCACCTAGGCAAATTGGTGAGGCTTTTTACCAAACCTTGTCCAGGAAGTGGGGTGCAAGGTTTTGGGAAGTATTTTGGGGGGAAGGACGCGTCCAAACAGCTCTTCCCCAGTAACCAGTATTAGTTTGGTGGTGGTAGCGGCCAGTCCAAGGATAACGGGTGTAATATTTTGTACCTTGGGGAAGTTTTGACCTAAGCTGAAAAGATAAGCTTAGGAGGTTTTTCATGCAGGTCCCCACATCTGTACCCTAGAGTTCAGAGTGGGGGAGGAACCGTGACAGGGACAAAATGGGTTAAGCAGAGGACTGACTAGCACTGGGGAGGAAGAAACATTCTTCGCCTAACTAGAGTAATTTTAACTATGGATTTGGGATTTAATTCTTGAGTATCTGAGATCAAAGGGAATTGAAAGGTGACCATGCATAGAAACCTCCAGTTGAAAAAAGAAAAGAAAAAAAAAAAACTGAAAAAGATCAAAAACACTGTACAGGTTTGCTTTTCTTTAGGGCTGTCAATTAATCTCAGTTAACTCATGCGATTAACTCAAAACAATTAATTTTCATTGAAAATTAATCACAATTAATCATACTTATAACAATAGAATACCATTTGAAATGTATTAAATATTTTTGGAAGTTTTTCTATATTTTCAATATTGACGTCAATTACAACACAGAATACAAAGTGCCCAGTACTCACTTTATATTATTTTTATTACAAATATATGCACTATAAAAAGATAAGCAAAAGAAATAGTATTTTTCAATTTATCTCATTCAAGTACTGAAGTACAGTGTCTTTATCATAAAAGTGTAACTTGCAAATGCAGATTATTATTTTTTTTTGGTTACATTACTGCACTTAAAAACAAAACAGCATAAAACTTTAGCACCTACAAGCCCACTCAGTCCTCCTTCTTATTCTGCCGATCGCTAAGACAAACAAGTTTGTTTACATTGACGGGCAATACTGCTGCCTGCTTCTTATTTACAATGTCACCTGAAAGTGAGAACAGGCATTCACAGGGCACTTTTGCAGCCATCATTGCAAGTATTTGCATGCCAGATATGCTAAATATTCATATGCTCCTTCTATGCTTCCACCACCATTCCAGAGGACATGCTTCCATGGTGATGATGCTCATTTAAAAAAAAAGCGTCAATTAAATTGTGACTGTATTTCTTGGGGGGAGAATTGTATGTCTCCTGCTCTGTTTTACCCACATTCTGCATACATTTCATGTTATAGCAGTCTCAGATGACCCAGCACATGTTCGTTTTAAGAACACTTTCACAGCAGATTTGACAAAACACAAAGAAGGAACAAATGTGAGATTTCTAAAAATAGCTACAGCACTCGACCCAAGGTTTAGGATTCTGAAGTGCAGTCCAAAATCTGAGAGGGATGAGGTATGGAGTATTCTTTTAGAAGTCTTAAAAGAGCAACACTCTGATGTGGAAACTACAGAACCCAAACCACCAAAAAAAGAAAATCAACCTTCTGCTGGAGGCATCTGACTCAGATGATGAAAATGAACATGCATCAGTCCGCACTGCTTTGGATTGTTATCAAGCAGAACCCATCAGCAGCATGGAAACATGTTCTATGGAATGGTGGTTGAAGCATGAAGGGACATATGAATCTTTAGCGCATCTGGCATGTAAATATTTTGCAACGCAAGCTACAACAGTGTCATGAGAATGCCTGTTTCAGATGACATTGTAAACAAGAAGCAGGCAGCATTATCTCCCGCAAATTGTAACCAACTTTGTTTGTCTGAGTGATTGGCTGAACAAGAAGTAGGACTGAGTGGACTTGTAGGCTCTAAAGTTTTACACTGTTTTGTTCTTAAGTGTAGGAGGGTTTTTTGTACATAATTCTACATTTGTAAGTTCAGCTTTCATGATAAAGAGATTGCACTACAGTACTTGTATGAGATGAATTAAAAAATAAAACATTTGGTTTTTTACAGTGCAAATATTTGTAATAAAAATAAATATAAAGTGAGCACTGTACACTTTGTATTCTGTGTTGCAATTGAAATTAATACATTTGTAAATGTAGTAAACATCCCAAAATATTTAAAATAAATGATATTCTATTGTTGTTTAACAGCATGATTAATGGCGATTAATTTTTTTAATTGCTTGACAGCCCTACTTTTCTTTTTTTAAGAACACACAAACCTTTCTCTTCCAAATGCACAAACGCCAGTTGGTTATCCGACTCACATCTGTTCCTTTTAAAACCAAGAGGGTCAAATTCACACACGAAATAAGAGGGTAAAACTATAAGAGGGTAAAAAAAAAAAAGGTAACTGGAGTTCCTGCTGTAAGAACAGACCTGGGTTTTGAACACCCAAGACAGTTAATGAAGATTCTTGGCAATATACAGTGGCAGAGCGTTCTCTATTTCTGCTTCCTTTTTTAACCTAGTGTAGCTTCTCTCTATAAAAGAGGGGCCAGATCTTGGTCGTATTCGAGTTCCTTTCCAGTGTTCCAGCATGTAGTCTATTCACTTTTTCTCTTGGTTTTCTTCTCTGTGTTATTTGTAACACATTGGTTTTAGTCCATCCATTGTATATCAACATGGTAATGAGGGCTGAACTTTGTAGTTTATCTATTCTCCCCTGAGAAAGTCTGGTGAAACTCATGACTGTCTGGTTCTCCTAAATTCACATGGTGTGGTGGTGTTTGGATTTTGAATGCTGCAAGGGAATATTTAGTTTAAAAATAGTTTTGTTTTCTTCAAAACTCACAAAAATATTTATTTTGATATCCAGTTTTCTGAAAACTTTGCTTTAGATTAGATTGAGACTTTAGGTATCTGAGCAAGGATCAATGCATGAACTGTAGTACCCCAATAGAAGCCATAGGAGGTGCTGGGACACAGGAAAACCTTCTGACTTAGAGAGAATTCCTTCCTGCTTCCTCCTAGTTCAGGGGAGGTGGTAATTTGTAGCTGTCCTGCATCAACAGCAAATCCTCCTACTAGCTGGCAAGTTTGGGGCCATTCATCTCTGGGGAAAGCCAAAGCTAGACTCACTCCCTGCCATTCCCCATTCAGCTGTTCCAGGGAATATAAAGCAAGAATGCAGTTCCTAATTGCTCCTGCACACCAAAAACTAAGACCAAGATAAGCCATGCAAGGGTTAAAGTGGAATTCTTATTCCCCATTACTCACCCCCCCCACCCCAGGCACGCAGTCCAAGTCACAATATAACCCTTGGTGGTTTTTTTAATCACATCATATATTGTGAAGACTCAAGTACTGGAATGTCCCTTTAAACACCATGACATACTCTTAATTACAATGAAATATAAATCAAATGATACAAGTTAGCATAGAACATCAGTGTAACCCTTCTGCCCGTCAGAGTTGGCAGCAACAAGGGCCGGGTTCAATATCTAGGGGATTCATTCCAATAACACAATGCAAACCGTCTCGAGCCCCCACGCAGTGACCTGTGACAAATATTTACCACCCTCACTGGGCGCCTCTAAGAGGCAATACTTCCCCTCTCGCAAGCACATAGTCTGAGTGTAGCAAAAAGCCTTTTAATAACAGAGAGAAATAATGTGGCATTATGTTGGGGAAACACCACCAACAGGATTCGTAACACAACACATGAGCAAAAAAAACCACCCCAAGCAAATTGGGGCATGTCCTTTCCCTTTGGTTCTTGAGTCCAGCAACCCCAAATCACCCAAAGTCCCAAAAGTCCAGTAACCCAAAAGTCTCTGTCCCTGGTCAGGGCAGCCCCAGAGTTTGAAAGTTTATCTGCAGAGGTTTACCTCCCAACCTGGGTGGAGATGGAGTAGCGGGGGGGAGAGGTAAGGGGCACCTTACATGATCTGAAGCTGACCACCCCACAGCTCCATAGGCCTTCACTCCACCAGCCGCCCCATAAACTGCTTTGCTCGGCTCCGCTCCGCTGCTCCACCAGCCGGTCCACGAACTGCTCCGCTCCACGTCCCACAAGCAGCTCCCACCATCCAATGAACTGCTCCACCAGCCTGTCCACAAGGCACTCCAGCCGTCCCACAAACTGCTCCACAATATGTCTTCAGGCTCCCCCACTACTTAACACAATACTCAGTGATTTCAGCTCTTAGTCAGTTCAGCTCTTTGGTGAATTCAGCTTGTAGTAGGGGAGCCTCAGTGCTGGTACACCATTAGCCCAAAGTGAGCTCAGCAGCCTGTAACTAGACTCCTAATGGAATCAAAATTAGCTCTGATATTCCACAGTGGAGAAAGTGCAATTAGCATGTAAGGCCTTCACCAAAGGACCCATACCACCAAGCATTAATACTTGTCCTCAACCTCTCAATTCACAGAGTTTTGGAACCCATGACCCTTGCCTAGTGAGTGCCAGTCAGTTGATGGTGAGTCCCTCCATCATAACAAAAGGCCAAGTACAGTTCCAAGCACAGTTCCCATAATCAGGGTAATAACAATTTATTCTTTCTGGCCCAATAACAGAGACACTGGGGATCCCACAGCAGCCAAAGTGACCATTTGGGCAGCTATGGCCTCATACTAGGCAGGGTGGGTGTGCCTATGCAAATGATATCAGCCCCTGAAGTTCTTTTCCACAACTTGCCACACCTCACCACCAGATGTCAGGGTGGAGCTCATCCTGACACTGCTTACATCAGTAATTCTCCAACTTTCATCTCCTATGAATCATGATAGCACATTTTATCACTGAATGTTTTACTTAGCAACAGTTGCAAGAAAATCTGCATCTTAATCTACAGTTCCAAGAAAGATGACAAGTTCTTTCAGGAAATGACCAAGGTTATAATACGTATTTTAAATCTTTGCTTTGCCTATATTTTTAGTTGACTCGTAAATACACAGTAAGTCTTCAGGTTGTCTTATTTTGTTTTACTGAAGATCACAAAAAGGTCATACTGAAATGATTGACTTCAAGGGTGAAAGCTGTCAATCTCAGCTTTTTCTTTGTGAAAGCAGAGAAATCAAGGCTGTTTTAGAATAGGAAATGTGTCAAGATATTAATATTCTCATTTTCTTACACTTTGAAAACTTTTGTTACCATATCTTCTGTATTTTTCTGACAGCCTATTCATTCTACAGAATGTTTGTCATGTACTTTCTCAGGCCAAATTCTGTATTTCAAAACAATAAAAAGCCTATAGGAATCGGTCTTACTTAAAAGCTTAGATAGGCCTATTTTAGAGTATATGCAGGTGTCATTCACACTGAAGTTTTACCTCAGACCATTCTGAGCTCAATATTCTAGATTGGCGGGAGGGGGAAGAGGGGCCTAGCTTATAACCACAAGGAGGATACAAAACCAAAAAAAATTGAACGAAAAACTTTGAGTGGATAAAATGAGAGTCCTTGAAAGAAAGGAGAGAGTGAGCCAAAGACTGTTAGGGAGCAGATTGAAGTTCAGTCCACGGAGGCTGTTGATGTTGCAGGTTTTCTGGAGGAAGCAGGTTGAATTCTGGAGTGAACTGGTCCTTTGTGTGCTTCATGGTTTAAGGATTGTGTTTTATGAGTCCTGATATTCCTTCAGAGTTGGCAAAATAATTATCCTAGTTCTCCAAATGTTAGTAAGGCATCAAGTTCTATAGTGGAGCAGAAGTTTGGTCTCTTGGAGAGTACAGATAATTCAGTTCTGTTTAGGGACAGGGTAGTGAGGCTTAAGCTGGGCCCCACTGGTTTCTGCCCCTGCTTCCCTTGCAAATCAGTCAGGGACACCTCAGGTTGATGTAAACACCAGTGGTCTTTATTTATAGCTGTTTCCCACCACCACCTTGCTATCTATGTCCAGGTTTTTCACAGCCAAACTTTACCAGCAACAGGCCTGGCAAGCAGCAGACTAGAGAGCAGGGCAGGGCAGGGCCTCGTCCCCTCCTGCCCCGCCCCTCTCTGTGCCTGGCCTTTCTCTTCCCCCCTCCCTCCCCTGGTTTCATTTCTGCCAGCCTTTATTGCCCCTGGCTAATTAGGCTGGGAGCTGTTTCTTGTTGCCAGGCAGGCACAGGGCTCTTCAGCCAGCCCCAATCCATTCCTCTTGACTGGCGCTGGAGTGGCAGGGGGCTGATTAAGCCCTCTTACTTAGCACCTTGTCACACACCTCCCCCCTTAGGTAACTGCTAGGTTTGTCCTTGCCCATCCTCTTCTCCCTCCTCCAGTGGGGTTACTCTGGGAGAGTCTCTTATCTCCCACTGGGTGATCACCGGGGTCATCCTTGTAGGGTTCGTTCATCCCCCACCCGCAGAACATACACTGGGTAAGGGGTAGACAGCCCCACAAATCCACTGCCACCCACAGATCTTCACACCAGTCGCACCCCCAGGTTTGTCCTTTCAGCTGCTCCCCATTTCCCTCTGGCAGGGAATTGGGATCAGTCCGAACTTCCTCCAGGACACCCAGAGCCTCAGGGTCTCCTACTATTTCCAGTGGGGACTGGGTCTCCTTGCCTGGGGGCGGGGGAGGGGTCTATTTTGGGACACTCCTTAGGTCCCTCCCCCTCCAATTCTTTGTCTTCCCCATTCGGGCTCTGTTGTCTAGGGTTTTCTTCTGTTTTTTCCTAAGGACCTTGGTCTTCCCCCTCTCTGGGGTCCACTAGTGTAGGGGGATCCCATCTTCTCAGGGTCCCTCCCCTTTTCCTCCCTGTGGGTCTCCTCCCGCTGCCTCCTTTCCCGTTTGGGAAGGGGTCCCAGTCTATCCCCAGTACCACTGGATACAGTAACCCCTCCACTACCCCGATCTGTTTCCAGCAGAACCTTCCCCATCCTTCTAGGGGCACCTGGACCATGGGGCAGTGCTTCCTAGCCCTGTGGATGCACTCAAGTTTCATCCTCACACAGGGGATAAGGCAGTAAGGTTTTACCAGCCCCCTCTAGATGAGTGAGCACGCCGAGGCCATGTCTACCAGGCTTCTCTAGGGCTTTCTTTCCACTCTCACTGGAATAGTGGCTAGTCCTTGCCCCTTCCCCTGCCCTCCAACATTAGTCCAGCTGCAAAACTTGGCTAGGCCGCATTCCGTCTCCGGGCAGTCCCCCCTTTTATGTCCTGGCCGCCCACACTGTTAGCACACAAGCTGTCCGGGGCAACTGGGGGCTCCTCTGGTCTCCTCCTTCTTCCTCTCCAGGCCCTTCCTGCGTGGGAGTTGAGGTTTCTCTGGGTATTTTCCCCCACTCCAGATTGCGGCATGTCCAACCCTCCTTCCAGGGGAAGTATGCCTCTGCATACTTCTCAGTTAACTTAACTGCGGCTTCCTCTGTGCTTGGCTGGTGTTGCCGGACCCAGACTCACACGCTCTCAGGAAGGTCCTGTAAAAAACTGTTCGGGTATCACTCAGTCCATAATTTTCCCCACTATTTGGGTATCTGGCCACAACCAATGAGTGGCCCAATCCGTCAGCTTCTGGGTGAATGCCCGGGGCCTCCACCGGGAGGATTGAAACTTCTGCCAGCATTTCTCTACCAACAGTCCCACATGCTTTAGGGCGGCTGCCTTCACTGCCTCAATCTTTGGCCTGGTCATTGCTCAGTGCCATATAGGCTGCTTGAGCCTCACTGGCTACATAGGGCAACCTGGGCCCTATGGCTGGCTCCCTATCCCATCTGGTGCCCAGGGCTACCTGCTCAAAGGGACAGAGGAAGGTATCCGGATATCAGCAGGGTCCATCTTACACAGGCCCAATCCTGTCACATGGGTGCCATCACTCCCCGCCCCCCAGGGGACTCACCAATCTCTGTAGGAGCTGCTGCTGCACATTGGCCTGCTCCCTTATAAAGTCCTGCAGGGATTTCTGTTGTTCCACCTGCCAGGAGACTGAGGCCTGCCTCTCTAGCTGGTGGGATTGCTGGAAGGGTTGCTGTGCCTTTTGCATCTTGTCCTGCTGCTTCGCTAGCCACTCTGGGGTCCTCTCCATCTCCAGGCTGCCAAACTCTTGTACTGGCTTATATCCTGGACAAAGCCATCCTGTGTAGCGAGGCATAAGCTGGGCCTCTCTGGGTTCTGCCACTGCTTCCCTCACAAATCAGTCAGGGACACCTCAGATTGATGCAAACACCAGTGCTTTTTATTTAGAGCTGTTTCCCGTGCACTATCTATGTACAGGTTTTTCACAGGCGGAAGGGAAGGCCCCTGCCTGTCTCTATGCCTGGCCTGTCTTTCCCTCCCTCTGACTTCTTTCCTACCAGCCTTTATAGCCCCTGGCTAATTAGATTGGCAGCTGTTGCTCATTGCCAGACAAGCACAGGGCTCTTCAACCAGCTCCAATCCCCTTGATTGGGGAGTGGCAGGTGGGCTAATTAAGCCCTCCTTACTTATCACCCTGTCACAGGCAGTGTTGGTAGATTGATGATGTTGGGGTGTTGTGTGATCTCTCTGTGGTGGGTCCTGGTGTCATTTCTCACTGAGGACACCTGCATTGTCTTTTAAGTATTGATACCCGGGTGGCTATCTGAAGCTATTGTCCTCTTATGGTATTTAGATGCTGATTGTAATTATTAGAACTGGGAGCATTGGCTGTTGGGAGTTTGAGAAGACAGGAGACAGGAAGGGGGGGAAGTTGAGGAGGCAGAGTGAGAGCTACCAAGGGTGCAGCAGCAGCTTGGTAAAGAGGTTTCCACTTTAAAAATAAAGTCCTGTTGAAGTCTGTTAGTACCTTGCCTGGTTGCTACAACATTTTGGCAATGAGGATGGGATCTTCTGCCTCTGAACCCACCTGCACCATTTCTGTAAAGCCCAGGTGAGCCTCCAATTGCTTTTACTGCCTGGATCCATATGTTTGAGACTTATCTGCTTGCAATCAGTGCTACAGAGATTTCTGAAGTAAGAAAGTGTGCTCTGCTAATCCACTGCCTTGGAGCAGAAAGGCAGCATATATTTTACACTTTTCCCCTTGCAGATGACAAATATGAGACTGCACTCACTGCATTAAAGTAATGAAGTATATTGCTTCCCTGAGGAGTCTGATTGTAACTTGTGACTTTGGGAATATGGCAGATGAGATGACTAGAGACCAGCTCACTGAGAAAACAACCATGCTTTGTGTAAGAGAATGTTTACTTCTAGAACCACAACTTACACTAGAAAAAGCAATAACCATTGCTACTCAGATTGAGTCAGCTATAGGTGAAGCCAAAATAATGAGCATGGATACAGGAGGCACAGTCCTGGCTGTGACTCCTTTGCAGAAAAGCTCACTAGCGCTGCAGACAAACAATTCCAAGAGTAAAAGTAATGGAAAACCACTGAATCAGAAAATTCAAAATACAGTAAAAGCATGCTTTCCCTGTGGATCCCCACAACACCTTGCAAGCTACACAGGCTGTCCAGCAAAAGTAGCTCAGTGCAATCATGGCAAAAAGATTAGGGATTTTTGCTAAAGTACATTGCAGCAGCCAGTTCAATGAACAGGTGCATGCAGTTACAATACCAGATGTTACTGTGCTGAGCATGGATAAAATCACTACTGTACATATTCTAGAACAAATAAAGTACACTGTAAATGTTTCCGCCATACCCTCAGGTAAATCACACTCTATTCAGCTAATGTTGAACACTGACTCAGCAGTATCTATACTACTTGATTCCATCTATTTGCATTATTTTAAAGATGTGTCTCTTACTGAACCCAAACTTCACTTGCTGTATATTTGAAAAACCATATTCCAGTACACAGCTGCCTGCCAGCAATAGCTACTTTTGGTGATTGCTGTGTAACTGCAGAGTTCTACATTGTCCACAAAGGCACTCCTATCCTTGGAAGAGATTTATTGGCTGCTTTAAATCTCAGGGTAGTTAATGGATGAATTGATCTTTCTCAGCAAAGCACTCTTGCGGTACACACACCAGTTTCAACTGGGACCCAACACCAGGTTTAGGAGAAACTCGGCTGTGCTTATGGGTTTCTGTATAAAGTTAAAATGTGGAATAATGTGATGTTTGTACGACAGAAGTTACGGCACTTACTATTTTTAGTCAGGGAAGCTGTTTCAGAGGAACTTAGAAAACTTGTTCAAAAGGACATTATTGAAGAGTGACTCCTGGGAATGGGTTTCACCTATAGTAGTGATGCAGAAGAAGGGTGGAGGCATTCGCCTTTGTGTGGACTTAAGGGAGCCAAATAAAGCTATTGTGATTGACAGCCACATAGAAGAATAGAAGTAGTATTTGCAGAACTCCGTGGAACAAAGATGTTTTCTACTCTTGATTTGCAGACCGCATACTACCAGGTTATGTTGCATGAAGATAGCAGAGACCTCACAGCATTTATTACACATGAGGGACTATTCCTTTTTAAACATGTTCCATATTGTCTCACATGTGCCCCAAGTGCCTTCCAAAAAATGATGTCATTGATTCTGAAGAATCAACATGGAGTTCAGTGCTATCTGGATGATATTATCATGTTTGGAAATACTTCTGAGGAGCATGACAGTAACCTGCAATCTGTACTAAACTGCATCAGCAAAGCAGGCCACAAGGTGAATAGGTTCATATGCAAATTTAGACAAACTGAACTCTCCTTTCTGGGGCATACAATTTCACAGGCTGGACTAAAACCTGATCTAGATCATATCCTGGCAATTTCAAATGCTCCTCCTCCAAAAGATTTGCAAACCTTACATTCCTTCTTGGGTCTTACCTCCTGGTATGCAAAATTCATTCCCAGTTATGCTTTTGTTATTGAACCGTTATGAGAATTACTACAGAGAAGTTCAACCTTAGTGTGGACAACGGATGCACAAGATAGTTTTGAAATGGTGAAAGACTTGATTGTACATAGTCTAGTACTTGCACTATTCAGTCCTGCATTGCCCACATTGTAACTACTGATGCTTCTGATTATGGACTTGGGGCTGTCCTCACACAACTTCATGAGGACAACACAGAGAGCACTGTTGCATTTGCTTCAAGGACACCAAGTAATGCTGAGAGGAAATATTCTACAGTCGAAAAAGAAGCACTTGCTTGTGTCTGGGCTACTGAAAAATGGAGAACTTACCTGTGGGGCTGCATGTTCAAGTTGCGCACAGACCACAGCCCTTTGACAATGTTGCTCACCAGAAAAGGACTGGGAAGAGCAGGATATCGTATTGCTAGATGGTCTGCAAGACTACTCTCTTTCAGTTATGAACTGGAATATAAGCCTGGAAACTAAAATGTGGTAGCTGATTGCTTTTCTCACCTGCCTTTACCTTCACCAGATGGTCCATCGGAGGATGAGGAAGTAGTAGTTGCACTTATTACAAACACTCTTACTGCAGTTACAAAAGAACAATTTCAAGCTGCTTGTTCAGTGTGTCCAATTCAACGAAAACTATGGGAATTTCTGACAAAGAGACGGCCCAGTAACCCTAAAAACCTTGACCCAGTTTTGCTGGCTTATTTTAGAATTCAGATGAATTTTCTTTGCTTGATGACTGTGTGCTACAAGGTATGCACTGGCTACTTGTGCCAGAAGAATTACAGTCAAAACTCATACACCTGGCAGTTGATACTCAACAAGGAATTGTCCGAACCAAACAACGACTATGGGATCTGTATTGGTGGCCAGGGATGGACTCTTAAACTGAAGCACTCATAAAATCCTGTGTCACTTGCCAAATGCATGATAATACAGCAGTGACATGTACCCCTCCATTATAGCCTGTTCCTCTTACTGAATCTGCATGAGGAAAAGTGGTGATTGACATTGTAGGACCCTTTGATATTGCTCCAAGTGACTGCCGTTATGCCATCACTTTAATAGACTATTTCAGTAAATGGCCTGAGGTAGCGTTTACATCGCAAATCTCTTCTGCTACAGTAATTAAGTTCCTCTCGCCAGTTTTTAGCAGGTAAGGTAACCCCAAAAAACTGGTTTCAGATAATGGTAGTCAATTTACTTCCCTGGAGTTTGAAACTTTTCTAGCAGAGAGGAACATTTTACACAGGTCATCCTTATATTACCCTCAAGCCAATGGGGAAATCGAACGGTTTAACAGAAGTTTGAAAGAGAGTTTGCAAATGGCTAAACTGGAAGGGCGATTGTGGATAACCTTCACTACTGATTGCTTGCAAGCATACCAGGCTACACGACATGCCACAATGCAAAGATCACCCACAGAGTTAGTGCATGGGAAGCAGATAAATACTAAACTGAACATCGCTGGATTGTTAAAGGCACAACCTGATACCCCATCTGAGGATGATGTGAGAAAAACAGTTGAACAGAACCGAGCAAAGTATACGGCTTTCATGGACAACCGGCTGGGTGCTAAGGAACCAAAGTTTGAGTGCGGTTCCTTCTTTAGAATACAAAAACCTGGAATTTTACTCAAAGGGGACCATAAATTCACAGCTCCTCTTAAAATTATAGAGAAGAAGGGACCTTACACCTATCGACTTTCTGATGGGCAGGTATGGAATGCTTCTTATCTCGCACCTGCTTATGCACCAAGAGGAGATTATGCCAACACCCAGTCTGCATTGGATGACTTCAGTGTAGTATCAACACAACAAGACATTGCACTGGAACCGGGGCTTGAGATATGGCCTGTCAGACCCAGATGACCACCTATCTGGACTAGAAACTATGTTATGTAGTATCTACAGTGTTTTCAGTGTAATATTTCTGCCAACAGTATCGTGTCTTGTTTCATATTTGTTCCTGTGGTTAGAACAACAATGTTTATTTTAATTGGGAGAGTTTCTTAAGAGAGGAGGGAGTGTGGTGTTTAGATGCTGCTTGTAATTATTAGAACTGGGAGCACTGGCTGTTGGGAGTCTGAAAGGACAGGAAACAGGAACGGGGGACGGGAGTTGAGGAGGCAGAGTGAGAGCTACAGAGGGTGCAGCAGCAGCTTGGTAAAGAGATTTCCACTTTAAAAATAAAGTCCTGTTGAAGTTTGTTAGTACCTTGCCTGGTTGCTACAACATTTGTCTTTTGCTCTCCTGCAGCTAACCCCTGCTTGAATTAAGCCCTTATAATCATATAGCAGATCCCTTTACATCAGACAAACAAATAGAACATATAATATCTGTGAATTATTACATAACTCCATGTCTGTCAGACTCTTTAAGGTCCATAGACTCCTTTCCGATGACACCTTACAGTCATTTCCTTAACTGTGTTCTCTCCACTGGTTCTGATGGCTGCTTAGCCTAAAAACCATGAAGCATACATCCTGGACACAGTTGAGAGAGGAAACTGTACTATGAATATTTTTGTTTTGTTTTTTTCCTGTAAGATAACCATGTTTAATCTCATCCAACGTTATTGTCTAGATTTATATCCCTTACTTGTTGAAGTTAATAGATCCTCAAGATGATGCATGTGATCATACCAAAGGCATAGTCTGTGCAGTTTAAATGAGAGTATCAGGTACTGAAATTATCTTGTTTTAAAATGAATGAAAACACTTGAGTGACAGCAGAACGTAATATGGCAAAATGTGATGATGGCAAAATATGGCTTTCACCATGCTTGATTTCCTTCCTGTTAATGAAAGTTAATTGTTTCCCTGAGATCAAATATTTTGTTTAGATTATGTTTAGAATGGAGATCTAGAGGCTAATACAAAGTATGCAAATGCAAAGCAGACACTCTTGTTAGTGATACACAGACTATGTGAATCTTCCACTTTGTGTAACATAGTTAGTTGGACACTGTAGGGTAAAATTGGAGTCTAGGGAACATCATTTGCTTCATATCTAGAATTTGGTCTGATTTGGTTTTTAATGTAGGTGATTCATGTACTGTAAGTACACAAAGTATAAAATGCATATACCATAATACATTAAATTCACCCCATGCAGAAAGAATGAGCAAGGCCTATGCACCACTTAAGTCCCATTGAATGGCTGAAACATCATCAAATCCTATAAACAGTTGAAAAAATACAAATGAACATTATCTGCTCATTGATTTCCCAATCTAAATGTGTCAAAATTCTACTTGATACCTGAAAATGTTCCTTTCTGTGTTTGGGTCTCTGATTTTGCTGCAAGACAGTACTCCTTGTCAGTGAAGCATATCTAACTTTGAAGCACTTACCTAGCCACAATTTCCATTGAAACTGGTGAGACCTTGGACTGTACACAGTATTGTGCGTAACAATAAACCTGTGTGTGTTGCCAAATCTCACTTGTGGTTAAACCATGTCCTTCCCATTTATATTAGTGGAATTTGCCTTAATAAGGACTATACACAGCCCTCATTCCATGTGTAGAATTCCCATTGACATCAAAGGCAATTCCTTACAAGACTGGAGGGTAACACATGACCCATAGGCCTTGCTTAACTTTAGTCACGTGCTTAAATTCATCCCGATTCAGCAAAGCACTAATGCACATGTTTATCCCAATGATTTCATCGGATTAGGTTTACATAAGGCAGTAATTTGATTGAAATCAATGTGAATCTTATAGGCATAAAGTTAATCACATCCCTTAGTCTTTGCAGAATTGGGGCCTAAGTGATAAAGAGCCATCTGGATCATTTTCATCATTTTCCACAGTACCTTTTTTGCAATAATAATAAAGGCTCATTATGGCATCTGTAACTGAATTATTTAATATTCCAGTCTAAATTGCTAACACTAGAACTTGAAATCTGTAACATATGTAGCAAACTGTGCAGTTCAAGGTGAAATTAAATATAAATTAGATATAAAAATGACTGTTGTTTATCTTTATTGTGGTTAAATGTTTGAATCTAGGTTCTCATAAAACCCATGTTGTGAGCCATGGAGGTATCTATGGAATGGGAAAAAAAAAGCCAGGAAGAAATGCTTATTACTTTCTGTTTTATACATGTTTGGAACTCACGTAGGACCTTATCCAAACCAAATGAAGTCATCAAGAGTCTTTCCAGTTACTTCAAAGAGTTTTGATTCAAGTCCTTAATCATTTACTAGACAAATGCATTTATAGGAGTGTGACCGTTGGTCCTTGGGGCAGCCCTCACTGGAAATGCCAAGGTCAGGACAGTCTACAACAGGGAGAGCAGATCTTCCAAGACTGGTAAGTAACACTGAAGTTATTCTCTTCAACCAGTCACAAACTCTCTGCTTCTGATCCCCACACTGGTTATCAAGAAGCAAAAAATAAATCACACAGCCTCCTTTATTGCATTCCAGTTCTCTGGCTCCCAATCAGCACCTAGGTCCAGTACAGTGAGAAGTTATTTTAACCTCTGCCCACGTATACAAAAATGTTCTTCTGACCCCAAAGGCTCAGCCATGTTAGGAGGTCAGTATAGGTTTGGATCTTACCCAAAATATCATGCTACCAACCAATCATTTAGTGTCTAAAATTAAAGGTTTATTATAAAGGAAAACGAAAGAACAAGAAGAGAGATGTTAAATGGTAAAACAGTCACATGCATACAAAGACTTCAAAGTCCATATATCAGGTTCCTAGCAGTATTGGTGAGTTTGCTGGCTTGAAAGTCCCTCTGGAACACATCCTCAGCTTGTATGGGTCATTCGGTCCTTTGTTCGGTTTATAGCAAAGTTCCTCCAGAGGTAAGAAGCAGAATTGAAGACAAAATTGAGAAGATGTCACTGCCTTTTATAATCTTTTGCCATGTGGCTTTTGCTTCCTTTGTTTCAAACACAAACTGCCCAGCACATGGCTTGGAGGTCTTAGGCAGTTGGAAGTTCTGTCCATAGACATGCCCCTGCATGCCTTGCTGAGTAATAATGTGTATCTGCCTTCTCTCAATCGGTCAGTTGTATAACTGATGGTCCTTAATGGGCCATCAAGCAAGCTAGGCAGAGCTGATGCCCAAACTGTCTGGGGGTGAAACCCAGAAGCATAGCACAAGTTTTAAATACAGACATATGTAACCCTTCTGCCAGGCCAAGTTGATAGCAGCAAGGGCCAGGTTCAGTACACAGGGGTTCCCTCTCATCAAAGCAAATGCAAAACTGGCTCAAGCCCCCACACAGTGACCTGGGAAAATCTTACACACACCCTGGGCACCTCAAAGAGGCCATACTGCCCCTCTCACAAGCACAGAGTCTTGGTGTAGCAGAGAATCTTTAATAACATGAGGTAAACTACATCATCATTAAATTGGGGAAACACCACAACTAGTGTTCATTAACCAAACAATGAGCAAAGACCCACCCCAGCAAATTGGGCCACATCCTTTACCTTGGGTTCTTGAGCCCCAGAACCCAAACGTCTCTTGAGTCCAGCAATCCACAAATCACTCAAAGTCCAAAAAGTCCAGCCCCAGAGTTCAAAAGTTCATCTGCAGAGTGTTACTCCCCAGTCTGGCTAAAAACGTGCCTGTGTGTGTGTGGGTGGGAGGGAGGGAGGGAGGGAAGAAGAGGTAAGGGCACCTTACATGACCTGAAGCTGACTGTCCAGCAGGGGTCCGCTCTGCACAGCTCAGCTCGCCGTCTCACGAACGCTCTGCCAGCCCATCCACAAACAGCAACACTGCACTCTAGATCTTCCGGCTCCCCACTACTTGACACAGTGCTCAGTGATTTCAGCTCTCAGTGACTTCAGCTCATAGTAGTGGGAGCCTTAGTGCTGGTGCACCATAAGGCTAAAGTGAATTCAGTACAGTACCTGTAGCAAGACTCTTAATAAACCCAAAATTAGCTCTGACATTCCACAGTGGAGAGAGACAGAGATGCAATTGGTGTTTCAGGCCCTCACAAAGGCATCCACACCACCAGGTACTAATACCTGTCTCAAACCTCTCTCAATTCACAGAGTTTTGGAACCCAGGTCCCTTGCCTAGCAAGTGCTACTTAGTTGATGGTGAGTCCCTCCATCATAACAAAAGGCCAAGTACAGTTCCAAGCATAGTTCCCATAATCAGGGTAATAACAATTTATTCTTCCTGCCCCAATAACAGAGACACTGGGGATCCCACAACAGCCAAAGTGACCATTTGGGCAGCTATGGCCTCATTCTAGGCAGGGTGGGTGTGCCTATGCAAATGATATCAGCCCCTGAAGTTCTTTTCCACAACTTGCCACACCTCACCACTAGATGTCAGGGTGGAGCTCAGCCTGACTCTGCTTACACATACATATTTATAACTCATAATACAAAGGTGAAACAAACACATACATGAGATTATCATATCTGGCAAATTATAGCATTTTTGGTAGATACCTTGCATGGCACATCTGGCATAACTCATTACAATTTTACCATATTAATATTCATAATATCCTCAAGTGTCCCACAGATTCCATACAC
Organism: Lepidochelys kempii; assembly: GCF_965140285.1. Taxonomy (NCBI): domain Eukaryota; kingdom Metazoa; phylum Chordata; order Testudines; family Cheloniidae; genus Lepidochelys; species Lepidochelys kempii. The sequence goes on along the minus strand of NC_136387.1, from coordinate 58,379,170 downwards.
CAACACAATGAGTAGTTTGGTTTTACAACAACTATTGCCTTTACTCCGCAATTCATTTTTTTATAATGTGGAATTTATTTTCTGTACACTTTACACTGGCAAATTACTCTCCAACTAGAGTTATACCAGTTCTGTTCAAATAAAGTGAACTTCAACATTAGCCCATTCTAATAGATTGATAAGAGGCATTCTAATGCATTTCTAGAGACTGTCTCTAACTGTATGAAGCAACAGACACATCTTTAAAAAGACCGATACTGCAAAATCAGTACACTAAAGTCTGACATACATGGGCAAGATATGTAAATACTATGTAAATCAAGGTAGATCAATTGATGTCAAGTATGTAAATATATACAGCTAAGGATCTGGCCCACTCCAAATAACAATAGATGCAACTAGGAAAAAACAGTGCTAATTCATCACAGAAGAAGACAGGTGAAAATGGCAGCTATTTTTTCTTGCTGTGAACTAGATATTTATTTGCTAACGCCTATTAGCTTTTAGGAAATTATTCATACATAGCACTTGAATTATGAGAGGAAACTAGTCCCATAAAATTTAAATAATTTAAAATATGGCCCCTGGAATATAATCATAAGATAAATCATCTTTTTATTTCATGAGGGTCTCTATCAACAGCAGGTCAAAGTTAAATATAATAGCATTTGGTACACGCTGACATAGTGCCACTAAGTCAGTGAAGTTGCACCATGAATGACTTTGCCCCACTATGGTTAAGGGATTTCCTCTGACCTCTATGGGAAATTCAGCTACAGAACCAGTTGCTAGGGATTGTGGAAATAATATGTCTAGATCCTTCCTATGACCAATTTTTATAACTGTAGACATGTGCTGGGGTTGTGTTCTCAGATGTTAGGCAATCTTCTGAAATTATTGTCAGCTATAAACTTATTAGCAACTCCTACAAATCTGCACATCTTTGCAGGCCATCTGAGAAGAGAGAATTCATAGTAATAATGGATATTTCCACAACTTTCTGCAGGCTATGCAAACCCTCCCTGCAGGATGCTGCAGGAAAAGATAACTCTTCACTAGCTGTCTTTAACTGTATTTTCATAACATCAACCTGTCTTACGTATACAATATACAGTGAATTTCATCCAGAAGGCTCCAAAAGCCCTTTACAGAATCTATAAAGGTATCATTCTACCCATCCTGTGGTGGAACACAGCATCTGTTTAACAGTGCACCCAACACCAAATAACTGGGAGAGGTAGGGAGTAAAGATGGACTTTATCTAGTTGAAACTACAGGGGAAATGTTAGGTAAGCAGAATACAGTTAATCAAAATGGAATCTGGCCAGGATCTAGGCTTAACTCCCCTACACTTGAGAACCTATCATGGGTTGTTTAATTTGTAGTCAAGACCTGAAAGCTAACACTTCCAGCAGAACAGCAATGTCTACCACCAACCTGGTACATTGGTTCAGTACTGAATGAAGGAAGAGTGGCACCTATTGAATTATGAACACCACTTCCTATTACATTGAGGGTTTTTATATTGCCATCATCATGTAGTATCTGAACACATTCCATTACAGTATTAAGCATTATGACTAACATCTGTCATGTTTGGTTTGTTCTCTCTCTCATCATCCCCCCACAGGGTAGGGTCTATATCCTATATCATATGGGTTTTCAGAGTGGATAACTAAAGCGCAAATGGCCATGGCTGCTCTTTAACCCAGATAGAAATTTGTATTCTTGGTAGCAACAGCTGTGGTTACCAGAAATTACATATTGTCCTGAGGGCTTCCCTTGCCTGCTGCTGCTTCTAAACCCCTGCACCCCAAAAAGAGGTTTTCCCTATCATGAATGGCATGGAAAAGTGTAATGGAACCTTCTCTCACATGCCCTTGTGACCTCTTGAACTCTGGCAGGCACTGCAAGTGTGCCCCTGTCACGGTTCCTCCCCCACTCTGAACTCTAGGGTACAGATGTGGGGACCTGCATGAAAACCTCCTAAGCTTATCTTTACCAGCTTAGGTCAAAACTTCCCCAAGGTACAAAATATTACACCTTGGACTGGCCGCTACCACCACCAAACTAATACTGGTTACTGGGGAAGAGCTGTTTGGACGCGTCCTTCCCCCCAAAATACTTCCCAAAACCTTGCACCCCACTTCCTGGACAAGGTTTGGTAAAAAGCCTCACCAATTTGCCTAGGTGACTACAGACCCAGACCCTTGGATCTTAAGAACAATGAACAATCCTCCCAACACTTGCACCCCCCCTTTCCTGGGAAATGTTGGATAAAAAGCCTCACCAATTTGCATAGGTGACCACAGACCCAAACCCTTGGATCTGAGAACAATGAAAAAGCATTCAGTGTTTTACAAGAAGACTTTTAATAAAAAATAGAAGTAAATAGAAATAAAGAAATCCCCCCTGTAAAATCAGGATGGTAGATATCTTACAGGGTAATTAGATTCAAAAACATAGAGAACCCCTCTAGGCAAAACCTTAAGTTACAAAAAAGATACACAGACAGAAATAGTTATTCTATTCAGCACAATTATTTTCTCAGCCATTTAAAGAAATCATAATCTAACACATACCTAGCTAGATTACTTACTAAAGGTTCTAAGACTCCATTCCTGTTCTGTCCCTGGCCAAGACGACTACAGACAGACACAGACCCTTTGTTTCTCTCCCTCCTCCCAGCTTTTGAAAGTATCTTGTCTCCTCATTGGTCATTTTGGTCAGGTGCCAGCGAGGTTACCTTTAGCTTCTTCACCCTTTACAGGTGAGAGGAGCTTTCCCCTGGCCAGGAGGGATTTCAAAGGGGTTTACCCTTCCCTTTATATTTATGACAGCCCCTTAGGTTCTTTCAGTCAGTTATCCAGACTTAGGTTTATTCAAAACATGGGGTCTGATTTACCAGCTCATTCTACAACATGTGTGCCACTTGCTGGTTGATTCAAGTTTCCCCACTCTGGAGCTATATAAGAGTCCTGGTCAGTTCTTTGCACTGTTCAGGAGACACTCCAGCCCTCTTCCTGGAAGTGGGGTTGTACTTCAAATGGTCACCCTAATCCTAATCCTAACCTTAACCCTAACCCAACTCTCCTAGTGATTGCGGGGTGGGCTGACCACTAGGCATCACTATCATTAAGGGAGAAGTCTATCCTGTCACAGGAGCATACAGCCATGTTAAAGTGTTTGCTATTGGTTGCAGAGAGGGAATAATGATCAGAATCACAAAGGTATTTTTTCCTTCTCTCTCTTTTTTTCCCCTGCTATAGTAAAGCTGATTTTCAGGAAATGTGAAATGCCTGCAGAAATGTTAATTGGAATTCTATAATGTTTTGCATATGACATCTACTGAAGAAAAGTAGTTAATACTTAAGAAACCACTGTTCAGACCATGAGGGAAATTAATTCTATTAAGTCTGAACAGGTAAAAGGGCATCGGGTACCAGTGTGGTTAAGAAGGGATGCAGAGAAAAGGTTGTAAAATGGCAAAGAGAAGAATGTGGATATCTGTTAAAGAAAATAAGCTGGCATAGGTTAAAAAAAAATAATTAGAGGGCCAGAAAAAAATAGTGAATTCCAAATGGCAACGGATGGCTTAACTAACACAATAAAGGGATTTGCACATATTTCAGTGGGGAGTAGGTAACAAAAGAAGATAACAGGACAATGAAAAAAAAGTAGGGTAACTGAGCACAAGGAAGTGGTTGTGTTTATTAACTAGTAATTTTGTTTCTTCAGTTGCATTGGAAAAGAAGAGAAGCAGTGACTAGATCCTAGATGGAGCCAAAGTGAGAGGTTTGGGAATAGTAGCAAGGTGTTGTTTGTGCTTCCAGATCCACAGTAGAGGTCCAGTTTTTTGGTGCACGTTAGAGTTTCAGTTGCCAGGGTTCCCCAGAGGCCTTTCTAGCAGCTGGTGTATAGAAATAATCCAGAAATGCCACTTCTTTCTACCCCTCTGTCCAGGGGAAGAGAAAGTAAACAGAAAACAGAAAGATGGTCTTGGGGTTAAAGCACTAGACTGGACTCAGGAGATATGGCTCTGTCTGACCCAGGTTGTTTAACTCAAAATGTGGGTAGCCCATGCAGGTGAATTATGAGTCTTATTTTTCTGGGTGAACACACAGGGCGAGTCACAATCTTGCCTGTATGTACACTTCCTGGGAGAGTGGCTTTTACATACTACTATAACACAAATGCATAATAACCATAAATAAATAAGGAGAAAAAGGAGTGCAGTCTTACCTGGCAATATGGGTGTCATCTGAGGACTTTATTATTTAAATGTTATTCAGATAACAAACATAAGAGAAATAATTTTGTATGGGTTAGGGAAAGGTTTAAATCCAAACTGGTTCCTCCTGGGATACTTTGAAAAATATTCCCTTTTGACATATATATATATATATATATATAATGTCCATTCTTTAGATTATATTTACGGAGCTATCTGTAAGAAACTGGATCTTTTCTCCTTAAGAGATAATCTGCTGCTGCTGTTTTATTCTCAGTGTCCCCGAGCCATTTGAACATGCCAACAAATTTGCACACAGTCATGCTGTAATTATCATTCATCCCAAGTGCTTTCAATAAGATTTCTTCCAATAAAACTGCTAGGGAACCACACGATAAAGCCCCAACCTCAAAGAGGAACAAATTAAACTGAAGCAGCCACAGAAACATACCCTGTTTCTGTGTGCTTGTTTGGTGGTATTTTTTAAAGCAGTCTGATGCCGATCAATACTCAGTCATCGATCACAAGCATTACACTGTTCTAATCTTAACCTAACTGTTGACGAGGCACCAGATGTAGGCTGCATCACTATGACCTCTTTGATGATACTGCAAGATCCATGTTGACCCACCTTTTCCCTCCACATCATTCAATATTTCACAGAACAACAGTGCAGAAAAGTGCAGATGGAACAGTTTTCATTCACACATCCAACCTCAAATACAAAAATGGCACCTGTGGAAATATATCTATATATAATTCTTCCACTTAACATATGAAGCTAATGTTGAAGGCAACATGGATTTCCTTCTCATCTACAGACCCCTAAAATCCCAAGGTTTCATAAAGATTTTTATCTTTTTGGTCTATTTTATTTTCTTATCTTTCCTAGGTAGCAAAGGAGAATCAAGTCCAATTAGGTATCCTTCTCCTTCTTCTTTACCATTTGTATTGTGGGAGGTCCTGGGAACCCAAGTTAGGAATCAGGGTTCAATTGTGCTAGTTATTTTACATTGTTTCTCTATGTATGGACACAGGGCTTAATCCTGCAATGGCCAACTCACATGGTTTGTTCCTTCGAAGGACTAGATGGTGATTGTGGGGAATTATGTAACTACATCAATAAACTGAGCCTTCTGATTTTTTTTCTTTTGGACAACAGACACAAATGATTTGTGTATAGTTATACAAATATTCACAAATATAGCCATGCCAAGCATTCATTGCTATTCATGTTTACTATGGTACTACCCAAGGACCAACCAAGATTGGAGACTCATTGTGTTAGTCACTTAACAAACACAAAGGAAAAAGCAGTCCCTGCCCCCCAAAGATTTTATAATCTAAATATTTGTTTTATCATCCCAGGGGGGAGCTGTAAAACTTTGCAGGGTCAGGCAAATGTTCACTTTAAGGAAAGGCAAAATCTCACTTACATTTCCATTGCAAATATATATAGCAGGGGTGGCCAAACTGTGTCTCACGAGCTAAATGTGGCTCTTTTACAGTTAAAGTGCGGCTTGTGGACCCCCCCACCCCAAGCTTCCCCCCATTCTCTGCCTACCAGACTAGGCGGGTGGGAAGCTCAAGGCTTCTGCCCTGCTGTGGGGTGGTGGGGCTAGGGACTTCTGTCACAGATGACGGGTGTTCGCTGAGAGTGGGTGGGGTACAACTTAAAGGTTTACCCCCAATAGCTTGAGTCATGCACCCCCAACATGCCCTCCTCTTATGCTCGTGTCATAAATATAAAGGGAAGGGTAAACCCCTTTGAAATCCCTCCTGGCCAGGGGAAAGCTCCTCTCACCTGTAAAGGGTTAAGAAGCTAAAGGTAACCTCGCTGGCACCTGACCAAAATGACCAATGAGGAGACAAGATACTTTCAAAAGCTGGGAGGAGGGAGAGAAACAAAGGGTCTGTGTCTGTCTGTAGTCGTCTTGGCCGGGGACAGAACAGGAATGGAGTCTTAGAACTTTTAGTAAGTAATCTAGCTAGGTATGTGTTAGATTATGATTTCTTTAAATGGCTGAGAAAATAATTGTGCTGAATAGAATAACTATTTCTGTCTGTGTATCTTTTTTGTAACTTAAGATTTTGCCTAGAGGGGTTCTCTATGTTTTTGAATCTAATGACCCTGTAAGATATCTACCATCCTGATTTTACAGGGGGGATTTCTTTATTTCTATTTACTTCTATTTTTTATTAAAAGTCTTCTTGTAAAACACTGAATGCTTTTTCATTGTTCTCAGATCCAAGGGTTTGGGTCTGTGGTCACCTATGCAAATTGGTGAGGCTTTTTATCCAACATTTCCCAGGAAAGGGGGGGTGCAAGTGTTGGGAGGATTGTTCATTGTTCTTAAGATCCAAGGGTCTGGGTCTGTAGTCACCTAGGCAAATTGGTGAGGCTTTTTACCAAACCTTGTCCAGGAAGTGGGGTGCAAGGTTTTGGGAAGTATTTTGGGGGGAAGGACGCGTCCAAACAGCTCTTCCCCAGTAACCAGTATTAGTTTGGTGGTGGTAGCGGCCAGTCCAAGGATAACGGGTGTAATATTTGTACCTTGGGGAAGTTTTGACCTAAGCTGGTAAAGATAAGCTTAGGAGGTTTTTCATGCAGGTCCCCACATCTGTACCCTAGAGTTCAGAGTGGGGGAGGAACCTTGACAGCTCGGCCCCTCCCTGTAGCTGCCAGATGTTAGCTCCCCATAGCAAATAGCTGGGAGCTGCAGGGAGGGGTTGCTGTATTACTCCATGAGGAGAAGGCAGAAGCAAAAGCAGGGGCTCTCCCTGCAGCTCCCAGCTGTTTGTCACTGCCTCTCACCAGGGCTGCAGCTCCCAGCTTGCCAGTTCCAGCAGCTGCTATGCAGGTAGGGAGTCCATCAGCACCATGTGACCGAATGGGGCAGCAAAACCTGGCAAAAATCTGGGGAGGCACCCATGCCCCCACACACGTTGTCTCTGGCTCCTACCCTGTGGGGATGGGGTGGTCTTGGGGCTTCAGCCCCCCAGGGCACATCTGCTGGGGCTCAGGGCTGAAGCCCTGAGCCTGGGCAGGCACCTCCCATGGGACTGAAGCCCTGAGACCTCCCTCTACACAGAATAGAAGATCCAAGTCCCAGCAGGTGTGCTCCAGCTCTTGAACTTCTGAAGATTGTTGTGTGCGGCTTGGAGGGTTAGTGAGCTTGGCCACCCCTGATAGAAAAGTTTGGTTAATTGGGTTCCTCTTAAACCAAGCAGCACTTGTGTAAACTTGGCTAGTGTTTTCTTTTTCTCATACAGGACATTAAAAATGCCGAACTTCAATATACCTTGGTTGTTGAGTGATGGATAAGAGGCTGAAAACTCTGCAGTAGTGAAGGGGGGTGAATCAAAGACTGAAAAAATCTTTAGATAATAAAAGTGGAATTAATTATTTATATAACAGATGTGGTTGAATGTGCAGTTCTTGTACGAATAATTCAATGCATCTCATTAGCAGACAAAGCAGATAATTTCTCTCTCCACCAATATTCTCCTTACCCCTTTTTACACAATTTGGCTTCATATAATCAGATTTCTAAAATAGCTCAGTAAGAAAAAAGTAAAGGTCATATGAATGGTTGGCTGGGAATAAACCAAGGCTTTATTGTCTGTATTTGAGGTTTTTGAATGAAGAAATATTTACTATGTCTCATTAAATCTATAATGGAAGAAAACAAATCTGATTCATTAAGTCATACTTCCACATTTATTAATATATCTTACAATTAAAATTGTTATTTAAAAAAAACCCCACATGATTAACCTGTTTGGTTTGGTTTGCCTTAAAAACATATTTTAAAAAGTTTTGGCTTTAAGAAAAACAAAGCCCAGGTCTGACTAACTTCATGCTTCAGTACAGTTATTTTTATACATTAATCCTGCCTGAATGACTTCATTCTTTTAGGGCTTACCCTATCATTTAGTGTTCATTTTACACACATTACAGCCATTCTCCCCTTCTAAAAACAGCTTTTGTTGAAAATGTGGGGAAATTATAAAGACAAGCTAATTAGATTCCTGATTAGGATTTGATGTACAGCCATGGATCTTTCAGTTAGAAATTTATAACTATCTTTATGCAGTTCATTAGCTACAAGGAAAAGATGTTCAAGCACAGTAAAGTCTCTGTTTTCTTAAACTGCCAGTTTGTGCCTAAGAAAAGGAAGAGTCCTCTGTAGTTGTTTCACAGGCTTTGCAAACAGTACCGCTGAAGACAGCTATCTAGAGCTTAGGCAGGCCATTCATCTGGGTTTAAGCTGGTAATGAGACAAAACCAGATGTTGTTTTGTGTGGTATCACAGAGAAGGGACACCATTTTTAAGAGCACACTGCACAACCTTTGCTCTCATGACGTCACATGCATGTGCAAGGTTGGGATGGTGCGCTCTTCAAAATGGTGTCCTCTGGGTGGCGTGATCTTGAATGCACTGTGCATGTGAGGTCATGTAGGTGGGGGCAGGGTCACCCTGTTCCCAGAAGTACTGGAATGTCTGGTATTCTGGGGGTGCTACAGTGATCAGCAGCCAATTGACTCCAAAGAAGTTTTCTTCCTAGGATAAAGATATTGGGCCAACTTCTGCTGTTGCTTACACACACATGCACATTGTGTTGACTTCAGGTGCTTGTTCAACTGAAGGCAGCATTTGCCCTATGGGATAAATTCTGTCCTTGGAACCTAGGGGTGTTATATGAGTGTGTGTGTGTGTAATATGGAAAGTCTGGCCAAGTAGCTATGGAATGAAGTATGGCCCATCTTGCACTGTGGCACAAAAGATATAGTGGGGTGTAAGGAGCTCCTCTACTCCTGTGAACCAACTACCTGTACCACAGGTTGCAGTGCAGAGGAAAGTAGGTTCCACAGAACTATTACAATCCCTTTCCCACACCATGCATCACACCATATATTTCGCACAGGTGGCAAGAGGGAGTTGAGAGTGATAGATGCCCTGGTTCTGTCTTTCTGCCCCTTCAAGGCATCAGATCACGTATGCTGGATTACTTCTTCTCCAAGTCACAATCTGTTTCTTAGTCCCCTGGGGCAGAAGATCAATGACTTTTGCTGAAAAATCTTAATTTTCTGTGGGAAAATTTCATTTTCCAACTGTCTCTATTAATATCTACATGCACTTATGGTTGGGGCACTTAACTTTTTTTCTGGTTTTATAGAGATTACCAGATACAGAGCTATGATCCTGCAATTAAAATGGGGCATTCCACCATAGCAGGTAGCTTGTCTGGAATCAGAATGGCATTTTTAAGAGCACCCACTGTATTTGGTATTAATTATAGATCTTTTAGTCAGTCTTCACAAAGCATGAACATTAAGGATTTTCACATTATAATTATATATACTTAGAGAAGTATATATTGCATCTATATTTAGATCAAATAGTTTTCTCAAGATAATGTTCAATGAAAGTATACCAAATAAACTGAATTATTGGGTTCTTATTATAAAGAGCTGACAAAATAATTAGTAGCTGGTAACCTGTTGTACTTGAGCACAGATGAAAATGGAGCTGAGATCCTATGTTAGACATTCACATATATTCCAATAACAGGGGTGGGGAGAATATAAGTACATAGTTGATAGAATTCAATTTGATATGAGTAACCTTTTACTGAGAGTACATTTGCAAACAAAGGTGGGATGTTGAAAGTTGCCTGAGAGATTTGGATGTCCCATAAAAATTAATGGGAACTGGGTGTCTAAATCCCCTAAGCTGTTTTGTACTAGATTTGAATGTAATGCTTCAACCTGAATAGGATAATCACCCTCTTGGCTGTCACTGCAGACTGAACTGGAGACCTCAAGATCTGAAATTTTGAAGCTCTATAGGTTAAGCAAAAGAGCTGGGCTCTGTAAAAGATTATCATCCTCAGGAACAGATGGTGGCATGTGACATATCTGACTAGTAAGTTACATCCATCCTGTAGAGAAGGCAACTTTATTATGAGCATCTGAGACCCACAGTAGTTCAAATTCCAGAAGAATCCCCCTTCTTTTGTGGGGGACACCATTTCAAGTAACACACCAGGGACTGAACCAAAGATCTGCAAGACTGAATGCATATAGAGCCAGGCCACATAGCGTGGTAATAGAGCCATATATTCTGTGAGCTAAGCACAGAAGACAATTCGCAGTTAATAGTGACAGGTTTCAGAGTAACAGCCGTGTTAGTCTGTATTCGCAAAAAGAAAAGGAGTACTTGTTACTTACTCTGAATAGCACTTACTCATGCAAGTAGTCCCAAATGGAATCAAGAGTACTGCTGACATGAGTAAGTGTGACTCAGTGAGAAGAAAGGTTGAACAATTGGGACTCCATTTATTCTTGTCCCAGAAATAAACTGCAGGTGCAAATATTAGTCTACTTACTTGCAAAGCAAAAGTAGAACATTGCATATCTGTTCCTTTTCCTTTAGGTGCAGCCATTACCCACAACATTCTTACCAGAAATTTATTGAAGTATGTAAACAAAATGCCCAAACACAGATCAACTGACCTTTGAATGTTTTCTCTTTCAGCCACATGATGTGGAATTACAGTAATTAATCCTGCCTGTGTACGCTACTTCAATGGTGCATTATTAGCATATTAATTGCCGTCATCAAGGGATATACAAGGAGATCATCAACACTTGCAGTCAACAATTTCTGCCAGAATCTTCAAGACATGTATTGTATATATCACCATTATAGAAATCAATGGTAGGGCTCCTCTGGAATACAGTATGCAGTAAAGGTGGGGAATTCAAAACTGATAAAAGGAAATACTTTTTACACAACATGTAGTTGGACTGCAGAACTCACTGCCATAGGAAGTTTTTGAAGCCTATAACTTAGCAAGATTCAAACAGGGACTCAATGTTCACATAAATTACAAGACTACCAGAGTTATATATAATTATGACATATAATTTTATATGGAATATTAAATCCAATGCTTCAAAGATAAACTATTAGAAGTCAGGATGAGACGAAAGGTGGGGGACCAATTATTCTACAACTGTCTACTGCAGTGTTCCTACACCTTCCTGTGAAGCATTTGATACTGGCCACTGTCTGTGGCAGAGGACTGGACTTTGGTTTTGGACCTTGGTTTTGATCCATTATGTCAAACCCTCTGTTGGTCCCTTCTTTATCAAAACAAAGTCGGGTAGAATTCTTGCTACCCTCGGAAGAATTTCACTGATTCTGTGAGTCTTTCCCTTCAGAGATTTGTACTTGTCAACTTTCTCTATTGCACATAATATGCATTATGGCCTGATTTATCTGACACTGGGATCAATGGGAACCTTCCCACTAACTTGAATGGAAAATGGATCAAGTTTTTCATGAATGATATACTTACATAGCACTTCCCATCTAGAAGGATCCTAACCATGGTTTACAAACCGATTGACAAACTCTCTAGGAATCACTTTACTTACCACTTGAATTTCATCCCGGCGGTGGGAATTGTTTACCTGTGCACATGAACTGATTAGGACAAAAAGTTACACTTCTATTATCTAACTCAAACTATAATGTGATTCAAAGTACAGGGAATATAATTCCCCAAGGTGAATTTTGTCAGTATACCAGGGTTTCAATCTCTGTACCTGTGAACAGAGCCATGGGAGCCTTCATAGTTACAAACGGTCAAAACCTTGGTTTGCATTTTATCAGAAAGATGGTATCTCTATCAGCCTAATGCTGAAGCATTGCCTCAGTACTGACATCTAATGACTGCCATATAACTTCCTGCAATATACAGCTGAGATCATCCAGGCTGCATTTACTAAAGGTATTTCTACTCTGCAATAAAAGTCCTGTGGCTTGACCGTGGCTGCCTTGGGTCAGCTGATTCAGGCTCACAGGGCTCAAAATAGCAGTGTAGATGTTCAGGCTCAGAACCCAGCGCTCCAGCCCTAGCATCTACACAGCTATTTTGGGCCCTGAAACCAGAGCCCTGTGATCCCAAATCAGCTGACCCAGGCTCTGAGACTCAGTGCCATGGGTTTATTTATTGCAATGTAGACATACCCTAAGAAATCCTAGATTTTAAATACCAGGCACTTTTTGATTATGGTTGCTAGCCATCAGGACCCTCAGTATAAGAATCAGCTGTTTTCATCGGTTTTTGCCTGAAATTGCTAGTTTGTATTGACAACATGTTGCTATTTTGTGAAAGGAGTCCATTTAGTTTCCCTTATTACAGAAATTCTATGACCCCAAATGCTCCAGTGTTGCTATGGTCAGCCATGTAGTTTGGGTCATTATTGTAGTACATTTTCACAGGGGTTGATATTGTTAATGTGTTGTTTATTCTATATAAATTTGGTACTCTACTAATGGTTACAGACTGTCACAAAAGTGCATTTTTATTTGTGGAAAAATAAATGTAAAAGTGATAATGCCTGGCTTTGGATATGCTGAGCCTTATTCTTCTCCTACTTACTTCATGTCTATTCTAGAGTATGTCAGTTGTTGTCACTAGAATTATTCCTGATGTAAACCCATGTGAGTGAAAGGAGAACTAGATCCTGCTGCGTTCCTGGCCTGTAATACATGTTTCAAACCCTTCAATATAGGTATTGTAGAAATGTGCACTTGGATAGTCAGTCATTTGTGCATAGATTGCAATTACACTGTAGGACACGACATGCACTGTCTTTTGGTGTAATATCATCACACCTGTGGGGTGTGTTGTTAGGCAAACGGTGTAAGGCTCAGTAGAGTCAAGCACCTAGAGGTGATGTCATTTAAAGCAGATTAGGTTTATTTTGTTTTATAGTAGCGGTTATATGGTTCCTTTTAGCTTTGCAGTTTATCCCAACAAGGGACCTAGATTATTGATAAGGCAAATAGAATGAGAGAATTGGTGTCCTCATAGTACTAAAATGTCATAAAATAATTACTTTTACAATGGCTATTTTCAGTTATAAAACCAAAATAGATCCTATATGGGGGGGGGGGAGTAACAACTGTGTTTTTTATAATCACACAAACCTTGAACACTTCTTTTTAAGTTGCTTCAAGAGAATTAAAAACTATATAGAACTATAATTGGGAAAGAAATCATAATCAATTCAGTTTCATAAATATTTAATTATTTTGGAAAGAGGTTTCACACTATTCTACGGTATTGACAAAAATCTTTGGTAGCAGCTAAATTCCATGGGGATGACTACAGCTGTTGAAAAAAAGGCCATTACTTTATAGCTGAAACCCATATCCAATATGTGCAATACTTGTCACTAGTGTGCAGCCAGATACATATTCCTAGAGAAAACATCTCCATATAAGATGTTAAAGCCTGTTTTTTTAGCAAAATTCTTGTCTGCAAACAAATTAGATGTCAATTAAACACTGAGTCTGACACCTCTGTAATGAATAGCAATACCTTTTAAAGGCATCAGTTAATTGAAAATGTTTATATAACAGAAATCCAATAAACACTATTAGATTTTCCTCATTAAATTAATGTTGTGGATATCTAGCAGATGTTTTAATTAGAGGTTTTTATTAACATGAGTAATAAAAGAATGAAAATCAGGCTCCACTTTTTTTTTAAATGGCTACAAACTGACAGACTGGTCACATTAGGAGTATAGAGTATGAAATAAAGAAACCAATCATTCTATTTCTACTACAAACTGAATTTAAAACTACTTAGGAACTTACAAGGGCTCTAGTCATATAGTACTTGAGCAACAGCCAATTATTAAAAAATTGAAATAATCTATCTTTGTTGCTTCCCAGTCTATAGAAGAAATAGTTTGATTAGTTTATAGGGATGTGTTTGTTTGGTTTTTTTGTGTAAATGGGTTTGTAGCACTTGTATTAAAGGAAATCTAATGGATAGTCTGGAATAACTTTTTGGAAATGGATTAGGTTAAACTAAAAAAGGCACTTTTATTCCAGAAAAAGTACTGTCCACTCCTGTTATTATTCAGAAAAAGCTATTGCACTGTAAACTCACACTTTACCTCAGTATGGAATAACTTTCATGTATAGACAAACGCATAGTCAAAGAGACAAACTTCCCATTTAGTCCTGAAAGTGGTGATTTCTGTGTCATCATTGTCTTTGCAGTCCTAGTCCTATGGTCAGTCTCCCACATACAAGAGATTCCCCTTATTGCTCAACATTTTCATAGTTCTACTGGAATGTAGCTGTCTTGGGAAGTCATGGTTGCAAAAGGAGGTGTTCTCACAGGGATTTGGGGTCAATTCTATTCAGGGCTTTGGCCTTGAGTTGTATCTGATATCCCTAAAAGTGATGCATACATAATTACCTGGGTCAAAAAGAAGATGGTCTGCTGTGTTTTGTATCAGTTGGAGTGTTTTCAGATTATATGGCTTCATTCCATAATAATAATCTGTCCTAGAAATAACAAATACATGGATTCCCATAGCCAGAATTGTATCAATAGGATGAGGTTCAATCTTCTGGCCATTTGCAAATGAAAGTATGTGAATATCCAATAACACTGAGAAATTGAATAGGACCGTGAGACTATGGACCCATTTTAACAAACTAAGGGCGGCTGATATTAATAGTGGGGAAATTATAGAGGAGGCTTTCCTCTTTTTTCCAGTAGCACCTTAGTCTTGTCACTATCCAGCTGTAACCTGCTGCTCTGCTCCCATGTGCTTATTTCAGCTAGGTATTGAAAAAGGTTGGAGATACTGCTGTGTAGATCTGCCCAAAACAAATTGCAGAAGATAAAATTAATTAGTAAAACATTAGCACAGAAATTGCCTTTATGAAGTAAAGGAAATGCAATACAAAGATAACTCTTTAGCCATACAACAGCTGCCTGTATTTCAAGGCTGTATCAGACTTTGTTTGACTATTTAATAATCATATTTTATTCATTCAACATTTGCTGAATTAACAGTATGAACAATTTTATTTTGAAAGCAGAAATGTTTTCCAGGATAATGCATATTCTAAGCATTTTCACACATTTGCATACTCACTGAGATCAGCAAATGTTAACAATTGTGAATAATTTCCTTATTAAGGCCCCTAATTCCTTTAATTTAATGCCCTTATTATGAGAGAGTTCTTTTGTTCTGCCCTTTATTAACCATTTACATTAATCAGCATCTTTACTGCTGTGCAAAACTCTTCTTTTCTGGACTCTAAAGTAATGAGGTAACTGCAGGGCTGCCCCCATTAACACCTTTTGACCTTTTATGGGGAATTTCTGCTTAGCTTTTACATTTGAATGAATTATGACTTACTCAAGAGGACCCCATGGACTTACACATCTTTTAAACAATGGCCTATATATCAGTGCTGCTGACAATTAATATATGGATCTTTGGTTTTGGAGTAATATATTTATAGAAAATAGCATTTATATCAATGAGGAAGTAGTCCACATTGCAATGTAAGAATTAGAGATGCCCCCCCCCCAAAAAAAGTTCAGGTCTGGATCTACATTGGATTCATATACATAACATAACATAAGAATGGCCGTCTTGGGTCAGACCAAAGGTCCATCCAGCCCAGTATCCTGTCTACCAACAGTGGCCAATGCCAGGTGCCCCAGAGGGAGTGAACCTAACAGGTAATGATCAAGTGATGTCTCTCCTGCCATCCATCTCCACCCTCTGACAAACAGAGGCTAGGGACACCATTCCTTCCAAACAGACTTCCAATTCAGTCTGTTCTCTCTGCATGTCTGGTGGTAGGCAGCAAATACACATAATAGTAAAAGGAAGGGAAGAATCAAAACATATCCATGTAGGTACTAAGGTGAATTTAGGCAAGTCAAATGTAATTATCAAATTGGAATTTGACTGCGGGACGGGGCTATGATGCTGGCAGATCACATGCTTGCTCACAGCAAGGCCCCAGGCCTTACTGAACACTTAGTCCTTGTCTATACTTCCACTGTAAGCCGACAAGTTATGCTATAACATAGCTGGAGTCAACATAGCTTAGGTTGACTTACTGTCTACACTGCATTGCATCAACAGGAAATGCTCTCCCGTTGACTTACTATACTCTTCTCGTTATGGTGGAGTACCGGGGTCGACCAGAGAGCACTCTGTGGTGAATTTAGCAGGTCTTCAGTAGACCCGCTAAATCAACACCCACTGCTGATTCCTGGTAAGTGTAGATGTGGCCTTACAAATGCACAGCTAGAAAACAGTTTGGCTTACCTGTGTGTTTAGGAGTTCACACTTATTACTGGGTTGATGAAATCTAATTATAGAACATACAAACAGTTTGGCATGTCTTCCCTGCTTCTTGACAGTCTGCCCTGAGGTTGGCGCCCTCAGTCATGAGCCATTCCAGACAGCGTGAAAAGGGTTATACCAGCAAAAATGGCTATAGGATCTTTAGTGACCATAGATGGCCAGAATCCTTGTTTTTTTTTTTTAATCACATCTTGTCTGAAAGATGGATCTTCCAGCTTTGTACTGCAACCAAACAATATGCTGGGGCACTGGTTAAGTACTAATTCTGGAGGAAGATTGTTAGCTATTGAATCACCAGTACCACTTTGTTCAGCACCCTGAAATTTTTTCTTGAACATCTCCTAGCCAAGTACTGGGGAGATCTGATCCTACTTATCTTTTGAGATACAATGAGGTCAGAGTCCAAGAGTGCCATTGCTGCAGGCTTTTTAACTCTTGCTTTAACAGCATTCTCTCTTATTTAACACTGATTAATTTAGTCTCCTTCAAAAACTGCATTTATATTCCAAGAATGTAAGGTTGCAAATTCTTTCTTACATCTTGTTTGTAATGAACTCTGGGATCTCTCACTTCATTTAAATATCTTTCATCTGACCTGACATTATTGATCAATGTCTTTAAAATGAACAACTAAATTATAGGCACTAGTATTAACCTCACTTGAAAACTGTCAGCTTTAGGGTATTTTTTTCTCTTTAATAGTGAAATGCTGAATCTTTCTTTCTTATCAGTTTGGCATTTCTGGCTTTCCAACAGTCAACTAGGCAATTAGTCATTGTGTGGGGCAGAAAATGTGATTTTTAGGACTCCATTTCTCTACAAATGATGAAAATAATATGGTTTTGAAAGCCACATTGTGAGTAGGCCCTTTTGGTACTACCATCCAGTGCTAAATCCTCAAATCACAAGTGTGATATAATTAAGTAGGCATTTTTTGGAAAGGAGACTACTGGGCAAGGGGGAAGAACAGATTTTGAGGAAAAATAGATAGTACATTTTTCATGACACTATTCTAAATATTTTTCAAGGTAGGTTTCATCCTGCTACTCTGCAACTAGTCCCATAGGCCTTATCCAGACCATCTGATGTGTTTCACAGACAGCAAGGCTGCCTAAAATATTTTGTCTTTACTTAAAAAAACTGAATTGGGATCATGAAATAGCTCCTTCCTAATTCAGTTGTTTGAAAGTGAAGTTTAACTCTGAAGCATCTCAGTCATCTCTACAGCCCTACTGACTGTCACAGTTGATCTGGTGGGGATATGTGTCTGGATAATACTTTGAACATTTCCTGTTTCCAAAGGGATGTATAAACATTCCCTGATTAAGTTGACAATACCCTTCTATAGTAAGTATGACAAGTACTTCCTCTATTTTATGGATGGGGTACCTGAAACAGAGTGGGTTGAAGCTATTTGCCCAAGGGAGCACTCTAAGCTAGAAGAGTTACCTGGACTAAAATAAAGGGATTATTTACGCTTAGCCCCATTCTCTGTTCTTCTTGCCACACTGCATTTTCTGATGCTTTTTAAAGCTTGACCAATAAGAAGAACTGGAGACCAAATAACATATATTTTAAGAAAGGCCTTAGTAGAATGATTCTGTAGGGTCAAAACTCAGTCATTTTATTTGATGTTTGAATATTTTATTATGGAAATAAATATTCTAAAATGCAGCCATAGGCCTAAAGTGATTTGTTTTGAACTGAATTCTCTACATTTTTCACGTTGCATCACAACATGGAGCCCACATTAGAGATTTCACAGAATGTTTGAAATTTAGTTAGTAGCTGGTAGTCATAATTCCTGTGTGCTACAGACAAAGCAAAGGCCCTACTCCTCAATAATAAAATAAAATATAATAATAATAATTAATAATAAATATTAAACATTTTATTTATAAATGCATGTGTTAATTTCCTGTGAAATAAAGTGCTTTGGGGTTGTGGTTGTCACAACAAGGAATGACTATAGAAATAGCCAGTCAGCCCTCATACCAGCAAAGTTTATGCACAATACCCTGAATAGTGATGTACATGAGCAATGTTAAAGGTTGGCAAAAACTACTAAGTGTACCGGCGTCTCTCCAGTTATCTCAGCCAGTTGTGTCAATGGGAGAGTGAGGCAGCAGTGTGTGTGTGTAGGGAGGTGGGGACTGCACAGATATGTGGGAGGGAGGTTACATTTTGTTCTTCCCAAAGTCACCTTGGCTATTCCTGAGCGAGTTGCAAAGAGACATTGTCTTGCTCTGGAGCTAATGCAGCTTCTCTGGGTAGCAATCTTTTTATAACCAGACTTCTGTGATTTGCAAACCCCCTAAATATTTTTTTCAAAAATGTCACCTTGAGAAGCCAAAGGTTTCATCAGAAAAATGTCACTGTATTCATGACAAGTCAAGTGTGAAGTAGCAGCCAATAAAAATGCAATGCAAAAGATATGGGAGGCTAGTAATTTTAGTAGTCAGTATATAATATATTTTCCAAAGCACATGGTACATTTAATTTTCAAAAACAATGAAGGCCTTGCTGAAGAACCTTGGTCCTGACATACGTTAAAGTCCAGCCAGGGAAGATGAAGAGTAGAGGGGAGGGTAGCTGGTTTGTTGGCAATGGCAAACAATTAAACCATCTTTGCAATGGCTGAGCACAGCCAATGGCTGGCTAAAACAGCCAAGGTTACCTCTGATCATTTCCAGAACCACATCAGTATTTCCTGAGAGGAGGGAGAGATACAATGGCAGAGCCTAGCACAGTTAAAAAGTGGTGAAACCTGCCAAGGATGTTTTCATTCATTTACAGGGTGAGAGGACAGAGATTGCTTTGAGAGGAATATGAGCACAACAAATGCAGTGTAGCCTTTACAAAAATGTGGTACACATGTCATAAACTTTTTATATTTCACCCACAGGGAGTGTGTGTGAGCAGTGAGTTAAAGAGAATAGAAATCTAGACAAAAACAGACATAAAAAAGAAATCAGTACCTAAGCCTTTGGAATGAGTTGCAGTGGCCAGATTACCTGAGCTGGCTTTCATTAAATGTTTTGTGTTGATTTTGTTAAATCATCATTTATTTTTCTCCTCCTCACTATTTCAGTGGCTGTTTGCACATGATTGAGGAAAAGGGCAGTCTTTCCTCAACAGCTATCTACACTGGCTTTATTCCACTACTGTTTATGATAGCTGTCTGTCATGCTTTGCTTAAATACCTTGAAGGCATATTTAATAATATTCCCCTTTGCAATCTGGAACAGACTTTCATCCAGCTCTGGGCTGATGCATTTGAGAGCCCCATCTGGTATTATCTTTCTGAAGTAAATGTGGGATGGTAGAGCTCTCAGCTACTAAAGAGGGAATAGTAAAAGAGCTGATGTCATGAGGGTGGAAACTAATAGTTTTATCCAAAACCCATTGAAGTCACTGTGAGTCTTTCAACTGATATTGGTGGGCTGTGGATCAGGCACCAATTGTCCTTAAAAAAAAAAAAAAAAAACATGGAAGTTCAGTTGTGCAGCTCTCTGGACCTGTCAGAGAAGAATCCAGCATTTCTTTCAGATTCTTCTGAAGCAATTTATGTAACCAGTTTCAGTGGGCTTCACTCACATGCTGAAAGTGACACAGGCAGCTTTCCAGCATTCAGGCCAATGTGGTACACCCATAATAGTGAAACAATGCTTAACTTGTTTCATAAATCACATTTAACAATACAAAAGAATACATACTATATATAGAGAGAAAAATCAAGAAAAAATGTCTCTGGTATTATGTTACTTGCCAATATGGGTATAGAGAGTGTTAAAATCCATTCTTCATAGAAATAAGGTAGCAAATTTAATTAACTATATCTTTGTTCTCATTTTTTTCTCTCCCTCCTGCTGTGTGACTGAATGTTAGTAAAATCAGGTGTCTGTCTAAGACTTGTTTTGCAGCAAAATACCTTTGATGTCTCAAGTGCATATCTCTCATATTGTATCCTAAATAATACTTTTTCTCCAGTGAGGTTTATTCTGCATTCACATACTCAAAAAGACCCTCTTTTAATAGCAACCTTGACATAACAAAGAATGGATAATCATGGAAAAGAACTTGCTTTTATACTGCAAATAAGGGCCAACTTGGTCAAAGGATAATAAAGTCTTTGTTAATTTTAGCATAAATCCACATAAGGTACTTTTGTGGGGTGAAAAACAGTTAACTTGCAAAATTCACAGTTATTTAGCTAGTTAAAATATGATAGTGTGCATATGCAACTTCATGGAATACACTGATTTTTAGAAACTGAAAGTCAGTGAGAGTTGGGTGCCTAACTTCATTTGTGCCTCTGAAAATCTCCCCCTATATTACTAAACACAGTTGAGCAAATTCTTTCCTGACATAGGCCCTGATCCAGCGACTGGGTCTGCTCAACTAGACCTCTGTTTCTGTCTGGAATTCCATTAAAATCAATGGGACTGTGCATGGGAGTAAAGCTCCTCCAGCGTAGATCTCATTGCAAGATCAGGGCCCTGTGTTCTCTGGAACCTCACTGCAGCTGAAGTTCAATACAGTTTCATGGACTGTAAAATAGAATTTGGCCCTATGGTAGGGTGGCCAGATGTCCTGATTTTATCAGGATAGTCCTGATATTTGGGGCTTTGTCTTATATAGGTGCCAATTACTCCCCACCCCCTGTCGCGATTTTTCACCCTTGCTATCTGGTCACCCTACCCTAAGGCAGCACACACACAATATTTAAAATTATGGCAATGCAGTATAAAGTACCATAATAAAATATGACCCATACGTATGGCCTGCTCTACTTGTGTGTAGTGCCTTGAAGTCAAAATTTGCATTGACCCATGCTTCCCAGCTGGAACCAGTGATCTAGCCTGTCATTTCTAGGCTTCCCTGCCAGATGCTGCAGTGCACATTTATTGTGTTATCTCAGCCAGCACTCAGATGTGGTTTGATGAGCAAACATTGTTGGAATGTGTAATGTTCACATACATGCTTTTGTAAAAGAAATTAAAATTGTATGGAAACCCTGGCTTGAGATCCCCCAAAATTTGTTCTGTTTGCAAACTGTGAAAAGGCAGAAAGCTTTTCTATGACCCATGAAGGATGATCAGGGTTATTTACAGAGGATGTTAAACAGATGATTTTCATGTCTCAACAGCCCATGCTCATTTGGGAGTGTTCTGTGTTTACATTTGTGTTAAATGTGTCAGAGCTAAAAAATCAATAAAAATCTGTTGTCACCCAAGCTTCTTATGTGTCTGTTCTCTCAAAGTTTAGAGAGCAGGAGATCAGAATGTGGAGTGTAAAGTTCTCATTGCAATTCTGAAAGATTTCAATTACAATTGGAGCTATAAAAGCTGTGATAATATAAACAAAGAAATCTGTCTCAGGACACAAACAAATTGCTCAAAGGGTCAATAAAGAATATCTTCATATATTGTAAAAAGAAAAGGAGTACTTGTGGCACCTTAGAGACTAACCAATTTATTTGAGCATAAGCTTTCATGAGCTACAGCTCACTTCATCGGATGCATACTGTGGAAACTGCAGAAGACATTATATACACAGAGACCATGAAACAATACCTCCTCCCACCCCACTCTCCTGCTGGTAATAGCTTATCTAAAGTGATCACTCTACAATGTGTATGAAAATCAAGGTGGGCCATTTCCAGCACAAATCCAGGTTTTCTCACCCCCCCCCCAAACTCACTCTCCTGCTGGTAATAGCCCATCCAAAGTGACCACTCTCTTTACAATGTGCATGATAATCAAGGTGGGCCATTTCCAGCACAAATCCAGGTTCTCTCACCCCCCTCCCCTTTTTCCAAAAAAACACACACACAAACTCACTCTCCTGAAGCAGGAGAGTGAGTTTGTGTGTGTGTTTTTTGGAAAAAGGGGAGGGGGGTGAGAAAACCTGGATTTGTGCTGGAAATGGCCCACCTTGATTATCATGCACATTGTAAGGAGAGTGATCACTTTAGATAAGCTATTACCAGCAGGAGAGTGGGGTGGGAGGAGGTATTGTTTCATGGTCTCTGTGTATATAATGTCTTCTGCAGTTTCCACAGTATGCATCTGATGAAGTGAGCTGTAGCTCACGAAAGCTCATGCTCAAATAAATTGGTTAGTCTCTAAGGTGCCACAAGTACTCCTTTTCTTTTTGCGAATACAGACTAACACGTCTGTTACTCTGAAATCGTTCATATCTTGTAGAACTGATAAATGAAATTGTTCATAAGTAAAGTTTTATGAATGAAACAAAATTCATTCATAAAACCAGTCACCCCAATAACTAGCTAATTGACAATTAAGATGCTTGTTAAGAGCCATAGCTGTTCAGCCAGCTGCCCTTGTAAGTTTCACTTTCAACCCAATTGCTGCTTACATCACTGAAACTTGCACTATTTCAACATTGTAACTTCTGCTCACTGTTTGCCATTCATTATACTTGTCTATATTGTAACTCAAACTCCATTTTAAAATGCTCGCTCCATTTTGTAAAAGCCTGCTGCAACCTTCATTTTGCAAAACCCTGATGTAATCTCATTAGTTCAGTTTAGATGTGTGAATGAGGTATGTATGGATGATGGAATCAACCACCAGCCCCAGCCCGTCCTGATGAAATAAAGTGTAAACACCAACGGCTGAAGATGCAGACAACAGCCCTGACAAAGCAAGAAGAGTCCACCCTAAAAAGAAAAGAACAAAGGTACAATAGAAGGAACATCAAAGCCAGGTCCCTGGCTGAAAGTCATGTCTGCAACTGACGGGTGATCAATCACACCAAACCCAGAGGCAGCGTGACACAGCAAGACCTATAGACTCTGTATTCAAACTAAAGCCTACAAAAAGGATGGGTGAGATGGAAGACTCTGGAGTGTAACATTCTGCTGCCAACATGGAAGGGCATTGGTGCATGCCCAACAGAGATCCAGCCCTTCCTTGTGCCTGGCTTTCCTGGCCAGTTAGCCGCCACAAGCTACAAACCCAAGCTGCAAACCCAAACCACGAATTTGAGCAACATTCAGGACTAATAACTATCTAGCAGCTGCAGAACATTTGTGTGTGTGTGTGTGTGTGTGTATAAGTACTTGGTATTAGCTAGTGGTTATAGATCAAATTCTTATCATAATAAATGTGGCATCTTTGCCTTGTCCCTTAAAACGATCCTGTGTAGTTTTGTCTGCATAACAGTTTGTACTGCTTTGAATAAATAAGTAGGTGCATTCTAGCTGACCTTGATTTTCTCCTGAAGAAATCAGATATTGGGGTCTGCCATAGACAGGATCCTCAACTACATGGAACAGCAGTCAGATGGTATATGAATATAGAAACTCTTAGGTGCTTTAGCTATTGTCTTGATTCCCTGGGTTGCTGATCGTTCATTAATGGAAAGAACTGTACATCAAAGTCTGAGTGTTGTCCATTACTTCCTGGCTTACAGTTTTGATCTTGAATGTCAGTGAGATGCATCAGTTAGAAAAACCTTTGTAATATATCTGTTTTTCAGTTGCCTATGTAACTTTCAAAATTCAGTTTGCTACAGTCAATTAACATCTAACTTTGAAAATATATCTGGTCCCATGTGATGACCAGCGCGTTGCTGTTTAGGCTTGCGTATTTTTAGGCACATGCAGTAACCCATATTCTGTAGCCGTGTGACTACATGACTACTTAGATGTTATGGCTATATTATCACATAAATAAATGTGTCCCTTGAGCCATGCTTAGCATGGAAGATAGTTGCCTGTATGCAGATCTTTGTATATTAGAAAGTGTGAACTGATTTTAGCCAAAAGACAAATACAAGGATAGCATCTGGTGGATTCTCTCCAGTCTGACAGTTGCATTATTTACCATAGGGCCACTCACAAGAAGCTAATATTTGTTAAACTTTTCTGAGTCTCCTAGCAAAACTAATTATTCATAAAAAGTTAATTATGAACTCTGTTCATTGTACACTGGGGGGGGACCTCCCAAATTAATACCACCCAAAAGAAAGATGCCATTTACACTTCATGAAACCTTCTAAAAATGTCACAAAAGTTACAATTTTAATGCATGTCAGGGAACTATGCCCAGCTAAATTCCAAACATAGTTCTTTTTACTGCCAAGAAGAGACTATGCTTGCAGAATAAGACAAAGTAGGACATGTAATGGGCTTTTAGTTGCAGCGGTGAACACAAGGATATATTTTAGTTATGTACTCGGCCGCTTGTGGGTCCTATTCATACTGTATGCCTACAAAAAAAAATCCCTGAAAGGCAGGTGCTGAAATGGCAGACAGTAAACTCCACCCCACTGGTAGAAAGATTTAGTTCTACATTGTAGTACCAAGAGAGTAACCTTTGTAATATATCTTTTTTGTAAGCTGTAAAACACAACTCCGTATTTCTCCTTCACTGGAAGGTCCACAAGTTCTTTACAGTTGGACTTAAGCCTGAAATGCAGCACAGGAGGTAGAATTAGCCCCATCAGTCACTGGAAGGTTGGGAATGATCCAGCTCCTGAAGAACCCCTCAGTTCCATTCTCCTTCCTCAGCTGAAGGCAGGCTTTACCAGACCTTCTAAGGACAAAGCATCTATTCTCAAAGAAAAAGAAACAATTTAGAATCAGTGTGTCCTAATTCTTTCGCTATGTGGTCAGATTTTCAGGCTCTCTGGAGTTTCTTTTGTAAAGTCATTTCCTATGTGCTAAGGTACAGTAATGATTGCAGCTCCTGTGAAGCCATGTTGAGAAGTAGAAGAAGGGGAAAGGCAAGATATATCTCTGCTGGTTATGCCATGAGCAGCAATCTGAATCCACAGAGGTTTTAGCTGACAGGGGATTCCCAAAGAACCCCTCAGCCAGACTAGAAAAGAGCCAAGATGGCCCAGAGGTCCCAAGGACCAGAGTGTAGATATGACCAAAAGAGCATCCACCTCCACACTCACGTACAATCGATCAACTGGAAGAAGTAAATTTCACTGAGCCGGCTGGGAAGGGCCCAGAATCTCTTGGGGTCACATAATCAGCCACTGCTTTTGACTTCCTTTTCCCTGCACTGCTTCTTCCCCTGCCTTCCAATACCAGGCCAAAGAGGGAAGAATAGGCAGGCAACTCTGATATGGAGGACTGAACAGATGGTTGGAGATGTTTTGGGACTCTTTGTACCCAGATCTCCCTGCTGTATCTTCCCCAGGAACTTAAGCAGCCCCTTTGCAGCCCAGTCACTTTCTGATCATGTGATGTGGATTGAGTGAAGTGCTCCAAATGTAGACCTCATCAGAAAAGATGGATTGTAAATTATGAAGTCTTCATAAAATAGACTGTCTGCTTTCTCAGCACCTAAGTGACAGGACTTTTCTTTCAACAGTGGTGTCCAGTAATTATCACACACATGCCAACTGGACAGAGATAAAACTTTATATTAAAATGTTAATGGACATGTAGGGCCTGATTCTCATTTACATAAGGTCCCTTTATATTGCACTGGTAATGTACAGGAACATTAATGCTGGGTGCACCTGTAATTTATGCCCCTCTTTAAGGCTCCTTTCCATTACTGATGCATTTTAAAGGAAAATCTGGCTTGTAATGTATTTGAACTCTGACCATCGAAACTGGTACAAGAATTTAGATTTGCTGGAAACCTTGTAAATAGGAAATTACACTGCACTTTACTCTCTTGAAAAGCTGCAGAGCCACAATGAACAACAAGGGGAAACCACCAATTACAGCTCAAAGGCAATTCTGACCTCTCCTTGATCTCTTATTAGAATATGGAAGTCATATTTCCTTGTCAAAAGAAACTTTGTTCCCTGGCATAGAGCTGTATCCACACACCATACTTATTCAATGTATTCTTTTGTCTCCTGGCATCATGTCTAGTTAATTCCCTAATTATGTATTTGTTGTAAAATTAACATTAGAGGAATATTTTAGTACAGTAGTGTGGGTTGAGAATGTCAAAGTGATGGTGAACTCAGTCAACAAAACATTTGTCCTATTTGTTATGGGCCTGATTGTGCTCACACAGGGAAGTAAGGAGCTGAAGGACCCTCCATACTCCTTGCACTTGCTCATATTATAGGTAGCAATAGGGATTAGGAAGAGCATCTGTGGTTGGACTGCTATTCCCCCCTCCATGCAGTTGGGTGAGGAGTGGAATCCTGGCTCCACCTCCCTATATGCTTGATGGACTAACTGAGTGGAGGGGGAAGGAAGTAAGCTGCTCCATCAGGCAGGGGAGAAGCTGTGACTGAATTGTGACCAAGTCATTAATGATTAATTTTTCTTAATCATTATCATTATTTTATTTTTCATTAGTAGCACAGGAGCACCTAGAAACTCAAACCATGATCAGGGACTCATTATGCCAGGTACTGCACACACTTAAAATAAGACAGTCATTGTCCCATCTCTGTTCTACTCCTGGGGCAAAGCAGCTAGGAATGACCCCTTGCTTGGAGATTACAGTCTGTCTTGAAAGGAGTGACATTAAAATGTACATATATACAATTTTCTTTAATTCTCATCATTGCTATAAAAGACAGGTCCCTCTCTATATGTCTCTCTAAATAAATTAATGTTGAATCACAAATACAATTGATTAAACAGTAAAGAGAGTGACTTGTAAACATTCTTGTGAGTATAATTGGCAGTTTGATTATTTCTTGGGTAATATTAATTGCTCATGAGTATTAAGACAGCTACTTGGCATTTGTGAAAATATTCACCAAACCAGATTTTGGCACAAATGATTATTTATAGACACTATGTAACAGAATACATTATTTGTGATGTGCTATTTCTTATTTGTATTAATTATTCTTTATTCTCTTTTTAAACATATTTTAGTCACCAATCAGGGAGCAGAAACAATACCTTTTGACATAGGTGTTTAAGCACAAGCCAGGGATAGAAAATAGGTGCTGTTGCAAGGCCTAAGAAGTCAATGGAAAGACTCTTAGGCTGAATTCACTGAACATGGGCTCAAACCCATAGTGAATACCTGAAGTGAACTGTTCACAAGTAGCCAAGAGTATGAAATCTATGAATATATACTATTCAGCAAATCCATGCAACTAATGGATACCTTCACAGAAATAAGAATCATTTAATGAATGGCTGCAAACAAAAAAGAAATAATAGATTTACAATTAATATTATCCTTCATAATTCTACTAAGTCTAATGTTAGTATTCTAAGTTATTTGTTCATCAGGGTTTATCTTCTTACATGCATTGTAAGGTATAAAGTACCCTAAGGCACTATATAACTAATACCCCCTTCATATACATGCCAACTGGAAATATGGGGAAAATTAATGTCTTGGTCGACAAGAGATGCAACTGAGAATTCAAATAAGAATTAAGGCCCTGATCCTGCAAAGACTTACACATGTGCTTAACTTTATAGTGTCTAATTTATAGTGTGCAGTGCATGGTTGGGACTAAAGGAGTATGCTGCTCCTTATGATTCCCAATAAGCAGTGTAGGAATAAGTGCTGAATCTCTCCCTCCTAACACATCTTTTTTCAGAGTCTGGATCCTTAAGGCTCAAAAGTAACATAAAGCTATTGTGAAGGTGTCATCTTTTTCCATTTTATCTTAAAATGCAGATTGATTTCTGCAAGAAAAGAAACTTGGATATTGCAGTGGGTCTTCATAGAAAATACCTGTGTTTTCTAATTACAAGTCAAATGTGCATTATCAGAACATTAGAGGTATCTAGCCTGCAGGTCTCTCAAGGAAAATTCATTTAACAGCCCTCTATATTTTTATAGTCCAGTGTGATTAGAAACAGCAACAGTATGGTTAAAAAGTGGAACAATGGAAGCAGAAATGCTTCTAAACTTCAAAATAAACCCCTGATACTGATAATAAATCATTATATTTTCCCTTTATAAACCACATGCTGCACATAGGCAGAGAACATCTTTTCACAAACATTTTGATAGGAAATATTTCAGTACATTGTTACACTAGAAGCCATACACATTCTCGTTGTTGCACTTAAAACTTGTCCTATCACATGACAAACGTGTCCATTATTAAGATAGTGTCCCATTTATTTATATGAGATGATGCAAAACCTAACAGCACATTTACATTTCTAACACATCATTAAAAATATTCCTCAGAAATTTAATTTTAGATTTTTTTTAATCTGAATGTGAATTTTGGAGCTCTTCAACATTGCCACTTTGAGAGCACCAAAATAAATTATTGTGTATGTATCCACAGAAGAAACGTAGGTTCAGTAGGGGCAGGTAAAAAGGCAATGTAAGTTTTATTTTATCACATCATCCAGATGCCTCATGTTTCACCTGAATGACCATCTCTGTGGATGGATTCAATACCCATTACCAATTACTAATTTATCTGTGTGCTGTGGCTGCCCACGATGGTGCCAGTATATAACATTTGGGAAGGCTAATTTTGTAACCTTGACATTTGCCTATTAGGAACTGACTTATACTAGTTGAAGGGCCCATGGTAGCTTACTTCTGATACACTAGTAGCATCTTGTCTAGTAGAAGTTTTTAAATAGACATCTTATAGTGTAGCTTTTTTTGCTAGATTTGCATAGAGTATATTAGTCCAATTAAATTTGCAAATTGATTTATCACATTGAAACACAATATGAGGATTTCAAAATCTGTATCTACTGCTGTGTGGTGGATACTAATATTAATATTAATTGTATGTATCATTTCTTAAAATCTAATAAGATCAAAATAAAGGAATGTGATGATAGAGTTCACAAATTAAGGTGCTTCACTGAATATTGATTCAAAAGTAGGTTATATTGTTTGTACTTTGTAATTCATGCAGAAAAATCACAAGTGCAGAACATTTTCAAATTAATATTCAGAAAATATTACCTAATATGTGCAATACAGATTTTTTTTTCCCTTTGAGCAAGCATATCATTTACAGTCAGTTACATTATATTTGCAGGCTTCTACAAACTAGCAGATATGCTAACGATTCTTAAAACTGTGACAGGTTAGCTGAATACTGTATAATATTAGAAATCCCTCTTTACCAAGGCAAAAACTGGCTCCTTTTATGATATGTCATGTTCTCTCTTTTAAGTCTCTGATGAATACTGCTGAAATAAGCCAAAAGATGGTTAATGCTTGAAGACAGTAGCAAAAAACTCATTTTGCATGTGATATAACAAAATAGGTGAGAGGAAAGTTTGGAAAGTAGTATTTGTGGAGAGACAAGACAATAAAATAGAAATCAGTACACAGTTCTCTTATCCTTAAAATTAATAATATTAAGGATAAAAATTTATAAAAAGGCCAGATTTTGATATCCTTACCCCGGATTAGCAGCACCTTATTCCAAGAATAGTCACACTGTCTTCAATGGCTGTACTGATGCATTAAAGTGCTATTTAACATAAGTAAGGTTATCAGAACCCAGCCTTAGGAGTAAACTTCAAATGCAACTCATATCTGCAGAAAAGAAAAAAAATCTATTCCACTCTGATAACTTTTCTGCCACAAGAGATGCTTTGCCAAATGGCCTCCAAACAAAAAGATCACTTTCATCCCAGCATGTGTAGTCTTCATAAGAACATATGAATTGCCATACAGGCCCAGACCAGTGGTCCATGTAGGCCAGTGTCCTGTCTCTAACTGTGGCCAGTACCATATTCCTCAGAGGATGATACAAAAAGAATCTCTGCAGTGGGAACCTGAACATTTCCTTCTTACCCCCAATAATTAGATGTTGGCATAAGCCCCAAAATATGAGGATTCAAATCCCCTTCAAAACTCTTGGAGGTTTTTTTTCTCTTTTGTTTGTTTCAGTACTTACTGTCATCACTCTGGATATATTTGTTGTCCATATAAAAGTTTTATTATTGTTTGTGTTGAGTGCATGCAGTGATCCAGTTTCAAGGTGACAAAGGCATGGAGAAATAAGGCAAGGTTCAACCTTCCTAACAAGCACAAATGAGAAAAAATAAAAACAAAACCCACTTTTCTCCATTGCAACTTCCTGATTATCCAGAAGCAGATGGGAGTCCACAATTTACCTCAGGTTATGACCTGAGCAACAGACAGCAAGCAAATGTCTTCAGTTGACGGGACAGAAATACAGTCTCTTGTCAGTTCAATGAAGACAGGATATTTGAAGCCAGGAACTGACTCAGTGGGAGAAAAGGAAGAACTTTCTGGCTGAGAAAGCACGATATAGGATTAACTCACTTGGGGAGAAGAGGAGAGAGAGGAAACTAAAGTTAGAGCAGCAGAGTATGAAGGCAGGGGATAAGAGGCTATATAACCAGAAAGATAGGATGGAACGAGTTTTTAAGACAGTTCCTCCAGTTTATTCTCTCAGCTGGTGGGGGAACCTGACAAAACCCAGACATTTATATTGAGTGTCTTCAGCCCAGCTCCAGCACCTTACAACTTGCAACCTTGCCCTTTCTGGGCCTTTTTAAGTCTCCCTGGCTTGCCCTGGGATTTCACTGCATTCTCCGTAGAGTTGGTGTGAAGGGCTCCCAGCTGGGAGCTCCCCCTGTGGTTCCAGGAGTCCCTCCAGCATTCTCCTACTTTTAAGCACTCCTGCTTCTTTGCCCATACCCAACTGTAGTTTCCTCCCTTTTAAAGGCCTCCTCCCTACTATACATAACTGACAGATCTGGAGAGGTGGGGCCAGCCCAGTACCCATGGCCTCTCTGGCATCTTCCTCATCTGTGTGGGGTCTATACACCCTGTGACACAAATTCACAGAGAGTTTTAAAACCTTGAAGCCTGAGTATCCTCTCACACCAATGTAAATCAGAAGTAAATCCATTGGAGCCAGTGGAGTTGCAGTGGTGTACACATAAGTGAGAGAAGAATCAGGTGTCAGGAGACCAATGCTTCGGCCCTCAGCCCCACTGAAACCCATCATCCACAGTCCCTTCTGTAAAAGTGTACTTGGCTATACATTTAACAAAGTCTGGCTTTCAAAACCTCCTTGACTTTAAAGAGTAAGTGAAATTGAAAATTAAGTTTGAATTGTACGTCAGCTTTTCAGTTGAAGCTTCTTCATTTGCCTATACATTGTCTATCTCATTTCAGACGTTTTTCTGTTTCGTTTTTTTCAATAGGAGCAATTGAGTTTTGAAAACCAGGAGGATCCCCAGAAATCACTATGCCATTCACAGACCCTATTTAGACTTCCAGTGAGCTTCAGTTGTATAGACCTTGAAAGGCTGTTCCATTATTGCTGCCATTGTTATGCCATCAAAAGCTCACCACTTTCTTCATTAAGTCATTGGTAATGGGGAAAAAAACTGAGTAAGATTCCAAGATTTCCTGTCAGCACAAAATAATTAGAAAGGTAATTAAGAAGGAGTGGGTAAAGAGGAAAGTCTATCAAGGTGTTGATCAGGTATCTGAAAGATGACAAAGAGAAATGTGAAAGACATTTGTTTCTTTGTAATATAGTAACTGAAACAAATAGCTTTAGACAATGGTGCAGCTGCATATATATCTTTGGTAAGTTTTTCTAATTATTTTAAGATTATTATTCTATTCTAATTTGTTGGGGGTAAATTTGTCATGAGAACAGTTGTTTTATATGCATAGTAAACTTATTGCTGTCCAAGTTTCAGATACAATTGTTACATTTTCCATTTCTTTGTGTTTCAGTGCTACCTGAAGGAAGGGGGTGAGGGAGTCTTTATGTAAGATACAGAGGTTTATATCCGTTCAATCATTGTCCATAGAGGCTCCAAAAGATTTGTCTCACAAATCTTGGGAGACAGGCCAGTCCTTGCCTACAGACAGCCCCGCAACCTGAAGCAAATACTCACCAACAACCACATACCACACAACAGAACCACTAACCCAGGAACTTATCCTTGCAACAAAGCCCGTTGCCAATTGTGCCCACATATCTATTCAGGGGACACCATCACAGGGCCTAATAACATCAGCCACACTATCAGAGGTTCGTTCACCTGCACATCCACCAATGTGATATATGCCATCATGTGCCAGCAATGCCCCTCTGCCATGTACATTGGTCAAACTGGACAGTCTCTACGTAAAAGAATAAATGGACACAAATCAGATGTCAAGAATTATAACATTCATAAACCAGTCGGAGAACACTTCAATCTCTCTGGTCATGCAATCACAGACATGAAGGTCGCTATCTTAAAACAAAAAAACTTCAAATCCAGACTCCAGCGAGAAACTGCTGAATTGGAATTCATTTGCAAATTGGATACTATTAATTTAGGCTTAAATAGAGACTTGGAGTGGCTAAGTCATTATGCAAGGTAGCCTGTTTCCTCTTGTTTTTTCCTACCCCCCCCCACCCCAGATGTTCTGGTTTAACTTGGATTTAAACTTGAAGAGTGGTCAGTTTGGATGAGCTATTACCAGCAGGAGAGTGAGTTTGTGTGTGTATGGGGGTGGGGGGGATGTGAGAAAACCTGGATTTGTGCAGGAAATAGCCCAACTTGATTGTCATGCTCATTGTGTAAAGAGTTGTCACTTTGGATGGGCTATCACCAGCAGGAGAGTGAATTTGTGTGGGGGGGTGGAGGGTGAGAAAACCTGGATTTGTGCTGGAAATGGCCCACCTGATGATCACTTTAGATAAGCTATTACCAGCAGGACAGTGGGGTGGGAGGAGGTATTGGTTCATATTCTCTGTGTATATATAAAGTCTGCTGCAGTTTCCACGATATGCATCTGATGAAGTGAGCTGTAGCTCACGAAAGCTTATGCTCTAATAAATTGGTTAGTCTCTAAGGTGCCACAAGTACTCCTTTTCTTTTTGCGAATACAGACTAACACGGCTGTTACTCTGAAACAAAGTAAAGCTTCCTCATGCATAAGTAAACTTACGTACTTATTGAAATGGTAGAGAGCTTTATTTTGTTTTCTTCCTGATTCACAGCAGGAATTTGGTGTACAAGTCAGAGTAATTTGAATGGAGACATAATATGTACAAGAGTATATTTAGCATTTCGACTGCTCAAAATTGGATTCTGAAACACCTTTGGAGGACAGGTAATCCTTCTACAACCCTGCCCGGGTGATTTCACCAGGTGAGAGCATCAGTTTCCATAAGTGCTCTGTTGATGTAGTTAACAGCAAGGATGTACAGAATTAATATATTCCTCAAGCTTCCCTGTCCAATACCCCATACACTTTTTGGATTGTACTAGCCTCCTCAGGGGAAATCGAAGGCAGAGAAAACAAAGTGTTAGAGAAGGCTGAAAATTTTTCATTGTTTAAAAATGAAAAATGGCCTTTTTGACTAATTTTCACAAGAAAATTTCTGTTTTTATTGGAAAACTGAATACTTTTAAACTTTCAAACCCCTCTCACTCAAAATCAGTTCCCAGACATTTGTTTATCTTTAAAATCCCTATAAATTCTGCAAAAAATATTTTAAATGAAAATGAAAACATTTTGATTTCTTTTACATATTTTGAGGAAAACAAAATAGATTTTTTCCAGAAATTCTATTGAGAATAGTACTGGCAATTGCATCTCTCATGGGGTAACAAAGCACACAGTACAGAACTTTCCAGGTTAGATCTACTGCTGCCTTGATATGTTTTCTCAATGACTGCAGCTTTATTTTATTTAAGGATGAGATAATAGCACTAGTAATATATTCAGCCACTTCCAATTAAATTCACATACAGTTCCCAGAGACACAAATCATTTGTAATATGAGCCAAAGTAGACCTCCCATGGGTCAAAGTGAACTGTGCATATGTAAGGAAAGAAAGATATGGCCCATGATAAATTAGGAATGACAAACTTAAAAGAACATGTCTAAAGTGACTTGCATATATGGATTCTGAAGACCAGCATTACCTACATCATACACCGAATTCATGGGCAGATCCTGGACTGCCTAAATATACAGTATGTAAATTTTAATCTCCAGTGTCAGAACAGCTAAAGAGCTTGTCTAATCCATAGCAGCTCCATTAATTATTACTTTGGCCTGCCCTAGTCCCTATACACCATTCTGGTCCATAGGGCATAAGGTGGAAAAACTGTTTTGGTCCCAATAGCATGACTTTGGCCTCCTGCCCTGCGGCTGGGTATTCAGTGTTGGGCCTCCCAGGAGGAACAACCCAAAATCTGCCCCTTCTGTAACAATTTTCCTCTATATAGCTTGCAATACCCAAGCTCCTGTGTCTTCTTTTGGGATAATACTTACTCACCTATCATTGTATCACTGCACACTCATGGTAAATGTAAGCTTGCATTCAGATATGCTAATGGAGATTTCTTGTGTAAATATTTTACTGTCACTGTGACTCCTTTTTCTCTAGGCAAAACAGTTAATTAGCAAATATTTCCTCAATGAATAGAAGAGTGGCCGCAGATAGTATACAAATTCCTTTCAGTACAGTGCATGGATATGTCACAGGATTGATTTCTCCAGGTCCATATTCTGGCCCTTGCAGCCTCTCCTTCCAGGAACAAAGGTAGTTCCAATGTAAACAGAGATCTTCTTACTCTTTATCCAGTCTCTTCTTAGTCTGAGCGTGGCTTCCTACCCACTCTGGCCCCAGGCTTAGTCTGGGTGCCTGATGAGCGCCCAGCACCTTGACTTCTCAAATCTTTCCAGCCTGGTACTTGAATCCTGTCAACAAACATGGGAAAACAGAGGGGTTTGGAGCATTCTTCTCAGCTGGCCTTTGTTCCAGTTCTAAAGTCCTCTCAAGAGTTATATGGATAGTATATCCCATCACAGGAGACATAGTTACCAGGCTATTAATTGCCCCACTAGCTATTTGAGAATGCTCGCAGACCTAATGTGTATTTTATTCTGTTTTATTTCTGCTTATCAGAGAAAATGAGTGTGCAAATAGAAATTATTTCATTTTATAATCTACTCAAGCTTCCCACTTGATTCAAGGATGCCCTTATCCGATGGGCATCCTTGAATCAGGTGGGAGGCTTGAGTAGATTATAAAATGAAATTATGGGTGAAATCCTGGCTCCATTGAAATCAATGGCAAAACTCCCATTGCCTTCAAGCGGACTAAGATTTCACCCTATGCCATCACATTCAACTCTGTGGCAGTGAATTATGATGTCACATGCTAAGGATTGTTTCTTTGCTGAATGAGACAGGCGGAAGGTGATTGTACTGAAAAAGTACCCATATCTACACACACACACACACACACACAAATAGAATTTAACATTTATTGAAAGGGAATTATAAAGTCATAACTGTCTTCAGTATTCTGATATTGTTCTGAAAATGAATATACTGTTTTAAAGTTTGCTCAGATGTAACAGGGGCTCCTTTAAATATATTTCAGTGTTTTCTCAGTGAATTCACTAGAATCAGGGTTATATGGGAACATTAAGTGGGCATTTCCTTTAAAAATGACTACTTACATTAATTATAATACATTATTGGAACTCATGCTTAATCAATCCAAAACACACATTTCAGTGTAAAAAGCTATATAACTAACAGATAAACTGATGTCCTTCTGGGAACAAGTGCTTTACAAGAGATATTGGGAGATCTGGTTGGGCATATTTTTTATTAAAATAGAATTTGTTCTAGGCATAATTATTTAGAAGGCACATGTCTGACATATAACTCATCTCACTTTATAATTATGTTCCTCTAGTTAAACTTTTATTTGCCTTAATTTGGTATACTTCCCCTTCCCCTGCATAGTAATCTATACAACTTTAAATCCATAACTTAGTGCATAATGCTTCTTTTGATTCAAATATATGTTCTACACTTATTTGATATCATTAATGCCATGATGGAATACCCCTTTATAGATAAAGGATGAGTTATTAGCTCAGCATATCTTCAAGTGTGATGTGATTGTCTCTTTTCTACAGAGCTACAGGGGATAGGTACTACTCACACAAGGCTACAATAATTATCTATTCCATTACCAGCAAATTTGCCATGAAAATATAGCAGTCCGTTCAAAAATTGCACTTGCCTTTGTCATGATCGTCAATTGAGTTCACACACCTACACACCCTATTTCATATAGCATTCATTATATGTTACAATAGATAATCATAACATACAATAGGAGACACACAATATAGGAGACAATAATACATAATTGTCATTTATCTTACCAATTGTGTGTGAATAAATATGACAAATGTTAGGAAACACTCTAAATCTCACAATCTATTAATTAATTTACTTGGGTAAAACATCAGCACGCAAGCAACAAATATAAATCCCATATAAATATTCCTGCTATAAATTACACACACACATGCACACACACACACACACACACTGGCCAAGTGATGTAAATAAAAAGTGATTAGCTGTTAAGGCAAAGTGCAAGGTATTTCCCCCACCCTCCAATTATTAGAATCATCTGCTTACTGACTCATGGCTCCAGTTCTCTCTTGCTACTCATAAATAATATGGTCAGGGTGACCCTAACTCATGTAAACAAAATGTGAATTTCACCTCAGCTCTCTAGTCATATATCTAAGCTTCTGAAGAGTCACATTGGGCACAGATTTAATTTCATTGCAACATCATAAATAGTCTGGAAAGCAAAGCCACGTTTCCTGTTTTAAGTTTCTTCTTTTATATCTTTACCTTTACTCTTCTCTTGAGCTCAGTTCCAAAGACCTTGGGTATAGACAAGAACCAGTGTAAAAGATGTCAACACAACGAAACAAGGAAGCGTCAAGGAGACATCAATGTGAATGTTTTATATTTTATATGTTTTTACTGTGTCTTTGGATCTGATGTTAATTCTGCATTTTTGACATGTTTGTGTATTTTTTTCTGTAAAATCAAAATTAAAACCTAAAGAGAAAATTCAAGAATAAGATGGACACAGCCAGTCTTGGGTTCTGGGCTCTGTTCTCAGGACCAACGACTGATGTAGTTAACCAATAAAAACTATTAAAAGGACAATACTGCCCAATCTACTGTTGTTTTTCCTATTCCAGTGAAGTCACTGGTGAGTGACTGATGGTCCTCGCCCCTGCATCTCCTCTTGAATAGTTGATGGTGGTTTTATTGACTACACTTGAATGATCTTAAATAAGAAGGACCAAATTATCTGTTCATGTAAATTTGCCCCACCCTATCAAAGCCAATGGAGATAAGATATTTGGAATTTGGCTGTCGGAATTTCAGTTTTTTCCCTTTTTCTTTCTCCTGTGTTGAACAAGAGTTTAAGATGTCAAATGAAGCTGCTTTGGAGACACCAAGAGCTAAAGCATTTGTAATGTGAATTGCTGGACCAGATCCACCACACGTGCAAATCATCATAGGTCCATTGAAGTCAGAGGAGATATGTCAATTTACACCAGCAAAGAATCTGGTCCACTGTGTTTCAGCCAGGACACTTCCTGAGAATTGTTGAAACTTTTATTTTTCATTATATGTCTCATTGCTTTTCTATAAAAACTAATGATTTTCTTTTATGAAAACAGACGTATAATATATTATACAGTATTTTGCTATTGTAGAAGGTGATAATATTGTAATATATTTGTGGAGTTTGACAGGTGGATCTAGCTTTTGTAAATCAATCCTTCCCTTTATAACAAGCTGGAATAAAACCCGGATTCCAAAAGCGCCTAACTGTGATGTTTTTGATATCCAGGTCTGAATCCAGATCTGAATTTTGTGGGTTAAACCTATCACTAATTTTGAATCCATTTACCATTGTAGTCTCCATTTTGGTCGCAATCTCTGGTTGTGTTCTAATTGGGTAAGGACCTGATCCAACACTCATTGAAGTTAAAGAGAGCTTTTTACATTGACTTCAGCAGCTATGAGGTCAAGGCATAGATACTCAAATATCTGAACCTCTCTTCTGTTGCCCGATGGGCCTCGAACTCCCAACATAATTCACAGTTATGCTGAGAGAAAAACATGGAAAATCTCTTTCACCTAAATTTTATATTTATTATGGGATCAAAATGCAACTAGGCCAGGATCTGTTTTTACTGCTGCACAAAGTAGTTGCACATGTGGTTGCAAATGTGATTGGCCTGAACTACTCAGTGAACAAGTTATGAAATTGTATCCACAACCTGAAGAAAGAAATAAGTCTTGCAGGCGTATAGGAAATGTTGTCCACAAATGCGACATTAACATATGATTGGATAATATAAAATTGTAACCAAATGCAAATGGCAAAATGAAATGATGGGTTGAAGAGCAAGCCATGTAACCTAGTATTATCTTTGTTGTTAAGTAGGTCAAACTGTTCTTGACCTTTTGTAAGTATGTCTAGTTGAAAACTTGGAACCTAAGACTTAAGATGTAGCTGTCTAGACCATTGACTGCAAGGTTGACATTTGATGGTGATTGGATGATAGTAGGTGTGTAGCTAGCAGCAAATTATAAAAAAAGGTAAACAACTAGGACATAAAACCCCATGTAAAAGTAATCAATTTTGGAACAGTGACCGCTGCAACCTGTGTCCCCACATGGAGGTGTTATAGAAATCTTAACTTTTGGCTTTCTGTATTTGTGCTGATCTCTCTTAGTTAGAGCAATCTGATAAAAATGATTGAGCTTGGATATCTGATAGCTCTTTGATTAATATCTAAACTGAATGGAACCCATTTTTAATACTCTGGAGAGGTAATATCAAAGGTATCCAGTTTACATTTATAAATTAACAGATACAAATGAATTCTTGTTTTTATCTCCAAAGTACAATATGTGATACAAACATGCACTCACAATTGTGAAATCTGCTGTCAATCATTCCAAACCTGTAACAAAAGCAAACCAACCCCCTGTTAGCTAGCAGCCTTCCAATTCTGCCTTCAATGCTACAGAGGCTGCTACCTAGAAACCTAACAAGATAATACATTATACAGTGCCAACACCTGAAAAGCAAAACCATACCTCGGAGTGCTAAATTTTGCTCACTCAAAGACTTTGTGGAGGCTGCAATTAGCAATGAGAATGGCAGTTCCAAACATGATCATTAACAATTTTAGTTTTCCTATTTTTTAAACAAAAATAATATTTAAATCTGCAGTTTTATGCATTTGTTGAAATATTTTTTTCTCTTTTTATAAATATGCATGGGTTAGTTACCATTTGTTTTAATCTTAAGGGATTCTATTGCCATCTTTGAAAATCATCATAGAATAATGTCTAAAAGTATCTTAATTGGACGGTCATTTGAGTCCACCACTCTTGTAGGTGACTGAATTGTACATTAAAACACTTAGTTACACTAACTGATGGTCCTGTTAGCAGTTCCAGCTGACAGGTCAAGGACTGTAAAAGGTTAGAATCTGAACTACCCTTTCACCATTCCAGGAGGACATTTTGGTCGGTGTTGAGATACATTAACAGCCCTGTGGGAGAAGTGTGTACTACCACTGCCTATGGTATGAAATATGTTATTAAATAAAAGATTTCAGTCACCAGAGCTTTCCCTCTGGTTCCTTTCATATGCGCAAAATTCACTCAAAATACAACAATGTCTGAAACACTTAACAAAATGGAAGATACTGTCTTGAGCACTAATAATGGATTATAAATATGCCTTTAAATTCCACTCATTTGGAATAACTCCAAATAGCTCACACATGGTATGAATTTTGCATTCTTTCCTGAATTATATATTTTTTTCAAGGTGGGTGAGGTAATATCTTTTATCAGACCAACTTCTGTTGGTGGAACGGGCAACTTTTGAGCTTCACAGGTCTGAGGAAAAAATTATTGGATGAGGTTCTTTGGTTTGTGCTCTTTAGAACATCAGACTCGATGATCATAACGATGTTGTCTGGTCTTAAAAATCTAAGAATCATCACATTATGCCTATTACTTTCACAAGCAAACAATTGTTTATAGGTGTAGTCCCTGGTTTCACGTAAAAGGCTGTTCATCCCATCTTGTGGTTTCTGCAGTAGGATTGATAGGCTGGTGTAGATTCTGCTTCAACTAAAGGATTAAGTTAAAAGGAATATTGGGTAGTAAGATAGTAACGGATGGAGAATAATTTTATTTGTTGCTTTTAGAATGTTAACTCCTATATCACAGAGGTTACTCCAGCATTTTAGGATATTTACCAAAAACTTAGCTGAAAAAGGCTCAGAATTAGCAAAGATAAAATATATTATTCACAGAGCATTTGGGTATAAGAAGCAGTCTGTTGCCATGACACTGTATTCTTTCTTCTCCAGCAGATGTTCTTTTGTGAAACTTGTTTTTGTGATTCATAATAAAATCTTGACAGCCCTGAGTCACCAGGCATATTCTTCCTCCCAAGGCCACTTAAATTAACATCCAAACATTGTCCATCCAATGTCCAAACAGACATTTACATTACCAAACTCTTTGCTATAGCTTGCATTCTCTAGGAGCTTGGTTCCAAACCTATGGAAGTCAGTGGAAAGATTTAGTGGCCTAAACATGCAGACAGGTGCCGAGTGGAATTTGTAAAAGCATTTGATTTCAATTGAACCTATTTGCCTCTGGGCATTTATCTATATCACTAGGTACATAACTTGCTTCCAGTGACTCCAATGGACTTTGGATCAGGCTGAAGGTGTCTGACTCTTTTTTGTTGATTGGTCTGTAAGGTAAGAAGGCC
Source organism: Lepidochelys kempii (assembly GCF_965140285.1). NCBI lineage: Eukaryota > Metazoa > Chordata > Testudines > Cheloniidae > Lepidochelys > Lepidochelys kempii. Next base: position 58,338,157 of record NC_136387.1, on the reverse strand, counting down.
ACTTTTTTTTTTTATTACTGAGGCACCAAAGAAGTTCAGCTATTTCACTTCAGTGCCATACAAACTAGAGAGGAAGGACCTCCAATGCACTTACTCCTTAAGATCTACAAGAACAGATTACAATTAGGAAAATTCAGTGTTTTCAGTGCACATATTCTTAATTCTTTGTGAGCAGAAGCTATCTTCTTGGGCAACTACTTGTGGCCTGTAAATATTTCACTATCTTCTACAACAGGGGTGGCCAAACTTACTGACCCTCTGAGCCAAATATGACAATCTTCAGAAGTTTGAGAGCCAGGGCATGCCTACTGGGGCTCAGGACTTAACCCGCATGGGAGTTGCCTGCTGGGGCTTCTCTCCTGCTGAAGCCCCAAGCCCCAGCAAGCACACCCTGTGGGGCTGAAGTCCTAGGACCCCCCTCCTTTCTGGACAGAAAGCCCTACCCCATGACCCTGCTGCAAGGCAGACTTCCCAAACTCCACCACCCAGTCAAGTAAGTGGAGAATGGGGGGAGGTGAGAGGGGCTCCGTGAGTTGCACTTTAACTATAAAAGAGCCCCATGAGGCTCACAAGCCACAGTTTAGCCTCCCCTGTCCTACAAGGATAATAGAGGCTTTTCCCAGCAATGTTATACATATTTATTGAAAAGTGAAATACGTATTTATTGAAAATATTTTTGGTATATTAATCCATCCATAACTCCTTACTCAGGCAAAACTCCCATTACCAAAGAAGGGAATTTTACCTGAGGTAGGATTACTCACTTAAATAGTTACTTGAGTAGATGTTCGTAAAACCAGGTGCCAATTTAACATCAGCCTTCATTTTCATAGAATCATAGAATATCAGGGTTGGAAGGGACCTCAGGAGGTCAACTAGTCCAACCCCCTGCTCAAAGCAGGACCAATCCCCAACTAAATCATCCCAGCCAGGGCTTTGGCAAGCCTCACCTTAAAAACTTCTAAGGAAGGAGATTCCACCACCTCCCTAGGTAACGCATTCCAGTGCTTCACCACCCTCCTAGTGAAAAAGTTTTTCCTAATATCCAATCTAAACCTCCCCCACTGCAACTTGAGACCATTACTCCTTGTTCTGTCTTCTGCTACCACTGAGAACAGTCTAGATCCTTCCTCTTTGGAACCCCCTTTCAGGTAGTTGAAAGCAGCTATCAAATCCCCCCTCATTCTTCTCTTCCTCAGTCTCTCCTCATAAGTCATGTGTTCCAGTCACCTAATCATTTTTGTTGCCCTCTGTTGGACGTTTTCCAATTTTTCCACATCCTTCTTGTAGTGTGGGGCCCAAAACTGGACACAGTACTCCAGATGAGGCCTCACCAATGCTGAATAGAGGGGAACGATCACATCCCTTGGTCTGCTGGCAATGCCCCTACTTATACATCCCAAAATGCCATTGGCCTTCTTGGCAACAAGGGCACACTGTTGACTCATATCCAGCTTCTCGTCCACGGAAACCCCTAGGTCTGTTTCTGCAGAACTGCTGTCTAGCCTTCGGTCCCTTATCTGTAGCGGTGCATGGGATTCTTCCATCCTAAGTGCAGGACTGTGCACTTGTCCTGGTTGAAACTCATCAGATTTCTTTTGGTCCAATCCTCTAATTTGTCTAGGTCCCTCTATATCCTATCCCTACTCTCCAGCATATCTACCTCTCCTCCCAGTTTAGTGTCATCTGCAAACTTGCTGAGGGTGCAATCCACACCATCCTCCAGATCATTTATGAAGATATTGAAAGAAAACGGCCCGAGGACCAACCCTTGGGGCACTCCCCTTGATACCGGCTGCCAACTAGACATGGAGCCATTGATCACTACCCGTTGAGCCCGACAATCTAGCCAGCTTTCTATCCACCTTATCCATTCATCCAGCCCATACTTCTTTAACATACAGGCAAGAATACTGTGGGAGACTGTGTCAAAACTTTGCTAAAGTCAAGGAACAACACATCCACTGCTTTCCCCTCATCCACAGAGCCAGTTATCTCATCATAGAAGGCAATTAGATTAGTCAGGCATGACTTGCCCTTGGTGAATCCATGCTGACTGTTCCTGATCACTTTCCTCTCCTCTAAGTGCTTCAGAATTGATTCCTTGAGGACCTCCTCCATGATTTTTCCAGGGACTGAGGTGAGGCTGACTGGCCTATAGTTCACAGGATCCTCCTTCTTCCCTTTTTTAAAGATGGGCACTACATTAGCCTTTTTCTAGTTGTCCGGGTCTTCCCCCAATCGCCATGAGTTTTCATATGTGCAACCACAGTGAAATCAACGGGTCAGAACTTTATTTTAGTTAATGTCAAGGAGATTGATTTATTACTTTTTTTTAAGCATGAAAAGTGTTTTCAGTTTGATACCAGAGAAATATCAATCCTGGACAGTTTACAATACAGAAGTCTAACAGAAAAACAAAATCAGAACCAGAGTAAGGAAATAGATGACATTTTACCATTCTTCTTAATCAAATATATTTTAAATGAAATTGTGCTTACATTTATTTTTCATTTAGGACAATGTGATTAGGACATTATAGAACAGTAGTTTCATATCTAAATTCCAACCATTTTTATTCTTTCCCCCTGTTAGGGAAAAAGGGTTCCCCTCCCGTCTAGGGTTAGGAGGGTAGCCTTCCCTGGACTTCTGTATTAGCCAAACAAAACACAGAGTCTTGGCTCTTTGATAAAGTGAGGCACTTTATTGCTAGCAAATACGACAGCTGAAGGGCTCACCAATTCCTTTTCAGAGGAAAATGGTGAAGCCCCGAACAAAGAACAGGGATGAGCTTTTATAGCTTGGTTCAACATACATTGTGATATCTCTTCCAGTTCGAACCGGTTAACCCAGTCTGTTTGAAGTTCTGGGGTAGGTACGAGCATGGAGGCTTATCTGTATAAGGAATTCTCTCCCCAAAAGCAGGGACTGCAGGTTACACACAGTTCACATTCTTTCTATCCATAAACAAAGTAGAAAGGACAGATAAGCATAGAAAAAATACAGCAGCGTAGCTTTACATGATTATAGGGTCGTTTTCTGGGTTTTTTTCCCTATCACCCCCTCAGTTTCATATCTTAAATCAGGATTTTGAGTGACATCTCAATCAGTTCTCTAACATGTAATTTAACACACTAGAAACCTATTGCCTGATCTTGTTTCATATGCATAAATATCTGTAGCTATCCAGAACAGAATGTGCTCACTTCAAAACAAAGTTATTTTCAACATCAGGTCCCAGAGGTGAAATGACAGTGAATTAAGGTAAAAAATTACAACTTTGAGCTACTCAATGCCCTGCAGAATTTCTTTCTTTCAGATATGTCTCTCTGCCAAAGCTGGAGATGTCAGCCTGGAGCCATTGCGCTGCCAGTTTAATTGTATTAAGGAAAGATTTCAGAGTAACAGCCGTGTTAGTCTGTATTTGCAAAAAGAAAAGGAGTACTTGTGGCACCTTAGAGACTAACCAATTTATTTGAGCATAAGCTTTCGTGAGCTACAGCTCACTTCATCGGATGCATACTGTGGAAACTGCAGAAGACATTATATGTCAGTTTGGATGAGCTATTACCAGCAGGAGAGTGAGTTTGTGTGTGGGGGGGTGGGTGAGAAAACCTGGATTTGTGCTGGAAATGGCCCACCTTGATTATCATACACATTGTAAGGAGAGTGATCACTTTAGGTAAGCTATTACCAGCAGAAGAGTGGGGTGGGATGAGGTATTGTTTCATGGTCTCTGTGGGTATGTCTACACTACGGAATAAGGTCGAATTTATAGAAGTCGATTTTTTAGAAATTGGTTTTATATATTTGAGTGTGTGTGTCCCCACAGAAAATGCTCTAAGTGTATTAAGTGCATTAACTCGGCGGAGTGCTTCCACAGTACCGAGGCTAGAGTTGACTTCCGGAGTGTTGCACTGTGGGTAGCTATCCCACAGTTCCCGCAGTCTCCGCTGCCCATTGGAATTCTAGGTTGAGATCCCAATGCCTGATGGGGCTAAAACATTGTCACAGGTGGTTCTGGGTACATATCGTCAGGCTCCCATTCCCTCCCTCCCTCCGTGAAAGCAAGGGCAGACAATCATTTCGCGCCTTTTTTCCTGAGTTACCTGTGCAGATGCCATACCATGGCAAGCATGGAGCCCGCTCAGCTAACCGTCACCATATGTCTCCTGGGTGCTGGCAGACGCAATACGGCATTGCTACACAGTAGCAGCAACCCATTGCCTTCTGGCAGCAGACAGTGCAATACGACTGATAGCCATCATCGTCGTGTCCGAGGTGCTCCTGGCCACGTCGGCTGGGAGCGCCTGGGCAGACATGGGTGCAGGGACTACATTAGAAGTGACTTGACCAGGTCATTCTCTTTAGTCCTGCAGTCAGTCCTATTGAACCATCTTATGGTGAGCAGGCAGGCGATACGGATTGCTAGCAGTCGTACTATACCATCTTTTTGCCGGGCAGGCAAGAGATGAGGATGGCTAGCAGTCGTACTGTACCATCTTCTGCCGAGCAGCCATGAGATGTGGATGGCATGCAGTCCTTCTGCACCGTCTGCTGCCAGCCAAAGATGTAAAAGATAGATGGAGTGGATCAAAACAAGAAATAGACCAGATTTGTTTTGTACTCATTTGCCTCCTCCCCCGTCTAGGGGACTCATTCCTCTAGGTCACACTGCAGTCACCCACAGGGAAGGTGCAGCGAGGTAAATCTAGCCATGTATCAATCAGAGGCCAGACTAACCTCCTTGTTCCAATAAGAACAATAACTTAGGTGCACCATTTCTTATTGGAACCCTCCATGAAGTCCTGCCTGAAATATTCCTTGATGTAAAGCCACCCCCTTTGTTGATTTTAGCTCCCTGAAGCCAACCCTGTAAGTCATGTCGTCAGTCACCCCTCCCTCCGTCAGAGCAACGGCAGACAATCGTTCCGCGCCTTTTTTCTGTGCAGACGCCATACCAAGGCAAGCATGGAGGCCGCTCAGCTCACTTTGGCAATTAGGAGCACATTAAACACCACACGCATTATCCAGCAGTATATGCAGCACCAGAACCTGGCAAAGCGATACCGGGCGAGGAGGCGACGTCAGCGCGGTCACGTGAGTGATCAGGACATGGACACAGATTTCTCTGAAAGCATGGGCCCTGCCAATGCATGCATCATGGTGCTAATGGGGCAGGTTCATGCTGTGGAACGCCGATTCTGGGATCGGGAAACAAGCACAGACTGGTGGGACCGCATAGTGTTGCAGGTCTGGGACGATTCCCAGTGGCTGCGAAACTTTTGCATGCATAAGGACACTTTCATGGAACTTTGTGACTTGCTTTCCCCTGCCCTGAAGCACATGAATACCAAGATGAGAGCAGCCCTCACAGTTGAGAAGCGAGTGGCAATAGCCTGTGGAAGCTTGCAAACACAGCTACCGGTCAGTTGGGAATCATGCAATCAAAGATCTGCTGATATCAAGGGTAGTGACCCTGGGAAATGTGCAGGTCATAGTGGATGGCTTTGCTGCAATGGGATTCCCTAACTGTGGTGGGGCCATAGACGGAACCCATATCCCTATCTTAGCACTGGAGCACCAAGCCGGCGAGTACATAAACCGCAAGGGGTACTTTTCAATAGTGCTGCAAGCTCTGGTGGATCACAAGGGACGTTTCACCAACATCAACGTTGGATGGCCGGGAAAGGTACATGACGCTTGCATCTTCAGGAACTCTGGTCTGTTTCAAAAGCTGCAGGAAGGGACTTTATTCCCAGACCAGAAAATAACTGTTGGGGATGTTGAAATGCCTATAGTTATCCTTGGGGACCCAGCCTACCCCTTAATGCCATGGCTCACGAAGCCGTACACAGGCAGCCTGGACAGTAGTCAGGAGCTGTTCAACTACAGGCTGAGCAAGTGCAGAATGGTGGTAGAATGTGCATTTGGACGTTTAAAGGCGCGCTGGCGCAGTTTACTGACTCGCTTAGACCTCAGGGAAACCTATATTCCCACTGTTATTCCTGCTTGCTGTGTGCTCCACAATATCTGTGAGAGTAAGGGGGAGATGTTTATGGCGGGGTGGGAGGTTGAGGCAAATCTCCTGGCTGCTGATTACACACAGCCAGACACCAGGGTGGTTAGAAGAGCACAGGAGGGCACGGTACGCACCAGAGAAGCTTTGAAAACCAGTTTCATGACTGGCCAAGCTACCGTGTGAAAGTTCTGTTTGTTTCTCCTTGATGAAATCCCCCGCCTCTTGGTTCACTCTACTTCCCTGTAAGCTAACCACCCTCCCCTCCTCCCTTCGATCACCGCTTGCAGAGGCAATAAAGTCATTGTTGCTTCACATTCATGCATTCTTTATGCATTCATCACAAAAATAGGGGGATGACTACCAAGGTAGCCCAGGAGGGGTGGTGGAGGAGGGAAGGAAAATGCCACACAGCACTTTAAAAGTTTACAACTTTAAAATTTATTGAATGCCAGCCTTCTTTTTTTTGGGCAATCCTCTGTGGTGGAGTGGCTGGTTGGCCGGTGGCCCCCCCACCGCGTTCTTGGGCGTCTGGGTGTGGAGGCTATGGAACTTGGGGAGGAGGGTTACACAGGGGCTGTAGTGGCAGTCTGTGCTCCAGCTGCCTTTTTCTGCAGCTCAACCATACACTGGAGTATACTGGTTTGGTCCTCCAGCAGCCTTAGCATTGAATCCTGCCTCCTCTCATCATGCTGCCACCACATTTGAGCTTCAGCCCTGTCTTCAGCCCGCCACTTACTCTCTTCAGCCCACCACTTACTCTCTTCAGCCCGCCACCTCTCCTTCCGGTCATTTTGTGCTTTCCTGCACTCTGACATTATTTGCCTCCACGCATTCGTCTGTGCTCTGTCAGTGTGGGAGGACAGCATGAGCTCGGAGAACATTTCATCTCGAGTGCGTTTTTTTTTTCTTTCTAATCTTCACTAGCCTCTGGGAAGGAGAAGATCCTGTGATCATTGAAACACATGCAGCTGGTGGAGAAAAAAAAAGGGACAGCGGTATTTAAAAAGACACATTTTATAAAACAGCGGCTACACTCTTTCAGGGTAAATCTTGCTGTTAACATTACATACATAGCACATGTGCTTTCATTACAAGGTCGCATTTTGCCTCCCCCCCACCGCGTGGCTACCCCCTCAACCCTCCCCCTTCCCCGTGGCTAACAGCGGGGAACATTTCTGTTTAGTCACAGGCAAACAGCCCAGCAGGAACGGGCTTCTCTGAGGGTCCCCTGAAGAAAACCACTCTATTTCAACCAGGTGACCATGAATTATATCTCACTCTCCTGAGGATAACACAGAGAGATAAAGAACGGATGTTGTTTGAACGCCAGCAAACATACACTGCAATGCTTTGTTGTACAATGATTCCCGAGTACGTGTTACTGGCCTGGAGTGGTAAAGTGTCCTACCATGAAGGATGCAATAAGGCTGCCCTCCCCAGAAACCTTTTGCAAAGGCTTTGGGAGTACATCCAGGAGAGCCGCGAATGCCAGGGCAAAGCAATCCTTTCACATGCTTGCTTTTAAACCATGTATAGTATTTTAAAGGCGGTCCCTTCTCCATCAGCCGGGTCCAGGAAGCAGCCTTGGGTGGGTTGAGGGTCCAGATCCAGGATGAGAAACAGTTCCTGGCTGTCGGGAAAACCGGTTTCTCCACTTGCTTGCTGTGAGCTATCTACAACCTCATCATCATCATCATCATCTTCTTCGTCCCCAAAACCTGCTTCCATGTTGCCTCCATCTCCATTGAAGGAGTCAAACAACATGGCTGGGGTAGTGTTGGCTGAACCCCCTAAAATGGCATGCAGCTCATCATAGAAATGGCATGTTTGGGGCTCTGACCCAGAGCGGCCGTTCGCCTCTCTGGTTTTCTGGTACGCTTGCCTCAGCTCCTTAAGTTTCATGTGGCACTGCTTCGGGTCCCTGTTATGGCCTCTGTCCTTCATGCCCTGGGAGATTTTGACAAAGATTTTGGCATTTCGAAAACTGGAACGGAGTTCTGATAGCACGGATTCCTCTCCCCAAACAGCGATCAGATCCCATACCTCCCGTTCGGTCCATGCTGGAGCTCTTTTGCGATTCTGGGACTCCATCATAGTCACCTCTGCTGATGAGCTCTGCATGGTCACCTGCAGCTTGCCAAGCTGGCCAAACAGGAAATGAGATTCAAAAGTTTGCTGTTCTTTTCCTGTCTACCTGGCCAGTGCATCTGAGTTGAGAGTGCTGTCCAGAGCGGCCACAATGGAGCACTCTGGGATAGCTTCCGGGGGCCAATACCATCAAATTGTGTCCACAGTACCCCAAATTCGAGCCGGCAAGGCTGATTTAAGCGCTAATCCACTTGTCAGGGGTGGAGAAAGGAAATCGATTTTAAGAGCCCTTTAAATCGAAATAAAAGACTTCATCGTGTGGATGGGTACAGGTTTACAACGATCTAACGCTGCTAAATTCAACCTAAAGTCCTAGTGTAGACCAGGGCTTTGTATATAATGTCTTCTGCAGTTTCCACAGTATGCATCCGATGAAGTGAGCTGTAGCTCACGAAAGCTTATGCTCATATAAATTGGTTAGTCTCTAAGGTGCCACAGTACTCCTTTTCTTTTTGTGTTAAGGAAGTATCAGCACAATCAATGACATTTTATAAATTTTGCAACAGTGGGATTTTTGACACTTTATTTCTGATGTTGTCTGGTTCCCTGCCTTAGTAAGAGTTTTAATCTATGTGAAATCATTGGCTTTGGCTTAAAGTGTTAAATCAAATGACAGACAGTGTTGTGCTGTTACATAATTCAAGCAGGATACTGCTTCTATAGTTAACTCAGAGAAATCATGCCAGATGTTGAAAGGAATGGGCAGGAGAAATAGTACTTGGAAACATTTCTGAATCATTTAAACATTGTGCAATCAGATTCGCTTATGTAAACTAATATAAATCCTATGGGAATATTGGGAATATCTCTTCCTTTACGAAGTGGTGTAATCTCAGTGAGGGAAGAAAAGGGAAGATGCTGAGCAAAAGGTCAAGGGACTAATTGTTTTTTGATGGGCAAGTGAATAAAGTAGACTTTCAGGGTAAATTTTACTAGGGAAAGGACTAGGATGGATTCATAGAAATCACTGACTTTAATTATGATTTAAATCAGGAAACTGCAAATCTGTATTTTAATCTTGTTTTGCATTTGTACTTTTTCCTAAAGAAAGGTTCATTCTCATTTATTGGTATAACAATGAAAACGTTATTTTTTTAACCAAATATAACCTTCACTCTACCTTTAATACTGTTTGTTTTGCTATCAGGAGAACATACTATATCTATACACATTTATTTAAGCAATTATATAGCTTACCATACATGTTGATTTTTACATTTTTCTGTGAGAAAATGTAAATAGCGAATAACATTTCTTATTAAAAAGATGATAAATCTTTAATCAGGTTTTATATCAAGCTGCATTTGGATAGAAATTGGAATTCAATTAAAATGTACAAAAACTACCATTTTCAATTTGTTTTTATTACTTATATAAAACTACCTTCAGTGTTCTGGAAACTTTTTTTAGAGTAAGTTTATCTAAACATGTTTTACATTTAAAACTGATTTATTATACAAGGGAGGTAATATCTGCAGTTAGTGAACTGATGGATTGTTTCTGGTCTCCATGGGTCAGATTTTCAAAAGTGCCTAAACAGATTAGTTGCCTAACTCCCACTGAAATCACTGAAATCATTGCCAAAATACCTTTACAAATTTGATTCTGTGTCCCTCAAGATGTTGGGATTAGTAGATCTCGTCCTCTCCTACCTGTTTTTTTCATAGATTGGAAGAGGAAAACAAGCTTTACTGATTTTTTTTCAACTGCCAATTGGCGTTTCATGTTTGAATGAACAAGAAAATATTCTCTCAGCACTTGCTAGTGAAACCAAAACAAAAACTAATTAAGGCAAATGCTTTTCTTCACAACAAAAAGCAAAAGTACTTACATGTAGAAAAGTATAAATTCCAGCATTTTTCTCTATTGTAAAAACTGTAAATAAAATAGATAGGTACTTAATGAAATACAGGACTGTGACATATGTAAAAAGTTAGATTATAGTAAATTTAGACTTTAACACAGGTTGTCATAATTTCAAATTTAATATTACGGGTTAATCTAGTTTGGTTTATGAGAAGTGTAAATATAGATATGTTAAGCAAGTAGTATATTTTAATCTGATTCATTTTTTCTCACTCTCTCTATTTTAAACAAGAAAAGAGAACCCTGTAACCTTGCAGGAGAGGTGATCAAAGGTAAAGAGTTTCTGGACCCTCTGCTGAAAGTTTAAGGTGATGCACAATCATTTTTTTCTGAGAAACACATTATCAGTTCATAAATTGATGAATGATCCTACTGCTTCAACCTATGGATGTATTCACATTACCTTTAATGGATAGTCTCTGCGCATATAAAGGGAAAAACAGACCACTAGTCTTGCGTTTAAGATAGAAAGGACATTTCCCCTTGATCTCAGTAATTCCAAGTCTTTTTTCCCCTTAGTGAAATCATCAGTGACTTGGGACATTACAGTATATTTCTCATTCAAGATAAATTTAATTTATATATATTACACTCATAGTTTCAATTTCTTTCATTGGAGGAATTTAAAATATTTCACATATATTAATTAATTGTACCTCACAATATGAGTTTGAAGTAACTATATATTATGCTTATTTTACAGATGGGAAAATGGAAGCACCCAGTGTGAATTCTGCTGTTAGGTATGCCATTGTAAATCCAGAGTAACACCACTGTAAATTAAGGTACCAACTCCTTCGCTACAGCGGAGAAGCACACATTGCAACTCTTGCAGGTGGGAGAAGAGAGGATCAACGTGTGTGTGTGGTGTGTATGTGTGTGCGTGCAATGCTTGTTTTAGGCACCTTTGCACTCTTCTGATCCTGGGCCAGTTATTGGTATGCCCAGTGAAGTTAGAGCTATCTGAGAGTAGTACAAAACAAGAAAGGAGGGATCACTCAGAAATTCTATGGTATTTCTGAGTGATCAGAAATCAGTATCTCACCTGCTGTTCTACAAGGTCCACACAGCACTTTTCAACAAACAACATGTATGGTACAAGTTTTACATCTGGTATATCATCAGTCTACACTCCCATGTACAGTCTGCTGCACTTCCAACCCTCCCTATTGTTCTGTGTGTCTAAGGTCAAGAAGCAGCACATCTCTCTGCACAGAGCTCATTGAAGAATCAGGACATACATTTGTAGAAGGTGGTAGGGTATTACATTATTTGTATTCCCTGTACAGTGCCTAGTACAATGGGGCTCTATTCTAGGTTGGTCTGACATTATTTTAATAAGCATGATTACTATTAATAATGAATGCATAATAATATTTTAGAAATAGGGTTTGATTCTATAATTAATGATTCAATTATAGTCTATAAACTAAAAGAAGCATGGATGGAAAGAATTACAGTTGCACTTGTCATGCTTTCTGGGGTAACTCACAACTGTGAGTGCCAACCTCAGGGCAGACTGTCAAAAAGCAGGGCAGAAACCCCAGACTGATTGTATGTTCAATAATTAGATTTCAGCAACCCAGTGACAAGTATGAACTCCTAGATCACTATAAGAGTCTCACCATGGAGTCACTGACAGTCCCTTTGGGCATGGCAGTCTGTTTTGCCTCCCAGGCAAGCTGGATTATATGGTAGGTGGTTACTTTACAGCAACAAAATCACAACAATATTCAGGTTACTCCCAGTCCCAAAGGACCAGGCACTTACTCCAGGTCATTTTTACTCAGATCTCAAACCAAAGACAATGCTTGCAGCCAATCCTGTAATAAATTAACTAAAGATTGATTAATAAAAATATGAGTTATTTACAAGATTAAAACAGGATGCATACACACACAAATGAGTTCAGTCTTAGATTTTAAGAAGTAATATAAGCTCAGGGAACTGATGGGCAGGATCCCCTGAGAAAATAACATGAGGGGGAAAGGAGTCCAGGAGAGCTGGCTGTATTTCAAAGAATCCTTATTGAGGTTACAGGGACAAACCATCCCGATGTGTAGAAAGAATAGTAAATATGGCAGGCGACCAGCTTGGCTTAACACTGAAATCCTTGCTGATCTTAAACACAAAAAAGAAGCTTACGAGAAGTGGAAGATGGGACAAATGACCAGGCAAGAGTATAAAAATATTTCTCGGGCATGCAGGAATGAAATCAGGAAGGCCAAATCACACCTGGAGCTGCAGCTAGCAAGAGATGTTAAGAGTAACAAGAAGGGTTTCTTCAGGTATGTTAGCAACAAGAAGAAAAATCAAGGAAAGTGTGGGCCCCTTACTGAATGAGGGAGACAACCGAGTGACAGAGGATGTGGAAAAAGCTAATGTACCCAATGCTTTTTTTTTTGCCTCTGTCTTCACGAACAAGGTCAGCTTCCAGACTGCTGCACTAGGCAGCACAGCATGGGGAGGAAGTGACCAGAGCCTCTGTGAAGAAAGAAGTGGTTCTGGACTATTTAGAAAAGCTGGACAAGCACAAGTCCATGGGGCTGGATGCGCTGCATCCGAGAGTGCTAAAGGATTTGGCAGATGTAATTGCAGAGCCAATGGCCATTATCTTTGAAAACTCATGGGGATCGGGGGAGGTCCTGGATGACTGGAAAAAGGCTAATGTAGTGCCCATCTTTAAAAAAGGGAAGAAGGAGGATCCTGGGAACTATAGGCTAGTCAGCCTCACCTCAGTCCCTGGAAAAATCATGGAGCAGGTCCTCAAGGAATCAATTCTGAAGCACTTAGAGGAGAGGAAAGTGATCAGGAACAGTCAGCATGGATTCACCAAGGGCAAGTCATGCCTGACTAATCTAATTGCCTTCTATGATGAGATAACTGGCTCTGTGGATGAGGGGAAAGGAGTGGATGTGTTGTTCCTTGACTTTAGCAAAGCTTTTGACACAGTCTCCCACAGTATTCTTGCCTGTATGATAAAGAAGTATGGGCTGGATGAATGGATAAGGTGGATAGAAAGCTGGCTAGATTGTCGGGCTCAACGGGTAGTGATCAATGGCTCCATGTCTAGTTGTCAGCCGGTATCAAGTGGAGTGCCCCAAGGGTCGGTCCTCGGGCCAGTTTTGTTCAATATCTTCATAAATGATCTGGATGATGGTGTGGATTGCACCCTCAGCAAGTTTGCAGATGACACTAAACTGAGAGGAGAGGTAGATATGCTGGAGAGTAGGGATAGGATACAGAGGGACCTAGACAAATTAGAGGATTGGGCCAAAAGAAATCTGATGAGGTTCAACCAGGACAAGTGCACAGTCCTGCACTTAGGATGGAAGAATCCCATGCACAACTACAGACTAGGGACCAAATGGCTAGGCAGCAGTTCTGCAGAAACGGACCTGGGGGTTTCTGTGGACAAGAGGCTGGATATGAGTCTACAGTGTGCCCTTGTTGCCAAGAAGGCCAATGGCATTTTGGGATGTATAAGTAGGGGCATTGCCAGCAGATCGAGGGATGTGATCGTTCCCCTCTATTCGACATTGGTGAGGTCTCATCTGGAGTACTGTGTCCAGTTTTGGGCCCTACCCTAAAAGAAGGATGTGGAAAAATTGGAAAACGTCCAACGGAGGGCAACAAATATGATTAGGGGATTGGAACACATGACTTATGAGGAGAGGCTGAGGGAACTGGGATTGTTTAGTCTGCAGAAGAGAAGAATGAGGGGGGATTTGATAGTTGCTTTCAACTACCTGAAAGGGGGTTCCAAAGAGGAAGGATCTAGACTGTTCTCAGTGGTAGCGGATGACAGAACGAGGAGTAATGGTCTCAAGTTGCAGTGGGGGAGTTTTAGGTTGGATATTAGGAAAAACTTTAGGAGGGTGGTTAAACACTGGAATGCATTACCTAGGGAGGTGGTGGAATCTCCTTCCTTAAAAGTTTTTAAGGTCAGGCTTGACAAAGCCCTGGCTGGGTTGATTTAGCTGGGGATTGGTCCTGCTTTGAGCAGGGGATTGGACTAGATGATATCCTGAGGTCCCTTCCAACCCTGATATTCTATGATTCTATGATTATAAGCTTTTATAATAAGCAACTATATATGTCGTTTAGGGCTGACCCATGCCAAGCAGCATGAGGATCTCTTCTTGTATTTAGGTATCTTTGCCCCTCAGCTCTGAATTTTTTTTCCCCTTCACCTCTGAATCCAAGCTGAAGGGATGATTCCACACACAGGTTTCCTCTTCCTGGAGGGAGAACGCAATCAGCAAAGTCTCATTGGTGCTACACAATGCCTCATTTGCCTTCAGTGAGCCATCTTGTGTGCAGGACCAGAACTCTGTCTTAATTAATGTGTCTTTTCTGTTTGTTAAGTTACACAGTTAGAGGTTTACAATGCAAACACTCAATATAACTTTATACCATGGGATACTGATACTATAAGTAGGATTAATACCTGCAGCATCCTAAAACAATCCCTTAAAGTGTAGACATTAAACACATTCTTATAACTTTAATATGTATTTAACTACCTCTACCCACAGGTAAGCCAGACTGGTTTCCAGCTGTGCATTTGTAGGATTCAGTGAGGCCTGTGGGGTGTTGGCATGAGTTGTCATCTGCTTTGCCAGCATCACAGTATTTTCAGCCTCAGCTTTGGTATGTCCTGATTTCTGTAGGGAATCATGAAACTGTAATCATGCATGAACATACGTTTCTGTTTGTTTGTTTTGTCTTTGATCATACAGATTTATTTTAAAATAAAAAATTACAGGTAAACCCCACAAATTTCAGTCAGGAGGTTGAAACAAACTTTTGAAGTTCAGAAACATTTCAAGATACCTTCCTTTTTCTTAATGTTTGCATATCTCTGTATTTCTTGGACTGGGTGAGAGTAAGAGGCAAAAATGCCAAAATATTACTAGATAGTTTTTCTCATGATATTTCTAGCCCAATCTTCAAAAGGAAGCACTAAAAATCTTGCAAGTGAGTTTGTTTTTGCAAGATTTTCAGCCCAGGATAAGAATCTGAACTTCTGGGCTTCACTAAATAGAACTGTTTTCAGCCACCACACATATAAATTATCCTTTTTAATGAGAATGTTGGTCAAGTAATATCTCCTTGTTCTATGTATATATATATATATATTTCATTCTTTTCAGCAAAAGATGTCAAAAGTCGGGGAGGGAACACAATATATCTGAAGTCAGGAAACAGTTATCTAAGACTGTCCATTTCTGAATCATCACAGCCCACACAGCTTTCTAACTTCACCTGCTGAAAGAAATTGTTTGTTGCTCTTTTTGGAGACTGACAAAGGTGTCGGACAGACAGGTATCTGTGAGAAAACTCTAATAACAGCCAAGGGAGAAAACAGAGGCTGAAATTTATGTTTGTCTTGTTGTTATTTAAGTTACAAATAAAGTACAATCTCCAGGAAGGGGTGCGGAGGGGTAGGGTTAGACTAATTACAATGGAATAGATTGTACAACTCTAGTTATCTTGCAAGCATTTACTCACCAGAGTGGAGCCATTGACTTCAGTGAGCCCACTGGTGTAAGTACTCAAGTAGATTCCACAGTTTGGCCTAATTGGTAAAGGTTTTGTTCAGAACAGGGTGCAGGGAAGTCCACCTGCCCCCAGGAAACACTTTTAGAAACACTTTTGCAGAATGTCAATTTTAAGCATATATTACTGTCCTTGTTTTGTGTTCTTACTCGCTATGTTACATAGGACCAACAGCACAAGTTAAACATTGTGTGACAGTGTAAAATCTGAATGTTTTTGATTTTCTCAATTTAAATTAGTCTTTCAATGTTGTTTTAATGTTGTGGGGTGGAGGGGGGCTGTATATAAACAGATTTCAGAGGGAACAGATTTTGTCTTTGCTTTTATCTGGTCAGGGATGAAAATAAGTGTTAAATCCACAAGAACTAGGGGAAAGAAAATCAAGTTTCATATTGTACAACCAATGCCAAATCTAGGTCAGTGTCACTTTCATTGCTGGATCCTGTCCAAAGTAGGGTGAAAAGCTCCTGATTTGGTTTATTATGGATTTTTACTGTTTTTTATGAACTGAGACTTGCTGAAATTTTCATTAGAATGATAATTTTCAACTTTTGTCTTATCCCTTGTCCCTTTCCTCTTGCATGAATGATTGGTTTTAAAATTCTTGACACGTCCATTGATTTTAGAAGCCTTGCATTGAGAAAATTTTGTTTAGTAAAATCATTCTTCAGCAAGGTGAATGTAAGAATATGACATTCAACAAAGGATTATCAGGCCTGAATCACTAATGGGGGCTAATTAAATAGGCTAAAGAACTAATCAGCTGAGATATTTTATATTCTTTAAGGACACTGATCTGATCCAAAACCCAATATTTTCTCTACCAGTGTAGTAAGGGGGCTATTTCTCAGAAGAGTTCTTTCTGTTATGTTTACAAGCTGCTCTTTATTTTGCTTATCCTGAAACTTAGAAATAACTACTGCATATAGTGTATTGCACTTTATGTGTACTGAGCAAACTAAACACTATGAAACAACATTAAAATGCCTTTTTTTCTTATTCAAAGATCAATGGTTTTACCCTTTTAAGTTTTCTCTTGATTCACTGAGTGCATGTTATTGGGCTTCTTTACTGAGCTCAGAGGAAAACAGCAAATATACACACTTCATTTCTGTTTAAATGAACCTTTCCACAGAATTTGGAGTCTACTTCCTTTAATAATGGTATTATGCCCTGAAAATAATGTTGTGATATGACTGATCAAATTATGATAAGATAGATCAAATTCCTTGGCTTCTACTGTGATCTCCATTGCTCTTCTGTGCTCACTTTAAGCAACCTTCTCACCAGGATTGCTATTTATCAAATGTCCCTGAAAGTATAAGTATTTTGCATTGAAACAGAAATTGGCTTTTTCTTTCCCAGTAGGTGTACTGGAGCAATACAAAATGCAATAAAGAGATAACCAACATCCCTAATATCTCTTGATTAAACAAAATAGGCTTTATTGGCTGTAGCTGGATACTCATGGATTCCTTAATTCATGGACATTCGGCATTCAAAGGATCTTATTCTTAGACTGCAAGGTGTGCTATGTCAATCTGGATTAATTATTAATTCAGTTGTTCTCAGCGTAGTTCACTGATCATTTTATTCTTTCAGATATATGCAATAAAATATTATGGGCCAAATTCTGACATGATCTATATCCAAAGCACCACTATTGACTTTTTTTCTAAAAATGATCAGAATTCAGCCTTGTGTTAAGTAACTATGAAGTTACCATATTCTTTTGTAAAAAAATAAAAAACATTAAAAAAAATCTTGTTTTGGAATGCAAGCTGTGACAAACTTTTAAACCCCAGTACATATGAGTAGTAGCAATGTATTTCAACTCTCACACTCTGTACCAATCAGTCCCCAAGTTGAAACACAGTGTGATACCTCATTAGAGAGACTGGAATTATACATAAATAAGTGAGGCTGGAAGAACCAGAGATGGCAAAGCTCCTTTCCAATATAAATTATATATTTGCTTAGTTCAGAACTGATCTTTAAATAACCATTTCTGGCTAGAAGAAATATTACTGCTGGTATGAAAAAAGCCACTTACATTTATGAAAACAAAAATACAGATATTTGACATTAAAATAGAACTGTGAGATTTGTAGCATGCATCAAATCAGGGTCTAGCAGAAGGATTTCCTGAACCTTGATTTTCAAAGCTGTTTCGGGGAGCGTGGGAGGAGGAAAATGGAAGGAATGAAGCAGGAATTCAACAGGGATCAGGAAAGAGTGTTTAGACATTTGCTTAAGTTTTGCATTAACATATTGCTTGATGTTTCCCTGAAGCAAAATTTTAGAGATTCATCCACCATAAATCTATGTAAATGCATGTATACTTTTGACTTATATGCTATATGCAATGATACCAACTAGAGACTAATTATGCCTTCTCCCAGAACCCCAAGATTCACATTGATAGTTTCCTACTGAGTTTCTATCTCTCCTTCCTCTGCCTCCCTTTGTGATCATGCAACTACCACCTGCTTTTCAGAGTTATAGACATATATCCAGGAGAGATCTGGTCCCCTCATTTTTCTGTCAGTGATATGTGTGCTGAACAAAACCCAGTAGGAAATATTAGCACAGTTCAGTTTATTAGTTGTATTTTTGGAACATTTCTTCTTAGAATGAATGTGAAGTTGATGGAAACTTCTCCTCAAGAGACTGCTTCACAACAAGTAGCATTTGTAAAAAAGTCCAATGTCAGAGATATAATGTCTCATACGGTAATTGTGAGGTGCTAGCTGTGCTGTCAGATGGTGATGATGAAGAGAAGTTAAAAATCTTCAAGGCCCTTTCTCTTCATCTGTTTTTTCCTCAGCTGCACCTGTCAACTGTTGCATGTTCCATTCAATCTTGATGACCCTTTTTTGAACTGTGACATTCATAGAATCATAGAATATCAGGTTTGGAAGGGACCTCAGGAGGTCATCTAGTCCAACCCCCTGCTCAAAGCAGGACCAATCCCCAATTAAATCATCCCAGCCAGGGCTTTGGCAAGCCTGACCTTAAAAACTTCTAAGGAAGGAGATTCTACCACCTCCCTAGGTAACGCATTCCAGTGTTTCACCACCCTCCTAGTGAAAAAGTTTTTCCTAATATCCAACCTAAACCTCCCCCCACTGCAACTTGAGACCATTACTCCTTGTCCTGTCCTCTTCTACCACTGAGAATAGTCTAGATCCATCCTCTTTGGATCCACCTCTCAGGTAGTTGAAAGCAGCTATCAAATCCCCCCTCATTCTTCTCTTCTGCAGACTAATCAATCCCAGTTCCCTCAGCATCTCCTCATAAGGCATGTTTCCAGACCCCTAATCATTTTTGTTGCCCTTCACTGGACTCTCTCCAATTTATCCACATCCTTCTTGTAGTGTGGGGCCCAAAACTGGACACAGTCCTCCAGCTGAGGCCTCACCAATGTTGAATAGACGGGGACGACCACGTCCCTCGATCTGCTCGCTATACCCCTACTTATACATCCCAAAATGCCATTGGCCTTCTTGGCAACAAGGGCACACTGCTGACTCATATCCAGCTTCTCGTCCACTGTCACCCCTAGGTCCTTTTCCACAGAACTGCTGCCTAGCCATTCGGTCCCTAGTCTGTAGCTGTGCATTGGGTTCTTCCGTCCTAAGTGCAGGACCCTGCACTTATCTTTATTGAACCTCATCAGATTTCTTTTGGCCCAATCCTCCAATTTGTCTAGGTCCCTCTGTATCCTATCCCTGCCCTCCAGCGTATCTCCCACTCCTCCCAGTTTAGTATCATCTGCAAATTTGCTGAGAGTGCAATCCACACCATCCTCCAGATCATTTATGAAGATATTGAACAAAACCGGCCCCAGGACTGACCCCTGGGGCATTCCACATGACACCGGCTGCCAACTAGACATGGAGCCATTGATCACTACCCGTTGAGCCCGACAATCTAGCCAACTTTCTACCCACCTTATAGTGCATTCATCCAGCCCATACTTCTTTAACTTGCTGACAAGAATACTGTGGGAGACCGTGTCAAAAGCTTTGCTAAAGTCAAGAAACAATACATCCACTGCTTTCCCTTCATCCACAGAACCAGTAATCTCATCATAGAAGGCGATTAGATTAGTCAGGCATGACCTTTCCTTGGTGAATCCATGCTGACTGTTCCTGATCACTTTCCTCTCATGTAAGTGCTTCAGGATTGATTCTTTGAGGACCTGCTCTATGATTTTTCTGGGGACTGAGGTGAGGCTGACTGGCCTGTCGTTCCCAGGATCCTCCTTCTTCCCTTTTTTAAAGATTGGCACTACATTAGCCTTTTTCCAGTCATCTGGGACTTCCCCCATTCGCCACGAGTTTTCAAAGATAATGGCCAATGGCTCTGCAATCACAGCCGCCAATTCCTTTAGCACTCTTGGATGCAACTCATCCGGCCCCATAGACTTGTGCACGTCCAGCTTTTCTAAATAGTCCCTAACCACCTCTTTCTCCACAGAGGGCTGGCCATCTATTCCCCATGTTGTGATGCCCAGCGCAGCAGTCTGGGAGCTGACCTTGTTCGTGACCTTGTACATTCCAATGTACTTGAAAGAGAAAAATAAATCCAATTATGTTAATTGCCTAATATTGTTTGTATCCCTTAAATAGTTTCACCGTAACCCTCATCCCCAATTTATATAATAGCTATATCATATTTTAAGGGGAACAGACATTCAAAGTCATAAACTTCTATTGACTACAGTGGAAGCTGTACGAGGGATAAATTTGGCCTGTTATATCTGCTGAGGATATACAGAATGGTAGTATTCCCCAATGTAGTAGAAGGAGTTCAACTACAATAACTGAACAAGGTAAGAGATATGAATATTTCACAGAGCATTATAAATACCACTTAACTTCTACAGTCATTTTGCCTTACAAAGGCTACAGGCCCAGTAGGAGTTCAGCAAACACTCAACACCTCTACTCCCCATTCAACACCTCTGAAAATCAGGCCCACAGTTTTTACTAGAGACTGTTGTGATGCACAGAATTTGGATCCTAACTAGAATTTCTCCATGCTTAGAAGGGTTAGGAGCATAAAATTATTTTTTTTCATTCTACTCTTACGTGGACAGTGCTTTTTTTGCTGATGTTCATGGTGTCCAGTACATTTTCCTGCACTTTCCACACAAAACTCCATAAAACAGGTCTGGCCACCACTGCACAACAGCCCATAGAATGGGATGGGAGTGAAGAGGGAAGCAGGCTTTGCAGCCCCTCTGCTCAGCAGAGTATATTGTTATCAGACAGAATGCCATAGGGAGGTGTAGCTCCACTCCACCCCTCACTCATGTCTGTGCCTAAATCCCAGAGTTTGGTCCTTTAGCATATGTATATCTTCTTCCCTGTTAGAGAATCGATCACTCTTCCACTCCTGGTTTTGTGCCTGGTATCATGCTGTCCTCTATTGCAGGAGAAGTCTCTTTGTGTTCATCCATCCAGAAGCTGTTTTTGCCTTCTCGGCATTCTTCCTTGAAGCCCAGCCTTCCTATTATCAGTTTTAAACTCCACACTATCTTCTGCTGAAACTATGCTGTCCAAGATCTTGTTTAGATTCTAAGCTCTTCTGGAGAGGGATTATGCCTTATCTAAGTTTGTAGATGTCATAAATATAAATGGAAGGGTAAACACTTTTAAAATCTCTCCTGGCCAAAGGAAAAACTCTTTCACCTGTAAAGGGTTAAGAAGCTAGGATAACCTCGTTAGCACCTGACCAAAAGGACCAATGAGGAGACAAGATACTTTCAAAAGCTGGGAGGAGGGAGAAACAAAGCCTCTCTCTCTCTCTCCGTCTGTGTGATGCTTTTGCCAGGGACAGAACAGGAATGGAGTCTTAGAACTTAGTAAGTAATCTAGCTAGATATGCATTAGATTCTGATTTCTTTAAATGGCTGAGTAAATAAGCTGTGCTGAATGGAATGTATATTCCTGTTTTTTGTGTCTTCTTGTAACTTAAGGTTTTGCCTAGAGGGATTCTCTATATTTTGAATCTGATTACCCTGTAAGGTATTTACCATCCTCATTTTACAGAGGTGATTCTTCTACTTCTTCTTCTGTTAAAATTCTCCTTTTAAGAACCTGATTGCTTTTTCATTGTTCTTAAGATCCAAGGGTTTGGGTCTGTGTTCACCTATGCAAATTGGTGAGGATTTTCATCAAGCCTTCCCCGGAAAAGGGGGTGTAGGGTTTGGGGAGGATTTTGGGGGGAAAGACGTTTCCAAGCGGGCTCTTTCCTGGTTATTTATCTTTTAGACGCTTGATGGTGGCAGCAATAAAGTCCAAGGGAAAAAGGAAAATAGTTTGTACCTTGTGGAAGTTTTAACCTAAGCTGGTAAAAATAAGCTTAGGGGTTTTCATGCAGGTCCTCACATCTGTACCCTAGAGTTCAGAGTGGGGAAGGAACCTTGACAGTAGAACACTGGATACATGTATGGAGATGTACGTGTTCATTTATTTAAGCTCAGAAGGGACCATTAGATCATCCAATCTAATCTCCTGTATAACACAAGCCATAGAATTTCACTGTTACCTCTAAAGTGAGCCCAAAGTACATATTCCAAAAAGGTACCCCATCTTCAACACATCACGAGATGAAGAACCCATCACTTCCCTTGGTAGGGAATTCAAGCAGCTTAAACCCTCACTGTTAAAAATGACAGCTTAAACCCTCACTGTTAAAAATGTGTGCCTTATTTCTAATTTGGACCTTAATATAACGTACACTTGAGTCCCTCTCCTTTCAAATAAGCATATGGCTCAATTGTGAACAAACCTTGGACTGAGTTTACCTTAATTAGATTCTCAATTTATTCTTAAACTACATAATTACAATACAGGATAATTTATGTAGCAAATGTTTATATCTAATTTTTATTTATAGGTTTCTATTATTGAATCTGAATCCTTTCTGTGCACTCATACATCATTTAGGGCAAGAACAAAGCTCTGCCATTTTAATCTGTCACGCTGTATGATGGAATGGCTACTTTGCTGTGTTTTTATAACTTTTTTTTGAGGATAGAATATTGGCCTGTCACTCAACTCCTAACCTGGAGAATCAGTGGACAAGTTTTCATCTGATCTTTACCCTATCAGGAATTAAAACTCCCACTGGCATAGCTCTCAGGATCATTGGAAAACACAAGCCTTCCCACTATGTCAAAGTGCAGTCCCTAGACATTATATCATGTCTGTAGCAATTAATGAATCCTGGCAATCCCTAGATGACTGAGAACTAGATGTCAACCCAGCAAGTCCCATTCAGTTCATTAAACTATTTCGAACATTCAATCAATCCTTCCCACCCACCCACACAGTACTCCCAAGCTTTTAAGAAGTGGACATCTGAGGAAAGCTATCTGGGAGAGGTGGGTCATTTAACATTTCTCATTTAAGTGGTGTTCTACTCTTTTTGTTACATGAGGATGTTTGGGCTGCTAATTTTGCCTTATTGCCTGATTTGTGCTTTTAGGTTTACTAGGTTGGCTTGTAGGCTTTTTGGAACAGGGACTCTCGTTTTGTTCTGTTTCTACAGTACTTAGCTGAACAAAGGGGTCCTGGTCCATTACTGGGGCTCCTAGGTGCCACTGTAATAGAAATTATAAGAAGTATATGGATAGATGCTTTTTATTTTGGATTTTTAGTTTTTATTACATCAAATAAATAGGTATAAAAATCACTCAATATCATTAGGGTAAAAAGCAATTTAATTTTCTTTTTGAAAAGGTCATTTGGAAAAAGTAACACATGAATACTTACTCAATCAAGAACACAGTATCAGGGAATATGGGTTGGCTTATTAAGTCTTATTTCTTATATTATTTCATAGGTTTCAAAAATACAGTCCATTGTTGCCAGGTGCACGATGAATTATAAAATCTGCTCACTGACCTTTCTGATTAGATCAAGGTCACATTGTGCTAAATTACAGTGGCTACCACTATTGTAAACCACATCTTTGTATTTTCTTGTCTTTGAGCTATCATCTAATTTCTTCAGCCTATTCATCTTTTAGACACTCTTGCTTTCACTTTCACAGTGAGATACCTGCCGGAAGATAATGATTTGGTACGTTTTCTCTGTCCTTTGGATTGTAAGTCACAGATACTTGTCACCCTATTCTTTGTGGTGATGTGAACTTCCATGAACTTTCTGTTTAGTGAACAAGACCCCATAAGACAGAAAATTTACTATCATTCACCTTGAAGCTCCTTTACAGCATCTTTTGCTCTCCTCTTCTGGGTGGGTTCATTTTAGTGTCTTAGATGACTATGACGGAGAAAGAAACAGTTGGTGCCAATAATTACTGAATGCTCTGATTTAGTCTATCACTGAAGCAGTCAAATGAAGATGATATAAAACTAATGTCATTCAGCATGGCAGAGTAGGGAAAGGCTGGCTTTTTTCTATTATTTTTGTTAACAGAGGTGGACACAGGGAGTGTGTCAGATTTTGTAGCCGATAATATAGTTCAAAGACAGGCCACTATTTTTACTGTATATAAATCAGTGTGTTCATGAGGAATACATTATAGGCTTTTACTGCTCTGCAATGGGAAGGGAAATTGAATTCAAGAGTTCAAATTCTGCCTCCTTCTTCCCCCCATGTAGTACCATTGGCTTCAAAACTATTGCATGGGGGTGTGAAAGTAAGTACTGAATTTGTCCCAAAGGGTCTGTCTAATATCATTTGCAATTATATAAATCCACAAAAAATCCAGTAGTGTCCATGAAGTTATCTGGTACAAACCTGTGTAAATTCAAAATTAGCCCTCATAGAGTACATATACATTGCAATAAATGACCCTCAGCATAGCCATGGCTAGCCCGACTCAGCAGTCTCAGACTCCTGGGGATCAGGCTACGAGAATCTTAAATTGCTGTGTAGATGTTTGGGTTTCGACTGGAGCACAGGCTCTGGAATCCTGACTCCTCTCAGGGTCCCAGAGCCCAGGCTGCAGCCCAAGCATGGATGTCTACAGAGCAATTTTACAACACTGCAGCCTGAGCCTGTAAACCTGAGTCAGTTGTCCTGAGCCATTCCCTGCTGTGCATTCATGAAGTTACTCCAGATTCATGCTCATGTAAAATGAGACCATGAATATACGCTAACAACTGGTCTTATTTTATCAGGTACTGCTGTGGAATGAGTTTCTGCATTTGGAGGCAAGAGAAACAAACATTTACCAGAATGGTGAAAATTTAATTCATGCTCTCTGACCCAAATCTCAAATTACATGGATGTAATTCCATTGCATTAAATCACTGAAGTTGCACAATTGTAAATGAAGGCAGAATTTGTCTTTATACTCCACACAGTTTGAAAGCAAAATTTATCTGCGTATACAGCAAAAGAGCAGTGATCAGCTTTTCTGTGTAAAGGCATGATTATTATAGCAACTACCACAACATATAATAAACTACCGTATGTCTCCATTCTGAGACAGAGCACATTTTAAAGATACATCCTCACTAGTATTCATTGTAATTACAATGGATGTTAAAAGTCTACAACTAACAAATTGCCATTTGAAGATCATTTTTGTTCTATTAAGCATTTACTTTTCTGTTTTCCTTTCCAAAAGTTGTTGAAAAGAATATAAATTAATTGGAATTATTTATTAAGAAAGAAAAAATGGCATGCAAGTGGATTGTGTGTGTTTGAGAGGGAGGTGGTATTTTACTTCAGTATCCTTTTACTACTTCTATAGAAATACAGCAAATGTTCTCAAGTAGTATTTCAGCAACAGTTTCTGTAGAGGAAAATGTAGCTATCACTTTGTGATCAGAAACTGTAACAGAAACAGGTAAAATGCGCTCCCCATGCCAAATTCTGCTTTCATTTACCCAGTATAACTGCAAACTAAATCTACTGAAGCCATGAAATTCCATGTTTACAATGAATTGTTGCTCAGATCTACATATTTTCATTAATTAACCTTTCTGACACCACCTAGCCTTGTTTAGTCATTGGGACGGATTCTCCCATATGACCTATCCCCTTTGAGCTGCTCAGTTGATATAAAGGGGACAAATTCTCTCTGCAAATGGACACTGAAGAATTCCCTTGGCAGAGGAAGACTTTCCATTAGTGTAAAATAGGATCATGCACCAGCTGCCATCACCTCCCAATCTATCCTAGGAGAAATGCTGGAGGAGGAAGTGTGAAGAGCTGAGCTATACTTCATGGGTCCTCCACTGGCTCAGGCCCTTCAGATTCTAGGTTGCTTTAATTTATACCAAGGTTATAGAATCATAGAATAATAGAATCATAGAATATCAGGGTTGGAAGGGACCCCAGAAGGTCATCTAGTCCAACCCCCTGCTCAAAGCAGGACCAATTCCCAGTTAAATCATCCCAGCCAGGGCTTTGTCAAGCCTGACCTTAAAAACCTCTAAGGAAGGAGATTCTACCACCTCCCTAGGTAACGCATTCCAGTGTTTCACCACCCTCTTAGTGAAAAAGTTTTTCCTAATATCCAATCTAAACCTCCCCCACTGCAACTTGAGACCATTACTCCTCGTTCTGTCATCTGCTACCATTGAGAACAGTCTAGAGCCATCCTCTTTGGAACCCCCTTTCAGGTAGTTGAAAGCAGCTATCAAATCCCCCCTCATTCTTCTCTTCTGCAGGCTAAACAATCCCAGCTCCCTCAGCCTCTCCTCATAACTCATGTGTTCCAGTCCCCTAATCATTTTTGTTGCCCTTCGCTGGACTCTCTCCAATTTATCCACATCCTTCTTGAAGTGTGGGGCCCAAAACTGGACACAGTACTCCAGATGAGGCCTCACCAATGTCGAATAGAGGGGAACGATCACGTCCCTCGATCTGCTCGCTATGCCCCTACTTATACATCCCAAAATGCCATTGGCCTTCTTGGCAACAAGGGCACACTGCTGACTCATATCCAGCTTCTCGTCCACTGTCACCCCTAGGTCCTTTTCCGCAGAACTGCTGCCTAGCCATTCGGTCCCTAGTCTGTAGCTGTGCATTGGGTTCTTCCGTCCTAAGTGCAGGACCCTGCACTTATCCTTATTGAACCTCATCAGATTCCTTTTGGCCCAATCTTCCAATTGGTCTAGGTCCTTCTGTATCCTATCCCTCCCCTCCAGCGTATCTACCACTCCTCCCAGTTTAGTATCATCTGCAAATTTGCTGAGAGTGCAATCCACACCATCCTCCAGATCATTTATGAAGATATTGAATAAAACCGGCCCCAGGACCGACCCTTGGGGCACTCCACTTGATACCGGCTGCCAACTAGACATGGAGCCATTGATCACTACCCGTTGAGCCCGACAATCTAGCCAGCTTTCTACCCACCTTATAGTGCATTCATCCAGCCCATACTTCCTTAACTTGCTGACAAGAATACTATGGGAGACCGTGTCAAAAGCTTTGCTAAAGTCAAGAAACAATACATCCACTGCTTTCCCTTCATCCACAGAACCAGTAATCTCATCATAAAAGGTGATTAGATTAGTCAGGCATGACCTTCCCTTGGTGAATCCATGCTGGCTGTTCCTGATCACTTTCCTCTCATGCAAGTGCTTCCGGATTGATTCTTTGAGGACCTGCTCCATGATTTTTCCAGGAACTGAGGTGAGGCTGACTGGCCTGTAGTTCCCAGGATCTTCCTTCTTCCCTTTTTTAAAGATTGGCACTACATTAGCCTTTTTCCAGTCATCCGGGACTTCCCCGGTTCGCCACGAGTTTTCAAAGATAATGGCCAGTGGCTCTGCAATCACAGCCGCCAATTCCTTCAGCACTCTCGGATGCAACTCGTCCGGCCCCATGGACTTGTGCATGTCCAGCTTTTCTAAATAGTCCCTAACCGCCTCTATCTCCACAGAGGGCTGGCCATCTCTTCCGCATTTAGGGCTGCATATCTCTTCCGCATATTGCAGGTTGGCAATAGCAAAGGCCACCCCAGGAATAAGGAAGCCATAACTGGCTTCCTGATGTCCTCCCCTTCCCCACACACTCATCTGCACTGAGTAGAGCTCAGACCCTGGGGGAAAGCTGACAGTTGTTTTTATTTCTAATCAGGGTACAAAAATATGGTGAAGAGCAGCAGATGGAAAACAAAGGTCTCTTTAGGATTTCACTGCAATTCTAAAAATAAGAGATAACATTGCATTTTCTCTGTCTTCTCCCACAGCTCTAGCCAGTGGTCTGGAACCTGATTTTGGACCCTTGATATCCACCACAATATTCTCATTGGCTTCAATGAGTACAGGATTGGTCCCTTATTTTATTCATCCTTTCTACAGTTCAATCTAATTTAGTGATTTCATTAAAAGTCTAGCAGAGGATTTAAAGCATTCAAGCAAAGTTTAGTCACTATGGCAGTTTATCATTATACAGATGGTGGATAAACCGGTCTATTTAATTGTATCAAAATTCTGGGGAAATTATGGATAATACCTAAAATGCTCTCCCCTCCTACTTTCTGGTTTTTTCCATTAAAGGTATATGCTATCACTAAATGTAATTAAACTTGTAATACTAATTAATAAATCAGACCCCACAACTTGGTTTTGTATAACATTTTGCTATTCTATAGAATGAATAAAAATCGATGGATGCAAATTATTACTACAAGCTTGAATTATATACTAACATGAGTATCATTATGACAGTGGTTACTAAAGTTCCATCAAGAACTGTCTCCTTTATACAACATGAATATTTTGTGTACATTTTGTATATTTAAGTCAGGATATATTTTGTGCATGTGACAAAGCATGGTTATTTATGTGTTTAGTGACTCAGCTGTACTATTGCATTACTATTACTGAAAAAGTTTTAATATTCTATAAATTTATTTAATGAATACAACAACCAAAACAGAATCCCATAAGCCACATTGGTGCAATTAAATTACATCTCAAGGGATTATCATTTTGTTTTGGATATCTACACCAGGAGCATTAAAAAATTGATGGCTTATTATTTTGTTCCCATGTTCAGATTAGGGTAAAGGTGTGTAATTTTGTATTAGGGGTGTACAGTTATAAGGAAAATTTAGACTGTTGCCTAAATAATGCAAAGTTCATTTTCTGAGTTTAGGAGGCCAGAATAGGCCCCATGATAAGGAAGACAGCTTAATCAGATTCCTGTACACATTCACCCTGTCTCTACAGACCCTGTTGTGAAGAGTGTGGCTAGCAAAAGGGAGGCATGGCTGGAAAGCCTCTGCACTCTGGCTGTTCCTGGCTTCCTTGATTCACCAGAGGGCCTCAGGCAACTGAGGTGGGATAGGGAAGACCTGAGTCTGCTCTAAATTATTCCAGGGGCAAAATGCCCTCCCACTTAACCCCAGAATCAAGGCGCCACAAAGGTGGCATGAAGACAGTTTACCTTCCTTCTCTCTTGTGTCTTGTGCTTGGGACACTTAGGTCAGACATTAAGAAGCTGAGCCACAGAAACCTAAATATTTTGTATCATACTCATTTACTAGAAGATTCTTTCTGCAACACAAGGCTATTTTCCAAGTGCAGCGTATCACCAGTTATTATAACTAATTATTATAATTTGGGGCAAGTTCTATGGCCTTTGTTATACAGGAAGTCAGACTAGATGATCACAATGGTTCCTTCTGGCACTGGAATCTATGAATCTATTATTTATTTATAAATTGCCAGCACTAGTATACTTAGTAATGCTGCACAAAACAAAAATAAAGACACAGGCTCTTTCCCAAGGAACTTACAATTTGCAACACAAAGATCAGTTAAGAACTCTCAGAGAGACCCGATGACTAAGAACTTAGAACTTTAAATATATACACCTACAACCATCCACACAGACAGTAGTGGTGATAGCGTCATATTGACATGGGTTGCCATTTCTTGGGCCTTGTGGGTGAGGTGAATTTCGGTGACAGGTTTAAATGAAGAGAGGGTGGAACTGAATAAACTGAGATGGAGAAAATTCAGGAAGAAGGAATGGAAAAAAAGATAGTATGAAGGCTAGAGTGGGAGAAGGAAATGAAGGAGAAAGCTGAGGCTGATATTGCTGGTGGAGCAATGGGAGAAAGATAAGTTACACTAAGAAACAAGAACAGCAATAGAGGCCCTGATTCAGTGAGGAACTTAAGTGTGTGACTAATTCAAAGTCAGTTATTACTCTATTATTATTTTTAATTATTTTTATGAAAAATGCATAACCAAGATATCCCCCCAGAAACACTCCAAAATAAATAAAACAAAAAACATACACCCAATCAATAAGCAAGCACATTTAATTTAATACAAACATTTTGCTGAGCTCTTGTAGAAGGAATGCTTCTTTATGCTTCTGTTTTCTCTCTTCGTCCATTTTAAATCTTGACGCAGGAAAGGACTAGTACATGACCATATGATCAGTATCATCTTTCATCCTGCAACATAAAGTTCTATTTTATGAAAATTCTACACTGAAAAATCACTTGGAAAGTGACAATAATTCCATGTATATTATCTACCTATAATGTCTATAGCTTTATTATTATTGTTATTATTGTCTTGTTTTGTATGCTACTAAAGCAAATAGCCTCTCTATCTTACTGTTCCATTAAATCTTTTAGTTTTGGAGGCCACATATTAGTACCATATGTCTACACTCTTATCTTTTAGTTATTAAGTGCTGTAGGACATTGACTGGGATCATTGATTTTTCTATGTGCAAGTTCTAATTGCTTATTTCCTGCACCAGTTGGCATAATTATTCAGTAATGATTTCCTTTCTTTCTCCCCCCCCCCCCCCCAAAGTGGAGTATGTTATGGTTTGGCTTCAGAGAGAAGCTGAAAGCAAGCCCCACAAAATAAAGAATGATTCCATAGAATCTTTATTAAATTATACCTATTTTTCAATTTGGGCCATCATAAAAGCAATATAATCTGCTGCTATATCATAATGTAATAAAATGATCATATGAAAAGTCAAGAGTTCCTATTCTTTATATCCAAAATGTGCAACCACTCATCATAAAGGCATAGATATCATTTCAACTGTGTTTGAGACGTCTCAAAGATTTCAAAATGAAAAACACAATCATTTTAATATATCAATCCTGGATATACCAACCAAAGGGAATTAAATATAACTCAGACACACCATTCACCAGTGGTCAAGGAAGCATAAATATTGCAATGTATGGTAGCACTTATTTTAATACACTGAGAACTGTTTATAAAATGTAGGATGACCTCTCAAGGAAAAGGTCTAATGCAAGGTTAGAATACCTGCCCTCCCATAACCCCCTATGGCAAAAAAGGGGGAAATATTTGAATATGTAAGTTAATATTAGGCATAGGTCCCTGCATGGAATTTGAAATATTTCAATTATCAAAAGTATTTTGGGGCCTGGAGGGTTCAGAGAACAATTTTTAGTTTGTGAAATTTTCCCCGACCCTTTTTTTTTTAAATCCCAACTCCCCAAGGCGATTCAGTTTATTAATTATTATTAGTTTAAAAGAAATGGAAGTCTGAGCTATGCAGTAGGAACAGAAATATCCCCTTCCCCCCCTGTCACCAGAGGACAGGCTTGTAGACAGACAAATAGATACACAGGCTCAGATTTGCATTTCATGAAGCTACTGGGGGTAATACAGGTGTACCTGGGAGCAGAGCTTGTTCCAGAATTCAGTGGGAGCTGAGGGCAGACAGCACTTTTGAAAAACTGGCCAAACTTTCTTGGCAGCCTAATTGTAGGCACTCATTAAAAAAATATAAAAATCTCATTTGCAATGTCAGATTCAGCATCTCACCATTCTGGAACCACTAACAAAAAATAAATTCACACATTTATAAATAGTTTCTTTAAACAGGGGCCTCTTGCCCCACTTAATGTTATCGAACAACTCACCTTTGCTTTTTTCTAATTATTTCTAGCACATTCTTTAATGGGCTGATTCTCAACCGATGTAAATTGACAGCTTCATGGGCCAATATTCTTCACCATGCCTGCTTTCTTGGGAGCTGCTGTGGCGCAGTAAAAATTATAGAGCAATTTTCTACGTCAAGAGGCTATTTAAGTAGTTGTGTAGCTATGTCAGCATTCTATCTACCTTCAGGAATTGCTCCTGAGCTCACAACACATCGTTATTTCTTTCCTTTGCATTACCTGGGACATGTAAATCAAGAGGCCGAGCTGTATGAACGGTTGTGACTTCGATCTATACACTGCTTCCAGACAAGGCGGTATTTTTTCAGTGTGATATGCACTACTTCTTTAATCCGTGACTAGTTGGTTTATCCTATGAGCACTTACGGTTGCTTTGTGTGTTTTTTGAGTGACATGCTTTTTCTAATCTCCATTCACCTCAGGGTATGTCTGTACTGCAGTAAAAGACCCTCGGCACAGCTATGGATGGCCTGGGTCAGCTGATGGTCTCCTGGGGCTTGGGAAGCAAGGCTATAAAATTGCAGTGTAGATGTTTGGGCTTGGGCTGGAACTGGACTCAGACTTCAAAAGTGGGGAGGGTCTCAGAACCCTTACTCTAGCCTGAGTCTGAACATCTATGCTGCTATTTTTAGCTTGGCAGTCTAGCCTGTGAGTTCGAGTCAGCTGACCCAAGCTCTGACCCTTGGTGCTGCAGGCTTTTCATTCCAGTGGAGCCATAAACTAAGAGACCACACAGCTGCTATGCTACTTGAGACCTATTAGTCAAACAGCCCTGTCTGCTTATTAAACTGCTGATCTTGATCTCAGCTACCAAATATTTTAGCAGAAACATGATTATATTCAATGCCTGATGCTTCTTTTTTATGGAGATGCGTTAGCATTGCTCCATAGTTAAAGCTCCCTGGAGTTTGCTACTTTAGTCCAGATTCAGCAAAGAACTTAAGCATGAGCTCAGAAAAGAATCTCATGCTTAAGATATAATGAATTTCAGTTCAGCAAGATATTTAAGCATGGGCCTGACTTAAAGAATATATGTGCCTCTGTGACTTCTTATGTGCTTAAATGCCTTGCTGAATTGAGTCTTAAGTGCTTTGCTGAATAAGGATGAACCTAAGCATGTGCTTAAGTGTTTTAGTGCATCAGGGCCTTAAAGAGTATAGCAAGTTCCTTAATTAAACAGAGAAGTCACAGAAATTATTCTCAAAGATGGACAAATTTTATAGTTTTACACAGCTACTATAGAAATCTAAAAGATTGAAAAATCACTCCTTTTTAAAATTTTCCCACAGATTCTGTTGTAAGGTCCCACTTAAATAACAGTTTCAAAAGTCACAAACTTTAAATTTCACCAAAAGTTTCAGGGACAGAAAAAACATCTATCAGGGATGGTCTAGATAATACTTATTCCTGCCATGAGAGCAGGGGACTGGACTAGATGACCTCTTGAGGTCCCTTCCAGTCCTAGGATTCTGTTCTATGAACAACAAGATTATTATTTTTGTGGGGGTGGGGGAATGTAAACTTCCACACCATTTTTTGGTTTCTTTTTCAAAACTGTTGTATTTTTCACCAGAGAGAGAGAGAGAGAGAGAGTGTGCGTGTGTGAAGGGTGGTCAAACAGATTAACATATCTTCATGGAAAACTTCTGTGCCTTAGCATCCCTACCCAACCCCCCTCTGATTTCTTACTACAGCCTTCTGCACCCGTTAACATGCCTCTGTGCCCATGATGTTACATGGAGGTGAGGATGGGATGAATGTTAAAGTTGCTTTAATTAGCAATTTCCTTGATTTTTTTTAAAAATGATTTCATGGTAGAAAATGCACTTGAACAACCTTAAATTAAGCTCCCACAACTAAGGTTTTTTTTGTGTGTGGGAATCAGACAAACTTATCTCCCTGGTCAGATGTATATTTCTTGTTCATCCTTCCCATGTATTCCCATGTAGATTTCTACAAATTAATAATAAACAATATTCCCATGTAGATTTCTACAAATTAATTTGGAATCCCAGTTAACAACTATTACCTGCAATGTTTCTTCTTCATATTAACAATGAGTGTAGTATGTTTAGTTTCTATTCTTCCCTTTAGTAGACTACTGTTCATTCCCACAATTTCTAGAACAATAAGAGAATTGGGGGTGGAGGGAAGAATCAAAACAGATGTGTTATTTCATTTGAGGTTTACAAGCACCAAATCTTAATTATTTCTTGTTTTTGAGAATAATTAATTGTTTTAAGCCCCATTAGAATATATCTAATCATTTTTCTGTCTTCTGTCCTCATTAATTCTCCAGCGTTCCCATATACACTAAAGTGCATGTGTGCCGATAGTAGGAACAGACAGCTGTTGTTATTATTCAAAGGTCTATTAAAAATGTACCAGAAAAGAATATGAAATGAACAGACTAGCTTCACTAATGTAGAAGACCTTCTCTGTAAGTTTCATAAAATGTAATGCTCATTAAAAGTTTTTAGAAGGACTTCTGTAAGCTAGAAACAAGCACCGTAAATGCAGGCATTTTAGGAACTCCCCTACACAGTTCTGCCTTTGCACCTCAGGCCTAGTCGATCACAGTCACCCCATCTTTATGGTAACTTCTGCTGCATAATATCAATGGATCAAATCCTCACATCCCTCATAGACTTCCATAGCACTGTCTCCTGCTGTTTCTAGTCCCAGAGGCATGCCTTCCATGGTTTTATGATGGATGAAGGGGATGGAATGGCTGAGATAGGGGCAAGGAGGCATTTTCTGCCTCTCATTCCGTGGACTTTACCTGAAAATTGTAGTATAGACCCAGGCTTTATTACCTTTCTTGTAAAGCCATTTCAGGATTCCAACGGACTGTGCAGCCAGGATGATTCCTCAATAGTGTGGCTACAATGCAGATGAGGGTACTGACATTCCAGAGCTGGAACAGACACACAGGGTCTCCAGGCAGCTGCTTCCCATTGAGCCTAGGATGGGCAAGTGGGATACACCTCTTTTTCCACAGAGAAGTAAACCTGGTCCCTGGGAGTATAATCTTGAGGAACCTCAGTGAGGGAAAGCCCGTGGAGATTTCCTCCGACAACTTTTAACACAGCAGGAGGATGATCTAGTCCAATATGAGGACATCAATAGCTGTCAAATCTCCTCAAGTCAGATCTCATTTGTCATTTACCTGTACATTATGGCTACACAGAAAAAAAGTATATTCTTAATTCAGTTTAGCTAACCTGCATTAGCTAACTTTTGTTATAACAGCAATTTCTTAGCATTTAACTGAAGGCAAAACATGAGAGTTACAATATTACCTGAAAATAAAACACTTATTCTGTGCTTGGCAACCAGTCAAAATTCCGGCTTTACAAAGCTACTTTATCCTGTCCCTTTGGCCTGTGAGTTCTGCGCTGCACCTCTAAGCAGAGACAAGTAATCATGACCAAATGGACAGATATTTTATACATAGTTACTTCCCTGTTTTCTCTTTTATACAGTACCAGAAATATTGTGTTACAAGCTCCAGTGATTTTTCATATGTATAATACGATGGCCATCACTTTCACTATTCAGGGCAACTGAACACCTGTATTCTATGGTCTACCAAATGAACCCACTTTTAGGCTTCTGGCTCCCCAGCTGTCACCTCTATTCGGTGGAAACCCCTTTCTCTTTCCCTTATGGATGGGGTTGCTCCAGTTCCCTGCTTACACTGTGTTATTCCCAACAAGCCAGACTGCCTAAACTGGCCAGAGTCTGTGCTTCTTGCTTGCTCCTCAGAAGCTATAAACAGTATAATTGCCCACAGATATAAGTTACCATACAGCTCTTTCTAAGCCAGCACATTTATTCTTAAAGCAAAAGCATTAGACAGAAAACATTAAAAATAATAAAAGAATGTATACACATGCTAATAAACTTACCAGAGTTTACCCTCCACTCCTACAAGGGCTTCAAACCCCACCAAAGCTGTTTTCTGTTTTTACAAATTCAAAACTAGCATACCCATGCTTAGGTTAATATTTCCTTTGTACAGCGTGGACCTTTCATCTTCAGGTTCTGGGAACAGATAATCAGTAGACAAGGATTCCCTCCTCAGGGCTTAGCTTCAAAAGACTGGTCTTTTGTATAACCAGAGGTAGGAATTTTCATTTACCTCCCACTAGAGATTGCCCAGGCAAACAACTTAACAAGTTTTGTCCAAAATTCCATTCCGGCTGATTGTTCAGTGTAGTCCTTTGAAGTTCATAACACTTTCTGGGGCAGAGGGGGTGGTCACAATATAGACTCCAAAGATACTTACACTTAATTCAATCAGGCTTTTCAAGGCTATTGCAGGAAATTGCCATCAAATCAGTTGTAAGTGCCCAGCTCTGCCCCCACATTCACTTCATTAGGAGAATTTCAGACTGGGCAAAGTGACCTGCTGATAAGAATGAGATATGCAGAAATTGTGGGGGAAACAAAAATTTTTGTTCCTGAGATCTTTGTATTGGTGCAGATGTAAACTTCATATTATTCATTGGTTATCTATTGGGAGAAAGCTGTGCCAGAAATTCAAACACCTATTTCCCTGGACAAAGCCTTCAAATGGATTTATAAATTGCTGTGCATGAACTGCCTCAGCATGGGGGCTTTGGACTAGATGACCTCTTGGGGTCCCTTCCCTCCTGATGGTTGTATGATTCTAGTCTATAATTAGTTTTTAATATTTGGCTTTCCTTCCCTTTTCTTACTGGATGGTTCTGGAGTAGCAGAGCACAGGAATTGATTAACAAAGCATAAACAATATTGAGGTGTGTGGGGATGAGGTCATTCTGTTTTTTTCAACAACCTGGTATTTTTATTGTATGTATGATTCCTTACTAGATGAGGACAGAGTTAAGAAAAGCTGTGCAAAATGTTCACAGTAAAGCCAGATGTACCTTACCTGAGTTTCAGTTTCCTTGCAAAGTTTAAACTCAGACCAGATTCTCTGAAAGGTTCACAAATCTTTCATGTGAACTTGGGTCCTGTTTTGAATCACTCCAGGCTGATTTTGTGGCATTTGGAATAATTATGCTTAAGAGCCTGGAGACAAGCAGCTAAAATCAGACAACTTCATGTCTGCTTTGAGGACAGATGAGTCCCAACAGACCAATTACTCAAAACCTATGACGAAGATATCAAGAAAGCTAGACCCTTGAATAAAATACTCACACAATAGACCCAATGATACATGGAAATTGAGAGTGGCGAAAAAGCCCAGACAAACTTCTAATAGATAGTAATTTTTCTGCACCCAAGCCACCTGCTACCATATACTGTGAGATCTGTATATTTAAGAGAACAACATACACTTGTATAACTTCATGTATTCCAGATGCCTTATAGACTAGTGCAGAAGATGTCAAGGTACAATCCTAGCCCCTTTGAAGTCAATGGGCCTGGAGTTCACCCCAAGCACATGCTTGATGTATATCTAGCTCTAACAACCTTTTGAAAATACAAATATATAGTTATTGGATTTAAAAAAAAACCTGCTTCATTAAATTTAATTCAGCAGAACTGGAGTCTTCACTAAGCCAGAGAACCAGTTTAGACTAATTTTCAAAGAACTCCACCCACTCAACTTTTCCAATTAGATATTGACTGCTAGAACACCTCACCAATGAAACAAGACAGAAGCACTGTATATCAGAATGTGCATTGGCTGAATATACCCAAAGGGCAGGATTTTTTAAATAAGATTAACCCTTTCGTGTATGTCACATACACCACAGGTCTATGCTTTTGCATTTAAACCATGTGGAGTTTGGGATTTTGCCTGGCTTAAACATGAAACCAGGGAGATCTAGGAGGCTCTGACTAAAGCTGGTTGAAAAAGAAAATATAATAATAATGGAAACTGGCAAATAACTTTTGACATTTCTTGTTGCAATTTTGAAATGTCAAAATATTTTATCCAGTCTAGTTTTGATTGTTTGGCTTTGAAATTCTATTTCACACACACAATACATAGAAAACCCAATGAGAAAAGCATGCATTCATATGGATTTAAATCAAATTGAATGTTTGCAGGAACCCATGTGAAGCAAAGCTGTGACATTTCTCACACCTTATTTAAATCTTCTTCAAACCCTGGGTGTTACAAGTTGACAGTGCCTCTTTAAGAGCAATAACACTAACCCACATTTTACAATCCATTTAACATTTACATATATTCATGAAAATGTTGTGTCTGTGTGGTAATATATATTATAAAATGGTCAAGTGTAAGTATATATCAACATCTTTCATGTACATTATTTATACAGGTTTCAGAGTAACAGCCGTGTTAGTCTGTATTCGCAAAAAGAAAAGGAGTACTTGTGGCACCTTAGAGACTAACCAATTTATTTGAGCATAAGTTTTCGTGAGCTACAGCTCACTTCATCGGATGCATATACAAATATTTACTTATACTTGCACATTTTATAACATGTTGTATGTTCAACTTTTCATAATGTTGAAAGCTTGCAAACTGTTTAACACTATTTTTATAATGCTTACATTTATACCAATTCACAATGAATGTCAAATTAACATACTGAAAATTGCAAAACTTTTGTCACACAAATTAAAATTTAAAATGAAAGTTGGCAAAAGAGCAGTTTTGGAGGAAAAAATCTAAATTCTGAAAACATGGTATTTGCATAATCTGGCATCACTAAGGCCATATGAGTTTATTTCTTTCCATTTCTGTCTCTGTTAATTCATCTTTTTTTTTTTTTAAAAAGTTACCATTATTCAACAAAAAGCCAATGTAGCTATCTCACCGTCATTACAGAAATGCAGGCACACTGTTCACAGTCATTTATTAATAACATTCTCATTTTCATAAAATACAAGTCAAATGGAGCCTGCGGGTATGGAG
The DNA here is from genome assembly GCF_965140285.1 of Lepidochelys kempii. Lineage (NCBI taxonomy): Eukaryota > Metazoa > Chordata > Testudines > Cheloniidae > Lepidochelys > Lepidochelys kempii. The sequence continues at coordinate 58,299,758 of NC_136387.1, read as the reverse complement.
CTAGGTCCGAAAAATACTTTGATTTCACAATATATTTTACCTGGAGGACCAAACAGCACAGTTCTGTATTTGCTGCAATTTCTTGCTAGCCTTTATTTTTAGTTCCAAACTCTTGTTTTTAATCTAACACTCCGAGCTTTAACAAAATACAAGACACCTCTGATGCTCAAAGTTCTAGATGTGTGAGTATTGTGCAATATCCATAATATGCTTTTTCTTCAAGTTCGATGATAAATATATGTAACCCTTCTGCCCGTCAGAGTTGGCAGCAACAAGGGCCGGGTTCAATATCTAGGGGTTCCATTCCAATAACACAATGCAAACCGGCTCGAGCCCCCACCCAGTGACCTGGGACCAATATATACCACCCCCGCTGGGCGCCTCCAAGAGGCAATACTTCCCCTCTCGCAAGCACATAGTCTGAGTGTAGCAAAAGTCTTTTAATAACAGAGAGAAACAATGTGGCATTATGTTGGGGAAACACCACCAACAGGATTCATAACACAACCCATGAGCAAAAAACCCACCCCAGGCAAATTGGGGGCATGCCCTTTTCCCTTTGGTTCTTGAGTCCAGCAACCCCAAATCACCCAAAGTCCCAAAAGTCCAATGCCCCAAAAGTCTCTGTCCCTGGTCAGGGCAGCCCCAGAGTTCGAAAGTTTATCTGCGGAGCTTTACCTCCCAACCTGGGTGGAAATGGGACAGGGGTAAGAGGCACCTTACGTGATCTGAAGCTGACCGCCCCATAGCTCCATAGCGGCGCTCCACTCCGCCAGCCGCCCCACAAACTCCTTCGCTCAGCTGCACTCCGCTCCGCCAGCCGCCCCACGAACTCCTTCGCTTAGCTGCGCTCCGCTCCGCCAGCCGCCCCACGAACTCCTTCACTCAGCTGCGCTCCGCTCCGTCAGCCGCCCCACGAACTCCTTCACTCAGCTCCACGGCCCACAAGCAGCTCCTGCCATCCACACACTGCGCCGCGTCGAACTGCTTCACCAGCCGTCCCGCAAACTGCTCCACAATATATCTTCAGGCTCCCCCACTACTTAACACAACACTCAGTGATTTCAGTTCTTAGGTGAATTCAGCTTATAATAGGGGAGCCCCAGTGCTGGTGCACTGTCAGCCCAAAGTGAGCTCAGCAGCCTATAACTAGACTTCTAATGAAATCAAAATTAGCTCTGATATTCCACAGTGGAGAGAGGAGGAAGTGCAATTAGCATGTAAGGCCCTCACCAGGGGGCCCATGCCACCAAGTATTAATACTTGTCCCCAGCCCCTCTCCATTCACACAGTTTTGGAACCCATGACCCTTGCCTAGCGAGTGCTACTTAGTTGATGGTGAATCCCTCCATCATAACAAAAGGCCACGTACAGTTCCAAGCACAGTTCCCATAATCAGGGTAACAACAATTTATTCTTCCTGCCCCAATAACAGAGACACTGGGGATCCCACAGCAGCCAAAGTGACCATTTGGGCAGCTATGGTCTCATTCTAGGCGTGGTGGGTGTGCCTATGCAAATGAGATCGGCCCCTGAAGTTCTTTTCCACAACTTGCCACACCTCACCACCAGATGTCAGGGTGGAGCTCATCCTGACACTGCTTACATATAATATTAAAATCTTTTATTTCCTAAGGGTAATTCAAAGAATAATTATACAAAACCTACAGAGCCATTTGATGAATCACAGTGCTGAGTAAATTACATCTTTTTTATTTTACTTTAGTGAGGTCAATATAATAGGTATTACTATCCCATGTTGCATGCTATTGTGTAATGGGACCTGTTTTTCAGTGAGATGGGGGAATATCCCTGGCCCCCTGTGTAAGACCTGACTGAACAGGCTGTGCAGAACAGGCTGGAAGACAGGGAAGGCTGGGAATCACACTAGGGAAGACTAGGAGTAGCTTGGCAAAGAGACTTGGACTGGGAACAGTGGGGTGGATGGAAGGGAATGAGGGAGTGGGTACATAAGAGAGAGCTGATGAGGAGCTAGTGTGGAGGAGGAGAACTGGGACTGGGTGGGTAAATAAAACTGGGACTGGGAGCCACATGTTGGAGGAGGACACTGAGACTGGACAAGTTGCCTGGAGAGAGAAACTGGGGACTGGGAATCTTTAAGGACAGGAAACATAGGTTGCGGGGTGACTGGAGGCCAAGGTGTGTGGAGAGAGAGACATATCAGATAAGGAGCTGTGAGAGGGGACCTGGGGTAGTCTGGGCAAGGAGACTGGGGACCAGGAAGTGGAGGGTAGGTAACTGAGAATGAATTGCCTAGCAGACTGGGACTAGGAGGTGGAAAACTGGGAGTGGGATGGGGAGTCCAGAGAGAGCGGGCACTGAAACTGGCTCGGCAAGGAGACGGAGACTAGGATCAGAAGCCGAGGGATGGAGTCTAACACGGTACAGGTGAGGAGAATGAGGCTGGGATGAAGAGACAGAGGTTTTAAGAGACAGAAACAGGTTGGATGGGACAGGGCAGAAGGGGTCATGCTTGGGAGAACAGGCAGAAGAGTCTGCATCCAGAGTACCTACAGCACACTGACCGCCAGAGCCTAAAATCAAACCCAAGATTCCTGAGTCTTGCCATTCCTCTGCTGCCAAGAAATATCTGTGAAATCCATTGGTAAAGCGTGTCTCACCCGTCTCTAGTGCTGGTCAACACAGAGGGTGACCACATATTACTGCTACCAGTTCCAGTTCTGCTGATGACCTATGTGGATGTAGGTATATTACAACTTGATGGATTTTATATTTTTTTCAGTTTGCGTTTTTTTAAACCAAGGAAATTATAGACACATATTGTTAAGATTGCAATGTTGAGTTCTTAAAGCTGGGAATACCAGAATTAAGGCTGCCTGTGCACAAAGCCTCTCTGTGGCCCATACCCTTCTTGGTTCCTTCATAACTCAGAAGTATTGCCAACCTCACAGCCTTCAGAAATAATGAAATTCTGCATTAAGGTTGTGAAGCTTTTCTCCATAACCATGAAACTTATTAACTGCTCATGTACTCACAGGCGTACTCATATACTGGAGGAGCTGGAGCTTTAGGGAAAGCACCAAATATCACAAGACTTGCAATGAAATCAGGAAAGTTGGCAACACTGGTCTTCTGCTGCTTTTGGAGCTGTGAACACCTTCAGAGTAGGGCACAATTCACTGTAAGTGAATTGAATGTATATGAAAAATGTTGCAATGACAACTAAAAGTCCCCTATTGATCTAGGGGTACACCACAGGTTTTCACCAGATAGCCCACTAATGCACCTCAAAACCAAGCTAGAAGGACCATATCTTGGAATGTGAAGGTAGCTCAGTCTCTAGGTTTATTTGGACTCTCTTCTGAGACTGTCTATTAGGATCAACCTTGATGTGTGATTTAAAAAAAAAATCTTTTCTCCTTCATCTGTCTACTGAGATCTGGATTGAGAACTTCAGCTCTATTTCACATGGGTCTCAATAGCCATTAGATTAAAATAATTTTTAGTCACTAGTCACCTAGGTCAAATTCTAACCAGTAACCAAGAGGTGTTGGTTATATAGCCTCTTTCCAATCACCCTGAGCCATCAACCTGTGTGCTCATTGTGTCAATATAACAAAAGACTAAAACTGGAAATACGTATGTCTTACAATTTTTCTCCACACCTCTTTTATTCTCAAGAAACTCTAACCCAGTACACTATTTTTAACAAATTCTGTTAAAATTAGGTCATCCCAGCTTTTTGCTACCTCTAGATGGCTAGATACAAGGGGAAAGTTTTCAATATGCTATACAAAGTAGCTGCTCAGTTTGTTTTATCTGCTTAGGTGATTATTTAGTTGTTTCATGGTAACATCATTGTCCTGAGCAAATACGTCAGAAACTCCTTAAAAATTGTAATCATGGTCTATTCCAGCAAAATAAAAGTTCTATGAAGAAGACAACACTGATCCTGATCTGCATGTGACAAGCACTTGTCAGGGTTCCCTCCCCACTCAGAACTCTGGGGTACAGATGTGGGGACCCACATGAAAGACCCCCTAAGCCTATATTCCACCAGCTTAGGTTAAAAAGTTCCCAAGGCACAAATTCCTTTCCTTGTCCTTGGAGAGTATTGCTGCCGCCACCAAGTGATTTAAATAAATATTCAGGGAGGGGACACTTGGAGCCCTATTCCCCCAAAATATCCCCCTTCACCCCCTTTCCTGAGGAGGCCCGAGAATAATATACCAACCAATAGGTTAACGAACTGAGCACAGACCAAATCCCTGGTTTTTAGAACACTGAAAATCAATCAGGTTCTTAAAAGAAGAATTTTATTTTTAAAAAAAGTAAAAGAATCACACCTGCAAAATCAGGATGGAAGATAACTTTACAGGGGAAACAAAAAGATTTAAAACACAGAGGATTCCCCTCTGACTCTCCTTCCTAGTTACAAACAGGAATAAAATTACCTCTTAGCATAGGGAAAATTCACAAGCTAAAACAAAAGATAATCTAACGCATTTCCTTACTATTACTTACAATTTCTGTCATTTTATATGTATAATTTCAGGATCTTTGTAGGAGCTGGTTTACCTCCTTAGTCTCTCTCTTTGTCCTTAGAGGGAACAAAATAAAGAGAGCACAAACAAAGCCTATCTCCCACCCCCAGATTTGAAAGTATCTTCTTTTCCCTTTGGTCTTTCTGGTCAGGTGCCAACTAGGTTAATTGAACTGATTAACCCCTTACAGTAAGGGAATCTGTACCTCTGGCCAGGAGGGATTTTATGTTACTGCATACATAAGGGTTGTTATCCTTCCCTTTATATTTATGACAGCACTAAACATTAAGCTCAGGAAGCTGTGAAATGTTCAGTGTTGGACTAACTCTGCTATCACTGGCAAAGACTGAAGCCAATGGGAACATTTTTGAAACTCCCCCCTACCAAAAGCATGGGTGATGTTAACCAAGGGAAATAAAATATCTTCAATAAATAGAATGTTTTTTTATGACAAAATCATGATACACTGCCTCTGTCTATGATTTAGTGCTTTGAGAAATAATCTAAGGAAGTGAAAGCTTCAGTGAAAAGCCTGAGATTTCCTTTTCAACATATTTGCTGCTTGTGAAAAGTGCCAGACTGACAACACAGGAAACTGAAGCCCTCTCTCTATCCACAGAACCAGTAAAAGCAAACGCCCATATCAATGCACATTAACCTTGATGTATGGGAATAAGAGAGTCTTTCTTTCTTCCATGACTAAGAAAGCATAAAAGATAAGCACTCTTTGCTTCAACTGAGATTGTCACCAACTTCACCAATGGTCATCTGTATAGTAGAAACTGAAGCCATCTATTCAGTTCATAAAGTCTATCAAGCAGCTAGTAGATGGTAAGGAATGTTAGGCCACTAGCAACCGGGGTCAGGTCCAAACTAGTGATCTACCGATGAAAAATATCCCTTTTCCATTCATAAACTTTTTTTTGCTAAGTTTAGGAGTCAGCTTCTGGCTACAGCATATCCTGTAATGTATTAATTAAAAACAAATGTTCACACAAGGAGTACAATTTCAACTTGAGCAGTAATCACTGTAAAATAGTGGGAGGCAGCCATTTGCAGTTACTGAATTTCAGATTAAGTTATTTGAAATCCTTCCCTTTGGAATTTATTAGTCTTGTGTAAGCATAATAAACTGTCCTGTTTAGAGGAAAGTAATAGCAAGCATTTCCCCTGACACTCATAAAGTCTCCACAACTTCAGCCTCAGCATTTTAGGAAAAACGTAGCTCTTAATTCCCGGAAGCCATATCAGGACACAGCACAATTGCTGTTGTTCTCATTCCCAGATTTTATAAATTCCCTTTCTAACTCTAACAGCATAAATTTATCTGTGTCTGGAGTCCTTCAGATTCCAGAGCCCTCCCAGGCCCTGTTCAATTTAAAATCTCAGAATACAAACACATATGTATTCAACTGGTGATTTAGATTTTGTGGAAAATTAGCCTTCTAGTAGAGCTGGTGGGGAATTTTTCAACAAACATTTTTTCTGTCAAAAAAAAAAAAAGCCTGTTGGTTGAAACTGAATTAAGATGTTTTGACATTTCAAAATGAAAAGTTTTTTTTTTCTTTTTTCAAAAGGACTTTTCATTTCAGAATTTAAGCTAATTATGGTAGAAAAATGTTTCAGGATAGAAAAATGATCCAAATTAAAATGAAATATTTCAAAATTTTCTTAAAACAACAACAAAACAACAACATTTAAATTGATCAGGGATGGTTTCATTAAAAAAAATAAGCAAACCTGTATTTCAAGTTCAGGTAAGGCCTGTACTATGTATAGTCAACTCCCTAAAATCTAGTATGCTGCAAGAGGTTCCCTCTCTATCGCATTTAGATTGCACTTTTCCCCCTTCGGAATTTACCATTTCTTCCAGAAAACAGCCTCTCTCCCTGAAGAGTTTTTTTTTCATGGGCCCAATGGCTTAACCAAAGTAATTCTAAAAAGATTAAATAAAAGGAAGGAAAGAACTCGGTCAGCCTATGACTTGCATATCTTGAATTAGTTTTTGTGGTAAACATACACACATTTCGATTAATCTAGAAAACAGTTTAGCATGTAGAGCGTTGGGTTCCAACAAACTGGAGTTTCTTATCTTTAGGTAACAGTAAAACTAGAAGAAATCTTCTGAATTTCAGTCTGTTAAGTTTTTGTAGAGATATTTTGATTTTTGGGGAGGAAAAAAAGGATAGCTCAGTCATGACTTTTTTGTGAAAAATATTGCCTCATTTTTAACCAGTCTTGGTTAAGAGCTATTCTTCACCACTAGTTATAAAGTGCACTGTATGAATATTTAATACACCTAATAGATTTTCAGGTTCCCATACAGGGAATCCACAGCCAGTAACTATTTGAAGCATGGTATATGAATATATCTACTCTATTTTAGGGCCACTGTGTAATAAAACTAATCATTCTTCATAACAGAAGATGCAATACTCTTTTTCTTTTAGATTAAGATACATTTCTCTCTTACTACAGTTTCTAAATTTCCTTCTTCTTGATGCAGAGGCTATAATTGATGTACACACTATGTATATAATAAACCAGTGCTAAAGATTTTAATTCTGTTAGCCATTTCCCACATGAAAAGATGTTGGGGGTCTCATGTGATATAGCTGTGACATGACCCTGCAGTTTCAAAGGCTGCAATTTCCTAATGACAATTGTGATTAAAACTGGTGTTTTGGTTCTTTCAGAACCTTTCTTCCTCACTTTTAATTATTAACAAGTCAGCATTGAAAAAAGCACTTACTAAAAAACTAAAAACCAAAGGTTTGGAAGAGATGGGATCTCTGAAAGCCTGGAATTGGATGATTTTATAAGTAGGTGTTAATACCTTCACCAAAATACTTAGCATTTGTATATTGTCACTTTCCAAATATTTTACACGTCTTATTTAATTGTAGCCTAGATAACACCCACCCCCTGCTCAGCAAATATGGGATCAGCCAGAGGGGAGGGGTACAACTGAGATTCTCCTAGCAGAGTTTTAGGAAATAGGGTTTGACCTCCTATGGATGAAGTAAGGGAATCAGCCTCACAACTCTGCAGATTGCTAGAGATCCACTGTAACAATTGGGCCATCCACAGAGAAGTCGTCTGCCTCCATGTTGCGTACTGGCCCTTAGCTGCATGATTCTAACAGAGCCACAAACCACCAAGAGACAAAACCACAGACTGAAATTTCATTAACTTCAGTAAAGTTACTCCTGATTTAGGCCGATACAAGTGGGAGAAGAACTGGGCTTCAGGATCATAAGCAGAGAGAGATGAATTCTCACTACTACTGTACTAATCTTGCCTACATATCTCAGAAATTCTAGTCTTTACCAGTTCCTTTGTTTAGTCTAGTTTTCAGGGCAAATGATTGGTAGCTGATCTCTTTTTTTATCAGTTCCCGCTCCCTAATGGAGCAATCATTCCCAGCTAAACCCAGACCCTATCCCTGGGTTCCGGTCCGATCTCTGCACTGAGTAAAGGATCAGTTCCCAGCTCTTTTCCACTTGTGACAAAGTGCAGGGAGTTAACAGGTGAACCTGTACTCTGATCTCTCTGGCCCTAATTGGTACCCCCGACCCCCAGAGGTCTGGCTGGGGAATGAAATGCAATTAGCTAATCAGGACCAGAGTCTGAGTGAACTAAATGATTACCAGTAATTAGTCAATCAGCTGATGACTGATAAACAAGGGATAGGAAGGGAAGGCCAGTGCAGTGCAGTGTCAGTGGGTTGTCTAGGAAGGGTGATCTCTTTTCTTTTGGGGCTCTGGGAAAAGAGCTGAGAATACAAGGGACATTGAAAATAATATTTCACAAAATTGTAAGTCTAGGTAGTGGGATCTGAAATAAACAGCATGGTATGATATCCAGCCAGTGCAGTCTGAGTAGATTTCTGTGGTACAAGAAGGCAGGAGTGAACTGTGCCTTGATGCAATATGAAGCTATAGATAAAGTCTATACACACTTCCTTATGTTTTGTATGTGTAGCAGATGTTATATATTTAGTATTTTCATGGCTTATTGAATCCATCTGGGTAGGTGTAGATCGGGGTGCATGTTCACACTTATGGGCGAAGATCCAATGTTTGAAAGATAAGTAAATCAACCCAGAAATTAATCTTGTACCTTTTCTTTAACTATTGATTAAATGACATGGTTCATCTCGCAGGCTTTACCCTTAAACTATGCATTGTTTAAAAAGGTGTTTTCATGTCAATCCAACTAGAATTTCAGAAGTTTCATGCTGATTTCATTAGGCTGAAGGGAGAAAACTCTTGTGTATGTCCATTATCTTAAATATGAATCATATTTCAGGTTAAACTTACAGTAATTATGGAACAAAGGGGGCATACTTGATTAGTGGATAAGCAACATATTTGCCTAACAAAAGTGGGTATACCAGACACCTGGACACCATAGTGTGGGGTGCAGTATAACAGCCCAGATAGAAGATACTAGAGTAGAAAAAGACAGTACTAAGGGTAAGCTTGACAGGGATAGTTGAAAACTGGTTAGATTTTTTTTAAAATGGGTACAGCTCTCAGGAGTATTGGTAAGGATGCAGTTTCAGTCTAAATTATTTGAACCTAAAAGTAATCTAAACAAGCTCTTCTCTTAGTTACTCTTTATTGCTGCCTTAGAAAGAGGCATCTCTTTTGTTCTTTTACATTTTTAATTTTTTTAACAAACGTCAATGAATATAGTATAAAATAAAACTTCCTAAAGCACTTTTCTAACAAGGATCATGTTTCCTATAGCTCAAATATCACCTATTTCAAAATACATTCTAATTTTAAGGAGTTAAAATACTAATAACTCCCATCAATCTTTAGATAAGTTCATGCACCTTTTTTTTTTTTTAGCCAGCAATGGAAATAGCAAGGAATTATTTTCTTGCACTTGATGGATGAGTGAAATTAAGCGTAGCATGCAAATGAAGCCTGTCTGAGGTCCCAACTCCCACTGACATCACTGGGAATCGTGTGACTGGACTGACTGCATTATCTGGCCATAGGTTATTGCGCTTGAGCTATTCAGGAGATGAAAATGGCAACAGATAAATATACTGAACGTGTAATAATGTGGTGTGGAGGAAAAGAGGCCTTGGATGTTATGGAGAGTGGTTTTGGATGATGGAGAAGTTAGTAGCTCTGAAGAATCACAGAAAGCATGCCTGAAATGAAGAGATGGATATTGTGATGTTGGGTTAGAAACCGAGTGAAAACACCTTGGGGGCTGAGGGACATGCTTCAGAGCAGAGAGCATTGTCTTTTTATTTTTGATCTAATAACCTATCTGGTTACGAAAACTTTTCACTCTGTGTAATTTACCTTTGAAAACTACAGCATACATTTTTTTGCAAAAATTTAAATACTAAAATGCTGCATATATCAACTAATATATAGTAAGCATGAGTCTATAGGTCTGAAAAAATCCATTCCTGAGGTGTTTGTAACTCTGAAGTTCTAGTGTATTTATCAACACTGAACTCTAGACATCAAGTGTAAAATGTGCAAAAAGTGTCAAGACCAAGAACCAACTAGTTAAAGACCATATGTAAAAAGTATAGCTCTATTGGTTAAATTTCCTCATTAGGGAAAGTGCAAATTCTTCTGCTCTGGCAAACTCTAAACAAACAAAGTTAAAATAACACTGCAGTCTGAGTGTGACTGCAAATAGGAGTATGCAACTGTGCTTGAAAGACCACCCCATAGACTACTAAATTACATACACAAGTCAGGGAGGGAGAGAAGTGCTTCTGACACATGAAAGATAGCTAAGTGTTGCTCACAGAGCACTACAAGCAAAACTGGATAGGGTGCATTGTCAGTGCATGCCTGTGAGACTTACTGGGTATCCTCCGTATTAGAGACAAAAAAAAAAAAACCAAACAAACATATATCGCAGCTGGCAGCAAATTACAGTGACATGTCGTATGTACTTAGTACACTGCCAGTTGTCTGGGTTCATCTTCCTCCCACATACCTTTAAGAAGATCGGCTCTCCGCTCACCAGTGACTAGGATGTTTACAAGTGTAAAAGTAGCCAGTGATTCTAAGTACACAACCACACACAGCTTTAGGAAAAGAACAGTCTAAAGCAACAGCATAATAATAATTATAACTCCATCCTGACACTAACACTTATTTACTGTACTTTGTCTCAGAATAAAGGTGAGTGGTCCAATGTAATAACTTAAGCTGTAGTGTAGCGGGGTTGTCACCCACTCTACCCTGAAGGGCTTGAAATCAGCCCTGATGAGGGCTGAGGCTGTGAGAGGGCTGCTGCTAGGGAAAGCAGCAAGGCTCAGCTGATTGGGAAAACAGCCACAGCTGCAGCCACACCCCAATCAGGGCCCAGCTGGCCTTTATAAGAGGGCAGTGGGCCAGGAGGACACAGTCTCTCTCTAGATGTTAAGAGGGAGGGTCCTGACTGCTGGGAGCTGAGCAGGGTACCTGTCAGGGTTCCTTCCCCACTCTGAACTTTAGGGCACAGATGTGGGGACCCACATGAAAGACCCTCTAAGCTTATTCTTACTAGCTTAGGTTAAAAACTTCCCTAAAGTACAAACTTTGCCTTGTCCTTGAACAGTATGCTGCCACCACCATGCATTTTAAACAAAGAACAGGGAAAGAGCCTACTTGGAGATGTCTTCCCCAAAATATCCCCCCAAAGCCTATACCCCCTTTCCTGGGGAAGATTTAATAATAATCCTCACCAATTTGTACAGGTGAACACAGACCCAAACTTTTGGATCTTAAGAACAATGAGAAATCAATCAGGTTTGTTAGGATATAGATATTCAGGCCTGTCTATAAAGGCCTATACTCTAAGAATTTAGGTGTATTCTTATCACTTAGCAAGTTAGAGGTATAAAAGAAAGAAAAAGAAAGTAAGTATCAAAATCACTGTCTTCCGGTGTAAGAGCCTTCTCTTACTGTGAGAGTCTGAGGCCCTGTTCTTAGGCTAAGGCCTTTGGCTAAGCAACAGAGGCAGCCATAAGCTGGGAAGCGAATGGTCACATCCTCACATTCTAAACTAGTCACATTGAAATAAGGTGCTATTGGGCTGTTCGGCTTATCAGGACAGGATTGTATTCCTATCACCACCAGAGAAAGGGAAGAACCTAGAAGATGTAAAAGGAAACTTAGTTTGATAAGTGAGTTCTTGCCAGACAGGATGTTATCAATAGCTAGGATGTAAAATCCTCATTTCTGTGTTTGTTCTATCACTGTAGTCCCCATTTCCCTATTGTTTGTCTGTATAATCTCTGTCTGGTTCTGTGATTATTCCTGTCTGCTGTATAATTAATTTTGCTGGGTGTAAACTAATTAAGGTGGTGGGATATAATTGGTTAAATACTCATGTTATAATATGTTAGGATTGGTTAGTTAAATTTCAGTAAAATGATTGGTTGAGGTATAGCTAAGTAGAACTCAAATTTTACTATATAGTCTGCAGTCAGTCAGGAAGTGAGTGAGTGGGTGTTTGTGGGGGGAAATGGGAACAGGGTATGGGGGTGGGGAAATTGGAATCATGTTTAGCTAAGGGGGGAAATGGGAACAGGGACACAGGTAAGCCTCTGTGGTGTCAGAGCTGGGAACGGGGACACTAAGGAAGGAAACTGGAATCATGCTTGCTGGAAGTTCACCCCAATAAACATCGAATTGTTTGCACCTTTGGACTTCGGGTATTGTTGCTCTCTGTTCATGTGAGAAGGACCAGGGAATTAAGTGGGTGAAGGAATAAGCCCCCAACAAGGTTCTTAAAAGAAGAATTTTAATTAAAGAAAAGGTAAAAGAATCACCTCTGTAAAATCAGGATGGAAAATACTTTACAGAGTATTCAGATTCAAAACACAGAGGATCGCCCTCTGGGCAAAACCTTAAAGTTACAGAAAACAGGAATAAACCTCCCTCTTAACACAGGGAAAATTCACATAAAACAAAAGATAAACTAATCCGCCTTGCCTGGCTTACCTATACTGATTGCAATACTGGAGGATTAGGATGGGTTGGAGAAGATGGATTTCTGTCTGGCCTCTCTCAGTCTGAAGAGAGAACAAACACGTAAACAAAGAGCACAGACAAAAAGCCTCCCCCCCACCCCAAGATTTGAAAGTATCTTGTTCCCTTATTGGTCCTTTGGGTCAGGTGCCAGCCAGGTTAGCTGAGCTTCTTAAATCTTTACAGGTAACAGGATGTTGCCTCTGGCCAGGAGAGATTTTATAGCAGTGTTTCCAGAAAGGTGGTTACCCTTCTCTTTATATTTATGACAGTACCTAAAATGGAGCAGGGCTAGGGAAAGGGCAGAGGAGCTGGAGAGCTCTAGCCTGAGAACCCCCCAGGCTGCAGGCCTTGATGAAGGCCTAGAAAAGGGTACTGGGGTTGCAGAGGGCAGCCCAAGGGTAGGCAGAAGCAGCTGGACGAGACCCTCCTTGCCGATGATGAGTGGCAATTATACTGCAGTCCGCCCCAGGGAGTGGGGGCTAGATTGTGACTGGCAGTAGCCAAAGACTGAGGCAAGGTGTGGATGGAGGGTGGGCATTCCCCGGGAGTGGGGGAAGACCCAGATCTGTGGGGGTACTGCCAGGGAGCAGCACCCCAGGATGAAAGGGACACCGGGGTCTGGGAGGGACTCAGGGCCCAGCAGCAAGTGGGACACCAGCCTGCAGAGGGTGCTCTGGAGGCTGGAAATGCTAATTCCCTGGATGAACAGCAGGAGGCGCCGCAGGGGTGAGTCCCACCCAGGCCACATGTAGTAACCCAGAAGCAATGGCAGTGGCCACAGACTTCCATATTTCACAAACTGATTCAATAACTAGTGTATTCACATCATCTAATGAAAAGGGTCCGGAAACTTCCTTTGTGAAGCAGACTGCATATCTGGAACATAGGACCAGTGGTCCATCTAATATTCCATCACCAACAGTGTCTTCTACCAAATGCTTTAGAGAATGGTATGAGGTGAGATAATCTGGCCTCAAGGAAAGTTTTATCCTAACCCCAGTATCTAGAAGCTAGTTTATGCCACTGAAAAATGATCACCTGTGTACAATACAGAAATTTCCAAAACCAAAAAACTAAATTCAATGTGCTTTTGTAGTGTTATATGATGTAATGATCTTGGTTATTTTACATTTCCTCATCTCTTTCAATTTGGGCTATATTATGGTTGGCAATTCAAGATTCTTCTCTTCTGATGCAGTGTGGTAGTTCTTCAAGCAAATAAATTAGTTTACCTAAGGACTTATTATAAGCAAATTGAATGCAACAACACTAACATAAAATTTGGTCTCATTAAGAGGCAAAAGGGAAATAAGACACTTTTTATATAATAAGCTGATTTATAGTCTATGAACTGAGACTGAAAATTTCATCATATCCACACCCCAAATTCTCTTTGCTTAGGAACCTGAAGAAAAGCTCATGGGTCATGAAAAGAGGTAATGTGATCTCAAAATTTGTATGCTCTGTGCCAGCCTTTTCTAACTTGCCAATTATTTAAGTTTATCATGAAACTCTCCTCAATATTATTGCTATATCTAGATGAAGGAAAGTTGAGGATCATTTTGATGATCTATTAATAGAAAAAGCTGAGCAAGAGACAAACTGGGGAAATTGGTAAGTCATAGCAAATACAGTCCATGATTCAACTACATAAATGTTGCCGGCACAGAGTGCCCGAGGCAAGCAACAGCTGAGTTCGTTGCCTGGTGTGCCTCGCGTCAATGACCACAACGGGGTGGAGAAGCAGAGAGATTTATTTGAAGCTTCAAATAGGGCGCAGGGAGACTGAGCTGTCTCAAATCCTGCTGCAGTGCAGCAGATTCCAGTATACATTTTATACCTTGCCTATTTCACTACACAAGCTTATGCAACCAATTACCTGTTGCCTTGTACAATACTGTAGCCAATCAGCTAAAGCAGCCAGTTGTGTTTTTCCTCAGTAGCATTGCCTGAGCCTTGCCTTATTTGGTCCTATTTGTTACTGGTTTTTGCTAAACATTTATGCCTTATCTATCTGTTTCCCAGGCCGAAGCTGGCCTTGGCTGGCGAGCCATGTGCAGACCTGTCTGTGTGCTAGCTTCCTCAGAGTTATGCAGAATCACAGAGGGTTCAAGGAGCACAGGGGCCTTAGTTTATCTGGCCCTAGAGCAAGAGGGCTTCATCGACACTCGTGGTCTTCCACCCTCCCGAGTTACCTAGTGTAGTGCCCAGTGCCACCAACATAAATATAGGATGGGTCTATCCAGACTAAGATGGTTTGTATGTCCATTAAAGCAGCTTTGGGCCAGATCCTCAGAGGAGGCAAGTCAGCATAGCTCAGTTGACTTCAATGTTTTGTTTTGTTCTATGGTTTTTATTTACAGAATATTGTGGATATAGGAAGCAAGGGTCTTTTTTGATCACTGAGCCATTTCAATAACTAATCCTTCCTTTATAAAACAGTTATGTGTTTTTCTCAACGAAACAAATCAATCGATAATGTTACTGGAGTTTTGACTTTTTTTAATGGGAGTTTTTATGGCATTTGTTAGTTTATTTGGCCATATTGCTGCTTGAGCCAATACAATGTAAAAAAGTACTTGCTTTTTAAAAGGCCAAGAAAAGAGATGGCATGAACTGAAAGTGCCAGATATTTTGCCTGTTGACTTTGCTGCTAAATCAAAGGCCCACAGTAGCAAATCCCAGCCATCAAGTTTGTGGGATACAGTGATATGTCTTTTGTTAACGCAGCAATAGCGGCTTGTTAATGACAGAGAGAATGGTGTCTTGTAACCTGGCCAGTCAAGCACTAAAGAAAAATGACTTAATACATTTTAAAAATCTGTGCAGTTTCTCTCCAATTATTTTTTAATGTGCCTTTTGACAAATTGTCAAGAAGGAAAGTTAGCAGATTTTACTTTTATGGCCATTATCTTTTGCATCCTGCCAAGTGATGAGCGGCAGAGTTCTGAACAGGATGAATGGAGTGTGGAAGGAGGGTCACCATGCAGAATTTATGATGACAGGCCTTTTATTTTACTGACAGAAAGAAAATGTGGGAGGTGATGAGAATCTGATTCTAAATGTTTTAACGGTGTCCACAGGAATCTGGAATAATTGCTGGAAACAGGTTCAGAACTGAGCAGAAAAACTGTAATTAGTATAGAATTTACAAGCAAGGTATATAAAATGCTATTTGATTTCCAATAGGGAATATTTCTAGTCTCACTATTTATAAGTGATACATGCAAAGCAAAGGCAGAATTTTTTCTATATATTTAGGTATTATTTGAAGCTGAATCACCAAAGGAATATGATCATTAACATGAGGAAATATATCCATCCCTCATAGAATCAGTGTTCATTTATATAGGATTTTTAGTGACAACCACAGCATTAACCTTACTCCTGAAGAGTCAGCAGTTTGCTTGCTCACTCAAATGTTGCATGGCAAATTCTTAAGATGTGCAAATAAAATTGTAAGAAGAGCAGGTCAGGGAAGGTAGTGTCCTCCTCCCCCTCTTCAACAAGAAAAAAAATAGATTATTTTTTCTGGCTACATTGAATTTGCTACAATTTATTTTTGGGGAGTTTCATAGAAAAAAATTCTGATTTTCAGCAACCAAACAAAAAAAACCAGCTGATTAAACCACAATTTGGTTTTGTTGATTTTATATTTTTTTTTATTTTTAAACTGGGCTGGCAAAAAACTAAACAATATTTGATGAAAAACCTGAAAAATTTTGTCAGAGAGAGGGGTGACATTTCCATATGGAAGAAGCAGCCATTTTGTTGTGGGGGAGAAATGATTTGAATGAAAAATGTTGACCATATTTTGAAAATACATTGTTCACATTTTCTAAAAGGCTGCAGCATATTTTTGAAATATTAAGATATTTTTAAAAAATTGTATTTAATCTTTCATTAGCATGGAAAATTTTAGTTCCAAAGTAAGAGTTTCAGAAAGTTAGTAGTGACTGTAAGAGAAGTTTAGAATGGAAATCATTATCTAACCTTAGGTGAAGCAGTTGGTATCAAAGTTAGTTACAAGAATCATTAATATTGCACTGTTAACCACAGGAAATGTGGAAGTCAAAGCTGCATATGGCACTTAAACACAGCCTTTGTGTGATCACAGGCTATTTCTGAAATAACACACTATCATACCAATTTTCTATTCTCTTGATCGTGCATTCTCATTAGGGGGTCATTACTGACCTGCCCTTCTTTTCGCCATACAGCTAAATGGGGGTAGGTCCCAGCTAGATGGGAGGATGGTTTTTGGTCTGTCCTGACATGGAAAAGGTTTAGAATGCCCTAGATGGACATGTGTAACGTCTTCTACTGCAGTGGTTCTCAAACTAGGAACTCCGCTTGTTCAGGGAAAGTCCCTGGCGGGCCGGTCCGGTTTGTTTACCTGCTGCATCCACAGGTTCGGCCGATCGCGGCTCTCACTGGCTGCGGTTCACCGCTCCAGGCCAATGGGGGCTGCGGGAAGCGGCGCGGACCGAGGGATGTGCTAGCCGCCCTTCCTGCATCCCCTATTGGCCTGGAGTGGCTAACTGTGGCCAGTGGGAGCCGTGATCGGCCGAACCTGCAGGCGCAGCAGGTAAACAAACTGGCCCGGCCCGCCAGGGGCTTTCCCTGAACAAGCGGTGGCTCTAGTTTGAGAACCACTGTTCTACTGTACTGCTCTCCAAGTGTCATACATACATATTACCTCACCCACCTTGTCTCTGTCTATTATTACACAGAAAGAGTCCATCACAGCTAGTTACAACAGCACGCGGTGTGCACTGAATGAGGCCAGGCTGCAAAGGAAGCACCATCCTACTTTGTGTACTGGGAGGAGAGGGAAGCTTTTGTTCCTGTCAGGGTTTTGGAGTGGAGCCGCTCCGGAGCAGTGGAGCTGCAGGTTTTCGCCTGGAGCTGGAGCGGAGCCAGAGCACAGCTCCAGAGCCCTGGTTCTTGTTGTAGCTCCACAACAAGTCAGTGCATCCCTTAAAATAATAATACTACTTAGTTCCAGGCCTATTCTGGCTGACTGCAGGCAGAGTGGAGGTGGTAGGCTGCTTACCCTGCTCTTGCCCCACTTCAAGTGGAATTTCCATAACTGGAGATTTTAAGCCTGGGTTTCTACTGGCAGAAACTAATGAATCTAGCCACTGTGTGTGAACACACACACCCCCTGGGGTAGAACTCAGTGGGGTATGTACAGAGTCTTCCACCACTTAAACCTCACAGTGAAGTTTCATTTAGCAGAGTGTGAGGAAGGTGACCACAGATGAGGTCTGTTCAGTCCTGTACATTCCTATACCTCAGCAGGGGTGTCAGCCCCAGTCGCCAGTTGGCTTAGGAATTAATGGACTTGAAGAAACACAAAAGTAGAGCTACTAGGATATTCTGTATGGCCCACTTTCCATCTAGACACATGGCTTCAGCAGATGCTACACTGCCATTGACCACATTACTCTGTGGTTTCTAAGTATCAGCAGTAGAGGGACCCAGAGGGAGGCACACACAAGCCCCAGATATACAGAAGCCTCTTGGACTTCCATGTAGAAATCCCCAGGCTCTTACAATGGGCAGTCACAGAGAGCAGTACCTCAGCTATTCTCTTTCAGGGAACCCTGGCGAGAGGTCTCCATGAAATATTAAGTAAAGGAGATGGTACAGTTCAAGCAGCACATCCCCGTTCCGTGCACAAGAGGGAAATCCACAGACAGAGGTACCTATTACATTTGTAGCTCCATAAGCAAAAATCTTCCCCATTCATTTATAGTTTGGCTGCTCCAACACCCACTGCAGTTTCAACTATGTAAGCTAATCCTATTTCCCTTCCTTTGGGACCAATCCAATGGAAGCCTTTGCATTGACTTTAGTGGGAATGTGAAACCACCTTCATTTCACCTCAGTTGTGTTTGCATTTCAGTGATGGCTGAAGTAATAAACTTATTTATAAATTATACTTAAGTAAATTTTGGAAGAGCTTTGAGAACCTTCAGGCATTATATAAATATAAACTAGCCATTATTATTACAAATACAAGCTCCAAGTATCTACTGTGAGTTCTCCAAATTGTTATTTTTGATTCTATGATGCTACAATATAGAAAACTATTAATACACATTAGATTATTATATGAAAACACTTGTCAATGAGGTTAGATAATTAAAAGGCATATGATTTACTGTGCTTGTGACAATAAGTGACTGTCAAAAAGAAATAAAAAAAGAAAGTATATATCTGGTCCTCCTACAGTGTGTCTGTGCCTTGCAAGTCATGTCATGAGCAATTTTCATTATTCCTCTTGAAGTAGGGGAGAGTAATATAATATCAGTGAATTTAAGTTGACCATTTGCAATATCAGTAAAGCCAAATTCACTTGGAAGTCAGCTTGACTTGTGTGAAAATGTTAAAGTGCTGTCCCTAATGCATGGGCACATTTCTCTACCCCTTGAGATAACAGCAGTCAAAGAGAAACTGCATATATAAAAGCCTCAGGGGTTACTCATAAAAGGGCAAAGAAATTTATCAAAATTGAGAGAAAGTGTTCTGTACTTCTGAGAAAAGTGAAATCTTGCATGACAAATTGAGTCAGTTTTACGCAGTGTAATTGAACAGCGCTGCTCAAGTGGAACTCAGCCTATTCAAAGGGCACGTTATACAGTGGGAAGGACTGACGTATGTATAGTGTGTTCAAGGTAAATATACAAATGTACTTAAGAGTTGAGTGACTTTGAAATTTTATTGGAGATTCAATGACAGTCAGCAAACACAGCCTTCAGGAAAAAAACAAGTTGGGAAGATATAGGCTGTTGAACAACTGTTTTGTGGCCTGGGTACATAAAGGGCCCAGGGTTGTACAGTTCTAAGAATTCAGGAAGTCATGTACAGCTTTCTTTTTTAAAAGAATGAGTTGTTTCATGCACTGCAGGAAGATTTTGTTGAGTTTTCAGGGTTTAGGTTATTTTAAAATTTATTTCCAGAGTAACATACTAAAATAAAAAGACCAATAAACAAAAATCAGATCATTCCATTTAATACAGTTTACATGATGTTGCTCACATAATTCCTACTCACACAATCTGTCATTTCTCTATATGTAGTTATATAAGGCATAGAAAATGCTGCCAATATTTTACATTGCATTGGTTAACTAAGTGTTCCTGTTTGAACCGTGTCTTTTCCAAGGTTCAGTGACCTTTGATGAGCTTCATGTTTGCATCACATGACCTTCATTTGGGTTAGGATATCAGTGTGAAGGGCTCTTTCACAGCCCTTGTGTTCTCCTTCTGTTATGTTTGAAGGGTGTAGAGAGAGCTGTATTTAAAAGTGGAGAAGAGAATTGGAAAATAGTAATCCCATGTTGATGGAAAATGCTCTTTAGAACTATATTACAAGTTAGTGATCTGGAACATTAAACAGATGTAAAGATGATACGTAGGCCTATGTGATTCATCTTTTGGAAGAAAAGGCACATGGATATATACTCTCAGCTTAATACATATCACACACACACACACACAACCCTCCTCTTCACTCCATTATAAAGAACATCATTAAGGTTGAGAAGTCAACCACTCCACAATTAGAAAATGCCAGAATTAAGGTGTCCTTAATGCATACTTAATTTGGGCACCATATACATTATGTCACTGTCTTGAATTTATTACAAACTATTTTTTGCCTCATTCAGGCACAGAGTGGGTGGTGCTCACTTATTCAATATTTTGTTGTATCCTTTTTGTTCAAAGTGCACCCATGACCTATTTACTGCACTCTATCCCAACCCTACTCTGAAGACAGAATTTATTTTTTTCCTTGGGGCCTTTTCTATTGCACTGATCACTATAGCTTCTGAGTAGACCTGGTTGGAAACTGAAGGAAAATGGAAATTCTAGAGAAATTGATAAATAATAGCCCTCTCTCAAAATGGTACCAATTCTCATTGTTCTCAATGGGGCTGAGATCAAACACTTCCCTTAACTACTGCCTCCAGTCATCTTCTCTTCACAGTGCTCCTCTCTGCTTCTGACAGCATAGGGACTACCATCTTTAAGAGCAGCTTGGCTTCACTCCAACTTGGAACAATGGGAAGCAGTGGTAGGAAGCACAAACACTAAACAAAAACATTAATAATAATTTCATGGTTACTGCATGGCATCACTATAGGCCAGAGTTAAGGTTCCTTTTGGAATATGCAATGTGAGATTTTGCATGTATATTTCTTTTACTGTTCTTGTCCCTACTTTTAAATTATTTATTTTTCTTTTAAATGTTAACAACCCTTGGTGTATGTATATATATGTATGTGTGTGTGTGCCACCTTAAATTAGAGGTTTTAATTTGTTAGTATACCAGAATGGCTTCATCTATGAAAAGGAACATTACATAAGTTTTACAGAAATACTTTTGTCCAGTTTATACTGGATATATAAAGGTAAATAATTGCTAGGATATAGATATTCAGGCCTGTCTGCAAAGGCCTATACTTTAAGAATTTAGGTATATGTTTATCACTTAGCTAGCTATAAAGGTATAAAAGAGAGAATCAAAATCACTGTCTGCTCATGTAAGGGCCTTCTCTCACTGTGACAGTCTGAGGCCCTGATCTTAGGCTCAGGCCTCTGGCTAAGCAGCAGAGGCAGCCATAAGCTGGAAAGTGTATGGTCACATCCTTACATTCCAAACTAATCACATTGAAATAAGGTGCTATTGGGCTGTTAGGAATACAATCCTGTCCTGATAATGCCTATCACCACCAGAGAAAGGGAAGAGCCTAGAAGATGTGAAAGGAAACTTAGTTTGATAACATCCTGTCTGGCAAGAACTCATTTATCAATAGCTGGGATGTGAAATCCTCATTTCTTTAAAAAAAGAACAGGGTACTTGTGGCAACTTAGAGATTTCTTAGAGCATAAGCTTTCGTGGGCTACAGCCCACTTCATCGGATGCATAGAATGGAAACTATAGTAAGAATATATATAAGTTGGAAGTTGCCATACAAACTGTGAGAGGCTAATTAGTTAAGATGAGCTATTATCAGCAGGAGTAAAAAACTTTTGTGGTGATAATCAAGATGGCCCATTTAGACAGTTGACAAGAAGGTGTGAGGATACATAACTTAAGGAAATAGATTCAATATGTGTAATGACCCAGCCACTTCCAGTCTCTATTCAAACCCAAGTTAATGGTATCTAGTTTGCATATTAATTCAAGCTCAGCAGTTTCTCATTGGAGTATGTTTTTGAAGCTTTTCTGTTGCAAAATTGCCACCCTTAAATCATTTACTGAGTGGCCAGAGAGGTTGAAGTGTTCTCCTACCGGTTTTTGAATGTTATGATTCCTGATGTCAGATTTGTGTCCATTTATTCTTTTGCGTAGAGACTGTCCGGTTTGGCCAATGTACATGGCAGAGGGGCATTGCTGGCACATGATGGCATATATCACATTGGTAGATGTGCAGGTGGACGGGCCCCTGATGGCGTAGCTAATGTGATTAGGTCCTATGATGGTGTCACTTGAATAAATATGTGGACAGAGTTGGCATCGGGCTTTGTTGCAAGGATAGGTTCCTGGGTTAGTGTTTTTATTGTGTGGTGTGTGGTTGCTGGAGAGTATTTGCTTCAGGTTGGGGGGCTGTCTGTAACAAGGACTGGTCTGTCTCCCAAGATCTGTGAAAGTGAGGGATCATTTTTCAGGATAGGTTGTAAATCTTTGATGATGTGCTGGAGAGGTTTTAGTTGGGGGCTGAAGGTGACAGAATTTCTTTGTTGTTCTATCACTGTAGTGTCCATTTCCCTATTATTTGTCTGTATAAGCTCTGCCTGTTTCTGTGATTGTTTTTGTGTGCTGTATAATTAATTTTGCTGGGTGTAAACTAATTAAGGTGGTGGGATATAATTGGTTAAATCATGTTACAATATGTTAGGATTGGTTAGTTAAATTTCAGTAACATGATTGGTTAAGGTATAGCTAAGCAGAACTCAAGTTTTACTACATCGTCTGCAGTCAATCAGGAAGTAAAGGGGGGGAATGGGAACAGGGAATGGGGGTGGGGGAATTGGAATAATGTTTTGCTGAGGGGGGGAAATGGGAACAGGGACATAGGCAAGGTTCTGTGGTGTCAGAGCTGGGAAGGGGGACACTAAGGAAGGAAATTGGAATCATTGCTTGCTGGAAGTTCACCCCAATAAACATCAAATCATATGCACCTTTGGACTTTGGGTATTGTTGCTCTGTTCATGCGAGAAGGACCAGGGAAGTGAGCAGGTGAAGGAATAAGCCCCTAACAATAATTAAAACTGTGCTACATTGTATGTGCTAGCTTACATGTTGAAATATTTCTGTATATTTCTCTCTGATCATTTTCAGAAAACATGTATATTTGAAGATGTCAGACTATGCAATGCAACACATTTAATTTAAATGCAGAGTAATTGTGACAGACTGCTAGTGGCTAATAAGTGAGCCAGACCTCTGCTTAGATGCCAATTATTTCCCCAGAGAAAGCTGAGGGAGGTAATTAGATACTCAGGCTGGCTAGGTGGCTGGGATAAGGGGCCAATTAGCCCGTCTGCCCAAGTCTGATAAAGGGGCACAGGAAGGAAATGCCAGACAGAGGGAGGGGAAATAGGGTTAGTTGAGCCCAGTCACACACACAGGCCTTAGGGAAGAGCAACCCCTGTTTCCCTCAGGTCCTGAGGAGAGGGCCAAAGCACTGTAGATATTGTAAATAGACTGTTGCATAGGGATTATAGTAATGGTGGAGGGAACTTAAAATTAAAGAATGCTGTGATTGCATAACCAATGGAGTCTGCACAGTTTCTGGAGGAAGAAGACAGGAGCGAAATCATACCCTGTTACAGTAATACACAAGGGAACAATATCTGTCTGAAGAGTCAAACATTTGCATAGGCAGTTGCTATTATCACAAAGAAACAAAAGAGTGAGCCTACCTATCAAGCAATATCATGTACTGAAACACTAGTAAAAAATTATACCAGCACAATGATCTAGAGGGCTAGAGAATTCTGTACAGCCTGTATCTCACAGAGCTATTGTAGCTCAAGAGGAAAGGTCAGTAAGTGCTACTGGTCTCCCAGAATTCATTAAGCTAATAATACATTGTTCTTCGCCATAATTAAGCTCATTATTAGGGGGTCAAGGTTGCATGCATTTGGATGAAATCTTGGGAAGCTGATTCTTTTATTGAACTACAAAAGAGGTGAAATTTACTATACGGACAAGTCCATTCAGTGATGATGACCTCATTATCTTATACACTACTTGTTAAACTACAAAAGATAATAAATTTTATGACCTGAAGATATTTATAGGACCTCATACTCCTATGTTGTAATGGCACAACCAAGCTGCATCTCCCACTATGCCCCACAAAGAACTCTAGCTATATCTTTAAGACATGAGAGCTTCCTTTCTAGGAATAAAAGAAAATCTGTAATATAAAGAAATAGCAACTCATCTCCCAGTCATGCTCTATGTATAGTTCTGACAGGTGGAATTGGTAAAGATTGTTAGCAGAACTCCGGACTGAATTTGATTTCAAGTGAAAAGAAAACTCCTTAACCTTTAATCAATTCAATTGCTGTCTGTACATGTAGCTGCTGAACATGACTAACATGAACATCATGCACCTAGAAATTAAAGAAAATGTGGTATAGAACCATGAAAAACTACATTTTTTTTCTAACCACGATCGATGTTTCAAAGCTGCCTTGCATTCCTTTGTTCACAATGGCACCTGTACTAACTAGCAAAGGTATAGAAATATATACAGGCTAAAATGTTCAGTCTACCAACTCTAAAATTAGTTACCTAAATCAAGTGCCCTGATTTTCAAAGGTGCTGAGAACACACTGATCCCACAGAAGTCACTAAGTATGGATTTAGGTGCCCAACTTTAAAAATCCAAGTTTGCTAAACAATCCAATAGTCTTTTCTGCTCAAAGGGAGGAGGGAAGAGTGTGAGGAGGAGAAGGAAAACTGCCTTCTATTCTTTTGGGAAACCCTAGCTGGGAACCCTAAAGAATAGGTGAACACATAAGGCCTCAAGCCCACACTGCTTCTCTTGTCTCAGGGTATTTCCTTCTCCTGCTTTCTCTTCACAGCTCTGCTTCCACCCCTAAATGCAGGGCTCTTGGCCAAGCTTACTCTGCCCTTGACACTCCCAGGGTTCCTTTCTTTCCTTCTAATTCCCTTTCAGGACTTAAGAATTAACTGTTCCCTAGATTCCTGATTTTACACCAGACCTGTTCCACAGCTCTTCTTGGTCTTCTTCCCCAGCTGTCTTGGTGGAGAGCCTCACTTCATGTCTTGTCCAGCCCTAGATCTATACAAATATGAACAGGTAGCTTTGTGACACTCTGTACCTCAGGGGAACAACCTGCACCCCCATAAGCATCCTTATGATTGTGTGGTATCCAATGCAAAGTTTGTCATGTCGGGTGTCTTCGGAAGGTTCATGATGCACTGAATAGTGTTGTTATAGTAATGTTATAGGTTGTAATTTCATGTATGTAGATATGAGGCTGAAAATGTGTCCTCATGGCTTAAAAAAATCCCAGGCAAAACTCTCCAGGAGCAGAGGGGCAGTTCACACCTCATCAGGGCATGTATGGAACAAACCCAGCCCAGCCTCACAGAAACAAAGGACACTGGCCTAGGATCTATTGGACTCTCGAGTGAGTTACCCCGCTTCCCTTGGTCAGTTTGGGACTACATTGAGGTAATGTTCACCTGACTCTGAAATGGGGGGGGGGGAGGGAGGCAAAGCCAAGAGGGAAGAAAGGGCATGGTAAAAGGGAGAGACATTTGCCATGCTCTTTCTCTCTCTTCCACCTCCATCTACAGACACCACCACCTAGCGACTAAAGCACTGATCAAAGGGGAGAGCCTGGCTGAAGGGCAACCAGCCAGCCTGTGGTGAGAAGAATCTAAGTTCATAAGGGCACTTATGAAAAGTGTTAAATCAGCTTAGAATGCATTTTGCTTTTATTTCATTTGACCAAATCTGACTTGTGCTTTGACTTTTAATCACTTAAAATCTATTTTTGTAGTTAATAAATTTGTTTGTTTATTCTACCTGAAGTAGTGCCTTTGGTTTGAAGCACGTTAGATACTCCCCTTGGGATAACAAGACTGGTACATATCAATTTGTTTGATAAATTGATGAATTTATGTAAACTTGCAGCATCCAGCGGGCATAACTGGACACTACAAGACGGAGGTTCCTAGGGTTGTGTCTGGGACCGGAGATATTGGCTAGTGTCATTTGGTTGCATAATTCAAGCAGCAGCTTGCCAAAAGTGCTCACTCATGTAGCTGGGAGAAGCTTACATGCTAGTGATTGTGTGTGAACAGTCCGGGAGTGGGGGTTCTCACAGCAAAGTAGGGTAAGACTGGCTCCCAGAATCGAGAATTGGAGTGACCTAGCAGATCACTGGTCCAGATAATACCAGGAACATCACAAGCTTGTCTTATATAATCTTGCCTTTCTCAGAATTTTCTGCTATCCCTAGCCTCATTCTGTGCTGAAATCAGGAATAGGCTGTGCTGGTTTTGTAGCCTTCCATTAAGGACCAGCACTCCTGTAGGGTATGTAAGGTCCAGGAAAAGCTGCAGTAGACAAAACCAAAGTCTTCTGTTCTTGAAAAATTGGAAGCTGCATATAGTTATATCAGGTGGTTATTATAAACCTCTCTTCCAGAGGGGGAGTGGAGGGTGTGAGATAGAAGGAATTTGCTGAATCAGGAGTTGGGGGTCATATTTAGGAGATTTTTTGTGATCGACTTTTAAGTAGTTGTTATTATTTTTTTGTGTCTTTCCTAGAGGCATTGATAAAAGATGAGGTAAAGGGTAAATGGAGCTGCATAAAGTCAATGGAACTACTCAGATACTTAAAGTTAACCAGGTTTATGTAATGAGGTTCACAAACCCTATACAGAATGCAGACAGAAGAGAGAGGAGAGCTTTGCTGACTTCCAGGCTGACCATACCTCAGCACGGCCGCCAGAACTGTCAGCCATGGAGTCCCACACCAACAACTGGGACCAGTAAGGAAAACAAGTCCAGCTATAAAGGAAGGAGAATAGAGAGAGAAGGGAAGGCAAAATTCTGAGAAGAATATGTAACAGTTGACCTAATGCAAGGTTCTGAGAGGAAGAACCAAGTTACTCTATTTAGAATTCTAACTGATCATTGTGGATTAAATAATAATGTATTTCTAAATAAAATGCACAAAGATGGATTATGTATAATGTGTAAGATCCAGGAAAAGCTAGATCATATCCTTGGGGATAGTAAAGAATGTACTAGTGAAAGGAGGTGTTTGTATAGAAAATTCAGCAGCCACAAAGTAACAGCATTTTCTTTGCAACCTCTATCAAGAATACAAGGAAAATGGGAATCAATTAAAAAAAAACTCTTCTGCAATTCTTTAAGAACACTGGGAAAAATGGAAGGCTCTAAGTGACGAAAAGAGACAAAGTAGAGTGTATGGAGGTCATACCCAGCAAGTAACAAAAATCACAAAGCAGAAGAAGAGGAGGAGACAGAAAAAGAAGGGCTTGGGATAATTGAGGGAAAGCAACCCCATGCCAGGCTGCCTTGAGGGAACCAAGAATACAGAAAAGGAAGACTACAAGAATTCTAGTCTTAGGGCTGATTGATTTGTTTTATATTGAGTTGATGAACTGAGATAACTTCAGTTATATAGAGGAGAACCAGCTGAGTGAAAGTTGGACACCAACAAAAAAAAAAAAAGGACAATGCATAGAGCAGCTGATACATGTTTAAGTGCTTTGTTGGTGCAGGGTCTTCTGGAGGAAGTGATTGGGTTGAAAAAATTAAACGTATTTGTGTTGTTGTAATTATTAGAGTTGGGAGTCTGAAAGGACAGGAAACAGGAAGGAGGAGGGAGGAGTTGAGAGGCTGGGAGAGCGCTACAGAGGGTGCAGCAGCAGCTTGGTAAAGAGGTTTCCACTTTGAAAATAAAGTCCTGTTGAAGCTTGTTAGTACTTTGCCTGGTTGATACAATAGTATTGTATTAGCTGTTCAGTTTTGCTATGCTGATAATGTGATAGCTCCTCTCTTGTTGGGGCTGACTCTTTACTTATGTCCTACCCTATCAATTTAATATTTGCTATGATTATTTGGTTTGTCTTACTGCGAACCAATACATCTGGGATTGCTTTAAAGTACTCTCTGCTGGATACTTAATGTGTTTACATAAAATAATGTTTCCGCAGATCAAGGGCATTGTGTTTCCGATACTATCTGAAAAGGTTAAGCCCCCTTTTCTATTTATATTTTCTTAGTTCATAACTACTCACACTCTGCCTAGGAACACTAATTCTAAATTTAAGTTTGCTATAGGTATGGCATTTGTCTTAGATTCCATGCAAATGAAATTGTACAAATAGAAAAGTAGCATTACAAAACTTCCATTGTCTTGAGCCCTAAAATGTCACCTTATTCAATTGGTCTATCAGCCCTCACAGAGAGATCGCCAATCATAACGTGTTGTTTGAGCCATTTTTTTCAGCCACCCACTGGCCAGGTTGTCAGTAGAACTGGACACCAAATCAGCATAGTGCAATGGAGCCCAGAACTCCTGAGCCCAAGCAATCGCCAGCCTCGGCCTCCCACGTGGCTGTAATTACAGGCACATGCCACCGTGCCCAGTCCTTAAAATGTAAATGCAGATAAATTAGGAAGGCTTTACCACAGTGTTGCTGATACAGGTTTTTATAGTTAACTTGCTACTTTTCTTCTTGAAGAACACCACAGCCACTTAATATGGAGCCCAAAGCCAGTGGCAAGACCCAGGCAACATCACCATGTCTACCATTTCTTAGTAGACCTGTAGCTATAGATCCTCTAGTGAACAAACTCCAGGATAAACTATATTTTCTTCCCAATGAGTGCAAAGGTTTTTCCACTCTAACAATAACACCTGAATCAGCAGGTTCTACCCCCTGTCATCTGATAGGGTTATTTTGCAAACCTGATCCAAGTTAGGTGGCTGGGGTGAAGAAACAAAGTGCATTTTCTTACCAGCACACTTTTATAGCATTTGCTAGAGGAAATTGTTTTTTATTTTTTGCGGAAATGTATCTATAGTTCTACGAGTGTGATGAATATTTTAGCTGCATTAAAAAAAAATGGCTTATCTTGTTTTTTTAAAAGTTACTAATGATTTTCAATATCTTAATTTTTGGATGCCCAAACTGAAACACTTTAAAGGAACTTCATTTTCAGGAAAGTGGTGAAAACCCATCCTTTCAAAATCAGGCCTCTTTAATATGGCTCAAATGGAACACCTAAAAATTGGGATGCCTAAAATCACCAGTTTCTCTTGAGTATCGGGTCCCTATTGTTGTATTTAAGAACAATAAGAAGGCTAAGAGAATATCCTTAAAACTTCAAGAAGAAACAAATATCAATGGTGGATGGCAGATAAACCCTGCTGAGTGGTTTATCATCCCTTCAAGTCTGTACTCTGCACCCAATAACATACATAAAACAAATGAACCAATAGTTTTCCTTGTTCTAATTGATGTTGATATTCAATGTATTTTTCCCCACAACATAATTAAGAGTTTATAGGGATAGATTTAAGTATGTTAATCTGATAACATTTACACTAAGGCTACCAAGCATTCCTACCTGCCTCTACTCCAATTTCTATAAAACAATACAGGGTTTTTATTTTGACCCTTCCTAATGAGTATCTAATTTTCTTTAATAACAAATGGTATTAAATCTATGACTGTTCTACTAGGGGGAAAATATAATGATGGCATTGTCCTTTCTGTTATATTATTAGTAAGTCCAGAATTTTTGGCAGGTGACTCATATTTATTTCTGAGTAACTCCAACTTAATTGTGAACACTTAACATTCTATGCAAAATTTAAGAAGTCATAAAAGTTAATAATGCATCACTACTGACTAACAAATCACTATAATTAAAATGCCTATATGATTAAAAATCAATATATTTTGTCCTGGGAAGTGCAAACCAGCATCTGTCAGATATCTTCCCAGTTTTGATTAGAAGGTTCAGCATTACTTCAGTCTCACACCATTGTTACATTTAAAAGTCCCTTTGTTTAGACTTAAAACAACTGTAGTAATAATACTGATTACCTAATAAACACAGATTGCATCAGTGAGGTGGCTCAATTATTATCTGGGGCAAGAATATTGCATGGTGGATATCTGGGCTGATGCCTATCTTTCCATTTATACTCATAAGACAGTAACAATAAAATTTTCAAAGCCGTGATCAAATATATGAGATTCCCATTGACCTTAATGTAATTCATGCTGATAAATCTCCATGAAAGAAAAAGTTCAGGTGGCATGTTAGTCTTTTACTAAGGAAAGAACTATCCCAGGAGATTATTAGATGCACCAACCACTTGATCGTGCTACTCGTGGCACATCAATATTTAGCCCAGTTATTTTTTTATAAATTATATACAATACATAATAAAATAAAGCAAGATAGTCATTGGCTGAAAATCTTCTTGCAATATAAGGGCCTGATCCAAAACACGTAAAAGTCAATGGAAAAATTCCAATTGACTTCAGTAGTCTTTTATTAAGGTCCTTTGAAAAAGGAATGTTCAGGGGGAAAAGTACTTAACACCAAAGCATATAACCAAAGGAATCGACAAAACATAGTTACTCTTATTGTGCCATTCTCTAATTTTTTGAAGAAGAAATGTTTCCCCAAGTACTGCTAACTTGGGGAACTGAAGGCACAGTATGTAGAGTAGCAGTGCAAACTTCTCCACAGTGTCCCCATCAGTACACCTCAACCTTTAACTTAAGGGATCAGTCTCTAATGTTGGGTAGGTTGTTCTTCATTCAAGCCATTCCTTCTTTGGCTTTTATGGAAAGACTATTGAAAAAGAGTCATAAATAGGGGAAATGTGATGGTGATATGGAGACCTATCCAGTAATAACAGGACTGAGACAATCAATATACTTCACCTGAACCACGAAATACTCATCAGAAATAATTCTTCTACCACACTGTCAATGGAAAAAGCTACTTATCTCAAGAGAAACAGCTATTCAATGCACAACAGCAGTTAAAATGCAAACACAATATTAGGTTGAAATAAAAAATGAGACACACACTAGTCCAAATGGATGCTACGCTTGCATCCTGGATACTGTGTTTAGATTTTGTCACCACATTCGAGGAAGGCTTTAGTGTAAAGGGAAAAGCTCAGAGAAGGAAAATGATCAGAGGTTTGGAAACACTAGTGTGAGGGTGTATAAATAGACTAGGGCCCTGATCCTTTAACCTTGCACAGTAAGGGACTGCTGCACCTATACAGAGTCCCATTAACTTGAAGGTTTCTGCATGGAGAGCAGCATGTCCACTTCCAAGGAGCTGGAGTCTCTGGCTATATAACTTAGAGAGGAAAATAAAAGATGATATGGCATAAAGAAAGTAAACTGAACTTCCTGTTTACCAATTTGCACAATGCAAAAAGTCAAAGAAATCAAATGTTAACAAATTTAAAACTGATGATAGATGATTCTTGTAATTAACAAGTGAACTCACTGTTATTGAGTTAGAGAGCTTAAAAGGATTCTCAATAGAATTAGACATATATGAATAATAAGAATATTCACAATTACATTTAGATAGAAATGAGTAAGAGTATAAATCCTCATGTTTTCAGCTATAAAGCAACCACTAACAGCCTGGGCTGAGGAAAAATAGCCTTCCTCAAGATGTTGCCTATTGTGAATGATTTTCACTTTTCTCTGAAGAATCTAGCATTCACAACTGAGAAACAAGGGATACAGACTAGACAGATCTTTGACCTGATCAATTTTGGCAATTCCTGTGTTCTTATGTCAGGAAAAATAAAATATGAAAGACTTTGAGCCTGGTTCTGCAATTCAGACATATGCAACCCCCCCAGACTCCCAGTGAGACTTAAATATAAGTATATGCATTACTGAAAGATCAAGCTTATTCATATTACATGCACACCTGACACTCAGAGTCAAGCTTTTCCTATGTAGTGCTGGTGGTATGCTCAATCCTCTCAAGGGAAAAAATATCCTGTTTAATAAATGTTGGGTTGTGATTTACTGTAGTCCATGTTAAGAAACTTCCCTATGTTAAAGGCAGACTGTCTTTGAAATTTATAATTGAAAAGTTATGAAGAATCCATGTACAATATATAATTGTTACACATTACTTTCCTTGTGGTGTGCTGGTTGGTTTACTCAAAGCGAGGTTGGTTCTTGTTCTCCGCCCAGAGAAGAATAAACTTTGAAATAGATCTTCATTAGTACATTTGTCTTGAGCCCTTGCTATTTTCTCAGACGATTGTGCCATGCAGATGGCAACTCATTTATTACTGTAGATGAAAGAAAACATGAAATGTAAACTCCAATAAAGTTTACATTATTTAATTGCAAATTAGGTGTTTTTTTTTAAACAAGAAGTGAGCCAATAGAGGGCCTGTTATTTTTTTTTTAAATTTTATCCATTCCTTTATTAATGAATATTTGATATCACATTTATTTAATTTGAGAAAAGAGAAGATGTTTACAAAGAAAAAATCTGATAAGAATTTTCACAGAAAAAGAATCAGAGTCATAGTAGGGGATAGGGTGAGAAAGGTGCACCAGGCAATGACTATGGTTGCCAAGAGCAGGCAAAATGCCTCTAGGAGTGTTGGAGAGTATATTTGGCAGAGTAACTTACTGAACCTCTAGAAGAGTTGTTGCTTGTCCCCTTGCAATTGCAGTGATGCAGCTGTTTACTGAAATGCAAGGAGCTGGATCTATGACTAGCAGCTTCTCGTTGGCATTCAGGGAATACCAGCTGCCACAGTCTTCACATGGACTCTCATAACTACTACAATATTTTGCTCTTAGAGAGTCTACTCCAACTCCCATTGAAATCAATGGACTCTAATGGAATTTGGATCAAGCCCATATAGCACCTTTCCAGAATAAAAAAAGGCCGGATCCAAAGCCTATTGCAATCATTGGGAATCTCTCCATTGGTTTCAGTGGGCTCTGAATCAGATTTAATGCACTTCAATAATTAATGTCTATAACACTCTTGTGAAGGACAGCAGGAAAAAAGTATTACTGTGGGCATTGCACAGATTTGTAAAGTAAGGCACAGAAGGGATAAATATCATGTTCAAAGTCATAAAGTATCATGTGAAACAGGATCAGCGAATCCCAACACCCTGTCCCTTGCTGTAATCAGTCAATGTGCTACCTATGTTTTGTGACTTCTTTAAAGGCCAAACCTTCAGTAACACAGAAAACAGAGAATACAATCTGGCTAATAACAAAGTTGCAGTATACATGGACTGCACCCACAGTGAGGCACACCATTAAAGTGGAAGTATTTAAAAGTGAATGAGACACAGAGAGACACTTAGTGAGGTATTGACATAACAATGAGTACTGTCCAGATGAAACACATGGTGGCTAAATTAAGCTAATTGGATAATATGCACCATTTAAAACTTTCAAGAGATGATCAATACAAACTAAAATGTTTCTTAATGTTTAAAATATTGATTACATTAGCCAACATGATTCCTCTGTGAAATGAAGGTGCCTAGTTGGTTTAAACAAAGATTTATAAAGTGCTGATTGATCTTCTGCATTTTTATGTGTAAATTGTCAATGAGACTAAAGTATGTACCATTTCACCTCTTGACATGAAAGTAATGCAAGAAGTTCATTTCTTAGTCCCTTCTAATGTATTAGTTAAGGAAGCATTTCTGTAGCAGATAGAATGTGAAAGTCATGATCCTCAATGAAAAGAGGTGACAAACAATTTCAGGAAAATGACTACGGGGTCAAGATTTTCTGATACAGCTAGTGATTCTCGGACTCTGAATTTTTGTATACCCAATCATAAATAGGCCTGATTTTTGGAGGGTGCAGATTGACCATTTTTTGAAATATGGGCCTCTTTAAGGTGTCTCAGGTTGGGCACCCAAAAACTGAGGCACTCAAAATCACTACTCACTTTTGAACATTTAACTTTCTACCATTAGCATGTTATGAATTAAGAATCAAACATAAGAGGCAATATTAATCTGACTGTTTCATTATTCCTTCTGAAATTGACAATGATTGATTATTCATTGCACTTCTGAATATCAAATATGAGTCGAATTTGGGACCAAAGATCTGTTGTTTTTAGTCCAGTATCCTGCTCCTGGGGCTCCTGGAGGGGGAAATAAGACAGACTTGTGCACAGTAGAAAGTTAGCAGAGAGGAGTAGCTGAATATACACAAGGAGTACTGTTGGAACATACACTCTGCAGATACATCTGCAAGTTGCACAGTATGGTACCTTTGAAACGCTGACATTAATATGGCTTTAGTGAATTAATTTCAAATTGAAAAAATTGCTCATTTTTTTATTTCTAACTGCACTGCAAAGCAGTATTGTCATATGGATTTTTTTTGTGTCAAATAGCACAGCTATTGACACAGCCACTAGATTCCGTATATACCTCTGGAGAAGAGGTTTTTCTGTCACTACTCCTTTCACATACTTCATTTTATTGTAATTGGGATTGAATTAACATTTAATCCTTTTCTTCCAATCTAGCCAAAAGCGATACGAAAATCCTCAGAGGAAATCTCTCTGGAAAACAATTTACAGTTAAACAGAGAATAAAAAGGACAAGTAAAAAAAAAATAAATAAACCAACCACAATGAATATAAAAATAAATTATCAAAGCATGTCTGTGCAAGAGATGTAATGGATCTACAACTGAAAACAAGATTAGTATTTTTTTAAATAATATTGGCCAGATCCTCAGCTCACAAATTGGCATTGACAGTAACCCCAATTTGCACTATCTGAGGATTTGGCCCTGTATGCATAGAAGTTAGCATTAATATAGGCTATCTGGTTTCTTAAATAGTGAGAGGCCTTACAGAGTAGAACAGAAATGTTATGAGAAAGCTCGTTTCCGCTTGAATTATAACAAAGTTCAGATTTAAGTTAGGAACAGCTAGCATTAACTCCCCAAATTTTATCGACCGCATTTTCATTTCCTAATCCTGTAGGATTTCCATTCAGTGGGAAATGTTCTCTTTCAAAAAGCAAATATGAATTCTGAGAGATAACTTATGTCTCGTTATTATTTGTATGCAGTTTGTCCATATTCAAACACAGCAGGCCAAATTCATTCCTGGTGTCACTCCATTGAAGCTAATGGAGGAAAGCCAGGGATGAATCAGGTCCTTTAAGTTAAAGCTGTGCAAGCCTAGTGATAAGGAAATGGAAAGGAGACCCTAAAAAGCCTACACAGACTTTGAAGACATAATGTTGGATGTCTGACTGTGAAGTTTTCTCTGAGAGGCTGGAATTAATGTGAAAAGAAACGATAGTTTTAATTCATGGAGCAAGAAACGTCCACTTATATCACGATACAGAAATCATGTTCTCTCAGCTTTCAATGGCATTTCCATAAGAATTCTTTAAACTTGATTCTTTACTTGTTAATAATAATAATACTATAAATAATAAGACCCCCCAAAAAGGCTTCACAAACCTATTTAAATGTCTGGAGCTAAGAGTTCAGTCATATGAACTGTCACTCTGGGTTGAAAGGTGGCAGTGAGAACAGCTTGTTAGCAATTGCAAACTTAAACAGTAAAAAGATGGAGCTTCTTAAGGGCCAGGCAATTGCTAAAGCCCAGGAGGCAGCCTAAATGGCCAGGCTGTAAGTCCCTGCAGACTCCCTGCTGAGTCCTTTTCTCCCCACCCCCACCACACCTCCTGCCAATGTATTCCATCTTCCTAGGTGCAAATTGGCAGGTGGATCCTTTGGAACAGAAGTCCTGAGCACGCAGAGGGTGTGGATCCCTGTGCAGGCTTTCCAAATCTTCTTCCCCTTTTTCCACAGTGGAATTACTTGGTTTCCACTCAGTCAGGGCTCTCCAAGACTACCAGGGGTGATGGGTTATGATTTGCCTCCCAAACTGAAATACATCCAAAGCAATCAGGCTTTGTGTGTGGAACCAAGCAGGGTAGCTTCCTTGTGGCTCAACAGCTCTAGAGTTATCAACAGAGATGCTTCTGCGAAGGTTACTGGCTCAGCAGCTTTTGCATAATGTTCTAGTGTCAAATGAGGCTTCACTGGCAGATAGTGACATCAGTCCAGGGGCAGGTCGCAGGGGCATGATTGTCTCAAGACTCCTAGCTTGCTGGTCTGATGTCAAGGTCAGTCCTTTGTGAGGTCACTATCTCAGCAACCGTGCTAAAGTAGATCAAAACAGGAGGGAGAGACCACTTATGCTCATTTGTGGTCATAGATTTGTCTTCATGTGATGATATGACATTGCATCATCTTTTGTGAGAGAACATGGTGTGGGGAAGGGAATAAATGTATCTATCAGAAGTTCATATCTCCAAGCAGGCCCATAATCAGTAAAGCAAATATATGCATTTGTATGTGAACTAAACAGTCCAAGTGTTCCCCATGTGCTCTCTCCCTCTCCATCCACTCCTCACATGGAGAGTCAGGGTCAGAGAAAAAACATCTAGGACCATTCTGATTCTCATCGATTGTGATGAGGGGTTGGGAAGATGTTGGAAGGGCTTTCCCATTTAAGGGACTGGGAAATGGTCTTCACACAGCAAAAAGGGCTCCCAGTTTGGATAATTCCTCTCTTATAAGGTGCCAATGCTTCTCCATCTACTGGAAAGAAAGAATTGGAGCACTGTGCAGAGACAACTAATACAGTGTTAAATCTGAGCACAGAGGGCCAAAATCTGTCCTCATCTGGGCTCCTACAGCCCTACTTATTTTAGTGAGGAGTGAAAGAGGACAGAATTTGACCCATGCCCTTTACTTAGCTCACTAAATTCATCCTCAGTGTAATAATCTTGATTTAACTGGAGTTGCATCAGGGATTTGGTCAACTTCTTCTTTCTCCTCCACCTCCTCTTTTTGTTTTGTTTTGGTCAGGAAGTGAAACTGTGTTTAACATTGATTTTTATCTTTTCCTACTCTATTGTATTTGCACTAAGATTCATCACAACCATCTCGTAAACTGGAGACACACCACTGAATATTACAACAATTGAAGTAGAACTCCTAAAATGATCTATTCAAGGCCATTCCATTTTTCAGGCTTTATTATTTTTAATTTCTTGACAATTTTTAAAACAATATTCTCTTTTCCATCTTATTGTATTCTCTGTTTGCATAGCACCCAGGGGAGCCACATACTCCTTTGCAAAGGAGAAAAAAATCTTCTCTATATAAGAAGGTTCATTACACCTTTTGGTAGGATTTTAAGGATTAACAGATGCAAAATTCCTCTGACTTTTTAACCCTAAATAAAAGCTGCAGCATAACAAGAGGAACAAAAAAAATCAACTGTAATTACTGCAAAACCAAAGTGAAGTGTTTTGCATGCTCAGCCACTGGACAACTAGTTAATTAATTTGACACACATAAAAGCTTTGCTATACTTTCATATTATGGTAGTGATACAAAGAAATGCTAGCAGTCTTATCGACAGGCAAATGTATGAAATGCTCTGAACTGTTTCTCACTTACTGTAGCTCTGTTCTTTTTAAGATGCAACAGTCTATTTGCAATGACAAAATGAGCACAATAAGAAATATTTGTGCATATATTTGAATTACATCAAAAGCATTAATTCTAATAGTTTTTTTTAGAAAGAAGCGCAGGTAAAAATAATGAAGCCTTTCCAATAAACTGAACACAGAATTATGTCATACCGTAAAGTGTGATCTCGCCTTTACGCTCTAGACTCACAGTGCAGTCGTCTCTTGCTAGATGTATGGTGAAGGATCACACTGACGCTCGATCCATACGGAAATTATTTGGAGTGCAAATTGCTAACCAAGATTTAATTCTAAGCACTCTCACATTTACTTGTCAGTAAAGAGCTAATGCAGTTAAATGAAAACTGTATCTTAATGAGTTACTAAGGGCAGACCTTCAGGAAACTGGGGAAAAATAAATGAGCAGTGTGCAAAAATTCCACGATTTCCATTTATTAAACGCAATAAAGCTTATCAAAGAAACGACCATGACCAGTTACCATAAGATCAATAGAGAAGATTCCATTAAGAAAAACTCAGATCTTAAAATATTTTTTTTCCTGGGGTGGGGAGAAAGGGTTCAGTCCCACCCCCTTTCACTGTTACTATCTGGGTAATGTTCATCACAGTGCAAAGGACCGGCTCAAGCCTATGCTCCACTGAAGCTCTGTGAATTTCAGCCTTTCTGAATATGCATTTTAAAAGGTCATCTTTTATCCCAAGTAGCAATACAAAATTCTTACTATTAGGGCAATTGGGTGATAGAATAAACTAGCAAGAGAAAGTCACAGTATCATCACTGCACACATTCAAGAAGAGATATATGCATGGTATACTGGAAAAGATGTAGTGAACAGTATTTCAAAACACAAGGAATCACACATGATAAACCAATACAAATTAAACTGTATACTCTCAGGGACCCAGTCTTCCTTCTTCTGAATATGCTGTCTCTAAGAGCTATCATACAGATTAAATCATAATAATTAATAAATGAATAGCATTTCTGGCTATCTGATCAAAAAATTTATGTTCCCACACATAACTAGAGGCGCTTGAAAAATAATTAATATTTGCACTGTATTAAAAAATGTTTTCTCTAAAATTTTCAGACTGGGGAAGGACATTTTTCCCAATGAAAAACTGAAACTGAAAAGCATTTTTTTCAGGTTTTGAAAAAAAGTTGGAAAATTCTTGGTTATTAGAAATCTGTTTGCATGAAGTAAAATAGTCTTTCAGGAAATATCTTTGGTGTTTGAAAAGTGAAAACATTTACTGACAAAATAAGTTCCAAAATGAAAATTTTCTGAGACAATTTATGCTTTGGTCAAAAAGACTCATCTCAAATAACTGTTTTGGTGAAAAAAAAATCAGCCATCTTTATATTTTATACATTTTGGTTGTTGTTTTACATATCAGTTGAGCATCTCTTGCTTGCCTCTAATGCTAACTGTTATAGACACACATGGAAGAGACAAAAACTATTGCCCTTCTGGAAACTAAGGCGGCTATTAATTTTATGCCTTGGGCCAAATGGCACTTGCTGCAGCATTGGTAGGCAGTGTATCTTCATTGGCAGTACTGCAGGCATGCTGGTTTTAAAAACAGAATACTGGGAAGTGCCTATATTTTGAAAAGGAATGTGTTATTTGCCTCCAAATGTCAGAAGAGTTTCACAGCAACAGTAGTGGGGATGTTCATAAATATGAAGAATGAATGGCAGGAATACTGTGATAGCTTCAGTTCTGTTTCCGATCTTGAATTTCAAATGAACAAAATGGCCGCGAACACAGATATGCAAGAGAGAATCTGAGCTATATTAGCCTTCCCCCTAGGTCTGCCTAGCTCTTGTTAATTATCCCAGGGTGAATACAGTAGCACATCGTGTTCAGCATGCTAACTGTAATGCATATTTAGTTATTATTTCAATGTATAAAAAGAACCCAGGCTCTGAATGCCTTGACATAATTTAATGCCAATGTGACCTCAAATGCAATGGATCACTCTTCCAAATGTAAAATAATTACATATTAGAAGATAAAGTAACCCTAACAGCAAACAACAAATCTTTTCCAGTCCTCAATCCACCTCATTGCCTGGGGAAAAAATGGACCAATCATCTTGCTCTGCTGGTTTACCGAAACTCTGGTACCTTTGAAGCCAATGGCAAAACTCGAAATGACTTCAACAGGGTCTGAAATGCAGACATGGGCTTTAAGTTAATAGAAGGAGGCATGACTTCCTAAAAATCTGGATTCTTTACCCACCTGAGCTCTCCTCACATGCAGTGTAGACAGAGGGACATAGGGAACAAGTTTCAGGAACCTGATCATGTAACTTCCAGCCCAGGCATTAATTAGAAGCACTGAGGAACAGCTTTAACTTATTCCCTGGGCATAAGATCCCTCATGATCTCTGTTCTGCCACACTCCTCCTTGATGGCAGCCCAGCATTTGCACAACCCAACCCACCTCATTCCTACAAGACAGGGGCAAGGACTCCACTATCTCTGCCAGCAGCATATTTGGGGAGAGCTCATCTATACAGGGATAATTCTCTATTGGCTGTTTCTGGTCCGTTTAATTCCACAGTGGATTTGGCATACCAGAGCAGCTGGTCTTAAGATTCCATATATGCCTTTATTGAATCTGGATCTAGCCTTTTCATCTTCAGGTCATTTGATCATTTTCTTTCTTCTTTACAGCAAAAATGAAGTGAGGAAAAGAACAAAAACAAATGTTAAAAGTGTCAAAACCAAATGAAACCTACTATGTATTACTACTAGTAGGTATAATTTGTATTACAGTAGCACCCCGAGGCTGTAACCAAGATTTGGGGCTTGTGCTGGGCACCATAAAAGTCATAGAAAGAAACAGTCCCTGCCCCAGAACTCTTGTAATTTAAACAGACCACACAGACAAAGGGTGGGAGAATGAATTATTATTATCTGCATTTTACTGATGACAAATGGAGGCAGAAAGCGATTAAGTAATTTGCCCAAGGATGTCTGTCCCAGAGTCAGGAAATGAACAAAGTTCGCTTGACTCCCACTCCACTACCTTAACTACAATATTATCCTTCCATATAAACTTCAATTTTCTGCTCTGTTTATCCACTTTTTCTGATGTGTGTCCAGAGACTGGGGTGATAACAATCTTTGTCAAATGCACATTGCCATGTGAACCCCCCTGCCCCAACCATTCATTTTAATGAACACATGTTAAGTCCAGAAAGTATAACTTCCACTGATTTCACTTTGAAAGCTGTTGGAACTCTTCATCTGCAGCATCTCAGAGGCTATGTCTACACTGTGGACACCCTAAGGAGAACTTCCTGTAAAATAGACATGAACTGAACCACAATGGCAATGAATTTGATGTAAACATAGCAGAATGGAAAAAGTCAGAGTTCAGTGTTAGGGATGTGAAAGACAAGCACCTGTATTTGGCAACCCCAGGTGTATCACGTGTTATACGTGACATTCAGTGGTGGGGTGACAAGGATGAGAACCTGAACTGATTTTCTTCATTGTGGCAAAATGGTCTGATGTGCAATTTATTGATGGGAATGAACTGATTGGAGGGGAGGAAGAAAGGGTGAAGTGATTTGATTAACTGATGGGTGGACTAACTAACATGATTGAGGTGAATTAATTTAAGTGATTATGACCATTTTATTTATTTTCATTATGGTAGTTGCTAGAGGTCCCACTAAGGGGCCCTGTGGTGGTAAGCACCATACAGATACAGAATGAAAAGATGGCCCCTGCTCCAAAGATCATGCAAACTAAGTAAAAGAACTGGTGACATAGCAATCTAAGAAAGGGGGATGAACTAATATAAAGGAAAGGAAGTAGAGAATGCAGTGATTTGATTGAGGGTTGAATTGATTTGCTTGGGTAAGGTTTTATTACTGGCAGTAGGCAGGGCCATTCATGGATGTGGGCATCTAATCTTTGGCTTTGGCCTCTGTATCCCCCAGCACATTCACCCATAATTTTGGCATTTTCTGACTTCTGAGTGCTTAAATGTGTACTCTGGGTATTCTTTTTCAGCACAGGTTTGTACATTTAATAGCTTACTGTTTAGATAGTCTCAAATAACCACTGTAACAATGATAAATCAGTACAGTCAGAAAGCATAAGGTGGAATTTTTATTTCATTTGTGGTTTTGTTCTTTGTTTTTTCAGCTATAAGTGAATTTATTGCTGGTGAAAGATGCTGTATTTATCCTCTTAAAAAGATAAGGCAAACAGCAGATTTTAAAGCTTCTCCATTTTGCCCTGCTAACCTAGTTTAAATCTAACCTATAAGGACCACCTCTACAGGCAAGAGAGTATTTAGACTCCCAGGACAAATCAGTCCTGTGAATCTCTTTTAAGGTTGACCGCCCTAAACCTGTAAGTGGGTGGGGGAGGTATTTGGCTGGCTGGCCGAGTGAAGGGAACAGTGCTTTATGGCTTGGGGGTGGGGAGGATGAAAACTGTTGCAAAAGGGGTTGGCATGGTTGCTTACTCATCCCCTGGGAATGCAGGGTTTAAAAGGGTAGCCCTGGGTCTGAAGCCTCCCTTTTACACCAAGCAGTCTGAAGCAGGACCCACCCTCCCTCCCGGTTATGTGGTCAAATACCAGGGTTGGTCAAGACCTGCTGTGGGCATTACACTAGCCACCCCTTTTATAGAGGGTCTGGGAAGGAATTTTTCCCTTACCACCATATTGGCTTGGGTGCAGTTGGTGTTTATTCGCCTTCCCCACTGTGGGTTCAGGAGGGGCTCTGTTTATGCATGGTAGGAAGGGCGGTCGGCTATATGTGACAACTCATTATTTAACTGTGAGGCAGATGTCCAGTGCAGGTGCTCCATAGGAAAGGTACACAGTGACTGGATCAATGGCTTGGAAAAGGACTTAAAAAGAGGAACACACTGGGGGTGGTTGGGGACACCTATTACTGGTGTAGCAGGGAGCCAACCCCGCATTCTTGTAGCCCACCTTAACCCTCCTATGAGGGGGGTGGATGATAAGATCCCAGCAATGGATTTGCTGGAGGGACCTGGATGGAAAAAGAGGGGGAGCTGGTAAAAGCCCCCCAAGTAATTACAGAATAAACATGGTGTTACCTGCACTGTACACTTATCTGCTGGGTAGTTCCAGATATCTAATTATAAAGTTGTAGCCTGATTAAGCCCATGTCAAATGTCTCCTGCCCTTCTTTCGGCACAGCCAGACAATGCTACCAAGGCAGTTGAGATTAATCGTGGAGTGAAATTTGTGATGAGGATTCAGTGCCTGGGAACTAGACTGGCCACTAGACAGCCACCATCAGCTCAATGGTCATGTCCTTTAGTCACTGCTGACCTGGAGAACATTCAGAATAGCAACCTGCCATTTAAGGTCTTTAGATACTATAAGCAATGTCCAAAATGATCTAGTCCTCAGGACAGAGAGATTTTTTTAAGAATTCAAGTATGTTTTCCGCATCAAATTATACATTTTTAA
Organism: Lepidochelys kempii; assembly: GCF_965140285.1. NCBI lineage: Eukaryota > Metazoa > Chordata > Testudines > Cheloniidae > Lepidochelys > Lepidochelys kempii. Next base: position 58,257,118 of record NC_136387.1, on the reverse strand, counting down.
AGCATTCTTTTCCATTCATGACCGATCTTAATCTGTATAACTTCAAAAACTCATATTGGAACTCAACAACTAGCTGATGCCTGGTATTTCCAACAGTGTGTAACCTGGAGAAGTTTAACAAAATTTCAGAAATCATTATGCTGCAAAAACATGCCTATCAGCTGTGCTGAACTTTAAGCTTCACTTCATCTCCATTTTAGGATTAATAATTCCATATCTTGCATTTGTGAACCTCCTTACATACTGATGATCATCATGTGAATGAGAGATGGCACCTGTTTCTGTGTTCATGTCCTGTCAAATTACATTTTGGAAAAAAAAGTTTTTAATTTGTTTACTTACAGGCAAGGAAGTAAAACAAAAACCTTTTACCAAAAACCATTGCCAAAGCACAGATAAAATTTTACTCACTAGATTTGCAATATGAATAAATCCTTAAACAACAACAACAAAAACATTTGTCACAGTAAAACATATGTACTCAAATGCAAAGCAAATTTCATATGAGATTATTAAAATGCAGACACTCCTCACAAGTTTTTTTGAAAATTAGGTTCCATTAAAGTAAAGCATTTTATTACCATTGTAGTTTTCAAAGTTAGTGCTATCAAGGGATCACTAGGAAAAAATCTCAATTTTACTTATGTTTATTGTAACTCTGGTACCAAGTATAAGATGGGTAGCCATGTTAGTCTGTATCCACAAAAACAACGAAGAGTCCGGTGGTACCTTAAAGACTAACAGATTTATTTGGGCATAAGCTTTTGGGGTAAAAAAACCACTTCTTCAGATTCATGGAGAAAGCTTCTACCCAAATAAATCAGTTAGTCTTTAAGGTGCCACTGGACTCCTCGTTGTTTTTATAACTCTGGTGTTCATTCTTTTGCTGGCCTGAAATCAATATCACTACAGAAGGTCTGAATTGTCATTTTCCCTTTAATGCTATTATCCCAAATATTAGAGAAGTATTTAATATAATTACATACAGAGCTGTATTGTGTAAGGTGCACAGCAAATTCTGCATTCTCTGAATATTGTTGACATTGCATTTTCACTTGAAAGCATGTTCACTCTCTTCTTTGATCTTTAAGTAGAAGTTAGGGATGTGCCCAAGCCACAAAGTTTCGATCCAGAGTTAGAGCCAAACTTTCCACAAGTTGAAAGAATTGTGGTCTGTTGCTCCATCTGGAGCTTCTCTGTAATTGTAGGCAGAGAAAAGTTGGGAATGGGGCTAACATTTGCATTCCCCATCACATGTTGTGATAGGGGACTCTACCCAACTACTGTGGCAGATTTTCAAATTAAGGGGCTGTAGCATATGACCACTGCACCTTTTCTATAAGGAGACTAAGGTCAACCAATGACTTATTTTTCCCCCACCTGCAAGTTTCCTTTTTTCCCCTCTAACCAAAACCATCTGTTTTGAGACAGTCAGCATGTATTATTGATTTTATTTTCTGTGGTAATTTAGATATTACTGCACACTTGTTGACTTTCTTTACTTTAGTTGTTTGAAACTGTGAAGATACTTTGGCCCCTTAGTGTTATACTATTATTTTACATTTGCTCCTTGTTTCAGAGCCTTGCAGTGGGTCATTTCCATTACTAGAGCAACCAGTGACATGGAGTCATCTTCCAATGTAATTTATTTTACACTATGTATGTAAGTCCTATGGAGGTGGTCCAAACGGCATGCAGACAGCCCCTCTCCGCAGAATTCTCCATTCAGTTATTAAAGCAGACACTACTTTCTATTTTAAAATAAATACCCATTTTTTCAATGAAGAAAAAAGAGATGAACATTAAAAGGTAGACATAGTTAAGTAATATTTCGCATTTAAACTTTGCTCAGTTGTTTAGCATATCTGAGTAGTTTTACAAAGGGGGTAAGAGGAAAATATACCTATTAATTAATAAATAGTACGTCCTCTTTCTCTCAATTTCTCCCCTTTGTTATCTATCTCTAAATTATCTAATCAGCCCATCTATTTTATTCCCCATTTAGCCAAGAAAATAAGATAATAAAATTTAAAAATACATTTTAGAATTGTATGCTCAATTTACCATAAATCGTTAAAAGGACTATTTTAAGCTGAACAACTATTATAAATGGAGAAATTTTAGTATTTTGTAATAATAGGCACCCTCAGAATATGGTGAAAGAGAAGTTGACAACGAAGGAAACTCTGCCACAGAGAAGTTCTGAAGTATGAAAGAACATATAGTATTTGCCAAGGACACGCTAAGGATGACTCTTCCACTGTGATTGGAAAGACTTGCATGTAGATCACATCTGTAGGCAAAAAGCTACTGTTAGGGTATGTCTTCACAGCAGTTGGGAGGAGCAGCTGGGTACAAACTCGGGCAGCTAACCTGAGCCATTGACTGTGCCATCGCAGCCACATTGCTACTTTTAGGCATTAGCTCAAACAGAGTTAGCCCTTGTATGTCGACCTGTGCAGGGAATTACACCACTCAGCTGCTTTGTAGACATGCTCTTAGTCACCCACATGAAACCCTAATGACAAAACCCAGGCTCCAGACACTAAGTTTTGGAGACTTAAAAAAATCAAGGTTGAATATCAGTTTTGAATTTTAACTTACATTTCTTTTAGCCTTCTTCCTTGTGACAGCCTTTAACATGTAAAGCAAACATTCATTGCTCATTTTTCTTACTGAACCAAGAGCAATTTTTGCAGGGAAAGGCATTTATCAGAAGACAAGACTATTTTTTTTAAATTACAGCCCTGTAAAATGAGGACTCAACCTGAATGCTGTACACAGTACTTTTATTCTTCACACTTCTGTAACTTAAAAGGAACTTAACCATATTTTTAAAAAAATAATAAAACAAAAAATCATGTTTGCCAAGTTTCAGCCTGAAGCAATTTTTTAAACTGGGTTAAAACTCTAGGAAATAAAGGTTAATAAATGGCAGCACTGAAAGATCCTGACCCAAAATGTTGTTTGCTGTAATTTTCTGTCATTACTTGTCACAAATCATCCTTGCAGCTTGAATCTTGACATGTCGGATCAAGGACTGTCAGTAAAGTTAGAAATTGCAAGAGTTCCAAAAAGAAATAGATTTGACAATTGTCCCAGCCACACAAGAATAAAGACAAGATGCAACAGATGTGGTTTAATTAGGCTACAACTTTATTACACCACAGATCATCATTATTTCCTTAATCGTTAACACCTATTTGGGAGAGCTACTATCACCCTCCATCTTCCCAACCTGGCCCCAGCCCATTGCTGGCACCCCACCATCCTCCACTCATATGAGGGTAAACAGGGGTTCTCTTCGCTGTTAGGAGTCCCACCCTCCTTCCACAGCTTCTTTAGGGTATGTCTTTCCCTGAATCTACTTCCTACTCCAGTTTATCAGGGAACCAGACCCCATCTGGAACAAGTACCTGCACTGGACCTCTGCCATACCTGCTACCTACTAAGGTGTGGCACCTGAACCTAATCTCATTGCTCAGCCAACCAGGTCCATGACCTGCTGAGGGGAAGGAGAAAAAAAAAATCACCCCACCATGGCCAGTCTGTGGATGAGGGAAAAATTCCTTCCTAGAGAAAAAGGAGAGCAGTGTAATGCCTATAGCAGATCATAAAGCCCCACTGCTACTTTGATCCCATGGGGAGGAGTGTAGGTGCTACTAGTGTGGGGTGAGGGAGGGTTCTGTTTGGAGAGCACAAGATCTAAATGCTCATAGCATCATCTTTTACACAGTTATACTAAAACAAACAACCCCCCCCCCAAAAAAAAACAAAAATGAGATTGCATGTTCCAGATTTAGAAATAAAAATTAGCTCCCTGTGACAAGATTAAGGTGGACCCCATCAGGTGCAGGGAAAGGGCGCCCGTCTTCCTCGGGGAATAGGGGCAGGCGCATGAGCCTTACGTGCCTATTTCCCCCAACTCAAGTCCGCATGTATGGGCTTAACCGTGGGGTAGAGTGGCCCTATGGCCAGAGTCAATGCAAATGGCACCGCTCATTTGGGGTAGTACGGCCCAGCGGCCAGAGTCCATGCAACATGCCCCTACTGTCAAGCAGTGCAGCCCAATGGCCAGAATTCATGGGGGTCGCCTGCAGCAGGGCCGGTGGTCCAGGTAGGAGGGCCTGGGCCCACCCAACTCCACCAGGCCCTGGCCCAGGGCCCTAGTAGCTCTGGAACTACCAGCTACCAGATCAGCAGGAAGTCCCACTGAAACACACCGAGCTTATCTCAGTGGGAGATACCACTCCAACACTGCCCCGGGTCACTTCCTACAGCAGTCTCAGGTGTTGCAGTCCAGGAGCCGTTGGGATCTCTTAGTTCCCCAGCACCGACCACTCCCTGTGTTTCCGTGGGCTGCTGAGGTCATGGTTGTGGCCCAAGTCTCTGCTCTCTTCTGACACAGGCTGGAGGACATCCTTAGCAGAAGCTCCTGGCACATGTTCTTCCCTGCCACAGTCTCCCCCTGCTTGAGCTGGGCTGCTCTCTTTTATACTTTTACAGCTGGAGCATGCCCAGTAGGGAGAAGGTGGCACAGCTGCCTCAGCCCACAATGTGGCGTTATCCCTTTCTCGTCCAGTGAAGGGTGAGTGCACCCCATCACACTCCCCCATTGTGTATTTCTTTGAAAGATGTTGAGAGATGATGATGATGATAGGTGATCACTCGTTACCAAGTATGATCATCTTCCATGGGAGTTATGGGTCCTCAGGCGGCTAATAAGGCCAATCCTTGAACCATAAGTTCTATTACAATGAGGGCAGATGTTTTCAGGCTAGTCTCTCCTTCCTACTGTGCCTCTTGTCCTCTTCAGCTTGTTGGCGAGCAAGTTCAAAATGCAGGAGACCATCATGTAGGACTTCACTCCATTTTAAGCGATCCTGGGTAAGTGTCTCCCAAGTGTCAATGTCAATATTTCACTTTTTTAGGTTGTCCTTCAGCAAGTCCTTATAATGCTTCCATTGTCCACCCACATTATGGTACCCTTCTTTCAGTTGAGAGAAAAGGACCTGTTTTGGGAGGCAATGGTCTGGCATCTGGACAATGCGACCAGTCCAGCAGAATTGCTGATGGATTATCATTGTATCGATACTGGTGGTCTTGCCTCTTCCAGAACACGAATATTGGTGTGCCTGTCTTCCCATTTGATCTTCAGAATCTTACGAAGGCAGTGTTGATGGTGCCTCTCAAGGACTTTCCAGTGGTGTCTACAGGTTGTCCAAGTTTCAGACCCATATAACAGTTTTGGGAGAATAATGGCTTGATAAACAAGAACCTTGGTGTCTGTTAGAATGTTGTGATCTTCAAAAACCCTGTGCCATAAACGAGAAAAAGCTACACTAGTACAGTTCAAGCAATGTTGAATTTCTGCATCAATATCTGCCTTGGATGAAAGATGACTTCCAAGGTAGAGGAAGTGATTGACATTCTCCAGTGCCACTCCATTGATTTTGATAGATGGGGCATGTAATACCACATTTGGAGAGGGCTGATAGAGCACTTCAGTCTTCTTGATATTAAGAGTGAAACCAAGAAATGCGTAAGCATTGTCAAACACATTCAAGATAGTTTGGAGATCTTTCTCAGAGTGGGCAAAGATTGTGTTGTGATCAGCATACTGAATCAAAGGTGTTAGTTAGATCAATAAAATCCATGTACAGTGGTTGGTTTTGCTCCCAACACTTTTTTTGCAGCTGCCGTGCTGTGAAGATCATATCCGCAGTTCCAGGAAATGATCAGAAACCACTCTGTGACTCCGGTAAAACTTCTTCTTGACAGGGGCAGAAAGCGGGTTGCAAGGATATGCACCAGGACTTTTCCTGCAATGGCTAAGAGGGAGATACCATGATAATTTCCACAGTCCACTTTATCCCCTTTCTTGAAGAGAGTGACAATCATGGCATCCGTCATTTCACTGGGTATCTCCTCCTTTATCCAGATTTTAAGGATAAGCAGGTAGAGCTGCCAAATTAGCTCTGGTCCACCGTCTTTAGAGATTTCAGTGGGGATCCCATCTAGACCTGCTGCCTTGTTCTTCATCTGCTTGGTGGCATTGTGCACCTCATACAAATTGGGAGGTTCTCCAAGCTCATCCCTAAATGGTTGTTGAGGGATTTGCTCAAGGATTTCATCTGCAACCACAGAATTACAGTTAAGGAGATCTTCAAAATGTTCTTTCCAGTGAGAATTAATGGCTTTGTTGTCCTTCAGAAGTGTGATTCCATTCTTAGAACAAAGAGGATTCATACCATGTCAAACTGGTCCATAAATAGCATTGGTGGCACTAAAGAAACCACGTGTATTGTGGATGTCCACAAGATGTTGGAGTTCTTGCGCTTTCTCAGTCCACCATTTGTTCTTGAGTTCTCTGGTTTTACGTTGTACTTCTGCCCTCGGCTTGGCATGGCCTTCTCTTTTTATATTACAATTTCTGTTGTTCTGCCAAGCACAAAATGCCATTCTCTTGTCATTGATGAGTTGCTCAATTTCAGCATCATTCTCATCAAACCAGTCCTGATGTTTTCTGGTTTGGTAGCCTATGGTTTCCTCACAGGCATTGATGATTACTGCTTTCAACTGGCTCCAGTGTTCCTCAATTTCTTCCAGAAACTCTGATGGGAGCTTTTCTTCTAAGGCTGCTTGGAAGTTGTCATGCTTAATAGGGTCCTTCAAATCTTGAACCTTCAACTTGCTCCTAACCTGCTTCCTTTGCAGCCTCCATTTGGGAGCGATCTTAATTTTCATTGTGGATCAAATAAGGGAATGATCAGTACAACAGTCATCAACACTTGTCATTGCTCTGTTGAGAAGTACGTCACTACGATCTCGGGCATGGTCTATGACGTAGTAGAGGAGATGCCAGTGCTTTGACCGTGGGTGTCTCCAAGATGTTTTGAACTTTTCCTGTTGTCAGAAAAGGGTGTTCATAATAATAAGTTCATGTTCAGCACAGTTGGTCAGGAGAAGAATTCCATTTGAATTGCTTTTGCCAACTCCTTCTTTCCTGATTGTTCCTTTTCACAGGTCTGAGTCTCATTCAACATGTGCATTGAAATCCCGCAGAAGGATGACTTTGTCTTCTGTAGGGGCTCTGATAAAATGGTTTTCAAATGAGAGTAAAAATCTTCCCTTATATTTTCATCGGCATCCAGTGTTGGTGCATAAGCACTCACAATAGTTGCCTGTTGATTTTCAGTGAACCTCAATCGGAGTGTCATAAACTGCTCATTGATGCCAACTGGTACCTCAGAGAGGCACCTTCCAAACTTGTTCTTTATAGCAAATCCCACTCCATGCAATCAGGGTTCATCTATGGATTTTTCCTTCCAGAAATAGGTGTATCCTCCTTTCTCCTCCCTAACCTGTCCTTCAACAGTTGTCCTTCAGCATGAAGAGAGAGAGCGTCTATGCTCAGCAAAGTGGCTGCACTTTCAGCTCACTTTCAGTCTGCCTTTGGCATTGATACCTGACTAATTAGAAATATTTTATATATGTAAAAACAACTAAAGAAGTGAAAACTACAAGCTGAGGACTATCTGAATACCAAAACATTACAAGATTATTTTACAGGTATAACGTATGATCTAAAAATACTTTCACAAGAAAAGATTATAAATTTCAGATGTGATGTACAGAGAACATAATGGAAAGAGAAATAGTATGGGAAAGGAACAGTATGCCATGAAATAATGGGGGTGGGAGAGTGCAGGGGGAAGTACCAGCTTCTTCCATCTGTAAAATTTATTTATGCACCTTTTTAAAGTGGCACAATTTGAACAGAGTTCTCAATTACTGACTACTTAAATGAATGTTTTCCAGTTGAGATGGTCTATTCAGTGTTTTAAACCTTCTTGAAAATTTCTGTCCATTTCCTGCACAGTTTATTTTATAGACCCAGGGCTTAGCACTTTTGTCCCTTCGTCCCTCGATTTTTTGAAATGGCATTCATCAAACACAAGGATCAAGCTCAGACTTCAAGAGAGATGCCACAATCTGTACTGAAACACATTATTTCATCTATTTTAAACCTATGGCTAGATTAAAAATAAGAGAGGCCTGTGGGAGGTACATCCAGAAAAATGTGGTGCTTGAAGATGAACCATATTTGTGTGACTGCTAGGACATCTCAGCAGCTCTGTGTAGATTCCTTTGGAGAGTCTGGATGTGAATTTCATAGAATTAATTAATTCTGTCTGCACAAGGGTTCACGCCTTTTATCAGAAAATCTGCAGGAGCATTGGAGAGGTACGTGGTAGGCTGTGTGTGTGCCCTATCCCTGGCTGAATCAAAAAGGGGTAAAACCTTTTCACTAGCTGGAGAGAAAAAAATTAGCCTGTCAGCTCTGGAGTCTTTGTAGGGGAAGAACAAAATTTTCAAAAGTACAAATAGGCATTAACAGTGAGTTAGGCACTTATTTCAAGGGGAGTTAGACACCTCACTGCAGTTTGTATCTTTAAAAATCTCCCCTCAAGTTTTTCCTCTTAATCCAGTAAAGAGTTTTAACCATTTCTTGGTTCAGCCAGAGATAGGACTTTATATATCACGTCATACTGAAACATTCTTGTGAAAACTATCAGCAAATGCAAACTGGAAAATTTTCTCTCATTGCTCATTTCTAGGATTATCAAAGGGGATAGAAAGCAATTAATAAGATAATATTCCTTGGGTCTTCAGTATTCCTTAGGCAGAATTTACCATCACACTCTGTTCATCTGGACTGCTTTGATTTTATTCATTCAGTTTTTAATCTGTTGGATGTAGGTGCAGTGCTATGAGGTTAAAAAGACCAATTTTTCCCCTTCATTTTATCAAACAGCAGTTTATGGAATGGATATGGAAAAAATTGTGTGTACACTGAACATGTGATTGGGAGACCCTTAAAGCTATTACCTCTTGTAGTTCTGATGCTTTTATTGACCTGTACAATTAATACAAATCCCCATCTCTAGACCTCAGAGTGCTTTACCATCCATTATTATCAGATGGGGAAACTGAGACACAAAGAAGTACCTCGCTCAAGGTCACCTAGTAGACCTGGGGCAGAGATAGGAATAGAGCCCAGGTCTACCTGAATTCTAGGTCAGTGTTCTAGCTACTAAACCACACTGATTCCCTAAAGACTAAAGATTGTTTTCACTGAAAATATGTGCCTAAAGGTATTAATTAATATTTGTAGGCTTTTATCTGAACTGCTTTGGTATTTTAAAAATTGTGATTCTTGGTCATGAAAAAGAAAATAAAGGTAAAATGTAGAGTATTGTTCCAATATATGTTTAAAACAGAAAATACAGTAGTACATTGCTCATTTCAAGAGTTGTGATGTATTGTTTGTAGACCTCTTTTTGCATGGAAGACTGCCTCTTACAATATGTGGTTAGTACACTATATAGAAAATTCTAACTTTTATTTCCTAGTCACAATACATAGATTTAATAATTTTGTTTGCACCAATTTACAGTAACAAAGGGAAAATATATGAGGAAATGTAAGGTGAACACTTAATTATACAGCCTGGTTACTTCACATTACTTTGAAGAAACTGCATTCCATGCCGTGTTGATCTAAGAATGATTTTATGCATGGATTTAAAGTAGCAATGAGAAAAAGTAAGGCAAGTGGAAAAGTGAAGTACTGTAATTATATTTTGACAGTTCATGGGCTCTTGTAAGAGGAATAATTTGGTTGCTGTTTTAAACAGGTATGTGAGCTATCCTTCCTAAAGGTTTTGGAAGAAAAAGAAATGCATTTCCTTAGAAGTGAGATCAACCCCTTCGTCAGGGATAGCCCTTGATGATGGCTGTCAGATACCACATTGATCATTGATTAGATACATAGATATGTCTTGAGGCTAGGGCTAAATACTGAACAGTTAATGTAAAAATTCAATAAACATGCTCGGCCAAATTCATATTTTTTGAGTTGAGATAGCAGACACAACCCCACCAAACTCTCCAGACACCTCTTCCCATCCTCCAGCATCATCTTTGTCTTGTCTGGTTTCGACTTCAGCCTACTCTGCCTAGGCCTTGCTCCGAGCAAAGCAGTCATAAAGAAAGCAAAAGGATTGCTCCACCCAAATATTATAGAAAGAGGGACTATACACAGTGTTGTCAGCATGCTGCTTTACACTGCATCCATAATCCTCTGTTTCCCCGAGCAGACATTCATATGCATTAAACAGAAGCAGTGACAGAGTGCTACCTTCATCCAATGAGAGAATCCTTGGAGAAGACAAGCCCATAACCTCCTGCTGGAGAAGAAAAACAAAAAGGGAGGGGAATTTTAAAAAAATCACAACCTTCACCCCATCTTTTCAATCAACTCTCTATGACATACACTAAAGTCAACGGAAATATTCCCACTTTCTTCAGTGGACATGGGTTTTGGACTTGAAAGCAAAAGATCTAAAACTGCTAGTATCTCCCAGATGCATCATATCTTGTGAAGCCTTAAATATAATGAGTTTTTCACTAGCTATGTCTTCACTGAAAAAAAATGTGCTTTTACATCATGATAGCTAACTTAAGATACCTATCTTGATGTAAAATGCTCCTGGAGACAAGACACTGCTACTGTTGACTGCTGTGTAGCTAGCTGAGATCAACCCCAGGTGGAGGATGTAGGGGTGACTTCAAGGTGATGTAAAAATACACGCATATTTTACACTGAAGACATAGCCACTTTAATACAGATGCGTCATTTCTTTACAAGCTATTTTCAGTATAAAACGCACCCTCATACTACAGGCAGTCCATTTATGTAAACAGGGTGTGTGTATTGTATTGTATAGCCAACTGATTTCTACAGCAGCCTCATTTCAGCAATCCCTGCATTTTATGTGTTAAATTCAGATTTTTAGTGTTATACACCATCCCTTCTGCAGTAAATTTGTGAAGAAAATATTTGCATCTGTATTTGTTTCGGGAAATGTCTGCAATATCAGAAGAGTCTTTATCTTGTTTCTGCAATGCAAATGGAAGTAATTATTTCCAGTTCTTAAGAGCATGGATTTCTTTTAAAATCACTCTAGCTAAAAGCTGGAAAAGGTAAGCATTTAAATAAGCTCACCTTTTTAATGTTCCATCCCCACATTAGAATATTCTATTCCTTCAAAAGAAAGCCTGAAAATATTTTGTTCTTAATAGGTTAGCATAAAAAGATAGTTACAAATTTACAGGCTGTAAATTATTTTTCTCTCCTTAAAAATGCTTGATCTGACTTCTGTTAGTTATGTTTCTGGACGTATAGACTCATAGATATTAAGGTCAGAAGGGACCATTATAATCATCTAGTCTGACCTCCTGAACAATGCAGACTGCAGAATCTCACCCACCCACTCCTGCAATAAACCTCTCACCTATGTCTGAGCTATTGAAGTCCTCAAATCATGGTTTAAAGACTTCAAGATGCAGAGAATCCTCCAGCAAGTGATCCGTGCCCCATGCTACAGAGGAAGGCGAAAAACCCCCAGGGCCTCTGCCAATCTGCCCTGGAGGAAAATTCCTTCCCGACCCCAAATATGGAGATCAGCTGAACCCTGAGCACGTGGACAAGATTCACCAGCCAGATACCCAGGAAAGAATTCTCTGTAGTAACTCAGATCCCACCCCATCTAACATCCCATCACAAGCCATTGGCTATTTACCATGAAAGTTAAAGATCAATTAATTGCCAAAATCACGTTATCCCATCATACCATCTCCTCCATAAACTTATCGAGTTTAATCTTGTAGCCAGATTGGAGGATTCTCTGCACCTTGAAGTCTTTAAACCATGATTTGAGGACTTCAATGGCTCAGACATAGGTGGGAGGTTTACCGCAGGACTGGCTGGGTGAGATTCTGTGGCCTACATTGTGCAGGAAATCAGATTAGATGATCATAACGGTCCCTTCGGACCTTAATATCTCTGAATCTATGAATGTAGGTCTTTTGCCCCCACTGCTTCCCTTGGAAGTCTATTCCAAAATGTCACTCCTCTGATGGTTAGAAAACTTCATCTAATTTCAAGTCTAAACTTGTCGATGGTCAGTTTATATCCATTTGTTCTTGTGTCCACATTGGTACTGAGCTTAAATAATTCCTCTCCCTCTCCAGTATTTATCCCTCTGATATATTTATAGAGAGCAATCATATCTCCCCTCAACCTTTTTTTGGTTAGGCTAAACAAGCCAAGCTCCTTGAATCTCCTTTCATAAGACAGGTTTTCCATTCCTCGGATCATCCTAGTGGCCAATCATCCAAGTGGCCAATGCCAGGTATCCCAGAGGGAATGAACATAGTAGGTAATCATCAAGTGAGCCATCCCCTGTCACCTATTCCTAGCTTCTAGCTAATAGCCATTGATGGACCTATCCTCCATGTACTTATCTAGTTCTTTTTTTAACCGTTATAGTCTTGACCTTCACAACATCCTCTGGCAAGGAGTTTCTCAGGTTGACTGTGCGTTGTATGAAAAAATACTCCATTTTGATTGTTTTAAACCAGCTGCCTATTAATTTCATTGGGTGATCCCTGGTTCTTGTGTTATGAGAAGGAGTAAATAACACTTCCTTATTTACTTTGTCTACACTAGTCATGATTTTATAGACCTCAATCATATTCCCCCTTAGTTGTCTCTTTTCCAAACTGAAAAGTCCCAGTCTTATTAATCTCTCCTCATATGGCAGCCATTCCATACCCTTATAATTTTTGTTGCCCTTTTCTGAACCTTTTCCAATTCCAATATGTCTTTTTTGAGATGGGGTGACCACATCTGTACGCAGTATTAAAGATGTGGGCATACAATGGATTTATATAGAGGCAATACAATATTTCCTGTCTTATTACTATCCCTTTCTTAATGATTCCCAACATTCTGTTAGCTTTTTTGACTGCCGCTGCACACTGAGTTGATGTTTTCAGCAAACTATCCACAAATGACTCCAAGATCTCTTTCTTGAGTGGTAACAGCTAATTTAGACCCGATCATTTCATATGTATAGTTGGGATTATGTTTTCCAATGTGCATTACTTTGCATTTATCAACACTGAATTACATCTACCATTTTGTTGCCTAGTCATCCAGGTTTGTGAGATCCTTGTGTAGCTCTTTGCAGACTGCTTGGGACTTAACTATCTTGAGTAGTTTTGTATCGTCTGAAAATTTTGCCACCTCACTGTTTACCCCTTTTTCCAGATCAGATAATTTAGCCCTGTGGCTCTGCTGAAATACAAGGAGTTTCACCAGCTTAAAATTAGAGTAATGGAATGGAGAATCAGAGACGACAATTGCTTGTGGTGAAAATTAAATCATAGGGTTTAATTTGTAGTTTGGCCTTGCTTCATGCTACACTTTTTGCTCACCTGTAATGCAAGAGGATATCTGGATCCTGATTACAACAAACAGGAGCGCTGAACAGAAGGCTAGGGTTTTAGGTGTGAACACATAATAGAACTCATGCCTGCAATAGGGACCTACCCAGTCTGGCTTTGGGCCTGTCCACTATCTCAGTTTTCCCTTGCATCATCCAATCAAATGGTTCTCTAGCTCCCAGCATGATTACTCGGGTGACTTGGCTCTACAGCCAAGATGCAAAGTTGGTGGACTTTGTTATTAAAGTCCAGGTTATCAACAACCAAACAAGCACAAAACTAAAGAGACTTCTGTCCCAGACTTGATCTGGGCACAGACTTTCTTTCCTGAGGGTCTGTCTTTTCTTCCACAGCGTGCTCTTCCAACAGCGCCTTCCCCTAGGTTCAACTTTAGCTGCTTCCCCCCTGCCCACCATCCCAGAGTCTACTCAGTCTCTCTATCCTTCCCTTGTTCCTAGGTATCACTGCATCACCTAGGACATCCTCTCAGTCCTCCTCTTAATAACAGGGGCTGTTGTCCCAGGGTGGCAAAATAGGAGAAACTCACATCCATTCTCTTCTATAGGTTTCTGGCCCTGGGAATCCTAAGCAATTGGGCAGTCTTCTCATTCCATAGCTTCACAAACCTAACTCTCTTTCTCAAGGATTCTTCCCATACTCTAGCCCTACTTGCTTCCCCCTGTTCTTAGCCACATGTTCCCCTGTCACATGACTTTGCTCATTTCCTCTACCTAGGAAGGTGAGCTGTGCCTTAAAGTGTCATCTCACCCTGTGACAATGCTAATAAAAATGAAATTGTGGATACAGACAAAAAACATGGGAAAATGGTTTTGATACTGGGTGAAATCCTGGCCCTGCTGAAGTCAATGGCAAATTTCCTGTTGATTCAACAGACTCAGTGTTTCACCTATTCTATCCATTATCCACAGGGAGTAGCCAAACAACAGATATTTTCAACCTCTTTTAATAGGGCACTTACAAGCTAGATTCCAGCTTATTTTCACAGATATTTTTTGTTTAATGTGTAATGAAAGATAAAGGAATTCAGGTTTTTTTATGGTTTTGTACATTACATTCTCTGCTGTTTGTTTCACAAAAGGTAATCCAACATCTGTATTAAGCAGTCCCCTTCCTGTTGGTTCTTTACGTATTAATTTTCTGTTTGCTTCTCAGTGGCTAACGTGTCCAAATGCTCCATTTCACAAGGTCCAAAGACACAACACCTTTAAAGTTAGCAGCTTTTGTGGAGCTGTCTGGCTGTGTATATTCAGCAGAATAAAATGACAGATCACAGGCCTCACTTATAGATGCCTCCTCCACTGCAGATGTTCAACAAATATATCTTCTGAAGTGAACCAGAAAAGTTTCCATCCAGTATATCTGCTTCTCATGACAAACTATTTTGAAAAGGCAAGTGTAAGTAGTACCACCTTTCCCCTTACACTCTTGGTTCTATTCCAATGTGTAAAGTATGTTGCCTGAGCTCGACTTCCCCTTGTCACAGCTGGCAATCACAAATCTTGCAAAGAGCAGATAAAATGATGGTGATTGTGAAGATCCATAAGGAGGATTTCCACAACCAAGGAAGAGAGCTAACTCACTAGTAAAGGGAGGAATTGATTGTGGTGTTTGTACAAAGTCATAACAAGTTCCTCATTGGGTTTTATAGAATATTATTAGAGTGGCTTCCTCAAACAGAAAAAGTAGAATATACAAATCCATTAAGAAAGAGGTTGATGGATTTATTTCATGCAAATGTTTGTGAGTGGTTGTGTGGGATTTTACTCTAATCTTCAAATTAGTAAGGATGTTATTCCTGATCTGACCTTGGAAATTTTGCTATTCTCTCATTATAAGAAAGGCTGCCAAAAACTGGGTAACTTTAACCACCAGGAGTAAAATAACTGTGTGGATAATGCACTATTCCAAGAAGTCTATCTGATATTATGAAATGATCTACTAGGTAGAACATACATAGGTAGAACACTTAGTCTCATGAATTTATTGGACATCACAGTCAAGAGAGTGACTGACAGCCATCATTTTGTTCAAAGTTACAAAGCCATTTCATAATTGGCTTTAGCAGTGTATATTAATGCCATCAATTCAACTCTGTGGTATCACTCTAGGTGATCTGGACTGATATTAATTAAGGTATTTGTATATTACCATGAAGCTAATTCAAAATACTTTTTTTTTGTTTTGGTCCAGTAGGGAAAATTAATTAATTTCATTGAAAACTCCTGGGAAGGAAGGTTAAGTGGTGAGTAACATTCTACTTTACTATAATCCATGGTTGAGTCTAATTCACAATTGCAGTACTCCAGTGAAATGCCATTGAAATCAATGGAGTTACACCAGTGGAAAAAAAGAGTAGCACAGTGATGAATCATCAATATCACTGTGGCCACATTAAAAAAAAAAAAAAAAAAAAAACACTTATCACACAAGAACTCTAACAAATTGTTTAACATTCCTGAACATATTCATCTTGAGATATTGAGTTGTAATGGCAAGTACCATGTTTTTTTATCAGATTACAGTAAAAACAAATAAATGATAGTAAATTATTTCTCTGGAAGGAGGGGATTAAATTTACAGCAGAAACTTAAATTTAACTAGAAATAGAAAATTGGAAGAAACAACTGTTTCATTTATTCCCAGCTCTGCTTCCCGGTATGAATAACCTTCTGAGTGGGCACAGTAGACCCATACCTGTCTTCTATATGCAAACAAAGGTCCATCTTTAGTTCCCTTATACTAGTAACCCATGCTATTTCTTGTTGTAGACTTATGAGACTATCTATGACTCTTTGGGTGAGGAAGTCTTACCTTTGGCTAGATTTCCAGGTTGTGTCAGTTGCAATAGCAGTATTGATTTCAGTGCAACCAAGCTGATTTACACCAGCTGAGGATCTGATCTATAGTGTCCAAATGAAACCTTTCTTGTCTTAATTTAAGGTTATGACAATAGAATATAGCCTTTCCCTAACCCAGGTCTAAGATCTCTCATTCACTATTTTCCACCATGATACAGTTTCCCTTAAACTTTTTTCAGGACTGAGCTTTTATTTTACAATTTGATTTTCCTTTTGAATGGGACCACATTACAACATGTGTTGTTGGATTTTCTGTTTTGTATTTCAGCCTCCTTCTTAAACCTTCCTATCCATATTGATCATGTATTTTATTTTGTTTATAGGAGGGAATAAGATGAACAGGATAAAAATAACTTTTGTTTTTCAAAGACAAAAACAAAAAAAGTAAAAAGGTCTAGACTCGGGGATAAATTGGTGTTCCTCAGTTAGTATATGCTGATTGAGAATTTGACCCAGTATATTTAGTCTATTCAACCCATTCTTCCCAAATCCTTTAAACTCATAAGGCCATATCCTCCCATTGACCTGTTAGAAAAACTTCCACTAAACACCAGTGGGACATGTACTAGTGGATCATAAGAATACATAGCCCAGAATATCTACAGCATTCTCTCCTATCTTTAACTATTCAAATATGTTTCAATTACTGCTCTCTAGGAGTTACAAGTATATATTTACACTGTACAAAAATGAAAGCTGGAACAAATAATAGATTTTGCTAGAGAACAAAAATATTGTACGTTCCAAGTAATGGGAACTGTACCACATGTTAAAAGTAAGTAGATACCACTATATTTGTGAACATGTATGTAAATTATTTTCAAAAGAGAAGGTTTAAAATTCTACAGATGGCAATAAATCTCGTCTGCAACAACATAACCAAATAGCTTAATATGTATGTATGAATTGATTTCAAAGTTTTCATTGTGGTGCTTACAGCAGTGTCTCTCTTACTCTCAGTGTATTATTTTTTGCTATGTAACTCCCTGCTGGTTTCAACTATATCTATAACAAGAGACAAAATTGTGTTTACCCATTTATTCTTCCACATAAGGACTAATGGATGTATAAGCAAATTGAGCCATAAAAAAAGCAAAAAATAAAACAATTTAAAACTCCATAACAGAAAGTTACACAAATCAGTCCCAAGAAAAAGATGCACCAACCTGCAAATACTTGTGCAAGTGCTTAATTTTAAGCATGTGTGTACTGTCATGGAATGTAGTCAGATTACTCACGTGATTAAATTTAAACCTTTGCAGAATTGACATCCTGGTGGATCATGACCACTTTCAAGTGATCTCTCCAGTTTTAAGATCCCTTTTTATTAAAAATGTGGTTTGCAATAATTTCTAATGCTCTAGGCTTTCATTTAGTGTTGTCCAGTGGCTCAGCTGGCAGTGTGGGAGGAACAAAGCGATGTGGCTTTCATAACAAGGCCTGATTCTGAACTTTACTTCTCTGCACAAGCAGAAGCTAGTTGCGTGATGTAGGTGATATTCACAAGCTACAAGTAAAAGGTACAAACTATGCTATCTCTCTGTAACCATTAATATCTGGCAGTCCCCTCAAAACACAATATTAGTTGTACAAAGTATCCACTGATGAATGGAAGTGTGATTTTGGGGGAAAGGGGTGGTTCTTCAAAATAAAACAAAGGCCTAGGCAAAAGTTCAAAGCCCCACCATCAGATGATCAAGTATCATGCATCCTTCTGTGTCATTAGATGAGAGACCCTTATCATACACTCCAGATCAAAAGATCTGAGAGAGAACTCATGCTGATATAATTTGGGGCTCCCTCTGCAAAAGAAGAAAATTTCAAGTTCTAGCCCATACCTGACCACAGATTTCATGTCTACTATATAATACAGGTCACCCCAGTCTGTTTCTTTAATAGTATAATAAAAAAAAATATGATGGTGGTGTAAGGATAGCAGTTGAAGGCTTAATAACATATAAGAGATTATAACTAAGGTGGGAATAGGATTATAACTAAGGTGGGAAGGCCCACCTTCTCTAAAAGGGAAGTCAACTTTGACGTATTTGATAATGAGGATCCAGTGGAAGGATGTAAAGAAAGAGATGGTGTGGTTGAAGCAACAAGCCAGGAAATGGATCCTTGCAACAATATTATGAATGGATATAAATGGGATAAAATGACATTTGTCATGGCTAAAGAGGAGGGCATTGCAGCAGTTATGATGCAAAATGATGAGGGCCTTCATGAGAGTTTTAGCATTGTGGATAAAGGGGAAAAATTGGATCTTAGAGGTATAGACATCAGTGAAAGGCCTGATCAAACTAGAAAAACTTTGGACTCCCCTCTGGCCACTATTCAATAGAAAATTAGATTTTAACATTAATTTAGTGATGATTAATGGTGCCAGACTAATGGGCAATGCACACAAAGGTCCTTTTTTTATCCCGAGAACAGATTCGCCAGACGTGGTAGCTGCCACGCCACACTTGTAGTTTGCCTCAACCTGAATCTAAATGAACCACCTTCTCTGGGTGACAGGGTATTTCATTCTCCTTGCCACTTCAGTATTCAACCTTTCTGGTGAGACTGCCAACAAGGGTTCCAATTATAATGATGGTATTTAGGACAGAGATTACTGGACACCTGCATATTTGGAACTGTACTGAGACCACTAATTCATAGCAAACTTGGGTAGTGAACAAAACACTAAGTCATATGAAAACTGTCAGATGCTAACTTGTTTACTACCAACAGGGGATGGAAGTGCACAACCCTTCTGAACATAGTATGAGGATACTGAAAACCTTTGCCTACTATTTTTATGATGCATCTAATTTATTAAGCATAATTGAAGTACAGTATCTTATATAATTTAGGATTATTATTTTTGTTTTACATTTCTGCCTGTAAAATTATTTTTGGTAGATTCGTAACTTGGTGAGTGGGGAAAAAAGTTATTATTCTAATTAGAAAAAAAAAGTATGCTGATGGCTTAGTTCATCCTCCAACAAATCAATAGTTAATTAACAAAAAGAAAAGGAGTACTTGTGGCACCTTAGAGACTAACCAATTTATTTGAGCATGAGCTTTCGTGAGCTACAGCTCACTTCATTGGATGCATACAGTGGTGCATCCGATGAAGTGAGCTGTAGCTCACGAAAGCTCATGCTCAAATAAATCGGTTAGTCTCTAAGGTGCCACAAGTACTCCTTTTCTTTTTGTGAATACAGACTAACACGGCTGTTACTCTGAAACCAGTTAATTAACAGTATGTCATAATCCAAATACTTGTTATTACATTCTATGTGGGTAAGATGGCAATACCATTCTTCACAATAACTCTGCTCTCAGTCTCTAGGTATCTGTTGCCAACGCTAGAAAACCCTCTGTAGCTTCCCCACGACTGCCTCAGATGTCTCACAACTACTTTTCAAAAGCTCCAGTTAAAAACATTCTTGCTGAGCAAGCAGTGATCATTGAGCATTTGTTCTGGCCTTGAGAAAAGAACTTGGAAAGGGTTCTGGTTCCTGGACACTTCTGCAAGTCTGGCCTATTTTCTCATAGTTCTCTTGGTCTCTGAGCAGGCCTTTTTGAAATCCCTCACAAGTCATTACTTCAGGCAGCTATGCTAGGAACTGAGGGATGGGTCCCCAGAGGGCAATGCCACTATAATTGTGAAGTACAGCCAAGTATGGAGAGGAGGCACAGCTACACAAAGAAAAGCACTGTTAGGATGGACACTTGCACGAGTGGTATCCCATTGGTTTGGTTCTCAAGGGGATGCAACCAGTGCCTGCCTGAGTATAACTGAATGAAGACTGTATTCATTTTTAAAATTAATAGTGGGTACTGGATTCACTCACAAATTGATTTTTTTTTACCTGATTTTTTTTTTAACATAAAAAAACAAGCCAATAAAATGTGTTCCCACGGAATCTCTCATGCACATTACTAGCCTCTAGCTAATTTTCACATTCCTGTTTTGACCTCCCAGGAATAATGGTTTATAACTGCAATGCTTCAAGACTTTTAAGTAGGTAGGTGGTAGCAATCCAACCCCTTCTCTGTCACACTCAGCCCTCTGCATCAATCTGATATATTGTCTTCACCAAGGGTATTTCTACACAGCAATTAAACCACCCGCAGTGGGCCTGTGTCAGCTGACTCAAGTTGTGGGGATGTAAAATTGTAGTGTAGAAGTTTGGACTTGAGCTGGAGCCTGAGCTCTGAGACCCCTCCCCCTTTATGGGTTCTGAGAGTCTGGATGCCAGCCCAAGCCTGAATATCTACACTACAATTTTACAGCTCCACAACCAGACCCCTGTGAGCCTAAGTCAGCTGACTCAGGCCAGCTGCAGGTGTTTCATTGCTGTGTAGACATACCACAAGTATAGGTGCTGGAACTAGGGGTGGTTTTCAATATATACAGGGTTTACAGTTTGGTACAATGGCTCTCAATACCCCCGCTATAAAAGTTGTTCCAGCACCCTGGCCCCAAGTGAGCTGCAGTCACTGTAACTTCTTCAAAGACACTGCCTAAGACCAAACACTACTTTTCGCAGAAATAATTTAGCAACCACCATGTGTGAATTTCCAAGTTTAGCCTGACCAGTGTTTCCACATGCATTAGGGTCAGTACAAATGCCATATTACAGCACTTGATTGAGAGTCACCTTCCAAGAATTGTGAGCTAATCACTATATTGCAGTGGAATTTCTTCCGGCTTTCCAAATGGGAAATTACATGCACCCTTTTGAAGTGTATTAATATCTTTAATCAACATTGCTGGAGTTACTGTAAAGAGAATAATGTTTTCATTATCACCAAGGCAAAATTAAACAAAACCATTGTGCTGCTTTAGAGAAAATAAGATCCAGCTCTATGCCTGGCATAATAATATACTGTGTCAGTGTGAGATTTTAATAGTATTTTATTACAGGAATGGAATATCCTGAGGAAAAAGTGACAAAAACATCACCGCTTGTAGCCAGGGAATATCCATTTTCCATTATAGTAACCAGCGAGCCAGGCAGAAATGACAGATTTTATGTTTCCAGTTTATGTTGGTTCTGTATTTATATAAAATTATTTTGAATTAGTTTTTTTTTTAAATTATTACTGTAATTTTACCTGTGTCTGGACTTTACAGTCTTTACTGGGAGGGGTGTGGGGTGTTGTCTAGTGATTAGACCACAGGATTTATACCTCAATCCATGTGCTTCCTCTAGCTGTATTTCCGCTGGAGTACAAGCTCTCCAGGGATGGAACCAAGTCTCCATCCACCTGTGTAAGTCAGGGAGAAAAGGCCCTTCAGCAGCTGTTCTTCCCCAGCGATGATTCCTGTGATATGAATTGTGAGTGAAGAGCAGTAAATAATCTCCTTCATGGGCTCACAGCCAAGGTTATGATCCAGCCCCAAATGAATAAGGTGTTATCAGAGTCAATATCAAAAGATGATTGGTTGGTTACTGAGCTTAAAGTGTTATCATTTTAGTTACATTAGTCAATTAAAAATTAGGTGCTCTATTTGTCTTGTCATAAAGTCATTGGGGAAGAAGAACAGAATCTGAGATACTGTCACATGGGAAAAAAACCAAGCACAGGCTCCTGAACCCATTTTTCTTGTCTGACGTGAAAAAGTCTGTCATCATAATCAAAACCTGCATTCTGAGCTGGGTAACCACATGTATTTGCTTTCTTCCTCAATGCCAAGGGGAAAGCCAGTTATCACACTTGACTGACTAGACAAAACCCAAACATTAAACCAGTGATACTCAGATTGAGGCTGGGAAGCTGCAAGTGGCTCTTTAGCGTGTCTCCTACGGCTCTTTGCAGCACATGATATTAAAACAGCGTGTGTTTTAATTATTAACCAATTTAAGTTATTATCCAATCAGGATGTTGTTACGATGTTATTAACCAATAATAGTTGATAAAATAATAATAATAATACTTGGTCAATCATATATATAGTGAATGAAACCATGAATTCACACTACTGTGGCACTTTCGGGTAATGTTGATTGCTAATTTGGCTCCTGAACCACTTAGGTCTGTGGAAGAGGAAGAGGGAATCTTAAGGAATTTGAAAATACAATAGATCACTTATTTTAGGACCATAAACCAATGCTAAATTAATAAATAATAGTAATAATGAATAACAATAAACTCCATGGACAAGCATGCTTTACGTTTGAACTATTTTTCCCAAAAAACATTGTCACCATTTTTATATACGTAAGAGGATTGCAATTCATTCCAATTTTAATGTGCTTACCAGTTCCAGGGATAGTCCATATATTGAAAATGGGGATCATCATTAATATCTCCAGAACTTTTTAAGTGGATTCACTATAGGTATATCCTATAACTTTGTGTTCAATTAATCTTGTATTGCAATGCACTCGGATCTCACAAAGACAGAACTTTTTTTTCCTCTTGATTAATTTAGTATTTACACTAGATAAAACAAATGTTAAATTCCATCTGTCTGTTTAGTGTTGTGAAGTAGTTCCAAGATGCTGCAGGCAGCCTTGATCCCATAGAGAAATCTTGCCTAAAAAGCACTGCAAGCTTTAGTCAAAAAATCCCAAGAGCAAATGAAAACAAACCTCCTATTTCAAGCTTTGTGAGGGTTTATATTTTCCATCCCTTTCATTCTTCCTGCTACTAACTAGTTTTACCACATACAGTAAGAAGTGAGATTATCCTCCAGACATCAGCCAAAGAACCACCTCCCAAACATTTTCACAAATGTTCATATTAAGAAATACAGCTACAACAACTTTTGTCAAAAATGTTAGATTATTACAACAGAGAAATTCCTTTCATTCTCATCTGCAGCGTCCAATAAATGCCATGTCTCTAAAACAGAATGAAAGCAGGAATAGACAAAAACAGAAAATCAAAGAGAGCTCAGACTACAGAGAAAGGAGTTTTAAGGAGCTTCATCTATGTTGTGATATGGGTCAAATCAAAATAAACCATCAGTTTACAGACAGTAAAATAACCCACTTCATTTGCAATATACCGGATGAATTTATATATCTTAAACATATTCCTAGATGGGAACGTACTAAATGAGTAGTTTTTCTAGGTGCCTGATTTGGTAGCCAGGGGTTTCCAACATTTGCAGGCAAACATTTATCAGACTTAACGGCTATGGTTCCTGCCTGTTCCCACCACTTTCTTTTCAACCCTGGGGGCCAGATCCTGCACTGATGTAAACTGTCCTACCTACACTGATTGCAGTGGAACCACAGTGATTTACAACAACTGAAGAACTGGCCCCTTGTGTTTTATACCCTAATGGACTCACCCCTTCGCCAGTCTTGTCACGAATTGGAATATGAAAAAATGTAAGATTTACTGTGGATTGGAGAAAGCATAACTGAGTGGGAATTGTGCCATGATGAGGTGCCAGTTCTGAGCACAAATTCTTCTCTCTGTAATAGGTGGACAGTAGCTTAGAATGACAGTCATAAAAGCCTGAAGCATAGCATTGCTAGGGAACATACCATGTTCTCATTTAGATCAGGATTACAAAGAGAAAATTCAGGGTGACTGTATTTTACTTTCAAAGTTAACTCTCCAGTAAAAGCTCCATGCAGTGTAATGGAGAACCCAAAACAAAATACAAATTTTTAAACATACCCCAAACATCAGATCTTTTTTCATATGCACATATCGCATGTTGGCAAAGCAGGTCCGGTGTCAGCCAGGTAGATGAGAAGTGTTTGTTGTCTTTAAGAAAGGAAGGTCTTCTCATTGTAGTTATAAGAATTGCCTCTGCTAAATAATATTGCATTGAGCTGTGTGAAAATTTGCTGTGGCCAATGACCCTCAAAATTTCTCATTTTTTTCCCTTTTGTGGAGTGGTCAGTCTAGTGAACGCACAATGAACTAGTAGAAAGCATATGTAAACATTGTTTCATGCTTTAAAGCTAGTTTCCACACTGCCTACAAAGTAGATCTGGATTTCTTTTCTTTTAATATCTTATGTTTATACTGAGAAAATTTGACAGTAAGATTATTTTAAAAGCACACAAACAGAGGCCATTGTAGATCTAGGATTACATCTGGCCCGTTAACTTCTGCAAAAAGATGGGGCTTGAAGTTCCAAGGTCCTCACCCTGTATACAACTTCACATAGACAGAAACCCTTAGTACACATAGAAGCCTACTGAAATGAGTGGGATCCATGCAGTCCCATGTGAATCAGATGCAAGGTCCAAGCCTAACAAATCTTCAATGTAATGGTTATGGACAGTAGTAAAACATATTTGTAACATTATTTTTAAATATCTTGTAATTCATTTTTGCACATTTAATACACAGAACTGCTCAATGTCCCTTTCTCCCTTTGAGTGTGTGTCTTATCTGGTATCACTAACTCCAAGCATTCAAAAGCCATGAGTCATGAACCCTAAAAAAATCATGAGTTTGGGTTCAAAATCATGACTTTTTTTAAAGTATGGGTTTATTTTTCCTTCTGGTGTTTGAGACTTTAGCGCTCACATTTTCAAGTTGTTGTTTTTTTCCAAAACCATAGGACCAGAAACTTACCAACTAGTTTTACATTATTTTAAAAAGAAAGCTGATATTTCCACATCAGAACACAATTCCAGGAGCTGGGACTTGAATAAAAATACAAAATATTGTAGAATAGGCAACACTGTTACATTGGCATGTGACCTATATAGTACTTTATATGACATGTATGTTTAATTAACATACAACCCTAAAAAGTTTTCTTATAATTACAAAAGAGAGCTCATCTAAGCCGTTTATTATAGCATTTTTTCTTCCTATTAGGAGTTACTTTCCTGTTAAAAAAATAAATACTATTAGATATTTTTCTTTTTTAAATAGAGATACAATTGCCTTCAGAGATGTTCCTTTTCAGAACAAACAGATGGTCTAGATAGTGAGATTACGTTTTTAACAGAAGCTTTTCTCTCTGAGTGCTGAAAATAGGTCTCTCTACTGTTAACAGTGGGAGGGAGATAGAGAAGCATCTAGGCTCTTAAAAGCACTTTCTGTACTATGCAGTCTAACTTCTTTATTGTGTTTAAAGCTGTCAGACTGGTCACAACTACAGTTATTTCTTATTACCGAAGAAGAAAAATGTTGGTTTGAAGATTTTTAAAGGTATTAGGGCTGCAAACCTCTTCACCTCTAAATATTTGACAAACTGTAGTGTTTCTTATACATGCTATTTGATATGGGACAATTAATTCAATTTCTTATATGGGATTTTTTGGTGGAGAGCTGCAGCATTGCTTTATAAGCTTTTAGGCTTCCTATTTTTTGGTACTGCAGTTATGGGTCAGTTGCCCTTCCTATTATAAACCCCTGTTTCAGAGGGAATTACAATTCTGCAATAAACTATCTTGCCTGCTCCACTGCCCAAACCCCTTTCTATTCCAGTCTAAAGAAGGACATTTTATGCTATAAAACTCAGCCTACATTTTTGAGTTGGTATTAAATGCAATATATTTGGTGTGTGTATTAAAGAGGAATGTAAAAATAGACACCTTGGGGATTCTGTTAAAAAAATATATTACCCTAAATCCTTTAATCACATTCTTGTAATTGCTACTTTTGGAACGGCTGGTAAAGTAAGAGTAATCAATTGTGAGCCAGAGGAGCTAAAATAGCAGTTGGGTCTAATTTATAATGGCTCTTGTTGGGCCTAATTGGGGTGGAGCAATAGGCGCTTTTACTTCTCCTGTTGGCTGTTTGAATTCTGCTAGCTGCTATAAAAGCTTCACTTTTGGTGCTCTGTAAGACTGAACTACTCAGTTCTTTAACAAGAGAGAAGGGTCTTAGAAGTACTTTGCCTTGTGTGGAGGAGAGTTGTGTTGTCTAGAGAATTCTTATTTAATAGTGGATTTTATTTAGTGAGGCATTCTCTACGAACACTTTTCTTCCTGTGGCATTTTCTAGGATATTTCTGCCTCCTCATTAGTGGAGCTTGTCTATCATATAAGTTTTTTGTCTGAGTTGAGGCATGCTTTTTGCACAAAAACAACACTTAAGTGCATCGTGGCTGTAGATTAGGCAGTGCAAAATTTATCTCCTGCCAGAGAGACTAGTGGCAGTTTTATGAGTAACGCTTGTGTGTGACATCTGTCAGTCTCTTTAACAGCTTATAGCAATTTTCCACACCAATTTATGACAGGAAATAAAGATATTTTAGGGTGAACGCTATCCAGGCTGGAAGAATGTGATTACCTCAAATACAAGTGGCTAGGTCTTCAATACATCTCTTCTGAAAGAGTAAAGGTCAAATGTCCTCTAATGGCCTGGAGAAAATACTGGCAGTTCAGTTGGTGACAACACAAATTTCTGCTGCTCTGAGTTTTCTGTGCAGGTCTAGTCATAGCTTGACCAATAAATCTTTGGGAAGTGGCACATTTTGCCTACTGAGCACATGCAAATTTTGCTATAAGATTCTAACTATTAGAGTTAGGAAAGTGCTATCAAATCCTATACCCTGTTAGGGTAGGAAAGAATCCCTTAATAGAGGCTGTATCAGGCATTCAATAGCTGATCCAACAAGAACTAATACTCCAAATCTGATAGCTAACAAAGAATCCTTGGTGTGCTTGACTAGGCAGTTTTAGACCTGCACAGAATATATAGCGTTCACATTAAAACATATGGAAAACTCTTTAATCTATGTCACCTACAGGAAAAAAAAATAAAGAATTGAAAGGAGCTGTCTAGTTGTTTCTTGTAGAAGACTGTGCTCTATGAGCACCCAAAAGACCTGTAACTAATCAGCAATTGCACTATAATTTCTGCAGAATGGAACACTCAGATTAAAAGAGACAGAAGCAATGTATCAACCATCAGCTGGCAAAAAAAAAGGTTCTTTACCTGCAAATCAGCATCTGTGATTATCAATTAGATCAGTGGCTCTCAACCTTTCCAGACTACTATACCCCTTTCAGAAGTTTGATTTGTCTTGCCTATCCCCAAGTTTCACCTCACTTAAAAACGACTTGCTTACAAAATCAGACATAAAGAGACAAAAGTGTCACAGCACACTATTACTGACAAATTGCTTACTTATTCATTTTTACCATATCATTATAAAATAATTCAATTGGAATATAAATATTATACTTACATTTCAGTGTATAGTATATAGACCAGTAAAAACAAGTCATTGTCTGTATGAAATCTTAGTTTGCACTGACTTTGCTAGTGCTTGTTGTAAATGTAGGCAAATATCTAGATGAGTTGATGTACTGCCTGGAAGACCTCTCTTTACCCATAGGGGTACGTGTACCCCTGGTTGAGAACCACTGAATTAAATGCAGTGCAATAAGCAGCTGCTTTGGAAACAAAGAGCAAAATTATTTTCTTTGATCAGCACAGTGAAACCTGATTGTTCTGCTCATGTAGGGGGAACAGAATATTGGAATTGTGACCTTCCATGTGAGCATAAGAGGAGAGGTGTTTTTTTTTTTCTGTATTTTTAGTGCTGTCACAGGGAGCATCTCTCCAAACCAGAAAAGCCACCAGTGCTTTGGCAGCCTTAGGAAATCAGATTTGAAGTTAGAAACTTATCTCGAGGTGTGTGGCATGAAAGCAATGATTTTTTTGGTCCATCTCATTGAGCAATGAGACCAGGAGACGTCTGCTTCTGTCAAAGGTTCAGCACACACTCTTCTGAAAATTTAACACACCTAAGTGGTATCTAGCTACATTACTGATGCTGGTTCACATTTTCTGAAATGTTGTCTTTTGATGTAAATATTAAAAAAACATTCTCAAGAAATGTTCATTCTTTCTTGACCTGCAGTATACATTGTTACCATGAATTTGGGATATGGGATAAATCACAACTAGAACCACACAACCCTAGGATCACTTCAAGTACAGATGAGTGCTACCAGAATAATTACTCAGTTTATGAGAACAATTATCAAGTAACTTATGCCCTGAGCTACACGCTTCTGTATTGTATCCAGTTACCTATTGTGACTGTTGCACTTGGAGGGATCACACTGAGATTGCTCAGTCGGGGCAATCTGCAAAGATGGGGCAGCCGGTCCCCAAAACTGGTGATTTATTCTTATTCACCAAACAAGCAACAAAACAGCTTTTACAATACCTCACTGGTTACCCAAAAGCCAAAAACACATTTGCCGTAAAACAGCCCAGCCCTGGGCTCCCACCCAGACAGCCAAGTCAAATATGATGAGGATTACTGAAAATCTTTTAAGTAAAACCTCCTATTTTCTATGTATACACAGGTAATTAGTTGCATTTGTCAGAATTAAGCAGTTCACAGACAGTTTACTACATACTTCAGAGAGAAATATAGACAATTATATTATTACACCACATTGCATCTCTGAATCAATAGAATATAGTAACAGACAGGACCCATCTGGCTAGGTTGTTAACATCTAACAAGATATAGGTAAACACAAACACTATCAGTATCTTCTTCTAATTCGCTAACAATACAAGTATACATTTCAAAGCTCTAATCTATCTAGCATGCCTTTGTTAGCTATTTATAAGGAAAGGCCTTAATTACCATTTATATAATTTTCTAATATGCCTTTAAAGGTTGAACTTGGGTAATTTAGCCCGCTAGTTGCTGGCTCAGTGTCACACCTATGAAAATTGAATTCCATAATTTCAGTAGGTAACTTTGCTGTATTCCTAACACCTACTACTTGTGAACCAACATGTGTACCTCTGAATCTGTATACTTACCTTAATGCAACATTCACTTGTACAACTTCAAGTATACCACCTGGCAATTATATGTGTTCCTAAATGTAGCCTTGATAGTGAACATACTATAAATAACTCTCTGAAATGGAAATAACTGGTTTAAAATGAATGAAAGAAATATTAGGACAAAGTTATACTGGTAGACATACACTCAGACATCTTTCTATCAACATTTGTGACATAACTTCCTCTCCCCCAGACAGACTTGGTGTTCATAGTCTTGAAAGTGATTCATGTATATACAGAGTACATGGGTTGATACAACTGTAGAAAAGATATTTAGATAAATGCATATTTTGCTGTGAATTTTAGATGAGGTATTGCATAAATTAGAAAGGAGATGATTTGTCTACATCAATTACAGCTTTAAAGATCAAATGTAAAATGATATGGAAAACCTGTGGAAGACAATGAATGCTTCTGGTACATAAAAGAGATCTTTCTGTTTACTTAACAGAATTTGTGTGTTCAGTGGCAGGAGGAGAATATAGAGATGTGATGGGGCGCCTACCCCACACTGGCCTTTCAGGGGTTAATAAAGCCCTAGAGGAGGCTGCAAAGGAGGCAGCCAATCAGAGAAGGGCTGAAGGGAGCAGTGAAGCAGGGCCAAATAGGCCCATATAAAAAGGGAGCTGCAGGGCAGAGGAGGGCAGTTTTGTGCTTGGATCTCAGAGACGAAAGACTGTGTTTCTGAAGGGCTAAGAGAACTGTCAGCAACCTGGACAGAGCAGTGATACTACCAGGGACTGGGGGAGTGAGAGACAGCTCCTGGATGGATGCTAGGGTTTGCAAGCAGAGGCCCTGAGGCAAGGGCAAAGAGGATGCTGGGGCCACGAGGAAGTGACCAGATAATACGCTGCAGTAGCCACTAGGTGAAGTGGCTGAACAGCGGACTGCGGGTCCCCCGGAACAGTGGAGCACCATATGTGGCACAGCTGGAGGGCTGTGTTACTGAAGAGGATTCTGTGGACCTTGGAAAGGTGCGGGTCCTGGAACAAAAATGATGGCAGCGAGACACCACCAGCGGAGGGCATATTGGTGAACAGAGCTAATCCCCAAGACAGCCAGCAGGAGGTGCCACAGTGGTAAGTGAGTCCTGTTACAAGAGATATAATGAACTTTGATGAAGAATGTTACTGTAAAACTAGAAAAACTAGAAATTATCACATTGCATGACTGTTTCAGATATATGATGGCCCATTGGCTTTTATTTGACCCAAAAGTTCTGATTCCCCATTGCCTGTATTTTGTGAAACCATTTACACATGTGAAAAATAAATGCAAAATATTACTAAAGTTTATACTAACTTTACATGGGTGTGAATAATTTTGCAAGATACAAGCCAGTGTAAAATAAGGGAGTGTGTTATACTCAGTTCAACCCCCATTAAAGACAACAGAAATACTTTTACTTCAATGGGCTCTCCAGTGGTCCTTGTATTTATCCATTGTTAAACAAGTGAGAAATGGCAAAAGTTTTGTCAAATGGTGCAGAAGAAAAGCAGAGAAAAAACCTAGGAAGAAAGTGGACAGTTGGCTACTCAGACTTTATTAGCTAATGACATATTAACATTTAATATTAAACAAAACAAATACTTAGTAGATTGTTTATCTTCATACCCATTCTTATGAACAAAACAATGGTCATGCTGTAACAAGGAAAGAGACTGGTCCTGTGTTTTCAGCTCAGTCAAATATCAATTCAACCATATATTTTCATCCACATGAGGCTGGATTGAGCGTGACTGTTAAGGCTGAGGCTAAGACAACTGAAGGAGGAGGACTCACCATGAAGGATATTGCAGCCAATACCTAAAATCAGTGGTTGCAGATGATGGTGTCATCCTGAGTAATACCCAGCTTCATACTAAAGCTGCATGATACACAGGGCGGCAGCTAACTCTAATTCTCTGTAACAAAAAGATGTCAATAAAGTTAAAAGGTAGAGTGTATACAACTGTAATTTGACCCATCTTAATATACGGAACAGAGACTTGGCCAGCCATAAAAAAGGAAAACAGTATGGTCTCCACCATGGGAATGAAGATGTTGAGATTGTCAAATAGTTGTACGCTCCATGATAGGAAATTAAACAAGGTATTAAGGGCCTAATATGGGTTGCTCCAACTGAAGACAAGTTGAGGAAGTCTAGGCTATGTTTATATGTGCATATGCAGTAGAGAACAGACAACTATATCAGTAGGTTGGCTCTTGCAATGATTTTGGATGAAAGACAACCCAGGGGCAGACAAAAGACTCTTTGCATACTAGCTATCAGCAAGCCTCAAAGAGACCAATCTGCATCACAACCTGTATGATCATGGTTTTTGTAAGACTCAGAATAGGAAAGTGGCAAAAAAGAAGATATTTTAATGCACATGAATGTTTTGCCATTGGCTTCAATTGAAGGAAGATGGGGCTCATAGGATGATTTTTGGGAAGGGATTGAAATGCCTCTAGAGTTTTAGTAACTGGTGGTTTGTCACAGTAGTTTTAGTCTGCACAAGAGCAGAATTCTTGGAAACTGTGTGCCATTTTGTGAATAAATTGTAAATAAAGCATTTAATTACATTGTTTAGCTCCATAAAACTGAAAATGGTGTATAGGAAATTGGGATTACAGTTAACTAATGTGTTATGAAGATTTTGTTAATCTCTAGAGAGGACATTCTTTGCTAGCTAATTTGCTCTATACAATAGTGTGGATAGAAACACCAATGGTCCCCTGGGGAAAAATACATGAATTTACAATACTATTTTATCCATGGCTTGAAATAAACAAAATGCTGCTATTAAATAACAGTAATGAATGTTTGTTATTTTTTATATTCATGGAAAAATGTCAACAAAATTTAGTTCCACTGCTATTTATTACCCTTATTTGAATTAGAGTAGCACTGAATTGAGGCTGAATTGTACTAGGCATTGTACAGACTCATAGTAAGAGGGAATCCCTGTCCTCAGGAGCTTACATTGTAAATACAGAAAACAGACAATCGGAGGGAGAGGAAGCCTAAATGAACCAGTAGCACTGGCCATAGAAATCAGGTGTCCTGACCCCCAGTCCAGTGAGATCTGCACCAAATGGCTCAAAATTCACAAAGCCCCATAATACCAGTAGTCCAGTCCAGTCTATTTTCTAGAAAGAAAAATTATCACCTCCATTTCAATGACAGATATTGAGCAAACAGTAGTAGATCCAGTCTAAAGGGCCTTGGAGAAGCAATGCTACCTCTGTAGCATGCTCTCCCTTCTCTGCTCAGTAGATGCACTGCAGAAATCAATCTCCAGATCTCAGACTGAGGGTTTGGTCTGGAGAGGAGAGAACTCGGAAGGGGATAGGCAGGTCAGAACTATATTATGCTCCATTCCTACCAGGTAAATTCAACAGGGCTTCACTAGAACCATTGTTGCTATAGCACTCAGGGCAAACTGGGAGGTTGGGAATCATAGGGTGGTATCATAGGGTGGCCACTGTTTCTATGTATTTGACCTTGGGTAAAGCTCCCAGGCATTGTAAAAATCTGTCCCCTCACAGAGTAAAGAGTTAATTAAGAACTTTGAGTTAAAACTTGTGAAGCATCCTGTTACATATGCAGAAATAATCCATTCAGGGTACAATCTGGTTTTGAAAAAGGAAGTCACCATTAAAAAGCCAATATTAATATAAAATAATGATGTACACATAAAAGTATTTTTTCTTAAATGTAATTGACTCTTTATTGTCATGTTTATTTTGGTAGGGTCAGATTTATTGTGTTAATTTCAAACATTTCTTCTCATAGATGTCATTTTCCCCAAATGCTGGTTCAGAATATGAATTTCAATATACCTAATATTCTCAGTTCAACTAAAATGTTGTCCATTGATGGCAAAATATCACAAACTGATTTTTTAAACTTGGTTTGATAAATGAGAACTCTGGAATATATAATCTCAAAAACACACAGAAAAAGCAGGGAAATATGGGTACCCAAAGATATAGAAGCATGTTACTTCCTTTGAACTATATGTACTATCAAATCCTCAGATAAACAATTAGATCTATACTCCCATTGAATTGTTTGCTTTTTATGAGTTCCTGTTCATTTTTGTTTGATTCAGCTGAAGGCTGATACTTTTCCATTATCCCCTACCTCTGAAGGAATGTTAAAGCTCTGATGGAAAAAATATGTCACAGTCACACCAGTTTACACAGTTGTGTTTTCTTTGGGGGTGGGGGAGGAGATGTGCATGAAGGGAGAAGATTGCACCATTGTATGCTTGGTATAGCTCCAGCATTTTCAATATTTTTCATTTAAGCTACAACGTATCCTATTAGGTTCATAGTCAGTGACAAGGCTGAAAGCTGGTGCCCACACAAAGAAGTAAACAGAATGTTATTGATTTCACTTTCATTAGAAATTCAGTTGGGGGAGAATGCTTTCCAAGTGGAAAAAAGACAAAAATCAATATTATTTTAAGTGTATTTTTAAGCTTCTTGCTGTTAATAGGGTGTTACAAATAATGAAAAGTAATAAAACATGAACTCCATTCAACCAGAACTATTTGACAGCTTCCATTTAGGCCCTGATTAAATGTGAATTCAGTTTCAAGATCAAGGCCTTGAGGATGACATTTTAATGTGAAGTTTTGCATATCAGTGTTTTACTTTGATTGTCACATAAACTTTGCAGAAACAATCTAAAATCTATAAAACATAATTTTAAACTTTTTTTGTTTTGTTTTTTACCTTCAGGGACTGTTCAAATTATGTTTTTTGTTTTACTTTTTAAATAGAAGAGATTATTACTTCTTCAAATTTCCATTTATTCTATGGCATAGACTAACACAATGCCAATGCAAATGAGCATAACTACTCATTTTCAGGGATCTTTTTATTTTTTTAGATTGAAAGGTGGAGTTTATTTCATCTAAAGGCTTTTTCTTATTGCCCCCACAACTGCAGTAATTCAACACTTCATCAGCATTAATTAATTTAGTCTCACAATACCCCTGTGAGGTGAGGTAGTATTATCCCCACTTTACACATGGGGAGCTAAAGCACAGAAACAATAAATTATTTGCCCAAGGTCACACAGGCAGTCTAGAGCAAACAGGCATAGAATCTAGATCTCTTGCATCTGAGGCAAGTGCTTTACCACAAGACCATCTCTAAGTGCTGCAGAATCACTGCAATCCACTAGAGACTCAGGGCCATTCATGCTCAGATCCTGTGCATCCTCACTGAGACTAGGCACCCTGGTCTCCCCTCCAGCTTTCTAATAATACAGTGAGGTAGCTAGAAATTGTCCTCTCCAAGGCTTCCTGTGGAACCTCTCTTAGATAGAGATTCCCCAGCATCAAGGGAAAAGTTAATACAACCTCAGATAGCATTAGCTGTCCTTTGGATTCCCATTGGTTTGTGGGGGAATGATACACCTCCCCTTTGACTTCACATTCCCAAACCTACCCCCACATTATACATTGATTCATACACCCTTGGAGGGGTCTCTGTGGATACAAGACGGAGAATAATGTTGAGGAATGAGCAGCAGCATCTTTAGTGTGAGGAGAACACTCATGAGTGGACATCCATGTATGGGTGTAGGACATGAACTCACCTCTTGATAAATACTGCAGAGTCACAATAACATAATAATGGTGATGCATCAGTCTATCTGAGGACTTTCATAATGCCATGTAGTAAAAGTGCATTGTTGTTACAAAAGCAACCCCCTGAAACAAGTGGTTATTTAAATAGAGTGGTGACATGATTTTAGCTATAGCAGGGAAAATGATACAATGCACTGAAAAAAACCCACTTCCATATTAATTTTACTCTAATTTAAATTTGTATTAACAAATTTGCATATATCCCATTCCCACTCTCAATGTTTCCAGTCTTAAATTAAGCTAATTAAGCTGGAAATCTCTAGGTAGGTCACAGCTCTCAAGTTTAATAAAAATTGAGTGAAACAGGTTTAATAGAAATTCATAAATTACCAATGTTCTTTGGAGTAATACATACATAATTTATTTCTGAACGATGCTCTACACATTTTACTGTATTTGGGCAACTAATTGTGTTAGATATAATGTCCCTGTGTGAATATCTTTCAAGATACAAGACAGCTACTCACTTAGCTCATGGGACTGTTCACAAAAGCAAAACCCAGCTACGGTATATTGATTACTCTTTATCAACAGTTTTAGTGACAAGAGAACACTGCATAGGATAAACTACAAAATTATTAATTACTTTTAATAGGCCTTAGTTGGCAACGTTTGAAGGAGGTTATCCCAGAAATTATTTTAATGCAATTTTTAAGTACCTCAAAACAACATTAATTTATTAGGTTAAGGGTTTGATATCATGAGGTTCTGAGCACCTGCCTTTCTCATTGATTTCAGGTAAAGTTGTGGGTGCTCAGCACTCCTGAACATCAGGTTCAGCATTGTTAACTGTTTCAGACAAATACAAATTTTGGTTTATATAATGCACTATATAATACCAGACAGGATGAAAATTAGTGAGGTATCAGTTTTAGTAAAAACTAAATTTTACACTGAAAGGGAGTGTAGTCAAGGCAGCAGCTTCTATTGTGTATCTTGTTAAAACTTTGTTCTCAAGTGACTTGATGGATCACCAAGTTCCCATAACATAACCGGTCCTACATGTACTATAGTCTAGGACAGGGGTGTGCAAACTACAGCCTGCGGGCTGGATCCGGCCCACCAGCCATTTTAATCTGGCCTTCAAGCTCCCGCTGGGGAACAGGGTCTGGGTCTTGCCCCACTCCAGCACTCCAGCTGGGGAGCAGGGTTGGGACCACTCTGCGCGGCTCCCAGAAGCAGCAGCATTGTCCCCCCCTCTGGCTCCTATGTTTAGGGGCAGCCAGGGGGCTCTGCTCCACATGTTGTTTCCACCCCAAGCACCACCCCCACAGCGCCCATTGGCTGGTAACTACGGCCAATGGGAGCTGCAGGGGTGGCGCCTGCAGACAGGCAGCGAGCACCAAAGCTGCCCAGCTGCCCCTCCATGTGGGAGTTGGAGAGGAGACATGTCACTGCTTCTGGGACCAACTTGAGGTAAGTGCCACCCGGAGTCTGCACCCCGAGCCACCACCACCCCCCACCCCAACCCCAATTTTGTGAGCATTCATGGCTCTCTATACAATTTCTATACCCAGATGTGGCCCTTGGTCCAAAAACTTTGCCCATCCCTCATCTAGGAGGATTTTGCATGGAGTTGGAAACAGAATAGTCCAGAGAGGAATTTCTTTTTCCTTTGGAAAATTTTAAAATTTGTTGTTGTTGTTTTCTAACTTTCCTATGATTTTTGCTTTCACAACAAAACATAAACAACAATTAAAAAACCCACTTTGTTTTATTTGAAACCAAATGATCCATTTTTTCATTTCAATTAAATTCATGAAAAGTTCAATTTGTTTTGAAAAGCCATTTTTAAAGTTAAAAAACAACCAAATAAACAACAAACTTGTGAATGGAAAATGTTTTGACCAGGTCTAGTTGAAGTTAGGAGGGGTAGAGTTCTGTGGGCCAAAAACACAACAAAAAGTATGTTCCATATCTTCCCAAAGTTGTACAACAGCCACTCTGCAGTAGAACCATATACCTGAATATTTGTAGATTCAGAATGAAATATGCATTTATTTCAGTTCCCATAGTATGTTGAGTGAAACCAAAACTTCTAACAGATGTTACAACAAGAACAGAGTTGTCTGAGAGAGAAAGTCTATTTCACAGTTGGATTCCCTTAACCCAGATAGTGTCCGCTAATGATGTAATGAGTCACAAGCACGTATGTTTCTCAAACATTTCTTTATCTTTCATACTACGGATTGGAAGGACTCCTTTTGCCAAATTTGAAACTCACTCAAAAACTGTGAGTGCTACCAAAATTTCAGTTCTAAGCTAGTCGGTAAACAGATTTTGAGTGTTTGGAAAAAATTTTGAGAAAACCTGAGTCATTTCTTGATTTCAGAAGGAAGGTATTTAGAATTCAATGGCTTTGAATTGTTTTACCTCAAACAAGCTAAAACTCAGTAGTTATAGCTGAGCTTTTCTTTGAATTTTAGGTCTTGATCAATCTCAAAAAAATTCATTGTGTCAACAGGAAACAAAATCCATAAAAGGTTTCTCACTAAGCCCTTCAGCTGAAACTGGTCAGTTAATTATTCATTTATAAGGCTACAGTAGTGCATAGGGTTCCCAATTGAGATTGGAGCCAAATAATCCTCGCTAGATGCTGTACATATATACATTCAGAGATAGTCCCTATCCCCAATTGTTTACAATCAAAATAAGCAAGACCAAAAAAAAAAAAGGGTCAGAGGAATTATTATTATCCTCATTTTACAGATGGGAAACTGAGTTAGAGATCAAGTGGCTCATGAAAGGTCACAGAAAAAGTGTGTGGTAGAACCAGGAAGTAAATCTCACAAGTATTAGTCTAGTGTCTTAACCACAGGTTCAGTCTTCATTTATACTTCATATCACCTCACTATTAACCTTATCATTTATTTCTTATCACCATTCATTAAACAGGACTTTCTTCATGAGCATAAAAACTGTTCTTAATTTCCTCTTTGATGAATACAGTGAAGCTGCTAATAAGGACTTTTGGTGATTGTCTATTGAGATCTTTCTGTTCCTAGTTTACTGGGGACCTACAATAACTCCTGTGCTGGTGCCATTTTCCTGATTTGTTTTTCCTTCTGTATATTCTGATTTGTTTTGTTATATTTTTTTTAATATTTAATAGTAATTATTTCCAGTTTAGAAAGTTTTGGACAAGTCTGTAAATATTAATTTAAGAGGAAGTTACTCAAACTTCGTTTTTTCTATTTCGAGTTGGAAATCCAGTGTATTTGAGTGAAATGTAGAAATGAAGCAAGAACTCTGCCCACTTGTTTGTTATGCAAAGGACAAGTAAAGGTGTGAAGTGCAGAAGCTCAGTACTTGTACCAGAAGGAACATGCAATACAATTTGAATTACATGCAGACACTTCATGTACAGAAAATGGACAGGTAAGGGTCTATCAACATTTAAATTTGTTTTTTTTTCTATTTAGTTTATGAAAACTCTGGGGATGTATAAAAGCAAAGTTATGTTTCTTCCTCTGGACTTCCATGAACATCAACTCCACTCCATTCTCCACTTATGGAAAAGAGCTTATGTACAAAATGCTAGTCTATGCTGGATAAAGATAAGAATGATATCTGAGATTGCTTGAAGACTTATACCATTTGTGATTTGTAGTTCAGGAGAAGTACTATGAAGAGATATTTTCTGCTATTTTTGACTATGGATACATTCTTTGTGGTGCAAGAGCAACATTAACATGGGGAGCAACCATTTCTCATCTAAGAGAGCATGAGCCCAAGTGTGAGTGTTGAAAATGATTGATGTCTTCTGGTGCAGTGAAAAAGTCACCCTCTTCATTTGCAACAGGATCTTACACCCACAAAGCAGTTTGAACACTTCCACC
The DNA here is from genome assembly GCF_965140285.1 of Lepidochelys kempii. NCBI lineage: Eukaryota > Metazoa > Chordata > Testudines > Cheloniidae > Lepidochelys > Lepidochelys kempii. Next base: position 58,218,647 of record NC_136387.1, on the reverse strand, counting down.
TCCTTCAGGGATGATACAATTCACACTGAAATCAATGGAATTCTTGATGCTTTGTGGCAAATTCAACGAGGTACTGAGTACAATGTTGGTTGAGGATTTTTATCAGTCAGCACCTGGCAGAATTATGACTTTTTTGTGAGTATTTGGTACTCTTCTTGGTTAGATTTAGGATATTATATCTGGAATGATAGTTTGACACTTGCATCACACGCAGGTTGAGGAAATTGGTGCTTTACTCATAGACTCTAAGGTCAGAAGCGACCATCATGATCATCTAGTCTGCCCTCTGTCACATTGCAGGCCAGAGAACCTCACCCACCCACTCTCGCAATAGACCCCTAACCTCTGGCTGCGTTACTGAAGTCCTCAAATCACGGTTTAAAGGCTTCAAGTTACAGAGAATCCACTTCTTCTTTGTATGACTGTAGTACCTGGGATGTCTAGTTATGGATCAGTACGCCATTAGTCTATGTGCTGTACAATCACAAAACATAAAGATGGTTTCTTTTTGGTGCAATGGCATACTGTCCCTGGCAAAAAAGATGTGTAGACAAGCTGCTGGGGCAATATTTTTATATTTCCTATATTCTGTGGGTTAATACTTATGTTATTAAAAAAACATGCACCATAAATAAAACAAAAATTTCTTATGTCAATACAAGTTCCTGGCACTTGATTTGCAAAGGGTATGAAAGCGTGTTAATATTAGTACAAAGAGAAAATAACTATATAAGAACTGAATTGCTTACAGGAATGACATTCCCCGTACTAAGAACAAGACGTCAATTTAAAAGCCATTTTAATGGGATTTTCAAAATGTGATGTGAAGAGTGTTTAGTACAAGAAAGTTCATCTTTGTAACAACAAATTCCAACAATTATTTTGATGCTAAAAGTGTACACAGAGTAATATGGTATTTTAAAAACATGTAAACAGTTATGGTAGGTAGCTCCTTTCATCATGTAGCTACAGGAGTGGCATATTGATTTATGACCTTAAACTGCATGTCAAAACTAATTTAAACATTTCACTCAAATGTGATGCAAACAACCACTCTATCCTGGGAAATTCTTTACAGGGTTATGAGTATATTACAGAGTAATCAAAAGTCAAAGCTTGTATTTGTAAACCAATATACAAAGAAAGATGGCAAAGCCCGAAAATTATGAGTTATTGACGGTCTCATTGAGAGAGTGTTTTATACATAAAACAAAGTACACTAGTGGAGGAAAAATCCATAAACCTTACAAGCATCTGCAAACAAATCGGCTTGCACAGAAGTCTACCGTGGAGAGCTTGATGAATCAGCATTTCCTCTCATTATGGTCAAAGATCTGGGTTTGAATTAGTGTTGCCTAAACAGTGAGAGGTTGAAGTTTTCAACTGCAGGCTATGTACAGGCGTATGTAGACGAGGCAGATTCTGAGCTGATGTAAATCAAAATAGTTCCAATGACTTCGAAGAGCAATGCTAGTTTACACCAGCTGAGGATCTGGACTTTTTGATCTTATTACAGATAACAAGTTGGTCTTCAGAGCTAAACTACGGTTGGATTACAGTGTTAAACATATAAAGAAAGAAACTGATTAGGTCATTAAATAATCCTCAAAACACAGAGGAAGGCAAAATACTACAAACCAAACAGTCTCAGTGCATCTGTTTTTATCATAACCCTTATAGGCAACAAAAAACATGCTATGAAGGGTACAAACACAAGAGTATAATGGAAAATAAGTATAATAATGATTGTTCCTATGGATAGGCCAGATGTACAAAATCATTACTTTTATCTCAGTGACAGAATTTTATGGAAAACAATAAAGGCTAAATCAAATAATGCTGATAACAACACTTTGTTCTCTTAGCACAAACTAAGGAGAGGTGTGGTTGTATGTGTCAGTATAGAAGGAGGGAAGAAGGGACATGCTATTTGACCATTACATTAGTGAACCTGATAAATGGAATTGTAATAAGGACATAAAGTAGCAGTATGGCTTCCTTAGAGTCTGCTTCTTTCATTTGAGTCACTTTAACATGGTATTCCCAGCTATTTATATTTTATAGTTGCCTGTTTTGATTTGTTATTGCTTTTTAATGATAAGCTAGGGTTGTTGTTTTTTCCTCCTTCCTGGACGGGAAGAGTGTAACGGAAAACACCATTCCTCTAAAGTCCCTGGCACCCTACAAAGGAAGTTGAGGATGTTCAGCACATGACAGAAGGCAATCAGTACTTCCTTGGATTGGGCCCTTAAACACTGTTTCTAGTGCTGCAAGATGTCAAACACTCTGGTGCTGATCCAAAAAAGCACTTAAGTGCATGCTGAACTTTAAAGACGAGAAATCAAACAGCAAAGGTTCATAATATAGCGCAACTCAGAAAAATCACATCCTTAAAGTTGTGCTTTGCTAGATTGGGGTTAGAGTGCTCAGCATCTTGCAAGATTCAGCTCACATGGAACAGAGATTTTCAGATGAAAAGTGTTAAAATAAAAGGTCATATTTCAATATTTAAATAAGTGCATATTTCAATATATATATTTAAATGAAATACACTATACAATGTCTTTCTTTAGTGTGGTGAAAGGCAACTGGAAAACACAGTTCATTTCAACACGAAGCTCCTCATATGTCAGGTCATATCTGGGGACAAAAATAAAGACTTTGTTCATATGCAAAGGTGCCTCTAGGATGGATATATTGGATGGATATATTAGTTTTTTTCTCCAAAAAGTTAACTAATTTGTTTTTTTGGAGGTGGCAGGGGGATGGAGAGGGAGGAGGCAGGCTAGTGGTCTACATTTCTGAATAACAACAATTCTAGTTTTAGGATCATCAAACAATTGCAAAAAAAAAACAACCCACTATTTATCAAGACTTTCAAAATAACTGATGCAAGCTAAATTTTCCATTAAAAGAAACCTTAACTGTTGTTTTCTAAATTTCAAGCTGTAAGGTACGTAATTGAATGAAACAAAATAATCATTAACCATCAATCAAAAACTGAGATACTTGTACAAAATTATTATGCATATAAATGCTTGAAGTGAAAAAAAACCCCACAAAGTTGCAACTTCTAAGTATTCTCCATATCTTTGGGGAAGGCAGGGGGAAGATAAACTGCTGATACAAGCAATTTTGAGTGCAAGTGCGGAGGAAATAGAAAATAAAAAAAAACTTTTTGTTTGATGTAACATTAACTAGAACAAATGAAGTTTGCAGAATAGATGATGAACAAAAACTACATAGTCTTAGGCAATCAATGTCTGTATAGATTAACTTCAAGGAAAGATCATCACTTATCAACGTACATTTAAATTAAATTTTAAAATACATTGCTGGGCAGATACAGAAATGACTATAAGAAGCTTAAGACTTCCAGGTTTTAATGACATCTCCAGTTTTAAATGGATACTTCTTCATTTTATGTCCTAGACTATTATTTAGTGTTGCTGTGCATTGCTAAATAGCTACTGTATACCTCGCCAGGGTTGACTTCATTTCAGTGGTATGTAAAGAGATTTTTGTACATATAAAGTCTACCCTTAATAATGTCCAAAATTGCATTTTATTTTAAGGGGAGACCTAGCAAGAAATGTTAGTTAAATATATATAACCTATGATTTACATTTTCAAACGTGACTAGTGTTTTTGGTTGCCTCAACTTTGAGACAATTTAAGGGGCCTGCTTTTTAGAAAGTGCTGAGTGCTTAAAAGAGCTCTCAAGGTGAGCACCCAGAATCACTGGTCTCTCTCAAAAATTTAGGTCCACAGATTGTAAAACACATTGGGATGCTTTAAAGTGTACCGTGTGAAGATAAAATTGTTAATATTGATTATTGTTATATTCACTGAGCTGTAATATACTAGAAATATGTTCTAACTGCACTGTCGCACTGTTGTATTTTTACAATGAAACTGTACTTTGGCTAACATTTAGAATGAAGGATATATTTCAAAATACTTCTCAGATGTAATATATAGTACAGACAGTATCAAACTACTATTTTATGGTTGCTGTTTACTCCTTTATGCTGACATGCCATTTCAGTGTTCTGTCAAAGCCGTTCTATAATCAAAGGTTCTCAGTGTCCCATCCTTTGGTCATACAGAGACGATCACTCAGCTATTCCCCCACCTGTCTTCTCTTCCCATGCCTCTCTCTTCTGGCCAGTGTGTTGCTCCTTATTCTGTTCCCGCCTGTGGAACTAGAGCTTCTTACCTATCTTAGGCTATATATAAAGCTGTTGTTCAGCTGTTGGGCACTTTTCAAGCAGTCCTCTACTTACTTCCCTCTCCAGTTCCTCTTTCTTTTCAGCTGCCTGCCTCTGCAGCCACCAGCCCAATTTCTCTGACCTGCTTGGATGTGCCTTGCTCCCATCTTCTACTTTCTAGCTGCTCCTTCCTCCCCATCCTGCTCATATCTACTCTGCTACTCCTGTTCCCACAAACCTTAGTCCTGCTTCTCTAGTTCCCAGCTACTCCTTCCCCTGACCACCTGTTCCCTTTCACTTTAACGCCTCCCATTGCTTCACAACCCTCCACTATCCAAGAACCTACCTACCATTGTGGATACTTGCAACCATCCTCCCACTGTCAAATTTTAGTTGCTTACCCTCATCTGCCACTAATCTTCCAGCTGCACCCTTGACCTTTAAAATAAAGCAGGTATAGATGAGTTGAATGTAAAGAAACATTTAAAGGCTAAATCTAAACTAGCCAAAGACAAACACGGCCAATGCAAAATGTTCTGAATGTTTCTAGATACTCACAATGTATGTGCTATTTCAGAAAAAAAGGAACAAGATACTTGTAACTTAAATCCTTTAGGGAAATGGCTTTTCAAGGCACCATGACTTCAATAAAAAAATCTCCTACCCATACTCAATACAATCTTTAATGTCTGATGGAATATACTGTGACAACTTTGATCTGGTTTGAGGTACATATTAAGTGTCCCTTGTCCCTGTTACTATTTCTCCTTTCAACAGAATCCCTAGCTGTCAAAATCAACAATCATTCACAGATTTTTGTCGTCCAGAATGAAACAGTACCCACAAAAGCTGTGTATCTGGGCACATTATGACACCACAGGTGAAACCATTCTCTAGAATATTGCCTCACCAAAAGAGCATGAAATAGTTTGGTGTTTGTCTCATGCCCAATTCAAGGATATGGAAGACAAAAAGAGAAAGATCAACTCTTGCTATATCCCCTGTGCAGATTCTATTGTGCAGCCTCATGGAGACTCAGCCATTGGCAGCACAGCTCCTGTGGTTGGAGGGAGAAAACACTGCAACAATGCAAAGGGGTATACAGGATGGCACCAACCTTTGTGGATGTGTATGGCTCTCCATAATATGGGAGGCCTAATCCCCTCTCCACTATATAGTTCAACAAACACGTTCTCCTTGAGGGCATGCCGTTGACGTTATTTACCCAGCAGGTTCATATTTGGTGACTTTTTGGTCCCCAACCCATGAAGTTTTCCCTATAGGAAAGAAAAGAGAATGATCTGACCAGTTCAAGGGGGATAATTATGCAGAAAGCACTATGGACACAGCAAGAAAAAGCATCAAGAATCCCATGTGAGCTGAGCCCTGGTCTACACTAGGACTTTAGGTCGAATTTACCAGCATTAAATTGATGTAAACCTGCACCCGTCCACACGATGAAGCCCTTTATTTCGACTTAAAGGGCTCTTAAAATCGATTTCCTTACTCCACCCCTGACAAGTGGATTAGCGCTTAAATTGGCCTTGCCGGCTCGAATTTGGGGTACTGTGGACACAATTCGACGGTATTGGCCTCTGGGAGCTATCCCAGAGTGCTCCATTGTGACCGCTCTGGACAGCACTCTCAACTCAGATGCACTGGCCAGGTAGACAGGAAAAGAACCGCGAACTTTTGAATCTCATTTCATGTTTGGCCAGCATGGCAAGCTGCAGGTGACCATGCAGAGCTCATCAGCAGAGGTGACCATGATGGAGTCCCAGAATCGCAAAAGAGCTCCAGCATGGACCGAACGGAAGGTACGGGATCTGATCACTGTTTGGGGAGAGGAAACCGTGCTATCAGAACTCCGTTCCAGTTTTCGAAATGCCAAAACCTTTGTCAAAATCTCCCAGGGCATGAAGGACAGAGGCCATAACAGGGACCCGAAGCACTGCCACATGAAACTGAAGGAGCTGAGGCAAGCCTACCAGAAAACCAGAGAGGCGAACGGCCGCTCCAGGTCAGAGCCCCAAACATGCCGCTTCTATGATGAGCTGCATGCCATTTTAGGGGGTTCAGCCACCACTACCCCAGCCGTGTTGTTTGACTCCTTCAATGGAGATGGAGGCAATACGGAAGCAGGTTTTGGGGATGATGATGATGATGAGGTTGAAGATAGCTCACAACAAGCAAGCAGAGAAACCGGTTTTCCCGACTGCCAGGAACTGTTTCTCACCCTGGACCTGGAGCCAGTACCCCCCGAACCCACCCAAGGCTGCCTCCTGGACCCAGCAGGTGGAGAAGGGACCTCTGGTGAGTGTACCTTTTAAAATACTATACATGGTTTAAAAGCAAGCATGTGAAAGGATTACTTTGCCCTGGCATTCGCGGTTCTCCTGGATGTACTCCCAAAGCCTTTGCAAAAGGTTTCTGGGGAGGGCAGCCTTATTGCATCCTTCATGGTAGGACACTTTACCACTCCAGGCCAGTAACACATACTCGGGAATCATTGTAGAACAAAGCATTGCAGTGTATGTTTGCTGGCGTTCAAACAACATCCGTTCTTTATCTCTCTGTGTTATCCTCAGGAGAGTGAGATATAATTCATGGTCACCTGGTTGAAATAGAGTGGTTTTCTTCAGGGGACACTCAGAGGAGCCCATTCCTGCTGGGCTGTTTGCCTGTGGCTAAACAGAAATGTTCCCCGCTGTTAGCCACAGGGAGAGGGGAGGGTTGAGGGGGTAGCCACGCGGTGGGGGGAGGCAAAATGCGACCTTGTAATGAAAGCACATGTGCTATGTATGTAATGTTAACAGCAAAGTTTACCCTGAAAGAGTGTAGCCACTGTTTTATAAAATGTGTCTTTTTAAATACCGCTGTCCCTTTTTTTCTCTCCACCAGCTGCATGTGTTTCAATGATCACAGGATCTTCTCCTTCCCAGAGGCTAGTGAAGCTTAGAAAGAAAAAAAAAACGCACTCACAATGAAATGTTCTCTGAGCTCATGCTGTCCTCCCACACTGACAGAGCACAGATGAATGTGTGGAGGCAAATAATATCAGAGTGCAGGAAAGCACAAAATGACCGGGAGGAGAGGTGGCGGGCTGAAGAGAGCAAGTGGCGGGCTGAAGAGAGTAAGTGGTGGGCTGAAGAGACGGCTGAAGCTCAGATGTGGCAGCAGCGTGAGGAGAGGAGGCAGGATTCAATGCTGAGGCTGCTGGAGGACCAAACCAGTATGCTCCAGTGTATGGTTGAGCTGCAGCAAAGGCAGCTGGAGCACAGACTGCCACTGCAGCCCCTCTGTAACCAACCGCCCTCCTCCCCAAGTTCCATAGCCTCCACACCCAGATGCCCAAGAACACGGTGGGGGGGCCTCCGGCCAACCAGCCACTCCACCACAGAGGATTGCCCAAAAAAAAGAAGGCTGTCATTCAATAAATTTTAAAGTTGTAAACTTTTAAAGTGCTGTGCTTAAAGTGCTGTGTGGCATTTTCCTTCCCTCCTCCACCACCCCTCCTGGGATACCTTGGTAGTCATCCCCCTATTTGTGTGATGAATGAATAAAGAATGCATGAATGTGAAGCAACAATGATTTTATTGCCTCTGCAAGTGGTGATTTGAAGGGAGGAGGGGCGGGTGGTTAGCTTACAGGGAAGTAGAGTGAACCAAGGGGCAAGAGGTTTCATCAAGGAAAAACAAACAGAACTTTCACACTGTAGCCTGGCCAGTCATGAAACTGGTTTTCAAAGCTTTTCTGATGCGTACCGCGCCCTCCTGTGCTCGTCTAACCGCCCTGGTGTCTGGCTGCGCGTAACCAGCAGCCAGGCGATTTGCCTCAACCTCCCACCCCGCCATAAATGTCTCCCCCTTACTCTCACAGATATTGTGGAGCACACAGCAAGCAGTAATAACAGTGGGAATATTGGTTTCGCTGAGGTCTAAGCGAGTCAGTAAACTGCGCCAGCGCGCCTTTAAACATCCAAATGCACATTCTTCCACCATTCTGCACTTGCTCAGCCTGTAGTTGAACAGCTCCTGACTACTGTCCAGGCTGCCTGTGTACGGCTTCATGAGCCATGGCATTAAGGGGTAGGCTGGGTCCCCAAGGATACATATAGGCATTTCAACATCCCCAACAGTTATTTTCTGGTCTGGGAATAAAGTCTCTTCCTGCAGCTTTTGAAACAGACCAGAGTTCCTGAAGATGTGAGCGTCATGTACCTTTCCCGGTCATCCCACGTTGATGTTGGTGAAACGTCCCTTGTGATCCACCAGAGCTTGCAGCACTATCGAAAAGTACCCCTTGCGGTTTATGTACTCGGCGGCTTGGTGCTCCGGTGCCAAGATAGGGATATGGGTTCCGTCTATGGCCCCACCACAGTTAGGGAATCCCATTGCAGCAAAGCCATCCACTATGACCTGCACATTTCCCAGGGTCACTACCCTTGATATCAGCAGATCTTTGATTGCGTGGGCTACTTGCATCACAACAGCCCCAACAGTAGATTTGCTCACTCCAAATTGAGTCCCAACTGACCGGTAGCTGTCTGGTGTTGCAAGCTTCCACAGGGCTATCGCCACTCGCTTCTCAACTGTGAGGGCTGCTCTCATCTTGGTATTCATGCGCTTCAGGGCAGGGGAAAGCAAGTCACAAAGTTCCATGAAAGTGCCCTTATGCATGCGAAAGTTTCGCAGCCACTGGGAATTGTCCCAGACCTGCAACACTATGCGGTCCCACCAGTCTGTGCTTGTTTCCCGAGCCCAGAATCGGCGTTCCACAGCATGAACCTGCCCCATTAGCACCATGATGCATGCATTGGCAGGGCCCATGCTTTCAGAGAAATCTGTGTCCATATCCTGATCACTCACGTGACCGCGCTGACTTCGCCTCCTCGCCCAGTATCGCTTTGCCCGGTTCTGGTGCTGCATATACTGCTGGATAATGCATGTGGTGTTTAATGTGCTTCTAATTGCCAAAGTGAGCTGAGCGGCCTCCATGCTTGCCTTGGTATGGCGTCTGCACAGGTAACTCAGGAAAAAAGGCGCAAAACGATTGTCTGCCCTTGCTTTCACGGAGGGAGGGCGGGAACGGGGGCCTGACGATATGTACCCAGAACCACCCGCGACAATGTTTTAGCCCCATCAGGCATTGGGATATCAACCCAGAATTCCAATGGGCAGCGGAGACTGCGGGAACTGTGGGATAGCTATCCACAGTGCAATGCTCCGGAAGTCAACTCTAGGCTCGGTACTGTGGAAGCATTCTGCCGAGTTAATGCACTTAATGCACTTAGAGCATTTTCTGTGGGGACACACACACTCGAATATATAAAACCGATTTCTAAAAAAACGACTTCTATAAATTCGACCTTATTCCGTAGTGTAGACATACCCTGAGAGTCAAGATGGGGTCTTTCTGGCTCACTAAGAGTATTGTTTTGACATAGAGATATGATTCTTATATTCAGTGTCTTTCAACTTTTATCAGGGCCTCTGTGACTTTCAATAGCTATTGGGTCCTTAACAAGATTCTCAAAATCTGCCCTCATTCACCTAATCAGCTCTACTCCAGAATGGTAAAGAGACCCAAAGTTCCAGAGACTAGATCCTCCGTAGTCAGAAGGGGTGCCCTCATTCCAGATCTCACAAAGGAGAAAATACCCCCTGTTAACTCCATCCTAGGCCACACCATAGGAAAGGAGAGAGAAAGGAAGCACAAGAGGTATGGCAAAGAATAGATAACCAAAAAACAAAACAAAAAAAATAAAGGATGAATCAGAAATTGGCAGCTCAGCATATAACTCTATCATTCTCAAATCCTGCCTCTGCTTGACCACCACTACCACGTGCTGGGACCCCACTTTCCACTTACCCTGAATAACGGTAGCAACAACATATGCCTCTTTAAATTAAACAGCTGTGTATCACTTTTGGTCACTAACAGAAAATGACAAGGCTGATTGTAATTAGTAGTAGTTGCTACAGCTTCCTAACTATCCCTTTCAGCCCACACATCTTCAGGATGGAGACAATAGGTTTTTTGTGTTTGTTTTTTTAAATTTGATTTCAAATATTCTTTTATTACAGAGGTAAATTATTTAAATAATAACAGTGTGAGCCACATGGTCACCAAGTGCTCTTGTACCACTAGTGTCCCCATTTCTTTTCAGTGGGACATAATAAATAAGAGTTATTTTTCATTTGCTTAATGATCAAATCTGCTAGTGGGCAGAGACTTAAGGAGGGAGTATGAGGGTGGATAGTTAAATGATCTCCATTTCCTTCTAGACGTGAGCTTTTATACTTTCTTCTTCGTGGCCCTACTGCACAGTGGCTCTAGGCAGCTACTTCTAACACCACAGCCATAAGGACTACTTTAACGAAAAATCCTGGGAGTCATATTCCAACACATTTTGTCTATAGATGCCTGCCAGAAAAACCATGCCCCATGGTGGGAGTGGAGGGTGGCTACCTCTCTTCTGACTGACCCACATCCTATGGAGAAACCCCTCAGCAGGCCTCTTGTGCCAGGAGAGACCTACAACTATAGCAATGTTTGGTATATTTGTCTGTGTATTCTCTGCAAACAAGTAAGGGTATGTCTACACTACGAAATTAGGTCGAATTTATAGAAGTCGGTTTTTTAGAAATCGGTTTTATATATTCGAGTGTGTGTGTCCCCACAGAAAATGCTCTAAGTGCATTAAGTGCATTAACTCGGCGGAGCGCTTCCACAGTACCGAGGCAAGCGTCGACTTCCGGAGCGTTGCACTGTGGGTAGCTATCCCACAGTTCCCGCAGTCTCCGCTGCCCATTGGAATTCTGGGTTGATATCCCAATGCCTGATGGGGCTAAAACATTGTCGCGGGTGGTTCTGGGTACATATCGTCAGGCCCCCGTTCCCTCCCTCCCCCCGTGAAAGCAAGGGCAGACAATCATTTCGCGCCTTTTTTCCTGAGTTACCTGTGCAGACGCCATACCACGGCAAGCATGGAGCCCGCTCAGGTAACCGTCACCCTATGTCTCCTGGGTGCTGGCAGACGCGGTACGGCTTTGCTGCACAGTAGCAGCAACCCATTGCCTTCTGGCAGCAGACGGTGCAATACGACTGGTAGTCGTCCTCGTCGTGTCCGAGGTGCTCCTGGCCACGTCGGCTGGGAGCGCCTGGGAAGACATGGGCGCAGGGACTAAATTTGGAGTGACTTGACCAGGTCATTCTCTTTAGTCCTGCAGTCCTATTGAACCGTCTTATGGTGAGCGGGCAGGCGATACGGACTGCTAGCAGTTGTACTGTACCATCTTCTGCCAGGCAGGCAAGAGATGAGGATTGCTAGCAGTCGTATTGTACCATCTTCTGCCAAGCAGGCAAGAGATGAAGATGGCTAGCAGTCGTACTGTACCATCTTCTGCCAAGCAGCCATGAGATGTGGATGGCATGCAGTCCTTCTGCACCGTCTGCTGCCAGCCAAAGATGTAAAAGATAGATGGAGTGGGTCAGAACAAGAAATAGACCAGATTTGTTTTGTACTCATTTTCCTCCTCCCCTGTCTAGATCACACTGCAGTCACTCACAGAGAAGGTGCAGCGAGGTAAATCTAGCCATGTATCAATCAGAGGCCAGGCTAACCTCCTTGTTCCAATAACAACGATAACTTAGGTGCACCATTTCTTATTGGAACCCTTCGTGCAGTCCTGCCTGAAATACTCCTTGATGTACAGGCACACCCTTTGTTGATTTTAGCTCCCTGAAGCCAACCCTGTAAGCCGTGTCGTCAGTCGCCCCTCCCTCCGTCAGAGCAACGGCAGACAATCATTCCGCGCCTTTTTTCTGTGCGGACGCCATACCAAGGCAAGCATGGAGGCCGCTGAGCTCATTTTGGCAATTAGGAGCACATCAACCACCACACGTATTATCCAGCAGTATATGCAGCACCAGAACATGGCAACGCGATACCGGGCGAGGAGGCGACGTCCGCGCGGTCCCGTGAGTGATCAGGACATGGACACAGATTTCTCTGAAAGCATGGGCCCTGCCAATGCATGCATCATGGTGCTAATGGGGCAGGTTCATGCTGTGGAACGCCGATTCTGGGCTCGGGAAACAAGCACAGACTGGTGGGACCGCATAGTGTTGCAGGTCTGGGACAATTCCCAGTGGCTGCGAAACTTTCGCATGCGTAAGGGCACTTTCATGGAACTTTGTGACTTGCTTTCCCCTGCCCTGAAGCGCATGAATACCAGGATGAGAGCAGCCCTCACAGTTGAGAAGCGAGTGGCGATAGCCCTGTGGAAGCTTGCAACGCCAGACAGCTACCGGTCAGTTGGGAATCAATTTGGAGTGGGCAAATCTACTGTGGGGGCTGCTGTTATGCAAGTAGCTCACACAATCAAAGATCTGCTGATATCAAGGGTAGTGACCCTGGGAAATGTGCAGGTCATAGTGGATGGCTTTGCTGCAATGGGATTCCCTAACTGTGGTGGGGCTATAGACGGAACCCATATCCCTAGCTTGGCACCGGAGCACCAAGCCGCCGAGTACATAAACCGCAAGGGGTACTTTTCGATAGTGCTGCAAGCTCTGGTGGATCACAAGGGACGTTTCACCAACATCAACGTGGGATGGCTGGGAAAGGTGCATGATGCTCGCATCTTCAGGAACTCTGGTCTGTTTCAAAAGCTGCAGGAAGGGACTTTATTCCCAGACCAGAAAATAACTGTTGGGGATGTTGAAATGCCTATATGTATCCTTGGGGACCCAGCCTACCCCTTAATGCCATGGCTCATGAAGCCGTACATAGGCAGCCTGGACAGTAGTCAGGAGCTGTTCAACTACAGGCTGAGCAAGTGCAGAATGGTGGTAGAATGTGCATTTGGACGTTTAAAGGCGCGCTGGCGCAGTTTACTGACTCGCTTAGACCTCAGCGAAACCAATATTCCCACTGTTATTACTGCTTGCTGTGTGCTCCACAATATCTGTGAGAGTAAGGGGGAGACGTTTATGGCGGGGTGGGAGGCTGAGGCAAATCGCCTGGCTGCTGGTTACGCGCAGCCAGACACCAGGGCGGTTAGAAGAGCACAGGAGGGCGCGGTACGCATCAGAGAAGCTTTGAAAACCAGTTTCATGACTGGCCAGGCTACGGTGTGAAAGTTCTGTTTGTTTCTCCTTGATGAAACCCCCCGCCCCTTGGTTCACTCTACTTCCCTGTAAGCTAACCACCCTCCCCTCCTCCCTTTAATCACCGCTTGCAGAGGCAATAAAGTCATTGCTGCTTCACAGTCATGCATTCGTTATTCATTCATCACACAAATAGGGAGATGACTACCAAGGTATCCCAGGAGGGGTGGTGGAGGAGGGAAGGAAAATGCCACACAGCACTTTAAGCACAGCACTTTAAAAGTTTACAACTTTAAAATTTATTGAATGACAGCCTTCTTTTTTTTGGGCAATCCTCTGTGGTGGAGTGGATGGTTGGCCGGAGGCCCCCCCACCGCGTTCTTGGGCGTCTGGGTGTGGAGCCTATGGAACTTGGGGAGGAGGGCGGTTGGTTACAGAGGGGCAGCAGTGGCAGTCTGTGCTCCAGCTGCCTTTGCTGCAGCTCAACCATACACTGGAGCATTCTGGTTTGGTCCTGCAGCAGCCTCAGCATTGAATCCTGCCTCCTCTCATCACGCTGCTGCCACATTTGAGCTTCAGCCCTGTCTTCAGCCCGCCACTTACTCTCTTCAGCCCGCCACTTACTCTCTTCAGCCCTCCACCTCTCCTCCCGGTCATTTTGTGCTTTCCTGCACTCTGACATTATTTGCCTCCACTCATTCGTCTGTGCTCTGTCAGTGTGGGAGGACAGCATGAGCCCGGAGAACATTTCATCGCGAGTGCGTTTTTTTTTCTTTCTAAGCTTCACTAGCCTCTGGGAAGGAGAAGATCCTGTGATCATTGAAACACATGCAGCTGGTGGAGAAAAAAAAAGGTACAGCGATATTTAAAAAGACACATTTTATAAAACAGTCGCTACACTCTTTCAGGGTAAACCTTGCTGTTAATATTACATACATAGCACATGTGCTTTCGTTACAAGGTCGCATTTTGCGTCCTCCCACCGCGTGACTACCCCCTCAACCTCCCCCCCTCCCTGTGGCTAACAGCGGGGAACATTTCTGTTCAGCCACAGGCAAACAGCCCAGCAGGAACGGGCACCTCTGAGTGTCCCTGAAGAAAAGCACTCTATTTCAACCAGGTGACCATGAATTATATCTCACTCTCCTGAGGATAACACAGAGAGATAAAGAACGGATTTTGGTTGAATGCCAGCAAACATACACTGCAATGCTTTGTTCTACAGTGATTCCCGAGTATGTGTTACTGGCCTGGAGTGGTAAAGTGTCCTACCATGAAGGACGAAATAAGGCTGCCCTCCCCAGAAACCTTTTGCAAAGGCTTTAGGACTACATCTAGGAGAACCGCAAATGCCAGGGCAAAGTAATCCTTTCACATGCTTGCTTTTAAACCATGTATAGCATTTTAAAAGGTACACTCACCAGAGGTCCCTTCTCCACCTGCTGGGTCCAGGAGGCAGCCTTGGGTGGGTTCGGGGGGTACTGGCTCCAGGTCTAGGGTGAGAAACAGTTCCTGGCTGTTGGGAAAACCGGTTTCTCCGCTTGCTTGCTGTGAGCTATCTACAACCTCCTCATCATCATCATCTTCTTCGTCCCCAAAACCTGCTTCCGTATTGCCTCCATCTCCATTGAAGGAGTCAAACAACACGGCTGGGGTAGTGGTGGCTGAACCCCCTAAAATGGCATGCAGCTCATCATAGAAGCGGCATGTTTGGGGCTCTGACCCAGAGCGGCTGTTCGCCTCTCTGGTTTTCTGGTAGGCTTGCCTCAGCTCCTTCAGTTTCACGCGGCACTGCTTCGGGTCCCTGTTATGGCCTCTGTCCTTCATGCCCTGGGAGATTTTCACAAGGTTTTGGCATTTCGAAACTGGAACGGAGTTCTGATAGCACGGATTCCTCTCCCCAAACAGCGATCAGATCCCGTACCTCCCGTTCGGTCCATGCTGGAGCTCTTTTGCGATTCTGGGACTCCATCATGGTCACCTGTGCTGATGAGCTCTGCATGGTCACCTGCAGCTTGCCACGCTGGCCAAACAGGAAATGAGATTCAAAAGTTTGCGGTTCTTTTCTTGTCTACCTGGCCAGTGCATCTGAGTTGAGAGTGCTGTCCAGAGCGGTCAGAATGGAGCACTCTGGGATAGCTCCCGGAGGCCAATACCATCGAATTGTGTCCACAGTACCCCAAATTCGAGCCGGGAACGTCGATTTAAGCGCTAATCCACTTGTCAGGGGTGGAGTAAGGAAATCGATTTTAAGAGCCCTTTAAGTCGAAATAAAGGGCTTCACTGTAAGAGCCCTTTCACGAGACATCCCACAGATGTTAGTTCCTGCCAGCCTCGGAAATATCTGTATATGGTTGCAGGGAGGCATATGTTAACCCTGATTGTGTACTTCATGATCTGGCATTTCCTTTCATGCCATCACAGAGCAGTGCTCATGCAGAGCCCCACTGAAGTCACTGTGGGTAAAGAATCAAGGCTTATATTTGCATCCTTTTAGGGGACACTGTATCACATAGTCCCTGAATTTGTCCCTACATGTAAGTGCAACCAAATGGCACAACTGTCAAGATATATTTAATTTAAGGCACTTAAAACCTTTACCACGTCCCTTTGTTTTAAGTGTACTATCTTTCATTTTCATAATTGGTAGTGCAGAGAAGTCTAAGTACAAAGTCAGAAAATTAATTTACATATGATGTCTTTATCTATATTTCTTTAATTCAGTCTGATATGCTCAATTAGGGGTCACTTTCAATGATGATAGACTAGAAGTGTGTCACCAAGGAGGCCAATCAATGACAAACCTAAGCCAGGAAAAACTTGAACTGTCAAAAACACGAAAAGCTGTGGTGGAGTGTTTTCCATGTGTTGTTTTCATTTGAAGAGAGAAGATGACTCCTCTAGCCTCCAGTCCAACAAAACACTTGAACATATGCTTAGCTTTAAGCATTCAATTTCGCCTGTAAAGCAAAGCCAATCCTTAAAGTTAAATATGTGTTTTGCTGAATTGGGCCCATAATCAGAGCAAGAGGCCAACAAATCCCCCTGCATACCTTAGAGTCCTGTTCTCCCTTTTATCTCCCCCTCCCCAAACTCCTGAGAAAACTGTTGGATTTGTAACCTACTGAAGGGCAATTTCATTCCAAGGGGGGAAGTGCATTCCAGAATCTAAGGCACCTCAGAGAAAATGTGTCAGAAACTTTTCCCTGTTTAGACCACATGTGTTCTGATTCTATAGTCTACTCTGATCACAACTGTTGGGAATAAGGAAGAAGAGGGCCCCTGAAGTAGGTGGCTTGCAAAGCGTTTAGTGTTTTGCAGGTGAAAACAAGCAAGTTATGTGCCGCCTGTCAATTAATAGGCAACTAGTGCTGAAGTACAAAACCATATCTTTAAGAGTATTTGTGATTATTCTTACCAATAACATCTATCAATTTTGTATCTCTGATATTCATAACCTTTTTTCTTCATTTATCTGCAAACATTCTGGTTTGTATTAGCTAGAATGTTCTCAGACCAGCAAAAATGTCTTGAATATTATCACAAATAAATATTCACAAGAACATGTGCACCAGAGGTACCTCAGCAGCCATTTTGAAACCTCTTTCTAAAATGTTTCACACAGTATATCTGGTGACCAATTTGTTCTCACCAGTGATTATGTGTAAGTAATCATGACCAGTTTTTGAATAATTCATGAACATAGGAAAATAAAAGGCCAAAAAAAAAAAAAGGCTAAATTGTTCAGTTAAATGATTCACAATGAATAATTCAACCAACTCTGCTTGGCAGTCTGATGCATGACAAATGTGTATGAGATTTCCTGTTCCAGGCTTGAATTGTTTTGAGCTGCATCTCTTCTAATGAGTAAAGACAGCCACAAAAATAAATACAAGATTTTTTTTTTTTTAAATGGCGAGAAACTGGTATATAAAAGAGGATAATTCAAGAAAAGTAAATCCTATTAGAGACATGATAGATTGCAGGCACAAGAGTAAAAGTGGGGAACTGGTGCTGATAAGAAAAGCAGGTTCCTAAATTCATCAGTTTCCTGAAAGTCAATTTTTATAAGAAAAAATGTGTTTTCATGATTAATTGTTGATAATATGCTGTAGGACTCAAAAGTTTGTACATTAAAGGCTGAGACTGCAGGCTCCTGCAGGCTTCTGTTATACTTCCTAAGGTTTTAATGGGAAGGTACTTCCTAGATAATTTACTCTAAGTGTTATAGATCTGCCCAGCAGCATTGCTGTGGTTTATTTTATTTATTTCAATTTCTAAAGACAAAAAAAGTAACTATTAATCACCATGAGCCCCCTATTCTCATACAAAACTACACCTAACTCCTCCCCCTCCCCCCCAAAACCTAGTCTTACCCCTCACAAATGCAATCATAATGAAAGTAATGGAATGAAGAAGCCTATATAGCAGGGCTGGTCATGGGCAGCCTGGGGGTGCTCAGTATCATGGCCAAAGGTCAGACATCAGTCTGGGGCCAGGCCAGTCAAAAGAACAAAGCCCTGTCAGAGTGAGGAAGTGAGACTGAGATATCAAACCAAGAGCCATGAGGCAAGAATCAGGGTCAGCAAATGGTCTTAAGCCAGAGATAGTAAACCAGAATCAGAATTTGGAGGGAGCCAAGCCTAGGTCAAGAGCAAAGAGTCTGGTATCAAAACAAGTCATAGTAAGGAGTAGCAAGTGGGGTCTTAAGCAGAAGCACACCAGAACTCTGCATTGTTCAGACAACTCCCAGCAATGGGTTCCTCATTTATGTAGGGAGTGCCAACCAGTCTGGCCATCACAGAGGCCTATCTTGCATGCTCCTTAGCATGAGACTTTCTGCAGGGATTAGATTCTCAGTTCCTCTTGGTGTCGTCCTTACCTAAGCCCCTTTTGGCAAGGAGGAAGCAGTGCCTGCCTTGACCCTTGCAGACCCCGTTGCAGGCCTGTGGTTCTTACACTATACCCATTTCCACCTCTGAATCCTATTTCATTTTCTCTGTATGCCTACAGTTCCAGAATACCCTGGGCAGGGGAAAGGGGGCTTGCAGTATGTTCTTGAGGTCAACAGTTTAAATTATTTCCAACCAAGGGTTATGGAGGCAGGAATTAATTTCAAAGTCAAGGGTCCATTATAAATAATTCTTTGCCAACAGCCTCCTCCCATGTAAAACAAAGGATCTCCAGCTCAGGTGTTTCAAGGCAAATGGGTTGGTACTGTATGAGGAGATAGACATTTTCAATTATCAAAACCCCATATGAAATCAAAACTTTTGTGTGCTACATTTTCCTCTTATGTCTGGTCACTTCAGTTCAGTGTTGCACCCTTTATTATGATACTTCTGGAGAGTATGTAACCTACCTCTATAGATGTATAAGACTAGAGTACTGTCTCTCTCTGTTGGATGGACGTCGTATATAGTCATTGAATATTAAATACAAGAAGTATTGCATTTGATCCTCAGGTGTGACCAATCTTTTCTCAGTGGAATGATTAAGGAGTAGGAGTAAAAATGTCTTAAAGCTACCTTCTAGCTCCCCGGATCATGGGACTAGTGGACTTTACAGCAGGCTAAGGGCTAGGGATTATAAAAGCCCAGGCTGCTCCAGCCATTTCCTCTCCCATTTCTGACCACACCTCAGACACATTATTTATGCTGGGAGAGGGCGGTGCAGAAGTGTGTGGTTTAGAGCTACCTACATCAGGTATATTCCCAGCTGTTACTTTAAGGCAGATTTCTGGCTACTTTGTGCCCCAGGAGCAGCACAGAAGGGAATGGGCAGAGGGCAAGGATCTGACTCACTGTTTGTTGATGTTGTTGAACAGAACAACACATAGAAAACAATATATTGCAGCATGAAATCTTACTGTAATCAAAGAGTGCAGCTGAGTGATCTGATGTCCACCAGATATTAACACCCCAAATCTCAGTTTTTTACTGGGGATTGAGGATGCTAAGCACTCCTCAGGATCACACCCTTTGTTTTCCAATTATATGGGAGCTGTCAAGCAGAAATATATTCATTCTTAAGAAAAATCTGTGCTATTTTAGGGGTTTGAACAAGTGCATTGCTGAATGGACTGTAGTCATTATCATGACCCAGGGTGCACATTTTCACAGACTGAAATTCTTTGACAAATAAGTACGAACTTCTAATGAGTGCTCATATGGCCACTGCTAAGATGGCAGATCCCTTGGATCTGTGACTACGGTAATAGCATTTTATGGGGTTAGCAATCACATTGATTTCCCATGAGAAATAAGGAGAGTGGACCACTATATTTCTGGATGAAGTTTATTGAGTATGCAGGATATTAGCAGTCATAGCTGGTTAGACCAGGTATACACAAACCAACTTTATCTTTATCACTTTTATCTCCCAAACACTTCATCCCATGTCTCTGTTCAGGGCTTACATTCTATGAAACCTTCAACAAACATTCACGTTACACAACAGTGATGCATAGCTCCCTAGTCCTTCTTGAATTTTACATAAAAGGACATAAACTGGGGGGCTTATCAGTTGAAAGCTTTAGAAGAAGAGAGAGACTTTATGAGTGTTGGTTGATCACAGAATAGCTATAGTCAACAATGCTATGTGGCTGCAAAAAAAGGCAATTGTGATCCTAAATTGTCCTAAGCAAGGAATTTCTAACAGAGATAGGATAGTAGTGTTGGTGCCATTGTACAAGGAATACTGTGTACAATTAATTTGGAATACTGTGTACAATTTTGGTCACCCATGTTCAAGAAATATTAATTCAAACTGGAACAAGTGCAGAGAAGAGTATCAGAGGAATGGAAAGCCTATTTTACAAGAGGTGCCTAAGAGTTAGGCTTGTTTAAACTACCAAAGCGAAGTCTGAGAAGGGTTAGGATTGCTTTCTTTAAATATATCTGGGAGGTTAACACCAGCAGGTGTAAAGAGCTGTTTAAACAAAAGGACAATGATGGCACAAAAACAAATGGGTATAAACTGGCCATGACTAAATTTACACTGGGAATTAGAAGAAGGTTCCTAACCATCAGAAGAGTAAGGTTCCCAATCTGGAACATCTTCCCAGGAGGAGCTGTGGAGGCAAACAATGTAATTAGTTTTAAAATAAACCTTGAAGAATTTATGTGGGATTATATGATGTGGTTGATCATCTTGGTGGGGGGGCTGGGCTCAGGATCCCTTGGATCCCTTCTGTTTTATGTCTTATGTTAATAAAATCTCCTGCTTCAGGGTTCCTGTCAGTCACCTGTTGGGGTCAGGAAGGATTTTTCTCCAGTGTATTCTAGGTGTTTTTCTTCTTCCTCTGAAGCAACAGAGATGGCCATGGCTGAAGGTTGGACATGGGATGGTGTGGGCTGGTGCTCTAAGGTGGTATTGAGGATTGTCTTTCCCAAGTGCTTAGTGGTTGGTTTTTGCTCACAATTCTCAGGATCAAATTGATTGCCATACTCAGGGTAAGGAAGATATTTTCCCCAGATCAAATTGAAAAGGACCTTGGGGTGTTTTCACTATTCTCTACAGCATGGAGTGTGGATTACCTGTTGGGATCATCTGGGTTTATTTCAATCAATTCCCTGCCATTTCAGGGCCTTGGCCGTTGGTGCTCCTCAGTTTCTCCTGTTCCTTGCCTGTGGTGCACAACGTATTAATCTCCTGTGGGCTATAATACTTTGGTCTAATTCTGTTTGTTGGGGTTGGTGTGAAGGTGGCAGGGTAGTGTTTAGTGCTGTGATATATGATAGGTCAGGCTACATGATGTGGTGTTCCCTTCTTTTCTTATTCTATTCAAGGTTTTATACAAGGCTCATCACCATAGATTCTAAGCATCTTCCTATAGTGCATTAAGCCACTGGTTCTCAAAGTCGGTCCGCCGCTTGTTCAGGGAAATCCCCTGGCAGGCCGGGATGGTTTGTTTAACTGCCGCGTCTGCAGGTTCAGCCGATCGCGGCTCCCACTGGCTGCGGTTCACCACTCCAGGCCAATGGGGGCTGCGGGAAGGGTGGCCAGCACATCACTCCTGGGGGGAGGGATAGCTCAGTGGTTTGAGCATTGGCCTGCTAAACCCAGGGTTGTGAGTTCAATCCTTGAGGGGGCCATTTGGGGCAAAAATTGGGGATTGGTCCTGCTTTGAGCAGGGGGTTGGACTAGATGACCTCCTGAGGTCCCTTCCAACACTGATATTCTATGATTCTATGCTGTGTTTAATAACTTTAGGGTGCCTTCATGTCTATAAAACTCAAGATATTCTTGGACATCATCTCCTTAACATATATATAAAATGCTGACTTAAGCATATCTAAACTAGAAAAACTAATAAGAGATTATTGTTTTTGCAGATATTTTCTGTTGGGGAAATCAACATGGAAGAATGATTGTGGGGTAAGAAAGACCCACTTAGAGATATTAACTTGAAGAATTGTTAGCCCTCTCAGCTGTAAATAATCAAGTCTTCTCATATGAGTCAGGTAAACTGAGACTGTATAGAAATGATATCAGAACATATGTTTCTGGGAGAATTTTCTTGGCAACTAGTTTTCCTTTGTCTGAAACCCTATATGATAGTGATATGAAAACTTAATTGCGGGGAGAGGGATTAAAACTGTGCATCCCTTCCAGATACAAGACAGACACATATCCAGCTCTTAGTTTGAAAACAAAGGGTGGTAATGTATCTATTTATTTCTGTATTCTGGATAGTGTTGTATTAATCTCTGATTAATACTCTTATAGTAAATAATTTCAATTAAGCCCATTTCAAAAATCTTGAGTTGTTAACTCAGACGCGCAACACCTCCATCCCCCTTTTGTTTTTAATTTATTACCTGGATATAATTGTTGCTATGTGTTTATATTACAGAAGGCAAGATCAAAGACATGTGTCTTACACTTGGAGCAGAAAGTGGTGAGGTTTTTAAGGGGCCTTAGTTCCTTGGGGAGTTAATTCCACTATCTTGGACCACTCCCAGAGGAGGTACAGTTCAGAGATGACAAAGTCATGAATATCTGAAACCACGTCTTCGGCTGTCAGGATGGGACAGTCTCCTATCCAAGTGGAGATGCTAAAAAGTGTTCCCGTCATAATGTTGGTTATCATTATCAGCATAGTAGGTGCTGTTATGTGAGAGCTCAGTGAGAAATCCAAGAGTACTCCTAGACTATGGATTGAACTGATCAATTGTGGATGTGTATCTTCCAGGATGAAGCACTGTAGCTACAAGTGCTTAAAATACTTTCCTCTGCCCACCAGCATCACCTCTGTTTTGCTTGGTTTCAGCTTCAGTCAGATGCTCTTCATCCATGGGTTGACCACATCCACTGGACAATCTTGGGGGTAGTTTTGTGATTGTCTGTGTGTCATTTTCATATTGCTGGCACTTGAGTCCATGTTGCCTGAGCAGTTCACTTAATGGTTATGTCAAGGTTCCTCCCCCACGCTGAACTCTAGGGTACAGATGTGGGGACCTGCATGAAAAACCTCCTAAGCTTATCTTTACCAGCTTAGGTCAAAACTTCCCCAAGGTACAAAATATTCCACCCTTTGTCCTTGGATTGGCCGCTACCACCACCAAACTAATACTGGTTACTGGGGAAGAGCTGTTTGGACACGTCTTTTCCCCCAAAATACTTCCCAAAACCTTGCACCCCACTTCCTGGACAAGGTTTGGTAAAAAGCCTCACCAATTTGCCTAGGTGACTACAGACCCAGACCCTTGGATCTTAAGAACAATGAACAATCCTCCCAACACTTGCACCCCCCCTTTCCTGGGAAATGTTGGATAAAAAGCCTCACCAATTTGCATAGGTGACCACTGACCCAAACCCTTGGATCTGAGAACAATGAAAAAGCATTCAGTTTTCTTACAAGAAGACTTTTAATAAAAATAGAAGTAAATAGAAATAAAGAAATCCCCCCTGTAAAATCAGGATGGTGGATACCTTCACAGGGTAATTAGATTCAAAAACATAGAGAACCCCTCTAGGCAAAACCTTAAGTTACAAAAAAGATACACAGACAGAAATAGTTATTCTATTCAGCACAGTTCTTTTCTCAGCCATTTAAAGAAATCACAATCTAACACGTACCTAGCTAGATTACTTACTAAAAGTTCTAAGACTCCATTCCTGGTCTATCCCCGGCCAAGACAGAATATAGACAGACCCACAGACCCTTTGTTTCTCTCCCTCCTCCCAGCTTTTGAAAGTATCTTGTCTCCTCATTGGTCATTTTGGTCAGGTGTCAGCGAGGTTACCTTTAGCTTCTTAACCCTTTACAGGTGAGAGGAGCTTTCCCCAGCCAGGAGGGATTTCAAAGGGGTTTACCCTTCCCTTTATATTTATGACAGGTTACATGTAGATGTTGAATAGACTGGAGAGAGAAAATTAATCCTTGTGGAACCCCATAAGTTTAAGCTGAGTGGTGAAGATGAAGTTTCCCAACAGTACTCTTTGGGTGTGTCCCTCCAGGAAGGAGTCCAACCATATTAGTGCATTGCCCGTAAATTCTATTACTCTATTTTAGGCATTGAGAGACCAGTCTTGCTCCCATTGACATCAATGGCATAATTGCCATTAGCTTGAATGGTTCAATATCTGGCCCCTAATATGGGCCAATGGATCCAGCTATAATGGATGTGTTTTAGTAATAGGAAATCAAGGGTTCACTAAGAGGGAACTCCTTTATATACAATGTAGCCAAAAAGACTTATAGACCTACTATAGGGTCAGATTCTATTCTCATTTACACCGGTGCTAAGTTTATTTTTTGTTTTAAGCTCATTCAAGTGCGAGAGTTTTCCACCATTCTGATGTAACTTTGAAAGTCCATTTAATGTTCCTTGGAGAGAAGCTTATGACCAAAGATAAAGCTGATTTTTAACTACTCACATCTACGTGACTTCTAATATCCTGCATGCTCAATAAGTTTCTACTAGAAATATAGAAGCCCACTCTCAATATTACTTATGGGAAATCAATGTAATTGCTAACCCTATGAAATGCTATTACCATCATCACAGAGGTAAGGGATCTACCATTTTAGCAGTTGTCATCTGAGCACTCATTAGAAATTACTAATTTGTCACAGAATCACAGTAAGTGGAAATGAGCACCCTGGGTGAGACATGATAATGCCTGTATTTTACTCAATAATGTGTTTGCTGGAACCCTATGGATAGTAGAAATATTTTCCTATCTCCAGGCAGCTTAAGAAAGAGCTATGCTATGTCAGTGCTGGAAGTGTTAATGTAAAAAAAACTCTTGAAATTGTTTTACCGCTGTGAGTGTGGGGAGAAATTTAATATGGAGAGCACAGTGGAGATACTTCAAACTTATCTCAGTGTAAATGAGAGCCAAATCTGGCCTGGCATAAAATACAAGACGAAAAATACAAACAAAATAGACTGCAGGAAAACTTGGTTAATGAAAAACTAAGCAATTTCTTGGGAATTCTAACAGAAAATGTGTGCTACAGTGGAAAGTAAAAACATATTTAATAATTCTTTTAGATTATTATTACAGAATGTAAAGGGGTCTGTCTCAAGAAGTAAAGCCACCTACATTTAATAATTAGCATCTGATTTTCAAACTACTTTCAATCTGGGCTTTAAATTTGCTTCTAGGTTATTTGTGATTAGTTATTATTATTATATTTTATTTTATTACATTTTTACATCTCTTTGTTATCATTCTTCACACAGTTTTCCCTGCAAAGCAGTTTGTGCATGTAGAGTAATGCTCTGATCCTGCAATGAGCTCTATGTCTGTAGACCCTTTCTCTTGCACAGAGTCAGTCTTAATAAACTAAAGTTTCATGTTACACTGAGGTCTGCCTGCATGAAGCCAGTTGCAAGACTGGGATCTTAGTTAGACGCCTAGATTTCGGTTTTCCATGTGCAAATGAAAATGTGCACAAAAATTTGAGGTTTTGACCTTTTAAAATCTGGAGCCCAGTTTTGAGATGCTGACCCTTAATATAGAACCAAATTTTGATGTCCTTGCTTGGTTATGCATGTGCCCTCTTTTAAAGGTCTTTGGGAGAATATCCCCACTATCCTAATCTCTATATTTAGGATATAATTTATAATTTATGTTATATGGGGAGTTAGATATCTGGAGTTACTATCTCCATTTATCAACCATTCAGACACTGATCATGCAATCTCTTGATTTCCAGTATGTGCTAGAACTGCTTCCCACATTCCATGCCATGGTCCCTCTCATGTGGCCACTCTTATTTACATTCCATACACTCCCCTCCTCCCCCATCCTAGTGCTGTTTCTCCCACTTGGTGTACTTTTTCTCTCCTTGAGCTTTTCTCCCTTTCCATTTGCAGTTTCTCCAACTCCAAGTTCCAGTTGCCCACAAGTTTTTCCTGGATGGTCTCCAGCTGCTCCTCCAACCATTGTAGACAATATGCATCATTGTTTCCTTCCAGATAGTGCCTTCCTCCTTGTATTTCTTTGCATCCATTTGACCCTCTCTTCTGGTCAACATCACCATTTCTCTCTGTAGTCTCTGAATACGGACTCTTTACTGGCACCACCCGACAGTGTTTCTTATGGCTGCCTTTTACTAAAATGTTTATATCTGATTTCTCTTTGTTTAGGTCTCTGAGCTACTCTTTCTTTAATGTCTCATCGCTCATCTGTCCTCGCCTTAATCTTACTCCAAAAAGATAATAAGAAAATTACAAAGGTTTTCCCTTTTTTTCTCTCTTTATATTTTTGTAATGATTTTCCAAGTTTCATTGTGGGGGATACCATAGGCTTTCATTAGGTCCTCTATTCCTGTCACTCCTCTTGATTCACTGGCTTGATTCACTGGCTTGCTCCATGCCACCAAGAAACTACAACCAGTCTCTAGATAGCACCCGTGAACGGGCTGTGTCAACTTCAAGTTGGGGTACCATTTTCTCCTGACTGCTCCTGACAAGAGGTAAGAAGTTTGTCTCCTCTTCAAGGACTCATTGATGTGACTTAAAAAAATATGGACTCAAATTAATAGGGTTTATAAAGCCTGGAGCAAGCAAATCCAATTAAAAGCAATGAAATTATGCTTATAAAGTCTAGTCTTACATTACAACAACTATACTGGACAGGTGCAGTTTGGGGAAAGTACAGCAAAGAAACATGGTCTTACATGTCTGCAGAGTGCATTCTCTTTCCACAAGTGTGACAGGTTGTACCCCTATGTTCACCCATTTTACAGGACTATGATAAATTTCACACAAAATATGCCTTGTGAGGTATCATTTGAGAAGTCATAATTTGCTGACCATTATTGTCCTGGTAAAATGTGTGGCTTCATTGTGTTTAAAGTTATAAGATTCTACTGCATAATATTGCAAAGACATGTTCCAAATCTGGGAGTGAGTCACAAAGTTCCCCAGAGTCAAAAAGCGATGTGATGCCTCAGCCAGGTGTAAACAAAATCAAACGGACCATCATCTGGTTAAAAGTGGCAATTATTTGCAAGAAAGAAGGTATGAGCAAAAAATCTACATCTTGACAAAGAAACAGCTTGGGGTTCCCATCCACAGTGACTTTGTCTCCTGAACCTCAGCTGGAGATGATTCACAAAGAAGAGAAAGAACTATCAGAAGGGAGAGCAAAGGCCCCAAATGATCTTTTCCTTTCTCTCTACCATGGCATTGACGATACTTGAAAAACAAAGGAAGCAGCATTGGATTTGGAGAGGGATCGTGACTGAAAAAAATTAAGCTAGTAAGATTGTTGAAACATGTGGTGCGAGAGACCTTTGCTTTGAATTCATTTAGCTTGTTAAATTAGGGATTCATTTTGTTTTGCTTTTATTTTCTTGTAACTAATTTTGCCTTGTATGCCTCATTATTGTAGTGACTTAAAATCTATCTTGTAGTTACTAAATTTGTTTTATTGTTTTACCAATGTGTTTGGATTGACGTGTTTGGGAAACTGCATTTGGGATAATAGGAATTTATATAAAATATTTATAATAAAGTGACTGACTTTATATAAGCTTGAATTGTCCATGAGAGAGCTTGAATTGTCCAGGGGGCAGTACAAGATTTACATTTCTGGGGAAATTCTGGGACTGGGAACTTGCTGATGTTGCTCTGCCATGGTATTCAAGAGTGGCTGACTATAGGACTCATACAATATAACTGAAAGTAACCTACATGCTGAAGGATGTGTGTGAGCAGACCAGAAGTGGTTGCTCTCACAGCAATGTGGTGTAAAAGGCACCCCAGGTTGGAGAACTGAGGGGACACAGCTGTTCATTGGTACAGATTGTACCCTGGGTAATACCCCAGCAAGTTCATCCTATTCTTCTCTCTGCACCATTGGCAGGCAGCATTGATAGACACATCCTCAGGTGTTTCAGGTCAGTATCTTTTTCTCCTTCTCTAAGTGCTTCATATCCTCTCAGTTAATAGCCTGTGATTCTCTTGATGTTTAAGGCATTAGCCTGCTCTTTATAATATCAAGCATTCCCAACAAAGATTTTACACAAAGGATTCTCACTGTCACCTTTGAATGCATCCTCAAGCCAACTGTTGCTCTGAACAAACAAGTTTGGTTCCTGTTTAGCTCACCTAGGTTTAACTGTTCTAGAAAATGTATATGCAAAAATGCTTCCAGTTGGTTCATCTGAAGGGACTGAACCTGAAATTTTTGGAACTAAAACTATGAGCATCTACGGTTTGACCTAAAAGAGCATTTCCATTAGCTAAAAGGCAGTAGCAGATTCATAATCCAAAATACATGTATTAGGCATTAGAGCAGGCAAAGAGCTGATAGCCTGGATTATACATACAGACAACATTTTTCCTCACCCCAGACTTAAGCATATTTCCAAGTAAGCATCCCCCTCCAAGGGCTGTGTGCTCCTTGTTCTGGCCTAACAACCCTGCTCCTGCATGTCAGTTGCTCCGACTGGCTGTGTTAACCTGAACTTCCTATCTCCCTTACATCTGAGGCCACGTCTACACTTGGAGCCAGTCCTACAGACATGCTTGCACTAGCTGTCATCGAGCTAGCATTCTAAAAATAGTATATCTGCAGTAGCACAGGCAGCAGCAAGCTGAGTCAAGTACTAGCTGATATGAATATAAACCACCTGGACCCTGAGGGTGCATCCTCATGGCGGCTAACCCTTGCTGTCACTCATCACTGCCTGTGCTACTGTGGCTACACTACTATTTTAGCTTCCAGCTCAATGGCAGCTAGCATAAGTGTGTTTACATGAGCTGGGCATCACACCCCTGGCTCCAATTGTAGACATAGCTCTCTAGTAACTCTAATTCTGCTCTATAGCAACTATGACTTCCTGTGAGATTAACACTGGATGATCTGTCACACTACCCATGAGGAACCTGAGAGTGACTATGTCATTCTGAGAGAAAACAGGTATGTGTGTGGACGTGTGTGTAAACTGTAACAAAAATATGTTTCCGTGTATTTTTTTCAGAGAAGACCACTTGAAATTGAAAGCAATTTGCTGGGTAAAAATAATAAATGACTGAAGTAAAAGAATTGTCGGACCTGATTCTTTATTATATCATTAAAGTATGTTTAATCCTGCAGTAACACAATACTAGGTATCTAAATGTCTGACATGTCTCACACATATTAGGAAAGCTCAAAAGTATTTTGATTTTGTTTCTTTTCTGTCATTCTATTTTGAACGTGTATGAGAGCCAAGTACAAAATTCCACCTACTTGTATGCTTTCCTATAAAGATATGTGCTGTCGTGTAAAAAAATCGAAATTTAATATCATTGCTGTGATGTGTGTGGCTTTGATTTTTGGCCACCAGAGTGAAACTGACTTTCTGTATTTACACATAATTAAAATGATCAGAGAGTTCTTTTTCAACAGGTCTCTCTCGTATATTTTTTTTAAATTCCCATTCTACTGTCATTAATTGCCATTCTTGGGGCTTTTAGTGATGTCCAAGAATCAAAATCCATTCATTCACCCAAACTTCTATCCAAACCCTATGTGCCATGACAGCCTCCATATTTATTTATTTATTTTTTAATTTTTTTGCCTTTCTGGAATATCAGCGTTATCCATTACTAATTATGCCTCCAACTTCTAGCTGATTTATCTTAGATTTATCTTGTCTCCCACTATTTCAGTACCCAAGGTATTTTGTTGGTTAAAAATAACAGCGCTATTCCAATATCCAGAAGTTCAGAGTTCTCTGAAAACCAGAACATTAAATTTTGTCATCTTACTCCAGTGTTATCTGCTTTAAAGGATGGTAAGTTTCTTACACCTTCCACTTAGAACTATGTACTGGAGTCTCAATGTTTTTAAACTAGCAGCGAAC
This sequence comes from Lepidochelys kempii, assembly GCF_965140285.1. Taxonomy (NCBI): domain Eukaryota; kingdom Metazoa; phylum Chordata; order Testudines; family Cheloniidae; genus Lepidochelys; species Lepidochelys kempii. The sequence goes on along the minus strand of NC_136387.1, from coordinate 58,189,007 downwards.
CACTGAAGTGGAGGATCTGGCTCCCAGGACTTCAGAGGAGTCAAACGGGTGTAAAATCAATGCAAGTGAGTGGTGAATGTCTTTAAGTCCTACATTTACCTTAAACCTCTCTCTCTCTGTAAGGTCCCTAATCTTTTAGTCACTGTTTGTTTAAATGTCAGTTAGTTCTGTTTCAATCTTGACTCTTTGCATGGGTCTCCTAGGGGCTATTTTTTAAATCCAAACCAAGAGTAATCAAATCTGCTGTCATAAAATGGATAAATACATCCATGCCATACTTAGAATGACCTATGTGTATGTTATATCAAAAATATATGTTAAAAGATGTTAGGAAATGCCGTCATTAAAGATGCCTTTGCCTTAATTTGTCATTTTTATGCATATTCATTATGCTGCAGTCTTTTAATTACATGATCACATGCTATTTTGTCCACAGGCCCTGACTCCTGTCTAATTCTCCCTCTGATGCCCTTACAATGGATCCTATCCTTTCCTCCCCTTCCTCCTTCTTCTCACCCTCTCATTCTGCTCCTCACTCCTCTGATCTCACTATTTTCTCTTCCTGTGCTGGCACCTCAGCACCCCGATCTGCAGGAGGAGCAATTGCAGGGAAAGTCCTGCTTTACTGAGCATATGCAAACTATAGTTTTGCAGAACATTATAATTTGGCCAAATGTAGATAATTTTTGGGGGGATTGCAAGAGGAATCCTTGACAGCAAGGCAACCTCCTGCCTAGTTTCAAGTCCCTTCTCCAAAATACACTAACACTAACACTTCTCAAAGAAATGGTTGTCATGTTATACCAATAAAATAAAAACCAGCAGGATCTTATTAAAGGGGAAAAGGCAAAATGCCACATTTATTGTGACTACAGAAAGAATCATAGTAAGCAGTTAGTTATAGCTATAACATTCCATTCAATTTCATATTTATTCACACATTCATTCATACACACACACACACACAGGTTCTGCAAGGTTGTTATCATAGTTACAAGCCTTAGAGTTGCTCATGCCAAGCCATTGGCCAGGTGGCCTGGACATGAGAAGGGAGCAGGGCCTTGTCAGATGCTCATTTGATGCTCCTGGAAGTTGGTTTGTAGAATCAGACCCCAAAGTTCTCACTTGCTAGAGTCCATTTTTATAGGAAAAAGAAAAGGAGTACTTGTGGCACCTTAGAGACTAACCAATTTATTTGAGCAACAGCTCACTTCATCGGATGCATACTGTGGAAAATACAGAAGATGTTCTTATACATACAAACCATGAAAAAATGGATGTTTACCACTAGAAAAGGTTTTCTCTCCCCTCACCCCACTCTCCTGCTGGTAATAGCTTATCTAAAGTGATCACTCTCCTTACAATGTGTATGATAATCAAGGTGGGCCATTTCCAGCACAAATCCAGGGTTTAACGAGAACATCTAAGGAACGGGGGGGGGAGAAAAAAACAAGGCAAAATAGGTTATCTTGCATAATGACTTAGGCTTGAATAGAGACTGGGAGTGACTAAGTTAATTGTATCCAATTTGCAAATGAATTCCAATTCAACAGTCTCTCGCTGGAGTCTGGTTTTGAAGTTTTTCTGTTCTAATATCACAACTTTCATGTCTGTAATCGCATGACCAGAGAGATTGAAGTGTTCTCCGACTGGTTTATGAATGTTATAATTCTTGACGTCTGATTTGTGTCCATTTATTCTTTTACGTAGAGACTGTCCAGTTTACCAATGTACATGGCAGAGGGGCATTGCTGGCACATGATGGCATATATCACATTGGTAGATGTGCAGGTGAACGAGCCTCTGATAGTGTGGCTGATGTTATTAGGCCCTGTGATGGTGTCCCCTGAATAGATATGTGGGCACAGTTGGCAACGGGCATTGTTGCAAGGACAGGTTCCTGGGTTAGTGGTTCTGTTGTGTGGTATGTGGTTGCTGGTGAATATTTGCTTCAAGTTGTGGGGCTGTCTGTAAGCAAGGACTGGCCTGTCTCCCAAGATTTGTGAGAGTGTTGGGTCATCCTTCAGGATAGGTTGTAGATCCTTAATAATGTGTTGGAGGGGTTTTAGTTGGGGGCTGAAGGTGACGGCTAGTGGCGTTCTGTTATTTTCTTTGTTAGACCTGTCCTGTAGTAGGTGACTTCTGGGAACTCTTCTGGCTCTATCAATCTGTTTCTTCACTTGGAGGGGCCCAACTTGATTGTCATACACCTTGTAAGGAGAATGAGCACTTTAGATAAGCTATTACCAGCAGGAGAGTGGGGTTGGGGGGGGGAGAGAAAACCTTTTGTAGTGGTAAACACCCATTTTTTCATGGTTTGTATGTATAAGAACATCTTCTGTATTTTCCACAGTATGCATCCGATGAAGTCAGCTGTAGCTCACGAAAGCTTATGCTCAAATAAATTGGTTAGTCTCTAAGATGCCACAAGTACTCCTTTTCTTTTTGCGAATACAGACTAACACGGCTGTTACTCTGAAACCTGTCATTTTTATAGGAATTTCTTCCTATGCCAGTCTATGGGAATTGCTTCATCATGCTGTTGCTGAATCAATCAACAGATGGCACATTCCTGATGGCTCCGTGCTGCCAGATGTTATCTTGTTCTTTGGTTCTCCCATTCTTGAAGCTGTTGGGTGGATTCCAGTCTGCCCTCCGGGGGTCCTCTGATTATTTCCACTTGACACCTTCTTCAGCTGATGGACACTGGATTCTTAGACTGGCACCTCCCTGATCATTCAGTTATTATCCACACCAAGCATCCATCCACATACATCCTCTATTTCTATTTTAATCACAATTGTTAACAAAGCGAGACAAATACAACAAAAGGGTGGGGAGTCTTTGGGTGCTGTTTCTGTTACAGAGTATTGCTTTGAGTCTCTCTCTCTCTGTGAGTAGTTGTTGTTACAAAGAATTGCTTTGAGAACAGACTCTGTCTTAGAATGTACTAACACAATTAGCAGCTTGCAAGTTTCACACATAGAGGGAGAGAAACAGTACCAAAAACCAAGAGACCTCTTAATTAGTAATACCCTGGAATTTAAACTATGGGGAATCAAACTCATTTGTGATTTTAGAACTTCTTTAATATGATCCAACAGTCAGAATATTTTTAATATGGGGGAAAACATTTTTTTCCATAATCTTCTTCTCAGAAATGGCTGAACTGTTTTATCTGGAGCTGTCTATATATATCAGCCTAAGGCAGATGCTCTCCATGGAAAAAATGCAGCCTGAATTATTTAAATTCGGCAAAGTTATATGCAAGTTTAGACACTGGAAAGTGTTAACCAACCTTATCTATAGGCTCTGCCTATAATATTCCATTTTATTTTGAAGGATTTTGGAGTGATTTATCATCCACTGAAATGAAAATAGAAGAACAGGAATTTCTATACTGGAGAACACCATTGGTCCCTCTGGTCCAGTATCATGTGACCAACAGTGGCAACTATGAAACGCTTCAGAGGAAGGTGTAAGAAATCCTATAGCAGAAAACTATGGAATAAGCTACGGTCACCGTGCTTCAGTGGGTCACACCTGAGAAAACTAGATTTAGGACAAACTGCTGAGAAATAGGGCAGATTCACCCCAAGCTAGCAGTTATTCTTCCATTAGCTATACCGAGTCAGTAACGAAGTCTGTCTCTCAACATTAAATAACTAGAAGTCAGAAATGCAGTCTCCTAAGCATGTCAGCCCTTGTCTCACCACCTAGACAGTGGACTCTATAATGAATGGTTACTGAAAACCAATTTCATCACACAGGGTCCTCTAATCCCAAGTGATCAGGCACATAGCCAGGTCAATATTTAACTCAGACCTTACCCAATAATCACACTGCAGCCAGTCCTTTCATATATAAAATCTAAAGGTTTATTCATAAGAGAAAAGAAGGAGAGAGTTAAAATGGTCAACAAATTCATATACGTACAATCATTGCAAAGTTCTTGGATCAGGTTGTAGCAGTACATTACAGGCTGCTGTCTTGTAAATCTCTGGTAACTTCCAAAAGATTGGAATGTCTTCAGTTCATAATCAATATGCTCCCTTTAGTATATAAGTCCATAGATCAGAACAGGAAAGAGGCAAAATGGAGATGCTTCCAGGGTCTTTTATATCTTCTCCCAAGTGGAGAGAATGTTCTCAGTTTGTGGAAAATTATAGGCACAGGATGGAGTCTAGGCTCACATGAGCAAGTCACATGCCCTTACATACTTTGATTACTGTCAGGAGCAGCCATCACCCATATTCTGGCTAAAGTATCCACAAGAAGGCTCACTTGGAAGGATGAATTTCTTCTATGGCCCATTGTGAGAGTTAATTGCCTTTAATGGGCTATCAAGCTTGAATAGTCCATTCACAATGGCTGGTTAGACTGGATGTAAACTACCTTGTGGGTGTTGCACAGGAATACAGCACATAGATAGGATGCCAATATATAGTCAATATTTATAATTTCAAATACAAAAATTCATGCATATAAATAGGATAATCATATGCAGCCAATCATAACTTTTCTATTAACACTTTACATGACATACTTTGTACAAGATTTGTTGCAATTGTCTAACAGTGGCAATATTAATGATATAAAGGTCACGTTTCAATCATACATCATCACACCTACCGCCAGGGAAAGTTGGTCCTGAACCCCCTTGGTTAGAAGCTGGATTGTGCCATGAAGCATAATGAGATCAGCTCTGATGTCCACACATGGCCAGACAACACATAGCATTGGACTGAGAGGAAATCTTAGCAAGGACTTAGGAACAGTTCCCTACTCTCACATAAATTGGAGTAGGGTTACAATTAATGTTCATATTGAACAAAAAAAGGACTTTACTTTTAAAAATCTTATGCAAAAGAATCCCATACAGTCACACTGATGTAAAACTGGGGTAGCGAATCAGACCCCTTTAGTTATCTAAATCAGAAGATTGGACAAGACAAACTCTCAGAAGCCAGGAGTAAAATGTAATGGGAAAAATTGATATCACATTATGTATAACCTTTTTTACAGACTGCTTATCAAACACAACATCCAATATTAATCCTGAGAACAATTCTCTGCATTTGCTTGCTTTCAGATATACAGCAGTAGCAGTAAGTCTTATTTGATGTTTATGTTTTGATAGATTTCCAGCTATTCTGAGAGACAGTGAAAGAAATCATATGGCTGCAGCAGGAGAGTGAGTTTGTGTGTGTGGGGGGGGAGAAGAGAAAACCTGTATTTGTGTTGGAAATGGCCCACCTTGATTATCATACACATTGTAAGGAGAGTGGTCACTTTAGATAAGCTATTACCAGCAGGAGAGTGGGGTGGGAGGAGGTATTTTTTCATGCTTTGTGTGTATATAATAAGATCTTCTACACTTTCCACAGTATGCATCCGATGAAGTGAGCTGTAGCTCACAAAAGCTTATGCTCAAATAAAGTGGTTAGTCTCTAAGGTGCCACAAGTACTCCTTTTCTTTTTGGTGACAATTTTGCAACAGAAAAGGTTCAAAAACAGATTCCAATGAGAAACTGCTGAACTGGAATTAATTTGCAAACTAGATACCATTAACTTGGGCTTGAATAGAGACTGGGAGTGGCTGGGTCATTACACAAATAGAATCTATTTCCCCATGTTAAGTATCCTCACACCTTCTTGTCAACTGTCTAAATGGGCCATCTTGATTATCACTACAAAAGTTGTTTTCTCCTGCTGATAATAGCTCATCTTAATTAATTAGCCTCTTAGAGTTGGTATGGCAACTTCCACTTTTTCATGTGCTCTGTATGTACATATATCTTCTTACTATATGTTCCATTCTATGCATCTGACGAAGTGGGCTGTAGCTCATGAAAGCTTATGCTCAAATAAATTGGTTAGTCTCTAAGGTGCCACAAGTACTCCTTTTCTTTTTCCTCTCAGGATATTACCCACATTCTTCCAGTGGGGAACTGTGTTTGCCCTGCCACTTACCTCCAGGAAACAAATGGGTTCTGATCCTAACATCTACAGGTCATCTGAGATTGTTGTGGATCTGGGATATACCCTAGTTATATTCTGTGATGCTCTGTACCTTAGGGTAATACCGTACACCCCCATGTTCATCTTTATAAAATGATTGTGTGGTATCCAACGCAAAGTTTGTCATGTTGGGGGGTCTTTGGAAGGCTCATGATGCGTGGAGCATTGTTGTTATAGTAATGTTATAGTAATCATTCCAGTAATGTTATAGGTTATAATTTCATGTGTATAGTTATGAGGTTGAAAATGTACCCTCAGGGCTTAAAGCAAGCCCATGCAAAACCTCTCCAAGAACAGGGAGGCAGTTCATACCTCATCAGGGCATGGATGGGACAAACCCAGCCCAGCCTCACAGGAACAAAGGACACTGGCTGAGGCAGCAACAAAAGAATCTGTTAGACCCTCGAGGGAGTCACCCCCTTCCTTTGAGAAGTTTGCGACTGCGATGAGGTAATGCTCGGCTGACTCCGGTGGGGGGGGGGGGGTTGGGGGGCAAAGCCAAGAGGAAAGAAAGAACATGATAAAAAGGAGAGACATTTTGCCATGCTCTCTCTCTTCCACCTACATCTACAGACACCACCACCACCAAGCGACTGAAACGCTGATCAAAGGGGAGAGCCTGACTGAAAAGTAACCAGCCAGCCTGTGGTGAGAAGCATCTAATTTTTTAAGGATGTTGAAAGTGTTAAGATCATCTTAGAATGGGTTTTACTTTTATTTAATTTGACTAAATCTGACTTATGCTTTGATTTATAATCACTTAAAATCTACCTTTGTAGTTAATAAATCTGTTCTTTTATTCTAGCTGAAGCAGTATATTTGGTTTGAAGTGTGTCAGAGACTCCCTTGGGAGAACAAGCCTGGTACATATCAATTTCTTTGTTAAATTGACAAACTTATATAAGCTTACAGCGTCCAGTGAGCATAACTGGACACTGCAAGATGGAGGTTCCCAGGGTTGTGTCTGGGACCGGAGATATTGGCTAATGTTATTCGCTTGCAAGTAGCTGGGAGCATCTTACATGCCAGAGGCTGTGCGTGAACAGCCCAGGAGTGGGGGTTCTCACAGCAGAGAAGGGTAAGGCTGGCTCCCAGAGTCAAGGATTGGAGTCGCCTAGCAGATCACTGGTTCAGACAACAGCAGAGGGGAATGTCACATATACCCACAGTATATCCTTTATGTCTTCATGGACTGTAATATCCTGTAGATTTCCCATCTCGCTAGAACCATGGCCCTATCAGACCTAGGCTGCCAGTGACTTTCTTATCCACAGCTTCTCTAGTAAAACCTGTGAAAAGCAGGAAGTTCACCAGTGTAAAAGTGACTTCATGCCATTTTCAGTAATTTGAGGGATTACTTTGACAACAAAATTAAGAAGAGTGTGTTTCGCCCTTAAATGCCTGTTTAATTCCTCAGCAAACATCTAGCACTGCAGTCTACGGATAATCCATGTGATGAGTGAAAATTAAGTCAGAAACTTGAAAGGTTCATTGGGCAGAGAAAGATGAATGGCTGTGCACCTTCTAAGAGTCTTTTTTTTTCAACATACAGTTGATGGCTTCACAAGAAATAGAACAGTCTGTGACTGTGGACAGCAATGGAATATCCTCTCAAAGCTATTGCACAAAGATTGCTCCAAAAGTAACTGTACGGAATATTGAAATATCAAATTAAAGAGACATCTCTTGGAGGTGTCTGAAGTTCAGTGCACATTTCTTGTTCTTTTTATGCCACAACTTTCTTTTCCTGCTCTTTTTATAAAATTTTACTTTAGTAAATGAACTGTGTATTTAGTCCTGCTGAGACCAAGGTTCTCTTTGATTTGAAAAGTGATGCATTATAGAAATCATTTAGTCTCTTAAGATAAAACACAGACAGGGACTGGGGCTTGCTGCTGCTGCTGTTTCTTCTAATTCTTCTATTCTTTGGAATGTCCCTAAAGAACCAATAAACATTGTTATAAAGTCATATCTGATGTAGCTCTCCCTGAGACCTTAAGCCCTAAGAATTCTTCTGCCTCTTGGAGACAAAATAAAAAAGGTCAGGGGACCCAAAAGGAATGATGATACGTGTCCTTCCTCACATAAAGTGAAATTGGCACATCTGGGTCACAATCAGACCACAGAAACACATTCTCCCACATTCTTAACCAGTCAAGATTACACTCTAGTAACTCTTTTTAGAATTTTCCAAATCAATCAATCATTATTCTGCTTGCCCCCCAATAAAAATAATAATTATACATAAAAAAAACCATAAGATAAGATTAGCTATAATGATTAATTCTGAGCTCTTTCCAGTCAGGAGGGCAGAAGTCTACATTAAGAGCTAAATTCAGATGATTTGCCCCAATGTGACATTACATATTACTATAAGTTATAGATAGCATAATAATTTTGTGCGCTCAGTATGTTGTTCAAGTCTGCTGTATTGAAGTTCTACTTTGCCTCCATAACTAATTTTTACTAGTGAAGTTTCCATAATGGGGCAGCCATGTCTATGATGCATTGAAAATTTACAGTACCATAGAATGCTCCTTGGACCTCAGTCATCATTACTCTCAGACTGATTTCTTTCTCTTTCTCTCCTGTTGCACTGTCGTGGTCACATGGCACTGGTGTTTGTTTGCATAGCAAACATTACAAGAATGGTTTTCATAAGAGCTCTGGATCAAATGGAGCTTTTAGGTATAATTTGAACTACATATTTCAGCAACAGAAGGTGAAAATTGCTATCATTTTACTGATGCTTGGATCAAATTGAGCAAAGGAAGGACAATTCCTTTATTGTCCCCTGAATTTTTTACTTTGTCTCTCAGAGGCATTTGAGTTCTTTGGGTTTAAGATTTCAGGGTGCAAATGACAGAAGAATCACCGATTAACTTCCTTGGTGATGTGGGCTGAAATTGTAATTGGAAAATGGGACAAAAAAGCAAGGGGACAACTATTAAGAACATCGGTGTGTAGATTTCTGGGTTGACAGATGTCCACACTATCATATAAAGTAACTCAGATGCACATAAATAAATCTGAAGGAGGACAGGGTATAGTATCAGAGAAATCAACCAGATAGGGTGATGAGAATTTAGAACGCATTGTGGGAAATATGAAGGAAAAGCAATTTGCTAACCATGGTTTATGAAACAACAATATCAGAGACACAGATGTACCTATAATGAAATCAGATGATACAATGTAATATGGACCATATAGAGATCCAGAGACCCAATAAGAAAACGCACAGGGAAACTGCAGCAATGGATTTGTAGGAAGTTATTGAATCAGTGGAGGGTAGACTTAAGAAACCCAGAAGAAGGTACAGAGATATCTGCAACTGGAAACAAGGTATCAAGGTGTCTTGGAATCAAGACAGGCTCTGCCAAGTACACTGCAGTGCACATAACTAATTTGTCTGCACAACTAGTTTGTTCTAGTCAGATTGCAATAGCTGAGGAAACATGTTTGGAAATCAAGAAAAAGGGCCTTGGCCAGTTCCTGAAAGCTTAATCATTTTCACTCTCAAGGCTGATCTCTCCCTACATCACAATCACAAAATACTTTATCTCACATTTAGAAGTTCACTTATGCCTATTCTACACCATACCCTTGTTTTCATATCAGTAAAGTGACAGTGTGTTTTATTAACAGATCACTGTGGAAGATGAGCACATAAGTGGCCACAATGCCACTTACCAGGCAGAGCTTCAGGGCTGCACATAACAATAAATGCATGCACAATTACATTATTTCAAAGGTTTTGTATCTTTCCTGATAGAGTCATAGAAGTTAATCAATGTCTACATTCACCAGCAACAACAAATTATCCTCCCCATCTCAGTCCCTTTTGGGTAACCTGGCTATTGGGAGTGTCTTATGCCTAATATTACATACTTGCTTCTATTGCACAATCCACATTTTTTTTCCTTTAAGGAACCCCACCATTGACTTTTGTTCTACAAGGTGAATATGGGACAGTTCCTCCAGTGCATTATGACCCCCTTTTGCTCTACTATAATCTAGTTGAAAATACCTGGCAGAGAATTCTCCTATCAGAGAGGAACTCCCTGATGAAACAACTATACTGCAGCCAGGTTCTGTGCATGGGATCCCTCCCAAGTCCAGCATTGGGGGCGAGGGCTACGGGGAATAAAGGTTTTGGTAGAAGTTAGACCACAGTTCCACTAAGCCAATCCTCCACTGGCATATGGTCCATTGAGACCCTATATCAATAAAGCAACATAGGACAGCCCATTAGCTGCTTTAAATTGCACAAGGGATAAGACTATCCCTGAGAATTAAGGAGTCGTATTTTAGTCTCTGATTTCCCTCCCCCTCCCCATCTCTAGAATATAGCCTTACATTTTTAGAAATTTTAACTAACTCCATATCTAATAGATATATATTGAAACTCAGCAGATCCCTAAGTATGCTGGCCTCCTGGAATAATATAGTGTAATAGCTTCAGAATTTCTCGTCGGTTAAAGGAAAGCTACAAGTGAAATGAAGCTTAGTTCACAATAGACAACTTTAAAGCTATACTAAACCAGCTCACAAATACTGTAATTTAACATTTAACTTGCATTCAAATTAAAGGAAAAAAATCAGCACAAGAAGCTACTTGCAATATATGCCTTTGTGCAGCTTCTATTAAAAATGTGCAAACAACATTGTTATGCTAGACACAGAAAAGCACTTTCCCAAATGTCATATTAAACACATTACTAGGAAAATGGCAAGGCTCTCTAATGTGATTGCTCTTTCTTCATAATAAAGGTGAAAATTACCAGTGCCTCAGTGCTTAAAATGAGATGTGATTGGAGTTAGATGAATGGGTGCTGATGAATATTCATTTGTACTGGTATGCATGTGTGCAAAGGCATGATGACATGTGTATGTTTCATCTGCATTGTTAGCATGTATTCAGCAGGCCAGATCCTTTCCTCAGTCACACATGTGCAGCTTCCACAAAAATCAATGGCAAATGTGTGCATGCACTTGAAGGCAGAATTTGGCATTTATGGGTAAAATCCTAGCTCTGTTGAAGTCAGTGGGAGTTTTGACATTAACTTCAATGGAACCAGAATGTCACATCTATTCATTTTGTTTTAGCAAACTGAACAATGTGTTTAGACTATCGGTTGTCATTTGGTAAGTCCCCCAGATACCATGGTAATGTGCATGGTATTGATTGGATTAGATCAATAAAACAAATTGATAGGCAGATAGACAGACAGTTGGAGAACACGTTCCTCTTTCTTTTTAACCTTCTCTATATTAATGAATTGCACGGCTGACTCTTACACTGGCATGCAAATTGCAGTGATGCTGCAAGAGAAGCAACTGTGTACATACACAGAACTCTCTTTACTGGTACAGTTGTGCTGTATTGTGGACACAATTTATGGCATAGTTGTCCATTGCTGCTCCATCACTTTTTTTCCCTACTGGTATGCTATACACACTTGCATTTTCTAGGCAGGAAACATGTTTATACATTGCAAAGGAAATGAGCAGGTTTGGGGGAAACTAGGCCACCAATATATATATATATATATGTTGAGGAGTGTCGAGGGGACTGTGGGGGAGTGTTTTATTTAGCATTCATATAGTTATATTATTACTGTGTCCCTTTTTCCCTAGTAAATACTGTTTCCCTTGTTTCATAGACAGACTCAGTGCTTGTGAAAGGGGAAGTATTGCCTGTTAAGAGCACCCAGAGATGATATTTTGTAACACCGGAATAGCTGGTTAGAGGCATGAGCTAGTGTTGTTTGAGGGACCCCTAACTGTGTGAAGCTGGTTGCTTGTTCCTGCTGAAAACACCTAGCTACACTAACATGTTTGTGAATACGTTCTCCCACTAGTTGTTCAGCCCTAATCGTTAGCTTCTTAGGCCCAGAAGTGGGGAGTGGGGGGAGTACAAAGAACTCATCTTAGAGTACATCAAAGCCTGCGTTTTATATGAAGTGTCAGCAGTAGCAGCTTCTGAAACCAAAGCAGCTGAAAAACAAAATCTCTGAAGGTCTTTTGTGCCGCTGCATTTTTACAATGTTTAATATCCTTTAAATGATCTGCTAATTTCATTACATATTTAAAGCACCAGTAAATTTCCCCTTGTGTTGGGTGATACCTTATGACTGGCAAAATGTCAGGAATGCTTCAAAAGAATATACAAAAAATATGAGCATCTTCCAAAACTGTAACAGCCAAGAATATGGTTGAGCAGAGCAACCATTACACTATTCTTGTTTTACTAGTGACTGTCATCTCTGGATGTTGATTTCTTACTATTTATGTCATGGTTTATAATGAGCAGAAAATAATAAGTACCAAGCAGAGTCAGGTGAAAATGCTGGCTGAGAAGAAGATGTATTCAGGCATTCTACATAATTAGATCTGCTCTGTGCTAACCTTGGAAGCAAAATCTGGAATAAACCAACAATGCTGTATTCCAAGATATAATGAGCAACCTGTATATTTTAACAAGAAACATCATCATGATTTTAAATGTAGCAAAATCCTTAACTGGTATTAAGAATGTAGCACAAATTTGTTTACCTCTGTGGTATGCATTATAAAATTTAATTGGCGGGAAAAAATCTTGAAGGTTAATATTTCTACATCAAAGTATGAATTCATGCAATATTTATCCTAGAGAAAAGACTGAAGTTATATTAAATAAATAGAAGAGACACACAATACATATAAAAGTACTATGGCATTGGTGTTCTGAATAAAATGGAAAAGATTAGGAATTAAAATTTAAACAGACGAGGCATATCTTCAGCTGGTGTAAATTGTCATGGCTCTATTGACTTTGATGGAATGATGACAATTTACACCACCGAGGATCTGCCCCATGATGTATTATAGACTGAGATTTTCAAAGGAATTGAAGGGAGTTAAATACAATTGAAAACCTTCTGAAAATCTCATACATTTATGACTGAGCAGAGCATGTCAGGGATAAAGGACAGAGGGGAGAGTTTTTTAAGAAACAGTCTCAGTGGGGCAGACCTCAGTTAGATTAAACTGGCATTGTTCCGTCAGAGTCAACACAACTGCACATCCATTTCTACCAGCTGAGGAGCTGGCAAGGTAACTCAAGAAGTAGTGTGATTATAACAGCTGATACTTGTAGAAGCTTTTTGCTTCCCTCACAGAAAAAAATATAACATCTTATCAGGCATCTAATGTTTCATGTCTGACTTGGGCAAATTATCCCACTGAACATGTGAATTAGGTGAGCAGTGTTTGATACCACATGATGTTTACAAATTAATAAACACGATTTCTAATTCTCATTGGAAAATGCAGCATGACCCGCTGGCTTACCCTGGTAAAGCTTATATGACCTATTCAGATGGAACTGGGAGGAGTCTGAATACACAGAACACTTACTATCTTGATTCAAGCAGAAGAGGTTGGAGGTGCTGGATAGTCCCCCACCTGAAAAAAATGGACCAGGTCTACTGCTGTAAATCATGACAGTTCCTTTAATCAGCTGAGGATCTGGCCCTAAGTAATCAGGCGTGGCAATTAAAAGTTTATGAAAAACCTTTATCGGATGCATGCAGTGAAAAATACAGAGGGGAGATTTTATACAAGCCGTCAGGAACAGTATCCCCGATAATGTCACGGCAAACCTGGTGGCTGAACTTTGTGACTTTGTCCTCACCCATAACTATTTCACATTTGGGGACAATGAATACCTTCAAATCAGTGGCACTGCTATGGGTACCCGCTTGGCCCCACAGTATGCCAACATTTTTATGGCTGACTTAGAAGAACGCTTCCTCAACTGTCGTCCCCTAATGCCCCTACTCTATTTGCGCTACATTGATGACATCTTCACCATCTGGACCCATGGAAAAGAAGCCCTTGAGGAATTCCACCATGATTTCAATAATTTCCATCCCACCATCAACCTCAGCCTGGACCAGTCCACACAAGAGATCCACTTCCTGGACACTACAGTGCTAATAAGCAATGGTCACATAAACACCACCCTATACCAGAAACCTACTGACCGCTATGCCTACCTACATGCCTCCAGCTTTCATCCAGACCACGCCACACAATCCATCGTCTACAGCCAAGCTCTACGATACAACTGCATTTGCTACAACCCCTCAGACAGAAACAAACACCTACAAGATCTCTATCAAGTATTCTTGCAACTACAATACCCACCTGCTGAAGTGAAGAAACATATTGACAGAGCCAGAAGAGTACCCAGAGGTCACCTACTACAGGACGGGCCCAACAAAGAAAATAACAGAACACCACTAGCCATCACCTCCAGCCCCCAACTAAAACCTCTCCAAGCATCATCAAGGATCTACAACCTATCCTGAAGGACAACCTATCACTCTCACAGATCTTGGGAGACAGGCCAGTCCTTGCTTACAGACAGCCCCACAACTTGAAGCAAATATTCACCAGCAACCACAAACCACACAACAAAAACACTAACCCAGGAACCTATCCTTGCAACAAAGCCCGTTGCCAACTGTGTCCACATATCTATTCAGGGGACACCATCATAGGACCTAATCACATCAGCCACACTGTCAGAGGCTCGTTCACCTGCACATCTACCAATGTGATATGTGCCAGCAATGCCCCTCTGCCATGTACATTGGCCAAACCAGACAATCTCTACATAAAAGAATAAATGGACACAAATCAGACGTCAAGAATTATAACATTCAAAAACCAGTTGGAGAACACTTCAATCTCTTTGGTCACTCGATTGATTATAGACCTAAAAGTTGCAATTCTTCAACAAAAAATCTTCAAAAACAGACTCCAACGAGAGACTGCTGAATTGGAATTAATTTGCAAACAGGATACAATTAACTTAGGCTTGAATAAAGACTGGGAGTGGATGGGTCATTACACAAAGTAAAATTATTTCCCCATGTTTATTCCCCCCCCCCCCCACACACTGTTCCTCACAAGTTCTTGTCAACTGCTGGAAATGGCTGTCATAAATATAAAGGGAAGGGTAAACCCCTTTGAAATCCCTCCTAGCCAGGGGAAAGCTCCTCTCACCTGTAAAGGGTTAAGAAGCTAAAGGTAACCTCGCTGACACCTGACCAAAATGACCAATGAGGAGACAAGATACTTTCAAAAGCTGGGAGGAGGGAGAGAAACAAAGGGTCTGTGGGTCTGTCTATATGCTGGTTTCTGCAGGGGATAGACCAGGAATGGAGTCTTAGAACTTTTAATAAGTAATCTAGCTAGGTATGTGTTAGATTATGATTTCTTTAAATGGCTGAGAAAAGAATTGTGCTGAATAGAATAACTATTTCTGTCTGTGTATCTTTTTTGTAACTTAAGGTTTTGCCTAGAGGGGTTCTCTATGTTTTTGAATCTAATTACCCTGTAAGATATCTATCATCCTGATTTTACAGGGGGGATTTCTTTATTTCTATTTACTTCTATTTTTATTAAAAGTCTTCTTGTAAGAAAACTGAATGCTTTTTCATTGTTCTCAGATCCAAGGGTTTGGGTCAGTGGTCACCTATGCAAATTGGTGAGGCTTTTTATCCAACATTTCCCAGGAAAGGGGGGGTGCAAGTGTTGGGAGGATTGTTCATTGTTCTTAAGATCCAAGGGTTTGGGTCTGTAGTCACCTAGGCAAATTGGTGAGGCTTTTTACCAAACCTTGTCCAGGAAGTGGGGTGCAAGGTTTTGGGAAGTATTTTGGGGGGAAAGACGCGTCCAAACAGCTCTTCCCCAGTAACCAGTATTAGTTTGGTGGTGGTAGCGGCCAATCCAAGGACAACGGATGGAATATTTTGTACCTTGGGGAAGTTTTGACCTAAGCTGAAAAGATAAGCTTAGGAGGTTTTTCATGCAGGTCCCCACATCTGTACCCTAGAGTTCAGAGTGGGGGAGGAACCTTGACAATGGCCCACCTTGATTATCACTACAAAAGGTTCCCCCGGCCCCCCGCTCTCCTGCTGGTAATTGCTCACCTTACCTGATCACTCTTGTTACAGTGTGTATGGTAACACCCATTGTTTCATGTTCTCTGTGTATATAAAATCTCACCACTGTATTTTTCACTGCATGCATCCGATGAAGTGAGCTGTAGCTCACAAAAGCTTATGCTCAAATAAATTTGTTAGTCTCTAAGGTGCCACAAGTACTCTTCATCTTTCCAAGAGTCTATACAAATTTATTCATGGGTTATAGTTTACCCTGGAACTGCCTGAAGAGAATGCAGAACAGGCCAGCCTTTCATTCTGAAAAATATGCATCTGAAATAGACTCATTCATTTGTTGTCTGTGGCTATGACTTTAATGTTTGCTGGGTTAGGATTTGGAGCCAGCTGAAGAGAAAGATAAAAAACCAGGAAGAAGTGCAATCTTCCACAGCTCTCACTCAGTTTAATTTTGGCCCAAATAAAGTCAATTTATTCAAAGATTCTGGACATGTTATTTTTTAAAGTTACTCATGTATGTGCTGCTCACTGTGAGGGAAGATTGCAGAAGCAGGCCTTTAGCACTTAGGATTTTGGGTTTTTTAATTCTTTGTAAAGACTTCACTAAACTGCATTTTAAAAAGTAGAGAGTTTTCATTTTCAATTTCACAACAGATATCTACAAAAATATGAATGACAGAAAATGCCCCTCTTGATGCAAATGGAGAATATAGATGCACTCATAGATCTCATGCATTTATAATAATTTAGGATTAGGTCAATGAAAGTGGAATTCATTTTTAAATAATGACACATTTTAAATTCTGGATGGTCATGTTTGAAACAACCCTTTGGCTGTCTTGAAGGAGAAAGGGCAAACAAACACCTTAAAAATGAACTATTTGAAAGGCAGCAAGATGACTATAAAAATCCAAGAGCATAGAAAGCAACCCCATTGTCTTCCATGTCAGTGCTTTCTATCTGTCCCTTGATGATCTGGAGGAACAATAAGAAAAGGAATAGAAGTATGACTGGCCTGTGGCCTGGGTGTGTGCAAGAGAAAAAGAAGGGGCTTTATAACTAGTGCAAGTCGAGGGTCTCTCTGGAGTTCATTTCAAGTTTCCTGAGAGGGAGGTTGAACACCTGTAATGCTTTTCCTCTTTCTTCAAGAATTCCCAAACCCTTAGAAACCACAATAGATCAGCAGGGAGTCAGAACGAATATGTCTGTGCTTCCTACAAACCTCAGAGTAGAGAGGAGGGAAATTGAGGTCTTGACCTAAGGTCAGAGTCTATATGGAAAAGGCTACTCTCCAGATGCCATCTCTATTGCCATCTCTCCTGCTTATTTCAGTTTGTTGGTAAATTACATGTACAGTAAGTCTTGTGCTTGAAGTCTTTCACCTCAATACTTACCAGACCTCATTGTTAACCTTTTGCCTTCTTGAAAATTGATCACTTATTCCTGTTCTTTGTTTTCCATCTCTTAGCTAGTTTCTAATCTGTGGCAGAACTGTACCTCTCACCTCATGACTACTTAGTTTCTGGAATAGCTTCCTGTGAGGGACTTTGTCAAAATCTTTTTTAAAAGTCCAAATAAATTGATATCTATCACTTCCCCTTTATCCATTACTTTCTCGACACTCAAAAAATTACAGTAGATAGAGGCAGTGTGATGGGCAGTGCTGAGTTTGCATATCATTTCCACTCAGCACAGCTCAATAGTCAATAGTCTTTAGTGGAGGGACACCATGGAACGGTTGGTGATACAGGATGGAGCAGATATGAGGATAGAATATAAGGATTGAATAAGAAATTAAATGGCATTAGACTTTAGCTGTGAGCTTTCTCCATAGTAACTTGCAAACTTTTATTTGGATCAGATGTCCTGGCAGGATCAGATTGTGCTCCAGGCCTTTTCTGAGAAAAAGGGTTTGAATGTTGCACAAAAATCCTCTGTGTCATCACTCACACAAGGTTCTTCATTTTGTCGCTTGATAATGAAGTGTACAGTGAAGACTGGAAGCACTTGATGGCAACTCATAAAATAAAAACAGCTGCATAGTACTGGAATAAACAGTGGTCAGAATGGAATGATAAGTCAGTTCTGTTTATTATTAAAGTGTAAGCAGAGTCAGGATGAGCTCCACCCTGACATCTGGCAGTGAGGTGTGGCAAGTTGTGGAAAAGAACTTCAGGGTCTGACCTCATTTGCATAGGCACACCCACCCTGCCTAGAATGAGGCCATAGCTGCCCAAATAGTCACTTTGGCTACTGTGGGATCCCTAGTGTATCTGTTATTGGGGCAGGAAGAATAAATTGTTATTACCCTGATTATGGGAATCAAGGACAGTGGAACTGCACTTGGCCTTTTGTTATGATGGAGGGACTCGCCATCAACTAAGTAGCACTCGCTAGGGAAAGGACATGGGTTCCAAAACTCTGTGAATTGAGAGAGGCTGGGAACAGGTTTTAATACTTAGTGGCATGGGCCCCCTGGTGAGGGACTTACATGCTAATTGTACTTCCTCCTCTCTCCACTGTAGAATATCAGAGCTAATTTTGATTCCATTAGGAGTCTAGTTACAGGCTGCTGAGTTGAATTCACTTTGGGCTAATGGTGTACCAGCACTGAGGCTCCCCTACTACAAGCTGAAATCACAAAAGAGCTGGGATCACTAAGAGCTGAAATCACTGAGTGTTGTGTTAAGTAGTGGGGGAGCCTGAAGCTATATAGTAGAGCAGTTTGTGGGACGGCGAGCGGAGCGGCTGGCAAAGCACAGCCATTTGCGGGATGGTGAGCGGAGCGGAGCAGCTGGTGGAGCAAAGCAGTTTGCGGGACGACAAGCGGAGTGGAGCCCCATGGAGAGGTGGGTCCATCAGTGTTGGACCGGGGTTAAGGTGCCCCTTAACCCCCCCCCCCTCCAATCTCCACCCAGGTTGGGAGGTAAAACTATGCAGATAAACTTTTGAACTCTGGGACCGCCCTGACCAAGGACAGAGACTTTTGGGTCGTTGGACTTTTGGGACTTTGGGTGATTTGGGGTTGCTGGACTCAAGAACCAAAGGGAAAGGACATGCCCCAATTTGCTTGGGGTGGGTTTTGCTCATGGGTGTGTTATGAAGCCTGTTGGTGGTGTTTCCCCAACATAATGCCACATTGTTTCTCTATATTATTAAAAGGTTTTTTGCTACACTCAGACTATGTGCTTGCGAGAGGGGAAGTATTGCCTCTTGGAGGTGCCCAGCGCCAGTGGTATATATTTGTCCCAGGTCACTGGGTGGGGGCTCGAGCCGGTTTGCATTGTGTTATTGGAATGGAACCCCTAGATACTGAACCCAGCCCTTGTTGCTGCCAACTCTGACAGGCAGAAGGGTTACAAAAACATTATAGAAACTGATCTTTAAAGAAAGTAAATAAGTGATGCAAAGGATCCTAAATATTCCCCCACCAAATTCAGTGAATGCTGCAGTAGAGGAAGAAAACACCAAAGGCTGCAGCTACCCTTATAAGAATGAACCTGGGTTATATCTCTCACAAAGCAGTCCATTTGCATATCGTACAATGGCTAGAACTAGGAGTCCTGACTTCTGTTGCCAATTCTTCTAACCACTAGATTGCACTGCACCCCCATTCCCATACGCTGTGAGAGTGAGCAGGTGTACTGATCCCCAGATCCTGTGCTCTAACCAGCAGACCATACAACTGTGAACAGCAGTAGTAGAAAAAGTATCATAGCATGTATTTGAGAGAGCTGGAAGCAAGAAATTGTGGAGCAATGCAAGCAGCAAGAGATCTTCACTGTCTGTCTCCCCATGCACAGCATTTCCCATCAGTCACTAATGTGTCCTTCCTAACAGATGTTGTTTTTCTCAAAACCCCATGAATCCACCAAAGAGTTGGGTATCTAAAGAAAGGGAAGTTAGGGTCTGGGAGAATGGAATTAGCCCCTTCCTCCCTCTACAAAATTTACTTTTACCAAGAGTCTTATTTTCTCAGCAGCAGGGGGCTCTCCCTAAGGGGAGTTCTGTGCAAGTGCAAAATGGCAAGACATTCATTTTTGTGAAATGTAACAAAGCCACCATTTAGCTGAACTACTTATTCAGCCATCAGAGTCAGGCAGTCCTTTCTATGCTCTGATTTTCAAAGACATCCAATCCAATCTCTTGCCTGTCCATTTTATAACTGACACTTCTTCTTCTCATTGAAGAAGGAAAGTGCTGATAAAATATAACTATTTTAAGAGCCTCAATTCAGTTCTCTTAAAATAAATCATTTTGTGGTACTGGATTTTCTACAGCTGACATACTGTAAGCCCTTTCACAAAAACATGAAATCATTGGCGCTGGCATATTGCTGCTCTGTATGTCTGTCAGTTGCAGATTAACAAAGTTTATCAAGCAGCAACAAGAAAAGGCAGATATCAGAGTATGCACTGCAGCATTCTAACAGCAATGTTGTTCTTGAAAGCTATTTCTTGAACACTCTGTCTTCCATGCACGTCATAGACTAAATGCATGCTGCTTAGCTTGCTGACAAGGAGATGTGGAAAGTTACTCATTCACCCCCAACATATTCACTCCCCAACCAGACTTACCATCACATATGCTCAGCCTCCATCCCCTCTCTCCCACAAGTGTATGATGGGGTGGGAGATGCCAAGAAGAGTCTATGTCCTCTCCCCGCTTGGGGCCTCTGGGAGCTGCTACTATGTTTTCTGCTTCTCCCCATGGCAGCCATGGGCTTGGGACAAGCACCGCTTGGTGATAGCTCACTAATGGATATGGGAAAGGTCTCTGATCATGGATCCCACCCAGATTGCTCTAGGGTAGCCCACATAGGGCAACAACAGCTCTGAAGTAGCATGAGGGCCAGCACTACTTGTGCTGTAATAGCAGACCCATAGACTCCAACACACACTGGTGGTCAGGCCTGGGAACGCAGAAAACTAGGCCATGAAGTGCAAGTGACCTTCACATATAGCAGGGGTGGCCCAGTGAAAGGGTGGCTTGCAGAGACCCTCATCCCCTTCCCCCCCTCCCTCCGCATTCTCCACCTACCAGACTGGAGGGGGAGCTCGGAGATTCTTCCCTGTGGCTGGGTGGTGGGGTAGGGGCTTCTGCACAGTGAGGAAGGAGCTCAGGGCTTCAGCCCTATGGGAGGTGCCTGCCAAGGCTCAGGACTTCAGTAGCAGCAGGGCTGAAGCCCCAAGTCCTGGCAGGTGTCTCTAGCAGGGCTGAAGCCCCAAGTCCCAGCAGGTGTGCCTTGCTCTTGTACTTCTGAAGATTATCATATGCAGCTCGGAGGATCAGTAAGTTTGGCCACTCCTGACATATACGTATGCTGAGCGGGAATTTAGGTTTAAAAATCTCTTATTTGTAGGTCTTCTAAAGTGACCTCTGCCACTTATATACTAAGATATAGGGTGGATCATCTTGCCATTAAGGTATACTTTTTACAATCAAATATTTGGATCTCTCTGACTGAATTCTCATGTGTGTCTATTATTTTAGATGGTGATGTGCACAAATTAACTCTTTAAATCTGGAAGGCCTATGTAAAGAGATGTCCGGCAATTCTTCCTACATGTTGCCAAATCCATGCTTAAATCTATTTCTGGTGAGAGTGAATTCTATAGACAAAAGTATCCCGTCTCTGACTTCCATGGATTTTACCATCAAAACAGTTTCAGCATTCTGGTGGAATGCATAAATCAGATGGTGGTTTAGAGATGAAGCAGCAGGCTTTGGGCCTTCACCAAGTAAATGCTTGCCACCAGCTTGAATTTTATACTGGGGTATACTGGCAGCCAGGGAGCAGAGCACAGCAATGGTAAGATTGAAGAGACCAGATCATATCTATCTGCATTAAAATCAGCCCAAGGATTATATCAAGCCTAAGAACTGAGGAAGTTAAAATATATACTCTGCCATTACAGATATGTAAATGTTAAACAACAATGTCTCTTTTCCCTACTAAGCAATATACAAGAACATATTTTCCCTGAGTGCCAGGTACCATAGTCTAAGTTCTCAGCTTCTGAAAATGAGTGCAGCTGCAATAACTTTAGCTGAGTTTCACCATATGTGCAAGCAAAAAAATTGGCTCTGTAGTTTTTGTGCTGCTGTGAGGAGATCTATTCCATGCTTAGGTGTTTGGTATGTAAAGACAACTCAATCCTTACATATGCAAGGGAGTAAGATATGTTTTATTGGGGGAAATGAATTTGGTTCCCAATCTCCTTAATAAAACAAAACTTGCTGAATGTCATCTAGTTATTAATATTCTCACCTAAAGTACATGACAGGGATATCCACCATATTGATAATGAACCAAGCATACCTCAATTATATGCATTTTTTTCTGAAACATTTTCTATTCCTTTTTTTCAGTTTCAAGGTCGATTGATTGAATGATTGGAACTGGTGTATAAATAGTTATAGCAGTTAACAAGTGCAGTTTTCCAACCTGGAAATTGCAAGAAGAAGGCCTGAAGTAGATGTGGAAGTTCTGAAAATCTGATGCAGCCAAGAAGGTGCATCACATTTCCAACCAACCTTTTTCTAGCTTCAGAAATTATTTATCAACCGATGATGTTAGTTCATAGTTTATACAAGCTGTTTCACCCAATTCTGAAAAAAAGATATTTGCCACTGGAGCACTGATGCAACGTTTTTAAGGTTGTGCCAAAGATGTCACTCTAATCATGGCACTAAATCCATAGCTAGAATTCAGCTTCATTAGGATGAATGGTTTCCTCCTAGTGTCCTTGTTTTATTTCCCATATAACATCCACCTGTCTTTTTTTTCCCCCCTTGGACACTCCCAATTTAAATCAAAAGCTATTTACAATATTTTGTTTTTGTTTTCTATGAGTAATGGCACCACATATCTTATTGAAGAACTGTGTACAGTATCAGTATATCTGATCACTTTAGGTCTTTGGAATCAATTCTGCTTACCTCTGTCCACCACTATACTTTGAGTTCTCTAACCAACAATCCAAGCTGTAAAAATCAAAGTTTAAAGCTCCATCACTGAATGCATAGTTCTTGATTTCATCAGTTGTGCCTTAGGAAAGCCTCTGCCGGAATGTTTTCAAACATTTTTTTTTGGTAATTTCTAGATAGACTATACATTAAGATGAGGTAAAGGCTCAGTCCAAATCAGTAATTTAAGAGTACAGATATTGCAGGATGATGTGAATGTGACGGGTTGGATCACAGAAACCCCCTGGGAGCTGTCACCTGATGTGCCAAGACTACTTCTGCTCCTGCTTTCCAGCCCAGTCAGCTTAGGACCTCAGTGCCCTGCCTGGCTTGAGCCAGACTCGCTAGCCTGCTGCGAGCCCAGACCCAGGTCTGAAGCACGTTCCCTAACAGCTGTAGGCTTAACTGAAAGCAATTTAAGAAGTGTTCCTACCTTTAATACTCAGATACCCAACTCCCAGTGGGGTCCAAACCCTAAATAAATCCATTTTACCCTGTATAAAACTTATATGGGGTAAATTCATAAATTTTTCATCCTCTATAACACTGATAGAGAGATATGCACAGCTGTTCCCCCCCCCAAGTATGAATACATACTCTGGGTTAATTAATAAATAAAAAGTGATTTTATTAAATACAGAAAGTAGGATTTAAGTGGTTCCAAGTAGTAATAGACAGAACAAAGTGAATTACCAAGCAAAATAAAATAAAACATGCAAGTCTATGTCTAATCAAACCAAATACAGATAAAATCCTCACCAGTTCCAGTAAACTCTCTTTTACAGACTAGCCTCTTTCTAGTCTGGGTCCAGGAAGCACTCACACTCCCTGTAGTTACTGTCCTTTGTTCCAGTTTCTTTGAGGTATCCTTGGGGGGTGGAAAGGCTGTCTCCTTAGCCAACTGAAGACAAAATGGAGGGGTCTCCCACGGGATTAAATAGACTTTCTGTTGTGGATGGAGACCCCCTCCTCTCTCCTATGCAAAGTCCAGCTCCAAGATGGAGTTCTGGAGTCACCTGGGCAAGTCACATGTCCATGCATGACTCACAGTTTTTACAGACAAAAGCTATTGCCCACATGGCATCTTGAATGTCTCCAGGAAGACTTCTTATGTGGATTGAAGCATTCCAAGATGCATTGTTCCTTAAGTGCTTCTTGATTGGGCACTTAACTTTGTGAATTCCTTTCTCCAGGAACTGACCAAATGCTCTACTAAGGTTATTTAGAAATCAAGCCAGTACATGGCCAATATTCATAACTTCTAATACAAAAATGATACATGCATACAAATAGGATTAATAGATTCAGTAGATCATAACCTTTACATAAATATGTGACATGGCATATGTAGCATTGAACATATTCCAGTTATGTCATATATATTCATAAACATATTTCCATAAAGCCTTATGGGGGGCAACATCACAATGTAATTATTCCAAAAGCAAGCATTACAAACCCAGGTAATTCAATGTTAGGATTACACTTAAAAGAAGATTAAGCATGTTAAGGTATGGAAAGTACAGTTAAGGCACCCAAACAATTTTAACTGTGCCCTGTAAGGACATTATACAGTAAGCATACAGTTTTGATTTGTAAAGAATTAAACTGATTTTAAAAAACAGATACTTACAACCTCACATATCCCTACCTGGATATGTATCTTTAAAATTTTGTTAATACCTCAGAATAAATGCTACAGTTTTGGGGAGGGAATATATATATACTCATTTTCACAAGCTGAGAACTTAGACTATGGTACCTGGCACCTTCATATATTGGAAAGTGATTGAATCCCTACTTTAAATGCAAAACTCAGTTTACCTTTAACTGTGGAACAATGATGGGTGCCGCCATAATTAGCAATACAAACGCAAATCTTGAACTTTAGTAACATGATATATACCCTCTTTTAGTTTGTTTAAAGAAAAAAGGTAAATAGAAAGTTAAAGGGCATTTCTATTTGTGTGTGTTAGAGTAAGGACAGTGTTTAAATAAATGTTATAGGATGGACACGTGACAGCTGTTTATTTGTCACGTGTCTTAATATTTGATCAGAGATTGGAAGGCATTATTCCACTAGCCTCATCAAGCGTTATTGGGAGGAGGAAAAATGATTGATGCTATTTTGAAATTCTGTATGAATTCATTTGTTTCATTTTTATAGCTCTTTCAGTGGTAATTCAAAGAGGGGAAGGAGAGGAGGTTTTACTTTTATGGTTCTTATCTAGTTCCAAACGGACATGAATAGTAAGTGGCATAGCTTACTATTCATGCATAGCTATGGTTAGAATGAAGAGTATGGGAGACTGGGTCATCATAAAGGACTTATAATGGCAGACTATATATTTCCCTGTCAAAGATGAATGGATGGGAAACTGTAAATCAGTATTGAGTTAAAATATATGAAATGTCAGTTGGTGCTGAGGATCCTGGATGCCAGAAAACTTTTGAATAAACAGTAGTAAGGCCAAAGATGTATGAAAAGAAAATATCCCCTCTCCTGTCTTTCCAGTCTGTTTTCTATTGAAGGTTACACATACTTGGTCTCAGTTCTTCTGATATTTCATTTTCTCAACTTTTGAGCTTTATTTCAGATCTCCTAAATAAGTACTTTATTGAAATGTTAACTGCTGGGAGCAAGGAAATCTAGCATAAGACTTAGAAGTGAGTCCAGGTATGTTCAGGTGTATTAAAAAAGCCATGGATGTGGTAGGAAGGAACAAGTGGTGATTACAATGTATCTATACAGTAGAAAGTTCTGCAGCATCTTAATATTTTATCATATACTACCATAAAAACAGCCACTACCATAAAAAAGCCATAGATGACTCTAAAAATATTCTGCTCTAAAGTTCTGATTCCACAAAGCATTTCAGCACATTTGAAATTTAATGTACGTCAATGGAACTTAGGTACATTGCTAAATTGGGGTCTAAGATAGCATCTTTAAACAAGGTATTGAGAAGTTTTAGTTAATTAAGACTTGCAAAACTCTTGTGAGGTAGGCACTTATTTAATGCATTGGGAAACTGAGGCACTGAGATTTTTTAAAACTATTTGTCTAAGGTAACACAGCTAGATTCTGGCCATATCCAGCATGGGTGCATGAGAAAAGGAGAGTGAAGGGGGCAGGGACTGACAGAATCCCAATAAAGAGTGGAGCTCCTGCTAGGTGCCTAAAGAGGGAGGCCAGTTTGGGTGGTTGTAGAGAGAGAGGAATAATTCTGCATCTTCTTCAAAGGCAGAACAGTACATGTACCAAGACACACAGCCTGTCAAGCTCAAGAGGATTTCTCTTTAAGATAGCCAAGATTCCTTACAGGGACTCCAAGGGTGTGTGGACCCTGTAGTTCAGGTGCCTGAGGTGGTGCTCATTTTCTTTCTAATTCTGATTTGGAAGGAAAACAAAAAAAGGGGGAAGGTATTTTTTCTTTTTGTTTTCTTTTTCTTGATTTCCCCCCCACATCATCATGTTTTGACTGGATCTGGCTGAGGTTATGAAGGGCAGCATTCACTGTGCAGTGAGTCAAAGGCAAACCGAGGCATAGAATATATAAACAGACAACACCAATGACGATACTTTGGGAGAGTCTTCCAAAACCAAGTGAGCAAGACAAACATTATTTGGGAGCAGTCTCACAACAGTTATTCTCAGACTTACCTGCTATAAACAAAAACAAGAGCAGTTACTCACACCAGTATTCCCAATTACTCCAAATTTCCCAGATTGCAAGAGGATGAAAATCTGTCTGTCTGTCTAGGAATATAAAATATCATCCATTCCATCAGAAATGTTTCCAGCATGTTAAAAATCAATTGGCTGTTTGAATAATCAGGAAAGAGACTCAGAATCTGAACCTTCACTGACTTATGCATATGACTTCAGTTACTACAATGGAACTTCTCAGGGTGCATAACCTTAAACAGTTGCATAAGTGTTTGCAGGATCAGGGACTAGAAAAGTAATTCAGAGTGGGGGGAACATAACAGCATTTTGGGAAGGAATATATTAGAGTGTTTTGTGTTGTATATTGAATAGTAAAGTACCTTTTTTTTTTTTCATTGCTAAAGCAGTACTAAACCAGGACAGAATAAATACAGCTGCCACAGAGCCAGTATGTTATTTTTCAGCAAGCCGGCTGTCACTGTAGTAAGCTCAAAAATGCCAACTGTGATTAAATACTATTATCAGGTACAATTCAGGATGTACGAATGGTGACAAGTGCTTGTGACCTTTTCAAAATTCAGATTGTCAGGCTGAGCAAAAAATGGTACAAGCTTACTTCTTATAAGATTAGTGAGGGATCTGGCACTGGCAGCCCTATCAGATTGTGAATGTTTTTTTTTCCTCCCCAATTGTTACTGTTTTATCAAGCCACAAGAAATTAGATAAGCTGTTTGGTTGGAAAAATACATATTTTTATGACAAAGTATTTTTCCCATAAATAGCAGCATATGCTTTTCACAACATAGTCAAATAACAATTTTATTTTAATAAATTTAATTTTTAACTATTCAATTTTTTATCTGTTCAGCCCCCCAAGTTGTTATCACTTGTCTTGTGGCTTAGTTTTCATGGGAAAAATTAGTCAATGGAAGGGAAAAATCAGAGTAGCCTCAGGGAGAGAGTGCTTTACTAAAACTCATGTGACCTAAGTTTCGGTCCCTGCTGTGCCATTAACATGCTGTATGAACATGGGTCAATCACTCCATCATTCTGTGCCTCTGTTTCCTCTTACACTTACTTTCCTATCTGTTTAGATTATAGCTTCTTTGAAGCAGGAATTGTCTCTTCTTATGTGTAAATGGCACTTCTCTGTATCCAGAAATCCATCGAAAGCTTTGCTCCATTGAATTTAATATTCTAACAGTAATATTTAGTTCCTGCTAGTGAATACACAATACTGGGTTATTCACAATACTGGTGAAACTGAAATCTTTGCTCCGCAGGAGAGTTCAATGCCAAAAATCCATTTTTTTATTTATTTTTGATGCACCATAACTATTCACATATTTGTTTCAAATTTAGTGAATATTTTTCAGCTTAAAAAAAAACTGGAAGCAAACATTTCAAAATAAACTGTTTCAACATTTCCTTTTGAATTGACATTTTCTAAACAAAATGCCAATTCAATTTGACATTTCAGTTAGAAAATGTTGTTTTGAATCAACCTGAACTAATCTTTTTCCAGTTTTTCTTTCACTGAGGGAGAAAAAAAGTCAGTTTAGGTTCTAAACAAACCTTTTATTTATTGATTGATTGATTATGTTACAGAACTGCAACAAAAATCAATTATTTACTCGGTTCTACTCCCTACTGAATGACACATGGCTATCAGGCTTTTGTAATTAGTGCTCTGTTTGCCCTACCCTTCACAAAGCAAGAACCTAATTCAATACTTCAGTGGGGTTTGGATCAGGCCCTAATTATGAAGCCACATTTTCCTGAAATTAAACGTCATGAAATAATTGAATTTGTTTGGTCAGGTTTGAGTCTCAGAATTTGCAGTGCCGTTGCCATTTTTCTTAGGTGTTCATTCACCCATCTTCATTTTAATAATATTAACTAAAGTAATTCTAGGATACATTGAGATTAAGCCAGATGAACCAATACCAATATACTTTTAATTTGCATATTTTGTTTGCTTTATTTACTCAATAGTGCAATGAAAGCCTGATGCAATTTCCCCTTTAACATGGCCTTCCAATCCAACACTGTTAATAATACAAAGATGTGATTAGAAAAGGCAGCTTCATTTTTTCCATTTATTACTACTTAGTGTTTTATGAGACATAATTGCATTATTAATACAGACAGCAGCTATTGGTGAGTCATAATAAAAATGGTAATGTGTTTGCAAATTCCCTCATATACAATTTCTTTGCAACTGGCAGCACTTTAAGCTGAAAAATAAGTTGAGGGAAGTTATTAGTGTTTTATTGCTAATTAATAATTGCTAACTAAACAGATCTATTGTACAGTTTTTCTTTCAAAGCTGGAACTGAAAACACATTGAAAGGTAAGAGCTATAATATACTCTGGACAGGATACATATAAGTATATATTACGTATATTGAATCATTTTCTGTGTATCTACAAAGAGAATTTACATAGAAAGGGCAAGACTACATTTTTATATTATTT
The DNA here is from genome assembly GCF_965140285.1 of Lepidochelys kempii. Classification (NCBI taxonomy): domain Eukaryota; kingdom Metazoa; phylum Chordata; order Testudines; family Cheloniidae; genus Lepidochelys; species Lepidochelys kempii. Next base: position 58,159,913 of record NC_136387.1, on the reverse strand, counting down.
ATTTCTTAAATACTGAGATCAGGGTTTCCCAAACTAGATAAAAGCGATGGGCATATGACCTATACTAGCCCTTTAGAAAGAATTGTTCTTGCTATGGGATTAAATTAACTGAATATTTTGCAAACAAAAGTAGTCAGTGGGACCAGAAGTGCTGGAACAATTTTTATAGTGGGGCTGCTGATGACGGGAACCATATATTTGGTGTTTGTTATTGCTACTTCAAGCCAGGGAGTGCAGTGGCACCCCTAGTTCCAGCACCAGTGAGTGGGACCACCTACTGTATTTACGGTTTGTTTACCACTGTTACAGTATATCTATGGTCTGGTCTACCCTTAAAATGTAGGTTGACATAGCTAGAGTGCTCACAGGTTAAAAAATCCTGGGTCATTGAGTCCAGTCTCCTGATATTTAGGAAACCTCTTTCATATATAATCCTGTTATCATAGGGTTGCCATCTTGGAGTGCCTCCTCATCATGTGGGGTGGCCCTGCAAGTGCTTCAGCCTCAGTTTCCCCATCTCAAGGCTCATCAAAAATACTTCTCCAACATAGACTGGAATATCTCATGGGGTAATTTATTAATATTTCCACTCTTAGACCAGGTCCTAGAATACAGTACCTTGTGGCTCAGCCATGCTCATGCAGCAGATCGAACAGAGTACATTATCTTCAGTTCTTCCCTTTGTGAGCAGCAGTCAATATGGTTACCTAAAATAACCTTCTTAAAACAAAATACTGTTTAATTCCAATAATAAGAGCAAAGCACATCATAAGAAAGAGAGAAAAAAAATTAAAACAACAAAAGGTCTACAAGTGTGTTGTCCTTACCAAGACTCCTAGGTAGGCCCAGGATGAGCTCTAACATTAAATGTATTATTTACTTGTGATGCCCTTTGGTATGACATGAAACTTTGGGGCCCATATGCAGGACACATTTACCATACTTACAGAATGGGGGACTATATCCTGGGAAGCAGTGACTCTGAAAAAGGACTTGATGTGCATGATGGATAATCAGCTGAACATGAGCTCCGTATATGACATTGTGGCCAAAATATCTGCTACAATCTTTGGATATATAAACACAGGATCCTGAAGCAGGAGTATTATATCTCTACTTGGCATTGCTGTGACTGCTACTGAAATACTGTGTCCTGTTCTGGTGCCCACAATTCAAGAAGGATGTTGAAAAATTGGAGAGGATTCGGAGAAGGGAATGATTAAAGGAAAACAAGCCTTTCAGAATCAAGGAGCTCAATCTATGTAGCTTCCCAAAGAGAAGGTTAAAGTTGATAAAGTTACAATCTACAGGTTTCTACACTGGGAACAGAAAATTGATAACAGAGAGCTCTTCAGACTATCAGACAAAGATATAACAAGATCCAGTGAGTGGAAGCTGAAACTTGACAAATTCAGATTCTAAATCAGATGCATTTTTTTAAGAGTGAGGAACTATTGGAGCAAGTTACCAAGAGTTGTGATGGATTCTATAAGACTGGTTGTTTTTTTCTAAAATTTAGCTGCCATTCAAACAAGAATTAATTCATGGAAGTGTCCTGTATTATTCAGGAGGTCAGATTAGATTATCACAATTGTCCTTTCTGGATCTATAATCTATCAACCCAGTAGCAATAGTGTGTGCAGATCAGCTGCAGGACACTTTTTTTTCTGTTCTGAATAATTTACGCCCCAATGCTGTAATCCTGTCCATATTGGTGTATCCCTATGCCTGTGCAGAGCCCCAATGAAGTCATCAAAATTCCACATTGGTGTAGGGCCTGACCTTCACAAATCAGGTTGTAGAATCAGGCCTTTGGTTATTTCTAAAATCCCTTCAAAAAAAGGAAGGAAAAATGACTGTGCTTTTTTCAGTGCCAAATTCTTAACTGGCACAAACTCAGTATTTTTTTTTTCCTGTAGCAGATACAATTGTGCACTGTGAAATCAATTGAATATGTCGAGGGGGTGGAGGGGGAGGGAAAGAACAGTAAAGGACAAGTGATTAAATTAAAATGCAAAGTATAGAACAAAATTCTACTGGCAGGTTTAGAATTATGACTCATTCTGAACTGTATAAAATTATAGTCTTGCAAAGTTGTCCAAATACCTTAAGGTTGGGGTTGAAATGGCATAAGAAACCATATAATAAGGTTCTATTTTTAACTTCAACAAATCACTGATTTTTATATACTTGAAAATTGTTTTTCAGGAGGCTTGTGTATTCAAAAGTGTATTTTATGTCTCTACTAAATTGAGTCACAGAATGGGCTTATACATAAAAAGACATCTTAATTTGTGATTTATACTTATATTGCCAATTGTCCATGAATACTAGTTAATATGATGGTGTTGAGCAGATATTGAAGGGCCACTTTGATTTAAGCCTGTACGATTTTGATTTGATGCAAATGTCCCACGCTATGTGACAGGAGAGTTAACCAAGTGCAGATCCTCAAAGGTATTTAGGCACCTCACTTCCATTGTTTTCGATGTTTCCTCTTGGATCTATGCCATTCTGCCCATGTGGTGTGTTATTGCAAAGACCACATGAAAGATCCATTCTGGGATACACTGGATGATATCTGATCTGCAGTGTACAACTCTGTTGATGTATGGCACGCAAAAGTCCCACTGATGTTGTGCAGGGATAAAGTGCAGAGTATTAAAGAGCTGCTGAGGCAGCACTCCCTTTGCCCTCTTTCCACAGAAGACCTTTGTGATATGGGAGTGTGGGGAAACAGCCCTTCATCTTCTTGTCTCTAACTTTGAAGACGAAGGAATTCCTCACTGGCAGTCCCCTACCCCTGCAGACATATGGCCCATCTCTGACTAAGATTGTCAAATAAAAGTGCTATATACGTGAAAAGTATTGCTAGTTATGGCAGATTTCAAAGCCATGTAAGGGATTTAGATACCCAATGAGAACTGGCCATTCAAATCCCTTTGACAACTTCGAAAAATCTCATCCTTACACATTTAGAATTGAAAATGTAATTGTATTCATATCAACAGGAGGGAAATAATTACAGGATAAGTACTCTCATATAGGAGAATAGGACCTTACTGGATCAGACCAACGTTCAATCTAATATTGTAAACAGTTTCTGACAGTAGTCACAAAATACATCAAGTGAAAACACACACAGACAATTAACTAACAATCCACCCATTAGGGAAATAACTTCCTAACTCTCATCAATTAGTTGTTTGTGTAACGATGCACAAAAGTTTATATTGCTTATCCAGTTTTATTTTTTTTCTTATTTAACCATGGATATTCTTAGTATATGTGTAAATGTCTCAATCATTTTTAAGTCCTACTCTTGGCTTCAATATCTTGTGGCAGGGAGTTATCTGTTAAGGAAAAGTTAGCATATGTGACTCCATTTTGGTTTGGGGCCCACCATTATCTAAAAGCAAGCACATCATGCACCAGGAGGAGTGTGTCTTCTGCATTCCTGTGAAAATCCTCCTCCTTGTCTCCAGCCTGCCTTGACTCCCAGTATCTGTTTTTTTGTCGGTCCCTAACTCCCTATCTCCTGGCCTTTGATGTGAGGCCTCCCATCCTGATAATAAAAGTTACTGATGGATGGCTTTAGGACCATGCTGTGTAATTAACATACTGGTTTAGCACAGGAATGCACCAAGCAGGGATAGGTGGTAGATAAGAAAAGGGTTTGTTTATTGGCTAAGGTTTCCAATGCACGAGGACAACATGCTTTTCTAAAAAGCATATAACCTTTGTATAATCTGTATTCGGGGTCCCCTCCTAGCTATCAGGGGGGCACCACGCTCGAGCATAATAAACTTAGTATTTTTTGGCCACTCTGCAGTTGTGGACTTTGTTTATGTGCCTCAGCCTAGATTCGAACTGTGCGTGACCTATCAGGTATAATTCATAGCGTTTGTGTGCGTGTCCTACCAGGTGTAATTCGTAGCATTTGTATGTGTGTCCTACCAGGTGTAATTCGCAGCATTTGTGTGCGTGTCCTACCAGGTATAATTCGTAACAGTTTTGGCGACCACAAAGGGACTCTAGGCTCGCCCCAACAAGCGAGACTACACTCCTCCTCTCGGACAGCTCCAGCCGGCACAGGGTGAGTTCACCTTTGAGAACTCCGAGGAGGGGGGGTGTGAGGCGTCGCTTAGGCAATAAGGTGGCACATTTGGTGTCCTTTTGGTAGCCCATTATGGATTCTGGGCAGAGTGTAAGTAAGGGGAACCCTTTGGCTGAAATTCTCGAGAATTGGGGGAATATTTCTGGTGCCCATGGGTTAGGTAAAAAAAAAAAAAGCTGTAATCTTGTGCGAGGTTGAGTGGCCAGCACTAGCAACTCAAACACCTTTCAAATGGCCACCGGATGGTTCCTTTGCTGGGAAAAAATTAACAGCACTTAGGAAAAGGCTGGAGAACAAAGCTCCAGCCCAGATGGATTATTGGTATGTATGGGACAACTGGGCTTATGCGCGTGCGAAAGGACATCCTCTTTCCTCCTCCTTTTCTTATTCATCTCAGGGGTCTCCAGCCCCGCTGTGTGCTATGCCTGTTTCTGCCCCTCCTCCGGCTTACCCTCGGCTTTCTGACTTATGCCCGTCACCTCCTTGCTTGCCAATTAGCCATGCTTTCTGTCCAGGTGACAAGCCTCATGGGGGGAGGACTCGGGTAGCCCTTGTAAGTGAAAATATTTAAAAAAAAGAGACTAGGAGAGCTGGGGGTTAGTTAAGAAGCCCATCCTCCTTGTTAATTTGTTGGTAAAACAAAGCTGGTGATCATGGAAGGGACAGTTCATAGAGATAAACAGGATCGGGCCCAAGCGGGCAGGCAACAGATAGAGAGATTGGAAAACTGGTTGGAAACTTGGAGGGCATAGTGAAAAAAGAGGAGTAAATAATTACAGGAATGGAAAACGTAAATCCCGGAATAATACTTGAAATGGTAAAATCTAAGTTAATTGAGTGTCGTTTTGGGAAATAAGCAAGTAATTTAAGAAAGGAAAGTAAGAAGTTAACTCTGTAGTTGCTGAAAAGAATTAAGCAGTTAAACTTTGTGAAATACTGGAAAGAAAAAGAATTCTTGGTTTCTTTGCAGCCATTTTGGAAAAAAATGGGCCCTTTTCCAAAGAAATGCAATTATACAGTGCTACTTAATATTTTATTAGGCTCCAAGGGGCTAAAATAGGTGGTGTCTTCCTTTTCAGGTCGCTGTGTGTTTGACAGCAGGAGTTAAAAGTAAAAGGCAATCAAAAGTCTGGTAAAGTTTATTGTGCCCTTTTTAAAGTAAGAATCTTTAAGCTGTGGATCCAAAAACAAGCCAGAAAGCATTTGTTTTAATGTAAATTACCTAACTGATAAGGTAGAGGCCACTGAAACCTGGGCTCCCTATAAAACAAATACAAGAAAATATGGGTAATTCCTCTGTTTTGCCTGCAATTAACAAGGGTATTTGTATAAAAAGGAGATATTTTAAGCAATGACTGACTGCCCAAAAGGGGTAAATCTGTGGGGGTTTTTTTGTCTTTCAAAAAATCAGAGAATACTGATGCCAGCTGAAAAGCAATTCAACATCTCATGAATTTACTGGCACAATAGGAATTCTGTTCTGTGTTCTATGTCCTGTCTTGTGGTGTTTGTCTTGTGGCCAGAATTGCTGTGTTTAATTTTTCATAGGACAGTTTAGTTTAAAACTAAATAGAAGGGTTAAATCAAAATGCAGATACTTGTTTTATTCAACTTGGAATACAAAGTGTTTGGATAATATCAGAAAAATGTTATATACTAAAGTTTAATACATTTGCTTAAGTAAAAAAAAAAAAATTCATTGGCCAGATCTTTTAATTGAAAAAAATTGTTGTTAGAATTTGCACACCAACAGTCTTTAGAAGCAAGGACATGAAAGGTTAACCCACTCCCCATATTATACATGGGATCCTCTGGCTACCTCAAATTTCTAGCCAGAGGGCTGGGGAGGGAGGAAAGCTATTGGACACCAGAAGTTGTACCAAGTGGACTCCTCAAAAGTGGGTGTGCTTGTCCTGGCTTGTTGCTCCAAAGCTCTGTAATAAAGTCATTTTCCTAAAAGGGTGTATGTGGCATTCATTAAACAATAAGACTAAAGTGCTGTATAATGGGCAATGTATATGTGTTCCTTTTTAAACAAAGGTGTATAAATAAAAAGTAAAAGTTTCCTTTGCAGGTTAATAACAGCCAAAAAGGGGAGAAGAAAAAAAAAACGAAAAACGAGCTAATTCAATGCTGTAGCTGGCAGGCTCGGTCCAAAGATAAGACACTGGCCTGCCCAAGGACATTACTCACAGCTAGGATTTGGCTAACAGCCAAGAAAGAAGGGGGCTTGACTATGCCCAAGCAGCTGTGAGATCTGCAACACACTACCAGACATTAATGAAATGTGTTAGGTCTCTGTATTTACAGGTAAAAGAAGTCCTGCTTCAAGAATCCTGAGCAAACCTGCCATTTGTTAAAACCAGGTGACTGGGTCTACATAAAGGTCCAACAAAAGACTACTCTGGCCCCATGCTGGAAAGGCCCTTATTAAGTCCTGCTAACTACCAACACCACTGTGAAGTGCCAAGGACTTACTGCCTGGACCCATGCTTCTTACTGCAAAAAGATCCCTCCACCTCAAGATGACTTCACTTCGACTACTGATCAGCCTGTCCCTCCTTCTGGGTTTTTTTTTCGTTCCTCCTTTTGGACAGCAGGGGAAAGGACAAGGGGAAGTGCTAGTAACCTCTCCCTTGTCCACTGACAGAGCTAACCTGCATTCAGTATTTGCTAAAAAAAACAAAGCACTACAGGGTGACATGCTAGTAACCTCTCCCCTGTATAATGCAAAACCATGACTGTTCCAAGAAAGAAGAAGAAACGCCTGCTCTGCTCAAACCTCCAAGATCCAAGGATTCCTGACTGCAAAAGACACTGAGAATTGGCCTTGGTGACAAAGACGAAGCATTGCACATTGGCAGGGAGGGAGTTGCAGGATGTATTCTTGGGAATGTGGAATGAAGTGGTGGGGTGGGTTTATTCCAGAGGCTGGAATCTGTGCTTGTAGGCAAGTATGAATACCAAAAACGCCCTACAGCCACGAAAATTACTCCCACCATCTGCCACCACTCCTTTGCAGGTGAAGGTTCCTGGATCCAACATAGCTACGTTAAGTTGGCGCTGGGACCCCCACCTGAGCCTGACAAGCCATTGGACGAGCCACTTCATGAATGAACACCACGACCAACCCATGGACTAAGCTTTCCAGCTACTGGGACCTTCACAGCCCACCAGGACTTTTTGTGTTTCTGTTTATGGGACTTACATTGGGGGTAGTGTTTTTTGTATGGTACAGGGGAGGATGTCGACATTGGTATGGTTTGCCTGGGGGGTTCCTCTCCCTATTCCCAAGTCCAGTACAAGGATGGGAGGGCAATAGCTTTTTGAATTTAACCCGTGCCATAAAACAGGGTGTAAATCGAACGCAGTGTTGGATTTGTATTCATAACCCCACATATTTAGGTCAGGGGGTCCCGTTGATAGGGGTACCTATTCCCCTTAATCAAACACTCCAAACTAAGCTATGGACAAACACTATGTTTAACTGGAATGTTACAATCCAAATATGGTCTATTGATATGGTGGACCAGGGTAATTATGCTTTATGTGTGTCACAACGTAAGGGCATAGAAAATACATTTTTTGTAGGAAATTTTGTGGGGTGTAAGGACACCACGCAAATCAGCTCTGGTGCGGGAGGCCCCTCCACCTACTACAGGACCCCGTGGCCAGTCCCCAAGGGGTCTGGCTGGTATTGGTTATGCAATCACACAGCCTATAAGGTTCTCCCGGCAGGATGGTGTGGTACATGTACCTTAGGGGCTATAGTACCCGTCGTGACAGTACACCAGAACCTGACCCGGGGAGAGATCCGCAATATAGTATGGAGGGACCGACGAAGTATTCCTTTAAACCCCCTTTCTTATCGGCCCAAAGGCTTTCACTCCTTTGTGCATTGGTTTCTGCCATGGTTGGGAGTAAGCGGGCAAAAAAAAATATTTAGTTAACATTTCAGCTGCTTTGGAACTAATGGCAAATGCTACTGCAGATGCTCTCTCTGCCCTTCAAATTGAAGTCACCCAGCTATCCCAAACTACATTGCAAAACCGCCTAGCCTTGGATTATCTCCTTGCAAATCAGGGCGAGGTTTGTGCTCTGGTCAACTCAAGCTGTTGTGTATTTGTAAATCAGCACCATAGGGTGGAAACTGACATCCACATCCTCAAGCAACAGGCAGCCCTATTCCACCACATCAGCCTCGACACTACCAGCGCCGGATTCCAACTGGCTCACCTCATGGCTACCGGCTGTGGGGACTTGGGGACGGCGTATGTTGTATTTACTTTTTTTGACTGTTATTGCTTTTGCGTTATTTTTTTGTATGCTTACAATGCTGCAGTATGTGCTGTCGGCAGTTGCTAACCCTGCAGCATGGTTACTCAGCCCCGATATAACTTACTAACATACAAAAAAAAAAAAAGGGAGGACTGTTAAGGAAAAGTTAGCACATGTGACTCCATTTTGGTTTGGGGCCCACCATTATCTAAAAGCAAGCACATCATGCACCAGGAGGAGTGTGTCTTCTGCATTCCTGTGAAAATCCTCCTCCTTGTCTCCAGCCTGCCTTGACTCCCAGTATCTGTTTTTTCTGTCAGTCCCTAACTCCCTGTCTCCTGGCCTTTGATGTGAGGCCTCCCATCCTGATAATAAAAGTTACTGATGGATGGCTTTAGGACCATGCTGTGTAATTAACATACTGGTTTAGCACGAGGAATGCACCAAGCAGGGATAGGTGGTAGATAAGAAAAGGGTTTGTTTATTGGCTAAGGTTTCCAATGCAGGAGGGCAACATGCTTTGCTAAAAACCTTTGTATAATCTGTATTCAGGATCCCCTCCTGGCTAGCAGGGGGGCACCACGCTCGAGCGTAATAAACTTAGTATTTTTTGGCCACTCTGCAGTTGTGGACTTTGTTTATGTGCCTCAGCCTAGATTCGAACTGTGCGTGACCTATCAGGTATAATTTGCAGCGTTTGTGTGCGTGGCCTACCAGGTGTAATTCGTAGCATTTGTGTGCGTCCTACCAGGTGTAATTCGCAGCATTTGTGTGCGTGTCCTACCAGGTATAATTCGCAGCAGTTGTCTGCGTGTCCTATCAGGTATAATTCGTAACATATCCAAGTTAATTGTGTAAAAATGTATATCATTTTATCAGTTTTATGCTGCCTTTTACTTTCATTGAAAGCCCCTCTTTGATTGAGTAATCAAAGCCTGATAATAGAGTTATTAAAGAGATGGAAGGTAAATAAGAATGATAGCCATGTACAAGAACCTAAACTGTAGTTCAATGGGAATGACTTTATTCTACAGTCTTTTGCAGTTGTCTTTCTGGCATTTTGCTCTGGAGAAAAAGGGGTGGTGCACATTGTTTTGGGTTCTTTTTGAAATGCAGCTGTGTGAAGAAACAAGATAATTTTGATATAAATATCATTTTATGTAATCCTTATCTATTCCTGTACATGATTGGGAAAAAAGATGTTTGAAATATGTCAATGGCAGTCAAGAAACTAATACCCCAGGATAATGGGGAAAGGCTGGTGCTGGTGTGTTACACTGTGGAATAATCCTCTTCGCTTTCTTCAGACAGAAAAGAGATAATTAACACTGTGAACTTGACATTTTATCTCCTCTTTTGACCATTTTCCACTGAAAGGGGCAATGAGCAATGTAGTAAGACCACTGAAAAGAAAAATAGATTATTGCAGAGATGCATGATAAGTTTTATTGTCAGCATCGTTCACCTGCTAAGTTTAAGAGGGAGACCTCAGTAAAGACCAAATTGTACAGTATTCCATTGGTCCTTACAGTCAGGAATTCAGGCTAAACTACTACTGAATTCAGATAGGAGTTTAGACTGTGTAGGGGTGACTGTATTTGTCCTGGTGGATATCAGTGTAAAATGGTTAAAACTCATATGAAAACTTGCTCCACTGGAAAGAGTATTGTATTTGATGTTCCCTAAAATGGGTATTCAGATGTTCTCAAAATGGATTACATTGGATGTCCTACATTTAATAACTATAAGCAATGATTTATTTGTGCAGAGCAGCAATTACATTCCCACCTCTAATCAAGCTTTCTTGTTCTAGCCATTCACATAGATCCAATTGTCACGGAGTGTGGGGGAGTCCGGGCCCTGCACCCCTCTTCCTGGGATTCACTGAGACTCTCAGCCAGCCAGTAAAACAGAAGGTTTATTGGACAACAGGAACACAGTCCAAAACAGAGCTTGTGGGTACACCCAGGACCCCTCAGTCAAGTCCTTCTGGGGGAGCAGGAAGCTTAGACCCCAGCCCTGGGGTTCCCTGTGTTCCTCCCCCCAGCCCCAAACTGAAAACTAAACCCACCCAGCCGGTTCCCTGCTGCAGTCTCCGTCCACATTCCTGGGCAGAGGTGTCACCTCCCCCTCCCGGCTCAGGTGACAGGATCTCAGGTCTCCCATCCCCAGGGCACATTCCCAGGTCAACACTTCCCCCTCCCTGCTGAGTCACATCGTCACATCTCTCCCCCCTTCGAGACCGAACTGAGCGGGGTCACTGTGACCAGTGACCTGGGGAAGTTCGGGGCCCCCTCTCCGGGACAGCGCATCCGCTTTCAGGTTGGCACTTCCCTTCACGTGGACCACGTCCATGTCGTAATCCTGCAGGAGCAGGCTCCACCTCAGGAGTTTGGCGTTGGCTCCTTTCATCTGGTGCAGCCAGGTCAGGGGAGAGTGGTCGGTGTAGACGGTGAAGTGTCGCCCGAAGAGATAGGGCTCTAGTTTCTTGAGGGCCCACACCATGGCCAGGCACTCCTTCTCGATGGCCGCGTAGTGTTGCTCCCGGGGTAGCAACTTCTTGCTCAGGTACACGATGGGGTCTCTCTCCCCATGTGGCTTTCCCTTTATTTTTCTACATATCTTTTCCTGTGGTTTGCATGTATTGTTACTCAGTCATTATATTATGGCAGCACACAGAGGCTCCAAACAAAATTGAGGGGCCAACTGTGCTAGGTGCTTTATGTGACACACAAGAAGACCAGGTCCCTGCCCCAACTATATTAGACTAAAAAAAGTCAGAGTGGAGGCAGGTGTACAATACACAAGGAAATGTCTGAGAGGGTGGGAGCATGTCTTGATAGTTCCATTTGTTTTTCTTTGCTTAAGTATCTTATAGGGTAAGAGGGGGTATCCTATAGGGTATCTTATAGGGTAAGAGAGGGAGAGGAATAAGTTTGAGAAAGGAAAAAGAATGAGAAGAATATATGGGAGGTGATATGGAGAAGGAGGAAAGATACAGAGGAACATGCACAGAATTAGGTCTTAAAATAGAGGGAGTTTGGAATTCAAACACAAGTAAGAACAAGGGAAAAACTCACAATGTGAAAAGTGGGCAGGGTTAAAATTGAGTGTCCCAGTGGCATCGGGCTACTGGGAGTGTGAGGCTGGGCTAATGCTCGCAGACGCTGTTTTTCCTACCAACTGGGGAATGAAGTGCTTTAGGCACTGGGTCTTTAAGGCCACTTCTAGAAAGGGAGGTGCTGGATTCTGGCATTCTTAACAAGCAGTCATGATTTAGTAGACGGGGAAAGAGGGTGACAGAGTAGGGTTGGCAAACCCAAACTCGCCCTCTTTTCCTCTGCTTGTGTTGTTGCTATAAGGAACTCCAGAGGGCTGGGACTTCAAGGCTATTCCCAGAGCTCCTGCCAGTGCATAGGGAAAAGAGATAACATTTGGGATTCCCAGTGGAGCTGTGTGGAGTAGGTAAGGTGCTTGCTGTCTCATAGCCTCTGTGCAGTATGGTTTATGAATGTCTGTGAAAGAACAGGCCTACTCTGGCAGTGCCTTGGTGACATATTTACAACAATGAAAAAGGATTCATGTTGGGAACCAGGCCAGCAGTTCTATCTAACAGTGCTGCAGCTGGCTAAGAGCATTAGTTTGCTAATCATTTTTATGGGTCATCGTCATTATACTTGTGACAGTTTGAACAATGCAGGTTATAAGTGACTAAATGTTTTGAGTACACTTTGAGATGTTGATGGGAAATTATAAAAGGCTTATGTGCTGCTTTTGCTGCAACTGCTCTTTTCTCAGTGCAACTCTATATGCATTTCCTTATCTAAAAGCTGCTTGTCCTTTTGATTCTGTTATTACATGAGTGTGCTTCTGATTGACCTGCCTACTTCATCCAAATTCCATCGTACTTATCCCAGGTCTCCTTGCCTAATGCAAAACTGGTAAAATGTTGTAATGTTACTGCCATTCCCAGTTGTGGACTTTGGGTTCTGTATGTGGAAACAAAACTACAAGTAGATTATTCTCTTGTAACTGATTGATCACAGTAGTCCTTTCATGCTGCGAGAGACCAAACTATTTTCAATTTTAACCCCTTAACATTTTGCTTTTGCTGCAATTCCTTAGCAAATTTTGTTATGGCATTTTTAAAGTACTGACATACCACTGGTCTATGTGCAAGTCAAAGAACAGTGAACACAGCACAGTGTATTTGTATTTTATTATTATATATTTAATCACTGGAATAGCTTGTGATAGATTTTCCATCACTTCTGAAGTCTTTAAGTCAAGAGTAGATGACTTTCTAGCAGATATGCTCTAGGTTCACCACAAGTTATTGCGCTCAACACAGGTATTACTGGGTGAAGTTCTATGGCCTGTTACGTTCATCTAGCATGAGGTGTTGCATAATGGTCACTTCTACTGTTAAAATCTATAAATTATTAATGTGCAGTACCGTACTTCCTAGGGATCTCAACTGAAATCAGTGCTTCATTGTGCAAATTTAGTGAACAGCAGTCCTGGCCCTGAAGAAGTTACCGTTTAAGACAAAGAGTGGGGAAGAAGTATTATCCCCATTTTACTGATGGAGAAATGAGGCACAAAGAGGGACTTATTCAGGGTCACATGGGAAGTTAGTAGTAGACAGGAATTGAACCCAGGTTTCCTGAGTCTGAGTGAAATCCTTTAACCACAAAACCATTCCCTTCTCTCCCCGCGCTTCACTGGATGCAAAAATAAGCACTTTAGTAGTTAATGAAGCAAATTCTAATTTGCTAATTATTTCCGGTATTTTATAAAATGTCCTTCATGGTGCCCTGAAGAAGTTCAATTTCACATAGTTCCATTGTCTAACACAAAGCATGAGTCATCCTATCATTCAAGAAAAGGAACCCTCTGGGCACCATAAACATTTATATTGGATACACTATCTATGGCTATTGATATTGCTCACAGCAGTCACTACTGGGACCGTAATCTCATTAATGACCTTCTTGCAAAAAAGATAATCCTTTTTGGTTTTACTGGAAATAAATAGTAATAGATTTAGTTCAGATGCTTTTCCTGACCTAGTTCTTTCCCATTAATTTAGTTTTTACACATTAGTGTTTTTTTTTCCCTTCATAGTATTTATAACCTCAGCATTATCATCAGCTTTATGACAAGAATCATTGTGTCCTTATTTCTAGGCTATTTATCTTTTATATAACATAAGAACTTACATTTGGAATAGTGTAATGATAGTATAATGCTTTGCTTAAACAACCTTGCCAATCAAAACCTGCTAATGCTTCTCCCTCTCCCTCACTGCAAAATTATTTAATTCTTTGAAAGGATGTATGCTCATTTTGATTTGTACTGGCAATTACTTTAGCAGATATAAACTTGAAATACATTCATGAGTCTCCCTGTGATCAATGAATTACTTGTGTTTGTTTTCCTCATGCTAAGTGCTGGATCCCCATAGCAAACCCTTCCCTCCAAAAATATAACTCAAAGAACAAAAAACACATTATGAATTCTAAAACAAGAAGAGCACAAAGTATATGTATTTATTTACAGGACTCTCCACAGTTTTGGGGCTAAATCTAGGAGCTGAAGGTGTAGAATACCAGACTCTGCTAGCATAATTTCCTTAAAAATAAATACATAAAGCAAATTAACAACAACAAAAATCCATAAATTACATACTATATTGTACAGTTATTGTGCAGTACATAGAAGACTAGGAGTTGATGGAATGAGATCATGCTGTGACACCCTGTACCCAATCTTCACCACTATTATAAGGTTATGATATATTTTACACAAAGTAGGCCTTCTGAGATATCATTTGAAAACTAATAATCTTATGGATATTATTATCCTGTTGAAATGTGTGTATTATCACTGCATGTAAAATTATGATATTTTATTTTATGATTGTTACTGAAATATTATTTGTCTGGGTAACTCCTACAAACTAATTTTCAGAGGCAAAGACACACTGGCAACACCAGCCATGGAAAGTTTTGAGAAACAAAGAGAAAAGGATTGGGGATGCGGGTGGAAGGAGAGAGGAGCTGGGAAAGGATGTGGGTGAATGAAATGAACTTTCTTTTATGAAGTGGTTCACATAATGAAACAGTTAAGGAACCACTTCAGAAGACATACAGAGAATGGCAAATAGCTTACAAAAAGGACATAGAAAACTGAGTGAATGAACATTATTATTGTATCAGAACATTCTTTTAAATGTTTAAAGGGTGAAAAAGGACATTTCTTTCTAGCTGAAGCACATCAGAGCCAGTTTTTTAGGTGAATAAATAGCATCTAATGCAGGGGGGCCCAACTTTTGGAAACATTGGAAAACTTTCATTCCTATTTTACTGAGAGCCCTGTGGAAACCAGCAGACAAAAGGACAAATATTCAGTGGTTCTCATCATATATGGGGAGGACACCTGCATTTTTAACATGTCAGTTGTATAGTTAGAAGCCTGTCTTATTTGTTTGGGTTAAGAGGGTTGTGCATGTAAACAAGACAAGGTTTGTGGATACAAATTTAGGCCTTGATCTTGTAAAAGATCCTGTAAACATTTAAGGAGACTGACAGAAAATTCAGAATTTCTGTCCCATGGGAAATTTTCATACTTTAACATTTGGTTTTGTCTTGAAATTTCTATTTGGAAACGTGAAAATGTTTCATTTTGCCACTTTGAAAATTGTCAGAACTAAAATTCCCATTAGGCAATGTTCTATGGGTAAATTCAGTTTAATGAGGGATTTTTTTTCCTTCAACTAATTCAAAACAAAACATTTTAAGTCAGGTTAAAAAAAAAGCAATATTTTGATTTGGGTCAAACTGACCCCAAATGAAATATTTCCTTTAGATTATCCTGATTGAAAATTATTCACAAAATCAAAATTTCCCCATGGAAACTGCATTTTCCACCAGAAAATCAAGCCAGTGGAAAAGTCCTAACCAGCTCTATGCTTAAGCATGTGCTTAATTTTAACCTCATGAATAGTCCCATTGACTTTTATGGCACTACTCACATTCTTAAATGCTAAGCCAACGTGCAAAGTGTTTGAAGGATCAGGATCTTAAAGGACCATTTGAAATCTTAGCCCACAGTTTTCCTCAAGCACATACGTTTCAATGCAGGGACCTTAGTCTAGAGGCAAAAGTGCATTCTGACCTCACTATTTGCAAGTTCTGCCCTCATTCCATGTGGGAATGTAACATTGTGGATGAGAGATGCACAGTGCAGAATGGGGAGAAGAATTTCACCCTACAACATTTTGCACAATTCTAATATTGGTCCTTTAAAGTGAAAGTCATTATTCTGTCAGGCTCTATGTCCTAATTGTTGGCAAACCTCAAACTAAATTAAGGTTTCAGAGTAGCAGCCATGTTAGTCTGTCTTCACAAAAAGAAAAGGAGTACTTGTGGCACCTTAGAGACTAACCAATTTATTTGAGCATAAGCTTTCGTGAGCTAGAGCTCACTTCATCGGATGCATCCGATGGAGTGAGCTGTAGCTCACAAAAGCTTATGCTCAAATAAATTTGTTAGTCTCTAAACTAAATTAAGAAACCCAAAGGACTTCAATCAAGTGTCCTTCCCACTTGGCAGAAAATAATCTTCTTCATCTGTCCCTTCTGTTTATCTAAAATTTTCTGGTTTGTTTCATATATTATCTGGCTAGAAAGTGAAGCAAGAGATTCCCAAGGGAACACCTGATTCCAGTGCTAATCTAGGACCTTGAAGACTAAAATTGCTAACATCCCAAATTTTTTTATAGTCAAGGAATTAGCAGAGGAGAAAAAGCCATTTGGTTCAACAAGCTTTTTAAGGTTTATCTTTTCTCAACCTCCTCCCTACTTCTTTGCATCCTTCAATTATTTCCCCATAAAAAAAAACTGGTTGTCTTTAATTCATGTATTATATTTGCTTTAATTGGTTTATTATATCATTTTGTATATATTAACTGTAGCAAGACAATGTAAACATTTAAAGGATTGCATGAGATTTTGGTCACAGAACACCTGTTATATTAATGGCTGTCATGTGGTTATAACCATGTGCATCCCTTTCAAACTGTAGGGGGTAAAATGATACTAGCCGCCAAACCTCTTCAAATAAACTGAATAGAAGCTCTTCCTTAGAGTAATGGGGTAGACTGTCTAATCTTTTTTGTTTTGTTTTAAGAATGCACCAATTACATCTAATCACAGTTGAGGTAATCTTAATCTACAAAGTGAGATCCTTCAATTCTAAATTTATTAATTGATTACCTTACTAATTAGAATATGATTGTTGCCATACAGTTTCAAATCAAATGTAAAACATTTTTGGGGGGTGGGAGAGAAAGTCCAATGCACAGATTGCATTTATGGCAGTTCTGAATACAAATATGTTGTTAATTAGCTTTTCAGTGCAGAAATAAGTATAGATATGATACACTGTGCATCTAAATGTTAATTTGGTGTGATGTGCTTGTAAGAACAAGTATCAATGAGAAATGTTGATACTGTATGGTTACTGGCTATGGAAAACTGTCTCCATATTAATGCACTGTCAGTTATTCATGTGTTTGCTTCTTTGCACTTAGCTAAAGGCGTGTGTGTGTGTGTGTAGAACCTTACGACAGAGGTACTAAAGATTTCTGGATGTAGCCTTAAGAACAGACTACAGCTATGTTATTAAAATGCTATCTCAGAAGAAGATATTCACAATAATTTGGGTATACTTAGAACTGCTATTGAAAGAAAAAGCATATGAATAATAATTTCCATTATTAATGAGATGTATTCTTGTTTAAACATTATGAGCATATTCTCATACACACACCAGCTTAAATTGTGATATTATAAGGTCTCAGGAAAGAAGATGCATCAATAGTTGTATGGGAGACCTCTAGGAGCTGAAAGGAAACCGTTTTTTTAATTCAGTAGATTAGCATTCCTACTCTGAGCCAGTGGAACTCCTTCCTCTGTGCAAGTGGTCCTCCATGATGCTAGGAAGGTACTGTTCTTTTTCAGATGAGACATAAACTCACCTGCAATCACTTGAGATCCAGTGGGAATGTTTTTTCCCGAGAGTAGGGGCTTAAGGAAAGTATTTCACTCTCCTGTGAAGTTCAGAACTTCCACGAGAAAGCATCTCCCCAGTGAAGCTGAGAACCTCTCCTGCTGATGTTAGGAGTTTTGCAGGAGGCCCAGATATAGCTTACCATTTTGAGTCTGATATGATGTTTATTTATTTTAGAGGGGGGTCCCACAACATAAACTCAGTTGCAACCTTAACAATGGAATGGATCATGGAGCTAGATCAGTGAGCCAGTAACATGCAATTGCTCTGTGCCTTAGTTCCCCAATTTATAAAATGGGGACAAAAACATTTCGTGCCTTCCACTCTTTGTCTTTCTTGTCTGTTTAACTTGTAAGATCTTTGGAGCAGGGACTGTTCATACATTGCCAAGTACAACGAGGCCTTGATCTTGGTTGGGACTTGTAAGAACTATGGTAATACAAATAATTAATAATAACAATATTTCAGAAAATATTCTTCAGTGAGTTGGCATATACCTCCTTTTTATGTCTGCACCTTTAAAAAGTTAAAAAGAAGGTAAGAGCAAAATAACTGCATGAAATAGGAACAAGCAGGGAAAGTATACTAGTATTTGGTTACATATGAAAGACATGCATGTCATAGTAACTAAACTATGTGCACTTACTCCTTTCCAAATGTTTATATTTTAATTTAAAAGTATTTCTAGATCTAAGGTCACAATAATTATCCTAGGTTTCAGAGTAGCAGCCGTGTTAGTCTGTATCCACAAAAAGAAAAGGCGACTTGTGGCACCTTAGAGACTAACAAATGTATTTGAGCATAAGAATGTAAATTATCTGTATTATTATAATGAACACTATTTAGACATCTTGCCCTGTTTACTCACATGGGCAGAGCTACTGAAGCAAAAGAAGTGGGTGAGGAGGGTCAGGCCACATGGGTCTGAATCTCTGTTATGTAAAGGCCCCTTTATACTGCAGATCTTCAGTGGAACTAAGACAATTTGCACCAACTGAATGCAGCTATGACAAGCTACAGCAACCAAGGAACTGCCCTTACCAGTTTAAAGGAGCTTTAAAATACAGACAGATGACAATTGCATCCAGTATAAGGCCCCTTTACATTACCCGAGATCTGTATCGGGGCCTTAGCATCACTGAAAATCAGGTTTGCTGTCTCGCTGTATCTTTTTTCTTTACATTCCTCTTTATATTTGAAAAAAAAACAATAAAAACAAAGGGGTCTCCACAATTTTGGACAGATATTTATGAACCTATTAGCTTTATTTTATACCAAGTCTGTTCCTTTAGCTCTTTTTTCTCATCTAGTCTTTTGTGCTCCATTGACTAGAGAAAATAAATGTCAGTCTGACAGCTCTTTTTAAGGTGATACCATTCAGAGATCCTGATTGTAGGAGTTCTGCCCTGCTTGTTACCCAATTAAATAGTTTAGTAGAGCCTTCAAGAGATAAGGGGAGGGAGGAATCTAGTTCCTAGTGATCAGTCACTAATCTAATTAAGCAGATGGTTCTTGCAAGTATGGTCAAAGCCAGAGACCATTGATAGTACCTCAATTCAGAAATCCCAAGACATCAAACTAACCAATGTATAATTCTATAATTGAATGCTTATGTGGGTTCAATATAGCTATTTTGTAAAGCTTTTGGTCTCAGTAGGATACAGATTGATGATATGTAATGCTAAGTTCTGAGCTCAGCACTTACAAAGCATTTCTTAAATCTTTCTTACCGCTTTCTGTCTAGGCAGTTGGAAAAATCTGTCCTGAGAGTAACTGAAAATTGCCCCAGATTGTCATTGAGTGATTTACAGAAATACCTTTTGATTATAGTCCCAGTCACTTTTATATTTTACTGGCCATCTTATTGGACAAAGAAAAAAATTAATAATTTGTCAGCTGTGAACAACCAAATAATTGGTGTAGTTTATTCAGCAAAATTTATGTCTATTTCTTTTGGAGATCTTCTGCAAGGTTAAAAAATCAATATCATAAATCATATTTCAATGGAAATATGATGGTCTTACAAGGTCTGCTAAACTGTTACCAAATATTTATTTTGCTTCAATGCTGTGCATTTTATGTAGGAGGTGAGGGTTGCAGTATACTTTGCATCAGAACTATCAACATGATATTCAATTGATTAGTCTGAAAAAAAAATTGGGAAATAATAAAAATATCTTGACATCACAGGATTTGCCTTTAAGCTTTCAGATACACATACTACATGCCTGGTTCAAAATAAAGGAATCTATGTGTTCTACTCACCTTTATGATGCAAAAAGGAGGTATTGTTTTTGTTTTTTTCTGTAAGTGAAGCAAGTTGACAATGCATATTAACACTCAGGTATGTTTGTTTTAATAAATAATCAGAGACAAAAGGTATCATCAGATGACTCTGACTAGTTTAGGCCCAGGGAAGCAAGATCCTTGAACGTGTCTAACATTAACCATGTGAGTAGTCTAATAAAATCAGTGAAACTATTCATGCTCTTACAGTTAATCACAGACTTAAATACCTTGCTGAATCAAGGACTTAGAACTATGTAACTCTTTAATACAAGCAAAATGATTGAGGGCCCAATCCAAACCCACTAAAGTCAGTGGGAAAATTCTCGCTGACCTCAATGGGCTTTGGAACAGGCCCTGTGTATGGTGCAGAGCACGGAAAAAAAGATACTTTCACCTAAACCTGGGCCATAAAAAATTGTGGAGCCAGTGATATCAGTGAAATGTCTATTCAGGTTCCCATTACCCAGTACGGCTAATCCCCACAGCACCATTTCAACAAGAGAAAACTAGACAAGAATAAAAGAAACTTCTGACAGGCAAAACTGGCTGAGAGCATGAGTAAAAAATCCCCAACATTTGGATGAGTGTCACATATGCAACAGGAAAACAGCTTTTTGAAAAAATGTCCCACAGCTACCGAAAGCCAACAATATCTTAGTGTTTAAGGAATAGCATTGCAATGTTGCAGAGGTCTTTTAGGAACAGTGAAAGCAAAGCCAGATGCTTCTAAGTAGCAAATATAGCTAAATATTAATGAATTGTTTTGTAAAGGGGGGGCAATTATATATTTTCCTTGTAATAATATTTAATACAATAGCTAAGGAAACTACTAAAATCTAAAGCAGAGCTTATAACTTACTGGGGGCATAAAAATACCAGTAAAAGGTCTGGTAACATGTTCTAAAACACAGTACCACTAAGATTTCCCAATAAAAAATGAAGATATTAGGACTAATACTCTTCTTTGGGACTTGTTTGTTGGGGGGGGGGGGGGAGTTTGCTGTAAATACCTCCGAATCACATGCAGAAAATACAGCCAAGATACTGGGGAAATTCTCACATAACTTCCAAAGCCTGGGTTTGTCAGGAAAGATGCCAGCCCCCATTGCTCACTACTAGTTATGGTTTCATACAAACACCTTCTTTCTTTCTCCCATTCTGCCACTCATGTTTGAGAAGCGCTCCCTGTAAAAATCCATCCACAAAGTCACTTCATTGTTCTATTTCAAATCCCTCCTTAAAACTCTCTCTTGCTGCGATGCCTATGAAAAACTTGACAATCACTAGGCTGCTAGTGTCCTTAGAATACTGCCTATCATGCTGACCAATATGGTCTCTGATTGTATCTATCTTTTGTCTCTTATCTTACTTAAATTGTAATCTCTTTGGGACAGGGACTTTTTTAAATCTTTGTACAGTGCCTAGCATAATGGGGCCCTGGTCCTTGGCAAAGGCTCTTACTGTACAGCTCCTAGCTCAATGACACCCCAATCTCAGTTGGGCCTTTAGGTGTTACCATGATTTTACTACTAAATTTTATTTTGCCGATGGTCCTGGTCCATGACAAAGGCTCTTAGTGCTACAATAATACAAATAAAATAATAAATAATAAGGAGAATGCCACTTTACAATAGATGGATTATCAGATCTAATGATCCATCCACCCAGGGTAAAAGAAAAAAAATGTTCTTAAAGGTAGAATAAGTTACTGAAAAGGAAGAAACACATACAGACAAGGCTTATTCTCTTGTTATGATTGATTGATTGATAGGGCCAATAAAGTATGAATTGACCCTCCTGATAAAGGCATAAGGTGGCCGTGATAGGATCTTCTTGCTCCCATTCAATTCGGTGGCAAAACACCCATTGACTTCAACAGTGCAGGACAGAGACCTCAGAAACAAATATATTCTCAGTATTAGATACAGGACATGCAGTCTGGAAAGTAGAATTAGATGAATCAAGCCCTAAGCTAGAGATTTGAAATACACTTTTCAGTTATTATAATCTTAAACAAATGCCATTTGATATTACTTCTACTCCTGAGGTATTTTAAAGAGTAACTGCACAGATCTGAGGGATTATAAAGTGTTACAACTCTAATGGATGATGATTTAATTTAGGCTAGAAGCCTTCAAGAAGACAATGAAAAAATTTAGGGAAGCATTGCAGAGCACAATACAGACAACTAAATTTAAAACTGAATTTAAAACCTCAATAAAAATGATCTAGCAGAAATACTACTATGCTGGGTATAAATTGACTAAAGAAGTGTAACAATGGGTCCCAACAAAATAAAAATAACAGTGCTGAGCTGCCCACTTCACAATGTAAAATGGATGTACAGAGATTTGAGGACTAGTAACGATTTGGCAATACTCACTACAAATGTATGTTTGGTCAGTAAGTTGTTAATGAAAGTGCTGGAAAATGGCATTGCCTGGTATTTGGAAAACGTACCTGTGGAGGTGATATCCATATGACATGAACTGCAAAGCCATGCACTAAATGAATTTATCAGGTACTTTTGACTGCATGATCTCTCCTCTGCCCTACAGTCCAACTGCCCTTTGGTACTGTAACATTCCTACACCATGAATATCTTCAAGCAACCTACCCAGTACAGTAGTGATTTCTCTTCTGCTCACCCATTTACATGTCTGAGAGCTAAGACAGGCAAATTTCCATACACAGCTTTTGCTCAGTGGAAATGTGTACTCCACCTTAAACAGTTAACAGCAGTAAAGAATGGTCATCTGCCTTGAATGAAAGCACAGGATGTCCATAAGCTATACATTTAAAAGGAATAATGCCTTTCAAATGATTATTTGATAACTGCATCAACAGGTGCCACAGAAGAGTTCTAGGGTTAGGCAGCTGATTCAATAGCTGTCCTTTAAAGTCACATTTTGTTTTACTGTTGTGAAATGTAATTAGTAGGTGTCATCAGTAGTCACTGAGAGTGACATGGTTCCTCACCCTATGTGTAGCTTGTGAACTGTTAAAGTATATTGTGTACCACTTAGACCTTTGACAAAAGCATTTTCACGTGTCTGTTTCTCGACAATGGCAAAATATTCAAAGGTGTTTGCAATTTTTTCTGAGAGCAGGAGAAAGATACTTGTAGAGAGGAATGAAAGTATAACATGCAGAAGAAAAGATGAGGCTACCCTAGCAAGAAAATACAACCCTAAGAGTAGAAATGATTCAAAATAGTGTGGTGTAAGATCTAGGGAGACAACCTGTCCCTGTGCCTAGACTCTCAGGTAGCATCAGTGGTGAAATCAATCATTTTCAATTTGCTGATGCCTAATAGATTGTCCCCTTCCTGGATAAGGATCTGGCCCCAGTGATCTACACATTTGTCACCTCCATACTAGCTCATTGTCACTCTAGCTGTCCGAAATGTGTCTCCAGGTGAAAGCAGAAAGCGGCTGCCCACCACTACAATGGGGCAAGCCACTGTAGCGGCATTCCCATGGTGCTATGACTAGGGCAAGTTGATTCACTGGGTTGTCACTGGCAGTTCTGAAAAAACGTCTACAAAATAGTTTCAGGTCAGTATAACAAAATAAAACTTTCAAATTTTCAGTGAACTGAAAATTTTTTAAAAGATCATTTTGGGTTGAACTATTTAATAAAATTGAAGGAAATTTCTAAACAGAAGAATTGTTTCAAATTGAATAAGTCAAAATGTTTCATTTCAGAAATGTTTTGGGTGTTTTTATTTTTTGTTTATTTTTAGCTGAAACATTTTGTCCAAATCAGCATGAATTTGCAAAATGTTTTTGTTGACACATTTGATTTTTTTTGTCAGAAAAAAATCATCCAGCTCTAGCTATGACTGCTCCAGTGTTTCTAAGTCACTTCTGTCTCTAGTTAAGGGGCTTAACCCTGATCTTCAAAGTTCTCCATGGGTCAGGATCCAGCTACATCAGGGGTGGGCAAACATTTTGGCCCAAGGGCTGCATCCGGGTATGGAAATTGTATGGCAGGCCATGAATGCTCAGAAAATTGAGGGTGGGATATGGGAGGGGTGAGGGCTCTGGCTGGGGGGTGCAGGCTCTGGGGTGGGGACAGAAATGAGGAGTTCAGGGTATGGGAGGGGGCTCCGATATGGGGCAGGGGGTTGGGGTGTGTGGGGGGGAGTGAAGGCTCTGGCTGTGGGTGCAGGCTCTTGGGTGGGGCTGGGGATGAGGGGTTTGGGGTTCAGGAGGGTGCTCTGGGCTGGGACCGAGGGGTTTGGAGGGCAGGAGGGGAATGAGGGCTGGGGCAGGGGGTTGGGGCACTGGGGGCTCCTGCTGGGGGTGCAGGCTCTGGAGTGAGGCTGGGGATGAGTGGTTTGGGGTGTATGATAGTGCTTCGGGCTGGGACCGAGGGGTTCAGAGGACAGGAGGTGGATCAGGGCAGAGGTGGGGGGTCTAGGCTCAGGGGTCTAGGCTCTAGGCAGTGCTTACCTCAAGCGGCTCCCAGAAGCAGTGGCATGTCCACCCTCCGGCTCCTACATGAAGGTGCGACCAGGTGTCTCCGCTGCATGCTGCCCCATCCGCAGGCTTTACCCCTGCAGCTCCCATTGGCCGTGGTTCCTGGCCAATAGGGGCAGCACTTGGGGCAGGGGCAGCATGCGGAGCGAAGGCCCCTGGCTGTCCCTACACATAGGAGCCAGAGGGGTCCATGCTTCTGCTTCTGGGAGCCACATGGAGTGGCCCCTGACTCTGCTCCCTGGCTGGAGCACCAGAGTGGGGCAAGCCCCAAACCCCGCTCCCCAGCAGGAGCTCAAGCGCTGGATTAAAACAGCTGGCGGGCTGGATCCAGCTGGTGGGCTGTAGTTTTCCCACCCCTGAGCTACATCATAATCTTCCAAAGTACCTTCTAAAGTGTGAATTTCCTGAAATGTGCAGGGTTCAAGATGGCAGATTCTTGAGCTCCATTCACTTGGAAGGCAACATACTCTGCCCAATCATCAGACTATGTCAGACACAATTTTTGTTCCATATGTTACCTTAGGGTGGGAGAGGGCTCCTCAGAAGGGAAAACATTTGCTATAAGAAATTTAGGAAGTACCTTATCGGGTATTATTCAGTCAAGAGACTCACAAAAAAGAGGAATTGATTTTTATTTTAATAAGTTAATAGTGAGAAATAACATATTATTTTCACTTGAATATAAATTTAGACTAGTAAAAAGAATTACCCAAACCTTACAAAAGCTAAATTTATTGTGATTTAAGATAGCTTGAAAAAGGGAATGGCTCATTAGAAAAGGCATGGGGACAGAACAAAGACCACAGTGGGAATACAACTTTCTGACAAAATGATGATTACTTTAGATCATTTCATGATTAATTCAGATAATGCCAAGAGGAAGGCTATGTACTTGTTTGCTGTATAAATGTAGGTTCTTCAGAGGTGTGATCCGAAGCTCACTGAAGTCAATGAAAGTATTTGCATTGACTTTAAAGGAGTCTGGATCAAGCCCCAGAAGCTTCGTCAGTCCTCAGTAGAACAATGTACCTCAAGCTTAAGAGCTAATGCTGGAGCTGAAACTCCATTTCATGGCCCTAGCTAGTGGTGAAGATAATAAATTACTACGGATATAATTGTTTAGGCAGTTCTCCAATATTTAGGCATAAAAATGGCCATACGGGGTCAGACCTATGGTCCATCTATCCCAGCATTCTGTCTTCCAACAGAGGACACTGCCAGGTGCTTCAGAGAGAATTAACAGAACAGGGCAATTATCTAGTGATCCATCCACACCCGGCCTCTGGCAGTCAGAGGCTAGGGACCCCCAAAGTACGGAGTTGCATCCTTGACCATCTTGGCTAATAGCTGTTGATGGACCTATCCTCCAGGAACTTATCTAGTTCTTTTTTGACCCCTGTTATAGTTTTAGCCTTCACAATATCCCCTAGTAACAAGTTCCACAAGCTAACTGTGTATTGTGTGAAAAAGTGCTTCCTTGTGTTTGTTTTAAACCTGTTGCCTATTAATTTCATAGGGTGACTCCTGGTTCTTATGTTATGTGAAAGAGTAAATAACACTTTTTCTCCACACCATTCACGATTGTATAAGCTTCTAACATATCTGACCTTACTTCTCTCTTTTCTAATCTGAAAAGTCCTACCCTTTTTTAATCTCTCCTCAGATGAAAGCTGTTTCATACCCTTCATCATTTTTGTTGCCCTTATCTGTACCTTTTCCAATTCTAATACATCTTTTTAGAGATAGGAAAACCAGAACTGCATGCAGTATTCAAGGTGTGGGCATACCATGGATTTATATAGTGGCATTTTGATATTTACTGTCTTATTATCTATCCCTTTCCTAATGTTCCTAATATTCTGTTAGCTTTTTTGGCTGCCAAAGCACATTGAGCAGATGTTTTCAGAGAACTATCCACAATGACTCGAAAATCTCTTTATTGAGTGGTAACAGCTAATTTAGATCCCACTATTTTATATGTATAGTTGGGATTATGTTTTCCAATGTGCATTACTTTGCATTTATCAACATTGAATTTCACCTGACATTTTATTTCCCAGTCACCCAGTTTTATGAGATCCCTTTCATAGAACATAATTATTTCTTTTAAAGGGATTTCCTTGGGCATCTGTTTTCTTGATGAATTAGTTAGTCAAGAGCAGAATCTATTTTCACAACTTCTTCTAGCCATGACCGTAAAGCTGTTTATAAGTAACATATGCTTTTTAAAATTTATTTATTTAAGTAAGTGAGTGACTGACTAACTGACACTAGGAAACTAAGATTCAGCTATTATGATTGCACTGGCTAAGATTCAAAATAGTGTGTCAGAATGTTTTTTCTTTTTTCCAGACTTATTATTTCTACACAGTCAATATTTCAGCCAATACTATATACTTTAATGATTTTGTGCTTAAGGAAATTGCTGCACTCGAAGAGACATTTTTAAAATAAAATCATATTAAATACATACTGATATGATCCAGCAACCGGGAGCCAAATGGGTAGGTTAATTTCTTTCTGTGTTATATGTCTTTCTATTATGTATTAGTTATATCTCAATAATTTTATTCTATTTTCTGTACTAATGGAGGGTTAGGTGATAGGAGAATTAGATCCAGATAAGAAAACAAAAGCTCACAATTTCCTCCAAATTGAGCAGAATGACTTTCGCTCCTTCTTCTTTTCTGTTACAGCTACTGGTATAAATTTGTTGGCAGGGATTGACATAAGTACAGTGCAGCCAACATTCTCCCTATAGGCACTAAACAGTTTACCTGAGTGATGTACTCTGCTTCTGCCAGCTTGAGGCCCGAGGTCTCAAATCTTTTTTCTTGATTTTGGTCTTTTGCATAGAAGCATAATATGCTCGCAGCTGCCCCAACAGGCTGGTTCCCCTTCAGCCGAGGCCAGGAAATCACAGCTGTGTGAAGTGACACAAATCATAAACAATTAGGCAAGGGAATTACTTTTTAAAGCGATCGTTCCCTGAGCTAGTCAATGATCAGAAGATAACTAAGTGCCCTTCTACCCAAGGAAAGGCATCTTTCTTACAAACTGATTAATGGCACTGGATGGCTCAGGCATTTAGTAATGGGTTTCAAAGGTTTTCAGCTCTGCAGCCACTAGTTCCTGCAGTAAAGTTGTGTCTGATACCTGTTTGGAGGACTACGTGAAATGAGTTGGTGGGCTCAGTCCTATTCCTAATGGCCAGGAATCCACAAAATAAAGGACCCCATTAGGATTTTGGCCCTCTTCTTCACAGTGTCAGTGAACCATTGAGACTAATTTATCCTCTCATCCCTAGAGATGGTCCCTCTAATTGGGGGCTGAAGCAAATGGGTGTGGCAGTGTGGTGAAATCTCATGGCATTGTTGTCTGTGCAGCACCCTGACTGTAGATAAACGAGGATGTTATTATTGTTAATGTTAATTATTATTGTTATTGAAAACTGAAGGGAGTTGGGTGAGTAACGCCCACTTCTGCTTTTGAAAATCTTCTCCCTGTGAATATCAGTCCAGCACCTTTCATCAATACTGAATTCTGTTTAAAACGAGAGAGGATAAATGCACATATTTGAGATTAGTTACAAACACCTATTAACATCTGCCAGAAACCCCGTGTGAATATAAATACCTTTTGGGCTCAGGGCAGGAGTAAAGGGCCTCTGGGACAACACTGATGGTAAGAAGCCAAACCAAGAAGTAGTGGTTGGAGCTTTTTATTGCAGGAGCCAGTGTTGAAAGAGGGAGCTAAGCAGTGGGTAGAAAAGGACACTGTAAAGAGGTAGCAAGGTGAACAGTAGAGAACGGAGACACTTACAAACAGCTGTCATCACATATTCATTGATGATCATTTCTCAAACTTATTATTCCTATTGGAATCAGATTTACATTGCAGTACTTGTATAACCCTGGCAAAATGGTTGGAGTCATGTGCCAATTAATTAAGAATCAGGGATTTTTATTATATCAATACTTAGCAATGTTTTTAAAAGATTATTATTGTGGCTGATGGTCTTTATGTTTCATCAAACAGCTTTAGGAAAAACCTATGAAAATAAGGAAAATGAGGAGAAATTTGCAACTTACATGAAAAAAAAATTGAATGATACAATACAAGCTAAATTAGTTTGTGGGAGGGTGGAGGGAGAAGCATACCTCTGTATTGTTCATACCTATAACTATGCAAAATATGTGTTAGCAACATTTGGATTTAGCTTGGATCATTTTTATTATACATTTAGTCTCCAATCCTGTAAATATATATGTGGATATTTAACTTTAAGCATGAAACCTGTCCCATTGCAGGAGTCAGACTTTATATCACTAAATTCAGCACGTCTGTAAATACATGTTTTTTTTTCTTTTGTAAACACTGACTCACTTTACCTACACCTGGCTGATAGCGATTCACATGTGTTTCTGACAATACCAAATACTATTAGCTGAACAAAAAAGAAGAATTGAAAAAAAAAGCCTTAAGGGATCAGGTATTTGAACTGTGTGTGTGTGTTGCCTATTCTATCAGATGAACTTATATGTAATTTCATAGGCTTATGTTCTAAAATAAGATTTTTAACAGTAGCACTTAAATACATAAGGTAAAATTCTGGCCTCACTGAAGTCAATGGCAAAACTCCCATTGTCTTAAATGTGGACAGATTTCACCCCTGCCCTTTTTTAACTTATGTTGTGTAACTAAACCAGGAAAATAAACCCCAGTTTCTTAGCAGCACTTTTGAATGCCAGATCTTGTTTATTCTATTCCTTGTACAAGGAATTTCTATTAAAAATTATCGATGTTTATTAAAAGCAGATTTCAGATACTTTTTTAAAATGTGATCACTGCCTACAATGTGGTTACAGTCAGAAACAGGCATCTAAAATTGATCTGTTGTTACAACATTTTATCTACTCCCTGTGTATTTTTCACAGCATCCACTGTACAGTATCTATATAGGTTACTGACCAATATGTTGTACTGCCTTTGTCATTGCAGAACAGAAGAGCAAGTTTTGTTCAGTTTTAAGCATCAGCAAAATCACCAGCTACGATTCCTACATTTTTTACTCTCAGTAGTGATGTATGAAGCAGAAAAACACAGCTTGACTTTCAGATACTAGACTGAGGTTACACGGACCGTCAGGATTTTTTTTAAAAAACTTGTAAATGAAGCAAATTTGATGTGGAATTCAATGAGGGAAAATAAACATGGAAAGTGTTTTTAAGTCACTATTTCCCACGTGCACACACCTTTAAATATACTGTATGACTCAAACTATATTGTTAATGAGATGGAAAAAGACAATATACATATATTTGTAATAGCAAAACATTGCTTCTCATGTGTTTTCCTACTTTAAAAAAAGAGTATTGCCTAAGACAGTTCTTTAGACAGTTATTCAGCTCTTGAAAATTCAATAGTTAAAATGTTAGCAGTTCTGAAGAAACATATGGCAATTGTGGAGAAGTTCTGCTTATGAAATGCAAACATTGAATATATTACAAAAGCATACCCATTGTTATTTTCCTATATTGGCTGGAGATTCTTTGTATAAATCTTGTCCAATATTCTCTTTATTGTTGAATTATGAAAAAAGTATTAGTATTCCATTCTAGAAAAATCCCAATTAAAGTAAATATATTACTATATCCACTGAAAAAAACCCTCAAACCCTAAGTTAAGATAATGGTGCATTCAATCTTAACTCTACCTTATTGTATACAAATTAAGGTATATTAATTAAATAATCAACATAAAAAGGCTCCAGCTACACAAAAAAAGTTGTAACCGCATTTGTTAGGTGTGTAGCATGGTTTGTTATTAGTAATGCATGTGTTGTAGTAATGCCTAGAGTCTCCAGGCAAGAAAGGAACCTCAGCAGTATTAGGAGCTTTAAAAATCTTATAGGAAGAGACAGGTCTCTGTCCCAGACAGTTTACAGTCAGAATGGAACATGTGCAGAATTTGCAAACAAGACCTGCACTATCTATACAAGACATTCATTACAGGGGAAATCTATGCTCTATTTCACTTCTGCAAGGGAGGGAGTTTGTCATAAATTAATTGGCGTGGTCATTCCACATGCAACGGTGCCAGCTGCCACCCAAGCGCCCCCTCATGGCCAGGATGCCTCTGTTGGACCCTGCCTCTCTTTTCCCCTTCACGAGGGCTCCTTCAATAAAATCCACACAGTCTCTTTCAGTCACGACCCTTCTCAGGGCTGTTTTTTTTTTTAAAATTAAGCTAACAAAGTTCTCAAACACAAAAACAATCTTCTACCCAGGCTTAAGCTGGCCACTCTCCCTGCAGATTCACTTTACAATTCCTTCACTGCAGGAACCACCCTCTCTACAGATTCCTGCTGCCTTTTACCCTGGTATCAACTGATTTAACCCAAGTGGGGCTCATTCTGTAATCAGGGCTGACTTAGCTCCATGTAGGAGCAGGATTGTATAATTGTACTATAAGAAGTGAGGTACTAATGTATGTCTTTTTTCAGAGTAGCAGCCATGTTAGTCTGTATTTGCAAAAAGAAAAGGAGTACTTGTGGCACCTTAGAGACTAACAAATTTATTTGAGCATAAGCTTTCATGAGCTATAGCTCACTTCATTGGATGCATTTCCACAGAATTTGCAAATTAATTCCAATTCAGCAGTCTCTTGTTGGAGTCTGTTTTCAAAGTTTTTTTTGTTGAAGAATAGGTTTTCTTCAAAAGGTTTTCTCTGCCCCGACCCCACTCTCCTTCTGGTAATAGCTCATCTTAAGTGATCACTCTCCTTACAGTGTATATGGTAAACATCCATTTTTGCATGGTATGTAATATAAATTATTTATATGTGTATATAAATCTCCTCACTGTATTTTCCACTTTATGCATCCGATGAAGTGAGCTGTAGCTCATGAAAGCTTATGCTCAAATAAATTGGTTAGTCTCTAAGGTGCCACAAGTACTCCTTTTCTTTTCACCTTAGTAGGTCATTTCAAAATACAGATCATATCAGATTAATTTTGCATTTGGTTTATACTGGGCCATCTGACTGCTTTTAGCACAAACACCTTATTGGCTTTCCATTTATTTGAATACAGTATGAATTATCTCTAGTTTAGAGCACCTAGCCTTCAGACTGAAGTTCGGTGTCTGATCCTTACGGCCTCCAGCACTCAATCAGCTTCTTCTTGCTGCCATGCAGGTAGGTTAATCATTTATAACATCTTTAATTTATAATCCTCTATTTTCCCTTATCAATTGCCAGGTCACCCTAAACCCTGAAAAGGGCCTCAGGAGCACAGAAGGATGAGTGAGGAATCAGTGCTTTCAGAATTGTTATAATGTGGTCACCACCAAGCAGAACATTATCTAAAAAGTAATATACTGTAAGCTGGTGAAGCAATTCAGCACAAGAACATAGGGTAAATCAGTGAGATCCTCTTTCCCAGGAGGAATTTTATCTTTTGGTCACAGAAATAGATGATAAACCTCAAAATACAACACAAATGTTCCTCAACTCATGGCTTCTTGCCCAGACCCATTACCCTGGGTTCAGAAAACAAAATTATCACAGTCAGTGTCTCACTTCCTGTTCTGAACCAGTTGCTTTTACGGCTCCTTCCTGAACTAACAGTCCAAACTCTTCATTTGCCAGGAATGGCAATGTTTATGTACCCTAAAGACATGTCACATTTCTGGGGCAAGTTGCACCTTTAAAAACAAACAAACAAAAAAAAACACCTTTGAGTTCTAGACACACAAACCTGGAAGCTTTTTGGGAAGCTGGGTTGTCTGCCTGCATTAGCCATTGTTTGGGCATTCACTATTGCTTCCTGTACTTGGGATTGTGTTATTTAAGATATTTATACATGATCTAGAATAAGAGAGGTGAACTGTGAGGGGACAAAATTTGCATATGGTTCAATATCATTGAGGGTTAATCTAGCCTACAAAGGACTGAACAGTACGTCAGAAGATCCCAACAAAGCTAGGCATTTTGCCAACTTAGTAGGAGATTAAACTCATTCTGACAACTGCAAGGTAAGGCACATTGGAAGGAGCAATTTAAACTACTCACATACATTGATGGTATCTAAATTAAATGTAACCACTCAAGAAAAGTCCTGGGTGTCATTGTAAATAGCTTAATGAAAACTTTTGCTCAATGCTCTGTAATGATTTTAAAAACAACAAGTTGTTAGGTTGAATAGAGGAGAGGAGGTGATTTTGAAAACTATTCTGTATAAGGCTATTCTATAAATCGATATATGAGCTCACCTTGAATTATAAATTCAGTTGTATTCATCATATTTCTAAAAGGATATATCAGAAAGAGAAAGACTAGGGAAACTGAAAGAATACTTCATCAAGATTACTGGGCCAAATTCCGCTTTGGTTTGCAACCACAGCAATCCCTTGAAATTACTGGTTACCCAGTTATAATCCATAGTTGAATATGGATTATTTAATTTAGAGAAGAGATGGTGTCTCTATCTCTGGTAAATTTTAAATCAATATTGGATGCTTTATAAAAGATATATTCTAGTTCAAATGGAAATTAAGTCACGGAAGTCCTATGGCTTGTGTTACACAGAAGGTCAGACTAGATGATCACAATGGCTTTATAATCTATGAGCCCTTCTGGTTTTATAATCTGTGAATAGGAAGGGTTCTGATAGAGCAGATGTTCCCAGATTTGGTTCGCGGCTTGTTCAGGGTAAGCCTCTGGTGGACTGCGAGATGCTTTGTTTACCTGAGCATCCACAGGTACGGCCACCCACAGCTCTCTGTCCCTGCAGTTCGCCGTTTCCGGCCAAGGGGAGCTGCTGGAAGTGGCACGGGCCGGGCCATCGATTCCCGCAGCTCCCATTGGTCAGGAATGGCAAACCGCAGCCCTGAACAAGCCGTGAACCAAGTTTGGGAACCCCTGTGATAGAGAGATACAAAACAATAGATCATACCATATACAGGGGCTAATCTTTGTGCTCCTATTTCCCCTTACTCATAATAGAGAGACAGGAAGAGAGACAATGCCATGAAAAGGCAACAAATTTAACATTGATCAAAGAAAATACTGTTCCACAAAATACATAATTACCCTGTAAAACTCACTGCCAGGAGAGATCATTGACGCCAAGACTAGCAGGACTCAAAAGACATTTGAATTGATCATAAGAACATTATCCACATTTTCACTAGTTAGATTAACTATTTATAAGAGGTATCTGAACCTCAATAATTTACAACATAAGCCTCCCACTAACTGTCTTGTGTTAGGTCAGGGATCAGCAAACTTTGGCACACGGTCCATCAGGGAAAGCTGCTGGCAGGCCAGGACAGTTTGTTTACCTGCAGCATCCACAGGTTCGGCCAATCGCAGCTCCCGCTGGTCAGCAGAACCTGCAGACGCTGCAGGTAAACAAACCATCTCGGCCCGCCAGCAGCTTTCCCTGACGTGCTGCATGTCAAAGGTTGACGATCCTTGTGGTAGGTATTCGTGTCCCTTATGTTATTATAAAATTGACCATTACTGGGAAGGTGAAAAACTTTCTTGGAAGCAGTTGTACTGTATACCTTTGAGACAAGTTTCCAGGCTCGACCATCACTTTTTTATCCAATATGATGATTTCTGTTTTCCTACAAATGAAGTACAGTCAAACCTCAGAGTTATGAATGTCAGAGATATGAATGCTAGACTAGTCAACCACACACCTAATTTGGAACCGGAAGTACCCATTCAGGCAGCAGCAAAGGGAAAAACAAAACAAATGCAGTACAGTACTGTGTTAAATGTAAACTACTAAAAAATAAAGTGAAAGCAGCATTTTTCATCTGCATAGTAAAGTTTCAAAGCTGTATTAAGTCAATGTTCCATTGTAAACTTTTGAAAGAACAACCATAATGTTCAGAGTTACAAACATTTCAGAGATACGAACAACCTCCATTCCTAGTGTGTTCGAACAACCTCCATTCCTAAGGTGTTCGTAACTCTGAGGTTCTATTGTAATACAACAGAATTGTGTTGTATTCAGGTGCTCTCTGGTTTGTAGGTGGCAACATGTGTGATACACTATTACCATTATCAATTATTATTTAATAGAATCATAGAATCATAGAATATCAGGGTTGGAAGGGACCACAGAAGGTCATCTAGTCCAACCCCCTGCTCGAAGCAGGACCAATTCCCAGTTAAATCATCCCAGCCAGGGCTTTGTCAAGCCTGACCTTAAAAACCTCTAAGGAAGGAGATTCTAGCACCTCCCTAGGTAACTCATTCCAATGTTTCACCACCCTCATAGTGAAAAAGTTGTTCCTAATATCCAATCTAAACCTCCCCCACTGCAACTTGAGACCATTATTCCTCGTTCTGTCATCTGCTACCATTGAGAACAGTCTAGAGCCATCCTCTTTGGAACCCCCTTTCAGGTAGTTGAAAGCAGCTATCAAATCCCCCCTCATTCTTCTCTTCTGCAGACTAAACAATCCCAGCTCCCTCAGCCTCTCCTCATAAGTCATGTGTTCTAGACCCCTAATAATTTTTGTTGCCCTTCGCTGGACTCTCTCCAATTTATCCACATCCTTCTTGTAGTGTGAGGCCCAAAACTGGACACAGTACTCCAGATGAGGCCTCACCAATGTCGAATAGAGGGGAACGATCACGTCCCTCGATCTGCTCACTATGCCCCTACTTATACATCCCAAAATGCCATTGGCCTTCTTGGCAACAAGGGCACACTGCTGACTCATATCCAGCTTCTCGTCCACTGTCACCCCTAGGTCCTTTTCCGCAGAACTGCTGCCTAGCCATTTGGCCCCTAGACTGTAGCTGTGCATTGGATTCTTCCGTCCTAAGTGCAGGACCCTGCACTTATCCTTATTGAACCTCATCAGATTTCTTTTGGCCCAGTCCTCCAATTTGTCATAATAATAGTTGTATTGTGAGAGAATCCTCAAGGTTCCAATGATGATCAAGACTCCCTTGTGATCTAGCAACATAGAAGTTGGCACATTCTCTGCCCTGAACAGTTTGTGGTCTAAAATGATGAACTATATATGGGGGGGAGAAGGAAATAAGCAAAATTTTATATACATGCATTTATTTGATATTTCTTTTAGTTTAGTAGTCAAATATACAAATATTAACTTTCCACAGGTACCTCTCATTCAACTTCCCCAGCTATCCCTCATTAAATAATGGCTGATTTCTGACAGGCCTCATGGCAGAAGTGGATTTTGAGAAAGGGTTTGAAGAGAAGATTGGGTAATAGCCTAACAGATCCATTCACGCAGGGCATTCCGCAAATAAAGGACAGTGCAGAAAAAAACACAGAAGATGTTTCTGGGGAGAACAAGCAAGAAAAAAAGAAGAGTCTGGTATAATTGTCAGAGCAGGGAAGGGTCAATGTAATGAAAAATAAGAAAGGATAGGAGGGAGAGTCAAAGTTACAAGAGTCCCTGGAGGTTGTGAAGCCAAGAAACTTGATATGGTGTAAGGAGTACTAGTGGAGGGATGCAAAGAAACTGGTTAAAAGATAGGAAACAAAGGGTAGGAAAAAATGGTCAGTTTTCAGAATGGAGATACCTAAATAGTGGTGTCCCCAGAGGTCTGTACTGGGACCAGTACTGCTCCACATATTCATAAATGATCAGTAACGGGGGATAAACAGTGAGATGTCAAAATTTGCAGATGGTACAAAAGTACTCAAGACAGTTAAGTGTAAAGCAGAATGCAAAGAGTTACAAAGGGGTCTCACAAAAGTGGGTGACTGGGCAACAAAATGGCAGATGAAATTCAGTGTCGATAAATTCAAAGTAACGCACATTGGAAAACATAATCCCAACTACACATAAAAAATGATGGGGTCTAAATTAGCTGTTATCACTCAAGAAAGAGATCTTGGAGTCATTTTGGATAGTTCTCTGAAAACATCCACTCAATGTGCAGCAGCAGTCAAAAAAGCTAACAGAATGTTGGGGATCATTAGGAAAGGGATAGATAATAAGACAGCAAATATCATATTGCCTCTATATAAATCCATGGCATGGCCATATCTTGAAAACTGCAAGCAGATGTGGTCGCCCCATCTCGAAAAAGATATATTGGAATTGAAAAAGATTCAGAAAAGGTGTACAAAAATTATTAGGGATGTGGAACAGCTACCATATGAGGAGAGATTAACAAAAGTGGGACTTTAAAGCTTGGAAAAGAGATGACTAAGGGGGATATGATTGAGGTCTATAAAATTATGACTGGTGTGGAGAAAGTAGATAAGGAAGTGTTATTTACTCCTTCTCATAACACAAGAACTAGGGATAATCAAATGAAACCAGGAGTCACCCGAATAAATTAATAGGCAATAGGTTTAAAACAAACAAAAGGAAGTATTTCTTCATACAGTGCACAGTCAACCTGTTGAACTCTTTGCCAGAAGATGTTGTGAAAGCCAAGACTATAACAGGGTTCAAAAAAAGAACTAGGTAAATTCATAGAGGGATAGGTCCATCAACGGCTATTAGCCAGGATGAGCCAGA
The DNA here is from genome assembly GCF_965140285.1 of Lepidochelys kempii. Classification (NCBI taxonomy): domain Eukaryota; kingdom Metazoa; phylum Chordata; order Testudines; family Cheloniidae; genus Lepidochelys; species Lepidochelys kempii. The sequence continues at coordinate 58,123,144 of NC_136387.1, read as the reverse complement.
ATAGTGTCCCTAGCCTCTGTTTGCCAGAAGCGGGGAATGGGTGACAGGGGATGGATCACTTGATGATTACCTGTTCTGTTCATTCCATCTGGGGCACCTGGCATTGGCCGCTGTTGGAAGATAGGATACTAGGTTAGATGGACCTTTAGTCTGACCTAGTATGTCCATTCTTATATTCTTAAAGGATATGGGTGAGAAGGGAAACATTATACAGACCTCTGTTATAACAGGAGAAATCCAATTTATTCAGAGTTAATTTGTCTGCTGGAGATCACTGTTCAGCAATGTAAGCAAAAGCTGAAAGTTCAGCTCAATACATCATGGCTCTGCCACAGGAGGGTGTGTGTGTGTGTGTGTGTGTGTGTGTGTGGTGGCAATGCTTAGAGACTGCTTAGGGGAAAAGTCTCTTAATGTTCACTTGTTTGAAAGATTGCTACCTTAACATAGTCTGAAGCTCCTACTTTAGCAAATGAAAATGAGTCTGTTATTAATAATGAAAGTTGATCGCTGAGGGAGATACTCAGTCTATGAATTTAATTTGTAACAGACAAAGAAGAAAGCAGAATTTCAGTAGTGGAAAGATAAATTTGGATCTCTTCCTTCATATTTCAGCAATGGAGAAAGCACAAATGGTTTATATTCTGCAGCGATTTCCAGGCTTTGGTGTAGATTATGTGATTTATAGAAGTTCAAAGGAGCCACACTGGGAGGTCCAGGGATGGTGTCTCAGCAGACGCATCTTTCCCAGATCCACTTGTTATGCACTTTAAACCATTCATACCGAAGTTTCAGTTTGCTACATTTAGTGTGTCACTGCAGAAAGAGGTGTGACTATGGATCCCGCTCCTTCCCATCCAACTCACTCATTTCTCCCCAGTGGGAGTAAGGATTTTATGAACTTTCAGAAATGAATGGTTTGTCAACCTAATTAATTAGTTCCAAGAGCTGGTTGGGAATTTTTTAATGAAATAGCTTTGGTCAGAAAATGCCAATTCCTTGAAACCAAAACTTTTTGCATTGGAATGGAACCAAATTTCAAAACCTTGAAAACTTTCACATAACCAAATTATTTTTTCCAGCCAGGCCTATCAATCAGCCATTTTGAATGGCTGTATTTTTGTGCACTATTGTCAACCTCACTTCACCAGCTAGAGTATATACTTAGGTCAATATGTTCATGCATCTGTTCCTTATTTATTAATATGTAAGTCACCTACCACTTAAGAAAATACTGATTAATTTGCTTGAAGGTAATAGTATGAATGAAATTAAAAATAAAAGGAGCTTGTTCATGATTTTAATCATAAGAGAATAAGAATAAACATAAATTTTGGTGAGGTGAAGACATTCAGATTTGAAGAGGTAAGTTTTGAAGGAATGTGGACCAAAAAGTGTAAAGAGAGAGAAACTATTAGAAGAGAAATAAAGACAGACAGAGAGAAATAAAAAGGATCACATTGTGGTGGGAAGATATGGGGACAGAGGACACAAACGGCTTCCTCCTACTACAGTGTTCCTCTCAGAGAAGTCTTCCAGGGATGGTTGAGGTTAGCCTTTGTATGACTTGTTCAATAGCTACCCCCAAAAAGGTGTACCATGGGGATGGTACAATGACTTCACAGCATCTCTGTAATCTTCATTGAAGCTGACCAGTGGAGCTGGGGATGGGCAAGCCCACAGAGCTGGTCAGAATTTTTTTTTCTGCAGAAAATTGTGGGGGTTTTTTAAGTAGAAAAAATGAAAACAAAAATTGGCTGTAAAGATTTCACCAAAACAATTTTGGTTTGAGGGATTTTGATTTTAATGAAAAGTCAAAAAATTTCCTCATAAAACAGACAGACAATTTTCATTAAAAATGTCATTTAGTCAAAAACCCAAACACGGTCAAAACACTTTTGATGGAAATTTTTCAACCATACCTTGAGTGCATACTGCACTCTGTCTCATAATATTGGAGCTATTGTTGAATCATGCCCCAAGAGCCTTCTGGTTATATCAGCCGAATTCCTCTGTATTATGCTCTTCTCTCAGCACTGACTGTAAGCCACATTCTAGCCTAAAATGTCAAGCATGCAGGAAGAAATAGATCAAATTCTGTTCCCAGTTACTGAACCCCAGTGTAAATCCAAAACTAATGCAGTTACTCTATATTTACACTGAGGTAACACACCAGAATTTGGCCGTTCATAAAAGTGGAGTAGATTTTTAAAAATTCCTGTGTGGAGAAAAAGTCAAGTAAATAAAGTTATTAATAAAAAGAAAGCAGCTTCCTGACATATTAATACTGCTATCTCTCTCAGTTTCTCTGAAGTCTTCCCATTCTGTCCCTGGTGGGATCAAATCACCGAAAAGGTGTTCATACATTTGACTTGTTTGTAAAAGTAAAGGAAGACAGGTTGCCTTTAATTTAAAACCAGGTCATTTTGTTTATGAAGGGAAATAAAGACATTAATTTTCCCTCTTGGTTTATCACTATAGTGTTGTTGAACTGTTTATTATAGTGAACATATTATTCATTGAATGTCTGCATGAATAAGTTTTATCCTGTGGGTTGTTCATGAAGTTTGTTATGAGTATTGCCTCAGCTATGTGATATCTGGAATTACTGTTTACTCTGTGTGAGATGTAGTATTCTCATAAAAGCAGGAAATCCGAGGTTTCAGTAAAGGACTTTTATTTAACTGTTATATTAACAACATAATGGATGAGCCTAGATTCAATGTCTGGCTCAGAGAACCTAAACTGCCTCCATGTTTTCCTCACATTTGTGCTTTCTGGTGTTGGAATGTACATAAAATGGTACTCTGCTGAATGATCCCCCAAGTCGCATTCTCTTGCTCTTCTCTGTTTGGAGGACTTAAGCTTTGTAAATGGAAGGAGTATCTGAACAACTCATTGGGGCTTTGGGTCTCTCAAGGACAGTGTATGAGAACTTTAGGGAGAGAAAGGTAACAGAGAATCAGGCTTGCAGAATTTAATTAAGATATATGAAATCTCTTTTCCTTTCCCACTGAAAGACCATCACAGACTGTCTGCATAAGTGGATCTCATATTTCAAGTGAGGATCTGCATGGATTTGCAAACATTAATGTTTGTTTTTCTTTAATATTATCTCCCAGTGAGTTCTTCTACCCCTTTTTTTAATCTAAATATTTCAGTAAAAGAGAAAGATCAGTTCTTACAATGGTTGCCTTTAAAATGTTAGCCTTTGATAATATGGTGGTATCTAGCATCTAAAAAGCTTAGCGTAGTAAACTAAGCTCAATAGTTTGGATATCACTGTATGATAACTCTTGGCAAATGCTGACTTTACATCACATCCAGTACCTCCTCCAGCAGGTTCGTGAAATATTGAGATACTCAGTAAACAGATGATGTGAAAATTTTACATTACATAAAAGCTAGCAAAGTTCACAAAGTATTGTGTTTTTACAAAAAAAGTGCCATGAAGTGAACCAAAGAAGTTTGGCATGACAATAAATATTGAGCCAGGTTCTAAAATCAGGTAGAAACCTTACAAAATGTCATTTGCACAGACAGATATAAAATATTTTATTTTTATTCTCTCTCCTTTTCCAAACATTTCTAAAGAAATGTCCTCTCTTTATAATCAGAGGATTTCTTAAGTGATATTCTACTGTGTATAACACAAAGGGACATAATTAGTATGCCAAAAATATTAATAATCACTATTATTACTGGAAATATGTCCCCTGGACAATGACAACTGAACCACTGTAGTCAACTGTCTAGACAGCAAGCTGTAGCAGGTGTAGACAATAAAGGAGCTTGGGTACATCTCAAATTCTTTATGGAACTACTTTGTGAGTAAGATTTCAAGAGAAAAAAGGGAATGGTGGGAAATCATGGTTGTAAAAGTTTCAGTACAATTTCTGGACATGGCAAGCAAAACAGTTTACAGTTCCCATTATGACTTTCTCTGAAATAGACAAGCCCCTGAGACTACAGTGAGGCAGACAAGCCAGGGTTATAAATATATTTATAGAAAGCACTGGTGCAGTGACTAAATGGGCTGTTACTTCCAACGTCCTCCAGGGGTAATCACATATAGGTTCCACAACTTCTCCAAGGGCAGACCATCCTGACAGGCTGTTCCCAAGAACAGCAGGTAACACTGAACTTTCAGCAGTCTCGGAGCGTGCCCTGAAGCAGACATGTCAAGCAGGCTCTTCCTTGCAGTAGCAAACTACCATCTCCTTTATCATCATAATATTGTATACATTCATATATAAACACACACACACATATCCCGATCCATAAGTCCATCTGAGTAGCATTCACCCGCACACAGTCTCTAGATGTTATAGATGCAAAGAAAACCTACAAAATATGAACTAGGGTACCCAAAATGGAGATGAGTCTGCAGGGAACCTGGAACAGTAGCTCTAAGAGGTGTGAACTGTCTTATTCCTCTCAGTGAGGTTTTAATTCAGATGCCAAGGTATGGTAATTTAAATGTGAGCATGGTTAATTATTTCATTACTCTTGTTAGAAAAAGAGGGGGGAATCACAGATCTATACAATATAATGAGAGTACATTTTGGTGCCATAAGTGAGTGGTTTTTCAGAAATACCATCACATTTTTCCCCCCATTCAAGATGGTGATAGCCCCAGCAGGAGAGTGAATTTGTGTGGGGGGGTGGAGGGTGAGAAAACCTGGATTTGTGCTGGAAATGGCCCACCTGATGATCACTTTAGATAAGCTATTACCAGCAGGACAGTGGGGTGGGAAGAGGTATTGTTTCATATTCTCTGTGTATATATAAAGCCTGCTGCAGTTTCCATGGTATGCATCCGATGAAGTGAGCTGTAGCTCACGAAAGCTCATGCTCAAATAAATTGGTTAGTCTCTAAGGTGCCACAAGTACTCCTTTTCTTTTTGCGAATACAGACTAACACGGCTGTTACTCTGAAACCTGAATACTAAATGGAGTAATTGGCACTATCTATTCTGCCATTATACTTATAAAGTTTGTACTGTGAATGGCACCTCATTGTTTTCTATTCATAGGATGGATTTTATTTGGGGGATGGAGGTTGGCTTTTTGTCCTAGTGGCTAGATGAAATACAGAAGTTTAAGTCTGCTATTGTATGAGCTAAAAGGAAGGTTCTGGGATCAAACCCCACAGATGGCCTATCCAAGGTCATCAGTACATAAACACAGTGATCTCATTATATTTATCCTCAACCACCCTCTCCCCATCCTCATCTGTTCTAACATTAACTTGTTGGATCTTGCCTTAAATTAGGTTGTAGGCGTATACACCAGCTGATATAATGGGATTTCAATCCTGATTGAATCCTTTGGGAGTCATGATAATATAAAGAGTTACTAGTAATGATAATAAATAATTGGCTCTGCCTACTTGTAATCAGTGTGAATGTGTTGTTGTCTTCTTCCCCCTCCCCAGCCATGACTCCATTAATGTTCTGTTTACATTTATACCATGCAGGTAATCCTTGAAAATAATCATTCCTAGAGAGATGCATTATTAAGATAAATTGATTACATTTATTGATACTTTTCTGAATCCATTTCCTGTTTGGTCTATTTAAGAGAAGAATCAAGTAGCAACTTTATTTCAAAATGATTGTATTATAAATGTATCCAGCTGCCTTCCTGATAAACATGGAATCATGATGAGAAAATGTTACTTAATTTATCTATTTTAAGATATTTCTATGGCCCCCATTATGGTAGAATTTTAACACCACATAATCTTTAATGTGTTTGTCATCATCAATCCTGTGAGAGATTATCCTACCTTACAATGGGAAACTGAGGCACAGAGAGACTACATGACTTGCCCAACCTCACACAGGAAGTCTCTCGTAGAGTCAGGGAATTGAACTCAGATTTCGGACATTTGGATTAAAAAAAATAATTAGAAATTGAGTTGAGGGTCCCATTTTACTTAACCTGAAATGTTTAAGAAAGGAGAAAAGAAATTTGAAAAGAATCACCATGTTGCCTTGGTCACAAAAGAAACATTATTCAGCCCCAGAAATGCCATTTTACCATTGTTCAAATTCTTAAGCCTTGACAAGTAATTGCAATTTTTGCATACAAATGTGCATGAGGGGAAAAAAAATGTGGACTACTCAAATGAGACCTTTAACTTTTTCTTTGCATAACAAAACCAGGCAGAAGAGACTTCAGGCTTACCACTCATCTGAAGGCTAGCACATCTAAGAGTTTAGTATCCTCGTTATTGCACTGCAATATTTGAATTAGAATTGGGTATCAACAGTGGGAGAGATGAACCTATACCTTATGTCTACACTGCAATTAAAAATCCATGGCTAGCCTATGCCAGCTAACTCAGGCTTCTGGGGCTTGGGTTAAGGGGTTGTTTAATTGTGGTATAGTCATTCAGGTTCTGACTGGAGCCCAGGGTCTAGGACTCTGTGAGGTGGGAAGGTCCCAGAGCTTAGGCTGCAGCCCACGCCTGAATGTCTACACCAAATTAAACAGCCCTTTAGCCGAGCCGCAAGAGTGCAAGTCAGTGGGCACAAGCCAGCTGCAGGTTTCTAACTGCAGTGTAGTCATACCTATAGATTTATCAGTAAGCAAGATGGATAAAACATGAGCCCAGGACTCAGAATTCTGAGTCGTATTTTCCATTTACCTGGGAATAGCTTGATGGGGCTGTTTGTAAAGAATGTACAAACAGTGCCCTATTTGTAGTGTGCATACCTATTAGTTAATCCATGTCTACTGAAAAAAAGCAGATGACCCTTCCTGACATTCCTGTCGGTTACACATAATTTCAACCTGGTGGTATGAGTTTCTCAGTTTGCCAGATTCTAGCAGCAGCTAAATAAATTGTAACTGTCTAGAGCTCTTATTGCCTACTACAATTCATGACTAAAAGGAAAAGTTTGGAAAACCATTTTCAAGCAGATAAGAACATGAAAGCTTTCTAAAAGCAATGTTATTTCCAAAATGCACTCCAGGTATGGCTGTGCAAATTGCAATGCCATTTGCAAAGAGGTTATTTCAGATTATTTCTCTTCAGATCATCCAACCATCATGTAAATTCTCTGATCCTCAAATTTTTCTCTTTGTCTCACTTAGCAAGGCTGTGCGTCTTCACACATTAGATACAGCATTCCCACAAAGAGATTACTGCTGGTACATCACCCCTTTAATATTGTCACTTCCAAAATCATTAAGGACATTAATGAGTTACTCTGAAGCATCTAAGCTTGATTGAACTTAAAGTTGGTATCAAACTATGTACTACTACACTAGAGCTGTGTGAAATATTCACAATGAGAACATGTTGTGAACACGTTTTTGTTTTCAGACAGTTTTTAACAAATGGATGGAAATTTGGAGATATTTCTTGAAAATGTTGCTCAAAGTTTACTATTTGACAGTGAAAATGGTTATGACAACTTTTCTTATTATTTCTTCATGTTTTGAGTTGGATTGTTTGGTTGTGATTGGCAACATAAATCATATGATGTTATTTCTGGTTGTCTTATTGGCTGGGACTCCAGGGAGTTGGATGGCAACTTATTATCAGTTTGAGAAGTGTTTAGCCCTAGGGTGTGGGGGCATCTGAGGGATGCCTCCTCCAGGCTGAGGGAAACCTCATGAAGAATTGTTCCAGTAGAGAGCAAGAAAAGCTCTGTGGAGAGTTTTGTCGACTTGGAAGTAAGGTAGAGGCACAGAGATTACATGTGGAAGGCCATAGGACTTCAACAGAACCTGCATGATTGGCCCGTACCTCTGGAAATCCACAGGGGTTGGAAACAGAATGCACTGTGTGTCTGGAAGGTAAACATCACCCTAGCAAAATGTTTTGAGGATAACTTTGATGGACAAGTCAGCTATAATTTCTCCCCATCATCTCCTTCCAGTAGACTTCTGTTCAGGGGTGAGAGAGAACTGATCCTTAATTAGTGTGCCAGCAGGAATTTTGGAGGTGAAACTTTTGCAATTCACACATCTGTCTTCTTCAGGGAGGTTATTAGACTAGAGCAAAGTTCCATTTGTCTCCTTTCCAAGGCTTCTGACAAACTATTCTTTGTTCCCAGTGGGAGCACAGGAATTGTAATGTAGGCAGAAAATTGACCCTACATGAGGGACTCTGTAATGAAGTGAGGAGCACATCTCCAAATAATATTAAAACTACAAGACAAATTTGCAACATTTAATAAGGCATGTGTTCTGCCTCATCTGTAATTGTTGAAAAAGACACATTTCTTTATGGGCTATTAAAATGAAAAATTGTAGCTTAATACTGAAATAATTTACCCCTGCTTTTGTCATTACTGTATCTTTTCTGAAAACAAAACATAACAGCATTTTTTATTGGAGTCCACTTAAGCTTTAACCAATTTCTTTTATCTAGCACAGCCTAATCTTATGATCCATGCATGAGAAATGTGGCCACTTTACTCAGATAGTTCTGCTTATGTGAACATTTTTCTTACAAATAACTCAGTAAAATACTGAAACATGATTACGATATAAAATGTGCTTCTGTGATGCATCCATCCTTTTCTCAGCTTTCTATAGCTAGCTGAACCTTGTCATTTGAATCTCTGAGATGTACAGCAATTAACAATTACAAACACAATACGACTACTGCAAGAACCGAATTTTTCTGCATTAGCCAGCTAAATTTATCTAATGATGTCAGCTTTCCTCTTGCTGTTGTCATCAACAAGTTTTTATTTGTTTAAAACATTTCTGTAAATTACTACATTGAGTGTCTGTCTTTGTTCTGTTCTAAGATAGTCAGCTAGTTAAGAGATGGTAGGATTAGCCTGTCTTGGAACATTGCTTCAGAAACCAGCCATTCACTTATAAATGCATGAAGACTATCCATTCCCCCAGCTTTTGTTTGAAGGGTACTGTGCAAAATAATAATGTAGCAAGACTCCATTTAAAATCTATTAGGCCTGTAAAAGGATGAGCAGCCTAAAAAACACAGTATCTCTAATATCCACTCAATTCAAGGTATGATGTTTCCAAATAGTAATCAGAAAATATACATATTGGAACAACAAATCAGCTAATAGGTAGGGATTAGATGAAGATTTCTAAGCTTCTCAAGCATTACAATAAATCAGCAGCTGAATTTCTCCTCTGTCAAGTGATCCACCCATTCTGAATTCACAGCCATAATTTTAAAAAATATTGTGGGAGTAGGGAGAAAGTTAACCTTTGTTCTCTTCCTCAGCTTGTGATTCTACAGCTGCACTGTGTTCTCTGGCCCTGCCCATGCTTACAGTTTAACCCTATTATTTTTTTGCTATAGATTATTCCAATAATAGGCTTCACAGACAAATAGTATCTGAATGTTGGGATGGAGAAGATATAAAATACACAGTTTGATCTACAGCATCAATCACCCACGTGCAGATGGTCCTGAAGATGGTCCCCTAGCTACACCTTACACCTCTAGTCCTATGAAGGTTATGGTGCCTGCAGTTTGCTGAAGACACCAGCTTCTCCATTTTATCTGAGTTGTTTGGTGTCGCTGAATGATCTACCAAAATTTCTAGTTGAGACTGCAGCTTGGATGAGGGATCTCTGGCTGAGGTTTGATCAGAAGTGCTCAGAAAAATGGAGGGGGAACTCATAACCATATCTGGATAAGGAGAAATTATTCCCCCCAGTCTATTTAAAGACCAGATTCCTGATTATGGTGTTATCTTGCAAGCTGATTATCTCGTCATAATCCAGCAAATTATTTCAATGTGTGTAGTCCTATGGAAGTCAATGAGACTGCCCACATGCTTCAAGTTTAACACAAACATTAATGATTTATTAGATTGGAGATACAACACTCATTACCTGGGAGGATCCAATCCTACTTCAGTTGGTCTGACTTAAAGCTTTAGAATTATACAGTACACTTCCATTTATCCAAATGGCCTGGAGGACATCCAAAGTTTTTTGAACAACTTAGCTGGGTATTCAGAGAAATAGAGATGCCTGAGGAGAATGGTTCCCTCCTGGCAAGGTGGTCCTGATTCCTCCTCTGCCACGTCCTGCTCAGTTCTGCAGCTCCCTATTGTTGGACTACAATAGCTTGGTGCCGTTTTCCTTCAGGGCTGGACAGTGAGTATCAGAAAACCCTCGTCCTGCTCATTTGAATCCCGGACCTTTTCATTGGCTTCAGACAGTTCTCGGACTCGTTCCTTCTGGATTCGATGGAATTTTGGTGCCAGGAAGCAGACAGGCAGGGCAACTGGACAAGGCAGTTAACTCAGGGCCTACCAATAGCAGTGATGAGATTCTGGGACCTCTGGTGCTGCCCACCCTGGCAGGGTACAATGCCAGCAAATGCCACCAGCATGAGTGGCACTACCGGATTGGAACTGGCTTGTCCAAAGTGTAGTTTTCCTTCTTAAGGACATAGCTGAGCTGTACAAAAACAAAGCCATTGATTAGCACTAAGACATGCTAAGAGGCTAATTGACAAATTATTAGCAGATGATTAACTAACATAGAGCTATCTGGGAGAGAGACTCTGGATTCAGAGAAGTAAGATTTTCAGATAAAGAGAATTTGGATAAATGGAATTATACTGTATTCACTTTTGTGAGTTGATCTCAAATGTAGCTCTATCTTTAACTAAACCTATGATGCCTAGGTATTATAGCTCATGCAATCTTTTGTGCTCCTCAGAAGAATGAGGATTATCACCTATCACCCATATACACCATAGTTTTGGGCATGTACGAAATGTCAGGTAGCAGATGGATAATGCTACTTAGCACTTCAGTCACAACAAACATCATACTTTCTTCCATTCATGCCCTTATGTTTATGAATTCACTCCCATAAATATATGTTAACTCACCTCATTGACTTCATTCAAATGCCTCCTTAAAACTCCCTTTGGCTACCATGTCTATAGAAAACTCTGCTGTGCTTAGGCAGCCAATGTGCTTTGACCAAGGCTTATCATGATGTTCATAATCGTCATAATGTTACCTTGTGTTTCCCCTATCTCATAGAAGATTAGGGTTGGAAGAGAGCTCAGGAGGTCATCTAGTCCAACCCCCTGCTCAAAGCAGGACCAACACCAACTAAATCATTCCAGCCAGGGCTTTGTCAAGCCAGCCTTAAAAACCTCTAAGGATAGAGATTCCGCCACCTCCCTAAGTAACCCATTCCAGTGCTTCACCACCCTCCTAGTGAAATAGTGTTTCCTAATATCCAACCTAGACTTCCCCCACTGCAACTTGAGACCATTGCTCCTTGTTCTGTCATCTGCCTCCACTGAGAACAGCCAAGCTCCATCCTCTTTGGAACCCCCTTCAGGTAGTTGAAGGCTGCTGTCAAATCCTCCCTCACTCTTCTCTCTCCTGCAGACTAAACAAGCCCAGTTCCCTCAGCCTCTCCTCATAAATCATGTGCTCCAGTCCCCCAGTCATTTTTGTTGCCATCCGCTGGACTCTCTCCAATTTGTCCACATCCTTTCTGTAGTGGGGGGACCCAAAACTCGATGCAATACTCCAGATGTGGCCTCACCAGTGCTGAATAGAGGGGAATAATCACTTCCCTCGATCTGCTGACAATGCTCCTACTAATGCAGACCAATATGTCATTAGCCTTCTTGGAATCAAGGGCATACTGTTGACTCATATCCAGCTTCTCATACACTGTAATCCCCAGGTCCTTTTCTGCAGAACTGCTGCTTAGCCAGTCGGTTGCCAGCCTGTAGCGGTGCACGGGATTCTTCTGCCCAGCCTGTAGCGGTGCACGGGATTCTTCTGTCCTAACTGCAGGACTCTACACTTGTCCTTGTTGAACCTCATCAGATTTGTTTTGGCTCCAATTTGTCTAGGTCACTCTGGACCCTATCCCTACCCTCCAGCATATCTACCTCTCCCCCCAGCTTAGTGTCATCCGCAAACTTGCTGAGGGTGCAATCTATCCCATCATCCAGATCGTTAATAAAGATGTTGAACAAAACCGGCCGCAGGACCAACCCCCTAGGACACTCTGCTTGACACCAGCTGTCAACTAGACATTGAGCCATTGATCACTACCTGCTGAGTCCAACAATCTAGCCAGCTTTCCATCCACCTTATAGTCCATTCATACAATCCATACTTTTTTAACTTGTTGGCAAGAATACTGTGTGAGACCATATAAAAAACTTTGCTAAAGTCAAGATATATCACGCCCACCACTTTCCCCATATCCACAGAGCCAGTTATCTCATCATAGAAAGCAATCAGGTTGGTCAGGCATGACTTGCCCTTGGTGAATCCATGTTGACTGTTCCTGATCACCTTCCTCTTCTCCAAGTGCTTCAAAAATCTATTTGTATGTCTGGCCTTACATTAAGACTATAAGCTGTTTGGGGCAGAGACCATCTTTTGATAATCTGTTTTTACAGCCCCTCACACACTAGGGGACTCTAAGCTCTGCAATCAAATAAGAAAAGTAATAGGCCTAGTAAAGTGACAAAAGATGGAGTCCATCGTTTAGTCTAAATTATGGTAAGTAGAAGTTTATGATGGCTGGCTATAAATTGTATTTTTTGTCTACAGTATAATATACCTGCATCAGAAAGGAAGATTTGTATTACTTAGTGGAAGTACCTTTTACAAAATATTGAAAACTCTATGGCATGGAAAATAAATTAAAAAATAATGACAGTATACCAATGAAAACTGTCAAAAACTTCTTACATAAGGAGATCCCAGCAAAGTTTAATTCTTTGAAAGTTGGAGTATATGGTAAACTAAATTTAATAAGAACTAACAGGATTTTTCTCATAGACAGACACAACCATTACAATCCAGCTCTTGTGATCTCACTCTGACACTAAAATTAAAGTAGTCACATTAGACAGATGTCGACTACTCTACACTGACAATACTGTTTGCAATGACTAATTAGGATTATTTTGAGAGATGTGCAAGGATGATCTTTTCCTTGCCTTGGGTGCATTACACTGAAAGAAGCTGAAACAACAACAAAAAAAGATAGTGTCGTAAACATGCTTGGCCCAGATGGCCACCACTATTCAGCTGTAGAAACACAAGAGACATTCTTGGGGACATTTGGAAGCCTGTAAATAACAAGTCACAAGGCAGATGCTACTCCTTAGAAGTGTTAGATCTCACATCCACTTGCATGAGTGTGTATATATGAGTGCGTAGCACTTCTTTGAAATAAAGGTGATAGCTGAGCTTCTATGAACCCTTTTATGTGTATGCAGTAATGATGGTAGTTGCATGCATTTTCCATTGAAGTGGCAACTGAAGTCTGATAAGATGTTCATTTACTTCCTACAACAAGCTATCAAGATACTTAATGATCTTATATTTGTAGATCCAGCACCATCCAATCTAAATTATAATAATGGTTCACATTGCTAGAAAGTGTATCCCACATACACATCTGTCAAAGCTAATTCCCCACTCTGGCAATTCAAGTGCAGAAGGTGGGGACCCACAAGGATTCTAAAAATTAATACTGGCCACTCCAGGCTTGTATTAAACTCCCAAGGTTATGGCTTCTCTCCGACCTTGGATGGGTAGATGCTGCCACCACCCAAGTGCAGAACCCCTTTGAGAACCCAGGACGGCGCACTTGGGAATTCCTTCTTGTGGGGTACCCTCAAGTCCTTTCATACACCCCTCCGGGGAAGAGCTGAGAAAAAAAAAATAAATTAGCTGTTGCCACCAGCTAATTAAACAACATGTGCACAAGCCTCTTAAGACACAAAAATCCAGTTCTGTTCTTAAAAAAGGTAAATTTTATTAATAAAAAAAGAAAGAAAATACATCTGGGAACTTAGGCATTTGCTAGATTAAAAAAAAAAAACTACCAGGATTAAGCCTCAAGAATAGCTTTCTTGAGGTCCATCTTAAAGGTTACAAGCAAAACAAAAAGCACCTGGGATTAGCACAGAGGAATCCACAAACCATAACGAAATAAAAGGAATAAACCTAACCGCATCTTCCTAGACATTTCCTGATCTACTTACATATCTGGGGTGTTTAAATGAGTAGTTTCTAGGTATGATACTGATGATTTTTTCATACCTGGCCCAAGATCTTACAGCATAGCTCTGTCCTGTCCGCCTCTCCCCAGAGGACCACCACAGACAGAAAAAAGGGGAGCCTTGTTTCAATTTTAAAAAGTTTTAGCCTTCCCATTGGCTCTTTTCGCCAGGTGCCCACTCACTTCCTTTTACCTATGCATAGCAGTGAGACTTTTTCACCCTTTACAGGTAGGGCAATTAGAGAACAGCTACTAAGGGATTTTATAGCTACTGGCTGGGTATCCATAAAAGGGAGCTTACCTGCCCCCGTCGTCATTTATGACAACTTCAGTGAGCTCCCTTTTTGAGTAAGTCTGTTCTATTTTAGGACCAAATCACGATCCCAGCAAAAGTTCGAAACTTCAATGTGTAGCTCAGTCTACATAACATATTGCCAGCTAGCAATAAATCAGAACAGTCTTTCTCTCTAAGGAAATTCTTTACTGTCCTGAAGCATCCGGGCATTCTAAGCTGTGAGTCTAATCACATTTGTTCTTTGATTCTATTTAAATATTGACCATGATATATTTATCTCCCAGCTGTTTTGTGTCCATCAGATCATTTTAAGACTTTTATAACTTTTTTCTTATATAATAAGACAACTGGCACACACAGAACACTAGGCCATTCACTCACCTAGGGTTTGCCAAACAGCATTGTTCCTGCCAAGTCTAACACTGAGTGATCATTATCGCTGACTACCTGCGTGAATATCTGGGACTCTGTTACTCTTTATACATCACTACAGATAGGTTGTAGAATCAAATTATGTCTATCCGGATTTAAGTTTTGGCTAGTTTGTGCTGAGTATCACTACATTTTGTTTCCCCTCCTATCCTTACTGTCTTACTGATTTAGTCTGCAAGCTTCTTCGGGCAAGGAATGCTACATTCTCTATACTGTACAGCTCCTAGCTCAATAGCATCCTAATCTCAGTTGGGCCTTTAGGTGTTACCATAATATTACTACTAAATTTTATTTTGCCGATGGTCCAAATCATGTATAAAAATGAAGCTGGTGATCACCAGGATGTAAGTTTAAGCCACCCTATGATCACTAGAAGAATGCCCTTCAGCAAAAAATGTGAGCTTTGCACTTGGCTGATTCATAAAGATGTAGCATCCCAAATTATCTCATACATTAGTGTTCCTAGTTTGGTTTATTCTGAGAGGTTACTTTGGCAAGCAGTGAGTAATGAAAAGGAAAATATACATCAGCACAGATGGAATTGGAACACAAATGAGATCTGAGCTTTCTTGTATGATTTCAGCTATAACACATGAAGTGCAACTGCAAAACAAAAAAGCAAACAAAAGGACTGGATCCTGCCAACTACCGCTTCCATAAGTAGTCCCACTGAAGCTAGGGAAGTAAGTCAGTATTACTAGTATGAATAAATGATGGCAGGATCAGGTCCAATATATGCATTTTTTTTTAAAAGGATGAAGTAATGTTTTGGAGGAGAAAATAAAAATATCATGGAAGAGCTGTGTGTGATGCTGTCTATTTCTCAGTCTTTCATTTTGAGAATAATTGGAAAGAACAGATTGTTTGTTTTTAATAAATTACTGTATAGCTTTTCACGCACCTGAAAGGAACTGGTCTAGGATTCTTAGGTAGCAATAGCAAAATTTTATATTTTAGAAATAATTTTCCATCGCAAGCTTGTGAAAATAGTATACTGTACTGTATTCAGATAATCCTCCTACCTGGCACTCTTTGCATACTGCATTGAAAAGCAACCTTGGAATGGAAGGGATAAATTCATGTGTGGCATAAGCAGGCAAAACTCATTTGACTTCAATATAATACAAAGTGATGGGTTATGTTAGTGGTGATCATGGCCTAGAAGGTGTGTACTTACCTGATTTTTACCTGAAAAAGGGTGTATGTGCTATTTTTACAAACCAATGTTGCTCCTAATGGGGAAAGCCCTGTTTTGAGAGTAATGTGCAGTTGCATCACCCAGAGGGAAAATGGGAAGGATTCTGCCTCAGGGAGGTAGGTTGCCTCCCAGGGCTCTCTGGCATACAGCATACATGCATGTTTCTCCCACGTGCCGCTTCAGAGACCAAATAGAGAGAGAGGAAAAAATGTCACGCTCCCTCCTTTGGAACTGCAATTCTGACAGGCCCCTGAGAAAGCTCCATGAACACTCCCCGCTTCCTTGCCCCTTTCAAAATCTGCCTGTAATTTTTAAATGTTAGACAGTTTTATAATGTACCTCTGTGATGGCCACCATCATGGCTGACATACAGGTGACCTCCAGAGACAAAAGGATGAACTGCAACAGCTTGAGCTAAACAGCCAAGAGCCGAGCTGTGGAGCTGGGGCTGCCACAAACTCTTATCCTCTGCGGATCAGGCACAGAGGGGGACCTGTAACACAAGCTCCCTGGTGGGTTACCCAAGGGGTATTTCATGACGTTTGTCTCTTGAGGAATTAATTTAGGCTGAGATCAAGGACAGTTTGAATTTGTATCAATTTAATTACAGCTTTAGGGATTGCAGGGTAAGTATAAAATTATAAATTCCCATAGTCATTGATTAGCCCTTAACAGGATGACAGAAGTTCAATTACTGGAATGTGGACTGATAATTGCTTTAGCAAGCAAGCTCCAACTTTCTCAGTGTGGAAAACTCAACATTAAAGAAAAGGTCTCCAGAGCACATGCCATTTGATCTTTTAAAATGGGCACAAATGAATTATTTTAAATATATTTCCAAAAGATTGGATTGCAAATGTTTTGATTTAATCTTAAACCCACTGAAAAAGCAGCTTTTTTTTTTTAGAAGTAAAAAGAGTATTTGATCTGTATCACAGGGATGGTATAGGTTAAATTACCTCTGGTGATATTATTAATGATAGCAGTGTTTTTGCTGATGAATTTAAAAATCATTTTGCAAACAAGAATACTGTATTGTTGCAAGAGATAATGTGGTCTTCAAATAGAAGAAATGTAAATCCCATTCATCCACCTGTGTTTACTTGCAGTGAAAACACCTAGATTTAGATTTAACTTAAACTCAAAAACTTTCTAAATGACATCACATAAAATACTAGCACTTGACGCAAAATCTACCTAATTCATAGTTTCTTTCTGTTCAAATACCCACTTACTCTCAAGACTTCTGCAGTCAAATTTGCCCAGATGTCACCTGTTTTCTTATAGCTAGGGTGCCATGTACTGGATGAAGTTGCATGTACTGGATGAATGAGAAATAGAACTCTCCCTAGTAGCTGGGGGAGGGGAGGTATTAATTTGTATGTATTTAAATAAGATCACGTTTCAGGATGCCCTAGTTTACTTCCTGCTCATTAATAAAGTTAGCTCAAATACTTGCTCCCTGTATGTGCACCTTGCACTGCAGGTTTTCATCCAGGAAAGGAAAAGATTCAGAAGAAGTCATGGGAGCTCTGCTATTATGACCTCATGGGAACAGGCCCTTACTTAATATGCTGCATTAGGGGGGCAATGATTGTGTCTTGCAACATGGCTTATGGGAAATGGTCACATGATGGGGTCATTGCTCCTCCATTCTATCACCTCTGCAACTACAAACATCTTTGTCTCCAAAGCAAACTCCCTATACTTACAAGCACTGTGGTAATTGGACACCCTCTCCCTTTCCCCAAGGATCAATTGAGAAAAACTTCAAAAAGTGTAGTGACTTCAATTAGCCAGTTATTCAGCATGTTTTATCATTAAGCAGCTCTGTAACCACCATCTTAATCACAACTATAATGATGGAGTAAATTAAATTATAGAGATTGACTGGATTTAATAAGCAATTTCAAAGTAAACTGGATTTAACAAGAATCTAGTGAGTCAATGGGTCTGGCTGTCTCATCACTTCAGATTTATGTCAATCTGAACTCCCCTCATTTGAAACCAATCCAGTAGAGCTCTGAATTAAAACATCATAATGAACTCTCACACTGACAATATGAAAATCATGATTAATCTAAGGAAACCTATTAGCAAATGTAATATGCAGGGAGAAAAAACACTCTCTCCTTTAAATTAAAAGGAGTATAGCTGCAATATTCAGTAAAAGATTGATTATTTTATTTGCTGGTGTGTGTTTTTTCTAATATTAAACTGATGTTACTAATTTCCTTCTTTAATTACTAAGCACCTTCAGAGATGAGAAAAAATAAATGTTTCTTAGCTGGAGCTCTCCACTGAGCTTAGGAGAGAGTAAACTAGCAAAATCTCAGGTTTCAGAGTAACAGCCGTGTTAGTCTGTATTCGCAAAAAGAAAAGGAGGACTTGTGGCACCTTAGAGACTAACCAATTTATTAGAGCATAAGCTTTCGTGAGCTACAGCTCACTTCCTCAGATGCATATCGTGGAAACTGCAGCAGGCTTTATATATACACAGAGAATATGAAACAATACCTATTCCCACCCCACTGTCCTGCTGGTAATAGCTTATCTAAAGTGATTTCCAGCACAAATCCAGGTTTTCTCACCCTCCACCCCCCCACACAAATTCACTCTCCTGCTGGTGATAGCCCATCCAAAGTGACAACTCTTTACACAATGTGCATGACAATCAAGCTGGGCTATTTCCTGCATAAATCCAGGTTCTCACATCCCCCCCACCCCCATACACACACAAACTCACTCTCCTGCTGGTAATAGCTCATCCAAACTGATTTGTGCTGGAAATCACTTTAGATAAACTATTACCAGCAGGACAGTGGGGTGGGAATAGGTATTGTTTCATATTCTCTGTGTATATATAAAGCCTGCTGCAGTTTCCACGATATGCATCTGAGGAAGTGAGCTGTAGCTCACAAAAGCTTATGCTCTAATAAATTGGTTAGTCTCTAAGGTGCCACAAGTCCTCCTTTTCTTTTAGCAAAATCTCATAAGCTCTGAGTATTCTCCTCTTATATCATTTAAAAACTATCCAAAAGTAACAAAATTTGAGTTAATTCAGACTAATCCATCTGAGGCACTAACAGGGCCCCCATTACTGTAACATCTGTACTCTTCACAATCTTTAATGTATTCATCTTCACAACAGAAGGAGACTAATGGCTAGACCCACAAAGGGGTTTGGACAACTAACTGCCACTTTCATAGAAATGCAGGGAAGGGACTTCAAAAGGTCATATAGTCCATCCCCCTGCCCAGAGGCAAGGCCAAATATACCTAAAATATCCCTGACAGGTGTTTGTCCAACTTGTTCTTAAAAACCTCTAGTGATACGGATTCCACAACCTCCCCTGGAAGCTATTCCAGTATGTAACTGTCCTTATAGTCAGAAAGTGTTTCCTAATATCAAACCCAAATCTCTCTGGCAGCAGATTAGCCTGATTACTTCCTGTCCTACCTTCAGTGGACATGGAAAACAGCTAATCATTATCCCCTTAGCCACCCTTAATATGTAGGAAGTCAGTTATCAGGTCCCCCCCGCATTCTTCTTTTCTCAAGACGAAACATACCTAGTATTTTTAACCTTTCTTCATAGGTCAAGTTTTCTAAACATTTTATCTTTTTTGTTTCTCTCTTTTGGACTCTTTCTTCAATTTGTGTACATATTTCTCAGTGTGGCACCCTAAACTGGACACAGTACTTCAGCGGAGACCTCACCAGTGCCAAGTAGATCAGAACAATTACCTCCTGTGTCTTACGTGATACAACAGTCCTGTTAATACAGCCCAGAATAATATTAGCCTTTTTCACAACTACATCACATTGTTGGCTCATATTCGGTTTGTGATCCACTATAGATTCTTTTCTGCAGAACTACAGACTAGCTCATTAATACCACCTGTCAAGGTTCCTTCCCCACTCTGAACGCCAGGGTACAGATGTGGGGACCTGCATGAAAACCTCCTAAGTTTACTTTTACCAGCTTAGGTTAAAACTTCCCCAAGGTACAAACTATTTTACCTTTTGCCCTTGGACTTTCGCTGCCACCATCAAACGTCTAACTGGTATTATATTATTTGGAAAGAGTCCGTTTGGAAATGTCTTTCCCCCCCAAAATCCTCCCAAACATTACCCCCCCTTTCCTGGGGAAGGTTTGATAAAAATCCTCACCAATTTGCACAGGTGACCACAGACCCAAACCCTTGGAACTTAAGAACAATGAAAAAGCATTCAGTTTCTTAAAAGACTTAAAAGAAGAATTTTAATTAAAAGTAAAAAGAATCACCTCTGTAAAATCAGTATGGTAAATACCTTAAAGGGTAATTAGATTCAAAACATAGAGAATCCCTCTAGGCAAAACCTTAAGTTACAGAAAGACACAAAAACAGGAATATCCATTCCATTCAGCACAGCTTATTTTATCAGCCATTTAAAGAAATCAGAATCTAACACATATCTAGCTAGATTACTCACTAAGTTCTAAGACTCCATTCCTGTTCTGTCCCCGGCAAAAGCATCACCCAGACAGAGAGAGAGGCTTTGTTTCTCCCTCCCCCCAGCTTCTGAAAGTATCTTGTCTCCTCATTGGTCATTTTGGTCAGGTGCCAGCGAGCTTATCCTAGCTTCTTAATCCTTTACAGGTGAAAGGATTTTTCCTCTGGCCAGGAGGGATTTTAAAGGGGTTTACCCTTCCCTTTATATTTATGAAAACCTCTTTTTGTATTTGTGCATTTGATTTTTCCTTCCTTAGTACTTGCACTTGTCTTTATTGAATTTCATCTTGTGGATTTCAGACCAATTCTCCAATTTATCAAGTTTGTTTTGAATTCTTATCCTCTACTCCAAAGTGCAGCTCTTTCCACCTTAGTGTCATTCACAAATTTTATAAACATACTTTCCACTCCATTATCCAAATGATTAATAAAATTATCAACTAGCACTGGACCCAGGATTGACCCCTTTGGGACCCTACTAGATACATCCTCCTAGTTTGACACCAAAGAATTAAGAACTTTGAGTTTATTTTTTAACCAGTTACACACCTCTCATGGGACAGTGTCAAAACCTTTACTACAATCAAGAGAAATCACATCTATTGCTTTCCCTCCATCCACTAGACCAGTAATCCTATTATAAACCTATTATGCTCTAGGTGTGTACAAACTGATGGTTTAATCATTTGTTTCAGTACCTTTCCAATTGTCAATGTTAGGCTAACTGGTCTATAACCCCCAGATCTTCTTTCTTCCTCTGTTTAAAGATAGGTATGTTTGCCCTTCCTCTCTCCTCCAAAAGTTCTTGATGATAATTTCTGCTAGTTCCTGAAGTACCCTAGGGTGAATTGAATGAGGCCATGCCAACTTGAATACAGCTAGATTAGCTATATATTCTTTAACCCATTCTTTACCTATTCTGGCTTATGTTCCTTCCTTCTTGTTGTTAATATTAATTGTGTTAAGCATCCAGTCTTTTAGAGAAAACTGAAGTTAAATAGGCATTAAACACTTCAGCCTTCTTTTGTGCAGTCCATTATTAGCTTTCCTTCCATGCTAAGTAATGAACCCACGCTTTCCGCCAATAAGCGCAGGACGCACCAAGGCAGAGGGGGAACTTTGTCACAATATATATATACACACTACATATGTAAAAGAAAAGAAAACCAAACTAGTTTTCTTTAGCACCATGTTTCAAAAACTATGCTAAAAGACCAACCACAGTCACAAACTGATCACATAGTGGGGGAAAAAACAGAAGACTTAAGGTGAACAAACTAGCCTGTACTACAATCATGTTAGGGGACTTAGTTACAAAGTGATTGCCACCAAATGCACAGTGTTTGAACTATATTTAAATGTTATAGGCCCAGATATTTAAAGGTATCTAAGCATTGTTCCACTAAGCCTTAAAAGGCCAAAAGTTATGCCACCAACGTAATCGGAGGTGTAATTTGCAGCTCATGTATGCATACCTACATTAGCTTTAGTTTAGCTAGCTCACTAAAAATAATAGTACAGATGTGGTGGAGCAGGCTTCGGCATGGTCTATACTTGGGCATGAACTCATCTTGCCTTCTCACACCGTGGCAGTGTAGATGTTCAGGCTCAGGCTGGAACTCAAAGTTTGAAACCCAGAGAGGAGGGAAATTACAGGATCCCAGGCTCCTTCCCAAGTGGGAATGTCTGCACTGCTATTTTTAGCCTGTAGTGTGAGCCCGACTCAGTTGAGTGGGCTCTGAGATTCAGTGCTGCGAGCATTCTTTTTGCAGTACAGAGGTATCTTGAGCTACTTTATTATGCCTCTTACATTGTCTTCCAAAGATACTAAGTCTTGATAACTAGGTGAAACTAGGGTCTGGTCTTCACTATGGGGAGATTAACACTGCTGCAATAGGTGCAGCAAGGGCTGATTTAGTGGGTCTAGTGAAGACCCACTAAATCAACGGCAGAGCACTCTCTGGTGGTACTTCAACTCCCAGAGAAGATTAAGATAAATTGACAGGAGAGCATCTCCCATCGACACAGTGCAGTAAAGACACATAGGTAAGTTGACCGAAGCTACATTGACCTCAGCTATGTTATTCACGTAGCTGGAGTAGTGTAACTAAGGTCAACTTACCCTGGTAGTGAAGGTAAGCCCTAAGTCCCCTGAACTAGGTGTTGCATTTTCATTACTGAGATGATTCTGACTAGTTCTGCTTTAACCAGATTAGTAATCCCCTCCCCCATATCTATTAACAGTTAGAATTGAAGGAGATTTGTTTTTCTTGTTTACTAAATAAGACAATTTAAGAAGTACAGATATCAATTTGAATTTCTCTAGTGATAAACCTTCCCTGTCAGCTTTTCTTGGAATTAGTTTCTCCAGTCGTGCATAATGTTCTGCTATAACTATGTCATCTATATAAAGAATTTAATAAAAGTGTTATGGGGTGGAGGAAAGGAAGATTTTTTTCCTGAACATAGAATCATAGAATATCAGGGTTGGAAGGGACCCCAGAAGGTCATCTAGTCCAACCCCCTGCTCAAAGCAGGACCAATTCCCAGTTAAATCATCCCAGCCAGGGCTTTGTCAAGCCTGACCTTAAAAACCTCTAAGGAAGGAGATTCTACCACCTCCCTAGGTAACGCATTCCAGTGTTTCACCACCCTCTTAGTGAAAAAGTTTTTCCTAATATCCAATCTAAACCTCCCCCACTGCAACTTGAGACCATTACTCCTCGTTCTGTCATCTGCTACCATTGAGAACAGTCTAGAGCCATCCTCTTTGGAACCCCCTTTCAGGTAGTGGGCTTTTAGGATACTAGAAAAGAGATTCTTAGCCAATCAGTAAGAAGGTTTCATTTTCAGTAGTGTGATCTTAAAAGTTTTTAACTGTCTATTTATCTAATTCAGATGTAAACCGTCAACCATTCATGATGGTTTATTGGCATGTGGTGAAGGGGACTTGAAAAAAAGTGTAAGTACATGGTATAAATCAAAATGTTTCCATCCTGGCAAAAAAACTGATCAACTTAAAACATATTTTAGTAAGTGTGGCTGATGTTGCATAGTGTAACAATCTCCCACATCCATTACTTGTCATTCTCTTTATTCCTCACTGCATTAAAGTAGCAATTAGAAGTTGATTAGAAATGTCCAAGAACAATAATACATAAAGATCAATTAGGAATACATGCTGTTAGGAAGATTAAATATTTGCTAAAATAACCACAGCCTTACAAATAATGGTTGAAATTTCATTACTCGAATACATTTTGAACTGCTATTTTCTGCCTCACTTCACTGTAATTGCAAAATATAATAGTGGCAGTAAATGTTTCAGACTGAAGAGCATAAAATACACAAAGCATTTAGGTTAAAATGACAGCAGTTTAGATGTTATAAACAGATGCCAAAAGGTTTTTTGTTTGTTTATTTGTTTGTGTGTGATTGGTTTTGGTTTTTGCCTGCAAGTTTCTAAAAATCTTTTTTAGTTGAAAATGGCAAAACTCTGTAGTTAACCTAAATTTAGCTTCAGAGTAACAGCTGTGTTAGTCTGTATTCGCAAAAAGAAAAGGAGTACTTGTGGCACCTTAGAGACTAACCAATTTATTATAGCATAAGCTTTCGTGAGCTACAGCTCACTTCCTCAGATGCATATCATGGAAACTGCAGCAGGCTTTATATATACACAGAGAATATGAAACAATACCTACTCCCACCCCACTGTCCTGCTGGTAATAGCTTATCTAAAGTGATCATCAGGTGGGCCATTTCCAGCACAAATCCAGGTTTTCTCACCCTCCACCCCCCCACACAAATTCACTCTCCTGCTGGTGATAGCCCATCCAAAGTGACAACTCTTTACACAATGTGCATGACAATCAAGTTGGGCTATTTCCTGCACAAATCCAGGTTTTCTCACCCTCCACCCCCCCCCCCCCCACAAATTCACTCTCCTGCTGGTGATAGCCCATCCAAAGTGACAACTCTTTACACAATGTGCATGACAATCAAGTTGGGCTATTTCCTGCACAAATCCAGGTTTTCTCACTCTGACCAAGTTAAACCAGAACAGGATTTAAACTTGAAGAGTGGTCAGTTTGGATGAGCTATTACCAGCAGGAGAGTGAGTTTGTGTGTGTATGGGGGTGGGGAGATGTGAGAAAACCTGGATTTGTGCAGGAAATAGCCCAACTTGATTGTCATGCACATTGTGTAAAGAGTTGTCACTTTGGATGGGCTATCACCAGCAGGAGAGTGAATTTGTGTGGGGGGGTGGAGGGTGAGAAAACCTGGATTTGTGCTGGAAATGGCCCACCTGATGATCACTTTAGATAAGCTATTACCAGCAGGACAGTGGGGTGGGAGTAGGTATTGTTTCATATTCTCTGTGTATATATAAAGCCTGCTGCAGTTTCCACGATATGCATCTGAGGAAGTGAGCTGTAGCTCACGAAAGCTTATGCTCTAATAAATTGGTTAGTCTCTAAGGTGCCACAAGTACTCCTTTTCTTTTTGCTAAATTTAGCTGGAACTGATAGTATGAATCCACTAATCTTCCTTTTGTATAGTAAAACAATCACCATAAAGCAATAGTAATACAATCACACATCCTTCTTCCTAACAGGGCTGGAGGAGGACAGAAATTGGTAGAACTGGGTAAGAATGAATGGAAGTGGGTGAGCAACACTTTGCAGAATAAACACTACTCCTTTCTGAGCTCACTGCTGAAGGCAAGGAGTTACAAATCAACAGGACACAAGGCCCAATTAGACAACTATGATCATGGTTATGATGGGGCAATTATGCAGCAATGTGGGAGTATCCCTAATCATGGAAGAACATAGAGTTACAGGTTCTGCATACATCTGCAGTAAGAAGTCCAAACTAATCCCAGAGAGAAAGAAGAAAAGGAGGACAGGATTCTCAGATGACAGCACAGGTATTTCACAGGCATAGCAGGTGTTAAAGTGACTCTAAGCAACTCTAGCACAGAGTAACAAAACCCAGGGAGTAGGTGGGCCCAATGGTGTCTTATACACACAATCACTGGTACTGTTTTGTGGACATGTGCTATAGGGATGAGGATATCTTCTATAGCTCAGTAGTGACTCCCCACAATTAACAGGGAATTGATGGCACTCTCATATCACAGTGACAGCAATAGATGACAGGGATCCCATCAAAGGAAGATACAGGCCCATAAGCCACTGGATAGCTTGATCACATGTCATTGGCATCCAGTGCCATGTTGATATCTGCTTGGTTACCAGTTTGTTGAATAATCCTCTGACTATATGCAAGTGCACTCTGTCGTCCACTGCCCATATCTGCCTGTGAACAGACTGGTTTCTGCTCAGATTATTGAGATGGATATGTGAGACACCACATTTGTCACTATGTTTCACCATATACACTTTTATGCACAGATTAACCCAATCAGGACCTGGCTGCTGGAGAGGAAGGTATAAGGTAGATTATGTGTTAGAAAGAATGTTCTACAGAATGATGTAGACGGATAGAAAGATCCCATGAGTTTGGGATGATGGCACAGCTCACAAATGCTGAAAAAAAATGAGCAAATGCTAGGAAAAGCTCATCCTTAGAAATAATGGCATTTACCTCTGACAAAAATGACACTGTTGAGTGCTTGGGCTGCTGCAAAACATATTTTGTTTTGACTTGTACGAAATCCTAAACCTGACAGAAGTGGCTACCCAGTCATTGGAAAACTATTTGAGCATATGGAATGAGCTATAAAAGGAGAACACATGGAGCTACAGATAAACGAGAGAAGCATTAACAATTACAGTGATACAATCAGGACTGCACTAAATCATCCAATACTGTGAAATGCTATGAAAAAGCTTGCAAAGTTTATGCTCATTTTCCCCTTGGGTAAAGAAGGGCTGCTACAGAATGTTTGAATCTGATTGCTAAGAGGTGGGCTCAATAAGCTATTTACAGTGCATAAAACCAACAACTTTACTGAACTTCCCAACTTGAACAATGCCACATATTCTAATGTGCTAATCGATAGGCCTCTTTCTATTACTATATATGAAGTGGTCAAAGTTTTTGGATGAGCTTTTTTGTTGAGAAATGAGCTTTTGAAGCCAACAACTTTTATTGGAGAAATTGTATTGTTGAAATATTGTTTCTGGAAATTGAAAATGACATTTTATTTTAAAAAATCATTCTATGCGGTGGGGAAAATATCCTGCTTTCCCTCACTTTTTCTCCTTTCCTTCCCTTTTTTGTCCCCTCTAGAAAAAAAAAAAGAGACAGAGAGAGAGAGAGAAGAGTGGGAGGAACAAATATCTGAAATGAAAAATTGTCAATATTTTTCATAGAAAAAATTACAAATGTTGAATGAAATTAAAATTGTTCATGTAAAAAATTACCCTGATTTTTTTTAAAGCTTTATTATTTACAAAGACATAAATGTACAGATCTTTCCCCTTTATATATAATTCTCCTAATACTCAGCCATGTAGGGTCTTAAACACAATGCCAGCTGGAGCACACATTAGGGTTGTAAGTCTCCATATCAGCCATCCCACCAGGGTGGGTCTGATCAGCACCGTCTCACCCAGTGTTAAGTTCCATGGCATTTAATCAGGGAAATCCCACCAAGTTTGAGGGAAACTGATCCCCAACTCTCAAAAGAAGCAGTGAAATTGAATACAATTGTCAACAGATGCCATCTCCATGTGGCCTACCTTCCAGATGAACAAAACCATCAACCCTTCTAAAGCAGCCTGCCAAAGTGTTTCTAAAGGAGGCTTTCATTCTGGTAAAATAAGCAGATTTTGCAGTGATAGTGCTTTCATAATGGGATCAGTGATCCCATAAGCAAGCTTGTCCTGCTCAATTCACATGAGACAGTTCTACTATAAGTCTTTTCAGCCTTTTCTAGCATGCATAGAAGTGAAGGGAAATTGCTACTTTATACCTTGACCAAATAAGAATGGGAGTCTGTTGCTTGCAGGGACCATCAGCATAGTGCAATAAAAGATACAAATACATCCAGAGATCAGAAATCTATTATAGAGGTGCACCCCTCTATTCATTTTCATTTTTTGTGATAATAGATCACAAAGATATTAATAATATAACATGCATCTGGCTTACACTTCCTTTGTCCCGAGCCCAAAACAACAACAACAACCACCCACACCAGTCTGTGGCATTAGATTGTATTTTATTATCAAAGACTATGTTGTAATAATTATTATTATAATAATACTCATAATAGTATCTCATAATAATAAGTATTTTATGTAGCTATTATTTTCATTCACATTATTTATGATAAATATATAATGCTTAGGGAAATTAGAAAATGTTAATCTGCTGTACAGTCATAAAATGGTGTAATGATTTTGGTCCAACATTTTTCATGATTATAAATTGTTTCCTTACACTGAACATATTCTGTCTCAGAGTCTGTAAAACCAACAGTATTTCGCATTGCTAGATCTATATCTGACAGTGAAAACATGCTAATCACCTTGATACTTTCAATCAGTGTTCTGAAAATGGTTTCCTTCAGACCGTGCCATGAATGGTTATAATATGAGCATAAGAGTAACAGATTCTATCTCCTATTATGTAAGCATTTAAATCCCTCCTAGAAAGATGACTTCCTTTCATACTAGGAGTTAAATGTATGCCAGCATGACTGAAGAAGCTTCAAATTCTACTTGTTATGGGTCATATTTCTAACTATAGTTTTCACAATTTTGTTGAATTTTGTTTTGGTTTTCCCACCCCTTTAATTGCAGATTCCAGGCTCCTTAACATAGAAAATCTAAAGTAGTACTTGACTTTAGAGTGGACCTTCTGACCACCTGTTCAAGTTCATGTTAAAATGAGCCCGTGGGTTACAGATGTAGCTGTCCCCTCTTATTTCTCCAATCTGCTTCTGGTTTGTGATCCTCATGTGTTAAACATAAGCAGGAGTGTACATTCCTTGGGGCAAGGATGTGCCCCCTCCTAACAAACCAGAAAAGGAAACCTAGGGGAAACTCCAACAAGAATTGGACTGTTACCAGTAGGAAATGCAGTAAGTAGTTCCTGGTTGCAAAATGCTCTCATTAGGGTTGCAGCTCAAGATGTCTGACAAATGTAAAAAAGCTAGTCCCTGGAAGAGGATGCTGGGGGAAAGCTCTCACAAGAGGCCAATCCTACACTGGGGATAGTCAGCACAGTTCAGGAAGCCACAAAGGAACATGATAATTTCTGTATTTTTGTGGCTCACCACTGAATCAGAAGGAAGTACTTTGGGCTTGACTTACCGCTGTGCTGTGTAGTTATTTACATCTGTGCAATCAGTAGGGCAGTCATTATACAAAGCAACAGCTAATAGAATCATACTCTCTCTTTGAGCCAGATCCTTAGCTGTAATAAGGCCATTGGCTTGATTTGAGCTGTGTTTTAGATTAGCTAAGAATCTGGTCGTTAGTCCGTTGGATTTATTGGCTAGAGGAAGCACTTAAATCCTGCTTTTGAAGGCTGATTCTTCAGCAGCATTTGAGTAGGTCTAGCCAATTTGTCTAGCAAAAATTGTCAAAGTTGTAAATCACAATGCTATGTTTTATAGAAGGTTTTAGTCGTTTACAGTTGGTTAACTTTTATGAAAAGGTTATAGCAGAAAATGACAATATTTTTTCTTACTAGTGACAAACATAATGGGAAAGCAGAGAGAACAGACCAATTCCACTCCCTTTAGAAAAGAACAAATCTTGGAGTGAATCAGATTAAGACTATAATTGTTTCATTAAAATATACAAAACAATATGCCATACGGATGATATAGTAGTCTGATTCTGGAGGGAAAATATATATAGGCTTGACTAGTTTTTTCTAAATTTTACCCATAGCAGCAATATTGGACAATGAGAAACAAGGACATTGAATTTAAATCCTGAATTTAGCATCTTCATGTGCAGGGTCTGCATGGCCAAGAGAGAGACTTTTAAAAATATATCTTTAAAAGAGTTGCTTATCTTGTATTTCATAAACGCATTATTTCACATACTTATAATGGCAGGAGACAGTATATAAAAGTTTTCATATAATAAACTTCCTGATTTCTCTCACCCTTCCCAATCATGCCAATTAAATAAATACTTTAGATAGAAATAATATATTTTAATTGTCAGAGGAATCTCACCCCTCTGTTAATAAATAGAACAATTAACTGTAACAAATTAGCATTCATTCTGTACCCAATGATTCATATTAAAAAAAACCAACAACAACAACCTCAGCCATTTTGGCTATATTTTACTCCACGAATGAATATGAATGTTACAGATTATTTATTTATAATGTCTATGATTTATATATAAAACATGTGACAAAGCTCTGTCCTTGTCTCCGTGGGTCCCGCATTTCCTGGTGGATTTCGCTAGTCTCAGAGGCTCACTGTGGCCCTCCACGTTGCCCTTCTCTCTCTAGAGGTGAAGGTCACAGCCTACTGAGCCATTTTCATCATAAACCAGCGAGGGAGGTGAGGAGAAACTATCCTCTCTTGCACAGTCTCTCAGCGCAACTTCCTCCTATAGCTCCTGACATGCTCACCTGCCTGACTAACTGGGAGGATTTTAACTACACCTCTACCCCAATATAACTTGGTCCTCAGGAGCCAAAAAATCTTACCATGTTATAGGTGAAACTGCGTTATATCGATTTTCCTATGGAGGGCCAGGTAGGGAAGGCTGTGCCTCCACAAACAACCCGCCCCCGCCCCCTATCCAACCCCCACCTACTTTCCATGCCCTGATTGACCCCTCAGAACCCCCGACCCATCCAACCCCCACTGCTTCCTGTCCCCTGACTGCTCCCCGAGACCCTCTGCCCCTTATCCAACCCCCTGGCCCCGGCCCGCCCCCCTTAACACACCACTCAGAGCAGCGTGTCGGAGCCAGACACATTGCTGCCATAGGCACTTACTCTGGGGCTGGAGCACCCACGGAGAAAAATTGGTGGGTGCAGAGCACCCACCGGCAGCTCCCTGACCCGCCGCCCCCCCACCCCAGCTCACATCCGTTCCACCTCTTTCCCTGAGCATGCCACCACCGCTCCGCTTCTTCACGCTCCCTCTCTCCCTCCAAGGCTTTCCGTGAATCAGCTGTTTGGCACGGCAAGCCTGGGAGGGAGGGGGGAGAAGTGGAGCGGCGGCGTGCTTGGGGGAGGAGGCAGAGTCAGAGTGGAGGGGAGCTGGGTCGGGGAGCGGTTCCTCTGCGCCTCGGTTATTTGCTGTGGCCCTCCCCACCCCAGCTCACCTCCACTCCACCTCCTCCCTGAAGTGCACCGCCACTCCGCTTCTCCCCCCCTCCTTGGAGGGAGGGAAGAGGAGGGGAAATTCCTTACGGCGTTATACCCAAATTCATGTTATATCGGATCTGTTATATCAGGGTAGAGATGTAGTTTCAGCTAGCCCCTGATTGGCTTCAGGTGTCCTAATCAACCTAGCTGTCCTCCCTGCCTTCTGGAAAGATCTTAATTGGCCCCAGGTG
Source organism: Lepidochelys kempii (assembly GCF_965140285.1). Taxonomy (NCBI): domain Eukaryota; kingdom Metazoa; phylum Chordata; order Testudines; family Cheloniidae; genus Lepidochelys; species Lepidochelys kempii. The sequence goes on along the minus strand of NC_136387.1, from coordinate 58,092,196 downwards.
TCTTAATTGACCTGGAGCAGGTGCCATTTGCTTATTCTGGTAACAGGGATTTGTTTAGCCTGTAACTAATATATCTGTCTACCATTACTTTACTATAGCCATCTGGCCTTGCCCTGGCACAAACATGGAATCTTGATGTAAGGTAATTCATTTAAGTCCTAATAGGGCTAACTTTTTTGGTAACAGCTTACCACTGCTGCTACTTCTAGCTTGATTGAATAAAATATAATTGTGACAGAGAAACTGCGGAAAATGAGGTGACCTGTAAGAGCAGAACTGAGAACCTGAAATTTTTACATGGGTTTAAGAGAAGTTACCCTGGGAGAATTCATTTGAGATGGTGGGCAACTTCTGTTGACTTACAGCAAATTGAAGGTATCAGTGGGTGCAGGTTACATGAGTCCCAGTCACATTGTCTTCACTCATTGATAAAGAGAGCTACATTTTATCCTATCACAGTTTCAGCTCAAAGTGAGTAGTGTAGCTGGTTGAATAGTGGCTTTTTGGGGTGGGAGGGATGACAGGGAGGGGCAGGAAAAACCAGATCTATACCTTTTTGGCTTCTCCTGACCACCCTGAGGGGAAAATAATAGAGTGTTTCTCAGGGAAATGTCACATAACGGAACTTAGCAAGACCTGGCAGTGAGGAAGATTACTCCATTTACACTAACTAAGGACAACCTGCTGTCCCTGTATTTGCATCTGAACTGTACACTGCCCTAGTCCTTATCTCTGATCCCAGGAGTGTGCATTGCAAAAGGAGCAAGCAGGAGGAGTGCATGGTGTGTTGGCAATGGATGCAGGGAGAATGCTCTTCAGGCAATGGCAGACAGAAAGAGCTGTGACCGGGGCCTGAATACTTTGGATAGCTTCTGGCATTGTTGACCAAGCAGAGCTCCTAGAGAGTTTACAGGAAAAGAAAGAACCTTTCCTACTCAACCGAAATGAGAGAATGTGTCTAAGAATCTTATCACCCATTGTCCTACCATATGCCTGATTTGCCAGCTGCCTAAAGTGACCAAACGACCTATATAAGGTAAGTGGTTCTATCCTTAGTGCATTAAAGGTGTGAAGATTCAAAGAGCTACTGGCAGATAAGATCTGTGTCACACGACAGGAGCTGTAGAGAAGGCTCTTGAACAAGTTTGGAGAGACTGCGTGTGAGGCAGAGGAGAAGAGTGTAACATGAGCAGAAGGAATGGGAAGGGGAGCAGAGAGAAGCCAGTTTCATGTGGTAGGATGAGGCAAATTCCTGGAAGATTTTGAAAAAGGACCTTTTTGAGTTAGAACCTGAAGGGAAGCCAGTGGAGTTGTTTGGAGGGAGGAATTAGGAGATAATTGGGGAGCAGACAGGTTCTAAGAACAAGATGTCTTTAGTAGAAGCATGAAGTGATTGGGGAAAATTGGATATATTTTAGGGGAAGTCATACCTGAAGCAAAGAGGAAATTGTCAAGCAGTTTCAAGGGTATGGAGCAGGAGTGGGATGGGAGTATGAAAGTAAGGGATGCCCAACCTACCAATACAATCAGAGAGCAACAGAGCCCATTAGCATAAGGAACCTCATGTATACTGAATTTTCCTCTGGTTTGTCCTATGTGGAAATAAATATAATGAGGCCTGTTTACTGATGTCTGTATCTTCTGGTTTTAGGGAATACTAATCCAAAGGGAATAGAATGAATAGCCACCTTTGAGTTTAAAGCATTGAGATCTAAATGATTAATCTAGGCAGCAGTTACATTTCTTCAACTGGGATCATTAGTGTAGTGGATTTTACAAAATAATACCCATCGCTAGCATATAGAACAAAACCAAACTATTTGTATATGTTTATATGTAAGCTGCAGCATGCCAGACTAATCTGATTCCAATTTAAATCCATTTTAGCCAACCTGTCACATTTTATTTTCTATAGGTAATATTATTTCAGGGGCAGTGCTCTACAAAAATTCACACATTTGGAAAAGGGATGATTTAAAACAACATTTAATTGTAAAGTTCAGAATCATCTACCATAATGAAGGATAATCAGGAAAAAGCTTACCTCAGAAGACCTCAAAATATTATACGTTTTTCATATCCATATCAAAATCAGAACATTTATTTAACTCTAGTGTATTGGAAAGGTTTCAGGCCAAAGTATGGAGACTGCAGAGATGAACGCATTAAAGAGATGTGTGCTGGAATCAAGAAAATTGCGGAATAAATAAATAAATCCTTTGGCAGAGTTTACAAGCTCAGAACCCCATTAAGCTTTTCTACATTTTGGCCTGATGCTTAAATACCTGTACAATGACATATTGAGGTTAAAGTTCCCCATGAAGCAATGTTGTGTATCTAATGGCATTTATATTGATTTTTATCACCAGATAGCTGCATTGTGATAGCTGATGGATTGTAAGGAACACACTTTGTTAACTCTGTGTGTCTGTCTCTTGCAAGTAGCCTTTTAAATCGCTTCAATTACTCATAGAATGGGACTAAATAAGCTTGGTATAAATCTATTTTTGGGTCTAATATATTATTTGATCAATAGCGTTAAGCAGAATAGAATTCTATTCATGAAATTAACACTGATATTTATTCTTCTTCTTTACATAATTATTTTGGAAAATGTTTGATGTTCTCTTAGGAATTTCTTAATGAAACGCTGTTTCAGTAACATAATACATTGCAGTTCACTTGAGAACAAGAAATAAGAAAACAGTTCTAAAAGACTAACAGACATATTGGAGCATAAGCTTTCGTGGTGAATACCCACTTCCTGGGATGCATGTGGGTATTCACCCACGAAAGCTTATGCTCCAATATGTCTGTAGGACTATAAGGTGCCACAGGACTCTTTGCCACTTTTACAGATCCAGACTAACACGTCTACCCCTTTGATACTTAGCTCTAAAAGAGAGATTTTACATGTGAGTCTAGATTACATCCTATACTTAATTACACTTTATGAAATGAATCATTATCAAACTCTTATATCAATGCAGTGAACACCAGAGGTGGCAAATTCATACACTAATTGACAACATGATTAGCAAACATATCTGTTGCATAAGGTGTACATTTTTTAAATGAGAACACCTTGAGATGGAAGAGCCGTGCCATGGTCCATCTTTTTGGTGCTTGGCCCAGGCTAGTTTTAAATGTCTCAAGTAATGGGGCTTCCACCAGTTCCTGTGGAGATTATTGAAGCCTCAAATAGACCTGAGTATTAGAAAGATTTTCTTGATATTCAGCCTACTGGACAATTTCTACCTTTTTTCCCAAGGCAAAGTTACAATAAAACATTAACATATTACTTATTACTTTTTCAGTGTCCCATTACTCCGAATTATATCTTTACATCACCTTAGATGCCCAGATTAATCCACTGCCTCCCACATTCAAGCAGGGTGCCCCTTGGTGCCTTCTCCAAATTCTTTGCAAACTGAAAAAGCCTTAATGTCTTAAATTCACTCCAGGGTTACTCCATTGGCATCAGCTGGAGACACCCCAGGAATGAATTTGGATTCTAGGAATTACCTTGTGACCTAAGGGATAAACTACTTATTTATTCTTATTTTGTACATCAGATTCACCAGCAATGTTAAAGAAAAAGTTAAAGAAGCAAAACAGAATGTGATCTCTGTAATGCATACTCTTCCCTGGATTCAGACATATACAGCTCTCCTTGACAGTGATGAGAGAGGTCTGCCATGGATCATGCATAGTTATAGCCCTATATGTGATGGTTGGTTGGACTGCCTATTTATAATTTTTTTGTAAAGCTGTCTCCCTTGAGACATTTTTACTATCCTGTATATACCAACAGCCTGATTCACCACCACATTATTTTCATTTTATGTCTGCTTAATGACATTGGAATCAATAGAGTTACACCAACATAAAACTGGAGTAGTGAATCAAGCCCCACTTCTTTAACAATAGCACTATGATTTATAACACTTGAAACATAGTCTTGTCATTAAGTGATGAAGCTGGGAGATAGGAAACCTGGTTTCTACTCCCAGTTTTTCCATGTGAACAATAACGAATAATCACAGAAAGAGATACAGTTTATTTTCAATGTTGGAAGGAAGTGTTAGAAATAGAATTTTCCTAAAGCTACTCTTTCTTTGTGTGTTTCACTGTAGGGGTTTTCTCCTAACTCCTCTCCTGCCTGGTTTTCTCATCCAGTGGAAACAATATAAAATACATAAAAAAATACACATATCAAAATGAGCTCTTATTCAAACTTCTGTGTGAATATGGACAAATCATTTAATTAGACCTGGCTATAAAATGGAATTTCTGGTATGTGGGGAATTTGGACTATTCAAAATGTATTTCCATCCCAAATTGTTTTTTGTTTTGTTTTGTAGAATAGGAATTTTGCAAAAAATGATTTGGAAATATTAAAACTACCTTACTGAAACATTTCATTTTGATAATATATAATAAAAAACTCAAAACAAAATAAGTAAGAGCATTAAAATGAACTGAGAAAGCTGAAATTGAATACTCCATTTAAATTTAGTATCATTTCAAAAAATTTCCATTGTATTTTTTTTATCAACATGTTCCCACAAAACAGCATTTTCCACTATAAAACTGGTCCACTGAAAAATGTGATGTTTGTACATTGCTTTGACATCACCAGATTGAAGGTGTTTTGGAAATGCACAATGTTGGTACTAACCATAAAAGAGGAACCTGGAAGGTGACTGGGACTAACTAGGTGAAGAGACTGGACTGAGATAAGGATCCCTGAGGGTTGAGGGGTGGGATGGGAGAGACTGGGATGAAGCACCAGAATGTTTGGAGGGAAAGAGACAGGACTACCATAAAAACATGTTGGAAGGGATGTGGGCAGGAGGCATGAGACGTGGGGTGAAGAGGGCAGAAGGAATTTGTTCCACTAGAACACACTCCCCTTCAGAACCTGGAACTGAATCCAAAATTCTAAGAGTTTCAACATTCCTCTACTATCCCCAAATATCTGTGAAACCCACTGGTAAAATGTGTGTCTCTTCCCCCTATACTATCTGGTCAACACACACATGACAACAAGATACTAACAGAGCAGTCTCAGGGAATGAGACAACGGCAGAAACGCTTCCATCACCAACTCGACACTTCACTGGAATGAGGGTAACTATGGAGATGGTGCTATGGAAGTGGCTGAAGCCATTTCTGGGTAAAGGGAAACCAATGCCTAGATAGTTCTCTTGATGAGTAGATCCTAAGGTTATGTCCCCTGCTTTGTCTGAAACTCCAATTCCCAATATCAAAAGGTTAATTTACAATAGCAAGCACTATGAAAGACTACGTATGGCACAAGGGGTATGAAGGCTACAGCAAGCCTGGGTCAGAGTCCCAACATTATATAATGGCAAAAATGCCAGACTTGGCAGAAATATGGTAAACATCCTCTACTGTCTCCCAGATTCCATCTTTGGTCCCTTCTCATCCTCCAAAATTTTTGAAAATTGCACAGTCATTACAGTGTTCAATACTGGGAGCAAAACTAATTTCCAGGGTAATTCCATTGGTAGAATTTGGAGTTACACCCAGGAATGAATTTGGTAGTGCAAAGTTGTGTCTTTAGTTTTACAGTGAACTGTTGTAAAATATTTCCCATACACTCTAGTATCATACGGATGAACATCTCAACTACACTATCAACCATTGACAAAAGGCCTGAAAGTTCTGTTGGTTTGCTTAATAAAACAAAATGTGTATTTTATTTACCTGTCACCAATTCATTATGTGCTAAACAGTCTGCTGTATGAGAATGGGCGGAAAGAGATTTTAATGTAAAATGCAGGGGATAGTGGTGTCATGTGCTGGGCAAAATATTCACGCTGGGCTCAGTGCAGAGCTGTGTTACATGCTCCTGCAGAGGAGTAAGAGGCTGTAAGGAGTTCCCTTATGCTGCTGAGGGCTACATACGGCTGGAGTCCAGGTAGGGAGAAAGCAGCTGCCAAAACAGCTGCTATTCCCTCACCTGTGCAGGTGAGAGGAGTGTAGGAAAATGTTGGAGGCAGTGGGTGCAGCTTTGGCTTTATTCCCAGCCTCCACTGCACGGGGGGAAATAAGCTATACCAGTAAAAGGAAAAGACTACTTTCTTCTCTCCCCTCTCCAAGCAAAGAAGCAGCAGAAACTTGAAAGTGACTCTCATAGCTACAGTCTGGCTCCTGCCCAGCTCCCGAGCCATGCACGTTTGGGCTGAATTGTACAGTTAAAATTCAGATGCTTTTACAGCAAGCAGTGCTTCCTCTTACCTTTTTCTCTATTTATACCAGTCTTATGTTCATGGAAGTAATAATCACTAGGAAATTAGCAAGCATTTTTATATTCAGATCTAATTATTGTTCTGTTATGTCACTCCAACTATATTTATGACTTCAGCAGATCTGATAAATTATTGATGATTAAAAAAACAACCACAGATAATTAGGGCATACTTTATTTGCCGCACCAAAAAAAAAAAAAAAAAAAAAAAAAGGAAGGATTTCAACTTCCATTCCAAATGGCGAAGTTTGGTTTTTGAAAACTTTCAAACAGGTGAGACATTGGTTTTGCTGGGGCGAATTTTCACCAGAAGCAAATACTGTTTTTGACAACAAACCTTGTACATAATACAGAAGGAAAACTGGAGATCGAAGAAGAATTGTGCATGTTGTGCCAGTTTCAGAATCTGAATCTGACCCTCAGCCCCAATATGGACTGTAAATCTAACTTTTCTGGTTATTTTGTGATTTTACCCAGCATTGGAAGAAACCCCAGCTGGCAGAGAATTTGCTTAGAGGTTCTACATCACACCCTTACAGGCCCTAGTGCAAGAGATGTGGTTAAGTGACAATGGGTGTGGCTAGAGCGCTACTTCACTTCAGTGACCCCTGGCTGCCTGAAAAATTCCTTTGGGATGCAGGCAGCTGGGCACAGATTAGATCAGCACTGTTATCAGGCAATGCAGAGTCCTTATTCGAAAGATTAAGGGCCTGCTACTCTACTCCATTACACCAGTTTTATGCCAGTAAATCTCCCATGAACTTCAACTGAGATTCACAGGCATAAGACTGGTGCAGCTCAGGCCCTGGATTACTAACATAATAAAATAGAAAAGGAAGTGAGCTGTAGCTCATGAAAGCTTATGCTCAAATAATTTTGTTAGTCTCTAAGGTGCCACAAGTACTCCTTTTCTTTTTGCGAATACAGACTAACACGGCTGCTACTCTGAAACTTGTCATAATAAAATACAGTGGCAAGAATGTGGGATCTTGACAACAAGAATGAGTTCTTATTCTCTTGAATCTATCCTTTCCCCCTTAGAACCATTAACAGAATAATGGAAACTTCACATTTCAGCATCAGTGTAATTTAGAGACTTTGCAAGACACAGTCGAGACACTGTCCAATTTAAAGAAGACAATCCTCACAACACGGCAGCACATCATGTGGGGAGGCACAAGTTGAGAGAAGATACCAATTCTGAAAGACAGTATCAGCCAATGACTTAAGACTTGTATTTCTTCCTTTAGAAAGTATTAACCTTTCTAAATGTGAAATATACGAGGACTTCATGCCCTTAACAAATGAACAAGTATTATAGAGAGAGAAAAGGAAACCAGGCCTTGGGGGTGGAGTTTGAGCCTTGATTCTTAATAGATACGCAGAATGAAGTGCCAGTATAATCAGACTGGAGAAAAGAGATGTGTAGCACGCCAATTACCGACAGAAGGGAAAATTGAAAGAAATTACATTCAGGGGAGTGCGAAATGTGAAAGTCAAGGAAATAAATTAGATGTTGTATGACCTCTAGTGTAATATGTGGAGAACTAATATATTTATCCTAGCTGTAATCACGTCATAGCTAGACTGCATTAGGAACTTTTTCACCTAAATTTTCCTGTCTGACTCAGTGCTGTACTTTTTAAAGTGCAAAATCACAGTGCAACCCAGAGACCTTCAGAATTTGTTATAAGAAGGGAAACTATCTTCCCCTTTACAATGAAACTGAACACAGGTTTTGCTAGTCTTGCACCATACACATCTGGGAACCCTGAGCAGTAGGTCTCTGGAGACTTCTGCATAATTTAAGAAAAGTAATATATACACTGCATCCTATTGTATAAGTAACTGTAAAGTTAAAATGATCCATCAAGGAATAACTTTCTTAACAAGGATTCAATATCATAACACAGTCACATGGAAATGTTCAGTTTCATGATGCCATGAAGACCTTCAGTCCTGGAACACAATAATTCATAATGACCTCAAATGATTGCCACGATAACAGCAGATTGCATGTTTTGCATCTTGAGGATCAGCAGCAAGGAATTATGGTGACAGAGAGAGAGGTCAGATGGAGACAAGACACAAGCAAAGAAAGAAGTGGTTCTCTTCCTTCCAAGATGATGTGATAGGTTTGTGTTTTGGGAGTCTGGAACTCATAGTGATCTCGAAAGAATGAGTGGATTTCTGTCTTCCATTAGCCCTATAAAAGACACAGAATAGGGAATATTCTCTGGAAAATATGAGATTAGAAGGAGAAACTATGGAAAAGATAAGGATCAGATGAACCAGGTCACACCTAAACACACTTGTGCTTCTGTCAGTGTAACTTATGTCATTGAGGGGGGTATTTTTTCACACTCCTGAGTGTGACATAAATTATACAGACAAAAGTGCTAATGTAGACATAATCTTACTCTCAAAGTTTGTCCTCTACTTCATGGATGGGGGGAAATCTTGACAATATTGGACTATAATAGCTCAGCTGCACATGTTAGGAAGAGCGTGCCTCTTGGCAGAGTCATCTCTGATATCACTAAGATTCCTCAGCAGTTTACTCACCATTAAGGGTACTTCTCTGGCTGAAATACTCAATGAAGATAAAGAGTTTTAAAATTAGATGTACGCATCTAATGATGCCTCAATTGTGAAAAACCATACTATACATTTTACTTCAAATTTGATTGTGACCAGGGTCCCAGTGGGGGCCAGCTGAGGTCACTCAATTAGGATGAACTGCAAAGAATGGGGCAGGCAAACCCCAAAGCTGGTGGATGATTCAGTATTTAGATTTACCAAGCCAGCATAAAACAGCTTCTTAATTACCTCACTGGTTATTCAGGGGTCAATAACACAGTTCCCTTAAAGTACCTAGCCTCAGGCTTCCATCCAGGTACACAAGTCAAATATGATGAAAATTCCTGTAAATCTTATTTCATCATATAAAACAAAAGTTTCTACCTGTCCCAAATTAGTATCACTTCTAAGTTCTAACAATATAGGTTTGCATTTCAAAGTTCTAGCCTATTTAGCATGAATGGCCCTAATTATCCTTCCCAAACTTTTTTAACATGGCTTTGGGTCATCCAGCCTGCAAGCTGGTTAACCCGTTCTGGCCATGAGTTATATTTTGTATAAAATTTGTTGCAGTTATATAAGAGTGGTTGCAATAATGATTTGCATGGTTATATTTTAATTAACATCACAATGATTATTTAGAGAGACATAAAGATACTGTAAGAGTTACACTGTACTATACCATACTGTATATCATTTAATATTGATTTTGGCAAAACGCTCCTGAAAACATCTCTTGAAACTACTAAAATGGTTCCTGAAATAAAAACACTTAAATATTCCGTTTGGGGATAGAAAAATCTGCACTCTGCCACCATTTATATTATATTGACATGTTAGTTTATGAGGGATGAGAACACATGCAGCTGATTTTTCAGCCCAGTGTTTAAAAAGGCTTAGTTTTTGTGGCCACAGCATTTCCATACATAGTTTTGGTCCTTTAAATGTCTAAATGCCAGTTGTGTAGGCAGACAAGATGGTCTGTAAAAGGTACTCCCAGCATCACAGCTAAATGGAAAGTGGAGCAGATTGTTTAGCATTATTGTAAGGGGCCATTCAATATGAAGTGGCCTGTTAACACCCATAGGACATAGGACAAAAAGGAGGCTAATGGGTTACAGATTATTGTAGTAAGCCATAAATCCAGTGTCTTTATTCAGTCCATGATTTGTAGTGTCTAGCAAAGTAATTAAGCTCCCAGCACTCCAAAACCCTGCAGATTTTAGGAACATCAGAACACAGGAACAGCCATAGTGGATGAGACCCTCTACTCCAGTGTCCTGTCTCTGATGGTTGCAAGTATCAGATGCTTCAGAGGAAGGTGTAAGAGCACTGCAGTAGGCAAATGTGGGATAACCTACACCCACATAGGTCTCCTCCTAATTTCTACTAGTTAGAGATTGGCTTAAACCTTGAAAAAATAGGTTTGTAATTCCTTCCAAAATTTGTTGTTGTTAATGATGATTATCTCATGTATTGAATGAGCTTTGGTCTCTTTGTGTATTCATCTGAGCAAACTTGTTCTGGTTTCATAGTGAAAAACAATTTAATGACTGCAAAATCCAAAAACTAGTGTATACATTCCTGACATCTGCATAACTACCAACCTCATTTGGAGTAATTTAGCCTGTCTATCTTTCAGAAGAAAGACATCAAAAGCACCCACTCAGCTGCTAAATGCCTTTATCAACAAAACTTCTGAAAGTTAAAGAAAGTCAAAAGCTTTTACTTGGAACAACTGTAATAACATTGTTCTCACTAAGGTAAATGTTCCTTCTTAATGAAGTAAATCCACTGAAGAAAAAATAGAGATGGCATGTATCTGAAAGAGATGCTACTGCCAGAGAGGATGTTTGAGAAATGGAGAAGAGGCAAATTTCTGGGACAAATAACAAATCTGATATTTTAACCTATAGACCCCAATCTTCTGACTTGGCAGAGGAAGCCTCTGATTCCATTGCCAGAAGAGGAGATTGTTGAGAGCAGTGCCTCCCAGGGAACTCTCAATCAAGTCAAATTTTCCCTGGCTGTTCAAGGCCCCCCAAAAGTATAGGCATAGTGGGGTGTATAGACCCCACACAGCAGTAGATATTGAAGAGTTAATGAAGAGAGCAACCAGTCACTCAACTTCAGCTAAAAGATGGTTAGTAACAGCTGGGATAGAAAGCTGCAGCCCAAGCAGAGCAGGGTGGCTGTTGAAGAAGCTGAGAGCCACTGTGGAGGAGCTCCACATCATGTGGGGAAAATTAACCCACAGAGACCAATTTCCTGGCAGAAGGATCCAGAGAAGGTTGCCTATAAAGGCCATAGGTAGGAAACAGCCTAGGGATGCAGCAAGAGATGTAATCAAGCCGTTCTTGACTGCCAAACACAGAGCCCCTTGGGTAGAACTCTGACAAGAAGCTTGGTCTGCGTCCACCACCCCATCCCCATAGGCAACGGGGGCTGAATGCTGAAGCTCCAGACTTGGGGAGGAGGGCCTAACATAAGGCCATTGAACTTTGTCCCTATTTTTAACTTCCTTTGTACCTCCCCGATGAAGGGAGAGGGACATTGGGTCCCAGGTCTAGCAGCTGGTGGTCCGTCATAGGATCCTGAGGCTCTTGGGATGAGACCGCTAATTATCCTGAAAAGGAAGTGACTCAAACAATCCAGCTAGAGCCCAGAAGAGTGGTTGAGTGCTATGGGTCATGTTCTGAGCTGATACAAAAGGAAACTGAGGCAAGGCCATTGGTACCCAAAAGCATGGTCACGAAGGAGCCCATTAGAGGGTTAGAACTCCGATGATAATGGACTTCTGAGCAATCACTGGCTATTTATGCTTAAAGCCATTCCTGGCACCAAAATCAATATACAGTTACAAGTGTACAAGTGCTTGTTGATTATAGTGCTGGTTATTACATATTCAGCTCCACCCGCACTGGTTCCTTGTGCTGCATCCACCCTTTCTCCTCCCCCTTGGGGAGGGGAGGCAATATGTCGATAAGCAGGGCTTTGGAATTGTTTTCTTATTATATGAATTATAGTAATCTGAAGCATAAATAACAAAACAGTTGCTTTATTTTGCTATTACTATGGCATGACAATAAATCTGAAGTAACAATAAGTACTTGACTTTCATATTGTAATTTTAATCTCCTATTTAGTTTGCATTTTGAGGTAAACACAAGGAACAATTTTCTTTTTTTTTTTACTGCACCTATAATGCTGAAAAAATATGTACGCATGAGGATAACATATAGCTAAAAAGTCAGCACAAACTGGGACCTCATTATTAAAGATGTGCCATACTCCCTGAATTATGAGAACTATGCTATTTTCTTTAAGCCAAATAAATGCCTTTTCCAATCTGTACGAAATGAACTGTCCACTTTGGTTAGTTAAAAATGACTTTTTCCTGAGTGTTTCAGGAAATACATTCTGCTATATCTTTTTTGCTATTTAAGTCTTTTATTTGACTCTCAGTGTGATATTAACTAAAAATATACCAGCTGTGGAACAGCATAGACTCAACACTAATTAAAAAGCTGCTTTTCTCCAGATTTGCTGTGAAAATGTTTCACACTAAAAAAAGCAAACAAATTGATGTAATCTTTAGTTTTCATTGCTTTCCAGTCCGACTCATCTTTAGGCTGTCCTTGTTCCCCAGAGATAGCATCTTGGCATCAGCTGTTGGAAACAGGCACCATCCTTTCCACACCCTTTAAAATTGTGCTTCTGGCTATTTGCCTCTCAGCAGTGGTCAGAAGTGTGTGTTCTGTTTCTTTAAGGAAAGCTGTCATAAATATAAAGGGAAGGGTAAACACCTTTAAAATCCCTCCTGGCCAGAGGAAAAACCCTTTCACCTGTAAAGGGTTAAGAAGCTAGGATAACCTCGCTGGCACTTGACCAAAATGACCAATGAGGAGACAAGATACTTTCAAAGCTGGAGGGGGAGAGAAACAAAGGTTCGCTCTGTCTGTGTGATGCTTTTGCTGAGAACAGAAAAGGAATGGAGTTTTAGAACTTAGTAAGTAATCTAGCTAGATATGTGTTAGATTCTGTTTTGTTTAAATGGCTGAGAAAATAAGCTGTACTGAATGGAATGCATATTCCTGTTTTTGTGTCTTTTTGTAACTTACGGTTTTGCCTAGAGGGATTCTCTATGTTTTGAATCTGATTACCCTGTAAGGTATTTACCATCCTGATTTTACAGAGGTGATTCTTTTACTTTTTCTTCCATTAAAATTCTTCTTTTAAGAACCTGATTGTTTTTTTCATTGTTCTTAAGATCCAAGAGTTTGGGTCTGTGTTCACTGATGCAAATTGGTGAGGATTTTTATCAAGCCTTCCCCAGAAAAGGGGGTGTAGGGTTTGTGGAGGATTTGGGGGGGAAAAGACGTTTCCAAGCAGGCTCTTTCCTGATTATATATTTGTTAGACACTTGGTGGTGGCAGCAAAAAAAGTCCAAGGGCAAAAGGTAAAATAGTTTGTACCTTGGGGAAGTTTTAACCTAAGCTGGTAAAAATAAGCTTAGGGAGTCTTTCATGGAGGTCCCCACATCTGTACCCTAGAGTTCAGAGTGGGGAAGGAACCTTGACAAAAGCCTATATGTTTACCCCAGAAGAAGTCTATTGAGGAATGAAATAAAATAAAAATGATCAGCATAAACTCTCCTGAGGTTAGTTTCTACACACAGTCTAGCTGTACAGAGCTCAATTCTATTCTTACGTACACTGATGTAAATCTGGAGTAACTACACTGAGGTCACATATATAAATATAAAAAAAAAAATAATTGTAAATGCTTATCTGCATTTTTAATTGCCAAATTTAATCTGATTCCAAAACTAGAATCTGAAATTCAACTCATCTCATACACAGAATGATGAGTTAAGTTGTCCTCCTACGGAAATGTTATTATGCAAAGCACATATAAGGATGACTGGTTTTGTGCAAATGTATATCTGGAGTGAAGGACAATATATGAAGTAACAGAAAAAGAAAAGGTCCATGCAGAAATGAATATAGTGTGGACTCAGAAGTTGTTTATAAAAAAATAGGATTTTTCTTTTTTTTAAGTCTGTAGTGATATATATTTTTTACTAAGAGAAGATGGGGGGAACTAGTCAATTACTGAAGAATGCAAAGAATGCAATGAAAAATGCAAAGATGACTTCTTTGTATTATAGTCCACAGCTGCTGTTGCACATCATGGAAAATAAACTGCCTCAATTACAAACTTGGCACAAAGAATAATGTTTGTGAGTCATAATTAATGTAAGTTGTTTGAACTGATTGTTCTGTATGCTTAATGACCAGTAACCTGCAGGTGAACACAACATTCTGTATTCAAGACCTATTTCATAATTTAGAACGAATTAACATTAACATACACCTCATGCTCCTCAGCACATTTAATAGAGATCTGGCTGTCTTGTCCAATGAACAAGAAAAACAGCAATAATGGTGCTTATGTTTGAAGGAAATATATTAAGTCCTTAATTCTGTTACATTTATTCATGCTACTTTGTTAACATATTAGCAGTCTTAAAAAAAAAACACCTTTGAACTGATCCACTGTATTTGTGTAACCTTCCTTTGTGTTCTGGAGTGACTATTATGCTAAGTTTTGGAATGAAGCCATTCATCAACTTGGAAATTTAATTGTTACAGGGACCAAAGGAAACATAGAAGGACATAGTGTGGGTGTCCAAGAACCCTTATCTCCTACACAGAGTCAGCTCCAGTGTCCTCAGAAGCAAAGCTGCTACTCCATGCAACTGCTGCTGTTTATTCTAGCATAGTCCTAGTCAGCCGTCAGAGGGGCTTAGGCACAGGAGACAGCACACATTGCACTCCTCCAAGAGTGGTAGAGATGCCTCTGCTACATGCCCTCCCTTGAAGCCACAGGAAGAATTCTAATTGACTTAGCCAGAGGTCCTCACTGCACCCCAGCCCCTGCATTCTTCACCCCTAAAGCAAGCTTGTCCTTGAAGCTCACAGTTAATGATTAGTCCTGCTTTTCCTGTAACGTTCCTGTCCATGGTTTCAGAGTGGTAGCTGTGTTAGTCTGTATCAGTAACAACAATGAGGAGTTCTTTGGGGCACCTTAGAGACTAACAAATGTATTTGGGCATAAGCTTTTGTGGGATACAACCCGCTTCATCAGATGCGTGGAGTGGAAAATACAGGAAGTGGGTTTACATATACAGAACATGAAAAGGTGGGAGTTGCCTTACCAAGTGGGCGGGGGGGGGGGGGTCAGTGCTAACCAGGCCAATTCAATTAGGGTGGATGTGGCCCATTCCCAACAGTTGACAAGAAGAGGGGAATATCAACAGAGGAAAAATGACTTTTTGTAGTGCTAACGAGGCCAATTCAATCAATTTCCCCTCTGTTGATATTCACCCCTTCTTGTCAACTGTTGGGAATTGGCCACTTTAAGTGAGGAGTTACTGTATTGGATGACCAGCCCCCAACTAAAACCTCTCCAACGCATCATCAAGAATCTGCAACCTATCCTGAAGGACAGACCTTCGGAGACAGGCCAGTCCTTGCTTACAGACAGCCCCCCAACCTGAAGCCAATACTCACCAGCAACTGCATACCACACAACAAAAAACACTAACCCAGGAACCAAACCCTGCAACAAACCACAGTGCAAACTCTGTCTGTATATCTATTCCAAAAACACCATCATAGGACCTAACCACATCAGCCACACCATCAGGGGCTTGATCACCTGCACATCTACCAATGTGATATATGCCATCATGTGCCAGCAATGCCCCTCTGCCATGTACATTGGCCAAAACAGACAATCTCTACGCAAAAGAATAAATGGACACAAATCTGACATCAGGAATTATAACGTTCAAAAACCAGTCGAAGAACACTTCAGTCTACCTGGTCACTCAATCACAGACTTAAAAGTGGCAATTCTTCAACAAAAAAACTTCAAAATCAGACTCCAACAAGAAACTACAGAACTGGAATTAATTTGCAAACTGGATACCATCAAATTCAGCCTGAATAAAGACTGGGAGTGGATGGGTCATTACAAAAGCTAATTTCCCCATACTTATTTGCCCCTACTGTTACTCACACCTTCTTGTCAACTGTTTGAAATAGGCCACCCTCATTACCACGACAAAAGTGATTTTTCCTCCCTTGGTATTCTGCTATTAATTGAATTGTCTTTTTAGCACTGACCCCCCACGTGGTAAGGCATCTCCTATCTTTTCATGTACTATGTATATATACTTGCTACTGTATTTTCCATTCCATGCATCTGATGAAATGGGTTTTAGCCCACGAAAGCTTATGCCCAAATACATTTGTTAGACTCTAAGGTGCCACAAGGACTCCTCGTTGTTTTTGCTGATATAAACTAACACAGCTACCACTCTGAAACCTTGGAGGTGTCCTCTCAAAGTCAGGTAGAAGGCACATTAAAGTGATGATGTTGTGATCTGTAGAATTGCATATTTGGCACCTTTATTTATTTTATATTAATATATAAAAGAGCTTGAACATTAGGAAGAACATCCTAACTATCAGAGTAGTTAAACACTGGAGCAAATTGCCTAGGGAGGTTGTGGAATCTCTGTCACTGGAGGCTTTTAAGAACAGGTGAGACAAACACCTGTCAGGAAAGGAATAACTAGACCGGCCTTGAGTGCAGGGTACTGGACTAGATAATTTATTGGGGTCCCTTCCAGTCCCATGCTTCTATGATTCTATGATATATCTAATCAAATTGAGCTATTTGTTACAAATAATGGCCTCAATTATTTTTTTTAAAACTTATTCAGGATAACACTTAAAAACTTTCACAGATTACAAGGCCAGAAGAGACCACTGGGATCATCTAGTCTGACCTTCTATATAACACAGGTCTTCGATTCTATTCATAGGTTCTATTCTAGAACTTTCCCAAAGTAATTCCTAGAGCATATCTTTTTAGAAGAACTTCCAATCTTGATTTAGTAATTGTCTGTGATGGAGAATCCACCACCATCCTTGGTAAATTGTTCCAAAGATTAATTACTCTCACCATTAAAAATATGCCTTATTTCCAGTCTGAATATATCTAGCTTCAGCTTCCAGCCATTTGATTATACCTGTCTCTGCTAGATTAAGAGCCTATTATTAAATATTTGTTTCCAATGTACGCTATTTACAGACTATAAGCAAGTCACCTCTTAATCTTCTTGTTGTTAAACTAACTAGATTGAGGTATTTGAGCCTATCGCTTAAAGGCACATTTTCTAATCCTTTATTCATTCTTATAGCTCTTCTCTGAACCCTCTCCAATTGATCAACATCATTCTTAAATTGTGGACACCAGAACTGGACACAGTACTTCAGCATTGGTAACATCAGTGCCAAATAAAGAGGTAAAATAACCTCTGTACTCCTATTTGAGGTTCCCATGTTGTGGTTGTGCACACATGATATTCCCAGACATGTTCACAATGTGTAAAAACTCTTGTACACCAGCTACTCAATCAACTACAATTCCCTTTTGGGCAGAATGTCCCCTCATCATCCAGTCAGCCCTGGATCTCCCTACAGTCCAACCACCCCATGTCCACACCTCCACCTGGAAAACCTCGGCTTATATTCCTGTGAACATTCCATGTTTTCCTTGACTATTACCCTCCTTCCATCAGCATAAATTCCCTCCTGTCTACATCAGTCCTAATGTCACAGACTCCCAGGGCAGTGAAAACTGTTCAAATCCCAGCCCCTCCCCATTTCCCAGCGAAGTCACTTGTTGATCTGATAGCTAACAATGACACTCTGGACCAATTAAACAGGTTTATAAACAATTTAAAGAACAGTGTGTGATTTTTTTCGGGTATAACTATCTAACTTTTTCTGAGTGTAACTCTTTTAACCCAAAAGGATAATATCCCAATAATTCCTTACTAACAGTAAGAACCCAATATAGTGAGATATTTGGCATCCTCGGCTTCTGTAAGGAAACAATGGGTTTGAAGCTGTTCAGGAACCTATGTAGAAACTGATTCCAGTCCTTTACATACCTTCATACCTGTCCTGCAGTTAATACTTGAAAAGTGAAAGGGATTTTCCCTCAGGTAGGGACTGTATGATTGGCCCACGTATCAGGATTGTTTGTAAAATACAAAAATAATGGTGACTGTTTAACTCATTCCTTCCTCCCCTCCACCCAGGTTACTTTTTTTTTTTTTTTGCCTACTGCTATTTTCAAAATAATAAGATGCAACATGAACCAGATTCACCATGCAGAGTGATGTAAATTGCATAGCTTTGTGCCCCAGGGAGATTTACTCAAATGGAGGACAGACAGCATTACCAGCTGTGGACTATAGGAGCCCTGCATGTTAGCTGTACTAAATAAGCACATCTCTCTGCTGTCCTGGCCATGTTTCCTTCTAAACCAGAGGCATGCAGTATTTGAGCTGTGCTGCCCCATCTTAACCACAACCCTCAGCGCAATTAAGGCTGTACCTCTTAATCCCATCACAACCTCCTCTTGGTAGATTTACTGCCTGGCATGAGTTTAGGCTAATTAACACACAACAGTAAAGCTCGTAATATCCATCTTTACTAAGCCCTGTCAAAATTCTTTTGACAGAAAGTAGCCATTAAAAAACAGGATCATTGCCCTTGACAAAAATCTCTTCATAGTTAGTGGGAACCTTCCCAATTTTAGGGTTTTCTATGCTCACCCCTGCCCCTTGCAAAAGGGGCGGGGGCGGGGGGCATTAACAAAAAGTTTTTTTCTCACTCACAGTTTTTCCAACATGAAGGGGGCGGAGGAATGTGAGAGAAAGGGAAGCCTTACTGAAAATTCAAAATGAAATGTTTCAAAACAAGGCAACATTTCTTAAAATGGAAAAAAAAAAGTTTCCATTTTTTTTGTTTACAATATCTTCATAGAAAAAAAAGTGAACATTTTTAACTTAACAAAAAAACCTTTCAAATTGTCTTTCTTTCCTCTTCACCAAGAAAGGCCAATAAAATTTCAACCAGATGTAACCACTATTTGTTCCTGTGACACAGCAATCTCCCAGTCATAGCGGTGTAATATTCAGTGCATGCAATTCCTTCCCAATACAAGGCTACACTGTGACTCAAACTTCACAGCCAGACACAGGCATAAGAAACTATCCTTATAGCTGCCTGGAAGATGACAATACCACCTCGCAATGGCTTTTGATGTTTCTACATTTCTTTTCATTCTGCACTGGAATGTAACGAAAGCCTTTTGAACTGATGCAACTCGTGCTGCTTGTTCAGAATGCAGTAGCACAATTGCTAGTGGGTTTGAGCTATTGTGATCATATTCAGCCCACTTTGCATTCTTTACATTAGCTGAACATTAAGTGGTGGATCCAACAGTCCATAAAGCTCTGAATGGGACTGACTCTGGTTATGAGGCCTCCTCCTGGAGTCTCCACCTGATCTTTTTTGAGCTTATATACCACCTGGTAGTTAGGTGTTCTGCCATCATGCTTAAAATCATTAGACGATCGATCTTTCAGTGAGGTGTGGAACTGCCTCCCTCCTGAAATCCAGCTCATTTAATCTCTCCCCCATTTAAAAAAAATGCATAAAAACTTGTGGTTTTCATCCCACAGGTATTTTTAAATTACTGCTGCTAGTGCTGTGTTATTGTTTGTTTTTTGTTTACCCAATGAGCTTGTAATTTTGTCGAGCCTGGGATGTTTTATTTAATGTGGTACAGTTTTATGATTCCTGTTCAGCACTTTGTGGGTGTTACTTTACAAATGCAGGTGGTTGTTCTCAAAATGGAAGTGTCGAAACACTTGTTAGTCGATCAAAAATCTGAGATTTTCAGTTTGGGTACCTCATTCTCTCAGAGAGCCCAGCCCAAAAAACCACCTTCCTTAGAAAGTCACAATCTTTGAAAACTTTTCAGTTTTGACAGAACAGCATATTTCAACAAAATTTCATTCAATAGAAAATGTTCGAACCGGCTCTCATAAGCAGGGCCACTCACCTGTTTATTCCTAGAGCAAGTGAGTGACTTGCAGAGGAGCTTGTAAAGGGAGGAGTCCACCTGTTGCTTGCTGACCAGACTAGCTGAGCCTGTGCAGAGAGATTACTGCTGGCCTACAGTGTTATACGATTACTTCCCACTAAGAACATGGAGGAAATGGAGGGGGAATTGTGACTCCAAAGAATGTCTCTAATGCTAATTCTGGTCATTCAGCTTATGCACCACACTTTGCTCTGGGCTATACCTAAAGCCTTAGTCTAGTCCACTTAGTGATAGCTGGATATAAAAGGCAAGAATCTGAGTCAAGACTATGTTTAAAAAACAAACCAACACAAAACTAAGGCCAATCTGCCATATGTTGCTCTCCAGGCCTTTTGAAGAACATTGGGGAAAGAAAACCCTAGCAAAAATAAAGGAGAGAAAATGGTTCCCCCATTGCAGTTAATGGCTGATCATTTATTTGAATTAAACATTTAAATGTGGCTAATTAACTCATTAACCTTTACTTTAACAACTATAGTTCACACTGTGCACTATACCACTTCTCTGGAGTGGTTCATGTGCTTCTTAATTAAATCTAAGTCCAGTAGCCTTTCAGAAATTCCCTATTAATTTAAACTATTATGAGTCCATAAATTTGGGGGGGAAATTGCTCAAGATATTGCCTTGTGATACGTTTGTGGTTAAACTCTCATCACTTTAAGAATGGCAGTTCGCCTTTACTCATTTTGTTAGAACCATAGAATCCTGTGGTATTTAATTAGAGAGTCTAGTTAAAGACTTTTTGAAGTAAAAGACACAAGAAGACAGCTGTGACAAAGTTAAGGTTTCCTCTTGCTCAAGGTACTTGCTTCTGCCCAAGACTATGTTGCTCTTTATTTTCCCAAAAGAGTTGCTCTGCAACAGAGTTCTCCAGTGGTAAATGCCTATGTAAATACATGGCCAGTTTTAACTCCTAAGATTTTGGATTATGTTCCTTTCCTCTTTCTACATGTGGAACAAATTAGACTGAGACTTTAGAAATACTGTATGTAACTTAGCAACAGAGCACTCTTGTCAACAGATTTCGGATGGCATCCAAAGTTGCTGTTTGTAGGGAAATGCTATAATATATCATGCCAGAATTTGTACATTTTAGGATGGATTATCATCTCAGGTAGCCTGATGTAAATCTAGAATAACTCAATTAACTTTAGTTCGTTACTTCAGATTTACACCAGTGCAGCTAAGATCAGAATCTTGCCCCATGAGGCATTGTTCCATAAGTGAGTAAAAATTATAGCCCATTAAAACATGTTTTTAACAAACAGCAAAACTGGGAATATAATACTTACTTTTTGGGGCTTGATTATTTTTCTTACATAGTGTCTTTGGAAGTGAAAATTGTGTCAGACAAAGTCCCTGAGAACTACAACCTCTTAAATTATCTTTTCCTGGAATCATACGCACACAAAAAACAGAAAAAGATCATTACTGAAGCTCAAGATGTATGATAGCCTTTTAAGTATAACTATTTTATGACAGAACAAGTTAAGTTATTGCTGAAATTACAGCATTAGATTTGTGTTCTGGGTTTTATACATATAAAATACCTGATATATATATATATATATATATATATATATATATATATATATATATATATATATATATATATATATATATATTTGGCGTTCCTCTGTCTCCTCAGATGTAATTTATTAGCACACCATTAGTCTATTCTACAAGGGTCCTGTTTCTGTTTGTCAATTTTCTACTGCAGATGATATACTGTAGATTTTCATGATTTGCTATTTTATTTATAGCAATTGAAGAATCAAGTCTTGTCTCAGAATGGAGACCAATTTTGATTGCCTCATTGTCAAATTTTCTAAAAAGCACTTTTGCACTTTCTCTTAGGCAGCCTGTTATACCGCCGAGAAACTCCCTATAAACATTCACAAAGCCACCTGATTGTTTGCATTCAAGTTTCTGCTTTAAAACTCTCTGCCTACAAAATGTCAACAATGATTAAGCAACAGGTGTCATGTTACCAATGCTTATAATGCTCTTCATAATCATCTTATTGTTACCTTGTGCTTCCCCCATCAGTTTGTTGTATCCCTCTATTGACCCCTCTTATTATTAGATTTCAAGCTCATCAGGGCAGGGACCATCTTATTACTATGTGTTTTTACAGTGCTTAGCATGTTGGGGCTCTTATCCCTGATTGGGGTTCCTAAGTTCTCCTACAATATAAATATATAATAATAATAATATAATAATTAATTAAAATTAAGGCGGGTGAGAAAGAAATATATAGACTTGCAAAGACTCACAATAAGAGAACTGATGACATTGGTTAGATCAAAGTAATTAATATTTCCACCTCCATCTTTAATCAATGAGAACCAGAATAAGGAACACTGGATAAATTACTTTGTAAGGATTATGAAAGAAGAGAAGCCAAAAGAACCATACTGTGTGATAAAACCAAACCTGGACCTTGTGGCATCAGTCCTAGAAGAAGTTGCAGAAGCACTGAGCAACATGAAAAATAAGGTTTCAGAGTAACAGCCGTGTTAGTCTGTATTCGCAAAAAGAAAAGGAGTACTTGTGGCACCTTAGAGACTAACCAATTTATTTGAGCATGAGCTTTCGTGAGCTACAGCTCACTTCATTGGATGCATGCCGTGGAAACTGCAGCAGACTTTATTTATACACAGAGAATATGAAAAAATACCTCCTCCCACCCCACTGTCCTGCTGGTAATAGCTTATCTAAAGTGATCATCAGGTGGGCCATTTCCAGCACAAATCCAGGTTTTCTCACCCTCCACCCCCCACACAAATTCACTCTCCTGCTGGTGATAGCCCATCCAAAGTGACAACTCTTTACACAATGTGCATGATAATAAAGTTGGGCCATTTCCTGCACAAATCCAGGTTCTCTCACCCCCTCACCTCCCTCCCAAAAACCACACGCACAAACTCACTATCCTGCTGGTAATAGCTCATCCAAAGTGACCATTCTCCCTACAATGTGCATAATTAAGGTGGGCCATTTCCAGCACAAATCCAGCTATTACCAGCAGGACAGTGGGGTGGGAGGAGGTATTTTTTCATATTCTCTGTGTATAAATAAAGTCTGCTGCAGTTTCCACGGCATGCATCCGATGAAGTGAGCTGTAGCTCACGAAAGCTCATGCTCAAATAAATTGGTTAGTCTCTAAGGTGCCACAAGAACTCCTTTTCTTTTTATGAAAAATAAGAAAACTCTCAACCCCAATGGCATGCCTGCTGAAGTGTGGAAGTGCTTGGGGCAAGTAGGCATGAACACAGCTGTTTAAGATTAGGACCAATATTTAAGAGAAAAGGAGACATGCAAGCCTGTGGTAACTACTGAAGCATTAATCTTGTGAGCCACATGATAAAGATCTGGGAGACTATGAAGAGAAATTAAGGTTTGTGACATTTTGGATTCATGGCAGGCAAGTCAACAATGGATGTTATCTTTTCTTCATTCAAACTGCTTTGTGGAAAAATATAGAGCGAAAAGAAAAACCCGCATGTAGTATTTGTTGGTCTTGAGAAGGCTTATGACCACATTCCAAGAGAAGTCATCCGGTGGTGTATGAGAATGAAACAGATAACTGAAGACTATCAGACTTGTCCAGGACGTGCCCCAGGGTGCAGTTACTACAGTTAAAAGGCCATGTAGAGAAAATGAATTGTTTCTAGTAGGAATCAGAGTACATCAAGGCTTGGAATTAAGCCATTTTGTGTTCATGTTGATGCTGGATGAACTTAAGGAAAACATCCTGAGACTGTTACCCTGGTGCATGCTTCTTACTTAGTCATCTGGGAAAGAGCAAAGAGGAAGTGGAAGAAGATTTGGAGAGATGAATGTGCATACTTGAAAGAAATGGCTTGAAAATCAGCAGAAATAAATGAAAATATGGTCTGTAGATTTCATAATATCTTGTAGGAAGACAATGGGAACGTAAGGGCTTGTCTACACTTACTATGGGATCGAGGAGTGGTGATCGATGCATCAGTAGTCGATTTAGTGGGTCTAGTGAAGATCCTCAACATTGACTGCAGATCGCTCTCCCATCGACTCCTGAACTCCACCGGACAGAGAAGAGTAGGGGAAGTTGATGAGAGAGAATCTCCCATTGACATTGCATAGTGTGGAGCATGCGGTAAGTAGGTCTAAGATATGTCGATTTGAGTTACACTATTTATATAACTGAAATTGTGTAGCTTAGATGCAACTTCCCCTGTAGTGTAGACAAGGCCTGTGTCTATGGGGGCAGCCACAACCAAAGATACAGAAGTTCAGTAGTACAGGATAATGGTGAACTCAATTACAAACTTATAAGCAGAACAGGAAAAGTCATGGACTAAATGGAGAGAAGTGATCAGAGTGATCTGCAATAAAAGAATGCTATCACAATGAAAAGTAAGATCTAGAAGACACTTTCATATGGCTTGAATGTTGGACAGGGAGGGAGAGGCATGAGAAGATTCTGCATACAGTTGAAATGAATTGTTTAGATGGATGCTTGGAGTTATAAGAATGGACCATATTTGGAAATGAATGAATTACTAGAAGTGTGAAGGTGGTTACAATTATAAACAAGTTGAGGGAATCCAGGCTTAGATGGTTTGGGCATGTGAAAAGATGCAAAAAATATATAGGAAAGAAGTGTTAACTTAGAAGGGGAGGGTAAGAGAAGGGTTACAAGACTCAAAACTATATGGATGGATGTTATACAAAGGGATCTGAATAGCTGCTGAGTGGAACTAAGGCTAGAAGAAGAAGCAGCTCAACTGAAGTCAATGGAGCTATGCTAATTTGCACCAGGTGAGGATCTGGGCCCTACTATTCATTCTAATGAAAACTTAGCACTTTGTGCAAAGTAGATCTACTTCATAAGATACAATGGGCCAGACTCTGCTCCAATGTTAACTGGAGTCACTCCACTGAACTCAATTAACTAGTATAAGAATAGTACCCAAGTTACTGTTTTTCCTGCAATAATTCCCTCTTACTTTTATGCTATACATAATATTTGCCAATAAAAGCAGACTTGCACCCACCAGGAGAGAACTTGTAGAAGCAATGATGGTGCCCCTAAAGGTAAAATAAAACTACTTAATTATATGGCGACTAGTAATGTCTCTGCAATGGCTAAAAAGACTTCTCTCAATATACTACTTACCATATTACGTTATCCAAACGAGATTGCCATTAGGCAGTGACATAGATTCCCTATTTTTATTGTTTGAATGTAGATTGCCTATTGTTTTGGAGGGGTCAAGGGTTCAAACATGAGTGAAACTGAAAAAATACAAATGTACAGTACTTGCACTAGCCTCCAGGTCTACATATGAAGTATTGAAATGCTGCAAAAAGGGCCCTGGGCAGAATAAAAGTAATCAATGAAAAGTTAGCTGGAGGTACAAGATTATAATGTCACCTTCTCCTGTAGCTGCAGCTTTTTCCTTTGCAATCCGTACAGAGCAGAAAAGTTGATTGTCATCCAACTTAAAATATTTGGCAAAGCCTCAGGTAATCAAAAACAATCCACTGTTGCCCACATAATAAAATAATAATAATAATAATAAACAATTAATATTTGCTCCTTTATAAAGCTTTTTATCCATCTTAAAGTGCATTATAAAGAGTGATTGAACTGGGGAGTGAGTATGGATACTTATAATATACCTGGACTTTCCATGGTTTCCAAATGGAAAAAAGGTTAAAGAAAAATGTTGGAGCATATGGTTACTCCCATGCATCAATTTGTGTACTTCTTGCAAAAAGTAACTAGTTAAACCTCCCAATGCTCAGTGTGAGAATGAGTTGGTGGCTATATAGAAATCATTTCACCCACTACTGAAATACAGCTGCATATAAGGTGGGACTCAGCAACCTGTTCAAAATGCGCACAACAATTCTACTTGCTGGTTCTGGGGCAGGAATTGAAGAATACTGATCGGGGATTTCAATGGACAAAATTTAATAATTGGATATGGAATTTGGAAATAACAGCGAGGGCTTGTCTTCATAAACAATTAGTTTGCAACAAGCTGAGGTGTGAAGATATCCTCCACTAGCCTTGGTCCATAGAATCATAGGACTGAAAAGAACCTTGAGAGGTCTTCTAGTCCAGATGCCTGCATTCAAGGCAGGACAGTTAGTCCCCAGCAGGCTATTGCAGGGTAGCTGCACACTCCAGCTTGCTGCAAACCAACTGTTCATGTAGATAAACCCTGGGATTTAAAAAGCTATTATTAAAATTGCCAGGAAATCATTAATAATAACAAATGAGCTCAATTCTATATTTCTGCTGAAATATGGTAATGCCCACAACACCATGTTGAAACCTTGGTGCACTAGCAGGGAAGAGGATCACCTATAAGTATGAGAGGATAGCCGTTGTAGTCTGTATCCACAAAAACAACAAGGAATCCAGTGGCACCTTAAAAACTAACAGATTTATTTGGGCATAAGCTTTCATGGGCACCTGAAAAAGAGGTTTTTTACCCATGAAAGCTTATATCCAAATAAACCTATTAGTCTTTAAAGTGCTACTGGATTCCTTGTTGTTATCACCTATAAGTGTACACTACTAGCTATTAATATTAATCACTGATGCTGCTTCCTACACAACCTGTCTGCTGATCTTCCTTGAAGGCCTCCAAATCAAGCAGTGACCTAACCTATCTTACCTTGTAAGACTGGATAGATTCACAGCACAAGGAGATATG
This sequence comes from Lepidochelys kempii, assembly GCF_965140285.1. NCBI lineage: Eukaryota > Metazoa > Chordata > Testudines > Cheloniidae > Lepidochelys > Lepidochelys kempii. The sequence goes on along the minus strand of NC_136387.1, from coordinate 58,065,586 downwards.
TCTGCTGGAGAATTGAAAATGAGTTCACTGGACTGGCCAATGTAATCCATACTTTCTAAAGGGAAACCCAAATTTCTGGGAAATGGTTCTTTACTCTCATTCATTGCACTGGCCCTAAAATGGGAGATTTTCATGCCACTCCGCACAATCATGTTCTCCAAAGGTAGTGACTGCCACCCCTTCCTCACCATCAGAAGTTTTTGAAGCCTTAATTGCTTTCTTCAGTGGATATCAAATAACACATGGTAGAGTAATAATGCTCAGTATAAGTCTTATTTTACAAAACTAAAGAAAACTTCCAAACTGACCCTCTACTCTTTTTTCTAATGATAACAATAATCTGGCTGTTCTTCACCTAAATTTGTTGTTGAGGCTTATTCTCCAACCTATGCTCTCTCTGAAGAACCATCAAGCAGTACTTTACCCTTCTAGAACACAGAAATTGGGCTAATGTCAGATAGAATAGAAAAGTACATATTCATTAATGCTATCCTGTCCTTATTTAACAGCCTCTTTAGTACTGTGTTGCACTGATGGATGTTCTTTATATAAGAATGTGCTGACAAAGGAGGCTTTCCTGTATGAACTATGGTTTTTTTCCCCAATTTGGTGGGTTTTTTTACAGTGGTTAAATAAATGTGACAAATAAATGGAATCACATAACATTGAGTTGGGGCATCAGAGGAGTGAGAATGTTCTGCAGCTGCATTATAGGGATCAGAAACAGGACAGTAAGAAGTTGATCTGATCCTTTTGTGCTTTGTGGTGTTTGCACTTGTGAATAAAAAGTCAATACCTGCTATCATGGTGCTGTAAGCCCTTTACTAGTATCAAAGTACTAATGAGCATACTTTGTGGAGGGGACCCCACAGTTCCTTAATGGCTCCCCAGCCCCATTCATCTCCCCTGAGATGCAGATAATTCTCACACACTCCCTCTTGAACCTCCCTCCTTTGCTGGAGGAACACACTCCACCCTTTACTTGCCCCTGATCCTATTCCCAAAGGTCCCCAAGGTTCAGCTCCAACCTACAGCAACATTGCAACTGTTCATGGGTCTGCTGCTCTGGAATCTGTGTACTGAGGAGCTCAGAGAAGCAGGATACTGAGAACTGAGATCACAGTACTCGAACATCTGGATAGCCATACTGGTTCAGACCAATGGTCTATCTAGCCAGTATCCTGTCCTCCATCAGTGGTCAATGTCAGATACTTCAGAGGGAATGAACAGAATGGAGCAATTATCAAGTGATCCATCCCCTGCTGTCCAGTCCCAGCATCTGGCAGTCAGAGGCTTAGGGACATCCAGGGCATGGGGTTGCACCCCGACCATCTTGCCTAATAGCCACTGATGGACCTATTCTACATGAATATATCTAATTTTATTTTGAACCCAATTATACTTTTGGCCTTCACAACATCCTCTGGCAATGAGTTCCACAGGTTGACTGTGTGATCTGTGAAGAAGTACTTCCTTTTGTTTGTTTTAAACCTTCCGCCTATTAATTTCACTGGGTGACCCATGGTTCTTGTGTTATGTGAAGGAGTAAACAACATTTCCTTATTCCTATTCTCCACAACATTCATGATTTTATAGATTTCTATCATATCCCCCCTTAATCATCTCTTTCCTAACTGGAACTATCCAGTCTTGTTCATCTCTCCTCACATGGAAACTTTTCCATACCCCCTAATCATTTTTATCGTTCTTATCTCTACATTTTCCAATTCTAATCTTTCTATCTTTCTTTATGTGTGTGGTTGGGCTACCAGAATTGCATGCACTATTCAAGGTATGGGCATACCATGGGTTTATATAATGGTATTATGATATGTATTGTCTTATTATCTATTCCTTTCCTAATGGTTCCTAACATTGTTAGCTATTTTTTTTACTGCAACTGCAAGTTGTGGATAGTTCTCTGAAAACATCTAGTCAAGCACTTCAAAATCTTTCTTCAGTGGTAACAGCTAATTTAGACCCCATCATTTTGTATGTAAAGTTGGGACTATGTTTTCCAATGGGTATTATTTTGCATTTATCAACTTTGAATGTCATCTGCCATTTTGTTGCCCAGTCACCCAGTTTTGTGAGATCCCTTTTGTAACTCTTCACAGTCTGCTTTGGAATTAACTATCTTGAGTAATTTTGTATCGTCTGCAAACTTTGCCACCACACTGTTTACCCCTTTTCCCAGATCACTTATGAATATGTTGAACAGCACTTGTCCCAGTAACAGATCCCTGGGAGACACCAATTTACCTCTCCCCATTATGAAATCTGAATTCTAATAGATGGTGATGTATGAATTTCCTTTACAAAAGTTATGCTGACTCTTCCCCAACAAATTGTGTTCATCTGTGTGTCTGATAATTCTGCTCTTTACTATAGAATAAACCAATTTGCTTGGTACCTAAGTTAGGCTTACCTGGCTCTAAGTCCCAGAATCACCTGTGGAGCCTTTTTCAAAAAATTGGTGTTGCATTAGCTATTCTCTAGTCATCTGGTACAGAAGCTGATTTAAGCAATTGGTTGCATACCACTGTTAACAGTTCTGAAATTTCATATTTTAGTTGCTTCATAACTTGGGTGAATACTATCTGGTGGCTTATTACTGTTTAATTTATTTATTTCTTCCAAATCCTCCTCAATTGACACTTCATTCTGAGACAGTTCCTCAGATTTGTCACCTACAAAAAATGTCTCAGGTGTGGAAATCTCCCTCTTTCATCCTCCTCACAAGCACAGAGGCTGTATGAATTGGGATGAGACTGCTGTACTGTCTCCTAGAAAGTCTCTTCTATGTACCTCTCTGTCTCCCTTTGCTCCTCCAGTTCAGCCACTCTGGCTTCAAGAGCCTGTAGCCCATCTCCGAGGGCCATTTGCTGCTTGCATCAAATGCACACATATGCCACCTGCCCATAAGGCAGGTAAACATACATGCTGCATTCAGTGCAATAAACTGGATAGCCCCAAACTGCTGCTGGCCTTCTCTCCGCATTATTTTCACTCTTGAAAAATGTTTTTGTTTCGGGGGGAGGGTGTTTATTGGTCTATGTTTAGAGAATGTTAGGCATATGTGGCTCTCATGCTTCCTCCCTAAACTCTCATACAAAAGTCCCCGTTTCTTCCTCTGGTCACTTAGGAGCTGGCTTTTTAAATCCCTATTCTCTCCAAATAGCCCTGCCCCTGTGTTAAAGAATCCTAAAGGGATTAGGGATAAAAAGATGCAGGCTTAGAGCCTTGTTAAAAAGCTCTCGGACAGGCCTCGCAGGCTGCTAGGCTCAGCGCAGAGCCCCTCAAACAGACCACAATATAAACTTCAATCAGGCAGGCACATGGCAAGCAGCAAGCATACAACAAATAACTACCAAGAAAATAATTACTTCCTAAAACATGGAGCTGAGTGGACCTAAAAAGACCTGGCTATTTTTTATTATTACTTCTTTCCCACTTCTAAACCAAAACTTGGGTCCAAAATTTCATTATGTAAATACACAGTGAATATCTCTGCACTTGACATGCCAATCAGATGTTCCAAGTAATTTTTCTGATGAATCCCTTAAAATTCAGGAATCTCTGACTTATTAATGCCAGTTCTAGAAAGACTAGGTCTCTTGCACAAATAATGTCAATGAATTAACACCTCTGGTTTCGTCTTTAACTTCAGGGCAAAGATATATGCAAACAATACAAGCAACTGCTAATACCATTGAGTTGTTATTTTTTTTTCTATAGGCATGGAGAGTTTTATCTTCACTGTTTTAAAAGGCAGCAGTAACTCCTCTCCAATGACGTTTTAGTACTTTAGAATTTCCTTTATTTTTCTAGTTCATGTGTAGTTGACTTGCTTGAAAATAGCTGCATGGAAACATTTTGATAGCCCCATAAATAGTTCTTAGGAAAGTAAGAGCTCCCAAGTTACCTCTCCCCAACAAGAAAACTCCCACCCCATATTCATAACAGATTTTATTTACTTTAAACAAAAACTCTTTGGTTTACTTCTTACTTTCATTGTTTTCCCACATTCATGCAACTCTCCACTTCATTTTTCTGGCTAGAGTTAGAAATAGAAGTGACAACATACCATAGTAAGAAACTATGACCACGTTGTATTTCTATCCTGACCAGAAGCAAGGTATATTATAAATCAGACAAGAGACCCAATTTCTACAATATTTTCAGATCAGGTTTGTAGACAAAGGTCTTTCAGACATTTTGAAGAATCATCTGAACTTTGAGTGTTTAGTCAAACAAAAATGAAATTTTGAGGATTTTTGTCCTCAAATGTCCAGGAAATATCACTACTTCAAATCTTCAAAATCCATTGGTCCTATCCTTGGATAATGTAAATTTATTCAGGCTGCATCTTCACTGGAATAATGTTGAGTTTATATCAAGTCAAGGGTCCAATATATTTTTAAAGTGAAATTTGTAACTTAACTGCATAGGACTCAATTTTCAATTACCTTGTTTACAAGTAGTTCCAAGTATAAGGTCACATGATGGTTTCAGCCCACATGGAAATGGATGTAATTCCCAAAGATTTGAATGAAAGATATAGTTGCTTGAACAAGGACCCAGTTTAGTCTGTAAGGCCAAGATCATCAAAAGGTATTTAAGTATCTAACTCTCACTGAAATCAATGGGAGTTAGACAGCTAAATATCTTTTAGGATCTGGGCTTAAAACGTTAGAGAATACAGAGGAAAGTTATGGAAAACTCTTAAGAAGAATCGTTTAGACAAAGTTATTTTATTGCATAAAATGAAGGTAAGATGCTTTCCCTGAACATCTTTGAATAAATATAGCACTAAAATATTGCTATTGCAACTGAGGGTTGTGATTCATTAAATCTCTTCCTATGGCTAGGTGCACAAAGTAACAACTCTTTAGCAATTGTTAAACAGACTGAAGCAAGCAAGATTGGTGGGCACTTATGCCGTTGAGCTTGCATCTAATTCTGAGTTTCAACTAGGCATACTAATTCATGGTCTATCACATAGATCACTGCAGATATATTAACTAGAACTTGTTGAAAACATTCCATCAATACTGTTTTTCAGTGGAAAATTGGTTTTTCAACTCTGTTTTTATTTATGTATTTATTTTACAGAAAGTGTCTACTTTCTGTGGAAAACTCCCACCTTTTGTTGAAAAAATGAGCAACTAAAAATGTGAGGCTTTTCAGCTGCAAGTTTTCAGTTTTTCAATGAAAAGTCAACATTCTCTATGGGGGGAGGAACAAACATTTTACACCAGTTCTAATATTAGCAAATCTGAAATATTCATCCCCATTAAAAACATCTTGGTGATGGAAATGGCCCAAGAGTGAAAAAGAGACATGAATCCTACATCTGTATTGAAGGAACTGCAACAGGTTAAAAAACAAAAGCTTTTTGTGGAAATGTCTCAATTCTAATGACTGCATTCCTGCCAACTCCCACTCAGTCTTTAATTCTACCCCGTTTTCTTCATATTGTTATCTTAAACCACAGAAATGTGCTTTTTGTCTCTGGTCATTAAGGATTTCTGATGGACTAGGAGGTCTGCAGCCCTGACTGCTATGCACCTTGTGGGAGAGGACCTTCTCTTTTGACCCCAAATCCTGAGGGGGTTCGGCTTCAGACAACCTTCCTTCCCTAATTCCTCTGAGAGGTCAAAGGTTGTTTTCACCTTGCTGGGACAATTTGTGCAACGTTCCCTCATAGTTGAAACCATAAGCATTGTACACAAGATTATTAAGATTATTAAGTAAAAAAAGGAGAAAACTATATTGAACCAGTATGCATAACACAGCTACTCCAGAGACCTTGCAGATCCAAACCTATGCTTCTACAGTGCCTCTCTTCTTTTGAGTTTGTCCTGTTCTTTTCAGTCTCTTTGGCAAGGTTGCATGGTCAGAACCCAAAGTTCAAGTCTGCAGGTAGGTGTCATTCCCTGCCTTTGTCTGCCTTCAGTCCCCCAGCTGATCTTCTACGTTTCATTCCTCTACCTCAGATAAAATTACCCAGATGTACTCATTGAGGATAGAAGTGTCTCCTGAAATATCCATTGTATGGTTACCACATCCATTCATGATTGAATTCAATGGCTTAGATAAAGAGCTTTTGGGTCTATTTTTCCTGTTTCTCTTTCAGATCCTATTTCTGTGTAAGCATCACCTAGTTTAGGGCTGTCAGCTCTTTTTTGTTCTAGTGTAATGATTATACCTTAGTATGCTAATTGTACTAGCAATTTGATACCTCCAGCTCACTCTCTGCATTTAAAGAGAAGGGGCTTTTTCAATTAATAATAGTAATAATTCCTTCTTCAATTTATCTCTGCCCTATAGCAGATATGACTTATTGAGGGTTTAAAGTCAATCTGTCACTCATATGTCCTGAATATGAAAAGAAATACATTTACAAGTAACATGTTTTGGAAGGCCTTTTACTATAGTCAAAAGCTCTCACTGAAGCATCTATTAGCCAGTCTTCCTTTTATGAAAATCTAAACACTTGTTTTTTATTGCCCATTATTTTCTTTGATACTTCTGCTCAGATCTAACAAGGTTAAATTATACCGTCTCCCTAATATACTGGGAAATGTCAGAAATACATTGGCTTTTTTTCTAGAATCCACTGCAAATTAGTCAATGGCCGGATGCAGCTGATGCTGTTCCAGGGAAACTCACTCACTGGGCCAGCTGCCCTCAGACAAAACAACACACACATCTTCTACAGATGCATTGTTTCTCTTGTGTTTTGTATCCTACAGCAGCAGCTAAATCAATCAGCTGCAATCAGTGCTGACACTATGAAAATACAAAAACATCACCACAAAATGGGAACATTGTGGGCAGGGGTGCTTTATGAATACACAAATAATAAACTCCAGCTGTGTTCTGCCAGTGGCTACATCAGCCAGACAATCAATTCTATTTGTTTGTTTAGGTTTTCGTTTTCTGTGTGTATCTGAATCCAAGAGTTTGTTTGTACGGATCGGTTGCCCAACAGAAGGAAGGAGGAGATATCAGGAAGCTGTTTACAGTTCCTTGACTCTTGGGCCATTCATGCACTGGCTAAAATGTTCCTCACAAGTCCAGCCACCAGCTGAGGGAAGGTGGAGCACAATATGGTCCACCAACATATCCCTTACACTTGGGAGTACTGTGGAGAGGTAGCATAGAATCAAGCCATGATAGCTTTTACCTGATAGTGAACAATCAGATGTAGAAAAGTGAACAGTACCTATCCCACTCTTAATCACCTCATTCACTGACCCCTAAAAACAACTACAACACCCTCCCTCCCCTCAGCCCCCACATAGAGGTAGTTTTACGGAATGCCAAATCAGACATATCAGGATATGGAATGATGAAGATGTACATTTAACTTGCCATTAGTTTTAAATTATTTTCCTATTGCAGGTCTTTGTTTTGATTGATATTTACAAAGAGATACCCCTGATTACAAGGGATAGTCCTACTTAGACTATAGGTATATAACTGATAACTTCTACCTCATGCATTGGATCCTGCTTTCTTAAAGTTAACTCATCCGGAGAATTCACTTGCTCCCACAAGATTCTTTTCCATATTAATTCATATCTCCCTGAAGATATTGGAGGATGAGAATTTTTGTTATCTTTATGGATTATCTAAGAATTTCTTCTGCAAAATATATCTGTTAGTTTTAAACTCTTTGGCTTTCTTGATTCTAACACACTGATTATTGTCATGTATGATTTTTGACTCCCAAATTAAAGAAACACTTTGTTAGAGGGTGGCAGGGTTTCACTCACTTTTTACAATTTTTTTTTAGTAGTTTATCTGCTACTTAAACAGGATTTCTTTCTTGCTTTGCTTGAATCTTTGTTTAGGTTATGGAGCCAGGTCACCGTATTGGGATCTGTACTGGGAAGGAATCCTTTTCCATGGGAACCAATCACTTCCATGACACTATCCACCTATTAAAGCTGATGTAAAAGTTGCTGGAGGAAGCCATTTGCATCCCACTACAAGTTTTACTGGTTTCACTCACTTTTTTTGGGGGGGAGGGTTGGTTTTTTGAATAAACAAATGCTTTTTCATTCACATAAAATATCTGAATCTCTGAAAATACTTTGCTTCATGGGAAGACATTTCACCATGTTTGGAGAGAAGTATTGTGTTCACTGGCACCCATTTTATCATAGGTCATATTTACAAATGATCAGGGACACAAATATTATACAAAAATGGAGAATTCTGCAAAGTTCTAACTGGTATAATGTAATGATCATATCTGGATATTGTTTTGTGATGGGTCGTTTGGGGGACTGAAGATTACACCTTCATCGTGATTAAACCATTATCTCACAACATTTGATTTAAGAGTCCATCTTTGCTCCCCTCAAGATGGAAGGAGGGAGTTAAATTGATTCATTCCTGAATGCTTAAAGACCCAGTTCAGTTTCAGAGTTTCCCAACATTTTTGGTCAGAAAATTCTGATTTGTTGAAACTGAAACAATATGCACGAAATGGTTAGTTTTGACAACTCTCCCAATTCAATTTTTTTTTTAAATGAAATTGGCAAAATGTACAATTTTGACATTTTTAAATAACAAGTTTTGATTTCTGTTTCAAATTATTTTTTTTCTGAATTTTTAGCTAATTTATTCTAAAAGAGAAGTTAATTTTTAAAATAACATTTAAACAAAACATTTTGAAATTACTGAAACTAAGTGTTTCCATTGACCAGATCCATTTTTTTCCAGATTATCGGTTCATGAAAATTTAAATTTTTGACTTTTTCATATTGATTTAGACCGGAGAACTTTTTTGAAATCTTGAAAACTCTCATGAGATGGGAAACTATTTCCCTGCCAGCTCTAGTGTTCATGTCTTTCTGTAGGAATACAGAATACCATTCCTCTCTTGATGATCATAGAATCATAGAATATCAGGGTTGGAAGGGACCTCAAGAGGTCATCTAGTCCAACCCCTGCTCAAAGAAGGACCAATCCCCAACTAAATCATGATGATGAGTATCACACCAGTTATTGATCTGTCGCAAATCTCCCTTTTTCAGATAAGGTGATTAAGAAACTTGCGTTAAACAAGTTTGTTCAGTTTAGAATTCAGATTTCCTTGATACTGTTGAATCTGGTTATCAGTGTAGGAATGATACAAAGACTAGGACATTCAGCTATTATGTACTCTTCATAACTTTGAATGGTCTGATTATTTTATGAAATATAACTATCTTCTGAAGTGCTTTACATATACTGGTAGCAATGCAAGGGATCATTAACTTTAACAATGTCAGTGTGCTCTTACTATCCCATTTACTACCATCAGTGTAAACCCTATTTTTAATATTATACTTGGCACAGAGCTCATGGAGTGCACTCAGTTCCAATAAGCAGAATGCTGCAGAGCATTTGTTTCCATTCACTCTCATTATGATTCAGAAAGACGTTAATAGGAGTTGCACATATTGTGCTGAATAAGAAAGAGCAAGCAAGTTTTATGTGGGTGGAATGGTGCAAAGCAAAGAATAGTCAACTAGACTATTAGTGGGGTATTTTAAGCAAAATAGAGTAAGGAGACAATTATCATTTATGTCAATTGGAAGAGAAGTTGTGTTATTTAAGTAATAAGGCATCCCAGGAGATGGTAATAATGTTTTATATTATTGTTTCTAGAATGGATGGATGGAAGGTAGTGAGCTAACAGATGCTTGCCTTACATTATAATGCAGTTCAAGCCTGGGTATGCATGTAGTAGATGTAATATTACCACTCCCTGCAGTGTCTTATTGCCTTTATAAGGAAACTAGATTAAGAACTCATGGTTTTTAATCACCCATCTGAAAACATTCAGCTATGGAAGTGAGAGATCCTGGCTGTGCAGTAAGATGACCTATTCAGGAGGCAGGTGAGTCTGTGGCATAGTGCCAAATGAAAGAAAATCTACTTCAAGTGCAGTCTAAGTAACTATTGAGCAAAAGTCATCATAATGTGTTATGTGATCACTGTTCTGAAGCCTAAACTGATTATCCCAATCCAGGTCCTAGTGGACACCTGTCCATATCACCAAATTACCATCATTTTTGGCACCATTGTTGGAAACTGTCATAACCACACAGCTAAGGGTAGCATAAAATCCCTCCTTTACCTGTAAGGGGTTAAGAAGCTCAAATAACCTGGTTGGCACCTGACCAAAAGGACCAATGAGGGAAGAAGATCCTTTCAAATCTGTGGGGGGAGTTTTTTGTTTGTCCTCTCTTTGTGCTCTCTTGGGACAGAGAGAGGGACCAGGCAGGGAAAAAAAACCTCTCCTAAAACCCTACCTGAAATAAACATCTAAGATTACAAAAATTGTAAGTAAAGCAAGGAAATGCATTAGATTTTTTTGTTTTGTTTTAGCTTGTGAATTTTCCCTATGCTAAGATGGAGGTTTATTCCTGTTTTTTGTAACTTTGAAGTTTTGCCTAGAGGGGCAAAGTGTGTGTTTTAAATCTTATTACCTGTAAAATTAACATCCATCCTGATTTTACAGAGGTGTTTCTTTTCCTTTTTTCTTTATAATAAAGTTCTGCTTTTAAGAACCTGATTGGTTTTTAGTGTCCTAAAAACCCAAGGGTCTGGTCTGTGCTCACCTTGTTTACCTATTTGGTTGATATATTATTCTCAAGCCTCCCCAGGAAAGGGGGTGAAGGAGCTTGAGGGGATATTTTAGGGAAACAGGAACTCCAAGTGGTCCTTTTCCTGAATCTTTGTCTAACTCACTTGGTGCTGGCAGCACTACCGTCCAAGGACAGAGAAGGATTTGTGCCTTGGGAAAATTTTTAACCTAAGCTGGGAGAAATAAGCTTAGGAGGTCTTTCATGTGGGTCCCCACATCTGTACCCCAGAGTTCATAGTGGAAAGGAAACCCTGACAGAAGCGTTAGCACAGAGGTCAAGGACTGAATGCAATTACCCTCTCCTCTGTAGAGGTATAGAGGAAGGAAGTTAAGGCATATTATTAAAGCCATGTGGGGATGTGTGGTATTACCACTCTCAAGGTATAAATGGAGAACTTCTGTCTTTCCAGAAACACTTCTAGTTTTTACCATGAGCTCCTATCCTTTATCTCACCACCTCCTCCTGATTCCAGTACCCCTAGCCTAAGGGCTTGTCTTTACTGTAACAGTTATCTTGAGTTAGTACACTCAAGTCATTCACCTAGCTTGAGAGTGACCAAAGTGACAGTGACCACTTTGTGAAACAACACTTGAGCTACACAGTGATTGGGTTTACAGCACAGACTGATTGGATTCACATCTGATGACCTGTTATATCCCCACAGGATTACTAGCTCCAGCATCAGCTGGCCTTCTACATATTCCCACCCTTATCCCAACAAACCAGTTAGGTTGAGTTAAAAGCACCCCTGAACTAGAAATTTGTGTGTGTGGGTGGGAGCCAGGTTAAGGGCAAAACTCAAATTAAACCTTGAGTTAACAATGTAGTGAAGACAAACTCTTAGTCTATCTCCCCTCCCTGCCACGGATGCTGTGTGGCATGTGGGAATTACTAATGTCAAAGGGCCCAGAAGATAGACAAATTGTACTGGGTAAGATGTCTCCATGTCTGGTCACCAGGCCAATGGCCTGTTGTTTACTGAGCTGTTTGCTTCACAGCCAGGATTTTCACCCAGAAGGCTATGTGTTTTTGAGTAGATAGAAACCTTAGTTTTTGGATTCCTTATAACAGTAATAAACACTCCAGGGTGTGGTAATCCTACATCTACTTGTTATAGCACCACATGGGTCATTATAATGAAAGACCACAAAGCTGATGGCTGATTTTCTTCACTCATCAGAGAAGTGGTAATATTACATATCACCATCTCCTGGATGCTTTATTGCTTAAGAAACTCATAAACACAAGTTCTTTTACAATTCATATAAATGATAATTACCCCCTTGCGGGATTTTATCTAAAATATCCATCTAATGATCATAGTGGAATCTTGATAGATAAATGATTATATTTCACACACTAGTGGGGTATTTTAATTCACTCCTTTTCCCCAAAAAATCTTTGAATCTTGTGTCTCTCCGTGCTTTCTTTTTATTATTATTCAGAACACTACACATAACATTTCTTCTGGATCACTTTATAATGAGAATGAAGAACATGCTTTGCAATATGCTGTTTATTGGCATAGGAGATTGTACTTCATGTGCTCTGTGCTAGGTATAATATTAAAAATAGGGTTTGCACTAATGAAGGTAAATGAGATAGTAAGAACACACTGACATTGATAAAGTTAATGATCCATTGTGTTGCTATCAGTGGATATGTAAAGCCCTTCTGAAGATAATAGTCATATTTACATATTACCAAAATAATCATAACATTCAAGTTTGTAGAGAGCATATAATAAGATGAATGCCTGATATATATATTATATATATATATATATATATATATAGCATTATATAGATTATATATAGCATTAAGGCATCTGGGCTTCCTTGTTGTTCACAAATGTTTTCTGTCCTGAGTTTCATTGTATTAGGCCACTAGAACTGTGCAAAACTATTTTTTGATATAGTGTGTGCCTGAATTACAGGTTGTAATTTGGATCCTATGTAAAATGTCTGTCAGACAACACAGCTTGTCCTGGTTAGATGGGAAATTTCACTCCAGGTAGGAATGTTCCCATTTTCACAGAGAAATTGCTTTTTTCTACCATTTTTCCATATTTACTCCACCTTTAGTTCTTCGGTTCCATACCTTTAAACATGTAGAGATTTTGTTTGTCTGTTTTTCTTAACCATAATCTTCTTTGCTTTATATTTACTGTACATAATAACGGACATGGGCCTGATCCACCTCTGCACTTTTCTAGATCCAGACCAATGCAACCAATTATTTCAGTAGAGTTACTTCAGCATAAACTGGAGTACTGTAGGAGTAAATGAGGCACCTTCGCTGCAAGTTAACGCTTTTCATTCCCCGCCCCCGTTCATATATAGTGGAGGGATCGCACACATTCTAATAATAAAAAATGTATTAGCATATGTGCCACCAAAGCAAGCATTTAAGTAGAAAACATACACATCATTTTGCCCAGCTGTATCCTTTGTTGGATTTGGTTTGCTTTGATAGAGATAGTGGAAAACAAACAACTCCTACTCCCATCTTTAGGTACTTTTAGATGTAAATAAAGAATAATGATTGAGATTTTCAAAGGGGCCTAAGGGAGTTAGTTACCTAATTCTCATTGAAAGTCAATGGGATTTGGACATGCAATTTTCATAATCTCATTTGATAATTCTAGCCCCAAAGTCATTTATGAGTAGCTCAGTGTTGGGTGATGAGATTCCTATATCAAACAAAAGTGACAAAACCAATTATTGGCATAGTCAACTTCACTTCACTCATATACTGCAGAAGTTGGTTTGGGATTTCATCACCGTTGAAAAAGAAAAAAAACAAACACCATGATAATACTTTGAAAGCCTTGGATGAAAGGTGCTTTGAGAGCAAAGGGTATGTCTATACTGCAGCTGGGAGTGTTTCTCTCAGCCTGAATGGACAGATTTACGCTAGAGGGGCTTGAGCTTTTGTGCTAAAAATAGTGGTGTGGATATTGCAGCGTGTAAGGGTACACATACACAAAGCGATTTTACAATCATAAATTAACCTTCACCACACATGAGTAAGTACTAGAACTGGCTAAACTTTTTTTTCAAATGAAATCTTGGTGTTAGACAGAAAGCAATATTTGCATTTCCTTTGAAAGTTTCTTTTAAAAATTCTCCACTAAAAAAGCTTACTATTTTTTCTACCAACCCTAATAAATAATACTATACTAGTTCTGCAGATGGGTAAACAGAGACCCAGAGAGATTAAGGCCCCTATCCTGCAAACACTTAACAGTGAGTTTAACTTTAAACATGTGAATAATCCAATTCACTTCAATAAAATTTAAAGTCAAAGATGTGAGCAAATGTTTGCAGGATCTGGACTTAATTTAGACTGTACATTCCTTTGGGGAGGGTCTGTCTTGTTATTATATATTTTTATAGTGTCTCGAACAATGGGCCCTTCTAGTACTACAACAATATAAATAATAAAAATGATTTGCCTAAGGTGTCACAGCAGCTCAATGCCAGAACCAGGAATTGATGCCCAATCAACCGCTCTACCTATCAGTGATCCTTTCCATCTCATGACAGACTTGAAATATAGCACTCTGAAGATATAATTATGAGAGATGCCTTTCCTGCTAGCTGGCAATTCGAATTCCATTGCAAAGATTCTGGGAGACAGAGAAAAGGAAAAAAGTATCAATAAGAGTTAAAGTTCAGTGGCATTAATTCTTGATCAGTTTCCTTCCATAAACTCCCTAAAATAATTATCTATAAATTCCTGTAAAACTTAGCTTTATTGCAAAAAAGATCATTTTTACAGAATATAATAAGCTGGGTGAGACTGTACATTCATTCTGATTAACTGAATTCTACAGTTTCAAAGTAGAGGAAAAAGGTAAAAGCATCTCAGCATGTTAAATCAGATCTGAATTTACTGAGTATATTTAGAATATCATATCTGAACATGACATTCATAAATGGGGTTATCCAAAGGTACAGATACTAATGGCCTTGTGAGAGTAACTGGTAAGGAAAAGAGTAAAATTAAGCCTGATTTCTTTCATTGTAAATGTCCCAGTACTAAAGCTTCAGATTTCTTATAAATAATTAGATAACCAAATTAATCTCTCTAAAATATACCCATAGGGCAGCAGACGTTCAATTGTGTGCAGTGTTTCATATGCAGAATTATACCCTGAGACCTTCTGGTTAAAGGGGCCATGTGCAATTACTTATAACCCTAACTGTGGGATCATTAGTTTGGACAAACAATAAGGCTCTTTGCAAAACCTAGCTTCTAGCATATCTTCAGGTGGTTTGCTAGGAAAAAAAATCCTGGTTTATGGAGAGTAATTCCAAAATTGAATTCATTTTAAAACAATGCCTCTTTATTAGAACTGTTTATTAATCAGAGTTAACTCACACAATTAACTCAAAAAATTAATCAGGATTAAAAAAATTCATTGCGATTAATTGCAGTTTTAATCACATTGTTAAACAATAGAATACCAATTTAAATTTATTAAATATTTTGAATGTTTTTCTATTTTCAAATGTATTGATTTCAATGACAACACAGAATACAAAGTGTACAGTGCTCACTTTATATTATTATTTTTATTACAAATATTTGCACTGTAAAATGATAAACAAAAGAAATAAGTTTCAATTCACCTCATACAAGTACCATAGTGCAATCTCTTTATCATGAAAGTTCAACTTACCAATGTAGATTTTTTTTGTAACATAACTGCACTCAAAACCAAAACAATGTAAATCTTTAGAGCCTACAAGTCCACTCGGTCCTACTTCTTGTTCAGCCAATTGCCCAGACAAACAAGTGTGTTTACATTTATGGGAGATAATGCTGCCCACTTCTTATTTACAATGTTACTTGAAAGTGAGAACAGACATTCGCATGGCACTTTTGTAGCCGGCATTGTAAGGTATTTACATGGCAGATATGCTAAACATTCATATGTCCCTTCATGCTTTGACCACCATTCCAGAGGACATGATTCCATGCTTCTAGGCTCTACAGTTTTACATTATTTTGTACATACATATTTTGTACATTATTTGTATGCATGTATTTTTGTACATTATTCTATATTTGTAAATTCAACTTCCATGATAAGGAGATCACACTACAGTACTTTCATTTTTCAATTCACTTAATGCTACTTTTATTTTTACAGTGCTAATTTTTATAATGAAAATAAATATAAAGTGAGGACTGTACATTTTGTGTTCTGTGTTGTAATTGAAATCAATATATACGAAAATGTGGAAAACATCCAAAAATATTTACATAAATAGTATTCTATTATAATTAAACAGTGTGATTAATCACTCAATTAATCATGACTTTTTTAAAATTCTGTGATTAATCGCAATTAATTTTTTAATCGCTTGACAGCCCTACTCCTTATTAAATTAAACTATTAAATAGGATGAACCAGTCTACCTGATCAGAACATATATTGGCTTCCATATGCAACACTAGGAGTCTGATTATTAAGGGCTTACACCTAACAATCTTTGTGTCCCTCAAAACCAAGTCACTTATGAGAGTTGCACTTCCATCTAAGCCATGTAGATGTCATGTAGTCTGCTTGAATGCTTACTGTATTTTATGCTGCAGAGGTGTGGTATCCAAGTTTAATTCAGTTAATGTGACAAGATGCTGTCTGAAGGAAGGAAGTACTTTAAAGGACTGGCAGAATAAACAATGACTCTTTGCTTCCTCTCTTGAGGGCAATAGTCCTCTGATCAGTGATGCAGTGCATAGTCTGTCTCAGAGTTGTACTAGACTCATAGCCATACCTTGACACTGAAAGAAGAGTCACAATCCCATTTTCTATTTTCTGTTAGCCAAGAGACTACATCTCTTTCTCTCAGACCTAGCCACAGCAATCTATCACCTCCAGCTGGACTGCTGCAATGTCCACAACCTAGAGACGAAAGTAAAACCCATGTGAAAAAACATCAGTTTTTCTCTGGACTGGGAAAGATTGGCAGGAGCACATCAATATCAGTGCTCCATATCCATGGGAAGCTTTTGCTTCCCATTCAGTTCAGATCCACTTTAAAGTCCAGGTTTTCATAATTAAAAGACAATAATGAGCTAGGGTTTAGCTACCTCTGAGAGTGCAATCCAAATGCAATCTATAAAAAAAAGATGGTCAAACAAAACAGACAGAGCTTCTGCTTCTCCCTGGAGATCAGGATGAGCATAGATCTTTCCCTTTTAAGAACAAAATGCAAAATACATATTCTTCTGAAAATACATATTCTTCCCCTAGAGGAGAATACTGGCACCAAATGAAGTTGATTGTAAAATCCCCATTGATTTTAACAGATCCAGTGTATCCTATTAACTGCATCCCTCTTCCCTACAGACTTATCTCACTTAGAGATCCTTGGGCACTTAGATTTCAGGAGGATAAGAGAGGTATAAAATCTTAGAAAAAAAGAAAAATGACTCTGCCGAAAGAAAGGCAGAGAAAAATAGAGTCCTTACTCAGACTGCTTTCATGAACCTTTTAATGCTATACTTAGCACCTAGATTCTAAAGCACTCTTAGAGCACTGTAGAGGTGAATAGGTAGCTCCCCGATGTTTGTGATGGCTACCTTGTCTCCAGAGCTCTCACCTGTGCAATTATGCAGGGCTTCTTCCTCTCTTATTGAGATCATGATCTTACATAACAGTGTCACAATAAAATGCCCCCCCCCACATGGGGTCCCCTGGGTCAGCACCAGTGTTGTATATTGCTAACGCCTTTATAGGCATTGGAAAGTATCTTGGGAAGGGTTGAAGGTGTAAGTATGGAGTGGAAGATTCCTTTGCAGGTTACAAGAGACCGAAGGGGGAGGAAGGGAGAAAGGAATGGGTTAACTCGATGATCCAGCTAGGCCCGAAGATAAGGAACGAAACTGCAGCCCAAGGCCAGAACACACAAACAAGCTCTCTGCTGCCAAACAGCAGAAGCCTGTATCTCAACCCCAGCCAGCTGTGAGAAAGGAGAACTGAGCCAGACAGAACTGAAGGAGTTGCAAAACTATTAAGACTGTGAAGGTCAGTGAGTTGAAAAACAGTCTTGCGACGCTGAAACCGGTGTATTTTGGGGAAACGAAGGGAGCCGTGGTAGGTCAGTTTGGACTGGTACCAAGAGCATGGGGCACAAGGATCCCTGGACGAAAACGCCCCCAGAAGAACCCAGGGCTTAAAACCCTTCCGAGAGTTGAAACAAGTCAGAGATTTACAGCGGACCCTAGACAACCTGTGTACTGGGCAGAACTCTCATCTACCCTTCCCCCTCTTCTTCTTATGTTACACACCAGCTTGGCCAGCCTTGGGTTGTGCATGTGTAAGTATGAAAGTGGGTTAGGGCTCGGGCACTAACTTTTTTTTCCTCCTTCTGAGTGACGTGGAACACAACCAGCACTCATCGCTTTTATTTGGTTAATAAAGCTTTAAACTTAGTCACTTGGTGTGCTCCTGCATCTCCTCCCCTAAAGATCCTGCGGCCTCAGCCTGAACACCTGAAGTCCCAAGCAGATTGGTAACATAAATCTGTCACAACAGCTGTGTTCTTCAGGAACAACAGAAGGATGAAGCACAAAATGAAACCTGTGTGTGTAGGACACCGAGAAATCTTTTAAAATAGCTGGACACATGGGGACTAACTTCTGCAAGGGATCAGAATGACAAGGAATTTTACCATCTTCAGAGCAAATTTGTTATTTCCTCACTTAGCTTTGCCATACAAAATTCATTTCAATAAAGAGAAGTCTAACTATTCAGAGATGGGAAGGAGAGTAACAGTAACTGGATCTATTGATGAGTATATAATTGTGTAACGCACTCAGATGGCATGGTGATTCAGTGCTGTGCCTTTTAGACTGTGTGCGCATCCTAGAATAATGATGATGGAACTTTGCTGATTTACACCAGCTGAGGATCTGTCTCCATATGTTGTGTAATATAGAGTGGATACAGGGCATGGAAGACCTCTTTACAAATTCATATAATTAAATTCATTTAGTGAATGGCCGTTTCATAATGTGAATATTTATTGTACAATAGCGTTTTTGTTGTTATACAGATAAAAACAATCCAACTACAATATGGTTAATTAAATTATAAGCATAGTATTTAATAAAACATAATTGATTTTAAACACTAATAACTATATAATAGTAGTGATAATATCTTAAAGTCTACTACAGATATTCTTGTCTGTAGGCAGTGAAAAAGGCCTAATTAAAAGGAACTGTAATGATGTTCACCCAGCATGTGATATGCCTTATTATAAATTCATTCCCATATTAATTCAGTATACTCTTTTTGTAGTTTCAGGATTAATAATTAGGAAGGGGGGGAGGGGAAATGAAGGTAATTAATTTGGTCTTTCTGCAGTACTGACACTTTTCACCTTAATGAGCACTTAACATTTAAATTATACAGTGGGATTTTTTAAAAAAATAGAACAAAGGCTACGTGTGTGAGGCTCTTTTTCATTATTATTCACATTTGAATTAGCTGCAATTATGATAAAAAAATCTATGTTCCACAATATTCTATACCCAAAAGTAGCAAGCATGAGGAGAGGGTTCCATGTTTTCAGAAATCCCAGTTATTTTGCCTAAACTCAGGCTAAAATATATGAGTATGTGATGTAGTATATAAACCCTGCATTGGTTAACAAAGAGTTAACAGGACCTTAAGCCCAAGTGGGCATCAAAGTGGCACCTGGAGAAGTGTTAGGCAAAACTGATGATAAAACCCAGATATGGAGGAGCTGGATCCTCGTAATAGGAGGAGCACTGAGCAGTAGGAAAAAAAGAGCCAGAGAGGAGATTCAGGTGTGCTGTTGCTGGGAGTTTCCTCTCTTTGGCTAAAGGCTGAGAGAAACCTGGGAGATCTGAAGTTTGCAGCCTGAACCAGGAGGAAGTCTAGGTGGCTTATGCTCTGAAATCAGAGCAAGAAAATACATTGCAGATATTATGGTAAGTCCTAGCAAGAAATCCTGAGTAGGGAGTGCATGCCACCTGGAAAGGAAACTGGGGAAATGGAAGGTGTCAGGAAAAGCCACTAGAGAGAGCGAATAAGCAATTAAAAGGCAAAGGCTACAGGAGATGGTAATCCTAACTGCAGCACATGAAAGAGTGTGCAACAAGGAGTTGAGACTGAGGGAATACCAACATAATGGGAGATAAGGGGTTCTTGCCATGGTGACCCTGAGACAGGGTTTGGGAATTCTTTGAATGGTCTATGTTTACAATCCTGGGTGAGAGCCTGAGAGGCTTAGTAATCCCCAGGAAGGGGGGCTGAAGAGATGGGAGCTTTGGGTATTGTTTTATGTGGACTTGGGACTTAAGTGCTCTGGAAGAGGTGGATTTAAATATGACCTAGACAAAAGGCCAAGAGCTGAGTCTCAAGGAGTGCCTCAGAACTGGGGCAGTCATTGGCAGTGATAGAGAAGAGAGCTATGACACCAGGGCTAACAATGAGGGGCAGATCCCCAGAAGTGAGTGAATTCTTCTACAGGCTATTTTTATACTTAATGAGGGAATGGTTATAGCAGAGGCTTGATTAGGATCATAGGACCCTGATTTAGGAAAGCACTTAAGCAAGTGATGGACTGAATAACAATGCTCTCCTGAATCAGTACAGGATTCCTAGTCCCTACATTTCTGCAGAAGGTAGTAGATGAAGTCACTTAACCTATGTAATTCCTTTAATACAAGGATCTTACAAGGATGAGGCTTACCCATTTTCTGTGGCTGCATTTGGAACTCAGAGCTCCATCCTGTGGCAATTTTTTTCATTTCTGCCCCCCCCCAAAGTCAATTTATTTTCCAGACCAACTAGTCTTTTAAAAAGACCATATTTGTTTCAGGGGAATAGAATGAATGAATTCTCTTCTAATGAATTATTAAACTGTTATATACTAGCCACCTTTAAAATAAGTTTGTTTCTCCTCTCACCCCTGGAACCCCAAAAGAAAACCAACCCTGCTGCATTTTAGATTAAGGGTTATAATAGAAAGAAATAATAGCAAGAAATCGAAATCTATTGGCACAACTCTATAATAGAGTTGTGCCAATTTAAACCAGCTGAGAATTTGGCCTGGAAAGCTTGCGGCACAGTCTAGATCCTTTTCTCTAGAAACTGCTCTTCTCTCTCTGTCCCCCCCTGCCCCCCATTCCTTTGCTCCCTTGGCTGATGAGCTGATGTTTTATATAATCATTTTGGACGCAATTAATTTCTTTATGGAGTAAACTACTAATCAGCATTTTGGGGGGCAACAGGAGGATGTGAGGTTAGCTAATTACCTGTCAACATTTTGATGGTGCCCACGCTGGGTCATTCATCTTACTCCTGACCCATCTAGAGTAAAAACTTGAAGTGAAAAATCAATCTTGTTTTGTTTTCAGACTAGGTTTGGCTAAATTTATGAAAATTTAATTTTTTTCAATGGTTGTAAACTGTAGTACAATTTATTTATTTTTTTTTAAAAAACAATGTATACAGCACTGAAACCTTACATTTCCAGCTCTTCTGCAGGGGATTTTGTATCTGCAAGATGAATGACACTGGAAAAAAAAAACCAAGAGTTCCTGTGGCAGAAAGATAGGCCCTTTTTTCAAGATATGGGAGTGAATATAGTGACTATATATAATGTTGGAAGGGAAAAATGAACTGATAAGGCTCAGATTACCCATCTATCTAATTTCCAGTATGAGACAGCTATCTAAACTCTCCTGATGGAAGCTTGTTTGTTTTCTGACTAAATCAATATTTATGGTCCAGAAAGCCATTAATAATCTAAACGATTATGTCTTGAAATATAATTGTGTAGCTTTCAATTAATCACCTTTTGGTTGATTTCTTAAGTATTAACTGTGTTCATTTTTAAAAAAGAAATAACACTCTTATGAAAACATTGTGTTCTGAATAAGTCCTGGGACTTTTCTAAGGTCAACAGTTTGTTTTGTATTGCTATGCAAAGAATTGGCAGAAAGTAGGTCTCATTTCCACCTGATGTTTGTGCAGAATCTCTCCTCCTAGTAGGTGCTGTGTACTTTCCACTCCAAACCTCATCCTGATGCACTTCTCATCACAACTTGCCTTTTGTTCTCAAATCATTCCTCCTCATCACCTTTTGTGCACCCATCTATTCTGATAGATTGACAAAGCCTGGGTACTGAAACTTGATTGTGTTTGTTCTGCTGGATACTGGTACACTTGGACAGTTTACTCATGGGTGACTAACTTCATTGCTTCTGCTGTATTAGCACTGCCTGACACATGGAAAGGTTCACCACCACTGATGAGAATTCTCTCAAGCTATCCTCCTTAGAGGAAGAAGCTAAACATAGGGTTTGATCTATTTGCTTCCAGCAGGCTCTATTTATAACTCCATCACTTTTTATTTAAAAAGTCATGAATCAAAGTGAATTTAGTTGCAAAATTATGGGAATTTGGATTTTAAGGTTGAAATGGAAATGTAAACATAAATATTGGCTGCTCCTAAGCCTTGTGAAGCAGCATGAAAAATGAATCTGCTTCTAGCATTGCATATAGGTTGTCAGTAATCATATTCAAACCTCCTACACACTTTAGATAATATTCAGATTGTTACAAACCAGCAAGAGCAAAGAAATCTCAAGTTAAATTGTCCCATTCTAACCCTGGCTGATTCCAACATGTAGAGCTTTGGCATCACAGCATACATAGAGTGTGATGTTACGGAGATACCTGTGAACACTTCAATACCTCTATCATCATCATAGGAAAGTTAACCAAGAGTCATAGTTTCAAAACATAGCTTAATTTAAATGACACACACACACACAACCATGCTTAATATCGTTCAAGATACATATCAAACACTCAAAAGTTAGGAAATGTCAGAATTAAAGCTGCTTCTGTGACTCCTAATTCAGCCCCTTGTAATTAAGGACTAGCTTATAATAATATCCACATGCAATGTTTTCCCCCACAGGACTTCTGCCTCCTTTAACATGCAAGAGTTTGTGGAAGAGCAGGGAAACAAACACTGGTCTTCTGAATCCCAGGCTAGCACCTTAAGCACTGGACCATGACCATCTTTCCTCAGTGCACAGGCTAGACCAGCTCTGGGGGTAATAAGGGTTGTGTGGTGAAGGCTGTTATCTCCAGCACCCTACCTCACTTGTAGAAGTTGGACAGAGTATAGTGAATGAGACAAGGGATAAGTCTATCCCTGCTTCCTATTAATGCTGGGCAAAAAATGTGGGTAAATAGTCTATTTGATTGAAAAATGAAGTTTCACGTTCACAAACTATCAGTGGAGTTGACACTAATAGCCACTAACAAAACAGCAGCAGGAGGAAGAGGTTTTGGTGCTGTTGTCACCAATCCCTGCCTTTTAGCCTTTACCCAGTGGCTAGGGAACTCCCCTGGGACTCGATAGATGCAGGTTAGCATTTCCATGCTGGAACACACCCAAAATGGCCTTTTTCAATATACCAAAAATGTTCAGATTCTGTTTTACCTGGCCAATTGGCTTATTTTTCAGAACTGCCACCAAAGGGAAAAATCAGTCATGTTCTCAGCTCTAGTCTGGTTTTAAGTACAATACCTAGTATCAACAAAGTTTTCATACACTGTGTTCCTCATTTTTTGGGGTGCCTTGAGATCTTGGTCTGATTTGCAGAAGTGCTCAGCACTCAGATCTACAACTCAAGTCAATGAGAGCTGTGCTTTGAACACGAAGTTCTATATAATCCCTAGCAGTGGTTCTCAAGCAGGGGCCTGGTGGCCCCTGGAGGCCATGAGCAGGTTTCAGGGGGTCCACCAAGCAAAGCCAGCGTTGGACTCGCTGGGGCCCAGGGCAGAAAGCCAAAGTCTGAACCCCAGGGCCCTGAGCCACCATCCAGAACTGAAGCCAAAGTCTGAGCAATGTAGCTTCTCAGGGGCCTCTGGGGCATGAGGCCCCAAGCAGTTACCCTATTTGCTACCTTCTAATGCTGGCCTTGGCTTTTGTATGCAGAAAACCAGTTGTTGTGGGAAAGGTGGGCTGTGGAGTTGTTATAGTATGTTGGGGGGGGGGGGGGGGTAGGAGGAGGGAAGGTTGAGAACCCCTGATTTATAGCAATCAGGTGTCTCAAATGGGGCACTTAAAATTAGTGGATACTTTTGACCTCTCTCTGCAACTTAGTTCCTGATTGGTAAAGGTGGGATAATACCCCTTCATTTCACAGGGATGTTGTGAAAATAAATCCATTATGTGTGAAGCACTGTTATAACACAGTGATAAGCACCATAGAAATAATCATAAGAAAATTATTCATTCTGCCTTCAGCAGAGGGTTTGAATAGAGCATGGGAAATAAGCCCCAAGGCAACACACACTGAACAATTAAGAGAAAATAAAATATTGAATATTGTCCATCCTGTTGCACTGAAAGAAGTCTGGGGGTGGGCAGAGGGGTTGGTCCTATGGAAAAAACGGTATGTGATATAATTAAAGACTATCACATTGCCTACGCCCAAGGGAGACAAATTTACAGTTGCATAGGCATGCTGGCATTTCCTAACTTTGGAGGCCTTGACTTTTAAACCTTAATGTTCTTTAAATGGGTAGAGGTGGTGTAATTCCCCAGGTTAAAAAGAAATCATCATCATATGGCATCATGTTGACACTCACAAGAGTCATCAGCATGGTTGGAACATTTCAAATTACCACCCAGACATCAACTGCTTTAGCTAATGGAGTAACTAATAGCAGTAATTGGTTGTCATTCTTATTCCCCTGTTGTACTGGTTCACAGAGACATGTTAACAGCATAAGACTAGTAATACTAGTTTCTATTCCAGGCTCTGAAGTAGCATGTGCTCAATGCACAGACATCTCTGCCCCTTCCCCTCCAATCTGTCCTTATCCCAGTCCTGTTTCCCCTCTGAGATGCTCATCTCAGTCCTATTCTCCACTCCCCAGGCTTCTCATCCCAGTCCCTTTACCCAGCAAGTCCTATTCTCGCCCTCTGGACTTCTCTTCCCTGCCTCCTTGCCCAGCCATTCCCAGTTCCTCCCTCCCTAGGCTCCTCATCTGATCTGTTTCTCTCCCTTACCCTACCTTTCAGTCATTGAGCATTGCAGTACATAACTACCTTTGTGGATCTTGCTCAAGATTCCATAGGGCATTTAACATAAGGTCTTTAAAGTCTCAAGCTAGCACCCTAATTACTGGAGCCTTCCTCCCACCATGCTAAGGGAGGCTGGTAACAATTTAGCTAGTAATAACAAACTAAAATTAGACAATCTTCAGCTGCATCATTTTAAAAGGCCAATCCTCATTTCAACAGACTCCTCCATCCTGGCACACTTGCATGTTGGAAACTCCAATCTGTATGATGAGTGGAGTAGTCCTTTTCTATGGCATTCTGACTCCATCTGGCAAAAGGTAAACAGCTGATACTGAGTCCAATTGATTAGTAGTTTAATTGCATTTTCATTTTTTGTGTGTACACTCAACCTGGATAAGGGTACTCAATAAATCTAAAAACAGAATAAATAAAACACATTAAATGGAATAAACAATGGATTTCATTCCTTCTCTATGCTCTGGATAGAGGTATTTTTCATGGTGGCTTGTTTCTGATAGTTTGTGTATCTCTGTCCTACTTTTGTCCTGCTGATGTTTGATATTTCACAACAAATCCATAAATATACAACTTTAAGTCCCCTGCTTCCTGCCTCTGAAATTCATCAACATAACCTCACAATTAGTCAGACTTTGCTATAATTTTCAAGTTCAAGTGGCTCAGAGCTACAGCTGTGCAAAACATTCCTGTCACACCCACCTATTCAATCAAACTCCAGCTTGGTTTGAAATTCTTTGCAGGTGGCTGTGAAAAGTTAGCAAGCACGAGTTGCAGCTGCTCACAAAACACCTGGGCTTGCAATTGTTAGCTTCCTTCCTTCACAAAACCCAGCGCTTCTCTAATTCAAGTAACAAATTCAGGGAGGCTTTTCATATTGCTCTTTTTTCATAGGAGGATGGGGTGGCACCCTTCCCCCTCTCAAAAGGGAACAAATGGCTCACTTCCATCCCATCAGCCTTTTCATAGGCAGTGGAGTGGCTCTATCTATTATGGCAACTGCACATCCCCCTCTCAGGATACAGTCTACCCTCAAGTGGTGCAGCCAGAACAGAGAAGTACTCCAGCTATGACTACAGAGGGACACCTGAAAGAGTGAATGGCTAGAGACACTCAAAGCCCATTGTGCAGCTGCTGGAGCCTGTAGGGAGAGCTACATTCTGTTGAGAAGAGTCAGCAGTCAGTAGTAAATAGCTACTTCTAAGACCTGCTTTGAGAAGGGGAGCCTAAGACTAAGAATGAAGCCTTTGCTTTGACCAAAGCAGAGTGCGGGGAATAGACCCTCACCTCCAAGACATATTGCCAATAAGGAGGTGGGTGCCCAGGACTTATTGGAGTAAGTGAGGGGCTTGCTGTGGATGAAGATGTTCCCCTTGGAGTTTTGCATTTACTGATCTTGAATTTCCAGACCTACGTGAAGCAATTTAATTCACTGTTGACCCCTGTGAACCAAACTGCAGGAGTCATTTCTCAAGCCTCTCTTGTATCAAACCCTGTGGTGTTTGGACAGGTCTGCTCAGAGCTTCTGATATTTCCGTTGGTAATGTTGCTATTGGAACAGCTTCTTGGTTGTGGCTGCAGTCTGTGCACCAAGGTTTGCTCAAGTGATATTAGTTTCTCTTTGCATTTTAAATTGTTCATGCCCTTTCTCAGCAGTGAACGTGATCAAACATTAAATATGATCAGTGCAGGGTACCTCTCTTTGGCAGCATGGGTACAATTTTAAAACATCAGGGTTATATATAAAGTAATCTTTATTCAGTTAAAAAAAAACAACCCTCATTTAAAAGGGATAACTTTGGTTGACTGACTGATCTCCCTCTTAGTGCAAACCCTACAAATGCAAGGAAATGCCAAGCCATTTGACACCTCTTTACCATGAGATGGCCACTCATTTTGTTTCCATTAATGACATTCTCCAGGGAACTTCCTTCTGCTCCGTATTCCACTACACATCATACTTAATGTTTTTCATTATATTTCAAGGAAGATTAAAGTATAACCTCAGCAACACTAGCCGATGTACACATATGTCAACTGGATAAGTTGAGATATGGCATGCTGTGGTTTTTTTGTGGGGGAGGAAGGGTAAAGCAATAAGTTGTAATGAAGGGTTTGTGTTCTTGCACATATGAAAAGTGCAAAACTGAGCTGAAGTCCTGTCGAAATAACAGGTATACTATGGGCAGTGGCAATGTAGGTTTCTCCAAACAGTGCTTTTCCAATATGCCTTAGTCTTGACCTGGAAAGAATTCCCTTGGAGTGAAAACAAACTCAGATCTTGGACTGTACTCAGTCTGCAGAGAAGAAAACCAATTATGTGTATGATTTTTTGTGATATTTATACCTGGCCACTAAGAAATGGACTGCAAAACTAGCATTAGGTGCAGCATCTCAGCCTCATGGATTCGAGTCTCAAAGTGGGCAAATGTAATCAAAAATGTAAGAAAATGTAATCAAACCTGAGATCTGAACTAACACAGCATTTGCAAGGCTAAGTCTTATCTCCTTATGACTCCCTTCTGGCAGCATGGCTGATACTGGCCAGGGCTACTGTGACAGATTGGCAAAATCCTGGACAAATCTTATGGAATTAAGACAAACTTTACTGAATTAGGATAAACCTTATTGAGTTATTTTTTCATGCTTTGTGTGTATAATAAGATCTTCTAAACTTTCCACAATATGCATCCGATGAAGTGAGCTGTAGCTCACGAATGCTTATGCTCAAATAAATTGGTTAGTCTCTAAGGTGCCACAAGTACTCCTTTTCTTTTTGCGAATACAGAGTAACATGGCTGTTACTCTGAAACCTGAGTTAGGATTGATACTTTTGGGTCCATTGTATTAAAAATGAAACTATGTGATATTGTAGAATTGTATGCAATTTCTCTAGTAGGATGCAAAAAGAAAAGGAGTACTTGTGGCACCTTAGAGACTAACCAACTTATTTGAACGTAAGCTTTCGTGAGCTACAGCTCACTTCATCGGATGCATACTGTGGAAAGTTTAGAAGATCTTATTATATACACACAAAGCATGAAAAAAAGACCTCCTCCCACCCCACTCTCCTGCTGGTAATAGCTTATCTAAAGTGATCACTCTCCTTACAATGTGGGAGGAGGTATTTTTTTCATGCTTTGTGTGTATATAATAAGATCTTCTAAACTTTCCACAGTATGCATCCGATGAAGTGAGCTGTAGCTCACGAAAGCTTATGTTCAAATAAGTTGGTTAGTCTCTAAGGTGCCACAAGTACTCCTTTTCTTTTGCGAATACAGACTAACACGGCTGTTACTCTGAAACCTGTCTAGTAGGATGGGGATGCTAATGTAATTCCTCCAGTAATCAGCCTTGGAAGCCACCCCGTGGAAATGGTTGGATATACTGGTTCAAACAGGATTCTCCAGGGACCAACAGAGAGGATACCAGGATAAATAGTCTTGTTTAAAAGAGTCGCATAGCTTTTCTTCCTGATCCAGCAAATGGGCAGGAAACCTGGTCCATGGAAGGCCCCAATCCCTAGAGAAGGGTTGGAAGAACTGGGCCTACTGAGGCTCCATAAGGCAGGGTACTTGTTCCCAGCTGAAGCTGTTGTGAACTTGAAATCATAAGTAAACAGCTTGGGTGAGATTTTGAAGGACTGCTCATGCCAGAGCCTATGTTAGGGTGGGTTGGTCTTTGGTAAACTTACTAGTATGTGTGTATAGGTTGTTTTATTGTTTTTAATGTCTTCTCTATAGTGCTTTTACCTTAAGAATAAACCAGGCTTGCATAAAAAGAGCTTGGTGGTAACTATAACTGTGGGCAGTCATACTGTTAACCATCTCTGAAGAGAAAACAAGCAGGCCTGCTTGGGCAGCCAGTCTCTGCTGGGAATAACACAATGAAGATGGGGAATCATTCAGCATGGAATTACCCCAATCAGAAAGGAGAGGGACTGGTTTGGTGTTGTGTCCCCCGCACCAGGAGAGGTAGATGCCTGAGATTGGGTGCCATTGTTGGACCAGAGAGAGGGAGTACAGGTGCAGTTGCCCTGCTCTGTGACAGTGAATGGAATGGCCAAAATTGGTATCACTCTCCTCATTCTCTTCTCATTTTTATTTTTGAAAGAGATTCTCAAATGGGATCAGGGGGACCACTGGCAGTCTGAAAACACTTGCTGGTGATCTATAGAGAGACAGCTGGTCTCTTCCATGAGACCAATTAAATGTACATTAGACACTTCCCTAATATTTTGTTCTCATGTAAGCAGTTGCTATAGGGTTTCTGCAGGACTGTCAATGGGAGCAAATCTCTGTGTTAAAGTGTGGTCCAGCCTGTGAAAAATTTAAGAACCCTTGCTCTAAAACAAATGATAATTAAGTCAAGAAATGCCTGTTCATTTGGTTAGGACAATTTAAGTTGTCAAGCCTTTCAAGTTATGTCTCGGAAAATAAGGATACAGACCTCCGTGGACACTGAAAAAACCATATTAAATTGGTAATATTCTTTTTCAACTCTAAAAGTCTGTTCTAGGTGAGAAATAAATTGAATTCAGAATGTTTCCTTGTCAGGACATTGTTTCAGAAGTGACCTAATCTTGCAGACTCCACTCTGCTATAGCACCTAAAACTTGTTATATCAATAGAGCTCTCCTAGTTCTGTCATTTAAATGTTGTCATTAGGCTGTGATAGATGAGAAAAAATTCTCAACATGCTATTCCTCCTTTTGTTTGTTTAGACTCTACCCAGGTCAGAATAGTTTTCAATTCATCCTCGATTAGCATTAGACTTGCAGAGCTGCCAACAGCACTTGAGTGTCTGTTTAAATATTGGCCAAAAAAAATGAGTACTTATTTTTAGACTTCTAGGGTTAGAGACTAACAAATTTATTTGGGCATAAGCTTTCATGGGTAAAACCCACTTCATCGGATGTATGCAGTGGAAAATACAGTAGGAAGATTATATATATACAGAGAACATGAAAAAATGGGTGTTGCCATACCAACTGTAGCAAGACCAATTAATTAAGGTGGGCTATTATCAGCAGGAGGAAAAAAAAAAACCTTTTGTAGTGATAATCAGGATGGCCCATTTCAAACAGTTGACAAGAAGGTGTGAGTAACACTAGAGGGGAAAATTAGCATGGGGAAATAGTTTTTACTTTGTGTAATGACCCATCCACTCCCAGTCTTTATTCAAGCCTAATTTAACGGTGTCCAGTTTGCAAATTAATTCCAATTCTGTAGTTTTTCATTGGAATCTGTTTTTGAAGTTTTTTTATTGGAGAATTGCACCTTTTAGGTCTGAAATTGAGTGACCAGGGAGGTTGAAGTGTTCTTCGACTGGTTTTTGAATGTTATAATTCTTGATGTCTGTTTTGTGTCCATTTATTCTTTTGCATAGAGAGTGTCTGTTTTGGCCAATGTACATGGCAGAAGGGCATTGTTGGCACATGATGGCATATATCACATTGGTAGATGTGCAGGTGAATGACCCTCTTATGGTGTGGCTGAAGTAGACACGATCCATTGTCTACAGCCAAGCTCTACGATACAACCGCATTTGCTCCTACCCCTCAGACAGAGACAAACACCAACAAGATCTCTATCAAGCATTCTTACAACTACAGCACCCACCCGCTGAAGTGAAGAAACAGACTGACAGAGCCAGAAGAGAACCCAGAAGTCACCTACTACAGGACAGGCCCAACAAAGAAAATAACAGAACACCACTAACCATCACCTTCAGCCCCCAACTAAAACCTCTCCAACGCATTATCAAGGATCTACAGCCTATCCTGAAGGACAACCCATCACTCTCTCAGATCTTGGGAGACAGGCCAGTCCTTGCTTACAGACAGACCCCCAACCTGAAGCAAATACTCACCAGCAACCACACACCACACAACAAAAACACTAACCCAGGAACCTATCCTTGCAACAAAGCCCGTTGCCAACTGTGTCCACATATCTACTCAGGGGACACCATCATAAGACCTAATCTCATCAGCCACACTATCAGAGGATCTTTCACCTGTACATCTACCAATGTGATATATGCCATTATGTGCCAGCAATGCCCCTCTGCCACGTACATTGGCCAAACTGGACAGTCTCTACTTAAAAGATTAAATGGACACAAATCAGACATCAAGAATCATAACATTCAAAAACCAGTCGGAGAACACTTCAATCTCTTTGGTCACTCGATTACAAACCTAAAAGTAGCAATTCTTCAACAAAAAAACTTCAAAAACAGACTCCAAAGAGAAACTGCTGAATTGGAATTAATTTGCAAACTGGGTACAATTAATTTAGGCTTGAATAAAGACTGGGAGTGGATGTGTCATTACACAAAGTAAAACTATTTCCCCATGTTTATCCCTCCCCTCCCCCCACTCACTGTTCCTCACATGTTCTTGTCAACTGCTGGAAATGGCCCACCTTGATTATCACTACAAAAGGTCCCTCCACCCCCGCTCTCCTGTTGGTAATAGCTCACCTTACCTGATCACTCTTGTTACAGTGTGTATGGTAACACCCACTGTTTCATTTCCTCTGTGTATATAAAATCTCCCCACTGTATTTTCCACTGAATGCATCTGATGAAGTGAGCTGTAGCTCACGAAAGCTTATGCTCAAATAAATTTGTTAGTCTTTAAGATGCCACAAGTACTCCTTTTCTTTTTGCGGATACAGACTAACATAGCTGCTACTCTGAAACCCGGTCCTATGATGATGTCCCTTGAATAAATATGTGGACAGAATTGGCAACAGGCTTTGTTGCAAGGATAGGTTCATGGGTTAGTGGTTCTGTTGTGTGGTGTGTGGTTGCTGGTGAGTATTTGCTTCAGGTTGGGGGGCTGTCTGTAAGCAAGGACTGGCCTGTCTCCCAAGATCTGTGAGAGTGAGGGATCGCCCTTCAGGATAGGTTGTAGATCCTTGATGATGCTCTGGAGAGATTTAAGTTGAGGGCTGAAGGTGATGGCTAGTGGTGTTCTGTTACACAACGCCATCCACAACCTCAGGAACAACTCTGACATCATAATCAAAAAGGCTGACAAAGGAGGTGCTGTTGTCATCATGAATAGGTAGGAATATGAATGAGAGGCAGCTCTCTAACACCACATTCTACAGGCCTTTACCCTCTGATCCCACTGAGGATTACCAAAAGAAACTACACCATTTGCTCAAGAAACTCCCTGAAAAAGCTCAGGAACAAATCTGCACAGACACACCCCTAGAACCACAACCAGGGGTACTCTATTTGCTACCCAAGATCCATAAACCTGGAAATCCAGGCGCCCCATCATCTCAGGCGTTGGCACCCTGACAGCAGGATTGTCTGGATATGTAGACTCTCTCCTCAGGCCCTACGCTACCAGCACTCCTAGCTATCTTCAAGACACCACTGACTTCCTGAGGAAACTACAATCCATCGGTGATCTTCCTGAAAACACCCTCCTGGTCACTGTGGATGTAGAAGCCCTCTACACCAACATTCCACAAAAAGGTGGACTACAAGCCTCCAGGAACAGTATCCCCGATAATGTCACAGCAAACCTGGTGGCTGAACTTTGTGACTTTGTCCTCACCCACAACTATTTCACATATACATTGGCCAAACTGGACAATCTTTACACAAAAAATTGGCTATTTAAACAATGAAGATAGGTGGGATTTTTTTTTAATGCTTGGGCAATTGCTCAACCATTTTACCTCCAAATCAAGGGAAACTGAGTCACAATGCAGAATGATTTGTAGAATGTATGGACTGCAGGTTTGTTTTGGATAACAGATTTTTGCTAACACCTGTGCTATTTTAACTCTGCAAACGTGTTAAGAAAAAAATGGAAATTTTAATCAAGTTGCTCAAAGTTAATTAACCAGATGAGTTGCAAGTTATTTACAAGGGTTTGTTATTAAGAATGGGCAAATAAGCTGACATTCAGATTGGAGAGCTTTACATATAGATAGATAGACCCCTTAATTATATCTCTCTGCTTCTTAGAGCTAGTCAAAAAATGAGAAAAAGTTCATGAATTTTTCAAATTTCAGAGTTGTTTTCATTTTGCATTTTTCAAAATGGATCATTGTGATGATAATATTGTATTTATCAAAGTTATTAACAAAAGTCACAGACTAAAGTTGGGTTTCCTCTGAATGAAAAATTCTGATACCCATTTCAATATGATTTTGAAATTGTTGGTTTATATAAAACGGAACTTTCATGAAATGGGAAATTTCAGTAGCCATTTGGACGAAAATATTTAAATCATGAGAAAATCTCACCCCCAAAATCAGTGTTGATAATCTTTTATATGTCAACTTTTGTTTGAGAAAAGTCTACCTTTTGTTGTGGAGGTTGGGGTGGGGGGAAGAGAAAACATTTGCAAATAAATTTGACCAGCTTTACTATTTGAAAAAACAGTAATGGACAATCAGGGACTCCATTCAATAAGGTGAGGGTGGAAAAGCACTTCATAACACTGGATAGCCACGGCGGCAACTTAACCTCTCAGGGGACCTGGATTCTCTTTGCTTGGGTTGCAATCCATCTCTGTCCTCCAGTCAGTCCCTGACTTCTCCGATAAATATATCAAATGAACTTTGCCTACTACCTGGTGAAGGCAGTTCTCTTCTCTGTGCCTAAGTGATTAGATTCAGTTTGCCCAGTCCTCATATTTGACATGTTTGTTTTGGATTTTGTTGATTCTCAGACCTTCAAAAATTGACACAATAAATTTGATTACATTTTCTTTCTCCACTTTGACTGGTATTGACTGCAATCGAATGATAAGTTGGATTAGCTCAGTGAACAGAGATACTTTATATAAATTTAAGATGGAGTACAGAAAATCCCTTCTTGGACTGCGAATTTATTTGAAGGCTTTAGAAAGTATATGCAACCACTCTATCCAGGTCCCCACTGCTTGCCTGACTTACTGTGCCAACACTGGAGACTAAGGGCTTAGCTACACTTGCAAGTTAGAGTGCACTAAAGAAGCTCCGGGCGCCCTAACTTCTGAGTTGTCCACACTGGCAAGGCACATAGAGCGCCTGGATTCTGCAGCTGGAGTGCTCCTGGTAATCCACCTCCACGAGAGGCATAAAGCTTGCTGTGCCCCAGCTGAAATGCCTGGGCGTCAGTGTGAATGAGGTGTTGCATTATTGCACTGTGATTGGCCTCCGGAAATGAGTCAAGTGGCCACTCTTCTCATTGTTTTGAAATTGGCTGCAGACATGCGGCTATCCCCTTTCAAAGCTCCTTTTCTGACAGCTGGATATGAGTCAGCAGTGTTCCCTTGTTGCCAAGAAGGCCAATGGCATTTGGGGATGTATAAGTAGGGGCATAGCGAGCAGATCGAGGGACGTGATCATTCCCCTCTATTCGACATTGGTGAGGCCTCATCTGGAGTACTGTGTCCAGTTTTGGGCCCCACACTACAAGAAGGATGTGGATAAATTGGAGAGAGTCCAGCGAAGGGCAACAAAAATTATTAGGGGTCTGGAACACATGACTTATGAGGAGAGGCTGAGGGAACTGGGATTGTTTAGTCTGCAGAAAGGAAGAATGAGGGGGGATTTGATAGCTGCTTTCAACTACCTGAGAGGTGGTTCCAGAGAGGATGGTTCTAGACTATTCTCAGTGGTAGAAGAGGACAGGACAAGGAGTAATGGTCTCAAGTTGCAGTGGGGGAGGTTTAGGTTGGATATTGGGAAAAACTTTTTCACTAGGAGGGTGGTGAAACACTGGAATGCGTTACCTAGGGAGGTGGTAGAATCTTCTTCCTTAGAAGTTTTTAAGGTCAGGCTAGACAAAGCCCTGGCTGGGATGATTTAATTGGGGATTGGTCCTGCTTTGAGCAGGGGGTTGGACTAGATGACCTCCTGAGGTCCCTTCCAACCCTGATATTCTATGATCCCGTCTGCCGACAGTGGCCAATGCCAGATGCCCCAGAGGGAGTGAACCTAACAGGTAATGATCTAGTGATCTCTCTCCTGTCATCCATCTCCACCCTCTGACAAACAGAGTCCAGGGACACCATGTCTCACCCATCTTGGCTAATAGCCACTAATGAACATAACCTCCATTAATTTATCTAGTTCTCTTTTAAACTCTATTATAGTCCTAGCCTTCACAACCTCCTCAGGCAAGGAGTTCCACAGGTTGACTGTGTGCTGTGTGAAGAAGAACTTCCTTTTATTTGTTTTAAACCTGCTGTCCATTAATTTCATTTGGTGGCCCCTAGTTCTTATATTATGGGAACAAGTAGATAACTTTTCCTTATTCACTTTCTCCACACCACTCATGATTTTATATACCTCTATCATATCCCCCCATAGTCTCCTCTTTTCCAAGCTGAAAAGTCCTTGTCTCTTAAATCTCTCCTCATATGGGACCCATTCCAAACCCCTAATCATTTTAGTTGCCCTTTTCTGAAACTTTTCTAATGCCAGTACATTTTTTTTGGGATGGGGAGATCACATCTGTACACAGTATTCAAGATGTGGGCGTACCATGGATTTATATAAGAGCAATAAGATATTCTCCATCTTATTCTCTATCCCTTTTTAAATGATTCCTAACATCCTGTTCACTTTTTGGACTGCCGCTGCACAGTGCGTGGACGTCTTCAGAGAACTATCCACGATGACTCCAAGATCTCTTTCCTGAATGTTATTGCACACTATTGTAATAATCTTTATACAAGGTATTCCTTGTGAGGTATCATCTGAAAACTCATAACTTGCCGATCAGTAATATCACGACAAAGTGTGTATATCAACATTATATGTAAAGTTATGAACATAAGTTGAAATGATAACTGAAGTAAGTTTCCCAGATAAGTCTTGGGGAGTGGCTGAACCAGTTTCTCAAAGACAAAGGAGAAGCTGACACCCCAGTCAGGTGTCAACAAAGCTAATACATACCAAGTGGACAGTTTTTTGGCAAGGAATGTGGGCAGGGATAAAGATATTCATCTTAGTAAAGAAACAGCCTGGAGCTTCCTTCCTCCAAAATACAGGCAGTCTGCTGATTCTCAGCTGGAAATGCTTTTCAAAGAGGCACTAAAAAGACCCCAAGATATCTTTTTTTCTCCCTCTCTCTCTCTCCCCCCCCCCCCCCCCCGCCTCCTCCACACACGCCTCATTCTCTCCTGCTGAGAAGACAAAGGAAACAATTATTGAACTCTGGGGGTGAGGTCCTGACCTGAAGAATTTGGACATTAACACTGCTAGAAACATGTGGTGAGAATCTTTCCTTAAATCTAATATTGTCTTTTAGGCACTAGAAAGCATTTTATCTTTATTTTTCTTGTAGCCATTTTTGCCTTCTAACTGGTACTCACTTAAAATCTCTTTCTCTCTATAATTAATAAGCTTGCTTTATTGTCTTATCTAATCCAGTTTGTTTAAATTAAACAATTATCTGTGTGATTCTATTTCAGATAACAGTCAAATGTATATTATGCCCTTAAAGGAATAACAGACTTAAAATTTTTGGATTGTCCTGGAGAGGGCTGGGCAGTCCATGACATACATTTCTGAATGAAAATCAGGGACTGGGAAAGTATAGGAGTCACCCTGCAGCCAAGGCTAGTAAAAACAGGTGTGTAATCCAAGAGTGACTTCCAGGGTGCACCTACACATAGACATTCAGGGCATGGCTTGCATGCTGGAAGGCCGTTTGTGAATGGTCCAGGTGGGAACTACTTCAGCAAGGCCTTCCCACAGCCCCCATTGGCCTGGAGTGGCGAACCGCGGCCAGTGGGAGCTGCAATCGGCTGAACCTGCAGGTAAACAAACTGGTCTGGCCTGCCAGGGGCTTTCCCTGAACAAGTGGTGGACTGGCTTTGAGAACCACTATATTAAAGCACCTATACAGCAAACACTTAACCCATCATTGAGTGAATGCATTTGAATGTACACTACCAGTATAAATACAAACTTCAATATTTTTTCCCTACAGATTAACTATAATTGGATTCTAGTCTTTATATTCCCAAAATTCAAGACTATAATTTGATTGATATTAAAATATATAGATTGCAAGATTATAAGGGGGAAATCTTCTCTCCAGTGCAGCCTGAGGAAACAGATTTTTTTGGGGTCGGGTATGGCATTCTCAGGGAGAGGAATCCTTCTATGGGGTTGTTCTGCAGGCTTTTCCCCATATCTGCTCTGTGTGTGTGTGTGCGTGCGCATATCATAAAATCCAACCTGTAGGATGCAAATGGTCCATAGATTTGCAAAGCTGAAAACCCAACACTCCTTCCCCCAAGTCCCTATACAGTAGGCAACAGGAAGCCTCCATGGAGCACATTTGGGAACATAAAGAGTTGAATCTAAGCTTCAAGACTATAATTTACTTGAAATATAAAAATATAGATTGCAAAGTCATAAAGGGAAAAGCTTCTCTTATGGATTGAGAGCCATTCCATCAATTTTCATTGTGTTGATGGGAAAGGCACTGATTTCATCAAAAGAAAAGAAGTACTTGTGGCACCTTAGAGACTAACAAATTTATTTGAGTATAAGCTTTTGTGAGCTACAGTTCACTTCATCGGATGCATCAAAGAGCACGAATGCAGTCACTCACTACTACAAATTATGCAGTCGAGTTTCCCGCATTTGGGGAAATCTCAGGAGTCAGCACAACTGCAGTGCAATGGATGAGCCTCACCCTGGGAAAACCACCTTCGTGATCATGGTATCTCCCCTGAATCACAGAATATCAGGGTTGGAAGGGACCTCAGGAGGCCATCTAGTCCAACCCCCTGCTCAAAGCAGGACCAATCCCCAATTTTTGCGCCAGATCCCTAAAAGGCCCCCTCAAGGATTGAACTCACAACCCTGGGTTTAACAGGCCAATGCTCAAACCACTGAGCTATCCCTCCCCCGAAGCTCAGGAAAGCTTATGCTCAAATAAATTTGTTAGTCTCTAAGGTGCCAAAAGTACTCTTGTTCTTTTTGTGGATACAGACTAACACAGCTGCTACTCTGAAAACTGATTTCATTGTGTCCAGTGTTTTCTGTTCCCTCATGGAAAAATCTGCCCATACGTTAGAATTCATAAGCGTCAAAGGCAACTTTGGCAAGGCTGCCATCTTTGTAAAGGCCTCAAATTCCACTCTACCTGCTGAGAATTGGAATGCTGCTCAGTTAATGTTTGAACTGAGTTAATGTTAATGAGTTAATGTTTGAACTAGCAGCATCAGCTGGACTTTCTAGCAGCATCACCTGAAGTCTGCAGGATCAGTTGCATAGATGCTTCTCAATTGTCCATCCACTGCCGGTTCCTCTTCTGTTTGAAGATTGGTAGGAAGTTCAGTTAAAGGCACTTTCCTTCAACTAATAAGGCATCCAAATTGCAATCCATAAATCAAAATCTGGGTAGGCATTACTGAAGAGTTGTTCCACTGTGGCTGAATAGGATGTTCCAAACCAATATTATCCCCAATGACTGGAAGAGGGGTGTTAATCTTCCTCCCTTTTAAAAGGGAAATAAGACAGTGTTACAATTCTAGAAATATTATGCTCTTTTTGGTCCCAGGAAAGCTCTTGGCTTCTGTGTTCATGTCTCTAATCAACAATACCTTTCACGGCAAAGGCTGGGATACTCAGTGGAGTTTTAGACCTGGTTGTTCTACTATTGACCAACCTTCAGACAACTTTTTGAAAAGATGGCTGAATTTAATAAACTGTGCATGGCACTTTTTATTGACTCCTGTCATGCATTTGGTTCAGTGCATGAAGCATGTTTGTGTGACCTGATGAGGTGACTCAGTCCCTAGGAAGAAAGTTTCTCTGATAGAACTGTTCTATAATGGAACAGAAAGTTGCGCTCAACTTGGCAGGAGATACAGGATATGTTTTTTTTTTATCTGCATGGCAGTGCAGCAAGGCTGCATTCTGTCACCATCACTGTTTAAACATCAGTGTTAATTAACTGATGGATAAGCTTGAGGGAGGCAGCTGTAGGTTGCACTAAGCTAAACACCGTTCTGCTTCGAGATCTCAAATACGGAGATGACCCTATCTTGTTTGCTCACTTTGATAAATCCCTGCAGTTCATGGACAGTCTGGTTGGGCAAGAAGCAGTGTACTTTGATCTGATTATCAGTCTAGATAAAACTGTGTCCTTGGACATTACCATCAAGCAGTATTAACCTGGATGCTAAAGTTAACAATTTTCAAATATTTGGGTAGTGTCATAGACAGTGCTGGAGGATGCTCAAAAGATGTGGATACTTGTATGCCAGCAGCTGCTGCCATGTCTTAGGCCCTGCAGCAGCATCTGTGAAGACATTGTGACAGTAATCTTGTTGATAAATTGTATAGTCAATTGCTTGATGACACTTGAGTGTATTTCATAATGAAATAATGAACCAAAGAGACCAAATAAACCAAGTGTCAATCAGGTTTTTTAATATGTTACAAGAAAAAGATTCTATATGACACCAGTCTCTTAGCAATCTCTTGCAGTAATGTTACATTCACCTTACCCAGGAGGTGTGCTCCAAGTTGCACATTTCAGCTAGTGTCATTTATATGTTTTACAAGTTACACATTTCTTTATATCTCACTAAAATCTAACCTATCAGTTTGTTCCAGTTCCCTAACTTGTTCTGTTCCTTTCTTATCTTTGTTTTGGAGGCTGTCATTCCAGGTACTGATCCGTGAAAGTACTTCCCTAGCTTGCACTAAGGCATAGAATGACTATATCTTGATTTTTGCCAAGTTTCCTGTCTGCTTGTGCCAAATTCTTTCTTCAGCAAATGCAAGGTGTTATGAGATACTTAATATAAGTGAACAGGATTATGGTATGGTCCAGTTTAGGCTATATCACTGTTACAATATTTGTGCTTAATGTTTCTGCTTAATGCACATATATAGGTTGTCAGTAATGCATATTTATACACTAGCCATTACATATTAGTCAACAAGATTAATATAAAAATACAGATCTATAGAACCACAGTTATGTCATCTCTATTGAACAAAAGTGAACATGGGCACAGAGGAAGGCTGAAGAACAGCAGCTTGAAGTTTTTTATTCTCATAGTCTACATCAACTGTTCCATATCACATGGCAGGACAAGGTCAGAAATGAGAATATTTGAAACCAAACCCAGCAAGCACCTCCTTCAGCACTTTCTTGGTATGGCCATATTAGAGTGGAAGATCAAATAATTATGAAGAGTGTGTACCAAGGAATGCAGCTACATGGCCAGCAATCATGGTTGGCATCAAAAGTTTTGGTGGTGTAACAAGATTGGTAGTGATGGACATAAACTAAATATACAGCCAGACCACCTTTAAGCACTTTGCCAGAGTTTCTTTCAGGTTATGCTCAATTTGCAAGGAGACTATGTCTCTTTGGGCTTTGCCATGATGATGAGACTCAGTTGCTGTGCCAAAATAGAGCTAAAACTGGTACTTGATATTCATACCTCTCCAAAAATATATTTAACTTTTTAAGACTATACTTGTGATTCTTCCTTAAAAATGTGCCTACATAGTACTTCTGAGAGGAATGCACATATACAGACGGCTTTCAAATACAAAGTTTCCTATCATGATGCTCCAGTATTTTAGCTCAAGAAACTAAAGTGATTTCTCCTGTAAGCAGTCAGCTGAGATCTTTAGAATGTCTCAGGTGCAAAAAAGTGTGATGCCTACTTCAATTGACTATGGAGATATATTCTCAAGATACTATATAAGGGGTTTGAAATTACTCTATTTGAAGGACATAGAAGCAGACTGACTAGGAGTGAAGTGCTAAATAGCTTAACAATATAAGGGAAGCTCTGAAGATCTCTGTACACGGTGTGCAGTGTCATTTTGCTTTCTGACACTCCCAATAGCCTAGTCCACGAACATGGGATTTTTGGGAATTGTGTTCCAGCGGTGGAAGGCACAATTTGGTTGGTATTTGATCACCAGACAAAAGCAAATGCATCTTCAGTATAAAACTGCCTAGGAAAAGAAGGCTTCTGGTGTGGCCATGAGCTCAGCAAATTTATACTGTAACAAATAATCTGGTGGCAGGAGAGCCAAAGAATGAGACATTCATTTGAGAATGCCCTGCAGCTGGGGCTACAGAAAGGAAATTTCCAGCACCAGACTTCAATGGACATTAGTACCAATTTGTGTGATAGAAAATGTGGGGGGGAAGAAATATAATAAGTATCAATTACTCAAACTAGTTAGGGCTTAGAATGCTAGTTCTAGGGTCAGACATATATCTGTTCACTTCAATAGAGCTAGCTGATTCATGTCAGCTGAGGATGCACTGAACTCTGGTTTTATGTGTTAGCCACCCTCACCATGCAGATGAATTGTTGCATTTGGCAATTGCTGGAATTTCCGGTGGTTGGTAGAGAGCAGTCCTAAGCAGAGGGCATGCAATAATCCACCCTAGAGATGATTAAAACATGAATAACTCTGGTGAGGTTCTAATCTAAAAGGGAAGATAATAGTCTGGTTTGAGACAAGAGAAAGACCTGAAAGATCTGATGCAGTTCCCCATGAAGTCCATGGGCATCTTTTGATTTTTAATGGGAAGCTGTAAGGGTACAAATCAAGTATTTTGAGAGTACTCAGAACCCTCCAAAAGAATGGATGAGTTTGATCTCTCTCTCTCTCTTTCTCTCTGGAATTGAGCTGATGTTGAGTGCACACACCTGCCACTGCCCACATATGTCCTCTCAATTTAAGCATATTAGCTGAATACCAGTTAAAGGGCTTTAGTTAGACCCTGGCTGAAAACTGAGCCTCAGATGAATTCAGTGGGATGTGAATCCTTTATTTCTTAGAGCTACCATTCTCAAAGTCTTGGTAACTGGGCAATGTCTCCCAACAGGCTTACTTCCGTAGTGCTGGTCAATCCTTGATTCTACATTTCCATTTTGTTTCTTTGACAAAAATCCTCAAATGGTCTCGAATTAGCCTCCTCACAACAAAGACAAAACAAAATCCATATTCATCTCATCTACCTAGATTATTTTTGCCACTCAGCACTCTAGCAAATGCTGGGGAGGGGCTCACTTGTAATGAATTTCCTCTCACTGCAGCCTTTGATATAATTATATTTTGTTGGTTATATAGGTAAACTGTGGTCTCATTCATACACTTCAGAACCTCTACTAGCTTTTTACCGTGGGATAAGCTTGAATTTCATGCTGGCTTGATTTTCAGTTCTTTTAGGCATTCTTTTTATTGCCACTCTGAGTGCAATTCACATTTGAAATGAAAAACAAGTCTACTGAACAAGAGATAGGAAGTTTTCTGAGCTTTATGTGAGATGCTAGTTCACCAGGATTTGCAGCTGCAGATATAATTATTAATTCAAAGTATATGCTTCATCTGATAGCAGGTACATCCTTCATGAATTACAGTTAGCTGGGATCCGCTTGTCTCTCTTGTAAGAATACATTTAATTGGTAAGGAATTGGCTGGTGGCCGAGAGTGGCATTGACAATAGCTTTGGGCTACTGTGAGCACAAGGAAGACAGCAGATCTTCAACACTCAAGTTTTCAAGAATGTTTGCAGTCACTTTTTGCGAGTGTGAATTTTTGAACGTTTTTTGTGTGTGTGTGTTTTTTAATTATATATATATATATATTGCACATTGTTATGGCAATCAGTCCCAGGGTGTTGCTCCACAGATTCTGCTAAAGCATTAATAATATGGAAGACAAGAAAAATATTACTGTTCCTAGACATTCAAAATCCAAGCCTGAAACTAATACAAGAGCCTTCTGAACTGGGTAAACCATAGTCAGAAGTCTAAGCCCTGAGACTTATTGGAGGATTCGAAAACTCAAAAGTGTGAGGCCAGATTTTCAAAATACCTTGGCACCCATCAAGTATGAGTTGGCAGCTAAGTAAAGGGTTCACATTTCAGAGGATCTTAGCTTCCATGTAACTACCTAAATGAGGTAAATGGATTTTCAAAAATGCTCAGCAGTGCATTCAATGGGAACTACCCTCTTCTTTTTAAAAAAAAAAAATCTGGTCATCACTGTGGGGATTTTTTAATATCTGTTCCTGATGTTCAGTAACTTTTTTCCTCCTCCGAAGGGCTTTCATACCCAGATAATATAGGATTTGATCTTATCTATCCTCCTTTCCCCTCCTCCCCCACCCCCGATGTTTATGTAAGGCTCTGGAAGACATTCTCAAGAGTCACTGACTTTTAGTGGACTTTTGCCCCCAAGTAGAGATGAGTGAATAACTGGTTGGGGAGCCAAACTGAAAAATAAAATAAAATAAAAATAGTTTTGAATCAAAACTGATTATGTCTTTTTTTTCTTTCCCGAATGAAATAAAAAATTGAAAAAAAAGATGTTCAGGTCAAAAAAATATTTAAAATGTTTATTCAAAATAACCATTTGAAAGAAAACATCAGTTAGAATTGATATTTTGGTTTGAAGATGTCATTTTGAAATGAAATATCAAAACA
Organism: Lepidochelys kempii; assembly: GCF_965140285.1. Lineage (NCBI taxonomy): Eukaryota > Metazoa > Chordata > Testudines > Cheloniidae > Lepidochelys > Lepidochelys kempii. The sequence continues at coordinate 58,022,360 of NC_136387.1, read as the reverse complement.
GTTTTCATTTTTTTCCAGACAATTATTTGCCAAATTGGCCCAAGATTTACAAATAATTTTCCATGCCTCCCAAAAATGCATTTTTCAGAAGAGTTGCTATTTGGCAAAAGAAAAATTGCCCAGTTCTACCCTTTTATATCACTAAGGTACTTTTGAAAATCCTCTCAAATGACGGCAGTCTCACAGTGGTCACATGACACTGCTGCCTCTTTGAACCAACATTCTGCTGTTTCCCTGCTTCAAGAAGGCTTAGATATGAATGGAAAAGAACTATCTGAAATTGAATCTTGGAAAGACAAAAGTGATTCTGTTCAGACTAGAGGGGGGATTATGACTGGACCTCCAGTTAGGGGATATAGCCGTCACCCTTCACCAGCACAGCAGGCTCCTACTGTAATCCACATTGCCTCTCGGTAAGCAGATATCAGCAGTGGCCCTTAGTTTAAGGCTAGGCAAACTCTGCAGGGCTGATTTGAATAATACAGGAAGCAGGTAAAGTGCACCATGTGAAGATACTCTCCTCCCAAGACACACATTAGCAATGTGGGTAGACTGCAGAGGGAAGTAAACTCTCACTTTAGGCACTTTACTCCCTGACGTGAGTGCATGAGATAGCTCACAATAGTGCCCTAAATAGCCTGGCACTACAAATTGGGTAGGGCAAAAGGAAACTGGCCATCATCTATAGGGATGGGAAGATTCAAGTCTTGAATTGACTTGAAAGTTTGACTTTCTTTTCACTCCGAAAGGAGTTTGTCAGAGGCAGCTGGATTTTTCAGTCTTCTTTCTATTGGTGGCAGCTTAGAACTACCTCTTACAAAAACTCCTTTCCACCTCTTGAGGCTATATCAATGCATGTTCCCCTTCAAAGAACTGATTGTGATATAAAGGAATACATATTTCAACACTAATATTCTTTAAATGAAGGCTTTCAACTTGCATAAAAGCTTGTATTTAAAGATAACTTTAGAAGTTAAATTGTTGGTTTATGTAATAAAAAAGTCTTCAGATATGATTGTCTGTCAAAATATATCAACATACATCTCTGCATGTCTATTTCAATGAAGAACAAGATGACAGGAATGAATATTTAAACATAAAACAACACAGCATTAATTTCCATTTTTATTCAAATGAATTTCTATCCAGGCACATTCTCATTTAAATAATTTCTCAGTATACCTTGTAATTTGTATTCATTTTGTTGAACTTTATTCTCATAAGATAAAAATTATTTTTTAAAAGCAGTTAGTAAATATTCTGTTGCATGTAGACTCCTTGGAGCAGGAATAATAAACCTGATTTTTTTATATGTCTGAATTGATCTTGAGTAAGATTAAAGCTATTCAGCCTTCTGTAGGTATCTTCATTTAGTAAAAAAGCACGTAGTTTCAACAAATAGCCCATTTAAACTATTGTAATAACTGTGAAATATAATTAACGAGCCTGTTAAAATGTTGTCAGTTATTGTATGATTAATTGTAACTATCTGTGATCAATTTTTGTCTATGGTAGACTATTGAAATTAAAATATGGCAGCGTCCTTAGATGGGGCAGTATTTGTGATCATACACTCCATTCAATTCCTGGATTTTTTTTTTAAAAAAGTCCGGAAATAAAGGTTGAAATAGAATAACTGCCTTCATGTACCTTCCATTTGAAGATGTATCTGCACATTGACAAACGCTTTCCCACTGGTTTGTGTAAAGAAATACAACAGTAAACTCTAATGCATTTTGTCTCCACACTTCTTGCCCCTGGTTTTGAAGCGTCTGCACCAGAAAAGGGTCAGGTTAATGGTCAGTGATGTCAGCAGGCTCTCTGCTGAATCCACATGCAGTGACAAGCAGGGCAAAGGCGCAAGATGAACCACATATCTGGATGAATAGAAAGGTTAAGCCACTCATTTGATGCAAGCCTATGGGGCTTATTATAATTCAGTTCACTGAATCCAGTTACTATGAATTCTTTCGTGGATTTCTCATTGGCAAGGAAAAGGAAAAAAAGCAACATATTCTGTACTTGAGTTCTAAACGGGTACATTTGGTAAGAGTTCATTTCACAAAGAACTCAACATGCATTTGTTTGTTTGTCTGTTTTTTAAACTAAATATTCCTCAAGTTTTTAGAGTTTTTAAAGATTATATGCATCAGCTGAACTGAGGTGTTTCCATCAATAGAGGAGAGTTTGCTTCCAAGGTAACATTGTTCAATGTCATGTTTAGCCTAGCACCTTCATTGTCCGTTCTTTTACTAAAGTAAATTGAATTAACACTGCAGGCTCTACACTACTCTGGGAGAATCAGGCCCTGTACATTTAAATAGAATATGTATTCAATCCTTCTCTCTGGAAATTACTAGAAATTAAATCAAGGTTTGAAATTTTGTGTAGTTGGCATTTTCTTTATTAGATTCTAAATTGTGAAAGAAGATATTTTCATTGGATTTATGCCATCTTTTAGTATCTTTAAATGTTCATTTTTTCCTATATGCTTTAAAAATTAAAGAAAATAACATATCAAGTCTCATTCTTTAGATTATCCAGATGATATTACTAAACAAAAAAGGGGGGGGGGGGAGGATGCAAAATCAGTAAACTTTACACCTGCCAATTTCCCGTACCTGTCAAAAAGGCAAATCGCAGATAGTATGGCAAAACTATTATACTAATCATGAGGAAAATTGCTTGGACATGTAGTACTGTTTGTGAGAGAAGATGGTTAATGATCATCTTTTCTTAACAAATGTGTATAGCCCACCTGTACAACAGCAGTGAAGTCATTCAATTTACATTACTTGTTTAGGTGTTCATTAAATCATATTTATTATAAAAGGTAGACGGCCTTCTTTGTAATACCATCTGGATCATCTAAAACATGAGACTTGATATGTCATTTGATTTTTCTTGAAGGACCTGACAACGAAAGTGTTAGGATAAACATGGCATGAAACAATGTTACCTAAAGAAGTGATGTAAATTAAAATTATTCCTTCTTCATTGCTATTGTACAGGTGGCCTATCAACAGAGAAGCCTAATCAGGTCAGTGTAGAACAACAATAATTCTAAGCACTAAGGTGTGATGAACTGGGAAAATGTCTGTAATATTCTTTTATTAATTGTGTGCATCACTTTCACTGTTCAGTTTTGTAGTGCTGCCTGCCTGACTGCATAGAGTTAAAGCAAAAGAGGCTGTAAAGGGGTTATTAAGGAACTAGGAAGGAAAGGTAAAACAATGTCACAAATAAGAGACTCTCAGGTACACAGTTTCAAAGGTGCTAATAAAAACAAAGGCCATCAGTGGGGGAAGATTCTACCTGTTTAGCTCCATCTAGGCCAGAATGGTTTATTCTTCCCAAGGCTAACTGTGGGATCAAAGGAAATCTAAAAGCTTAAAGATTCTAGAAAGGAGGGAGAAGGTGAGCAGAGAGGCTGGCCAGGATGTGTGGCTGACAAGGCTGAGAGTCTGGGTTGAGATAGGGAGCATGTCACTGCAGCACAAACTTTCTTTCTGCCAGAGATAGAAATAGCTGGACTGAAGGGAACTTTACCAAGGTGTAAACATACCCATCTTACTAGGTAATTTATTACTCTTTGCTTTGTACCTTTTGAGTAGTGAATAAACAATTCTTTGGGGGTTTTGGTTTTTTGGGGGGTGGGGAGGAAGAACTGTTTCTGTATCACTGCACACATGCTGTCCCAGGCTCCCAGAGAAAAGGGGCTTGCAGGTATCAAACACATCTAAACCTGCTAAAACAGTCATGGTTGATAAGAAGGGGTGGAATTCTGCAATTCCTCCAGAAAGAGGGGAAACCCTGACACCTGTGGAGGGGTGCACTCCATGCATCCCAGAGAAAGGACGAAGTGCAATTAGCCAAGTAACTGTGGCATATACTCATACATATGGCTTATTCATGTGAGTGAGAAGGGAGATGTAAACCCTGATTCAGCCAAGCAACTAGGCTGAGATTTTCAAAGGTATTGGGCACCCAAATCCCACTGACTTTTAATGAGAGTTGGGCACCTAACTCCCTTAGGCTTTTTTGAAAATCTCAGCTTTAAGTGCACACTTGCATCCCACTGAAGCAAACTTCCATTTGGAACTCATTCCTGCTTAAGTATCGATGGAGAGGCAAACAAATGTGGTTGCTTCACCAGGACAGCATTAGAGTTTGTTTCATCCTTTCTAGTGTGCCTCTTAACAAATCTGGTATGTCACGATCTGCTGGCAAACAACTGTACTACACTCCAGGCCACTGGAGGCCACTAGCCGCAGTAGAGTACAGTAAGGCAATACTGATGAACAGGAGAGAACAAAGACAGGCCATTTCTGCAGTGATGAAAAGTAAGCTAGATCTCATACTGGCTAAGTTCTGTAAACCAATATTGTCCTTCTAATGGATCTTTCATTTAGCTTTATTTCAGTAAAACAGGATAGTTATGATGGGGCGGGGGAGGGATGATCAGTTTCTTGATCTTGACCATTTAGATGGACAACAAGAGCATCCACAGTTATGCTAGGCCAAAACAACGTTGCGTGTCTGAATTAATGATGACTCAAGATTGTCAAATAACCAGCTGAATGGGAATTATTTATTCAAAGATTATCACTCAGCAATTACTACAGCATTATATAGAAACCATAGATATGTAATTTCCTTTATGTGATGATAGGGTAAAGAGCTGGCTCTGTGTCTCTTCTTCACTGTAAGTGGCGGGATGTGGCAGATCAATTCCCGAAGTTCCCATACCAGTGTGACAGGCCCCCAGTGTACAACCTGGAACTGTGGGACTGCTGTGCCCCTGTAACTCTCCAGCTGGGGCTGTCTCTCACAATGATTTGCCAGTGACAAGCAGAAACCTCCTCCAAGTGCTGTTATCACTCATCCACCAGCATACAGACTCACAGTCAGCTAAATTGCATGAATGCTCTCTAAGCCACTCATGAGGGAGACCCCAACAAAGCCCCCAAGCCTTGCACCCCAGAAATGTACCATCTTACACTGCTTCCCTTGAACAATGGAAGATCATTAATTAGTTCACCGCTTCATCAAAGCGGTGTTTTTGTTGCCTTCATAGAAGGTGGGGGAGGAGAGAGGCTTGGGGCTGATGTCACAAGTTCCAGTTTATATCCCCCAATCCATGTTCATGGAAAGATACTGTCTAAAACATGGAGTCAGGGGTCACATGTTGTATGTGCCGCACTGAGGCACTGGGCCTCCATTGTCTACATGCTTCAGGAAGAGTCCACTGGGAGAATGGATTCTCATTAATGGGCCATCAATGCATGGCTGGCTTGTCCTAATGTAAATTTGTCTTGGGGTTGGTAGTTGCTCTTTTGTTGCCACTGAAAGGCCAGCTGTGGGCATCTCCCAGACTCACAACATATTACAGTAACACACACATAGAAAAACTTCATAGCTTCACATGCAATGGTAACACATTTAACTCAACGGGATATTAATGTTCAACAGATCATGATTTCTCAAATGATTCCTCGCAAGGCATACTTTGTACAAAACAGATCATAATAATATCACAGTGATGAATATGGTGGTTCCAGGGTGCTATTTTGAGGTACAGAGTATCACAACCAGTGTCATTATATAGGGTTTTCAAACAAAGAGACCCTCTTTGCCAAAAGAAACATGTTTGATGTCATTTTTATACATTCTCAGTTTACCTGATTTATGTGTGATGGCATAATTACTTAAAGGCCAAACTAATACCTTTCAGTGAGTCTTTCTTCCCAATCTGCTGTAAAAATAATCTTTTCTCAGGTTTCAGAGTAACAGCCGTGTTAGTCTGTATTTGCAAAAAGAAAAGGAGTACTTGTGGCACCTTAGAGACTAACCAATTTATTTGAGCATGAGCTTTCGTGAGCTACAGCTCACTTCATCGGATGCATACCGTGGAAACTGCAGAAGACATTATATACACACAGAGACCATGAAACAATACCTCCTCCCACCCCACTGTCCTGCTGGTAATAGCTTATCTAAAGTGATCATCAATAATAACCTGGATTTGTGCTGGAAACGGCCCAACTTGATGATCACTTTAGATAAGCTATTACCAGCAGGAGAGTGGGGTGGGAGGAGGTATTGTTTCATGGTCTCTGTGTGTATATAATGTCTTCTGCAGTTTCCACGGTATGCATCCGATGAAGTGAGCTGTAGCTCACGAAAGCTCATGCTCAAATAAATTGGTTAGTCTCTAAGGTGCCACAAGTACTCCTTTTCTTTTTGCGAATCTTTTCTCAGTTTTCTAGGTATATATAGTCTTATGTAAGCAATATTTATATAGGGATAGTTCCCAAAAATATCTGGAGTTTTACAGACATGGAGACACTATGGATTATAAAATATAGTCTAACATATAAAATTCCTGAATGGGATTACCTATTCAGTCAAGGACCAGTCTTGTGAACCCTAAAATTTAACATACTCTTTGTTAATATCTTGAAGATTCTAATGAATAGTTAATAAGTAAATCAAATATGCAGAAATTAAAGGACTAACAGGGTTAATATTTATTAACAGGTAACCATAAGTAGGGATATGCTCTCTCATGCCTCTAAATGTATATATCAACCATTACTAACTGATGAGGTTAGAAAGAAACTTGCTCTGTGGCAGGTTATTCTATAGTTAAATTAATTGTCCAGCACATATTTTGTTACATTTGGTACTGACTGGTCAGAGAAAGCACACTGATCTAGATCACACCAGTGGGTTTTTTTTTTTTCTAGTATAGTTACCTATACAGTTGACAGGAAAGACACAAATGATGGGGTATTTCACCTTTACAGTGCTATCATCTCCTACTGTTGTTTTGGTTAAGAATTATACCTTATCCCTAGCAGTGTGTATTTATTTATTTTATTATCTCCAATGATCCAATTTATACAGTATTTGCTTGGCACTCTAAATCTGACTTCAGTTTCCCAGTGAGATGATTCATTTAATCACAATGCAATACTAAGCTATTTTTTTCCATTGGAATCAATGCATGATGATGCCATTTACAGAGATTCATAAAATATAATGGCTCTGATTAGATGTCTTCCTGAATAATTCATATGGAGACATTACACACATTTCTGATTCTTAAGCCAATATATTTTCTATTGGAAAAAAATGTCCCCCAGAGAGCATGCTGAATTATGTTTTATTTCATTTGGGTGAAGCATAAAAGGAATCAAAGCCAGAGACTGTATGTCTTAAATGATGTCATATTTATATAGTTAATATTATATTGAAGGTACTACACAATACGCACAATAGCACCAGGAAAATTGATCAGAAGCTGACATTGATCCAGCCTCCAAAAAGCCAAGCCTACTACCAGAAAACACTGTACACATAACTAGAGATCCGTAATAATTCTGGCCTGAAACTGTTTTTTGCAAGCACTGAAATATTTTGTCAATTCATATTGATTTCACTACATTGTTTTGGTCAGAGAGGGCCTTAAAAATTCTGAAAAAACTGAAGCATTTCAACACTTTCTAAATGAAACACTTTGAATTTTTGATTCATGATGACTTTTTCAGTTTGGAATTTCCTTTTATTTAGATAGTTTTAATTTATAATGGTAAATGCTCAAAATCAAATGCTTGAGGTTGAAGGAAATATTTTTGTTAAACCCCAAACTTTCATTTAAAAGAAAAAGAAAACAAACAAACAAACAAAAAAGGAGAGAGGCTCAAGCCTGTCTGCTATGAACACGATTCTTTAATGTGTGATCAAAAGGCAACTATCATGGACTATGTGCTTCTGTATACAATTCTGTATTAGACAAGTGGTAATTTTACAGATCTGATCACTCTGTAGCTGATTCCATGTTTCCCAATAGATGATACCTTCACCGTATGAAGTATTCAACCATCTTTCATAGAGTATTGTTGCCTGAATTTTAGATAGCAAATTTAGGCAATACAAGCAAGTGTTAAAAATCACCAGACAAAAAGCAGGCATGTGTGGCACCAGTCATTATCTATTTATATGCCAATACATTATTTAGGAATGGCAAAGAATTGAAAAGATCGGCTGACTGTATTTGGTTAACAACTGATCAGTTTGAGCAAAGATGAAGAAATGGGATGAACCATTTAAAAATGAACAATTGATGTAATTTTATAACAATATGTTACACTTATTGCTTTCACTTTTTCAGCTTTATTGTATTCATTTAGGACCTGATCCAACCTACACTGAAGTCAGTTGAAAGACTCCCATTCACTTGAGCTGGGTCAGGCCTGTCTGGTATATCTAGGACCTGATTTCCAAAAGTGCTCAGCTCCCATGCAGCTGCTGGATGCTGTGCTCTCTTGAAAATCTCTTGCACCCATGTCCCTTTATTACTGCTTATCTAAGAAAACAATTTGAACTGCTAGCAAGTATGTTTATCTTTATTAAAATAATAGCAACTGAAATATAAAAGGAAATTATATTTTGAGGGAAAAGAATGAACATTTTTTCTCTGTCCTGATGTTTTCCTCATGTATATTGACTTTAGGAACCAAGAGCAATTACTTCTACTAATTTAAATCTACAAATATGTTCCATTCTTTTCCTTCCATTCCATTTCCCACAAGTCTAAATTTAGCTTTTGCAGTAGTTTGAGTGTGGACACAAATGAGGCAACAGAGAAGAAATATTTTCAGATTTTTCTTTTCTTTCTCTGCTACCGCTTCTCTTCGAAGGTCTCAGGTCCCTTTCAGATTTATTCTCCTATTGTACTCTATATCTGAAACATTAAACAGGTTACCATTCAGGCTTTGTAATAGAAAAGGAAACTTAAAAAGAGATTAGCTCATCTGTGGGTGGCTCTTCAAGACAGCAAAGGTGAGAAAAGAATCCAAAGCCAAAAACATCAGAAAAGTCTAAAATTATGAAAAAGAAAACCAAAAACACAGAAAAGAAGGGGCTCTGTTCTATTTTTCCCCCTCATAATTTTTACTATCCTTCAGACATCTGTTATCTTCCAGCATCTGCTCAACTTTAATGAAATGCAAAAATAAGAATATATATAATATATATATATATAATAACTGCATTAAGAGGGAAATTTTCCAAGGCACAAATGGCAGCTTGCCATCCAATTGTACTCTAACCTAACCCGATTTAGAGAATACTTAAAATGTTGTGAGAAATCTGATTCTTTTGATATTTTCAGCCCAATTTCTCATACCCAAGAGGCTTTGCTCATTCAGAAAAGCTTTAAACCATCATCTGAGCTTGTAGATGATTATCTTAACCAAAGTCAGATATCACACACATTTTAGGTTTGGCAATTTCTTATTAAAATACCTGAAATATAAAGCTCAATGTTCTTATATGGTTGCCAAGTTTACCTCTTCACAGACTTGTATCACAGAATTATTGGAAGTGTTGTAAATCCAGGGAAGAAAAGAAAAGCTTGCTCACCTCATTCTGTAGCAGGAGGATCATCCGATTTAGATCAGTTTTGTAGGTGGATTAACAGTCATTAAATATCATAAAATGCAACCTCATTCTCCATGCAACAAGACAAAACAACCTTAACATTGCTCATGGTGATGGGGGTGATGTGTTACTAATTGTTAATACTGTAATATCATTTAAAGTTTGCACTGGATTTGACATAATATTTTAACTGAGAAAAAACAATTGCCTAACTGCACATTATTGTGGTTTCTTCAGACTAAATAGGATTTTGAATAGTTCAGCAGTAGATCATTTAAGCCTTGACAAGATACACTGACAGCTTGCATGTGAGAAATGGAGGCATCATTTGGACATATTAGTGAAAAATTGATCTTTCAAAACATGCTTGTATATTTGGTGGCTAATTCTGAAAATCACAACTTAAATGGATGGGGGTGAGGGTGAGGCACAGGTGCTTTTCTATAATGAAACAAAAATGAGATGAATTCATATGGAAACTTAATAAATCATCCTTCCCAAGTCTAACATTTCAGAGGATTGTTTTACTATTTGGACTACACTTGAGAATAATTATTAAGAAAACATTTTACTCCCATGAGTCAGTCTATTGCATTAGTGATTCTTAGCCATGCTTAGATCAGAAAATTTCCTTTTCAGAAAGGATAAAAGAACCATATTGGTAATATGAGAGTAGTTCACTGTAAACTCCCAAAGCACTCATAGTCAGCCCTGAACTATACCTGTGAGCCAAAAGTGGTTTGCTTAAGTTTTGTTCACATCCATCTAGAAGCTTTATGCTAATTATTTGTATACCTGAAAACTTTTTCAAAATACCATTTATTGTATATTCAGAGTTTTAATATTTTTATTTGTATTATTATAGCACCTAGCAGTCTTCAGTCATGGACTAGGACCCCATTTTGCTAGGCACTGTATAAATACAATGGGTGGTCTCGGCCCCAAGAAACTGACAATCTAGGTATAAGACAAGAGACTACAGATGGATGTAGACAGACAGGGGAGTATAAGGAAACAAGGAGGCAATATTGGTCAACACCATGAGTCTCTGCACACCGGCAGCCTAACAGTTGCAAAGTTTGTTTGTAAGCATGACACCAAAAGAGTATTTTGGGGAGAGATTTGAAGGCATATAATGCAATAGTTTGCAGATGTTTTCAGGGAGTGACTCCCAAGCGTGAGGGGCAACATGGGAGAAAGGACAAAAGTGCTTGTTTGAAAATGTAACTAGTGAGCAGTAGAAGTTGGCATCATAGGCCAAGCAGAGGTAGGAATCTAACCTGGTTCTTTAGGATGGTTCTGATGGTATGTCACCTCTATCCTTAACTGGCAGAGATTACCCTATGAAATAAGGAGAGTTAGCCAAGCACAGCAGAAATGTGTCTAATTCTAGCAGGTTCATTTTTACTTTACCTTCTGTATTTTCTTTGAGCATTATATTATTTTTACTCTTGAATTTGACTTACCATAAGTACAGCATCTCCCAGACATACAGTAGAGTATGTACAATATTTCATTACTTGATATCTAAATTGTATTGTTCTATTACATTAAGGACTGTAGCATGCATCCCTTGTATTTTCTCCAGTTAGTAAGGAGTTGTCTCAGAAATATTTTCATTTAATGTTGTACTTGATGCTATTTTCCCCCAATTTGAAAAAAGGAGAATTTTCCCTGGTCTCTGAGATCACTAGTGCCATTAAACTGAGGCATGAAACTAGTACCAGGCTGAGGAATAATATATTATACTTGATCAAAGAAAGAAATGGGGGGAAGAGAGAGAGAGGAGCTTCAGCATATCTCTTTTTAACACCTAGTGCCAGCATCAAGAAAAATGTTTGAATCCAAATATTTCTTACAAATTATAGGATAAAGCAACATTACTTTTCACATTTGGGAAGCATCTTACTTTTTCAATCCCACCAGCTGGGTGGAGCTATGCACCCAAAATAACAGTCCCCTCCCCTCCCCCCCGCCCCCACACACACACATTGTCTTGGCCATAGGTGGGGATTTCAATGGAGTTAGTCTGGATTTGCATCAGTGGAAAAGGTATCAGATTCTTGGTTCATGTAAATCAGTCAATACAATTTTATTGAAATGAACATGTTCTAGTTCAGTATAAGAATCAATTATTCATTCCTAATTGGTTAAAATAGGTGACTTTGTATCTGTAATAATGACTCTTGGTAACAGCAATAAAGCCCTGCTCAAAGTAAATGTTTGGTGGTAGTTGTGAGGAATGGGAACCTCTACTTGGGTAATTTAGACTTTTTTTTTCTTTCTGCAAATGACATGACCTGGTTGTCTATGCTGAGTGAACAGTCAAACAAGACCTGGAGACTTCACTACAATTTGAGCGGATGGCATAGCCTGGCCTTCAATGACAGGGAGAATAATATTTTTTTTTCTACTTGTAACCTTTCCAAAGGAAAGCTATTTTCTTAATGAACATCCCCAGCCTGTTTCTGACATGCCTGCCCTCTCTCAAGTAAGATATTTCTGTGACAGGTTTGGTCACAGAGACTCTCCTCGAGACTGTCACTCAATGAACAACAACCCTCCTGCCAGAACAGGAGCCCCTCCACTCCTGTCTTGCTGAGTAAGACACTCCAGTCAGCTCCAGCACAGACCCAGAGGTTGAGCCATGCCTCTCTGCAGTTCACTGAAACTGAGATTCACTCAGCCCAGGGGCTTCTCAGTTAACAGGGACTTTCCCAACACCCAGTGTTCAGTCTTTCTGGGAGCCTGAACCCCACATAAATGCATTTTACTCTGTATAAAGCTTATACAGGGTAAACTCATAAATTATTGGACCTCTATAACACTGACAGAGAGATATGCACAGCTGTTTGCTCCCCCAGGTATTAATCACTTACTCTGGGTTTATTAATAAACAAAAGTGATTTTATTAAGCATAAAAAGTAGGATTTAAGTGGTTTCGAGTAATAACAGACAGAACAAAGTAAGTCACCAAGCAAAATAAAGCAAAAACATGCATGTCTAAGCCTAATACATTAAGAAACAGATTACAGGTAATACCTCCCCTCAGAGATGTTCCAATAAGCTTCTTTCACAGACTACACTCCTTCCTAGCCTGGGCGCAATGCCTTCTCCTGGTACAGTCCTTGTTAGTTCCAGCAGATATCTCAGGTGGTAAGCAGGAGTTTTCTCAAGACTGGCAACCCCTTTTGTCCTGCTTCACCTTCTTTTATAGCTTTGGCACAAGGTGGGAATCTTTTGTCTCTCTGGGTCCCTGCCCCTCCTTCTAAATGGAAAAGTACCAGATTTGAGATGGATTTCATTATCAGGTGACATGGTCACATGACATTGTAATACCTCTAGTCTCCATTCAACATGGGCTGGCCCACATGTATACAGGAAGGCTTTCAAGTAACTAGGGCCATTTACAACTGATTGTATCTGGAGCACCCTTAATGGCTTCTAGTTAACATGTTTACATCAGTAATACAAGTTTATGTCTTATTCTCCTAACTCCAGACATAGAAATAATACATGCAAACCAATAGGATGAACATGCTCAGTAGATTATAAGCTTTGTAATGATACTTTACAAGAGACCTTTTGCATAAAGCATATTCCAGTTACATCTTATTCACATTAATAAGCATATTTTCATAAAGCATATGGAGTGCAACATTACAATTTCATAGAATGTATTATCTGTCCAGAGTGCGCCTCATGACTCGTCTGTGGAGCCATGGACATTGTTTTGTGTAATACAATGTTCATTTGTCTGGCACAATCCAGCATCTGAAGAGCCAGGCTGAACCATGGCAATAAATTATGCTGGCGTTTGAACCAATTTTACCAGCTGAATATCCGAAAGGTCATTCCAGTCTGACTGTTCTGAGGGTACAAAAGATCATGGTACAGCCTGTAGAAGAAGTCGAGAAGCAAAAATAACAGTGATGGATATTGGTGCATTCCGTGTTCATAGGACTGTTGTTGTACGGGTGCTTGATTTGTGTGTGTTTTTTTAAAAAAACATTTGCCATGGTCACCTTTATCGGTTCCCTAGTGGTAATGGTGGAGCGTCCCTTGTCTCTACCATTAATCATCTCTGACCCAGAACTGACACCCTTATCGTTGATCATTTGTCTTAACAGTCATACTGTAGTCTGGCCTTATATCGGGAGGAAAACACATATATTAAGTTTTCCGTTGCATCTGATCCATTAATGAGAAGGTCCCTCTTTCATCATGCCTGCCATGTTGTCCACCAGTGGCACTGCAACATCAATCATTTCATACTGTTCTTGCATTAAGATTTTCACAGTCTTTCTTTACTTCTTCAATTCCAATTTTGACAAGGTTATCCCATATGTTTAGCAACTTCTGAGCATCAACGGCAAAACTCAAGTGATTTAGAGTACAGGTGCAATTCAGAAAAGCATGCATATTTCAAGTGTTTATATGAATAGGTCAAAACTCTTGAGTTCACAGAACTGAGCTGGAAAACTTGCAAGAAGAGACTTTGTCCTCAAATCTTTTGCTTCTGCTGTGGTCCCTTCTTTTGGCAGGGTGTGCGGTGGGAGAGGTGGAGGGTTGATTTGGGGAAGGAGGCAGGAATAATCTTTTTTTCATGGCATTCTGACCAATGAATTGTTTGTTCTGGATAACTTCTCCATCCACATGAATGACAGCTTTTGGGGGTTTTAGTAACATGTGTATGTCATGGATGGGAATAATTCAGTTAGCCACTGAATTTATATTAAACCGCATAACTCAGAGGCATTGCTCAGTGACAGAATCATATTCCCTAGAGAACACAATCTACAAGAGACGACAGAACTGATGATAATCACCTCAAATTTGGTCTCCACCTTCAAATGTCTTAACTCCACCTTGTCTCCTATTATCCACCATAAAAGTGTGGGGGTTGGAGTGGGGGCAAGCCTTTGCAATTGATTCCCCCATGGACTTCCATGTTCTCAGCTTGCAGCAGCATTGCTCAACCTTCTTGGCTGTCATAAGTCACTGAAGGGGCTCCGATGCTACAGCCTGATACCCTAATACCATCCTCCTACCCCAGAAAAGGCTGTCAGGCCGTCATCTATACTCGGGAAGGATTTCCACAAACCAAGCAAATAACCTTCCTAGCAGAATCAAATTTCTAGCAAGACCCTTCATATGTATCTCAGTTTATCATAAATCCTACTCTTACTTAAAAGAGCCTTTTCTAACGCCCTACATTTTTTGACCAGCTCTTTTGGCTGACAGGCTCATCAGAAAGTTCCAGGATTAAATGAATTTAGAGACCAAATTATCCTCTCACTCCTAGAAGTTTTGCCTTTAAATCATTCCTGAGCCACATTGCCAAGATAGTTTTGTCTTGTGCGGTTGCTCATGCCATATGTGTTTTGCAGATAAACAGTGGATGTCATAAACTCGGTCCATCAATTCATTCCCTTTCAAAAAAGCTTTTCATTTAAAAGTAATATGGTGTAAGGCTGTAAGACTTGATCTTAAATTAAAACAAAAATAAATAAAGCACCTCTGTTTATTAAAGTTATTAAAGTTCAACTGGTTTCTTGTTAATGCATCTGCATTAAGTAGGTTAATTATGTAAACAATATGATATGTATGCACAATATAAATCACTCTGGCTTAGTCACTTGGCCAGTAAAAGGACTGTAGTAGTTTCTATAGTTCTATCACATCTGTTACTAAGTGCATTGGCAAAGCCATGACGTTTAACCTCCAACATCCTTTCATTCTGAATTGCAACAACTAACTTGCACCTGCTGTGTGAAAAGCCATACAGTAGATATCTAAAGTCTATGGGTCAGATTCTTTCCCATGCAGAGATCTGTTTGGTGCAAGAGAGGGACAGAACATCAAGGAACCTATTATAGCACCCTACAGTCTCTATTCTGCATAATTTCAAGCTCAGCTTTGACTTAAGGGCAGCTCTACCCCATGCCATGATCCCAAAAGAACTGACCTCTCCTGCTCCTGGCATGTCTTTTATACCAGTCAGAAGTTAGCATAATAACCAGCTAAGCTGGCTTTACATCACCACCCAGTGAATTCTCAGCCAGCCAGTTATGGCTAGTTTCTGACTGCTTTGCACCATTTTAGCAATTCTAAGGGGCTGGTTTACAGGAGAAAATTCACCCCATCACATTATATGTATATCGAGACTTCAGAGAGGAAATGGATACTTACCCAAAAATAAACACACTTAAAATGTACTTTGCTTGGTGCCACAATAGATTTAGAAAGACTTGCAGCAGAAGAAGTATAAACAACTCAGCATACTGCTTTTCACATTGGGAATAATAACTTTCATTGTGTGCTTAAGTCCTGTTGGATAGGATTTTCAAAGAAGCCTACAG
The DNA here is from genome assembly GCF_965140285.1 of Lepidochelys kempii. Taxonomy (NCBI): domain Eukaryota; kingdom Metazoa; phylum Chordata; order Testudines; family Cheloniidae; genus Lepidochelys; species Lepidochelys kempii. Next base: position 58,006,551 of record NC_136387.1, on the reverse strand, counting down.
GCATTAGGCAACTAAATTCAATTTAAATTGGGAGTCTGAGTCCCTTAGGTTTCTTTCAAAATTCCATCCATTGACTTCAGTGGGACTTAAGTATGTGCTTAATTGTCTTGTTGAACAGGGATGGATTTAAGCAGGTACTTATGTCTTGGTGCACTAGGAGCCTAGGGTCGGATTTTCAAAAGTGCCTCCATGATCTAGGTGCAGTCTCCGTTAACCTTCAAAATCCCACCCCAAAGAAAAATGCTTTGAGAATACATTTCATACACACTCATGACAAAATTACCTATAACGTGGAGTGGCAATTTGCCAGAATCGCAGAAAAAAAATTACAGAGATCCTGAATCTTTTTCTTTAACACTCAAAAGCCAAATTTGTGTAAAGTTAGTTCATTCAAAGTGTTTGTTAGATAGTCCACAGAATGCTCTATGCTTTTAAAGATATGCTGGGTATTTTAAAGAATTCTCTAGCTAAATTTATTTTTTAAAAGGTGAGGTGTTTGTCAGCTAACATATTTGCTAACAGATTGTTCAGATACACTGTATTTGAAAGAACTACATGACTTTTTCTGCATTGTCCTTTTCTTGCTTGGTTTTTTTTAAACATTTAAAGTGATTTTAAGACATCTGTAGCCTTTCCTGACTGCAGCTACCCTTTGCTCATTAATGGCAGTTTTACAAAACTTCTTCCTATAAATCATCCCTTGGATTTTCTGTACAGCATGTTGGTGAGACCAGCATAGCAATGCTTATTTCAGGTGGCTGGAATAACATACTGCAGATTCAAAGAAAGAGAGAAAGAGCTTTCTCTCAAAAAAATCAGAATGGAGCTTATTTTTAGTCATCAGCAACATTACAAAATATTCCCACATTAATATTAATGTCAGTATTAAGTCCACAGTTTCATAAAGGTTTGTATATCCTTTATGTAAATGTACACTGCAATACACTAATCTTCAGTCTGATCCTATCTATTTCTACTCTTGCATCTATTCATTAATCATTGTGTTGCATCTGTCTGATTTAGATGGTAAACTCTTCATCCCTAGTCTTAAAGAAACAAAGGGATGCCTATGGAGTAGAGATGGGCAAAACATTGGGGGTTATTTTATTTTTTTCAGCAAAAAACAGATGTGGTGACACTGAGACATTTTGCAAATCCATGTCTGTTTCACCAAAGTGTTTCAATTGGGGGGAAAAATCAAAACGTTTCTTTATTTTTGTTTCAAAATCTCCATTTTAGTTTTTAAAGTGGATTGAAATCAAAACAAATCATTTTGCTTGACACCAAATTATTTTTAAATTTTGCAGAAAATTTAAAAAAATCCATTTTTAATTGCATCCAAAACCATTTTCTTCAGTCTTTCAGAATTACGAGTGAACTAAAAAATCCATTATTCTCACAGCTCTATTATTAAAGGCTCAGTTCTGAGCCACTTGATGTGCCCTTGCAGTAAGTCAGGTGCCCCATTACTCACCTATGCAAACTGCCACTCATGCACAGACCAATGATGGACAGAGATAAGGAATGGGAGGAACCTTGTGTCCTTCCCCCCAACAGGCTAGCCACCACAGTACAAAGGGTATGCTAGGAAAACAACCAACAAAATGTACTTCTCTCTGGAGTGATGGAGAAATGGGGATCAAATTGCAAGTCACAGTTCACCGTCTGCTCTGTTCCTGGAGTAGAGCAGCTATGCACTATCCCTTACACTATTGCAAGATGGTAATCCAGCCCCAAAGTAACTAATAAATTCAAGCCAAGTGAAATGTGCACGCAAACAGAAGAACATAAACACGGGTATTGTGTTTATAGTAATCTGACTAAAAAAATGTAACAATGGAGTCTGTAAATGCCAAGTCTGACATATCTGCACATGCATACACGCACACACACTTTTCATACGGGTCACAACAAAACTTCATTATCTACCTCTCAGTATTTTGTTACAACTGACAGGTCTGTCACACTAGAATCAGATAAACTATTTATTATGAATTACGTATGCAACAAATTTTAGCTCCTTTTCGCTTCTCCGGTCAGTTGCAAAGAGAGTTTTCAAATTTTCTTCTTGACAAATCCAGCTTGTGATTGAGGTTTGGTTATGAATGTTACATATATCTCTACTTGTGGGTAACTTACCATGAGCTCCAACAGAGAAGGCCAGGATGATTCAGTTACAAAAACAAGGAACCTATGTTCATATTATTACAAATCAGTTTGTCCAATCAATGCCAAAGTTGTTATGACACACATACACTATTATACTACGCTACCATACAGAGCTGGTTGAAAAATAAGAAATCTAAAAGAAAATTTCAAAATGTTGGAGTTATTTTCATTTCAAAGTATTAGAAACAGATCCATTTTAAAAAACGTTTTTGTGATATTCTAAATATTTTAATGATCAAAAATGTTGTCAAAATTTTGTCATTTTCAATGTTTTTGATTATTTCCCCTCAAACCGTAAAGAATGATGTTTTTTGCAATAAACCCAATATTTTAACAATGTTAGCAATCTTTTGTAGGGAAAAATATGTTTGAGGAGGGAGGGAAAGTCTTTTTCCACTAAACTTCTAGTTCAAAAATTCTGACCAGGTCTGATACTGCATAAAGGTTTATCTTGGTTCACTGGAATGAAAAAAAAAATTACAGGCTTTTAATAAAATATAACTTAGGTTGTTTAAAATGCTTATCATGTTGTCTGCTACTGTATTGTAATTGGAAAATCTATAAGTGCATAACTCAGCCATTTATCAGGTTTCTCATTTTCATGGTGTGTATGTGATCTATTGATACTGTCTCAGAAACTGCAGCCTTTCTTAAACAAATTGACCCACTGCTAATCAATGCTAAACATTTTTCCATGAATCTTGTATGCTTGTTGGGATTTACATATCTTCCCCTCTGAATTCTATTAAAGACCAACAACAAAAAAATGTTTAGAGCTTTATGTTATTTTTCACTTTTTCTTGCCCAGATAAAGGAACAGTCTGCTTTGATTCATCCTGGAGAGGAAATATACTCTCTGAATCTTTAGTATGGAGTAATGTTCTAGAACAACCTGTAAAACAGTCGTATTTTCCTTTCCCTGCATATACAGAAGGTACACATATTATTAGAGATGGCTGAGAGTTCATGTCAGAAACTGGGACAGAAGGTTTGAACATGCTCTAGGATTCAAGAGGTTCATGATTAGATTTTGGGCCAGATGCTGCCACTTCCACAAAGCCCCTACCTTCCACAAACCTGCTTTGCACCACTCTGGTAGCATAAAGCAGCTGGAAAGCTTATAGATTTGACTGCAAAGCCGATGGATCTGACTGCCTGAAGATTTCCCCAGCTTGTAGGATATCTTGTAGTCCCTCACATATGGAGTATGGCCAGGGCATGTACTGACCCATCAAATGGTCTCTTGGCAGCCAATCACCAATTAGAGCAGCCCTCAGCCTTCTCTAACTTATCCTGGGAACTGGCAGCATTAGGCAGCTACAGGATTACAACATCACAAAAATGGCTCCTGCCACCTTTCCCTCTTCCCTCGGCCCTGCAAAAAGCACAGCTCTGCTGGACTAAAGGAGTTAGTCCTTTGTTTTTTTTTTCCATGATGATCAGTATCTTCTATTGAAAACACTAATTTTATCAAAACTTGTATAACATTCATTGTAATTAAAGGACAGATTCTCATTTATACCAAGGCCCTTTTACTGCAATGTAAAGATCCCTTTACACTACCCTGTTTTTCAGATACAAGCATGTCTGTTGACTTTAACCAGCAGTATACTATGAATCCCTTCCTGTGATCTCTGCTGAGGCTGGCCTCTGTTACACTCTAAGATAATCATTACTTCAAGCACTATGATTAGCTGCTGCTTACTCCCAATAACTCAGTTTTTTACTTCTGCTGAAGGGAAATAAAAAACAAAAACAAAACAACAATAACAAATCTGTTCCAATGTCTTAGGGACTTGAACTGTTGTTATCTTAGTGCAAACTCTGAAATCTCTCTCTCTCTCTCTTACCAATTTCTGTGGCTCCTTCCTATATAATATCTCTAAAGTATTCACTCTACCTTACAGTATCTAAAGCTAAAACTCCTGCTCACATACTGGTCACCTTTCACCTTTATTTCAGTAACCTTTTCCTGTCTTATCTTACTGCATCTCAACTGTACCCACCAAAGTCTGCCCAAAACACTGCTTCCAAAGTCACCTTCCTCTCCTACCACATTACTGTTAGAGAGCTTATTCCTTCACTCTCCCACTTCCCTGGTCCTTCTCACATGAACAGAGAGCAACAATACCCGAAGTCCGAAGGTACAAACAATTCAATGTTTATTGGGGTGAACTTCCAGCAAGCTTAAATACAAGTTCCTTTTCCTTATTTCCGAATCCCAACTTACTTCCTGTTTGCCCCTAATTTATATAGTAATATTCTTAGCTATACCTTAACCAATCATTCTACTAAAATTTAACTAACCAATCCTAACATATTGTAACATGATTATGTAACCAATTATATCCCACCACCTTAATTAGTTTACACCCAGCAAAATTAATTATACAGCAGACAGGAACAATCACAGAACCAGACAGAGATTATACAGACAAACAATAGCAAAGTGGGAACGATAATGGCAAGACAATACAGAAGTGAGGATTTCACATCCCAGTATTGATAAGTGAGTTCTTGCCAGACAGGATGCTATCAAACTAAGTTTTCTTTTACATTTTCTAGGCACTTCCCTTTCTCTGGAGCTGATAGGCACTATCAGGACAGGATTGTATTCCTAACAGCCCAATAGCACCTTCTTTCCATGTGACTACTTTGGAATGTGAGGATGTGACCGGTCGCTTTCCAGCTTATGGCTGCCTCTGTCGCTTAGCCAAAGGCCTTAGCCTAAGAACAGGGCCCCAGACTGTCACAGTAAAAGAAGGACCTTACATTGGCAGACAGTGATTTTGATTCTTTCTTTTATACCTCTAACTAGCCAAGTGATAAAAATACACCTAAATTCTTAAAGTACAGGCCTTTATAGACAGGCCTGAATATCTATATCCTAACACTCCACCCCTTTTTTTTCTTTTTCTTTTGGGATCCTCCTGCCCAGGTATCCCTGGAAAAGCATAGGACATATGGCGACACATTTCCTGATAGGGCCAGGCATCAAGGTGGAAGGTGTCGATGCTCCATCTGTCCCACTGCCCCTTGTGTAGTACCATGCCCTGCACCTTCTCTCGTACGGGCATACTACACCTATTCCAATTAGTGTTCCAGACTTCCCAGTATAGTGGGCCCGAGAAGGTTGGGTCCGGGTTGTCTAGTACACATAGGTGGGGGGGAGGGGCTTACTACATTACTTATAGGTTATAATTAGTGGCTGTTCTCTAGGGGGTTGTGCCCCCCTTGATCGTTTCCATATGCAATGTAACACACATATAGTTAACAATACACTAGCTGCTATGATAATCCACAGCAACACCGAGAGTCCTGACCACTGCAGTATGGTCCAACATCTTGGCCACCACCAAAAATACTGCTTCTCCTCCTTTGATAAGGTTAAAATTTTGTCAGCGCCATCTTGTAGTGTGTATTGTAAGTGTGTCCAACTGTTGGTGCTTGCAGCAAGTTGCTCTTGTAATCTTTGTGTACTTTTGTCCATATTGTGTGTTCATTGAATATCCACAGTGAAATTTGGTATTGTCCAAACCAATTCAACTACTTGGTACGGCATGGGGTAGTAGGTGCCGGTTCGATTGTTTACAACGATGAAGTCCACTGATCCATTGGTGCACCATAGTCCAGGTGGCAGTGTACAGAAGTTTATAATTTGGTCATACACTGGAAGGATTTTGCCTCCTAGTGTTATGTTGCAGGATTGCATACATTCCCAACAGAATACACCGTACCCCATCTACATTACCCCTAAATGCCCCCCCTTTGCAATAGGCCATTGATCCTGCTCCTCCATAGTCATAGGAGAGGGGCACATCCATATTCCTCCTCTGGATATACAACTGCTTAATGTGATGACAGTCCAATTTACACCATTCCAGCCCCCCCACCTATTCCGTAGTGGCTCCCAACATGCTTCCCCTTCCCTACTAACTCCCATAGGGTTCAAGGGAACCACCTTATTTGCATTTCCTTCCCATGGTATCATAGTAACAATTACACAAGAACTGTCCCCACAGGTCGGGGATGTTATTTTCCAGGTAGATGGGTATGTTTTTGCAATTGTGGATAGATATGGGCTAGCCTCCCGATTTAATACTGAAGGCCATTGTTCTGACCAAGCATTTCTCATAATATCCATTAACATTATTAACTGAGCATTTTGAATACCTACACACACTTCTCCCCATGTTAGTCTTCTGAAGTCATCCTCTACCCATGTCAACAGGTCCCCTGCCCAATGAGTTAACTGCAAGTTTACCTCTACTGCTGTCCTCCACCCTGTGGCAACTGCTGATAGTTGCTGTGCCATTAATTCATTAATTTGTTGTTAAAATTTCACATTTTGGCTTACTAATTGTTTGGTTACCCACTCGTCCCCCAGATTCCATGTACCCAGCATAGTGTTCCCCGCTGCCCACAATCCCCTTTTCCGACGACGATTCCAGGTGTGTCTCCTCACCCATGCATTGAATTGTTGTTTCAATCCTTTTATGTACATACTACAATTAGGATGGATTTGGTCCACCCACCATTCCTTGGGACGTACCACCCATGTAATAGAGTGAAAGGACACGTTAAAAAGTGCTGGCTGCACCTGCTCCCACAACGGCTCCCATACATTTGCTCGTCGGGGAATATTTTTGGCTCCAGGCTGTGGCCACTTTAAATTTGGATTCTTCCAACTTGGCATCCATATCACCTGTAGGGTTACATTCTGTAAAATGGTTAACTCATCATACACCCAGCGTCCCAAAGGGGATTTTATGCCTAATGTAATATGTACATAACAATCACACCTTCGTGGATTATCTTCCATGGAAGTACCATTGTGGTTACATATGGTAACATCACACCCTAAATGTGGGGCCCTATTTTTCCAAGAGGGTTCATTTGCTCCAGGAGACCAGAGGGTTATATTCTTTGGACCCTCTGTAACAAACCACATAGCTGGGTAACTGTGTTTTCCACTATCGTTAATCATGGCAGCACCCAGGGAGTACCATGCAATATTTCCTGATAAATTTGATATTCTCCACCTGGTTGGGATTCCCCCATCTAATCCATAAACCATATACCGACACTGCCAAATTCCTGTTGGAGTATTAGTGGTACATCTTTCTATGGGGAGATTCTCATAGTCTTCATTAGCTTTATTACCACAGGTTGCATGTGCAGCCGTCCATGTGTTTCCTCCTTTTGACACTTTACATTGTGGGATCTGAATAGAATTTGTAAATGTGACAATTGTGATTAACACTAGTAATTGTTCCATCCAGGGTCAGGGAATTTTCATCCTTTTCTCCTTTTTGAATTAACCTGTAATACACACATAACAAAATTTACACGTCCCCTTTCCCAATCCCCTGTTTGTACCTTTTTATTTGCGTGCAATGGACCCACTCCCGTCCTCCATTCTCTGTACCCAGTAATAGCAGACTGGGCACTAATTGGTCAAGGACAAGATAGGGGCCCTTCCATTTAGGAGCTGGGAATGGATGGTGTTGACCTGGAATTTTGTACATCACTAGATCTCCCACCATGGGTAGATTACGCTTCCCAGGCAGGTTATACCATGCTTTAACTCATGCTGCTCCTTGCTCGTCTCGCCAGGCCACCGCCTGCTGTACTTGTTTTACATGGTCAATTAAAGTTAAAATCCATTTTTGTGTTAAGCCATGTGTAGTGACTTCCCCAGGTACTGGGGTAAGTAGATTTTCCCACCGTTCCATAGGCCTTCTCATGAGAGCTTCATATGGAGAAAACCCTGTGCCCTTTGATTCTCGGGCCCTTATTCTCATTAAGACAAAGGGCAGTAACTGTGACCAGTTTTTTCCTCCGACTTCCACTCCCTTTCTTAGCTCACTTTTAATGGTGCGGTTCATGCGTTCCCCCTGCCCCGCAGCCTGGGGGTGGTCAGCAATATGGAACAACTGTGTGATTCCAGTGAGGGCCGATAGCTCCCCTAACAGATCTGACCGAAAAGCAGCTCCTTGGTCTGAGTCAATCACCTTCGGAACCCCCCAGCGAGTGAATACCTCATTTACCAGTATTGCAGCAGTTACCCGGGCAGTTTGATACTTTGTGGGGAAAGCTTCCACCCACCGGCTGAAAGCATCCACTACCACCAACATGAATCTGTTTTTCCTGTGATCTGGTGGTAGGGGTCCTGTGTAATCAATTTGTATTCTTTCCCATGGTCCCCTTGGGGCTTGTCTCATTAATTCTCCCCTTAGCACCTTGTGAGGTGGGCTGTGCCTGGCACAGTCCAAACAACGTTCCAGATGTGATTTTAAATCAGCTGCCATTCCTGGTCACCAGCACAACCTTTTCAAAGTTCCCAGTGCCTCCTCAAACCCGGGGTGTTCCCCTGCCAACCTCCCATGCACCCAGCTTAAGAAAGCCATCCGACTTCCCTGAGGGCACAACATTACCGATCCCTCAGTTGTTAAGACACACCAAATCCCTTCCATTAGTTCCACCTTTGGCACATGCCTGTCCCCAATTTTCATGATGCCTTCCAGTCCTGGGTCAGATTCCTGTAACTCTCGAATTCGCCCTCCCCGATCTGTATCCACCCCGATTCTTGTTAACACTATGACAGGCACACTCTCTTCTGGCTCCCAGGGCCATGGGGGTGCCTCTGTTGCAGCCCGCTTGGCCTCTACATCGGCCAGATTATTCCCTTTGCTTAGGGGTCCTTTTTTCTTGTGTGCCTTTACCTTTACCACATTGATCCATGTAAAACAGTGACTCAGCTCCTCCACTCGCTTACACCAGGTAGCATGCTTGATTGTGGAGCCGTCTGTTGCCCTGAAATGATTATCTGCCCACCATCTCAGCATTAATGTGGTACCACGAAATACCTCTTGCTTGAATCCTTCCACTGACTTTTCACCTCTTCCCACATAAAATTAAACTAGCAGCTCATGGCTTGGGCTTTTGGTCCCCTAAATCAGATCTTGAACAGGAGTTATAGGGTTTAATTAATTAATCTTGTTTAAAATGTGTTGAGATACTTAGATACTATAAGCACTGAAAGTAGTATTCTTCTCCTAGAGACTAGCATTTCTTCATGCAATTGCCAAAACCTGAAACACTGCAAAGATCTTTTATTTACCTTTTAAATGCAATATAAAAGGGAAAAGGAAAATTAGTATATATTTCCACTGTAATTTCTTTAGGTTTTTCTTACTCTGTACTGTATGTCTGGAAGGGTGATCATATCATCTGCTACCTATAGTTCTGCTGATTTTTAAAAATTTATTATTGTTAGCTTGAGAAATGAGATGGCAAAACAGAGCCCTACATTGGTTTAACAAAGGAGAAACATCTGCTAGGGTCAAAATGAATATCTTTCTAAATTAGTTCAACACAAGGGAAGCTACAGCTGATCACTTCTTCTCACCAGTAGGCGCTAGTATGCTTAATGGGAACAACTAGAGAGAGCTTCAGGTGTATAAAGGAAAATAATGTAACCAGCCAAAAAAGAAAGCATGGCAAAGAAAGCTAAAGGAGCAGAGTAGATTACATTAAGACTTTTAACAATCTCTTGCTTCTTGGGAAAGAAAGAATACAATTTGTATGGTGATTACTTTTTCTGCTCATTGGACTCATTAAATACTTTTTAGATAAAATATAAGAACAAAAACAACAACAACAACAACAAAAGCTTTGAGCAGGATGTACATATGATTGGAAAAGCACTGAGTAATCTAATGTTCTCAAAAAGGTTTTAGTGGTTATAGAAAAGCAAATGGGTGGGTGGTGGGTATAAAAGCTAGCTGTGAAAGGAAAAAAAAATACGGAAAATGAAAATGGTTTCCCAGGGGGAATGACAAATAGACAACTCTGAATCCATGCTGTTTCCAAGATATTAATACTAAATATAGTACATCTGCTGTACTGAATCAAGATAATATATCACAGTGTGAAGTTTCATGATGATTATGTGTATTCAGCTGCTTTTCTGTATATTACAATTTATTCCCTTCATTAACCAAAACCCAGAGAAGCTGCTATTAGGAAACTAGTAAAACTATAAATCTATCCAGGTGCTATAATAATGAAGCATGTTGCAAAGTGAAAGACTCATCTTTGACTGGATTTCAGTCCCAGGACATATTATATTGTACGATTACTAAACATTTGAGAGTTGTGTTCTCCAGGAGCTATGACAGTGTCCAAATCACTCGTGTACTAGTTCAGCCACATGCTTTTTTTTTTTTTTTTTTTGGTGTGGCTTAGAGAAAACGCCTAGTCCGCCTTCTCTAGGGGCAGAGTAATACAGTGATAGTAAACAGGAAAAGGGAGGTGAACTAAAACAGGAGTATATACTCAAAAGGAAAATAAATGACAAAGGATTGCAAGGTATTACAGCGACATGCTGCAATTCTGTGCTACCATGGTGCTTATGAAGCACTCAGGTCACAAAGATACAGCTTTCCCATATGGGAAATGTTAAAATGAAATGCTATTTCTCTCTGTATTTGATTCAATAAAACTTTGGATTAGTGTGTGCAATGTAACACAGCAATACAATCAGAGGAGGGAAAAACAGTCCCTGATATCTGAGTTCATATCTTCATTCTTAGTGTCATTTTATTATGAAATGAAACATAATAACATCCTGGGCACTAGTTTTAGAAAGAATGTGATGTTGCTTCATATTTTTTAAAAAGTAGTGTATGGATTTCTCCTCACTTACATGACACACACTCCAGTCAAGAATTTCAAAACTTCCATTATCATGGGCAGAAGCTTATTATTAATGTGTTTTTCTTTTTCAGAGTCTCTTCACTGAAATAGAATTCAAGACTCATGCTGCGACTCTGCAATATTGTTCACTGCAAGAAATGATTTTGTTCTGCCTTAGAGGCAATACATTTTTATGTTTAATTTTGCCTTGGGTATATACACCACTTGTTTATGTCCTTAAAATGCCTTTTAAAGAGACTGATTTCAATGCATCTCCAATAAATCCTGCGCCGAAGATTTAATTCTCTCATTTATGCAGGAAGGCAGAATTTACGTTTTATTTTTGGTGTCTCACATGTCTATTAGGTAAGCTACAGACTTAGCCTCTAATCACATAAATGGAGATATATGCATTTATCTTTTTCATATCCTCAATATTGCTTTAATTATATAATTTTACCTAAAGTTTTATCACTAGCTTCAGATCACTCTAGCCTCAAGTGCTGTAACCAACTTTACATCTTCAGTAAATTCAGTTCTTGTAAACAGAGGCTTTTCCCTTGAAAACTTTATCAGTAAATTATATATGTTTATATAAAGAAATGTTTGTGTTGACTCTCTACCATTTCTTTGTGACCAGACACAGCCAAAATTTAATGTATATCTTTATATCTAAAACAAGGCCTTTGGAGGGTGTGGGTGGGTGCATGCATGCATGGGAGAGAGAGAGGAATATATATATAACACAGAACCCGGTCCTGCAAGTGGCTCTGCATGGTGGCTCCCTATGCCTATGAATTTCTGCCGGGACTTTAATGGTGCTACACCAAGCTTCAATGGTTCACCTGCCTAAACTAATTTTCAGGATTGGGGTCTTATTCATTAGAAAATATCCAGTTCTTTTAAAGTGTTTCCAGGTAAAACAATGCTATGTCCGATTTTTGTTCTATGATGTTACCTTTGTTTTCCTTTATTTAATTTAGTTAGTATATTTAGTTAATACTCAGTTACATTAAATGTGTTCCTGCCCTGAGGACTTATTAGATATCTGTGGACAATCTGAAATTTAAACTACATGGGCCTGATCCCACACACACTGAAATCAATGGCAAAAATGCCACTGACTTCAAAGGTTAAGAATCAAAGTCTCCCCCTATATTTATGTCCCTATTCAAGAAAGCATTTAAGCTCATGCTTTCACTTAAAATATGTGTTTAAGTCCAATGGAAATTAATGGGACTTGAGCATGTGACTGGCCTAAATTGGCATAAATGTTAAGTTAACCACAAAAAATCCCTGACTTTTTTTCAAGGTTTCGACAATCTTTTTTTTTTAAACAAAGGGTTTTTCTACAATCCTTGGATTCTGTACATAAAATAAATAATGCTGGATTTTGCTATGATTGTTTTTGGTTTAGTGTTTATATATTTTCCCAGTGGGCTTGCTTTAATTGTAGGATGGTCTTCCCATCATATTAATGTGTAACTGCTACTCGTTACCTCTGCTGATGAAGTAGATAATAGCTGAGATTAGAATGAATGAGAACTGGGCATCCCAACCACCTAAATGCAATGAAAATCTCAGCATGCTTAAATGTTTGCTGGATCCTGGACTTACTTAGTTAAATGTTACCCTGGGATTTGTATACTCTAAGTATTCACAAGGGAATATTGCAAGAAATGAGATAAGCTTAATTATTTATATGTATAGCAAAAACTTGAATGCTTTCAAGGTTAACTATTATACAATGGAATTTGTATAAGAGACCTCCCATATTAGATACACAATGGTTTCTCTCCTGATATTTAAAGCCCTCAATGAAATTAGACCTAGTTACTTGAAATATTGCCTCTCCCACATTTTCTCCACGCTGACATTTGACTTCCTTAAACAGCTACATTCTGCTGGACCCATGAAACTGTCAACCAATAGGAGAAGGCTCATGAGAAAAGGAGATGGTACTTTCACCTCAGCTACACTACTTCTTGTGTAATTCCATAGGTATGATTTTGACCCAGTGTTTTTTTCTCTGTAGGAAACATGTGTGTGCTAAGGAAGAGGAGATGCTCTGAATCTGCTAAACTTCACAATAAAACAGCTCTTAACTCCAGAGGCCTTTGTGGCATTTAGAAAGTGTACAGGCATAATTTTAGTGTGCATTGCTTTGGGTGATTATATAGTATCCTGCAGCTAGGTGACGCACTTTTAATGTATGTGACTATCTTCACTGTAAAAAGGAGGACTTGTGGCACCTTAGAGACTAACCAATTTATTTGAGCATAAGCTTTCGTGAGCTACAGCTCACTTCATCGGATGCATAAAGTGGAAAATGCAGTGAGGATGTTTTATACACACAGACCATGAAAAAATGCATGTTTATCACTTCAAAAGGTTTTCTCTCCCCCCCACCCCACTCTCCTGCTGGTAATGCAGACTGGACTTCTACATAGAATGCTTCCGCCGACATGCACGGGCTGAAATTGTGGAAAAGCAGCATCACTTGCCCCACAACCTCAGCCGTGCAGAACACAATGCCATCCACAGCCTCAGAAACTACTCTGACATCATAATCAAAAAGGCTGACAAAGGAGGTGCTGTTGTCATCATGAATAGGTCAGAATATGAACAAGAGGCTGCTCGGCAGCTCTCCAACACCACTTTCTACAAGCCATGACCCTCTGATCCCACTGAGGGTTACCAAAAGAAACTACACCATTTGCTCAAGAAACTCCCTGAAAAAGCACAAGATCAAATCCGCACGGACACACCCCTGGAACCCCGACCTGGGATATTCTACCTACTACTCAAGATCCATAAACGTGGAAATCCTGTGCGCCCCATCATCTCAGGCACTGGCACCCTGACAGCAGGATTGTCTGGCTATGTAGACTCTCTCCTCAGGCCCTACGCTACCAGCACTCCCAGCTACCTTCGAGACACCACTGACTTCCTGAGGAAACTTCAATCCATCGATCTTCCTGATAACACCATCCTGGCCACTATGGATGTAGAAGCCCTCTACACCAACATTCCACACAAAGATGGACTACAAGCTGTCAGGAACACTATCCCCGATAATGTCACAGCAAACCTGGTGGCTGAACTTTATGAATTTGTCCTCATCCATAACTACTTCACATTTGGGGACAATGTATACCTTCAAATCAGCGCCACTGCTATGGGTACCCGCATGGCCCCACAGTATGCCAACATTTTTATGGCTGACTTAGAACAACGCTTCCTCAGCTCTTGTCCCCTAATGCCCTTACTCTACTTGCGCTATATTGATGACATCTTCATCATCTGGACCCATGGAAAAGAAGCCCTTGAGGAATTCCACCATGATTTCAACAATTTCCATCCCACCATCAACCTCAGCCTGGACCAGTCCACACAAGAGATCCACTTCCTGGACACTACGGTGCTAATAAGTGATGGTTACATAAACACCATCCTATACCAGAAACCTACTGACTGCTATTCCTATCTACATACCTCCAGTTTTCACCCAGACCACACCACACGGTCCATTGTCTACAGCCAAGCTCTAAGATACAACCGCATTTGCTCCTACCCCTCAGACAGAGAAAAACACCTACAAGATCTCTATCAAGCATTCTTGCAACTACAATACCCGCCTGCTGAAGTGAAGGAACAGATTGACAGAGCCAGAAGAGTACCCAGAAGTCACCTACTACAGGACAGGCCTAACAAAGAAAATAACAGAACGCCACTAGCCGTCACCTTCAGCCCCCAACTAAAACCTCTCCAACACATTATCAAGGATCTACAACCTATCCTGAAGGATGACCCATCACTCTCACAAATCTTGGGAGACAGGCCAGTCCTTGCCTACAGACAGCCCCCCAACCTGAAGCAAATACTCACCAGCAACTACATACCACACAACAGAACCACTAACCCAAGAACCTATCCTTGCAACAAAGCCCGTTGCCAACTGTGCCCACATATCTATTCAGGGGACACCATCATAGGGCCTAATCACATCAGCCACAATATCAGAGGCTCGTTCACCTGCACATCTACCAATGTGATATATGCCATCATGTGCCAGCAATGCCCCTCTGCCATGTACATTGGTCAAACTGGACAGTCTCTACGTAAAAGAATAAATGGACACAAATCAGATATCAAGAATTATAACATTCATAAACCAGTTGGAGAATACTTCAATCTCTCTGGTCACGCGATCACAGACATGGAAGTTGCGATATTACAACAGAAAAACTTCAAAACCAGACTCCAGCGAGAGACTGCTGAATTGGAATTCATTTGCAAATTGGATACAATTAACTTAGGTTTGAATAGAGACTGGGAATGGTTAAGTCATTATGCAAGGTAACCTATTTCCCCTTGTTTTTTCCTAACCCCCCCACCCCGTTTTTCCTAACCACCACCACCACCACCCCCAGTTCCTCAGACGTTCTTGTTAAACCCTGGATTTGTGCTGGAAATGGCCCACCTTGATTATCATACACATTGTAAGGAGAGTGATCACTTTAGATAAGCTATTACCAGCAGTAGAGTGTGGTGGCGGGGGGCAGGGGGGGGAGAGAAAACCTTTGAAGTGATAAACACCCATTTTTTCATGGTCTGTGTGTATAAAACATCCTCACTGCATTTTCCACTTTATGCATCCGATGAAGTGAGCTGTAGCTCATGAAAGCTTATGCTCAAATAAATTGGTTAGTCTCTAAGGTGCCACAAGTACTCCTGTTGTTTCTGAGAATACAGACTAACACAGCTGCTACTCTGAAACCTATCTTCATTGTATTAGATACTATCCAGACCAGCACTCAGAATCAATTAATTGAAAAAGGAGATTTGCCCAAGTGTTCACTGCAGGACTGGGACCATTTTAAAAGCACTACATTTCTAAACGTCAAGGCCTAATTTTCATTGCCGTATAATTTGTGTAGGTGTTTACACTTGGGAAAAGTGAATGCAAAGTGGGTGTAAAAATGCTAGAAATGAAAATGACAGCATTTTATGTCTACTTTACATTCACTTTGTCCTGATGTAAATGGCTACATGAGGTGTAGGGGCAAGAGAGGATCATGGCCTCTTTGCCTATGTCACAAACCTATTGGCAACATTATGTCTCAAGCTGATCAGCTGTGACGATCCCCTCATAGCAATGATACTAGTTACATAGTAGTCATGTCTGCACATGTATGGTTAATACAAGCACTGCTCTTGTGGTGACTGTGCAGTCATCACTTATTTTCATTCCTGCTTGTAGAGAAGATACAGTTAACTATTGAAATCCTGGCCCCTCTGAAATGAATGACAAAACTCCCATTGACTTCAATGGTCAAGGCCCATCCTTTTTGTTTGTTTCAAAGTTAAGTATGCTTTCAATAAATCTCAAGTTTCTTAAAGGTTTCATTAAAAGAGTTATTTTAGTTCACTCTTCTGATGTTCAGAATTAAGTTTTTTTTTGTTTTCTTTTGTTTTACAATCCAGCATCTCCCAGGGATTCATAAAATCCCACACTGACTACCTGTATAATTTAGAACAAGATAATTAAATGAGGCAAGAATTGGGTCAGTAGCATCAATGTTCCTCATTACTCATAGGCACTTCAGACACAGGAAGTTTCAAAATTTTACTATTTTTTATTCAATGAAGTCAACAATTCTGGGAATAAAATCATAACATCAACTAGTTAGTATAGTTTTCAGCAATTTTAAGTGAGGGGACCGTTCAAAGGTTTCGGTGGAATCAGTGATGCTGCATCTCTACATTTAATCTGTTTCCCAGAGGGCCAGGAAGTTAAAATGTTTCACATGATGCTGTTTGGCTCAAAGTCCAGCAGTATGTTAGACAATATATTTAATGATGCTCATGTGCTTCACATAAGACAATTAAAGAAAAATATATGTTTCTACTCAGGTATAGATTTTCAGTGAAGCCCAAGTTGTGACTGTTCCTTCCCAAAATATTTTCACTAAGATTTAGTCCCAGATACAGCAAAGAATTTAAGCAAGTCAATAGTCCCATTTACTCTTACAGGACTGGACACATGTTTAAAGTCAAGTACATGCTTAAGTACTTCATTGGTTGGGGATTAAGAGATTAATTATACCCTACTACAAACATACCCATGGGACGATGGATAAGTGGCCCAAGAAATCCCACAATGGTCACTTTATTAATTTATAGCCAGTTTTTAAGTTTGGGTTTTTTTTAGGAGGCCTGTGTAACAATTTCCCAAATCCTGTAGCTCTCCAGGTTTCATGGGAAAGTGAACCCACCAATCCCACAAAGTGTTGTTTTCCACATGGCTGCTCTGAACTTCTCACCTCTTTGGCAGCGGCTGTGCACCCCATCCCTGTTCAAAAGCCCCTTTGTTCAGAGGTTGCAGGCATAAATCCACATTAAGTGCCATTGATGTGAGAGCAAATATCTATCAGCTATTGAGGCTACAGCATCTATGGAGCAGCATCTCCTCCCTCAATCTGTATGGCTCTCAGAACTCCAGTGTGGTGGATCCCACAGATTCCTATGGAGATGTGTGTCATTACCTGGGAGATAGCAGTGCTCTGCTTCTGTCTCTCACAGGAATCATCCATTCAAGCAGGATCCCCTTCAGTCACAGAAATGGAGATAATCAGGGCCATTATTATGAGACAGTCAGTTAAGGTATCAACTCTGTCTTAGGTCTCAAGTAAAAATAAACCAGGGGGTCAGAATGTGGGAAGGGAGACAGGCAAAGCCTAATCCATAGTGGATGCTTGCGGACAAAACTGCCACACAAATGTCAATCTGTGCTCTGGAGAGGTTGGATTTTAACTGCAACTTGATACCGTAAGGGGTGGTGCAGTTATGAATGAAGGTATGTTATATGAGATGTGTGGTACTGTCCCAGCATACTTTGTACTTGACTCTGATCAAATTGTCACTTCCTTGAGTACCAAGATTCAAGATTCATTCAAGATTTGTCAATATAATTTGCTATCAATTTTCACTTTTAACAGTCTGAAATAAGTTCAGATGTACATAAAATTGACTGTTACATGAATTTATTATTCTCTTTCTGGAAGCAATAATACTATGATTATTTAATCAGACAATTAAATTTGTTCTAAGAGTTTAATTTAGTGCCATACTTTGGATGAACTATGCTCAAAAGACTCAATGAAATTTCAAATGTTGATTTAAAAAAATGGTGGGGTTTTTATTCTTAACTTTTACCCATTTTCAACCAGCTCTAAAGCACTGTGTGCAATGCTATGTAAGTCAAAATATGAAGGGTTATGGTATTTTTATATATTTTTATATCATTCATCATAGTATCTGGATGTTGGAATTTAATTGGGATATTGTATATTCTGAAGGATAAAGGAAATTCTAGGAATAGGAAAAGGTCATGTGGTGCAAAAATGTTTGTCGTCATTAATGTTTGTCCTGGTCCCATTTTCCTGATTTCCTACCCTATTCAGTTTTCCAGACATTAATCTCGTAAGTTTCTTCTATCCTCTGTCTTTAATTACTTTCCTACTGCATTAAGATTTTTTTATGGTTGATTTAAATCAGTTAGGTTATCTTCCAGGACCCCTAGTTCGTCGCTAGTTTGATGGAAATCAGTTGATGAAATATTATGATTTGAAGAAAATCTACAGGACAGATTCAGATCACAGTTACCCTGATGAAAATGGGAAGTAACTTTACCAAAGCCAGTGAAATTATTGCAGATTTACATTGGTAACAACACAATGTCTTTACCGCTTACTGACAAGTACAAAAGACTAAGTGCAGATCATTCCTTTCCCTCAGATGAAATATTCCCCTTATATAGAATATTCCCCTTATACTTCCTACTTTAATAGTGTTGATTTTAAAAAATATATCTTTGGGAGCCAAGAGCTGTTTTGTAAATCTATAGCTGGATGTTCTACTGACCTCAAGAAGTCACTTCTTTTCTGTTAAGATGCTTGAGGATTAGCCTACTCAGGATTAAAGTTTCTCTCCAGTGTATATATGATACCACCAGGTGAAAAGACTGTTAGATGTTAAAGTCAATATAATCATTTATTCAATAGATAAAATCCAGTATCAAATTCTTCCATCATCTGGTTAGGTCAGTACAGGATATGTTATGAAATGAGATCAAGGCTAATAAATAATTCTGATACTAACTGAGCTGGCTGAGTGAAGGTCATTGGCATGACAATGAGCAATACGATATGATGCATGTATATGGCAATCTGAGGTTTTGTGAGCTAGTTCACCTGTCAGTGGTACTATTATCTCTGTCATTAGGGAAAAAATGTATTTTATATTTTGCTTTGGGAAATTGTCAATTTTTATTACAATTTAACATTTCCATGTAGAAGCAAAATAGTTTAATGAAGATACAAGAGTCAAGTAATGTGTTTTCTACCAAAATGGTAACTATTATGTCAAAAAATAAAAAAGTAAAGATCTCCTAATATGTGGTTGGCAACAGTCCTACAGCAAAACAATACAGACAAGATTTCCAGCCAATGTTAATTGGTGATCTGATCATCTTGTCATGAAAGAATCATTCAGTTCAAGTTTCCCTGCTTGGATTTTGAAAAATGAATTTTAGTGCTGGTAGAAACTGGTGAGCAGTCTTTTGTTTATCCATAGAACAGATAGAACAGTGTAAGTTTCTGATGACAACTCATTTCACGTAGGCCACAAAGCAGCCGTCACAGGGTAACTGTTCTGTTTTGTATCAGTTAATACCTCTAGACTGCAAAGTTACTGGAGTTTAAATAGTCTGCAAAATTTTATTTGTTCACCTATTTCAGGGCCTAATCTAAGGCCCATTCAAGTCCAATGGAAAGATTGTCTTGGACTTGAATGGGCCTTGGATTAGGCCCATTCAGTGTCTATATCTATACAGCTACATTCATAAGAATTACTTAGTCATTACTAACCTGTATCATTGCTTGTATGTGAACAATGGTCTTTGAAGTAAAAAGATCCAGAGCGGAGCCAAATCGTCTGGTCCTTGCTCAGAAAGGACTAACTACAAAATTAATCCTCTCCATTGATGAGCCATCTAATATTCCAAAGTAGGCCAAATCACGAAGTGCTTAATTAATTCAACTCCGTCCTTAGGCAACATTCCCATTGATGTCAAGTGAGAACTGAAATAGTACTTCAGGATTTGGTTCTGTGTTTGGGAAACTGAAATGTCAGATGAATAGCTAAATAACAGCAGAATATATATGCCAGTTAATTGCAATCTTTCCTAGGTACTCTGATCTTTGAATAAACTTCCAGCACATTGAGCCAATACAACAGCTTAGTGACACATTTCTAAAATATTTCAACTGAATAATGAAAGTAGATGCTAACCAATTTTAATGTGTAAATTGTGCTAGGTGCTGAGCAGTGAACAACTGTCATTAGGTCATATTTTCTCAAACCATTTGAATAATAATAGGCCTCATAAACTGTGTGCCAAAAATCTGTGCATAGCTATTAATGAAAAAAGTAAACTTTCCATTTTATTTTTGCAAAGTTATTGTTATGTTGTATGTTAAAGAAGTGAGATAGTTTCACAAGTAGAAGAGTATGTTAGTAAAGATATATAAACCAGCAGATTTTGAATTTCCTGCATAATATGTGTATCTCTTTCCATTTAATTAGTCAACCCTCAGTGAATCAGCCTTGATTTATGAGGTTCAACTGAAGATACTGTTCTAATTCTGAACAGTTATTTATTTATTTTTCCTACTACACATCAACTCAAAATCAAAACTGACATTTTGAAATTGGAAAAGTAAACTCTTTAAAACTGCTTATTCGGGATTTTTATTTTTTTTTTTAATTCCAGTTCTAGCAGCTTCAAGAACATGTGCAATTTGGGATACCAATTAGACAACTTGTCTAGGGCATGCCAGTTCCTTAGCTGTCTAATAGATAACTCAATGACCCATTGTAATTTCATATATAATGTTTGGAAGCTCTTGTTAATATGGACACTGGAATGTGAATGCTACTTACAAAATATGCATTTTGTGGAGGCATTAGTGACTATGAAACTATACTCTGAAAATGGTCTGGAAAATAAAATTGTGGAAATATTCAATTTCAGCTAAGACATATTAAAAATTACTTGAGAGACAACTCTGCTACGTTTAAACAATCAAGCAACAGTGAATATTTCCACTAGTCTTGGAAAGGAATGAACAGATCCAACCTATTCATTTACATGGCAATGCTTCCAGATTTTTTAGCTCTTGCATATAACTACCCTACCATGGCTTCTTTTTGAATTAGATTGCTAGGGACCCAGTGCCCATAATTATGTACTTAATTAAGGGTTTGTGGTATAAAAGCATCCTGAAATTTGATTATAACACAGTTTGAGTATATTCTTCTGTTTTTAAGGTAACCGTTAAAAGTAACACACTTGTGCGTAAATACCTGGAAGAACAAGGCCACTAATGAGTAGACAGAGCTTCTAAAACATGAAATCAAGTCTGCATGGGAGTGGCTGGTTGCACAAGAAGTTAGTTAGGAAATGGGGGTCCTTTTGAATTTTAAAAGAAATAAGCCCTTTAGGTAATATCAAGTCTTCCAGAAGACATGATATGAAACAGAAAATAGATAGGAAATGGGGAAAGCATTTGCAAACAATCCACATCACCTGATTCTGTGGACATAAAACAAATGAATTTCTCAGTTTTGAGGAGTCATCACATCCTAAGTCTATTGATGACTTTAGCTAAGGATGGACATAAAGTATAGTAGAGATGTGCCTTTAACTCTTCCTTCATAGTACTAACGAGGCATTTGTTAGTTGCTGAAGGGGAAAGTAGATTTGAATTCCCCACCATGAAGTCATTGCTGGACTCCATAGCAGATCCCAAGAGATTAGTAGATAATTTGCTAGATATCAGCAACTGAGATTGTTGTTAATTTTCTGGTTAGAACACTTTTATCATGCTTATAACAGGCATGAATTTGGCTACATTTAAAAAAAAATAACTGTTGGTTAAATAAATGATAGCAACTTCAAAAACAAAGGAAGGCTGAAATTGCCACATCATAACTGACTTGGCGGCTTGCCTGATCTGTTAAGTTCTAAAGGTTTTGGTTAAAGCAGTTTGGAGGATACTGGATGGCTTAAGTGAGACTAAGCTATAGAGCCACCCCTTCGCAGCTATTTCAAAAGCAGTCTGGGTTAGTAGGGAACAAATATAGTATTTAACTTTGAAAAGAATAGTATTTAACCTTGAAAGGTTAAAATGGCTATGTTTAAGAATCAGAAAAAATTAGTTCATTTCCTAAACTTGACCATGCCAGGACCCACCTCCTATATGGACAAGATCTAGCTGGGATACCCATTCCATTTAGCAATATGGGAAGGGCAGGTTGGTTGTGACCTGCTGATACTAGTTTGGAACCTGCCTGGGGGTCACGATCCTGAGGATGAGAATACGGAAATATTTTTGAACAACTATTCTCTGAAAAAGTTTCCAGAATTCACCACCTCTCTCCACAACTTTTTTAAATGCCAGTGGGCTGCAAGCCAAGGATGCTGCAGTTTGGGAGACTGCCAGTTAGAGCCACCTGACTCAACTGACTTGCCATGTAATACACCTAACCAAATTCACTTTGTACTAGTTAGAATACCACTTCTATGAGTGTTTCAGTCTTAGGAAGTTCCAATATTTTAAAGGATATCAAGGATATTAATATATTAATTGATATATAACTCAGTATGGGAATTGCTCACTGTGAAGTTCATAACAGGATTCCATTGTACCAGAAAACTTGCATGTGAAATTTTATTTCAATATATGACACAGACATGTAGAGCAAAATTGATCCCTTGTGTAACTCCATGGACATCAATGAACTTACACTGTGGATGAATTTTACACATTAAACCAAGTATAAAAGGATTCTTTCATTGAGTTTTAATGATCATCTTTGTTTTTGCATAGCAGAATGCCTATATCAATAAGTATAATTGTCATTTAGTAACTTCATATCATATTTACTGCCAAGTTGCTGTGCCAACTAAATCATTTTAACATACTTTCTTTGTTCCTCCCCACTTGAAAGTCTTGTGTCCCATTAGACCACTGCCATGGGCTACTGATCACTATAGTAGCTTCCACTACCAAACATAATCAAAAGAATCAATTACAAAAGAAAGAAATCTATGCAGCTCCCACTTTCATAGACTTCACAGATTCTTTGACAATGGGCAAACTGCCTCCAGTAAGGTCACACTTCCATTGTTAGTAACCCTACTAAGAATGATATTGCTTTGATTGTGTCTCAGCTGCTGGGGCTTACTTTGTGATTAGCAAAAATATTGAAAAATCAAGTTACTCACACTGAAATATAGAGGTAGATCTGTGTGTGTGTGTGTATGCACGCACAGAAAGGGCACCTTGCTAAACTTTAAAAAAATATTCTAAATCCAATTTTACATACCTTTCACAGCGCTAGTTACTTTAATTTATAGCCAAGAAATTTTCAAATTGTTATCTTTATTAGTCATCTTTGGTCCTTCAGTAACTTTGTAACTTTCATAATCTCAACAATGAAGAAATGTTACTTACTTAAATATAGTGGGCCAACCTCCAGTCTGGGGTAAATTGGTATTGATTTAGGGCTAAGCTAATTTACACCAGATGGGGGTCTGGTCCAATATATCTACTAATATTAAAAAAATCATCCTCATGAATTTGACAGACAATCTCTGATTGTGTTTTTATCCTGTTGCGTTTCAGTGTAATTTTTTAAAAAGTCAATCTCAAAGCAAGACAAATTCAGACTGGAAATAATATGCACATTTTTAACAGAGACTGTTATTGGCCATTGGAACAATTTAGGAAGGGTTGTGGTGGATTCTCCATCTCTGTCAATTTTTAGATCAGGTTTGGATTTTTTTTTCCTGAAAGATATAGTCCAGTTCCAACAGTAATTAATTCAGGGAAGTCCTATTGCTTGTTACTCAGCAGGACAAGCTTGATGATCACAGGGGCCCCTTCTTGCTGTATGATCTATGAATTAAATCCAGACAGATAAAAACTATTTTTCTTTATCTAACCCCCATTCCGTCCCTTGCTTCCTTCCTTCCTCCCCAAATTATAGGATAAAGAATTATACCTATTGATAAAGTCAGAACAATTCAGAGTTTGGGGAAAAATCTATAGATCCTTACTAGGATAGTCACTGCTCATATATACAGTAATGTGTTACATTCCATAAGTTTATTAACACTGAATATCACATATTAGCAGGAGCAATGGATTTCAGGGCCTACACAATTTTATGTCCCACCACTATTCAAGTAAGTCTCAATTTGGTATGGTCATGTCTTTTTATATGTTTTAATGTATGTATTTATTTTAAACTGTTTTTGTTGCTGCAGTTTGATAACCTGATGGGCCATATTTTCCAAAGCAGTCTAACAAAACTGCATCTGAAAATGTGGGTACTCATGCTTTTTTGCACACACATTTTATGCCTTAGTTTCTGCATACACCAACTGTGAATTAGCCTTCTAAATGTTTTTGCATACACAAAACTGATTTATTGGACCCACAAAATCATGACTGTGAAAAAAATTGCATACACTTATCAACCTAAAATTATGGGTGCAACTTAAAATTTCATGTTGAGGTCCATTTGGAAATATGGCCCTCAGAGCCTGAATTAGCAAAGTGAAAATAGAGAGAAATTTCAGTATAATTAAACTGAAAACCACATACCACATAATTTGGAGATCAATATAACTTGATTTACTTGTGAACTTGTAACTTTTATCTTTATATATATTTTACCTTTTTTAGATTTTATTAAAATCATATTTTAAATTAGTAGTATCATCTACTTGATCTTTATTTAGCTTTTATGCTCATGTGGCAGAAGTATGTTTACCTATATTGTTTACCAGTTAGGAAGTGTTTTAGAAGGCATAGCTTGATATTGATAACAAAACTTTGAAAATCTAAAAATACTAATTTGATTTATTCTGGATTAATGGGCACTTCGCTCTAGCCATCTTCCTGTTCAACATCACAAAAACCAACATCCTTTACCCATCCCATCAGCATAATGTGCCAGAATGTTCTCATTATTTCAGAATTTATACAGACAAGTTGTTGATTTTCGTCTGTTGTGTTTTCTCCTTTCAATTTTATTATACATATGGTTTTTCAGCAAAGTCATCATTTATTTTTTCAGCTTTGAACTAACTCCACTCATCTATTTCTTTTTAAATGACCCAAGTGTTGTAATCTAGCTGCATTTCTTCCTCATTGCAAGTCGTCTTCTCAACAGCAGCATATTCATGTGACAAAGAAGACTATGTCCATTTTCACTCAAAGTCTTTGATATGAAAATTGTTTCATAGTTCAGCCAAGTGCTTCCATTGCTAACAATTCACAGTAGCAAATCACATTGGGAAGGGCTAACGTCTACCTCTGGGAAGCCCGGAACAAAATGAGACCTCGTCATGTTTGGGGCTTCCTGGTACTACTATGATAGTAACAGTAATAAGTGAAAATATGATGAAGGATGAATTGTAGTTCTCGTCACACAATATATTCTTTCAAGTATCGTTATCAATATCTCAGCAAATATCTATATTAAAGCTAAAAAAGAAGCACATTAATTCATACCTGAGATGGAGAAATATGACTATGAGAAAGGGCTATGTAAAAGTTATGAGTTATGAAGCAAATTCATAAAAGTTGATCATTTTCACAGGTGCAAAAAAGTATGTATTTGAAAAGATGCACTTAAAAGTGACCTAAAAGGGGTCTTAATTCTCCCCAATTAACATACAAGTCACTCCCACTCAATTCAGTGAGAGCTAATCACATCCTGCCTGAGGATAATCAGCTCCAGGGAGCATAACTTGTGTGCTATCAACTGATGAAAGAGTGTCCAATTTGTTCTGTGAGTGGCTGTTACTAAAAGTGCTGAAGACTGAAAATTCTCTTCCTCATGTGGAAGAGGAGTATGCTTTTGCAGGAACTCATTGTTACTCAGTGGAATTCTCCTTCTAGGGCTGAATATCTCCTGCAGGACTTGGTGGAATTTTTAAGGCTCCAGGCCAGCAGTTGGTGATCAACAGAGTAGTGTGGACACAAAAGGACAGACCAATGTTGCTGAAGGTACTATAAAACCATGAACATTGACATGAACAACTGATACAGTAGCTGAAGGATAACCTGGTAAACAGTCTCAGGCTGGGTTCTTTACAGTTCTCAGGGCTTCTCTTCCTACACAGCACTACAGTGGCACAGCTTTGTTGCTGTTGCACTTTAGAGAAGATGCTCCTACGCCGATAGGACAGCTTCTTCCATCAGCATAGCTAATCCACCTCCCCATGAAGCGATAGCTATGTTGGCAGGAGGAGCTCTCCCATCAACATTGCACTATCTACATGAGGGAAGGAGGGGGTGTTAGGTTGATATAACTACATCACCCCTGAGCGACATAGTTATACCAATATAGGACTGTAGCGGAGGCCTGGCCTCAGACATAATCTTCAAGGGCTTGTGCCTGCTCCCACTGAAGTCAACCTGAATTCTGTAGGAGCGTATCACGCTGTTTGGAGTGGTTCACGATGACTGTGAGTGCCAACCTCAGGCCAGATTGTCAAGAAGCAGGGCAGAGACCCCAAATTGGCTGTGTACTCTATACTTAGATCTCACCAGCCCAGTAACAAGTGTGAACTCCTAAAGCACTATAACAGTCTTACCATGGAGTCATAGACAGTCCCCTTGGGCATTCCAGTCTATCTTGCCACCCAAGAAGCTGGACTTAATGATGGTTCCTATACAGCAAAGATCACAAAACATTCAGGTTGCTCCCAGTCCTAAGAGGCGAGTCACTTACCCCAGGTCAATTTATTCTCAGATCTCTCACCAAAGACAGCACTTGTAGCCAATCCTGTAATAAACTAACTAAAGAAGCTGCACCATGCCTCCCCTCCGGGCCAGCCAAAGCCCTGAGCCTCTCCCCCACACCTGGAGGAGCTGGAGCCATGCTGTGTGTCCCCTCCCCGGACCCAACCTGCCCAGGGGGAAAGCGTCTGTTAGAAGACACTTTTGATATGCCCCATGCAGTGTCCAGGGCAGCTGAGGAGGCAGTATGTGCCTCCTCAGCTGCCCTGGAAACTGCATGGGGCATAATAAAGCAAAAACTTCGCCACCAAAGCCCTGGCCTATTACACCCACCACCCATGTTAAATGCAGTGTTATAAGTTCAATATCCAGATTAACCATACTAACATAGGGGTGAAACAGACTGGTTTCCAGCAATTAATTTGCCAGTGGCCCGCTGAGGCGTAAAGCTTTGGCAAGAGCCACTGCTCTTCTGCTTTTCATGCCTAAAAGAGTACTGTGATGGGGGCCTGCAGCCAAAGACAACAGCAGGCAAAGGGGGCTGAGGTCAGGAAACTCGATCTTATGTACTATGGAACTGTCAATCTACAGCCAGTCTCTTTCAGTACAGTATATTGCATTAAAGTGCCAGGTAAAATTCAACCTGAGAGGGCAAATTGTCTGAATTGGCAGCAGGATTCTCTCATGTACACCAATGCTTCATTTTTATAGGCTATGGCACAGACTGTACAATCCTTCATTGGTTTGCACTCTTATTAGAATTAATTCCTGTAAGCGTCCCCCAGAACCAGTGTTTCCAACTGAATAAAACATCTGAATTCTGTTGCAATTGGCCATTTTGTGCTCCTGTATCTTGCAGGTCTACTCATGCATATTCAGCCTAAGGGCAAAGTTCTTCTCTCCAACCTACAATGAATCTTTTATCAACAGGAGAAATCTCTGTTGTATATTCTGCACTCTAGCCATGTATGGGGCTCTCATTATTATGTCCAGCTCCACCAGCAGCAGGCCTTGCAGCACTTGCTTACATTTGTGAAAATTGCTCGAAACATCTGATTCTTTTTGTGTCTTGCTGCAGTACATTGGTGAAATTCAGCCTGGTTTTTATAGACTCAAGACAGAGTTTATCAGTATTTGACACAAAGCTTCTTCCCCATGAACAGCCAGATCAAAGTTAAAGATCCTTCACTGTGTTTGTCTTTTTCTCACCTTAGTCAAAAACAATGTACAAATTAAAAGGATTTTATCAGTTATAAATATTTTTCTTTCTACAAAAATCAAAGGTTTCAAATTGATCTTACCTGTAGTTTTTGCCATTCTCTTTTGGCTTACTATACAAACAACATCAAAGTGTTGAATTGGCAGCATAAAGATAGATTTTTCTGGTGCTGGATTTAGTGCTTGTGAGAAGTATCAGGCTGACAGCCTTAGAGAACTAATTCCTTTTTATCCCCAGTTACGAACTCAGCAGCAGCGGTACAAATATTACCATGCTACCCCACCAAAGTGTTCCAGCACTGACCTGCAAAGCTCCTCTGTCGAGTAGTTTCCATGTTTTTTCAGCCCTTCTGCTGAGGCTGTCAGTCTCACTGCCAATTATGGTGATGACTTTCTGAGGTGGACACCTGTCTGTTAGGAAACTGTGCTGAAACCACCCTCTCATTTCAACTGGTCATGAAACAGCCATCTGATAGTAACAACTTTCATCCATTACCAATCTGAGCAGGATTCAGACTGACAGCATACCATCAATCCCTTAAACTGTCCAGTCCCCAGGAAATATGCAGCCTAATTATTTGCACATTAGGTGATTCACAGCTATTTGTCAGAACAAAAATCAGAGTAAATGAAAGCTTTTATTAAAATTTAAGCAATTTGCTTTGCCATCTGCCTCCTAGACTTGTCAATTGAATTGCTGTAAAATCCTTTAAAAGAAACATCTGAATAACTTTCCCCGCATCTGCCATTTCCAAAATTGCTAAGTATGCAAAAATTCTCCAAAAAGAACAAAAATGATTGCTATCAAAATAAACATTCAACACAAGGGTGGCTGTAGACTCTTATGCTGCTATTTCAAGGGAAGAACTGGAATATCATAGCAAGTAAATGCTTGCACTGCTATTTACAGCCTGCCATCCTCCCAACAGCCAGTGACCAATAAAGAAAGTGCAATAGATATTTATTAATATTTAGCTGCCATTTCCCCCCAAAGTAATTTTAGAACATATGCTAACTGCAACGGTTACTTTGGCTGGAAATGGTGGAGATATCAGGTCACGGGTATATGGTACTAGAGAGAGAGAGAGAGAGAGACACACATTACTTATGTTACAAACATTTGAACTGGAGCAGAGGAGTAACCTTCAACTAATACTCTAATCACAGAACATTAAAATATGGAGGAGAGAGTGTACTGACGGAAACATGGCTATGAATCTCAGGCCTTATTTCAGAGGTGACTGATAGAGTCTTAGGGCCAAATCCTCAGTTAATAGAGGTTGGCAGAGCTCCATTGAAGTCAATGCAGCTATGCTGATTAAACTAGCTGAGGCTGTGACAACAGAGTTTTACACTGCTCTGTAGATTTTTTGGGATTATTCACATTACCCACTTTTCCCTTTGTCTGTCATCTGTTAGCTTGACAACTATTGTTGCCAGATGACATGCTAATCTTCTGGAGAGCATGACAGAGCCGGCTTTAATTAGGTTTATGTTACAAAATTGGAAAAATTCCCATTTTTACATTAGACTACATTAAATTTGATAAACCCCTTGGAGACCCATTACAACTCTACTGTGATTGCAAAAGTTTAATAATTCAAACTAATTCCAGGGAGATATAACTTCCTCCTCAGAGTACCCCAAATTGGTACCATGTATTGATTCATTGTCAAGAAGGATATACAGAAAGAATAGTCACACTTTCTAAAGAAATGTTTCCCTCTAGGGATATTGGCTCAGAGCAGAGACATAAAAAGAACTTGAACTTTAAATATCAAGAAGTCTGCTGTTTAATCCTGCAGTGCTTCTGGAGAAGTTGAACACAAGCCGGGTTGATAAGTTTGTTTTATATGTCTGGCATTTCGGAAATCATGCTGAAGGACACAGGCACAAAGATGGGAGAAATTATGCTGTTTAGAAGTCAAGTGGGACACAATGGGCCTGACTTTCCAAAGGGCAGAAGGCAAGGTCAATGCACAAAAATGTGCCTGCAAAATTCATTCCTAATTTTTAGTGTGAAATTATTGAAATGGTGCACCCAAATCAGATATTAGCATATGCAAATAGTCATTTAGCAATACATTTCCAATTTGAAAGCACAATTTCAGTAATTTAATGCACAAATTAGGCCCATATATAGTTTCACACACACTTAGATTTGTTACATTGGGCCTTTGGCCTTTTGAAAAAGAAGCCTAGGAGATCATTCGGGGTCTTAGTCTCTGTTTCTACAGGCAATTTAAGTGATTCATAAGGTCCCTGCTGTAATACATATATCAATATACAGTCTAGTTCCTTCATCACTGGAAATGAATGGGAAAATACCTCATCAGAACCTGGATGTCAGTTTTGAGTGATGTGGTGAAGTACCTGGTAAGTTAGAATGATGAACGGTCCTTAGAAAATTCCACAGTAAGAAATATCAAAGAATGGACTCTGATATGGTAGAATAAGTAGCTACATAAAAGAAACTTTGAATCTATGGTCAATTTGGTGAGTAGAGTTTTGATGGGGACAATACTTTCAGTTAAAGGAAGAACCACTAGCATACATTGTGAATGGACGCTTATTTTCTGAGAGTTCATAGTAATCTGGAGCGGTATTCTGGGTAGGTTCACATTAATTTGATTTCCATGTCTATCCCTTTTGTTAAGGAAGTCTTTAGGGAATACAGAGCATATGCTGGATGACAACATGCAGAGGGAAATGTTCAGTGTGATGTAGATGCACAGATGGGTTATCAGATCAAAAGTGAAAAACACATTGAATGGGATTTTCTCAGTTACCCAAGGGATGTGGACATCTGACTCCCAAATTAGTGGTAAGAAAATCCAAATGTCTTGGCAGCTGTGATGATACCCATTATATCCAATATGTAATGAGAAAACAACTGTAGAGAATTCTTAATATAAAACTCTTTCTCTGTATATATGGTGAGGCTGGATATTGAGCTGCCCTGGAGAAGTAAAGGACTGAATTACTCCAATTTGTATACCACTACATTGACAGGAGTCTCAATTCTCAGTGATGTAGCTGAATAGAAAACTAGGCCTAACGTGTCCTTTGCTTTTATGTGCACAACATTGGAAAAGTCTCAGGCAAAATGGTTAGTATGTTGCAAGAGGTCCAAGACAATGAGAAAGTGTTCGGAATCTTAAATGGTAAACCACATAGCATAGAAAGGATGCTCTAAACTGGAGCATTAGAGAATGAAACATGCGGAGACTTTGGATGCAGACTTATCCAATGTAGTTAGGAAGTAGGGCATTTCCTGAGTGATATCTATAAATCTCCATAGCTTTAGGAATACTGTTTCTTTTTGCTCAAGTTAGTATTAGATTTATATTTACTTGAACTAATCTATGCACTGAGTCAAATTCAGAGCTATCACCCTTTATATTAAAATGTGATGTCAGATATACGTAAATATAAAAGTTAAGTAAGAGATAAAAGAAAATTCAGATGAAATACTTTTACTTCCTTTTACAGTGTTTACAGAAATGGATATTACCAGCACTGTCTGAAAGTGAAGAGAGAAATTTGTGTCATTGCTAGATATGGCTATGATATATAGTTTTCATAACAGAAAAATTGCTTTTAGAATACTATGAATCTCAATACATAAACTTAGCAAGATTAATGATAATTCACTATTAAAATATTAATGACTCAGAATTCTGTTTCCAAGTCATGCACAAGCTTATACTATTCTGCAAAGTCCTGTAAATCTTAGTCTGACACCTTTGACAAGTTTGAAAGATTGTTTCATGAGAGGACAAAATCTTCTACATTTCAAAAATATATGAGACTACTTGAACACCCATAAAGTAATAAGTGGCAGGAAATATGTCCCTAGAGCCTTAACACAAGATTCTTAGTTCAGCAGTGAGATGGTTATTCTGATTAAATTTAAAAATCATTAAACTGCCAAGCCATTTTTTTTCCCTATGGGCTCATACTAAACATGGCCTGGAAGTATACAGCTGAGTACCTTCAGATATCGAAACATGGAGAAGAAAGGAGCAGAGCTTCTCCATTTATGTGAGTAAAAGTTATTTATCAGAATGTCACCTGTCAGTTTTGCATTAATACTAAGTCCGTGCGGCTAGAGGCAGAGTAATCAGAACACTGTGAATTTTGTAGGTTTCCACTCTAGGTTTTCATTTAAAAAAAATTACAACTTATTTATATTTATTTCTTTATGTATTGGTATCTTAGTATATCTCACGGCACTCTGTGGTGCACTCTGTGGTGCACTCTCTCACTCTTTAACAGTCCAGCAGCAGTGGAGCCTAGAGGATTTTCTAAGTGTGAAGAGAAAGGGAGCATTTAAGTGACGCATATCCCAAAAGAGCACTTTAAATGAGATCTGGGAAGAACATAGAGTGACCTTGACTCTGACTAGATTACTCCATCTGGAAGGGAGAGACAACAGGGTTCTCAGGTTTCATGGAGCTGGTCAGGTCTAAATGATTTTTCAATGGAAAATGCAGTTTCTGCAAAATCCAAAATTGTTCAATATGCTGTTTGGAAAATCAAAACTAAATATTTTATTGTGGGAAGGTTTGATACAAACTGAAGCATTTTAGTTTGATGACCTGAAAAGAAACATTTCATTCCAAACCAGTTCAATAGTAAACTCCACCTGCCTATGGTGTCATGATGATTCATGGGAGTTATGGTTTGCGTCCTTCATGTCCCCATTCTATTCCAAGGGCCAGTCTCTCCTCTGACCAACCCACTTAGTACATCATGGAAATCATATGCATGTAGTGCATAATGGGAGATATTGTCCAGCCAGGGAGACAGGCCCACAGTGGGCATGGAGTACCCAAACAACTCCCATGAGGCACCATAGCACAATAGTTAGATAAAGTTTAAAGGTAAAGGTCAGTTCAACAAACTGAAATGAAATATTTTGATTCAGGGAAATCTGAAATGTTTATTTTAGATTAAAAAAAGGCATAATGAAATACTTCAATGTTTCCTAATCAGGTTTTTTTCCATTTTTTTTTTCATTCCTTGAAAAATTTCAATACTTTGTCTTTTCAACCCAACAAATTTCCTACGGAATGGAAATTCCAAATTTTGTTTTGCCTAGATATTTTAGAACCCCCCAAAAAGCTCTCACTTGGACAGATGAAATTTCAGGAGGGTATCTTTTATCTTCTGAATTGGGTCATCCATTCCTATACAGTTACTTATGTTATAACAATAAACAACAAGTTCCATCTTCAAAGAATTAATACACCCAATTTAGACCCTGCCCCCATGAAAAATGTGGATTCTAAATACAGGAAAGATTTTGAAACTTCTGAAATTCAAATATCATTTGGCTCCATGGGTGGCACGTGAACCACCCATCTGGGGAGGCTAGCCTCCATCCCTTCTTCCCAAGGCCGTGCCCCTGTTCCAACCCCCTCCCCTTCCTCCCTCCAATCCTTGCCAGAGCCCCGAGCCCTGCACCATGGCCACCGGCCCCTCTGCTCCGCCCGGCTGGCCCTAGCACTCCCAACTCTGGAGCACCAGATGGGCGTCTCCAGTGCCCCCAGCCCCAGAGCGCTGGGTGGCCCCAGCTGCCCTGAGTCTTGGGCCACAGGCCAGCCTGCCCTAGCCGCAGCCCACTTTGGGGAAGAGGAGCAGCCTGCCTGAGCTGGGTCCACAGGGGAAGCAGCAGCAAGCAGGAAGTGGCCCCTGGCAGAGCCATGCCTGGCTGTTTGGTGAGGCTCACCCTCACCTGGCCAGCGATACCCACTGCCCATATTTGGCTCTATTAAAGCTTTTGTGCTCCCTGAATTCTGAGACCATGAAGGGGCCTCCCTGGCCCCTCATATAAGTTAGAGTAACTTCAGGCTTCATGACTGCTCTAAATTACACTCAGCTTCCCAAGCTTTAGTGGCCCCTGAGAAGTGGAAGATAGCTATAGTACAATGCCTTCCCAGCTCTACCCTGGCCAGGGTCCCCCCTGAACAGGGGGAATTCTCAGGGGGCCCTTTCTACCCAAATAATGCCCCTTTACAGTAATACAGTGATTTAAAGGGGTCCTAGTATAACTGAGAATTGGGCCTGAAGAGTTTTCACTGGCTTTTTAAAATTGCCCCATCACAGAGCTGCTTTTTTCTTTTATTTTAAAGTAAAAAGTTATGTTGTTTTAATAAATGTGATGGCGACATACTAACACAGGACTGACTTCAGCTCCAGTATGCTGTCAGGCCAGCTTTGGTGTAAGTAGTGATTATCTAAAGCTGAGCTTATTATATCATGTGTGATGTTAATAGAACAGCAGGGTCCAAAATGCTGTTGGTGTACAAAGTACCAAAATAAATGACTGATAACTGACAATGTTGAAATAATCAGACTCTTAGATCACTTAGGAGCTATGCAGTCAGAACAACAAAGTTTACCGGGGGGGGAGTTAGAAACCACCCGGGTTGTATAATACGCTGATTGCCAGTATTAGAAGCACACTAGCAAAACCTGCATTCCACTTTGCAGTTGCCAAAATCAGAGTGACTGGAATGAAAGGCAGACTCATAACTGGTAAGTGGCACTACAGGCAACAGTGTGCCTAATTTGGAGGCAAGATAGAAGTCCAAGCTACCAAATGTATATTATAAATCTGCTGAGTTATTTGAAAGCTATTTGAAATCACTGGCAGTCTCCTGTAAAATGGTACTGATGACATAGATAAGGAAATAATTATCAGAAGAAAATTATTCATAGGGAGTATGATGCTCATCTGGATGAGATAATTAGGTACTGAATGGTTAATTGGAAGACTGAAGAGGTGGTGTGCAGGTATATTAAAGTAGATTAAAGTGTCCCAAGAGAAGGAGAGAGAGAGAGAGGTTGAATGAGCGAATGCTGCCTTCTCTCCCCCTCAAGAAAGCCGAGATCCTGTAGTTTTGCAAAAGAGAATTGGTAAACTAAAATGTCTGATGTCTGCATCAGGAATATAAATAATAATAATAATTAATAAGAAAGAGCTATTGAAAAGCACAGAAGTCAAGACAATGATAATGCATTATCTTCACTGAAGGCTTATTTTCTTGTCCAAGACAGGAATATGTATTTTTAAGAGGAAAGGAAACACTTAAATGAACTTTTAAAATGACTCTGCAGACTTTATTCCATTTTCCTTTCCTGCTTTAATGAGGATATTAAATAAAAATACCTGATCTTTGGGAGGATTATGCTAATTCATGTGCATGAGACATGCATTTTATAAAATATTTTTTACAGAAGGGACTTGAGTTTATACAGGCATTTTAACTATTGCTTTTTCAGTGTTTAGGTGGTTTTATTTTCCAGTTAATGTATGGTGGCATTTGTTTAACATTTGTCACTGTCCTGTAATTGCTTCTTTGAGGGTGAAAATTGTTTACTGAGAATCTCATCATTCCTCAGGAGGGAAGTACGGCAATTTAAAGCTACTCTTTTTCGTGTATGTGTGTGTGTGTGATTCCCAACTTTGTATTTCCTTTGAGATAAAAATTTGCCATGTGATCATGTGTACACTCGCTCTCTTGCTTTCTCTCTCTTTCTCTCTCACACATCACATTGTATTGAGATTTAACTTAATAAAATATGTTGATATGACAATAATTATCAGATACCTCAGTCTAGACAGGAGGAGGGTCTCTTGGTTTTTAATTGCCATCTTACTGAGTCTACTGGACTCACAGTAAATAAGATGCATGCACTCTGCGATCTGATGCAGTGCATGGATTTTCTCTTCCTACATGCTGCAGAAATTTCCCATGTCTGCTAGCTGGTCTGCCCAGTCACTTTTGTGTTGATTCTACCCTTTCAGTAGCTGTGCTTCCTTCAGCCACTAGAGGCTACATTGTTGGCCATATAGGGAAATGTGGGTAGGGTAAGGTTCCTTGCCCCTCCTCTTCTGGGCCCTGCTCAGATTGTAACTTCTGCTGTGGGGAAGAGAGTAGGGTCTACTCACATGCTACTTCCCACTCAAGCCAGGAGACTGGGAAAGGTGGGGAGTGGAAGGAGTCCTGTCTCCAGCCCCTCCCTTTGCTGGCCACTATAGCTAGCAGGGACAGAGTGCACAATGGGGTCTAACATGTTCCAGGAAAAACAGTGAAGTAATTAGTTCCTCCCCCAGAGCAAGGGGCACGCAGCAGAGCTATTGTGACTGTTCCTGGGGCAGGGCAGGGAAGCTTGCAGTCTAGCCCCCATAGAAAACACTGCTTCTCTCCTAGGGAATCCAGACTGAAACTTAAGGGCACATTAAGACAGTGACCAACATCTGTCATGTGTGTTTTTTTTTCTCTCTCTCATCCTCTGCCAAGGGGTGGATTTGTGTGTATAGCATAGTCTTTTTTTTTTGAAGGAGTTTGTTTTGTTTTGTTTTGTTTAATCTACATGCTGTTCTATTTATGGTAGAGAAGGCAATGTTGAAGTACATCTTGCACTTGGAGAAGAAGGGGTGAGGTTTATGATAATCATTAGTTCCTGGGGGAGTTCATTCCATAGTCCTGGACTAGACCCTGAGAAAACTCTGTCTCCTGCACAGATGAGCTTTATTTATTATTCCATTGTGTCTGAGGAGCAGAGTTAGTTACCACAGTCTTCATGATCTTTTAGATATGTTGAGCCTAGGCTATTAAGCATCTTGACAAGAAGGACCAGGACCTTGAACTTGATAAGATATTCTATAAGAAGGCAGTGTAAAGAGTAGAGGATAGGTGTGATGTGCTTTCAGTAGCCTGTGTTGCTGAGGAAATGTGCTGAAGACAGCCTTTACAAACCTATGAATTATTTCACAAGAAAGAACAATTTAAAATGTCAGAATATAATACAAAGACGTAGAATTACTCAATCTGATTCATTGAAGAGATAATCTCAGCATCCTCTCCAATCACAATCATCTTGGTGTCTGTGATGGTGAATACCTCCCTTGGAGCTTTGAAACACATAGGAATGAATACCCCGTTCTGTCTCTCTCACCAACAGAAGCTGGTCCTATAAAAGATATTACCTCACCCAGCTTCTCTCTAATAACCTATTCTAAATCCATTCTCGAAGGAGAGATTGGAGTTGGCTTAAGGCCCAGTCATTTCTGTGCCTCATCGCTACAGATATTTTAAATCAGAAATATTTTGATCTTTGCTCTCTGACAGTCAAGATGATTCACTAATCTTGCCACAATGGAAAAAGAAAGTTTCCTGGAATGAAGCAATACATAATAATCAAAACACTTCTGAACTAGACAGGAGCTGACATTTTTTTGAAAGGATATGTCTGAGAGAATTTTAATACAGCATGGAGGTCTGAGAAACCATTGCAAATATACACTTATTCCTGGGGAAAAAAAGCCACATATAACAGGTAAATATTAATTATTATTATTATTATTATTAATTCCCTGAAATTAACTTTTCTAGAATGAATAGATTAATTTCTAACTTCACTTCCATATTCTTAAAGCACTCTGGTAGGTAGGTGTGTGCACACATATATTTCCATACACCAAATTAATTCATATACATACCCAGTGTCCATACACATATCAGGTATTTGTTCAAACACAATACCAAGTAAGTGGATAACTTTGCATGTGTGGGAAATACCTGATCTAAACATTCTCATTGAGTATTTGAATGGATAACTTAAGTAAATGAAATGGGTGCATGAATTTTCATGTACCTAACTTTCAAATTATAACTTTGTGTCTTTAGGAACAACTGTGTGCCTCCATTATTCACAGCTAAGGCACTTTGCCAGCTAGTAACATGAAGTTCAATAGTCTGCATTTTTCCTGATAATCCTCCACACTGTTATCAGGTCAACATACAACACCCGAGGATTCCTGGAGGAAAAAAACCTATTGTGAATTAGTGCCATGTTTGCCATAGTAATTTTCACCTTTTGGAGCGCGTTTCCATTCTTATAGCCTACACAATGAACAGAACAGAGAAAAGGTAGCCAGTAGGTGTACACTGATAGGGCTCCATTGAGGTCTATGGAGCTATACTGATTTACACCAGCTGAGAATCTGGTCCCATCTTTCAAGGTAGAATAATTAGTTCTAGGCATAATTTTTTTGCTAAACAGATATATGCAAAAATATCAAGAAAAGTATTAAAATTAAACCAAGGAACTGATAGAAAACACAAAGGCTAAAAGTATCAAATCAGATGAGTCATCACTGCAATGTGCACATGCATATTCCACATTCCAGTTTGACACTGGGCAACCCTGAGTTATTTCATTTCGAAACATAGATTTCAGCTTGATGGGATTTGAATGGGACTATTTGTGGAGTAAGGTGCCATTTAGCTTGAGTAAAGATATCAGAATCTGGACCACCACAGAGCTGTTTTTGGCAATGTTGTTGATTTTAATATCTGCACAAACTTATTTTGTCTATTTGTATATCTTTATTTGCTTTCTTTAAAAAACACTTATACATGGGGCTAACCAATTATTTTCTATATCAGATACAGCTCTCCCCTTTTAAAAATATGCTTTATAGACCATAGCTTTCATTTTAATGGAATCCTAATGATAAAAATCTCAGCAAATAGATCACAAAGGAATAAATAAATAAATATTAAGCTGAGCTCCCTCAAGAAAAATTGTTCTCATTACAGCTTATTTCTTGCTGACAGTATTTTGTTAATGTAACTTAGATATTATGTAAATTATTCCAATGTAGATTTCTGGAGATCAAGAAAGGCTCAAGCAATTAAATGTAGATGGGGTATTCTGAAAATTAATTAGTGTTAAACTTGTTATATATAGCAGAGTTGAAGTTCATCCTCTTGTCAGAATATAAAGTTCATAACTGCTAAAGAAAAATAATGAGTTGCACTGTAATTGTTGCAGTGTTGGTAAGAGCACTAACATAAAGTGAACCTCTCACATACCCAGTAAATGAAAGGGAAAAACCTGGATGGAAAGGATATTAGAATTCTAAGTATTTCTTTGGGGAAAAATGTGAAAACAGAGAGAAAAATTATCAGAGCTGTCTGGCATGTGTTTTAGATACATATGCATCAGAAAAGTCTAGGAAAGATGACAAAGTGTTTGTACATTTGTACGGTCACATTTTCTTAAGTCCAGTGTGGGATGTCTGAATAAAGAATTCCATAATATGTTTAGCATGAGTTGACAAGATAGATATGTTTGGAAACAAAAGGCATTTTTCAGGAAATATATATATATAAATACTTTCAATCACTAAGTTAGCCATTCAGCCATGTTCTCAAGGACATATCAGATATGGGAATGAGTCCATTAGTGTTGTATGACTTGGAAACTATATATGAAAATTAAAGACATATCCTGTTTACATCTTGGAACTCATAGCCACAAGATAATCCACAGATTCAAAGGCCAGAAGGGACCACTGGGATCATCTATTTTGACACAGGCCATAGAATTTCTCTAAAATAATTCCTAGACATATCTTTAGAAAAACATCCAGCCAGTGATGTAGTAGCCATCACAACCCTGGGTAAATTGTTCCAGGGGTTAACTACTCTCACTGTTAAAATGTGTACCTTATTGACAGTCTGTATTTGTCTTACTTCAATTTCCAGCCATTGGGTCATATTATACCTTTCTCTGCTAGACTGAAGAACCAATTATCAAATATTTGTTCCCCTGGTAGTTACTTATGCATTGTAATCAAGTCAGCCCTTAACCCTCTTTTTGCTAAAATAACTAGATTGAGTTCCTTGAGCATACCACTAACATACCACTGAGCCTTTAATCATTTCTCTGACTTTTCTCTGAAGCCACTCCAATTCATCAACATCCTTCTTGAATTTTGGACACTAGAACTGGATACACTGTTCCAGTAGCAGTCACACCAGTGCCAAATACAAAGGTAAAATATCACTCTACTCCTACTGGAGAATTCAAAACTTGGCTGGGAAATTATATGGATAACTAGAATATCCAGAATTATAATAGTAAATACTAAACAAATATTTTTTTTTAAAAAGAGCTCTGGAAAGTATCTAAATTCTCTTGCTTCAGAGCATAAGCAGTGTCCTACTAATAAGATTTTGGAAGAAATGTTCTAAAATATATGTGCTACATCAAAGAGAAGTTATGGGCTTTAAGCTGAAATTACTGGGTGAGATTCTCTGGCCTGTGTTATGCAGGAAGTCAGACTAGATGGTCATAGTTGTCCTTTCTGGACTTAAAATTTGTGATTTTTTTTTTCTGTAGACTGATAGTTCTATAACTGCCTACTGCAGGGCATGCCCACTTTCCTATGAAGTAGCTGCTATAATTCAGTGTTGGACCAGGATTTTGAAATAGATGGACCTCTGGTCTCTACCAGTGTGACATTTCCTTAATTCATATTTTGGATCCTTTCACAATAAGATAATGGACAGGTCTTAATGGATAGCAGAGCACCTAGGCAAAGCTGGATATCTAAGCCATAACAAATTTTAGAGCTGTAGGCAGGCTGATTTATTTATATCCTTTCAATAAATGAAGTTAAAATTGGGATAACATATTCAAAGCTCTTTCCTCAATCCTAGCCATTTGCACAGAGCTGTCACATAACATGTACATGTTAGTTGCAGTTGATGTAATAATATGGGGGGATCTCAACTGGAGTAAAGTAGGCAGGGGAAACAGACTTTTTTCTCTACTTTTTAAGTGTTGATAACTCAAACGTGGCCAAAGGAAATAAAAATTCAAATACAAACAAATGATCATGGGATTGAGAATGAGCACAAGCTATTTTATCTGATGGGTTGGGTTTTTTTAGGATGTCCCTGCTAAAATCTGGCTGTGGGTAATTAAAGCTCAAATATGGCTGTGGCTAATTAAAGAATCCTCTCAACTGTTGTGCTTTAGAACTACCAGAAAATATTTATTTTCCCTCCCAAATTCTATTTTTTTTTTACAAGAAGATAAATTTCAGAGGAAATTTTTGTCTGGAAAATCTAAATGAAACGTTTCAG